>NC_092413.1:171121266-173955433 GCF_040894005.1 Engystomops pustulosus | reverse complement strand
AAATAAATAGGCAATAACCTTACGTTCCCTCCAATATAGTGAATGTATATTGTAAGTGCATTGTATGAAATCGAAATCCCTAGACACACATAAATACATGCATTTGTGATTTAAATTATATTGCGTTATACAAAAGCATTGATAGCAAAGTAAAGTCGCAAAGTAAAGTGTTCCCATAAGTGATTTACAGCGAGCATGGAAAATATTCAGAACCCTTTAAATATTTCATTCATTTTTTCATTGCAGCCAATTGGTAAGATCAAAAAAGTTCCTTTTTTTGCTCATTAATGTACACTCAGCACCTCATATTTACAGAACAAAAACAGAAATGTAGATATTTTTGCTAATTTATTAATTATTTAAGAAAAGATGAAATCTCACAAGGTCATAAGTATTCAGACCCTTTGCTCAGTATTAAGTAGAAGCAGCTTCTGAGCTAGTACAGCCATGAGTTCTTGGGAATGAGGCAACAAATTTTCACCCTGCCTCTTCCTTGCAGATCCCCTTTCAGTTCCCTGGATTGTGAACATTGCTGGAGACCATTTTGAAGTCTCTCCAGAGATGCTCAGTCGGGTTTAGGTCAGGGCTCTGGCTGGGCCAGTCAAGAATGGTCACAAAGTTGTTCTGAAGCCACTGCTGTGTTATTTTAGCTGTGTGTTCAGGGTCATTGTCTTGTCGGAAGGCAAACCTTCGGCCCATTCTGAGGTCCAGAGCTCTCTGGAACTGCTCTTAGGAACCTTGAGTGCTGCAGAAATTCTTTTGCAACCTTGGCCGGATCTGCGCCTTACCACAATTCTGTCTGAGCTCCTTAGGCAATTCCTTAGACCGCGTAATTCTCATGTGCTCTGACATGCACTGTGAGCTGTAAGGTCTTATATAGACAGGTGTGTCCCTTTCCTAATCAAGTCTAAATAGTTTAATTGAACACAGCTGGACTCTAATGAAGGAGTAGAACCATCTCAAGGAGGATCATAAGGAAATGCACGGCATGTGAGTTGAATATAAGTGTCATTGCAAAGGGTCTGAATACTTATGACTGATATTTCAGTTTTTCTTGTTTAATAAAATAGCAAAAATATCTACATTTCAGTTTTGTTCTGTCAAGATGGCATATGGGTGTAGATTAACGAGCAAAAAAAAAAATGTTTCGATCTTACCAATTGGCTGAATTAAAGCAAAGAGTGAAAAATTTAAAGCGGTCAGAATAATTTCTGTAACCACTGTACATGATCTATTTATTGGGAGAGACAACAAGTGAAAATAGGTTACTTCTTTATATCTAGTTCATATCCAGCTCTTAAAATCCAAGACTAACCCCGAAAAAGCAAATGCGCAATGAAAGCGACAAAAAATGATTAGCAAACAAGTAGGAGTGAAACTAGAAAATGGAATGTTCCACCAGTATTTATACTAATCAAAGAGTTAGACTACAGTCACATCCCACTTTTTTGATACGCCATGTGTATGTATCGGCAAAACTTCCTGTGTATACGCTGAACAAACCCCTGAACTTACGCTGGCAAGGGAAGGCGTAGTTTTTGTCTTAGTCTGCACAGTATACATCGCACATCACTGTGCAAAACACGGGATGGGAAGATGCAGCAAACTGTTGTAAGGAAATGTCGGGAATCAGCCTAACACGTCCTTACAAATTACGAGAAAAAAGAATAGAATCCGGCCTAAAAATTTTGTTAACTGTTCAATTACACTTTAAAGCAAATCAAACACTTGACCAGTCTGAGTCTATTGTATTATTTTACCAGAAAATGTTCACACATATTTTAGAATATACCACAAACTGAGCACAGATCTTTCTAAGCTGACGACACACCGGGTGTTATCGCTGTGGGTTAGATGCTGTGAAATCCCTGGCAACCAACCTATGGCAAATTACAGTCACGGCAAGGTGGATGGGATTTATACGAAATCAGTTCACATGCAGCATAAATTTTAAAGGAAACCTTCCATCAGAAATCTGCCTATTAAGCTAGATCTGATGGTAGGTGAGTAGTAACATGCCAAGTCCTAATCAGTTTTTACCTAATCCTAAAATACTTTCTAATCTAAACTATACCTTATGTAGCTTATATACAAATAACTGACAGAGGCTACAGGGGTGTGGAGAAGCCTTCCGGGCAATAAGAGTCACTACACACCCCAGTAGCGTCTGGCGATAATTAGCATATTATTTAGATATAGTATAGTTTAGTTTAGGAAATATTTTAGGATTAGGGAAAAATAGATTAGGCCTTAGCATGTAACTAGCAACCTACCATCAGATCTAGCTTTATAGGTAGATTTCTGTATCCTCTAAGCAGTGCAAAATGATTGTTTGTGACATGGGCACATGGTCAAGATAAAAAGGAATGTGTATTAGGTTACTTTCACATCTTGTTTTTATGAAACCTGGAGGGGTGTAGAATGAAATACATGTCCAGCGGAGGCCTTAATAGCCTATGGAGAACAGACACAAAATATTGCATCTGACCAGGCCTCCGCTGAGTGCATGATCTGGGAGACGTCCGGTGATGTAACTGTCCATATAAGATGGCTGCTGCCAGACGACTTTTCCCACTATATGAGCATACAGTCTGGTACATCCTAGGACACGTTAAGAATAATAATAATAATTCCTTTATAAATATAGCGCACACAGAGCTTGCCAAATGGGTCCATTTCCCCAATGGAGCTCACAATCTAATCAACCTACTAGTATGTTTTGGAGTGTGGGAGGAAACCCACGCTAAAACACACAAACTCCTTGTAGTTGTTAAGTGACCCTTGGACTTGAACCCAGACCCCCAGCGCTGCAAGGCTGTAATGCTAACCACTAGCCACCTACTGCCTTTTGGAACCTGCTTGACGCACCCTTACAACAGAAGGCTTCAACTAGATGTGAGTGTACCCTTAGCAGTAAGGGGCAAGGCTTGAATTGCAACATTTTGTTACACAGTTTTTGTTTTTATGAAAAGGGTCAAAGGTTTTTTTTTTGTTCATTTTTAACCAATTTTCCCCTAATGCTAATCCCAATGAAAAAAAAGATCCCCGTAAATTAATTAAACAAGGTAGGAGCTTTTTTTTCACACCTACATAAAATCTTTTGAAAAATTTGATGAAGCTTAAACGTATCGAATCTTGAATGAATCGCTTATCTCTAGTATTAGATTTATTAGATATTCTAGAATAAGGAGTAATGAATTTCTAGCTCCAGTGTCGGGGCAGGGAGCAGTGTGAAGGGAGCAGTGTGTATAGAGGGATCGGTTATGTCAATGATTTACCCGCTTGAATGGAACATAACAATGACAGAGTCATCTCAATGAGGACTGTATGAAAACAAGCCGGTGTCCTTTACAATCCCACTCCACCCCTTCATCCACATCACTGAATCCAGTATAAAGGACTGTGTCAGGAGAAGCCACTATACAGTGCATTGTGCCCTTTAATGTCACGTCTGACAACAGGTAAACAGCTTTATAAGTTATATAAAGTCTGTCGCTTGTATATCACCAATGATGGACGCTAAACAATGGCTCTCTGTTAGACATCTTAAATAGACATATACTGTGGCAAACCCCTCGAGGGCATTTCATGCATCACTCAACAGCTTAATCAATAGGCCATTCTGCTGTCTGTTACAATTTCCTCTTACAACCCGCAGCACCTACCTGATCACCAGCTGTCGGTGCTTAGTAATTCTGCCAGAACAGCACAGAACTAATAGATTTCATCTACAATTATGTTTATAATTTTGTAAATATATTACTGAGATTTCTACGGGAGAGTAGTAGAATTAAAGGAAACACATGTAGTTTGATCTGCGGTAAGTATGACAGAATGGGCTATGCAAATTGTACGTAGTACAGGCAGAGGGTTATAGAACAGGAAAAGCCGAACATCTTGTATATAATATCTTTTCTTCAGAGAGCTTGTTATAGGGCAAGAGGAGCAAGCAGATTGTAAATAGTGTTCTATTTGCAGGCAGCATGTTATAGAGAAGGAGGAGCTGTGCAGATTGTACATAGCATCCTATCTGCATTCAGGATGTTATAGAGCAGGAGGAGCTGTGCCGATTGTACATAGCTACCTATCTGCAGACAGCATTTTATAGAGCAGGAGGAGCTGTGCAGATTGTTCATAGCATGCAGGCAGCATGTTATAGTGTAGGAGGAGCTGTGCAGATTTTACATAGGGGCTTATTTACTAAAGGTCCTGTGGCCGCATTTCCGTTGGGTTTTCCAACGTTTTCAGGGATCAGAAAAGCCAACAGGGTTTTAGAAGGGGATGGTGTCGCACGTGATTTTGGTGCATTGGTGCCAGCTTTCATGCTTTTCTATAAAAATAAAATGTATTGTCTAGCTACTTTGGTGAGTGAACCCTTCTTCAGGACTGCTCATACTGAAAGAGTTTTACTGTTTTATGAGTATAGAGATGACAATGATTTTCATCAGAAGTGAAACGTATAGGGGCAATTATTATATTTTTGGTGTTATGAGTAATGACGTCTTGACCCCATTAATTGGAGTGATGTTGATGCTTATTGCTTTATTTTTAGTCTTTGTATAATGATAATCACGAGCTGCAGTCCGACCACATAGGAGACTTAATGGTGGGATTGTCACTTATCACCTATCCTCTGTGATAACCTATTTATGGGACATGCATTGCACTTTTGTCCAGTAATATATACATTTCATTTTACATGCTTTTTATTGCTTTTACGATGCAGTATGTTTATCCATCCGCATATTATTTAGACAGTATAACCTTTCTGTACAATGAGTGCTGATTCCAGTTATCCTGCCCCCTATATTTAGACATATCATAGAACACTCATCATTTTTAATACATTCAATACTTTCCCCAAAAATCAATCGCCTGGAGTGAAGCTTGGTGTAGGTTGTCAGGAAGCTAAGCTCCAAATTTTGTTGCGTATTAACATTAATGATTGGGTCTGGGACTAATGTCTGGCTGTTAATAAATCAGCATATTCATTACACTAAATACTTGGGGAGAGGAAGGGTGAGATCCCTTTATGTACATTCAATAGGTTAAATGCCATGTCCTTCGGAGGCCAATATTTATTAGACATCTTGGAGTTTCCCAAAGAATTTCAGTGATTGACTCTGAGACTGATCTGGTCTTATAAAGATATAAGTTCTTCTATACATATTATAGAGATGTGCCCATTTTTCCAACTTGGTTACAAACTCCAATTACTTATTAAATCTATTCAATAAATATTATTACTTGTTAACAAAACCCTACTGAGGTTGTAATTCCCGTAGACACATTGTAGAATCTGCTCGGTTTTAGGGTGCCAGTTAGTATTAAAGTATATCTACCATTAGATTTACTCATGGTAGGTAGATGTCCCAAACTTACATGCTTATTCTTTCTTCTAGGGATGGCATCCCTTTTTTTCCTATGTCTGGGAATGGACAGATTTTCCTACTATATACATTTTTAAAATTTTAAATGAGGTGCTCCGGCCTCTTAGCTCCGCCATCTGATAACATAGCCCCCATCTGTGTTCTCTGCAGTATGGTCACTCCACAGACATCATTAATGGGTGAGACCAGGCTGCAATGAACACAGACAGGGAATATATTATCAGAGTCTTTTTTTAGAAAAATATGTCCGCTCCCGGACATAGGAAAAACAATGTCATCCCCTAGAGAAAAGAATGAGCAAGTAAGTTTGGGACATCTATCATTAGTAAATCTGATGGTAGATGTCCTTAAAATTGACAATAACTAATGGATCTCTAAAGGAGATCCAGGGAAATATAAATAAAGGCTAAACTAAGGAACAAACACAAAGTGAGTGTACAGTATAGGGAAGGATGTGCCTTACTAATTATCTATGTATAATCTCATATACATACCAGACACGCACATAACCCCCACAGTGCCCGTACCACCTCCACTGATGTCTTAGCCAATCCAGCAATGGTGTCATTTGAGTTTTCTTCCCTGACAGATTTGGGAGAATACACCTGCCTTCTACAAGCTATCATTTTTTTTTTTATTTTCTGTCACTATAACTGTATGTTTTGTTTCCAAAACAAAATGTAGGTTTTAATAGTATAATTTTTTGTTTTGTATCGCCTACTGGCAATTTTTTATTGACCGTTTCTGTGTAACATGTTTAAAAAAGACTTTTTAAAAAAAAAAAAATTCTGAAATTATCTTAAAACTAAAGAAACATAAAACAAAAAATCTCTGGGTCACAAGCCATACCAAATTTATAGGGGTTTTCCTTCCTTTGACTACTAAAATACTTTTGGGGAAAAAAAAACTTTTTTCATTGCTTCTATCCAAGCACCATAACTTTTAAAATCTTTTGTAAATTTTGCTTGTGAGGGCTTATTTTTTTGTGAAAAGACTTTTATTTGTACACACTTGTGGTTCATAACGTTTTTTGATCGTGATTAATACAACATTTTGTGTGCTGGATGATTAAAAAATTTGAATTTGGGCATAGTTTTCCTGTAAATTTTTTTGTTGCACGGGAAAATACTATTATAGTTTTGTAGCCTAGGTTTCAACAGGTGTGGAGCAGGGGCTCTATGTTCAAGCCACTATTTCTGAGTGGCGGTAAAAATCCCTTGTGATTTTTTTGTCTTCGTACGATGCTTCCTTGGAAAACCTTCAGGGAAGCAAATCTTGCACAAATCACTCATCTCTATACTTAATGGATTTGGTTTGGTCATACCCATGTAGAAACCAACATGTAGTTACATAGAAATATGATTTTTTTTATAGATTTAAATGGGATGTCCTGGATGATCTTTATTTAGGAAAGGCACCAAACATATCCCTGGGGTGTGTATGGTGTTTCAACGGAAATTCACAAAATAAATTGGGCTTTCATAGAAATATGAACATACGGACATGCCTTGAAATCCACCAAAGGTCATCAGGTCATTGTACACATTTCAATTAGGGATCCTCATTGTAAGCATCCACTAACTTCACTAATGTGTTAAGGAAGCCACCACTCGCCACTTGCAACAAGCAAATGAAAGCCTCTTTGTTTCCCTACAGCCGTTACAAAGGATTATGTGCTCTCCACAAATTGCTGCACTATAGGGATTACCGGAGGATTGTAGTAGTGACCGTCATTGCAATCATTCTCACTAATGCTCTTGTAGACTGGGCACCGTGCCTTGTCCTAGAAACTCACCACGGTCAGCCTTGGCTATCAAAGTCCGTCTTGATTACAAGTACGTATTTACAGTCTGGTCAGGCTGAAATTCACATTCTACAGTAATACACAATTTCAATGTATCTTCTGCGGATATGAAAACGCTAAAGTCAGACTTTTATCGCTCCCATTCATGTAATAGGAGGTTGGGATCTCACATGACTAGGAATTATCAAGACTTCATCTGATTGAGGGCAGAATGTGAAGCGGAGCCTAGGTTTGCAGCAGCATTTGTCTCGTCTGGCGCTCTGCTGACAGCAGACTGAGCTCTGTAAGGGGAATGATTGCTTTTTGCAGCTTTGCCTGCCTCAATGCATGTTATTTACAGCGTGAGGAAGAAAATCTGTTGGAAGGAATGATTGAATGTTTTAGCACTTTGGGTAATGACCTTTTTTGAATAAAGAGTAAAACATCACTCCGAACCACTGAGGATGCGCCGAGCAGTCATTTTCTTGGAGACAACCCATCCATAATTTAACACAAGTGGCAATCATGTTAACTCCAACAAAGCTACAATTCCCTTGTCTGTTTCATGAAAACTGATTGACTCCTCCTGACCTACAATAGATATAGATTTTAAAAAATGTCTATTGTGAGACTGATGATGCGGCAATGTCACAGCTGGCTACTTGATGGCTGTGTAGTAAAGTTATACATAACCTACTCTCTATATTTCTCTCTTGTGAACTTAGATTATATTGTATATTTTTCTAACGCCACTCAAAACTAAGGCCTGTTCTCAAATAAATGTCAGTAGGTATTTGTCCCCCAAGCTTTATGAGACAGTGAATTTTTTTGGTTTGTTTTGTATTTTTTGCCTCTCAAAGGGAAAGGGAAGGGGATGTTTTGGTAATTGTAATTGCTGTAAATATTTAGATATTTTATATACTGTGTATACAATACCTGCTACCTGCATACAGTTGGGATGCCATTGCCAGGGACGTGGAGTCGGTAAGACAAACTTCCGAGTCTGATTCCTCAATTTCTCTAACTCCAACTCCACTAAAATGGTCACTTACTCCTTCTCCATGACCCCGACTCCAGAGTTTTGTTTTCGCGGTCGTTCTAGCAGTGCTAGAGATGAGATAATGCGTTCCTTCCCAGTGAGTTATTCCTCTAATCTGTAGCAGAGGAGCTTCACTGCTGAGCATGTACATAAAGTGCAGCACATATTCATCTCAACTAAAAGCCTATATCTGGGGTGCACAACCCGCAGCATGTCAAGCCTTGTTTTTCAAGCTGCACCCTACGAACAATCAAGAGTCCAATGAATAAATTCTTCTGAAAAAATACTCAGCACATCAAACTTACTAATTTATTATATGTGGAGTCAAAGTCAATCAATTTTCTCACTACTCTGACTCCACCAAAATGATCACTGATTGCACGACTCGACTCCAGAGCCCTGGCTGGATATAGCCCTTGTGTCATCGAAAAAGCCAACAATGGCATTGACAGTAGAAAAGACTGGAATACAATTTTTGGATCAGCTAGTCGACTTATACAAGGGGCTGTGGAAACCACAGCCATGTTTGTAAGGCCATTCAAAGTAATTTGTCCATCTGTTGAATTAATGGATAGAACATGGACATCTTTGTTGTTTGTGTGCATGTTTCCTGAGACTGTGTAGGGAAACTACCCCATCTGGAAACACCTACATTTTAAAAAAACTCAGTGTTATAACTGTGCAATGTAACAATGCAGAGTAGTGAAAAGATGCTGCTGATTATTATAATCGTAACCTTTTATCCCATGCTCAGAAAATAATGTAAAGCTTTAAAATAAACCTTAAATACAATAAAAAACACATTGAAAAGCGACTTTGTGTATAATTATTAAACACCAGTGCAGATGTTAATGTCTAGTTATTATTTATGTTCTTATGGATGTGAGCTATTTGTAGCACTAACTCCACAATTAGAGATCTCTTCTCCTCCTTCTACTTCTTGGCAGTGGATTGTCAGAGCACAGAAATAAAGATTGCCTTCCCTTATTTCTAACGCTTTTAGTTAGGACTTAATCACTCACATTCATCCACAATAAATAGTTCTGTTCCAGAATCCAGGATTCCCTGCTGGAATTATTACATCTAAAATAATACTCAATGCATTGTTTCAGTAGTGTCATTGGTGATATGAGTGTCCCTGAGTCCCCCTGTGTACACATATTTTCATTGAATTATTAAGTTGTAATGTAATAGGATATATAATTGAATGTAAACATTTCTTTCTCAATATGAATTAAAATATAAACTGGTTTTCCATATTAAGGGACAGTAAGGAAAAGACACATCCCATATCTTAGGAGGCATCTTAATATATGAAGCAGGTCCCATGACCCCACAGAACTTCCAATATAAAAGTATTACAGTGTATTATACAAGCAATCATATGATCACTAGAGATGAGCGAACATACTCGTCCGAGCTTGATGCTCGATCGAGCATTAGCGTACTCGTAACTGCTCGTTGCTCGGACGAGTATTTCGCCCGCTCGAGAAAATGGCAGCTCCCGCCGTTTTGCTTTTTGGCGGCCAGAAACAGAGCCAATCACAAGCCAGGAGACTCTGCACTCCACCCAGCATGACGTGGTACCCTTACACGTAGATAGCAGTGGTTGGCTGGCCAGATCAGGTGACCCTGGGATAGACTAGCCACTGCCCGCGCTGCTCGGATCATTCTCTGTCTGGATGCCGCTAGGGAGAGAGCTGCTGCTGCTCAGGGAAAGCGTTAGGGTGTTCTATTAGCTTACTGTTAGGCAGGAGTGATTCTAAAAGAACCCAACAGCCCTTCTTAGGGCTACAATAACGTTATAATTTTTTTTTTTTTTTATTTGCAGCTAGTACCATATTGTGAGGAATTAGCAGGGGGACTTGCTACCGTTGTGTTTAGCTCTTAGTGACACACATATCCACCTCAAACACCAAAGTGGGAAAATTTATTAGGGGTTTGAGTAGAATTAGGCACAGTCTGCCAGTTTCTTTTTATTTTACGTTTATTTTTTTCATAACTCAGCGTCATCTCATCTGGCATAGTAGTGTGCTGTAATACTTGGCTAGAAAATAGCCATAGGAGAATACAAACGTCTTAATTACGCCTACAGTAGCGTTATATATATTTGATTTCTGGTTGATCTGCTGGTGGCTGTACTTGCTGCAGTGCATCTACTATCAAATTGGGAGCAATTTGGAGTCAGACTTGCGACCACTGTGTTTTAGTGACGCACATATCCATCGCAAAGACCGAAGTGGGAAAATTTATTAGGGCCCGGGGTTGTATTTCAATTAGGCACAGTCTGCCAGTTTCTTTTTATTTTACGTTTATTTTTTTCATAACTCAGCGTCATCTCATCTGGCATAGTAGTGTGCTGTAATACTTGGCTAGAAAATAGCCATAGGAGAATACAAACGTCTTAATTACGCCTACAGTAGCGTTATATATATTTGATTTCTGGTTGATCTGCTGGTGGCTGTACTTGCTGCAGTGCATCTACTATCAAATTGGGAGCAATTTGGAGTCAGACTTGCGACCACTGTGTTTTAGTGACGCACATATCCATCGCAAAGACCGAAGTGGGAAAATTTATTAGGGCCCGGGGTTGTATTTCAATTAGGCACAGTCTGCCAGTTTCTTTTTATTTTACGTTTATTTTTTTCATAACTCAGCGTCATCTCATCTGGCATAGTAGTGTGCTGTAATACTTGGCTAGAAAATAGCCATAGGAGAATACAAACGTCTTAATTACGCCTACAGTAGCGTTATATATATTTGATTTCTGGTTGATCTGCTGGTGGCTGTACTTGCTGCAGTGCATCTACTATCAAATTGGGAGCAATTTGGAGTCAGACTTGCGACCACTGTGTTTTAGTGACGCACATATCCATCGCAAAGACCGAAGTGGGAAAATTTATTAGGGCCCGGGGTTGTATTTCAATTAGGCACAGTCTGCCAGTTTCTTTTTATTTTACGTTTATTTTTTTCATAACTCAGCGTCATCTCATCTGGCATAGTAGTGTGCTGTAATACTTGGCTAGAAAATAGCCATAGGAGAATACAAACGTCTTAATTACGCCTACAGTAGCGTTATATATATTTGATTTCTGGTTGATCTGCTGGTGGCTGTACTTGCTGCAGTGCATCTACTATCAAATTGGGAGCAATTTGGAGTCAGACTTGCGACCACTGTGTTTTAGTGACGCACATATCCATCGCAAAGACCGAAGTGGGAAAATTTATTAGGGCCCGGGGTTGTATTTCAATTAGGCACAGTCTGCCAGTTTCTTTTTATTTTACGTTTATTTTTTTCATAACTCAGCGTCATCTCATCTGGCATAGTAGTGTGCTGTAATACTTGGCTAGAAAATAGCCATAGGAGAATACAAACGTCTTAATTACGCCTACAGTAGCGTTATATATATTTGATTTCTGGTTGATCTGCTGGTGGCTGTACTTGCTGCAGTGCATCTACTATCAAATTGGGAGCAATTTGGAGTCAGACTTGCGACCACTGTGTTTTAGTGACGCACATATCCATCGCAAAGACCGAAGTGGGAAAATTTATTAGGGCCCGGGGTTGTATTTCAACTAGGCACAGTCTGCCATTTCCTTTTTTATTTTACGTTTATTTTTTTCATAACTCAGCGTCATCTCATCTGGCATAGTAGTGTGCTGTAATACTTGGCTAGAAAATAGCCATAGCAATAGGATAGCATCTTTTGGTTTTAAAAACTAAAAAACACAAAAAAAAAAACAAAACAAACAAAAAAAAAAAATTAAAAAAAAAAATACAAGTTATAACTCTCATTTTCAAAATGTTTAACCCGAGGGCTAGGGGTAGAGGACGAGGGCGGGGACGTGGGCGTCCAACTACTGCAGGGGTCAGAGGCCGTGGTCCTGGGCGGGGTGAGACACCACCTGCTTATGAGGGAGCAGGGGAACGCCGCAGAGCTACACTCCCTAGGTTCATGTCTGAAGTTACTGGGAATCGTGGTAGAGCACTGTTGAGGCCAGAACAGTGTGAACAGGTGATGTCGTGGATTGCCGACAATGCTTCGAGCAATTTGTCCACCAGTCAGTCTTCCACGCAGTCCACCCATGTCACCGAAATCGGCACTCCTCCAGCTCCTGCACCTCAGCCTCCTCCCCCCCAGTCTGCCCCCTCCCAGCAAAATTTGCCATTTGAACCGGCATACTCTGAGGAACTGTTTTCTGGACCCTTCCCACAGTCACAAACCACTTGTCCGGTTGCTGATGAGCAATTTTCCGATGCCCAGGTTTTCCACCAGTCGCAGTCTGTGGGTGATGATGACCTTGTTGACGTAGTGGAAGAAGTGTGTAAAGAGGTGTCCGACGATGAGGAGACACGGTTGTCAGACAGTGGGGAAGTTGTTGTCAGGGCAGGAAGTCCGAGGGGGGAGCAGACTGAGGGATCGGAGGATGATGAGGTGACAGACCCAAGCTGGGTTGAGAGGCCGGGTGAACACAGTGCTTCTGAGACGGAGGAGAGTCCTCGACCAGAACAGGTTGGAAGAGGCAGTGGTGGGGCCAGACGGAGAGGCAGGGCCAGAGCTGGTGCATCAGCGCCAAATGTGTCAACTAGTGAAGCTCCCGTGGCGAGGGCTCCTGCGGCGAGGGCTAGATTTTCAGAAGTCTGGAGGTTCTTTAAGGAAACACCGGATGACCGACGGACTGTGGTGTGCCACATTTGCCAAACCAGGATCAGCAGGGGTTCCACCACTACTAGCTTAACTACCACCAGTATGCGCAGGCATATGAATGCTAAACACCCCACTCAGTGGCAACAAGCGCGTTCACCTCTGGCCGTGCACACCACTGCTCCTTCCCCTGTGTCAGCTGATAGTCAGCCCCCTGCCCAGGACCCTGCCACAAAAACCCCATCGTCACCTCCACGATCCTCCACAGCATCCACCAGCGTTCAGCTCTCCATACCCCAGACGCTGGAGCGGAAACGCAAATATAGTGCAACCCACCCGCACGCCCAAGCCCTTAATGTGCACATCTCCAGATTGCTAAGCCTGGAGATGCTGCCCTATAGGCTAGTAGAGACCGAGGCCTTTCGCAGCCTCATGGCGGCGGCCGCCCCTCGGTATTCGGTCCCCAGCCGCCACTACTTTTCCCGATGTGCCGTCCCAGCCCTGCACCAGCACGTGTCAGACAACATAATCCGTGCCCTGACCAACGCCGTTTCTGACAAGGTCCACCTGACCACGGACACGTGGACGAGTGCTGCCGGGCAGGGCCACTATATATCTCTGACGGCACATTGGGTTAACTTGGTGGAGGCTGGGACCGAGTGTGACCCTGCAGCTGGTCATATACTGCCGACGCCGAGGATTGCGGGGCCTACCTCGGTCCAGGTGTTTGAGGCCTACTATGCCTCCTCCTCCTCCCACCCCTCCTCCACCTCCTCCTCCGAACGACCATCCGTGGGCATGGCGCCATCAGTCGGTAGCTCTAGGCACAGCAGCAGTGCCGTCGCTAAGCGACAGCAGGCGGTGCTCAAACTGCTGAGCCTAGGCGATAAAAGGCACACCGCCCAAGAACTATTACAGGGCATCACGGCGCAGACTGATCTGTGGCTGGCACCGCTGAACCTGAAGCCAGGCATGGTTGTGTGTGACAACGGCCGTAACCTGGTGGCGGCTCTGCAACTCGGCAGACTGACACATGTGCCATGCCTGGCCCATGTGTTAAATCTGATAGTTCAGCGTTTCCTCAAGACATACCCCAATCTGTCTGATTTGCTCACGAAGGTGCGCCGCATCTGTGCGC
The DNA here is from genome assembly GCF_040894005.1 of Engystomops pustulosus. Lineage (NCBI taxonomy): Eukaryota > Metazoa > Chordata > Amphibia > Anura > Leptodactylidae > Engystomops > Engystomops pustulosus. The sequence continues at coordinate 173,941,437 of NC_092413.1, read as the reverse complement.
ATTTCAGGAAGTCCAGCACAGATGCTGCCACTCTCAGGGCAGCGCAGCGCCGCCTCCAACTGCCCGCTCACCGACTGTTGTGCGACGTGCCCACGAGGTGGAATTCAACACTGACCATGTTATCCAGAGTTTACCAGCAGCGCCGAGCGATTGTAGACTGCCAGATGTCAACTTCCACCAGAACTGGTAGTCAGGTCAGTCAGCTTCCTCAAGTCTACAATGAGGAGTGGACGTGGATGTCTGATATCTGTCAGGTGCTGAGTAACTTTGATGAGTCAACACAGATGGTCAGTGGCGATGCCGCCATCATCAGCCTCACCATCCCGCTGCTTGGCCTGTTGAAAAACTCTCTGGTCAGCATGAAGTCGGAAGCTTTGCGCTCCTCACAAGAGACAGGGGAAGAAGATTCCCTTGTTGATAGCCAAAGCACCCTTAGGTCTGTTTCTCAGCGCATATCGGAGGAGGTGGAGGAGGATGAGGAGGAAGAGGAGGAGAATGTTGGCGAGACACAAGAGGGGACCATTGTTGAGTCCTACACTGTTGAGCGTGTATGGGCAGAAGAAGAGGAGTTGGAGGAGTTGGAGGAGGAGGAAATGGACAGTCAGGCCAGTGAGGGGAGTGAATTCTTACGCGTTGGTACTCTGGCGCATATGGCAGATTTCATGCTAGGCTGCCTATCCCGTGACCCTCGCGTTCAAAGAATTTATTCCAGCACCGATTACTGGGTGTTCACTCTCCTGGACCCACGGTACAAGCAAAATCTTTCCACTCTCATCCCTGGAGAGGAAAGGAGTGTGAGAATGCATGAATACCAGCAGGCCCTGGTGCACAAGCTGAAACAGTATTTCCCTTCTGACAGCGCTAGCGGCAGAGTGCGTAGTTCTGCGGGACAAGTAGCGAGGGAGAGTAGGCGAGCAGGCAGCTTGTCCAGCACTGGCAAGGGTACGCTTTACAAGGCTTTTGCCAGCTTTATGTCACCCCAGCAAGACACTGTCACCTGTCCCCAGTCTCGGCAGAGTAGGGCTGATCTTTACAGAAAGATGGTGAGGGAGTACGTAGCTGACCATACCATCGTCCTAAATGATCACACAGCTCCCTACAACTACTGGGTTTCAAAGCTGGACATGTGGCACGAACTGGCGCTCTACGCCTTGGAGGTTCTTGCCTGCCCTGCCGCTAGCGTCTTGTCAGAGCGGGTTTTCAGTGCAGCTGGTGGCATCATCACCGATAAGCGTACACGCCTGTCGACTGACAGCGCTGACAGGCTGACGCTTATCAAGATGAATAAAGCATGGATTTCTCCTAATTTCAAATCTCCAGCAGGTGAAGGAAGCTCAACCTGAATAATTTATCCACTCCTCCTCCTCCTCATTTTCCTCCTTCTCCTCCTCTTTCTACAGTAAAGCAGAGGAAACTGGCTGTTTTTTGACAGGGCCCACTGGCTCTAGGTATAGTACTTTATGCATTAAATTTTTCTGGAGGGCCACCGACACGGTCCTCTGTTTTAAACAATTTTTGGGAGTGCCACATACAGGCACTCAATCTATTCCATTTTTCTGGAGGGCCACCTTTCCGGTCCTCTGTTTTAAACAATTTTTTGGGACTGCCACATACAGGCACTCAATCTATTCCATTTTTCTGGAGGGCCACCTACCTGCTCCTCTGGTTTAAAAACTTTTTTGGACTGCCACATACAGGCACTCAATCTATTCCATTTTTCTGGAGGGCCACCTACCTGCTCCTCTGGTTTAAAAACTTTTTTGGACTGCCACATACAGGCACTCAATCTATTCCATTTTTATGGAGGGCCACCTACCTGCTCCTCTGGTTTGAAAACTTTTTTGGACTGCCACATACAGGCACTCAATCTATTCCATTTTTATGGAGGGCCACCTACCTGCTCCTCTGGTTTGAAAAATTTTTTGGACTGCCACATACAGGCACTCAATCTATTCCATTTTTCTGGAGGGCCACCTACCTGCTCCTCTGGTTTGAAACATTTTTTGGACTGCCACATACAGGCACTATCCAAATTGAATTGTCTCCATAGCAGCCTCCACACGTTGTCTCCATTGCTACCTCCAAAAGTCGTCCATATAGCTGCCTCCATACATCGTCCCTTTATCAAACGAGGTTTGTCAGGCCGAAATTTGGGTTGTTTTCATGGATTCCACATCAAAGTTGTTAACTTTGTCGCCACCCTGCTGTGTTATCCACAAAATACACTGGCAAACTTTTACCATTTACGGATATTATTTCAGCGCTTCTTGCGCATCTGTTTACATTCCCCTCACCCGCCATATCCTAAACTTATAAGAACGCTACTACACTTGATCTTATACAAAAGGTTCTTAGAAGTGCTGTTTGGGGAGTAGCCTAGAGACAGGGGCTTGGATTGGCGAAAGCTCGCCTAGCAGCGGAGCGCCAGCTCCATGCACATCATGCGCTTCTTGCGCATCTGTTTACATTCCCCTCACCCGCCATATCCCAAACTTATAAGAACGCTACTACACTTAACTTGGTGCAGGCTGGGACCGAGTCTGACCCTGGGGCTGGTCATATACTGCCGACGCAGAGGATTGCGGGGCCTACCTCGGTCCAGGTCTCAAAGGCCTACTATACCTCCAAATCCTCCCACCCCTCCTCCACCTCCTCCTCCTCCGAATTACCATCCGTGGGCATGGCGCCATCAGTCGGTAGCTCTAGGCACAGCAGCAGTGCCGTCGCTAAGCGACAGCAGGCGGTGCTCAAACTGCTGAGCCTAGGTGATAAAAGGCACACCGCCCAAGAGCTATTGCAGGGCATTCCACATCAAACTTGTTAACTTTGTCGCCACCCTGCTGTGTAAGCCACAAAATATACTGGAAAACTTTTTTCATTTACGGATATTATTTCAGCGCTTCTTGCGCAGATGTTTACATTCCCCTCACCCGCCATATCCCAAACTTATAAGAACGCTTCACTGCCTCCATACATCGTCCCCTTATCAAACGAGCTGTGTCAGGCAGAATTTTGCATTGTTTTCATGGCTTCCATGTTAACTTTGTCGCCACCCTGCTGTGTAATCCACAAAATATACTGGCAAACTTTTATCATGTACCAATATTATTTGAGCGCTTCTTGCTCACCTCCTTTGGTTCCTCTCTGCTACCCATTGGTTTGAAGCCTGAGTCCATTTAGGGTATGTCGCCATGCCACTCTCTAGCCTTCCGCTGCTGCCGCTGCCTCTGCATGCCGTCCCCTATAGTGTCAGGGTCAATTATTGGATGTTTTAGATGCTATCTAGCTTCATTCTGTCACTCTGTCATGGCCATGCTGTTGGCCATAATTTTGGCATAATGGTGCATTTAAGCAGCCTCAGAGGCATCCATGCATGCTGCCCCTGCTGTTTCCTGTCCATTTCCGTGGTGTTTCCATCCTTTTCTGAGGTTCCCAGGTGTTTGGCCAAGCTTCCCTGTGCAGTGCCTTGGTCCCCTTGAAAAATGCATCGGGAAAAGTTCGTCTCGAATAACGAGTACCCGAGCATTTTAGTGCTCGCTCATCTCTAATGATCACCTATTGAAGTGCCATAGTGGGAATAAAAAATGTAGTAAAACGATAAAGTGAATAAATCAAATCATAATGGGAAATAATATTGAATGACGACTAACCTCAATTCTAAAAGGCTGGTGATGGAAATTATTTTTATACTGTCAATTTTTTTGGGGGGGGTGGGGGGGTTGTATAATTTACCAGTATGTAGCTTGGATACAGTCTAAGGCCCCTTTCACACTTTTTCACACGTGTGTCCTGCGCGTGACGTCCAGAACTTGCATTGCACTCTGACCCATTGTAGTAAATGCTTTTTTTTCATGCACACATGCACATTTTTTTTTAACGTGTGTGTTTAAATCTCAGTATACTCTACTTTTGCAAGTCTATGGAGATGCATCAAAAACGCATTGAAATAGCCGAAAAAATGCTCATGAAAAACTAAAATACTGAACAAACTCTGAAAACTGATCGAACTCTGATGAAAAATGTCAGTTTTTCACTGACCAAACCCTGAGCGGAGCGCACCCTGATCAGACTCTGTCATGATCTGCAACGCAGGTGTGAAAGAGGCCTTAAAGACTTGTCGTTAAGGTCAAATGGGTTACTAAACCCATTGGGGCACATCTACTTGCTCGTCCGAGCTGCGATCCCTGATCCACGTAGATCGTGCGCCCGATATCCTGCATGTGTCGCTCCTCGCTCAGGTCCACCGGAGTTCACCATCTTCTTCCTGGTGTACATAAGTGCATGTCTTGCAATTTAAGTGCTTAGTCCGAATCAATTGTTTCGTCCGCCGGCCCGCGGACCCTTAGTAAATGAGCACCATTGATTTCTACTATTCTCCTGATCAGCTCAGTGTAGAAAAAAACCATTCAATACACAACTCCATTCCATCTTTTAATAAATGTAGGGATTATTAACGACAACACAACTTGTGTTTAGAAATTCCAAAAATCCAATCTTTTCAGTCTAGAAGAATGAGGTATAGTTCAATTTTCAACTAGAATAGATTGATTAAATTAACAAGAGAACACAAAGCCTCATATTGCCTGAAGTAATAAGGGCTGAATGATAGTTACTGTACTTCTATCCAAGCCAAAAATCACTGTATGTGTAGATTTAATACGAAACTTGATATAATATAATATTACGCATTAAAATCAGCTTTAATCAGCGATAATTGCAGCTCTATAAAATTGTAAATAATTAATACAATATCACTTCAGCATAATATGGGATTGAATAGAAAATTATTGTAATTAATTTCAGTTGGTAGAGATGAAGAAACACTTAATTATTTATATATCAGACACTGCCTTAAGCGGCCATTGTAAAAGTTTATGATACATGGGAATGTGGTTATACTATATAAACAGTCTGCAAGGGTTGTAGATGAGAAATCGGCCATGTTTGTCATAAAAACACCATTTTTTTCATGGTGCATTAATTTATCTTTTACATTGTGCAATGCCAGATTCTGCATCAGGGACAAAATAATATTTTTGTAAAATGTGAACATTTGTCATTTCTCTTGCAACAGCAATGTCAGCAGCAATGTTGGTAAGATATGATGTCCCTTAGCTGGGTATATGCATGTAATTTACTGGCATTGCCCTTTTGACGTAGCTGTACATGAGCACATAGAAAATAATCAATGTCATTGAAATATTTTTGGGCTTTTTGGCAAGAAAGTATTTTTCCTTAGTGAAATTGTAAATTTGTTAGCAGCCAGTGCCTACATTACAAGCTAATCCTTCATCCTACCAATGTCACTCAATTGTGAATACTTCTCATGGCCTTGGAGAATTAATGTCTAGAAGTTAATTCGGGTTTGTATGGGTCCTTAATTTGTGCATTCACAGACTAGACGGACAGTAACTTTGTATGTCAATATAGGTATAGACTGCCACTGAATAAAGTAGGTAGGTGATGCACAACAATATGTAAGATTAGGTCTTTGTAATGGCATTTGGACAACATTACTGAAGCAACTTGCACCATTACTGAAGAAGATAAAAACAACTAAATGACCAAACACAGAGAAACCAAAATTGGAAGTCAATGAGATAGAAAAAATCAATCTTTACACTCTAAGTTAATGGTTGCCTTTAAGTTTATTTTTGAGAAAAATCTATTTAAATATTGTATGAGTTTAGGTTTATTTGTTGTTAATGTGGTCAATGAAGCTTTTTATTAGGTTTCCTATTCATCTGTTCCACTTGAGTGGTATGTCTACAAAGAAGCAGAAACATACACATGATGGCTGTGCTCTTCTTCTATCTACAGCAGTATGTGGTGATGGACCATAGAGAATTAGGTAACTTGTCTGAATTATTCTTCAGGCCTGGCTGGAAAGACTTGCTCTATAATGTGGCCTGTTTTAATCTCCTCACTTCTGTGTTTGCAAGTTATTACATGTGTGAATAAAGGGCTTCACAACAGTCAGATAGAGTTGGGTCCTCCAGGAACAGGTAGGATTAAATAAGGAATCTTTGATCTTGATGTTAAAGGCTTCCTGAATTCAATATTGGAAATATTTGTTCATCTTGGGTTAGTGATAGGTGAATTCCATAAGTTACAGGAATTACCAAACATAGACACGTTTCAGTGACTTTTTGTTCTGCAATTTATCAGTTTTACTTTCAGTGAGAAGTGTAGATGCAAATATCTCAAAAATATAACATGCTTCATATTTCCGTAAAACAAAATACTCCTGACAATGACACTGAAAAGTTTCACCAGGTAAGTGAAATCTGCTAAGAATATGATACTTAAGTACAGTAGTATAGCCAATAAGACCGACACACATTAAACTCATCTCCTTTAGGCTACATGATCTTGGGCTGTAAACAACTTACTCATGTTCCAGTGTTTGTGACCCATGTATGTGGTGTGCCCACACAGAGATTACAGTAGAAAAGACTGTCTGAGCCATAGACATGGGCAGGAATAGGACCTCCTCTTAGTTCTGCTACTCGGGAGTTGGCTAACACACAGAAACCAAAGCCATGTGCATGATCCCATTGAAGTGCATGGGACCGGGTGCTATCTGTGGAGTTGATGGAGAGCACCTGGTCAAAACAATGGTTGTGCGTGTGAGGACTTACGTGACCTATAAATGTCTACTGGTTGGTCAAAGTTTACAAGAGAAGAAGTTAATGTGTTGGCAATCTCTTAAATAATCCTTTAGTAAATCTCTTTTACCTTTGGCAGCACGCAAATTAGATTTATCAGGGTACTTGTCATTTCAGCAGATGGTATAAGTTTTATGTATAGCAATTTCATGACTGTAAAATCACGACAATAACAAGCTCATTAGTTGTATTAAATTTATGATGCACATGAAGAAAAGAACAAAATCTTTGCAAACTGGAGCAGAATGAATAGACTCAGAATAGCTGTGTACTGAATTTATTAAAGCAGCTCTGTAGGGTCATCTTTTATATTACGGTATATTAGTATTTCAATTCCCAATTACAGCGGGGATGCGTGATTCATGCTACATCTTACTTCATTGTACAGCATTGTTATGTTCAGAGCATGTGTGACTGTCTATCTGAATAAGGGCGGTTAAGGGAGACTTCTGTTATGCTACTTCTGTCAGGGACTACCAGCAGATCCAGAAATTGATGCAGAAATTAAAAAAAAAAAAATATATATATATATATATTAGTACTGATTTTCCTCAATGCAGATGGTAGCCCTGGACTTGTAGATTTTCTTTTGGGAATTTGAAATTGATGGCATATCCATAGCATCAAACAGAAATCTTATAAAAAATCACAAAACGATGACTAGTAATATGGCAAAACATACATTAAAAACTTTATTGAGCGCACAAAGAAATTAAAGGACACCTGTCATCAGGTCTGTGTCACTTGTCCTGTCACCACTACCTGTTGGAGCAGCTCACAAGGACCCCATCCCAGCCTTTATCTAGTTATTTCATCCATTAATCATTATAAAATCATCTATTCTTTATTATGTAAATGAGGCAGGTCACATGGTCAGAGGCAGTGATGTTCCCCCTGTTACCCCTCCCCTCTCCTCCTCCTGCTGTCTGTGTGCAATGTATAGTAAAGCATAGTTAGTATGTGTGCTGCATCTGCTGACATGCTGCATCCTCCCATACATGTGTGACACAGACATCAGCTACACTAGTACCTGACCTGTGCTGCTGTAACATGGCTGCATCCTGGAGCTGTTGTATCTTTCACATACACATACACACACACACATGCACACAGAGGCTGCAGGAGGCGTGGCCACCAGCAAGCACATGGAGCAGCCATTACATGGAGCAGCTGTCAGTCAAGCACTGGGGGTGTGGCTGTGCCTCCCACTCATGAATAAGCTGGACAGCTTGAATATGCTAATGACTCATTGGACGTTTAACAGGTCATTTGCATACAGCTTTAGGACCTCATTGCTTAAGTTTACAGGCATGTAGAGGGACAATGAAGGGATAGAGGCAATGCTCTCTAATGGCAGTTTATGAAAATATATTTAGTTTATTAGGTTATTTTGCATGACGGGTTCTCTTTAAAAACATTTGAAAAGCACCAAAGTACATGCAAAACCAAAAAGGAGAGGAAAATAATACCGATTCCCACAGACTCCCCAACAAATCGCAGATATATGTATGTGGTGAACACATACAGACACAAAATAGATATATGATAAAATGCCAAATACTCTAATAGTAAAGTGAAAAATAATATAACCCCACTGAAGATAATATATGAACTTGAGGTGATAGTCTTGGGAATAAAAAACAACCATAGTATGACTAAGAAGGAATCAGATAAGATTAATATAAATATATTGCTGTATAAAGAGCCATGCTGCAAAATGTACAGGTAACATCCTACATCATCCTACATGATGGAACACCACATGGCAGAATACCCCAAGAAAAAGAGCAAAAAAAGTTTCTTTTTGGTCTTGTGTGTACATTAGTACTTTTAGATTGTTTTTATATTTGTTTGTTCTTTTCAGAGATTTTTGTTTGTGTCTTTTTAGAAATGACCAAATCAAATCCAAATATTTTCTCATTTGTTTCTGATGATTCTTTTAAAATGGTGGCTAGCTAATGTTGTCATCCATCCCAGGGCTTCAGGACAGGTAAAGGGGCATGTAAAAATTAACAAATTTGTAATTTTTCTACAAAACTAGAACAGAAGTTCTCATTACATGAATTAATTCCTATTGTGAAAGTTAGACAAAACCAGTTGTCACCGGCCGGTCCTATGTTAAAGGGACTTGGCTTTAGTCTACGTTTGCTTGTCACACTAAAACATTGCCACAAATAGAGCAAAAAGGAAATAATACATCACTTCCTTTGTTTTATAGGACTACAGGGAGTTATATACCCATTTCCAGGACAAGTGGAACAACATCAGTTCCTACAAATTTAATTCAGACCCTAACCAAATCTTATGAAGCTTTTTGAAATTGAGTCTTAGATTTACATATCTTTAGTCCTTGTAAATGAAATGTCCTGATTCTATGCATGTTTTTTTGGGAAAATCTGTAGGTTGCATGCAGAGGATCTTTATTTTTAAGAGACTTTTGGTATACCATAGGGGTATAGTGCACTGGAGCAATGCTCTGTCAATATACAGTAAGGCCTTGCCTGGGTGGTGTAACAAGGCAAGAAAGGGTGTACTGGACCACGTGGCCACCTATTTAGTGAACTGAAATTCTCATCCAGAAACTAGGCAAGAGAGGGTGTACCAGACCATGAGGCCCACCATATGATGGGCTGAAATTCTTATCCACATATAAATCAAAATTTAATCAACTGATTTTCCCAAGAAAGCCAAGCTATGATGCAGGACACCTCACATACAAGGAGTATGTGTAGTTTATATGTTACCTGGAATGTGGAAGTGTTCATTTAAGACAATCTAGTAGCGTAGCAGTAACCCAATTGTTAGTGGGAGACAATGGTGACACTGACTAATCTACTCCTAGTATACAGCAATTCTACCCTTTATAGTAATAGGCCTAATACACCATGTTTAATTGTATTACAACACTGGGAAAATCAGATGGCAACAATATCTAGCATATAACCTACTGAATAAAGGAATGCAACAGATGTGGCATAAATGATGACATTCAGAAAACTGGCATGCAGACCTTGATATATACCCACCACACTATATATATGGTAAATGCCATCTCATTTTTTCATAATACGTGTTATTGCTCTGTGTTGTATAAGCATAATCCACTTTTCTTCCTAATCCAGTTGTTAGTGTTGAGCTAGCCTAGATTGATGTAACCTGGGAAATATCAAGGGCATTGCTGGGGTTGCGGATTGCTTAGTGCTTACTGGAATAAGGCCATTTCCACTGTTGATGAATGAATTATGAAGCAGAATATAATACCACTACTAATGAATTACATTATGTGACCCGTTGACCAGCTTTATTGCTGCTTGATAAGTAAATTTTAAGGATGATACTTAAAAATCACATTAAAAATTCAAGAATCTTTGAAGGAGAGATATTTTGGCAAAGTGTTACGGTGAGTGCATGCCAATTTTTTGCGTGAGCAAATTCTACACTGCAAAAAAAAAAGGAAGTACCATATATAGATTTCTATAACTCTTTATTAACCTCTAGTAACCATGGATACAGGCAGTGTTCTGCACCAAGAGGCAAAGAGGTCAACGTAATCTGGGCATATGGATAGGAAATCTGAATAATCTAGAATTGTAAGCTGTAGATGTAAGAGGACATTATAGAAAGAAGCTCAGTGGATACAACTAAGTCACTAATATTATTTCAATTAAGAAGGTCAGAGGACGGGCAATAAAGCAATCATTTTTATACATATCTCAAATCAATATTAAAGGAGTTCTATGGGGTCACCAGAGAAATCCATGGGATGCACGTGTAGAGGGATCTCTGGGAACCATTGACTGGCCACTACAATTGTGAGATCCTCTGCAGTTCCGGCCAGAACATAAACAGGTGGCGTTGTCCTTTAGAGTAGGGTAAATGTATATTTCCCTCACCTCGGGTCCCACAGGGCTCTTCTAGTGAGTCTAGAGAACTCCTAATATTAAAAACAGTAATGAAAAGGTCTTTTTTCTTTCTAAACCACTGAGGATGTTATAACATTATTTTAAAATGACCCCCACTTCTCCCCCTCCCACGCTTCCCAGGTCCCTGACCTCCAGCCATGATGTCCTGTCAGGGATAATATTTGTGAATGCCAATCACTGGTAACCACAGTGACTCCAGTAGTGTTGACATATGGCTGATGGTAATTGACTGCAATGGTCACAAGTCCTCATCCATATGTCCATACTGGAGACAAATAGGCCCACATTTATTAAAGTGTTTACGCCAGTTTTCTGCCTGACTCTGCATTGATAAGAATGTGCAAACTGCTGGCACATGTATTTCTGAAGTGTTTGCACCAGTTTTGTGTCCACATTGCACTGTGTCCGCCATGCCACAAAACACGCCACGGGCGTTCTGGTGCAGAGTTACTGCGACTTGAGTGAATAGTGTCATATGCTGTATGTTAAAGGTACACCAAAAAAACCTGGTGCACACTGCCCGAGCAGTACAGGGTGCACCATAGTAATGAAGACCGTGCATCAGTGAGGCAAACTGCACAGAGCATGGAATGGGTTGAAAATTATTGACTTGATAATATTTTTTTACTTTTATTACCTTATAGCATATTTAGATTTTCAATAAATATTTAGATAGATGGCTTGATAACGATCTTAAACAAATCCCTCTGTGAAACGAAATACATAGTATAGCTTCTTTCCACATCTTATAGCGGGAGTTTTCAGTGAGAGAACTTCCCTCGATGTTAAAGATATGGGAAAAAAGTGTTTAAAAATAATTTTACAACATTAAAATCTAAAATAAATCTTGCTTAACCAGTTCTCACCTGCGTTGTGGGTGTCAGTTACTCTAAATTTTAAAAGAAGGTAAAGGAAATAAAATACAACAGTGGAGTCGAAGCTCTTCCATTCTCCACAGAGCTCACTGTAAAGAAGAATATACAGGCAGTCCCCGGGTTACATACAAGATAGGGTCTGTAGGTTTGTTCTTAAGTTGAATTTGTATGTAAGTCGGAACTGTATATTTTATCATTGTAATCCCAGCCAGAACTTTTTTGGTCTCTGGGACAATTGGATTTTAAAAATGTTGGGTTGGTATAAGAACCAGGATTAACACTAAAGCTTCATTACAGACACCTGTGATAACTGTTATAGCTGATTATTGTAGCCTAGGACAAAAGTACAATAAATTACCAACATCCAGAGGTCCGTTTGTAACTAGGGGTCGTATGTAAGTTGAGTGTTCTTAAGTAGGGGACCGCCTGTAGTAGTTTTAGTTAGGGATAGGTGGAAAAGTAACACAGGCTGATGAATAATGTAAGGGCATAAGGGAAATTACTACAGATTGTGAATGTAATCTCTAAAGCTGGACTAATTAGTTAATGGTGAGAATAAGTAAATGAGTGACGTACACTATACAGTAGTTGTAGCAGAGGCAGCCTGTTTCTATTGTTGTGGCAGTTGCAAGGATGGTAACAGACAAGTCCATGTCCCTTCTTCTCTCTCTTTCTTTAAAATTATATTGCAATATCATTCATCATTCATATGTTTTATTGTCCATTTTTGCCTTTCCCCAGCAAATGTTCCAATAGATATGATTCACTGAACATGTGAACAGATGCTGTATGCGTGAAGGAGCACAGGAAGGTTATTTACACAGTCTGGGGAAATTTTTTTTTTAAAGTTGTCATGTATTTTTAAAGGAACAGAATATGGTAGCAAACTGCATAGAGCCATGGAAAAGTCATGGAAGAAGTAAAGGTTTGCTGAAACGGTTAACTAACTCATTGAGGCAGAATTATCAGGGCTTGTATGCAAGTTTTTTTTTGTAAAGTCTTGCAAAAGTCGCAATTCCTGGCACACAGCCAAGAATTTTGACTATTTACCCACTTACACCAAATAGGCATAGAGGGGCATGCAGTAGTGCACCATGCGGTGGAGTGCACCAGTGTTCCCATCCCACACCTGCAAACTACCTATAGCCTGCATCAGGGATAGGTGTTGTAAATGGAAAAAACCCCTTTAAGAAAATGTCTCCTGTAAATGCACTGCATAATTTGCATGGAAAACAGGTGGATTTTGCCTCATATTTGGTGTGGATTTTTGCAATTTCCAGTTTAGGAGAAACTTGTTAACCATATGTAAAAAAACAAACTTCCAACCCTGTAATGTCCCTATTTTATTTAGCAATTAATGATTTGCAATTCTAATGCTCTATCCAAATCTTGTATTGACTTTGACTTAAAGATCATTTCTCATGCAAAAGACATCAAATACAAAGTGTAAAACTCTTAAGAACAAGGGATTAAGGAAGAAGCTAAAATTTGCTAAAGTGCAGGAATTTGGTAGCAGAGGTGGTGGGAGGCGCTATTTCCATGCCCTGAACAGTTCCAGTTTCTCAAAAATAAAGAATCTTTTTGTTCCCAGGCAATAAGTTCAGAAAATTATTAAATGTTCCAGGCAGTATGTTAAGAAAAGAATTAAAAGTTAGAAAAATGATTAGCGCTGCTTTCTAGGTTTAGGGGTGTAGTTGACCCCCTCCTCTTGTTTGTAACTACGTTATTATGAAGCCACTACAATTCTATCTGGCATGGACAGAGCTTTTGCTATATGTTGAATGACATCTGTAGAATTAAAGAGCCTGAGAGTTATAACACATCGGGGCACATTTACTAAGGGTCCACAGCCGCGAATCCGTCGGGTTTTTCCTGAATATTTCTGCTTTGCGCTGTATTTCACGGGATTGTGGCGCACGCGATCGATTTTTGGCGCAATCGCGCCAATTTTCACGCGACAGAAATTGGGGGGCGTGGCCACCGGACAACCCGAAGGATTCGGAAAAATCGCGGAATTTAAAAAGCCATTTGTGTCGCAAGATCAAGCACTCACATACACCAGAAAAAAGCAGGTGAACTCCGGCGGACCTCGGCGCAGCAGCGACACCTGGTGAATATCGGCGCACGGACCTTAGTGAATCCCGGCAGAACCCGAATCAGCGACGGAGAACCCGCCGCTGGATCGCGACTGGACCGGGTAAGTAAATGTGCCCCATCATGTTTTTTTCTCTTTTAATAATGAATGAGTTCATTTCTTAGAATGAAATCATTGCTGAATATATCAGTTGTATATACAGATGGGACCTCCCTTATCTTCCGTCTTGGCTGGATGCATCCAGATGATATAATATTACTGAGAAATATGCCATATGGGGGGAATTTATCAAGAGCTCGCTCATTGTGCGCCAGTCATGATGTTCCCTATCCAAAGTGCAAATCGCTCCAGATGTACTAGAAAGCACTGGCGGGCATCAAGATTAATTCGACTCCAGGTTCTTCCTGGCGTATAATTGCACTATAACCTTTGTCAAAAAACTAGGGGAGAAAAAATTGAAATTAAGTTGCGTTTTTGTTCCCCGTGAGTTGTACTTCGTAAAACGAGCCATGATAAATTTCCCCTATCTGTCCATTTGTGAGTATCCAGTGGTTGTGCTGTGATTTTCAGCCTCCTAAGGGTCTTGTGTGCTTGTAATGATATTGTATTGCAGTTGAGGGGGGCACATCCACATATCTTTCTTCACTTCTATGTTGTACTGTACATAGAAGCAGCTTACCTCTACATTGAAGCAAAATACTGTATGGACACAAGGTCAAGCACTTAGAGCAAAAGTGCATGTTCTCTCCTCTCTATTCGGTACCAATATAACTGATTATGACCATAAGGTACTGAAACGTATGGTTTTAACTGGAGATAAAAGCCAAAGAACAGCTTAATTTCCATCACCGCCTTCACAAATGAATGTAAGTGAAGGGCTCATCATATACCTACCTTCCTGTCAAGGTCAGGTACATCTTAAGATGCTGTATTCCATTTTATCTCTCAGTTTCTCTTTTGAGCCTGCAGCTCATTTTTGCAAATACTGCCACAAGTCTTTTCTAGTAATCATGGCTGAAGGTTAGTTGTCAATAACTACTTACCTGATGAACATTTCCTAAAGTACACTGAGCATTTACTCATAGCAAGTGCATGACATGTTGTTTTACAGATGGAAAAGTGTAACATGAACCGCTCAGGAGTTTTGTGCTGCCCTATTACAGCACAGGATATGATAGATGGAGAGAAGGTTCATTAGTAGAATCTCTGAGTAAGAAGAAGAGTAATTACTGACAGGACTCCTAGGAGAGACACTGAGAGTCCTGCTTATATATATATATATATATATATATATACATATATATTCATATCTATGCCATCAGCAGTGCTGAGCAGTGCCAGTGATGTACTGTAATGATTTGATAACATGTTGCATAGTTAATAATTCTATCAGTCTCACTTTTGTAACATTATGTACAATCTGCTTAGCTCCTCCTGCTCTATAACATACCGTCTCCAGATAGGACACTGTATACAATCTGCTCAGCTCCTCTTGCTCTATCTCATGCTGGATGCAGATAGGACACCATGAACAATCTCCTCAGTTATTGCTTCCTGCAGATAAAACACTGGTCCACATTTCTTAAAGTGTTTGCACCAGTTTTCTGTCCGACTTTGCACTAGAAAGAACATGCAGACTACTTGCACATGTACTTATAAAGTGTCTGCGCCAGTTTTGCGTCGCAGTTGCTCTATGTCCGACAAGACAGAAAAAATGTGCACCTAAAGGGAGCAGTAGAGGGGGCACCAGATTCATGAAGACCGTGCACCACAATTCATGAATCAGGCGCCCACTGATTCACACTAAACAGTCAAGCTACACCTAGTACAGACTGTATTGTTTTTGATAATTGTGGGCCACTCTGCACAATCCTCCTGATCTATAACATATCTACAGATAGGAACCTATCTTTTCCTCTATAAAAAGTTGTTTGCGGGTAGGACAGATTGTGCACTAGTATTCAATGATGCACATGGTACATTTTGCATCACTATTTATAAATCTAGCCCTACGGTTTTTCTCAACAGCTAAAATTGTTCTTTATAAGAGATTGTGGGGCAGATTTACTTACCTGGCCCATTCGCGATCCAGCGGCGTGTTCTCTGAGGTCTGCGGAGGATTCGGGTCTTCTGGCGATTCACTAAGGCAGTTCCTTCGACGTCCACCAGGTGTCGCTGCTGCACTGAAGTCCGCTGAGGCCCGCCAGAGTTCATGATCCTATTCTTGGTGAAGGTAAGCGCGTGTCCAGCGACACTTTTTTTTTTTTAAATGCGGCGGTTTCTACGAATCTGCCAGGTTTTTGTACAGCCAGGCCCCCGATTTCCGTTGCGTGCATGCCGGCACTGATGCGCCACAATCCAATCGCGTGCGCCAAAAACCCAGGGCAATACAGGGAAAATCGGCTCAAATCAGAAATATTCGGGTAACGCGTTGGGAAAACGCGAATCTGGCCCTTAGTAAATGACCCCCTGTATTTCTTACTAGAATTTTTCTTTGTTGTGTAAATGAGGATATTTCTTCATTATTTGCCATCCATTGCATCTTTATTATCTATATACATATAGTACAGTATATGAATTTGTGAAAGTATGTTTTTATCGGAATTTTAAACCATTAGGTTGCATAATGGTAACTGCAGATGAAATAACAGAAACATAATAAAAGTATAGTGTAATAAAACAATCCATAGAGCATGATATAAGACAACAGTGATAAGCGACACTTTCTTTTTTAAAATACGGCGGTTTTTCTGAATGCGCCGGGTTTTCTGACAGCCACGCCCCCCGATGCGCCACAATCCAATCGCGTGCGACAAAAACCCCGGGCAATTCAGGGAAAATCGGCGAAAAATGGTAATATTCGGGTAACCCCACAGAAAAACACGATTCGGGCCCTTAGTAAATGACCCCCAATGTGTTTATTAAGACAATGAACAGAAATTTTACTTTTCAATTTCTCCAGAATTTAAATTTTTTTCTTATGTTGTCTATTAAATTCTATTCTAGCAAACCTCATAAGTCGTAATTATTGTAAATGGGTCTGGGAGAAATCACACAAATATGCATCCTATACACTCAAAGCCAATATCAACGAGTAGCGCTACACATCGCGAAAGATGAAAGAGACAACATAATCCATAGGAATGGTGAACTGTTGACTGCAACAAGCTCTTCTCCATCTGAATGACTGAATTATGTAGCATTCTGTTATGATATTACAGCTGGTGCTGCAAATATCAACGAGACTCAGACTCATAATTATCAGAATTTTTTTACATAATGTCCTTCCATACTGTGAAACCCAAATAGACAAAGACCTCTAATGATAACTTGGATCCAAACCCTACTAAACACAGAGAGTATGATTAATCTGAACACAATCTGCAATCAGATTCTCTTCACTTCTATTGTTCCCTCTCAATAGGCACAGAAACCAGAATCTATCAAATTTCATTTTTTACACATTTTGTGTATGATGTTGCGTATAATTATATTGTTGTAAAGTCAACTTTTTCACTCTTAAATTCAATATTCCTTAATCCCAAGGTAAATAAATGTCCACATTAGGTGATTAATGCAGAGTTTTATTTTTAATTGTGGAGTCGTCTGAAAGAAGTTCCTCGGAATATTCTCATAGTCTGAAAATTGGCAAAAGGTTGTGCAAGCACTGAACAAACCAGACAACCAAAATAACAACTAAAATATCCTTGATATATTTTGAGTGGGTAGAATGGCTGGGTAGATGGCACATGAATGGCTAGATAGCACAGTTTTTTATTAGTTGCATTTGTTTATTTGCAGGACCTGTGCTCCAGACAGATTATTGGTCACTTAGAAGATCAAGATATAAATCAACGTATTCACACTTATGTATCTCTCATTTTCTTTGTGTGGAGAGCTGACACAATGAGGTATCATACACAGGAACGTTGTTTGGGGATATATCCTAGCCATTGTTTCAATGAATAGCACATGTTCTGGTGTGTTTTTATGGACATACGAACATGGGAGAAGTTTCCAAGGCACCATATGTGAGCCAACTCCTTCAGCCTCCGACAGTCATTTCTGCTGTGATTGAGTGGAATGGTCCATTGTCTGTAGCCTGTTAATGCACATGTTCGTATGTATAAGGTCCTACATTGCACAGCTTAGAATAAATCACGTATGGATATTCTTGGCTGGAGTGATGTAGATTCTATAACAGTGATGGTGAACCTTTTAGCCACTGAGTGCCAAAACTCCAACCAAAAATTAAAGCATTAACTTATTGCTCCCTGCTCTTCAACAACTTTTAATCATATTGTCCTCCTGAGGACAGCAATGCAGTAGAAAAAAAGATGAAAAATTAGCATCATTTTAGCTTTCCAGTGTACCTCTGTACACAGAGAATCATGGGGCCAGCAGGACATTATGGGTCTGTTTTTAACAACTTTTAGAGATAAATGATAATTCACAAGATTGATTTGCAAATCTGTGTCTCATAGGGAGTTCTTTGGCTTCCCTGCTTAGAAGTAATGTGCTAGACGTGGCTCCACTATAATGGGCTACAGATATACATTTAACCCATTACAGTAAGGTTTTATGGAGTCGCTGACTATGAATACTGCAAGATCAGAAGTAAAGTAGATATAGCTTTAAAGCGATAGTTATAAGTGGCACATGCAACTAAAAACCTAAACTTTATAAGGGAAAAATAATAACTTTTTATAATGGAGCTAACAGTAAAAGGCAGATGTTCATTAATGGGTGTATTACCCATGTATCATTTACTTTTAGGTAAGAAATAAAGCATAAAAATGACTACTTAATAAATATTCCTATAATGTATTAATCATGCTAACACCATCTGCTATAATATCTATATTTAGGCCGTAGAAAGATCATATGCAAAGTGATATGTTAAGTATATGTATATCTATATATGGAGGGAACTATGGAAGGAGAGCATCTTTGTGAATGGATAGAAAGGGTCTGAAGGATGCGACCAGGGGCCAGCCATATTTGTATGAGCAGTGGACAGTCGTCCTTGTGATGTTGGATGAGACAAGACCTATGAATTACATGTTGCTAGGTGCTGGGAGAAAGACAGCGGCAGGAACTGATTATTTATAAGCAGCCTTGAGAGGCTAATTTTCCCAAAGATGAATTTGGAGACATGCCAAATTTGATCAGAGTACCTGATACATATGAGATGGGTTTAGTTATTTCCTTCCAAAAGCAAATCAATATATGGCACATTAAGGATTATAGCTCGCTACACACATTATATCATATGTGTGCGGTGCTGACAGCTTAGATCCCTTTTGTCACATTAAAAGGGAATCTGTCAGCAAATTTTGATCATGAGAAATTGCAGACAGGGTTAGTTATTGGTCTGGAAGATTTGTCAAACCTTTGTGTGTACTGTTAGTAGCAGCAGGACTGTGTAAAATATATTTAAATTCCAGGATTGTAGCTGGATTCGGAGCACTAGGGTGTGTGAGATCTCGTCACTGAAGACAGCAGTAACTGTTGGGCCCGTTTCACATGAACGTATAATTTCTCCAGTCCTATATTTCTGTGCTGTATGAATCTGTATATATTTATATTTTTGGGTTGGCTGGCTGACAGAATGCACCTCCCACTGGTTCTTGTCTCCATGGATGTATGTACGGTGCGCAACCCCATGTAGTACGTATTCAATGTGTATTTTAAATGTTCCCATAGACTTATGGGAATGGAAGTACGCAATGGAAATACTGGAGAAAATGGGACATGCTCTATATTTTGTTTTACGTTTACGTTTTTTTTTACGTTTTTACAATGCGGCCATGTAAATGGTTGGATGTATTGCCCATTGAAATGAATATGGTTGTATGCTACCCGTATGAAAAGGGTACAGTACGGCTAGTAAATGGCCTTTTTTTATACATTCTTATGAAAGAGGCCTAATAGTATTCAAACAGAAACCTACCGCAGCAGTGACTCATAGCAGAGGGGAGGGGCTGTGCTATGTGCAGTGAAGAGACTAATGGATCAGAGTGCTCCAAATGCAGCTACAATCCCAAAATATAAATGCATTTTTTAGAGGCCTGCTGCTACCGTCAACACAAACAGAGGTATGGTTACACAGATCTCCAGGGCCAATGAATAACACTAGATACATCTTGGTGTGGTCAAAATTACAGATTCCCTTTAAATGCCATAACTATATTAATACTTTGGACCAAACTAATGGGTAGAATGTACCAGACTATTATTTGTGCTGGAATTAGCAGGATTAGACATCGATGGTCTATTATAAGTGGGGTTTCCATTCTTGTTCCCTCATCAATGAGCACAATGAAGGGAAAAATGCTTGCATGCCCCTTTACTGCGGTATCTGAGAGTGTATGGCAGTCTGTCACTTGAGTGAACCTTATTAATAGATTTCACAGGTATCTGGCAGCAGTTTATTTCTCTCTGCTAATTGGGAATACATGCATGCTTGGCTGAGCATGCATGTCTATGGGAGAATGGGGAGTTGCTCGGAATATAGTATCTCTCAGCCAAGATCTAAGGTGTATGACCAGTTTTATCTTATTTCATCCCTTTTCTATGTACATTATGTACATATGATTGCTGAGGAAAAAACAAAACTGACTTGACCTTATTCAGTCAGTTAATTCAACCATATTTAAGAAGTCAACCCCTTAAAACATAAAATTATTAAAATAATCCTATAATTAACAAGATCGCTGTGACCCCATTATCTTGATGAACTGTAGATAACAGGCATGGTGACCCCTCTAATTGCTTCTGTGACCGCTGGTATCAGAGATGCTTACATAGAGAAGGCGATTGTCATTTTGGAGCTTGAGATGAATAATACAGCTTTACTTTGATGTGGAGCACAGGAGAGCCGCGTGATGACAGTAGATGCAGAACTGCCGACATGTTGCTAACAGGTGACTTCTCTGTGACCTCTGCTGAATTAATCTTGAGTGCTTTCCGCATTGACCCAATTTCCTTAAAGGCCCTTGATTTATATGATTTAGTGAATATCTTTCAGAAGGTCCAAAGATATAGCCAGGAGCTGGAAATCACAGCGAATGTTCTTGTCCTGATGTCTACAAACACTGACATTGTTAATATGTAATTTCCTAAAATAGCCGAACTCTGGATTCTGTGTCATCTGAAACAAAACATGAAGGCAAGAACTTCACAGGCCGCCTTAGGATAATGGAGATAAAGGAACACAATGACTTAGTTCATGCATATATAATTATGGATAATACTACATATTCAGAATGACCCATCTTTCTGCTATTGGATTAAGACATGAATTGTTGCAACAGAGAATTGTACATAAAATAGTTTTTTTGGATTCAGTCCATTACACTTTATATTCCAAAGGAGTTTTGTCACTTCTTCGGTCGCTTAGCTACGGTATAACTCACGTTACAGGTCATTTCTTTCTTGGTCTGACATGTAGGTTTTTTAAGCTAGATTGCCCAGTAATCCAAGGCTTCTGCTATAGAATACCTGATATATTGTTGCTGACCTAGGTCATGCAAACTTTTTTTAAGATCCACAAAATATAAATATTTGCTAACCATTGGCAATTAATGTCTTATTGTGGGTTTCCTGTCCAAAACTATTCATAGGAAATGTCATTCATTGAGCAGTTAGTGTGTGCAAGATGTATCTAATGGTCCTACCTCTAAGAGCATTTATCCCAAGCATGGTAGTTCCTTGACCTCTGCCTTACGACTTGGTAGAAAGGACAGTGGGTGTGCATGACTCATATCTATGGACATGCTTACATAATTATAATGTTCCTTGTATCATATATCACTATGATGCACATAGTCCTGTCCTCCACACTATGGCTGGTCCATAAAATCGGTAGTGCATGGCTCAATTTTCATGGACCACCCATGGTCTTGTTCTGCCGGCCTTACTAGTCTTAGACTTGCCATACACATTAGATAGCTGTTATCTGAACCCCCATTGAGCCAACAACTATTCCACAGGACCACCTCTTAATATGTATGCTACGCTCATCCTAGAGTCCATGGGGGTCATTTATCTTATCTCTGTTTTTTTTGGCTAGTTTCTGCCATCTGCTACTTTGGTAATTTATCAATCTCACCCCCTCCTCCTCTCCCAGGCACCGCCGTCTATCTTTAAATAGAAATATGCTGGCACATAGTCAGGGGGCCTCAAGAGTTACCAAAGCTGTATAGGTATGAGTATATGTGACAATGGTCACAAGAGTTTACAATCTATGAGGAGGAGGGGGACAGAGGAGGTGACAGTGCTTGTACAATGGTCACAAGAGCTTACAATCTATGAGGACGAGGAGGGGACACAGGAGATGACTGCGCTTGTACAATGGCCACAGGAGCTTACATTCTATGAGCAGGAGGAGGACACAGAAGGTGACACTACAATGTACAATGGTCACAAGAGATTACAATCTACGAGGGGGCGGACACAGGAGGTGACAGTGCTTGTACAATGGTCACAACAGCTTAAAATCTATGAGGAGGAGGACACAGGAGATGGCAGTGCTTGTACAATGGTCACAGGAGTTTACAATCTATGAGGAGGAGGACACAGAAGGTGACAGTGCTTGTACAATGCTCACAGGAGCTTACAATCTATGAGGAGGAGAGGACACAGAAGGTGACATTGCTTGTACAATGCTCACAAGAGCTTACAATCTACCAGGGGGTCAGCAGCCACTACATACCAGGCAACAAGTGGTTAAGAGTGTGAGAGCAGAGACCCGGGGCAAGGGAGCAGTATCACTTATCTGATCATGTGCTGGGAGAGAAGTTACAGGTCAGACAGTGCAGTGCTGTACAAGCTCCTCTTCTCACACAGTACAGCAGCCTTCATCTTTTGTCTTCACTCTGAGCCTCCTGGGCTACCAATCAGGGATTGGCCAGAGTCAGTGCCTTTCTCCTCCCCCTCTCTCTCCACTGCTGCTGGGCTGCTGCTCAAAGCTTTGTATCGGCGCCCTGAGGATTGCAGAGCTGGCAGAGTGCAGCCGGATGCCCTCCATTCCCTCCTGCAGCTACATCCGGACTATAAGACGCACCACTGTTTTTTTCCCCATTTTCTGGGGAAAATAAGTGCGTCTTATAGTCCAGAAAATACGGTAGCACATCTGGAATAGAAGATAAATGTGACTAAATTGATAAAAAACAAACGTCCTACGGACAATATAAAAGTGTCCCCATAAAGGCTCAAAAATTGCATTGTGCCCAAAAAAGTCGTAGACCCCCCCCTCCCAAGGAAAACAGGAAAAAAAAATAAATGACCCACCCCCATGTGTTTTCTATAAGAAGTTATTTTTCTGGTATAGGAAGAATCAGGGATGCTTAACACCAACAGCCCCTCCCAAAGCGACAGCTTCCAAAAGTCAGGAGGACTAAATACATTCAAGAATGTTGGTTGGCAGTTATGAATGACATTACTATAATGTGTATAGGCAGGAAACCACATCAGTGTCTATGAGAAAATACAAATGAATGTGTCTGGGTGCTATCCATGAAATAACACAAAGACAAAAACATAAGCATGAGGGCTAAGTCCAGGGTATACATTTATATACTGTAACTGCTTTACATGATAATAAACTAATATGACCCTTGCTGTATTTCATACTATTACTGGTTAGAGTAGCAAAAAGGTTCCTTGGAACCTCTACAATTATATGATCAATCCCTATTCTCTAAGAAAGTGACTTCATCAATGCTTCCCTATTTTGTAGTCTTGTAACATATAATAATCACCCTGGGAGACATGTGCCATTACTATGCTAAATTTTCACATTTGCTGATTGCACATTTCACAGTAGATGTCAGTTTAAAATGCAAATACAAGAGCAAATTTATTTCAACTGCATTCCCATTAAAATGCCCATTGGAATGAGGAGACAGAAGGAAAAAATCTTATCTGAGTAGCTGTGTCATTGTTAGTGACTGCATTATCAGGCTATAAGAGACACATAAAAAACTGATTTTGCCCAAGTGACTTTTCATGGTGCTCTTTACTATTTGGATCAGCTTTATAGGAAAGAGTCACAAAAAGTCTGGTTTGGAGCAATATACCAGGTACATTTAAAGTGGTTATGTAAGTTTGCATGTTATCTCTCGCAGGATAGGTGATAATGAGCTGATTGGCAAGGATCTGAATATTGGGTCTCCCACTGATGATGAGAACAGGACCCCCATTTATGCAGAGAATGGGAGTCTCAATATCAGTAATGGTTAAAGCATTAGATTGAGCATTCGTCCTGCAACTCCATTCAATAGTATTGGGGTGTCGAAATTGTACTAAAGATATATGAGTGCTGTGCTTTATGGGAGCACAACTTCCGTTCTCCGTATTCCTTGGGCTCCAGCTCTTGTTAGTCCAGTGCGTCCCCTTATCGATCAGCTTGTTATTCTCTATCTTATGGATAGGGAATAACTTGCAAAAACCATAGAACCCTTTTAATTGCTAAAGCTAAGAAGATAGGACACAATTCAGACTTTCTCCATCTATCGATTTTGCCCCACCCCCCAAAGAAGTTGCAAATCTGTTCTAGGAATTAAACCTTTACCTAGGGAAATAATTAAAGACACCACATAGTGTAGACAAGTTACAAATTCACTAAATTATAAAATGTCATCAGTTTTAAAATAATATAGACACAACAGGTACAATCAGCTTTGTACATGCCCCGCCAGTGGTTTCACCTATCGGCCTATTCCGGGACAGATGATTCAGAAGACATGTATAACAATTATAAGGCTATAGTTCTAATACTTGTCCTTAGATTTGGGGGAATAGCTATAGGAAGGGTGGGGGTGGGGGGCATGCACACGTATGCCCAGGTGTCTGAGAGGACCTCTTAGACATTTAAAGGGGTTGTCCGAGTTTTTGAAAAAAAGTTAAAAGTGGCCGGGACAGGGCTGCTTAAAAAAAATAAAGATGTACTTACCTCCCGGTGCCCTCCCGTATCCAGCGCTGCTGTCACTCCGGTCCGGGCGCCATGTAAACAAACATGGCCGCCGGAACAGCGCTGGATTCAGCTTCCGGCCGGCCGTGGCCGGGTACGCCTATCCGTCCCTATACACAGCATTGTGTATGGGGGCCGGAAGGTTGTCGGGTCCGGCCGGAACTGAGTCCAGCGCTGCTCCGGCGGCCATGTTTGTTTACATGGCGCCCGGACCGGAGTGACAGCAGCGCTGGATACGGGAGGGCACCGGGAGGTAAGTACAGCTTTATTTTTTTTAAGCAGCCCTGTCCCGGCCACTTTTAGCTTTTTTTTTCAAAAACTCGGACAACCCCTTTAAGGAATGTTTGTTGTTCAAAAGGTTGAAATCATGTGTTTAGCTACATATGAGAAGAATTTACAGCTACACAGAAAACCGTGATCTTCTTAGAAGTAATAATAATAAGAGAATGAATATTCTCCACTTTCTATATTTGTAATATTTATACCGCCATCATATTACAATGTCGTAGTATTGCTTGTAGTAGTATTGCTAGGAGCTAATTAAAGCAATATCCCTACATTTGCCATTGTGTTCTATGTATGGAGGAGCTGACAGTAGTAATTGTGCAGAGTATTTAATTACTATTTACTCATTTCTATTCTCAGACAGGACATCTTTTACATTGCTGAGGCTTTTTTTATGCTTAAAGCTTTCACAATATTTAGTCATTGTGTCTTCTTAGTTTGTAGGATACAGTGATTGTAGCCCATATAATAACTTTATGCCTAATGTTACTGGCTTGTTCATTCAAATACATTAATGATCAAAACAAGAAATAACATATTCTTGTACATTGCATTGTTGCCATGGGGCTCCTGGAAATAGGGGTTCCATCCAATTTGGATTTTTTTTCGCTAATGTAATTGGTAATAGATATCCATTGTCCACCCCACTTCCTTTTCTACTAAACCAAACTTAGATCTTAATAGGGTTCTAGGGATGTCAGGCTATACATACACACTCAATGAAAGTCAAAGAGAAGAATTTAGCTTATTCAGCTGACCATCTTTTGAACGACCATTCACAATGTCTGAAACATTACAATTCATTTTACTGCGCCTTGCCAAAACTATGTGTATATTATGATAAGATTGAGATCACAAACATTCTGAACTTTTTAATCAATAATAATTAGACAGGTTAACACTATATAAACAAAAAAATAATACTTCTCAACTTTTAAATTGCAACACAAGTAAAAGTAATGGAATTAAAAAAAAACACAGAATTATTAGACATATTAATGTAATGCAAATCGTGAACAAATGAAAACAAAATAATCAAAATGTCTCCCAACCAACCTCAGACCAATCTCCAGACAACCCTCATGCTATCATTGGGTCCAAAGCAAAAGTAGAACTCATTCCTAAGGAGGATAGTCCTATACTGGGTTCACTCATGGCAAATGACTCAATGGAACACATGTAGCTGGACATCTATATGTAACCAAATGTCAAATCTTTCAAGCTGATTACTTGTGCAAACGCTACTGCCCCAGGCTATGTTTATTTCACTTTCTGGCTTTTATGTCACATCACATGCCATAGTTTGGAACTAGGTTCTTGACATTTGCAAATATTACCAAGATCTTATACTTCTTTAATTTCTATAACCTCATGGGTTGTCCTTATGGGGATGTGTTGCAATTACAATGTTGATAAGTGTATCCGGGATGGCTTTTAAAGAAGTCCTTTCACTGTCTCCACCTATGTCAGTGATGGCGAACCTTTTAGAGACCGAGTGCCCAAACTACAACCAAGACCACTTATTTATCGCAAAGTGCCAACACAGAAATTTAATTTGTGATTTATACTCCCTTTTTTGTCACAGCTTTCATTGATACCAGCACCTGAGGACACCAATAAAGCAGAAAATAGTCCCAGGTAGCACTGTCACTTTAAAATAGCTCTGTGCACAGCAAGTCCTGGGCTGTCTGGGACTGCAGGAAGATACCTGGAGTCATCTCTGGTGATGTCCTGAGTGCCCACAGAAAGGGCTTCGAGTGCCACCTCTGGCACCAGTGCCATAGGTTAGCCATCACTGACCTATGTCAACTTTTTGTATCTTTCCACAGCTGTTACTCCATTGATTATTGTAAATCACAATTGAAATAGTTTCTTTAGGACCGGAAATTCCAGAGCAATTACTGCTGTTATTTGTAGACCTTAATATTCTAATAAGACTCCCTACTGCCATGTGGCTAGTCCTGGACTGGAGCAGAAAGCCTGGCAACATTTTCTGAACAATGTCGAGCTTATCATCTTAAAGGGGTTTGCCCATGAAAGAAAGTTCTCAAATTTGAATCCCATAGTAATGTTTACTCAAATAATCTCATTTTAACCCCTTACTTTAGAACTCAGTTTTTATGCTGTTTTATCTCCTATCACTCAGTGACTGTCAGTGCAAAAATCCCAGAGTGGGCTAGGGCTCTCTAAGCAGGCCCCTTAGCAGGATCCCTGTAGTGCTGTGAGATACAGTGTGCTGACAATGTGCCTAGAGTATCAGACTATAGGTTTATCTACAATTTTATTTAGCTCCTGAACAGTTTACTTGCATCTGGCACATAGTAAAAGAGAGATGAGACAGATCAGAGATGAGAGATGCTGAGATCCATGAAATGGATATAAAACACAATGACACACTTCAGCACTGCTACCGCTCTGCTACATCTAAGCTATAACAAACACTGTCAGCCCTGCTATATCTGAGCTATAACACACACTCTCACCACCCCCTATAATCTGTAGCTGGTAGAGTAAGTCTCTGAAAACTTCTGCTTGTTGGCAGTAAGTGTCTGTGTGTGAGCTGGTCTTGTAATGCAGGGGGGAGGTGCAGGAGGCAGAGAGGAGAAGCAGACAGGAGAAGCTATTCTTTAGAAGAATCTGTCATGCCCTACCATCAGAAGATTTACAGCGGCGTCCTGGGGCGATTGAAATTATATACACTGGGACTGATAGAGACAGGTTGGAATTATATCTGTGAAATGCTGTATTTTTGTTAAATACATTGAATTAGAGAATTGTTATTTTGTGATCCTGAGTATATTTAAAAATATTGTCCTTGTGGGAATACTCCTTTAAGCTAACAATACTGATCAATAGGGAACTATGAGGGTTAGAATAGAAATTCCAACTTCTCCGGAATCAGTGGAGTGGCTCATACTATAACATATAAAGAATTCGTGATGAGTGAATCTATTGGTTTTTACATGAAGAAAGAAAAATTCCTTAAAATGCATTTTCAATAAAAAGTTTTTTTGAACCATGTTTTGGAAACTAGAAGGGATTACCATATATACTCGAGCACAAAAAAATGTGCTGAAAACCCAAACTCGGCTTATACTCGAGTAAAAAAAATAGGTTTTACCAGGTTTTTGTGGAAAAATTAGGGGCCTCAGCTTATACTTGGGTTGGCTTATACTCGAGTATATACGGAATATACCAATTTACTGGACAACATTGGTTGGGACCAAATAGATTCAGGATTGGATATTTTGAAAAATTCAGCAAAGCTGAATCTGGGTGATTCGCTCACCTCTACTAAGTTGGTGATGTTGGGGAAAAGTGCTCCTTAATGTTATTAAGATATAGTATGAACTGAGATCAATGTAATTCTTTCTGAAAGGCTGAAATCAAATTTATTTGACACTTTGACATCCAGCATTCATATTCATTTACCATTACCATATGAGATAATTAACTTTTCTCTTTAACAATCATCTAAATTGATGTTGTGCTTTATAATGCATGCAGCCTATTAGAGATGCAAGTTTCCTTCCTGTCACATGTAATGAAATGGGATCAACACCTACAATTATTTCAGCTAACAGCCTATGGTGTCCTTTATTTCAAAGAGTGCTTATAAATCTGGATGTGTCAGACTTTGTGCCATGTAAATAGAAAGAAACAAGGGGAATGATGGTTTGCAGTCAAGAGAGTCAGGGACATGTTCTTAGATTAATACAATTTAATCCATTTAACAACCTTGTAGGATAGAATCAGAACTTGGCATAAAGTAATCCAATACCATTAACAAATGCGCTGCAGAGTTTATTGAACCATTGATGATTAGTCTGGGTATCTAAGGCAATCTTTATTATTGACAATAGTTTAAGGTCACTTATGTAAATGTAAAAATGCTTCCTTGTAGCACAATACATATTAATGGGGCTAGACTGATAATTGACGCTACAAATTTGTAGACTGTAATGTAAAGCCTCATAGACACATTGGGGGAAATTTATAGTGCGCCTGCATCTGATAGGGGCCACATGCCCCCTGTGTCCCACTGGATACATAAAGGGGCTTCGTCCATTGGGGCTTAGGCCTCTGGAGGTATCTTTCAGGTGGCGGAGAGTAGAACTATGCTAGATCCGACTAGGTTTTTAAAAAGTTTGTAGGCAGGAATGTCCAATGGCCACTCACACTTCCGGTGGCCGCACCCATCTATGCCTACTTCACTCCCTGGTGGAGTAGAGGTGGCATAGTTGCTATTAGATTTTCAGCGTGCAAGAATTTGGGATCATGTCAACACTTGTACTCCAAAAACTGGCATAGAAGCGTCGATAAATCCCCCATATTTTTTATATGTGTTCTAGCTATGGTTTTAAGGACTAGCATACATGCATATTCATTTCTATGGGGTCATACAAATGGCTGTGGATTCATCAGTCATGGACGTAAAGTCATCCATGATGACATACAGGCTGCAGACAACAGACGAAGGGCCTGAGGGTACAACCGAGAGGCCTTAACAAATTTAGAAAATATCCCATCATAGCATTGACTCATGCCCACAAGCTTAGGCTGTATTCACACAGCTGTTGGGGGATGTATATACACGTGCGGCACCGTACATGTCCTATCTTTCCTCGTAATACGGCGCTGTGCGCCATATTTCTCTATGGAGAGGGGCGGGGTTGAGCGGGGGGTAAATATACCTAACTTTGTACTTTATAGTCTATACTTTATATGGCATTTGAAATTCATGAAATTATCATCAACCATAAGCTTGTATGTTATACGGTAAAATGAAACGTATTGACTGCTTGGTAAATAAAGGACAAGTTTCTTATGGTTAAATATTTTTTCTTGTTATTAAATTCTATGTTAGTGAAAGGTCACATTCATATCCTGAGCACGGTCAAATGTCAAAATGTGTTTGATCTGGTTTCACTTATATATGCACCATCCTGATGTACTATAATGAATTTTGGTTCCTTTGAAATTTTCATTTCTTTTTCATTGAATGAGTAAATACCTTATGTACAACTTTGTTAAATAAATTTTACTGTATTGTGTTGTATTATATAAAAAATGACATCTGCAAATGTAGTTTCCCAAAATCAGATAAATTCTGATTAACAAATGTATAAAATTTTGAATCAAAACTGAAATATGTTGATGGCTTATCCATATGATCACTAATCTGGTTCTAGAAAAATCAGCTCCGATTTGTGTGTAATGGCTGGATCACAGGTAGATTTAGACATCCAAGGGCCCAAGGCTGTAGGAAGATTGTGAGCACTGTACAAGTTTAATTTTTATGATGATTTACTGCCTACATATGATCCCAGAACCAACTTGAAAAATGAGAGGGAGTCCTCTCTTTCTGCTTTCAGTTCTGCAGTTTAAAGAACTTTGATGCCCCTTCAAAGGTCCTGGTCACAAGCCATGGGCCCTAAGCTGCCTGAAAGTTATGGGTCCCATACAAGTTTTATTTCTTCTAGCATGCTTACATTTAATGCCTACATTCAGTACCAGAAAAGGAGTCTCATCTTCTGGCTTCCTGCTGTTTAAGTACCTTTAGGTCCTGAAAGAGCTCTTGCATAAATGTTTGTTGATAGCCTGCATACATGTATGTGGATTTCTGGACTAGAGGTCCTTCTACTTTTTAGCTCTATAGGGCAGTATCAAATTTGGTGGGAGTTTTGAGTGGCCATGGGACCCCTAGAAGCCCTGGGCCCCAGTTAAGCGCTCAGACCTTCCATGTTATAATCTACTACTTCTGGTTGGCGGACCTTTAGCTCAGATCCCGTTTAGTTCCAAAGCCAATGTTAGGAGCTGAGAAAAATATATAGAACTTTAAGAACTGGATGAGCAGATAGCTATTGATTAAACACTCATTTGATAGTAGATATCTCATTATTTCTTTAATACACATTCATACTTGGCTATAAGCAGCTTATTGGTGGCGGTGCTAGATGTCTCTACCCCCTTCCATCGGATATTGAAAAATAGGTGCTCACTCTCTAATTCTGGAATTATATGGAGGTCGGAATAGTTCTGGAATACTTCTTTGATGAATGAGTTGTTGTCAAGTCATATTGTTGATTACATTAGAAATGACTATACAGAAAATTATAATATTTTTTTTTCTTTGTATTATACAGCATTGGCGGAGAAGTGGCAAGAGGAAATGAAGGGAACTATGTCAATAAACATTTCCGCATGGGATTTATGACAATGCCTGCACCTCAAGACAGGCTACCACATCCATGTTCTAGTGGATTTGCTGTGCGCTCACAGTCCCTCCATTCAGTAGGTGGCGCTGATGATGACAGTAGTGGTTGCTCCCGGAAACAACCACCTCCTAAGCCAAAACGAGACCCAAACACTAAGCTAAGCATTTCTTCAGAGACTGTCAACTTCGGAACACTAGGCAAGAGTCCAAAGTTCACAGACAGGACAGATGGTAAGCTATCTGGGAACATGTCTCCTTTCCAGGACACATTATAATTAATGAAACAATCTTCTCATTTCTAAACCACATTCTGGGGGCTCCTATTATGTTGTTAGAAACAATGAAAATATTTACAAGGAGTTTACAAACATGAACGATTTGTTCTTTTCGCTGGTGCTTGGGAATGAGGAAAGGGATGTGTTAAAAATGCCTTAAGCTGAGTTTACACACATCAGATCTGGCCAGTAATTTGCCTTTTTTAAACGTTTACATAAATGGAAAAATTTCGACCTCTTTTTATGCACTTTTAGTTTTGGCTTAAAAATATAGATGTAAAGAATAGTTGAAATCTGTACTGTGTGAAATCAGTCCTGGACCGATTAAACTAGGGCGACCTGAAAATAAATGTCCCGAGTGCTGTGCTGTGAAAAATTTACCTCTTCTTCCATTCTTTTTTTAACCCCAGTGCATTAGTCTGGCATCATATTTTCACTGTGGTTAATAAACTAAAATAAATGGGGGTCATTTATCTTAGTCTTTCTTTTTTAGTTGCATCTTTTTGGTGCATTACGGCTTTTTTGATCCTGCTCCATTGGTTACTCCTAGAAATATTAGATCACATTTCCAACTTGTGTATTTCAGAGCAATTTCTATGATGATTTTGACAATGATTTTTTTTTTAGTCCGTAACAGCCTTGTTTACCAACATGGCAATGAATTATCATTTATAGAGAGATATGTTCTACTGTATATCGTGTTTAGTTCTATAAATGTCAAAAAAACATAATAACCATTTTCTCGCAGCATTAGAGGTAGTCAGGGTCGCCATCTAGTGGGACTGTGTTCAAGGGCCCCCCGTTTTCCTCTCAAAAGGGGGGCCTGAGGGGCTCAAAGTACCAATTAAACCCCCCATTCACGGGCCCTATCTGAAAAAAAAAACTATACTCACATTTAGGCTTCTTCACCCTGGCCCCGCGGCTCTGTCTACCGGCTCGGGTGCATGACTATAACGCAGCGGTGTCGCACTTGTGTGACATCATATTGTTTCTTTAAATGGGGCATCTGGCAGGATATTGCATTAAAGGGGGGCATCTGGCAGGACATTTTATTAAAGGGGGCATCTGGCAGGACATTTTATTAAAGGGGGGCGTCAGGGGTGGACATTTCATTAAAGGGCACATCTGGGGTGGACATTTCAGTAAGAGGGGCATCTGGTTTGGACCTTTCATTAAAGGGGGGCATCTGCTGTGAACTGAGAGGCTGACTGTGAACTGGGGGGTTATCTATAGACTGAGTGGGCACTTGCAGGGGCTGTCTATATACTGAGTGGGTACGTGCAGGGGTTATCTATCTACTGAGAGGGCATACAAAGGGTTTATCTATATACCGAGTGTAGGGAGTCTAGCTTGTCATGGCTCAAAAATGTTTGGGTGAAATAAAAATTGTGCATAATGTTATGTATCAATGTGGGAATGGACGCCGGTGGGGAGGGGGGCCCACAAAAATCTTCCAGACATGGGTCCCAAAATTCCTAGTGGCAGCCCTGGAAGTAGTATTTGTAATATGGGAGTGATGTTACTACATAGAACCGGCAAATAATCAGGTCAGTGCATTTCTATTCAGTAGGAGGATCTGAATAATATAAATAAAATATAAAGAGTCTATTAATATAGATGTTTAACTACCAGACTGCCATTTACATCGAAGAATGTATTTAATCTGGGGTTAAAATATATTCTCTGTGGATATAAAACTTTAACATTTACATGTACGGTGATCTATCTAAATATTATCCAATACAATATATTTGTTAGAGAAATGGCTGTGACTGTCCTATGTATTGTAATAAGACCTGAATAAAGACTTAGGGCAGTGATGGCGAACCTTTTAGAGACCAAGTGCCCAAATTTCAACCAAAACCCAATGATTTATCACAAAGTGCCATCAAAGCAGTTTGAGTAGTAAGTTATTACTAACTGTTCTGCCACAACTTTCGATCGTTTCGGCCTCTTTATGGCACCAATACAGTTTAAAGAAGAAAGGCATATTTGAACTATCATTGTAGCTTTCTTTAGGGTCCCCATGTACAAAGAAGAAATGTGGGGCCAGCACGAGGAAAAAATAAATGCAGCCCTTTAGACAACTCTCACTATTCCTGCAGTCCCAAGTAGACAATTATGGGTAGTGCTGACAGCAGCTTGAGTCTCCAGAGACTGCAGGAGTGATTCTTTGGTGAACTCTGTGCTGGGTAAATGGTTTGGGTGCCCACAGAGAGGGCTTTGAGTGCCACCTCTGGCACCAGTGCCGTAGGTTTGCCACCACTGACTTAGGGAAATGGTCTGCACTGCAGTATGGCAGCGGGATTTAACCCAGTGGTTGGTTTCTAATGTATATGACACTACTGTAAGGCCACTGCTACTGTATTACACTGCAGATTTGTGGAAATGCTGCTTGGCAAATCCAGGCACAATACACATGCAGATACTTTTTATGCTTCCTAAAGAACAAAATCTTTGGGGCATCTTTGCTTTTGTTGTGTATTTCCTCTCTTTTTATCCTTTTGAAGAAACTGCCAACAAAATGTGCCCAGTAGAGGATGTGTCCCTGTATGCCCTGTGTGCCACAGAAACTGGCCTAGCAGCACTGATAAATGCCCCCCCCCCATATTGCACATGCTGACACTTGTGCCCATGGTTTAAATGTATATACACATTACATCTACACACACACATAAATACAGTTACTTAACTATCCAGCTGTAGATGGACCTAGTTCATGTCATATTACAGACCCAGGTACTTCCTCCATTCTCTGCGGTGCTGCCAGGGCCAGCATGGTATCGCAGCACACAGCAGGCACCTCCACAGAAGGCCCCAGCTGCACGGAACTCCACACAGGAAGCCGGGGCTGGTGGGCGGGGCCTCTGATCTGAGCGGAGGAAAGAGCTTCCTCCTCAGAAGCTGCTGGAGTGCGAGACTGACAAGG
The DNA here is from genome assembly GCF_040894005.1 of Engystomops pustulosus. NCBI lineage: Eukaryota > Metazoa > Chordata > Amphibia > Anura > Leptodactylidae > Engystomops > Engystomops pustulosus. Next base: position 173,907,195 of record NC_092413.1, on the reverse strand, counting down.
GACCCGTAGTTTCTCATAGTTCACTATCATAACATCTTCCCCTGCACTGAGCTTTTCTCTTTCTGTGCAGAGCATCGGAAGATGTTCTTATAGTAATACACAGTGACAGCTGTGAGCCCACCCCTCCCGACGGGCCCAGTCATGGTCGCATCCCCTGCGACTGTTACACCACTGATTATCAACCTTTATATATCCACATAACAGAAACCACTCATTCCACTGCATTCCATGGGACTGACCCATGTGTGTAGTCGCCTACTGCAGTTTTACTCCATAGTTTTGCAAGTCGAAAAATCTTTTAGTTTGGCTATTTTTTGGTGCAGAATACAAGACAAAATTCATGTAAAGAAAAAAAATTTCTAAATATCTAAACACACAAATCCTAAATATCAAAAATAAAACTACTTTACACTGCATAAAGGGGTATTTCCAAAAAAACAAGTTTCTTATAAATACTCAGGATAACAAAATAATACATTCTCTAATTCCCTGTTACTAACAAAAATGCAGCATTTCAGATATAATTCCAACCTGTCTCTATCAGTCCTGGTGTACACATTTTTGGTTGCCCCTAGACCCAATCCTGGATCTTCTGAGTTTAGGGTCAGCAGCCATCTTGTTCTCCTGTCTATTGCTGTGCTGAGTTTCTCTCTGCCTCTAGCCCCCACCCTGCATTTCAGGAGGAGCTCACACAGACACACACTGACTTCCTGCTGACAAACAACAAATCACATCATGAGGAGAGTAAAGCTACAAGCTACAGACAGATAAGATCTTTATCCAGGGGAGGGCGTATACATATAGTGCTGTGTATGTTATGGCTTTGATAGTAGAGCTGAGATTGTCATGTGTAATATGCATTCCATGGATCTCATCATCTCATTTCAGATCTGTTCCATCTCTCTTTTTGTGTGTCAGATACTAATAAAATGTTCAGAAGCAAAATAAAAGTGGATATAAACCTGTACCCTGATAACCTAACCATATTGTCAGCACACAGCACTAGAGGAATAATGAAGGGTCTGCTTAGAGAGTTCCCACGCACACCCTAAAATCTTACACTGACGGAGCTAAAACAGCAATAAAACTTAGTAAAATTGTAAAGTAAGGGGTTAAAAATTATCTTTATTGTATAAACATCGCTAGGGGATTGATATTTGAGAATTATTTTTCATGGGCAAACCCCTTAAAGCATAGTTTCCCTTCTATATTTTATGTTGTGTCTTGAGAGCACTTCAGTTCTTGTGTACAGTATATTACATATCATATAATATGATTTACAACCCCTGTAATATGTTCCAATCAATATCCAGGTTACTTAATGTAACCTAATAGTGTGTTGTATAGTGAGATAGACTGGACCATCACACATATAGTAAATCATTGCCTGCGAGTCTTGTGTCCTACAATAACCTTAGTATTGTCCTTTCTTATAGGAAATGACAAACAATTTATTATGGCGTCCAATTTTTATTACGTCTAATAAAGAGAAGTGTTTTGTAGACTAGAATGACAGCCTATGGCACTTGTGGCTGAAAATAAACCTGTGACTTATATTTTATTACAATTGACTATTATGGAAAAGATCATTTTGAGCCCTCGCAAAATGTTCTTAAAATTAGAGCACGGAGAGTATAATGTATTCTGTTACATCCCACACTTATTATGCCTTTCCCTCTTGTGCAGCATTTTTCAAATGCAATTTTGATAAAACCTCTCAAAATAAAATTCTCTGAAACAACAGTAATTGTGAAATAGCTATTATTATACGGTGAAGGTAATGGAGAAGTTGACACAAGCTCTTTAAAACAGGGAAAAACATTTCTCTTTGCAGTATGTTTTCCTAGTAAAAGGGTCGGGCACAGTAATATGCTGTTATTTGTCATTGTACTTTTGGCATGTTTCCTCCATTGTACAACACCACTCAGACCTTGTGTTACGCTATTACACTTAAATCTCCATTCCATTTGTATTCCCATCCACATAATATGCCATTGGTGCCTGGAGGATGCAGATCTCCTCTACAACCCACATCTATCTTGAGATTGAGACTTTGGGGGATATTTATCATACGCTGGTGCTCGTGCGCCAGCGTATGATCGCCCCGCCGCTGCAAATTTGCAACCCGATACATCAAGAGGCTTCTGCCTCTTGATTTATCGTGCTGCCAGCAGTGCAGCGTTTATCCTACGCCAGGCAGGCCCTGGCGTAGAAAAAAACGCAGCCGGCGACTTTTCACATATGAAAAGTCCCCGGCATCAGCGAGTGTGCAGGCGCGGAGACATTAACGCCCTGCGCCGGCCCACTCCCGTCCGGCCGCGCCCCCCGCTTGGCCGGCCGCGCCCCCCCCCCCTTCACGCCCCTTCACGCCCCACTGATGTGAAGGTGGCGGATTGGGGAAAATAATCGCAAAAGCTAGCAATAAGCGGTGCGCAGAGGTCCTGATAAATATGCCCCTTTCTATCTATCTATCTATCTATGTGTGTGTATGTGTGTGTGTCTATGTGTGTGTATGTATGTGTATGGGAGGGTGCATTAACCATTTTTATAGCTCCCAAACAAGTGAATGAAGAAACTCGCACATGCATCAAGGTAAATATAAAAAGATGCGGCACACACCGTTCTGGCCCGATGATATTCCTTTATGCGTTCATGAAGTTTATGGTAACAGTATGCCGGAAGCGACTGGGCGATGGGCTGTTTCCCATAAATAACCCTCTCTTATTCTCTTACAGTTTCAAATGGGACCCTGCTCTAGAGATGAATGCAGGTTCCAGACTCTACAGGGCATTCATACCATATCCTATGATACATCCGTCAGCACACTATGACTGCACTGTTTTGCTCCCTCACCTCGTGTCTCCATCTTCCCTCCCATATAGAGTGTGAGCCCTCAAAGCAGGGTCCTCCTTCCACTTGTCTCCTGATCACTGTAGTTCTGTATTTTGTACTTGCATTTGTGTAATGTATGTGAACCCCTTGTACAGCACCATGGAATTACTGGTGCTCAATAAATAAATAAATAATAATAATAATAGATAAATCCATAAATGCTGAGATGAGAATAACTCTTTATGTGTATTTTGTATTTGTTTTCAAAGAATCATACAGAATTAGCAATCAAAGCCTTCCTTAGTCTCCCACAATAGATGCAGCTGCATTAGCAGCCTCTATGGTTCATACACATCAGAATCAAAACATACACCTTGCCCAAGTCAGGGTGTTTAAATGCAGGTTGAAAGCCGCAATGTGCTCCTCTCTGTTGATGTTGCTTGGAAGGAATTTGTTAGAAAAAGCCAATCACTTGCTTCTCAGACATCCCAATATTGAAACTTAACATTTACTTATTACATTATAAAATCTGCATATACATAACATATACGTCAAAGGTCTGTGTGCTAATTCCCTCCTGTGCACAGAAAAAAATCGATAGATCTTATCATAGACTGTACAATAACCACTGGATCAGTAGTCTCAGGAGAGCCGAATGCACCAGGGAGCAAAGTCTCTATCCCTGCTTTGTGTCTGTGCCCTTACATCCCCCAGTGACTCCTGTCCGAACAAGGATAGTACCCAGAATCTGTATCTGTTGGTGGATATTCTGGCCCTTACATGACCTATAGCTACACTCCCTAACACATTTCGTCAATATCTTTGCCTGCCCATTAGTTAATCTAACCAAGGACTTAGCAGCTGGCATTAAGGCCCCACTAGTTTCTCATATGGGGGAGGAACAAATCTATTGAGCCACATCTTGAATTTGTCCCTACTATACGTCATTAGCGTTGTAGGTTTTCTTTTACTTCATCTGGATCAACAGTTTACAATAATAGGTTGGATTTAATGGACCAACATCTTTGTTTAGCCAAATCTACTATTATACGCCACACATTGTCCCAAGGTATAATTTATAATACATAATATACTGTCAAGTGGATGGTCATCTGCTGGAGTAGACACCTTTGGACAGCCCACCAAGTCTGTACATACCCTCCTGCCATAACCAGATTTGGACAATATCATGAAATCAAAAAAATGATGTGCAGATAGCTACTGTAGAAGGGAGTTTAAAATGATCTTAAACATATCTGTGTATAATGTCAATATGTACAATAAAAGATATTATTGGTTAATTTTTGCATAATTGCTAATAATGAGGCTCCAAAAAGATTTTTTTTGCAGTAAAACAAGAACAAAAACAAAATGGTAACAGCGGGGAATGGTATTATGGAAGGATGATCCATGATTTTATGATGCTTAGTTGAGTAGACATATCATGGGAGATGATGGGGGTTTTCTTAAAAAAATTTTCATGTTTAAAAGTAGAAAGCCCATTGAATAGATAACGTGTCTTGACGCGCTGACAATTCTGGTCTTGTACAGATAAGATGCGCTCATTACATGTCGATGCCGATGACCCACAAGATTCCTGCAATTAGCTGTGGTCTCTTAAGTAGTTGTTAAATTGGAATCTCGGTTTGACTCCTGCCGCACAATTATTTTCTTATAATCTTCCTCCATTCAGAGTGATCCAATCTCTTGTAAACAATTTCACTTGTTTGAGAACAGCTAATGTCAGGATTATAATTCCTATTACAATCCACAAAATTATCATTATCCCGTGGAGAGATGTTAATAGAGGATATTTAGGAAACCGGATGCTATTAACTAGAGGAATGGGTGTTGTGGGGCTTTACTGTGAAGTAGATGTTCATATTTCACAGGCTAACTAAAACTTTAAGAACCCTGCATGCTTATTGACAGCATTATGTGTCTCAGCCTTGATGTGCTGTCCATGATCTGTGAATTTTCTGATAGATGTATACAGTACATATGATGTATATTCTCTTTGTCACACCTTGACCATTCAAGTCAATGGTTTGATGAAAAATGGTGAGAATGGGGCTGTGTCTGCTTGGTGCACCACTTTTCTTTGTCTGCATTGGCCACTGCCACTTAATATCTCCCCTTCACAATTACGGAAATCTCCAATAAAAAGGTGTGAAACACAGACACAGGTGCACTGGTAGGCCAAGACAACTGGTGTGCAGCTAGAAACTAATTTGCATAAACATAAATGCAGAATATGACAGATCGTGGTAAACAGGAATAGTACCTCTAGAAAGTTTATAGAGATCTACCTAAAGTTGTTTTGTGTAGACTTTTTTTTTTAAAGCTAAAGTCCAAAATCCCAAGGCTGAGATCTAAACTTCTTCAGTCCCCTAAGTCTGTATCCTGCTCAAAGTGTTAAATATAAATCTAAAGCTGGTGTATCTTTACTGGATCTTTTCTTTTCTATCCATCGCTGTAGTAAAGTTGTTTTTTTTTATTCTCCATCTAAGGATGACACCTTGCAAGAGAAAACCTCCCATAGTCAATGGGGGAGATTTATTAAGACAGCTGCATTTTGACATCCTTATAAATGACTGCAAAAAACTCCTGCGCCAGAATGAAATGTCAGGTCCAAAGTGGCGCAGATTTCAGCTATAACATGTGTAAAACCTACAAAAAGAAGTGATATCCTGTACGCAAAAAAATTGGTGTACAAGGTGTACACTACATTTAATATAACCCCTGCACTTGTTTTCTGTCTTACTTTGCACATTCATTTCAGTGCAAACTGCTTGCACATGTATTTATAAAGAGTCCACGACTCTATACCCGACAAAACACAAAATTCTGCAATAAAAGGGACGTTCCGATGCTCAGTTGGACCGTGCGCCACATTTATCATGCAGCATCTGTTAATGTTGCGCTATGTTAAAGGTGCACTTGAAAAAAGTTGGTGCATTTCTCGGAGCACTGTAGGGGGCGCCAGATTCATGAAAAACGGGGTTGTCACAATTCATGAATCTGGTGCGCCTTGCACAATACACAGGTAAAGAGCTCTTAGTGCAGTTTGCACAATTTTTGATAAATGTGGGCCATTGAGGCACATTTACTTACCCGGTCCGGAGGAGATCCCAAAACGCATTGTCTGACAACAATGCACTGTGCCACGATTAGTGCCTTAGTAATTAAGCCCTATTGTGTTCTGTAGGGTGTACATCAATTAATTTATGGATGGGTTGAATCCCAAACAGCTCTGCACAGGGGCTTGGATCTGGTATTATAAGCAACGTTTTACTACCAAATTTCCACATCACACCAGGATGTTTAAGATTAGTGCACCAATCTTACACTAAAAGGTGACACAGGGTAAGTCACTTAGAGGACAATCCTCTAATATGGGAAGTGGCCAAACAACTACAAATGCAGGATCCCTGTCCAATGACATGACTACTGGTGCAGTAAATCATAGTCCAGATTAATTAAAGCTTTGTGTATCTCATAATACACTGTAATCATCACGCTAGTGGCCATGTGAACAGAGCTTTATACGTAGCCTCTGCATAATCTCTTCTCAACTGTAAAGTATATTATATGTGATATATTGGTGCTATATGAGCAACAAAAATATTCTGTAACCTCCGGGTGAGGACTGTAATGCCAGTGTTTATCTACCACATACTATGTAGACATTTCTTAGAAATTAGTCAGATTGGAACAATTATGCCAAGTAAATTGTAACACTTGCATATAATTGAGCAAAACAATATCAGAAACACTTCAGAATGATCATGGAGAGCTCAAGCATTTGTAAAATACAGAAAAACCTCTCCAATCAAGAACTCGAGGTATGCAGCGAAACCACCCAGCTGGAAAGAAGAGGCAATATCCCAGCATCATAGATGCTACATGTACTGGTTGTTTTTAAAAATGAGAAGAAAATTATATGTTATTTCTTTCTGTCAAACACAAGACAAAGAGCTTCATTATTCCCCTCTATTAGAAGTGTAAACACAACTTATTGTTTGGGAAGTAATTATCTTTTCAGACGTTGTTGTACTTCATTTGACTTTGTTACATAGACTTTTACTATAAAAGCTATGACACATTAGTGTCACTAAAGAGTAACTAAACAAAATTGTGTAACTAATTATTTGCAGGTTGTAATAGTAAGCTTTGTTGTGTATTTTTCTTTTACACTTTAAGAAGTTTGTGTAAATCAGCTTTCTGTCTTGTATCCACTTACATCTACGAGATAAAGGACCTGATAAAGTGTTTAATGACTTAAATAAAATAACAAACAATCACTAGTCTCATCTCGTTACAAAACTGAGTCATTAATGACATGTACTCTAGGTGTGGAAAGAGTTAATAATAAGCCTCCTTATCTGCCTCAAGTGGAGTAGCCTCAGAATACTATCAGATAAATTGCTCACTATTGGAGCAGAAACAAGACAAAGATGTACATTTCCTGTATTGATGAGGAACAACAACTCAGAAACTCAGTGCTGTCTAGTGATAGGAGTCTCTAATTTTGCTGATATGCCCAGTCATGTTACTGGGTTTAATGATGGATTAAACCTTAACATACAAGGCATCTATCTATGGCACTCCATAAATGGTTTAATTCTAGAGACTAGTTACTGTAATTATGTTAGATTGACTTACATACTTTCCAATTTATAGTACAAGGGAATGTGACTGAGTTATGTATCTGTTAGGGATTATTATACCTTAACAGAATTTTAGAGTTTCCCGATAAGCATATAGTTGACTTTTTAACATGCAAATTGGTGGAGGGGAGAACTGAATGCAATTTTCTCAAGATTTAGGCCACTCCTGTATTATTTCTTCCCCATATATAGCCTCAGTCCATGGTAAGAATATTGGAGTAAGTCTTCAAGTGATTTACAAAACTCCTTTTTGCTGGAAGGGTGTGAAGTTATAAAATCTACTTTATGTAGACAAATTATTTTAAGACATGTCAAACAAACTTTTGATTTCATTTGTCTTCATTTATTCCTCAGCGGCAGCAAAACAAAGACCTCACAGTGATGAATATACTAAGAAGATTCCTCCACCCAAGCCTAAACGAAATCCAACTACTCATCTTAGCACATCATTTGATGAGACATACATTAAAAAGCATGGTCCAATGAAGAGTACTTTGTTCCGAGAAGCATCCTCATCTCACATCAGCTGTGGTACAGGAGATCGAGAGGACGATGAACCTGTTTATATTGAGATGGTTGGAAACATTATAAGAGACTTTAAAAGAGATGAGGAAGACCAATGTGAGGCAGTATATGAAGAAATGAAATACCCAATATTTGATGATGTAGGACATGACTCCAGGTGTCTATATGACTTGGATCACGTTAGTTGCTCTTCTCAGTGTGCTACTCCCACAGTGCCTGACTTAGAATTCACCAAGTCATCAGTGCCATCAACTCCCAAGGGCCAGGTTTGTGACATTCCCGCTCCATTTCCAAATCTATTATCTCAAAGGCCTCCATTATTGGTGTTTCCACCAGCACCTGCACAATGTTCACCAAATTCTGACGAATCTCCTTTAACTCCCCTTGAAGTAACAAAGCTACCAGTATTGGAAAATGTGTCTTACATCAAACAAGGTTCTGGTTCTGCGTCACCATCACCAGTTCCAACACACATTCCTGGACACCAGAAAGTAGACAAAGACCAAACCATTGTTTCCCATGGACTTCCTTCATCTGGTCATTCATGTTCACCACCACATGCTTCAGCCAACTATAGAACACAGTCTCCACATGGCTATCCTAAAAGTCATTCAGCTTCTCCCTCTCCAGTTAGTATGGGTAGATCACTGACTCCTCTAAGCCTCAAAAGACCTCCACCTTATGATTCTGTGCATTCAGGAAGTCTATCAAGAAGTTCTCCATCAGTGCCTCATTCTAGAAACACACCAGAAGGGAAATCAGTCAGTGCATCTACCAGCACCTATTGTACATCACAGAGCAGCTCACGATCCAGGACACCAACAAGTCCCCTTGAAGAATTATCAAGCCTCTTTACCTCAGGAAGGAGTTTGCTGAGAAGGCCATCAAGTGGAAGACGGTCTAAAGAACCTACTGAGAGTAAGTGCTTTTCAAAATTGTCAACCTCTGTTACAAAATAATTCTACCTCATGACTATCTAGGTTTCTATAGTTTGGAGCTATGATAATTGCTAGCAGGGATTTTCCACTATATTGATGGTCTGTAGATAGGATATGCATCATTTTTGTTTATTAGTGGGGTGTGACAGCCAGGAACCCCTCTGATACTCACACTGAAGGGGCCACAGTATGATAAAAACTTGTTCTACTTGTGTAAAAAATTAGAGCACATGGATATAATTTATGTCTTGGTTATTTCTTCTTTATTTGTGACTTTTGATGAAGCATGAGCTGGTATTCTTATGCTTACATTGTGATTGAAGTTGTATCCCCCTGTGGTTTTGTTAAAAAGTTTGAAAAATCTGGTAAAAAGAGATTTGAAAAGAAAAATCTTGGATTGGAATGGGTTTCGGAAGTTGGACTTCTATCAATCAGCATGTTAGTCCCTGTTCCAAAGAAGAAACAGACATAATTGTGCAAGAGAAATCAAAACAAAATAATGTTCCACACAGTTTTCACATCTTCTTTCCATGTTTCACTATGGAACATGCAGTCAACTCAGTCTGGACATCTGCGTTGATACTCCAATGAAGAAAGTTTTCTCCTGGCCCTGGAATAAAACTTCTTTCTTTATTTATACATCTTTAAAACATCCTCAAAATTTCACCAAGACTCTGACATCAAGTGCTCTCAGTCATAGAGCACTAAAAGCACTTGATGCTTGAAACGCGTCATTAGTGCTATTTTTTTTTAGAATGTTTTTAAAATGTTCAAATAAAGAAAGAAGTGTTATCACAACTGTGAGACAATTTTCTTAGCTGGTATACTCGGAAGAAGCCACCAGGATAAATAAAATGTAGTTTCTCTTTATTTTAGTCTCAGGAACAGCTCTAGTGCATAGTATCAACGCGTTTTGGCGCAGCGTGTCTTAGTCATAATCGAGTATACCAGTTAAGAAAATTGCCTCACAGTTGTGATAATGCTTCTTTCTTTATTTGAACATTTTAAAAACATTCTAAAAAAATTGCACCAATGACGCGTTTCAAGCATCAAGTGCTTTTAGTGCTCTATGACTGAGAGCACTTGATGTCAGAGTCTTGGTGAAATTTTGAGGATGTTTTAAAGATGTATAAATAAAGAAAGAAGTTTTATTCCAGGGCCAGGAGAAAACTTTCTTCATTGGAGTATCAACGCAGATGTCCAGACTGAGTTGACTGCATGCAGGAAGAAGCCACAAGGATAAATAAAATGTAGCTTCTCTTTATTTTAGTCTCAGGAACATAACAGCTTTAGTGCATACGATCAACGCGTTTTGACACAGCGCATCTTAGTCATGATCTAGATCATGATTAAGACACGCTGCGTCGAAACGCATTGATCATATGCACTAAAGCTGTTATGTTCCTGAGACTAAAATAAAGAGAACCTACATTTTATTTATCCTGGTGGCTTCTTCCGAGTGCTGAACCTTTTGCTTACCTTTTGCATTTCAAGATTACACGATGGACTTCAAGCATGTCAGTCTTGAACAGTGTCCAACTTGCCCATCACAGCATCAGAGAATCCTCTGGTGGGTCCCAGGTTCTAACAGTTTGTATTGGGCTCATTTGGAAGGAATGGAGTAATAATTTCATATTATGATCTATCCAATATAGGATGATTCCAATACTATAGATCAGTGATGGCGAACGTTTTGGGGTCAGAGTGCCCAAGCTACAACCAAAACCCACTTGTATCCCGCAAAGTGCCAACATGACAATTAAAGCAGTAACTTATTGATCCCTGCTGTATCACAGGTTTTAAACGTATCAGTGTCCTGTGTTCACCAATACATTAGAAAGATGGAGAAATTTGGATTGTAGCTTCCCCCCCCCCCCCCCAGGGTCCCCTGAAGAGGAAGAATCAGGGGACCCAGAGCAGGAGCTCAAATGACAATCCATCTCTATCTACACCTTATGGCTCCTCCTGTAGTCCTGGCAGCCAAGGATGTTGCTTTAAATAGCTCAGAGCATGGTGCGTCCTGGGCTGTACTGGATCACAGGGGAAAGCCTTGAGTCGTATCTGGCAAATTTTGTGTTGGGGTGAGGGCTGGGGTGCCCACAGAAAGGGCTGTGAGTGCCACCTCTGGCACCCGTGCCATAGGTTCGCCACCACTACTATAGATTATGATTTTTTTTATGGTTGAAGGGTGGGCCCTCAAGATCACCTCATCTGGTAGGTCAGATGTCAGTCCGACACTTGTCAACAAGATAATTTATTATGTGAATTCTATTTTTCTCTCTGTATTGAGTGTTGGATGCAAAGAATGCATTTGGGGTTAAACTAAAACTTTTGACTCATGATGCCATACACTTGTTTGATCTCTTTTGGTTTTCTGCTGCTGATGATCATTATCAGCAACAAACAGTGACCTACACAGCGATCACAGCATTGTACTGCAGGATATTACTGTCTGATCCCATCACTTGTTCATTTTTGGTGTTATTGCTTTTGCTATGGCAGAGCATAAACCATCAGATGAAATGCATCAGTGAAAGTGTTGATGATAATGAAATCTAAAAGTATCTAAGTTTTATTAATAAGTAATCTCTCCCGTGGTTTTGTGCTCTGTTAACTTCTCTTACAGTATTAAAACATTGTAGAATTGTATCCATCAGTTCTCCAACAGAAACTATCATTTGGCAATGATAAGAGCTCATTCATGGAGAGCATTTGTTGTACAGATAGATTTGTTATTTTTTACATATATATATATATATATATACAGCTTGTTTTATATGCACAACCAAGAGATACTTATCTTAATAAATGTATAGGCATGCACTGGATAGGATAATAGTTATTAAACTAGCAACCAATGCAAGCGTAGGGGACCCATTGTCTGTTGTGTAGGCCAGGGTTAAAGGAAATCTTCTTTGAAAATGAAGATAAACCAAGGGCACTAAAATTAACTTTTTCAATTATGCTAATGAGTCTGAAAGGCTCTGGGGATTGTTTTCAGAGCCCCTCAGTGCTGAAGCTTCACAGGCTGTAACAATGAGCAGGGCAGGTCTCCCCTCCCCCTGCACCTCCTGCTGCTGCTAGGCAGAGGGAGGGAGCAGAGAGAGGGTGAGATATGTACTGCTCATTGTAAGAGCCTGTATAGCTGCAGCACCGAGGGTCTTCAGGCCCATTAGCAGAATTGTAAAAATTGATTTTCAAAGGAAAAAGGTCATGATTAATAAATATGAAAAGATTACCACAATCACAGTGCCTGTATCTCTGAGTAAGTGTCCCTGCTTTATTGTGCTTGATTTATTTTAATGGCTCTCTACCACTAGCTTTTATCCCATTTAACTACTACTCCTGTAAGGTAAGGTATTAAATAGTCTATTGTTCCCTCTTTTATATTAAGTAATTTAACAAATAAAATAATCGGCTCAATAGTCAAAAGTAAATGGTCTGAGAAGAGTCACTTTTTGCTTGAGATGTGTCACATTTCAAAGCTGCAGGGACAGATTTACTTTCTCGTTTCTCAAGCTCATTACTTAGTATAGGTATCTGCAAGTCAAAATCAAGAGTAGATTCTACAGAAAGAACTGATATTGGAAAGATTTGTAAATCATCTTTGCTCAGGTCCATTTCATTTTGGCTTACAAATACTGATACAAAATACTGATCAATATACTGATGTGTGAAGGTAGATAGCTGAATTCACAAATGACACCAAATGCTTGTGAAAAGCACGACTGGATTAAGTGTGGGGACACCTATTAAAAAGATGGTGGTGAAAGACCACCTTTAATTGGGTTGTAATAGACTTTTAAAAAGGCTTTCATGTATATCTATGAGCTGAGAGAATCGTTTTTTAGTTTCATCTATTTTCACCACTTTCCACTGCTGCTATTTTATCTGTGGTTATATAATCTTTATTAGGACTATGTATAGAAACCCATCCTTTCTTCATTAATCACTAAAATGTAATTACTTAGGTAAATGAGCCTTCTAAAGACTGAATGATTTTACCAGATGAGCAGAACAATTTATTTTACAAAAGGCAACTGTGATGCAAGTCAGTGTTACATTGAACGTTTCTCTGAGCAGCCCTTCTCGAAGGAATAAATACTTTTGTCTTTTTTTGGCAGTGCTGGGTTAAGAGCTACATGGGGTAAAATCTTGAGTGGTTTAGCTCACCTGCCTCTCAGTCTGCTTATTAGTCAGCTATAAAGCTTCCTCGGGGCTGGGATTCCCTGCCAGCTATTTGGTTTCCGACCTGCGTGTTTGATCTACCTGACCTGCAATAGAGTTGATTACCTTCTGCCTAATTTTTTACGTATCCCCTTGTTTCCGGATTTTGTACTACATTGTCTTGTTATCATGTCTGTAGTTTGTACCTCACATTATTCTCTATTGATTATGATTTCATTTATTTTGGTTTGCGTTACTTTTGTTATTGACCCTCACTTTAATATTCCCTTTTCAAATTACCCATTTGGGGGGTTTTCATCTAGGAAAATCTTCATGTAGGTAGGGACAATGAAGAATATGCTGAAGGAAATCCTACACAAGTCACTAGATGAACACCACAACTTCAGGGGTATACTGGACTATATAACAAGCTACTTCACATATGACTAATACACTTTTTGGACAATATTCTCCCATTTATCGGGCTCATTTTTAAAAGACAAGGGGGACATTTTTCAGGGCTAGTGCAATAGTTTTCGGGGGTGCAAGCCATAAAATAATTGCAATGTCTAGCGATCCAACAGGAATTGTGATTGTTTCCCCGTTTCCCCAAACACGAAGTGGGCTTTGGAGGGACACAAGGAGTGATGTGGTCAGTGATGGATTGGGGCCAGATCCCTTTTTCGTTTTTTGAGAATAACTTTTTCATACTTCATACTAGTGTACGGAGCTGTGGGTGGTCTAATTTTTTTTGCAAGATGAGATGACGTTTTCATTGATACCATTTTGAAGACTATACAGACTTTTGATCACTTTTTATAAAAATTTTTTAACATTTTGCAAAATGGTAAAAAAGTGTCATTTTTCGACTTTGGGCGCTATTTTCTGTTGTGGGGTTAAACACCGGAAATAATCGTTATTATATTTTTTATTTATATTATATTTGGAACTTTGTATTAGGAAAGCAAAGCTCACACTGCTATTAAGATATGTTAAAAAACAATAAAAAAATGTTTGATCTCATAACTATGTATGTTAAAGGGATCTGTCACTATGAAATGCTATGCTATGCAATGCACCACCATTATATTATAGCGCTGGAGGAGCTTATCAGACAGATATTTAGCTTTGTGGGGCACTTGTGCACTGACTAATGCAGTGTACAGGCAGTCACCAGGTTATATACATACAAGATAGGTTCTGCATGTTTGTTCTCAACTTGAATTTGTATGTAAGTCGGAACTGTATATTTTATCATTGTGTTTTTTGGTCTCTATGACTATTGGATTTTAAAAATGTTGGATTGTTATAAGAAACAGAATTAACTGTAAATCTTAATTGAAGACACCTGTGATAACTGTTGTCAGTTATCAGTTATCAAGAGGTCTGTTTGTAACTAGGGGTCATCTGTAAGTCGGGTGTTCTTATGTAGGGGATCGCCTGTAGATGGTTTGTCTATTCAGTTCTTAGAGTGTAAATCTGTACATTTAATAAGACGTTATTGCTGAGAGCAGCCATTCTAGAGACAGATGTTGCTTCATAAGTAGTAGCATACAGTATAACATCCTTTGTGTGGACTGGAGCACAGCTATGTAGATGATTCTATCAATAATTGGCCGTCATTTGAGGTTATCTTCTCCATGATGTCAGATTCCATGTTGGCTAATGCAGAAATACTAAATGATCTCATCAGTCCAGATGAACATCCTACAGTCTACCTGCAGATAATGTGGCTCTCGACAGCAATGCGGAAACCTAGCAGGAAATCATGTGACCACCCTGCCCTCCAACACCCCGTCCTTCATCTAAATTATTCACATCTGCATTAGGCTGAAATAAATTCACCTGCAATTAACGACAGACTGAGGCTCCGACATAAATGTGATGTTACAGCTCATCTGCACGGTCCTGCCATGAGACTGTGGGGAAGACACAGGAATTTGTGTTCTTGTTACAATGTATAAACCTCCATTTAAGTGAGTGAGCACAAGGCGAAAATTGATTTTAATCATATACAGTGCTGAAGACCACAGAGATCCTCCTGTCATCACTAGATTCAAGACTCAGGATGTATGTACATATAGGAAAACATGTTTCATGTATATATATAGATAGATGCACATGTATACAGCACAGTGGAACCTTGGACTACAAGTAACTTGGTCTGCAAGTGTTTAGCAAGACAAGATTGCAAATGCATTTTACAAAAATGTAAACATAGTTTACAAGCAAAAGTTTAAAATACAGTACAAGCATTATGTGAGCCTTCCCAAATCCTCTACTGTACCGTACCTCACTCCTTACAAAACTGCATAACACAATATTGAAGAAGTAGAAGTTGTCCAGACATTATACTGCGCATGACTAAATATTTTTGGGATGTGGAACGATCTCTCTCTCCCTCATAACAAAGTCTGACAATGGCCTTTTGTTCCTTTCCTATCACTTCCAGTATTTATCAATCTGTAATGACTTATACATATTTTTATGATAAAAAAAAGTAATCTATAATATACACACAAAATACCCTGGATTTAAAAAATGCATTTTAGATTATATTGTGCTATATAGGAGAATATAGTATCTTATATACCGTACCCTTATGTAGAGTTCATATCCCCACTAATTGTATACAACATTTCAGGAAAATTGATTCTGAGGTTAATTACATTTTAATGTGTTATTTATCTGCCTCAGGATTTCACTATAAGGAGGAGATTTATCAGAAGTGTCTTAGAGCATGACTGTTCTAGTTGTCCATGGCAACCAATAAAAGCTCAGCTTTGGTTTTCTTACAGGTTTTTGTAAAATTAAAGATGAGCTCTGATTTGGCCTTACTCTTTACTTCTGCTACATATGATCTTCACATTAAAGTATACTAAATAAACATTTTTCTAAGAAGAACCCCCCCCCCCCAATCCAGACCAGATTTTCTGTTACCAGAGAGGAGGAACAAGTTTGTAGTCACAAAGTCTCATCCCCATATGAAGAACCAATACACTATAATACAATTGTGGGCCTGGTACAGGTTTTGTATATGCAATATATAAATATTTATACGATGCATATACTTGCCATCTTCTTTGAAAAGACAGCCCCTCTATAACAATAATGTCCTGTGAAACTTCCCTGTGTAAGCCTCGGGAGGGGGGGGGGGACAATGCCCCCTCCAATAGTCATAGATCAGGCTGATTTTATTAGCATGTGGATTCTCCATGCAGTGTCTCACACACATGCTGACATAAGGTGTGAAAAGACATTGGGGTTTATTTATCATTAGGAGGCTCCTGGGGACAGTTCTATGTCTATTTTTGGAGCTCTGCTGCCCATCAGATTCATTAAAGTGGCTGTGACCGTTTAATATATGGTCTGGGATTTTTTTTTCAAAAATTTTCCAAAAAGTCTCAAAATCCATAAAAAGTCTCAGCATATAGACCAGTAGGGGACTTGAGTAAGTTTGAGACTTTTTATGAGACTTTTTGTCTCAAGTCATGAATCTGGCTTTGCCCTAGCAGTAGTTCTATGTTTAGGCCAGATTAATGAAGAGGTGTATAGAGTCCTGTGAGACTTTTTAGCAGTTAAAAGTCTCAAAAACCATCAATGTGACTACTTTGAGACTTTTTTACACCACAAAAAAACCCAGGAAAACCACTGATAAATAACCCCCATTGGGTCACATTCACTTAAATCAGTGCAAACTGTAGTTTCTCTGTGTAGTGTGCAGAGGGCGCGAGATTCAGGATTTCTGGCGGACATTCTTCATGAATCTGGCACCTCCTGCATGATAAATGAGTGCACCATATTTTTTTTGGTTCACCTTTAACATAGGGCTTGCGACATAATTCTGTTGGACACTGCATGATAAATGTGACGCACAGTTCGACTAGGCACCGGGACGCCCCTTTTAGTGCATACATTTGTGTTGCGTTGTGTATAACCAAAAATGTGTCCTGGACACTTCTTAAATAGATGTGCACACTTATTTTTAAGAGTCAAGCTTTTCTTTGTAGCAGGTGACTGCATCCCTGATTACTGCAGTCAGTTTTGCCTGAGGCAAGAGACTCAACTCACCTCGCGGCTGGTGCACCCCTAGTATCATAATGCATCTTTGTATATTACGGATTCATTATATTTTATTGAGTTTTAGTGCATCTATTCCTTACATGGATACTTAGTTGTGTTCTCAGATCAGTCACACAAATATTTCAAGATTAGATGCTGAATTATCTGATAGTGTTATAGATAAGAGCACGGCTTAAAGGTCCTAAAGACTTCTCACCAGAATCCTGTAGTTTGCTACATTTCTGGCCTACATACAGTAAATTAGCTGGTAGATTACAGACATCCACACAGGGTCAGGCGAGATGAGGAGCTTGTGTGTCTTCACTTTAGATCTATGTTCCCACAAGCCTTAAGAGGCTGCGTGCTGTAAGGGCATTTCATTTAGAAAGATACAAAGAGAGAGCAGGCGCTGTAAGGCTGGCACCGTGCCAGGCAACCTCAAATGATCCCAGTAGAAGTTAAGCGACTAAAGCTTCCTCATCTGGATCCCGGTGCCACAAACAACAGACAGTCACAGTACACAAAGAAATGTCGCGAGTTCAGCGCTGCACTGATACCGTGCCAGGGTGATACAAGGCGATCATGATCACAGCAATTGAAGTCACTTGCCAGGTGTTCTTCACTTCAGTAACAAGTTAATAGTGTTGAGAAGGTCAGATGATAACTTTGATCCCGTTCTCGTGAGGTTGTGTTCACACGTTGAGGTTTTTATGAAGTTTTTAAACAAAAAGTGTAAAAGGGGTTAACACATAAACACAAATGACAAATGTTAGGTGTTCTTCATATCCATGTCCATGTAAATTCTGCTATCATCTGTATTTTTTCACATATGCTACCTATGCACTTTGATGAGTCTTGTCTGAAAAATATATCTCTTGTGTCACATCCTCATAAATTGTAAGCTCTTGTGATCAGGGCCCTCACTCCTATTGTTCCATATGACTGTTTGTACTCTCTAATATAGTATTTTATTCATATATGTCCCCCATAATCGGTAAAGTGCTACAAAAAGCTGCGTGCATCTTCTGATATAAAAGATGCAGGCAGCTGTTGATCCTGGTGTATGGGATCCAAATACTCACAAAATAAGGAAAGGCCACAGCATCCAATGCAGTTGAAAGAAGGCTGGACGCCTTTATTCACATGGGCATGAAAAAAGCAGCAACGTTTCGATTCACCATGAATATTTGTCAATGATTCATGGTGAATCGAAACGTTGCTGCTTTTTTCATGCCCATGTGAATAAATAATACTAATTCATTTTTATTTCTATAGCACCATCAGTCTGCAGCACTTTACAAATCATGAGGGAACATGTACACAGAATACATTACAGAGCTATAATATGAAACAATAGGCATGAGACCCTGCTTATACCCTGCATATAAGAGCTTACAATCTAGGAGGTATAAGGGGTGACCATTTAAAGGGTAACACATTTTTAACCATAAAAGTAGTATTGATGATTGGGTTGTTGCTGCTGAACATTTCAGGTTTGGGTCTCTAAGCGGACATCATACCCTACCATTACTACCTGCAACCAGTGCTGACTTCTGGCTTTGCCATTTAAAGGGTTACAACTGCAATCGTTGCCAGCACCAATCGCGGCTGTTACTAGTGGAAGTGAGCACATCCCTAATGACAAGCCGTGTTCTCTTGTCTAGTCAGCTGCAGAAATTGTAGAAAATACAGTTAATGCGCTGCTCAGTACAAGCAAAACAAATACTTTTTATTTCTGTTGCTATTTTCTTAGTGTCCTTATATTGAATATTGAGCAGGCAGAGGCGTAACTTGAGGGGGTGCAGAGGTTGCGATTGCACCCGGGGGCCCTTATTTTGTCACTTTCCCATATGAGAAGACAATTACAATAAACAATACATAATAGATAGGGGCCTGGCACAGACTTTGCACTGAGGCCCATCAGCTTCTAGTTACGCCACTGTGAGCAGGCATTGAAGGGTCAGGGCAGAGCTGGCATAGTGGACATGGACATTTGTCTTAAATGTTAGTTCTGATCAGAACTGACACTACGAGGCTGTCAAGAACCGTTTCAGGCTAGAAATAATCACTTGCATGTTCAGGATGTGGGAAGAAGTATGCTGTCCTGAAAAAGGAAACATACCTCCACTTATACATGACGTCTACTTGTATGGTACCTTACATATGATCCAAGACTATATGAGGGGAACTTATCATACACCTGCGCTCTGTATAATAGTGCTCACGCCCTCTCAATAGGCTTAGGTCTCTTAATGTATCTGGTGGGCAGCGCGGGCACCAGACAAAACTTCACCTGGCTTTTCAAAATTACTCAGGCCCGGGGCAGAAACGCCCCATACCCACACCAATCCGCTGGCTGCCGCTCCCGTCTACATCCCCTCCACTCCCATATGCCGTGGAGGTGGCGTACTCACTGTAAGAATCGCTAATTCTTGGACTGCGTAAGAATATATATGTGTATACATAAGTGGAGATAGATATATAGCAGGTAATACAAAATGTTAACAGTTTTATTTTTTACTTATTCTGTCAATTTTGTTTCATAATGTTTGGCTCCCATCTGACTTCTTCCTGCGCAACTTGATTGACATATTTCTCCCATCAACTAAAATCTTCATTAACACATTACATTCTGTTGATTGTAGATGGGTGCATATTTTATTCTTCTTGTTTCTCTTTTTTAGAACCATCTGATGAAATTAAAGTGCGAAGTCACAGTACAGAACCTTTACCAAAGTTGGAAAACAAAGAGCGATCCGGTCACCACCATTCATCACCATCCTCCAGAGAGTCATTTAAATCTCAGGAATGGGATGGAACTCCGGGTCCGACACATGTTTCCAGTAGACTTGGAAGATCATCTGTGAGCCCAACAATGTTAGCAGGAAACAACAGCTCAGGTACGAGAGTTTCATACACCAGTGTGGCCTTTTTATATATCAAATATTGGCAAATGTTCAGTGCTACTTATGAATGTGTATGGGTAAAGTGTCTCCTTCAAGTCTTGCTACGCGTTACATTTTGAAAAGACTTGTCACCTTTTCTAAAATTTCAAAATTAAAAAATACCAGCACTTTATCATAAATTAACAATTTCTGAATATTTTTGAATAAGTTTGCAACAGTGTTGAAGTCAATATATGTGCTGGAGTCTTCAAATTTAACATACTTTAACAAAAAGTAAATTAACTAAGCTTGAGTGAAATGCAAATGGATCCCACTGTATTCAATAGAACCTTTTAGGGCCATGTTGGGTGTCCATTATGTAATCCATCGGGAGCTATAATTTTGACCTATCCCACCTAGTTCCAGAGGGAAGGTGTGGGCTTTATAACAAAGTATAACAATTTCCATTGTCCCATGGTTGTATCTCTATAAGGTCTAGTTCTGTCAGCACTGTTTGGACAGCATCAGAGTGTCTGGTGTTGCATCTCACGGACCTAACAGCTATATGGGGCTGTCAAGCCATTGTTTGATTAGAATATTGCATTGATTTGAATTGCTTAAATAATTATTTATTTTTCAGAAATGAAAATAAGCTGCAAATTAGGTCGATCTGCTTCCACATCAGGTGTGCCTCCTCCTTCAGTTACTCCCCTCAGGCAAGCCAATGAGCAACTACACAGCCAGGTACCACCGTTACCCAATAGTGAATGACATCATGTGATTCAACATGCCAAATACTTTCCACTTCTGTGTCTGTCATCTGTTGCCGTCAGCTCTGTGTGTCTGTCTTCGTATGGTCCACTCTCTGTCTGCCATTAGTCAACAAAGTCATCCGGCGCTCTGTTCACGGAGGAGCTTTGTGTTTATCTTTCCTATCGTTCTACGTTGATCCAGGTTTTCCTCATTCTGTAATTTTATTGTAACATTTTTCTATTTGAACTTTTACTTATATTCTTAATTTTCTACACTTTGTGCACATTTTTACTGTCGTAGTTTGATAAATTTCACAGCCTTGTTTATGTGTATAGATGACTGTCTTGTCTTTGGCGACGAATCCATTGTTAATAATTTGTACATGCATTTTAACATTCTTCCTTCTGTATTGTAAGATATGTGACCGTTTTTTGCATTTATAGTTATTTGGTCTTGGTGCATGTTTAGAATACAACCTGAAGTGTCACTGTCTATACACAATACTATTGCAGCCATTGTTCTCATCGAAATGGCAGCTACACGATTGATTCCAGCCCTGTTACATATCAAATATACTAGAAGTAAT
Organism: Engystomops pustulosus; assembly: GCF_040894005.1. Classification (NCBI taxonomy): domain Eukaryota; kingdom Metazoa; phylum Chordata; class Amphibia; order Anura; family Leptodactylidae; genus Engystomops; species Engystomops pustulosus. The sequence goes on along the minus strand of NC_092413.1, from coordinate 173,885,777 downwards.
ACAATGGAAAATATTGTTGTATATTGTATATTAGATACTTCCCCCTTTGTTTGCCAGAGAGCTCTGGAAATCACCCTGGATTGCAGATCTCCCTGGCAGATGTGGGGGCTATACTGAGCCCATTCTATTGCCAAAAACATAAGAATTACATGTAAGTGTCTGTGCATGAAAATCCATATCTATATTATCTTGAAAAGATAAATAAAAGCTACATCAAAAGACTTTCTCACACTTGTGTTGTGCCGATATCTTTTAATGCATGTGTCTGTGTGTCACTACTGTCTTACTTTACCAAACTAACCATAAGAGTTAGTAGCTGGTAAATACTCTCATCAGATCTGTCGTTTTGTCCTTCACTGTCTACATGGTTCAGATACATCTGTCCAGAACATGCCAGTGACCCATATGTAATTGACATAAGTTTGTTCAAGTCTTTATTCATAAATCATTTTCCAGTAGTAATGAGGCCAAAGAAACATTAGTTACTACTACATACGTCAAGTTATTTCTATGTCTTTTTTTTGTAAAATTGGGTTATAGGCAATAGGACCACATTACCATTGCAATAAGGGATATATCGAGATTGCTTAGGCTACAGTGAATATAGCAAACTACAATTATCCACTGCACAAGTACACCCCCATCTTTACCACCCCCCCCATTGACTAATGAAGATATGGTGGGAGCGAGTGTTGACTAGGATGGAGTAGTCTAAACTGGCAACATTATTACGCATACAGAAACAAGAATAAGTTAATAAGGGTAATACTTTAATGTTCCCGCAGATGGTTACACTTATAGTTACATTCTTTATGCTTGTCCCATAATATTTGGGTATGAATTTCAAAGTCTAGAGACATTATAAGCAAGGGCTCCAAACACTGACATGGTTAAAATGTACAATGACAATATTATGGATTTATAAGTTAACACAAAAAGACAGGATGTCCATATACAAAATAGTGATATCAAATCATTTTTCAAAAAGTCAGTATAAAACCAATTAAAAGGACCGCATGTGCACTTAAAGGAAACCTACCATTTGATTTGATGCATTATGAAGCAAACATACATTGGGAATGCTGTAGCTACACTGATGCAGAAACATATCTTGGTTAATCCCTGAGTTGAGTGGTTTTACTGAAAAAACAATTATAAAATTCAGGACCTTGGAAAAGCTGGGTCAGGCTGGCTGCCTACATAAACACATTACACATGGAGCTTGCCATTACACATGGAGCTTAGTCATGAGTTAGTCAAGACATGACTAATCAACCTGAGCTGGATCACTCATACACAGCAGCTGGGGGATGATTATTCGGCCTTCAGGCATAACCCAGGGATTACATCATCCTGTGAGCCAGTGAATAACCAATGTGCTAGGGGAAGCGCTGAACCAGGCATAGAAGCGACAGAGCTTCATTATCACGATTTTATAATTGTTTAATCAGCTAAACCATCCAGCACAGGGATTAAACAAGATATGTTTCTGCATCAGTGTAGCTACAGCATTCTCAAGGTATGTTTGCTTCATAATGCATCAAATCAAATGGTAGGTTTCCTTTAAAAAAAACCTACAGCCCCCATTTCAAATACAGCAACACATACATGTATAAATAAGTAATACTATCCTGGGGAGATGCAAATAGGAGGTCAAAAATGTATATAGACTATTACATATAAATATTATAAAGACTCTTATTATTGCATCAGCCCAGTGAAAATCAACATTAAATCTTAGTATGTATAGTATGTATAGTATAGTATAACACATATAAGAGTACCACAGTCTTGGTGCCTGGATCTATGAGTAAGTGTCCCTGGTTTGTCATGATAGATTTGTATGTTAGAATTCCATTAAGAGTGCATCCTAAGGATAGAGCAATAAAGGGATTGGCCATAAATAATAAAGTTTACCCGGGTAAGGACAATCACCCTATGGTCAACAATATTATACTTAGGAAAACTTCCCGTTCTGCCTGTAAGAACCTCGGGACATGAGACCTGCAAGCAGCCACTTCCGTGACTTTCAGTGATCTCCCATTTCTTGCGACAATTCCAGCAGGTAAAGTGGCTATTCTTTCATTATTGTATACTTTCCCCTCCATGAACACCACACTCATGTCTCCGATTGGAAGGGCATGTGGAAGTCCTTGGCATCCCTCTAACCAGTCCTATGGGAGTGGTGTGTAAACAGCAATGATAGCATGGCCACCTGACCAACCAGAAGGGTCCCCGGTCAAGGCATACCACTGGAAGGGGGACCAGTGGACCAGTGGCTCCTCCTGACGGAAGAGGAACGTTCACCAAGGAAAGTACAATATAAGTTTCCATATTACAAAACTGTACTGACCCTGGTAAACTTTATAATTGTGGTCAACCACTTTAATATCTTGATCCTAGAAAGCATTTTAAGTCTATGTACACATGCAATTGAGCAACAGATTACTCCAAAAATCCACAGCAAAGCCATCAGAAAATCTTAAGGATTACTGAAGAAAGCAAATACAAATGTATTATTTTGTCATTTGTCCTTAATTTGACATATCTCACACTAGCCTTACTAGTTCTACCATATGTTAGAAAAGACACTTTGCAGTTCCGTTCTGTGTTCCAGCAGATAACTGGTTCAAATAAGTTTTGTCAAGTAAAATGGACAGAAGTAATTTCTTTCTGCTCGATTTACATTCAATGGCTATTACAAGTAAATCCACAATAGAGAAGCTCTGAAACTGCTGCTTCCATTATCCCCAGCCAGTCAGCTGTCAATGATCTAATGATGGGCAGCATGATGGGTACGGTAGTTTTTCGGAACCTTGATGGCAGAAGCTCAGCTACACTACAGCTATAGGACGGAAGAGATGATATACCTAGTTACATCTATTAATATGTAGTGTATTGCACACTATTGCTATAATTTAATTTATTGCTAGTATCGGTGTGTAAAGTCCAGTTCCTTGCCATGTTGTTTGCCTTTACATACAATATCAAAGAATTCAAGAGCTGCTTTCTTATAAGATGCCCCTATGCAAAAGGTCCAGTTGTGGAATTTCTTCCCTTCTAGATAATCTAACCGTTAATTGTTATTATTGAAAGGTGTAAGCATTTAGAAAAGACAACATCTCAGCCATGAGTGGGATCCACAGGTTCAGAGGAGCACAGTGCATTCAACTGTGAACTCCACGGCGTAGCTGAGCATCTGCATAAAAGCCTTACATCAGCAAACACAATGCCACACCTTAGCTGGAGAAGTGTAACGCACAATGTCCATATTGGGCTATTGGAGATATGGTAACATGGTCTATGGAGTCATGAATCACCCTCTCTAGTGGGCATCCTGATGGATGAGTCTGGGCGTGGTAAATGCCCACAGGACTTTATCTGCCCAACAGAATTTTGCGCACTGTAAAGTGTGCTAGAGGAGGGATATGGCAATGGGGTTGTTTGCCAGGAGCTGGACGAGGCCCCTTAGTTTCGTAACGCCATTTTTTGTAAATGTCATAACATTGTTATGCTTACAAGTAACTCTTATGGAAGACCCACAAATGCCCTTCAAAAATTGCTAAGAAAGCCTCTACTGAAGAGTCGAAGAATGGGATGTTATAAACGGTTCTGTAGATGTAATATGTAGGTGTCTCTATATATATATGTCCATATATTATATAATGTATCAGAGTGGCTACTTTATTTCAAGGAGAATTCATTTTCAAAACAGAATCCTTCCATTTCCATCTTCATCAAAAAAATTGTATTGGAGGAATGTTAGGATGGATGACTCACAGAATTACGTATGTACCTCTGTAGGTCCATGAAGTACATACATCTACAGGTCTATGAGCTATGCTCCTATAGAGGCTCAAAATCACATGCCTCTACAGGCCAGGTCCACAAGTACTCTGCTCTACATGTCTATCAAGTACACTCCAATAGAGGCTCAAAATCACACTCCTCTACAAGACAGGTCCAGAAGTACTTACCTCTACAGGTCCATTAAGTACACTCTGACACAGGCTCAAAATCACACTCCTCTACAGGACAGGTCCATAAGTACTTACCTCTACAGGTCCATTAAGTACACTCCAATAGAGGCTCAAAATCCCATGCCTCTACATGACAGGTCCATAAGTACTTACCTCTACAGGTCCATTAAGTACACTCCTATAGAGGCTCAAAATCACATGCCTCTAAAAGGACAGGTCAACAAGTACTGTCCTTTACGTGTCTATCAAGGACACTCCGATACAGGCTCAAAATCACATGCCTCTACAGGACAGGTCCACGAGTAATCTCCTCTACCTGTCTATTAAGTACACTCCTATGGAGACTCAAAATCACATACCTCTACAGGACAGGTCCATAAGTACTTACCTCTACAGGTCCATTAAGAACACTCCTATAGAGGCTCAAAATCACATGCCTCTACAGGACAGGTCCATAAGTACTTACCTCTACAGGTCCATTAAGAACACTCCTATAGAGGCTCAAAATCACATGCCTCTACAGGACAGGTCCACAAGTACTCTCCTCTACAGGTCCATTAAGTACACTCTGATTGAGGAAAAAATCACATGCCTCTACATGACAGGTCCATAAGTACTCTCCTCTACAGGTCTATGAGGTATGCGCTTATAAAGGCTAAAAATCACACTCCTCTACAGGTCAATTAAGTATAACCCTCTAGGGGCTCAAACCACAAACCTCTCTGATACAGATTCATAAGTACAGAAGTCCTTTAAGTACACATCTCTAAGGACTCATAAGTACATACCGCTACAGGTCCATTAGGAATACACCTCAAGGGACTAATAAGTACACACCACTACAGGTTTAGTATACATCTCTAGGGGTTCATATATACTCACCTCTATATGTCCATTAGGACATCTAGCTTAATGGATTCATAAGTACAAAGCTGCACTGAATCACTACAGAGCTATAAGTAATTAAAGGGAATTTATCATCAGCTTTTACCTTACTAAATTACCAGCACCCTTAGGTAGGTTATAAATATCATTTATAGAGTTCAATCTCATATGTTAGAAATCACCTATTTGCCAATAAAAATCTCTTGCAAAGCAATTTGCACATGAGCATAGAAGAGTAATTTTTTTGCCTCTGAGTCAATTTTGGAAGCTAGAAGGGGTGCATCACTACAGAAATCCCTATTTTGGACTCCATATCACTTAAAACCATGTTTGATTTCACACTAAAGATAATAATCTCTCAAATCTTTTGAAATATACAACGGCATTGAATCTTTATCCGAGGCACTAATTTCCAAGTATGTCGTTAACTGGAATTTAAAAGCATGGATCTAGGTGCAACCCAGCCCAAGATAGGAGTTCCTGAAGTAACACTCCAGTGCAAAAATCTAAATGTGACTCATTTCTTCTCTGCTCATTTGTATATGAACTTGAAGGTGATTTTTTTTATAGGTTAACAGGAGAGTTAAAGATAAAAGAGGTAAATCCGAAAAGTACATTTCATACCCTACTTAAGGGGGCTATTAGTTTAGTGGTGTAAAGGATGAGGACTTTACTGGTAAATGGCTCCAAAGAATCTTGATGACATAGATAAGTTCTTAAATCCACAGACAGAGGGGCACATTTACTTACAATGTCACTCGAGTTCACTAATAGTGCATTGTCCATCTATAATGCTGTGTGCGGCGATTCACTAAGATTGTGCACCAGAAATCATGAATCTGTCGCTTCCCCGCACTGGTCCGACAGAGTTCACCATCTTTTTTGTGGTGCACTTTTAACATAGGGCGTGCAACACAATTTGAAAGTTAAATACAGCGCTCAGTCCGAATCAGTCGGATCCCCAGGCGGCATGACACCTAATTTGTGTCGCATGGAAGCCAGGGCAGCTGCGCCACAAAAGGGCTGCGTGCACCACAATCCCAGCGCAGACACTTCTTAAATACCTGTGCAAGCCGTTTTAGCCATGAAGAACAGGAACAGTCCGACTAAAGTGCAGCGCGACCCTTAGTAACTGTGTCCCAGAGACTCCAAGGTGGGCATTCAATATTGACTTTCAGACGGAAATGCGGCATATATTTTACACTCACAAATTAGTCTTTTTTTGGCGTATAATCTGTGTGCCAGATTGGAAACCAATACTTTTCCTACGCCTCTAGTTTTCCCACAACTTTTTTGGCGCACACTAAGAGCTGCAAAAAGCTGGTCTACGGAGTTCTAATTCACCAACATGAATATGGAGACAGTTCTAACCCTTTTGGGTCCAGTGCCACTTCATTGTGCCACAATCTACCATCCCAGTAGAAATTAAAGCAGGAACCGTGTGCCAAAAACATGGACCCTCCATTAAAATTGATAAATTCCCCACGTAGTTCTTTAGACACATAAGCCAAGGTAATACATCAAGTACATCTTTAATATTCAACACTAATTATTTCTAACACTATTAGTTTTCATCAGATGTGGAAAGCTGAGTGAATAGTATATACATGGGTATATGTCCAAGCTGCGGAGGATCCCAGAAGTGCCATGAGGACCACTGAGTTCTCATTATTCTACCGTATCCCATGATAATGGCAGCAGATAAATCCTTTTGATCTTTTACTAGAAAAAAAATACAACAAAACCTACAGTAGAAAATAGTGGCAAAAACAGCATTGAGTACATATGAATGGGAAATATCAGGCACATAAAGGGTGCTTATAGGGGGGTTACATGGAGTGTTACACCTGGATGCCCAAATGTAGCACAGCCAACAACAAAAGCATCCTTAGGAACAGATGCCATTACTGTAGCTGTATTCATAGCCTTTGATGTAACCAATTTTTCTCTTCAGATGTAAGTGCATCTATGGATTGTAAGCAGTTTCATTTCACATTCTCCCACTGGGAGGGTATTCCGGTAAACAGGTGACACATAGTTCAGTCAATGAATCTTCTTCTCGATATGGACAGTATGGGTCATCTCTAGTTGTAGAATCTGCACAATTCTCATTTTATATCACTCAGCTGTGAAGGCCATTACTTAAGACCAGTGAAAAAGGAGCATGGCTTCATGACCTTGTAACAGTATAACCTAAGATGGATATACAAGTGCCTATAATATACACTCTATTAGTATTAGTAGAGCTGGAGGCTGTCAATGTGCTACAATTTATACAATGTCCTTTTCTAAAATGAGACTAGAGTGCCATCTTGTGGCCATAATTGTAACTGCAGTGAACATGAACCACTATAGCCACTGAATACCTATAGAGACATTATGGAAATTCATTCTTTTTCTTTGCTAGTTTAATGATATACAGTGCCACCATTAGCCCCCCTGCTATGTAATGTATAAATATTCACAGAATGTGCCCTCAGGTTTAATTTGGATATTAATTGTAAGAAGAATTGGTTTAATTCAGCATTACCCTGTCTACACTGGGGGGATCAGGTTTTATGGGCACTTTGTCCAATCATATAGAGAACTATTTATCTGTCGTAAATCCACTTTTCTGTCCTTTACAGATAATACATAGGAGTGGGCATTGGGTATTGAGTAATGTCAGAAGTTTTGATTAGTGGGAACCAAGTGCTGAGATTGAATCTAGTCAAAGCCCCTTGGTCTCGATACATATAACACTTGTGCCTTTGATGCAATTGATAGAAATCAAAAGTTTCCATCATGCCACTACATTATTTAACACCTAAAGTTAGTTTTTCACTATCCAAGTTGAATTTCGTCTTGCTAGCAAGATGGACAGCAGCTCACTGTAGTCTCAGTTCACATAGAAGTTCTATGGAAAGACAATTGGGAGTGATAAGTCACAGCAATAAGATCTTCAACGGGACCTGTGATGCTACATTAGAGGGATTGCTTGTAGCCATATCAGCTTTATCTTACTGTTCTCCTGTCTATAGTCTAAAACTGCAATTTAAAGGGGTTGTCCACTTTACCTCTTTTTTTGCAATGTGTGTGTAAGTATGGGTGACAGGACATTAGGTAATTTACCAATATACATCCATCAAAGGGTTTTAACTGCTTTCTTTATATGTAGAGTGAAGCCTCCTGTCTTTTACCATCAAGGTCCTGGTAGGACGATTGTTCATGAACAGTTAGAAATAAAATGACCCTCCACCTGCAGCCATTTTATGGTCAGGAATCTTTGGCTGATGAGGTAAAAGACAGGAGGCTTCACTTTACATATCAAGAAAGAGGAGCAGAACCGCTAATAGATTGATATTCATAAGTTACCTAATACCCCCCCCTCCCCTAAACTTACCTGGCCAACCCCTTAAATTGCTCATATAGACTGTAGAAATAGCTAGAAAAAGACTAAATGGCTGGAGACATTTACTCAGAGAGGTACAAATTGCACTAAAAGTGGGTTTTCCTGTGTATAATTCAGATTATATTGCGCCAGATTCATGAAGAATGTGCGTCAGAAATCATAAATCTGGTGCTACCCAGCACTGCCCTGACAATGTTCACTAACTTTTTCGTGTGCACCTGTAACATAGGGCTTGCAACACACTTTTGTCTGACTTTACATAATAAATCTGGCGCACAGTCAAACTGAGCTCCGGAACGCTCCTTGATTTGTGTTGTATGATGCCTGTTGCAGCTGCGCCACAAAATGGTTGCGTGCAACACAAAATTATCGCAGACACTTCTTAAATACCCATGCAAGCAGTTTGCACTAGAAAGAATGTGCAAAGTCCGACAGAAAACTGGGGCAAGAGCCTAAGTAAATGTGCCCCAATGTTACTCTCCAATGGACTAGTCATGTCTGAAAAGCTGATTAAAGGATAAGTACACTTTAAATAGAAATATAGAGTTTCCCAGTGTTTCCTTTGCTTTTGAGTTTCAGTATTAAACAATATTTTATGTGACTCTGTTTGACAGATAGCACCTATGCAGTGGCTTTATGGTGACCACACAATGATGGAGATGATTGAGAAAAAACGTACTCTGTGCCAAGAGATTAAAGCAAGACAAAAAACGGAGAAGGGACTTTGTAAGCAAGAAAGTATGCCTATCCTGCCCAGCTGGAAGAGGAGCAATGGTTCAAAGAAGTACAGCCCTCCGCCCTATTCCAAACAGCAAACTGTCTTCTGGGACACAGCTATATGACACAGGCGCAGCCAAAAGATTTCTTCACATGATAAAAAGGTTTGAATTGCACAGGTAGTAATGTTCGCCTAGAACAGCAGATGCATTCCAAGTGTAGGGGACATCCAAGTACTTGATGCCCATGTTCGTCTTTTGCAAATCAAAGAAGATTGATCTACCTACTTCATGACGCAGATATTTATGGAGATTTTTTTTAAGGATGTATACAATAATATTTAATGTAAATAACGAATCAGTTTATGATGAAAAGGCAAATACATTGTTAGAAAACAAATATGAAAATTTACAACTAATTTTGATATTTTGTGTAACGTACTGACTGTACTGTTGGTTTATTACTTATTTTATGTAATATTTTATTGTTGCTTTGGGATTTTTACTAAGGCATGCATTTTCTTTAACTAAGATGTTTATATTCGCCACTATAATTCGATTTATTTGTTACAGAACGAGAAGTGGACCAGAGGATGAAATATCCACTCGTGCGTAGATTCCCCACGTTATATTTTCAAGGTCACTATTAGTGAAAGATAATCTTAAAGGGCAAGCTACCTATATAATGTCACTTTGTGTTTTTCTCAGTCAAGTTCATGTTTTTATCTGGTGTGTGCTAACACTCCTAACATTCAGTGTCATTTGTCTGTGCTTTGCTAATACCAATAGCCACAACTTCACCCTTTACCCAGCAGTGCTAGGGATGATGACCTCATTATAATCCTTGGTTGTTGGAGAAAAATGTTGTAGTTTACATCTATATATAATCTACATAAAAGTACAATAACTTTGCAAATATTTGGTATACATACTGTGTCTTCATATTCTGACAGATGTCGTAATTTGGACAAAGTGCCCTATGCTATTTTGACTGTTTAAAAAAATTCTAAATGGAACAGCATCATATCACAGGAGCTTAGATTTTTTAGGATAAATGTCCTCAACTGTAATTGTGATAAGCAGAACTATAAATTCAGCTCCATACTGTAGTCAATTCTGTAATTTGGGGTTATTGATATTAGTAAATTCATTTAGAGAATGACATTTTTTTTGTGTAGATTATATCTAGGTGTAAAGATAAACCTGCTCTGTAGTGTATTGAGCCAGAGACTGACATATAGCATGCACAACCTGTTCAAATACACAAGAGGCAATGCAGCTCGAGGGACTGACTCTAACCCTAAGGACGCTCTCATAGATGCATCTCACCAGGGATGTTCCTAGGAACTACTTTACAGTGTTTTCTAATTAATCCACTCATCACTACTAGGTTTGAGCAGACCTAAGCCGCAATGTTCGGGTCTGTGCCTGACTTCAGTCGGCATTTGGGCTCACCCTAAACAGTGCCAGCACCGATCGAGGTGTTATCAGTGAGTGTTCATGTTCAGGTTTGGGTACCTGAATCGTTAAGCTCAGGGGCGTAACTTGAGGGGGTGCAGAGGTTGCGGTCGCACCCGAGCCCATGAGGTTTAGGGGGCCCTTATGGTGTCACTTTCCCATATGAAAAGACTATTACTATAAACCATACATTATAGTCGGGGCCTGGCACAGACTTTGCACTGGGGCCCATCAGCTTCTAGTTATGCCACTGGTTATGCTCATCACTAATCAATACTAATTCAAAAAATTGTTACTTGTTAATACAGTAAATGCTTTATGTAATGTTATAAATGGGATGTCCTCATTCATATTCCATATTTACCTTTCAGAGCAGATGGAGATGCTGCCTAATATTGATTCTGGATATATGAGTATACTGATGGCAGGGGGCCCATATGCTGCACTTGCACAGGCCCCTCAGTCGCCTGTGTCTGTCCCTGGTATAAAAAGTAAATACAGCAAGTTGGATTCAGTTCATTACAGTAGGAGACCCTTCACTGTGAATACATTTAGCACTCCACAGTAAAAGGGTGTGATGCACCTAACAATGCAATGCCATCTATGGAGATGTGCACAGAACCAGTATGGATCCAAAGTTCTATCTTTATTTTGAGTTTTTCCCTATTGTATGTGATGATTTGTTTTTATGGCCAGTACCTTGCCCAATAATACTTAATACTTTGCCCATCGATTGCCAGAGAATGCAACTTTTACAATCATGCTGATATAGACATACTAAAAATATTACAAATCCTTATGACTATATCTTTCATAAAGAGCGTTACGCCTGCCTACAGGTTGTGTTTGATATTGCAATTCAACACCGTTCACTTTAATGGAACTGATTTGCAATACTGAAGGCAAGTTCTGAACAAAGGGTATAAGAATAGGATGTAAGGGTGTAAGAATAATTCTGTACATGTGTCTGTACCTCATTTTCCAAAACCTGTTTCATGAAAGTGAATGTGCAATATAAGCAGATTAGATTGTTCCTCAGTTTTATAAAGCACTTACATTGTGTGGGAGAGATTTATCAGAAGTGTCTGAGAGCAGAACTGTTCTAGTTGGCCATTGCAACCAATTAAAGCTCAGCTTTCATTTTCCCACATCTGTTTATAAAATTACAGCTGATCTCTGATTGGTTTCCATGAACAACTAGAACCGTTTTACCTCAGACACTTCTGATAAATCTCCTCTTATGTGTGTAGACTTCTTATTATTTATTAATAGAACCCCCTGTGTAACCCACTTTCTTCGGATATGGTCTCTTGGCTCTAGAAATGTCTTAGTAGAAGTATGGAACAGAGATAAAGCTTCACCTCTGCACACCAAATGGATACATTGTTACTTTTCTTTTATTTCAATTTCCTTTTATTCTTATGCTTCACAAAGTAATAACTTACTCTATTAACTAAAACCATACAAAGTAAGGACTCATACAAGGACTGGAAGAACTTCTCGTCTGCCACTGGACTGCACTGTATTAACTATTACAGTGCTGTTGTTGCAGTCCGGAAGACAAGTAGTTCTTCCATTATATTTTGATATACAGTAATGCAAGGACTTCCATCCTTTGTACTATGTGCAGTCCATGGAGCCAGGTTGACATACGGATCGTATTAACAGACTCCACACTTTTGTGTGCATGAGCCCTAAGGCTAAGTTCGTACCACTTCTTTTGAATATGGCTGAAAAGCTTCCAGCGTATATATATATTCTAAGTATACATAGAAATATATTGTCAGAGCCTTCCTTTTTAACTTCTATCTACACACAGGATAACAAGATACAGCAAGCTATGCCTCTCCATCCTGCTACCTACTGCTGAGCAACATATACTATATATATATATATATATATATATATATATATATATATATATATACATAGGCAATGGGGACAGATTGCATCCACATCCATATCTGGCCTTTAATTTAAGAAGATCACCAGTCACCTTGTGGATACATTGCATACATTGTCAGCAACCAATTTAAACGGAACCTGTAAGGTGTTTTTTCCACCATGAACTCATCTTGTACAACATGGTCATGATTTTCCCTATTTTTGCTCACCAGCTTTCTCTCGCTGAAAAGCCAATTTACACACTTTAAAAAATGTAATTGGCATATGCTAATTTACCTCTACTAGTCAGGGGGCAGGGGGAACATTCATTTAGTCATGTAGCCATTGCACTAATTTGTGCAAGATTTGGCTGTATGTTAACATATTGGAGTCATGTCACAGTGAGCTGCTACCCTTCCCATGGTTACTTTGCATTCTTAGGTTGCAGTTGCAAAAGATTGGTTATAGCCATCATTGGATAGATCCTTACCTTATACTGCACATGTTGGGGTCAGTATAAGGCTATGTTCAGAACTCATTTTACCTATAAGCTGTTTAGATACATCAGAAACACTCCCAAGATACCCTTACAATGGAGGGTTAGGATAAATGCGCATCTTGTCATCCTGTTCCTCCTCTTCTATTTCACAGCTGGAAAAGTGAACATGATGTTCAGGATGTTTCCCCCAGTGATGTCACTGTCCTTTATATAGACAGCAGGAGCGTAACTTGAGGGGGTGGTTGCGGTCGCACCCGGGCCCAAGCGGTTTAGGGGGCCCTTGTGGTGTCACTTTCCCATAGGAGTAGAATATTAACCATACATTATAGTCAGGGGACTGGCACAGACTTTGCACAGGGGCCCATTAGCTTCCAGTTACACCACTTATAGACAGTGAAATCACTGGGGAAGTACCCAGTGTATGTTCAGCAGAGCCCTTGAATGGATGCAATACTTTGCAACCATCCCCCATATGCTCGAAATAACCACTATTGAGAGTATACTTTGCTCAGCAGGAGGAAGGAGAAATATTCGATGCATCTTTCCATACTGTGTTTCCCACAGGATGCCCCCCACCTGCCAGTATATGTCTATGGATGCGATCAGTGAAGGAATGTAGTCCAAGGTAAAAAAATAAAGGTTCCCTTCGAGAAGGATATGCATCATGTATATTAACTGTCTGGGATTTTATCAAGACACAGACAAAAGGCTCCTCCAGACAAACCTATTATGGCTGGGGCTACTTTTCCTCCGTATGTCTCTGATTTCATAAGTTTAAGTCAATATACAGCACATATAGCAGTACATACACATGGCAGCATACATGTCCTAAGAGTACCAACCTAGCTAACTGCATAGAAGCCTTACACAATCCAGTCTGTAATGTATACAATATGGACCTTCAGGCGTAAGGGCCATAGAACAATTATCAGCTGCTTTCACTCAACTATGATCTTTCATTTATTGGGTCTCTGGACTGGGAATTAGTCAATAGAAATGACTTTTTTAAATTTGAAACTAAAATTATACCCCAATAACTTGTTTTATTCCAGTTTAGTATAGGTTTATTCTCCTGTAGAGAGTACAGTGCACATGTAAATGAAGAAATAGACATTTTCCTATCATCTCTAAGTACAGGGAGAGGTACAAGGTATTGAATGCTTATTTTTTAAAATATATGTTTGATAGTAAATCTATTTTACAACTTCTTTGAGATGTACATTTTTTTGTAGTTTCGTATAAATATATTAACAAGATGTTGGTGTTTTTAAAGAGGATTGTTTTAGACTACAGTATTTCAGATACTCTTCTGATTATAGGGGAAGATAAATTCTATACAGATGTCTCCTTCTTTATCTGTTTCCCCGGCTGGGTAGTTCTTATGTCTCACCAGATTCATCAGAATTCTCTAAAAAAATCCTGAAAAATCATCAGATTTCTGCCCTTTTTGTCCCCATGTGTGACCTGCTGCCTGACACATTTTTCCTTAGCATATTGTGATATTCTATTGTTTTGTTTTCTTCTTTATGAGCTTTTCATAAAATTCACTCTGAGATCTGACATTTGCAAGGCTCTGTAGATTGAAATCTTCTAAGGCAGTGATGGCGAACCTTTTAGCGGCCGAGTGCCCAAACTGTAACCCAAACCCCCTTTTATTTATCGCAAGGTGCCACCAAAAATTAAAGAAGTATAGATACCTGTTTTTCAACAACTTTCAATCATATTGGCCTCCTGAGGACATCAACACAGTAGAAAGATGGAAAATGTGCATTATTCTAGCTTCTTTCCAGTGTCCCTCTGCACACAGAGAATCGTGGGGCCAGCAGGAGGTCCTCCAAAGATAATTTGGCACAGTCTACTCATTCTCCCTCTTCCTACAGTCCCAAGTAGCGAAGTAAGTATCACTTTAAGATTCTTTGAGTCCTGTCTGGTATGCTGGGGCGATGGCCTGGGTGCCCACAGAAAGGGCTCAGAGTGCCGCCTCTGGCACCCGTGCCATAGGTTCGCCACCACTGTTCTAAGGTATTTGGAGATACCCATATGACGCAAATTCTGTCATCTGAAAGAAACAGGGTAGTAAAGACTGCATTGTTTGATACCTTCATTGCTAATACCGTAATCTTCTTAAAATGAAAGGACATCATAGTTGCAGTGCTTTCCCCCAAAGATATTATCGGAGGTAGTGGAGGTGTGTGGCTTCCTTCTGTCAGAAATAAGCAGTGATACAATGTTAACTTTTTCTTTTATTTGTGTATCAATCACTCACAGTAGTGTCAGATTGGCCTCCGGTTGGATGATAATAGGGTCTATTTCCTGAGCACCCATAATAAAGTCATCTGGCAAGCCCAATGACCCCCAGTCTGACACTGACACAACCAAAGCAATTCCACTAACACATTCCAGCATTTCTGAAGGTTTGATCGTTGCAAAGCTTTAAGCCATCTACTTTTAGCTTCTTGGTCCATGCACCTGGACTTTTTGTTTGCTCCTTAGATTTTTAAGGTTGCATTGTAAAGATGTGTTACAGGGGGTCCTGATCCCACCACTATGTTATACTGCTGGTGGGGTTTAGTTTTCTTTCTAATGCTACTGTCAGGATCCACTGAAATCATGTAAGGGTGAGGATTAGGGGTTGTAGTCGTATGTGTCGTCTTGTGTCTATTGCTAGAGAAAAGACCCTTATCAAAAATCCCAAAATATAGAACGAGAGCACTTTAATGTATTCCTACAATAACTATATATTCTAATATGTAGACTAGATATCAATGTACAACACTGGGATGGATACAGTGCAAACATAAGCAATATTAGCAATGTCTCAGCAAAGAAATATTGTTTTCATCTCTTATTATAATTCTGTTTGTTAAAGAAATGTAATATCACGTAATGTTATAAGTAGCCATTAATAATAATAATATTCATAATCATAAAAATAATGATATATTGTTGCCATTCAAATCTATAACAGAGGGTATTGGGAGTCACAGGATGGACTTGGTGCTTTTATTAGCCATCTATAGGAGAAGATGTAGCACTTTTAGAAGAGGAAAAGATTTGCTGTGAAAAAAAGACTTAACATCTTAACGGACATCTACCGTCAGGTTTAGTGATTGACGGTCCACATTGCCACGCTCGTTACCAGAAATAGATGATGACATGTTTTTCTCAGTAACGAAAACTCACCTTTATACAAATATGTAAACAAGTCTGTAACGCTGCGGGTGATGTCATTGACCGCCTTTTGGCTCCGCCATCTTGTAAAATATTTACGCCCCCCCAGTCACTCAATATTCACTGCTTGTCCCGCCCCTTAAGTATAGACAGCCATCAACACCACTCGGCTTTCGGTAGGTCTGCGCCAGAACACGTTCCTTGCCGCACTAGTAACCAGTCGAAAGTGTTCTCGCTACTTAAGTCCCCAATTTGATTACAGGATAGACAAGCCACACAAATACCACTTTAAAGGGTATTCCAAAATTAGGCATGCCTTCAAATGTCTGATCTTGAATCCATCTACAAAATGAAGGTTACAAAATTGTTGTTCGTCCTAGTGACATGACCACAGCAAACTGACAGTGACTTTTAATAAACTTTTTATTTGTTTTATAAAAATATCAAAGGCAAATGTCTTTTGTGACATTGACACTACATTCTTTTGTATGTTCACCCACTGGATGTATATGACTGTACACTTCCACAACCTTAAAGGGGTTTTCCAGATTAGTGATATTGAGGATCTATCCATAGGATAGGTTATGAATATTAGATCAATGGAAGTCCTCCACCGATCAGTTGATTTCAAGAACTGCAGCTGATCCCTTATACACCTGGATTTTTCAGGACCTGAAACTACACAGGGAGTGTAGCTGGTCTTTTGGCTCCGTTCTTTCTTTTGATCCTTACAGACTGCTAGAATATCATGTGTCGGACCCCCATTGGTCTGAATAGGTCATTAATATCACTAGTGAATACAACTTGAAGACGTTTAAGGAGTATTCTAAATGAATAGTGTTATTTCATCTACATGTGACGCACCAGAAGAAAACCCACTCCCTACTTTTGGTCCTACATTAGTAGTCATTCACCACTGAATTAAATGGAAGCTGTGAGATACTGTAGGTATTAATCCATAGATACAAGCAGTTACTAGGTAAAATACTATATCAGAACGAGTCAATTGTAATATTCTCCTTATATAAAAAAAAATCTGATTACCCATGTGACTAAACCCTATGTATGAGACTATAGCTGGATGTATATTAATGTTATATGTCTATTATGTTTCCTGATTTGAATATTGCTCTTACAGTATATTGTATTATTACCCTTTCTTTTTACACATATATATATATATTGTCCAATGGATTTTGTGCAAAATAAAGTCTATATCATGAGTAGTAACTCTATTACCAAGGTGCCAGGAGTTGTTCAATGCAAATATTTCCTAAAATCCATCACCCCTACCCCCATATTCACAGGCCACCTTTGTTTACATGTGCACAGAATGAATCGGTCTGCACTTCTTTAATCCGACTGCTAGTAGATGAGAAATCGTGTTTTCTAAAGCACAGTCATGTCACATCCTGGTCTTGTTATCCTTGCACTATAATGTTCTTTGTATAAATATATCTATATGTATACAGGTAGCTATATTTATACACGTGTATATTAGCAATGTATGTTTTCTTTATTGACAATGAGATACAATGTAAAGTAATATAAAGCAGTATGTTTTTAGTGTACTACCGCACAGCATTTTTTAAAATACTGTAACAGGGTTTTTAAGAAAAAAAAAAGTCTATATGTTCAGTGTGATTTGTTTACTGATCCTAAATCTGAATGTCATGACATCTATCGCAGTCCATTAACCATTGCAGGCTTTCCTGGAATCCTGCAAAACTGGAAATCTATGTAGGCAGCCATGCCCATGAGCCATTTTTACATATATTCTCATATATAAACCAATGGGATTTTCCTTTTTCTTTTTGTACATGACTTTTTTTGAAGTACCATGTATTTCAATGTATTTGATACAATGGTAGTAAGATTACAACGCCGTCTCAAGATATAATTTTGCTTTCTTTAGTGCATAAAAAGATTTTCTAATAATCATGTGCTTATTTATTTGTGTTCCAGTGGAAATAAAAGCAATAGTTTAAAGTAATGTTGGTTGTTTGTTTTCTGTCTATTTCACATTCTGCTCTATTGAATGGAATAGACAATACTCAATGGATACTTACTTCTAATGGCACCACTGAAACACCGTGCCAATGGCAGCCCATACCAATGCAGCAAAGTCTGCAACAGGACCAAGTAGTCAATTTGTTTCACCCGCACCAAATTACTGTACACTTCATTGAGTCAGGCTTAAAGGGGTGTTCCCCATTATTTCAAATTAATGTCATTGTTTGAATAGTGAAAAGTTATACAATATTCCAATTTACTTTCTGTATCAATTCCTCACAGTTTTCTTGATCTCTGTTTACTGTCATTCTATAGTTAGCTTATATCTTAATTTCCAGTGGACAGAAATCTGACCATGGTTACACAGGTGCATTAGCTTTTAGATCTTTTTTTGTATATTGGTACCACATTTGCTGTGTGCTAGTGCTGTGGGACAGAACCAGTCCTCAAGGAATCTTCAAATATTAAAAATAATGGTCCATCTCACACATTACACACATCACTGATTTTTCTATCTTAGTGGTTGCCAGGCGGCGCTGTACCTCTTCCTGGGTTAAACTGTTGACATTCCAAAGGGAATTTACATTATTCCTCATTGTGTCTTCTACCACGGGAATTTCCTGGATAAAGACAGTTAAGAAGACAACATTCACTAGATTAACCCTTTCCTCATTTCCTCCCACCATGACCGCAGGTTATTTTTCAGAGGGCCCACACTATCAGTTTTTAGTTTTTTATCATTTATATACTTGAAACATAATTTACAATTATTTTGACACACCTGGGCAATAGTTCTCTCAGTCTCTATTATTACTGCCTTTATGTGTTTTTTACAGAATTTTTTTTCTCTCTCTATAACCCTGTAATGCCTCATCGCTACCTTCACATTTTAGCACCTTAAACGCCTTATCTTTCTCGCTTGTTGCTCTCCTTACAAGACCAGTTAGCAACATTGGCTTTTTCTTGTTTCTTTTATGCTTTTCAGCATATGGTAAGTGTTTCTCAAATGCCTCTTTTGGAACGTTTGTGAAAAATTCACATTTTATCTTTGGTGATTTTTCTTTTGAGAACATTGTCCCAGTTTATGCTTATAAGGTCCTCCCTTAGCTGCTGAAAATAAGTGTAATACAAAATCAATGATATTGTGGTCACTATTCCTCAGGTTCCCCCCAACATGTAATTTTGATACCCTGTCAGGTCTGTTGGTTAGGATAAGGTCGAGCAGTGCCCCCCCTCTTGTTGGCTCGACAGGTAATAGTCTTTTGTTGTTGACAATAACCTGCTACCTTTGAAGGACCTTCAGGTTTCGGACCCCCAGTCAATATTGGGACATTTAAAGTCCCCCGTGATAAGTACTTCACCATGCTTTGAAACCGCAGCCATTTCACTTATCAGCATTTCCTCCGCTGCCTCCATTATATTTGGAGCCTTATAACATACCCCTAGTAATATTTTATTATTCTTTTTCCCTCCCCTTATCTCCACCCATAGGGACTCCACATTTTCATTTGCGTCACCGATGTCATCTCGATGTATGGGCTTGAGGCAAGATTTCACATAGCAACAAACACCTCCCCCTTTTTTATTTTACAATCATTTGTAATAAGACTATAAGCATCTATAGTAACAGCCCAGTCATAGTCTCATTGATACCCACTATATCATATTTACCCTCCAAAGTTAAGAGTTCCAGTTCCTCCATTTTGTTTGTGAGGCTTCTGGCATTACTGTACATGCACTTTATATGGCTTTCCCTGTCCCTATTCCTTTGGTTCTTATTCCACTATCTTAATCCAACTCCCCTTCCTCCCCCATGTACCATAACTCTTCCCAGTTCCCTATCTAACCTCCGATAGAAACCCTCCGATAACGCTAGCAGACACTGCTGCGCTGGACCACACGCTGGACCACACGCAAAGTGGTCTGGTATATTCATGTGGGGGCAGGACTAGGCGGTGGTAACTGCTGCATGAAGCTTGGCATTCACCGTCGGCCTTTGGAGTGGCGGGGCAGTTCAGGGAAGAAGCAGTGTTCCTATTGTACAGTGTCTGCTAGCGTTATCAGAGTTTTCCGATAACGCTAGCAATATAACACTGCAGCATCTGAGATAGTGCTAGTAGCTGCTTACTTTAGTAATATATTATAATTTGAAAGATGCGATACCTGATGTGTTTATGATTTTTACTGTTTATTTATATTTTTATCAGTTCTAGGGAAAGGGGGGTGATTTGCATTTTTATGGTTTTTTATTATAATTTTTTTTTTTACTTTTTATTTTTACTATTTTTTCAGACTCCCTGGGGTACTTTAACCCTAGGTTGTGTGTACGATCCTATCATATACTGCCATACTACAGTGTAGCAGTATATGGGGATTTTCCTCCTCATTCATTACAATATGCTGATAGCACATTGTAATGAATGGCTTAACACGAAGCATCCTCGGGTCTTCAGAAGACCCGAGGCTGTCATGGCGACAGATTGCCGCTCCCGATGACATCATGGGGAACGATGATCCTCAGCATCTTTTTGAAGCAGCCGGCGACTTAGATGGCGCGATCGGTGGGAAAACCCCCCTGCAATCGGTGCTGGCACCAATCGCGGGTGTTACCAGTAAGCCTTTGCTGCAATATGCAGCAAAGACTTACCGGCTATGGAGAGAGCTCAGCCTGTGAGCCCTCTCCATGCACCCGCACCCGGCATGTGACGTCGGTAAGGGACTATATACATCTACACAGACTCGCACTTAGTCTTAACAAAAAATTACAAGCAATATTAAAAAAAAATTGCAGATCTCAAAAAAAAGTAAAACCAGGGACACACTTGTGTATCTACTTGGCACACAAACAACAGACACCATTCATGCTACAATAGCTATAGAGGAGAATAGCTATTCTTTCACCGATGTACATTTAGAGGAGTCCCTGATGATTGTGAGAAGCATCTCTGTACAAGCGAATGGTAGATTGCGAACTATATTCGTTCCCCTAGCTTCCCCAGTTGTATACGGAGATCCAGTGAGGGAAATACAATGATTGAGCTTCAGGTGGTTTATTCACTTTACCTTTGGGGTTGACATATAGAGGTCAAAACAAAATCTTTTCTCCAGCTCTGAACAAAATGTCTGCTACAGGAGAGATACAGCAGAAAAGGAGGATTTGACATCACTGGTTGGGAGAAGTAACAGTAAAGTTCCCAGTAAAGATACATGGGAAAACTACATCATAAGCACCTCATTACAATATCTAACAGTGGCCACAGGTTGCACAAACTAATTGAAACCTCATACAATAAATGGATCGCAGTTTGGAATGATAGCTGGTACAGCTCACTCCCTGTCTGAAATCTTGGGATTTCAATATATATACTGACGTTATGAAATAATTTCATTAATGTGTTCCAACGAAGATTCTGGAACCCGAAAGACAAAATGCAACAAGCTAACACAGCAATGACTGCAATGGATAATCCAAAGCCTAATAAGCCAAGTCTGTAGTGCAGGCAACCTTTCTTAGTACGTTCAATGATAAAATGCTAAAGTCAACCAAAGCTCTTTGAAAGTTCCGGGGATTTACTTCTCAACAGGCAAGAGGAAGACAATCTCAGATATACAGTAGGTCTGATAAAAGGCTTGGAGTCACCTACCCTTGTGATGGTCACTTCCACCTTGCGAACCATACCATCTTCACTAGGAAAGATGTTCGATAAAGTCCCAAGGGCCTTTTGCTTCTTTGCACTTTCTGGTCCGGCTTGCACGCGACACAAATCGGGGGAGCTGGCTGTCGAACAACCCGACGGATTCGGACAACGAGCAAGATTTAAGATTTAGAATTGTGTCGCAAGACACGCACTTACAAGCATCGGGAAGAAGAAGGTGCACTCCGGCGGGGGAAGCGACGGATGCAGGAACTCGGGTGCATGATCTTCATGAATCTCGCTGGACTTCATCCTCGTCAGACCGTCCGAATCGGGAATCGCGACTGGACCAGGTAAGTAAATTTGCCCCAATGGGTAATCCCAGTTCTGAATAGACTCAGAGAGCTGTCTTAACAAAACTTTACCTTGTACAGTCAAGGGTCCTACAAATCCTAGTGGGACATATTTACTGTTTACTAATGAGACTACTCCACTCATTGTAAATGGTTTATCTGGACGGTTAACTTGGAAGCCAAAGGTATCATTCAACAAGTTCCATCTTAAACCCAGACTTCTCTATCTATACTGGCGGATTGTCTCGTCCTAGGTTCAAGTCTCTGAATTTTACTGCATGATCACTGGGTTGAAAATCTCCCATTTATTTTTGTTTTTAAGAACATTGTCCCAGTTTAGGTCATTAAGGTCCTCCCTTAGATGCTGAAAATTTGCCCTCCTGAGTGTTAGTTGTCCCTCTAATAACCTTCTCATAAAAGGATAATTCAAAGGGAATGATGTTGTCACTATTACCTAGGTGACCCCCCTCCACCTCCTTAAAGAAGGTTATTTGCACTTGTCAACATTTCCTGTACCTCCTGAACATGTAAACAGATATTATATTTTTATACTAATATCTTGTCTTTCTCTTGACTTCTTAATGTCTTCATTGCACATTTGGTAGAAGTTGAAGGTCAGGGTGAGCTGGTGCCAGAGCTTATTTTCGTTAGTATCCTAAACCACTGTATCGCGGTTTAAACACTGTATTTGCATATATCACATACCATTTCATGTTGTAGGTTTCCTTTAAATGTTTTATAGGCTGTACATCTGATGGGTCTCATTATCCTATCTTCACTACATGCAGTTAGATAAATGATACAAATAGAGCTATGGAGACATCTAGTGGACATCCTAAAATAGCTTGAATGTAACTGTGACTTTTTTCTGCAGCTTTGACTGAAAATATTTTACTTTGCACAGTAAGACCTTTTATCTTCAGTGTAGATTAATATATTTTGGTAAGAAAATACAAAAAAAAATTTCTGCCATTTAGAGTTCAATTGGAAAAAATAATCCCATATTTAGATTTCTGGTAAATATGTGAATACGTTTTCCTGGATGGGATAAGGAAAACAATGCCTCTTAGCTACCTTGTAATGCAGCCCCCTTAACACCAAGCATGGCTTTAAGTAAGCCTAATGACATGAACCTGGATGAAAGCCAAACCATTATTCTATAAGGAATACATTCCCAATTCTAGTTAGGGGTGAACCTAGCCCCTTTGCTTCCTCAGGCAACTATAGAAAGGTGTGCTGTACTAGTACGGTGCAGAGTCCAGCTATTGCCGATTCAGCTCTGCACCAGAGTTGCCTGAGGAACTCTGCACCAGAATTGAGGTGGCATCGGGAGTTGTGGGGTGTCAGCGGTAATGGCAGGTGTTAACCCTCTAAATGCCGCAGCCAGCTACAACCATCTGTGATGAGTTGAGTTCCTGCCTCTTATTAATCACTTTAATTGAGGCGCAGTTTAGGTGCAATTTAGACGTAATGTTATATTCTGTCACTTAAATGTGATCCTCCTACAAGCTCCTCTCTGCTTTTCTCCCGCACCCCACCATGAGAATAACCCTCACAGGAGACCCCAGGTGTGTGACAAGCTGCACCTAGTGATCTCCTCACAAGGACTTCTCCTTGAGAAGATCCTCTGGTGCTGATCTTCTGCTGCCCACAGTAATTCTGTCCAATATCCTCTTCAGACACCAGTGTGGTCATCCTGCTACATGGGGACACTTCTCTTCTATCCTGCTACACGGGGACACTTCTCTGTCCTCTCTGCAGCTCCCACTCACTTCTCTGCAGGTCTGAGCTGCTGCTTTTGCAGATTGTTTGTAAATAGAAGGTGATGAACTGTAAACAGAGACTGTACATAATGTCTGTAGCATCTGATGAGCTCTGCTGCTAGAGTTAAGCTGCTCTGCACAAGAGCTCAGTGCTGCTTCTCAGTTTACGCCACCATCAGGCTGGAATGTATTTTGCGCCTAAATTGCCTCTATATGAACAAGTTGCTAATGATGAATGATTATTAGGTGCAGCAAAACAGCTGGATTGGTAAAATAAATTAGAAAAACAGGATTATTTTTGCTTCTAGTTTGGTGTTTAGTCGCAAAAGTGGAGCAAAAACAGTGCGACAATATGAAAAGGTGCAAACAGAAAAAACAAGTGATACATCTGGCCCATTATGTCCCACAAAAAGGTATAATCCTGCTATATAGACCAAAAATTTAAAGAGTTATGCTACTTGGAAAATTATATAGGGTATATGGTGAACACAAAAAAAAGTCAAAAATCAATTACAGAATTGATGTTTTTTCTACAACCCCCCGCAAAAAGACTTAATAAATTTTGAGCAATAGTGAATAGCCTCCCATAAAATAGTAGCAAAAATGCATCTCATCCTCCAAATAATGTAGGGGATCTAAATGAACGTACTTTAGGGCTAAATGAACGTATTACTGGCAAAATCGGACCATTCTAAAGTTCTTCTCTATATTAATTTAATTTCTATGAAGATCTCAAAGGGTTAACAAACTTCCTAAAAGCTGTTTCTGATAGTTTGAGGGGGCAAGATTTGAAAATGGTTTGCTATACAGGGGGTTTCTAATATTATATATTGTAAATTTAATTAAAAACAATTATTTAAAAACAATTATGATCCCCAAAAAAGTCAATTCTGAAATCTCCTTTAAAAAATATAAAACTGAAGGCCAATTTGTAAGCTACATGACATCAAAATAAACTATCCAGACATTTCAAAAATTATAAAAATGTAACGTAGACATATGGGAAATGGTATTTAGTAACTAATTTAGGTGGTAAAGCTATCTGCCTGAAAATGATGATTTTTGAATTTTGAAATGGCAAATTTAAAAAAAAATGGATTTATCATTTTTTATTTTAAGTTTTGCCTTTATTTATAAAAATATCAGCCAAAATTTACCACTAAAATGAAGCACAAAAGCAGTCTTAAAATCCCATTGATAAGTGAAAGTGTTCAAAAGTTATAACCATTTAAAGTGACGCAAGTCAGAATACAAAAAATGGGGCTGAGCCTTAAAGAGAACCCGTCAGGCAAAATAACCCCCACAAACTAAATATATTTTCATAAACTGCCATGCGAGAGCATTTCCTCTATCCCTTCATTGTCCCTCTACATGGCTGTAAACCTAAGCAATGAGGCCCTAAAGCTGTATGCAAATGACCTGTGAAATGTCCAATGAGTCATTAGCATATTCAAGCTGTCCGGCTTATTCATGAGTGGGAGGTACAGCCACACCCCCAGTGTTTGACTGACAGCTTGTGTAATGCTGTGATGGCTGCTCCATTTGCTTCCTGGTGCTAGTGGCCACGCCTCCTGCAGCCTGTGTGTGTGTATAGGAGAGATACAACAGCTCCAGGATGCAGCCATGTTATACCAGAACATGTCAGGTACTTGTGTAGCTGATGTCTGTGTATTAGGAGGATGCAGCATGTCAGCAGATGCAGCACACACACCAGTAATGCTTTATACATTACACACAGACATGAGCAGGGGGAGGAGAGGGGAGGGGTAACAGGAGTGACATCACTGCCTCTGACCATGTGACCAGTCTCATTTACATAATAGAGAATAGATGTTTTTGCAATGATTAATGTATGAATTGACTAGATAAAGGCTGGGATGGATCCTGGTGAGCTGATCCAACAGGTAGAGGTGACAGGACTAGTGACAGAGACCTGATGACAGGTGTCCTTTTAGCTATACACTGGCTGCTTCCTGAAGGGGTTAATATTTCATGCTTGTACTAGGAAACAGGAGAAAAATTTCCAAATGCAATTAACATATATGCAGAGTTGTGCAATTTGTATATGAGCTATATTATTGCTTATCTAACTAGGCAGCCCAAATTACATTTCACTCTGGACATTTAGGCTTTTCATTCCATTACGTTCACTGTATGGGTTAATCATTTTTATATTTCCATACGGCCATTAGGACACAAGGATATGTAATGTGTTTAATAAGGTAATAAGGTCATTTGCAACTTCATCTTTGTTATACCATAGAACAAACAAATAATTAAGAATGCAGAAGCAGATGGTAAAAACTTCAATACTCGACAGGTCAGCAGATATCTCAAAATGACAGAGCAAGTAGAAAACAACCATAATAGTCCCTCGATTGCCACCAATTAAAAATATAAAGATTATAAATAGATTTCTCCGCTCATTATGTCTATGGATATGTATAGAACACAATTTTCCAAATCACAACATTGTCCAAACTAATGTTGAAAATGTGTAACTTTTAAGGATAAATGAATGTATTACCGACAAAATTAGACTATTCTAAATTTCATCTCCATTTCACCATGTTTCAATTATTTTGCAGCGCTCAAAGGGTTAAAAATCTTCCTAAAAACAGTTTTTAATAGTTTGAAGGGTGTACTTTTGAAAATAGGGGGATTCTAATCATTTATATTTCAAAATCATTTAAAACAAAAATCACCCCAAAAAATTTTAATTTAGAAATTTGGGGAAACAAAATGATAAACTCTGTTATATTTGTAAGCTGTCTAACGTCATCAATTACAAGACTTTTAAAAAATAATGAAAACATAAAGTTGAGATTTAGAAAATGTTAGCATGTAACTAATTTGAGTGGTAAAAGTATCAGTCTTAAAATTAAATCATTTAAAATTTTGAAAACTGCTAATTTCTCAAAAAATGTAGCAGATGTTTTTTTCCCTAAATAAACGCAAAACATATAAACTAAAATTTGCTACTAACATGAAGTACAATGTGTCACGAAAAATTGCACCCTGCTTTGTCACCCCTATCTCTGTCCTGGAGGCACAAGCAGATAAGAGACTTGTCATGCCATGTTTTAGTCTGTAATAAATAATAATCTTTATTTATATAGCGCCATCATATTCTGTTGCGCTTTACAAATCATAGGGGACAAATACAAATATAATAAAACATGACAGAGCACAAACATTGGTATGGAACAAAAGGAGTGAGCTCACAAGACCTTACAGTCTATGAGGAAAAAGTCTGTTTATTACCATCTTGTTGTAAATAAGTTGTCCATATATATATATATATATATATATATATATATATATATATATATATATAGTGATCACTTCCTAGTGTCCTAGTGTGTATAAAATGCTGCAAATTTTGGGTTTCATGCATCATGTCTGATGAAGAGAACTAGTGTTCTCGAAAGCTCCACCATCAAATATACTCAGTTTACCATAAAAACATATTGCCCTGCTTTCTTCACTCTTCTTCTGCTCTCTATGGCTAACACGGTACAAATCGTCACATTTTTCAATCGTATTGGCGTCTTGAGGACATCAATGCAGTATAAAGAGGAGAAATTCAGATCATTATTATAGCTTTCTTACAGTGTCCTCTGAATCCTTGTTCAGAATTGCAGGGCCAAGAGAAGGAGCGCCAGTGATAGTCACAGGCAGCCAAGGATGTGGCACTTTAAAATACCACTGAGCACCGAACGTTGTGTCTGGTGTTGGAGCACAGGAGGAGGCCATGAGTCCTGTCTTCCTGTCTTGTGAACTCTATGCTGGGGTGATGACCTGGGTGCCCATAAAGAAGGCTCTGAGTGGCACCTCTGGCACCTATGCCACCACTGCACCTGACTATTGAGATATGAAAGTTTGGCACCCCTTAAATTATTTTTTGTGTTTACATTTTAATACTTTGTCTTTTGTTAAACTTATTGTCCTGGGGCTGGTGTCCTCTTCATAATTTGTGGCATGCAGATCACGTACAGTTTAAAGGTAATATTATGCTGAAGGAGATTTATCAGACGTGTCTGAGAGCAGAACTGTCCTAGTTGCCAATGGCAACCAATCAGAGCTCAACTTTCATTAATTGGTTGCCATGGGCCCTACGATGCTTTTTTTAGAAATTTTTTTTTAGAATTAGATACATTTTATTTGATTGCTTAAATGATATTGACGGAGGCATATTAAGATTGCCATGGGCCTTGGGCTGTATAAATATTATTTCCCCTACAATTCTGGAATTCATTCCCTTCATATGGTACTAAAAGCAAGCAATTTGGGAAGTGAAGGATGCGTCCCTTTCGTCTGCTTACAATTTACTGTTGGGAGGACCTCGAAAAGGTCCTGAAATGCCTCTTCTGTCCATGTGTATTGGGAGCAGAAACAGATGTACAAGTATTTCATGGGAAAAGGCCCTTCTCAGTATCCTCCCCTAAGTGACAACCTGAAGCCTGTGATGTCATCATGTCACTACAGGCTTCCATGGCAACAGCTTGATTGATTGTGCCAAGTTCCTTGCAAATAAAGAGGATCAGGCTGAATCTACTTCAATGAATCAAAGAGGGGATCGCCAGCCCTTACCCTTCAGAGCCAAACACCAGAAATCTGCCTGGGAGACATGAGTACTCAAAGGAGGATCAACAATCAGGGTGCACATGGAGTAGAGGAACATACAACAATCCAAATATCAAAAAGACAGCACTCACCATTATAGAAGTAAATCATCACTTTATTGAAAAGATGCCATGGGTGTAGGGGACATGTACGGCACAACATGCGTTTTCTCAAGCCTAAGCACTAAGACTTTTATATCAATGAGTGCCGTTTTTTGGGGATTTGGAGTGCTGTAGGACATACTTCAATGAGCTAAGCCAGAAATTTGCAGACCTTTG
The DNA here is from genome assembly GCF_040894005.1 of Engystomops pustulosus. Taxonomy (NCBI): domain Eukaryota; kingdom Metazoa; phylum Chordata; class Amphibia; order Anura; family Leptodactylidae; genus Engystomops; species Engystomops pustulosus. The sequence continues at coordinate 173,857,125 of NC_092413.1, read as the reverse complement.
CAACCACAGCCTTAGCTGCGGAAAGGCCCCTGATATCTGGAAACTGACATGGATCTACATGGATCCTTGACGACTTGAGGAATTTGCCGCAATATTTCCAGATTGGTGGGGGACACGATCGCACACAGTAGTCAGCAATCGAGGTGTACTGCAAGCCACTGTACTTTCCCCATTTCTTTTCACCCTATATACCTCGGACTCCAGACATCAGTCAGATCTTTGCCACCTCTGAAGATGACAAGGACAGCAACTACAGAGATGTGGTATACAACTTTGTAAAATGGAGTAAGAAAAATAATCTCATCATAAATGTTGAGTAAAGCATAAATGGAAGGGACATATAAAGCTTACTTAAGTTTACTTAAAATTACATAAAGGGCCCAAAGTAAAAACGGGGAGGCACTGAGTCTGTTTGATACCATATGGAAAGATGAATACCTACGTAAATTTGAGGCAATCGCTACAAACAAGTATGACCAATTGTCACCAACAATAACACTGTTTAATCATGCACTGGGAACTTGTAAGTAGTGCCCAAATTCCCCCCCCCCCCCTTCCCATTCCCCTTTCTTATAGAATAACAAGACAGTATAAAAGCCCCTTTGGTTCATTAGCAGGAAAGAGGCCATAAATTATGAATATAAAATGATTTCCACAGTCACAGTACCTGGGTGTATAAGTACAGTAAATGTCACAACAAATACGTAAACGGTGTAGCTAGTATTAATCTGTGATGTGGTCTAGGACTAGGAGCTCTCCTTCACTCCCCAAACGCATCAAATGAATAGTGTCCAAAAGCAAAACTGACCACACAAGTTTTCTGGATAAAATCTTCCTTTTACTTCATAATTTCTCGTAAAACATTCACATTTTTTGATAAATTGACCATATATTCACTATGATAAAGTTCAAAGAGCTTGCATTCTCAGACCACGACGTAACGTGAGTATGTTAACATGTTTGTAAACTTATTTGTAAACTTGCATAAGCATAATCACAGTCCATCCTTTGAATGTCCTTTAAAACAACTCAAATATCCTGGTGCATGGACGGAGACCCTCACTCAAGCAGACGCCTCCCGAAAGTGAGCACAGTGCTCACAGCAAAAGTAAAAGGAAGATTTTATACAGAAAACTTGTGTGGTCAGTTTTGCTTTTGGACACTATTCATTTGATGTATAAGTAAATGTCCCTTGTTTATCATGATGGTAGATTTCCTTTAATGTAGGGAATGTAGAGCTACATTCTGGCTGCACATAGGTAGTTAGGGTCAAAGATCTGTATATTGTGAAGACTCTGGGAAGGGATTAAAGAAAATATTGCAAAGCAGTGAATGCATTTTAAAGAGAACCCGTCATGCAAAATAACCCACCTAAACTAAATATATTTTCATACACTGCCATTAGAGAGCATTGCCTCTATCCCTTCATTGTCCCTCTACATGCCTGTAAACCTAAGCAACGAGGTCCTAAAGCTGTATGCAAATGACCTGTGAAATGTCCAATGAAGCATTAGCATATTCAAGCTGTCCACTCTATTCATGAGTGGGAGGCACAGCCACACCCCCAGTGCATGACTGACAGCCTGTATAATGATGTGAGGCTGTATAATGATGTGCTTCCTGGTACTGGTGCCCCCTGCAGCCTGTGTGTGTATAGGAGAGATACAGCAGCTCCATGCAGCCATGTTACACCAGAACATGTCAGATTCATGTGTAGCTGATGTCTGTGTCTCTCACCTGTATATTAGGAGGATGCAGCATGTCAGCAGATGACATACACACACTAGCAATGCTTTACTATACATTACACACAGACCTGAGCAGGGGGAGGAGAGGGGAGGGGTAACAGGGGTGACATCACTGCCTCTGACCATGTGACCAGCCTCATTTACATGATAAAAAATAGATGATTTTACAATGAATAATGTATAAAATAACTAGATAAAGGCTGGGATGGGATCCTTGTGAGCTGCTCCAACAGGTAGTAGTGACAGGAATAGCGACACAGACCTGATGACAGGTGTCCTTTAAGATGTGGTGCCTGTTCAAACTATACACCCATGATCTAAACTCTAAACTTTACCTTTACAATAGTTTTTGTTGCAGAAAATTTGGGAATTGTTAACATTTTTGCAGGAGGTACAGGCTTGTACTAGAAAGTTAAAGGTTAAGTACTGCTAGAGTCATAACAAAGACAAGGAGACACCCGTGAGAATTTGCACAGGCTTCAGGAAAAGATAAAAGTTGGGTATTAGAAGAACAAAGAGTTCAACTTGGCATTTAGGATTAAAAGATCAGCTAGGAAATGTGGAGCATGTGCGGTGAGAATTCACAAATTAAAAGAACCTTGAACCTTATGAACTTGCATAGAGAAAATCTATTAGGTTATGTGGGGACACAAAAACTTATTTGAACTGGCAAAAACCTTCCAAGTTTCAGGAGTGGAATAGTATACAAAGTGGGCAAACACAACTATTTGTGGCTTTGCGTCATCCACTACTTATAGTAAGGAGTAAAGCATGTGAACATGATCGCTTCATGAATCATGGACCTGGTGGTGGTCGGATTTCATGGATCGAACATTCAAGCTCCAGGGATGGGACTGTAAGCTTCATAGTTACATTCGATCAAAGACTCCCTGCTTCCCTGCAGGACAAATGTGACAAACTCAGAACATGATTACAGCATAACTCTGTTGTCCCGAAGTTATGTGTCGGCTCCTAGCATCATATATGACTATGAAGCTTTGAGTCCAATGCCTGGAACAATTTTGTTCCATGAAATCATAACACCGCATGGTTCTTGATTCATGGACTGAACACATTTTTGTGTTTATAGACCTCAAACCTTTCAAAATTGTAACATCTTCACCTGACTGCAACATTTTGTTAATTTACTGCACATGACCAGGATAGGGTTGAGTCAGTGGAAAATCCCTGAACTAGAAAATGACCTCCTTACCACCCCACTTAATAAAACACAACACATTTTTGTTGGAACAGTGACTGGTCACAGCTTTATTAATATCTTCTGAACAATGGACTGAAAAATATAAACTTTATTAATATAAAATATACAATGCAATATTTATTACAATCCAGGTACAATTTAAAACTAAGTACTTGACAGCAGCAATGTAAATAAATTTTTGTCCATTTGACAACCAAATCCGGTATAACATTTTGTAATTTAACTATAAACACCGCTCAATAATCACGCTCAGCGTGCAAAGCCACACCTACCGTATCCACAAGCTGCAATCCTCCTGGCAAGTGGCGAGAGCAGAATGTGGCCAAGCAACCAAAACATCTCCTTAATGTCACCCCCTCATGGGTTCTGTAATTCATCTCTTTCAATAATACAGGACTTTTTAACCATAGAATAATCACCACCAATTTACCTCACTTAAAATAGCTGTTGCCAAGCACCCCCCCGCCAACATGAAACCTAAACTCCCTAGCAATAACCCATCCTACACAGAGAGATCTCAAACTACTTGTATCCCTCCTCCCCTAAAAACACACAATGTGCCACCCCAAACTAATGGGGAGGGTGGGTGGAACAATTTGCACTAGCCAAGAAAGATGGGATGCCCTCCGTGACACTCCTTTTAGACCCCCTATTAACTCCTCCCCCCAAATCAAATCCCCCTGTCACCTAAGAATAGTACTCCAACCCCCAACATTGCTCCTCCCGCCATTTCCAGACCTCCCCGGATAAATTGTCCCGGATAAAAAAAGAAATGCACATATGGGTTATGTAAACAGCTAGTGGGTAGCAAGGATTAGGTATTGCAGCATGTACTGATGTTGGTCAGAGTTTGAATCCAACCAAAGGTACCAACATTATATATTTCTATAAAATAGGGATTTTATAGATCAATTTAAAATAAAAAAAAATATTTAAAATATATGGTAATTTTTTCTTATTTTATAAACACATGAGGGGGAATTGCATTGGAAATTTATAAACCCATTGAAATATTTTGAAGTGTGTGAGAAAACCATAGGAGAACAATAAAACACAAGGAGAGACACAATCCTCATAAACATATCTGGGTTTTGTTCAACTGGTTAAAGACTATCCACCATATTTATATGGCATGAATTCCAGGTCCCTAAACGGCATAATAAATTTATTGCATGGATATTAGCTAGGTGCCTAGTAGTCAGTTAGCCGAATGTTGGGTCCTCCACTGTGAATGTTGGCAGAAGACCCAAAAGATAAGACAGATACTCAAGGTGGGGTTATCACAACTCTGAGGTGTGTTTCTGTGCCCAAAGTCTGCAAAACCGCACCATTACGGCTCCAAAAAGGTGTAATTACAGACATGCAACTTTTTGGGTGCAAAAAGGCAGTTTTAAGATAAGGCGGATAGTGATTTCTATTGTTCTCACAAATAACATGAATAATCAGGGGTTGTGGATACTGTCATGTTTCTACAGCCCAAATATTGACAACTGTCACTGTGACATTAACATTGTCCTCCAACCCCATAAATAATATCGATTATATTGTTAGACGATATGCAATTACCCTCAGACTGCATTCACATCACAGTTTTTGCTGTCCATTGTAAAGAAACGTTGGGTGTATTCCCAATTTATCCTTACAATTTAGTGCTAGGAAATATCTCACTGTATGCTTATATGATGGGATATGTCATCCTGTTCTTCTCCCTCCACACTGGAAGTGGAGGGAGGAGTTAACATCAGATGCAGCCAGTGATTGGCTGCTGCTGATATTCAGAGTGTTTCCTCCGACGATAAGGGGGGGTCACATTTAGCAAAGACAGTTTTCTGTCGGATATTGCACATGTATTTTAGAAGTGTCTGCACCACATTTGTGTCGCGCACACCTCATTTGTGTCACGGCTGCACTATACCCGACACAACACAAATTTCTGCACATAAAGGGGTGTTCCTTTGCACAGTTGGAGCATGTGCCACAGTTAATTTGCAGAGTCTGACAGAAGTGTATCGCACAGCCCATGTTAAAGGTGCACCAAAAAAAGTGCACTCTATGGGAGCCATGCCGAGAGCCCAGAAAGGGGAACCCCAATTCCTGAATCTGGCGCACTCTGCACACTCCACAGGCAAACTGCACATAGTACAGACTGCACTGTTTTTGGTAAATGTGCACCATTATGTTAATGTAGCCTTAAGTATATATCAAATATATCCAAATATTTTGTAGATAATATCAAACACAATTATCTGTTGATAATTGATTTTAGATAAACTGATGGTCTTATTTTTAAGAACCTTCACTTATATTATTTCATTTTTTCATAGTTTCTTGTCCTATGAATAAAATTTGAATGTACTTTATAAAGAATAGATCATGAAAAGTTTTTTAAACTCTATCTAGAAACTGCGAAGAACATAAGTTCTGTAGAAAGTAGCAGAGATTTTCCTAAGCTGTTGATGTTTCATTTCAGGTCAGACTGACATGAACAAGAGTTTTCTAAGCAGACTGGTTACTACAGTCTTGTAATTTTGGCATCAAAAACAGTATCAGATTTTATTACATGCAATTATGTTTTACATTGAGGTACATAATGCCCCAGAAAATTGTTATCTCACAGAAGAAGATGGATGTAGCTGTCAAAGCATTATGTCTTTCCGAAATGTCTGAATAATTCAGCGATACTTAAGGGAAATTTCAAAGACGGAAAGTTGCAGTAAATATTCTTTAAACATATGATATGCTTCAGCAGTTTGCTATTATTTTCGACCTATACTGCTGAAGTAAGTCATCGATAGAAAGTCTCCATGACCCGGGGTGCCTTGTACTTGTGTGACCGTATCAATTCAATATATCTTATTCTTGGTTTTTCTATGTAATACCAGTTACATTAAGAGGAATCTAATAAAGTAAGAATTATAGGTTTTACACTTGCTTCATATTTATTGAAAGGAAATCTACCACTTGCTGGTAGATATATTAAATTACAAATACCTACCTACGCTCCTCTTTATGTAGATCCCGGCGGTTTCCTTCTCTAACCCCGACATGCCTGGATTACCTGGAAAACAAACTTATAATTAGCAGCCCCAAGCATGGGGACAAGATATCCATTGCTCTGGACTGCTAATTATTCACGCCTTCTGTGTGAGGTCACCTCCCTCTCCAACATTATAGAGGGCGTGCATAATTAGCAGCCCAGAGCTGGTCATCTCTTCCCCACGCTCCACACTGCTATTTATAAGTTTCTTTTCTAGGTGATACCGGCATGTCAAGTGTAGAGAAAGACACCACCTGGTCCCTGTATATACTTTCATACTGCCCTCTTGTTCAGCACTGATTTATTTAACCTAGCAGGATTTCTGATGATATATACTAGGGGAGTGGGTTGGCTACTGGATTCAGTGTACTAGGAGTGAGTCCTCACATATATTTTGTTAGTATACATTAGGACCTTACGTGGGCCCTGTGTTTTCTGTGTGGTGCTCCTCTTTTTAATGTGGTTTTAAATTTGTTATCTAAACATTTGGTTTTACCCTCAATGTATTTGTGTGCTGTTTTAGATTTCTTTGGTTGGGTACATTATTTAGTATTGAAATCCTTGGGTCTATTCTAGGCTGAGTTAAATGTCCGTTTCTCAGCATTGTTATAGGTATTGATAGGTTTTTAGTGTACAATGTTGGGGTTGATTTTTCTTTCACTTGAATACAAGGCTGTAACATAGATAAATGTTATATATAATATAAAAAGGTGTGAAAGTGTATAAAAAATTTATTATATGTGTCATGCCCGTGCAGTGGCATAACTAGAGTCCACTGGGCCCCGGGACAAAATTCCTAATGGACCCCCCCCCAATTATACCCAAAAAAAACCCTCAAAACCCTTTCTGGTAACTGACATTTCAGTGATTATTACATATTCTTCCCCCCACAATTAATTATTTAATATTCTGTCCCCCCACAATGGATTATTTCATATTCCGTCCCCTACAATGAATTATTACTAGAGATGAGCGAACATACTCGTCCGAGCTTGATGCTCGTTCGAGCATTAGCGTACTCGAAACTGCTCGTTGCTCGGACGAATACTTCGCCCGCTCGAGAAAATGGCAGCTCCCGCCGTTTTGCTTTTTGGCGGCCAGAAACAGAGCCAATCACAAGCCAGGAGACTCTGCACTCCACCCAGCATGACGTGGTACCCTTACACGTCGATAGCAGTGGTTGGCTGGCCAGATCAGGTGACCCTGGAATAGACTAGCCCCTGCCTGCGCTGCTCGGATCATTCTGTGTCTGGATGCCGCTAGGGAGAGAGCTGCTGCTGGTCAGGGAAAGCGTTAGGCTGTTCAATTAGAATAGTGTTAGGCAGGAGTGATTCTACAAGAACCCAACAGCCCTTCTTAGGGCTACAATAACGTTATACTTTTTTTTTTTTTCATTTGCAGCTAGTACCATATTGTGAGGAATTTGCAGGGGGACTTGCTACCGTTGTGTTTAGCTCTTAGTGACACACATATCCACCTCAAACACCAAAGTGGGAAAATTTATTAGGGGTTTGATTTCAATTAGGCACAGTCTGCCATTTACTTTTTATTTTACGTTTATTTTTTCATAACTCAGCGTCATCTCATCTGGCATAGCAGTGTGCTTTCATACTTGGCTAGAAAATAGCCATAGGAGAATCCAAACGGCTTACTTAGGCCTACAATAGCGTTATATATATTTTATTTCTGGTTGATCTGCTGGTGGCTTTCCTTGCTGAAGTGCATCTACTACCATATTGTGAGGAATTTGTAGTGAGACTTGCGACCGTTGTGTTTAGCGCTTAGTGACGCACATATCCATCGCAAAGACCGAAGTGGGAAAATTTATTAGGGGTTTGATTTCAATTAGGCACAGTCTGCCAGTTTCTTTTTATTTTACATTTATTTTTTTAATAACTCAGCGTCATCTCATCTGGCATAGCAGTGTGCTTTCATACTTGGCTAGAAAATAGCCATAGGAGAATCCAAACGGCTTACTTACGCCTACAATAGCGTTATATATATTTTATTTCTGGTTGATCTGCTGGTGGCTGTCCTTGCTGCAGTGCATCTACTACCAAATTGTGAGGAATTTGTAGTGAGACTTGCGACCTTTGTGTTTAGCGCTTAGTGACGCACATATCCATCGCAAAGACCGAAGTGGGAAAATTTATTAGGGGTTTGATTTCAATTAGGCACAGTCTGCCAGTTTCTTTTTATTTTACGTTTATTTTTTCATAACTCAGCGTCATCTCATCTGGCATAGCAGTGTGCTTTCATACTTGGCTAGAAAATAGCCATAGGAGAATCCAAACGGCTTACTTAGGCCTACAATAGCGTTATATATATTTTATTTCTGGTTGATCTGCTGGTGGCTGTCCTTGCTGAAGTGCATCTACTACCATATTGTGAGGAATTTGTAGTGAGACTTGCGACCGTTGTGTTTAGCGCTTAGTGACGCACATATCCATCGCAAAGACCGAAGTGGGAAAATTTATTAGGGGTTTGATTTCAATTAGGCACAGTCTGCCAGTTTCTTTTTATTTTACGTTTAATTTTTTAATAACTCAGCGTCATCTCATCTGGCATAGCAGTGTGCTTTCATACTTGGCTAGAAAATAGCCATAGGAGAATCCAAACGGCTTACTTACGCCTACAATAGAGTTATATATATTTTATTTCTGGTTGATCTGCTGGTGGCTGTCCTTGCTGCAGTGCATCTACTACCAAATTGTGAGGAATTTGTAGTGAGACTTGCGACCTTTGTGTTTAGCGCTTAGTGACGCACATATCCATCGCAAAGACCGAAGTGGGAAAATTTATTAGGGGTTTGATTTCAATTAGGCACAGTCTGCCAGTTTCTTTTTATTTTACGTTTATTTTTTTAATAACTCAGCGTCATCTCATCTGGCATAGCAGTGTGCTTTCATACTTGGCTAGAAAATAGCCATAGGAGAATCCAAACGGCTTACTTACGCCTACAATAGCGTTATATATTTTATTTCTGGTTGATCTGCTGGTGGCTGTCCTTGCTGTAGTGCATCTACTACCATATTGTGAGGAATTTGTAGTGAGACTTGCGACCGTTGTGTTTAGCGCTTAGTGACGCACATATCCATCGCAAAGACCGAAGTGGCAAAATTTATTAGGGGTTGGATTTCAATTAGGCACAGTCTGCCATTTCCTTTTTTATTTTACGTTTATTTTTTCATAACTCAGCGTCATCTCATCTGGCATAGCAGTGTGCTTTCATACTTGGCTAGAAAATAGCCATAGCAATAGGATAGCATCAGGGGAATGCCGCAGAGCTACACTCCCTAGGTTCATGTCTGAAGTTACTGGGACTCGTGGTAGAGCACTGTTGAGGCCAGAACAGTGCGAACAGGTGATGTCGTGGATTGCCGACAATGCTTCGAGCAATTTGTCCACCAGTCAGTCTTCCACGCAGTCCACCCATGTTACCGAAATCGGCACTCCTCCAGCTCCTGCACCTCAGCCTCCTCCCCCCCAGTCTGCCCCCTCCCAGGAAAATTTGGCATTTGAACCGGCATACTCTGAGGAACTGTTTTCTGGACCCTTCCCACAGTCACAAACCACTTGTCCGGTTGCTGCTGAGCAATTTTCCGATGCCCAGGTTTTCCACCAGTCGCAGTCTGTGGGTGATGATGACCTTCTTGACGTAGTGGAAGAAGTGTGTAAAGAGGTGTCCGACGATGAGGAGACACGGTTGTCAGACAGTGGTGAAGTTGTTGTCAGGGCAGGAAGTCTGAGGGGGGAGCAGACTGAGGGATCGGAGGATGATGAGGTGACAGACCCAAGCTGGGTTGAGAGGCCGGGTGAACACAGTGCTTCTGAGACGGAGGAGAGTCCTCGACCAGAACAGGTTAGAAGAGGCAGTGGTGGGGCCAGACGGAGAGGCAGGGCCAGAGCAGGTGCATCAGCGCCAAATGTTGCCCGTAGTCAAGCTCCCGTGGCGAGGGCTAGATTTTCAGAAGTCTGGAGGTTCTTTAAAGAAACACCGGATGACCGACGGACTGTGGTGTGCAACATTTGCCAAACCAGGATCAGCAGGGGTTCCACCACTACTAGCTTAACTACCACCAGTATGCGCAGGCATATGAATGCTAAACACCCCACTCAGTGGCACCAAGCCCGTTCACCTCCGGCCGTGCACACCACTGCTCCTTCCCCTGTATCAGCTGATAGTCAGCCCCCTGCCCAGGACCCTGGCACAAAAACCCCATCGTCGCCTCCATGATCCTCCACAGCATCCACCAGCGTTCAGCTCTCCATACCCCAGACGCTGGAGCGGAAACGGAAATATAGTGCAACCCACCCGCACGCCCAAGCCCTTAATGTCCACATCTCCAGATTGCTTAGCCTGGAGATGCTGCCCTATAGGCTAGTAGAGACCGAGGCCTTTCGCAACCTCATGGCGGCGGCCGCCCCTCGGTATTCGGTCCCCAGCCGCCACTACTTTTCCCGATGTGCCGTCCCAGCCCTGCACCAGCACGTGTCAGACAACATAATCCGTGCCCTGACCAACGCCGTTTCTGACAAGGTCCACCTGACCACGGACACGTGGACGAGTGCTGCCGGGCAGGGCCACTATATATCGCTGACGGCACATTGGGTTAACTTGGTGGAGGCTGGGACCGAGTCTGACCCTGCGGCTGATCATATACTGCCGACGCCGAGGATTGCGGGGCCTACCTCGGTCCAGGTCTTTCAGGCATACTATGCCTCCTCCTCCTCCCACCCCTCCTCCACCTCCTCCTCCAAACTACCATCCGTGGGCATGGCGCCATCAGTCGCTAGCTCTAGGCACAGCAGCAGTGCCGTCGCTAAGCGACAGCAGGCGGTGCTCAAACTGCTGAGCCTAGGTGATAAAAGGCACACCCCTCAAGAACTATTACAGGGCATCACGGCGCAGACTGATCTGTGGCTGGCACCGCTGAACCTGAAGCCAGGCATGGTTGTGTGTGACAACGGCCGTAACCTGGTGGCGGCTCTGCAACTCGGCAGACTGACACATGTGCCATGCCTGGCCCATGTGTTAAATCTCATAGTTCATCTTTACCTCAAGGCATACCCCAATCTGTCTGATTTGCTCACGAAGGTGCGCCGCATCTGTGCGCATTTCAGGAAGTCCAGCACAGATGCTGCCACTCTCAGGGCAGCGCAGCGCCGCCTCCAACTGCCCGCTCACCGACTGTTGTGCGACGTGCCCACGAGGTGGAATTTAACATTAACCATGTTATCCAGAGTTTACCAGCAGCGCAGAGCGATTGTAGACTGCCAGATGTCAACTTCCACCAGAACTGGTAGTCAGGTCAGTCAGCTTTCTCAAGTCTACAATGAGGAGTGGACGTGGATGTCTGATATCTGTCAGGTGCTGAGTAACTTCGAGGAGTCAACACAGATGGTCAGTGGCGATGCCGCCATCATCAGCCTCACCATCCCGCTGCTTGGCCTGTTGAAAAACTCTCTGATCAGCATGAAGTCGGAAGCTTTGCGCTCGTCACAAGAGACGGGGGAAGAAGATTCCCTTGTTGATAGCCAAAGCACCCTTAGGTCTGTTTCTCAGTGCATATCGGAGGAGGTGGAGGTGGAGGAGGATGAGGAGGAAGAGGAGGAGAATATTGGCGAGACACAAGAGGGGACCATTGTTGAGTCCTTCACTGTTCAGCGTGTATGGGCAGAAGAAGAGGAGTTGGAGGAGTTGGAGGAGGAGGAAATGGACAGTCAGGCCAGTGAGGGGAGTGAATTCTTACGCGTTGGTACTCTGGCGCATATGGCAGATTTCATGCTCGGCTGCCTATCCCGTGACCCTCGCGTTCAAAGAATTTATTCCAGCACCGATTACTGGGTATTCACTCTCCTGGACCCACGGTACAAGCAAAATCTTTCCACTCTCATCCCTGGAGAGGAAAGGAGTGTGAGAATGCATGAATACCAGCAGGCCCTGGTGCACAAGCTGAAACACTATTTCCCTTCTGACAGCGCTAGCGGCAGAGTGCGTAGTTCTGCGGGACAAGTAGCGAGGGAGAGTAGGCGAGCAGGCAGCTTGTCCAGCACTGGCAAGGGTTCGCTTTACAAGGCTTTTGCCAGCTTTATGTCACCCCAGCAAGACACTGTCACCTGTCCCCAGTCTCGGCAGAGTAGGGCTGATCTTTACAGAAAGATGGTGAGGGAGTACGTAGCTGACCATACCATCGTCCTAAATGATCACACAGCTCCCTACAACTACTGGGTTTCAAAGCTGGACATGTGGCACGAACTGGCGCTGTACGCCTTGGAGGTTCTTGCCTGCCCTGCCGCTAGCGTCTTGTCCGAGCGGGTTTTCAGTGCAGCTGGTGGCATCATCACCGATAAGCGTACACGCCTGTCGACTGACAGCGCTGACAGGCTGACGCTTATTAAGATGAATAAAGCCTGGATTTCTCATAATTTCCAATCTCCACCAGGTGAAGGAAGCTCAACCTGAATAATTTATGCACTCCTCCTCCTCATTTTCCTCCTTCTCCTCCTCTTTGTACACTAAAGCAGAGGAAACTGGCTATTTTTTGACAGGGCCCACTGGCTCTAGCTATAGTACTTTATGCATTTAATTTTTCTGGAGGGCCACCTACCCGGTCCTCTGTTTTAAACAATTTTGGGGAGTGCCACATACAGGCACTCAATCTATTCAATTTTTCTGGAGGGCCACCTACTTGCTCCTCTGGTTTGAAAACTTTTTTGGACTGCCACATACAGGCACTCAATCTATTTCATTTTTCTGGAGGGCCACCTACCTGCTCCTCTGGTTTGAAAACTTTTTTGGACTGCCACATACAGGCACTCAATCTATTTCATTTTTCTGGAGGGCCACCTACCTGCTACTCTGGTTTGAAAACTTTTTTGGACTGCCACATACAGGCACTCAATCTATTCCATTTTTCTGGAGGGCCACCTACCTGCTCCTCTGGTTTGAAAACTTTTTTGGACTGCCACATACAGGCACTATCCAAATTAAATTGTCTCCATAGCAGCCTCCACACGTTGTCTCCATTGCTACCTCCAAAAGTCGTCCATATAGCTGCCTCCATACATCGTCCCCTTATCAAACGAGGTGTGTCAGGCAGAAATTTGGGTTGTTTTCATGGATTCCACATCAAAGTTGTTAACTTTGTCGCCACCCTGCTGTGTTATCCACAAAATATACTGGCAAACTTTTACCATTTACGGATATTATTTCAGCGCTTCTTGCGCATCTGTTTACATTCCCCTCACCCGCCATATCCCAAACTTATAAGAACGCTACTACACTTAACTTGGTGCAGGCTGGGACCGAGCCTGACCCTGGGGCTGGTCATATACTGCCGACGCAGAGGATTGCGGGGCCTACCTCGGTCCAGGTCTCAAAGGCCTACTATACCTCCTCCTCCTCCCACCCCTCCTCCACCTCCTCCTCCTCCGAATTACCATCCGTGGGCATGGCGCCATCAGTCGGTAGCTCTAGGCACAGCAGCAGTGCCGTCGCTAAGCGACAGCAGGCGGTGCTCAAACTGCTGAGCCTAGGCGATAAAAGGCACACCGCCCAAGAGCTATTACAGGGCATTCCACATCAAACTTGTTAACTTTGTCGCCACCCTGCTGTGTAATCCACAAAATATACTGGCAAACTTTTATCATTTACCAATATTATTTCAGCGCTTCTTGTGCATCTGTTTACATTCCCCTCACCCTCCATATCCTAAACTTATAAGAACGCTACTACACTTGATCTTATACAAAAGGTTCTTAGAAGTGCTGTTTGGGGAGTAGCCTAGAGACAGGGGCTTGGATTGGCGAAAGCTCGCCTGGCTGCGAAGCGCCAGCTCCATGCCAAGATCCAACTAACATAGTTTTAACTGCAGCACCTTTAATCTAGTACTAGTTCACTGCCTCCATACATGGTCCCCTTATCAAACGAGCTGTGTCAGGCAGAATTTTGGGTTGTTTTCATGGCTTCCATGTTAACTTTGTCGCCACCCTGCTGTGTAATCCACAAAATATACTGGCAAACTTTTATCATGTACCAATATTATTTGAGCGCTTCTTGCTCACCTCCTTTGGTTCCTCTCTGCCACCTATTGGTTTAAAGCCTGAGTCCATTTAGGGTATGTCGCCATGCCACTCTCTAGCCTGCCGCTGCTGCCGCTGCCTCTGCATGCCGTCCCCTATAGTGTCAGGGTCAATTATTGGATGTTTTAGATGCTATCTAGCTTCATTCTGTCACTCTGTCATGGCCATGCTGTTGCCCATAATTTTGGCATAATGGTGCGTTTAAGCAGCCTCAGAGGCATCCATGCATGCTGCCCCTGCTGTTTCCTGTCCATTTTCGTGGTGTTTCCATCCTTTTCTGAGGTTTCCAGGTTTTTGGCCAAGCTTCCCTGTGCAGAGCCTTGGTCCCCTTGAAAAATGCTCGAGTCTCCCATTGACTTCAATGGGGCTCGTTATTCGAGACGAGCACTCGAGCATCGGGAAAAGTTCGTCTCGAATAACGAGTACCGGAGCATCTCTAATTATTACATATTCTGCCCCCCCGTCACAATGAATTATTTCATATTCTGCCCCTCCACAATGAATTATATAATATTCTGCCCCCCCACAATTAATTATCACATATTATGTCCCCCACAATTAATTATCACCTATTCTGTCCCCTACAATGAATTATTTAATATTCTGTCCCCCCATAATGAATTATTTAATATTCTGTCCCCTCACAATGAATTATTACATATTCTGCCCCCTACAATGAATTATTACATATTCTGCCCCCTACAATAAATTATTACATATTCTGTCCCTCCCCCCACAATTAATTATTTAATATTCTGTCCCCCCACAATTCATTATTACAAATTCTACCCCACCCCACAATGAATTATTACATATTCTGCCCCCCCACATTGAATGATTACTTATTCTGCCCCCCCACAATGAATTACATATTCTGCCCCCCAATGAATTATTACATATTCTGCAACCCCACAATGAATTATTACATATTTTGCCCCCCGACAATGAATTATTACATATTCTGCCCCCCCCCATGAATTATCACATATTCTGCCCTCCCACAATGAATTATTACATATTCTGCCCCCCCAATGAATTATTACATATTCTGCCCCCCCACAACGAATATTACATATTCTGCCCCCCCCACAATAAAATATAACATATTCTGCCCCCCCACAATGAAATATTACATATTCTGCCCCCCCCACAATGAAATATTACATATTTTGCCCCCCCCCCCACAATAAAATATAACATATTCTGCCCCCCCCCCCCCACAATGAAATATTACATATTCTGCTTGATTTGAAAAAAAACCCTGTACTCATCTCTGGCTCATTCTGACTTCCTGCGTCTTCTTTCTTCCACCCGCGGCCAGACAGGAAGGGGTGCGCGGCAGCGTGATAACGTCATTACGCGGCCGCGCATCCTAGTTCATGGAGCGATGTGCGCCGGGGTTGTCTTCCGGCCACATCGCTCCAGTTATAGCGCTCGAGCGTCCGCTTCCGGCTGCATCAAGCACTATTAAGTGACGGACAAGAGCTTCCTGTCCGGACAGACGGAGGCCCCTGCCCTACTGCCAGTGGCGTGCCAACTGCGGTCACCATTGAGACCGGGCCCATCATCTCCAAGAGCGCCAATGATGATCCAGCTCTGCTAATAGCCCCGTCCGATGGGCCCGGTCTCAATGGCGACCGCTGCGACCGCAGTCGGTACGCCACTTTGCCCATGCCTAAATCTCGCTCTATCCGCCGTTGGCAGAATAGATGGCGTTTATTTGTGTGTGAACTGTGGCTTAGTGTTTGTGTTTGGATAAACTGAGCCACACCCTGTTCCTTGCATTTCCCTGCCCAGCAAGGCTTACTAGCCTGATTGACAGTTCCACCAGTGTGCTGCTGGAGGCGTGTCTGGGAACTGCCATATATACCTGCCTGCTCCCATCAGACCCGGCTGGTTAATACAAGTCCTACCTGTGTTTCTAGTGCTCTTGCTATCTTGTTTGGTACTCTGTGTTTTGTATCCGATTCTGTACCTTTGCAGCCATCTTGGTTTTGAACCGGTTTGCCTCTGTTTGTCTGCCTGTATCTGTTGTTTGCCCCTCAGTATCAATAACTTCCTAGTGTTATCCCGTTTTCCCTGTCTCAGACCTGTGTTAGTATTCTGTGAACCAGTGTGAACACTGGTCTATACCTGTATTCCGGTTACCTTTCCGCTCCACCATCCAGCAGCTGCCAGACAAAGTAAGTTTTCCCTGTCATCTTGTAGGGTCACTCAGGGACCGTCAGTTAGGTTCCTGATAGAGGGTTCACCCTTATCAGGGCAGTCTATCTGCTTTAGGCAGGGCCTTAGCCCGCAGGGATGTCACAGGGTGAGTTCGACACTACTTACCTAGTCTGACAGCTAGCGCCAAGCCTGGTTGAGGTTGCACGTTTGCTGGACAGGTGCTGACAATATGTTGTAAAGGTGTCCCCTCAGGTTTTAGGTCCAAGATGAAACTGCTACTACACATCCCCATCATACCCCACTCTCCCTAGCTTGCTGCCCTTGATCTTTAATAAAAAATAAATGCAATAAAAATATACAAGTCAGAAAACAACAATAACAATCATATATACAGGATGTGACCAGTTTTATATAAAAATGCTTCAGATATTCTGTTAAATTCATTGCCATAGATGTGCAGTAAAGGCAGAGTAGGAGAATGCTTGCTATAAATGACTCTGGGTCTTGTTATAAATGACTAATATGTGTACTGTGCTGTAAGAAGGTTTCTTCTATGAAGCCATATATAACACTTAGTTATAAGTCATTACAATTCACTCTGTAATATAGTCCTACTGTTATAATGACAGCAACAAAAAGCTATGGCTGATTTATATGTAGCTCTCACCCCAGTATTCCTTTTATTTCTATACAAGGTTTTACCGTCCACACTGTGAAAGCATCATTTAACCATAAATCTTGAGCTCTAGGCAGCCCATAATTCTGGTGATGCCCTAGGACAAGGCCTTTATGGGCTTTCCAGAAATCGAGCCCTGAAATTGAATGAAATGATAGGAAATAAACTTAGCTTGTTGCACTGGGTTCAATAATCTAGATTTGTCATATTTTTGAAGGAAAGAGAAATTTAGCGACAGATGTTCAATTACAGGAGTTCTTGAGGTTAACCTCTAAATATGTTCTAGATGACAGTTATGACTAATACTTATTACTATTTACTTTACAAGGGACCACGGGTAGTCCTAAGATTAGGAAGTCACTGCAATGTACAGATATAATATCACAAAAAATACTAGAATGTTAATGCTGTCTATACTGTATATACTGTATATATATAGTTATATATATTATATATATATATATATAACTGTACAGCAGGGCAGGACATCATACATTGTAATATAGCTGTGTCCTAAAGATTGCCCACCAAACTACTATGACTTTTTCTTTTTTTGCATTTCACACCTTTCCTAAGCCAGGCTTGCCTATTTCCTTGAAATCCTCAATCATCATGCAGCTAAAAAATTGTCTGTAGTGCTTAGGGGGTGTTATCCGAGCCACTCTGGGCACCGATTCCATGGCATAATGAGCTCCCCTTACCACACATATTCGCTCAACACTTCCTAGGCACTGCCTTCTGTTGCTGACCTTACTTCCTCTTCCTGTGTACATGCAGTTGATCTATGACTCCGGCAATTACAGAGTTACACCAGTGTCATAAGTGGACCATGACAGCAAAGAATCTGAAGAAGAGAAGCAATGTCAGCAAGAGCTGACAGTGCGGAGGAAGCTGTAGTTGTATTTGAAGTGCAGAAGGGGGGAGATGATTATTCCTTGGAGCCAGAGCTTAGGAATCGGAGCACTACTTCAGACTGATTTTTATATTTTTGTAAAAGATTTTTCAAAAGGAATATCAATGAAATATGTATGCATGGTTTTGTGAAGACATGGCCTGCAAGAAGGTAACCTTAGTTTGGGTGGCAGATTTTTGACTGCATATATGTATTCCAGGAATCGGACACCTTTGGAAGGAGAGATAGAAGTAGTTTTAATAAATGTATGGTTGGGTTATGGTCTGGTTAGGGTTTTGCCTTTTAGTAATCATGTAAAGCTTAAATGGGAAAAAGGAGCCTAAATTGGGGGAAGGGGGGTTGTAAATCATTTTATCTAAAAAATGGAAAAAGTGTAAGGCAGATCTGGGGGACTGACAGAAGACACAAACATGACAGACAAACAAAAACGATAAAACACTGTCAGCAACAGCGGGAGCAAACAATGACAATTTCGCAATCCAAGAGAGAAGTGGGAAATACAGGTCAGGGTTCAGATACCAGAAGGTTAGCAAGTACATCAACAGAGCAAGTGTGAACAAGGCTTGACAGAAGTTTGACCAGCAAAGAGCGACGCCTGTGGTGAAGCAGGTTAGGCCCTGCCACAGGTGGAAAGAGAAAGCAATTACAGTCACACTGATTTAACTCTTGCCATACAAAGGCAGAGTGCAGAGTGAGGGGTGTGGCAGATATCAGGTCAGTCAGCCACCAGAGCCTAGTGCAGACTGCCGGCTGGGACAAAAGGAGTAAAATTCATAGTCTTCTAAACCTACTAGCAGGGATAGAGGAGGACGCTGATGAAGACGTGACATAAGTTATATTATATATCTATATTTTCTCGGCACATAGCACTGCACACAATGATCAGATATCTCAGAGGTCAGAAGTATACTTGAAATGTTAGAGCCCAGAAAAACCTTCCATTCAACCCTTTGAAGAGTTGGAACATGAAATCATGAATCAATTTTTGCTGTCAAATCAAAATTGTAAATCTATTAAACACTTTATAAAAGGTCTTGAAAGTCTTGTTCAATAGGACATCTGCCCACCACTGTTGTGTGTAAGATGTAGAAGTCTACAAATATTACCAGTGTAGCTCCTGTGTGTTGTATTGTGAGTGACATATAGACCATTCAAATGTTCTGGGGCCCTCAGGTGGAGAGCCATTGCTAGCCTTCATCATTCACTATTCTTTCACCAACAGATATAGCCTCACCTACAACATCTCCTCATGGCTGGACATGTCCAAGTATGTGTCACAAGAAGAACAACTTTCTAAGAAACTCTGTGATGGAATGTGTATCGTATATAGAATGCAAATTAGAGAAAAACACGTAGGAGCACATTTACTTACGGGGTCACCGGAGTTCCAGAAAGTGTAGTGTCCGACTATAATGCACTTTGCCCCAATTCACTAAGATTGTGCGCCCGATATCCTGCATGTGTCACTTCCCCTCTCAGGTTCTACAGAGTTCACCATCTTTTTAGTGGTGGATCTAAGTGCTTGGGCTTTTGACACAATTTGAAAGTTAAACCCCGCGCTCAGTCTGAATCAGTTGGACTGTCCAAAGGCACGTCCCCTTAATTGTATATATATATTATATTATATATTATACTTATGAAAAAATAAAAGGAGCACTTAAACAAAACAATATAACTCAATAGACCACAGTGGTTCTGCAAGTGGGGACCACAGACCAATTCTCAGTATCTATGCTTTCTGGCTGATGTGTTGGTAAATTTTGAATGTTGGCGGGGCTTTCACACTCGTTATAGCATGAGACCGACTCTACAACCCACACAAGTGGCTCAGGTAGTGCAGCTCATTCAGGAGGGCACATCAATGCTAGCTGTGGAAAAAAGTTTAGCTGTGTCTGTCAGGGTAGTGTGAAGCTGAACCACAGACCAGACCTGGAGGCCCTATGAGGAGACAGACCCGTACACCTGGAGACATGGAGGGGCCTCTCGTAGGGCAATAACCTAACAGCAGGACCACTAACTCTGCTGCAAGGCGGAACAGGAGGAGCACTGCCAGAGCCCTAAAAAATTAGCTCCAGCAGGCCATATATGTGCATGTGTCTGCACAAACGGTTAGAAACCGACTCGTGAGGATGGTATGAGGGCCCGACATGCAGAGATGGGGGTTGTGCTTGCATCCCAATACCGTGCAGGATGTTTGGCATTTGTAGGAGAACACCAGTATATGAAAATTTGCCACTGGTGCCCTGTGCTCTCCACAGAATTGCTTGGTCCTGAAGAACGGGCCAATCCCGCCCCGAAATGCGTCGTCCTACTTCTATACTCAACATTCTGTACTCGACTCCCTATGTTAACTGTTTTTTAGATGCAATAAATGTTGATTGTTGTTTATATGAATCTTGTGTACAATAATTGACATAACCCTGCATCGTAAAGACTTATGGTACAAGCAGTGCAACCAATTCACTGGTTACTTACCATAAGAATTCTTGCACAAATCAGATTTCACCCCCCTGTAAACCAGAGGACACAGCAGCTTAAGATATATATTTCTGTGGGAGTAATATCCATTGCCTGCAAGAGAAACTTATATCCCAATATCATTCACATACTCTTTTCACTCCCATGGAGCGCGGTGTTACCCTTTAGAAAACCTTCACAGATGAAAGTAGGTTCCCACTGAGCACATGTGACAGAGTATGGAGATGCCGTGGATAGTGATCTGTTGCCTGCAACATGCTTTAGCACAACCAGTTTGGCAGTGGGTCAGTAATGTGGGGAGGAATTTCTTTGGAGGGTCGCACAGCCCTCCATGTATTTATCAAAGGTAGCCTGACTGTCATTAGGTACCGAGATGAGATCCTCAGACCCCTTGTGAGACCATTTGCTGGTGCGGTTGGCCCCTGGTTCCTCCTAATGCAGGACAATGTTAGACCTCATGTGGCTGGACTATGTCGGCAGTTCCTGCAAGATGAATGCATTGAAGCTATGGACCCAATTGAGCACATCTGGGACATCATCTCTTGCTCCAACTACCAACATCACGTTGCACCACAGACTCTCCAAGAGTTGGAGGATGCTTAAGTCCAGATCTGACAGGAGATCCTTCAGGAAACAATCTGCAACCTCATCGAGAGAATGCCCAGGCATTGTTCGGAGGTCATACGGACACGTGTAGGTTTTTTGTGCATGCACTTTTTAAAAGGTTTTTATTTGGTAACGCATAGGGGCAGATTTATCAAGCTTATAATACCAATAGAGGTATTTAGGACCAAAATATTCCCAATCAAGTAATACTCATTACCACTTAATTAATGAAAACATTATACAAACTTTATTATTAAGTATGGCCATCAAAAATAAACCATTAAAAACATAAAATAAAATCCACAAGAACAAGAGTGTGGCGATGGTCAACAGTCTTTCGATACATAACAAGCATTATCAAATGCACGAACGTTCGTCGGGGTGCTGTGGCGGTGGTCGTGATTCATTGGCTCACAATTTTGGTACGGGTGGGTAATATGCTGGGTTACAACCAAAATTGGTATTCGTGCATTTGATAATGCTTGTTACGTATCGAAAGACTGTTGACCATCGCCAAACACTCTTGTTCTTGTGGATTTTATTTTATGCTTTTAATGGTTTATTTTTGATGGCCATACTTAATAATAAAGTTTGCATAATGTTTTCATTAATTAAGTGGTAATGAGTATTACTTGATTGGGAATATTTTGGTCCTATATACCTCTATTGGTATTATATGTTTTGGATTGGTAATAGGAGTATTTTACCTAGTATTGGGTTTTCTCTTTTTGGTATTTATTTAAGATTTATCAAGCTGTCTGAAAGTCAGAATATTCCTAGTTGCCCATGGCAACCAATCACAGCTCAGCTTTCCTTTTACCAGATCCCATGAATATTTTCAAGGGGAGCTGTGATTGGTTGCCATGGGCAACAAGAAATATTCTGACTTTCAGACAGCTTGATAAATCTGCCCCATAGTGTTCACACACTACGTTATTTGGTTTGTCATTTGTGGTGACACTCAGAGTTCACACACTGCATGCTGCAAGAAAAGCAGTGTTGTAGGGTTGCAACCTAATACAGTACAACAGAAGTATATATGAACATCATAAACTACTTAACATATCTTGCCATTGGCGGTGTCACAACAATTTAGTATCTAGAAAAATATTCTTGTATTATAATATTTTTTGTGATAAAATTTGATGTACCGTATATATACTTGTGTATAAGCCGAGTTTTTCAGCACAAAAACTGTGCTGAAAAATGTCCCCTCGACTTATACACGAGTCAATACTTAAGTCAATGGGCTTAAAAATAATAAACTTATATACTCACCCTCTGGTGGCCCGGTTGTGCAGCGCTGCTCCCCCGCTGTCCGTGCGGCTCGTCTTCTGGATTCCCGGCTCCTTTTCTGTAACATCCTGCTGGGCACCCCTATTGTTCCCTCCCGGACGGCGCCTAGTATGACGTCAGCAGCGGCGCGTCATACTATGCACCTGCAGCCCGGGAGAGAACAATGGCCGCGCCCAGCACAATTTGATAGTAGAGGAGCCGGGAAGCCAGAAGATGAGCCGCGCGGACATCGGGGGAGCAGCGCTGCACATCGGGGCCACCGGAGGGTGAGTATATAAGTTTATTATTTTTTTAAAATCTGGGCAGGCTGTATACTTCTAGGGGCAGGCTGTATACTACTGGGGACTGGCTATATACTTCTGGAGGCAAGCTGTATACTATTGGGGACTGGCTGTATACTACTGGGGACAAGCTGTATACTACTGGGGACTGGCTGTATACTACTGGGGGCAAGCTGTATACTACTGGGGACTGGCTGTATACTACTGGGGGCAAGCTGTATACTACTGGGGACTAGCTGTATACTACTGGGGGCAAGCTATATACTACTGGGGGCAAGATGCATACTACTGGGGGCAAGCTGTATACTACTGGGGGCAAGCTGTATATTACTGGTGGCAGGCTGTATACTATTGGGGGCAGGCTGTATACTACTGGGGGAAAGCTGTATACTACTGGGGACTGGCTGTATACTACTGGGGGCAAGCTGTATACTACTGGGGGCAAGCTGGGCTGGCTGGCTATATACTGAGGGGGGGGGGGTCTGTGACCAATGCATATCCCACCGTTGGGTATACTTGAGTCAATAGGTTTTCCCAGTTTTTGGTGGTAAAATTAGGGGTCTCAGCTTATACTCGGGTCGGCTTATACTCGAGTATATACGATAATAACAGCCAGCAATTCATTGAATATATATGCATGTTGGGTAAAAACAAGTAAGTGGTGCATGGTACAAATTTTTATTCTCATTATCTTTTTATACATACCGAAGGGCACACAGTATTACCATAGCACACTTCCAAATAGTGCGGTGTAGAAATTTCTATTTTATAGAACTAGTGTCTGTGTCACTTACTATTTGTGTGAGACATCGTCAGCATGCGTAGTGTCAGTCACAGCATGCGTAGTGTCATCGTTGATCTGGGGCACTATGTGGGGATGCCCTCAATTGTTAGTAAAGTTGTCAGCATTTGCTTATCAGGTTGTAGATGCTTTTCCTAGATTTACCTGCAATTTTGGTGAGCCAAATATAGCAGGGGGTGAGCAGTAGGCTGCACTTTTCGCCTCAGGCAGCAAAAAGGCCAGAATCGTGTTTAACCACACACAAACTATAGTAATGGTGGACACATTTGTAGGCCGGCCTCTATGCCTCTCCCTGTCATGTCAACTTTTTCCAAACCTGACGTGAGGGTGGAAGGGGGAAAAAGTTGCAGCTTCCTGAGCAATGTAACTTTTCATGCCTTGCATGCCAGAAAACTCTGTACATGGGATGAAAGGGAAGATAAATGCTCCCCCCCTTATGTGTACAACAAAGCACGTTTGTTTCTGCAGATCTGACAGGTTTAAGTGTCTTTACTAGAAAGTAAGGGATGTCCAGTAAGGAGGTAAGCCTTCTACATTTTGGAGTGATTTTTTACACTGATGTATACACAATTAGTCTTCTTATGTTAAATATATACATTCCTCCTGCAAACTTATACAATACATCTTCCTGCATTTAAAGTAATTGGCCTCTCCCTGTGCTTGGTAATTGAATTTAGTGACAAAAATGAGGAATTTGGGGAAATTATGTGTCTGATTCTTATTTCGTTAAACTGATTTGTTCCACTTTACTTGATCCAATTCCACGTGTGGTCCATTCATCATTTCATTGTGGTTCAGATCCATGTCTAATCAGCTAAAAGCACTTCAATACCCAAAAACATAAACATGTCTTATGGAGACTGATTAGGACTTTCCCAAATGGCTTCTCCCATATTCTCACTATGGAAAGGAATGCTAGAGAATAATGGCACGTTGTCTACAAGTAACAACACCGTCTCCTCATGATTGAGGAATGTTTTTACATCACACGGATTTCCTGGATGTTAACAGTTTTTATAATTCTATTGAACCTATTTGTCTTCTTTCCAGCCCATCAACAACTTAACTTGGGGTTTTCCCATTTACAAATACATTCACAAGCTAAGACAAGTTTTATAAAAGTAAGTACTAAAGGCAGACCTATTACTGTCATGTCATACAGTACAATAGTGTTATGTAGCACTCAGCTACAAAGATTATACGGTGATAAGTGTGTCACATTGCATTGTGAAAAAGGAAATGATGTCCCTCAAAATTGTGTAGTAAATCACAGCTGAGCATATTATCAAGTATATGCAAAGGATAGGTCATCTAGATCATATCAATGGGGTCCAACACTCGAGATCACACCAAGAAGCCAATTCCAGCTGCCAGATTCAAAACTGAGAAAAAAACATGAAACGGCTCCATTCTCTAACCAGTGGCTGATTTGTGTTACTACAGCTCCAGCATAAGTATTATGGGTTCATGGGCAAGGTGTAAAATGATTATGAGTATGGCAGACCTGTGAGCGTTTAATCATCTGATTCACAGGACAGGCACCAGATCATGCTGGATCAGTAAGTAAGGTCAATATGTATAAACCAAGGCTCAAGCCTGAATCCAATATCCTAGATGTATCTACATTTCTAAAAAAAATAGATTTTATCAAAAAGAATGATTGATTTCAGTGCAATGTGACAGCAGTAGCGTATCATTACCTTAATGGGTCAAATGTTGCTAACTCATTTCATTTAAAGGAAATCTACCATCAAAATCAGGTGTGGATAAACCAGGGACACTTACTCATAGATCCAGACACAGTGACTGTGCTAATCTGCTTATATTTGTTATCCATGGCCTCCTTTATTCTAAAATCAACTTAGAAAATTATGCTAATGTGCCAAAGGGCTATCCTAGACCCTCTGTGATTTGGTTATAAAGGCCATTACACTGCTCTCCCCTGCTCCCTCAGATCGCGCAGTGAGTGAGCAAGTTTGATATTCTCAGTGCTGGGGGAGCAGGGGGGAGGGTGAGATACTTTGGGGGACATTAATCATAGTGGGTCTCAGGTTCGCCTATTTTTGCGCCTGGTTTGCTCTTCTTTTTGGCTCCTGATCTATGATGGATCTGGTTCTGGCTTAGTAAATGCACTTTGGAATTGTCGCATGCCCGATTCATTTGCGCCTAAATTTGCGTCAAATTTGGCGCAATTGTTAGATCTCATTTGTGAGCAATAATGAAAGGAGACTGAGAAAATGTGACAGAACGTTCAGGGCTTCATCTCTGCTCAAAAAAAAACTATCATTGTGATGCAAATGCAGGGACTAAAAGTTACAGAGATGTAAAAAAAAAAAAAATTTCTTGCTGAAATAAGTCTTTGCCTTTTTTTTTATAATTTACATGAAATGGAGACTGATAATATTCTCAGATCTGTACAATAAGACAATAATCACTAACAGAGATGATCCCATAGAAAGTGATGAAGTCGTTACTGGAGAAATTTTACATTTTAAAACTGCTCCGAAGTATTTTCCATGTTGCATAGAGGGAATTCTTCATGTGGGAACCTAAAATGTATGTTTTTAGTAATGAAAAGGGAAGTTTTTTGGAAGTGCACCTGCTCAGAGCAGGTGCATTTTCTGCACCTATTTTGTGCCTTTTTAGGCGCACTTTTGTGATAGATCCCGTGCAAACATCTGTATAGGACGCACTCACTATGTCAGATAAGGCGCAGGGACTCAAAACCACTACGTGCCGAACTTTGCCGTGCGCCAGAAAATGCGCCTAATTAACGAGATGCGCCAGATTTTAGCGCTAAAAGACGCTCAAAACAGTCTAACTGACTATGATTAATGTCCCCCTTAGTGTCTACCCTAGACTGTTAATTTAGTGTCCCTGCTTTATCATGCTTGATTTTGCTGGTAGATTTTCTTTAATATACTGCATACAAATACTGCAGAGAAAAAGCCACATAATGTTCTATCACTGATGGCAGATTTTACCAGTGGGTGTCACTTGTACACAAGGACCGCTACCCATCAGAAATTGTGGGCTGCGGCCCTGACCCAGTACCAGCACCATATTGCCCAGTGTACATATTCTATACCTGTATGGTAGATGTCCCAAATTGATTTATTAAAAAAACATTAAAAGGAAAGATATTGCAAGTCCTTGGGGGGGGGGGGGGGTGGAATTTATCAAATTCTTGTGCACCAGGTGCTGTATCTGATACATCAGGAGGTTGAGGCAGATACCACATTCTCCTAGGTATCCCCTTAAGCTATGTGATGCTGCTGCCTTTTACTCTGCTTATATCACTGTGCTAGAAACACATCAGGATGACCAGGATCTTCTTAAAGGGATAACAAAGATCTTCCCAGAATTTTCTAGATAGACTGGGTATTGCCTTTGTAAATACAGGACCAAATAGGGTACCATTCCAGGGTCCAGTTTCTGTATTGGGCGTAATTGGATTAGTTGCCCACTATACTCATCTGACTTCACCTACAGGATTCCCTTGGGTATAGTTCCCGACGTTCACCACTGGACAAGATACAGCTATTTATTATTTATTTAAACTTACTAATTATGGCTTTGTTTACTTAAAGAGGTATTCCAGGAATAAACATAATTATAATATAATATAAGCAAATATGTAATTAGTTGTTGTTTAAAGGACACCAGTCATCAGGTCTGTGTCACTATTTCTGTCACCGCTACCTGTTGGAGCAGCTCACAAGGATCCCATCCCAGCCTTTATCTAGTCAATTCATACATTAATCATTGCAAAATCATCTTTTCTTTATTATGTAAATGAGGCTGGTCACATGGTCAGAGGCAGTGATGTCACCCCTGTTACCCCTCCCATCCCCTCCCCCTGCTCATGTCTGTGTGTAATGTATAGTAAAGCTTTGCTAGTGTATGTGCTTCATCTGCTAACATGCTGCATCCTCCTAATACATATGTGTGAGGCACAGACACCAGCTACACAAGTACCTGACATGTTCTGCTGTAACATAGCTGCCTGGAGCTGTTGTATCTCTCGTATACACACACAGGCTGCAGGGGGCATGGCCGCCAGCACCAGGAAGCACATCATTATACAGCTTCACATCATTATACAGGCTGTCAGTCGAGCAGTGGGGGTGTGGCTGTGCCTCCCACTCATGAATAAGCCGGACAGCTTGAATATGATAATGACTCATTGGACATTTCACAGGTCATTTGCATACAGCTTTAGGACCTCATTACTTAAGTTTACAGGGATATAGAGGGACAATGAAGGGATAGAGGCAATGCTCTCTAATGGCAGTGTATGAAAATATATTGAGTTTAGGTAGGTTATTTTGCCTGACGGGCTCTCTTTAAAATTAAGCTTCCCTTAGCAGAAAAATGTGGTTGTCACTACAATGAAGAATCAAAATTCCATTGGCCCTGTAATCAGCTCTATGACTTTGTCCCTGTGGAGGAGACACAGGACAGAAGATGGCTGCTGGTCACATGTTCACATCACTTGTTCTTCACCTGCCACATGTGATGATCACTATATTTGGCTTCAGTCGGTTGGTTGCAATGCATCCAGTATGGACAGGGTGGTGGTGAGATGTCATCTCAGTGAGGTAATATGCAGAGATGGCAGTTATACACATTATTGCTATGGTGACAGAGCAGGACAGTCTATTACATCATCAGTGGAGGCAGAGCATAAGAGGGAGGAGCAGTTACTGAGAACTGAGAGATCATGGGAGTTGTAGTGGTAGATGGCTGCTATCTTGGAGATAACTCTGCCAAATTTTGTGAATCATAAAAGCCAACTATCTCCATAGCTCCATTTTTTGATTAATTATTTTGAGTTCTGTTGTATTTATTTATTTACAACATTATGGGTCTTTGTATTAGACGTTCATATTCCCTGTATACCCCTCTAATTGTATGGTTTATGTGTTTTTTGTGTTGGCATTATTAGTGTAAGTGATTTTAGAAATATTTATGAAATGTTACATTTTATTGTACATACCTCAGCCTTTTGGTTTAGCAGCAAGGCAAGTAAATAGCTTCCAAGGGGCTGTGACATGATAATAAAGGTAGTGCCAGGGCAGGAGGAGAGAAAAGTGTCAAAATTCAAGCCATAACAGCAAAGCAAAAGGCTGCTAATCGGATGGAAAAGGATGGACATAGGAAATTGTTGGTCCTATCATGTTGTACCAAGCACTTTATATTGGTACATCCCTAGGCAACACTTTGTCGTAAACCTATGATATTCATTAGTGTTAGGAGGGCCCAACCATGACTTTGCTATAGGGTTCAGAAGTTCCTGTTCACACAATACTGAGTGACTTTAATTCATCGGTCAATAATATACATGTAAACCAACTTATTTTACAATATTTACAGTGATAATGTGCCCCCTTTTACTTAAGATAAGGTTCATATTGTAGCAATGATATAACTAATAAGCACATATATACATAAATCTTGTGTTACCCAGAAAGTTTACATACTCAGGCAAAGAAGGACAAGTAAGGACACACGTTAAAGAATGCATTATTCAATTAAAGCCTGTCAATTCTATTAAAACCCTATTAAAACCGCAAGCCGTGGCATGACTGCAGAAATGCTAAACACTGTGCCTATATAAAGCATATTCTTATCACCTCAGTAACTTAGCACAAATGGGAGCTGTCTAGTACAAAAAAAAGCTCCAGCTTTGGAGTCTCTAAATGCTTACACAAAAGCCTGGAGGTAAATTGTTATTCTGTGTGAGATTTAATACTTCTGTGCCGCGTTTGAGAACCCACATTCCTACCAAAAGAAAAAAAAAAGTGTTAGCCGTGTAACTTGTGACATTTGCTATCTGAAGAATGTTAAGTATATAAATAGATGGAGCAGGTTACTTATGGCTACCTATACCAGCAGGGAGTAAAGTTTATCTTTCTGACTAATGGGTTATCATCCCATGTGATGAGGCGCCTATAAAAATAATTGTTGTACATGGGAGGAGGATCTACGCTGGGTCCCGGTGATGACCACCCATGGATATAGCTCTTTCTATACGGGTATGTACATTTAAGCTACATAATGAATGATAATTCTAATCAGCATATGAATTGCTATCATGTGTGATACAGTCTCCGGTAGGTGGTTTAAACCCAATGTTAAATCTGTCCTTAAAGGAAATCTACCATAAAAAAATCCAGCATAATAAACCAGGGACATATACTCATCCTGGTTTCGGGACTGTGGTAATCTTCTTATATTTGTTATCCATGGCCTCTTTCTTCTAAAAGTGACTGAAGGTTTGTTACCAGAACCCCTCTGTGCTGCTAAATCAAAGGCTGTTACAATGTCTCTCCCCTTTGGACTCATTTGCATAATTATAACAGTTGATTTTAGAAGGAAGGAGGTCGTGGATAACAAACATAAGAAGATTACCACAATCATGATGCCGGGATCTATAAGTGTTCCTGGTTTATTATGATGGATTTTGATGGTAGATTTTCTTTAACTATTACCACTGCTTCCGCTACTGAATGTGTCTGACTGTATAAAAGAAGCAGGTACACTACTGTACTGAACTGTATTTTGATTAATAGAGGAAATTTAGTTAGCGAAACCGGCCTAGTACATGGCCAGTTCCAGATTTATTGTGTGTTTTATGCAATTTTTGCACCTCACTAAATTGTTTTGCAAAGTGTCTATTAAATGTGACATTGCTTCGGGGAGTCTTAAAAATGTGCCAAGATTGCTCCATGTTTGGCACAAAATATTGGTCAAAAGAAAGCTAACAAAAAGGAGCCTTGGAAGACGTGCCAGATCCATCATACAGTGTGAGCTACTGTGGACTGTGGACAGGCAGCCCCCTACTTAAGAACACCTGACTTACATACGACCCCTAGTTACAAACGGACCTCTGGATTTTGGTAATTTACTGTACCTTAGCCCCAGGCTACAATAAACCGCTGTAACAATTATCAAAGGTGTCTGTAATAAAGATTTATTGTTAAACCCAACATTATTAAAATCCAATAGTCATAGAGACCCAAAAATTTCTTCCTGGAGCTACAATTATAAAGTATACAGTTCTGACTTACATACAAATTCAACTTAAGAACAAACCCACAGAACCTATCTTGTACATAACCCAGGGACTCTCTGTATAATAAAATCAATCAGCACATGATTTTCAAAGAAATACTGTGAATTTAGAGAAGACCTCCAGAAGAAACCCTACTTTATATGCCTCACTGTATATCACTCTCTGCATTTGTTTCTTTCATCCAATAATTACATTTTGCAGAGTACTCTCCCCTCTTCTATAGACTCTGCTATTGGTCCCGGGATGCACTACCACTTCCTATTCAGGCACACTAATTTGTCATCGTGCGTGGACCACGATGCAGTGCAGCTACTTCCTATATAAAGATTAATAAAGCGTTTAAACACTTTACATCGGTTTAATGACATAACGAACATAAGCTCCAGCACCAGCTGGTGCACGGCATTTGCAGCTTATAACCACCATCGGAAGTGGTAAGTGACCCTTCCCCTCTCCCTGCATTTGTTTCCTTCATCCAATACTTACATTTTGCAGAGTACTCTCCCCTCTTCTTTAGACTTCCCTTGCGTTTATCTTCACTTGGATTTGCTATTGGTCCCAGGATGCACTACCACTTCCTATTCAGGCACACTAAGTTGTCATCGTGCGTGGACCACGATGCAGTGCAGCTACTTCCTATATAAAGATTAATAAAGCGTTTAAACACTTTACATCGGTTTAATGACATAACGAACATAAGCTCCGGCACCAGCTGGTGCACGGCATTTGCAGCTTATAACCACCATCGGAAGTGGTAAGTGACCCTTCCCCTCTCCATAGAAATGCACATAGTACGGGACGTAACATGGGGAAAGATAGGACATGTCCTATCTTTTTCCCTTGTACGGAGTGTTACAGTGCCACACGTGTGTGGCACCGTATCGGTCAGTAGGGCCATTGCCGTCTATGGGGGACGTATGTATGGCCGCAAGCTTGCGGCCTTACACACGACCCCCATACATTTGTCTGAATGCAGCCTTAAATGTAGGGTTGTTCATAAAGAAAACGTGTCAATCCCCTTTAAAGGAAATTAACCGCTTTAAAAAAGTGGTTTTAGCTTAGGTCACTTCCCGCTCAGAATGAGCACCGGCTCCAGCAAGCAAGAGGCATGCATAATTATGTAAAGAGGAAGCACATACTTTACTTTAAAAAAATGACTGAGCGAGTTTAATATGAATGCAGGATTTTTTTTCAATTTTAACACCTAAACACATTCCTTCTCAATGTTTTAACACTACTAAACTTAACAGCAAAACTCAAAAAGTTCATTTCAGGTAATAAACTAAAGCTAGAAACTTCTTTGGCTTATATTCTACACTCACCGGCCACTTTATTAGATACACCTGTCCAACTGCTCGTTAACACTTCATTTCTAATCAGCCAATCACATGGCGGCAACTCCGTGCATTTAGGCATGTAGATATGGTCAAGACAATCTCCTGCAGTTCAAACCGAGCATCAGTATGGAGAAGAAAGGTGATTTGAGTGCCTTTGAACGTGGCATGGTTGTTGGTGCCAGAAGGGCTGGTCTGAGTATTTCAGAAACTGCTGATCTACTGTGATTTTCACGCACAACCATCTCTAGAGTTTACAGAGAATGGTCCGAAAAAGAAAAAACATCCAGTGAGCGGCAGTTCTGTGGGCGGAAATGCCTTGTTGATGCCAGAGGTCAGAGGAGAATGGGCAGACTGGTTCGAGCTGATAGAAAGGCAACAGTGACTCAAATCGCCACCCGTTACAACCAAGAGCATCTCTGAACGCACAGTGCGTCGAACTTTGAGGCAGATGGGCTACAGCAGCAGAAGACCACACCGGGTGCCACTCCTTTCAGCTAAGAACAGGAAACTGAGGCTACAGTTTACACAAGCTCATCGAAATTGGACAGTAGAAGATTGGAAAAACGTTGCCTGGTCTGATGAGTCTCGATTTATGCTGTGACATTCGGATGGTAGGGTCAGAATTTGGTGTCAACAACATGAAAGCATGGATCCATCCTGCCTTGTATCAACGGTTCAGGCTGGTGGTGGTGGTGTCATGGTGTGGGGAATATTTTCTTGGCACTCTTTGGGCCCCTTGGTACCAATTGAGCATCGTTGCAACGCCACAGCCTACCTGAGTATTGTTGCTGACCATGTCCATCCTATTATGACCACAATGTACCCAACATCTGATGGCTACTTTCAGCAGGATAATGCGCCACGTCATAAAGCTGGAATCATCTCAGACTGGTTTCTTGAACATGACAATGAGTTCACTGTACTCAAATGGCCTCCACAGTCACCAGATATCAATCCAATAGAGCATCTTTGGGATGTGGTGGAACGGGAGATTCGCATCATGGATGTGCAGCCGACAAATCTGCGGCAACTGTGTGATGCCATCATGTCAATATGGACCAAAATCTCTAAGGAATGCTTCCAGCACCTTGTTGAATCTATGCCACAAAGAATTGAGGCAGTTCTGAAGGCAAAAGGGGGTCCAACCCGTTACTAGCATGGTGTACCTAATAAAGTGGCTGGTGAGTGTACATTAATAATTGATACATTATACCTAGGTCATGTAAACATGGGACATTACCATGTATGGCCTAATACAGTATTTTCATCAAATTTAAAGGAAATCAACCACTTAAAAAAGTGGATCTGTGGGGTTCACAGATCTTATCTTTGCTAGCCCCATGAGGGCCCTGCCCCAGTACTAAATGCTGTTTTAAACAAGCTCCCTAATTGCATAATTATGCACGCCTCTTGCGTCCATGAGCAGGCAGCAATACAGGAGAATGGGACGGAGGAGGAGAATTTATAGGGTTAAAAAATTAAAAAAAAATGTTTTCTTTTGTTTCACCATATTCTGTTTCACACTACAATGTAAGAACCTGTGTAAGGTCTTGTTTTTCGTGGAACAAGCTAAAGTTTTCATTACTACCCTTTTTATGTGTTGATAGCTATGACATCAGTGATACCTTACAAGTTTTTGATTTTATTTGTTTATTTATTTGTATATCAATTCTAAGGAAAGGGTGGAGAGGGAATCACAGGTATCGTTGGGGGAAAAAATGTCATATAAAATGTAACTTTTAATAGATATACATTAAAATAAGACTCTCCAATGTGTGCAACCGTGTGTACAGATATGATGAAGACGTGACACACTGTCGCAGGTGATAAATAAAAAAGGACTGTTCCAGCTCAGAGAGTGTAACCTACATGTATCATTGGTAGGTGTTGGTTAGCTGAGTGGCCGGGAGGCAGGTACATCTATAGTGTGAAGAGATGCTCCCGTTGCCCCGTATTCTAATATGGATACGTTGAGGCAACAAGTCCTAGTGTGCTACACAGACTAGTGTCCTAACTTCTCATCTCTCCACCTCTACGCGTTTCGCCCCTGATGGTGGGGCTCGTCAGGAGACACCTAGAGGATGAGGTAAATAGAATGAAGATTTGTATCCTCAATTCATTCAGGACATAATAAAAAGAAAAGGAACGCAGGCGTCCTGATGGTGGGCGCCAGCGTATGATAGTAGTAGCCACCGGCGCGGCGGGGCAGCTGGAGTATAAATCCAGAAAGCTCCGCCTTGTGGGTCGGGCGCGTCGCGTCATTAGAGAAAAATCCAGTCCCGTCCAATAGAGCCCATGGGTGGTGCTTATGACGTCTTAGACCCACCCACTTCTACATGATTGGTTGGCACAAACCAGTAGGTGGTGGCTAACTAGCCAAACCACGCCCTCTCCGATTCGTGACGCTGTAAGACCGCCGCTGCGAAAATGATAGGGCGCCACGGCAGTGGGCGGTGGCAATAACAAACCGCCCAGAACACCAGCGTCTAGGAAGGGATGATCCCTTCATTATTAGGGGCGTGCCTGGATGTCATTACTCCGGTAGGTGTCATGTCTCTGGATCGCGACTAGAGGAATAGCAGGGTAAAAATCATGATATAAGGGGAGAACGATGCAGCCCTATATAACAGTATGTACATATCCAAGAGGTTAGATCTGATCTTCATATCGATGCATCAGATCGTCATATCGATGCATCAGACCGTCATACCGATGCATCAGTACAGTGATAGTACGGAAAGATGTATCAAATGTATTAAATAAAGAGCAGCAGTAGTCAAAAGTACCATGGCACACATCATGGGATATAAAAGCCCCTTTTGTGATGTCCTCAAGAGATCACAGTAGAGAGGACTGGTTTAGATGAATGGTGCGAAAGAGATGTTGTCATTTAGACCCTCCGGTTTCACACACTTCATGCGGAAGATCCATTGGGCTTCTTTCCTTAGGATGTTATTGTTCCAGTCCCCTCTTCTGGGAGACAGTCGAATTTTCTCAATGCCCTGAAATTTCAGGGCATCCAGGTTGCCGCCATGGTATTTGTGGACGTGGTTGGCCAGGAAAGGGTGGAGAGTATTAGAATTTTTAGGTTTTTTCAACTATTTTTTAGACCCCCTAGGGTACTTTAACCCTAGGGGATCTTATTGCTCCTGCCATATACTGCATTAAAGTTGTTTTGCAGTATATGGGGATTTTGTAAAAAAGCTGCATCAGTCTGCCAAGGGCTGTGGAGTCTTACAGAGACTCCTTCCTGTCATGGCGATAGATAGTAACAGGGTGGAGGGAACAATCTTCACCAAGATGGCAGTACACTTGCACCATTGGCATTTAAATGCAGATGTAGATAGTCAGTGTGTATGGAAATGAGCCCTCTCAAAACACCCATTACTGAGCCAGGACATTTGGGAAAGTCTGAATGTGGGAAGGGGTTACAGAGGCTTTTTTACAACCTCCTCTAAATACAGTTCTCCAGCTTTTGATAGGTGTCACTCCACTGATTCTTGCACTCTTCCTGCTCTGCCATAATATTTTCAAACAATCAGAGCTGTTAATGTCTGCAGCCAGTCTTCTAATTTGGGTCTATTGTCAGGGGGGTGTTGCCAGGAAGTCTGATCAATTGCCACATCGTTCACATTTAACATTGTGGCACATTTTGACGCATTTACAGCCACACTGCCTCAAAATTCTGCCTTTAAAAATGCACATTGGTGCACATTTACTACGGTTCGTGCGCTGCAGTTTTGTTGGACCATGCATGTTCTTCTAGGCTAAAACAGCTTGCACACATATTTAACCCCTTCGCGCTCCGCGGCGGATATATCCGCCACGGAGCGCAGTGACTTAGCGCTCAGTGGCGGATATATCCGCCACGGCTCCTATGCCGGCTCGGCTCTGGATCAGAGCCGAACCGGCATCGGGAAACACGGGGTGCCGGCTGTAACTAATAGCCGGCACCCCAGTGTAACACCCGCGATCGGAGTTGTCTCCGATCGCGGGTGCTTAACCCGTTAGATGCCGCGGTCAGCGCGACCGCGGCATCTAACAAGTATCTGGGGGGTCTTTCCCCCACGATCGGCCCCCCCGAACCGTTTTCGGGGGGCGCCGATCGTTGCTATAGTAACTCTGGGGTCCGATCTGGACCCCAGAGTTACTAGCAAGAATTGCCAGTAAGATGGCGTCTGTGACGTCATCTTACTGGCAAAGTGCCAGCCTATGCAAGTGCATAGGCTGACACTGATAATACTCTGCAATACATGAGTATTGCAGAATATTATCATGAACAAGCAATCAGAAGATTGCTTCTTCATGTCCCATGGTATAAAAGTGAAAAAGTAAAAAAAAAAGTTATTCAATAAAAAAATAAAGTCATAAATCACTAAAAATGCCCCAAACCCCCAAAACATATAAAGAGACATATAACTCAAAAAAAAAGTCTAAATCATAACACAAACCCCACATATATAGTATCACCGCGTCCGTAACAACCCGTAGAATAAAAGTAAATCATTATTGAACCCCCACGATAAACGCCGTAAAAAAAAACTGTTATAAACCCTCCAAAAATTATGATTTTTACCTTTTCAATCCCACAAAAAATGATATAAAATGCGACCAAAAAACCATATGTACTCAGACATGATACTGGTGCAAAGTACAACATGTCCCGCAAAAAACAAGCCATCAACCAGCTCCGTAGCCAAAAACGTAACAAAGTTATGCCACTTGGAAGATGGCAATACAAAAATTATAGATTTTTCCCCACATTAGGGTTTTGTTTGACAAATTTAGTAAAACGTAAGAAAATATATTCATGTCTGGTATCCCCGTAATCGTATCGACCCATAGAATAAAGATAACATGATTATTAGTCTATACGGTGAACACCAAAAAAAAAAGAAGTCAAAAATCCAGTACAGAATTGATGCTTTTCTACTCCTGCCCTCAAAAAAAGTTCCTAAATTTTCAACAATAGGTGATACCAACCCCAAAATGGTAACAATGGAAAAAGCATCTCATCCCGCAAAAAAAATGCCGTCACATGGCCCCAATAACGAAAAAGCGAAAATTTTATAGCCTTCAAAAGGGGCCAATGAGGAAACTAAATTCCTGGCAGCTGCAGCACCCTCCTTCCCTTCTGCGCCTCGCTGTGCCCCCATAAAACAAGTAACGGCCACATGTGGGGGGTCTTTGTACTCAGGAGAAATTGCAGAACAAATTGTATGGTGGGTTTTCTCTTTTTATATTTTGGAAATGTGTAAATTTTGGTGCTAAATGAACGTATAAGGGAACAATATGACCATTCTAAATTTCACCTCCATTTTGATTCAATTACTATGAAGATCTCAAGGGGTTAACAATCTTCGTAAAAGCTGTTTCTGATAGCTTGAGGGGTGCAGATTTGAAAATGGGTTGGTTATATAGGGGGTTTTGATGCTAAATATGTAAAATTTCATTCAAAACTGTATTTATCCCCAAAATAGTCAATTCTGAAAATCCGGAAAAGCGATATTCTATTTGCAAGCCGCGTGACGTCAAAATAAATTATCCAGATATTTCAGAAATTATGAAAATGTAAAGTAGACAAATGGGAAATGTTATTCAGCAACTTATTTAGGTGGTAAATCTATCTGCCTGAAAACGTGATGATTTAGAATTTCGAAAATGGCAAATTTTTCAAAAAATTCATCACATTTTCTTTTTTTTGTAAATAAACGCAAAACTTATCTGCCAAAATTTACCACTAAAATGAAGTACAACATGTGGGGAAAAAACAATCTCAGAATCGTTTTGATAAGTAACAGTGTTCAAAAGTTATAACCATATAAAGCGAAGCAAGTCAGAATCCAAAAAATCGGGCTGAGCCTTAAGCTGTAAAATGGCTGCGTCCTTAAGGGGTTAATAAGTTTGTGCGCTGGGATTGTGTTGCACATGATCCGTTTGTGCGCAGTTGCTCTGATTTCCATGCGACACAAATTAGGGTGTGTGCCATTGGACAGTCCGACAGATTAGGATAGAGCGTCATATTTAACTTTCAAATTGTGTCGTACGCAGAAAAAAGATGGTGAACTTTGTTAGACCAGTGCGTGGAAGCGACAGATTCATTATTTCTGGGGCATGATCTTAGTGAATCGACGCATGCAGCATTAAACACAGACAATGCACTTTCTGCATGCCCATTGGGGCACATTTACTTACCCGTCCCGTTGCGTCCGCCGATAGGGAATGTCCAAAGAGGTTTCGGAGCTGCCGCGATTCACTCACAGCGTGCGCCTGATTTCTTGAATGTGTCGCTTCCCTGCTGATGTCTGACGGAGTTCCCCATCTTCTTCCTGTGTATGTGAGTGCTGATCTTGTGATACAATTTGAATTTTAAATTCGGTGGTTTGTCCGATGGCCATGCCCCCCGATTTGTGTTGCATGAAAGCCGGCGCCAATGCGCCAAAATCCGATTGCGTGCGCCAAAAACCCCTGTGCAATTCAGGGCAAATCGGAAATATTCGGGAATGCGTCCAACATACTCCCTTAGTAAATGTGCCCCATTGTGTGTCTTTTTGCTGGGCTGTGCACATTTTTAATGATATTGCGAAGGTCATGAAGGCAGATGGCACAGATGACAGGGCACCCTGTACACAGTAGTCTCATGTGATAAAGCTATAGTACATACAGGTACAGCAGTCAGATAAAGGGGAGGCCCAGGGATTGGCAGTAATTGGATGCTATTACTGCCACTTAATGAGCCTCAATGTGTACAACTTATTAGGAGAATCGGTAGTTATTTTTATGATCTATCCATTCACATCTTGTGAGAACATCTTCACAGTACATTAGAATTTACGTAAAGGTTGAACGCAAATGATTTAATGATTGTTTGTTCATACCATTGCGATGAAAAAGCAACAAACTCAAGTCTATTACTTCTAGTACATTACCTTTGTTTTGGAACTATGCTCAAGGCTTCAAGGATTATAATGAAAAGTACACACATTTCTGCCCAATTTAACTTGACAAAATTATTACCATCGTAAAACATGTTTTATGATGGTTGTATGAAATGTATGAAATCAGGTGCACTTCTGCTTGTGACCTGTAGATGGCCCACTCACATCTCTAAATCTCTCTGGATCACACTATAGCTAGGATGCAGTAGAGAATTTGTGAGAAAGAATTAGTGAGTAAGGTATAGCAATGATGAGGGTTGGAAGATATTCAGGATATAATGACAGAAAGCTTGAGCTCTAGTAAGAGAGAAGTATTGGGAATTTAATCAGTATATTTTCATGTATTACTGTACGTTCACTGAATATGCACCAGGTAGAGGTAGTGCTATGTGGTGCTGGGAGCATGTCTGTCTGTCTACACCTTCAGCGGACCAACTCATAGGGATGACCTGATTGTTGTGTTGCGTCATAATGGGGCATTGCACAGTTAAGACAAACCATTGAAATTACCCCAAAATACTGCAAGTGCTAAGTGTATGTAGTACCGTAAATATTTTCTATCTACTGGAAAATAAAATTAATTCAAACAAAAGTAAATTTGATCCATTATTTGAAATATTCCTTAAACATATTAGAATATTTTTCTATGCACAAGGTCAGTGCACGGTACTGCTTCAAATAATCCTTCTCACAAACAAGACTCTAAACAGCTATAGTGACAGACAAATCTAAAAGTTAAACCTAGAAGTAGGAATTGATTTAAAAAAAAACTGAAAAATTGGCCAGGGCATTATGGTGGAAAATAGGTGCGCAACATTATAGGGATAATAAACAGAGTGATGTTATAGTACAGGGATAATGTTCTCAGTAATGTCACAGTAGTAACGGTCACATCCCAGAAATAATGTACATCATGATATAATAGTTTACACACAATTAAATTAAAGCTTACTTAACTTATGGCAAGCCATCTTCATCGCTATCGGCTCCCTTTTTCTGAACCGATATGGGCCCCATAGTGGTGGCTATGTCTGTTACCCTGGTAACCTGGTTAACCCCCAGGTAGTAAGCACTGATGTCCTGAACAGGTATACGGGACCTGCATGGTTTGTATGTGTGATCACAGTGAACAAGTAAACAAAAAATATTGGGGACTACGACTGATATGAATGTTAATAATGTTTGTACAGAAGTGCAGACGATGAAGGCTCTATTATATAATAATATAATCCCAGCCATATTGTAGATGTGGTAGTTTGTCGGTTGATTATTGACGCTCTGTCACGCGGTGTAGTAAAGCTCTGTATCCCGGCCCTGCAGCGCTTCTGACTGGAGCATTGTGACAATTTACATTTCCATTTACAGACCAATATTTCAATAATAGCTGTTTCAACAAACTAATCCGACTGTCATCCGTTGCTTTGGCAAAGAGAGAACAAACACACAAAGGAGGGTGAAGTCACAGACACAGAGAAAACATATTGATTTCTGTCCAATCCCGGCCTCGTGACGCAGCAACCGCCGGTAGTGCGGCTTTGTCATCCTGTCTACCATGAAGCATTTCCAGGTGCATTAAGGGCTGTGGGGTAACAGTGATCATAATACCATCTGACAATTCCTCTGCTGTAAATAATGAGCAGGACATTTCCATAGAGATAATTATTCCGAGGTAACGATAATCAGGCCTTACTATGTATATAGTATCTGTCATCACAGCCACTGGGCCAGGGATCCTTTTCACACGTTTCAAAGACACCGTCACTTATTGTTGTACTGTTTGATAGATATGAGCCTTCTTTCTTTGTGCCATTCAATGCCTATAAATGTGGATAACCTCCTGCAATATTCTATGTATTATCTAACTGGTAAGGACATTGGCTCTGAAGCACATAAACCTGGCTGAAGTCCCAAGAACAGCAGTCTGGGTGACCTTTGGCACATCACGTTTATCTCCTCTGGCTCTTGAATGCTCTTCAGGGCAGGGATTCATTGTGCCTGTAAATCAGCACCGGGTGACTTGTCAGCACTACACAAAAAAGTTGTGAAAATGACTTGAAAAGAAAATTACATTACCCAGTGTTTCAGTATTTTACTCCATCACATAATGTTCTTGTGACCTTCTGTCTCCTTGATCT
The DNA here is from genome assembly GCF_040894005.1 of Engystomops pustulosus. NCBI lineage: Eukaryota > Metazoa > Chordata > Amphibia > Anura > Leptodactylidae > Engystomops > Engystomops pustulosus. Next base: position 173,816,327 of record NC_092413.1, on the reverse strand, counting down.
GTCTCCTCCCTAAAGACTGAGATCTGTCACAAATACTCTTTCTATCTTTTCCTCATGCAGTGGTTTAAAATATAACTAACCATCCATCGAATTAACTGTTTTTGTTAATTTTGTGACTTCTTCATTTTAACAGCATTCCTTCTGTAGTTCATGCACAATACCTGTCAGAGGGAGACAGAGAAGACGACCGTCGCCCGGTATGTCCATGAAGTGGAGGGAGTCTCGAGAAGAATCAATATTTTATTAGAAGTACATAACGCGTTTCAGCCCTGTACCGGGGCTTTCTTCAGGCATGATGCCTGATGAAAGCCCCGGTATGGGGCTGAAACACGTTGCGTACTTCTAAGAGGGGCTGTGGAGCAGCACAGTGCAGAGAGCCGAAAGCTCTTCAGGCTTATAAACATGCCCAGAGGACTTGAAAGAGCTGTAGAGGTGGATTATATCTTCACTTTTCATAGTTCTGTCACCACCTTCTACGAAAGTATGTGTAAAGGCAGGCATATGTTAGTGGGAATGTACCCTAATAGGGTCTAACAACAAGGGCCTAATTTGCTGATTGGTGGGAGTGATGAGACCCCCACAGATCACGAGAACGGTGGTACAATGGGGATCGATGTACTGAGATGAGTGGAGCAGCCGGTTGCGCATGCCCGGGCAGCTCAGAATATCTCTGTGTAGCTGGTGAAGATTAACATCAGCAATCTTGGCAATATCTTAGTACAGTATTGTTATTTATTTAGGATATCAGAAAGTGCGAAAATGTGCGTTTTTACCTGTCTTGTTTTTCTGTATATTTATGTTTGCAATGTTATGTATGTCAGTTTTGTCCATTTTACTATGTGCTGTGGGGAACATAATTTCTCTTTGTGGGATTATTAAAGTTTTATTATATCGTCTCATAACGTGTCAGGGGGTAGTGAAGTATAAAAAGGCTAATGGAGCCGTCATGAATGATGCTGGCCTGTGGTCTGTGGTCGACAAATTAAGTTTTGGTGTACTTGTTTGAATATCACAATAACTGAGTTATTAACCCCTTAATAACCGAGGCATTTTTAGTTAATTTTGTATGTGGCGGTTTAAGGGTTTAATTTTTTTTCTGCGTGCTACCTTAAAACTTTTTGCTGCATTTTTTTCAGGACCCACACAGGGCAAGTTAAAATGTAATAAAAGTTTAAAGATTTTTTATATTTGTTGCTTTATTTGGGGTTAAAATTGAAAAAAAAGCTTTTTTTTGTAATTTATAGTATACTTTTTTATTTTCAAATTAAATAAAAAATTTTAATTTTTAATTAATTCCCTATTTTGTTTCACTCATTTTGATATAAAATATGTATAGTCTTGAGGCAATGGGTCGACTATGGCAATGTTTTTGTTGTTTAGTGGGGGATATTTTTTATTATATTAGGAAATGTACCGTATATACTCAAGTAGAAGCCGACCTGAGTATGTGCCAAGGTACCTAATTTTATCACGAAAAACTGGGAAAATGTATTGACTAGAGTATAAGCCTAGGGTGGGATATGCAGCCACTACTGTTTAATAAAATGTCCAGCTGTCTCCCCACTCATCAATAAAATGTCTCGTAGTCTCCCCTCATCAATAAAATTTTCAGAAGTCTCCTCTTTTGAATGAAATGTCCACTGCAGCCCTTCCAATTAATAAAATGTCCAGCAGTGCCTCAATTATTTTAATGTCCACCAGGGTGCCCCATTAATGTAATGCCCAGCAAAGTGCTCCCATTAATGTAATGTCCAGCAGGGGGCCCCATTAATGTAATGTCCAGCAGGGTGCCCACATTAATAAAATGTTTGTAAAGTTTGTACTCACCCTCTGACGCTTACCCCAAGCGTCCTCTTCTCCTCGCAGCACATCTTCGGGTTCCCAGCCGGGCCGGCTATTGCATGTCTATGACGTCAGCAGATGGTCACACTGCCTTGTCATAGTTTATGTGCCAGCAGATCGCACATCCCCCAACCTGGCCCGGGAACCCAGAGAGGTGCTGCTAGGAGAAGAGGACGCCGGGGGTCAGCGCTGGAGGGTAAGTACTAACTTTATTTTTTAAATTTAAAAAATTGTGCTGAAACTCTTGGCATATACTCAAATATCTATGTGTATTTTTACTTTATATGTCCCACATGAGGTCATAAAAGACCTGGGGACATTTTAACGTTTTTTTTTTTAATTTACTTTTTTTTCTTTTACAGGAATGACCTGTAAGTTATGTTTATCAGAGTTGCACTGATCTGGTCACGTGACCGAGTCTATAGCGTAGATGGCAGCACTGGTTCTGCTCCTCTCTGCATTGCGATGCTTCAGAGCTATGCAGTGATGAACGCAGAAAGCAAAAGCGGTAATAAATCTCATCTCCCTTCTCCCTATGGTCTCTGGGTGTCTACAACAGAAGAAAACTAGAGTGACATCTAAAGATGTCGCTTCAGATTCCGGACCTGCACCCGCTGACGTCTAAAGTCAACGGGCAGTCCAAGAAGACTTAATCTGTCTATGCCAGAATTCTGGAGTAATTTGCACCTGAAATGGTTTGCACCACATTTATTAATGGGTCTAGGCGATTTTTGACAGTTTATTGACTTGTCTGGGACAGGGGAAAAGTCTGAACCTGGCCTAGTCTGTGTGCCAGAAAATGCAGTGGGTGCGCACAAAATTCAGTTGGAAACTAGAACAAGTAATAGCTGGTCTAAAGTAGACTCCAGAATCTTAAACCACCCCAGATAAATAATCCAGCATGATTTATGTGGTACAGAATACGACTGTAGTTACTGACACTTTTACCAATCTAGGAACCTCATCATAGGCACCAACATGTCCTCCCTTCTTCGATTCCTGTTATGGCATGAAGCACTATGCTTCACGTAGTGAAGTTTTCATCACTATTGATTAATCAGGGCCTTAGTGTCCTCTATGCAGGCATCATGCTATAAAGTGGTGGCATCTAAGCAGATAGTATATGGTGTCAGTCAATGTATACACTGCAAGTACACCACAAATGTGGGTGAGCAGGGCTTCCCGCAGCATTAGTCACTAGGCGAGGAGATCATGCAGTTGTCCATCATATAATCAATAGATTTGAGAAATTAATGTAACATTTGGTCTCCCCTTTCTATCATTAGTTATATGATAAAAACCAAAAGGGTCATAAAATCAATATTGTGCAAGAAATTGTAAAATGGAGCTATGATCTATATTGTGTGCTATATGCTAAATCCGGCTAAGACAAGAAAAATGATACATGTGGTGCACATAAAGGACCCGAATGTAAATGTATCTTCTGCTTGGGCATGACCTATGGATGAGCAATGTACCTAACCACATACAACTTTATAAATGATGACTGTCAATTTATGGATTCATTCCAAATGAGATTTGAGGTAATTATGTAAGCGTCTTATTTATCCGATTTCTGCTGGTCGGCTCATGTTTAGGACAAAACACAAGAAAACTTTTAGGATGTAAAGGGGTTTTCTACCAAAAAACATTGTCACACCTAAAATGGTTTATGCTGTATTGGGTATTGGGTGTGGTGCTGTTTTTGTAAAAAAGCTGTCATGTTTTACAAACCCCAAATGTTTGTCTGTGCGTTTGGAGAACCTTTCAGGTGAAAAATGTTAAGAATATAACTTTATAACTCTATATTTCGGTAATTGCAGCGTATAGAGTTATAATAAAAGAAGTCATGAGGAACATCTTATTAGGACACATCTACCATCAGTAAATGGATGGTAGATGTCCCCATAAAGTGCTGCAGAGGGATTGTCTAATACAGCAAATTGCCAATACACAAAAACTATATAAAATTGGCATTTACCTGATTGTACTGACCCAAATAATAAAGGAGAGATGTCACTTGGACCACATAGTAAAAGCCATATTTATGAAGCCTGCAGTGATGTAACTAGGAGAGGAAGGGCCCCATAGCAGGCTTCTGTATAGGGGCCCCCCTTCCCACTAAAAAAGATACATATTTGTATATTTACACATGCAATTTACCATTACACATTTATACACACATATAGAGAATGTACACACAAATACAGTGCCATATACAAACATACAGCATATATACACACATACATACAGAGACACATGTGTATACACATACACATCACAGATACAGAATATATACATCAGATATTTGTTATATACATATAGAAATAGCATAATATGTATCTAATTGTGTACATCCTCCACTGTAGTGTGTCAGGCCAGATGATCGGGCCCCCTGACACTGCAGGCCCCATAGCGGCTGCTCTGGCTGCTACCACTGTAGTTACGATCCTGGAAGCCTGTAAGATAATGATGCAGCTGTGGTTTTTCACCAATTGGTACTGCATTTCTATATTTTCAGCTTCCTGGTACATAAGATGGAATAATAAATATGGACACTAGGAAGTACAATGTGTCCTGCTGATAATAAGTCCTCATACATCTATGTAAACAGAAAAATAAATAAGTTATGGATTTTTGAAGGGGAGTGGAAAAATGGAAATGGAATAGGGTTAAAGGGAACTTATGATTAACAACAGGCACTATAAACCATACTCTCTTTCCCAATTTGCCTTTGTTGAAAATTGCAGCGAAGACGCCCAAGCTTAAATCTACCTTCTCCCACCATTAAAATCTTTTCCTAAACTTCTCCCTTTGTCCATGTTGACCCTGCCCACTACCGTATGGCCCCTCCTACCACCACTTGGCCCTTCCCACTGCTCGGTGTGTGAAATGGTGAAAAAATCCTTCACAGAGCTTCCTGCTTAATTCATCATGCAGTGAGAGCGACAACCTTCTGGAGAGGCTGCCCTGTCTGCTCAGATTGAAATTTGAAGAGACACAGTGGGGCTTATTTACTAAGGGTCCACGGACCGCACTTTCGTTGGATATTTCGATGTTTTCGGGTTTTGCACGACTGGGGAAGATATTTAAAAGGGGATTGTGTTGCACACGCCGGCTTTCATGGGACAGAAATGGGGGGGGGCGGGCCATCAGACGCTCCAACAGATTTGGACTGAGTGCAGGATTTAACTTTGAAATTGTGTCACAAGACATGCACTTACATACATCGGGAAGAAGACGGTGAACTCCGGCGGACCTAAGCGGGGAAGCGACACATGCAGGAAAGCGGGCGCACAATCTAAGTGAATCGCGGCAGAGTTCATTATCGTCGGACGTTCCAGATCGGAGATCGCGCCAGGGATGGGTAAGTAAATGTGTCCCAGTCTGTCAGTCAAAAGAGGGAGAAATGGTTCATTGGCAGCCTGGGAAAAAACTTGATTCTTCTAATTTGACTCATGTCGACTACTACTGGTGTGAGGGGTAAAATTTTGGTGACAGATCTCCATTAATCATATTTGATGTAATGCAATGGTGGCATTTAGTTTTTTATTAATTTGTGATTGTCACGGGTGCTCGTGTGTCCCATGTCTCGGGTCTCAGGCACACCTGTGTGGTGGTGCTCAATTGAGACGGCTGCAACTGTGCTCACCTCTCTGCACTCCAGCGACGGCTACTGTGGCCTGGCCCGTGCGTGCCCGCCCCTTAGGGCACGTTCGGCTCTGTGAAGTTTAAAAGGCCAGCCGGCTGCTAATTGGTGCCAGCCAATCGCTACCCTGATATATAGCCTGCCTCTTCCTTTGACCTCTGCCAGATCTTTGTGAGAGAAAGCGTATTATAGTGACCTTTGTGATTTTCCCGTCTGTCTTGAACATTCTCTACGTTTCTGACTCCGCTCCCGTGCCGCCTGTCCTAACCTCCTACCTGACTACAACTCTAACTCTGCCATTTCTATACCTCGCCTTGGCCACTACCACGAGCAAGTCGAGCCTGTGGAGCTACATGATGGTATCCAACAGCAGCAAGTCCAGCCCACTTTACGGCACGCTCTGGTGAATACCGAGCGCCACTTAGACTCCGCTCCCAGGTGACGGCTTACTTCAACACTCGTGGTGGTTCAGTGGGTCCACTACCCCTGATCCTGATAGTGATCCAGCAGCAATTCTGCATAAGGAACCTGAATATTTCTTTGTAACCATTGATTTCAGAGGTATATATTCTCTTACATTTCAGTCAATTCTATGTTAGATCTTGTTCTACCTTCTAATACAAATTATAATAATAAGACTGACTCAATGATAAATATAGGCAATAATAATTTTGCATTAAAATCTCCGTAGCAACATCATTGATAGATATAAACTGTCTCTAATACACTGACAAAACGGAAAATACCATAAGAGAATGTGGTTGTGCTTTTCTGCTTCATTAGATGTGTGTCTACAAAGACATCTATCCAGTTATTAGCTTTACTGAGAAGGTGTTTCCAAGAACTGCTGGGTGACAGACAGAGAACAAGTATCCGCCGTAGTGATGAGGATATACGAGGAAATAGTGCAATAGCTTTCAGTGAGGAATTAATTCCAGCCTCTGGCAATTAGGGAGAGCTGTCTATTAAGCTCCAATAATTACAATGTAACGCTGGGAATCAGGCAACTGTGTAACCGGTGCAGCCAAACCTGCAATGTAATTGTGCAATGTTATGTTTCTAAGGGAACAACTTGTGGCTTTTAGCAATATCTTGTCACATTATTTCATTCTGCAGGTCTTGTGAGTACATTATTTATGAAAGGAATCATTTGGGTTTGGATGTGATTATGGGTTCTTCTTATATCAACTTCATTCACAAAAGTTTATTTAAAATATTTGGCAGATGTCACAATGTAATATGCTACAAAAGAGCCCTGCATGATGGGAAAATTCTGTACTTGTAGTATACTGATGTACATGATGGAAACTACAGTAATTACTTCTAAAATGACTGCTGACTCTTTTAGGGGAAAAAAGAATGGAAATGGAATAGAAAACAAACTCTATGGGGCACATTTACTTACCCGGTCCTGCGTAGTTCACCGAAAGTGCATTGTCTGACAATGCTGGGATTCACTAAGATTGTGCGCCCGACATCCTGCATGTGTCGCTTCCCCGCTCAGGTCCGATAGAGTTCACCTTCTTCTTCCTGGTGCATGTGCTTTGTCTTGCGACACAATTTGAGTTTTAAATCCTGCGCTCAGTCCGAATCAGACGGATTGTCTGACAGCCCCCCCCCGATTTACAGCACCCCCCCCCCCCGATTTCTGTCACATGTGTTACACAATCCCAGCACAAACCCCTGTAAAATACCTGTCTTAGCTGCGCAAATCCCGAAAACGGCGAACAGTCCGACGAAAGTGTGATCCATGACCCGTAAAATAAGCCCCTATGTGGAGATCTGCCTTTGCAGGCCACATTTAAGGCCTTGCTAAATCTTAAAGGCCTGTATGCTATAATGAGGAATATGCAAATATGTTGTATCAAGGTTTGCAAGAAGAAAAGAAAAAAAACTAACGATTCACCAAGAGCTTCCTATCTTTATTTATTTAGATTCTGGTTTACTTATACAACTAAAATAAGATATTACAGAGTAATAACAGTCATATGAAACAATAGTAGTGAGGGTCCTGCTCACAAGAGCTTACAATTTATGAGGATGAGGGGGCGACACATGAGGAGCTTGTATAATGATCCAGCAATTTTTTTTTTTTTAGAAAGCAATGGAACAAAAATAATTTAATAAATAAAAGTACTGTTTAACCAGCCATCAGCCTGTCTCGTATATACAAAGTTAAAGTCAATAGGACTGAAGCTTGGTACCTGGCATTTTCCAGATAACATATGGGAGGAGTATCCAGAATTAGTTAATAAAGAAAGAGTTAAAGTTGCATACAGTTAGGGAGTGTGATAGGCCTGTCTTAACAAATGGGTTTTAAGAGCAGGATTGAAGCTTTGGAAGTTGTTAATGGTATGATAGACCCGGGTAGGGCATTTCAGAAAATTGGTGCAGCTCTGGACAAATCCTAGAGACGTGAGTGGAAGGTTCAAATTAAGGAAGAGATTAATCTAAGATCACTGATGGGTTTGGCGTGCAGCATTGTGCAGAGCTTTTTGTATGAAGGTGATTGATTTAAACTGTATTTGGAAGGAGCCAGGCAATCCATACAGTGACTGGCACTGACTGGAGGCATCCATGCAATGTTTGATCTGAAAGACAAGCTTGGCTGCTGCATTAAGAATGGATTGTAGAGGAGAGAGCTTAGTAAGTGGGAGAGTAGGGAGTTACAATAGTCTAGTTGAGATTTAATCAGATCGACAATTAGTGTTTTAGAGGTTTCAATTGTAAGAAATGGTGGGATTCTAGAAATGTTTTAAGGTACATCCGGCAAGAGTGAGCAATAGACTGAATATGTGTTGCAAGGGATAGGTCGGCGTCCAGTACAACCCCAATACAGCGGGCCTGTTGCCTCTTGGTTAGGTTGGTTAGTAAACAGTGGAAAGACAAGATGTTCAGTTTTGGAAAGATTTCAAGGAGAGACAGGACATGATGTTAGAGACAACAGAGAGACAGTCACTAGTGTTCCGCAGCAAGGCAGGAGTGATATTACATGCAGACTTAAGCATAAAGAAGATAACCAAATCTGCTGATGGTTTGTCCAATGTGGGCAGTGTAGCGGAAAAAAGAGGACCTAGGACTGATCCCTGAGAAACAGTGAGAGGAAGAGGAGTAGACAGGGATCTAAAGAAGGAGACACTGAAAGTGAGGTCAGAGAGATAGGAAGAAAACAAAGAGAGTGCAGTGTTCTTCAGGCCAATGGATTGAAGCATCCTGAGGAGGAGCTGGTGGTCCACACTATCACACAGTTCTGAAAGATCCAGAAGAATGAGGAGAAAATAGTCACCTTTGGATTTTGCGGTGGGGAAATCATTAGAGACTTTAGAAAGAGAGTTTTCAGTAGAGTGGATAGAGTGGAAACCAGATTATAAGGGATCAAGGAGGGAGTTAGCGAAAAGTCTTAAATAAAGCAGAAAAAGCCAAGCCAAAAGCTAGATAAATGTGACCCAATGAATGAATGCATATTTGGCCACAATCTATTTCTCTAGACTCCCCACACATAAATAATTTCTGAGCAGAGTAAACAGCTGTCCTTTGCCTTAAATAATCTCCATTAGGCAAATGTTCAAAGAAGAAGGTTCAGGCACTGTTTATGGGGAAAAAAGGCAAACGTTTTTCCCAGTCATGATCAATCCCATTATCCTATACTAGTTTGATTAAATCCAATGACTTTATTCACTAGGAGTTGGCATCCTCCATTTATAAAAATATGTTTAGCTCTTTTTTGGGATTGCTGTAACTACTACTGCCTTTATTATTCTAGATATTTTTTCATCTTGTTTACATACTCTGATTTACTAGACTTCTTACTTACTTTGAAATAATCTGTAGCAATTTGTATTCAGCAGATCCATTACATGTTCTATAAACTTGATAAACATTCATTTATTTAGCAGACCACTGGGATTTTTCCCCTTGGTGGTAATTAATGATTATGATTCGGATTCTTTGAAGAATGCTGGTAAATTGCACAGCTAAGTGTTGTAAGTTCCAGTGCTCCTGCATATTTAGATTGGCGGAATATATAAGTAACACGGTTAGAAATCCACTTAGCTGCCGTTACTGTAGCACAAAGACAAACGTTCAGGATCGGATAGTTGAGTGGTTTCGGGTCAAGTGTTAATACTATAGTTGTAGCTGTTGTGATAACATTATATTTGTAAAGCCTTATACGGTAGCTAGTGGCATGATCACGTTACATAACTGCCTTCGAAAATGAAAAGGCTCGGCTACTGTAATAACAGTAATAATACTGCCTGTCTATATGATGTGCCCTTATACTAAAGACTAAGGAAAGTGCACCGGTATGTTTTATACACACCTAGGTCTAAATTATTTAGATTGAAAATGTAAATAGTACAACATAACATATTGCTGTAATATAGCATTGTAATGTAGTCAAATCAAATGTATGATTTTAAGGAAATCTGCTGCCTGACTTATACGTTATAAAGCAGCATCCCTGACTGAATGCTCTTTGTAGTAGAGGAGTTGGCCTTGTAATATTTATTTATCCTGTCCTGTTCGTAAAAAATATGTTTTAAAACTAAGGTAATGAGCACCAGGGGGCATCACCAGCACCTTAATTCTGCAGCAGGAACAAAGTGCACTAAATAAAAATGGTGCACACTTCCGGAGCAGTGCAGGGGAGCGCCAGATAAACCCCATAACAACCTAGCCCTTTTTTGTTTTTTCACTTCCATTTTTTACTCCCCACCATATAAAATCTATAACTATCTTATTGTTACACATAAAGAGCTCTGTGAGTGCTTGTTTTCTGAGTAAAAAATTCAGCTTGAGAAAGGATCCGGTTGTAAGGAGCCAAAATGTAGCCTTGACAAATGTGTGAAGAAACGAGTACGTTTTTTGCCACATTTTGAATCTCGGAGTGTGTATATATATATATATATATATATATATATGTATATGTGTGTGTATATATAATTTTTTTTAATGTATTTATTTATTTTTCAGGCCCCCTAGGGTACTTTAACCCTAACTTCTATGATCTACAGTATGGCAGTATATGGGGATTTTCCTCCTAATTCACATTTGCACATTGTAATGAATGGGTTAAAACGAGCCAGCCTATGCCTATGCAGCAAAGACTTACTGGCTTTGGAGAGGGTTCAGCCTATGATTCCTAAGGATTTGGAAGTAATAATAATAATTCCTTTCTTTATATAATGCACACAGTTTATGCAGCGCTGCATAGAGCCTGCCATATCAGTCCCTGTACCCAATGGGTCTCACAATCTAATCAACCTACCAGGATGTTCTGGAGTGTGGGAGGAAACCCACAGAAACATGGAGAGAGCATACAAACTCATTGCAGATGTTGACCATGAGACTTGAACCCAAGTCTCCAGTGCTGGAAGGATGTAATGCTAACCACTAAGCCATCGTGCTGCAAGAGCTCTTCAAGACTTTGCCAATCAAGGCCGCCTTGCAGGCATGAGGAGATTTACAGCCATTTATGCTCCACCTTGAGTTTTCTGAGAAATACACATATAAGATGTTTTAATATAACATCTTCATTTTAAACTGAATATTTAAACGTATAAAATCATGATTGAAGGAAATCTTTTTCCCTTCTCCTTTGGTACGTTGTAAAATGTTTCTTTTTTTTACTGGATCTACCGTATTTAAGAAAAGGAAGTTTGCAGTTTTCCCCTTAGACATTTTATTTGGTTGTTTGTTATTGGGACTTACTGTACACGGGGATTGAAGTCAGTAGTATCTACCCTGCAGGCATCAGAGAACCATAGAAATCTGAAGCATCATTAAAGTGAATTATACCCAAGCACTTGAAGAGAAAAGTATGTATTTTGTTACTATAAAGTGTCAGCTATTTTCTTTATAGCTTTGGTGATTGAAAATGTTGCACAACTACAAACTCCTGCCCAGTGGAGTCAAGTCAAAAAAATATCTCACTGCTGGGTTATTATTCGGACATCTAAAGGGACTGTTCTTCTTTATTCAGCCAGACTGGCAGCTGCTCATATTTAGTTGCTTTCAAAGTAAGATAAATCCCAAACAGGGCATATGAAAAGGGATTATCTTTATGGAACATTATAGATAGATACAGAAACGCTGCTGCAGAAAGTCTTTGTAATATATATTTTAACAATATATTAGTACTTTTTTTCAGGATTTGAAACACATGCATTTGTATCCCTTTTGTGACCAAGGGTCATTGTTTCCCGAATGCCCAGGTCAATTTTCGCACAGTTTTGGTCTTCTTTAAATGATGATGTATTTGGAACAGTTTTATATATTTTAGCACTTTTAAATTTTTTAAAACAAATCTTGGCACAAGCTCTCCACTCACCCTTTCCTTCATGTTGCCGTGCATGGACCAGAAACATCTAGTACTCCTCAATGTGATTAAAAAAATGTCTTGCTTGACTTTATTACTGTTTTTTAAAAAGTAGTATAATTGAATAAATCTTAATCAAAACAGGTAAAAAATGTGTACCGCATCAATCCATCACCCTCAGCTAGAGATGTAGAGGATACATGTGCTTCTGAAACAGTCAGGTGTGTCTTTCCTACAGCTCCTTCTGCATTCTGCCTTCAGCTGACATGCTGGAGGGGGAACACTTCAACTGGCTATATCTTCCGAATTTCGGCAATTCTGGTGTCCTATTAAAGAGGACATTAGGATAGTGTCACAGTCCTAGAGATATCCTTAAACACGAACATATGCTAAGCCCGGGTGTAGCATATGTTCGGCTGGAGAGGTGGAGAGGTAAGTGCTACCTACCCCTCCCCATAGGGAGGTGTGCAGCCGTGCTGTACATAGGGCAAAAGATAGAGCATGCTCTAACTTTTTTCAGCAATAGCACGGTATAGACACACACGTGTGTGCTCACTGTACCGTACCATGCCTTGCAAAATGAGCTGATGGTCCACCTGATCGAACGCTGCCGATAGATCCAGGAGAATGAGGAGAGAATAGTCACCTTTGGATTTTGCAGTGAGGAGATCATTGGAGACTTTAGAAAGAGCAGTTTCAGTGGAATACATAGAGCGGAAACCAGATTGTAGGGGGTCAAGGAGGGAGTTAGCTGAGAGATAGCGGGTTAGTCGAGAATAGACCAGGCGTTCCAGGAGTTTGGAGATGAAAGGGAGGTTAGAAACTGGTCTGTAGTTAGCAGCACTGGATGGGTCCAGTGAAGGTTTCTTTAGTAAAGGGGTAACAATAGCATGCTTGAAAGACGAGGGGACGACCCCAGACGAGAGAGAGAGATTGAAAATTTTAGTTAGGTGAGAAGTGACTGCTGGGGAGAGAGACTGTACCAGATGTGAGGGGATGGGGTCACTGATGCAGGTAGTGGGGCGAGCAGAGGAAAGGAGCCTGGACACTTCTTCCTCTGTGACTGGCTCAAAGGAAGAGAGTGAACAAGATAAGATATGGGAGGGAAGGGGATTGGAGGGGTGAGTGGATTGAGCAATTATTTCCTGGCGGATACAATCAATTTTATCCTTAAATACACGTCTACTGCGGCCGTATGCTAGCTGCCACTCATACAACTAGAAAACGGCTGCCATATATGGTTGTGTGCAAGGGTCCATATGGTTACAGTTGGAAATTAGAGGTGTGTATGCAAATCACATTATTTACTGCAACTATAACAGTCAATATCTCTAGTTCTTTTTTTTGAACAATATATTTTTCATTTAAACATGGCACATGCATATACGAATAAAGTAATTCACTGACAAAAAACATCCTCTGATGCATAATTACACAATATTCATAAGGTATAATCATGAGACATAATGAACAGGGTAGGAAAACAGAAAGAAACCTCTCAACAAGTAACAAGGCAACCTAGTTTATTGCAAATGGTATTTTTGGATAATTAAATATTATATAGTTGGACATTGATAAAATATCTCTAGTTCTGTGACACCCAGAAACAAAATGATACTCTCCTCTTTAATAGATCTGAGTTTATATGGGCCATGGTTCAAAAGTTATAGCCATTTAAAGTGGGAAAGTGTCTTGATGCTAGTGTCATCTATGCATATGCTTTCTGATCTGGGTATGGGCAATTAGGATGTATATAACCCTATGGCAGTCATGAAGGGGTTAATAGTTAAGTTGTTTGTGTTAATATTACTGTTCAGTGTTCATTTAGACAAAAAACATATCCCGAAAAGGAAATGTACACATGCTTGTTAAGTTTCTCATGCTCATCTGGGGGTGACCACATGGCCGGTGAACAGGATCAGCTGTTCTGAAACATCCAGGAGCCATGGAGCCAGAACATGATTCAGTGCTGTATTTTTAGTCATGCTGTATGAACTGAAATTGCCACAGCATATCTGTGGTGTTACTAGGCTCCACCAGTCCTTGGTATGTAACCATTGAATAAGTGCTCCACGTAAATGGAAACAAGCTGAAAATCATTTTTACACTTCATCACTTCTATGGCAAGTAATCAAATGCCAGAAAATATGGATTGTCAGAAAAACACGACCGTATGCCTCATCCAAACATACTCATGCTGTGACTATGTCATATTTCTTCTAGACACTGTAGTAGATTGTTTTCTGATGCATTCAAACAATGAAAGGTGGGAATGAGAACTGTATAAAGTATATGCACAGTCTATTAATATAGTTGTGCAATACTACAAAACAGCCATCAAATGTTCTGCATGTGAATAATGGATAGCATAGAATTTATTTGTCTTAGGTTTCTGTCACATGAATGTATGCTCATCGGGGCCGTAGCCTGGGCGAGCATTGAGCCATTTGCTGGAGAGAGGAGAGGTGAGAGCGCTGATCCATAGGGAGGAGTGCAGGATGCCCACATGTACAGAAACAGATAGAGCATGTTATATCTTTTTCCTGTCAATGGTACAGTACGATGACACATGTGTAGGCTCACTGTATGGTGTCCGGGCGCCATTGGGGTCTTTGGGGACTGATATCCAGCGGCAAATTATTAGGCCATATATTGGTCCCATGATTGTTTTGTGTGGAAGGGGCCTTACAAAGTAGATTTAAATGTTTTGCGTCGAACATTTTATGATACATACCGACTAATGGAGGAGACTATTGCCCATGCTTGACCATTGTGCTCCATTAATTTCAATGGAGCTGATGGGGATCTCAGAGCGAAGAGGTCTGGTACGTGGGACCCTATCTGACCCTTCATTTTCTTGATCTGTGGGGTCGCAGCATTAAGACCCCCACTGATCAACTAGTTAGGCCATATCCCATGGATAGGGCCTAACTTTTGTTCAAGGGGAAAACTCTTTAAATATCCTGTGTGTGCTATCCTCTTTGCTGGCTAAAGATTTTCTTGCTAGCACTTTCACTGCTATACGTATATTTGGCTTACGTTCTTGAGTATTCCAAATATGTTTTTATATCTATGCTTGTGCATGCCCATGGCCGGCCATCCTAGAGAAGAGATGGTTCTATCATAATCATTGCCAAAGGATTTTTTACTGTAAGATTGTAATGGTTGATAATTTGTATATGTTCAAGAGGTGCCTGGATGCCTTTCTGGAAAGACAAATATTAAAGGTTATCGGAAAAAAAACTTTTTTTAAACAGCTGCTGCCTGAGGGAGTTATTCTGACATCCATATTGCGTTGTGAAGATATTTTCCCTATACTGGGCTAGTTTGCATCAGTAGTTTAAAGGTTTTTTTTGCCTTCCTTTATATCAACACTGCATGATGTATAGGCCGGACTTGATGGGTCTGCATATTTTTGAACCCTACCTACTATGATATCATGACTGGTACCCAAGACCCCCATGACCGCCGACTAAAGCAGATTGCTATGCGGCTGCTGTGTATGTGTGATGCAGCTTTGGACAATGCTAGTAAACCACAACAGATTTTACAACTGTTGAAGGGGCAGGATTTGCGTGTACATGTGTTTCTGGACTGGATAGGATAGGGTGGCATCATACATGGATTCCATCAGAAGTTTACATTGGTGCTGCAGAAGAGGATGCAGATAGGGACCAGTGCAAACGTGTAGCACAAGTTGTAATTAAGATGATTTGTATAGAGCTAGAGTGATAGTTACTAGGTTAAGAGCTAATAGTAGATTATGCAGATAACAACGTAAAAAGAGAGATTGCAAAATGACCATACTGGCAGTTCTTAAGTTGAATTTCTATGTAAGTCGGAACTGTATATTTTATAATTCTAACACCGGCCAGAATTTTTTTGGTCTCTGTGACAACTGGATTTTATAAATGTTGGGTTGTCATAAGAACCAGGATTAACAATAAAGCTTAATTACAGGCACCTTTGATAACTGTTACAGCTGATCATTGTAGCCTAGGGCAAAAGTACAGTAAATTACCAACATCCAGAGGTCCGTTTGTAACTAAGGATCGAGTGTTCTTAAGTAGAGAACCGCCTGTATTTTACCTATATTTACCAAAATGATGACTAATGTGCTGGCATCTGTTAGTCACCATCACAAATGTGCACATCAAACGTTCTCCTAAATACTTTAGCTACACAGATTTATAAATTGTCAATCACTGCATATATACAAAGGAGAGCAAGACAACCTTAGTTCAATTCAAGATCAAATAGTCATAAGCATTCATTCTGGGACCAAGAATAAATATCTGCACCGCACAAAAGAAGATTGTTAAAAATAGCTAATTCCTTCCGTGCTGGATGGCGGTAGGAGACGGGGATGTTAAAAGAAAAACAGGTTTCATTCATGTTTTCTTTCTGTTGGTCAATGTAGACAGGAATTTTAGTCAAGGTCATGGGAAAGGGCAGTGCCCTAGATTTTCTTGCAGTCAGATCTGAGACACACTATGAATCCCTTACAGAACATGAGTTGTTCTGGTAATAGTATCCTGTGCTTATGTAGAAGAAAACATGCTCTGGAATCTTCAGCAATAATCACAGATGGATAGCAATGGCTATGATGAGTGCCAGATGACATGACCAATCTCCAACAGATCGAATGCAAAATTACATGCAGTCACAAGATTTAAAAAAAATCTTATTAGCCCACATAAGGATCCAGCTCATTTTCATCTTAAGGAATGCTTTAACTTATCAATGTGATTTTCAGATAGTTTTTTTCGGGACATGTTGTACTTCACCTTAGTGGTATATTTTGGTTGAAATGTTTTAAATTTACCGTATATACTCGAGTATAAGCCGACCCAAGTATAAGCCGAGGCCCCTAATTTTACCACAAAAACGTGGTAAAACCTATATTATTTTTACTCGAGTATAAGCCGAGTTTAGGTTTTCAGCACATTTTTTGTGCTGAAAAACTAGGCTTATACTCGAGTATATATGGTATTTATGGAAAAATGTTCAATTTTCAAAGATGAAAGAAGAGACTCCTCAGTTGATGATACCTTTCATTGACTAAAGTTGGAAAAATGTTCAAAAATGAGAGATTTTCTGATTACTTAATGTTATGCTCATCATATAGTTGGTCTAACCTCCCAAACAGGTTCCTAACTAACATTAACCATGTCTGCTTTATGTTGACGTAATTTTTTTAATGTTATTTATTTTACTAGAATGTTAGGAGGCTTACAAATCGATCAGCAAGTTTCCAGATTTTCAATTGAAAACTGAAAATTCAATTATTTTAGAGGCCTATTCATATTTATAGGGGGTTTCCAAGTTTTATTTAATAGAAACTCACCGCAAAGTACCAAATTCTTTAAATTGCACCCCTCAAACTATTTAAAAAAGCTCTTGTTAAGCTTGTTAACCGTTCATCATCAAACATAAAATTTTAAAAAATGGAGGTTCTATACAGAATTTTTTTAAGTTTTGACAATAAAATGTTTATTTAGCCCTAAAATGTTCATGTAGGATAAAATGAGAAAATAAATCTCAGATTTTTTTGTGCAGTTTCTCTCCATTATGGCAATAACCCACATTTGGATGTAAAGCACTTTATGGGCCCATAACAGAGCGCAGAACGGAAGGAGCGCCATAATGATTAAACGTGGTGGGGACAGATCCTGAAGTCCTATGGAAGCCTGTAGGGTTAAACAACTTGGATCTCGGATATCGCGATCCCATCTGTTACTCTGGGAGACCGACTGTCACATACACTTGGGCTCCTGATGCTGTCACTGTTGACGGTCGTTCAATGGAGCTGATGTATTATGCCTTGTGCACATTTTTTTTGGAATACAAGGTATGAATAAATCAGAATTCTTGGCACACGAATTTTATAATCTTTTGGCACTTTTAAAATAAATCAGAGTGGCCGAGAAGAAGGCAGGCCAGGGTTGAGACACAGTTTTTTTGGCGCAGGTTGTAGCAAACAAACTTTTCTCCGCTTGCTGTGCCTTGTGCGTCATGTGTTGGCACCACCATATTGCTCCTTTTCCGACACTCATGCCTTTTTAATTTTTTTGTCGTTCAATTTGGGCGCAGTTTGGTAATCCTGACAATTTTCTTGCACTTCTAGGTTTATACCATTTTTTGGTGCACAAATAGACGACCTAAAAGCTAGTATGTGAAGTTCTAATTCCCCTTCATGAATGTGGAGCTAGTTTAGACCTTTTTGGTCATGTTCCTATTTGTCAACTCCTTGCACCACAATCCAACATCCCAGTGTAAATTACCGCACAATTTGTGCGCCAAAAATATGGAACCTGCGCTGCAATTGTTGAGTGCCCCCCATTGTGTTGTAGCAGTAATTAATACTACTTCATGATGTAGATTTGGGGATGTAAGCCCCAGAGGTCATCACTGAGTGTCTTTAGAATGACCTGCAGGATGGAGAAGAGTCAGTTGTTCACAACCTCTCAGCAGCTCCGTCTGAGTGTTAACAGGAAATGTCAGGCAGATTTGGAGCACACCCTGTAATAAATGTAACCTGACCATAGTGACATGCACATGCTATGAGGTATATTTCTGGGTTGTGAACCTGATAAGGTAGGACACAACCTTTTGATTTAAAAAAAAGTCAAATGATAGTAACCTATGTAGAGAAGAAATGGACGTTCCATATATCTGGCATATTCTATGTTTGGATGACAAATGCAATGTTTCCTATCCAGATTTCAATTATGTATTACAGCAGAAACAAAAGGTGAACTAAAGTTTCCATTCAGCCTTTGTTCCTCATAGTCTTCAATGTAAGGAAGGTGACCTTCCACTGTACTTATAGGACAAAAAGAGCAGAATGCTACACTCATTTTAACATAAGAACATAACAAAAGCTGAAAAAATCTAAACATAGCCATAGAGGAACATAAACTGGGCTTATGTGCAATAGAAAGAAGCCAATATAAGAAGACCTGCCTGTGGTATAAAAACAAGAACCAGCCTCATCAAATGGTGACACAAGAGGGATCCCAAGCCCAATATGCATAAATGGGTTTGATAATTACTTTTGTCTCATGCACAGGCATTTGAAGACTTAATTGAGAATGTTATCTGAACATATAAATCCACTGCCTTTTTCTTTAAATCTCCACTTTTGTAGTTCATGGAACCACAAGCCTAATTTGAAACATGATATTCTTATCCAAAAATGATACCAAATACATGGTTCTTTCTACCATAGAACCCCACATAAGGGCATCTGAAGTAATGTTCCCCTCTTCAGCCTCTAAAAGTGACTCATCTCAGGCAAAAAGTGACTCTTCTCAGCAAATTTACATATGATTTAAGAGATTATTTTTTTATAGATTAAAGGGATAAAATTTAACATGAACAAGGTAATGCTAGAAACAATATATATATATATATATATATATATATATATATATATATATATATATATTGTGAGACACTGAAGGGGTTAACTGTGGATGGGCGGTATGTTTCCCCTAGGTTTTGCTTCTATGCAAGGCCTTAGTGCTGAGGTGGGTTTGTCCAGCACCTTGGACACAGGTGATGGGAACAGCCTAATTAGCCTGGATAAAATGACTCAGCAGAGTTGAGTGGGTTGTCTCTCTGTGGAAGGAGGCTGAGAGGACACAGCTCTGACCTGTGTGTCTGGAGCAGCCACGTGATCTTTGTTTAGTGTGAGCTAGTGGACTATTTGTATAGTTAGCACCCTGACGGGTAGGTTTTCTTTTGTTTATTCAAATACCTGAATGTAAAGGCTGGTTTAATTTTGCTGCAATAAACGCAGGCGAGACCTGTTTGGACTGTACCCTGGTGTCCCTGTCTTGAACTGCATCCCAGCACCCCGCTACCACGGTCTCTACTGGGCCAAATCCTCCACATATGGTGCTTCGGATTGCGGGCAGTTCAAAAAGACATACACCTGAAAGGCTCGCTACATCCTGCAACATTGCATGGCCTGGGTGAAAGCCAAGATGGAGGACTTTATTAAATACCTGCAAGAGGAGGCCAGAGCTAATCGGCAGCAGCAGCAGGAAGAGTCCCTGGCTAATCGGCAGCTGCAGCAAGCCATGCTCCAGCAGCAGGAGGAGAGGTCCCGACAGCAGCAAGCCATGTTCCAGCAGCAGGAGGAGAGGTCCCGACAGCAGCAAGCCATGCTCCAGCAACAGCAGGAGGAGTCCCGAGCCATGTTCCAGCTGATGATGGAGAAGTTTTCTGGCATTATGACAGCACCGCAAGCGACGACTACTGAGGGGTCCCATACTGGTCTACAAGGATACCCGGTTGTCCAGCGTTCCGCACGGGCTGCAGTACAAAAGGCTTTACAAAAAATGGCGACGACCGACGACGTGGAGGCGTATCTCACAGTGTTCGAGCGAGTAGCTGAGCGAGAGGAGTTACCGGCTGAGCAGTGGGCAGATGTCCTGGCACCGTTCCTGACCGGCGAGTCGCAGAAGGCTTACTACGACCTGAGTGAAACGGAGGCCCGTAAGTACCCCCAGCTAAAGGCGGAGATTCTTGCTCGTCTTGGGGTCACCGTTCAAGTTCGCTCCAGCCGGGTCCACCAGTGGGCTTACTCAGAAAAATTACCCCCACGCTCCCAAATGCATGACCTGATCCATCTTGTCCGGAAGTGGCTACAACCAGAGGACTGCACCCCCGCACAGATGGTAGAGAGAGTGGTCCTCGACAAATTCACCCGTTCTCTGCCCTCTCGGCTCCAGCGGTGGGTTGGACAGGCCGGTCCCACAAAAGCTGAGGAGCTTGTGTCCCTAGTAGAGAGGTATCGGGCTACGGAGGACCTTCTACTTACCTCTCCGACACGAAGCAGTGACAGGGTCACCAAACCAGCTGGTAAGACTGCTACTGCGGAAAAGGGGAGACATGTCAGGTTGGGAGGGGGTTCATTGGGGGGCGTGGATACCCAGAAACCCAGTGAGGCTCGTGACAGAGGTCATGGCCATATCCAGTGCTGGCGGTGCCATGAAATGGGCCATATTGCTGCCAACTGTCCACTGTCAGTGGAGCCAATGGACTGCAACCAGACCCGGCGAGTGTCACTGTTTGCCCGGCCAGTTCTGGCGGCTGAGTCAGTCACGGATGCAGAACCCCAAGTATGCATGGTCACAATCGGTGGTCACACAGTGGAAGCCTTGCTAGACTCAGGGAGTCTGGTCACCCTGGTGCGGGGAACTTTGGTTGATCCTGGACTATACAGTGGGCGGAGAGTGGGAGTGTTGTGTATACATGGGGACACTCGCGAATATCCCACTGCTGTCATCAACCTACACACCCCTTGTGGTACTGTTACCCATGAAGTGGGGGTGGTGGGGACCCTGTTTCATGAGGCTATTATCGGCAGAGACTTACCGGTGTTTTGGGACCTCTGGAGACGAAGACCCACCTCAGGTGCTGTTGCAGATAATGGACTTCAGGTATGTCCGGCCTTGGCCCCTGAACCCTTTGAGGCCGATGTACCCACACCAGCAGTAGGGGTGACCCCATGTGATGAATTCTCTCCCCTAGAGGTCCTAGCTGGTGAGGTCGAGGGCCACGAGGAGGTGGCCGACATGCTGGACCTTGAGATTTCCCGTGACAATTTTGGGGCTGCACAGCTACAGGACCCTACCTTGGTTAAAGCACGGGAGAATGTCATGGTGATAAATGGGGTGCTCCAAATACCAGGGGCTGATAAAATATACCCCCGAATGGTGATTATTGGGGAACTGTTGTACAGGGTCGACCAGATACGGGGTGAGGAGGTTGAGCAACTTGTAGTACCCCAATCTCACCGTAGGCTGGTGCTAGAGTTGGCACACAAACATGTGCTGGAAGGGCACTTAGGTGCTGAGAAGACCCGAGAGAGGATCCTGCAGAGATTTTTCTGGCCCGGGGTGTGGGAGGAGGTAAGCCGGTATTGTAGCTCCTGCCCTGAGTGTCAACTTACTGCCCCGGTCTCCCACTTCAGGAGTCCTCTGGTCCCGCTACCGATCATAGAAGTGCCCTTTGAACGGATTGCAATGGATCTGGTTGGCCCCATAGTCAAATCCTCCAGGGGGCACCAATACATCCTAGTTATCCTGGACTACGCTACGCGGTATCCCGAGGCGATTCCATTAAGGAACACCTCCTCCAAAAATATTGCTAGGGAGCTGTTCCAGGTGTTCTCACGCACAGGCCTCTCCAAGGAAATCTTGACTGACCAGGGTACCCCATTCATGTCTAGGGTAATGAAGGAGATGTGCAAGTTACTACAGGTAAAACAGCTCCGCACCTCTGTGTATCATCCTCAGACAGATGGCCTGGTAGAGAGGTTTAATAAGACCTTGAAGGGGATGCTTAAGAGGGTGGTCAGCAAAGATGGGAAGGACTGGGATTGTTTGTTGCCCTATTTGATGTTTGCCATACGTGAAGTTCCCCAGTCCTCCACGGGTTTCTCACCCTTTGAGCTGTTATATGGCCGTTCCCCACGTGGGCTTTTGGATGTAGCCAAGGAGACCTGGGAGCAGGAGAGGACCCCCCACCGTAGTGTGATAGAACACGTCTCCCTTATGCAGGACCGCATAGCGGCGGTAATGCCCCTTGTGAAGGAGCACATGACAAGGGCACAAGAGGCCCAGTCTAGGGTCTACAATAGGTCAGCCAGACTCAGGACCTTTAACCCAGGCGACAGAGTGCTAGTTCTGGTGCCCACCGTGGAGAGCAAGTTCTTGGCCAAATGGCAAGGGCCATATGAGGTCATGGAGAGAGTGGGGAAGGTAACCTACAGGGTATCTCAGCCGGGGAGGAGGAAACCCGAACAGATATACCACGTGAACCTCCTAAAGCCATGGAGGGAAAGAGAGTCCCTGATGGCCATGGGAGTAGAGAAGGCGTCTGTCCCCAAGAAGGGGACACCGGAGGTAGGTGTACCCGATGCCAAGGTGCCTGAAGTACGGATCTCGGAGTCCCTCTCCAGGGCCCAGATTCAGGAAGCGAAGGAGTTTGTGCTCCGAAATGTGGATGTGTTCTCTAAGTTGCCGGGACGTACTTCAGTCATCAAGCATGACATCATAACCGAACCCCACATCCGGGTACACCAAAAACCCTACCGGGTCCCTGAAGCGCGCCGGCTTGCCATATCCGAAGAAGTCAGGCAGATGTTAGACCTGGGGGTAATCGAGGAATCTAAAAGTGACTGGTCGAGTCCTATTGTGTTGATTCCCAAACCTGATGGTTCCCTACGGTTCTGCAATGATTTTAGGAAGTTGAACGAGGTGTCCAAATTTGATTCTTATCCCATGCCCAGGGTTGACGAGTTGATAGAACGACTTGGACAGGCTAGGTTCTTCTCCACCCTTGACCTGACGAAAGGGTATTGGCAGGTACCCCTGACTGACAGGGCTAAAGAGAAGACCGCTTTTGTTACCCCTGATGGGCTTTTTCAGTACGTGGTACTCCCCTTTGGGCTACATGGGGCTCCCGCCACATTCCAGAGGTTAATGGATCTCGTGCTAAAACCTCACCGGAGTTATGCCTCGGCCTACTTAGATGACATCATAGTCTATAGTAACGACTGGGAGAGTCATCTAGCCAAAGTACAAGCAGTGGTAGACTCCCTGAGGGCAGCAGGGCTGACAGCGAACCCCCAAAAGTGTGCACTGGGTCTGGAAGAGGCCCGTTACCTGGGGTACCGTATTGGGCGAGGGGTCATCAAACCCCAAGTAAATAAAGTAGAGGCGATCCAGCAGTGGCCGCGACCTTTGAGCAAGAAGCAAGTGAGGGCTTTTCTGGGCATAGTGGGCTATTATCGCCGATTTATCCCCGATTTTGCGACAATAGCGGCACCCCTGACTGACCTGACAAAGGGTAGCAGGGCGGTGATGGTAAAGTGGAGTGAAGAGGCTGAGGGGGCGTTTCAGCGACTTAAGACGGTTTTGTGCGAGGGACCGGTACTGATTACCCCTAACTTCACCAAGACCTTTATTGTGCAGACTGACGCTTCTGACGTGGGCTTGGGGGCTGTCCTGTCCCAAGTAGTGGAGGGTGAGGAACATCCTGTAACATTCCTGAGCCGCAAGCTCACACCTCCTGAAAAGAACTACAGTATAGTTGAGAGGGAGTGCTTAGCGATCAAATGGGCTCTGGAATCCCTGAGGTATTATCTGGTAGGGCGGCAGTTTACACTGGTGACTGATCACTCTCCCCTAACCTGGATGAGTCAGGCCAAGGAGAGGAACGCCAGGGTCACAAGGTGGTTCCTAATGCTCCAGAATTTTAGATTCACGGTGGAACATCGAGCAGGAAAGCTGCATGGGAATGCCGATGCCCTGTCTCGTACCCACTGTCTGATGGCCAAAAGTGTTCGCCCCCACAGGGTCAAACAGAGGGGGAGGGTATGTGAGACACTGAAGGGGTTAACTGTGGATGGGCGGTATGTTTCCCCTAGGTTTTGCTTCTATGCAAGGCCTTAGTGCTGAGGTGGGTTTGTCCAGCACCTTGGACACAGGTGATGGGAACAGCCTAATTAGCCTGGATAAAATGACTCAGCAGAGTTGAGTGGGTTGTCTCTCTGTGGAAGGAGGCTGAGAGGACACAGCTCTGACCTGTGTGTCTGGAGCAGCCACGTGATCTTTGTTTAGTGTGAGCTAGTGGACTATTTGTATAGTTAGCACCCTGACGGGTAGGTTTTCTTTTGTTTATTCAAATACCTGAATGTAAAGGCTGGTTTAATTTTGCTGCAATAAACGCAGGCGAGACCTGTTTGGACTGTACCCTGGTGTCCCTGTCTTGAACTGCATCCCAGCACCCCGCTACCACGGTCTCTACTGGGCCAAATTCTCCACAATATATATATATATATATATATATATATATATATATATATATATATATATATATACACGACCTGAGGGTGGGTAAGTGACAAGATTCCTTTAATAACCCAAATACAGAAGGGTCACTTCAGAAATGAAAAAGAGTAAAATTTGAGAATTCAAGTTGGTTGTTGCAGTCATATTACTGACTCAATATAGCACTTAAAAAGTACAAGGACTCACTTTCACTGACCTCTACATTAATATCCCTATTGCCCATCCATGTGTAACAAAACTTCCTCTCTGTCGTTCATTTGCAAATTGTGTTCTGTGTTCCAAAAACCTTCAAATATAATATTAGAAAGGATTAAAATTCTTTTATTTCTTTTTTGAACCAAAAGCATCTATCTATATTTATTACATCCATCTTCAATACTTCGATTGCATATTGAGTCTATTGTTTTAAAGGGGTTATCTGGTTATAAAAATTTACTTATGGCCTGACTGGGGTGCGCTATCTAAAATAATAAACGTGTACTTACCTCCTCTGGCACGGCCGATGTCGGGCGCCCCGGTCCGATTGATCCGTGCCCCTGTTTGCTTACAGGGGCACAAAGCCGCACACAGGGAGCTTCCGGCCGCCGATGTGGCTGGCTGGGAGATGGCATTGGATGGGTGCGCCTTGTAAACAAAGCAGTGCACAGATGAAACGGACCACAGCGCAGTACATCAGCAGCGCCGGACGAGGTAAGTACACGTTTATTATTTTTAAATAACCCACCCCAGCCTTGCCCTAAGTAAATTTTTACACCCGGATAACACCTTTAAAACTCCAATAAATCAGAATTGGACCGGCTGATGAACTGAGGGAGGCAGCCAGTCCCCTTTAAGCATAATAACATATAAAGGAGAAGAATGCTCTCTGTATGTGGAGAGAGATGATGAAATTTGAAGATATCGAGGTAGTGTAAAGTTTGCAAGAAATGGTGGGGGGGATTTATCAAGCAATAGTGCATCGAGTTCAGGTAGATTGAAAATTTTATGGCAGATTCTGCCTACTGTAGAATTGCGCTATAACCTGCACCAGGTCCACTCTGCAACTCCAAGCCCCTCAAGTGCCATAAGGACAAAATTGTCACCAATTCCTGCCCATGTTTCAGGAATTGCAACATTACACTAGTACAAGCCATGATAAATCCCCTTTGAAGTACACCTGTATTGGTGGATTTTATCCATTTAGATTTTATGGCAAATGAAATCTACCTTTCTGTTATTGGGCAGCCCCTTTAAGGTTTTGGTGTGCATAGGGAGCCATGTTTCCTGAGCTACATTGGGTGGTCTTCAGTGTTCCATGGATTGCAACTTTGACTTCACACTGTAAATAATGCAACAACTTGACAGCATAAAGGTGGAGACCACTGTGCTATAGACATACATTTAATCAGAGTCTGGGGAGAGGCCGCCAAACGATGATTAGGAGAAGACCCTGTGAGTGACCTGGTCACAGAAAATGTGATGATTGATCTCAGACAGCTTTTTGCTTTCCCTGGTTTGGAGAAGAAACATCTGAACCTTGAAGAGAAAATGGGGCCACATCTACGGTACTCTAAAAACTACAGCCTAGTTTCCTCTTTATTTCCTGTTAGCATTCTTCCAGGTTGTTTGATAATATGGTGCCTAATTTATGAAGATACATTTATCTCACTATAATTTTGTAGCAGAACATAGACTGATAACATGACAGAGTGCAATAATTTTATTAACACAGTAGTACGGTGTGCTGACATACTGTTCTTGCACTTTGAACCTGACCTTCTGCTTCTTGGCTCAGTTTGCCAAAAAAATAAATCTGTGTCCGACAGGTGCAAAAAGTCACTTACAAACAAACTGCTTGACAGGAGCACAGATCTTCTGGTAATATGATTGCACATTAAAGTTACAAGCATAGTACTAATCACTTAAAGGACACCTCTTCACTCTTTTTCACTATCAGCCATGTAATGAATGTGAATGATTCCTTGTTGCTTGCAGACCTCCATGTCCTCTCAATTCAAGTCTCATGTTTCAGTATAAGTGGGTTGCAGCCATAAAAGGCTATGGACCTTTTTTTTTTTTATTTAAATGCAGAATATAGGTATAAAATACCTATAAAATGCATTACAGCTGTGGTTTACATAATCAAAATTAAACTGGCTAAAGTACACTATAGAGCAAACTATTGAATGTCAGAGAAGCTTTCCATTGGCTCAGACTAGTAGAAGTGAGCAAAGTTTTTGAACGTTAAGTTTTATCCGTTTTGTCTGGATTAGTTCAAACCGTACCCCAACTTCAATTTTGACCCTAAAACTTGAGAATTATTTGTGTTTTATATTCACTGTTCCTCAAGGAGCTTTTCTCCTTTTATACCGAAAATGGGTGCAAAAGCAATGTGCAATGCCTATTACAGTAGTCACCTTCTCCTAGTCACCATAGATAAAAAGTACTATGGAAAGGATTTAGTTCCCCCCTCTCTACCACATCTCTTGGCTAACCTTTATGCTCATAAAGCTGATACCCTCTTTGATTTATGCTTATTTTATCTGTCGTAAAGTCGTCAGCTAAGGGTATATGCAGATTGTCGTGTGCTCACCCAGACCGGATTCCTCCTCCCTCCATAGGGAGATGAACCGCAGCACTCTACATC
The DNA here is from genome assembly GCF_040894005.1 of Engystomops pustulosus. Classification (NCBI taxonomy): domain Eukaryota; kingdom Metazoa; phylum Chordata; class Amphibia; order Anura; family Leptodactylidae; genus Engystomops; species Engystomops pustulosus. The sequence continues at coordinate 173,789,022 of NC_092413.1, read as the reverse complement.
TGCCAAAATACAGGATACGTCCTATATTTTGCAGCACAGCCGCCCAACTCGGCTGATTTTAAACGAAGACTTCGGTGATTTTTAGAAGGAAGGAGGCCATGGATAAGATATATTAAAAACAAAGTGTCCCTTGTTTATCATGCTTGATTTTGATGGTAAATTTACTTTAAAGCACCCATGTCATTTTCAAACAGTAGTTATCCAATGTGTATGGATGATGAAAATATTCAGCCTATGAATTCATTAGAAACTGCATCACTGAGGCATGAGATATGAAACAGCTGCCTCCAATATGAGTAAACTTCACTCTAAATAGTCCACCTGCTCTTAGTAAATAATGTTCTTCTGAATGGAAATGTATACCATGCCAACAAAGTATGCTTAAGTGTGATGGAATCTCATGAAAGCTTAATAGGGACCTATGATGATGAGTTTTGGTATGTCGGTTCCACATGTGCCACATTTATAGATAGCTAAACCTACATTAAATTGTTAACAAGTAAAATATTCAAGTGTGAAAGTGTTTAAACTTTAATGAAGGTCACATAGATGCTTGGAAGTACAAGACGCTACAAACGGCTAACTTAATGCAAAGAAATTAAAGATTAATTGGATGCGCTAATCTATCTTTTATACAATTCCCCAGTCTGTCTACCCTACAAAATGTTACACAGAATTCATCATGAGCTGTAGCCAGTTCCTAATCATTCTGCACAGATCGCATTCAGTGCAAACAAAAATGACTGCTAAAGGCGTATTCATTTCACTCACATGCATGAAACTGAATTCATATTTTATTGACATTCATTTTATATGTTTTTTATATGTCTTTCAACTCCTGCTGCAGAAAACATTCTCCAAACAATGACACTTCCTCCCCCACCTTTCACTGACACACTTTGGGTTGAGTCTTTCCCCAGTTTGTCAATGAACATAATGGGGGTCATTTACTAAGGGCCATATTCACGTTTTCCTGACGTGTTACTCGAATATTTCCGATTTGCGCCGATTTCCCCTGAATTGCCCCGGGATTTTGGCGCACACGATCGGTTTGTGGCGCATCAGCGCTGGCATGCACTCATCGGGCGTGGCCATCGGAAAACCCGATGGATTCGGAAAAAACGCCGCATTTAAAAAAAAATTGGTCGCACGGGCCATACTCACATGCACCACGATGAAGACGATGAACTCCGGGGCACCTCGGCGGACTTCGGCGCAGCAGCGACACCTGGTGGACATCGGGCGCAGGACCTTCATGAATCGCCGGAAGACCCGAACGCTCGTCGGAGAAGCCGCCGCTGGAACGCGAATGCACCGGGTAAGTAAATGACCCCCAATATTTCCAATCAATCCAAATAAATTAAACTTACGTTAATTACTAAAATGAACTCTGGACCACTTTTTCTCTGTCCACACAACATGCTCATTAGCAAATGAGATTCTTTCTGCTAATGAGATGTTTTATAACTTTTATAACTAATGCTCTCAAATGTGAAGACACTGTATGATGAGACAGATGATCCTAACCCTGTTCAGCACTTAAGTGGCAAGTAATTCTAGATGTCAGGTTGAAATGAAAATCAATGGAGATTATCCTGTCCTCTCTTGCATTTGTCTTTTGAGGACAACCAGCCCTCTTGGGGGGCTAGAATAAGCTTGTGATGTTGTAAAGATGCAATATTCTAGAAATCACAGACTTGGAATGACCAACCTTTCTTTCCTTGGGTAACAGGTTCACCCCTTTGGCCTTTATTGGGACAACCTGCTGCCAAAGACACACTATTTTTGCAAAGTCAGTGAAAATTGAAAGTTAGCGACCGGTTACATTGGGTTTGTTAGATAATGAGGAAAATTAGCACCAGGTGCCAGTTTAACACCAGTAACTTGCAGGTATCTGAAAGTGTTCTCTAATTTTGATCTGTGTTCTGTTTCATTTTTCTCATTTACATTTTTGTTCTGTGCTTTAGAATATATGCAATTTAAGAAATAAGCTTGAAATACAGCCGTTTTACTGTCAAGATACATATTTACATAGAACTACACAATAACCTCAACATTTAACAAATTGTGTGTTCTCTAATTTTGATCTCTAGTGTATATGTATTTTGTCTTTGCCTCCTTTGGAAGCTGTAGTCTTTCCATGTATTCAACATGCTGCCCTCTGCATACACAAACAGCTCCTATCTGCTGAAGCTGTACTTAACATCTGTGCACCATCGCTTCTCATACTCAACCCACTGCAGCCTTTTCATCTACTTCCTGGAAGCTGCAACCCTGACTATGCCACAGGGAAGGGGAGGAGCAAAAGGGTAAGGTCCTGCGCCCATATTCACTAAACTTCAGCCAGTTAGTGAACATAAGTGCAAAGTCCATCAGTTCCGACCTTTAATCCAGATCATAGCTGGCAGAGTTTTCTACTGTGGTCCCAGTTTTCCCAGAGACTGTAGTAAATGTGATGGGCCAGGCATTTACCCCAATTTAAAAAAAATACATCTGTATGCATGATCTAATTGCATAAAACTAATGTGTCCTCAAAAAAAATATGTGTACTGTATAAGCGAAGTTTTTTAATACAATTTTTGTTGGCTAAACTTGGCCTATACCTGAGTATAGGCCAAGAAACTTAGTCCTTGGGCTCTCCACAGTTCATCTTCCCTCCACACAGGAGGAGCACATGGACCCATCTGTACTGAAACTGTATTGTACTGAGGCTGCTGGGCATTTCCTTAGTGGGGGAGGCTGTTGGACATTTTTATTAGTATGGGTAGACTGATGAGCATTTCATTAGTGAGAGGAGGCTGCTGGGCATTTCATTGTGAGGGGAGGCTGCTGGGCATTTCATTAGTAAGGAGAGGCTGCTGGGCATTTCTTAGTAAGGAGAGGCGGTTGCTGGACATTTAGTTTGTGGGGAGGAAACTGGTCATTTCAATAGTAGGGAGGCTTCTCGGTTTATACTGGGGTTAATACATGGTATTTTATGGTAAAATTAGGTACCTCACATTATATTGAGGTCAGCTTATACCAGAGTATACATGATATGCTGAATTAGAAATGTAACAGTTATTTACAGTTAAGTAGGCCCATTGCTGAAACAAAAAAATTGCCATGGTAATGAAGGGTGCTAAACACTCTGGTAACAAAGGTTAAAGGGATATCCCGGGAATATGAACATCTCATACAGAAACCGATGATTCTATAAATAAATGAATATAACAAAACTCGATGTCATTAGTCACAAAATGGAGATTAAAGGGGTTTTCCCACACACAAAAAAAAAAATTTGCCCTATCCACGGCATAGGGCCTAAGTTGCTGATCAGTGGAGGTCTCAGTGCTAAGACCCCTACAGATCGTGAAAACGAGGGGTCTGTCAGACTAATGGAGCAGACAGTCGCGCATGACCATTCTGCTCCACTAATCTCCATTGAGATAATCTGCACTGAGACCCCATTGATCAAAAACTGAAGTTATCTTCAAGATGGCCGCTACTGCAAACTACAAGTCCCATGATCCTTCAGTTCTCTTATGCTCTGCTCCGTGAGTAATAATGTGTAACCGCCATCACTGCACAATACCTCACTGAGATGGGTCTCACCACAACACTGGCCATACTTAATGCACCACAACCAACCAACTACAGCCAAATGATCACATGACCTGCTCAGACAGGTGCAGGACGTGTGATGTGGACATGTGACCAGCAGCCATCTTCTATCCTGCATCTCCTCCACAGGGAAAAAGTCACAGGACTGTTTGAGACCCAGTAGCATTTTAATTCTTCTATACTTTGTATGTCCGCAGCATTTTTCTGCTAAGGGGATACTCCTGTATCAGAGTCCACACAGATTTTCTTTCCACCATCTCAATGTTTTTCTCACAAAATCTGCTACTATGTGAGTCACAGTCTGATGTAGATATCAATAACACTGGTACTATAAAGCTAGAATGTATGTATGGTGCAAATAGAACTGTAACTGGTAGTGGATGTAGTACTGAAGGATACAAGTATTACTAACTCCAGAACTGTCAGCTAGTACTTTGGGATGCAACTACTACTAAGACTGAGCATGCATTATAACAGTCGATAAGTAGTAAGATCACACTGCCCTGGAAAAGGACAATTTATTTTCTCTGTTGCTCACAACCTCCTCTCTGTATCTTACTATTTTCAGTTTATGTAAATATTACAGATCTTATCTTTCCCTCACTGTCCCTGCAGCAGCCAACTCTTCCTCCCTCTCTCCCTCAGAGCTATGATATGTGTGGACATGGCTTTAGTTGTTAAGGGGCTGAAAGCAATCCAGCAGCTTGGAACACTTCCCAAAGCTTAGAATCAAAGCCCGAATAATTTGTGACTTTCGGGTCCAATTGTGTCCGGAACCCATCAAATGGACCTGAATTTTGTGCTTTGGATTAGCTCATCACTACTTGAGAACAAACCTACAGAATCTATCATATATTTAACCCAGGGACTCCCTGCAGTTCAAATATTTAGAGTGACGACACTACTCGCTCTCAAGGGCTCACAATCTATGAGACATACTTAGTAGAAAAATTCAGAATGGAGTCGGAATAGAAAGTGAGTATGGATTCAGTGATGTGACAAGGAGAACTGGATAAGAATATGGAAGATTGAAAAACCGTAAAGTTAATGGGGAACATTTGCTTACCCGGCCGATGGAGTTAGCTCGAAGTGCATTCACAAAGATCGCAGATTATGTCGCATGAAAGCCGGCACCAATGAGCCAAAATCCAATCGCATGCGACATAGTAGCTGTTACAGTGGCACAGAAAAATGCTGTGAACATAGACTGTAATGAAGAATTGAAATGCTACTGGCCCTTGATTTAGTCCTTTGATTTCCTCCGCGCGGAGCAGACACAGGACAGAAGATGGCCACTGGTCACATGTCCACATCACATGTCCTGTACCTGCCTGGGCTGGTCATGTGATCACCACTATGTTTGGCTGTAGTCAGTTGGTTGCAGTGCATCCAGTATGGACAGTGTTGTGGTCATGTGCAGGGATGGCAGTTACACATCATTACTATGGTAACAGAAAAAGAAAGTCTATTGGATCATCACTGGGAGCAGAGCACAAGTGGTAGGAGGAGTTGCTGAGAACTAAAGGATCATGGAACTTGTATTTTCCAATGGCAGCCATCTTGGTGGTAACTCCAACTACTTTAGAGAGGCTATGAAATGTTGTGAATGATAAAATCAAACTATTTAAGCTCCATTTTGTGACTAAAGACATTGGGGGATATGTATCATAATTTTGTCTCTCTGAGGTGAAATTTAGAGACATTTGGCGGCTGTTTTTTGCACCTTATGTATGATCCTGTCTTTTTACTTGTGATATATGTTCAGTTTTTCCTATCCCAACAGGCACAAATTTTGGCTTCTTTTTAACATTTTTTGTTGCAAATGTCTCAAATCCATGGACACAAGTCACGTGAGGGGTTATATACAGGAGTGGACACAAGTCACGTGAGGGGGTTATATACAGGAGTGGACACAAGCCATGTGAGGGGGTTATATACAGGAGTGGACACAAGCCATGTGAGGGGGTTATATACAGGAGTGGACACAAGTCACGTGAGGGGGTTATATGCAGGAGTGGACACAAGCCACCTGAGGGGTTATATACAGGAGTGGACACCACTGTTAATTTGGGATTTAACATGTTGCATTTTTAATGCATTTTGAAACTAATTACAACAGCTGAGGAGGTGATTTGCCTTATTTCATTACTTTTAACATTTGAATTTACAAAACGCATAGTAAACACAATGTTAACGCATGCATTAAAGCGTCATTTATATTGCGTTTTGTAAACACAAATGTTATCAGTGATGAAATAAGACAAATCACCTCTCCTCAGCTGTTGTCATTAGGTTCAAAATGCATTAGAAATGCAATTAAACCGCTATGTGTGACCTCACCTTTAGAGGTAACCAACAATAAAAAAATAAATGTAAGAATTTTGACAAAACAGGTTACTGTGCAAAATGTTAAACATTGAAAGCATGGGAAATAATTCCAATTACATGTTAAAATTGGGTCCATGAAAAAAAAACTTCCTTTGCACCTGCCCTGGACCAGGTGCAGATTTGCGCCTAAAAAGTTGCAAAAAAGGTGCTTAAAAGTGAAACCTAAGTGAAAAGTCACACGGAACATCTGAAAAGCAAAGATACATAACTGCACAAAGGTGCAGACAGGTACTTGAAAAAGAACAGAGTTTAAAGTCGCAAAAACGCTAAAATTAGACAATTTGGCTTGCTGAAACTATGATACATGTGCCCCAATGAGTTTGGTTATATTCATTTATCATCATGGGTCTTTGTATCAGACGTTCATATTCCCGGAATACCCCTTTAATAATTTAAGACCACCGGCACATGAGTCCAATCAGAGTGTATATCTCCCTGCACATCTCCTAATCAGCAAGATCTGCCATGGGTGTCTCCAGCTACATAAAAGGAGTTTACATGATCTCTGTCACTTATGCTTCAATGTGAACTGTGTATAATTAGCTATATCAGAATATTGCACTAGACCATTCTTCATTCCTGCATATCCAGCATTCTACAGTCAGCTTTCATGTTCTTTGTTAGACAGGACATATACAATAGAATAATTAAATACAACTAATATTCCTTATTTTATGTTCATATTCAGATCAAGCATGTAGGGTATTTATTTTTTTGCAGAATCTATAAATTCTACAGCATATATCAAAATTGCTACATACATTCAGATAGCAAAATCCTTTGTGATAGACCCTGCCCGCTTTCTTGAAAATGTATTACAGGCAGTCCCCGGGTTACATACAAGATAGGGTCTGGAGGTTTGTTCTTAAGTTGAATTTGTATGTAAGTCGAAACTGTATATGTTATCATTGAAGTTCTAGACAAATTTTTTTTTTTTGCCCCAGTGACAATTGGAGTTTCAAAATTTTTTGCTGTAATGGGACCAAGGATTATCAATAAAGCTTCATTACAGACACCTTACAGCTGATCACTGCCGTCTGGGACTAAAGAAAAGCATCCAGAGAGCTTCACCAGAGGTCACAGTGAACAGAGGGGTCCGTCTTTAACTATGGGTTGTCTGTAAGTCGGGTGTGCTTAAGTAGGGGACCGCCTGTATTCAAATAGAAGTGGATCAAAAAAATGCAACTCCTTCCCACATCTTGGTTTTATGCTATTGCATTATGGGTAAATCCATTCATGCAGCCATTCTGTGCCCTGTGATGTCCCTTCTATCAGCTCACAGTATCATATCAGAGCCAAGTAACAATATCACAAGGGCTCATCCATACATATGCACAATACATGCAAAATATGTTAGCTTCATAGAACGGCAGCATGGAGCTATAATGCAAGTGTGTGGCCGAAACTTAAGTCCTATGAATGTAGATGCATGTTGCTGTTATACCTACCATGTTTTATTATTAAAAGGGTTTCCCAGAAATGTTAAAAAACAGTTGACTATGGCTGTGGGGCTCTCTCAGCCAATGTGCCAACCGTCATTGGCAAACTATTTGTGTTTGTGTGTATTTATATTGTGTGACTGAAACATATATGAGCTTGTATAGATCTTGCAGCATGTATCTTATAGAACCATAGTAGGTCATATGTTTTTTGAATAGAGGTAACATGAAAGCCAGAGGCAAGGTTTCTATGTCATTTTGCATTTGTTATATATATTTACACTACATACTATCCTACACATTATTCCAGTTTATTTTCTCTTGTACAGTTGACATACAGTCAGAGTGACTCATGTGCCCAGCAGGATAAAACCCTTTCCAACACACATTCAAATTCAGAATCTGAATGATGTTTTCAGCAATGTATATCCCTTACACATATGCATTACATAATGCAAAAGCAACTCTACTAGCGCTGAGGCAAAGTGACAACATTATGTCCTTCATGGGTGGTGTAGATTATGTTAGGGGACACAGAATACTGGTTAATAAGCAATAATAGTTGCACAGATGTCACATGAAAGCTACAAGGAAAACTACTACTGGCAGGACAAATAATTATTTCTGAAGTTATTACAAGCATCAAATAAAAGCAGGCCTCCTCTTTCCAAATAGCTATGAATTCTTAGGAATATCCAATTTATAATAATGGTTTACGGTATTTTACATTACCTGTATACAATGTGAGCCTCTGCAGTCACTGGACAATTTTACTTTTGCTTCTTAAAAGACATCTACCACCAGGATGAAGGATTGTAAACCAAGCACACTTACATTCTGGTATGTGCCCCCTCTATCAGGATGTGCTCTTCTTTTAAGTTTGTATGGTCTGGTTTTTAAGAAAAAAAAAGGCTTTAACATCTATGGAGCCTGGAGCCCCTTAGGCTCATTTGCATATTTTTTTTTTTTTTAAAGTAGGGCATAACAAACTAGAAGAAGAGAAGATTGTGATAGAGGGGGCACACACCTGTATGTCTGTGGGCTTGGTTTACAATCCTTTATCCTGGTGGTAGATGTCCTTTCAGTTTCTCTTGGATTGGGCTGTGTGCTTTGGCTCCAGTGTCTCAAGGGGTTCTAATTACATAAGACGCAAGAGCAGAAAAGACTCAGGTGGAGACAGCGCTACTATCCTGCTTTATTTTAATTGGTACAGCTCATTTCAATTTCGTACAAAAGCCATCGTCAGGTTCACATCTTATGTCCTGACAAAGGCTTCTGTACAAAGCTTAAAGGAAACCTACCACTTGAAGTGGCAGGTTTCCGATGGCAATACCGAGCACCAGCTCCGGGTGAGCTGGTGCCGGAGCTTATTTTAGTTAGTGTTTTAAACCGCGGTATCGCGGTTTAAAACACTTTTTAAACTGTATAGCCGGCGCAGGGAGGTACGCGCTCGGCGCTTACCGTGCACGCGGCTCTCCTTCACTTCCTATGTAGCCGCGCGCACGGTAAGCGCCGAGCGCGTACCTGCCTGCGCCGGCTATAAAGTTTAAAAAGTGTTTTAAACCGCGATACCGCGGTTTAAAACACTAACTAAAATAAGCTCTGGCACCAGCTCACCCTGAGCTGTTGCCTGGTATTGCCATCGGAAACCTGCCACTACAAGTGGTAGGTTTCCTTTAAATGAGTGTTACCGAACAAGACTTTTTGTATCACTGTCTCCACCAGAGTCTTTTCTGATCATGTACTTCATTCCATTGACATACTGTGGGCTCCCGATTCTGAACACTGACCCTCAGTCCCACTGCATCCTTTATGATAATGTACACCATGAAGACAGGAATCAAGTCAGCCTCTAATTGTGGCAGTTCTATCACCGTAGTCCTGTCCTATCTGCACTTGAATCTGCACTTTTATTTTCACTTTTCTTGTGACCCTCAAATGCAGAGTGACCAGAGGTGAAGTCTCTCCAAATCTTCTAGTTCTCTAGGGTTTCTTAGGCAAGCGGCATCCACGGATAATGACAGGTCTGGTCACCTTTTTCAAATAAAATCATCCTTCCAAACATTGCCTGTTATTTTAGGATCAACACTCCTGGTTCTCAATCCCAGTGCTATTTTAAAGGACATCTGCCAACCATGCAATGAGCCTGAAGGACTCTAGGCTCCATAGATGTTAATGGAGCCTGGAGCCTGGCATCATTTTTAAAGCCTTATTTTGTAAAAACTTGGATATTAGAAGCTAGAAGAAGAGCGGATCCTGCCAGAGGGGGCACACACCTGTATGTCAGTGTGCTTGGTGTACGGTCTTTGATCTGGTGATAGATGTCCTTAAAGTATTTTCACTTTCAGCTGATCCCAAATCCTAGTTCTTAGATATTGCCTGTGCCTAACTGTTTGGGGTTTATACTCCTGGCAATGGAACCTCTGACTAACAAACCACTATCTTTCTTAAAGTAAGTTAGTCCAGCATCAACATTACAGGCTATAGTTCCTAACTATTCTGGATCAAACATCATGAACTACAGATTCATCCAGAGTGGGTAAGGGTAAAAACAAGGGGTCTCTTAGATTTTGCACCCCATTCTAACAATTTCCAAATGAATCATGTAGATTTGAGAATCCACATCTCCACAACATAAGATGACAATTTTCAGGACTTCTCAAGACTTTATTGATTTGAAATCTAGGTGATAAAAATCTGCCTGGGCCATATAATGGATGTGTAGATAAACATCTTGTAAAAGTGCTGAGAACTTCACTGTGACTCCCATGATATGTAAAACCTATATGATGATAGGATATATTTTACCCAGTAAAGTCATGCAGTACAACACAGAATCATTGTATTTTTCAGGAGGTAAAAAAAAACTTGAATGGCACAGTTTCACAATTACCCACTGTTCTAGCGAGAAGAACCTTTCAAAACAAATATGACATTGAAGAAACACATTTATTTCCTCTGCTGTTATGGTGTGTATCACACACAAAGACGTCTCAGTGACGCCAAAGACCATTTCAGAGAAAGCTAGCTGGTATGTATGCTTTGTCAGTAGGGGAAAGAATACAGGCCACCAGGGGTGCTAAGGCAACAATAAGATAAATCCTAGTCAAAGGACAAGAAACAGTTCTTGTCAATCTGACACTACAGCCAAGAAATTGCTCTGCTAAAGACTAGGTATGTGAATGGAGGACAAGGAGCATGACTGCTGGTGTTAATTTAGTGAGACACTAGCAGGTTTATTTAGATTAGTTTGGTAAAAATAGTGTCCCTTCCATGGTTTTAGCTCATAATTTACATGATATATTTATATTTTAAACATTTTAAATATATTATCCGTTTCTCACCTCTGTTCTATAGAATCATATTAAGATAACACATGTAATAATAATAATTCCTTTATTTATATAGTGCACACAGATTACACAGAGCTTGCCAAATCAGTCCCTGTCCCCAATGGGGCTCACAATCTAATCAACCTACAAGTATGTTTTGGGGTGTGGGAGGAAACTAGAGGACCTGGAGGAAACCCACGCAAACATGGAGAGTATAAAAAGCAATAAAACTGATTTAACTTACACAGAGTTGGGCATTTATCACTTTTGGCTCAGTGTTTTTGGTGCAGAAATCATGCTATACTTTACACTGGGATTGTAGATTGTGGCGCAAGGGGTTAATGAATTCTCCTCATTCATGATGGTAAAATAGAACTCCATAGACCACCTTTTTTGCAGCTCTATGTGTGCGCCAAGAATTGTGCAAAGAACATTGTCTGGAAAGTAGAAGTGCAGGATAAGTGTCAAAAAAGGTGCCCAAATTGTACGCAGCAAAAAAGAAAAGGCAGTGATGGCATTGTGGGGCTGACACTTCATAAATAAGAGGCAACAGGTGCAGCAAGGTCAATAATAAATGCCCCCCTTTGAGTATTAAAGGATATCATTATCCTTTCCTGTTCTCTAGAATTTGGTATCATAGAGGCACGTATTGCCCAAATTCACAGGGGTAGCCTACCCGCAGATGACAAGCCAAGTATGACATGTGCTAGCCATGTTTTCTCCAGCTAGCATATATCCTCATTTGCTTCTCTGATCTCAGCTATGAATTTCACAGGCCTTTGCATGAGATGACTGCCCAAGACACATAAAAGAGAGCTGGTCCCATTCCTGTTCGTTTTTGTGCCTGAGCAGTCATTTTTAATAGTCATGGGCGAGTAAGCAGAGCTCACCTGTGGCTGACACGTGGGACGCAAACACAAGTCCACGGGACCGCACACATCAGGTAGCCTAAGGCCTCTTGCAAACATTTTTTTCATAAAAACATAGATCACATAGATCATAGAACACAGGGGTCAGTATTTTTTCCCATCTATAGACCTCTATTGGAGGGCAGAACTGAAAACAAGTAGTTACATCATTTTGATTCCACAAGCTCAGAAGATGTCAAAAGGATATTACCAGGAATATGAACGTCTGACACAAAAACCCATGATGATATAAATAAATGAATATAACAAAACTCAATGTCATTAGTCACAAAATGGAGCTTAAGTAGTTTGATTTTATGATTTACAAAATTTATGGCCTCTCTAAAGTAGGTGGAGTTATCACTAAGATGGCAGCCACTGGAAACTACAAGTTCCATGATCCTTTAGTTCTCAGTTACTCCTCCTCCCTCTCATGCTCTGCTCCCAGTGATGATGTAACAGACTTTCTTGCTCTGTTACCATAGTAATGATGTGTAACTGCCATCACTGTACATGGTATCACTGAGATGACGTCTCACCACAACACCGGCCATTATGGGTGCACTGCAACCAACCCGCTACAGCCAAACATAGTGATCACATGATCACATGGCTTGCCCAGGCAGGTGCAGGACATGTGATGTGGACATGTGGACCAGTGACCATCTTCTGTCCTGTGTCTGCTCCACGTGGAGGAAATCAACGGACTGATTAAGGGGTTAGTGGCATTTTAATTCTTCAGTACATTGTATGTCCACAACATTTTCTGCTAAGGGGAGCTAAATTTTAAATAACAACTAAATACATATTAGATTATATTTTGAGGACCCATTTGTATATGAATTATGCTTATTCCTGGAATACCCCTTTTAGGATAAGTTGTATTCACTCCACAACCCCTTGAAAATGTGTGCAAAGTTCTTCTTTGGTTATAGTATGTGCCTCTAGTACTGGAAATTACCAACCCTATAAGTCAAGATCAGCCTTTTAAAAATGTCTGAAAGCAGGACCAAAGATTAAAAAATCTTATAGTATAAACACCCATCCATAGATGTATAGAAGTTCTGGTTCAAAAGTGGTTGTAGGCATAAAGCCATTGATATGGGCTTTCAAAAAAGGGGTAGCATGCATGAATTTTAGGACTCCTTAAGTCTACATGGTGATCTCCATAAAAAACACAGTATTTATTTTGCCACTTCTTTAGTTGAATGTTCAGATTGCATCGTATATAAGAAGTTTTAGATTTTAGTGGACCTTTAACAACACTCGAAGCCTTCTATTGGAGAACAAAGTGGTGGCTCCATTGCCAGATATAGACAATGCCTGGTAAGCTGTTGAGAACGCAGAAATACATTGGTGGTAATTTACTAAGGGCCTGATTCGCGTTTTCCCGACGTGTTACCCAAATATTTCCGATTTGCTCCGATTTCCCCTGAATTGCCCCGGTATTTTGGCACAGGCAATTGGATTGTGGCGCATTGGCACTGACATGCACGCGACGGAAATCAGGGGCGTGGTCGAACGAATACCTGACGGATTCGGAAAAACCGCCACATTTTAAAAAAAAATGTGTCGCGGAGCTTGCACTTACCTTTACCAGGAATAGGCCGGTGAACTTGAGTGCGTTCCGATGCTCTTCAGCCCAGCAGCGCCACCTGGTGACGTCGGAGGAACTGCCTTAATGAATCCCGGCCGGGCCCAAATCCACCGCTGAGAACGCGCCGCTGGATCGCGAATGGACCGGGTAAGTAAATCTGCCCCAGTGTGTTCTCAGGTGCATATACTAAGCCAGACAAAAAAGTACACTGTCCAGTTTGCCACCTTGCCAAAGTGAATTCTGGTAATGTACATTTACCCATCTACACCCAGATATATATGCTGTATTTGTCCATTTTTGGACCATTATTAGTAAATACTACCACTGCATTCTGGGAACACGCCATTTGACCTTGGATACATACATTCAGTAATGGTTCTAGGTTTATGTGGGTCCTTGGGCAATTGAGTCACAGATGGTCCATGCATGTCTGAATTTCTTTCATCCACTACATGTACTAAGCAAGAATAATGTTCCAAGCAAAATCTCACCCAGTGGCTTACTGTTCAGAGTTCGCTATCTTCTTCCCGGTGCATGTAAGTGCATGACTTGCAACACAATTTTGAATGTTAAATCCCGCGCTTAGTCCGAATCAATCAGCGTGATTGCACCAAAATCCGATTGCTACGCCAAAAACCCCAGTTAAATGTGGGGCAAAACAGAAAAAGTTGGAAAACCTGACAAAAATGCGGTCCACGCACCCTTAGTAAATGTGCCCCTTAGTGTTTCTACCACAAGTAATAAAGGTCCAAAATTTAAGATCTGGCATAAATTAGGTTAAAAAATAAAATGAAATAGATTTAGGCATCTGACAAAATGGTGGATACAACAAGGCAGAATTGTCCTTGGGTGCAAGATAAACTATCTGAGACAGGGAGCAGAAATTTATATACACTAAAATATATAGCACTGCACTTGTGCATATCCATAAGTCATTATCTTGTAATGCACACAGGAATCTAACTTCTGATGTTAATTGCACCCGGTAATCCCCTTCTACACTGCTGGGGATAAACATTTTTAGGAGATGAGCTCAATAACACCAATATATTGACACTAACTCTTTGTCACCCAACCGACGTGTAGTGATGATTCTTACAGAATCCCTACAGCATTTTTATAGTTTATATGCCAGGTTAAGCAGTCTAAAAAACAGTTAACTTGGTTCCCAAGGGGGCACTTGGTCGCATTAAAAGAAATGCCATAGTTTATCATCTGAACAGCAGAGACCAGACACAAGGGCCATAGCTAGAAAGCAGAATAATGGAGTGCATTGCATCCACCCCCTCCCCCCCAAAAAAATTAAGTAATACATTGTGCTTCACAATAGCAGTTGAGACATTCCAAAGCTTTTCTGATCTTTAATCCTACTTTCCTTATTAGAATAGCAAAGGATCCCTCCTCTTATTCTAATAAATAGCGAGCAGAGCAAGGCATTCAATACGCTGATCCTTTGATCAGCACAATCTGTCAGCCCTTCTTATTTTTTTGCCTACCAGCCCTTGTTCGGAGCTAAAAGTAGAAGCAATGCAACTGAAAGAAATTCCCTAGGTGTCCTGCAAATCATCAATCGTTTTTTTTCCCTTCTCGTAGAGAAGCCCACACTCTCTGTCTACTAAGCTCCCTCCCTCCTTTCCTTTCTCTCCAATCCTACTTTCATTTGATACACAATACAACGTGTCTGTCTGACCTAGTGGGACCTAGCTGTCTGAGAATCTACCACTACATGCAGACAGGGGTAACCTTGGTTTCCAAAGAGGTTTCCCTTGCTCTCTGATACCAGGCTGAGGTAAAAACAAGGCCGTCACTCCTTTAGAAAATCATACTTTTGATGAGACCGTAAAGTGTTACGTTGTAGGCCCTCGTAATATCAAGGTGATATTTTTGTCATTGAAGTGGAAAAGTCCCAAGTTACGGCGCTCGGGGAGAACAGAACAACAGTTAGGTAGCTGAAACAGTTTGCTAAATGCGCTGCGTTCAGACAATTTGTCCCCTTTTTGGGTGAAATTTGACATTTTGATAACACACCTTATCTGTCAGCAGAAGTGTGTGGTTATTTATGATTTTCTGAGGTAAAAACACCGCAAATTCACACCGATGAAATCAAAACAAGGACAAATATTCATGAGGTAAATGTATATGAATATAAAATTTGGATGACGTTGAGAGCGTAAAACACTACTACGCTCCATCCTATAGAATGGTAACGTTATGATACACGGTTATGCGGAACATCCATAGTTGCGATGAGTTCTTGCATAATCCATAATAATATCAGAAGTTGATTTATTACCTGTGGTTTTACATAGGACTGCAGGTGAACCTAATACATTATGTAATGGAGTCTGCATAAGGAATCAAACAATGAAGCGACAAGCTCAGCTCCGCTGCGTCTGCATACGGGCTGCCGTCGCCATGTGCTTCGGTTTTTTTTTGTGATTGTGCTAAAATGTGTACGCCTTTAAGACAGAGGGTGACTGAATACACATCCTTGTGCTTGGCTGCTAAATGTCAAACTGCAGTGGAAAGAAATACAGCATTGCAGTGGTGGTGCTCAGAGGCACCAGCTAGGAAAGCAGGAGCTATTAAGTGGAAAATTCCTGCAGAGGACGTGTTTCTATTTCCAATGTGAAGAAAGAGACTGTTGTTTAAAGCTGACAGGTTTGTGGAACATACAGAAAAACACAAGGAAGATGAGAAAATGACCTCATTGAACTCGGAGAGCTTATGCAAACAAATATCCGCAGCGAGTATACCGCATTTGTGTAGTCCTTGCGTCCAAACAACCACCTGACTTGGATGCGCCACATGGAGCTCTGTGTTTTTCGCCCTCATTTAACATGTTTTCGGGAAAGGTGGAATCACTGTGAAGTAAATAAAACAGCATAGGCTTCTACTGTAACAAAATTTTCCATGTGTTTTTTTTTTCTTTTTTAACTTTGGCTGAAGTGTACTATTATACGACCTCTCTTGGGCTTTGCAGCTCCCTCTCATTCTACGTGTGTTACCGAGGGTAAATGATTCACAGCGCACTGAGAGTCCGACCTTAAAATGCTAATTCCGAATTCAGATTACAGAACTCCTTTTATTGATTTCTGTTTTCTATTAAAAGCTCCCAGGTCTAAGTGATTTAATCCGTAGCATTAAAAGAAAATATAGAATAGTTTACTACAGGGACTATTACAAAGCTCTAGTGGGAAGACAAGACAGAAAATCATTGCACCACACGCAGATTTTGTGTATTGTTTCAATGCATTTATACAATAAAAAAGATATGTGTTTCAAGACTGATATGTTTAGAATTGGTAAATTTGTGGTAAAGTTACTGATATTTTTTTTAACACATCGGAAGCCAATTTGGGCTTTCTGGACCAAGCATGCTCAACTTCTACATACCGTACGTACCTCAAAGTGTATTCCCATTTCAGCAAATACAGGCAGTCCCCAGGTTACGTACAAGATAGGGTCCGGAGGTTTGTTCTTAAGTTGAATTTGTATGTAAGTCGAAACTGTATATTTCATAATTGCTGATCCAGACAAAACAAATTTTGGCCCCAGTGACAATTGGAGTTTAAACATTTTTTGCTGTAATGGGACCAAGGATTATCAATAAATATTAATTACAGACACCTTACAGCTGATTATTGGAATCTGGGACTATAGTGAAGCATTCAGAGAGCTTCACCAGAGGTCAAAGGGGTCTGTCTGTAACTATGGGTTGTCTGTAAGTCGGGTGTCCTTAAGTAAGGAACCGCCTGTACTGTATTTTTCGGACTATAAGGCGCATTAAAAATCCTTTGATTTTCTCAAAAATCAAAGGTGCGCCTTATAGTCCAGTGCGCCTTATATATGAACCGCACTTACAGACAACAGCTGCCTTGAACTGTGCACAGGTCTGCCACCTGCTGGTCATTCATCCTTATAATCATGTGCGCCTTATATATGAACCGCACTTACAGACAACAGCTGCCTTTAACTGTGCACAGGTCTGCCACCTGTTGGTCATTCATCCTTATAATCAGGTGCGCCTTATAACCCGGTGCGCCTTGCATATGAACCTAGATGTTTTAGCAGGCATTTATTGATGGTGCGCCTTATAACCCGGTGCACCTTATAGTCCAAAAAAATACGGTAAATGTTATTGTTTGTATAATGAAAAGTTATACAATTTTCCAATATACTTTCTTTATCTATTCCTCACAGTTTTCTAGATCTCTGCTTGCTGTCCTGCTAAAAAGTTTCTATGTTTACTTCCAGTGGACAGAAATCTGACCATGGTCACACAGGTGCACTGCTCATTATATCCCACAGATCTGATTACTCTCTGTGATACTAACGAGCAGTGCACCTGTGTGATCATGGTCAGATTTCTATCCACTAGAAGTAAACATAGAAGCTCCCTATAAAAGGACAGCAAGCAGAGGTCTAGAAAACTGTGAGGAATTGATACAGAAAGTACGTTGGAAAAACGTATAATTTTTTATCATGCAAACAATAACATTAATTTGCCGAAAAGAGAACACCCCTTTAAACATATGAGGGCTTGTTTTTAAGTAGTTTTTTTTCCAATGGCCTAATGTTCAAGTTAAAGGTAATATAATGATAAAAAATTACCAACTCTTTCCCACCGTGATGGGAATAAAATGTTCACTCCCCTGCTTAGTTTTTTATTAAAATATTGGCACTGTTCATCTGACAATATAGAGAACATACTAAAATTATCCTGCAGTTTAGTGCCATTAAGGAGGTTCCAAGTATGTACAGGTTTTAAGAACTTGTTTTGTGCCACAATATTCTGAAAGTTGTACAGAATAACATAACATTTTAATATGTACTATTTTAGATTACCGTAATAGCTTTTTATGACTTTTGTGAAGCTGGAAGCGCTGAAATAGCAATTTTGGCATATGCTTTTTTTTGTTTGTTTTTTAATACCCATCACAGTATAGGTATAATAACATACAATAATATCCTTTTAGCCAAGGTAGTTATGGACATAGCAATACCTGAATGTGTGTAATTATTGGGGTTATAATGTAAGTTATTTTTTGCACAAAATAAAAAAAAAATCTTATTGGGGAATGTCAGTTTTTGTTGTGCTACTTATTTTTATTATTTGTAATATTTTTATTATTTTCTTAAAAATTTAACTTTTTTTTATTTCATACTAGGGAATTTACACATGTGATACCTGGATCGCATGTATAATACACTGCACTACTTATGTACTGCTGAGTTTTCTAAATAATTTAGCAGTTTCACACTGACAACAAGCATATTAGACCCAAACTCTGGATGGACCAAATAGGCTTCCATACTAAGCAGACCTAGAGGCCATAATCAGGTCTTTAGTTGCAATGGCAAACCATTATCGTGTTGGGGGGTCATGGGGGCAATAGAGGAAACCCCCTTCTCCCTGCTTCTTCCTTAATTTGGCCAGTTTAGGTGTTCAACTTTCCTGAACTGAGCTATTAACTCCATTGAATAAAGATGCAACAGGAACAAGGTTGTGCGTTATGGTCATTATCCTCCTACTGATCGAGCTATAACAGTGATGAGTCCCAGCAAATAAGGATATTCATATTTGTTCTTCATCTTCAAGTAGTTAAAATTTCAAGAGATTCTTGCAAGAATTCTCTAGAAAAAAAAGAACACCTATGCAATATTGCATTTTAAATAAAACAGCACTGACACCAAAAAGAACAAAATATCAATATCAAAACATAAAAACAAATGAAATGTTTTTTTTTTTTTTAAAGTTTGAGACAGATTTATAAAATGAGTCCTAAAATTAGACAGTGGGAAGTTAAGAAAGTGGATTTTTTTTTTTTAATTAATGATACTTTTTAAAAAAATTTTAGTAATCAAAGTGCCTGATGCTGAATGGCATAGTTAGACTGTTTCATGTGACTTTTCATCTACTACTAGATGGTGTAGTACAAAAATATAGAAACCAAGGAAAAGGGGACACCTAGGAGACGAGACCTACTTGTATCTACATGTATGCCCCTATGTGTATTGTCGCATCCAATTGATGGTCCAACGCCCCAGACTAACACTAACTATACAACCTATTGTTTTCCCCGGATAAAACCAGGGAAACAAGGCATAACAAAGACACCAGATAATAAGATACCATATAAATTTCATTGAAATAAGTTATAACACAAGAACAAGGTTAAAAATTGAATTCATAAAGGGTTACGGTAGCAATGCAGACAGAACACAGTCATGCCCAAGCAAGACACAGGAACTGGGATTACATATATTATAAATAGGACCAGGCTATGTGCAAACATATATCCCACAATTTGGCATCTACAACATGTATTGGCACAGCAGAATACTCGTGCCACGAGAAGAGTACTTTTATGTCAAATAATACAAATTTGCGGTTTCAGGCTGGTCCTTACAAAGTGGCAATAGTGAAGAAGCTCTGGTGTCTGGGGATGACTATGTGCTCTGTGATGTTTCGGCTCTAACTGAGCGTTGCAGCAAACTCTTACCGCTAACATCGGTGGCTTCAAAAAGATGACATTCTAAAGACTCGAGGCTGTCTCATTTTAACCCATTCATTGAAATGTGGGATTTACACATTGAAATGAATGAGGAGGAAAATCTCCACATAGTGCCATACTGTAGTATGGCAGTATATGGTAGGATCAATCAGACAACCAGTAAAAATAAAAATAAAGAAAAAGTTAAAAAAAATGTAAAAAGCATAAAAATTCAAATCACCCCTCCTTCCGTAGAAGTCATATAAATATAAATAAACAATAAATTAATAAACACATTACATATCGCCACATCCGAAAATGCCTGATCTATCAAAATATAATAACTGTTTTTTACGGCGCTTAATCCTGTAACGGAAAATAGCGCCCACAGACGAAAATGGCCCTTTTTTGCCATTTTGAAAAGTATTAAAAAAGTGATCAAAAGATCACACAATCCTAAAAGCGGTAGCATTGAAAACGTCATGAAAATGTTATTAGCTCCAGAAGATGGCAATATAAAAAACAACAACATTTTTTGTACAGGAGGTTTTAATTTTTGTAAATGTATGAAAACATTACAGTGAAAGCCATAAAATTCAAGCCCACAAGAAGAAGGAGCAAATGCGTTTTTCACCATTTTCACTGCATTTGGAATTTTTTTCCTGCTTCGCAGTATGCGGTATGGAATATTTAATGCTGTCACTATGCAGTGAAATTTGTTTTGCAGAAAACAAGCCATCACAGAGCTCTTTATGTGTAAAAATAAAAATAGTTGTAGATTTTTGATGGTGGGAAGTGAAAAATGCATATGAAAAAACAGAAAAGGGTCAGGTCATTAAGGGGTTAATGATTAGAGAGAGAAAGTACAATAGATCATGACTAAGGCCATATAGGCTAAAACACGTACATCTTACCTGCAGTGGCGTAACTTGAAGCTGATGGGCCCCAGTGCAAAGTCTGTGCCAGGCCCCCGACTTTAATGTATTGTTTATGGTACTAGTCTTTTCATATGGGGAAATTACACTTTATGGGCCCCCCAAGCCACTTGGGCCCGGTTGCAACCACACTCTCTGCACCCCCTCAAGTTACACCCCTGCTTACCTGTTTTCCATATGCATGTCATGCCAAAGAAGATATGTGAGCCTACTATGATGGTATTTTAAGAGAAACGTGAATAAAGTCAAGTGAGACAAGTTTACTTTTAAACACAACGGAGAATGCTGGGCATTTGTTTGAGCAAAGTACAGTAAATTGGTATAATCTGGAATATATATATATAATTCTATGATGATTCATTTGGTGTAAAAATTCTGTAAAAGAGAGGAAATTTAATGATTTTATCTTTTTCCCTCCTACAAAAGGAGAATAGCACAGGAGATCACATAGTTATTCTCTACATCACATACGATAGATAAAAACCATAACGTGTGCTGGCTTTTATCTAGAAAGTTACAGTAAGTGCAGGCTGAACACAAAAAACAATGCAATATGTAGCTCATCTTATAAAATATACAAGCGACCTGCTCGATGTGACGGATGGCTCTGTACAATTTGATGAAGGTTTTATGATCCACATAAATTATAAATATTATATAAGGATATAGTATGTTAGCTGTACCTGCCTTAGCCCTGGGCTCTGCTCTAAGGCTGATTAGGATTGGAATGGAAGCTTGTGGCAGATTTGTTATTTAGCAGGCAGGTCTATGTACATACTGGAGGCTCACAGATGAGAAGAAACATAAATGTGCCTGTATATCTGACATTGTAAAATGAAATTGTGAGCAGCGGGGAGCATAGAGATTGTGGTTATTTTTTAAACATATTAAAAAAGCAATTGCTGAAATATCAGAGAAAGGTATATATATCGTCCTTAAAAACAATAATAAACAACAGCAGCACAGTCAATTGAAAAAAACAAAGAAATAGGGTGCTATCCTTAAGGGTACATTTAAATGGCCATTGTGGTACATTCAACCACAAATTTGCAGCCGCATATACATCCCCATAGATGCCAATGGCAGCCCAGTGGCGATACGGTGCCAATCTGCGCTGTACACGGGGAGATGATAGAGAATGCTCTATCTTTCCCCGTGTGTGGACCGTGCACCATTTTTTTTTTCTCTATAGAGGGGGGGGTCACCTCCTCCTCTCCAGCGCACAGCGACACAGCGGTATGCGTAAGAAGGGGAGGGGGAAGGGGGCAAATGAGATGGGACAGAGGGAAGGGGAAGGGAGGGAAAAACGGGGGGAGCAGGGGAAGGAGGTGAAGAAAGTATAAGCATAGGAAGTAAATAAGGAGTAAATAAGTATCGAAAATAAGGATACCGGGTGTGAGATCAGCGGCTGCCAAAGCAGTGGTCCTCAGCGGTTATGGAAATAAAATTAGAGAAAATTCGAGTTACACGTCGGGAAAACGCGAATTGGGTCCTTAGTAAATGACCCCCAATATTGGTAATCAAAGATATATCGTCATCACAAACAAGTGTGTTCACAGAAAACATTTCAGGTCATACTCCCTATTGAGTCCACGTGGTTCCATGGTTTGTATTCCTTCTTCTAAAGCATTTGGATGTGATTTCCACCCCGCCTAGGGCCCGGTATATGCTCAAGCACTTGAAATCTCAGTTGCCAAATATTGTGCTTCGCTACATGAAAATGATGTGGTAAGGGAAGCATCAAATTCCCTGTACGTATGCTGGACTTACGATTTCCAATCCTTCCGCTCACTGTCTGTGTGGTCTCACTGATATATAGTAAGCCGCATGGACATTTGATTGCATAGATTACAAAGTTGGATAAGCATGTAAAATAGTCTGTAATTTTATATTCCTGTCCAGTGTGTATATGATAAAATCTATCTCCTCTGGTGATATTAGAACATTGAGAACATTGGAGGCACAGAAAAGTGCCATACCATTGTGTCCTCTAAAAGGTTGGAGGTGGTATCCGTGTGTTGGACCCCACACCCGCCCTGAATAATTTGACCTTCAAGTTCCTGGGACGTCTTGAACAGGGCATCATGGGCCCTGGAACACCCTAATGTTGGGGTATGTCTTAGATAAAATGTGTCAATGTTTTCGAATGATGTTGAGTATTATGTTGGCAGATGGGTGATACACACTTGCCGCAATATCAAAATGATCTTGTGTTCCAGGATTTATTGTACACTGTGTGGCATATGGCATGGGTGCCTCTTCTTCCGCAGACAGTGCCACACCTGGTAACAGTTTGTGCTGTAGAAAACTTAATGTAGCTTAGCTAAAATACCACTTATTACAATCCATGTCTTTAAATCCACCAACAAAAAATTACCTGCCCAACACATAGTGCTACATATAAGGCACTACCTGAATAATCCAACATAGGTCCTCCTGTCCGGCCAGCCTACTAATATGCAGTCCCATGTAAATACACCCCTTGCGTCCCTTCAGCCTTAATAAATGACATCACTAATGTCCATCCCCCCTGTGTACCAAGTCTTGCCCTACCTCACACACCTTCACTTTTCTCCTCCATGAACTGACCCCTCAGAACATCCCTTTAAGGGTACATAAAAAAGTGCCACCATGACACAGTTGTGATGCAGCTGGCTGCATCAAATAAGTAATTGTGACGATAATTCATAACAAAATTATTATTTAGAGACAGTTTCATGTTAACAGTACCTGGCATCATGGTCACACCATCTATTCATACCCTAAACCTGTATTTGCTAATAGGCACATGAGGGCCTGTGCCTACATCTTCCAGCTAAAAAGGCAGTAATATAGAAATGTCATACTTTCATCCTTCAGAAGACTGCTACAACAGACTGACTATGTTATAAACCAAAAGCCTGAGTGTGGGCCAGATATGGGGTGTACAAATTTCAACAAATCAAGGTAATTGTTTGTATCATAAAAATACAATTTTCCAATATAATTTCTGTATCTATTCCTCACAGTTTTCAGATTCCTGTCATCTAAACATAGAAGTTTACTACAGAATGACATCAAGTAGAGAAAACTGTGAGAAATAAGTATATTGGAAAATTGTATAAATTTTTATCATAAAAACATTAACAATTTTCTTAAATGGGAACACCTCATTGGGTTATGGCAGATTAAAAAGAGAGTAGAGGATGATACTGTTACACCCCTGCCAGTGGTAGTTGCGAATAGCACCCTTTTCATGTTTAGAGCTGCCTAGGTAGACTGATTACCTTGCTAGGAGGTCTCCAAAAGTGGAGAACTTAGTAATTGCAACTGAAACCACCCATCTGGTAAAGCAAGAGTTAACATGTAAAAAGGTATTAACCAATGATATCTTTTGTACCATTGTAAAGCAAGCTGGAAGCTGGTTGGAGGGTGCTGCCACCCAATCAGGTGAATATAAAAACCCCTGGTGGGTGGGAGCACATGGTGGGAAGTTTTAGTACATTCAAGTAAGCAGAGTGAGAAGCAGGTCCAGAGTGCAGCTCCTGCATAGCTGCTATGCAGACACATTACAAGGAAGAAGAGGTGTCTAAGGCCACTGCCTGACACCCTGTGCAAGTCAAGAGACTTAGCCCCAGAGCAGAGGTCCACTGTCTAGACTTATTATCAGTCCAGCTTGAGGTTACTACCAGGCTGCAAGCAATGCTTCCTGCGGACCAGCTATCTCCCACCAGCTTTCCAGCCTGCTGAATCTGCTGCTAATGTTTGGCTGTTGCCTGCCGCTTGAAATTGAGTAAAGAACTGTAGGTTGAGTCTGTGTTTAGTGTTTTAGTGTTTCTCTAAGTGAATGAGATGTCCAACCTACATATTGGAGGGAGCATGGGAACTCCAAAAGATTTACAACAAAATCGGAGGAACAGTTCATGAATGGGTTTATTTGGAAAATCTCCGTAATTGTATTTGAGTGAATGTACGAATGCGATGCTGAATGACTTCACACGTCAGCCAACTTGACCACATTGCCACACCAAAAAACACCTTTAAAGGTGGCCTACACATGCCACCCATACCTTTATTTGTATTCTCCAGCTGCTCCTTCCATGCCAAAAATTTACATCATACATATGCAACCTAGGCTAAAGAGCTTTAAAGGGGTATTCCCACAAACACAATATTCTTAATTGTACTCAGGATAACAAAATAACACATTCCCTAATTCAATATTATTCACTAAAATACAGCATTTCAGATATACAGATCTAATTTCAACCTGTATCTAATTTCAACCTGTGTACACAATTTTGGTCCCCCTGGACCATACTCTGGATCTTCTGACTTTAGAGTAGGCAGACATATTGTTCTTCTGTCTGATGCTGCACCAAGTTGCTCTCTTCCTCTAGCTCCCACCCTTGCATTCCAGGACCAGACCAGCTCACACACACACCAACTTCCTGCCGGCAACAGTATCGTGAGGAGAGTAGAGCATATAAGAGAACTGACCATATGCAATGGTAGAGATACTAAAGGGGAGAATGTCATGTGTAAAAGGCATCTCATGGATCTCATCATCTCAGATCTCTCTTTCCAAGTGTCAGATACAAGTACAATGTTCAGAAGCCAGATGAAAGTGTATATAAACCTGCACCCTGATAACCTAACCACATTGTTAGTTCACAGAACTAGAGGAATCATAAAGTGCTGCTTAGAGAGTCCCCACCTACACTCTGGAATTTTACACATACCAGCCTAAGGAGTAATAGGAGTTAAAACTGCAATAAAACTGAGCAAAATTGTAAAGTAAGGGATTTAAACTTATCTTTCTTGCGTAAACATCACTAGGGGATTTAAATCTGAGAATTTTCTTTCATGGGCAAACCCCTTTAACAGGAGCCAGGAGGGGAGAAGCTGAAGCGGTAGGATGACGTTGTTACTGCTGTGGGACCTAAGCCATGAAATGCTCTCCTATAGCACTTTAGCCTAATTTGCATATTTTGGCATGGAAGTAGTAGCTGGAAAATAAAAACAAAGGTAGGAGTGGCATGGGTGTGCATAGCACTAAATAACATAGCAGTTTGTTCAGGTAGGTATATCTGGGTGACAAATTCCCTTTAAATTTAGTTCATATCTACACCTATTCATCTGTGTAAGGCTTGCGGAAATTCATGTGTTTTCTGCCAAAACAACCTCATTCAGATGAATGGAACTGGTTTTAGTTGCGGGAAACTTTATTCTAGGGTATATTTATTCCGTAGGTTACTGTTTGATAAATACTAATGTGAATATTAATAATTCTTTGGATATCATTTCAGATACAATGGATAAACATGGTGTGAACTTATGTAAAAGATTCAGGAAGATCAGAATAGATTAATAAAAAGGTCTGAGCAACTGAAGAGCAAATAAGTAAATTGCCAGGTGCTTTTTTCTGTAATGTGTATATTTCACTTAATATTTTATATTTGCTCATAGCTAAATCCATAAAGTACAGTAATTCTGTTACCCATGACTACAGGCTAGCATCTAATCTGATCAAGTCCTATAAGCCCTACCACACAGCAGCTAATTGCGAGGATTAAAACGCGTTGAGGCTCTCAAACTACACTCCTGTGGGTTTGTGGAGAAACAACACTTTTCAACATTCCATTTGTGGTTTCCATGGTAACACCCATAACAACAGCTCTGCAAAACTATGTGTTCTGTTTTCTTAACCCTTCAGGTCACTAAATGAATGAAAACTTCCTCCAGGAAATATCTCAAGCCAGCAAATAGATAGACTTGAGCCTGGGTAGTGAACTGGGTCTCCCCTTGAGTGAAAAATCACTTTGCAGTAGCAGAATGAATTTATCTCCTCTCTGAGGCATATACATGACTATTCTGAACACTATTAGATTTCAGAGGACAAGTTTACGAGCAATTTATTTTTTAGGGGCATGGCAAATGGAATCCATCACATACCGATATCTGGCTTGTTATGACAAATCCAGGCTTCCCCCTTGTTGGGCTTGGATGACAAGAGTATTTAAAGGTCTGAAAGATGAAAACATTCCTGATGTCAGTAGCTAGAGAGGTGTTGCCTCCTAGGAAAGCCTGGGGATTTGATAGCAATGTGATTCTTTCAACACTCTAAGGAGACCGTGTGGTAAACATCTACATCAAAATTCTTTACTAGGAAGATAAAAAATCCAAGAATTTTAGTAGTAATTCTAGTTAAATGGTGGGATCACTGAAAGAGAATAGATAAGGTTAAGAGCATCATAAGCACAATCAGGGTCATGTATCAAATGAAGTAAGACAAAATAATTGCTCAGTGTCTGTGTCAGTGTGTGTATACAAAGGTTTGTGGAGTCACCACATTTTTTGCCCCAGTTGTTTTCTTTTTCTTCTGAAGGATTGGGGTAGGTTCAGACCATGTGCAGTTATTACATTTCATAGGCTCAATTAAAAAAATCCCTACCAAAACTACCTTAGAATTTAGCTTTTTCTTCTGCCTTTCATTTTAACGATGCAACGTGTCACTATTAAGTGCCAAAAGTTTTATGAAATCTCAGCTAATCTTTTATTACAAAACAATGGGAGCTAAAGTCCTCCAGATATACTAATATCTAAATTAGAGACTCAGGAGATTTTCGTTTCAAAACTTCTTTCTTTACAGGCGGTCCCCTACTTAAGAACACCTGACTTACATACAACCCCTAGTTACAAACGAACCTCTGAATGTTGCCAATTTACTGTACTTTAGCTCTAGGCTACAATAAACAGCTGTAACAGTTATCACAGGTGTCTGTAATGAAGCTTTATTGTTAATCCTGGTTCTTATGACAACCCAACATTTTTAAAATCCAATTGTCACAGAGACCAAAAAAAATTTGGCTGGGGTTACAATGATAAAATATACAGTTCTGACTTACATACCAATTCAACTTAAGAACAACCCTACAGACCCTATCTTGTATGTAACCAAGGGACTGCCTGTATTTAGTTCCAAAAAAAGGCAAGGTGCATAGGAATACATGGCATCCCACGTTTCATGACTAAGCTCACATGAGCGAAACGTGTATTTTTTTCTCCTGAGATGCCATGTATTCCTATGCACCTTGCCATGAAATATGTTTTTATTGGAACTAATTAAAAAAATAAATTTTGAAACGACAATCTCCTGAAGCACTGGTTTTTCTATAATTTTGCCTCTGCCCTGAGTCTGTGGGGATTTTCTTCTCTCTGTGTGCACGGAGCAAATCAACTTAAGGTGAGCTGAACATTTGGAGGTTTTTTTGTTTGTATCTAAATTAGAGACAGTTTTTCCTGTTTCACACTAACTGTAAAGTTGTCTTTTGCCCACCAGCCAGGGAGGTCTTTGTATCCAAATCTATCTTTCATGCTGCACCTATTATTTATACTTTGTTAATGTTCATTAATAGTTTGGAAGAGAAACCCATTTACAACATATACATCACACATATTGATCTTCAATCCAAGAAACAAAAATATAAACTTTAAATTACGATATTTATATTACTTCTTAAAGGACATCTACCATCAGATTTACTGATGGTAGACGGTCCACATTGCCAAGCCGTTACCTTTTATAGATGTCGGCACTTGTTTCTCTTCAGCGATGGCCTTATTTACCAGAAATCATCTTTTTGAAAATATGTAAATGAGCCTGAGTGACTCCACTCGACATCATCAGAGCACCTCTTGGCTCCGACATCTTTTAAAATATTCACGCCCCCAGTCATTCAATATTCACCCTCTTGTCCCGGGCCGTTCACTACAGACAGTTGGTGACACTTTCTTTGCTCAGCTGCACTAGTAACCAGTTGGGTGTACAAGGAAAATGTGCAAGACTTGCAGAGAACCGGGTTGCGTCCCTATCTGGGACAAGGGGTTCAATATTGTGTGGCTTGGGACGTGAATATTTTAGAAGATTGCAGAGCCAAGAGGTGCTCCAGTGACGTCAATCGGATTGCCTCAGACTCATTTACATATTTTATAAAGATGATTTCTGAATGATATATGTATAAGTATACTATATACTTTAAAGATATCCTTTAAAATATATAGTACATTAATAAGAGTATGTGTCTCTTTCATAAAGTGTGAAGGGCCTTATGTTTAGTTTTCATATCTGATCATTCTGCACACAGAGATGGTGGTTACTAACATGACATGTGGAAGCTGCCCACAGGTAACTAAGTGAATGAAAGAGACAAGAGATCAAGGACTATTCTCTGGTTTCATGTCCACCAGTTTTGCAGTACAGCAATTATATATTGAGTGTTGGGCCTCAAATTCTTTCTTGATTGTCCATCAGAGCAGATATAATTTTTAAGAAAGTAATTTGGTTATTCATCATTATAAGATGTTATCTTAAAGGGATTATCCAAAGACCCATTGTGGTGGTCTGGTGCTTTCTGTCACCACTAGTCTCTGAAATGCTAATTATGGTGTGATCCTTGAAGAAAAATAAATGAACCTAATACAGCTAAAGCACAATATTTACAATGAGATACATATAGTAAATAAGCCTACATTGAGCTTTCTCCCCTTTCTTGTCCCCTAGAGGGTGGCTAAAAAGGAGCGGTTTCCCCTCCCCCACCCTTGGGAAATGGAAACTGCGTTCTTTTCTAATTAAAAAAAAACCCTCCCACATAGCTCCGCCCTCATCTCCTCTTCCCTCTGGACGTCATACATAAAATGCCCCATTCCCCATCTCCTTGGAAGTATATATCTGAACCTATGGCTGGACATGTGCAGATGAATTATTTGTAAAGGATGCATGACGGAGTGCTTTGCCGAAGATGGGGGGCGAACCGGTTTATTCTAGGCATGCCTAAGGGACAAGGGACTAGTCGGTAAATGCTATTTTTACTACAAACACTTTTTGACAACTATTCTTTGTGGAGACATGGGAGAGCGAAAAATAGGGCTCCTGGTGACAGGTTCCCTTTCAAGACACATGACAGAAAGTGTCTAAAGTGATTATGTAGTTTGATAAATAAAATAATACAAGATACTTCTATATGACTGATGTTGTTCTTTATGTGTTAATGTCATATAAAAGTGCCAGCTTATTTTCTCAAATATACTGCAATTTCATTCTCCTATTTTGACATATTTTGAATTCTTCGAGTTCTTTCCAAGTCTCCACACTGTCCGCTCCACATTGCTCAGATAGTAGGAGGAAAATGCTTTTGCTATCACCAAACAATGACAGGATCAAAGCATTTTTGCTGCTGCAGATTACAGAAGTGATAGTTTCATGTTGTGTAAACAAAGACTCATTACTTAGGTAATGGAGATTGTAAAGCTTAATTTTAATTTGAACATTTTACACAAGACCCAAGGCCATATGGCACCTGCAGGATTGCTTTGGGGTTGCGCGCTGCAAAATCCCAGGGCAATTCAGCGCAAAACGGAAATCGGCGGGAAACAAAAATGCACTCCGCGGGCCTTTAGTAAATGAGCCCCATTGTTTTTTATTTTTGAATATGTATTAAAACACAATGAAACCGGTATGAGTTTGGTATCACCGTTATCGTACCGAACCAAAGAATATAATAGACTTGTAGATATTTTTTTCCCAGTACACAGCAAGGAATAATAAATAGCATTGCTTTGACGTAAAATAAGCCCTCACACAGCTCTGTATAACCTTTTGAAGGTGGGGAGCAAATAATTAACGAAAAACCGCTTGACTTGAACGGTTAATGCGTGAGTTTAATCCAGCAATATTACTTAAAATATCAATATGACAAAAAAAATCTATTAGAACACTTATAGAATTTTATAGGGGCCTATACTTCTAGTTTTTTTTACACATCTTGCCTTGATACAGTATCATAAAAACATTGCTTCTAACAGAGAATGGGTCTGCTTTATAATGTGCCAGAAATTAAAATTTGATTACATTTAAATGTTAAATCTTAATGTTAAGTCATTAACAGAGCAAGAAAGCCATAAACTCCTTGCTTTACCATTATGTTAGGTGCACACTACAACAGGACCATAATGTCCCAGGATAGAAGGCACATCACTGGATCACACCACCAGCAATGAATGGCTGCCAGGTTCTGTGCTGAAACGGGTCTCATTGA
The DNA here is from genome assembly GCF_040894005.1 of Engystomops pustulosus. Classification (NCBI taxonomy): domain Eukaryota; kingdom Metazoa; phylum Chordata; class Amphibia; order Anura; family Leptodactylidae; genus Engystomops; species Engystomops pustulosus. Next base: position 173,758,247 of record NC_092413.1, on the reverse strand, counting down.
GGGATCAGGGTTCAGGGTTAGGTAAAAGTTTGTTGATGTTTTTCATGCTGTATTATCCTTGATTAAGTGTATTTATTGCCTTTTGCCATTGATATAAACTTACACCCTTAGGTCAACCTGCACGGAAAGTCAAGAAATATTGGTAATTTAATCTCAACATCAGTTTTTAACTGGAAAAACTGTTATGTCTATAGCGAGTTTCAATATAAATGTGACTTAAGAGTAATAAACATTTTTAAAAAGACTATGATCCGGATGAAGGCCAGTCTTGGCTTGTAATATTCTCCAGTCCTGTATGTTATTCGTTTCAAGTGATTATTTGATTGATGCAACTGCATACCTTGAAAGTCCCCTAACCATTTTGTTTTCTATGTATTAAATTGAAATATTTTAATGAATAAATGTATGAAATATTAGCCTACACTTATCCTGTTTTACAACCAGCTAGTATTCCTGCAGCTGTGCAATGTTCTTCTGCTGTTCCTTCCTGCACATAATGGGAGGCTACACTTATTAGTGACCATATCAGATTCATTATCATCAGAAGTGGAGAGAGCAAGTGAGTGGAGAAGTGTGACATTCCAGAAGCGAGTAACACACTGCTTGAGAGAGGGAAGTGCTGACAAGGATACTACAATTAGGCAAAAACGACTGCTGACATATAAAAATCTGTTCTGTAAGGAAACCATAAGCATTAATTATGTCTTGACTGCTGCTGCTGCCACCACTGCTGAGATCCTTCCTCATATTTTACAGCTGATAAACTAGTGCATGATTTATTTGAGTTGGGGTGCACAGCAAATTATCTCTTAATTCTTCCATCTATATTTTTTTTTACGATTTGTCAGCACAGACTTCACCAGTTTATCCAAAGTGTTCTGAAAGCCAGACAGGGTCAGATGTCTGCTTGGCACTTTAATGTCTTAAAGGCTTCTCCTCTTTTGGAAATAAAAATAATTTTCCTAATCTATTTTTCTAACCTATATAATGAATATGTAGACACCTATTTAATGGAACACTCATAAATATTCATCTAAAAGATAAGGGTATAAAAGCCTCTTTACAATCATACAATGCTAAATGAAACCCCATTGAAGTTAATGGGAAACTGGATTTTATAACCCAAAAATGGTTGTAAAATGGGAAAAATTTAAACAAGTTTTCTGCAAGGGGAATTGAAAATTTCAGGTTAAATTTCCGGGAATGAGGAACTTATTTCGGCACTGGCAAAACCAATCCATGGATCAATCATCTTAATAAATGTTAGGATATCCATATTGGCTGTAGAGAGGCAGATCCTCTTGGTATCACCACTGTTGCTGAAAATGCTCTCTGGCAGCACACTAGCCGCAGGGCAAGACATCACCTGGCATACAGCGCAACTATGTGCATTGCTGACATCCTCATTTTCCTCGTGCTGCCACTGAGGTCTCAATGTTGGATGAGAATTTGGGCAGTAGTGCCTACATCAAAGTGCGCTTGTACTCATTTTAGTCTCACGCTATTGTATTGCAATGAAGGTTGCTACGCTATCCTTGTAGAGTGAATCCATCAGGGTGGCCACCTAGTATTTAGCACTGTTGAGTTTCTAGACAACTATGATGTCACTGCACTGATACTGGATCATATAGTGGAGCATGACACTGGAGCTCCAAAACTGTTTCCTGACTGGACAGTGCAGTAGCAGGTCACTGGTTCATGAACCCACCCTGTGAGCCTTGTGTTGACTGGCCTGCCACCTGTTCCTTATCTTCTTCCTTGTCTTTCACCTTCATCTTCATAGCCTGAAGAGATTTTTTCGTGCAGGCAAAAGATTTCCTCATAGGTCTCTTCCTCCACCCACACCCTCATCCTCCAATAAAAGTTTTTGGAAATCTTGGAACTCTATCTCTGCTACTGAAGCAAAGGTAGGTAGGTCGGCCACAGAATCCCAGCAAGGAGAGTCATTGTACGTCATGACTGACTGCTGCATGACTTGTGGCTGAAACAACATTGCTACTTTGAAGTGGGATGGGGTGGAGGGTTCTGCACTTCCAATTGAGGATGAGAGTGATGAAGATAATCCTATGGAAGAAACACGTCCTCTTCCTGCAGCTCCAGCTTCACCAGCACCACGGTTAAGTCCCTCCCTGTTCCTTTATTCCTGATTTTAAGAGATCATCATTACCCAGCTATACTGTGAGAGCACCTTTATGATCAATGTATTACTGCATTCTATTTACGATTTTTCTGACACAAGATCGAATCAAAATCTTTTCTGTTTCCCTTCGGATAAATCTTTTAAAATGGTGCCTAGCTAATACTGTCATTCATCCTAGAGTTCAGAGAGGGGAAAGTTGATGAAACTTCTACAAATCAAATCTTTTGGCAAACATTTTAAATAAATAATGAATGATAGCTAACTATGGATCACAGTCTGACAAACACGTGAACTGCCGATTCATTTAACATATGCTGGCAGAAACTATTCAATTAGGGCACAGTAAGCAAATTTCCACTGTGAGCAAAACCTGGCTGTTGTTTTTAAAACTATCTCCGTAATATGGCAGCATTATTCTTCATTTTTATTTTATATACAGTATATTTTTTATTCAGATTGCTTAACAACTACTTTAAGATTATAAGGCCACAAAATTATGGTGGACCACACAATGATCCAGACAGTTACAGTACTTGATCAAACTCTACAACACCATAACAGGGCCTTCCAGGTTCCAGTCAAGTGATTGTGATAGATAAAAGCTCATTATCCCTCTCAAAACATCCTTCACCACACCTCAGCATATAGAGTTGTATGGTAGTAAGAACATAGTATTACCGTATCACAGTATGTACGGTTTTAAAAAGATGCAGGTCAATACAAGTCCAACCTATAAGATTAAACAAATGCTTTTTTTCCCATAGCAAATGATATTTTAGTTCTCAAAAAAGGCATCCAGGCCTCTCTTGAAATTGGACAAATTATCTGCCATAACAACCTTCTGCGGCAGAGAGTTCCATTGTCTCACTGCTCTTATATTAAAGAGCCTTTGTCTATGTTGATGGTAGAACTGCCTCTCCTCTAGGCGTAGAGGATGCCCCATTGTCCTGGTCACAGGCCTAGGTATAAAAAGATCTTTGGAGAGATCCTTGTACTGTCCGTTCAGATATTTGTACATTGTAAGGAGGTCTCCCCTCAGCCGTCTTTATTTCTAAAATGAATAACCCCAAGTTTTTGCTTCTGCAGTTTTAAGATGTAATTGACTATTTAGAACATCATTGTACTTGTCGTTTACATGGATCTTACATTTATGTACATTAAACATCATTAGCCGATTTTATGGACAATTGTCCAACTTCCACATATCCATCTGTAATACTATCTGACTCTGTATTGACTGCATTACAGAGCTTAGTATCACATGGTTAACGGGCAAGCTTAAGGGCATTTTCACAGGAAGACAACCTTTTTTAAATGTGTGAACAATTAAAAGTTAACCCTATATATATATAGTTTAGAAATATGTGAATAGGTAATCTTCCTCTGCAGAATACATAAACAGGCATGGATAGTGAGCTCATAAGAAGAAAATCTTGGGACCAAATTGTGCCAGTCCATAAAAAGATCCTGCATTCATTGTCATATTCATTATGCAGGCTATTAGTAAAACCCCTTGAATGTAGGGTTTTTCTCTAAATTCTAATATATTATGTTAGTATTATTATATTATTATTATTATTCTTAATTGAATTTATCAATACAATATTCTAACAGGTTAATTTGCTTTATAAGGAGACTTAAATTAATGCAGCTCCGTCTCCACATATTGGTGCAATATTTACTCTAAATAGTAACCAGTTAGCAATTTTCTTTATGGCATGCTAGCTGTCATATAATAGTAAGACCTATGAAAGGTTGGCTTTGACTTATCTCCTCAAAGATAAAGGCAATGATTGAGCCAATGTATGGTGCTGAAGGGAACAAGCTGATTTACGAGTGTGTAGACTGGACTAGACACCTATTTATAAAATCTGCCAAGCCATTTCAAGCAAGTTTAGTCTTCAAACATCACCACATACTTGTGAAATATTCAGTTAAATAGAGAAACACCTATGAAACCTCATCCAAGTAATACTGGTCGACAGTGCAAATGTCTGGAAATAGGCATGGAAATAGGAATTCCAATTAGGATTCCAGGTATAAAAATAGAATTGTTGCTAGAAATCTAGGCTAAAGTTAAGTAGGGCAATTTCAGTCCACTTAATCAACATCATTTGGAAACAAATATTTTTGTTGTTATAAATGAGCTTAAATGACATATATATATAAATAAACTTAAGTATATGACCTATAATAATAATACTTTATCCACCCCAGAAGGGAAAATGAAAATTGCACATACAACTCCAGATGAATACAACGATAAATTAACAAGACATATACAAACATAGACATCATTCAATTATCACTTAAAATTCATAAAATATTTATCTACTAAAATGATTGCGTATTTATATACCTATGGTATTTATAGCAGGGAACAATAAATAATTCTGAAAAGAAGCTTTTGAATTATATAATGCTATGATATATGAATATAAGTGTGACCAAGTAAGGAAAAATATTTACCGGCTTTGGTGCCGGAGTTTGTCTTTTTATATTTTTGTATTTTGTATAAATGTAATTACATTTTAGATACTTTGTTGGATCTTTAGACATTTAAAAATAATACTAGATAAGAATTTTGCTCCTCATGGGCGGGGTTGACCCTTAAGTTACCGTGATGTCAAATGGATATTTCTTCTGATCTCTACCCCAATTCTTTGTAAATTCTCTATAACTCATTTTGTTGTGTATACCCTCTTTTTAAAACATGTATTACTATTCTTTTTAGTGCATTATGCACTGCTCAAAAAATTTAGGGGAATACTTAAACACCACAATGTAACTAAAACTTAATCACACTTAAAATCACCCTGTCTAGTTACAAATCAACAATTATTGCGAATCAATTTCTCCTGCTATTGTGAAAATGGAACAGACAACAGGTAGAAATAATAGGCAAATATCAAGTTAAGCCCTATAAAGGGGCAGTTCTGTAGGTGATTACCACAGACCATTTCTCTGTTCTCATTCTTTATGGATGTTGTTATGGTCACTTTTGTATTTTGTCATTGTCCTTATCCTTAAAGTTAGCATGGGGTGATGTCTCCAAACCACAGAAATCCTTCAGGTAGTGCAGCTCATCCAGAATTGCACATCATTATCAGCACAGTATTGAGGGCATGTAGCAGATACCTGGAGTCAAGCCAGTACATCAGAAAATGTTGAGAGGGACAACAACCCAGCAACAAGACCGCAACCTTCTTGGTACAAGGAGCAATGTGAGTTGCAGGCCAGAGCCCTGCAAAAAGACCTTCAGCAAGCCACTAATATCCTTGTTGCTCAAACTCTATTATCTATGTACTGTGACATCACTGTGCTTATTATATATGTACTGTGATATAACTGTGTGTATTATCCCTTTGCTGTGACATCACTGTGCATTTTATCTCTGCACTGGGACATCACTGTATGTTTTATCTCAGTACTGTGGCATCACTGTTTTACCCCTGTACGGTGACATAACTGTGTGTATTATTAGGTTCTGCTGCAGCCGCAGTGTGTATAAGGGGTTCTGCAGCAGCTGTGGTTTGTATTATGAGGTTCTGCAGTTGTGGTTTTTATTCAGTATTAGTTTGGAGGCAATACTATTTTTTGGAATCTCTGGAGAAGCAATATTATTAACTTTACTGAAAAAGTAAATGTTGCAGTCTGTGTTTTTGCATGTGTTTCTCTTGTACCTTTCAGATTTGTGTATGCAGGGCACTTTCTTCGGATTCAGTGGTCTACTTTAATGACCAGCAGTTACCATTTTTAATAAAATGTTTAACTAGGGGGTGTAAGAGTTTTTATTTCAATAAAATAAATATTTTGTGTCTTTCTTTCTAAAGGGGAATTTTACGTTAGCAGTGGAGCTGTCTAATAGACGGCTTATCTAATAGATGGCTAACACCGTGATGTCACAGTACAGGGATAACACAGGGATAACAGCTGTAGTATAGAGCAGGGTATTAGCAGTGTTGCCCTAAGCTGGTGCATATACTGGTACCTATACCTTCCAGTGCTGTTAGGGGGGCAGTGGCAGAGTGAAATAGGCTTTGTCACTGCCCTGTTACCCTGCTAGGAGCTGCCATAGCAGAGTGTAGGGGAGATAATGCCCTGCTCTCTGCCTGCTGCATGACTCATAGCAGAGGGCGTGGCTAACAACCTGCACAGCCCCTCCTCTATTCACGCAGGTACGGATCTGTACTAGCAATGGTAGACACCTGCTCAGTAAGAAAGTACAGAAACTATACTTTCATATAAATATAAACCACAAACAAATAATAAATTAATAGAATAAATCACATGTTTCACTATTAGGACCCATACTTTAAAATATGAAAACGTTTTTTTTTAAATTTTAGTTACGCTTTAAGAATTATGTAACATTATTAACTTATTACACAAAGTTAGTTCTTTGATCTTACTGTACAGCTATTAATAATGTGTTATTGTGAATATCCAATATCTTTCTATGACTCAGTGTAGATAGTAAATCGAGGATCCTGTAAACAACTGACATAAATGCTTTCTAGTTTAATCAATGCCTTCACAAATGATCAGTCATAGCCAAAAACCAAGGAAACTAAAACATTACTTGACACATAAAAACCTTTAGATATAAACTGCCAGAGAAGCAGTAAATGCCACACGACATTAGGCTTATTCAGATGAAAATTCTCTCTAGGCACCAGTGTATGACTTACACTTGAGGATTTGAACTTGATTTCTTGAGGATTTGAACTTTAAAGTAAACCATGAAACATAGAAATCTGACCATTTTTAGAAGCAACACATGCAGACATAATGGCATGCATTTACGAAATAGTAATAACATTAAAGGAATAGTGTTGCTTGACACACACTTACATGCACCAGGAATAGAATGGTGAACTCTGGCGGACCTCGAGGGACCTCGGCGCAGCAGCGACACCTGGTGGACATCGGGCGTATGACCTTAGTGAATCGCTGGAAGACCCGAATCCTCAGCGGAGAATAGGCCGCTGGATCGCGACAGTACCGGGTAAGTAAATGAGCCCCAGTGTATTTGCCAAGTCTCTATATACAAGCTGGTTGTCCAAGCCACAAAAAATCATAGCAGGTCACTTATTTACAGCCTGAGGTCTACACACGTCTGTGTTCATGTAGCCTAAAAAAGTTTTTATTACACTCATAACATGAAGCAAACGGGGCATATTTATCAGGACCTCTGCGCCACGCCAGCTAGCTTATTGCTAGCACTTGCAATTATTTGGCCCTCTTCGCCACCTTCACGCCACTGGGGCGTGAAGGGGGGGGGGCGTGGCCGAGCGGAGGGAGCGGCCGGCCGGGAGTGGGCTGGCGCGGGGCGTTGCTGTCCCCGCACCGGCATACTTGCTGCTGCCGGTGACTTTTCATATGTGAAAAACACTGCGCAGCCAGCTGCCCCGATACATCAAGAGGCAGAAGCCTCTTGATGTATCCTGCTGCGAATATGCAGCGGCGGGGCTATCATACGCTGGCGCACGAGCCCCAGCGTATGATAAATATGTCCCAACATCTCTATCACCACAATCACTAATGTTGTCTTTAATACTAGGGGGCATATTTATCGTGCGCCAGCGTATGATAGCCCCGCCGCTGCATATTCGCAGCGGGATACATCAAGAGGCTTCCGCCTCTTGATGTATCGGCGTGAAGGTGGCGGATCGGGGAAATAATCGCAAGTGCTAGCAATAAGCTAGCATTTGCGATTATTTCAGGGCCTCTGCGCCACTGGCGTAGCGCAGAGGTCCTGATAAATATGCCCCTATGACTGGAACACAATGGCCCAGATATATCATTAGGTCTGCACCAGTCTTTGCACTAAAAAGAAGGTGATCCACATTTACTAAACAGTCTGTACCAGTATTCTGGCATAGACTGCACATAAATACCTATGAAAACTGCTTGTACCTGTATTTATGCAGTGGTTCCACCAGTATTGTGTTGTGGCTGCCCTGTGCCCAACAAGACAGAATACTTTGCACATAAAAGGGAGTTATGGTGCGTATTCACACTGTGCACCACGTTTATGTCAGAAGTCCGACATAATTGTGGTGCACGCCCGTTATACTGAGTGCATCAGGACAAAATTGGAGCACTGAGGAGTTCATGTGCTTTGGAAGCCCGCAGGGTATGCCAGATTCCTGAAGACCTTGCTCTGATCTTCATGAATCGGGTGCACTCTGCATGCACTCTGCATGTTGTGCAGTTTGTCTCTCTATTAATAAATGTGGGCCAGTCTTTGGAGTTTGCACATGTATTTATGAAGTGTTTGCGCCACTTTTGAGTCGCAGTTGCACTTTGTTCGACACTTTGGAAAACTTGACACCTAAAGGGACGCGGAAGTGCTTGGTGTTGCATCACATTTCTGCCGCATGAAGCAAAGTGCAAATGTTGCACATCCTGAAAACAGACCAGATTTACTAAGAGTGTACGTCACTACTGGATGAACTGCCACAAACTGTACATTACTGGGGAAATTGCAGTTTGCACCACTATTGATATATCTGGGCCATTTTTTCCTAAAAGTTTCCTTTATGAAAATGAAATACATGTCCTTTAGGGTGAATTTATACACTGTCTTAGGAACAAAGGGTTTGGAATGTTGATCTGCCAAAAGAAGAATTCAGTGTTCCCTCCTATATGAAATAGATTGCCAATAGATTTTTTTGAGGTTTTGTCTACAATGTATACTGTATTTACTGGAATATAAGCTGGTGCCTAATTTTAACACAAAAAACTGGGAAAACATATTGGGGCACATTTACTTACCCAGTCCTGCATGTTCCATGATCCAGACTGTCGGACGCTCATGTACTCTGCTGCGATTCACTTACATTGTGCGCCCAATATCTTGCATGTGTCGCTTCCCCGCTCGGGTACGCCAGGGTTCACCTGCTTCTTCCTGGTGCATGTAAGTGCATGGCTTGCAACACAATTTTAAAGTTAAATCCCGCGGTCTTTCCGAATCAGTCGGATCGTCCGACGGCCCGCCCCCCGATTTCTTTCCCATAAAATACGGCATTGATGCACCAAAATCCGATCGCATGCAACACAATCCCCTCCTAAATCCCTGTCCCAGCGGCGCGAGTATAAGTCGAGGGTGGGAAATACGTTGGTCACAGCCTCCAGTCAGTATAAAGCTTCCCCCAGTATATAGCTAGCCAGTCTCCTTCCCCCCAGTATATAGCTGGCCAGCCCCCTGCACACCCAGTATATAGCCAGTTAGCACATGTCCCCCAGTATATAGCCAGCCCCCTGCCCCCCATTATATAGCCTGTCAACCTCTGCTCCCCTAGTATATAGGCAGCCCCTGCCCCCAGTCTGCCGGCCCATATCTCCCAGTATATAGCCTGCCAGCCTCTGCCTCCCAGTATGTAGCCTGCCAACCCCTGTCTCCCAGTATACAGCCTGCCAACTCCTGCAGTATATAGCCTGCAAGCCCCTACAGTATATAGCCCCAGTATGCATCTAGCCAGCCCCTACCACAAGTATGCCAAATCTTAAAAATAAATAATTTACTCTCTAATCACCTTTCTGAAACCCCTCGCAGGTCCTCTTCTTGCTTCAGGTGCTCTGGCTCCTCATCAGGTCCTTCGGCCGACATCATTGTTTGTGCTCCGCCAGCATCACACAGGAACCCGAAGAGGAGCCGGCAGAAGCACCTGAAGCAAGAAGAGGATCTACAGAGAGCATTAGAAAGGGAAGTACAGTGTTAATTTTTTATAGACTCAAGTATAAGCCTTAGTATAAGGTTTTTTCAGCTCAATTTTTTGTGCTAAAAAAACTTGGTTTATACTCAAGTATATATACGGTATGTAGACTAAAGAAAGTGAAGTCTTAATTTCATGTTACGTCTCTTTGACCCCGGTTGTATGATTCTTTGATATGTTGGATGCTGTAGGGTTGGAATTTATTATACAGAAGAAAAAATTAGAGTTACTAAGAAATTTTCCAATGAATGGAATTTTTGTTATGCATGCTACAATGAATGTTTTGGTACATAGTTGCATACTTTTCTAAGAATCACACATTACCCAAAGCATATAAAACATCTTAGCCTAAAGTAGCAGTGATGATCTATTAAAGCATTTTATATGAGAACATCGCTTTAGGACTTACATCCAGTAATAAAGTATGTAGGTTAAAGAATTTCAAAAATCCTGTATAACTCTGAAAGGAAACTATGCAACATATTTCATCCTGCATCAAATAATTTTATAAAGTGACTGATCATATTCTGAAATTGAATATATCTGTCCAAAATTAGACGCAGTGAAATGTATCAGTAAAGTGCAGGTGAGGATCCAGAAATATTAAAAAGAGGTTATTTATACCAGGTGAAGTACAATAGGTGGGATGCTGTTACTGGATAGTGGGAGGTGGTGACAGAAACATGAGGAGGTTTTCCATCTGGAGCAGTATAAAGGGGACAGCTTTTATTTGTGTTTGCCCTTCATCATTGCAGTGGGGTTGCTGTCCATTCATTTTGGGGGGTTACATTCATACAATGAACTTGAATGGAAGACCAATATCGACTGGGTATGCGGCAAGGCCATGACCAGGTTTCACTTGTTGAGGAAGCTGGGGTCATTCCAAATCTCCAAATATTAAAAATATTTTACAAAACGATTATGGGGAGCATATTGTTCTACACGGTTGTCTGTTGGGGAGGAGGCTTAAACAGTAGAAAAATAAAACGTCTAAAGAAGGTTAGAGGACCTTCAGCCTCACACCTTCAGCCTCCCCCCCCCAAAAAAAACCCGCCCCCCAAAAATGAATGTAGTAATTGTAATGTTTGTGTTTTTTATTATGTGAAACACTGTTTATGCCTTGCCTGCAGTAATGATGCACACAAAAATTTCCCAACTGGATTATTAAAGTTTTATTCTGTTGTAGTCTAATAAAATTTTCTAATTTTCTCTTTTTCTAAGCTTTGCATATGTGTAAGGGTTCTAGAAGGTTTTCTTCACACTTTAATTATTACAAAAGTATAAACTGTTTCAAGTTTGTATTTTAGTAAGAATAAGAAACGTGATGCAACCCATTCAGATTGTTTTGTAAATCATGTGGCACCTTAAATAGATGTGTGGCTTGTAGAGATGAAGTAGCGAAATGGGGAGGCTTACCGTGGTAAATGAAAGGTGTACCACCAATTATTGGGTATGTTTAACATATTGGCACTCATATGCTGTTATTGTATTTATACTGTTCATTAGGTTATGTTAGGATAAACACTTTCTTGTACCATTTTCATACTTGCTCAGTTCTCAGAGGCCATGCATACAATCTTGATATTTGCAAGTACAAAATACAGTATACATCTGACATTGCCCATTTTTGCCCAGTACTATCCCTTCATGTTTTTTTATGTCCCTTTGTGATGTCCTCACTTTTTCCAAATGATCAACCTGCAAAAAAAACTTTGTTTGTGTATAACTTATTAAATTAAGATATATTGTATTACATGTTGCATAAAGTTGGCTTTTTCTTGTTACAGGAGTATATTGTGTGTTAGCCAATCAAATATATCAACAAGAATAGAATAACATGAGTAGATGAATACTGTAGAAATGTTATGATGAGAACAAAAAATGCACAGTTTAATGTATCCCTCTGTGTATATGCGGCCCCGATTTTGGTGTTAGATCAAAATATTTGTAAAACTTATAGGAAAAATAAAAGTTAAACACCGGCTGGTTATGATTTGCTAAGCCAGGAGAATTAGTTTAGTTAAATGAAGAGTGTTATAAAAGAATATAACATGTCATCAATAGGAAGAGTAAAAAGTACACACAGTATAGTTGTGTACCCTGTTTGTAACAAACAAACCTCTTTGGGCTTCAAGATTTGGTCCGCTCTGGGTTTTGAAACATTAAATAAAATGGAAATCATAGCAGGGGCTGCAGCAACTGTGATACTGTCCAATCTCCTTAGAGATTCCCTAATGACTGGTACGGTGCCAAGTGATTGGCACAAGGCGGTGGCGCCAACATTTAAAAAGGGCTCTAGAACTTTGCCAGGCTAAAGACTAAAAGACTACATACAGTATGTGACATCACGTAGTATAATAAGTGATAGCCAGCATGGGTTTACTAAGGATAGAAATTGTCAGACTAACCTGTGAGCAGATGCCTGGATGGAGGAGTTGCTGTGGATGTTGTGTTCTTGGACTTTGCAAAGGCGTTTGACACTGTCCCTCATATGGGTAAAATAATGTGTAGTAGTTTGGAAGGAATCATTTGCAATTAGATTGAAATCTGGCAGAAGGATCGTATCTAGAGAGTTGTGGTCAATGATTCCTACTTCCCACTGGTCACCAGTTCTAAGCGGTGTACCCCAGTGTTCGGTGCTTGGCCCACTACTATTTAATTTGTTTAGTTTATTAATGATATAAAGGTAGTAACTAATAGCATTTTGTATATTTTTGCAGATTAAACCAAGCTATGTAGTCTAATACAGTCTATGGAGGATGTTCATAGGCTGCAGGGGAACTTGGACACACAAAGTATTTGGTCATCCGCTTTGCTAATGAATAAATGGATAAATGTGAGGTTATGCACCTTATGCACATAGATTAAATAACACCATGCAATGTCAATCAGCTGCTTCTAAAGCTTGTCATATATCAAAAGTGGTATGGACTCTTGGGATATCGATGTAATATTACCACTGTACAAGGCATTGATTTGGCCTCACCCAGAACATGCCATTCAGTTCTGGGCACCAGTCCATAAAAAATCTGTAGCCTGTCTCAGGCACTGGTCACAGTGGGGACAGCAGAGAGCTTCAAGAAGGCTGTAGATGCCATTTTACATCTAAATAACATTGACGGATAAGTTATATAGAATTGTTTCCCTTAAATCCCTTCCTTTCATTGGTTTAACTTGATGGATGTGTGTCTTTTTTTCATTGTAAGTCCTCTTGTAGTTAGTGCAGTTTTCCACATCTGGTGATAAGGTTCTAGTATTAGAAAAACTAGAAAAGTTTGCAAGAAAAAAAGACATCTTGAGATCCTTCAAGATCTTCAATGTCCAATGATTTTGTTTGTGTGTTATCTGTTTATGCAATTGACAGCACACAGAAAAAATTATTTCTATTGGCTCAGGAGCATGGCCATGGTTTCCACAGCCGACTGCCAAAGCTACAACACTCAAAGATGTTATTATTCCTGCCCACGTTTGTGCCTATGGCAGTCTTTACAATAGTATGTGGAGAACATTATGTGTGAAGAACACATTGCAGATGTATGGAAACATCTGCAATGTGTTATTCACACATATTGTTCTTCATATACTATTGTGAAGAACATGTCTTCCGATAAGTTAGCAGATGTACGGAAACATTTACAATGTGCTCTTCACTGTGTTCTTTCAATGTGTTCTTTCAGTGTAAACATCTGCAAACATCTGCAATGTGTTCTTCAGTGTTCTTCTTTCAATGTGTTCTTTCAGTAAAAAATGCTCGAGTCTCCCATTGACTTCAATGGGGTTCGTTATTCGATACGAGCACTCGAGCATCGGGAAAAGTTCGACCCGAGTAACGAGCACTCAAGCATTTTAGTGCTCGCTATTTCTAGTCCTCACCCATCATGATCCACACCTGCTTTTGGCTTCAAAAACTGCATATGAAAAACTTAACGTGTGGCTACACCCAAAATAAAGAGAATTTTTGCTTTATTGCTTTTTTAGGCACTCATTGAAGCACATATTTCTAACAAGTATCAGGAAACAATGGAAGAGAATTTTAATTATGATAAAGTTAATAAATAAATGCATCAACACATGCTGAAGCTCCACACCAGGAGAAATTCCATCATATTTGCTTTAATTGGTCTGTCAATTAGATTGTGCGCAAGTCCACTTATTTTGCTTTTGTCAATCAACATTTGGCAAGTGCTCAGAGCTACACCTGTTCCAGTGCTACCTGACTGGATCTATCTGTCACTTCTTTGCTTATAATAGGTGTCATTGTTCAGGTAAACCAGCAGGAAGTACACAGTTACGCTAATGAGTTTTGACAACAAAAGCAAAAGGCTCCAGGGTTTAAACTTTATTTGAGGTGAGTGGTTTCGCCTCCTTCTTTTAGCAACGTCCTTACACAATAAACTATGTAGCAGATCTAAAAAGCAGAGCTAATTCAGTTTTACATTGTAAGTATTTCATATAAATGTACGGTGCTGTTAATGAGACAACATACATTTTACATGATTGACTATATTGTATTAAATGTATGTTGAACTGGGAAGCAGGAGAGGGTTAATCCCATTGTATGAACAACTTTATAAACTTTTTTAAGGTTTGTGTAAACCAACAAGGCATTTATGAATGAAAAATAACATTTCAAAAGTTTGAAAAGTGTTCATATACAAATTGTAACATGATCATCCCTAAAGAAGTGAACCCCTTCCCGACGCGTGCCCTTCTAGTACCGATTGCAGGTGTTGTCATGTCGTCACAGGGAGCGGCGATCCGTTGCCATGACAGCTTTGGGTCTCACGAAGGCCCGAAGCTGTCTCGTTTTAACCCATTCATTACAATGTGCTAATTGCGCATTGTAATGACTGAGGAGGTAAATCCCCAAATTGGCAAATTAATTTGCCATATGCAGCAATAGAATTTTTATAATATTTCATCACAAAAATATGTTTATGATATTGTTATGAAGACGTTCGAAAAGTAAAAGAAATTCTGGCTTCTGAAAGGTGATAAGTTGATATAAAAGGATATGTCATCTATTGTCCTATTTGTGATTTCCATGTAGGAGTATACATTTCAGCTTCTCATAGAATTTTTGCATTCGTTATAGATGCTTATTAATGGATAATTTTATCTGTATATGTGACCCATGAGCTATAAAAATAAAGACATTATTATTGATATTATTTTAAAATTAATTCAATGAGAAAGAACATCCCTTTAGTAGGGAGTTCAATAAAGTGTGGACACATCACTATGCATCTTGCTGCTCATAGCTCCATCTCAAGTTACTCTGATACTCAATCTCCAAGAGACTCTGGATTGAACAAGCATCATTAACATGTTGGAATCTTAAATATCTCCTTCCACTTGATTAAATACCATGTAAAAAATCCAACATACACTATCATGTTCAAAATGATTTGGTCCTGAGACATTATCTGCTATACCATTAATTCTGTTCTATTATAACAAGCTTTACATTCATCTTCTCCAAACCAACATGCTCTCTTTTCATTGAAACTGGAAAACCATGTGCCCGGACACCTATATAGAAATAAACTTATCATTCGAACAAGATTTGGTTTGATAATGGACCCTTGTGTGTCTGAGGACGTAGAGGTTACACTATTTTCTAATTTGCAGTGTGACTGCTTATAAAAGGAACACATTTCTAGGAACCTCATTTTAACTAAAGACAGGTTTCAGAAGCCCATTACAGCCGCATTGCGAATATGCTTTCCTGCTTTCTCTAAGCATTTCCATTACAATATAAATTTGTGATATTACTTACTTTGCATCCTGACAGAATCCTCTGTTTAGTCACAGGGGTTGGGCTTTTGTTTGGATGCATATAAAAAAAACATGTGACTTGTCTGTTCTGCTCACTCCTCAGCTCTCTGCCCCCACCTTTGTGCTCTTGAACAGCTCCTCCCTCCCCCACTGATGTCAGCTTACCAGGCTGTGAGTTCTGGTCCTGTGAAGGAGCATAATTTGGGGGCTGAGAGCTGAGGAGTGCACAGCACAGACAAGTCACATGTTGTTTATTGAAATGCATCCAAACCAAAGCCCAACCCCTGGGACTACACAGAGGATTCCTTACATCAGGATGTATGGTAAGTTACAACACATAATTATATTGTAATGCAAATGCTTAGAGAAGGCAGAAAGACAGATTTGAAATACAGCTGTAATGGGCTTCTAAAACCGGTCTTTGGTGAAAATGGTTCCCTTTAAGTGGCTATTTCAAAAAGTGTCAATATAATGTCTAACGCCACCTTTGCAATCTGCTGTGCATGACATAAATGGACTATATTCTAGGCAATAAGTTAAAAAACATGCTGGGTTGCAGACAATATTTTGGTGTAAATATGACAAAAATCTGTAAAATTATTGATTGATATAGATGACAGAAAGATATGATCCCAGGGACAATTTAAGTGCAACAGAATTTGGATTGCATAACGTAAGGACCTTTACACACTAGCGAGTGTGAAACATCCAACTCTAATGTCAGTTCTGTTTTGGTTGTCAGCGTTCAGGCTGAATGCTCCAACCAGCACCTGCTAGTTAATGCATGACACCCCCTCTAGGCATCTTTTTAAGGTCTACTAGTTGTCAGTACATGGTTTGACAAAATAAAGATTTTTCTACAAAATGCATTTATCACCTGCTAAGACCAGGTCCCAGGTGTCAATGCATGACAAAAGCCTCATGGACCTTAATATTTTCATTTGCAATTTCTATCTCTACAAGTACATTTTAAACACTTAATTGAATAGGATTTATCATGTTGATATACAAAGTTCTGATTTTAGAACAGGTTTAAAAACTAGCCCTACAATAGAAACACAATTCGAGATGAAGCTGCTCCAAATCCAAATCTAGCTTGCAGATGTCTGAAGAAGAACTTCCCATTCTCTGCCACTATAGTCAAAAGGAATTCAGTGTAATTATCCCGATGTAAGGAGAAACATTGTTTTTAGTTATTATTTTGATGGTTGTTTATCAAAAAGATCTTGACTCTCAGTACAGCATTTTGGTTACATAGTTATTGTTATTATTTTTAGATGGTTGTTTTTCAGTTATTATTTTGATGGTTGTTTATCATAAAGATCCTGACTCTCAAGACAGCATTTTGGTTACGTGCACATTCAGACCAACAGATGGACATGTTTAAACAGAGTGTTTCTAAGACTTTATTATGTAATTCATGATGAATTCAGTATGTTGAATACTGACTTAATCCATAAAAGGAAACAAAATAATCTTTAATGATGGCCAGTGTT
Organism: Engystomops pustulosus; assembly: GCF_040894005.1. Lineage (NCBI taxonomy): Eukaryota > Metazoa > Chordata > Amphibia > Anura > Leptodactylidae > Engystomops > Engystomops pustulosus. The sequence continues at coordinate 173,741,112 of NC_092413.1, read as the reverse complement.
TAAAATGGAATGGAAAAGCTAATGGGGCACATTTACTAAGGGTCACGCGCTGCACTTTTATCGGACTGTGCACATTTTTTAAGGCTGTAACTGCTTGCACAGGTATTTAAGAAGTGTCTGCACTGGGATTATGGTGCACGTGAGCCTTTTTGTGGCACAGCTGCGCTGGCCTCTATATGACAAATTAGGGGGCGTGCCGTAGGTCAGTCCGACTGATTTGTACCGAGCGCCGTATTTAACTTTAAAATTGTGTCGCACGCCCTATGTTAAAGGTGCACCACAAAAATGATGGTGAACTCTGTTGGACCAGTGCGGGGAAGCGCCAGATCCATGATTTCAGGCGCACAATCTTAGTGAATCACCGCACACAGCATTATAGACGGACAATGCAGTTGAGTTCAGTGAACTCGAGTGACCTGGTAAGTAAATGTGCCCCAATGTGTCGATTTACAATACAACACACTACTATGTCAACACCAAATGCTTAACAAGCTTCACTAGAATTTGCAAGTTTACATAATATCAGATAAAAAAACTTATAGCTACTATTGGTTGTTTTATCAAATCTCCATACCCCAGAATTAACAATAGTAAATATGTAAAAGTGCAAATGCTGTAAAATAACAAAACACACACATACACCCTACATCAATACTGGTCTCTTTGACTACTGATGGAAAACATGTGACAGCTTCAGCCAATCACTTTACTGGCCCATATGAAAAGGACAAATTATCAGCTACCAACTACAGCTTACAGCCCCGATATTCCTGCATTGGGCATGATGCATGCACTTCGTGTCACCGTACCATGACTGTACTGGGTGGCCATGCCACAAAATTTGGAGCCGATCCTGTTCATGCCCAGATTGGGGCACACTTGATTGTTTCCTTCCCATGTCCACTGGCTAAAACAGGCCACAAACAGGGCCTGTATGTGGCCCCTCTTAGCACACACAGTTGTGTGCATGTACCCTTAAAGTAGTCTAGATATATTATCCAGCATCAGACACTTTGATAAATCTACCGTAGCATAACCCTGTGCAGTGACGAGAAGAGGAACCAACCAACTTGCTTTGACTTTACAATGAGCAATGCTCCTGTTATCCCCTTAATATCAGTACACTAGGGCTCTGATTCATATATAACACAGAATAAATCTAACCTCATGCTAGAAAATAGATACAAAGAATACCCTGAAATAGATCCATAACTCGTTGTGCCTTGGGAAGTTTATAAAATTCGAAACATAAGAACATTTAATAAATATTGTGCTAAAGATCAGTATCATGGACATTGTGTTCCCTCCCCTATGAAATGCTTGCCATATGAATAATCAGTCCTCTGCCGGAATGTTCCTATGAGTACACTTTTATATGGGATGGTTAGTAAAATGGCTGTAGCCAGACTATTTTATCACATCAGGCCCATCATCTGGAAGACTTGTGTGGGTGGGAATCTGCACATACAGCTAAGATTCTATCAAGTAAAGTACAGGATGCTTCCGTTCTTCAAATCCATATATCTTTGGGTTTAACATCAATGGATTTATAATCCTTGTATGGGGATCTAAACCTGAAATAAAAATCTAAGCTTAAGTTATTGCTGAATTCTAGATAAATAGCCCAAGTTCTACTATAATTGCAGGGATTTGTTACTCTGCTATACACAAGTTTTGCTTGCAAATTGTGAATGGTTACAAATTATACTTTACTTCTGTATAAAACTGATATTAACTTTACAGTAATTAAAATAAAAACACTAATAGAAATGAGTTAATGGAACCTGAATTTTTTATTATCCTCTTTGCCTAATCTTTCAAAATGATGGCTTCCATTCCTCCCATAGCTGAGAGAGGGTGATAGGTAAAAGAAAATGAAACCAATTCTAAAACATTCCTAAAAAAGATCCTAAACAAGATCTTATCATAAAAATATCTGTGTTTTAGAGGACTACATGGGCTCACCAATTTCTAAAACAATTGGAACAATATCAGTTCAGAATGATTCAATTTGGACCCAAATCAATGTTCCGAAAAATTCAGCAGAGCTTAAATGGGTGTTTCCACAAAGACAAGTTTCTTAAATGTACCCAGGATAACAAAATAACAATTCTCTAATTCAAGGTTAACAAAAATACAGAATTTCACTGATATAATTCTAACCTGTCTTGATTAGTCCTGGTGCATACAATTTCGGTTATCCTGGGATATGATTGTAAATCTTATGAACTGATTCTTATGGTCAGGCAGGACAGATTCTTCTCACGAATTTATTCTCCTGTCTGCTCGGTATAGTGTGATCTCTGCCCCTCTCCCTCCATTACCAGACAAGCTCACACACAGACAGACATTTCCTGTTCGAAAGAAGCAATGAACATAGACTTACTCCACAAGCTACAGATAAGATCTCTATAACAGGGGAAGGAGGTATGTAGCAGGCTGACTGTGTGTGTTATAGCTGAGTTAGCATAATGTCATTGTGTGTTATATCCAACTTACGCATCTCATCATCTCTGATCTGTCTCATGTCTCTTTTTCGATGTGTCAGATACAAGCAGAATGTTCAGATGCTAAATAAAAGTGTAGATAAACCTTGATTGTGATAATGTAAGCACATTGTCAGTACACAGCATCTCATAGCACAGAGGGATCATACTGTGTCTTCTTAGAGAGTCCCCAACTGACACTGTGGAATTTTACTCTGACTATCACTGAGTGATAGGAGCTAAAACATAAATAAGTTTTATTGTGAAGTAAAATTGTAAAGTAAATCTTGCAATATTGTCTCATCTCTAATTTTGCCCATGGTAAGAGCCCAAGTGACTCTAAAGTGACCAACATATCTGTGCTTATGCCTTAGTGTAGTTGTTACCTCTGTAGTTATGGTAAAAAGCATATAAACGTGACTACTCTTAAATTTGTGCTAAGGAATGAATGGCACAAGTTTTATGCTTTCCAAACCTATTTCATGTGCATGTAACAAATTGAAAAGTTGACATTAATTTACATTTTACAATTTTGTTTCATTTTTACAGTAATGTCCAACTATATATTGTATGTGAAAATGAGAAAACCTGATATGCCATCAATATCTTATCCTGGTGGTTAAACCCCATGAGTTAACGGTCTTGTGCCATGCTTCAGTGTACTATAGGGAAATGGTACTGTTGGCATCGTTTGTGCAACTGGTGGCTATTTTACAAAATGAAAGTATTCCCACAAAGAAAAGTTTCTTAAATATACTCAGGATAACACATTCTCTAATTCACTGTTGTTAACAAAAAAACTGAATTTCACAGATATAATTCAAACCTGTGTCTATCAGTCCTGGTGTACACAACTTTGGTTGCCTCTAGACCCGTCCCTGGATCTCCAGAGTTTATGGTCGGCAGACATCTTGTTCTTCTGTCTGATGCTGCACTGAGCTATTCTCTGTTCTCTGCCTCTAGCTCCGACCCTTGCAGTCCATGACGAGCACACACAGACTTGCACTGACTTCCTGTTGGCAGCTCATGAGGAAAGTAAACTACAAGCTACAGACAGATAAGATCTTTATCCAGGGCAGGTGTATATAACAGAGCTTTGTGTGTTATAGGTTAGTTAGCAGAGCTGAGAGTGTCATTTGTGTTATATGCATCTCATGGATCTCACATATAAACATGTACCCTGATAATCTAAGCATATTGTCAGCATCGCACAGAGGGATCATAATGTATCTGCTTAGAGAGTCCCAGTCCACACTCTGGAATTTTACACTGACCATCAGTGAGTGATAGGAGCTAAAAGAGCAATAAAACTGAGTAATATTGTAAAGTAAAAGGTTAAAAATGATCGTTATTGTTTGCAGATCACTAGTGGATTGGAATTTGAGAATTTTCTTTCATAAGAAAACCCCTTTAAGAAGGGACTGGGAATCAAGAACCACACTAGAAAAATAAAAAATGATACCCCCATGTACGTCACCATTTCCTTCCATTAAAATAGAGGGTTGTGTTTAAAGAGGGACAAGCCATACATTTTTTGTAAACATTGATGCCTCCCTATTTTTGAACACATCTGGGTGTTTTTTCGATTTAGAAAATCTGCACTACTCTGCATTGTAAAGCTGCTGCTACCAAACAGCATGAACAAAGTATTCTATACATCCCATGGGTATTTTCAACGATAAGCTCCATAGATTCAAATGCACAAATCTGTTAAATATATTCTGCACAGTAGGAACTTGTGACATACGTGAAGACATAAAAAAAAGTTTTGACAGCTTGTCGTGTATGAAGAGGGTTAAATTCCTGTTATTGTATATGTAGCATTGGCTCCCACGGAGCTTTGGCTTCAAGCCGTTTCTTCTAATAACTGTGGCCAAAAGGCTGCTGTCCCTTTTTACATTTTGTCTATGACATACCATACATCACTTTGTTACTGTCAAAGAATATATCTCACACTTCATTGACAAAAAGCTTGACCTTGGACCTCTTTCCTGGATGCTGAATACAACATTGTTTATGGTAGTTTTTACGGATGAGATGCCGCCCTTAATGTTCCAGAAATGCTGTTGGTCCCATAATGGGATCATTCAGTTAAAATAGACAAATATTTGGGCTCATTAGGAAATTAATTATGTGGAATGCCTGCAAATATCTACCTGTCTAAAAGAATCACACATTATAGAATATAACCTAAATAGAACATGAATGAGAAACCCTCCTCTCACTCCTATCTGTCTCTGTAATCAGAACAGATTGGTTATTTTTATCTGGAAAAATTATTATATTTCTGTAAATACAATTTAAAAAGTGATTTTAACAAATGTTACAAAATAAAAAAAAACATAAAGTGAGAGTTATACTGCACCAGTTTTCCCCTTGCCCAAGTTTCATTAAGATGTTTATGCTCCATGAAGAATTTCATGCAGAAGCCAGAATTTCAGGTACAGGGTTTGGGTTTACTCTTTTTGCTGGTACCAATTGTGATTTAAATGCAATCAACAAACCGACCATTTTATTAGGATCATTATGTGTGTCGGCCCTGTGTGACGGGATTTTCCTTAGGATAATTGCTCCCTGATGACATCACGAGGAGCGACAATCCTAAGGAAAATGACGTTGCCATTTAACTGATGGTACTCATTACCGGTGTTACCAGTTAAGGCTAGAGTTTGAGTTCTGTTTCGGGTACAAGAACCAAGCTTTCAGGTTTGGGTTTGGCCAAACTCAGAGAACCCGAATTGGTATGTTCATCCTACTGAAGATTGTACAGTCAAAAGATGTGCTTCCAAGGCTCACACTGCTTATAGTGTTTGGTGCCACTTATTGACTGGCTTACTTCAATTAGATCTTCAATTTTTTCTACTTACAGGTAGGGAATGATGTGGTGGAGAAAAAGTATGGCCAGGAACAGGATGCCTTAACCAGACAAATTTTAAAAAACTTTGGCAGCTACAGAATGTTGGTGTGGGTCATAGGTGAAATCTATGCCCTGTCCCGGGACTGGTGAAGGTTTCGATTCTAGCACACAAGTGCCGCAGCAGACTTACAAAGAGGACAGGCATGTGGATTGTAAACTGCGCTGATCATTAAGAGATCGGCCACATGGTGTCTCATACTTAGACCATAGCTTTGTAATTATGGAGCTTGTATTTTATACCGTTTGCGGCTAAAGAAGTATAATTCTGGCCACATGTTGCCTTTAATTTTGTCCATTGAATGAAGGATTTCACACAAATGCAGGGCAATAGACTGTCTGTGGATACTCTGTAGTTAAAGGCATAACTTAACGCTGCTGGATGCAATGCAAATAGAATATATTGTTTATAGTACTGCTCTTCTCATTTTGAATACTCCCTAAGGTGAACAGGTCCATGTGCGACTGCACACTCAGCATCCTCATTAAGTTATGCCCATACTTCGATAATAAATAGAGATGAGCGAGCACTAAAATGCTCGGGTGCTCGTTACTCGAGCCGAACATTTCCAGATGTTCGAGTGCTCGTTTCGAGTAACGAGCCCCATTGAAGTCAATGGGAGACTCGAGCATTTTTCAAAGGGACCATGGTTCGGGAATAAAATGTGTTAATTAATTTAAAAAGAATGTCTTCTGATAAGTTAGCAGATGTATGCAAACATCTGCAATCTATTCTTCACTGTTCCGCGCGTATATTATCTCCCGACAAGTTAGCAGATGTGAAGAACAGTGAAGAATAGAATAAAAACAGTGAACACAGGATCATTTAAGTGAAAAACACAGTGAAGAATAGATTGCAGATGTTCGGCACATCTGCTTACTTGTCGGGAGATACGCTGTCTCCGTGCCCCGCTGTCTCCATGCCCCGCTGTCTCCGTGCCCCGCTGTCTCCGTGCCCCACTGTCTCCGTGCCCCGCTGTCTCTGTGCCCCGCTGTCTCCGTGCCCAGCTGTTTCCGTGCCCAGCTGTTTCCGTGCCCCGCTCTCTCCGTGCCCCGCTCTCTCCGTGCCCCGCTCTCTCCGTGCCCCGCTGTCTCTGTGCCCCGCTGTCTCCGTGCCCAGCTGTTTCCGTGCCCCGCTGTCTCCGTGCCCAGCTGTTTCCGTGCCCAGCTCTCTCCGTGCCCCGCTCTCTCCGTGCCCCGCTCTCTCCGTGCCCCGCTCTCTCCGTGCCCCGCTGTCTCTGTGCCCCGCTGTCTCCGTGCCCAGCTGTTTCCGTGCCCCGCTGTCTCCGTGCCCAGCTGTTTCCGTGCCCAGCTCTCTCCGTGCCCCGCTCTCTCCGTGCCCCGCTCTCTCCGTGCCCCGCTGTCTCCGTGCCCCGCTGTCTCCGTGCCCAGCTGTTTCCGTGCCCCGCTGTCTCCGTGCCCAGCTGTTTCCGTGCCCAGCTCTCTCCGTGCCCCGCTCTCTCCGTGCCCCGCTCTCTCCGTGCCCCGCTCTCTCCGTGCCCCGCTGTCTCTGTGCCCCGCTGTCTCCGTGCCCAGCTGTTTCCGTGCCCCGCTGTCTCCGTGCCCAGCTGTTTCCGTGCCCAGCTCTCTCCGTGCCCCGCTGTCTCCGTGCCCCGCTGTCTCCGTGCCCCGATGTCTCCGTGCCCCGATGTCTCCGTGCTGCTCCGTGCCGCTGCCTGATGTCTCCGTGCTGCCGCTGCCCCATGTCTTCGTGCTGCTCCCCGGTGTCTCTGTGCTGCTCCCCGGTGTCTCTGTGCTGCTCCTCGTTGTCTCTGTCCTGCTCACCGTGTTTTGCAATGTGTTCTTCACACATATATATTGTTCTTCACATACTATTTTGTTCGCACGGTTCCGCGCGTATCTTCCGACAAGTAAGCAGATGTGCCGAACATCTGTAATCTATTCTTCACTGTGTTCTTTACTGTGTTTTTCACTTAAATGATCCTGTGTTCACTGTGGTCACTGTTTTTATTCTATTCTTCATTGTTCTTCACTGTGTTTTTTTAATTAAATGCTCGATCTCGAGCAGGGGAAATACTCGTCCGAGCAACGAGCCGTCTCGAGTACCTTAATGCTCGAACGAGCATCAAGCTCGGACGAGCATGTTCGCTCATCTCTAATAATAAACCTTTATACATGTTTCTTCAATGATAACAGTAACAATTTATTTGCTTCCAGCAAATTATTTGTAAATATATTAACCTTTTGCAATATTATTTTAGAGAGTGGATCATGAATAAGTGAGTGTTGTATCTTGTATAGGTTCTATAGGTTTGTTCTTAAGTTGAATTTGTATGTAAGTCAGAACTGTATCTTTTATGATTGTAGCCCCAGCCAGAATTATTTTGGTCTTTGGATTTTAAAAATGTTGGGTTGTCATAAGAACCAGGATTAACAATAAAGCTGAATTGCAGACACCTTTACAGTTACAGCTGCTTATTGTAGCATAGGGCTAAAGTACAGTAAATTACCAATATCGAGAGGTCTGTTTGTAACTAGGGGTCGTATGTAAGTCGGGTGTTCTTAAGTAGGGGACCGTCCGAAACAAGAACCAGTATTATCAGTATGATGGACTATACCAGTATGTGAACAGTAAAAACCCAGTGACCTCACTATTCTTTCCACCCTAGAAAAATATCAGTACATCAGACATGATGTCCTAAAAAGGGCATGCATTATGTAAATCTAGCTTTAACAAAAATGACAAAATACAAGTGAATTACATTTCCGCCTGTTTCTAGAAATCTTATATAACCTGTTGTAAGCCTTCATTTATTTTTGAAGGCTTTCCTTAAGCACATATTTTTATTTTCAGGATTGCCGCCTACTACAATGTGGATGTATCTGATGTATTTTTAGCTCAGCTTGTTATCCCAGATTTATCACATGAGAGACTAAGGAAACATTTACGCTGAACTTGTTATTAGTAGATGTGTCTTGTTTTAGTATGTTATCTTATAGTCAGACTTGCAATATTGAAGCAGATGGTGCAGAACTGCAGACAATCTGGAATATATTGTAGTCAAGAAAAAAATGATTTGTGGATTGTGATTTGAAAGCAGAAATCCATATTTTGTAATCTGAGGTTACGCTAAACTGTTGATTGTCTTAAAGGGGTATTCTCATCTGAGCTTACACATTTATTCAATTGCATGTTATGAAAAAAAAATTATCTGCATACATAAATGTAGCCATGTTGTACCTAAGAAACTAGATAGCTGTCCTTGGATACAATCACCTCATCTTGAGTTACTGACATACATTAACTTCCAGACATTTCATATCCCAAAATAATTTCTTTCTTTGTGCAATCACTCCAGCAGTGGTGGTCATAACTAAGGACAACAATCTTGTTTCTTTGAAACAACATGGCTACATTTATGGGAATTTATCTTCATATATGAATTTATTTTTAACAACATTCAATTGAAGAAATGTTTGTATATGGAAGATGAATTCAATTAAATGTTAATCCCCAGATGAGAATATCCCTTAAAGTTCATGTTCATTCATGTTATATAAGGGCTGGATGCTTCAGACAATCTCTGAAGTGATGTGATAGTGATGCACGTGGAGATAATAGAGTGGCCCCCTAAAATATTAGCTAGAGCTGAAAGCTACATCTGGGTCTGCTGGATCTGGAGGACTGCAAGAATCCATTTTTTGTGCTGCAGGAAAAAAATTAGCTCATTGTAGGGTTCCACTTAAGATGAGTTTCAATTCACATGACCCCCTGGACCCAACCTACTCTAGTAATATTCTACTTTACATAGTGATAAAAACCTTAACAGTAAATCTCTATTGCTGGATGAGCAGACAGCACCTAATGGAGGTTTTCCCATAATCAAGACTGTCCAAGATGGCAGAAAGCTGTACATGTCTTGACCACCACTCCATGAACATAGTAACTCTGCTCTCATGATCTTGGGAGGGGGTCTCACATCGTGGTCTACGCTGTGATTAATTCTCCTCCAGAAGGAGGAAAACAATATTTTTAGTGCCTTATGTAGTGATTTCCCCCTAATGGAACTCAATCTGTTGAACCACATCTTGAATGTTTTCGTAGTTTTAGCCACCTTGGTTTTTTGCTTAGGGTGACCTCTTTCTTGAGTCATTAAAGGGGTTGTCCGAGTTTTGAAAAAAAACTATAGGTGGCCGGGAGTGGGCTGCTTAAAACAATAAAGATGTACTTACCTCCCGACGCCCATTCAGCTTCCAGCCGGCCTTGGCCGGGTACGCCTATCCGTCCCTATACACAGCATTGTGTATGGGGGCCAGAAGGTTGTCGGGTCCGGCCGGAAGCTGAATGCAGCGCTGGTCCAGCGGCCATGTTTGTTTACATGGCGCCCAGACCGGAGCAACAGCAGCGCTGGATACCGGAGGGCACCGAAAGGTAAGTACATCTTTATTGTTTTAGGCAGCCTGCTCCCGGCCACATATAGTTTTTTTTCAAAACTCTGACAACCCCTTTAAGGAAATATCCCCACCACATTCAGATTTCAGAATACAAGATGAACTGAGAATTCGGTCAAAAGCTTCATATGAAAGACACAGAACATAGATCTCATCTGTGTCTTTAAGTGACTTCAATTGTTTTCCACAAGTGTCCACTCTTCTCTTGTTGCAAGCACTTTATGAGCTATTTAAGGATTAAACTCTTTACACATTCTTTTGGAGACTTACAGGTTTGTTCTAACTGTGCAGTACATTTGGACTACTCACTTTGTAAGCATTCCAGACACTGTGTGTACACACTGAGTACATTGTAATCCATGATACATGAGGAGAGGCATGTAACCACCATTATATTTAATACTACCGAATATTTCATAGCAGCTGGCGTATCTCTGGGCTTTGATGAATTTGCAGTCACAATATAAAGCAAATGACTTCATCTGTTATCATTTCATTATAGATTCATACACTTATGCATTCAGAAATGTACAGTTAACTTGTGAAAAAGAGAAAGTGTACTTTGTGGGGTTGGTCACTTTACCTAATTATTTTTGTGATGTGTGTGTTAGTGTGGGGACAGGATATCATGTAATTAACCAACGTACATCTAGTAAAAGTTCTGCTCTGCTTTCTTGATATGTAAAGTGAAGCCTCCTGTCGTTAACCTCAACAGCTGGACATTCTTGTCCAAAAAATGGCCGCAGGTGGAGGGTCATGTGATCTCTAACTAGCGATTACTGTTGGACAGTTAGCGATCACATGTCCCTCCATCTGCGGCCATTTTATGTCCTGGAATGTCTGGATGATGAGGTAAAAGACAGGAGGTTTCACTCTACATATCAAGAAAGCAGAGTAGAACTTTTAATAGATGTATATTGGTAAATTACCAAATATCCTGCCCCCCACCACATACACACACATTACAAAAACATGAGGTAAAGTGGCCAACAACTTTAACCAAGTCCAGCATCTGGTCTTCGGTACTGATGGCTTGGCCAGTAATGTTGGTGGTCACTGAAACTGCTTTGGCTAATGAGCAATGACAATTGGACATCACTGTTGCTCATAGTTAAAATATGGTCAATATTTAATGGGAACCTGACGTTCAAATTAACCCACACATATTAAATATTTCATTAAAGACTATGATTAAAAAGCATTGCCCTTATCCCTAAATGGTTCCTTTCCATGGCCTCAATGTTAAAAATCCAATTTGTATACAAATCACTTGAGTCCAATTACAGTAAGTGAGTTCTACATATTCATTGTTCACTGTACTGCCCTGCCTATCTGTTCCTGTTTGATAGGTCTCAATGCTATCACCATGCTGCCAGTATTTAACTATTACTTAGGAACCGTCTGCCAATATTCAACTACAAACATGTACAGCTTCATTTACGTTCACCTGCTCACCTCTGTGAGGCTGAAGGAAATTCTTGAGGAATTTCTGGTGCGCGTTCTCCATGAATCTGGTGTCCCCTGCACTGCTCTGAGTGCAGCACTTTTTTTCATATACCTTTAACCCCTTCCCAACGTGCACCGTAATAGTACGGCACTCATCGTCTGTGGGTGTTTGGAGAGGGCTTCTGGGCCGAGCCCTCTCCATAGTAGGCTAGTTTTTGCTGCATATTGCAGCAAACACTTACCGGTAACACCCACAATCAGTGCTGGCACCGATCGTGGGTGTTAACCCGTCTATCGACGTCCATTGCATACTGTAGTATGGCAGTATATGGTAGGATCAATCAGACAACCTAGGGTTAAAGTACTCGGGGGTCTGAAAAATAGTAAAAATAAAAAAAAATTCTAAATTATGTTAAAAAAACCCTAAAAATTCATATTCTAGAAGTTCTAGAAGTCATATAAATATAAATAAACAGTAAACATTTATAAATACATTAGGTATCGCCACATCTCCAAAATTCCCTTATGATGCCCTGTTGGCATCATTTGACATGGTCTCCTTATACACGTCAATAGACCACCACAGAGGCTTTGCTGTGGTTAAACGCAAAATAGCAACTATGCATTACACACCGAAAACACAACAGTTTGTCATAGACCTTTTGGAATTGGTATTGAAAAACAATTATTTTCTTTTTGGTGATGAATTTTATTTTCAGTTGATGGGTGTGGCAATGGGGGCTAATATGGCACCCACATATGACAACAATTGTCATGAGAGCCTTGGAGGAGGACGCCATCTATGTCTCCACTCACTTCAGGCATTGCCTGCGGTGGTGGAGGTACATAGATGACGTCTTCCTCCTCTGGACAGGCACTGAGCCTGAACTCCTTGCATTCCACTCCTTCCTGAACACCATTGATGAATGCATCAAATTCACCCTAGTACATTCTAGAGAGTCTATTCAATTCCTAGATGTCCAAGTTACATTACATGACGGCATGGTAGACTGATCTGTACGTAAAATCCACGGATAGGAGCACCTTACTTAGGTATGAGAGCCACCATCCTCGTGCGATGGGAAAACATTACCCTATAGCCAGTTACTGAGGGTCAAAAGGATCACAAGTGACCCACACAAGACGAATACTAATTTAACGATAATGGCCAATAAATTCTACACACGTGGCTACCCCCGCAGAGTCATGAAGAATAATTTGGACAAAACACAGCAAATCGACAGAGTCTCCCTATTAACTCCCTCCACTAAAAATTCCAGTGCAAATAGAATACCATTTGTGTCTACATGCAATGAGCAGAGCACTGCTATTTCCAATATCATCCGGAAACACTAGTCTAAGCCAGTGATTTTCAACCTGTGTGCCGCGGCACACTAGTGTGCCGTGACACATGGTTGAGTGTGCCGCGGGGAAAGATCCCCGAACTATGGTGCCCCCAGGGCCGGCGCCAGCACCCGGCAAACCCGGGCAAGTGCTGCTGGGAGGGCCCACTCGTGGCCAGATCTCATTTCCCTGCAGCCGGCCCGTGCCGAGTGCTTTCCCCACAAAGCGGTGCTCCGCTTGCCGCAAGACGCTGGGTGGTGTAACCCCCATCCCCAGCAGCCTGGCTGTGCCGGGTGCTAGCACCGTAAAGTGGCGTACGGTATGCTGCAGGATGCTGCATGTGAAGCGTTGTGCGTCTGCCGGCAGGAGGAGGAAGCTCCGGATCTGAGTAGAAGACTTAGGTGAGTACTATTCTTTTATTTTAAATGTCACATTTACTAGTCCATGGGGATGAGAAGGAGCTGTATATAATGAATGGGGGGGGGGACGTGAGGAGTGGGCCACATATAATGAACAGGGGGAGTTGTTTGAGGAGGTGGCCACATATAGTGAACGGGGGAGCGTGAGGAGCGGGCCACACATAATGAATGGGGGGGACTATGAGGAGGGAACTATATATAATGAATGGGGGGCATGAGGAGGGGGCTGTATATAATGAATGAGGGATGAAGAGAGGACTGTATATAATGAATGGGGGGTGCATGCAGGGGGCTGCATGTAATGTTCGGGAGAAAAGGAGGGGGCTGCATATAATGGGCGATGAGGGGGATGCATATAATCCATGTGGGGCTGCATATAATTAAACTATGGGTGGTGAGAGGGGCCTGGGCTGTATATAATTAATTCATGGGGGGCTGCATATAATTAAACTATGGGTGGTGAGAGGGGCCTGGGCTGTATATAATTAATTCATGGAGGGCTGCATATAATTAATTTATGAGTGTGAAGAGGCTGTATAAAATGAATCCATGCCGCTACGCCAGTTTACTGCAAAGGTGTCCACAGAGGCTTTTTCGCCCAAGGGCCCACTGAAACCTGGAGCCGGCCCTGGGTGCCCCTGTGTAGCTGTGCCGCCGCGCCGGGGCTTTTTACCAGGAAAGGGAGGCCGCTAGGGGCTTTTTATTAGTAAAGGGAGGCCGCTAGGGGCTTTTTATTAGTAAAGGGAGGCAGCTAGGGGCATTTTATTAGTAAAGAGAGGCCCTAGGGGCTTTTTACTAGTAAAGGGAGGCCGCTAGGGACTTTTTACTAGTAAAGAAAGGCCCTAGGGGCTTTTTATTAGTAAAGGGAGGCAGCTAGGGGCTTTTTATCAGGAAAGGGAGGCCGCTAGGGGCTTTTTAATTAGTAAAGGGAGGCAGCTAGGAGCTTTTTATCAGGAAAGGGAGGCCGCTAGGGGCTTTTTATCAGGAAAGGGAGGATATCCCTTTTGTGTTCATCAAAACAGGCCCAGGTTTCACACTGAGTGATTAAAATAAATTAAGAATCTATATTATTAACTATATGTATAATATGACTGTTTTAGTGTCATTTTGTTCTATTTTGGTTGGTGGTGTGCCCCAGGATTTTCTAAGTAGAAAAAGTGTGCCGCGGCTCAAAAAAGGTTGAAAATCACTGGTCTAAGCTATCAGGCAGTCCTGTCCCGGTTAAAATCCGAGTAGTAAAATCCGATGTGGGCCCGACACACATTAACAGGCAAACTGCCATATTTGGACAGTTGAACAGGGGATCTTTCCCCTGCCGCAACTGTATCAACTGTAAACAGATGAACAGAGGCTCCTCATTCACTCATAATAATACTGAGTATCGAGTTAAACATTATCTCAACTGTGCTAGTTGTTTTGTGATCTACATGCTGAGCTGCCCATGCGGTCTTCTTTACATTGGGGAAACGACCCTTGAATTTAAAGTCAGATTCAATCAACATAGGTACACAATACGCAATGGTAGAAGGGATTTACCGGTGTCTAAACATTTTTTTGAGATTTACATTTCCAATTGATTGATCATGTGCCCCCATTACGGAGAGGTGGAGATAGGGAACGCATTCTCAAAAGAAAGGAATTGCAGTGGATCCATACTTTAGACACTTTGAGACCAAAGGGGTTAAATGTCGACTTTAAATTCAGTAACATCTGATGGATTAATACTATGTATAGTTCTGTGTCGTAACTTGCGGAGTTTCCTCCTGCCCGTACTGAGATATAGGTTGACAGTGACTATAACCTGTTTTACATATCTCAATATTGTTACATGTATTTCAATTTTGTCAATTAATTTGTCATTAATTATTTTTTCTGCTTTTGCAGATTGTATCACGTCTTAAAGGCCACATCGGGACCATTCTCACCATCCCTTCTCCTGCTGATGCTGCCTTCCCTCTGCCCAACGGCCGCCAATACCATTTTTATGGAACGCTCAAATTATGCTTTTTCTTCTCTTTTTATGGTTACACTGCATTAAAGATTATATTATTAATATACCTTTGAGAGATCATGTTATGCGCCATGGGTGTGGCTACTATTGGATTTCCGGCAGAATATCCTTGGGGCATTGTGACAACACATCTATAGTCCCTCATGGACCCACAATTGGTGCAATTGGCTATATGCCTGCACTCTTTACGGGGTGAACCCCAATTATACACTGCCCACACTGCCTTTGTTTTTGCAAAGCCCTCTGCTGTGCCATTGATCTTCTCATATACATTTCATGCTTACCTTCTCTGCCATAGTGTACACAGATGGTTGGTGTGGTGTCCGGGACGCTCTGGATGTCAGTGTATGTTTACACATGACGTAGGTGGTTCCCTAGACAACGCGGCACGGCCCCTGTTATGCGCAGACCATCCTCATTCTAGCAGCGCTGTGTTTGACAGCTCCTGTCATGCGCAGTAGACTTCCCCCTTTTTTTTGCAGCTTGCGTTCCACCTGCGTTCCTCATTCGTTTTTGGTCGGCGTGCGCTGGGTGTCTACATTGTCCTTTTGTGCACTATCGCGGCTGAGAGGTGGTGAGATACCCGATACATGTGTTTTTAACCCTTTTTTGTACACTGCTTGCAATTATACTTGTTGCACTTGTCACTTTATTTGCACTTTGCACAGTAGGTGCTTTACAAGTTTACAAAGTTTACAAGTTTTCAAAAATAATTTATATATGTATGCACTAGCACTTTATCCAGTTTTCTGTATATAATCTGTATACAGGCGGTCCCCTACTTAAGGACACCCGACTTACAGACAACCCATAGTTACAGACAGACCCCTCTGACCTCTGGTGACCTCTCTGGATGTTACTATAGTCCCAGGCTGCAATGATCAGCTGTAAGGTGTCTGTAATGAAGCTTTATTGATAATCCTTGGTCCCATTACAGCAAAAAATGTTTAAAATCCAATTGTCCCTGGGGCCAAATTTTATTTTGTCTGGATCTACAATTATAAAATATACAGTTTCGACTTACATACAAATTCAACTTAAGAACAAACCTCCAGTCCCTATCTTGTACGTAACCCGGGGACTGCCTGTATAATGGAAAATTCAATAAAAAGTGATTAAAAAGCCTTATAGTCTTAGAAATAGAAGCATTGAATAAGTCATCAAAAATCACTCTCTACACCACAGTATGAAAAAGTTATTAGCACCATAAGATGGCAAAATCAAAACAACATTTTCTGTACAAGAGGTTTTCATTTTTGTAAATGTATCAAAACATTATAAAATCTATACAAATCCCCGTGATCACACCAATCCAAAGAATAAAGCAGATAAATCCACAAGAAAATGGTGCAAATGCGTTTTTGTCACCAATTTCACTGTATTTTGAATTGCTGTCACATATCTCTTTACATGTAAAAATAAAAAAGTTATAGATTTTTGATGGTGGGGAGTGAAAAATGGAAATGCAAAAACAAAAAATGGGCAGGACGTTAAGGGTTTTCATTGGGCTTGCAACACAATTCTGTTGGACTTTGCATATTAAAATCTGGCTCACTGTCCCACTGAGCACCGGAATGCCCCCTAGTGCAGCTACGCCACAAAAGGGTAGCATGTGACACAATTGTGAAGCAGGCACTTCTTAAACACCTAGGCAAGCAGCTTGCACTAAACAGTATGTGCAAAGTCTGATAGAAAACTGGTGCAAAGCCCTTAGTAAATGTGCCCCAGTGTCTTTGGGTGACATGCACTGCTACAACATTAACCACTCCCTCTGGAAGGTGGGGATGTGAGAGACATTGCTCCTCACCCCTCCCTTAGGAATTCACTTCAGCCAAGTTAGCGGTGACAGTGTCAGTGAAGAGGTGGGGTAGCTTGACTGTATACTGGTTACAGGTTCTCTTTGAAAACCTTTCCACAACTAATTCAATATGTTTTTGTCAGCTTTGAAGACTTCTTTTAAGGCCTCATGAACAGCACATAGGTAAATAGACCTAGGGCCCAGAAGTGAAATTGATTTTGGGGCCCTAACTACTGCTACAAAAGACACATTTTTAAGGTCACACTGAAATGATGCATTTGCATGTATTTTTGAAACGCACAGCAAATGCATTAAGTAAAACACATCATTATTAATTATTTAAAAAACACAGATTTGCATGTTTTGATTTATTTGTATTTTCCCATTGTGTTTGCAATGCATTTTAATACCCAATGCAAGCACATGAGTGGTGTCAGAGGCAATGGAGGGTTAGGTCAGTGGGTATAGCTGCCATGATGACATGCTTATTAATATTTATTTACAGAGCAACATTAATTCCATGGTGCTGTACAAGAAAACTTACCACGTGAAATGGTAAGTGTAAGCTGCAAATACCGCGCACCAGCTCAGGGTGAGCTGGTGCCGGAGCTTATTTTCGATATTGTCAAAAACCGCTGTATCGCGGCGGAACAAGCGCTCTCCGGCACTTCCATGTAGGCGTGTGCACGGTCGCGCGCATGGTGCGCCAAAGCTGCTTAACATATAAACATTAAAAAGTGTTTAAACCGCGATACAGCGGTTTATGACAATACCGAAAATAAGCTCTGGCACCAGCTCACCCTGAGCTGGTGCTCGGTATTTGCAGCTTACACCTACTATTTCACGTGGTAGGTTTCCTTTAAGGGATTCATGATCATTACATCAAGACAAGAACAAACGCAAGTACAAATACAAAACTACAGTGATCAAGAAACAAGTAGATTGTCAATAAGTACATGTTATTAATGCTCCCTGCGATACAGTACGGTGTGCACACAGCAATGTGCAGTAGCCATACAATCTAAACCTAGGTTGCACTGAAACTTGGTAGGTAAATACTGAATATTCATTGTATCATAGTTTTGCATTTTGGGCAAAATGTGTATAATCTTTATACACGGTTGTAATTTGCAGGCTATGGAGATTGGCAATGATCTTTGAACTGTAGCATATAAAGATGGATTACATACATAAAGATTGCATAAGCAGGGAATTAAGGTTGAACATACAGTATACGCTCTATTTTGTACACAGTTCAGCCAGGAAATGTGAAATCGTGTTGACAGGTGCATTATATGCGGTCTCTGCTAGTATGATAGAGGTAAAATACAGCAGGAACTGGCTTTCTGCTCTCTTTACATTTAAAGCACATTTCTTACATCAAAAGCCACATTCCCAAGAAAACGCAAAATGTATTATGCATTCATGTGTAATTTTCTTATTTATTTTATGGGATAACCAAGATTCTGAAACAAAGTGGCTCATGTCAAGTCGTCACATTTATTATTTGGTTTAATATATATATGATTACATGTAAAGATGGGCGAATCGATTCTAACGAAGTGGAATTCGTTTAGGATTTGGCACGAATCCAAAGTTTACGGTGATTGGTGGGATCACATTTTTTTCCCCCCTTTATTAGCAAAATGGCCGCAAGCACGATGTGTTACATGGGGCAGAGAACTCTGGGAAGAAAAAAGGAACACCCTTGATCACATGTGCAGCCATGTAAACCTATCACAGCCCTATAAAAACAGATGGCCATTTGCAATCCCATCAAGAAAAAAGGAACACCCTTGATCACATGTGCAGCCATGTAAACCTATCACAGCCCTATAAAAACAGATGGCCATTTGCAATCCCATCATTTCACACTTCATGTGCCGTCTCTAGCGTCTAGCTGCTTCTACTCAGTAGCTGAGTGTGGGAGTGAATTTTGCTCAACGTCCAGGGTGTCCGTTTTGGGGGATCTTTATACCCCAAATTTCAATTCTTTTATGTTGCTAAGCTTGATATCAAGAAATCTGTGTCAAATCCACATAGTTGGTGGAGTGATTTTTTTCTCAAAGTCCAGGGTGTGGCCACAACTTGCGGAGTTTGCAGTAGAGAAGCTGTCCTGCCCAGCCAGGAGTGTGGCATCACAGCGGCTCTTCAGTGCAGCGGGGGGCCATCATTACCCAGAGGTGAACCCGCTTGTCCACCCGTAATGTGGAGAGACTGACCTTTGTCAAGATGAATCAGCCGTGGATCGGCCAGGATTTCAACACACGACTGCCTTATGCATCAAATTAGATAAGCCATGACACCTCCCCCAAACATTGAGAAATGAGTCTGGATTCTAACTACCTGCTTTAGCCACTATTCTGATGCTGTTACCCGCCTGATTATATCTGCTGCCAGTTGCTCCATCTGCCTCCCACCATCTTTATCAGGGACTGGAATTGTCATCCACCTCCACACTCTGTTATTGTGCCATTCTCTGACCTCATGCTGCTGCTGTGCCGCCACCTCCACACTGTATCATTGTGCCACACTGTGGCCTCATGCTGCTGCTACTGCTGCCACCCACCTACACACAGTGTGATTGTGCAATTCTCTGACCTCCTGCTGCTGCTTCCAGCACCTCCACACTTTGTCGTTGTGCCACTCTGTGGCCTACCATGTTGCTGCCACCTCCAGAATTTGTCATTGTGCCACTCTCTGACCTCCTGCTGCTGCTGCCACCACCTCCACACTCTGTCATTGTGCCACACTGTGGCCTACCATGTTGCTGCCACCTACAGAATTTGTCATTGTGCTACTCTCTGACTTCATGCTGCTGCCGCCACCTCCGCACTCTGTCATTGAGCCACACTGTGGCCTACCATGTTGCTGCCACCACCAGTATTTGTCATTGTGCCACTCTCTGACCTCATGCTGCTGCTGCCACCTCCACACTCTGTCAATGTGCCACACTGTGGCCTACTATGTTGCTGCCACCACCATAATTTGTCATTGTGCCTCTCTCTGACCTCATGCGGCTGCCACATCCACACTCTGTCATTGTGCCACTCTGTGGCCTACCATTTTGCTGCCAGCTCCAGAATTTGTCATTGTGCCACTCTCTGACCTCACGATGCTGCTGCCGTCACCTCCATGCTCTCTCATTGTGCCACACTGTGGCCTATGAAGTTGCTGCTACCTCCATGATTTGTCATTGTGCCACTCTGCAGCCTACTCATGTTGGTCCCAACTGACTGCTCTCTCTCTGGAATACCCTGTGATTTCCATAATGCTGTTTTTACCCTCCACCACTCTATGATGTTGCCATTCATCTGTCAGAAGGAATGAAAAGCTTTAGGATTGTTAGCCAAAAGCAGGAGTGGATGACCTTTTACTGGTCATCTCTGTTTTGGATCAACTCCTGTATGTTTTTGGCTTTAGCAATACTGATGGATTATTGAATGATAGAAAGTGGACACTCCCCCCCCCCCTCTCTCTGCAGCTGTGAAGTGGAAGTATAAATGATGTGTGGTTTTACCAATTTCTCTGCAGCTTTTTTATCTCACATCCAACAGTTTTACCCACTATCTCTTCTTTCTGTTGTTAGTCAGATAACACTCCAGTGGGTTGATTCACGTATGACCTATAAGACCTACTTGACCTACATGTTAAATTATATATCACAATGCAATGAGAACATATTGGGGCAGATTTACTTACCCAGTGCTGTCATGATCCAGAGGCACGTTCTCTGGCGTGGATTCGGGTCTTCCGGCGATTCACTAAGGTCTGTGCGCCCGATGTCCACCAGGTGTCGCTGCTGCGCCAAGGTCCGCCGAAGTTCACCTGGTTCTTCCCGGTGCATGTGAGTGCTTGATTTTGCGACACACTTCGTTTTTAAAATTCCACAGTTTTTCCGAATCCGTCGGGTTTTCCGTCAGCCACGCCCCCCCATTTCTGTCGCGTGAAAGCCGGCGCATGCGCCAAAACCCCGGCGGAATTTTGCACAAAATGGAAAAAGTCGGGAAACCCGACAAAAGTGCGGCTGCGGAGCCCCAGTCTGTATAGTTGATGGGTGAATTTTTTATGATACATCCAATGGACCTGACTTTTATAATGTCTATATACACTTGGTGTGATTGGTTCAAGTTCACAGAAAGGTAAATATTAATGTATGATAATATTAATATGTAGAATTATAGAAAATGACTCACTATAGTGGGCACAGACAAGAAATTTCAGCTTGCCATATCTAAAACACTTCAGCTCCATATGAGCAGCTTGGTCAGCATCTGGCATTAACTATATGAATTCATTAATTTTCCTGACCTTTGGATGTGTTTGATTTTGCAAATATCCTTTAAGGGTGAAACCATGACTTTTCAAGTCATTATAGTCCAGAACACAAAGGGGGTGTATCCATGCAGTTACATCTGTTTTCTCTTTTCAAAATGTCTCACAATTGTGACATCTCCTAATCTGTACCAAAATTGCTACTTTTTCAGACATAGCCCACTTTTCACTTCAGACAACTCGAGGTAGGTGTGGTGGACAAACTTATAAAGTGCAACTTTTCAAAAAGTTACTAATTTAGGGGCATAATTTGGGCATCAATTTAGTCCTCCAGTCTTAGGAAAAACATAGGCATTAGTAGTAGTTTTGAACTATAAAATTACATATTCACTGCAGACATCAACACCACATGTGCAACAGAACTCCTAAGTCTACAGAAGTCTATAAAACTGGAGTAAAATCCTTCATTAACAGCATTCTGTCTATCACAGCATTCCATGTAAAGAGAATGGGGCTCATTTACTAAGGGTCCACGGACCGCACAAACGTTAGATATTCAGACGATTTTGCATTTGCGCCGCATTTAAAAGAGTATTGTGTCACACGCGATTTTGGCGCAATCGCTCCGGCTTTCATGCGGCACAAATCGGGGGACAGGCATTCGGACGATCCGATGGATTCGGACAAACCGCGGGATTGAACTTAAAAATTGTGTCACAAGCCAAGCACTTACATGCACCGGAAGAAAGATGGTGAACTCCGGCGGACCTGATCAGGGAAGCAACGCATTCATCAAGTCGGGCGTACAATGTAAGTGAATCGGGGCACAGTGCATTGTCGTCGGACAATGCACTTTCGGGATCTTCTCCGGAATGGGTAAGTCACTTGAGTACAGAAACCTTAACACCTAAACTATAGGTTTGTAAACACCTCCATCAGTGAAGTATATTTGTGGTGAGAAATCGTGGTGGTTTCGAATAACACTAAAGTGGGTATTCATCAGGGCTTCTGCGCCTCGCAAGAAATAACTTAACTTATTGCTAGCACTTGCGATTATTTTTCCTTTCCGCCAACTCCATGCCAGGGGGTGTGAAAGGGGTTGCGGGTAGCCAGGGGTGGGTTAGGCGGCGCAGGGCATTCCTGACCCTGCCCCTACACACTCGCAGCAACCTGCAAATTTTCGTATGTGAAAAGTAGCCGGCTATGTTTATTTCTATGCCAGGTAGTCCCGGCATAGAAATTAGCTCTGTGCAGGCTCCATAACGGATACATCAAGTGGCTGGGCTATCATACGCCGGAACACAAGCACCGATGTATGATAAATAAGCCCCCAAGCCTTTTTGCACAATGATGTTTGCAGAATGGAATACAGCAGCCAAAAGATGTGAGGTTTGGGATGCAGCCAAAAAAAGAGGAAAGAATCCCTGAATCAAATGTTCCACAGCCATAAATACATGGAATAGCTGTGCAATGTACAACTTTGCGGTTTACAAAGGATGTCAGATGAAAGCGTGCTAAATTACAACAATGCTGTCACCATTTGTTCTGTTTTTAACAGTTTTTCTGCATCCTATTGGTATTAGGTTGTGAATAAAGAATCATGGAAATTATCCTTATGTAAAATATACTAAGTGGTGGGTATTCCTCAAACCATGACTTCCCCACCCTACAGCACCCTCACACCAAATAGCTGTTATTCAGTGGGGCATTGGACAAACTAGGGGGGGGGGCTTTGTCATTTACCATAGCCGACACCAGGTTTGTGGCGTAGAATTCATCCAAAGCCTCTTAGTATATACAGCATGTCATGTGCTGGTAAGTGGGGGGGGGGGGGGATTAATTAATAACCTGTGTCAGATTTATGGAAAAAAAAATGTAAAATGCCTTCCAAGCCTTTTTGAAGGTGCTCAGGCCATTTCTTTGCACTTTTCTGACTTGTAACACATTAGTGTGGCCTCAAGAAAGGGGACATGGTTGGCAGGAAATAGTCCATGCAACAAAAAAGAAAGAAGGTGCACCACATTGTGGTACACAGTTTAGAGCAGGTAAAAGCAGATCTAAAAGGAGAACTCAACAGTCTAGTACTAAAAAACAGACAACAAGGTGATAAATACCCCCTCCTTGTATTTAGTTGTAAGGTTCATTTTGACAAGCATACTGTGGGGCAGGCACATTTACTTACTCGTCTGCTGGAGTTCCCCAAAAGTGCATTGTCCGACCGGAATGCACTAGGCCGCGATCCACTAATTGTGCGCCCGATATCATGCATGTGTCGCTTCCCCGCTCAGATCCGACAAATTTCACCTTCTTCTTCCCGGTACATGTAAGTGCTTGATCTTGCGACACAATTTGTGTATTAAATCCCGCACTCAGTCCAAATCAGTCAGATCGTCCAACGGCCCGCCCCCCAATTTCTATCGCATGAAAGCCGACACAGCCGCACCACAGTCCAATCACACGCAACACAATCCCTTGTTAAATACCTGTCACAGTGGTGCAAATCCTGAAAATGTCAGAAAATCCGACAAAATTGCGGCCACCGACCCTTAGTAAATAAGCCCCAGTATCTCCATTTTTAACAAATATACTAAACATGGTGCTGAAAGCTACAAAACAAGGATTGACCATTTTATGCCGTGTAAATACATACAATGGGGCAGATTTACTTACACGGCCCATTCGCGATCCAGCGGCGCTTTCTCTGCGCTTGATTCGGGTCCGGCCGGGATTTATTAAGGTAGTTCCTCCGCCATCCACCAGGTGGTGCTGCTGCACTGAAGAGCATCGGAACGCACTGGAATACACCGAGCCGGCCTGAGTGAAGGTAAGTGCAATTTTCGTGACACTTTTTTTTTAAAAATGCGGCGGTTTTTCTGAATCCGTCGGGTTTTCGTTCGGCCACACCCCCGATTTCCGTCGCATGCATGCCAGCGCCGATGCGCCACAATCCGATCGCGTGCGCCAAAATCCCGGGGCAATTCAGGGGAAATCGGCGCAAATCGGAAAAATTCGGGTAACACGTCGGGAAAACGCGAATCGGGCCCTTAATAAATGACCCCCAATATATGTAGTACGTAGAATTATAGTCAAATGTTCATTAAAATGAAATCAATTTAATGGTTGAAGTGTTCTCTAGTATATCCATATGATTTCCTGATGAGTCTGAAGAATTTACATCAACCGTAAGATTCTTAGTTACACAAGTGAATATACTGAAGTTTCTGGTGTTGCCTATATGAATTTTTTATGTATCTGTGTGATGATTTTAACATATAAAAAGCACTTCAGACTCATTTTCATATTCCAAAGAGAAGTTTTGGCATGGAATGCACAGCTGGATATTGAAAACAAAGATATGGTTGGCATGTTTGGACAATGATAGAGAATGATTACCTTTAAAGTGATTAAACTTCATAAAATTGTTTTGTTTACAGTGAATTTTATTGAAACGAAAAGTAATGCAACAGAAGATAAGTTCTGGTATTACAAAAAAAACATAAAAAATTACAAATGGGCATAATAAAATATTCCTAAAGGGCTGGGTTATATCATGTTTTCTGTAATGTGTATGTAAATGAAAGTGTAGAATGTAAGTTAATTTACCAATATACATGTATTAAAAGTTCTGCAACACTTTCCTGCAGTGTAAAGTAAAGTCCCTGCTTCAAAAAATATCTTTTACCCCTTTAGCTGCCATTCCTGTCCATAAAATGGCCTCAGATTGAGGGTCATTTTATGCTAACTGTCCATGACCAAATTCATACTTTCCTCTGCCCCAGCTCCCGTTCTCAAATGGCAGCACCCATCACTGCCATCTTGTGTTTGTATACAGAAGCCGGCAGCAACGTATGTCTACACCCTCTGTTTACATAAAATAGGTAACTGGGTAAAGGGGAATCTCAAAATAGTATAAATCCCAAAAGTGTGTCACAATGTTTAGTACAGTTCTCTAATTAACACCTAATAATGAATATGTGCACCTGTCGGAGACAATCACACCAACCTATAAAAAAGAACAAGCCATTACAAAAGAAAATTAAAAGATAAAATACTGTATTTCATCAACTAAAGTACAATACAGTAATTCATGTAATTAAAAAGAAGACTTCTGCTATTCCCAAGTCTACCTTGCATGTGGTATACAAATAAAAGTTCTAAATACTGTTAATAAATAGATTGGAGACATTGGGGGTCATTTACTAAGGGCCCGATTCGCGTTTTCCCAACGTGTTACCCGAATATCTCCGGTTTGCGACGATTTCCCCTGAATTGCCCCGGGATTTTGGCGCACGCGATCGGATTGTGGCGCATCGGCGCCGGCATGCACGCGACGGAAATCGGGGGGCGTGGCCTAACGAAAACCCGACGGATTCTAAAAAACCGACGCATTTTTAAAAAAAAATGTGCCGCCAAAATTGCACTTACCTTCACTCAGCCCGGCTCGGTGTATTCCAGCGCGTTCCGATGCTCTTCAGTGCAGCAGCGCCACCTGGTGGATGTCGGAGGAACTACCTTAATAAATCCCGGCCAGACCCGAATCCACTGCAGAGAACGCGCCGCTGGATCACGAATGGGCCGGGTAAGTAAATCTGCCCCATTGCCTACAGAATAATCACATAGGAGGTTATTTATCATTGGTTTTCCTGGGTTTTTTTGACGTAAAAAGTCTCACAAAGTGGCATTTTGGGGGGAATTTTGACTGCTTAAAAGACCCACATGGCTATTTCCGCATCTTCATTTATCTGGCCTAAACATAGAATTACTGCTAGTGCAACACCATGCAAAGCCAGATTCATGGCTTAGGACTTTTGCAAAAAATCCCATAAAAATTCTCCTATTCACTCGAGTCCGCTGTTGGTGTATGTGCTGAGACTTTTTCTGAATTTTGAGACCTTTTTAAAATAAAAATCCCCATCAGAAAGTAGACCATGAGAACATTTATATGATGGTGCTATATAAATATAGATTATTATTATTTTTTAAAGGGCCAAAGCCACTTTAATGAATATGATCGGCAGCGGAGCTCCAAAAATGGAAATAGAACTGTCCCGAGGGGCCGCCTAATGATAAATACCCTCATAGAATTAATATCGCTAAGGGAAGCCTCCATGAAGATGGCAACCAGAAGTACATTTTGGCTTAGAACGCCTACCCCCGGAAGACATTGATATCTCCATTTTGCCTTGTGGTAGCTTCTGGAATGACTGCTGCATTTTTCTTTACAATTCAGTAAAGTGTTGTACTGTATTTTACATGATGAAATAAAGTATTGTATCTTTTATTTATCTTTTGTAGTGGCATGTCCTTTTTTATAGGTAGGTGTGAGCTTCTTTTTAATTAATTAATAATTAATTCCTTTATTTATATAATGCACACAGATTACGCAGCGCTACACAGAGCTTGCCAAATTGGTCCCTGTCCCCAATGGAGCTCACTATCTAATCAATCTACCAGTATGTTTTTTGGCATGTGGGTGGAAACCAGAGAACACTATAGAAATCTGCGCAAACACAGAACATTCAAACTTTTTGCAGATGTTGACCCTGAGACTTGAACTCAGGACCCCAGCTTTACATGCAGAGTTTGGCGTAGACACACGTATACAACTTCACTCCTACTATTGTACAAAAACTCTTGAAGTAGCAGGAGAGCGGCTGTATTTGTATGTCACGGCCAAACTCGGCTGTAGATAGATGTGCGTTGTCGCCGGCCTCTGTATAGAGACACACGTTGGCAGTGAACGGCTCCGCCATGGGAGAACGGGAGCGGGGGAAGATGTAATTATGAGTGCTTTTTTTATTTTTGAAAACCCCACCTTTCCCAGCTGTACATAATTTTTTTTTAATCCCAGACAACAGTTACAATCACATGGCCTTTTTTTTTGGAAGGGAACGGCAGTTGACGAATTAAAAGACATTTCTGAACCAGGACGCTTTAATTTACAAAAAGCGGTACAGAACTTTTAATAGATGTATATTAGTAATTTAACTAATATCCTGCCCCCCCCCCCCCACACACACACACTTACGCACACATTACAAAAACATGAGGTAAAGTGGCTAACCTCTTCAAGTTATGAGTCCTTTTCATTGAAGTGTTTTCGGGCACTGCAGGCTCCTTCACCTTGCATGTGGTGTATTCAATGAGGGGCATCTGTGGTGACCTCTATACCCGTGGCATCTCTACGGCCAGTCAGTGACATGCTGTGATGTTTGAGCCAGACAACCCTCTTAAGGAATTTCCCTTAATGTAGTTCCATGATTTATCAGGCAAGGTACAGTACTAGCAACATAACACTTTATAATGACTGTGTGTTTCTTTTTTTGGCTTTAGGCAGAAAATACAATTATCATTCATGGCTTTACTAAAGGACTTTGATGGTCTGGGTCATTTGCGACATGTTAATTACCGGTAATTGATCTAATTGAAAGCTTGTGTAGTATCTGCATAATGCTAATGAACAAGTCTGAGGTGACTTATGCAGAAGGAATATCAAATGAAGTTAATAATTAACTGTAACCGTCTGGAATAATAAGAAAGAAATAAGCAAATGATACAATAAAAACTGATCTTATGAGTCTAGATGGAGAATATCCTGTTGACTGCGAGATGCACTTTCTCAGAACTAATAGCATTAATGGATCATAAACTGCTGGATGATCAGGTGGAGGGAGATAATTAAACTGCTACATCTTACTCATAGAAAAGGACCGTTTTGGTCGTAATTAGTAATTATTCAAGATGAAGTATTTGTACTGTTATAAAACATATAATAATGGTTAAGTACTGAAACGAAAAATGTTTTTCCACATTAATGGCTCATTACAAGTGCTCTTAGCTAGTAACAGAATAATATTATGGTGTGTTCTTAACACGGACTATTATGCCGCAGAGGATAATTAGGGTGTATACCATGACTGATAAAATAATTAAAGTGAAAACAGTTTAAGATGGGCCATTGAAAAAGCTATGTGAAATTAAAATTGCAATTCACCTAATAAAATAATGATATACAGATGTGGTATTTAATATTCTGTATATGGACTACTTTATGTACAGCGGGGGGAAAGTATTTAGTCAGCCACCAATTGTACAAGTTCTCCCACTTAATAAGACCAGAGACGCCTGTAATAATTACCATCGGTAAACCTCAACTTTGAGAATCACATTGGGGCACATTTACTAAGGTGCTTGCGCCAGTTTTAATGTCGGACTTTCATGTGAAAACTGCTGGCACATGTATTTAAGAAGTGTCCGCGCCACATATGTGTTGCACACAACCCTTCTGTGTCACGGCTCCATTTTTCTACAGGCAAATTTTATCACTGAAATGTAAACATGTGATTAAAATCATATAAAAACATGCTGCATGAAATGTGTGGCGCGTTTCGATGCCCAGACCAGGGATCGTCATTTGTAGTAACTTATCATGACATCAGTTTGCTTTGTGAAGCTCCTTTACCAGGCATATACTTATTGATACATGTCTAACTAATAGGAAAGCTAAGAAAGGAAACATCTAGACTTCAAATGGACCATCTAAACCAGGGTTGTCAAACTCATTTTAGCTGAGGCCACATCAGTTTTCTGATTGTTTTAAGAGGCCAATTGCAATGCTGCTATGGTGCCAACAAGAGCATGTGGGGGAAGACCCATAGAAGACACATTAGGCTTATGTGCTAAGGCTGTCACAGGACCCGGAGTAGGTTCTCTGATAAAGATCAAGCCATGGCTGTTGTGGCACTGCCTGTTAAAACCTGTATTTATTTGTAGTGGACCTTGAGGACCACATAAAATTTAGGTGGTTGGCCAGAATTTGACCACGGGCCTTGTGTTCGATGTATTGATCTAAACATATACACTCACCGGCCACTTTATTAGGTACACCTGTCCAACTGCTCATTAACACTTAATTTCTAATCAGCCAATCACATGGCGGCAACTCAGTGCATTTAGGCATGTAGACATGGTCAAGACAATCTCCTGCAGTTCAAACCGAGCATCAGTATGGGGAAGAAAGGTGATTTGAGTGCCTTTGAACGTGGCATGGTTGTTGGTGCCAGAAGGGTTGGTCTGAGTATTTCAGAAACTGCTGATCTACTGGGATTTTCACGCACAACCATTTCTAGGGTTTACAGAGAATGGTCCGAAAAAGAAAAAACATCCAGTGAGCGGCAGTTCTGTGGGAGGAAATGCATTGTTGATGCCAGAGGTCAGAGGAGAATGGGCAGACTGGTTCAAGCTGAAAGGCAACAGTGACTCAAATCGCCACCCGTTACAACCAAGGTAGGCAGAAGAGCATCTCTGAACGCACAGTACATCGAACTTTGAGGCAGATGGGCTACAGCAGCAGAAGACCACACTGGGTGCCACTCCTTTCAGCTAAGAACAGGAAACTGAAGCTACAATTTGCACAAGCTCATCGAAATTGGACAGTAGAAGATTGGAAAAACGTTGCCTGGTCTGATGAGTCTTGATTTCTGCTGCGACATTCGGATGGTAGAGTCAGAATTTGGCGTCAACAACATGAAAGCATGGATCGATCCTGCCTTGTATCAACGGTTCAGGCTGGTGGTGGTGGTGTCATGGTGTTGGGAATATTTTCTTGGCACTCTTTGGGCCCCTTGGTACCAATTGAGCATCGTTGCAACGCCACAGCCTACCTGAGTATTGTTGCTGACCATGTCCATCCCTTTATGACCACAATGTACCCAACATCTGATGGCTACTTTCAGCAGGATAATGCGCCATGTCATAAAGCTGGAATCATCTCAGACTGGTTTCGTGAACATGACAATGAGTTCACTGTACTCAAATGGCCTCCACAGTCACCAGATCTCAATCCAATAGAGCATCTTTGGGATGTGGTGGAACGGGAGATTCGCATCATGGATGTGCAGCCGACAAATCTGCGGCAACTGTGTGATGCCATCATGTCAATATGGACCAAAATCTCTGAGGAATGCTTCCAGCACCTTGTTGAATCTATGCCACGAAGAATTGAGGCAGTTCTGAAGGCAAAAGGGGGTCCAACCCGTTATTAGCATGGTGTACCTAATAAAGTGGCCGGTGAGTGTATATTTAGCAGTAGTGACTTTGTTTGTGTGATGTCATAACTTAATACAGACAGTCCCCTACTTAAGTATACCCAACTTACAAGCCACCTCTAGTTACAAACGGACCTCTGGATGTTGGTAATTTACTGTATTTTATCCTTAGGCTACAATAAACAGCTACAACAGTTATCAACGGTGTCTGCAATTAAGCTTTATTGTTAATCCTGGTTCTTATGTCACAGAGACCAAAAAAATGTTGTCCGGGTTACAATTATAAACTATACAGTTCCAATTTACATACAAATTCAACTTAAGAACAAACCTACAGAACCTATTTCTTACTTAACCCTGGGGACTGTCTGTAGTTTTTTTTTTTGCTAATGTAAAGATGGGCAATAACTTGATGCTTGAGTATGGTCTTGTTAATTGTAAGTGTAAATACTGTATGCAGAATGACCTTACAATTTAACTCCTGTTTCTGAGCAGCAGATACTCCTTCCCAAGGAGTTGCCGTTATATATTAAGACTAAATGTGAGTAGAATAGCCTTAAAAATTTAGATTACATCATTGAGCACTAAACAAGATTTCTTCATCCATTTTGTGAGCTTTGAGACAAAAACTAGCCATTGTTATTTGTTACTATGTTACTATGTCTAACATGGATTTCTCTTTCATTAATTTTAATAATGTCTTTCATATCCTTGTGGGTAATGTATATTTCACGGGTCTTGATTATATATACTGAATGATATTGTGTGAATTTGACTGCAAATGAATAGACTTGCAAACACCATGCAGTTTTATTTCATTACTTTAAGTAGATAGGATCCAAAATAAATATTAGCATGAAACAGATTCTCCGACTCCCACATTTTTCATATTTGACATTTGATGATGTCATCAGAAAAAAATGTCTTCATGGAAATCAGGTTAAACAATCAGCAAAAGTGGAAAAAAAGAATATGCAAATACAATGTAATAAAAGCAGGACCTTTCTTTCAGTTTTCTATGCAATAATAAGAAAAAACTTTATGAACAAATATGAAAAAAATTCCCATCTGTGTCCTAGAGATTATTTTTGGTCAGCCCATTATTTCTGTTTTTTATATATAATTTATTCTAAATTTTAAATAGTATAACCTGTATAAAGTAAAACAATGTGCTTCTTTGCATGAGCAGGGGCATTACAGTGGCACCTAAAATAAATGGTCTCTTAGTACAACTCTTTTAGAATGTTTTTTGGAAATTTACCAAGTAGGAATGGATTACCCTGGTTCCCTGAAAAAAAGACACTCCCCGAAAAAAAGTCGTAGTGCAATATTTTTAAAAATAAGACCTTGCGGCAGTCAATGCTACATCATCCACTCACGCCATGTGCAACATCCCTGCCAACACAGGCTTAACCTAGTGTTGCAAAATCAACATCCCTCTCTAATCAATAGGGTTTTCTCTACAGCCTGATCAACTCCAGGGCGGTCTCAAGTGTCTGGATATGGTAATGAAGCTTATGAATATCTGCCTGAGAAGGCACATATACTTGTGTGACCAATCAGATGTACTGTTACTGTTACGATGCAAGAAGAATGCTGGTTAGATAATAGGCTTGCCACCTCACAAGGGCAGGTTATAAACCCTTTGCTCGCTCTCTTACTGCCCCAAATGGACTGAGAGGCACATGTGTCTGTGGCTTGCTTCCCTGACACCCTTGGCCTACTTAGAGACCAGCCCCCAAGCAGACATCCCCCTTTAGGATTCTGTCCCGGCCTACTGTTGAAGCAGCCAACTTTCCTATATACACTGAATGATATTGTGTGAATTTACCTGCAAATGACCATTGCATAGTTCCAATAAAAGAACTGTAAGTTGACTGCTTTACAAACTCTGCCTCTGAGTGATCCCTGAAAGGCTGTTACCACCACAGGCACCCCATTCACCACCACCAGGGACCCTCTACATTGGGGTTGCCCCAGGGAGAAATCTTCATTTTCAGCCCCTCTCTTCATTTCTTGTACTTCTACCTGAAGAGACCTCTGTTCCCTGGTACCCAGCAACCTGGCCAAAGACGAGCGCTAGGCTGCGCTCAGCCAGCCACTCAGCTCTGGCTGTCCTCAAGCCATGAAAAAGGCTAGGCCCCGGTGGGCGATACATTACATAGCATTAGAAGATCATTTAGATACTGCAAGATGTTGTGACATAGGTGAAGAATTCACGGGATAAAATCACTGACGGTTGCATTACAAGCAGCTATCTAGACAAGAAGGGGTCATTGAAGGAAAGTGCGAAATAAGAGAGATGTGGGCCAATAATTCTAATAGAAATGGAGTCAAAAGAAATTCAGAATGAAATTTAGAGTTTGGCGATTTTTTTTTGTCTATAAATGTAGAGATTGTTAAATGTACCATAGATTGTTGTTAGAGTTACAAGACTTCCTTGATGGAATTCAGATGGTTATTGTCACAGGTGCCCCAGCGACCCCTGTCTTGGGTCTCTGTGCAACCCATCATGATAGCTGCAGCCTCACGGCTCCGTTGGTCGGGCGCGTGCGTCCCCACTGCTAATTGGTGCTGCCAGCCGCCTGACCTGATAAGTGGCCATCCTCTTCCTTTGAACCCTGCCAGAAAGCTTAATTTTGTGACTTCTGTGATTACCCATTGTGACCTTTGTTTCCATTCCTGACCTTGATTCTCTGCCACCTGTCTTGACCTTCCACTATGTTCCTGAATTCAATCCTGTGCCGTCTGTCCTGACCTCCTGCCTTACTATGACTCTGATTATGCTTGCCGATTATCTGCCTCACTTTGGTGTGAGGAAAGTTGCGCCTGTGGAGTGGCCTTTTTGATCATGACTAAGGCCGTCTAGGCAGAAACGCGTAGATCTTTTCACGTGTAACTTGGGATATCACGTTGTGTATGCCCTATTCAACTTTTCACTTTGTTTAAATAAAGGAA
Source organism: Engystomops pustulosus (assembly GCF_040894005.1). Taxonomy (NCBI): domain Eukaryota; kingdom Metazoa; phylum Chordata; class Amphibia; order Anura; family Leptodactylidae; genus Engystomops; species Engystomops pustulosus. Next base: position 173,708,001 of record NC_092413.1, on the reverse strand, counting down.
AATCAATTTTTAACTCCACCGGAACCTGTGCTGGACTAAAGTTTTTTCCTTCCTTGTGGAGTGACCTTGTGGTATACTGCGGCAGCAAGTCCAACCCGCTTTGCAGTGGGCTCTGGTGAACATCTGGTGCCACTTAGACTCCACTTCCAGGTGTCAGCTTATGTCACTGCTCATGGTGGTTCAGTGGGTCCACCACCACCGACAATGTACTTGCTGACATGACTACAGTATATTAATAAATGCTGATTTTTTAGTTCAACAATAAATGTGATCTTTTTTTCATAGAAAAATAAGACATCCCCTGAAAATAAGACCTAGTATCTCATTAGGAGCAAAAATTAATATAAGACACTGCTTTATTTTCGGAGAAACATGGTTAGCTGATGTTTCTTTGTGAACATCAAACACATCGTAAATCTGAGAAACCATTTTAATTCAAAGGTTAATTAAATCTATTAATCACTCTATTCAACTGAAAGCATATAAATTGGAACATCAAGATCAGAAATTAAAAATGATACAATTGAAACTACTTTGTTTCTTTGACATATATAACTGAATCGGGCCAAACACATGAATTAGGGACACCAAAAATCACCAAAAATAAATATCCCAAAGGCATTGCAGTTCTTTCCTAAATGCGGCACATCTCATCTCATGAGGTCTAGGAGCACTTATGCCTTTACCATTCCATATGGACCTGCTGGTGGTTAAGAGTTTCATATGTATTTGACAAGTTCCCTCTAAGTGACATAGGTATCAAAATCAGTTTCATATACAGAAAACTGACTTCAAATGATAATAATATTACATTTTCCTGTGATGCAAGGACTATAAAACAGTTATTACTACATGTTAGTTACATAGTGGCTACATTAATGAAACCACTCAAATGACACAAGATTTGCCTATAAAGTTACACACATCCCCAAAGAAAATGAGTAAATACAGACTGTACCAAATGTTGTGTGTGAAACTAACTTTAGCTTTCCTTCCAGAGTTGGACTGGCCCACCGGAAAACCAGAAGATCCAACGCTGGGCCCTGGCTCTATACTAAAACTGGGCCCGATACATATGGAAGAAAACAACCTAGTTTGGAGGTTGGCATGCTCTATGTCCTAGGAAATGAACGGCCGACCCCCATAATAATTTTATCTGGTGGACCCAAGGATTTCCCAGTCCAACACTCTTCCCTTCCTCTAAACACAAATGGAAAAATAAACCCGCTCACCAGTATGTTTCAAGGTCCAAAGGGTTCTCCTACATGGGTGCACAAGAGCATGGACCATGACTAAGAACTCAGAATTTACAGCAGTCCAAATCATGTTGTTTGATATATTCCTTTGTCACTTATTAATGAATTAATAAAAGAAGATAAGTTTATTCAACTGGAGTGCAGGAAATATTTTTCAACTTTAATTTTTTCAATAGTGGCTTTATAAGTCTTATAGATGGTGTGCTGGGAAGCATTGCTTTATACAGGGAGATGTGAAATCAGTAGACACGTACTGTATGTGGTGTATGAGCAAAAGAGGTTACAGACACTCAAGGATCGAGAATTTAGAAAATGAACAGAAGGAGCATCAAAATGATCAGATACCCACAAACATAGGCTGTAGGGAAAATAATGCTATAGAGAAATCACTAGAAGAAAACAATTATGGCTTAGTAAGTAATTCCATTTATATCTAGAGATTGTCAACCCCCTCCCCCGCCCAACAGATTGTATTTGCTAGAGGTAACCCTGAGGCTACATACAGACATTTTGTTGCAGAATTTTCTAATTTTAACTATTCAATGGTGACTGCTATCTCAAGCTGTGTACTGAGCTACATGCAACCCAATGTAATGCGCTTAATGGCAGATATAGAGTGATGGTTAAAAAAGAAAAACCTTACTACAAAAGTGAGTGCCTTATCAGCTAGACTGATGGTACCACCCAGTATGGTAGAACTATACAGCTCAATAAACAATAATGTCACTAGGAAACATACTTCAAGCTCCGCAAAGGTAACCTGTATACTATATGCAGATAAAATAGCTGATCCATGGCAGCTCCCACAAGTTAGATTTTTGGATTATAAATCTTAAAGTTATGGATAGTCCATTCATAAGAAATTTACCATCAAAATCAATCATGCCTCTCCCCCTTTTGACCAAAAAACGGTAACACCCAATTGTCCATTTATTCATAAAATGTTAGGACAATGCAGACTTGCACCTATAATTGCACCAAAGATGAGATAGAGGCTATCAAGCATCTGGAGAAGGACACCAGCATCACCATAAAACCCTCGGATAAAGGGGGTAATGTGGTGGTGCTGGATGATTCCCAATATGTACGGATGTGTGAAGACCTACTTAGAGACCATTCGACGTATGAAGTACTAAATTCGAATTCTACAACACCATATAAAAGGGAACTGGAGAATTGCCTTAAGAAAGCCCTTGAAGAAGGCCTTATTGATAAGTCGGAATTTGACTTTCTATGCCCCAAATATCCTACAGTAGCTACCTTCTATAGTCTCCCCAAGGTCCATAAGGGAACCTCACCACTCAAGGGGAGACCTATAGTATCGGGAGTAGGAAGCTTGAGCCAAAATGTTGGGGTTTACATTGACGAAATTCTACGACCATTCGTCGAGACGTTGCCCTCATATTTGAGGGACACTACAGACTTACTGAAACGAATTGAAAATATTGTAGTGGGGGAGGACGTATGGCTCACGAGTATAGATATAGAAGCCCTTTACTCGTCAATACCCCATGATTGTGGCATACGAGTGGTACAATACTTTCTCCGCTCCAGGGGAATCCAGTTTAACTCCCACAATGACCTCATCTGCTACCTCCTGAATTTCTCCCTCACACATAACTACTTTCTCTTTAATGGCCAATTCTTCCACCAGCTCAGGGGCACTGCGATGGGTAATCCATGCGCACCAACCTACGCAAATTTGCTCCTGGGCTAGTGGGAGGAAACTGTGGTCTTTGGGGACACACCAATACCTGGTGTGGAATGTGTCGAAATATGGCTTCGCTTTATTGATGATGTGTTTGTTCTGTGGAAAGGGGAGAAAGAAGGCTTCCTGCACTTCATAGAGGGGAAACGAAAAACAGGGGTGAGGTCAATGGGGCACTGACCAAAACCCACCCACACAGAGTATATATATATACACCTACATAGAACAGAGAAAGAGCAAATAATTGATGTAAGCAACCTTGTGGTTAAAAAGTCAATTTCATTTTATTATTTTATACATATTAAATGACAAACAAAAATTGGAGCAACACACAGAAAGAATTGCACAGTACCCAATGTAAACTCAAAAAATATAGCAGCAGAGGTTCCCTAGGATAACAGAATAATGCCACTAGCCCAAGGTAAGGCCAGTAAATAGTAATACTAAGAATAATAGGACTCTAACTATGGCATAGCAAAGGATGATAGAATGAGTAAAGGGAAACCACTTCAGTGCATCTAGGTAACATACAGACCGTGGGTGCTGTGCAGAACCCCGACACGTGTTTCGCCAGGAAACAGCTTCGTCTGGGGGACTACTAAGCAAAGGGAGAGGCAGGGCTTAAAAATATGGACCGTCCTATCAGGAATCGCCAGCAATTATTAGATGTTGAACACCTGGTATGCAGGAAACTGGTAGAAGGATGTTCAGCTTGCCGTATATGAAGCCCGTGACGTCACAGCGTCCAAGACGCGAGATTACCGGGCTAAGTTCAGAAGGTCTCAGCAAGTCTGCAAATATCGCGAGATTACGGAACATCGCGATGTGTGCAGGAAACTGAGTGGGAGGATGCTGGGCTTGCCGTGTATGTAGCCCGTGATGTCACAGCGTCGCGAGACGCGTGATTACCGGGATAGGCCCAAGAGATCTCGGCATGACTGTAAATCTCGCGAGACTACGGATCCTAACGATAACGGGACAAATATAAAGAAATGGAATGAAAGTATAAAGGTAAGTATTTGGAGAAACCCTAAATACAGGACACCAGTAATAAAATATTATAGAACAGGGGAGCATGTGTACTATGTGTAATATAAGCAATATGCAACACCCACGGGGATATTTTGAGTGTGGTGTGCGTGATAGATACATGATCATACACAATAGATAAATACATAATAAATATACAATTAGAAAGTATGTCATAAAAGGAATATCAATAGATTATAAATAGTGGTGTAAAAAATACTGTGCAAAGAAAGAAGCATATTAAACACACTATAAAAAAGTGGAAGAACTAGAAAATACCTAAAAATCTTGTACATAGATGATATATATGTGTATTATATAAATGACATAAACAGATACAGTAGTATACCTACTACAGGTGCATAAAAACATTTTTGTATAAAACAGTACATAGTTGCAAAACTACATAGTAAGTAAATATATATAAGAGTGGGTGACCAAAAACCACACGTGCTAGTGCAAAGTGCTAGTGCAAATAAAACGTGACACAAATCATGCAAAAGACTTTATGAATATATATGAAATAAGGATGTATAAAATTGGGAAAAGAGGGCTGGGGATGGGGGGGATATTTAATGTCCCAGAGAAAGTCATGAGGGCTAATGGCTTGAATGGAACAGCATCAGATAGATGGACGCACAGGAACAATCCAAAAGGGCGGTCAACTAGAAAAAATAATAAAAACAAAAACAGAGAACATGATAAAAACAAAATAGAGAAGTAAATAAAAAAGTAAACTATGGATAAAAGATGGTATCATCTCCAATTTACTTAGCAAACAATCCAAACCTCAGAAAGTAAAGGAACCCCGGAACTTACAAAAATGGCACATAGCTCAGGTTTTCATTCAACCCTTTGGGGGTAATGGTATTAAGTATAAAAATCCATCTAGCCTCTTTCTGTGCTAGAGTTCGTTTCCAATTACCCCCTCTGCCATCAAGTAGGACCCTATCAATGCCTCTTACCTTCAAGAGTGAGCTGTAAATTGCTGTCAAATTCTACGTCTCTAGCTGATTCAATGCCAAGGACGTGTTCTCTAACCCTTCTTCGCAGTTCTCTTGATGTGAGGCCAACATACGATAGACCACACGGGCAGGTCGCCAGGTATATGACCCCTACAGTAGTACAAGTAATGGAATGAGTAATCACATATTTTTTCTGCTGAGATGAATCCCAAAAATCAGTCGAGTTTTCCACATTAGGACAGGCCACACATTCCTGTCCGTAATCTCGCAATATTTGCAGACTTGCCGAGACCTTCTGAATTTAGCCCGGTAATCTCGCGTCTTGGACGCTGTGACGTCACGGGCTTCATATACGGCAAGCTGAACATCCTTCTACCAGTTTCCTGCATACCAGGTGTTCAACATCTAATAATTGCTGGCGATTCCTGATAGGACGGTCCATATTTTTAAGCCCTGCCTCTCCCTTTGCTTAGTAGTCCCCCAGACGAAGCCGTTTCCTGGCGAAACACGTGTCGGGGTTCTGCACAGCACCCACGGTCTGTATGTTACCTAGATGCACTGAAGTGGTTTCCCTTTACTCATTCTATCATCCTTTGCTATGCCATAGTTAGAGTCCTATTATTCTTAGTATTACTATTTACTGGCCTTACCTTGGGCTAGTGGCATTATTCTGTTATCATAGGGAACCTCTGCTGCTATATTTTTTGAGTTTACATTGGGTACTGTGCAATTCTTTCTGTGTGTTGCACCAATTTTTGTTTGTCATTTAATATGTATAAAATAATAAAATGAAATTGACTTTTTAACCACAAGGTTGCTTACATCAATTATTTGCTCTTTCTCTGTTCTATGTAGGTGTATACTTCATAGAGAGGCTCAATGATAACAACCTTAACCTCAGATTTACATGCAACAGGATTCATTACCCTTCTTAGACGTTCTAATTTTAAAAACCAAAGAAGGGACCCTTGAAACAGACATATACAGAAAACCCACAGCAACTAATAGTTTGCTAAGATGGGAAAGCAACCACCCGTCTTCACTGAGGAAGGGCATTCCAAGAGGCCAGTTCCTAAGATTACGGAGAAACTGCAGTAACAAAAGAAGATTTAAAAGACAGGCCGATGATTTGAGAGGGAGATTTAGAGAGAGGGGGTACCCAGATGAGATTCTAAGGTCAGCTTACCAATATGCAAAGGATAAGGAGAGGGGTACACTATTGGTCCCTAAGGCTTCAGAAGAGGTTGAATCCAATAAAAACATCCGCTTCATAACAACATTCGACAACGGCGCAAGTCAAGGGAGAGAAATCCTACAAAGACACTGGGATATACTACTCCTAGACCCAGACCTCAAAGAGGTCCTTCACATGCAACCCCAGATCACATTTAAAAAGGGAAGATCCCTAAAGGACCACCTTGTACACAGCCATTATACCCGCCCCCAAAACAACAGGGGACATGGCTGGAGAGACAAATTAAGGGGTGTTACAAATGTAGAAGCTGTGTGGCGTGTGAATATATGACTACATGTAAGGAATTTACCAGCACCAACACTGGCCATAAGTATACCATCAACCACTATATCAACTGTAGGACTACAGGGGTTATATATAAGATCACTTGCGCATGTGGGATGGAATATATAGGTAAAACATACAGAGAATTGAGGAGAAGGGTGGGTGAACATGTCAGGGATGTTGTGAACGACATAGATACACCAGTGGCTAAACACGTCAATTTGATACATAACGGCAACCCCAAATTGCTAAAATTTATGGGGATTGATGTTGTGCCCCCCCCTCCCAGAGGAGGAAATTGGGATCAAAAGATCCTCCAGAGACAGAGTAGATGGATCTTCCGATTGAAGACAACCTCCCCGAATGGACTGAATGAACAGCTCAATTTTGGCTGTTTTATTTAGATACCTACCCTGTTAATATCTAGTATCACCTTTTGAGTACACAGCAGCACACACAAAAAAACTCTGTGTGAAAAAACAGATCCACGTTAGTGTGCTGCATCCTGATAAACAAATTCGCCTGTTTCACTTGGTACTTATTTATAAGAAGAACGCTGTATCATAGTTATGCATTAAACTATTGACAAGATGAACGATCAAACTCGCAAAACCTGATCTTCATCTACATAATACATACCTTGTTGTAGGTCTCCGATAGTCTAAATGACGTCTACACTCCAGTTACAGATCATGTGACCATTGAGTCACGCGACACTAACGTCGCCATGGAAACTAGACACTCCCCCGGAAGTGACGCGTCACCCGCGCATGCGCAGTATCCCGGTTAGTAACCGAGAGGTAACAAGGAGCGCGTTTTTCAGGTAGGAGGACGCAACCAAAGAGGGGGAGGAGTCAATACTTTAAGACGCCGATACGGCGTTTAGTGAGTGCTCCGCGATTGACACACTTAGCGGCAGACACGGCTCCCACTGCACTTTAGAGAGAAAGGAAGGGGGGGGGGGTTAAACCATAGACTCCCCATCTGTTCCCTTAACGGGAAGATTATTGACCCAGTCCCACGTAGTTAACGCTGCTAGGGACTCCTGTTCGTCTCCTAGACCTCCGTTCAAGCCCCTGATGATTACGGACCAAAGTATGAAACGCGTAGGGTGAGGGTAGGAATTTACCAGGGTCAGAAATGGGACTGCCCTTGTAAGGACGGGAGCTATAAAAAATATGGGCCAGGGTGCAATAGGGTTTCTTTAGGGTCACTTTTCTTATGGGACCTCCCTTATCCAGTGACACATGGATGGATTCCTAAACTTGTGAACCATGTCGACTTGAACTAATGCACTGAGCCTCAAGACAGCAATGGTAAGACCGTTCCATACTGCATTTTAATGTCTTGTTTGGACCATAACCCGCTGCCAGTATTTTGACTAATAAGCTGGGATAGGCACTGAGATGAGAACAAATCTACAGTGTATCAAACTGATTGCAATACTACATAGTGATTGTGTGTGGTTATTTGGTCTTTATTAAAGTATCCTGCTTTATTATAGTTAGCAGGTATTTTTGAGTGAGTTTTTCACTTATGCTTTGTATTATCTGAGATATTGTGGAGCCTGAATTTTAAGAAGTTAAGTAAAAGTTATGTTTTAAGATTATTATTTTTTCACCTGTGCTGATAACACAATGCAGACTTGAAAGAAAATACAATCAACTTTCTTACAAGTGCTGTACAGGCAGGGTTACGTACAGGATAGGTTCTGTAGCTTTGTACTCAAGTTGAATTTGTATGCAAGTCAGAACTGTATATTTTATAATTGTAACCCCAGCCAAAATTTTTTTGGTCTCTGTGACAATTGGATTGGATGTCTTATTTTAAAAATGTTGGATTGTTATAAGAACGAGAATTAACAATAAAGCTTCATTACAGAGACCTGTGATAACTGTTACAGCTGTTTATTGTAGCCTTTGGCTAAAGTACAGTGAATTAGCAACATCCGTAGGGCTGTTTGTAACTAGGGATCGTCTGTAAGTCGGGTGTTCTTAAGTAGGGGACCGCTTGTATTTAATAAATATGTGCAGATGTGCCATGAAAGGTGATGAGCTCTCTTTAAGAAAAGCCATTACCAGTCTTTAGCATTTGATACTTTTTATTAGACATGCCATGCCATGTTTTAATAACTATCGTTATGCTATGAATTGTGCAAAAGTGTAACGCAAAATATTCTGCAACGTCCCTGCCAATGCGCATGGCAGAGGAATTGCAAATAAGCCCTTTTACTACTCAGTATACATATAGAGGTAATTGAGCAGTGGTATATTCTTTGATGCAAAATTAAGCTAATTTAAAGTTCAATGGTAGACTAAAGAGTCTTAAAGGGAATCTGTCACCTGCAAACTAATAAGCAAACCCCAAACAGTACCTTGTAGCAGGCTGTAAAGGTGTCTCAATGTTTCTACTGTTGTTCATGTATGTACGGTGCTGGGGTTTACTTCAATCTTTATTTCTTTTTTCAGGTATCCAGTCAAGATGACGGGAAAGCACTCAAATCCAGTCTAGATCCCCCACCTTCTCACAGTCGCTGTTTTTTTAAGAACCCCACCCCTCTGCTTTGCCCCTAGCCCCATGTGAAATTCCAATAGCATGCGTGGTGCACCTGTCACTTCGGCCCTGGCCTGCACATCTAGAACTAACTGCATTGACCATGGCCCAGACTGAGCGATCTGGTCTGATGTGCATAGCCAACTGGCTCCCACTGGCACCATGTACATGGTGTATGTGCGGTGCATCTGTAGAGCCAGCCATGGAAGCGCAGGCCAGTGTCCAACTAACAGACGTACCGCGCATGCACGGCAGTTTTAAACTACAGTGTGGTGATAAGCCTTGATAAATGCTTTGTACCTGTTTCTGGAGATTATGTCATCTTAGACATAAAACGTCCTCCCTTCCACAAATTACCCTGTCATTGTCTTGTGAGCATGTTTGTTTTGTATTTTTGATGGAAATAAAAAGAAGAAATCTATGATCTTGGAAGATCGGTGAGTGCTGCCCTTTTCTTTACACAATTCTGGATTCATGCATTTGGAAATACTGTTTGTTGGACTTAGAGCACCACGGGTACTTTTAGAAGATCACAAGTTGTGGCAACTAGACATTATTCAATTTCCATGCAAATGAACAAAAGGATAGCGGGAGTGCCACTTATACCTCTGTTTTTGGCTTTGAACAATATTTCTAGCATACAGCCTTCATTTAAGATCACAAATGTATTTGTGAATTCTTGACTTATCATGAACTGCTTGTTTTCCATGCAGACTTTTTTTCCCTTAAAGTGAACTTGTCACCAAGAATGGGATTTTTAGCTGGTGACAGGTTCCAATAGCCTATGCTATGCTGATTTTTTTTTTTTTTTTTTTTTAAAAGCCTTTGTCAGCATTCAGAATTATTTCAGTACTTTATATAAGTTTAATTCACATTACCTGGTTCCCTTCTAGCAGCAAGTTGTGAGTCCTGGTGGGAGTGGTAGCTGCAGCTTGTGTGTGCCTGTATTTCCTCATGCATTCTTCCTGTACTCCCACCATCCCCCTGCTTCCACTGCCTTCTCAATCCACATGACAGAAAGTAGGGAAGGGTGTGGGAGCTGCATGAGTGTGGAAGAGAAAGACTGACTCAGGCCTACACAGGCTGCTGGCAGGGAGCCAGGTAATGTAAATTAAACTTATATAGAGTACTGAAATGAATCAGAATGATGACAAAGGCATTTTTAAAATCAGCATAGCAGAGGATACTGGAACCTGTCACCAGCTAAAAATGACATCCTTGGTGACAGGTTTGCTTTAACATTAAAACAACTTTATATATACAGAAAAATAAAGGACCATAAAGTGTTTGCAAACAGAACGCAGACATCTGCCAGCTACAGCAAATGTTGAGAATTATAGTCCAACCATTTCTGAAAAGCGGTAGGCTGCCAGCCCCTGTGCTCATGTGTATTTAACAAAACATTTAGGAACGAGAACGGGAACTGACAGGAAAAGTACGTACAGAACCAGAGTATTAAATATGATGGAACAGATTAAAACCATCCATCCTGTCCCAGGAAAATACTTCTCATACATTGATAGCAGGCTACACATCGGTCATCCCAAAACAATAAAACTCTGTGAGGTTCTACATGTGGTATTTACATTACCAAACCTCTCAGACTAGCACAATGTTTATATCTTCCTAACATGCAATAAATTTCCCAGCTCGGAATATGTAAGGTTGCACCCTTCTCCCATTTAATATCTATTATGGTTAATGTTCCTGTCAATCCTTGAGTGCAGATGTTGTCTGCCGCAACCCAAAACTCAAACAATACAATCACCGACTATTATTAAAGATGACAAATGAACATGATGTTTGAAGATTATTGGAGCACGGCTCTCTCGCTTCTTCTCGATAACTCGGAGTAGCTGCCAGCCAGTGTGACTGCAGAGGAAACAAGCGCAGTGCCAGGGTTTGATATGACATGTGTAAACATTTTTAAAAGCTACCCGAAAAAGCACAGGGAAAGCGAGCTGGCAGGAACCCAAGATGCAGGATGATGAAGTGGGCCAAGAATTCAGTTTTGGAATAGTTCCATGTGTGGTTTTGAGAGTAATTTGTATGGTTTGGAAAGTCAGTAATATAGCACTGTGTACGGAGAGGTTATCTAAGGTAACGTCTGCAAGATGAGTAGTATTTTTCTGTAGACTTTCAATGATAGCTTCAATACAGAGACAGCTCCATAAAAGGAAACTGCAGATGGATAGTAAATTATGTTACATTATTCTTCCTTCCGCTTTAGAGTAGGTTGTTTAAGTACAGTATTAGAAGAATGAGGACATGTGATCTGTGAATGCTCTGTTATACTCATCCCTTGGCTGTAGCATGTACTTATCTCTGGGGGATAATTAGGATGTCTGCATGCTGCTCGACCACATTGTTAAAAATATAAATTAAAATGCTGAAATACACAAACGAATAGTGCAATAACCTGTGTGCTAACGTCATGTTGTGCTGTGCCTTTATATGATTGGGGTTTGTTGTGGCATAGAAGTTAAAACCGATGTGAGGGGCTCGTGATCTCTTGTGTGATCAGAGTAACATCTGTAATAAGTGCTTCTTGTGTTTATGGACATGGTTTCATCTATGATCTGGATGTCTCTGCTCAACTCCTATTATTACAGGGAAACCTCTGAAAAAGGAGCTGTCACTGCCGGAGGACCCATAACCTAATTCCTTAGTCATTAAAATCTTTTGCACAGAGAATTGAGGAATATACAAATATGCTTTAGGAATGCAAATACGAAAACCATTATAACCATTTATCAGTATTTCTACACTAGTATTCTGCAACACAAGCCTAGAAATAATCGCAATGCCTAGCAAACTGCCAGGCATCACAATTATTTTCCCCTTTACAACAGTGGTCCCAGCAGTTTTTGCACCAGGACCAGTTATCTATGAGACAATTTTTCCATGATCCGTTTGGTAAAGTGGGGACACAATGATATGGAGGATCTGTAGTGGACAAACTGTTATGAGGGATCAGTGGTGGATAATGTTATGATGGATATGTGGCAGACACACTCATATGGGGGATCAGTGTGGGACACAGTGGCATGAGAGATCTATGGCAGACACTCTGGCATGAGGGATCCATGGAGGACACTCTGGCATGAGGGATCCATGGAGGACACTCTGGCATGAGGGATCCATGGAGGAGACTCTGGCATGATGGATCCATGGCAGACACTCTGGCATGAGGGATCCATGGTGGACACTCTGGCATGAGGGATCCATGGCAGACACTCTGGCATGAGGGGTCTGGGGCAGACACACTGGTATGAGGGATCAGGGGTGGACACATACTGACATAAGGGATCTGTGGTGGACACATTGCTAGGAGGGATCTGTGGTGGACACATTGGCATGAGGGATCTGTGGCAAACACTCTGGCATGAGGGATCTGTGGCAGGCATACTGGTATGAGGGATCTGTGGTGGACACACTGGCATGAGAGATCTATGGGAGACACTCTGGAATAAGGGATCAGTTGCAGGTACAAAATAGCATGAGGGATCTGTGGCAGACACACCCTGGCATCAGGCATCTGTGGTGGACAAATTGGTATGAAACATTTTTGCCAGAAACACTGATATGAGGGATAAGACACACCTGGCATGATGTATCTGTGGTGGACACACTATTATGAGGGATCTGTGGTGGACACACTATTATGAGGGATCTGTGGCAGACACACTAGTATGAGGGATCTGTGGCAAACACACTGGAATTGGGGATCTGTGGCAGACACACTGGTATGAGGGATCTGTTGCAAACACACACCTGGCGTGATGGATCTGTGGCAGGATCTGTGGCAGACACACTGGTATGAGGGATCTTTGGCAGACACACTAGTATGAGGGATCTGTGGCAGACTGTTATGAGTGATCTGTGGCAGAAACACTGGGATGAAGGATCTGTGGTGTACCCAGTGGCATGAGGGATCAGTGGTAGACACACTGTTAATGGGGATATCCACATAATTTCTATCCGTCAACTCCTACAATTCCCTCTTTGAACCTTAGGCCCAGGGCTCAGACTATCACCTTTTGGGATGTTGACAAAATCCTGTTTTAGTGTTTTAGTACCTGGAACTGAAAATGTATGTCTGGCTCAGCAGCTGCATGTTCGAAAGAAGGTCAGAGAAGGTGGACCTTTTTTCAAAGTGCTATACTTACTGGATCATCTGACCATTAAAGCTAACTGCTATAGTTAACTGTGCACGACATTTCTGCTGTGCACCCAGACAGTCCCACAGGTCACCCTGTGTTTGCAGCCCCGAATAAAGTGCTCTAAGGTTTTGCTTTGGGCCATGCCAAATCATTGTTGAACACCGCTTTAGACCACCTCTAAACCAAAATGGCATGGAGAGGTATGAAGGCTGCATGGATGGTGGAGTGAACCTTCCTGCCCCGATCCTACAATAGCCTGCAACTTTTCAAGCCTCAACAGTTGCTGGCTATAGCACTGGGCCTGGAGTAGAATTGTATGCCAGAACAGTCAGACCCTGAATACATGAGAAGGCCGGATCCAGCATTCTTTGTCAAGCAATTTATTTTTAACAATTCCCCAGAGGAATCTATTGCAGAAAAGCCAAGGTTGAGCTCCAAAGTTTTGCCCTAGATGTACGCAGATTAGCCTCATACAATCCATGTGAATCACTTGCCAACGGTTTCAATTATGATTCTTTAAACAGGGCAAATGAGTTTCTTTGTATCTTGCTGAATAAAGAAGTATGCATTATAACGGTAGTATAATGGGAGCCATATTCATCATGTCATATTATATTGAAAAAATATTGAAAAGAGACAAAAGTCCAATCCTACAGTGTTGATCCAGAGAAATGTAAAAAAAAATCGTATTGGGCTGATAATTATTTGTCTGTTGTATGTAAAAATTCATTTCTTACCCAAATTGGAACAATTCAATTGATCAACTATTTAAAAAGATGTCTTGATTCTATAACATGATATTTTTGGTATCGATAAAGGCATCCAGGCCCCCCTAGAACAACTTCATATTATAAGCCATTACAACATCTTGTGGTAGAGTCACATGTCCTTCTTATACACCAGTGTCCAAAATTTTACACAATGGGGCACATTTACTAACAACAGTGCATATTGCACTAAATGCAGATTGCCTGTGTAGAGTGCAGGGTACAGCAGATTCAGGATTTCTAGTGCACGTTCTTAATTGATCTGGTGCCCTTTGCACTGCTCCAACAGAGCGCACCAGGTTTTTTTGGTGCACCTTTAAGATGGGGTGTGTGACAATTCTGTCTGACATTGTATGTTAAATCTGGCGCGCGGTCCAACTGAGCACCGGAAAGCCCTTTAATTTGTGTCAAATGATACCTAGTGCCTAGTCATTCATTAGACCAATCCTCCAGCTTACACAAACCCTTCGGTAATAGTATGCTATCTGCCTCTGTATTAATTACTTTACCGAGCTTTATATCATCTTAAATTTTTGACCCATTATTAAAATATTAACAAAAAGAGGTCACACTACTGACCCCTGTGGCACACCACTGGTGACTTAATCCAATCTCAGAATGTGCCATTAATGATAATCCCCTTTTTTCCATGACATAGATGATTTCTAACCAAAATATACAGATCTTCCTCTAGTCCCAGTAGTTTCATTTCATGTACCAATATTTTATGCATCTCTGTAATAAATGCCTTGGAAAAGTCTAGTTATACAACATTCACAGATTCTACCCGGTCGAGTCTAGAACTTACCTCCTCATAGAAGCCAATCAGATTAGTCTGACATGACCGATCCATCATAAACTCATGCCGATGTGTTGTGCTCACAAGGTTATTTGCAAGGTAACATATCTTTAGAACATCCTTATTTTTTAGTTCACATAAAACTACTTTAGTACATTATCACCACATGCTTACAATGCCTTTAAAGACTACAATTCCCAAAACAAACAATGAGCAGCCTCTCTTAGTCCTATTTAGAAGATTACTCTAAAATACAACATATAATACAGTATTGCACTGAAAAGTTAAGCACTTGGTGACAGACCTATACGAACATCTCATGAGACAACATAAAATAGAACATATCTACAGATGTTGATTAATGTGACTGAGGTGGTCCCGGTACATATAGAAAAGAAGAGGCTATGGTAGTCAGATTATGATCAGAGTGTGTAACAATAAAATGTAAAAAAGCAATGGGGGAATTCATATATTCTGTTATAAAATACAATTCATTCCACAAAAATACAAGTCCTCATGTGGCCATGTACTGTATATGGAAAATATAAAAGGTATGGCTCTTGGATAGTATGGCAGGAAAAAACTAAAGATCCATCAAGTAAAATGGTCTATCTTTTATCGGCCAAGCTCCAAGGATTCAGATTCATATTAACAGAATACCTTTAAGTTTAGGCAAACTGGGCAGAAGGAGAAAGGAAACTACTTTTTAAGACTATGCTTAATAGATTCTGATTTTATCGTCTTTTTGTGAAATTTTTAAGTCTAATGAGACGCAGAGCTAGAGATATGAATACAAAATGAGGAATTTTGTAAAGTGTGAAGTTAAAGCCTTATATCTCTGCATACTGTAGACATAAAACACTGAACATATTAGTTATAATTACTGTCTGCCCAACATAAACCTTACGATCCTTACAATCTGTAGTGATTTGCTGTCTGACTTTATTACAATTATAATCATTTTTTAAAAATGCGCCTACTGTAAGCCTAGTTATTCCTGTTATATACTTATTAGTATGATACCTTCTGATGTTCTTTTAATTTACTCTTAAAACATTTATCAAATGTATAAGCCAACCCGAGTATAAGCCGAGACCCCTAATTTTACCATCAAAAACTGGGAAAACCTATTGACTCAAGTATAAGCCGAGGGTGGGAAATGCATTAGTCACAGACCCCCCCAGTATGTATACAGCCTGCCCCCAGTAGTTTACAGCTTGCCCCCAGTAGTATACAGCCAGTCCCCAGTAGTATGCAGCCTGCCCCCAGTAGTATACAGCACTGCCCCCAGTAGTATACAGCACTGCCCCCAGTAGTATACAGCACTGCCCCCACTAGTATACAGCAGCCCCCAGTAGTATACAGCAGCCCCCAGTAGTATACAGCTTGCCCCCAGTAGTATACAGCCAGTCCCCAGTAGTATACAGCCAGCCCCCAGTAGTATACAGCACTGCCCCCAGTAGTATACAGCCTGCCCCCAGTAGTTTACAGCCTGCCCCCAGTAGCATACAGCTTGCGCCCAGTAGTATACAGCTTGCCCCTAGTAGTATACAGCCAGTCCCCAGTAGTATACAGCCCCCAGTAGTATACAGCAGCCCCCAGTAGTACACAGCCTGCCCCCAGTAGTATACAGCACTGCCCCCAGTAGTATACAGCACTGCCCCCAGTAGTATACAGCTTGCCTCCAGTAGTATACAGCCCGTCCCCAGTAGTATACAGCACTGCCCCCAGTAGTATACAGCAGCCCCCAGTAGTATACAGCACTGCCCCCAGTAGTATACAACCTGCCCCTGTAGTATACAGCCAGTCCCCAGTAGTATAAAGCAGCCCCCAGTAGTATACAACCTGCCCCCAGTAGTATACAGCAGCCCCCAGTAGTATACAACCTGCCCCCAGTAGTATACAGCTTGCCTCCAGTAGTATACAGCCTGCCCCCAGTAGCATACAGCTTGCCCCCAGTAGTATACAGCTTGCCCCCAGTAGCATACAGCCAGTCCCCAGTAGTATACAGCCAGCCCCCAGTAGTATACAGCACCACCCCCAGTAGTATACAGCACTGCCCCCAGTAGTATACAGCTTGCCTCCAGTAGTATACAGCCAGTCCCCAGTAGTATACAGCACTGCCCCCAGTAGTATACAGCACTGCCCCCAGTAATATACAGCACTGCCCACAGTAGTATACAGCAGCCCCCAGTAGTATACAGCCTGACCCCAGTAGTATACAGCACTGCCCCCAGTAGTATACAGCCAGTCCCCAGTAGTATACAGCACTGCCCCCAGTAGTATACAGCACTGCCCCCAGTAGTATACAGCCAGTCCCCAGTAGTATACAGCCTGCCCCTAGTAGTATACAGCTTGCCCCCAGTAGCATACAGCTTGCCCCCAGTAGTATACAGCCAGTCCCCAGTAGTATACAGCCAGCCCCCAGTAGTATACAGCCTGCCCCCAGTACTATACAGCCTGCCCCCAGTAGTATACAGCACTGCCCCCAGTAGCATACAGCCAGCCCCCAGTAGTATACAGCCTGCCCCCAGTAGTATACAGCACTGCCCCCAGTAGTATACATCCTGCCCCCAGTAGTATACAGCACTGCCCCCAGTAGTTTACAGCACTGCCCCCAGTAGTATACAGCCTGCCCAGCATTAAAAGAAAATAATAAACTTATATACTCAACCTCCGGTGGCCCCGACCTGCAGCGCTGCTCCCCCGATGTCCGCGCGGGTACTCTTCTGGCTTCGGCGCCCGTCTTCTTTCTTCTCAAACTTCGTGCTGGGCGCTGCCATCGTTCTCCCGCCTGGAGGAAAAATATGGCGCCGCCCGGCACGAAGTTAGTGAAGACAGAAGACGGGCGCTGAAGCCAGAAGAGGACCCGCGCGGACATCGGGGGAGCAGCGCTGCAGGTCAGGGCCACCGGAGGGTGAGTACATAAGTTTATTATTTTTCAAAGATTTTTTATGACTGTATGACTCGTGTATAAGCCGAGGGGACGTTTTTCAGCACATTTTTTGTGCTTAAAAACTCGTCTTATACACGAGTATATACGGTATTTGGCTGCAAATCTGCGGCTGGATTATGTCTCCATAGATGGCAATGGTGGCCAGGCGGCAGTACGGTGCTACACATATGTGGCACTGTTCTGCACCATATACGGAGAAAAGATAGAGAATGATCTATCTCCCCCATGTGTGCAGCTGTGCTGCACCATTTTCTATGGAAAGGGTGAGCAGCACTCATCCCTCCTCTTCTCCAGCGCATCGGACGGCATATGTCTGTGTGAATGCACCCTAAGCATGTTTTCATTTTTATGATTTTCCAGGGATGCAACTTTAGGCAGTTATATGAATCAGCAGTATTTTACACCCATATTTGTAAACCAAAACCCAGCTACAGAAAACAATTATGAGATGAAGACTTGGATTCCAAATAGTCATGCTAAATAACAACGTAAATAGTAATGTGAGAAGTAGAGATGAGTGAGCACTAAAATGCTCGGGTACTCGTTATTCGAGACGAACTTTTCCCGATGCTCGAGTGCTCGTCTCGAATAACGAGCCCCATTGAAGTCAATGGGAGACTCGAGCATTTTTCAAGGGGACCAAGGCTCTGCACAGGGAAGCTTGGCCAAACACCTGGGAACCTCAGAAAAGGATGGAAACACCACGGAAATGGACAGGAAACAGCAGGGGCAGCATGCATGGATGCCTCTGAGGCTACTTAATCGCACCATTATGCAAAAATTATGGGCAACAGCATAGCCATGACAGAGTGACCGAATGAGGCTAGATAGCATCTAAAACATGCAATAATTCACCCTGACACTATAGGGGACGGCATGCAGAGGCAGCGGCAGCAGTGGCAGGCTAGAGAGTCTCATGGCGACATACCCTAAATGGACTCAGGTTTCACAAAAGGAGGTGAAATGATTTCCTATGTGAACAAAAGGTTGACGGTATATTTAGTCGATAACACAGCATGGTGGCGACATAGTGACCAAGTTCCATAACGTATCTGGTGAAACACGCGAAAAATGAGCCTGACACAGCTCTTTTGATAAGGGGACGACATGTGGAGGCAGCCATGGAGACGACTTCCATGATTAAGAGCGACAGTATGGGGCATTCATATTGCGCTGCTATGATTGCAACTTCAGGTCTCCAGCATGGCGGCGACAGATGGGCCGAGTTCCACTATGTATCTGGTGAAACACCTGAAAATTCTGCCTGACACAGCTCGTTTGATAAGGGGACGATGTATGGAGGCAGTGAACTAGTAGTAGATTAAAGGTGCTGCAGTTAAAACTATGTTAGTTGGATCTTGAGATGGAGCTGGCGCTCCGCTGCCAGGCGAGCTTTCGCCAATCCAAGCCCCTGTCTCTAGGCTACTCCCCAAACAGCACTTCTAAGAACCTTTTGTATAAGATCAAGTATAGTAGCGTTCTTATAAGTTTAGGATTTGGCGGGTGAGCGGAATGTAAACAGATGCGCAAGAGGCGCTGAAATAATATTGGTAAATGATAAAAGTTTGCCAGTATATTTTGTGGATTACACAGCAGGGTGGCAACAAATTTAACAAGTTTGATGTGGAAGCCATGAAAACAACCCAAAATTCTGCCTGACACAGCTCGTTTGATAAGGGGACCATGTATGGAGGCAGTGAACTAGTAGTAGATTAAAGGTGCTGCAGTTAAAACTATGTTAGTTGGATCCTGAGATGGAGCTGGCGCTCCGCTGCCAGGCGAGCTTTTGCCAATCCAAGCCCCTGTCTCTAGGCTACTCCCCAAACAGCACTTCTAAGAACCTTTTGTATAAGATCAAGTGTAGTAGCGTTCTTATAAGTTTAGGATATGGCGGGTGAGGGGAATGTAAACAGATGCGCAAGACGCGCTGAAATAAAATCGGTAAATGATAAAAGTTTGCCAGTATATTTTGTGGATTACACAGCAGGGTGGCGACAAAGTTAACAAGTTTTATGTGGAGTCCATGAAAACAACCCAAAATTCTGCCTGACACAGTTCGTTTGATAAGGAGACCATGTATGGAGGCAGCTATATGGACGACTTTTGGAGGCAGCTATGGCGATGACGTGTGGAGGTAGCAATGGAGACAACGTGTGGAGCCAGCTAAAAAGACGACATGTGGAGGCTGCTATGGAGACAATTTAATTTGGATAGTGCCTGTATGTGGCAGTCCAAAAAAGTTTTCAAACCAGAGGAGCAGGTAGGTGGTCCTCCAGAAAAATTAAATAAATTGAGTGCCTGTATGTGGCAGTCCAAAAAAGTTTTCAAACCAGAGGAGCAGGTAGGTGGTCCTCCAGAAAAATTAAATAGATTGAGTGCCTGTATGTGGCACTCCCAAAAATTGCTTAAAACAGAGGACCGGGTAGGTGGCCCTCCAGAAAAATTAAATACATAGAGTACTATAGCTAGAGCCAGTTGGCCCTGGCAAAAAATAGCCAGTTTCCTATGCTTTGGTGTACAAAGAGGAGGAGAAGGAGGACAATGAGGAGGAGGAGTGCATACATTATTCAGGTTGAGCTTCTTTCACCTGGTGTAGAATGAAAATCCGGAGAAATCCAGGCTTTATTCATCTTGATAAGCGTCAGCCCATATTCTCTATTTAAAGAAAGAGTAGTGAAACCAAAAAGGGGGGCGAATGTGTCAGCTTTCACTAAGTAAAAAGTGTATTTTTCATGGTACTTTGAGTATTTATTTAACCTAATTTATTTAGACTCTGAATGACTATTTATTATTTAGTCCACCTAGACTTTAGACAGAACACAGTTTCCTTCATCTTACTAGTTTTAGAGTTGAAACAAGGTTAATTTGTGGGTTACACCAAGAAGTAAGTTTGGCTGTTTGTGTGAGGCTCTGCTCTTCTCTTCACGTAATGCCTGTACTGTTGCCAAAATAAAAAATAATGGTCTATACATTTGCCGTACAATGAAGGGAAAACTCTTAACATAGGTAAATGGATCATGAATTTTCGTTAATGAAGAATGAATTATTTATTTAAAGGAAACCTACCACTTGAAGTGGCAGGTTTCCGATGGCAATACCGAGCACCAGCTCAGGGTGAGCTGGTGCCGGAGCTTATTTTAGTTAGTGTTTTAAACCGCGGTATCGCGGTTTAAAACACTTTTTAAACTTTATAGCTGGCGCATGGAGGTACGCGCTCTGCGCTTACCGTGCGCGCGGCTCTCATTCACTTCCTATGTAGCCGCGCGCACGGTAAGCGCCGAGCGCATACCTGCCTGCGCCGGCTATAAAGTTTAAAAAGTGTTTTAAACCGCGATACCGCGGTTTAAAACACTAACTAAAATAAGCTCCGGCACCAGCTCACCCTGAGCTGGTGCCCGGTATTGCCATCGGAAACCTGCCACTACAAGTGGTAGGTTTCCTTTAAGCTGTAAAATGATATAAAAGTTTTAAAGGGAGTTAATTGTCAGGGCCTCTATGATAGAAAACTGGCTTAGAAACCCTGAAATGATCGCAAATGCTAGCAAACCACCAGCACTTGCAATTATTTCCCCATTTACGCCACCTCCATGCCAAGGGAATGATGGAGGGCGAAGCCGGCGGCATTCCTGTCCCTTGCGTGCACACAGATTGCAGTGAACGAACTATCAATGGCGAAAATTTGCATATTGCAGAATATTTATACTCCATGTAGGACCTGGGGTAGAAATAAATGCTGCACATCTGGCCACGGATACATCAAGTGGCCAGAGCCTTCTGATGCATCGTACTGTGCAGGAGGGGCTGCGAAATTATGACACACCGGCATATAATAAATAACCCCCATAAGTAGAATACTTTTAGCTCAGTAGGAAGGTAATATTCCATAATGGGAAAGTGAATCATCAATAATTAATTTTGCTGAAGCGTCACTAAATTCTTCAAAACATACGGTTCATGTCTGAATCTATTTGATCTGACAATGGGGCATATTTATCATGGCCTCTGCGCCATGTCAGTGGCCCTGAAGCCCTGAAATAATAGCAAATGCTAGTTTATTGCTAGCACTTGCGATTATTTACCCAAACAGCCACCTTCATGGCAGTAGGGCGTGAAGGGGCGTGAAGGCGTGTGAAAATTTACTGGCTGCATGTATTTCTACGCCAGACAGGGCCTGGCACAGAGATAAATGCTGCACAGGACCCCATCAGATACATCAAGAGGCTCAAGCCTCAATATGATGAATATCCCCCAGTGTTCGAACTGCCTAATGATAAATAACCCTCAAATTTTTACGCAGATCAGCACTTAAGACAACAGTGAGAAACTTGTATGCCAGATATTGTATATCTACTATAATAAATTCCCCTCCATAAGTATACCTGTAGATGTAGCATATTTCATACAGCTTATTATTCATATTAAATATCACAAATACATTACAATTAACATTACTACAACCATAAAACATTTCCTATTTGCAGTTTATTTACTTTATCATCTTGGAGGCCGCCACTTCTCCCATGAGCATATATAATGCCACATCAACCATTGAGGCTTATCATGGAAATGCTGACCACATCAGTCTTCCAGCACCTAATGTACTCTGTTCTGCTTGGTTGACTGTTCTGTCTGATTAAATGATTTAAGTGTTTGGGATTTATGATCAGGTGTTGAACTTCTGTCCTGTGAGCACCTTGCACTAACCTGTAAAGTGGAGGGGTGGAGATGTCTAATAGGGGGAACCCATCTATTTCTCTGCATGTTGACAAATAGAGTCTCGAGGGATTATCGTGAACCATTAAAATTCCCCAGACCATTTATGGGTTTGAAAGAGGAACGTATACAGAAAAAAAGTACTAGGAATGCTTCCAAATCACCAATTACAGTAGACTCAACCATTCCCCGGAGGGATAAGCCTGCTTTCATTTTTGAGACACCTTTGTGTCTTTCTCCAAGGTTGTTTACAAAGTAGCATTAACCCCTCTAGGATTTTGTAAATCTGCTCTTAAGTCCCATGTTCCTCCAATGAGATTAGTACATATTAATTTGGCCCCTTGACTTGATCTTCTTCTTAGTTCATTTATATTTGAGAGTGATACAACACTTAGGAAGCAAGACTGCAACATCAGTTGACTGTTCCCTGTGTAATGTCACCAGATAATGTTATACAGCTCATTGAGCAGATTGTAATCTTGCAAAGGCACAGAAATAAAACAGCCAATTAACCAAACCTTGTTCAGAAGGATTTATTTGTTGTACACTCTCTAAATGTTTCACTTAATCCCTATTGACTTTTTTTTCCCTTTCTAACAAATGATTAGCGCCTTTCAATAAAAAAAACTGAACAGTGCAGCATAAAAAGATTACAGGATGGTTCAGACACGGCACAATGTGGCAGAGCTGCTTCATATGCGCGACTCCATGCTGCTAATTGGATTTCTAATTAAAAGTCAATTAACAATATTATCAGGAAAATTCTCACAATGCATTTATCCACAATAAATAATTCATGTTTTGGATTTATTGTAGGGAGCTTTGATTTAGTCTAGCGTGGTTTTGATATATTTTTATGAGCTTTCTTCTTCTATACACCAATTAGGCACCTAAACATTTTCCAAGCTGATAATGACCAAGCAATGGGACTAACATACTAAGTCAAGGGCTAGGAATAATTTTGGAACAATTTTAAAACTTCTGCAATCTGTCCAAATCAGTCAGATCATCCCCTTTTACTGTTGCATGAAAGCCGGCGCCAATGCGCCAAAATCCGATCACATGTGACACAATACCGTTCTAAATCCCTGTCCCAGAGGGGCGATCCCCGTAAACGTCGGAAAACCCGACTGAAATGTGGCCACGGGACCCTTAGTAAATAAGCCCCACAGATGAAGTAACAGAAGGCTCCAGAACAGATAGCATCGCTCTTCACTGTCCCCATCAGTCCTTATAGGTCATTAATATGTAGCAGATCTTTTCTGTGTAATACTGCTCCTCCTAGATTGTAGAAGAACATTGTTGTGATCTTGTCACTGTCCTGGCTAATAGTTTGGTGGTTAATTAATTAATTCCTTTATTTATACAGCGCACACAGATTACGCACACTACACAGAGCTTCCAGATCAGTCCCTGTCCCCATGGGGCTCACAATCTAATCAACCTACCAGTATGCTTTGGAGTGTGGGAGAAAACCGGAGGAAACCCATGAAAACACAAAGACAACATACAAACTCTTTGCAGATGTTGATCCTGGCTGTTTGTGGGACTGAACATTCATCACAGGTCCTGTTTCAGTCATGACAGGGAGCAGTTTTTATCCATAAATGACGGTAAAATAAAACTCCCTGTTACTATATAAAACTAAACAGAACTTTTAAGACCTTGAAATGTCACTTATTATAGATCAAAGATCCATACAAACATAATTCCATATCACCATAGGCACCACGTTTGTTATATACTTTTTTATGTAACAAATTGGGGATCATTAAACTCACCCTATTGCTAATAATTGGCTATAACATAAGATGATGTTTTTTAGATCTTTATAATACCTCACTTAAACCTTTATTGTAAAACTTTAATACTGTCATGAAATGTGCACCATATTTGAGACTTTTTGCCAACCCAGTCCTCTGTTCACTTTAATCAGCTTAATCCAGATTTATCATGTGAATCCAAGTGTGGTTTGTTTGTAAATTAAAGCAAATTCATCTCAGTCTCCCAGTGGGATAGGAGAAACTATTTGCTCCAAATATGCTAAATCTTTGTGACATTTAAAGGAAATTTACCACTCATGTTCTCTATGGAGGGACCACCTCCTCCTCTCCAGCACACAACCGTATGCAGCCGGGTGGGCATACGGATGTATGAATGTACCCAAACAAGTATTAGCAGGCCTAACAAAGCCCATGGTGCAATATTGTGGCCCCTATTTGCCTCTCTGAATAAGTGGGTAAAATATATAACAAGGCGGCTTAGCTTGATAATTGTGACACATGAGGTAAACGTCAAGTGTTTTCAGGCATTTTCATGTCGCAAAATTTTCTCATCAGCCAATTTGCCCTATTTTTTTAATAGGCAGCACACACGGGGAAAGATAGAGCATGCACTATCTTTTTCCCATGTACGGCATGGAATGGTGCTGGGCCGCCATTGCCGTCTATGCGAACATCCCCCCAGACGGCCATATGAATGTATCCTTTGGCTAAGGATACAATAGCGTTGTAGACTTTGTTATTATATCTTGTAAAACACACACAGCCTTGTATGACAGTTACTGTACAAGGCATGACCTGCCATTGAATTTGCAACTCTTAGGTCCTTCTTCACCATGTGTGCATTGGCGTAAATCCTATTTTTGTGTGCCTGTGCTGTGTAATAATTAATAAGAGGTTGAACCTCTGACTGTGGACGCCAGCTGTGCACTCTGTGGGCCAGTCTTAATATGTTGGCCCTAGTTTGCCTCATTAACATGACTTGATCTGCTTTTTACAAGTATTAAAAGCCCAGGTGGAATCCTCATCAGAGAAGTCAAATGTGAACCCTTAGAAAGGAGATATTTGTACACAGTAGTGCAGAAGAAGAGTGAAGAAACCAGGAGATGCCTTTTTGAGGCTAAGTATATTTGATGATGAGCTTTCGAGAATACTAGTTCTCTATGTCAGACATCATGTATGAGGAAGAGAACTTGTATTCTCGAAAGCACATCACCAAATATACTAATTACCCTCAAAAAGGTATTGCCTGGTTTCTTCACTCTTCTTGTAGTTGTTCATAAATATTCTTACAGGAACCAGGATATGTACTGCAAAAGTTTCTACTTCCATCACTACTGCTGTACAAGGGAATCCCACACTTCATTCTCTAATTAATCATTTCAGAAACAGTTTGCATATTTATTCATCATTTCTTTGGAAAGGCTCAATAAATCTGTATAATTGCTTTCTGACAGCGGTGGAAGAACACTTATTAAATATCTTCACTAAGTAACAAGGTTACAAGATTAGATGAGTCCTTGGTCATTAAGTTGTTGTTTTTTCATTTCTATTGGCAATGAAACCCACCCAGCTGCTCCACTAAATGTTTTAAGATTTAATTGAAAGAAAATATTCTGAGTCTATGTAATTTGGGTTCTGCTGAGTGTGTTCCCAGGAACCTAGAAAGCAGCCAGCGATCTGCAGTGCTGTATTGTGTTAAGGAAGAAGAAGAACACCTGTCATGTAATGAAAATCTCAAGATAGTGTGTAAAAATAGCAATCACTTTATCAGGACCATCTATGGGTTCTTCTCAGAAATGTATAGATAAGGAAGGATACGTTGTCCGGCTTTTATTTCACTGAGAGAGTATAATGCAAGGTTAGGCTTATAAGACGTCCTGCAGCCAACCTTGACAGAACTGCTTGTATAGCATAATTTCCACAAAATTTGGCTAAGGTGGGACACAACGAATACACGCAGAGGTTATAAGTATAATGTTATGTATTGTTTATAAAGTTTTAGCTTGACGTGCACATTATGCCAGGTATAGTTTAAAAGGGTATTCCTATAAAAGCTATTTATGGTATATCTTAAGTATGTGACATAAATGAGGTGTGACCCACATGTATCAGACATTTACAGCATATCTGCTGGATATGTAACAAATATCTTTCATGGCAAAACCTTTATTAAGCCGATATATTTTTACAGTCACCCATAACTAGCTGATGACATATGAATGGGCACATGTAGCTCAGTGATATTGTTACTTCAATTGTGTGATAAGTGGGGTTCCAGTACCAATATCCCCACATCAATTATGACTTGTTACTTAGTATATAGCCCTTAAATATATCCCTTTGATATATGAACTTTTGTTTTGTGGTGGTCTCTCTGGCTATTTAAAACCTATGTCATACAGGTTGGTGACAGTAAAGTCTGTAATTGTTTTCTAGTACTTTATGCCATTCTCACAGTGGTCTTCATAGCAAGTTAGAGAGGATGACCTAGCATCTTAAGCCAGAAGTAGTTGACTCTGTGATCTCTGTAATGAACTGTCTATACATCTGCAACTTTCGACAGCTACAGAGTTCAGAGCACACTCATTACAGCTGATCAGTGAGTCAGGTGTCCAGCAGAGAGGCAATCAATTAGACTACCTCAATGACTGCTTACAAAAATCCCAATTAATATTTTATGTAGGTAGAAAGCAGACACGGGTAACAGAACCTTTTGAAGCCAGTTTTCATTGAAAAAAATAATATTCTAAATACACATAGTAAAGTTTATAATATAAGTAGCTTCTGTGTTCCTTTTTGTGCTTTCTTTCTCCTGTAGTGAGCAATAAAACTGTAGCTCTGTAAATAGCACAGAGGTAAGGGAAGGAGGCTAATTATTAATCCTTGCCATATCTAAATAATGTTCCTCTTGATGATTCAGCCCTCTAAGGAGATGAGACTATCCAGGGACTTTCTGCAAAGAGTTGATTCACGAGACACTTTATCAAGATCCTTTATCTCTCAACATAAAGTTCTGGTTGTGGCATGTAAGGTGATTGCATGTCCCATTTGACTATTTTAAAAATGTTAAATGCATCAAAAAAGTGTGATAGTATTTCAAAATCTTAAAAATTTGCACAATTTCTTTATTTAAGCTCAGATACTGACATAATATTGTGCTGTGATATTGACTGTAATAAACAGGTTTCCCAGGATGCACATATTTTAGCAGAATGACACAATAAATGAAAGCTCCATTTTCTGCCTGAGCAAACACTATGAAGACAAGAGGTGATTTGGGGATATCTGGACAGGATCTTAAGCCAGGTTCCTTGTTGAAGAATTAAAGCTCGGTATACTAATTAAGATTGTGTGACATGATGCACATTGCAACAGGGCGTTAATGAATACTTTACAACCTTTTAAGACCTTAAGTGACCTTTATTTCATATAGTTTGTAATCTTCATTTATATCTATCTGTCTATCCTTATTAAGATGATATTGGGAACTCAAAACCTATAAATCAGTTAATTATTTCCAGTTCTTGCATTGCAGTTTTCACCCCGTCCTCTCACGAGTCAGAACCTGGGGCATAACTACAGTGTTAGCAGCTGCTTTGGGGCCCAGAGTGTCAGGGCGCCCATCACCCAACCTGGCAATAAAGAATGGAGGAGTGAATCATATATAATGATGCACATTGATCAGCATAATATGTATATAACATGTGTGATGTATATATGCTGTATATGAGTGTGTATCTGTGTTGTGTATATGGTGTATAGTTTGTATATATGAAGTACATCTGTATATGGCACTGTATGTGTGTGTATATGTGATATGTACTGTATATGCTCTATATGTGTGCAATAGTGTATAAATGTTTGTGTATGAGTGAAGAACTATATATATGTGAGTGTAATATGCATATTTGAAAGCGGGAACAGGGGCCCCATTCAGAAGTCAGTTATGGGACCCTGACTCTCCTAGTTAGACCCCTGTTCAGAACATTTTTATTTTTACATTTACAGAGTTGTATGGAGTCTTATTTTCTGCTGGGCAAATAGTATATTGCTGTTTCACTATTTAACATTTCATGTAATCCATTGGGTAGCTGGAAAAAACAAATCCACTGCCTTTTCTTACGGGCTTGGTTTTTACGGTTTTCACTGTGAGGTGCAAATGACACTTCCCCTTTATTCTCTGTCACTACAATCTTGGAGATGCCAAAATGTATAAATGTTTACTTGTGACTTTGAACAATCTTTCTCTGTTTTCCATACTCCTACACTCATAACTTTTTGTACTTTGGTGGACAGAGCAATTTTTTGCAGGTCATCTTAATCAATACCATTGTGATATTTTTTTTTCAAATTTTTATGGGTGGCAAAAAAAAGACATTTTGCCTTTTTTTAAATTTTTTTCACTTTGCCATAGTTTAGCATTGTGCCTCACTGTACATAATTTATTTCAACGCCAGGACCTACCTCTGAATGTCTGCACGCTGCAGCTTGTGGGAAGGCATGCGGCACCAATGACTCTGCCTCTGGCCTTCCCCCTCTTCACCACCCTCCATGCCCTCTTGGCATGGAGCAGGCATATAGGAGGAAATAATCATAAGTGCTATCAGATTTGCAATTATATCAGGACTTGTGCGCTCAGGAGACATAGGAGATGCTACTCAAGCAATAGCAGTTGTAAAATATGGCAAGAAGAAGAAGCGGGAAGAGCGGTAGGTGGCACAGTGGCAGACACAGACAACAATCATTACAAGGAACCATTCTCAAGTAAAATTTTATTTTAAAAGTCAACCTCTTTAATAAAGTATTCAAATGTTACAAAATGTTCATTACAAGAGTCTGACTTCCATAACAACATTATTGTGTATATACACAACATACCCAATACAGAAAGCTTTCATTACAATGAATAAACAGAATGGGACATATTTACTAAAAACTGTGCAAACTGCACCATATGCAGTCTGCCTGTGTAGTGTTCAGGGTGCGCCAGATTCAGAATTTGTGGCGCGCATTCTTCATGAATCTGGCGCCCCCTGGACAGTTCCGACAGAGTGCACCAACTGTTTTTTGGTGCACCTGAAACATGGGCCTTGTGATACAATTCTGTCAGACTTTGCCTATTAAATGTGGCGCACTGTCCGACTGAGCACAGGAACGCCCCCTTCAGTGCAGAAATTTCTGTTAGCGCAGCTGCGCTTTAAAAGGGTCACATGCGACACAAATGTGGTGCAGACACTTTAAAGAGAACCCGTCATGCAAAATAACCCCCCTACACTAAATATATTTTCATAAACTGCCATTAGAGAGCATTGCCTCTATCCCTTCATTGTCCCTCTACATGCCTGTAAACCTAAGCAATGAGGTCCTAAAGCTGTATGCAAATGAACTGTGAAATGTCCAATGAAGCATTAGCATATTCAAGCTGTCCACTCTATTCATGAGTGGGAGGCACAGCCACACCCCCAGTGCTTGACTGACAGCCTGTATAATGATGTGAGGCTGTATAATGATGTGCTTCCTGGTGCTGGCGCCCCCTGCAGCCTGTGTGTGCATGTGTGTGTTTAGGAGAGATACAGCAGCTCCAGGCAGCCATGTTACAGCAGAACATGTCAGATTCATGTGTAGCTGATGTCTTTGTCTCTCACATGTCAGCAGATGCAGCACACACTAGCCATGCTTTACTATACATTACACACAGACATGAGCAGGGGGAGGAGAGGGGAGGGGTAACAGGAGTGACATCACTGCCTCTGACCATGTGACCAGCCTCATTTACATAATAAAGAATAGATGATTTTACAATGAATAATGTATGAAATAACTAGATAAAGGCTGGGATGGGATCCTTGTGAGCTGCTCTAACAGGTAGTGGTGACAGGACAAGTGACACAGACCTGATGACAGGTGTCCTTTAAATACAAGTGCAAGCAGTTTGCACTAGAAAGAATGTGCAAAGTACCAATATCTGCAGTAGCATCTGAATTTGTGTTCTTAACATATTCCATTACTGGCTGAAACATACATTAATAACATTATGCTGAAAATGTATTATTCCTGGTGAAGAGTTTACATTGTGTGCATACATGCTATTGCTCAATGTCACTTAGAAATTTGTGATTCTTCATCAAGATAAAAAGTTGCATGCTGGCAACACACAGACAATAATCTGTCACGCAAACACGTAATGTTGTAGATGTTTATTTTGTAACAATTATAAAATACAAAGATTAACATAAGAAAGTCAGATCTAAGATTATTTTCTTGTGTGTCTTTATTTTTCTGTTTCATTTAGATTGTATCTATGTAACTAAGACAGGCATATACACCCTTTGAAGATAAATGTCCTAGAAATCTCAACAAAGGACATGTAACATGTGTAGAAATGTATGACTAGTTCACCATTAAAAATGCATTTAAAGGGAACCTATCATCAGAGATTGGCCTAATAAACCACTAGCAGTATGTTGTCAAGCAGCTGAGCAGATTCTAGATTATGTTTCTGTCACGGCCTGGTGTAGTGGCATCATCCAGAAAATCTACTTTGAAGTGAGATGTAAACTTATGAAGTCAAGGAGGTGGAGAGTTTAACACTGAAGTCATTATTTCCCTGACTAAGAACGCCCCCTTCACTATAAGTGATGGCCCTGTGTCCAGGGACATCATTGATCAGATCTCCCAAAGTCCGGCGCATGATGTCAATCACATGGTAGAAGGTGTTCAGAAGTAGAAGTAGAGCTTGACTTCCCTGTTAAACTCTCCGCCTCCCTGATTTTATACATCTAACATATCTAATTTCAAAGTTGATTTTCTGGATGATGACAACAAGCTCAGCCATGTAAGAAACATGATCTAGAAGCTGTTGTACAGCTTGACAACATACAGGTAGTGATTTATTAGGCTAATAACTGATGGCTGGTTCCCTTTAACGCTTATTTAGAAATTGTAAACAAACATGGCCGCCGGAGCAGCGCTGCATTCAGCTTCCGGCCGGCCGTGGCCGGGTAAGCCTGTCCATCCCTATACACAGCATTGTGTATGGGGGCCGGAAGGTTGTCGGGTCCGGCCGGAAGCTGAATGCAGCGCTGCTCCGGCCAACCAGTGAAATTGATTCTGGGGGCCCACCTACTGCTATAAGGAAATAATGGGGGTCATTTACTAAGGGCCGAATCACATTTTTCTGACGGGTTATCCGAATATTTCCGATTTGCGCCGATTTTCCCTGAATTGCCCCGGGATTTTGGCGCATGCGATCGGATTGTGGCGCATCGGCGCTGGCATGCACGCAACGGAAATCGGGGGGCGTGGCCGTAAAAAAACCTGACGGATTCTGAAAAACCACCGCATTTTTTTTAAAAAAGTGTCGCTTGACACGCACTTACCTGCACCCAGCGGAGGGCGGTGAACTTCAGTGCACTCCGACGGACTTCAGCGCAGCAGTGACACCTGGTAGACATCGGGGGAAGTACCTTAGTAAATCCCGGCCGGACTCAAATCCTCCGCAGAGAACGCGCCGCTGGATCGCGAATGTACCGGGTAAGTAAATCTGCCCCAATATCTGTACATTCATAGACCTCGTTCACACAATGCAGTTTCATTGGCTTCAAAATTATTAATGATGGTAAAAATGCTGATTTATTTTAAGTTGCATTTTCTGTTGTGCTGATGCTTGAACCAGTTATCTGCCGTCATCCTATTTCCACAGTCTAAGGTCAACGTGACTGTAGAGAAGCATGGAGCTTGGCATTTGGTTTACAGGATAACAGATGGGAAGAGGACACAGAGTGGGTTAGTAAAAAGTTGAAGTTTCATGCAGTTAGGGAATGTCATAGGCTTGTCTAAAGAGATGGGTTTTAAGAGCATGTTTGAAGAGCTCCTTAGAAGAAAATAAAAAATAAAAACCCTCAAGCTTACTGTACACTAGTATTGGCTCCCTTTGCATTAAATTAGCATGGAAACACATTTTAGGTGCATTAATACATTCCGTTTCCAGATGCAGTTTTCAATGTACAAACCAGGAATGTAGTGAAAAAGCAGGAGGAGCAGCTTCTTTCAATGATATGTCCTCACCAATTATGATCCACACCTGCTTTGGGCTTCAAAAACTGCATCTGAAAAACTGAATGTTTGAACGCACCCTCAGGGTACATCCACACGTTCAGTTTTTCAGAAGCAGTTTTTGAAGCCAAAAGCAGGTGTGGATGATAATGGGATGATATAAATAATTCAAATGTGCTGCTCCTCCTCCTACATTTACTCCATTCCAGGTTTGGGCATCAAAAACTGCATCTGAACATATGACAGCACACTCAGACTTGCCTGTGATAATTCACATATGAGAATCACTTGATTAATTGTCGATGCCCATATGACATGAATTAGCTAATACAAGAAGACTTCAGTGTTTTAAAAAGCCACATAGCAGGCCCTGGAAGACGAATGAGCTGTCTGAGCACACCAAAAATGCTATTATTAGCAAACACAAGACTGGTTCCCAATTTCAACAGTGTGTAATGTTATTAAAAGTTTGCCAACCATAAAACCATCAAGAAACTTCCCTGGATGTGGGGAAAGAGGAAAATTGACAAGAGATGTCTTCAAAAGGTTTGTGCGAATGGTGGAAAAACTACCATGTCAAACATCAAAAGACCTGAAGGCCAACCTGGAACTGTCTGGGGTCATGGTTTCAACAAGTACCATACAACACACACTAAGCAGAGCTTTATGGGAGGAAACCATTGCTGATAAAAAGACATAAAAAGGAGTGTTAATCCTTCTGGAAAAATGTTCTGTAGACAGATGAAGCAAAAGTAGAGCCTTTTTTGTTCCATCTGTAAACTATTGTGTTTACAGACGGCACAATGACGCTTATACCAACAGTTAAGCATGGTGGAAGAAGCAAAAAGCTTGCTTCGCTGCGTTTGTTACTGGAGGACTTGACCATATCCCAGGAATCATGAAAACTAGAAGAAAATTATCAAGTGATATCCATTTAAAGAAAACCTGTCTTGAGACAGCAATGTGTGCTTTGGATGACCCAATTCACATATCCACAATTCACATATCCAAAAGTACACCGAAATAGTTAAAGAAGAAAATAAATACTATTTTAAAATGGTCAGTAACAAGTCCTGACCTCAATCCCATTGAAAATCTTTGGGGTGAGCTGAAATCTGTCATTGGGGAGAAGAGCCCAGCAAACATTCAAGAGCTTAAACATACAGCAAAAGGAAGGATGGGAGAAAATTCTAGCAACAAACGGCAAAAGAAGTACCAAATACTTCAAAATGGCAACAAGAAAAGTTTGGAGGATTCATAAATGCCAAAGGGTATGTACAGGCGGTCCCCTACTTAAGGACACCCGACTTAACGATGACACCTAGTTACAGACGGACCTCTCTGTACACTGTGACCTCTGGTAAAGTTCTCTGGATGCTTTACTATAGTCCCAGACTGCAATGAACAGCTGTAAAGTGTCTGCGCTGAAGCTTTATTAATAATATTTGGTCCCATTACAGCAAAACATTTTGAAACTCCAATTGTCCCTGGGGCAAAAAACAAATGTGACTGGATCTACAATGATAAAATATACAGTTTTGACTTACATACAAATTCAACTTAAGAACAAAACTATGGAACCTATCCTGTATGCAACCCGGGGACTGCCTGTATTAGGGGCCTTTATAGCTGCACAGGCTGCATATTAAATGTTTAAAAAATTGCAATATGTAAGTTAAATCCAATGTTTTATTGTATTACTTTGGACCATTAATAAAAAAATCCTGAAGATATTACTTTTCCATTTATTTCTAAAGATATTGTACAGTCTATGAAAAAAATTAAGGGATGCTAATAATGGAGAGGAGCACCATAGGACATCTATGGCTGTTTGACTTGGAGCATAACATCATTGTGCTTGGATTAGAATAAATATTGAATTATAATTCTTTCATTTACATGTTTATTAAGGCTAAGTTTACATTTACATTAACTCTCCCCATTTGTTTTCCTAAAAAGTTATTGATAAGGAATTAAAATTCCTAAAAATATGATTAACACAATAATTTGATTTAAAAATAGGTCATTTTCTGGTGATAAATTTCCTTTAAATTATTGTCTGGTTTCCTGAGTGTACTTCAGAGTTTGCTTAGCTTTTATGAATTCATCCCTCGCAGCAAGTAAACCACATCCCGTACATCATGCATTTCTACTAAAAAGGCAGTTGTAAAATAACCACATGAAGACATTGCTTTAAAGACTGTGAAATATTCCTTGAGCTGCAAGAAAAAAAGCATCTAACAAGAAGATGCAAGATACAGAGAGAGAATGGCTGAAGACATGTGCTTAATAATACATTAGAGATGAAAGTATGAGTGTTTTTCACAGGAAAGCAAACTGGAAGAGAATAAGGTTAAACTGTACCAGAAGGCTTCTTATGAAAAATGTCAGTCTGAACCTGGTATTATAAAAAAATAATACAATGATTTCTGAGCATTGAAAAATGGTAAATTATTAGGATAACTGAAAGGGTAATGGTGACAAAAGACTATTGAATAGTCAGATGTAATATATGTCCCACAGTCGTAAAGATGGGAGGATAATGTGACATGCTGGAATCTATGGTTCTATGTGCAATGAGGTATATAGAAGATGTCATTGAGTTTCTATACAATACACTTATGAATGTTATGAAAAAAGATAATGCACAGTGAAATGCTGAATATTTCAGTCATTTGCATTTTTGAACCTGTGGTTAATGCTGCCATATATTCCTAGGGCTATGGGTTCAAATCGTGCATATGCATATGCATTTCTCCTACATTGTAAATAGAAGTTTTTATGAAACTGGATAAGATTCAACTCAACAGAGTTTTCTGCTCTCAGCACAGACATTGGAAGTGATTGGACCAATGCATTAATTAGAAATAGGCAGTTATTGTTCTACAAATTTAGGGCACATACACTCACCGGCCACTTTATTAGGTACACCTGTCCAACTGCTCGTTAACACTTAATTTCTAATCAGCCAATCACATGGCGGCAACTCAGTGCATTTAGGCATGTAGACATGGTCAAGATAATCTCCTGCAGTTCAAACCGAGCATCAGTATGGGGAAGAAAGGTGATTTGAGTGCCTTTGAACGTGGCATGGTTGTTGGTGCCAGAAGGGCTGGTCTGAGTATTTCAGAAACTGATGATCTACTGGGATTTTCACGCACAACCATCTCTAGGGTTTACAGAGAATGGTCCGAAAAAGAAAAAACATCCAGTGAGCGGCAGTTCTGTGGGCGGAAATGCCTTGTTGATGCCAGAGGTCAGAGGAGAATGGGCAGACTGGTTTGAGCTGATAGAAAGGCAACAGTGACTCAAATCGCCACCCGTTACAACCAAGGTAGGCAGAAGAGCATCTCTGAACTCACAGTACGTCAAACTTTGAGGCAGATGGGCTACAGCAGCAGAAGACCACACTGGGTGCCACTCCTTTCAGCTAAGAACAGGAAACTGAGGCTACAATTTGCACACGCTCATCGAAATTGGACAGTAGAAGATTGGAAAAACGTTGCCTGGTCTGATGAGTCTCGATTTCTGTTGCGACATTCGGATGGTAGGGTCAGAATTTGGCGTCAACAACATGAAAGCATGGATCCATCCTGCCTTGTATCAACGGTTCAGGCTGGTGGTGGTGGTGTCATGGTGTGGGGAATATTTTCTTGGCACTCTTTGGGCCCCTTGGTACCAATTGAGCATCGTTGCAACGCCACAGCCTACCTGAGTATTGTTGCTGACCATGTCCATGCCTTTATGACCACAATGTACCCAACATCTGATGGCTACTTTCAGCAGGATAATGCGCCATGTCATAAAGCTGGAATCATCTCAGACTGGTTTCTTGAACATGACAATGAGTTCACTGTACTCAAATGGCCTCCACAGTCACCAGATCTCAATCCAATAGAGCATCTTTGGGGTGCGGTGGAACGGGAGATTCGCATCATGGATGTGCAGCCGACAAATCTGCAGCAACTGTGTGATGCCATCATGTCAATATGGACCAAAATCTCTGAGGGATGCTTCCAGCACCTTGTTGAATCTATGCCACGAATAATTGAGGCAGTTCTGAAGGCAAAAGGGGGTCCAACCCGTTACTAGCATGGTGTACCTAATAAAGTGGCCGGTGAGTGTATATAGAAGAATGCACCAAATTTATTTATTTCATTAAGAAATTCTCCTTAGTTTGTAAAGAAACAGGCTGTAATGTGCCCCTTAGTTAGGCTACATTCACGCTAACACGTGACGGCCATGCCGTAGCAGGAGAGGAGGAGGGGACAAGCGCTGCTCACCCCGCCCCTCTCCACAGAGACATATGGCGCATGGCGCTGTAATACGGGAAAACATAGGACATGTCCTATCTTTTCCCTGGGTACGGAACTTTCCGTGCGCCCATTGCGGCCATATATACGTCCCCCAACGGTCATGTGAATGTAGCTATACAATTTCACTTCTATGTAAAGGCTACATGACTGTCTCTCTCTCCTCTACTGTTTGTTACACAGTTAAGAGTGTTAATCATTTCTGCTCTCTCCCTGGCTGTAGTATACTATGGGTTGGATTTTATGTGAGCTTATTAGTATCTCTCCCCATCTAAACTAAACACTGGATGTTGCACGGATGTTGCACATTTTGGCAGATGTCGCCTGTTTTTGGCACATAAAGGCCCACATTTATTAAAGCGTTACACAAGTTTTCTGTATGACTTTGTACTGAAGAGAATGTGTAAACTATTGTCACATGTATTTATAAAGTGTCTGCACTGTGTCCAACAAGACAGAAAAAATGTGCACTTGAAGGGGTGTGTTTCTGCTTAGTCGGAATTTGCACCACATTTATTACTGACATGCGCCACAATTCTGTCTGTGTCACAATTCTCCACAAAAATGGTGCACACTTCCTGAGCGGTGCAGATTAATGAACACCGTGCGCCATTTTGATGAATCTGGCACATTCTGCACACTCCACAGGCAAACTGCACAAAGTACAGACTGCACTAATTTTTTGATAAATATCTGCCTTTGTCATCAGTTTCATCAAGTTTAACAGCATTTTACTATGTCTCCCAATATTTTAATTTCCATTTGTAGAACATTTATGAGCCCTGCTACGAGCCCTCAAAGGCATGGCCAAACTAGAGAGAAAATTTGTACAAGTTATTTCCGTTTTGCAGTCTTTTTCATAAGAATTGGAGAATTTAAGGTATGCTTTACTCAGCTCCATTCATATCAGTTCCTTACACACAATCCTGCTATGTTCATGGTTTATAAAATGTATTTACACTTGCCATAGAGAAAAAGTAAATTCTAAGGGATCATTTCACCTACTGAACCTTTTTTTTTTTACCACACCCTAATGTTAGTTCTTGCCGGTGTAATGAAACGGTAACAATAGTAAAGTAGTAAAGTATAGTAAAGTAAACAATGCAAGACAATGGGGGAGAGTTATTATTACATGCACCAGCATATGATGATAACTCCACCACTCTTGATATATCAGATGGCCGGCGTGTGGTGGAAAAGAAGAATACAGGACAGGAATTCTTGGCCATTTGTCAAGATTTACAACTATTTCAGGGCTACCAGAAGTAACCAGAATCTCCTGGTTGTCAACCACACCAAGAGACATCAGTCAACTGCAATACCAAAACATAAAGAATAGTCAAAAACTAGCCTTGGTCTAAAAAGAAAAATCTAGCTAAATACTACAACAATTTATACAGACAAAAAGGAAAAAGATTGCCAAATTGGAGAAAATGAACCTTTAAGAGCATACTGGGAAAAGTTAAGGCTTAAAAAAAGACTTTACCAAAATTAATTTCCATTACAGTCTTTAGTCACCCTGTAAATATTTTTTAGAGTAGCTTTAGTATAACATTATATACCATCCCGATGACTGACTGAAACATAAAATCTGAAAAATTAAATTAATGTTATAATGATTTTCCTGTCTACTGGATAATAACCAATAATGGTCCAGGGAGACCTCTGATAACGTGGGATTCTTTCTGCCAATAATGAGTCAGTATTCTCCCAGCCAGATGAAATAGTAACATACTGGAAGTAACAGCTTGTATGAAAATCACTTGCACAATATTAAACACATACAATATTTCATGTACAGCTGGACTGTGTCAGAACTCTCACTTGTGTTTTATCTTCATCGCTTAAGTAGTAAATACAGCGCACTGGCCTCGTAAAACATTTTGATAGTAACTGCAATGATTTGTCTTTGCCTGGATGGATAATAGAAGTATGTGCAAGGCCAATAAATCCTAACAGTGTAAGTCCGCAACAAGCTGTGTTACGATTCCAATTTAAGACATGAGGTGTCTGCCGCAGTCTAAGTTTACATACTGTATGTTATGTAATGAGCGCTACAACACACCTGCCGTTATATGTCTTATGTAAGGCTGTTCATAGTGAGGCAGGGGATTTAGCATCCCAAATCAAATGGCACCTAGGAAAAGCAGAATCTAAAGGGGTTGTCCACTATCAGCAAATAAGTGATATTGTTTGTGCCATGAAAAGTTATACAATTTTCCAATATACTTTTTGTATCAATTCCTCATAGGTTTTATGGTGTCATTCTGTAGACAGTTTCTATGTTTCATTTGAGTGGATAGAAATCTGTCCATGGTCTTGTG
Source organism: Engystomops pustulosus (assembly GCF_040894005.1). NCBI lineage: Eukaryota > Metazoa > Chordata > Amphibia > Anura > Leptodactylidae > Engystomops > Engystomops pustulosus. The sequence continues at coordinate 173,669,097 of NC_092413.1, read as the reverse complement.
ATGGACATGTCGGTGCACGAGCCGCTATTATCACAGAGAGTAATTAGAGTTATGTAATAATAACGGCTCGTGAATCAACATGACCATCACATCACATGGACAGATTTCTAACCATTGGAAGTAAACATAAAAGCTTTCTATAGCAGGGCAGAAAGAAGATCAAGAAAAATGTAAGGAATTGATATACAAAGTAAATCGGAACATTGTTTAGCTTTTCCTTACACAAACCATATTAATTATTTAGTGGATAACCCCTTTAAATTGAAGATGAAAATGGCCAGACAACTGGCCTGTTAAATGAAAATCTACCATATAATTACATTTATATGTTTTTTAGGATCTCTGCTCCTGTACTTTTGTTAAAGGAAATCTACAATCAGGATTTACAATTTACAATTCTTGATCCTGGAGGTAGATTTTCTTTAAAAACTAAATTTAAACTTTATTTAAAATAGGTGCAAGCGCAGGCCCCCTTGCTAGAGTATTTCACCCCTCCCCTGCTCCTTCTGCACTCTCCCTTGCCCACTGCTCATAGCATGGACATCTTTCTTTGAATTTGGATTTACTCCCACTATTCGGATAGCCTTGTGTCCTGTTACATAGTGAAGTCCAAACATGCATGGAGGAAAACTTTGATATGAAGAGAAGGTGAGTTCTGATTGTGAGCCAGTGACACTGTGGGGGTACATTATCAATTATTCGTAATGTTGTCAGAACTTTTATGATCATGTTGTGGGCATTTTTTAAAAAAAAATTCTATAAATTCAGTGGGTTCATTACAGTTTTTGCCTCAGGCAGCAAAAAGACTAGAATTGGCCCTGCATTTAATCTTCCAGTTATTTCTAAAGATGAATTATGGAATTATGAACAAATTGTCACATACTTCCACTGCCTGTTTACTCTCGGATTGCCTATGTACAGTAATAGTCCAGTGAACAGCAGATTAAATTGGTTTACTTTGCAGTTAATAGTGTTAACAGATGGCATCAATATAAATTATTACCACATTGTCATCATTTAATGACAAAAGATGTAATGATGGAAGACCTTTAAAAATGTGGAATCAGGTTAAATCTTTATGCAATTTGTTATTGTCTCATAAAAAGCTTGTCTTCGAAATAATCAATCATAAAGTGTCATGACTTTCCCAAAAGCTGACTGTACTATTGATTCAGTGAAACCCTATACTGTGCATCAGGTGCGGCTGTACTGATTAGAGGACTCCATACCCAAAATGTAAGGTGCATGGATTCAATCAGCACTAAAGCATCACTAAATGTACTTTTCCTGGTAATAAAATGCAGGGCCATCATGCTCTGCAGCTGGTAGTCACACAGAGTACATACAGTATATAGAAATATATAGAACATACATTCCGGTACGGGCCTAATGAGAAGAGACAATGCTATGGGATATTGCAGTCTATGTTTGCCATGAAAAGCTTTGCAGAAGCCAGACAACTAATAATGTAAATGGTGCTGATGGTTCTATTTAGAACTAAGTGTGGGCAATCATCTTGGCCTTTGGATTGTAATAAATGATCAATAAAATCCCCATATTTTGCCATACTATAGTAAAACTCATAAAAATAAACAGTAAAAATAATAAACATGTTTAGTATCGCTGCGTTCCAAAATGTCCGATCTATCAAAATATGATAATGGTTATTTCCGTCGCTTGATCCAATAAGAGAAAATAGCATCCAAAAGGTCACTTTGCAACATGTAAAAAATGTAATAAAAAGTGATCAAAAGGCCGAAAAGTCCTCAAAATAGTCGCATTGAAAATGTCATTTTATCTTGCATAAAATGACATGTCACACAGCTCTGTACACCAAAGTATAAAAAAGTTATTAGCGCCAGAAGATTGCAAATGTATTAAAATATAAGTAAACCTATATAAATTTAGTATCCCTGTGATTGAACCGACCCTAGCAATGAAGTAGACCTGTCATTTGGAGCGCAAAGTGAAAGCTGTCAAACCATGTCAACAAGAAAATGGCGTGAATGCGTTTTTTTTTCACAAATTTCATTGGATTTGGAATTACCTGGTTCTCAGTACATAGCATGGAATATTATATAAAAAAGTTATAGATTAGAAATGCATAAAACGAAAAAGAGCCTGGTCGTGAAGGGGTTAAACTTTTAAAGGGAATCTACTATTTGCTTTTATGCATTATGAACCAAACATACCTTAAGAATACCTGTAGCTAAACTGATGCAGAAACATATCTTGTTTAATCTCTGAACTGAGTGGTTTTGCTGAAAAACAATTATAAAATGTGATAATCAAGGTCTGTATCTCTTGCGGCTACCATAGCTCTCTTTCTCACCTTAATTATGCACTACTCCAGCCTTGTCCTGCCCAGCATAAGCAGAGAATAAGTCATCACTGTGTTGTCCATGACAGGCAGAAGTAATCAATTGCTGCACCACCCCCCAGCTGCTGTGTATGAGTCATCCAGCTGAAGTTGATTAGTTCTGTCTGGATGTTTCAGGCAGCTTCTGTGTATATGGAAGTAATGTGTTTATGGACGGCAGAAAGGTCACCCAGCTTTACCTGAATTTCTCTGAAGGTCCTCAATTTTATAATTTTTTATTTTTTTTTAGCAAAACCACCACTCTATTTCTGCATCAGTGTAGCTACACCATTCTCAATGTATGTTTGGGTCTTAATGCATAAAAAAGGGCAGATTTTCTTTAAAGATAGAAAACTGTCAATTTTTTAATGTGGTGACCAAATATTAAGGAGATTTTAGGCAAATTTTAATATCAGAAAGATACCACAATAATAAATCACTGAGGCCGTATACCATAACTTCTAATCACCTTATAATGAAACTGTTTCCTTCTGTACACTGGTATGAAAGATCAAACGGACCATTAAACAACTGGCAAAGCCTGCCGGCGGAGAATGACTGCATAATTATGTACACTAATTTATTGTATAGGGCTCTTTCACAATGGATTTCTGCAAGTCCTATTTAAGAATGTCCTGAACAATTGAATCTGAATAATTTATTGTAGGTGACTGCGCATGTAGGTTCATATTGATGTTCATGGACATGGAAAAGACAAAATGAACTTCCCTGCTATCACATTGAGTGAGTGAAATGTATTTACAGCCAGGCCGTTGTGCCTTATTATAAGACGTCTTCCATTCTGCATCTTACTCATACATCTTGGAGGGTGCATATGATTAACAGAGAGCACCTGTCACTTGCCTATTACCCTGACGCTATGTTATGGCTCCAGGTTTCAAGTATGTAATTCTGTAAGGAGTTTCTACTGACATAAATAAATCACTTGACCTTTAGATCTTGGTTTGTAAAATCACAAGGCCTACTTAGCAGAATTGCTCCGCACTAAAATAATGTAGGGTTTGCTGCCCTGTTTACTGTATGTATATGTATATGCAGACGCTGCATCACTGCCTGGGACTGCCGGCCTCAATGACATTTAATATTAATCAGGGAATCTCTCAGAGGAAATGTACTCAAAGTGCATTTTATTCTTTCAGCTTTGTATTGATAACACTTGTTTTGTCCTTAAAATCACGAAAAAAGCAAGTATACCTTTCTTGAAATCTGTGATTTCATACACTTAATGGTGGGAATTCATCTTTACAATTTGTCGTTGACTTGGTTGTTTACATTCAACTCCATTTTTGTTTTATCTGAATTCATCAATATTTGTTTGTTTTTTTTGTTTTGCCTCATAATATTGTTTTTTTTTTTGCGCGTTCATCGCAAATGTTCTTTTTTTGGTGCACATGTCCCTCTGAAGAGCAATTGGTTTTGATAAATTTGGTAGTGCTTTTTCTCCTATTTCTATACCAGAGGGTGAATGGAGTCATTTTCCACCAAAACATGCACCTAACGGCGTGTTCATATGTTGCGTTTTATGTATATGGAAGTAATGTGTTTATGTACGGCAGCCAGGGCACCCAGCTTTTCCCTGAAGGTCCTGAATTTTATAATTGTTTTTTGAGCAAAACCACTGAGTTCAGGGATTACATCACAAACACATTGAAAACAGGATGTTAAAGCATTCCCTAACAACGGGTTAAAGCATGCATTTTGTTAATACATGTGTTAACATTACGTTAATAATTGTACACAGTAATGTAATTAGGCAAATCACCTCTCCTCAGCTGTTGTAATGCGTTTCAAATGCAATGAAAACACAGACCAAAACGCAACGTGTGAACACGCCGTAAACGAAAATTTGCTCCAAATCTCTAATCACAAATTCAGTTTAGTGAAAACCAGTTTATGCAAATAATGAATTTTAAAGTGATTTTGCACTTAAAAATCGCAAAACAACATTTGTACCACAACTGCACCAACACAACAAAAACCCATGAAAAATTCCCCACAATTATTCTATAAGAGAACATCTAATTCTAACAAAATCCAAAGATTATGAAAAAACAATCTCAGAGGAACAACAACACATACAAATCACATTGTTAATACTAATTTTTACAGAAAATGTGACAAAATGTAAAAGCTATATGAAAAATATGTGCACTTGCTATAATTTGCACCAGGATCCTGACATAGAATTCACCTGAGCACACAATCTAAGCGATGCACTCAGTCGGGATAAATCCCTTCCCTATGTAGTTTTCCCTGGGGTGATTGCGATCATTGTCAAGCTGCACAACAAAGTTTCGGTCAAGCTTTAGCTGTTGGTTTTGTCACTCTAAAAACAAGGACTTCCATTTGGATCATTAGCATTTGATTAGGTACTCCTGGCTGCTACTTACTGTCTTAATTCCTGTGTAAGTAGTAAGGCGGCCATTTCTTGTACACTGCACTTGCATGTTGCGGTTACTTTTCATCAATATATATGGTTGTAAGATACTGGAGGGGATGTACATCTCACCCAGATTGCCCAGATGTGTGAGATGAGAAAATATCCAGAACTCTTGCTTCTTAGCAAACAACTATGTTTGCTGAGCATTGTTTATGTGCTGTGCACTGGGCTGGATTTTTAGGGAATGGCAGGTATTATGGTAGTGGGACTTGCCATTCTCATTCCCTCCAGTCAACACCTTGGGGAAACCCATGGGGAAATCCAGGTGACTAAGATTGTCCTCATTAGGGAAACATAAGAAGTCTGCTGTTAGAGCAGATGATGGCAGAGCTTGGCTAGAAAGCCAGAAAGGTGGTTGCTTCTGCCATGAGGCATTTCCCCGCTGGTAGCACGGACTTGCCAATAGCTGGCAGGTCCGTGCCACCTGTAAAATAAATTACAGGTGCGATGTGCTGCACCACTCTGCAGGACACAGGTTGGCATGATGACGTCACCACGTGCCAACCTGTGTCACAGGCATCGCGGCTGCTGGCTGGGGAAGATGAGGGAGCTGCGTGGGAGCACTGACAGTAGGCAGTGTATACAGTGGGGGATCACTAGAACATCCTCCCCTCTCACATCATGATGTGTGTCCTCAGGAAACCATGTGTAGTCACTGCTTTCCCCAGCAGTAGCTTCACCCTCCTGGAGTATAAGACTCCCGGAGGCTGAAGGACCTGTGATCATGTAATGGTCACATGACCTGCCGGGGAAAGCAATTGAACACACAGAGCTGCATCAGTGAGGTGAGGGGGAGACATGACAGGGGCCAGGGAAGGGGGAGAACATTGGGAGCTGAGTGAGGACATATTTACTGGGGGGCTGTGTGGGGGCACATTACTTACTGGGGGGCTGTGTGGGGACACATTACTTACTGGGGGCTGTCAGGGGGCACATTACTTACTGGGGGGATGTGTGAGGGCATATTACTTACTGGGGGGCTGTTTGGGGGCACATTACTCATTGCGGGGCTGTGTGGGGGCACATTACTTTGCTGCGTGGGGGCACATTACTCATTGTGGGATTGTGTGGGGGCACATTACTCACTTCGGGTCTGTGTGGGGGCACATTACTCACTGCGGGGCTGTGTTTATTTTATGTTTTGTTTCTATGCTGCATTTGAATACCATTGGTGGAGTGAATAAAACTCAATTTGTAGCTGGACATGAGGGCACTGCAGCTGGACAAGGGCGCTCTGTAGTAAGTAAGGGGGCTCCACAGCTGGACAGGGTGGCACTGCTGCTGGACAGAGGGGTTCTGTAGCTGAAAAGGGGCTTTGCTGATGGACATTTAGGGGAGCTCTGCTTCTGAACATTTGACTATTAAGGGGGGCTGCTGGCCATTTCATTAAAGATTAGTTGCTGCATTTCCAGCCCTAGGCTTATACTTGAGTCAATAAGTTTTCCCAGTATTTGTGGTAACATTAGGTAGCTTGGCTTATACTCGAATATATAAGGTACTTATCAGTTTACTTACATCAGAGTATTCACTCCTCAAACATCTTTTTAGGCTCCAAGAAAACTATGAAATGAAAACAGCCTGATAAAGTTGCAGGATGATTATCTGGAGAGCCACCTCATGTGTAATCACTTTTCAATTTTATTTTATATCATAATAAAATGAAAGGATCATTTCATATATTGGAAAATTATTACAGTTGTCCGGCAACATCTGTTTCATTAATATGGCTTCAGACAGGAATATGCTGGTTGTTTTAAGCAGGAAAGGTTTCTTTTCATGTACAGTATACATTGATTTCCCAGATTGATATTTTATGTGAATATCAATAATAGAGTAATTCGTCTCTTTGTCTTTATGACTCCATTGACCCTGACTTAATGCAAGGTTAAACTATTAGGTACAGTTCCCATGAAATATCACACATACTTGTAGCTGCAATATCATGTACACAATGTGTTTTTACATAACATTTTAAAATACACCATTTTTAAACAATTTTACACAATTTAAAAATAAGAAGAAACTTGGTGAAGAGTATGGATCTTGCATACCAACTGTTTTGAGGTTGAAAAAAGTGACAAAGATCTTTTGTTTACATGGTTGCATGTGGGATGTCCACATGGTAGAATCTCTTGTCATTCCACCTCTGGATTTATAAAAATATATATTTTATTCACACTCAGTCCCTCTACTTTAATATATTAGATTTAATAACAATAATATTTGTCTCATACTATTGTCACGGGTGTTCCTGTGACCCACGACCAGGTGGTACTTGGTTTTCACCAGAGCCCAGTGCAAAGCAGGTTTGATTTGTTGCAGCGTGGTAACACCAGGTCTTTCCACAGGCGCAACTTTGTCTGCAGCGGCGGCCACTGCAAAGTACAGAATCGTAAGGCAAACTCATGGTCGGGGACAGGCTGGAGGTCGAGACAGGCAGCACAGGATCAGAGTTGGAGATGTAGAGGTAGGTCAGGACAGGCAGCACGAAATCAGAGTCAATAACGGAACGGGGGTCACAACAGGAATTTGGAAACACAGCAAAACGCATGAAATAGCTTTCTCAGTGGCACTAGGCACAGAGATCCGGCAGGGAATGCTGGGAGGCGCCGGCTTTTATTAACTTCCTGGGAATGGTCAGCGTCCCTGCCTCCGAGGGCTGCCGAGCAGGAGCACAGACAGGTAAGGCGGAGAGGGGAGCCGGGGACTGCGGGTGTGCCTGCGACCCGGAACGTGGATCACAGGGGCGCCCGTGTCAGTCAAAATGCTGTGCAATTAACTAAAATGTAGTAGTACAGTTTTTATGGCTTTCACTTTGTGCGATTATGTAGATGACAAATTGTTATAGTTTTTGCTGTTATTTAAAATCTTTTAAAAAATTTAACATTTTTTAACAAAACAAAATTTCAGCCATATGGCCATATTCTGCCACTAATAACAGTTTCATACTTCCATCTATAGAGATGGCTAAGGAGGAGGAGCTGATGTTTTCTTTTACATTTTGAGGACTGTAAAAGCTTTTACATGTTTATTTAAATTTATATGTGTAGTTAAATGGCCAAAAAAGTGGAGATTCTGACATTTGGACATGAGCCCTCTCCATACATCCTTAACATCAATTAACCCGACTACTATGTCGTGTGACATTATATACAAGTAATGAAAGTAATAGGTGCCGTAATGTCTGTTTTACAAAATATAAATTATCGTTATATAATTGAAATCACGTGTAAATGGCATTGTAATAGTTGTTATATTGGGATTTGTAGCAGAAAAATACTTTGCTGCTATTGCAAAGAGGAAAAGCGGCGCTGAGATTCTTTTTTTCTGTAGAGTGTGAATTAACAATATAGTCCTTGTCAGTGTCTATAATCAGATGTAAATAAAACCAAGCCTAGTGCGAGTTTATTTAGATTTGACGCTCATTAGGTGGCTGACTGCACAGTCTCTGAATAAACAGTCAGCAAGAACGCCGAGAGTCAGATAATACAAGAACAACCTCCCAGATCATGCACCGCACAATATTTCTACAGTATAGCAGAACACTGGAGTTCTTTTATACGGATGCTAGAGAAGTGAGTATACAGCAGACCCTCAATTATATTCCTACATTTAGGTTGAAAATAGAGGTGTTTAATCAAAGGTGGCAAATGACCAAGTTCTTCAACTGGCTGCCAACTTTTAAAGGGTCTTCTCTTTTGGCACATAAAACTTGCAGATGACAGTTAAGTTCTGTAAATAGCCTGCAAGGAATTAACAGCAATTAGGCAAGGAAAAGCCCAAAGTAAAACTGCCACCCACCCCGAATAAACAAACTGCAAGTAGCAAAACTAATCACCCTCTCTGATAATGGCGCTTAAAGAGATCCGCTACCCTTAGATCTTGTACTTCCCACAACTCTAATGCATATTTTTTAGTACATTTCTGAATGAAATGACAAATAGGTGCTGCCAGTTGGGGCTCTGTCCATGTACTCCTACAATGCCCTATGAGAGCTGACACAACCCATCTACAAAGGAAATGGTTACACCCTGTTGTCTATTTATTCATTCATTTTATTTCATTCATGTAACATTTTATTCACATCTGTATACTGAAACGGGCAGGTTTATGTCCAGTAGGCTGAAATATTCCCGGCTAGCAATCTCTCAACTCCTTATCAGTCCTAAGAATCACAAAAGAGGCTAACTACAACTTTACCACATTTTGTCTGCTGGATTTATAAAAGGGATCAAATCAGTTAACCAATAGGGAAGTATTAGAGCCATCTTAACCTTTGTCCAAGGTAGTTTCCATGGATCGCTACAAAAAGAACAACTCTCCTGCTTAAGTGTCACTAAAATCTGAGTAAAATTCTGACAGTCTCTCCCCTTATCTGCAGTAAGCCGCACCTTTCCCCTCTCATCTCACAGTACACAGCTCAGTCTAACACAGAAAATCTTTCTGCTTTCTCAAATCCTCCCTCAGCTACATCCAATAACACTATTACCCACAGTTTACTAACCTCTCTCAGTGTCTGTATTTTGGTATAAAACATCGTAGAGGGCAGAATCTCATGGTATTATCTGCTGACATAGCAGCTATGCAGTGTGACGAGGAAGGAGCTGGGCTAGGATGTGTGAGATCCAAACAGACAGCATTTAACATATGACCAGCCCTAAGGAACATGTCACATTCAAAATTCTGAATGTAGAAGAAGCCTCAATTTGGAAATGATCATTTATAAATGCATGACAAGAATACCTCAGTACAAAATAAAAATTATAATAATTTTTAAATAGCACCATCATATTTCATAGCACTGTAAAATCATAGGGGACATATAAAATTCTACATATGGAGCAATAGGAGTGAGGGCCCTGCTTGCAAGAGCTTACAGACTAAGAGGATGAGGGGTTGACCCAAGAGGTATAAAAGGTTGTATAATGGTCTGAACATTCTTAATAAGGGAACAAAATAATTTCATAAATAAAAATGCTACTTGAACCAGCCATTAGCCACATCTTACATACATACCGGCCACTTTATTAGGTACACCATGCTAGTAACGGGTTGGACCCCCTTTTGCCTTCAGAACTGCCTCAATTCTTCGTGGCATAGATTCAACAAGGTGCTGGAAGCATTCCTCAGAGATTTTGGTCCATATTGACATGATGGCATCACACAGTTGCCGCAGATTTGTCGGCTGCACATCCATGATGCGAATCTCCCGTTCCACCACATCCCAAAGATGCTCTATTGGATTGAGATCTGGTGACTGTGGAGGCCATTTGAGTACAGTGAACTCATTGTCATGTTCAAGAAACCAGTCTGAGATGATTCCAGCTTTATGACATGGCGCATTATCCTGCTGAAAGTAGCCATCAGATGTTGGGTACATTGTGGTCATAAAGGGATGGACATGGTCAGCAACAATACTCAGGTAGGCTGTGGCGTTGCAACAATGCTCAATTGGTACCAAGGGGCCCAAAGAGTGCCAAGAAAATATTACCCACACCATGACACCACCACCACCAGCCTGAACCATTGATACAAGGCAGGATGGATCCATGCTTTCATGTTGTTGACGCCAAATTCTGACCCTACCATCCAAATGTCGCAGCAGAAATCGAGACTCATCAGACCAGGCAACGTTTTTCCAATCTTCTACTGTCCAATTTCGATGAGCTTGTGCAAATTGTAGCTTCAGTTTCCTGGTCTTAGCTGAAAGGAGTGGCACCCGGTGTGGTCTTCTGCTGCTGTAGCCCATCTGCCTCAAAGTTCGATGTACTGTGCGTTCAGAGATGCTCTTCTGCCTACCTTGGTTGTAACGGGTGGCGATTTGAGTCACTGTTGCCCTTCTATCAGCTCGAACCAGTCTGCCCATTCTCCTCTGACCTCTGGCATCAACAAGGCATTTCCGCCCACAGAACTGCCACTCACTGGATGTTTTTTCTTTTTCGGACCATTCTCTGTAAACCCTAGAGATGTTTGTGCATGAAAATCCCAGTAGATCAGCAGTTTCTGAAATGCTCAGACCAGCCCTTCTGGCACCAACAACCATGCCACATTCAAAGGCACTCAAATCACCTTTCTTCCCCATACTGATGCTCAGTTTGAACTGCAGGAGATTGTCTTGACCATGTCTACATGCCTAAATGCACTGAGTTGATGTGATTGGCTGATTAGAAATTAAGTGTTAACGAGAAGTTGGACAGGTGTACCTAATAAAGTGGCCGGTGAGTGTACAAAGTCCAAGGTGAATGGGACTGCAGTTGGCGAGTGTGATAGGATTGCCTAAAGAGATGAGTTTTAAGAGCATGTTTGAAATGTTGGAGCTTGGGTATGAGCCTGATAGTCTGGGATCGGCATTCCAGAGAACTGGTGCAGCTCGGGAGAAGTCCCTGAGACGTACAAAATCAAACCAAAACCCATCCAAAGCAAACATAAAAGATTTTTAAACAAACAGAGATGAACATTGAATCAGAACAGAATTAACAGGTAATTAACAGATATGTATATTTGCAAAAGCTGAGTAAACTGAAAGGCAGAGTACATAGCTGAAAGATGCATACAGCAATCAGAGATATACAGTATATACCTGTAGAAGAGAAGAGAGCTCAATGTTATATCTATTCAAAGTAACTGCTGCATACGGCTCAGTATATTATCAAGATATTATGTTATGCCAACAATTTCTACAAGAATTTAACCATATATGTTTACAGATGTATCTTGCACAAATGTGCCCAAGCATGGTTTTGGTACTTGATTTATCATATATTTTTTTTCTATAGAATGGGTATAGCTGAGGTTTCCTACATAGATGGTTATCAGCTAGCACTGGGGATTAATTCTCACGATTAGTTGGAGGGTTTGAAATTCTAAACATATTACCATTGTGCTTAAGATGCCTATAGAAGACGTCTCATGATGTCTTCTATAGGCATCTTACCATCTTTCTTTTATGTTTAAAATGCCTGTATATTTGTAAACCAACAAAAGATCAACTTGTGTAATTAAAACCAACCAAGCAGTCGATATGTACATTTTGCTAATTCATCCATGGTAAAGATTAAATCCTTAAACACACTACATTAGCATATGATGGTTTGAAGCTAGCATCAATTCTCTGGTGGATTTGCAGTCTTTCTGCTTCAATAGCTCAAAGTTTTGCTTAAGGAAACATTTTACTTTTCTTTTTTATCTTTAATAACTCAATAAATCACATTTCTGGTTTAGTGCTGATGGTTTGGTGAAAGGCAAAATATAGTCTACTGAAAAACTGTAAGGGACTTTATATACAAGATTTTTACATTTATTTTCAGCACAAATCCGGAAAAAGCTGGCAATATATTTTAGATATTTAGTAATAGATCTCACTGATACAGGCAGTCCCCGGGTTACATACAAGATAGGTTCCATAGAGTCAAATTTGAATGCAAGTCGAAACTGTATATTTTATCACTGTAGTTCCAGGACAACATTTTTTTGGCCCCAGTGACTATTGGAGTTTCAAAATTTTTGCTGTAATTGGACCAAGGATTATCAATAAATCTTCATTACAGACACTTTACTGCTGATCATTGCAATCTAGGACTAAAGTAACATCCAAAGAACTTCACCAGAGAGCACAGTGGGCAGGGGGGTCCGTCTTTAACTAGGGGTTGTCTGTAAGTCGGGTGTCCTTAAGTAAGCAAAACTTATAGCATTTCAGTGCAGAACATGGGGCAGATTTCTGAAATCTGACACATTGTACTTCATGTTATTTGGGTGATGTATTTTGTTTATGTAAGAATGGATTAAAAATTTTGAAAAATTCTCAGTTTTTACAATTCTAAATGACAGCCATACCACCAAAATAACTTGATAACTAACATTTACATAATGTCTGCTTTTTGTCGACATGGTTTTTATCCACCCTCTCATTTTTGAAGTATGTTATCAGTATTATAATTTTACGAGCAATTTTTCATAATTTCATTAAAATTGACAAAACCCCCATTTTAACTTTTAGCTTTCAACTGTTCCATTTTGAGAGGCCTAAATAATAGTAAAACCCCATGAATTACCCATTTATAGAAACTATACCCCAAATGTATGTAAAACAACTTTTTGGAAGTTTATTAACCCTTTTAGGAATCTCACAATTTTGAAATTGTAATTGGTTTGGCTGAATTCATGTATTTTTCCAAAAATTTACAGATTTCAAATGCCAAAATGCCCTGCATGGTTTAATACCAAATTTCTCCTGACTACTCCAATACCCCAAATGTGGTGGTAGACAGCTGTATGTGAACAAGGTAGGACTATGAAGGTAATGAGCACTATTCAGAGCATGCAATATCACATTTTACTGGCTATAAAATTGTAATTCTTAATGGCAATTTGTACATATGATGGCTTATTTTATGGAGGAAAAATACTTCATGGGGCAACTATAGCTAATTGATGAGATTTTATTAACTCTTACCTGGTGTAAGTAAAGAAATCAGCAATCCCAATTTGGTATTTTCTCAGGGTCTTGAAAAATGTATGTTTTTAATGCCTGAAGAAGATCCGCTTCGCAAAAGATAATAAAGACATTGCTTTCTAACTTACATGAAGTGTATGCACACGCAGTGCCAGTTTTCCAAGACTTCGAAAAAATCCATGTGCTTTGATACTAATACCCTCCAGAGCAAGATCAGCAGGACCTTGCTCCAACACCGGAACCAACGGCATGAAGCATACCTAGACGATTTTTAATGAACACACCCATTACGTGTACAATAAGGTGAGCCTAATAAGATACACTAATATATTCCCCTTGCACGAAAGATACGCTTGAATCGTGCACACTTTTCTCTTTTTCGTTTCCTTTTGCTTGGTCTGTCTCCTTCTTACTGTTGAGAGATGAACCCAGCACTTTCAAGATACTTCTGAGTTTGGTATTTTTAGCTATCTTTCTGTGTTGTTCGCCGTATTATGAAAATAATATGTTATCTTTATTCTTTGGATCACTATGTTTATGGCAATACCTAATTATATACATTTATTATATATTTGCCCAATTTTGCTGTTTAAAAACTGAAATGGAGAAAATCTCAATTATCTCTGTGTCTGGGCCTTCTGCAGTTCATAATGTCGGGCTGAGAAGATGCTGAATTCTATTTGGTTCCTTTTAATCAGCAATCTGTACAGTGCTTTATGGCTGAACTGCTGATCAGTTCTTGTATGGCTCTCTACAAACTTTGCTCTGAACCAGCAAGTGTTAACACGAGCATTCTCAAAGCTCTGACAGCTCTGACCTCTCACCTGAAGCAAACTCCCTAATAAATTCTCTGTGTACTCTATCCAGATTGCTGGTTAAAGATTTTTATGCTAGCTCTCTTGTCTATGCTATTTGTCTGTACTTTTATTTATTTATTATTTGGCTTAGGTTCTTGACTATTCTTCTGTGGGTACTTTTCTGTATTTTATATGCTACCTCAGTTGTGACTGGGACTGTTGACCTTCCCTTTGAGTTATTTAGTGGTCTGTTTTGTTACATGTCCACACTTTGGCACAAGGCGGGACCGTCTTCATGGTTGTTTTATATTGCCTAGGATAATCTGAGGCAAGCAGGCACGGCTGTTGGAGGACTGTAATTTTACGTTAATTTTGTCTGTTGTCCCTTAATCCTGTGTTTCCATTATTATCTTTTAAAATTTAGCATCACCATCTTTCCAGAGGCTTAAATTTAGTATTTTTTAATTGATGGAGCTGGTTGAGGGCTTATTCTTTATGTTGAGCACTTTTGATCACTTTTTAGAACATTTTTTTCAAAGGGCTTTGATGAAAAATGACTTTGGTGTGTAAAGAGTGAACACCCACAATTGGAGGTATCTCCAGTTGTTGGTTTTAGAGGTGGGTGTAAGCTGTAATTTACAGTGAACAACCACAGATTCTGGTACCAGCTCTGCTTATGGGCAGGCGCCAAAAGAGTGATGTAATGGTACTGCACGGGTCAGAAATTTTTATGCCCCGTGACGGAAAGGGGTTGAAAATATGTCTGAAATAAGATAAGTATGCAATAAGCCAAAATTCATCATAATAACTAAACATCATGATCCATCTACTGTGATTGCAAATATACAGTACTAAATTGATAGCTTAGCAATGAGGGCTCAGCAGTCCCGTTGCTTAATTAATAGAAAGATTTATTAAACACTTCCCAACTGGCCTTTTTTAGCCCTCAATGACCAAGGTACTTTTCCCAGTGATGCAACATTTTTGGGTAGAGGTATCTCACTGGTTATGTACTCTCTCTAGGAGAGCAGCTGTTTCCAGTGGTCTACAAATACTGGGTAGAGGACATACCACAGAGTTCAAATGTAATTCATAGTTTGCAGTAGGCCAGGTTCTAGAGCTTATGGTTCTAAAGTGAAAAAATAAAACATTTTATCTATTAAATTAGTTTGAATCCCAATTTTTAATTCAGAATTTTTATATTTATAAGAATGTTTATACATTTTTTATAATATTTAATGCCCGAGATAGCTTCAATAACGTATTAGTTGTCATTTACTCCATTGATCAATCAAGCAATAGGGCTAGAACTACAAATATCACAAGGGAAAGAGTGTGCAAAAACCCAAACATGGGCCCTGTACCTCACCAAAATATAAACAGCAAATCAGGACAGATGAGGAAAAACACTAAATAAAACTTAACTTTTACTGAAACTGGTCTAAAATTAACATACCTATCGCTATAGAGAAAAATAGATAGCAAACAATAGCTGCCACAATGACATTCTGCTAGTCAATAAGATTCTACAACAGCAACAGAGCTATTATTGTTGTAGTATAGGGTACAGTAGTTTATATCGAGAAGGTATATAAACAGGAAAGATCTCACCCATTCAGTGATGCTTGGTGGGCGTTGGTAGACAGTTTGGATGGAACGTAGGGTCTGCAAACGTCTGTTCAGCTGGCCATCCAGTCATCATTAGTCCAAGGAAGGCAATAGTTGGCAGTTCCAGTCAGACCGTATCACTGTGACCTTGCCCTTACAGTCCCCACAAACTTCCGTCCTGACAAGGACAGTCCACAGCTTATCCTGTAATCACTCACCCTATACTACAAAAAAGGAGTGCTCTTTGCCCAACACGTTTCCTCCAAGATATAATTGATTCATCAGTGGCGTAAATAATGGAACAACATATCTAAAGTGAAACAGATCGATCGCCTCACGAACCAGTGTGTGACATCGATCTCCTGCTTCGCAAACAGATGACAGTGGTCCTGTCTGTCCTAACAGTAGCGGTGGTACCATGCTGTTCACTGTGTCCAGTGTGCGCCAATTAGAATTTCACTGGCCAGCTAACCATTCTGGCAGCTATTGTTTGCTATCTATTTTTCTCTATATACCGATAGGTTTGTTAATTTTAGACCAGTTTCCGTAAAACGTACGTTTTATTTAGTGTTTTTCTTTACCTGTGCTGATTTGTCATTGACTCCATTGAAGATCATTCCCTTCATCCACAATGTACATGTAATGTTGAAGTTCAAGTTAAAAAAGAATTAAAAAACAATATATTTTAATAATTGCAACTATAAACATAAAACATGCCATGAAAAGAAGGGAAATTTTGTATAGGGCACAGGTTTCGTACATCTGCTTTGTAGTTTGAAGCCTAAATCTGAAAGAATCTCATGTGTTAACAAAGCCTTCTGTATACAAGTGAAGCAGACGAGGTGACATTGCTGCACTCTACCCTACCGATTTGTAAAATTAAACAAATAATAAGCTGAAAACCCATTAAATGCATCCATACTTTTTGCTTTTTAATCACCCATTGCAGTATCAACATTACAACTTATTTTCATGTTGGTTATAAACAAAGGCTATTACCATCCGTTAACTCCCGACACAAGGTCATACAGGATATCACATTAGCATTTGAGAATTGAATGTGGTTACTTTTTATAAAAAAAAACCTTGCAACAATTGAAATTCTAATTACGATGCATGGACATCCGTGTAAAAGGGACAGGCATGATCCTCGAGACTAGGCTGCTGCTTATTTAATAGCCTGAAGATCACATTATGTCATCTGTGCTAAATGGTAGCTGAACTTTATACCTTAAATTCAGATGATTGAGCAATGCGCTTTCTCCTCCTTTCCCCCTTCTACTGTGGAATAGCAAAAGGCAAGGGCATTCTCAGTCAATCACAAGCATTTGCTTACATTATAATATGCCCTCTTCTTCAATATTCATTATTTCCAGTTAGATGGCTTTAGTGTTACAGAACAAATGGACAAAGCAGGGAGATTACTGTGAGTTCCTCTGCCACTGTCAGAGTCATATTATGAGGGTCAATGAATATGGATGGTGTGCTCCAAATAAAGTTTGCTGCAAGAGTTCAAATGATATTTTTAGTTCTGGCACGTAACAAATACAAGGCACAGATGAACTGGTTCAGTAGAGATTGAATGAACTGCTCTACATTTGGAATACACAGCCACAAAAGGTTTAATAAAAGTCAGATAGTCTAATTCAAGTCGAATGCTAGATTAAGAGAACAAACGCAGTACATCATACTCATGTGATTTTATTTTAAAGGGATTTTCCCAGAGGAATATTTCAACAATCTTTACTACATTGGAGTTCTACGACTGGGAGAATGGGGGTTATCTGACTGTTTCTGGCCAAGCCAATAGAACTGACCGCCACTTCCTGACATTAACTGAACGAAGAGGGGGCTATGTATGTGCTATGTATGTGGCTATGTATTGCCAATCCCAATTGGTCTGTTCCACAAAAATAAAATTAATATCTAAGTTAATTTTACTTATTTAGGTCTTATATCTGCTAAATAAAGTGCAAGTTTAAGAGGAAATCCACAAATGTTCATTATGTTGTCATGTTGTACATTATGTCATTTTCTGTACTAACTGATTACCTAATCATATCACATCTGATTAGCGGAGGTCTGAAACCGCAACCTTAACATGTGCCCACCTGGACGAAGCCGGGTGGGCATACGTGACCCCTCATCTCTCCATTGAAAATAATATTGCACGGGTGTAAATTGCATGCTCTATCCTTTTGTGGCTAAGGATTGGTATGGTGAGGAAACGTTATGCTCACCGGACCGTTCCATGTGGCTTTTGCCATCTATGGGGGATGTATGTACATACATCCTGCTCATGTTGCAGCCTAACAAATTTCCTCATACTAGCTAAATAGTTTAGAATTTTTGCAAATATTGCTTTCTTCATGAACCTCCAAAAAATTAAGAATTGATAAGTTGAGGTACCATTTTGTGAGCATGAATTCTCACCTGACCATGACCAGGACGTGATAAACGCCACTGTTCCACTCCACAGTCGTAGCTGTTTTTATTATTCTAATAAAGGAGCCAAAACTTCCTCAACTAATTGGATTTCATTTTGGTACTGGAAGCACATGGAATATTTGTAAAATATTTATCCACAACTCTTTAAAGAGAGCCCGTCATGCAAAATAACCCCCCTAATCTAAATATATTTTCATAAACTGCCATTAGAGAGCATTGCCTCTATCCCATCATTGTCCCTCTACATGCCTGTAAACTTAAGCAATGAGGTCCTAAAGCTGGATGCAAATGACCTGTGAAATGTCCAATGAGTCATTAGCATATTCAAGCTGTCCAGCTAATTCATGAGTGGGAGGCACAGCCACACCCCCAGTGTTTGACTGACAGCCTGTGTAATGATGTGAGGCTGTATAATGATGTGATGGCTGCTCCATGTGCTTGCTGATGGCCACGCCCCCCTGCAGCCTGTGTGTGTGTGTGTATAGGAGAGATACAGCAGCTACAGGCAGCCATGTTACAGCAGAACATGTCTCTGTGTATTATGAGGATGCAGCATGTCAGCAGATTCAGCACACACACTAGCCATGCTTTACTATACATTACACACAGACATGAGCAGGGGGAGGAGAGGGGAGGGGTAACAGGGGTGACACCACTGCCTCTGACCATGTGACCCACCACATTTACATAATAAAGAATAGATGATTTTATAATGATTAATGTATGAAATAACTAGATAAAGGCTGGGATGGGATCCTTGTGAGCTGCTCCAACAGGTAGAGGTGACAGAAATAGTGACACAGACCTGATGACAGGTGTCCTTTAATAAACCCCTCTGACTGATAAAACCTGTTGCTGATCCTAACATTCATAATATACTCCCTAAGTAAGTTTTAATTCATTACATTTGTTATATAAAAGACATTAGAGTGAAAGTCAAGTGGCCAAACATAGAATTAACATTCAGTCACAGTATTGCTGAGCTATATTGTTTAGAAGTGCTGATCATCTGATAACACACGTATCTGGACATACCAAGAAAAGAGAAAGCTTAAGGGAGGACACATTAAGTGCAGATCCTTAAAAGAAAACCTGCAACAAAGTATGGTATAATACATCGAAAATGAATGAAGTTTCACAATATCTTGTTGATATGTGGCCAGAAAAATAAACATTTTAGGACACATCATTTAATATCTTAAAATTATTTTATTGATTTTAAATTTGGATTTTCTCAGTTTATTTTTTTTACACTGAAGTCCTTAGGGGATTGAAGGGTCAAGTATCTACCAAGAAGAACATGTGTTGGGTCATCCTTGGAGAGTTATGTTAAAAAAAAAGCCTACGTAAAATGAGACCTCCACTAAGAATGATAAAGTGAGCAGTAAGTTACAAAACTATCCTGTCCACTTTTGAAGTAGTAAATCAAGAAGAGTTTATGAAAACATCTTACAGCACTTCTGGGAACTCAATACTTGGGCATTTTCCAATTAATTAAAATTTCAACATCTTCTCAGAAGCACTTTCTCTCTTTCCAGGTGTCCAGTCCAACAACTGGCAGTGAGAATCTGTGAATCTACTTACATATACAAGAGATGTGCGTTAATTTCACTTGGAAGAACCAATAAACAAGATTACAATAGCCTATTATTAGAAAAGCTTTACCTGAGAGTGGGTTCCATTCATAGGTACTAATATCTAGTATTTACAAGGTTATTGTTTTTTTTTTTAATTGGGAAATTTTCATAAGTTACAAATTTTATTTGAACCCTATTAAATGTTTTAGCCAATCAAAGTCTAAGAATTTGTAACAAAATTAATTTCATCTTAGAGGTTAAATAATTGTATTTAATATGTTTTTCTAAATATGAAAACTTAATAATGAGTCTATGGGGAATGCTTATTATTCATATGATAATATATATATATATATATATATATATATATATATATATATATACCACAAATACTCGAGTATAAGCCGAGTTTTTCAGCACAACTGGGCTTATACACGAGTCAATACAGCCAGCGCAGCACTTAAAAAAAAAAGAACTTATATACTCACCCTCTGGCTTCCCCGATGTGCAGCG
This sequence comes from Engystomops pustulosus, assembly GCF_040894005.1. Classification (NCBI taxonomy): domain Eukaryota; kingdom Metazoa; phylum Chordata; class Amphibia; order Anura; family Leptodactylidae; genus Engystomops; species Engystomops pustulosus. The sequence continues at coordinate 173,648,882 of NC_092413.1, read as the reverse complement.
CTGCTCCCCCGATGTCCACGCTGCTCCCCCAATGTCAGCACTGGTCCTCCTCTGTCTTCCGACTTCTTCTGTCTTCGGTAACATTCTGCAGGACGCCGCCATGTTTTTCTCCCGGCCGTCGCTGTATACTACAGGGGGCAGGCTGGGCTGGCTGTATGCTACTGGGGGCAGGCTGGGCTGGCTGTATGCTACTGGGGGCAGGCTGGGCTGGCTGTATGCTACAGGGGGCAGGCTGGGCTGGCTGTACAGTACTGGGGGCAGGCTGGCTGTATACTACTGGGGGCAGGCTGGCTGTATACTACTGGGGGCTTGCTGGCTATATACTGGGGGTGGGGTCTGTGATCAATGCATTTCCCACACTCGGCTTATACTCGGTTTTCCCAGTTTATGGTGGTAAAATTAGGGGTCTCGGCTTATACTCGGTCGGCTTATACTCGAGTATATATGGGTTATTAAAGTACCCACTTTTTTATATTGTTGTGTGCAGCCTATTTTTTACTTTTACTTATATATAGTATCTAGTTATATATAGTGCCAATCATCTTCTACTGTGTTGGAATACTAGAGGCAACCTGTAACTGCATACCCAGTGCCTGAGTGGGACCTGCTGTGTATTTAACACTGCGACAGCCAAGTTTTGGGGTGCTGCCACAGGGGCGCCCGCTTGAGTAACTTTTTTGTATTAAGGTATACAAAAAACAGCTTTTTAAAGGGATATATTTTCTTGTCCTATCCTTTCCCCTTTCTTTCCCTTACTTTCTTCCATGACTTTTTTTACATATATTTTTTGTGTATATGAAATATATAGTATAATAAAGACTCATATATTAATGTATCTTTAGTCTTTAGAACATAAGGCAAAACATCTGCCACTATATTGTGGCACCCTGTTATAGAAATAGTTTACAATTCAGGACCATATCTGTATCTCACATAAATCTGGTGCTTCTGGAATCAAAAGTCTAATTTGATCTGAAAGACATGATTCTTATATTTAATAGGATACCAAATTCATGTTCCTAGGTACTATAGAACCGCCTCTAACAGTAACTCATCTCAGACTAATATGACTCTTCCCTGCTCATTTTCACGTGACTTTGGAGAAGATGGGTGAGATTTTATATAATATAGGGAATACTAGAAAGACATTTCATACCCTACTTGATAAGGCTGGTAGTTGAATTGGTTAAAAGCTGGTGACAATGTACCTTTAAGGGATCAGTCCCATGGCTATTACTCTGATATATTTGATTGTTTAAAATACATCTCATGTCCCATTATTTTGGCAGGCAGGTAAGCATAAAGATATAAAATGGCAAGCTCTGTATTGCTGAAGCGCGGATGTAAATAGTAAAGAGATGCCTCTGTTATCATAGCTGCCGCTGTTTATTTCACTTAAGAATCCCCCGGGCAAATTCACTGAGAAACTAGAAAGCAGTAATAGAAACATTTTTCTTGTATTATTTACTATGTCAGCGTATGACAGATAAAACAGATGAACTGCAAGATGTTGCACTTCATTAAACAACATTAGCATTTTCTCTTCTAATAAAAGTCTACATTTATTAAATTTACAGGTCTGGTCCTATGTATGGAAAGAAAGCTTGGCTGTAATACTCCACATTTTAATGTGCAGGAGAAAACATTTTTCAATTGTCATCCAGTATCTGGCAGATAATTCTATTTCCAGTGTACAGGCAGTCCCTAATTTAAGAACACCTGACTTACAGGTGACTCCTAGTTACAAATGGACCTCTTTGCCCACTGTGACCCTGGTTAAGCTCCCCGGATACAGGTAATTGTTGGGAAGGGGATATGGAGAGGACGGGCAGAGCCCTCGCCATACAAGGTGGGTGTTTGCTGCATATTGCTGGCATTGATCACGGGTGTAAGCTACTTAAATGCTCATGACAAAGATGCTGGAGGCATTTAAATTCTTGCATGCCCGCCGCCATCTTGGATTCAAACATCGCCCCCCCCCCAAGAGGTCATTGGGGGAGGCAATCGGTTGCTATGATAGCTGTAAGTCTAAGCTAAATTTTCAAGCTTGTCATTCACCAGATCTCCAAGTGTCTGACGCAGGCAGAAAACTGCCATATGCTGAAATACTGTTGTATAACAGTTTATGGTAGAAACAATCAAATCCCCAGGGGTTAAAGTACCCTTGGGGGTAAATAAAAAAAAATAATAAAAACCTAAAGCTCAAATATTTCCCTTTCCCTATAAGTGTAGAGTCCACAAGAAAATGGTGCAAATGCGTTTGCCAATCTCATTGGTAACATTTGGAATTGGTTCCTGCTTCTCAGTACACGGCAAGGAAAATTAAATACTATCGATGAAAAGTATAATACAGCTCTGTTTTTGTGTAAATGGAAAAATGAAAAAAAAAACAATTATGGATTTTTGAAGATGGGGAGAAAAAAATGGAAACACAAAAGCAAAAAAGGGTCAAGTCATTAATGAGTTAATCATTCTTCCCATGACAACCCAAATTTTGAAAATCCAATTGTCGCAGGGACAGAAACAAATTTTGTCTAGGGTTACAAAATATTCTTGTTGTGACTTACAGAACCTTGTACATAACCTGGAGACAAAATTGCAACACTTTCTTTGTTACTTTCTATAGATCACACTTTCCCCAATCTTTCCGAAAATAATGTACCTTATAGTGCTTACCTATTAATTCCACAAATACCTACTAAAGATCTACTGAGGAACTGTGTGAACTGCACTTCAACTAAATTTTATATATAACCCATTTTATGAAAAAGGCACAGCTGTTTTTGTTCCAAAATTTACATCTCACACCTCTTTCCAAAAATGTAGTGTTGTTGGTGTGTGATGCGGCAGGTAGGCTATGAGACATCAGGGTTAGATTTATTGATCTGAGTAAACGGGTCAGTCTGAGTTCACCTAAAGTGCATTGTCCGACGATCATGCACTGTGCCGCGATTCTCGAAGATCGTGCACCCGATATCCTGCATGTGTCGCTTCCCCGCTCAGGTCAGACAGAGTTCACCTTCTTCTTCCCGGTGTGTGTAAGTGGATTGGATTACGACACAATTTGAAAGTTAAATCCCGCACTCAGTCCGAATCAGTCGGAACGCCCGACGGCACAGCCCTCTAATTTGTGTCGCATGAAAGCCAGCGCAGCTGCGCCAAAAGATGATCGCATGCGACAAAATTCCAGTACAGACCCTTGTTAAATACCTGTCAAAGCTGTAAAAATCCTGAAAACGGTGAACAGTCTGAGAAAGTGCACTCTGCGACCCTTAGTAAATAAGGCCCATCCCAGTCCCGTATTCCCTCTTTCATGTTATTCACCTGTTTACTTATAATGGTATTGCCTTCAGCATCATATGCAAATGACCTCCATTTTTGTATTAGATGATGCTGGAAGTGGAGCATTACTTTCCCATTTCTTTGGCTTTATAGCAGTTAGAACCATGTTTATAGTGTCATTGTAAAGAGCATAATGTCAGTTGGGAATGAGAACTGCAGATAAAAATCTAATTCCTGACTATATCTTTAACTTTCCATATCTCCATAATACACCGAACTGCAATGAAGATATGTTTTGAAAGATGAAAGTTTCATGCGGAACACACTTTTGTCGGACTGTTTGTCTGTTTCAGGGATTCCATGGCTTTGACAGGTATTGTGTTGCACGCAATCGTTTTTGGCACAGCTGCGCTAGCTTCCATGCGACAAAAAACATGTTGTTGGACAATCTGACTGATTCGGAATGAGTGTAGGATTTAACTTTCAAATTGTGTCGCAATCCAATGCACTTACATGCACCACTCGGTCGGACCTAAGCAGAGAAGCGACACATTCAGGATATCGGGCGCCCGATCTCAGTATTATCATTGAACAATGCACTTTCGGTGAACTCCAGTGGATGGTTTAGTAAATGTGTCCCATTGAGTCTGAGTTAAATTTGGTTCTAGCTGCCACAGGGCCCAAGATATGGGCATCTGAAGTAATGCTCCTCTTCCACCATCTAAAAGTGAATCTTCTAAGCTCATTTACATATTTTTTTATTTAGCTAAATGGGTAGGTTTTAAACCAAAATAGTAAACGCTTAAAAGCATATTTCATACCCTACCTGTGGGGTGTTGGAAGTTTTGATGCAAAACTTGGTCACAGAGTCCCTTTGATGAATTAGGTACAGTTCCCTGACCAAAACAGCCACATAAAGCACCAATCTTTAAAAAATGCCCTCAAAGGGGATAAACATTTACTGACCTTACAATTCATTTGCTAAACATTGCTTGGCAGCTACTATCTAATATACAGCATTAACGAATAGTATGTTCTGCAATTTTATAATGTATTGTTATTAGACAAATTCAGCTGCAAAAACCCATGAGAAGTTAGAGCTTGCTAATGGAAAATGTTATTATTGTAATGGCAATAAAACAGAATAATGTGAATCTAAACTAGTTGAACTAGTGCTACAATGTCTTCCCACAATTATTTCCACAATTCCCAAGTCCGGTCTTGTTGAGGATGTACAATTTTCTGTTTTCAATAAGCTGCCTACCAATCACTTAATGTTTGTGGTGCTGTAGTTTCTTTTACATGTAAATATTGTTATGCTGTTAACATGAACAGTCAAGGTCATTGATTTTAAACCAAACACTGGGAACCCATATGCATTACTGTGTTATATGACACTAAGGCATACAGCAAATGCACATAATGTTTCCATTATATCTGCTCTGTTACTATACTGTTCTTTTACTTGGACTGCAGTTAATCTGCTAGAGTTTTCTAATGACTATTGTAAAATATAGAAACATTTTCCAGTGCCCTGGAGAACTGCCTCATGAACCTCTTACCTTGTATTAATGTGTAGATGTATGGAGAAAAAGGGAAAAAACCAGAGACGGTAGCGTTATTTAGGAAACATAGAGGTATCAGTTTAACCTTCGGGAGTTGTGCTGATCATCAGGCACAACTTTGGTTTTCACTTATAATAGGTGTTTTGTTGCAGCCACTTCCTACCCCTGGCGTGGCCTATGGCCCCTGGGGTATATTACAGTGAACCAAATGTATAGTGGTGCGTAGTGAGGCGCACCACTATTGGGGAAAAAATGGATGTATACAAATGGCACCAGGAAAACGTCATAGATTAGCTATAATAGCCACAATCTAGGATTATCCCATTAGCCCATGGACCAACTTATCTAATACCCCCATACACGGGGACCCTCCTTGTTTTCATGTTATCTTTCCATATATTTTATTATTTTATTATTATTTTTAGACATGCGGAAGCACCTAAAGAAGGTGCGAAACGCGCTGTCTTGTTTTTACCTTTTCTTCTGGAAATAAACAGATCCTACTTTGAACGTAAAGAAAGCGCCACAGTGCGTGAAACGGCCCCGTTGCCGGAACCTGTCTGTTTACCCCCCTGCATGCTTCCCCACCAATAAAGGACGCTTTTCCTGCTTTTGGAACCGGTGAGTGCCGTCATCTTTCTCTATGTTTATGTATGGATATCCTCTTTTATATATTGATTGAGCACCGCTGGAAAGTCCTGCCGTGATCACCCCTGCCCCTGGAGAGTCGGGCACGCGTTGGGCTGTCGGCGGTATCGTTGGGGCTGTGCCCGCCAGAGACTTTTTTCCATTTAATAAAGAACATGCCAGTGCCATTCATATACATCCATTTTTTCCCAATAGCGGTGCGCCACACGACGCACTGCTGTACACTTGTATTAATGTGCACCTAGGCCGTACACATTATGAATGACAATACTTGATCAATTAACAATGGATCATGGGGGATTTCAAAATATATTTCTTTGTTTTTTAAGGTACTTTGCGTAAAAGTTAAAATTAATCATCTAGTTGAGAAATAACATGAAGGCATTGCCCCAAAAAGCAATACATGTCCCCTAATGTGTGTTTGATCATGAGGTTCCTCTGATTTAAGAAAGCAGGGGTTCTTCGTCCTCCAACGTAGTGGTGGTTGCTTCTCAATTCAATTGTAGGGGGATGCTATACATGAACCAGGAACAATATTTTGATAAAGCCAAAGGTAAGGACTTGGACCAGAACAGCTACCAGATTAACCCCTTAACGCTCTGCGCCGTAGCTCTACGGCGCAGAGGTATAAGGGATGTATGAAGAGGGCTCACGGGCTGAGTCCTCTTCATACAAAGGTGGGGGTTTTTGCATTTTGCACAAAACCCCCACCGCTAATAACCGCGGTCGGTGCTTGCACCGATCGCGGCTATTAACCCCCTAAACGCCGCCGGCAAAGTCGCCGGCGGCGTTTAAAAGACGGCGGCGCGTGGGCGCCGCCATCTTTTTTTCGATCGCCACGCCCCCGAACGTCATCGGGGGGCGGCGATCAGTTGCCATGGTAGCCTCGTGTCTTCTTTTGACACGAGGCTATCTGGCAGCTGCATATTCGTTACAATGAGCCAGTGGCTCATTGTAATGAATGTGCTGCAAAAATGCCATATATTGCAATACAGAAGTATTGCAGTATATGGTAGCAGCGATCTGACTATCTAGGGTTAATGTACCCTAGATGGTCTAAAAGATAGTGAAAAAAAAAAGAAAAAAAAAAGTTTAAAAAATAAAAAAAATTAATAAAATATTAAAAGTTCAAATCACCCCCCTTTCCCTAGAACAGATATAAAACATAACAAACAGTAAAAATCACAGACATATTAGGTATCGCCGCGTCCCAAAATGCCCGATCTATCAAAATATAAAAACGGTTACGGGCGGCGGTGACCTCCGAGGCGGGAAATGGCGCCCAAATGTCCGAAATGCGACTTTTACACCTTTTTACATAACATAAAAAATGAAATAAAAAATGATCAAAATGTCGCACAGACCTCAAAATGGAAGCAATGAAAACGTCGCCTCATTTCGCAAAAAATGACCCCTCACACATTTCCGTGTGCCAAAGTATGAAAAAGTTATTAGCGTCAGAAGATGGCAAAAAATTTTTTTTCTTTTTTGTACACATTCGTTTAATTTTTGAAAATGTATTAAAACACAATAAAACCTGTATAAATTTGGTATCACCGCGATCGCACCGAACCAAAGAATAAAGTAGGCATGTTATTTGGAGCGAAGAGTGAAAGTCGTAAAAACTGAGCCCACAAGAACGTGACGCACGTGCGGTTTTTTTTCAATTTTTCCACATTTGGAATTTTTTTTCAGCTTTGCAGTACATGGCATGTTAAAATAAATAACATTACGGGAAAGTAAAATTTGTTACGCACAAAATAAGCCCTCACACAGGTCTGTACACGGAAAAATGAAAAAGTTATGGATTTTTGAAGTTGGAGAGCGAGAAATGAGGCGAAAAACCCTCCGTCCTTAAGGGGTTAAATTTCCATAATGGTAATGTTGGCAGGGACAGCCAAAAGTGAGGACTAAATGCGATTGCATGTGTATTAAATGTAAGTCCTAAGGGACATGTTAAAAATGTAGGGGTAATACTAGGGATGACATCCAAAGTGTAAAACTAAAGTTAAGGTGGAAAACAAGGCCAAGGTAAGGGACTTAAAGAGGAGCTGTCACCCCGAAAAAGACCCCCACCAAATGTGCCCCCCAATAATCTTCCAAAATGTTCCCCCCCGAAATTGCTGCTGGCTCTCTGCGATGATGCCGTGCCACACTACGCCATGTTTATTCACAGTGCCGGCCAAATATATATAACATCGATATATGACAGCGATTAAGCAATATATGCAATGTTGCTGGCTTCTCCTACAGGTCCCCACTGACAGGGGAGTGCTAGGGGAGTGTCGGCTGGCACCTTTATGAATAAACCAGACTGCCAGCACACAATATACGAGGATCCGACCTCTTATTTGGTAAGAAGTCAGATCTGTTTATACCAACTTTCCAAACATAAATTTTAAAAAAAACTGTCTGGCGAGAAAGGGGCTGGGGAGAGGATTATGGTGGGGGTCTTTTTCGGGGTGACAGGTCCTTTTTAAGCAATTAAAACTCTAAATAGAGATAGAACAAAGGAGAAAGAATGAGTCTTGAGTCTCAGCAAACTGGGGAAAGTTAATGCCCTTATAAATGGGCTTTGGTTGATAATACCCACTGTTCTGAGAAATAATTATTGTCATTCCACCTGAATAGTACATAAGTGTGTTAAATTAAAGTGTCATGAGAAATTCACAAAATTGGAGGTAAGGGTGAAGAGATCTTTATTACACACTTCATGCATAAGGACACAGCAACACCAACGTGTTTGGTCCCGAGGGACTTAGTCATGCTACTGCTGGTGTATCGACACGTTGGTGTTGCTGTGTCCTTATCGATTAAGTGATGTTACATGTACAATCAATAAACTGTAAGCGCTTTTACTTATATTGCCCTACCCACAACCTCTTCCTGCAAACTGGCCTTGCCCGAAATCACAGGCGACAACTTGGTGATGGTCCCTAATCTGAAGCTTGGTACAAAGAATAGTAAAGCACAGAGAGAGTATATGGATAATCACTAGCCAGATGATTTGCCTAATAAGCGCCTATGTATAAGTGAATGAGGAATGTATGGATTGAATGGACATTGCCCCAGGAGGTGATTGGTGAAACATCGAGCACACTGATAGGACAATATGAACACCCATTCCCAGCTATAAGAAAGGAAAGTCCAGCTCACCGCCACAGCCACAAATCCCTAGGTGCACGGAGAGACATGTCAACCCCTCAGCGACTCAGCATACAATAGGAAGGATACTTTAGCACGTCCACGGGATAAGTAAAATCACTTGCAGTTTATTGATTCCATGTAAAAATGTACATGTAATATAACTGAATAAATAAGGACACAGCAACACCAACGTGTTTGGTCCCGAGGGACTTAGCCACGCTTGGTGTAGCGATGCATTGGTGTTGCTGTGTCCTTATCCATGAAGTGATGTTACATGTACAAGTGGAACCAATAAACTGCAAGTGATTTTACTTATCCCGTGGATGTGCTAAAGTATCCTTCCTATTGTATGTATTCCCAGCTATGGTAGGTTGCTAGAACAGTCAATCAAGCAGCCTTCTGCAGAGCAAAGGTCTGGGTTTGGAACTACAGCAGGAGAACTCCTACCGATCACCTACATCCTGCAAGAGTTCTGGAACATGCGTACCTTGCTTATTGACTCAAGAAGACGTCTATAATATATCTATAATACGATTATTAGATTTCCAATACATTATTGTATCACAAAGTAATATCCACATGTCATCTATATTTGCAGCAAGTCATTATTTATGATGGAATTTGCAGTCTTTTATGGCAGTGTTACCACATCCAATATGGTATGGAATTGGTTCAATTTCAAACCAGTCCCTAACAACATCCAAGCTGGTGTATAAAAGTCAGACATGAATATCAAATAGTCCTTAGAATCTCTGAAATTCATTATAAAAGACATGTTTTATGAATGAAACCTGGCAAGAAACATATGAATAACAATGACTGTGAAAGAAGGTTTGATCTTGTATGTAGATGACCCGAACCAGGCAGAAATACCCAACGCGTGGTTTTCTAACAACAGATAGATATGAGAAGAAATAGCGCATTATCTCTCCGGGGACACTTCTCCCTGACAAGTGTTTGAAGAAGGAGAACTTGCTTTATAGGATAATGCATCCTCCAGGATTCTCAGTAAGACCTTAACCGCATTTCTTAATTTTCTTTATAAGATTTTATTAGTCATTTGTTTCAAGTTAATGCTCAGTCAGTTAAAACAACATGCCCCCTACCGATGTGAGCACTTCTATCTCCCCATAAGCTTTATGCTGGAGAGAAGACAAATCCTCGGTGGAGTCATGATCATTTATTCCTTTGTAATATACACATAAGAGCAATTAAAAGCATATCTGAGACAATTAACCTATCCTGAATTCTTAATAGGAGAAATATATTCTCGTTTATCATTCAATAGAACAGATAAAGATTGAATTGTATATTATTTCCACAGCGTCAGTCATTCAGCAACCTCATCAGCTACTAATGACCCCAAGTCTTTCTCTATTTCATTGCTATACAGCACTCCAGCATGACTAATTTATAGATTTTAATAAGATAAATGCAGAGTCTCAATTTAACTAATTAAAAAATAAGATTGTTACTGTATATTCAAGGAAAGACTGCTGGGTTTTCCTCTGCATTGCCCTATCCTGCAAGCTCTGAAACAAGAGCATAGCTGTGGCCATATCTATCAAACAATTATATATGTACTTTGCTACATGATGTATTTAACTGAGACAACTCTGTGTATTATCCATGTACTGTGACATCACTGTGTGTATTGTCTTTGTACTGTGACATCACTGTGTATTGTCTTTGTACTGTGACATCACTGTGTGCAAATTCACTGCTTTGTGACATCAATGTGTGTATTATTACTATACTGTGATCACACTAGGGTACATTTACTAAGGGTCTGCGGAGCACATTTTCCGTTTCGCACCGCATTTAACAGGAGAATTTGGCACACGTGATCGGATTTTGGCACGTCAGCGCCGGCTTGCACGCGACACAAATCGGGGGCAGACCATTGGACAACCTGACGGATTCAGACTATGCGCGGGATTTAACATTTCAAATTGTGTCGCAAGACACGCACACACATACACCAGGAAGAAGAAGATGAACTCCGGCGGACCTCGGCAGGGAAGTGACAGATGCAGGAACTAGGACGCACGCGCACCGGACTTCATCTTCGTCGGACCGTCCGAATCGGGGATCGCGACAGGACCCGGTAAGCAAATTTGTCCCACTGTGTGTATTAGCCCTCTACTGTGACATCATTGTGTGTATTATCCCTATACTGTGACATCACTATATTCATTATCACTGGACTGTCACACTACTATGTGTATTGTTCCTGTACTGTAATGTCACTGTGTGTATTGTCTCTGTGCTATGCACTATGACCATCTCTGTCACTGACCATCCCACTTTTTATAAACTTTTTTGACAGCCTCTGTCTCTTTCAGTCTCTTTCAGTGACTGTCTCTGGCAGTCTATTTCAGTGACTGTCTGTCCCTGGCAGTCTCTTTCACTAACTGTCTCTGACACTCTCATTCGAATAACTGTCTCTGACACTCATTCCAGTGCCTGTCTCTGACACTCTCTTTCCAGTGACTGTCTCTGACACTATCATTCCAGTGACTGTCTCTGACACTCTCATTTGAATAACTGTCTCTGACAATCTCATTCTAGCGACTGTTTCTGACACTCTCAGTGACTGTCTCTGTCTCTGACTGTCACTTTGTCTATAGGGAGATTTATCAGAAGTGTTTGAGAGCAGAATTGCTCTGGATGCATTGATAATCTTTATTGTAAGACGGACCGGGGGGGGGGGCTAAACTCTACTTGGGTAACCAGTTATTGTGTAGAGAGATATATTGAAGCTTTTCGTAAAGGATCAGCTGTTAAATAACCTGTACACACAGGACACAGAGCAGAAAGCAGTTTGTGTGCTTGTATCCACCAAGACATTACGTCATGGTTAGTGCATGATTGCTGAATGGAGACTGCAAATTGTCACTGAGGTACCAAGCAGTGGTCCAGATTTAACTTAACTTTAACTTAAGTTACATTCCTAAATTCTTTGCCAAATGCTAGTCACTACTAGATAGAAAGGAGGAGTCTTGATGAGGACCTGGAATGAGAGATTGGGACATTTACTAAGGGTCCGCACACCGCATTTCCATCTGGTTTCCCGACTATTTGCTCCGCATTTAGCAGGGGTTTTGGATCGGATTTTGGCGCAATCACGCCGACTTTCATGGAACACAAATCGGGGGCGTGGCCGTCGGACAACCCGACTGATTCAGACTAAGTGCTGGATTTAAAATTCAAATTGTGTCACAAGACATTCCCTCACATACACCGGGAAGAAGAAGTTGAACTCCGGCAGACCTCAGCGGGGAAGCGACACATGCAGGATATCAGGTGCACGATCTTAGTGAATCGCGCCGGACTTCATCCTCATCGGAGATCGCACCTCGGGGATCTCGACAGGACCGGGTAAGTAAATGTGCCCCAAATGCCCTTCTCAGCCTTTAGTAACAGGTTGGTATAGAGTTTGATATGCAATGGTTTCACACTAATTAGTTATGATTCTGATGACTGCAGCTATTCATTTCATTCACATTAAGATGTATCATAAAGAGGGTTAGATTTAACTAAAATTAGTGCTCGGACGTTTCTTACTTTTTTCGACCTGCCATACTGCGCAACATTGCTGAACATGTTACTGATGAACAGAGATTTTAGTTTATGTCTAAGGTGCTGGTCTTTTATAGGAAGGACCAGCTTTGTGAAAGATCACCTTTCTGTCACAATTTGGGTGGTTTGTTTAAATAGGGTATCACTTTATCTAAAATTTACAAAATTATTTATTAATAATACTCATAACAATATTTTATGTGTCCAATCATTCATTTCTTTGATGAGCAGGTAATATTAGTATATTCAAGATAAAGACTATAAACAACTAAAACTGGCATCAACATTAAGCCAGAAACCGAAATAAATTGGCCTGGCAGCCTGCATGCATAACACCATCGCCATGGCTGCCTGCATTATACAGATTATACAGCTGCCACTTGAGTGGGACCGGGGTTCTGTCTACTAAGAATATTATCATACACTAACACTGACATCAGTACAAAATACAGATGCTCCAGTAAAACACCCATAAAGTGCTCAGTGCATGAATAAAGCTTGAAGTTCAGTATAACCAGTGACCTGCTGCTTATACTTTATGTCAGCTATGTGTTTATGGCTTACTAAAACATTTTGTAAAATTTCCATTTCTATCCATTTAACTCTGTTCTTTTATTTAGTTCTATCGAAAACATATCTGTTACTACCTCTACTAATGAAATGTTACCTACACTTTGTAAACACATGCCAAGATCTAAAGGCTGCGCATCAAACAAAAAACATGAAATTATATATTAAGGTCACAGTGACCGTCCCAATGTACTGCCAAATAGTCTTGTTGGCTCGCTTGCAACTTGGCTCCTTTTCATAAGTGATGCATATACTAAATTAGGCCTACGTTTTCTTTGCTGAATTCCAATTATGTGCAACACAGACTGGCAACATGGGCACGTGAACAGGTGTCTAAAGCTTAAGACTTTTAAAAAACTCCTTATAATTCTTCACGATTAAAAAAATAAAACTTAGGATGTATATATTTAACCTAAGAGATTAGGTAACTAAGAGAAAATCTGAGTGATTCCACGGACACACAAGTCATTTTGAGCCCTTTAGATAAAGATCTTCACAGGTGGAAACTTTGCCATATTGTCCTCCACCTTCCAATCCTTCAAACGCAATCTGAAAACCCACCTGTTTAGAATTGCCTCCAATATCCAATAACTGCTATGCTTCCTCATCTTGTGTCTCCATCTACCCTCCCGTATAGATTGTGAGTCATCCTGATCACTGTAGCTTTTGTATTTGTTCTTATCTTAATGTAATGTATGTGAACCCCTTACTGATTGTACAGAACCATGGTGCATTAATGGTGCTCTATAAAGGGAAAATTAATTTTGACAAATTTTTATAAATCAATAGTGCAGACAATAATAGTAAACTTTGTAATATACTTCACAGGGTTCCTGTATCCTTCTTCCTCTGCCATTAAAGGAAATATTCTGTAAGTATGGAAAGAGTTAATTATTAGCTTCCTTATCTGTCTGAGGTGGATGGACCTTGGAAGGCATTGGCTGCATTCACACTTCGCGTTTCAATTGGAAACCGCAAGGAGGAGGGTTTTTTCCCCAATCACATATACACTTCAATGGAATCCCATGTTTTATGTGTTATTCCTTAGACCTTATGAACAGATTTAATGCTAAGTGAAAGAAATTTTGCAGAGGCTTGTATAAATGTCAAGCAGCCACATGGACTACTAAACTAGTCATCTGGCTCATATCTCAACTTTCTAAAGCCCTATGAGTAACACCCAAGAATACTGAGCCAAGCTCAGCTGTGACAAATGGATTTTTATAAATTTGAGGTTTAAACGGTAAAAAGGATGAACAATAAAGCTTCATTGCAGACACCTTACACTTGATCATTGCAGCCTGGGACTAAAGTTCTGTATATTACCAACATCCAGAGAACTTTACCAGAGGTCACATTGGGTAACTATGGGTGATCTGTAAGTCAGGTGTTAATAAGTCGGGAACCTATTCAGATAGGTAATATAATTTTTCAACTTAAAGGGGTATTCCCATTTGGGCATTTACATTTATTTTAATTTATTTTCCATATGTAAACATTTCTTCAATTGGTTGTAATTTAAAAAAATGTTCCTGTGTGAAGATAATATCTCATAAATGTAGTCATGTTGTCCCTTAGAAACGAGATGGCTTCCGCAGATATGACCACCCCACACTCTGGCAGCGGTGGCCAGATATGAACTATTGAGCCCTGTCTGACCACCTAGATTCAGCGATCATTACTACAGGACGACTATGGGACTTGTAGTAACTCCTTGACATTTCACATGCAAAAACCTTTTGTTTCTTTGGGCAATACCTCCAGCAGAGGTCATATCCAAGGACACATTCTTGTTTCTAAGGGACCACATCACTACATCTAATTGAAGAAATGTATGTATATGGCAGATTAATAAAATTGAATGTGAATGCCCAGACCAGAATACCCCTTTAACCTACCATTTTGGTTTCCAAGACGTCACCTGAGTTGTGCAGTTCTCTGGAATGCACTACACAGTCAATCAGGGTAATACCCAATTTTAAAAGTTTTAAATGTTTCACACGACCACATCTTTAGGGCTAGCTCATATTAACCTCTTCTTATATGTAATTGAAATTAACCTTCTGCATTTAGACTTACCTCAATGTTATCCATCATGATTTGATGTCTTTAAAAGTTGCTGCATCCCACATTCTTTTTTTCCAGTAGATACTCTCTGGTGACTGGCTAATAAAGAATTATTTATTGTCAATGAATCTGATACCTGAGAAAGCTGGATCAATATACAAGCATTTTACCTCCTGTTCCACCCGTTTTGCGTTATAGATTGTAAACTCTTGGGGAAAAGTAGATCATTATTGTGTTATGTGTAATTTTTCCTGTATGTATACTCCAAGATTTGCCCCATAGTTAGTGCTATATAAATAAATATGCATTTCAAATGGATATTTTTTTCTTATAAAACTTCTTTTTATAGGTACAACAACCAGCGGGTACAGGGAAGAGGCAAGATGCAATTGTGAAAGCAAACTCAAGCAACAGCCATTTCACATTCTCGATGCTTCTTCCAGGTTGATAAAAATCAAGTGGCGTCTCCCTTAAACTGCTCAGAGCTCCGCCCTTTATGTGTCCATAGGCTTAACCATGCATTCATTAAGTTGAGGCTACTCCCAGACACTAAGCTCATAACACTATTCACATCCCTATTCTAGTATCTATTAACCATAAATGGTACATTTTTTCAGAGCGTAGTTACTCAGAGCGTATATATCTCGTGCCCCTACTGTTCTATCTTGCTGGACTATGCAGGTATAGGTGCTGCCAGCTATGACACAGTATAATGACCATGCCTATTGCTGTTGTGACACCTCCCCAGATCTTTAAAGTCACATTCTATTACGTTAAGGACAATTACGTTAAGGATGTTAAATACAATTTGGGGCTATATCTCTTTGTTTTTGAGGATTCAATTTGGTAATCACTTCTTTTGGATTTGTCCAATAAAACAGTGACATGGCTATTTCTCACACCTACCCTCGCTTCACATACGACTCACACAAGCACAGCTCTGGAGATGTATGGCACCTCAATAACACGCTCACAGCGCATGTGCAGTTTTCAGACTTGAGTGCTGGCACATGAATAGGGGGCAGTCTCAATGGTTGTATGGCGGTATGGTTTACCTTTAACTTGGCTTTACATAACTCATGATTACTTTCTGGTATTTACACCCACTTTTAGTCAAAAATCTGTAAATTTTCTAGACTTAACTATCTATGTTGAGGACCAAACTATTAAAATAGGAACATTTAATAAGCCAATGGCTAGCAATAGTTTTATTTTAAAAACAAGTTTCCATCTCCCAACATGGCTTGATGCTATCATGAAAAGTCAGTTTCTGTGCCATCACAGGAATTGCACAGATATTGAAATCCTTGAAAAGGAAGCCAATGGGGCACATTTACTTGCCCAGTCCCTCGGAGTTCCCGAAAGTGCAGTGTACTAAGATTGTGCGCCTGATATCCTGCACGTGTCACTTCCCGCTCAGGTGCGACAGAGTTCACCATCTTCTTCCTGGTACATGTAAGTGCATTGGATGTGACACAATGTGAATTTTAAATACCGCGCTCAGTCCGAATTAGTCGGATAGTCTGACGACACGTCCCCGATTTCTGACGCAAGAAAGCCAGTGCCGCTGCGCCAAAATCCGATCCTGCGCGACATTGATGAATACTAAAATAGCAATAGCATCAATTCAGAGGTCTGAATTGCTGAAAACTGGGGAAAAGCTAGATAATGAAAAGAATATAATGAAAAACATAAGTACAAATTCTCAAAAAGAAAAAATGATAGATATTCCCATTATAACACAATACAACACAAGATTGTGAGATTTTAAAACGTATCGTATATCGGCATTGGCAAAAACCTAAATTCACTTTTAAAAAAGCAAGGAATATCAGAATATAAGTTGCACCAACAACAAAAAATTTAACAACTATGACAACTATGACATGCACTAATAATAAAAAGTTTTTGCAAAAGACAACTCAGTAAGACAACTAATACAAAAAAAAACAGCTAAAACCTTTGAACCCATTTTGTGCATGGAGAAATACAAAATTAAGAGCCATATGAATTGTCGGAGCAAAGGTTTGATTTAGGATATTAAATGCCCCTGCAATACATTGTATATAGTGCACACTAAAAGAATGTTAAAAGACTGGAAAGGAATTTGAGGGCCAAAACATTATAAGTTATACCATCAAGAAAAATTTGAAGGCTCAGAATTTTTTGCCATAAAAAAAATTCATTGCGATTGGATGGGAGGAAATTACATCTCTCAAATGTCAAAAATAGAGAGCAAATGTATCTTTTCACTCAACACCTTAACCCCCATGGGGCTCTATAATGAAATTGAGTTGTTTGCATTTATTTAAATAATAGGCATTTTCCACATATTTTTTATTTTCTATTTAAAATTATGTGATTTCAGGAATTTTAACGACCCATGTATTTGTTGAGATATACTCATTTTTATGATAATTATACTAATAAAAAAGTGTTTTTAGCAATTACATTTTAACAGTTACTACATGTAGATTAGCAGATATACTAACAAGCAGACAAGCAGACACACCAACATAAATGCATTTGAACCTAATTCACATAACGGACATGCAAGCGTTATAATGCAAAGCCCATTCACAGAGAATACGGTTCCCTTACGAAGAAGATAGCTTAGGCCTTTGAAACGCGCTGGAAGTTTTTTGTTCCTCTGGACCTACTGTAGTCTGGTGACGTCGCCATACAGAATCCAGCAGGACTGTGCACTAAAGGGCCCAGCCGGGGCTTCACTCCAAGCATGATAACGCTGCATAGCCTGTGAACACATGCAGTGGATTGTTTGTAAGCAGCGACCTCCAAAACTTCTCTTTTCCTGTGGATCCTTTGAAAACATCTATCTCTGGACGTTAGACGCGGAGGAGAAGCCCATTACAACTTTACATACAGGTACCCATATACACTCACATACACTCACCGGCCACTTTATTAGGTACACCTGTCCAACTGCTCATTAACATTTAATTTCTAATCAGCCAATCACATGGCGGCAACTCAGTGCATTTAGGCATATAGACATGGTCAAGCCAATCTCCTGCAGTTCAAACCGAGCATCAGTATGGGGAAGAAAGGTGATTTCAGTGCCTTTGAACGTGGCATGGTTGTTGGTGCCAGAAGGGCTGGTCTGAGTATTTCAGAAACTGCTGATCTACTGGGATTTTCATGCACAACCATCTCTAGGGTTTACAGAGAATGGTCCGAAAAAGAAAAAACATCCAGTGAGCGGCAGTTCTGTGGGCGGAAATGCCTTGTTGATGCCAGAGGTCAGAGGAGAATGGGCAGACTGGTTCGAGCTGATAGAAAGGCAACAGTGACTCAAATCGCTACCCGTTACAACCAAGGTAGGCAGAAGAGCATCTCTGAACGCACAGTATGTTGAACTTTGAGGCAGATGGGCTACAGCAGCAGAAGACCACACCGAGTGCCACTCCTTTCAGCTAAGAACAGGAAACTGAAGCTACAATTTGCACAAGCTCATCGAAATTGGACAGTAGAAGATTGGAAAAACGTTGCCTGGTCTGATGAGTCTCAATTTCTGCTGCGACATTCGGATGGTAGGGTCAGAATTTGGCGTCAACAACAAGAATGCATGGATCCATCCTGCCTTGTATCAACGGTTCAGGCGGTGGTGGTGTCATGATGTGGGGAATATTTTCTTGGCACTCTTTGGGCCCCTTGGTACCAATTGAGCATCGTTGCAACGCCACAGCCTACCTGAGTATTGTTGCTGACCATGTCCATCCCTTTATGACCACAATGTACCCAACATCTGATGGCTACTTTCAGCAGGATAATGCGCCATGTCATAAAGCTGGAATCATCTCAGACTGGTTTCTTGAACATGACAATGAGTTCACTGTACTCAAATGACCTCCACAGTCGCCAGATCTCAATCCAATAGAGCATCTTTGGGATGTGGTGGAACGGGAGATTCGCATCATGGATGTGCAGCCGACAAATCTGCGGCAACTGTGTGATGCCATCATGTCAATATGGACCAAAATCTCTGAGGAATGCTTCCAGCACCTTGTTGAATCTATGCCACGAAGAATTGAGGCAGTTCTGAAGGCAAAAGGGGGTCCAACCCGTTACTAGCATGGTGTACCTAATAAAGTGGCCGGTGAGTGTATACACTCGGTTTATGCAATCTACCACATATAATTTTATATATACGAGCTGACTTATTTTTAAACATAGATTGGAGTTTATCTATAGGTACTCCTGTTGCTGCTTAAAATAGTGTTGCGTTGGTCTCATTTCAAGGTAGGCGCTGGTATATTGGATGTATTTTCTTTACATAACTCTGTTGCTATTGATTCATAATCTTTCTCATTTCTTTGTAGGGTTAACATTAACAGGCCGTGAGAATGCTCCAATAATGCTAACTTTACTCCTTTACAAATTGCACATTATCTGTGAACTGTGATGGATCATAATAGACTCTTAGTTTGGCTTCACATTGGCATGTGCACTCCACTTCCGTTGCAAATCTTTTGTGCATTTTGCTTCCGTTTTGTCTCTGTGTCCACAAAAAACTGATGTTTTAACATTGCTTTGAAAACATAACACCTGGTTTCTCAGCCTCATCAGTGGAAAAAAACTGAAATTTCAACAGTTATTTTTCTTTTGGACCCATAGACTTCTATTGCCTTCAGTGATCCGCTTGAGTGAAAATCAACGGACACTTTTCAAAATGTTTTCCACTAACAATGCACCAGTGAAAACACGCAATGAAATATGGCTTTGTAAGACATCACTGGACCACCCATGAGAAAAACAATGCTAATGTGAAAGAGGCCTTAGGCTTGGCACATATGATTTTAACTAACTGTCCAAAAGGGTTGAGCTTCCTTTTCCACCAATGTCTTCATTTTAAATTCCAAGGATCTTGTACTAGTTATGTGTAATTCCTCTTTTGCATCACGGTGAATAAAAAATGAACTTGCATCCTCTTGCATCTGCTTCTTCCTAAAATTATGCTTAATTTAGGTATCCTAGACCTCAACCACCTGGAGCGATGCGGTTTTATGCCAGGCATCTACTTCTGAAAACATTAGGAGGGTGCAGGTGGATAAACAGGTAGGTAGGAAGTTTAGGGCTGACTAGGTTTTGGCTTCACTGGATGCTACCAAAACCTTCACCACAAGACTCGCTGTTAGTGAATTGCGCCCACTCAGCATCCTTTGTCCCCTGTCGCCCCTCTTATTTGCCCTCACAATAGAGCCAGACAATAGACCCAGACTATAAAGGAATCACGATTGGCTTCATGTTCATGTCTGACGTTATAAATACTTTACAAGTGACTCATTTTCATGCCTGAAAATGTCTTTATCGAAAAGGCGAAACGTCGCTTCTATGGTGGAATAAAATATTCTCACTTTATTCCTTTGGAGTGCTGCTTCGTTCATCAATTTCTGCTACTCTTATAAGAATGATAGTGTTGCCCAAATGTTTTTACGTCCTGCTACACATGGAAGCTGTAATCCCCCATTGCTGAATAGCTTAATGACGTCTTTTATTTGGGGAAACTCTAGATCTAAACTAAAGCTTACTACCCTTCATATCCCCATATCTTTGGGCGGCGACCCTCCCAGATTTTCTTATGTACTACTTCACTGGTCAACTCAAATATATTAGGCTGTGGTTACTTCCTGACCCGTTGTCTTAATCCAGGGCTGCCTGCTCCTTATTCATAAACTAGCATCATCAGTATGGAACCCGGCTAAACAAGTGTCCAGGTTTACAAAGGGGATCACTGAGACTCCTATATGGAATAAAAGAGGTCTGCCTGTATTGTATAATCTACCAGATCTGTGGCTATGGGAAGCACTTGGAGCCAAGGATCTATCTGGCCTCTATAAGAACTCTGTATTAGGGTCCTTTGAGCAACTGTAGTCCTCTTATGATATTAACCACACTCAATTTTATGGCAGGAGGACTCCTTCAGACACACTCCAAGATCATCCCAGAAGATGAAAACTGTTGTATCCACATAATGGAGCAGAGTTTCAAGTGCTTACGGTTTTGGAATATGATGACCTACAATGATCACATAGCTGTAATGTCAGGTGTATTTGGACAATTTTGCGGCCAAATAGTATATTAGTAAACAGTTCTTTTATGGTAATGACTACATTATTTTAATGCTAAAGACAATTTGGAGGAACGCCACATTATAAAATGGAAACATTCTAAAAGTGCTGAGATCTCTGTACATACCAGCTTTTATATTTCAAGACATTGGATCAGTATGTACTGTACTTAGAACTATTTCCTGGAACAACATTTTACTGAAAAATCTATGCGTTCAGCTCAGCAATAAAAATTGGTCAGAATTCAAGAGCACTTATCTAATGGTTTCTCAGGTACAGCATCTGTTAGCTAAATAACAATATAGTTAACTGCTTCCTGGCACAAACATTTTTATATTTGTGTTTTTTTTTATCTCCATGCCTCCCAAAACCTGTAACATTGTGATATAGATTCAAAAAGAATCAGGTCAATCCAGTCAAATGTATAGTTCTAAAACTTAAGACTTCCAATGGGCCCTGGGTCGTATGATTATTATAGCCCCTACAAGTCTGGAATCCACTTTCTTCATTTGGTACTAGAATCAAGCTACTTGGGGAATGGAGGATGTGTCCCTTCTGCCTGCTTTCAATCTGTGAATTCAGGACCTTTGGAAATGGCTCTTGTGTACATGTGGTACTATGATAGAATAAATCTTCTTGGGGAATGGAGGATGCATCCCTTCTGCCTGCTTTCAATCTGCGAGGTCAGGACCTACGGAGGACTTTCAAAGTCTTGAAATGGCTCTTGTATACTTGGGTGATGTTGGGGGTAAGCGGACATGAAAAGTTGGAAAGTGATGTTCCATAATGTGGAAATGGGGAATTTATTCAGACACTGGAAAAACCAAGTTGCGTGGGATCCATGCTTTGTTCATTTTAATGAACAACGTTAATGTTAAGATGTCTTAGTTGGCTGTAGAGAAGGAATCTTGTTGTTGGTGGTGACACCACTGGCGGTGCTGAAAGTTTGCTCTGACCGCACACGCACCACAGGACAAGACAGCACCTGGAAGAAATTGAGGAAAAAAGCTCTGGCCACGTTTCTGAGACATGGACATGACATGCCTCCGAGACCAAGGCAGAGCCTGCAGCAGGATGGATCAGATCCCCCATAAGCTCACCGGGGAGGCCCAATCCAGGGGGAATAGCCTTACACTTTTGACCTCGGTGTGTAAGGGGTTAAACACCTGGGATATTTTTCTTATCCCTGGTTCTATTGCCAGTTCTGAGCTGTAATGAAATAGCATTTGCATCACTTGCAGGATGCGATCTCCTGAAATCTTCTTTTGATGCGCCACATAACAATAAGTACCCTTAATGATGGCTGTAAACACCCGATAGGGTGGTCATTAAAGGGGTTTGCCCATGAAAGAAAATTCTCAAATTTCAATCTCCTAGTGATGTTTACACAGCAAAGATGATTTTTAACCCTTTACTTTACAATTTCACTCTTTACAGTTTTATTGCTGTTTTAGCTCCTATCACCCAGTGGTGGTCAGTTCAAGATTCCAGAGTGTGGGCAGGGACTCTCTAAGCAGGCACATAATGATAAATCTAGTTCCCTGAATATTCACTAGTATCTAACACATAGAGAGATGAGACAGATCAGAGATGATGAGATCCATGAGATGCCTATTACACACAATGAGATTCTCCAGCTCTTGATACATGTCAACTACACAGACAATATCAGACCTGCTGTGCCAATCTTCCCCTACCCACATAAAGAACTTATCTGCCTGTAGCTTGTTGCTCTCCTCATGCTGTATACAGTAAGTGTGAATCAGTGAGAACTCCATCCTCTGAAGCAAGTGGCAGGGCTAGAGGCAGGGAGCAGAGAGAGAGACAAGCTCCGTTAAGCCTCAGGCAAGATGGCAGCTGACCCTAAAGTCAGAAGAATCAAACAAATAACTTTTTACTATAACCCGTAATATTTTTTCTCTCCAGAAAGGCATCCATTATAATCATGAAGGATGTACAGAAAGTCTCCAAAATGGCATCCATTATAAATATGTATAATGTACATATGAGTGTGATATATTAATGGAAAACACTTTTATAATGTATGTATGAGTGTGCAATATAAACAGGCAACAGCACTTTTATAATGTACATATCAGTGAACAATATTAAAGGGGTTTTCCCACGAACAAAAGTTAGGCCCACACAGATCACAAAAATTAGGAGTCCAATGGGATCCCATGTACCTCTGTCAGACCCCTAGTCGCTCCATCAAACTAATTGAGAATACGGCCGCGCATGACCGCTCTGCTCCATTAAGCTCGATGGAGCTGATGGAAATTGCTGAGCGCTGCATTTAGCCATCTACGTCAGCTCCATAGAGATTAATGGAGCAGAACGGTCATGCATGGCCGTCTACTCCATTAGTCTGACAGAGTGATGAGGGGTCCCCTCATTTTTGGGATCTGTGGGGGTCTCATCACTGATTGGATAGGGCCTAACTTTAATGGACAGCAGCCCTTTATTAACTTACCTATCAGTGCACAGCACAGTAAACAGCGATTTAATAATTTAGGTGTGAATGGACAGTATTACAAGACAATAGCACTTTTAGAAGCAATTTTACAACCAGGGTATGATTGATAGAAAATTGATACAGACAATAACTTCAAGATCTTGCTTTATGATGCAGTAAATGCTAATATTCCTGTCTATATTGCTATATAATCTTCTATAATCTGCATGGAGACTGCTGTTTCCTGAAAATGGACGGGGATCCCCAACAACAGCCCTTGCTAGGTCTCTGTCTTTGGGTTTGACAATGAGTATTCATAACATTTGTATAGTAAGAGTAAATATCTGCAAATTAAAATTGTGAAGCTACACCAAACTTGACACAAAAATGCTCAATACATGCACATTAAATATATTAACAGTACATGTAAACAGTATTTAAACATGTAATAAAAGCATGTTTTATGTCCCCAAAAGTAAAAAGTCAATAAAAATGAAAAAAGTTAAATGTATGTAAATTACAGCATTTCTAATAAAAAATAACAATAAATATGGGTCATAATGGGTAGCTTCCAAGTGAAAGCTGGTTCAATGCAGGATGAAGAGGGTAGCATGGTTGTACACATGAACATAGTGGGTAAACGTAAGCATACTACAATGGATAGAAGTTATTAAGATTTGCATTTTGCTCACCAGTCTTAATATTCCACCCATCGATGCATGGTTTCCCGGATCTACAAAGAGTTTCCAGACACTTGATAGATCTGGAAGGGAATCTGCCACATCTGGCCCAGGTCTGACCTTACAGAGATTCACACCCCTGCCTACCTCCTGCCAGCCCCTTACCGCCAAGCCAGTAAACTATAAGACAAGGCTTTAAAAGTTTCCCCTAAAATATCAAACACATATTACATGTTAAATATTTGATGGTAATTCATGCTTAACTTCTCGAATACTCCTAAAAATGATCTTCCAAATATTGGAGGTTATGTTATTCTTCACTCAAATATTCAGTCTGACATTGAGTTTAGGAAATTGTGTTTTTAAAGACATGTTAACACAATCTGATGTAATTAGTGGAGGCAGCTGCAAAAATGGCTAATAATAAAACTGATAAAATATTTCTACAAAAATATCCCTGTGTTTATCAAACTGTACAATGAAAACAGATCTCTCATGGAGAAGAAAATTTTCTAAATTAAAATTTAATAAAATTCTTTGGACACCTACAGTCAGTTCACTAATTACAGTATTTTGTTACAGCAAGAAATAAAAATGCACGGTTTTTAACTCTTGTGTCACCAATTTCCTGGTAAATTCTCTCTTAAGAGTAGAGCCCTCACTTCTAGGCTTTCATTTGCTTGTTAATTTATTAATCTCTGATCTTTGAATTTATCTGCACACGATTCCGCTGATTTGTGAAGTGCTTAGGAATTGGAAGCATAAAAAATAATATGTAAAATAATGGTAATAATTTTATTATTTCCATCTTGTATGCCTCAATTTTTTTATATTAGAAGAGTGTGACCTGTGTGCTTTCCTCACTTCATTCCTTTGCTTTTTACTCACAATTAGGGATGTCAAGACCACAATGCTAGGTTTTAGACAAATATTGTGGTTTTGGGTCCCAAACCTGGACTTTAGCCAGAAGTTTGTGTTTGATGCTCGGACTCAACCCCGCCAGTAAGACCTGCAATCGTTGCTGACACCAATCTCGGGTATAAACCTTTTAAGTGCCGATTGCCTGAAGGTGCATCAGCCAGCAGCATTTAAAATGTTTACACCCTCTATCACTAATCCCGGGTGAACTGCCGAACCCTACAGTTAAAAAGAAGTGAATGTACCATTCCATAGCCCAAAGGTTAGACTGTGCAATGCCATTTCCCATTCATGACTGGACCATTAGAAATAGACTTAACATGTATACCGTAGCTTGTGTGGAAAGGCTGGCAGACAAAAAAGCCACTTTATTCTGAATAGAACATTGCAGCACAATCTCAACCCTTCTTGAATTTCAAACACAGATTAATAAAAATATTATTAAATATTTCTTTCTATAGCTCCATCAGCACCATCATGGGGTACATGGGTTACAAAGAAACAAGATATGTGGAGAAAAATCTTCACCATCCAATGAAAGTTGAGCCACTATCTGCCATATGATAGACCAATGCCTCAACTTTTGTGTGTCCTTTTGTGGCCTACCACTATATGCTGCACACCCTGATGCCTGCTTGCACCAGAAGATCTTGGAGCAAGTAGAGACGGGACACCTCCTCTCCCTGCAGAACAAGTTACATTAACACCAGCAGCAGCAGCACCAATACCACCATGTCACTGTCCCATAATTCCTGCTTTCCTCATTTTAAAAAGCCTGAAGTATGGTTTGAGGGAATAGGTGAAATAACTGCACTACAATGTAGTACTGTATGACGGAAATAGGTCTAAGTATGACAGTGTAAATTAACACTGACTCAAATACTTGTAAGACTAAAAGTGTCAATTAGTCCTGATGCACATACTTCTACTGCAAGGTAACACTGACACAAATAGGTCTAAGACTGGTATTTTAACTTAACACTGGATGATGCTGGAACTGCAAACCATACTGAGATTGTACCTTTAAGATATTGCTGGATAATGCTGAAACTGCAAACTATACTGTGACAGTGCCTTTAAGATTTTGATGGAAAAGCAAACTATATTGCAACAGTACCATTAAGATTTTGATGGAATTATACTATACTGCAACAGCACCTTTAAGAGTTTGATGCAACTGTAAACTATAATCAGATTGTGCCTTAAAGATATCGCTAAATGATGCAGGAAATGCTAATCCTAAAGTCTGGTGCTACAATATAGCACAAGCTGGTGCTACAATAGAGCAGCCTATCAGTAGCGTAATGCAGTTCTTCACAGTACCCTAATTAGGGCAATTAATTCAGATTCCCAGAGTCCCTTATCACAGCAGCCTCCTGTTCCTACCCAAGTGCCCTTCAAAGGGCAACTGTTGGTATTTGAGAAATCCCTGCCTTTGTGACTGATCCTATGCAGAGCAACAACCTTTCCCTAACTCTATCTCCTCTCTGTAATCGCACCTGGCCAATCACAGCCATGCAAGTAGAGGACATGCCTTCAGTTGCTTAGGGGTTGCTCAGCATTCAATCAATCAGCTTGGTGCATTTTATCCAAACCAGTTCCATATCACAAAGGCCAGTGGCTGTACAGCTTTAGTGGTCGTGGGTGCCGAATCTGCTAAATATGCTCTGTATCTGAATTTGCCAGTTCGGACCTGCTCTCATTTACAATATATAATTACTACAAAAACCTTTAAACTACCTTTCAAAGATGGTGGTCATGGGATTACGTTTTGGTATTTTTTGCAGCCACAGGAACACTTTGCAGTAAGTAAGGTGACCATTAACTTCTCTGTATACCAAGGTTTTCTAACAGTTGCCTGAAACTGGGTCAACATCTACTTTTTTTTTCTTGTAATATAGGCTGTTTTGCATCTTTATGTCATAAAAAACAATTTTATAGGGACAGAACATGGCAATGCTATTTTTGTATTTTTCTTAAAACTTTCCTGATACAATAAAACTTAAAACACCCAATGTAAATTTAATTTATTTGAATTAAGATATAATTACAAAATTGAATAATAATAATTTATAATTTAATAGGATACAGCAATGGCAGACCTGTAATACTACGATGTCATGAATACTGTTAGCATTCCTCCCCCTCTATTGAATGTGTTATTTAAGGTGATAAATAAGTTGATTTTATCACTTATCTTACCCATTAAAGTTCAAACTGTCATGACTGTTTTCAGTTCATACAAAACACAGTTGAATATCCTAGAAAGAAGATCCTGATATTCTACTTGTGATTATACAATGTTACCGGCCTCTACTATAATATCAGTTCTCCTTGACATCCCTACAGAATACGGTGACACACACTGCTTGGAGTGCAGACTAATGATTGCACAGATCCCTGACTTGGCAAAGCGTAAAAAGCCTGAAGAAGGTTTGAACCAGAGTCAGGTTGCAATGACTGTGAATGTGCTCAATTTTGCTTGTGCTTACAAAAAAAATATTTGATAGTACAGTACGTAAAATACTGTGCTAAAAACCAGGTAATTATAAGCTGTACAATAAAATGTCAACATATTTAAACAACACCATGGCAATTATGTGCCCCCACACAGTAACCCATAGTCAGAGTGCCCCACACAAACTAGCCAGAGTACCCCCTACACACAATCCAGAGTTCCCCACGGAAAAAGCCATACTCCCCCCCACAGAAGCCAGAGTGCACCCAACACACTATCCTGAGTACCCCTCACACAGAATCCAGAGTTCCCCACACACATTAACCAGAATACCTCCCACACAGAAGCCAGAGTACCCCCCACACTAGCCAGAGTCACCCCCACAACAAAAAGCCAGACTGTCCTCCACACAGAGGCAAGATAGCCCCTCACGCATTAACCAGAGTACCCCCCACAGAAGCCATAGTTCCCCACAAACACTAACCAGAGTACCCCCACACAGAAGCCAGAGTACCCCCACACACTAACCAGATTGGCGCCGACACTTTTAGCCACAGTACCCCACACACACTAGCCAGAGTGCCCCTCTCACACTAAAAAGCAGCCCCCCCCCCATGTGTATATGGCTGTGGAAAAAAACATAATCACTTATACCTGCTTCCCCACAGCTACAGCAGACTTTTTCATCCTCTCTCCTGTGTGCAGCAGCTGCATGCGCCAGCTCTAAAGCTGGCAGAAGTGATTTGCCGCCTTACAGGGGATAAAGAGAAGTCTGCTGTTGTTGCTTTGGGGTAGGGAAAGGTAAGTAGTGGATTACTTTGGCCCTAAGCTGCGCTCCTCAGTAGCACTGCATGTGGGCAGGGGGTTAAAGCTGATTTGACCCACGGCCTTTTGTTTGTCACCCATGTGAGACTGTAACAGACATAGACAGACAAGCACTTCTGCAGAATGTAGTAAGTTTAGTTATTTTTATCTTATTCCAAATGTTTATGAATTTACTGGTCAGTGCTGCTGTACAATGTTCTCTATCCTTCTAGTGTCCAATGAGTAGTGACAATTCAAGGACAACTATCCCTATATTGTTCCTCCTCACTCCTGTAAAGTTCCACAGTCCATTCATAAAGTTGACTTACCATCTATGCAAATAACCCCATGTGAGTTTGAACATGTTCTCTCCTGTTTAGACCTATTAATTTCTCTTCAGCAAGTCTTTAGCAAGTCACACACAGTCATCGTCTCCCTCTCTCTTGAGAGAGGGAGGGGATAATGTAGTTCAGTCAAGTCAGAATCAGCTAAAGAGAAAGCACTTCTTTTCAATCAGGAAGCTGGAGGCGTGTATGAGCTGGAAGAACATGAAATGAGTGAATTTTACTGTGGAACCTTACAGGTATGGGGAGGAACAATATGGGGATAGCTGTACTGTTGTATAATTGCAATTTAAACTCATCCACTACCCCTCCCCTGACACACACTTGACTTAGAGGTGGTGTTAGATGAGGAAGTCCCAAATTCTGGCCTTGCTTTTTTAAAATCCATTAATTCTTCCAAAGAATGTTCAGGGACCTATACAATATACTTAGGGGAATAATCTTTATGAAAAAAAAAAATTGGGATTCCATTAAACACATAAAGACATAAGCACTCACTACAAGGCGTAAAACTTGTGAATTTCCCCCTACAGTTACTTTCTGATAGAGTGATGAAATTCAGATCCTTTTTGCATAAATGTTATCTTGCAGACTCAAGCACAGATTTGATATGGCTTTCTATGGCCACTGATGTAATAACATCAGACTTCAAAATAAGCAATGAAATAGATCTGACATAGATTTGCAGCTTGGCATGGATAGCGAAGAGAAAATGCCTATGTCGGCAGTGAATCACTTGCCTCTGGACAGACTTCATGCAACCAAATCTCTGTCCTGCATGAGTGATTTACAGCAAAACATGAATTGCAGTTCCTATGTTGTACATTATGTAGATCCCAAGATATGTTATATCAGTTACAGAAAAATATTACTATCTAGCCATAATAAAGTAAAAATATTAAATAAAATGAATTGTGAACCAAAGAGCATGCATCTCTCCGGGAAGCAATTTCTATATTTTTGTGGATGGCTTTACACTTATGTTTCTTCCATAGTCTTTGAAATTCAGTGGGCTCTGTTTATCATGCTTGGTACACCTGGTGTTCGGTGCATATCATGGTTGAACATATTTACAACTTCTGTGCCTTGCTCTCCAAATCTTTGAAAAATAGGAGTAGAGAGGCAGGTATCAAGGAAGGCCAGGGTGGGGATGTCTATAGTATATAGAATATAGAAACATTTAGAGTCTATATTTTACAGGATACAAAAGGCATGTATAGAATATAGAGATGTAGACGACAAAGCTATGTCATTATCATCAGAATTTATTTCTCTCTTGATACATCCCATAATTTCATTTGCTTTATTAGCAGATGCTTGGGTTCATGGCCCTCATCAGCCATTTCTCCACTTATTCCGGCTGCTTCCACAAATCCCTCTGTAATATTATACTATATTATTATCGGCCTTGGTATTAATTACTTTACAGAGCTTAGTATCATCTGCCAATATTGCAACTCTGCTGTGTAAACTCTCTATAATAAAAAGATTAAAAAGAAGGGAGCCCAATACTGACCCCTAAGGCACCCTACTGGTAAACTTCAACCCAATCTAAGAATGTGCCATTAATGAAAACCCTCTGTTTTCTATCACTAAGCCAATTTCTAGCCTTAGGCTGAAATATTGACTATGGGATTCAGAACTTATCATGTTTCCACAAAAATACTGCAGTGTCTTATATCAATGTTTGCTCCTAAAGACACACTAGGTCTTATTTGGAGGGATGTCTAGGGAATGCTGGGAATTCTAGGAGTTATAATTTTGTAACAGCTCAGGACTATAGTTTGGAGATTACTGCATTAAAACAAAGACTTTGATCAGTAGGTGACCAAACCATTCTACCCCCAAGGATCCTCCTGGCCCCATTTTTTGAGGCTAGGGTCCACATCTTGGAGGTGGTGAGGGGACTGAAAATCTTGGGGGCCATAGCAGTCCTGGAACTAAAACAGCAATTCTACTTGCTCTTTCCTGCACAAGGTAGTGTAAATGTCAGTTTTGTACAGTAGCTGATGTGACTGGCCACAAAACTATACTAACAATTGAAGCTCTAATTTTCTTAAGAGCAATACTGTAATTTCTGCCGAATATTGGAAAAGAGACACTTAATGGCCTATAAGTAAATAGGTTTAATCTGCCTTTTTATATTGTTTGTATATGGGAACAAACAAGCTACATATATCCCATAGAAAGGCTTAATCAGTTTGTGGAAAACATTTCATGGTGCTTACATATTCATCTAAACAAATCAATGAGCCCCTCTGACAGAAATAGATTTCTGGAATTGTGATGACGTCATGCATGAGAAATTCTTGGTGCGTTTCTTTAGTAGTGACATCTATGCTCCTTTCTCTAGTTGTAGAATTTTTCCTGTTTTCAAGGAGAAAGTTTTGCTCATTCAGTCGGGCACAAGCTTTAAAATCTGTGGCTATCTGGACTTTAGTCCCATACTTCACCTATAAATTATGGCAGAAGGTGCACTGCTGACTATAATTTTTTACTTAGATTGCTTTCTGCACTGCACTCGTCTGAACATTCTTTGATTCTTGCATTCATTGATTATTTGCATAGCATATTCAAGCTAGTATGATATTCTGAAAAGTATGCTGCATCAACACATTGAATGGATAGAACATCAAGCTCGTTTCTCTTTCTAAAGGTATATATCTATGATTGCTGAATGCTTTTTCAACTATATAATCTACCATTCATGTCAATCACAGCCTTTGCAGTGGTATATATCTGTTGATCACCATTTAGTCTTAGTATAGATTGTTTGCATAAAATGATTGTTTGCCTAGCATATTCTGATAAGCATGTATATTCTGATAAGCATACTGTATAGATTAGGGTCCTCCTCCCACTTATCTCCTGATCACTGTAGTCTAATGTAATGCCTATGATTGTACAACACCATGGCATTAATGGTTATCTTTAAATATATAAATAGTAATAATATTCTGAAAAGTATATTCTCTGTGCAACCCTTTCACCCTGCACATCCGCGTTTATTTAAGGTATGTGGACAATATTTTTATCGCCTGGCACAGATGACTTGATGAGTTCTTTCTATTTGTCGATTACCTGAACAACACCAACGACATGAATATGAGGTTTACGGCCAATTTGTGGGAGGACTCTCTAGATTTCTAGGTGTTAGAGTTAAAGTAAATTCCGGAATGCTATCTACAAAAGGGTACAGGAAACCCACAGCAACCAATTCATTCATTCCTACATCATGATAGTTTCCACCCCATACATGTCAAATCTTGTGTCCCATACAGCCAGTTTCTGCGCCTGAAAGGGTCAACAGAAAGAACCCATAGTCATCTGGCATGCAACAAATATTACCCTTAAACCACCAGGGCACAAGTATTATAATTTAACTTTTATTCGGTTTTAATTAAAGAACAACTGGACTAAAGTGTGTTAAAAGGCACAGTGGTCAGTAGCTGGAAAACAAAAGTGCAGCAGGATTAGGGGACTCCATGAATGAATGTGCATAGACAACTAATGCTAGAGGGGTTGATCAGTTCCTTCTCTTATAGCAACAGATGCTGAAGAGAGCATCTAAAAATGGGTAGGAAATGTTCATAGATTCCTCCCAACTCTTACTGTTAAATGAAAGACCTCTCCGTTTTGTCTAACTGAGAGGCTAAGAAGTGCAGGCTAACCTATGTATAGAAAGAAAATTTTTTGCATTTTCCTAAGCACTGTCCACTGCTATTTAAAACATTCTGCTCAACCAGACCCTCCCGACATGTTTCGCCAATACTGGTGTCATCCCTAGTCAGCCCTAAACCTCTGATGACGCCATCATAAGTAATATGATGTGTTTATTGTATGTTTGACACTTCTATGAACACATGTCTTTGATTGCAAGATTGTTGCTATGTATCTATGACAACCTTCCAGGGCCGGTGCTTAAATTGCGCATGCTCCGGGAGGGTGACATCAGAGGCTAAAGAAAGCTCTTTGCAGCGTGAAACGGCCTGTCGCCTTGCTTCATGTCGGCGTTCTGTACTGTCCATGCACCCATTAAAGCGTTGAAGAATTACTCCGATGAGTGCCGCTTTGTTTCTCCATCTATCTACCTAGACTACTGTAACTTCCAACTAATCGGTTTCCCACTCACTCAACTCTCAGCAGCCAGTCTAGTCTTTCTGAACAAATGCTACGCAGATGCCTCCAGTTTGTGCCAGTCAATGCACTGGTTGCCCAGCTCCTTTTCGATTAGTTTAAAATAATAACCCTCATTCACTAAGCTCTGCATAATGCTGCACCTCCGTACCTCTCCCTTCTCATCTAAGGCTAATGCCCAACCCATGCTCTTCGATCTGCCAGTGATGTTAGATCAATCTCTTCCTTAAAATCTCTCACGTTCTTCTCCAGGACTTCTCCCAAGCTGCACCAAATCTGTGGAATGATCTTCCAGGGACATTTATATCAATACTCAACCTCCAAAGTTTCAAATGTGCTCTAAAACAGAGGTCCCCAACCTTTTTTGCACCAGGGACCGTCTTTCCATGGCCCGGTGGGGGTGGGGGCGGGGCTTTGGTCATATGGGTGGGGTTATGGAGGGGTGGAGCTTATAATATAAGATATCAGGGAGTGTCCGGACCAGATCCCTCATATTCGTTTGGTGTAAAAATAAAGCAATGCAAAATGCATACAGCGTATCGCCATGTAGTATAAAATGCATACAGCATACCGCCATGTAGTATAAAATGCATACAGCGTATCGCCATGTAGTATAAAATGCATACAGCATACCGCCATGTAGTATAAAATGCATACTGCGTCCCCCCATGTAGTACAAAATACATACAGCATACCACCATGTAGTATAAAATGCATACAATGTGCCGCCATGTAGTATAAAATGCATACAGCGTACTGTCATGTAGTATAAAATGCATACAGCGTACTGTCATGTAGTATAAAATGCATACAGCATACTGTCATGTAGTATAAAATGCATACAGCGTGCAACTGTGTAGTATAAAATGCATACAGCATACCGCCATGTAATATGAAATGCATACAGCGTATTGCCATGTAGTGCAAAATAGAAGCTCTGATAAATATCACAAATACTACATATACATACAGCATATATACACACATATACAAACAGTATATACAGCATATGCACACACTGCACATACATACACACATATATATATATATATATACACACACACCATATACAGAATATACATAAACACTCATACAGCATATGCACTTATACACACAAAACCCATACACATATACACACACATATACATACACGAACACATAAATATATATATGCACAGATAAAGTTACAGTACCTTTTTTTATGGTCCTGACAGGTATGCGGGGAGTGGAGAAGCCAGGCACCCGATGCTGTCCAGTGGGCTGCCGCAGCATGGTGCCGGCCGACTGACATACGGACAGGAGCTCTGTGCCAGGTGGTCGGCGGGCGGAAGATCGGTGCATGCCGGCCAGGCACTTGAGAGCTCGTCTCAGTCGTAGCATGGTGCCGGTCTGCAGGCGGTCGCATGGTCATGGCCAATGGCCGGTTACATGGTGCGCGCGGGCGGTAGCTCGGTGCCTGGGGGTGGGCAGCTTGGTTTCGGCAGGCAGGGACCAGAGCGCAGGCGGAAGAATGAGGGCGTGCAAACGGGAGCTCGGTTCCGGGCGGCCGGCGGGAACTCGGCGCTTTCCAGCTGGCAGAAGGGGCAGGCGGCAGCTCACTGACGGCTGGCGCAGGGAGCCTCTTGCCAGCTGGAGTGCGGGCCGGAGGGCGGGTGGGAGTAGGATGCGGGCCGGCTGGCGGGAGCACGATGCCCCCTTCCTCGTACAGCAGGAGGCGCGCACCCCTGCGCGGACCGGCTGATACACTCCAACGGCCTGGTCCTGGTCCGCGGACCGGCGGTTGGGGACCTCTGCTCTAAAACATATCTCTATAGGCAAGCATATTACACTTGCTAACAGCATGAAATTTCAACTCTCTTTTTACCAAGCCATCCTGTTTCCTCCTCGCGTCTGTTATCCAGCAATCACCAAATAGCAACTACAGGACTTGGACTTTATATATAAGAAGACACTTAATGGCTGGTTTAAGTAGCAGCATTTTTATTTATTACATTTTTTTATTCTTTTCCTTTGGCTAGACGATTATACAGGCTCTTATACCTCTTGTGTCACCCCCTCATCCTCATACACTGTAAGCTCTTGTGAGCAGGGCCCTCAATCCTATTATTCCATATGACTGTTTGTAGTGTGTAATGTAATATTTTATTTGTATATCTCAACTATGATTTGTAAAGCATTACAAAATATAATGGTGCTTTATCATTAAAAATTATTATTACTATTATTATTAACAGTGGCTTCCTTCACTTCTGATTGTCTCTTGTTGAATTTGTTCAGGGCTGCAGACAGTTAAGCTAACTGTAATGGACCGATGCCTCATCTACTCACATTCCTCCCCTGCTAGTCTGATTTGTTTCGATATTAGGGGACCAGATCAATCACCTTTTGAACCAAGACTCTGATATTTCATAAGAGGATGGTCTTCTGACTTCCAACTACTTGCTATAAGTGTTCTTTGCAACTTGTAAAGTTTACTGGACTTCTATATTTTTTGATCTTTTGATACTTTCTAGTCATCTGATTTTTCGTTTGTCTCTTGATTTTGTACTGCATTGTCTTCTTGGTTTTGATCCATTTTTGTATAACCCTTCTTATGTGTTTGTTTTTCCTATCTTTTGTTTCTGTGTTTTCACTGTTCCGCAGAAAGGAAACTTCAACCTCTTGTCACCTACCATTTAGGGTAATGGTCAAGCATGTAGGAACAGTTGTGTGGGTCTTGTTTTAGTGCTCAATGTCTGTCCTTCCTTTTGCATCTTGTTCTTGGTTCCCTAAAAGCAGCTTAAGCAATCTCAATATTTTTCATTGGTTATATATCCACTTGTATGATCATAATTTTTTGTATTAAGCATACTATATTTTATTATTTATGACATTTGGACAAGATTAAATAAAATTAAATTTCTGAGTTGTAGTTAAAACTGTGCATCTTATTTGTTACATTTATGCTCATCCAATGCAGACTTTAAAGCAAATACCAAAATGTTCATTCTTGAATTTTTTTTATGGTACTTAAGATGGTTATTTTGAAGTGCATCAAAAAGACCCACAAATGCTTACAGTGCTTCTGCTACATATTTTCTTTTATCATCTAAGCAGCATAAAATGGAAGAAAGACACCAACTGCAACTAAACTGGAGACAAAGTACACAATTGCTTATTTCATGTTTTCTCAATTTGTCTTGTTTATCTAATTATGTGGCTTTTTCTCTGAAACTTCTGCTCCAGAACAGAATGTACTCTGCCCCATTTTAAATGTAAACACACGCATTTCAAGTTCTTGAATACTAATTTGATCATATTTTTGCCATAAGCAGTGTGTGGTATTTTGTAATAAGCAATTAATGAGTAGTGATATATGTGACCTGGCCAAACGGAAATAGAGTGTATCAATAGACGTTGTTGATGTAGACATGGCCTCATCATCAGTCATCTTATAAGCACAGCAGAATACTAATTTGATATTTTTGTTAATTTTAATTCTTATGGAACTTGTATTTTTACAAGAGATATTGGATTTTTTTGTGGCACCATTACAGGGTACATAGATGATTTCAACCAATGTTTATATTTTTCTTTGATAGATTGCAATTGTTTGTGTGTTGAAGAGGTTTTTGCCATGAAAATTGCTTATGGAATCTCCATGGGATATGCTACAAATGTCTTGTAAGAAAGTATTCAGACCCCTTTACATTTTTAACTTATTTTATTAGCAACTGGTAAGATCAAAAAAAGTTCTCTTTTTTTGGTCATTATTGTACATTCTGCACCCATCTTGACAGAAAAAAAAAACTGAAATATAGATACTTTTTACTAATTTATTAAACAAGAAAAACTGAAGTATCACATGGTCATAAGTATTCAGCCCCTTTGCTCCGTATTGGGAAGAAGCACCTTTTGAGCTAGTCCACCCATAAGTCTTCTTGGGAATGATGCAACTAGCTTTTCATACCTGGATTTGGGGTCCTCTGCCTCTTCCTTGCATATCCTCTCCAGTTCCCTCAGGTTGGATGGTAAACATTGGTGGACATACATTTTCAAGTCTCTACAGAGATGCTCAATCGGGTGTAGTCTGTCAGGAACAAGTTGATATAAAGCCACTGCTTTATTTTAGCTGTGTTCTTAAGGTCTTTTTGGAAAGTGAACCTTTGGCGGTTTTCATCCAGAATATCTCTGTACTTCACAGCATTCATCTTTCCTTCAATTGCAACCAATTGTCCTGTGCCTGCCCTATAGCATGGAGCTGCCACCAACACGTATGTGGCAGGTGATGAGCAGTGCCTGGTTTTCTCCATACATACTTCTTAGAATTAACACAAAAAAGTTCAATCTTCATCTCATCAGATCTGAGAATCTTATTTCTCATATTTTGGGAGTCCTTCCTGGGTTTTTTCAAACTGTATGCAAACTTTCATATGTCTTGCACTGAGGAAAAGCTTCCGTCGGCACACACTGCCATAAAGCCCCGACTAGTGGAGGGCTGCAGTGAGAGTTGTCTTTGTGGAACTTTCTCCCATATCCCTTCTGCAACTCTGGAGCTCAGCAAGTCATCTTGGGGTTCTTCTTTACCTCTCTCACCAAGGCTGCTCTCCCACGCTTTTTAGTTTGGCTGGATGGACAAGTCGAGGAAGAATTGTGGTTCTCCCGAACTTATTCCCTTTAAAAAATATGGAGGCTAATGTGCGATAAGGAACCTGGAAGGTTTTGTAACCTTGGCCAGATCTGTGTCTTGCCGCAATTCTGTCTCTGAGCTCCTTTGGAACTTCCTTAGACCTCATGATTCTCATGTGCTCTGACATGCACTGTGAGCTTAGAGGTCTTATATAGAAAGGTGTGTGTCTTTCCTAATCAAAAAGAACTTTTTAATCTTACCAATTGGCTGTAATTAGAGATGAGCGAGCACTAAAATGCTCGGGTACTCGTTATTCGAGACAAACTTTTCCCGATGCTCGAGTGCTCGTCTCGAATAACGAGCCCCATCGAAGTCAATGGGAGACTCGAGCATTTTTCAAGGGGACCAAGGCTCTGCACAGGGAAGCTTGGCCAAACACCTGGAAACCTCAGAAAAGGATGGAAACACCACGGAAATGGACAGGAAACAGCAGGGGCAGCATGCATGGATGCCTCTGAGGCTGCTTAAACGCACCATTATGCCAAAATTATGGGCAACAGCATGGCCATGACAGAGTGACAGAATGAAGCTAGATAGCATCTAAAACATCCAATAATTGACCCTGACACTATAGGGGACGGCATGCAGAGGCAGCGGCAGCAGCGGCAGGCTAGAGAGTGGCATGGCGACATACCCTAAATGGACTCAGGCTTCAAACCAATGGGTGGCAGAGAGGAACCAAAGGAGGTGAGCAAGAAGCGCTCAAATAATATCGGTACATGATAAAAGTTTGCCAGTATATTTTGTGGATTACACAGCCGGGTGGCGACAAAGTTAACATGGAAGCCATGAAATCAATCCAAAATTCTGCCTGACACAGCTCGTTTGATAAGGGGACCATGT
Source organism: Engystomops pustulosus (assembly GCF_040894005.1). Classification (NCBI taxonomy): domain Eukaryota; kingdom Metazoa; phylum Chordata; class Amphibia; order Anura; family Leptodactylidae; genus Engystomops; species Engystomops pustulosus. Next base: position 173,610,624 of record NC_092413.1, on the reverse strand, counting down.
ATGGAGGCAGTGAACTAGTAGTAGATTAAAGGTGCTGCAGTTAAAACTATGTTAGTTGGATCTTGGGATGGAGCTGGTGCTCCGCTGCCAGGCGAGCTTTCGCCAATCCAAGCCCCTTTCTCTAGGCTACTCCCCAAACAGCACTTCTAAGAACCTTTTGTACCTAACCTCCAAAGTTTCAAACGTGCTCTTAAAACCCATTTCTTTAGGCAAGCCTATAACACTCATTAACTGCATGAAGTTTTAACTCTTCTACTAACCCGTCCTGTGTCGTCCTCCCATCTGTTATCCAGCAACCAACAGGCACCAGACTTCTCTGCAGTCCCATTCACCCTGGACCTGGTATATAAGATGACGGCTGAGTGGTTCAAGCGACAGCAATTCCATTTATTATATTTTGTTCTATTCCCTAAGAAGAATGGCTTGACCATTAAATATTCTTTTACCTCGTGTTACCCCATCATCTTCATAAACCGTAAGCTCTGGCGAGCAGGGACCTAACTCCTGTTGTTCCATACAAATGTTGTGCTCTGTTACATTACATTTGTATTTGTTTCCTATGATTTGTAAAGCGCTACGGAATATGATGGCGCTATATAAATAAAGATTATTATTATTATTATTATTATTATGGAGGCAGTGAACTAGTAGTAGATTAAAGGTGCTGCAGTTAAAACTATATTAGTTGGATCTTGGGATGGAGCTGGCGCTCCGCTTCCAGGCGAGCTTTCGCCAATCCAAGCCCCTGTCTCTAGGCTACTCACCAAACAGCACTTCTAAGAACCTTTTGTATAAGATCAAGTGTAGTAGCGTTCTTATAAGTTTGTGATATGGCGGGTGCGGGGAATGTAAACAGATGCGCAAGAAGCGCTGATATAATATCGGTAAATGATAAAAGTTTGCCAGTATATTTTGTAGATTACACAGCAGGGTGGCGACAAAGTTAACAAGTTTGATGTGGAATGCCCTGTAATAGCTCTTGGGCGGTGTGCCTTTTATCGCCTAGGCTCAGCAGTTTGAGCACCGCCTGCTGTCGCTTAGCGACGGCACTGCTGCTGTGCCTAGAGCTAGCGACTGATGGCGCCATGCCCACGGATGGTAGTTCGGAGGAGGAGGTGGAGGAGGGGTGGGAGGAGGAGGAGGCATAGTAGGCCTGAAAGACCTGGACCGAGGTAGGCCCCGCAATCCTCGGCGTCGGCATTATATGACCAGCCGCAGGGTCAGACTCGGTCCCAGCCTCCACCAAGTTAACCCAATGTGCCGTCAGCGATATATAGTGGCCCTGCCCGGCAGCACTCGTCCACGTGTCCGTGGTCAGGTGGACCTTGTCAGAAATGGCGTTGGTCAGGGCACGGATGATGTTGTCTGACACGTGCTGGTGCAGGGCTGGGACGGCACATCGGGAAAAGTAGTGGCGGCTGGGGACCGAATACCGAGGGGCGGCCACCGCCATGAGGTTGCGAAAGGCCTCGGTCTCTACTAGCCTATAGGGTAGCATCTCCAGGCTAAGCAATCTGGAGATGTGGACATTAAGGGCTTGGGCGTGCGGGTGGGTTGCACTATATTTCCGTTTCCGCTCCAGCGTCTGGGGTATGGAGAGCTGAACGCTGGTGGATGCTGTGGAGGATCGTGGAGGCGACGATGGGGTTTTTGTGCCAGGGTCCTGGGCAGGGGACTGACTATCAGCTGACACAGGGGAAGGAGCAGTGGTATGCACGGCCGGAGGTGAACGGGCTTGGTGCCACTGAGTTTGGTGTTTAGCATTCATATGCCTGCGCATACTGGTGGTAGTTAAGCTAGTAGTGGTGGAACCCCTGCTGATCCTGGTTTGGCAAAGGTTGCACACCACAGTCCGTCGGTCATCCGGTGTTTCCTTAAAGAACCTCCAGACTTCTGAAAATCTAGCCCTCGCCGCGGGAGCCCTCGCCGCGGGAGCCCTCACCACGGGAACTTCACTACGTGACACATTTGGCGCTGATGCACCTGCTCTGGCCCTGCCTCTCCGTCTGGCCCCACCACTGCCTCTTCCAACCTGTTCTGGTCGAGGACTCTCCTCCGTCTCAGAGGCACTGTGTTCACCCGGCCTCTCAACCCAGCTTGGGTCTGTCACCTCATCATCCTCCCCCTCAGTCTGCTCCCCCCTCGGACTTCCTGCCCTGACAACAACTTCACCACTGTCTGACAACCGTGTCTCCTCATCGTCGTACACCTCTTTACACACTTCTTCCACTACGTCAAGAAGGTCATCATCACCCACAGACTGCGACTGGTGGAAAACCTGGGCATCGGAAAATTGCTCAGCAGCAACCGGACAAGTGGTTTGTGACTGTGGGAAGGGTCCAGAAAACAGTTCCTCAGAGTATGCCGGTTCAAATGCCAAATTTTCCAGGGAGGGGGCAGACTGGGGGGGAGGAGGCTGAGGTGCAGGAGCTGGAGGAGTGCCGATTTCGGTGACATGGGTGGACTGCGTGGAAGACTGACTGGTGGACAAATTGCTCAAAGCATTGTCGGCAATCCACGACATCACCTGTTCGCACTGTTCTGGCCTCAACAGTGCTCTACCACGAGTCCCAGTAACTTCAGACATGAACCTAGGGAGTGTAGCTCTGCGGCGTTCCCCTGCTCCCTCATCAGCAGGTGGTGTCTCACCCCGCCCAGGACCACGGCCTCTGACCCCTGCAGTAGTTGGACGCCCACGTCCCCGCCCTCGTCCTCTACCCCTAGCCCTCGGGTTAAACATTTTGAAAATGAAAGTTATAGCTTAAATTTTTTTTTAACTTTTTTTTGTGATTTTTAGTTTTTAAAACCAAACGATGCTATCCTATTGCTATGGCTATTTTCTAGCCAAGTATGAAAGCACACTGCTATGCCAGATGAGATGACGCTGAGTTCTGAAAAAATAAACGTAAAATAAAAAGGAAATGGCAGACTGTGCCTAATTGAAATCCAACCCTTAATAAATTGTCCCACTTCGGTCTTTGCGATGGATATGTGCGTCACTAAGCGCTAAACACAACGGTCGCAAGTCTCACTACAAATTCCTCACAATATGGTAGTAGATGCACTACAGCAAGGACAGCCACCAGCAGATCAACCAGAAATAAAATATATATATCGCTATTGTAGGCCTAAGTAAGCCGTTTGGATTCTCCTATGGCTATTTTCTAGCCAAGTATGAAAGCACACTGCTATGCCAGATGAGATGACGCTGAGTTACGAAAAAATAAACGTAAAATAAAAAGTAAATGGCAGACTGTGTCTAATTGAAATCAAACCCCTAATAAATTTTCCCACTTCGGTCTTTGCGATGGATATGTGCGTCACTAAGCGCTAAACACAACGGTCGCAAGTCTCACTACAAATTCCTCACAATATGGTAGTAGATGCACTACAGCAAGGACAGCCACCAGCAGATCAACCAGAAATAAAATATATATAACGCTATTGTAGGCCTAAGTAAGCCGTTTGGATTCTCCTATGGCTATTTTCTAGCCAAGTATGAAAGCACACTGCTATGCCAGATGAGATGACGCTGAGTTACGAAAAAATAAACGTAAAATAAAAAGTAAATGGCAGACTGTGTCTAATTGAAATCAAACCCCTAATAAATTTTCCCACTTCGGTCTTTGCGATGGATATGTGCGTCACTAAGAGCTAAACACAACGGTCACAAGTCTCACTACAAATTCCTCACAATATGGTAGTAGATGCACTACAGCAAGGACAGCCACCAGCAGATCAACCAGAAATAAAATATATATAACGCTATTGTAGGCCTAAGTAAGCCGTTTGGATTCTCCTATGGCTATTTTCTAGCCAAGTATGAAAGCACACTGCTATGCCAGATGAGATGACGCTGAGTTATGAAAAAATAAACGTAAAATAAAAAGTAAATGGCAGACTGTGCCTAATTGAAATCAAACCCCTAATAAATTTTCCCACTTTGGTGTTTGAGGTGGATATGTGTGTCACTAAGAGCTAAACACAACGGTAGCAAGTCCCCCTGCAAATTCCTCACAATATGGTACTAGCTGCAACTAAAAAAAAAAAAGTATAACGTTATTGTAGCCCTAAGAAGGGCTGTTGGGTTCTTGTAGAATCACTCCTGCCTAACACTATTCTAATAGAACACCCTAACGCTTTCCCTGACCAGCAGCAGCTCTCTCCCTAGCGGCATCCAGACACAGAATAATCCGAGCAGCGCGGGCAGGGGCTAGTGTATCCCAGGGTCACCTGATCTGGCCAGCCAACCACTGCTATCGACGTGTAAGGGTACCACGTCATGCTGGGTGGAGTGCAGAGTCTCCTGGCTTGTGATTGGCTCTTTTTCTGGCCGCCAAAAAGCAAAACGGCGGGAGATGCCATTTTCTTGAGCGGGCGAGCAGTTTCGAGTACGCTAATGCTCGAACGAGCATCAAGCTCGGACGAGTATGTTCGCTCATCTCTAGCTGTAATGAAGAAAGAGTGAAAACTTTAAAGGGGCCTGAATAATTCCCATACCCAATGCAGACTATAAGAAATGTTTAGTCTTTTTATGTAGAATTGAGCTTTAAGTTTTTTCAGTGCTTGATTACAATATCAAGTATTGTTATTTTTCAGTTTTCATGGGTCAAAGCAGTATGAATAATGGGCTTAGACAATTGTCATCTCTACAGCATTATCAAGCAGCAAACTGTTCACAAAAATACAGGACTAGTCAGACTGTCACAAGCAGAATACAATAAACAGATGATGTCCTCTTTAATTGGGGTTGTTCATATTACATTTTGTTCTCCATCTATTCCCTTGTGCCATTATGACTTTGCCTGATAACTGCAGAGGTGTCTGCACCTAAAATCCAAAGCACATCCCCAGCTAATGTAGCAGCATAAACTCCCATCCTTAACATATAATCACATTTCAGTAAATAAAAAACTGAATTGAGACCACAGATCATCTATTACTCACGAATGCCTGCAGAATGCCTTCCATATGCATGTCATGCCAAAGAAGATATGAGAAGCTACTGTGATGGAATTTTAAGAGAAACGTGAATAAAGTCAAGTAAGACAAGTTTAGTTTTAAACACAATGGAGAGTGCTGGGCATTTGTTTTATTCAAAGTACAGTACAGGTGGTCCCCTACTTAAGGACACCCAACTTACAGACGACCCCTAGTTAAAGACAGACCACTCTGCCCCCTGTGACCTCTGGTGAAGCTCTGTTAGTGCTTTACTTTAGTCCCCGACTACAATGATCAGCTGTAAGGCGTCTATAATGAAGTTTTATTAATAATCCCTCGTACCATTGCAGCTAAAATTTTGAAAATCCACTTGTCACTGGGGCAAATTTTTTTTTTTGTCTGGAGCTAGAATTATAAAATATACAGTTTCAACTTACATACAAATTCAGCTGGACCCCTATTGGCTAATACTTGATTGCATATACTTGTTATATGAAATCAGTTACTATAAAGGAAAAGTACCTTTTTGATAGTATTGTTGCTGGTGTTTTCCATCATTGGTTAAGGGACCTCCAGCTCCAGGGGTCAGCTACAATGTCAGAGGAACAAAAGTGTTTTGTATGCTTATTTGGAAATATAAATGTTCATAGCATTTTCCAAATTGTAGCATATACTCTAAAGTTAAAGGAAATCTACCATCAAAATCCATCATTATAAACCAGAGACACTTACTCATAGATCCAAGCACTGTGACTGTGAAATCTTCTTGTATTTGTTATCTGTGGCCTCCTTCCTTCTAAAATTAACTTTTAAAATTATGTAAATGAGCCAAAAGGCTCTTGGGGGGTCATTACTAGTGCCCCTCCCACCATGTGGTTAAAGTTTCTATGCTGCAGTGAGATTACATGAGGAAGATGAAGTGTAAAAACTGAGGAAGCAGACAGGGATGGGTAGACAGTGTAACAGCCGGTAAAGCCAGAGCACAGAGGGACTTTGGTAATGCTCCTTCAGTGGCCTACTGGTTCATTAGCATAATTTTAAATGTTGATTTTAGAAGGAATGAATAACAAAGATTATCACAGTCACTGTATCTGTGCTTTATCATGTCCCTGGTTTATCATGCTTGTTTCTGTTGGCAGATGTACTTTAATTTTCCTTTACTTTCCCTTTTAATATAATACAGTACTGTACATAGACGATGGGAACTGAAAGGAGCTTTCCTTCAGTTCCTTTCCTTTCATTGGTGATTCTGCTTACGTATCCTGAGTGCAAAGAAGTGAGTACATTGTTTTATTGCATTTTCATTAACTATACCTCACTGGTTGGCTTTTAGAGTAGATGATGAAATATATATGAAATCGTATTTCTATTCAGCCCCTCTTTGCGCAAACAGATGTTTATATAGAAAAATTCAGTCTTCCACATCAATCAGTGCATCCAGTCATTCACGCTGCACTCGCTTAAATATTAACAGACTATGTGCAAGCAAAGAGATGTATCGATTCTTATGAGCAATGTGGAAAATCATCTTTCATTTGTGCTACATTGTCGAAAAAGGTTTCAATATGGCAAAAAATGTACAAATAATGGTATTTCTTAGAAACAGTTTAGAGGATAAGGATGGATGAATTTACCCTTACAGTGCCAAGCATTACTGTGATTATCATATGACCAGAACTAATTTTTATTCACTTTATTTTTGTATGTTTTATATTTTACCAATAAATAGAATACAGGCAGTGCCTGCGTTACATACAAGATAGGGTCCGGAGGTTTGTTCTTAAGTTGAATTTGTATGCCAAAAATGTATATTTTATAATTGAAGTTCTAGAAAACATTTTTTCTTTTGTCCCAGTGACAATTGGAGTTTCAAAATTTTTGCTGTAATAGGACCAAGGATTGTCAATAAAGCTTCATTACAGACATCTTATAGCTGATCATTGCAGTCTGGGACTATAGTAACATCCAGAGAGCTTCACCAGAAGTCACAGTGGGCAGAGGTGTCCGTCTGTAACTATGAGTCTTGGGTAAGTCAGGTGTCCTTAAGTAGGGGACCGCCTGTATTCATTTTTTGAAAATCATTTTATGTTGGAGTTGAGTCAGTGATTAACTTCTGTTGATACCCCCCTTACCGGTCGTCAGCGCCCGTTATTTCGAGCCGACCCATCCTCTACCTACACTAGTACTTACCGGCTCCTTTTTTGGAACCGTTTTCTTTTTGGGCTACAGGAGCAGCTGACCCTGCCCGGACGTGGAATCATGTGAAGACCACCACCTCATATATGACTACATGCATACTAGATAAGGAGGCTTTTGGTGAGCACCTATTTGGGAACCACTCTATTCCATTCTTTCCGTGTACCTGACAATATTACCTGAGGCGCCGCCCTCCATTGTTGCTTTTTGTTTTTCTCATTTGATCAGAGTAGTGGCTGCTAGGGTTGTGTGTTTCTGTGTAAAACATTAATAAAAATTATATTATTTAAAAAGAAATGGACCTCACAATCTGATCACACCAAATGTGGAATCTGGAGCAATGTGAAGTGGTAATGTGATCCTACTGTGCGGGAACATTCTTACTCTGTGTCTGTAAGAAAAATATGAAATTCTATATTATAGTTTTTATTGGTTGCATTTTGGAGTTGATATATTTTTTTAATTGTGAGCAGTGATTTAACAAAAATCAGCTATTTATTTTATCTCTGTTTTTTTACTAAGCCAGAACTAAAAGTAGATCATACAGAGAAAAAGTGTAATGGAAAGAGATGACAAAACTGAGATTTTGGCTTCTACATAAAGATGCAAATATTCACTAGAACACTTCTGTGTGAAACTAGCCTAATACACACTTTCTGTCACTTGTTTACTAAAATTCCCTTGGTGGGTCAGTATTTACTGACAAAATTCTATATATAAAACTGAATATGTATATCTCTGCCTTGTGCCATTGACAATATATCGGGAATCCATTCAAATACATTACAATAAATAATTTATGACTTAATGACCCCTTTGAACAAGATGTCCTATTTTCTCATCAAACAATCCCAATTGAAGTCCCATTACATTGTATGGGCAGGTTGGTAACCATATCCATTTATTGGTATTTCCTAAACTAATTTTATTTAAAAGGTTATTAATATTTGGGAAGTGCCCAGAGTGCTTTATGTACCATGAAGTGACCGTGGAAACATAAAGAACCTTTGATGTATTAATATGGTAGAAATAGATCACAGAGGAAACAGAAATTTCAATTTTATCCTTTTCCACTGATTATTTTGCTATAACTTATATTAAATGTTTTATTATTTTATTTGTATACCTTGGAAACTCCCAACTTTGATTTTGGTTAATTAAATTCTTGGATCCTCCTTAAATAAATAAAAATCTGTTTAATGATGTTCCTCTATTATCCCTTCTAAAATAAATGCATACATTTATTTTACTTTCAATTCAAATTGTCAATTAGGTATTACCATGTAGGGACGCGCCACACTGTCGTCACAGGAGATACACTCTTATGATATGGATCATATAGATAATAGTTATACCTAGTCATAATGAGTTTATATATTTATAAAATGTGTTCATATATCAAAGGAACAGTAAAATGAATAATTATGAGAAAAGATGGTCTTAAAAGTATATTTCATGGGAAATACATCTATGAGGGTGGTTCAATGTTAGAAATGAAGACACCGTTTAAATTTTTATTTTTTTTCAACATAGCCCCCTTTTAGAAAGATACACTTCTCCCAACGTTCCTGCCATATTTTTAACCCCTCCAAAAAATAGGATTTGTCGAACTCTCCAAAATACGCATCTGTCTCTCCTGTGACTTCCTCGTTTGAGCTAAAAAAAATTCCAGCGAGCCATTTCTTCATGTTAGGGAACAAGAAAAAGTTGCAGGAAACCAAATTGGCTGAATACAGGGGGTGCGGCAGCAATTCATAACGCAATTCATGCAGTTTGGCAACTCCAGATGAATGAGCTGGTACGTTATCGGGTTGAAACAGCACCTTCTTTTTAGCTACATATGGCCGTGCCTCCTTCAATTTTTTGTCCAAGTGGTCCAATAACTCACTGTAGTATTGCTATATATCAAATGTCCTTGTTATCCACTCCTTATTATCGGTTGGTGCTTCTGGAAGGGACCCTACCCCATTACATGTATAAAGAATATCCAGGCACAAAGTTTAAGTTGAAGTTAATGAACAAAGCTTTATTGCGGTAATCCAAAGTATAAGATTTTGTCTAAATAAATAAGCCTTTGTCAAATACGTGCGCCCAATATCCTACATGTGTCGCTTCCCTGCTCAGATCCGCCGGAGTTCACCATCTTCTTCCTGCTGTATGTAAGTGCATTGGATGCGACACAATTAGAATCTTAAATCCCGCGCTCAGTCCTAATCAGTTGGATCATCCAACGGCCTGCCCCCGATTTCTGTCGCATGAAAGCCGGCGTGGCTGTACTAAAATCCGATCACGTGCAACACAATCCCCTGCTTAATCCCAAAAATGTAGGGATTTCTCACGGAAATGCGATCTGCTGACCCTTCATAAATAAGCCCCATTAACTTTTTGTCTGTCTAAACTGCAATATATACAGCATAGGTATGAGTGTCAATAATTTGGAAAGATATTTGTTTTATAAACATCTTAAGCCTCTATTAAAACAGAAGTGGAAGAAGTTGCTGAAGTAGTTAAAGGATTTTAAACAATAGGGGAATATTCAATTAGAAAATAGCTTTCCATAACTCTGGCCACAAAATATCAGTAATTGAAACAAAAATCTGGAGCGTATTATGTGAGCTTTGAAGTGCGGCTCTCATGAAAGCATCTGTCCCAGGTGCACATTTACTACAATTAGAGATGAGCGAACATGCTCGTCCGAGCTTGATGCTCGGTCGAGCATTAGGGTACTCGAAACTGCTCGTTACTCGGACGAATACTTCGCCCGCTCGAGAAAATGGCAGCTCCCGCCGTTTTGCTTTTTGGCGGCCAGAAACAGAGCCAATCACAAGCCAGGAGACTCTGCACTCCACCCAGCATGACGTGGTACCCTTACACGTCGATAGCAGTGGTTGGCTGGCCAGATCAGGTGACCCTGGGATAGACTAGCCGCTGGCCGCGCTGCTCGGATCATTCTGTCTCTGGATGCCGCTAGGGAGAGAGCTGCTGCTGCTCAGGGAAAGCGTTAGGGTGTTCTATTAGCTTACTGTTAGGCAGGAGTGATTCTCAAAGAACCCAACAGCCCTTCTTAGGGCTACAATAACGTTCTACTTTTTTTATTTTAATTTGCATCTTTTACCATTTTGTGAGGAATTAGCAGGGGGACTTGCTACCGTTGTGTTTAGCTCTTAGTGGCACACATATCCATAGCAAAGACCGAAGTGGGAAAATTCAGTAGGGGTTGGATTTCTATTAGGCAATAACTCAGTGTCATCTCATCTGGCATAGTACTGTGCTTCCTTTGATACTTGGCTAGAAAATAGCCATAGGAGAATACAAACAGCTTCTTGAAGCCTACAGTAGCGTTCTATATATTTGATTTCTGGTTGATCTGCTGGTGGCTGTAGTTTCTGCAGTGCATGTACTTGCCAATTCTGAGCAATTTGTAGTGAGACTTGCGACCGCTGTGTTCTGCGCTTAGTGGCGCACATATCCATAGCAAAGGCTGAAGTGGCAAAATTCAGTAGGGGTTGGATTTCTATTAGGCAATAACTCAGTGTCATCTCATCTGGCATAGTACTGTGCTTCCTTTGATACTTGGCTAGAAAATAGCCATAGGAGAATACAAACAGCTTCTTGAAGCCTACAGTAGCGTTCTATATATTTGATTTCTGGTTGATCTGCTGGTGGCTGTAGTTTCTGCAGTGCATGTACTTGCCAATTCTGAGCAATTTGTAGTGAGACTTGCGACCGCTGTGTTCTGCGCTTAGTGGCGCACATATCCATAGCAAAGGCTGAAGTGGCAAAATTCAGTAGGGGTTGGATTTCTATTAGGCAATAACTCAGTGTCATCTCATCTGGCATAGTACTGTGCTTCCTTTGATACTTGGCTAGAAAATAGCCATAGGAGAATACAAACAGCTTCTTGAAGCCTACAGTAGCGTTCTATATATTTGATTTCTGGTTGATCTGCTGGTGGCTGTAGTTTCTGCAGTGCATGTACTTGCCAATTCTGAGCAATTTGTAGTGAGACTTGCGACCGCTGTGTTCTGCGCTTAGTGGCGCACATATCCATAGCAAAGGCCGAAGTGGCAAAATTCAGTAGGGGTTGGATTTCTATTAGGCAATAACTCAGTGTCATCTCATCTGGCATAGTACTGTGCTTCCTTTGATACTTGGCTAGAAAATAGCCATAGGAGAATACAAACAGCTTCTTGAAGCCTACAGTAGCGTTCTATATATTTGATTTCTGGTTGATCTGCTGGTGGCTGTAGTTTCTGCAGTGCATGTACTTGCCAATTCTGAGCAATTTGTAGTGGGACTTGCGACCGCTGTGTTCTGCGCTTAGTGGCGCACATATCCATAGCAAAGGCCGAAGTGGCAAAATTCAGTAGGGGTTGGATTTCTATTAGGCAATAACTCAGTGTCATCTCATCTGGCATAGTACTGTGCTTCCTTTGATACTTGGCTAGAAAATAGCCATAGCAATAGGATAGCATTGTTTGGTTTTAAAAACTCAAAAAAAAACAAAAAACACAAAAAAAAAAAAAAACACAAAAAAAAACAAAAAAAAGTAAAAAAAAAAATAAAGTTTTAACTCTCATTTTAAAAATGTTTAACCCGAGGGCTAGGGGTAGAGGACGAGGGCGGGGACGTGGGCGTCCAACTACTGCAGGGGTCAGAGGCCGTGGTCCTGGGCGGGGTGAGACACCACCTGCTGATGAGGGAGCAGGGGAACGCCGCAGAGCTACACTCCCTAGGTTCATGTCTGAAGTTACTGGGACTCGTGGTAGAGCACTGTTGAGGCCAGAACAGTGCGAACAGGTGATGTCGTGGATTGCTGACAATGCTTCGAGCAATTTGTCCACCACCAGTCAGTCTTCCACGCAGTCCACCCATGTCACCGAAATCCCCACTCCTCCAGCTCCTGCACCTCAGCCTCCTCCCCCCCAGTCTGCCCCCTCCCAGGAAAATTTGGCATTTGAACCGGCATACTCTGAGGAACTGTTTTCTGGACCCTTCCCACAGTCACAAACCACTTGTCCGGTTGCTGCTGAGCAATTTTCCGATGCCCAGGTTTTCCACCAGTCACAGTCTGTGGGTGATGATGACCTTCTTGACGTAGTGGAAGTGTGTAAAGAGGTGTCCGACGATGAGGAGACACGGTTGTCAGACAGTGGGGAAGTTGTTGTCAGGGCAGGAAGTCCGAGGGGGGAGCAGACTGAGGGATCGGAGGATGATGAGGTGACAGACCCAAGCTGGGTTGAGAGGCCGGGTGAACACAGTGCTTCTGAGACGGAGGAGAGTCCTCGACCTGAACAGGTTGGAAGAGGCAGTGGTGGGGCCAGACGGAGAGGCAGGGCCAGAGCTGGTGCATCAGCGCCACTGTCAACTAGTGAAGCTCCCGTGGTGAGGGCTCTTGCGGCGAGGGCTAGATCTTCAGAAGTGTGGAGGTTCTTTAAGGAAACACCGGATGACCGACGGACTGTGGTGTGCAACATTTGCCAAACCAGGCTCAGCAGGGGTTCCACCACTACTAGCTTAACTACCACCAGTATGCGCAGGCATATGAATGCTAAGCACCCCACTCAGTGGCAACAAGCCCGTTCACCTCCGGCCGTGCACACCACTGCTCCTTCCCCTGTGTCAGCTGCTAGTCAGCCCCCTGCCCAGGACCCTGCCACAAAAACCCCATCGTCGCCTCCACGATCCTCCACAGCATCCACCAGCGTTCAGCTCTCCATACCCCAGACGCTGGAGCGGAAACGCAAATATAGTGCAACCCACCCGCACGCCCAAGCCCTTAATGTGCACATCTCCAGATTGCTTAGCCTGGAGATGCTGCCCTATAGGCTAGTAGAGACCGAGGCCTTTCGCAACCTCATGGCGGCGGCCGCCCCTCGGTATTCGGTCCCCAGCCGCCACTACTTTTCCCGATGTGCCGTCCCAGCCCTGCACCAGCACGTGTCAGACAACATCATCCGTGCCCTGACCAACGCCGTTTCTGACAAGGTCCACCTGACCACGGACACGTGGACGAGTGCTGCCGGGCAGGGCCACTATATATCGCTGACGGCACATTGGGTTAACTTGGTGGAGGCTGGGACCGAGTCTGACCCTGGGGCTGCTCATATACTGCCGACGCCGAGGATTGCGGGTCCTACCTCGGTCCAGGTGTTTCAGGCCTACTATGCCTCCTCCTCCTCCCACCCCTCCTCCACCTCCTCCTCCGAACTACCATCCGTGGGCACGGCGCCATCAGTCGGTAGCTCTAGGCACAGCAGCAGTGCCGTCGCTAAGCGACAGCAGGCGGTGCTCAAACTGCTGAGCCTAGGCGACAAAAGGCACACCGCCCAAGAGCTATTACAGGGCATCACGGCGCAGACTGATCTGTGGCTGGCACCGCTGAACCTCAAGCCGGGAATGGTTGTGTGTGACAACGGCCGTAACCTGGTGGCGGCTCTGCAACTCGGCAGACTGACACATGTGCCATGCCTGGCCCATGTGTTAAATCTGATAGTGCAGCGTTTCCTCAAGACATACCCCAATCTGTCTGATTTGCTCACGAAGGTGCGCCGCATCTGTGCGCATTTCAGGAAGTCCAGCCCAGATGCTGCCACTCTCAGGGCAGCGCAGCGCCGCCTCCAACTGCCCGCTCACCGACTGTTGTGCGACGTGCCCACGAGGTGGAATTCAACACTGACCATGTTATCCAGAGTTTACCAGCAGCGCAGAGCGATTGTAGACTGCCAGATGTCAACTTCCACCAGAACTGGTAGTCAGGTCAGTCAGCTTCCTCAAGTCTACAATGAGGAGTGGACGTGGATGTCTGATATCTGTCAGGTGCTGAGTAACTTTGAGGAGTCAACACAGATGGTCAGTGGCGATGCCGCCATCATCAGCCTCACCATCCCGCTGCTTGGCCTGTTGAAAAACTCTCTGGTCAGCATGAAGTCGGAAGCTTTGCGCTCTTCACAAGAGACGGGGGAAGAATATTCCCTTGTTGATAGCCAAAGCACCCTGAGGTCTGTTTCTCAGCGCATATCGGAGGAGGTGGAGGTGGAGGAGGATGAGGAGGAAGAGGAGGAGAATGTTGGCGAGACACAAGAGGGGACCATTGTTGAGTCCTTCACTGTTCAGCGTGTATGGGCAGAAGAAGAGGAGTTGGAGGAGTTGGAGGAGGAGGAAATGGACAGTCAGGCCAGTGAGGGGAGTGAATTCTTACGCGTTGGTACTCTGGCGCATATGGCAGATTTCATGCTAGGCTGCCTATCCCGTGACCCTCGCGTTCAAAGAATTTATTCCAGCACCGATTACTGGGTGTTCACTCTCCTGGACCCACGGTACAAGCAAAATCTTCCCACTCTCATCCCTGGAGAGGAAAGGAGTGTGAGAATGCATGAATACCAGCAGGCCCTGGTGCACAAGCTGAAACAGTATTTCCCTTCTGACAGCGCTAGCGGCAGAGTGCGTAGTTCTGCGGGACAAGTAGCGAGGGAGAGTAGGCGAGCAGGCAGCTTGTCCAGCACTGGCAAGGGTACGCTTTACAAGGCTTTTGCCAGCTTTATGTCACCCCAGCAAGACACTGTCACCTGTCCCCAGTCTCGGCAGAGTAGGGCTGATCTTTACAGAAAGATGGTGAGGGAGTACGTAGCTGACCATACCATCGTCCTAAATGATCACACAGCTCCCTACAACTACTGGGTTTCAAAGCTGGACATGTGGCACGAACTGGCGCTCTACGCCTTGGAGGTTCTTGCCTGCCCTGCCGCTAGCGTCTTGTCCGAGCGGGTTTTCAGTGCAGCTGGTGGCATCATCACCGATAAGCGTACACGCCTGTCGACTGACAGCGCTGACAGGCTGACGCTTATCAAGATGAATAAAGCATGGATTTCTCCTAATTTCCAATCTCCAGCAGGTGAAGGAAGCTCAACCTGAATAATTTATCCACTCCTCCTCCTCCTCCTCATTTTCCTCCTTCTCCTGCTCTTTGTACAGTAAAGCAGAGGAAACTGGCTATTTTTTGACAGGGCCCACTGGCTCTACCTATAGTACTTTATGCATTTAATTTTTCTGGAGGGCCACCTACCCGGTCCTCTGTTTGAAACAATTTTTGTGAGTGCCACATACAGGCACTCAATCTATTCCATTTTTCTGGAGGGCCACCTACCCGGTCCTCTGTTTTAAAAAATTTTTGGGACTGCCACATACAGGCACTCAATCTATTCCATTTTACTGCAGGGCCACCTACCTGCTCCTCTGGTTTGAACAATTTTTGGGACTGCCACATACAGGCACTCAATCTATTCCATTTTACTGGAGGGCCACCTACCTGCTCCTCTGGTTTGAAACATTTTTGGGACTGCCACATACAGGCACTCAATCTATTCCATTTTACTGCAGGGCCACCTACCTGCTCCTCTGGTTTGAACAATTTTTGGGACTGCCACATACAGGCACTCAATCTATTCCATTTTACTGCAGGGCCACCTACCTGCTCCTCTGGTTTGAACAATTTTTGGGACTGCCACATACAGGCACTCAATCTATTCCATTTTACTGGAGGGCCACCTACCTGCTCCTCTGGTTTGAAACATTTTTGGGACTGCCACATACAGGCACTCAATCTATTCCATTTTACTGCAGGGCCACCTACCTGCTCCTCTGGTTTGAACAATTTTTGGGACTGCCACATACAGGCACTCAATCTATTCCATTTTACTGGAGGGCCACCTACCTGCTCCTCTGGTTTGAAACATTTTTGGGACTGCCACATACAGGCACTCAATCTATTCCATTTTACTGCAGGGCCACCTACCTGCTCCTCTGGTTTGAACAATTTTTGGGACTGCCACATACAGGCACTCAATCTATTCCATTTTACTGCAGGGCCACCTACCTGCTCCTCTGGTTTGAACAATTTTTGGGACTGCCACATACAGGCACTCAATCTATTCCATTTTACTGCAGGGCCACCTACCTGCTCCTCTGGTTTGAACAATTTTTGGGACTGCCACATACAGGCACTCAATCTATTCCATTTTACTGGAGGGCCACCTACCTGCTCCTCTGGTTTGAAACATTTTTGGGACTGCCACATACAGGCACTCAATCTATCCCATTTTACTGGAGGGCCACCTACCTGCTCCTCTGGTTTGAAAAATGTTTGGGACTGCCACATACAGGCACTATCCAAATTAAATTGTCTCCATAGCAGCCTCCACACGTTGTCTCCATTGCTACCTCCAAAAGTCGTCCATATAGCTGCCTCCATACATCGTCCCTTTATCAAACGAGGTGTGTCAGGCAGAAATTTGGGTTGTTTTCATGGATTCCACATCAAAGTTGTTAACTTTGTCGCCACCCTGCTGTGTAATCCCCAAAATATACTGGAAAACTTTTACCATTTAGGGATATTATTTCAGCGCTTCTTGCGCATCTGTTTACATTCCCCTCACCCGGCATATCCTAAACTTATAAGAACGCTACTACACTTGATCTTATACAAAAGGTTCTTAGAAGTGCTGTTTGGGGAGTAGCCTAGAGACAGGGGCTTGGATTGGCGAAAGCTCGCCTGGCAGCGGAACGCCAGCTCCATGCGCATCATGCGCTTCTTGCGCATCTGTTTACATTCCCCTCACCCGCCATATCCCAAACTTATAAGAACGCTACTACACTTAACTTGGTGCAGGCTGGGACCGAGTCTGACCCTGGGGCTGGTCATATACTGCCGACGCAGAGAATTGCGGGGCCTACCTCGGTCCAGGTCTCAAAGGCCTACTATACCTCCTCCCACCCCTCCTCCACCTCCTCCTCCTCCGAATTACCATCCGTGGGCATGGCGCCATCAGTCGGTAGCTCTAGGCACAGCAGCAGTGCCGTCGCTAAGCGACAGCAGGCGGTGCTGAAACTGCTGAGCCTAGGCGATAAAAGGCACACCGCCCAAGAGCTATTACAGGGCATTCCACATCAAAGTTGTTAACTTTGTCGCCACCCTGCTGTGTAATCCCCAAAATATACTTGCAAACTTTTACCATTTAGGGATATTATTTCAGCGCTTCTTGCGCATCTGTTTACATTCCCCTCACCCGGCATATCCTAAACTTATAAGAACGCTACTACACTTGATCTTATACAAAAGGTTCTTAGAAGTGCTGTTTGGGGAGTAGCCTAGAGACAGGGGCTTGGATTGGCGAAAGCTCGCCTGGCAGCGGAGCGCCAGCTCCATGCCAAGATCCAACTAACATAGTTTTAACTGCAGCACCTTTAATCTACTACTAGTTCACTGCCTCCATACATCGTCCCCTTATCAAACGAGCTGTGTCAGGCAGAATTTTGGGTTGTTTTCATGGCTTCCATGTTAACTTTGTCGCCACCCTGCTGTGTAATCCACAAAATATACTGGCAAACTTTTATCATGTACCGATATTATTTGAGCGCTTCTTGCTCACCTCCTTTGGTTCCTCTCTGCCACCCATTGGTTTGAAGCCTGAGTCCATTTAGGGTATGTCGCCATGACACTCTCTAGCCTGCTGCCGCTGCCTCTGCATGCCGTCCCCTATAGTGTCAGGGTCAATTATTGGATGTTTTAGATGCTATCTAGCTTCATTCTGTCACTCTGTCATGGCCATGCTGTTGCCCATAATTTTGGCATAATGGTGCGATTATGCAGCCTCAGAGGCATCCATGCATGCTGCCCCTGCTGTTTCCTGTCCATTTCCGTGGTGTTTCCATCCTTTTCTGAGGTTCCCAGGTGTTTGGCCAAGCTTCCCTGTGCAGAGCCTTGGTCCCCTTGAAAAATGCTCGAGTCTCCCATTGACTTCAATGGGGTTCGTTATTCGAGACGAGCACTCGAGCATCGGGAAAAGTTCGTCTCGAATAACGAGTACCCGAGCATTTTAGTGTTCGCTCATCTCTAACTACAATGCAATCAGGAGGGTGACTGTAACTACTGCATATCTTCATGTGAAACATGTTATGCTTTGATGGATTTAGGGATTACGGGTGATAAGCTATTTTTAGTAGCATGAGTAAACAAATATTTCACAATTTGAACCTAAAAAACTAAAGTAACATTTTCCCATTTATAAATCCAGTCAGTCCCCAGTATACAGCCAGCCACTGCCTGTATATAGCCAGCCAGTCCCCTGTATACAGCCAGTCCCCTGTATATAGCCAGCCTGCACCTACATATAGCCAGCCAGTCCCCTGTATCTATCCAGCCAGTCCCCTGTATATAGCCAGCCAGTTCCCTGTAAATAGCCAGCCAGTCTCCTGTATATAGCCAGCCTGTCTCCTGTAAATAGCCAGCAAGTCTCCTGTATATAGCCAGCCAGCACCTGCATATAGCCAGGCTGTCTCCTGTATACAGCCAGCCAGCACCGGCATATAGCCAGCCAGTCTCCTGTATATAGCCAGTTAGCACCTGCAAATAGCCAGCAAGTTCCCTATATATAGCCAACCAGTCCCCTATATATAGCCAGCCAATTAGCCATGAATTAATATTACTTAGCATAACACTATGGCAAGATGTTTTAAGAGTGTCAAAATTCAAAATCCATAAAGGTGATTTAAGGAATACATTTTATCAATTGCTTAAAGGGAACTTGTCATCAGCTGTAACCCCACTAAACTAGCAGCCCCCTCAGGTAGGGTATGAAATGTCCTTTCAAGAATTCCCTCTTTTATGTGAAATCTCACCTGTTAACCTATAAAAATGTTATTTAAATCCATGTAAAAATGAGCAGTCATATTTTGCCAAAGATGTGTCAAGATTAAAGGGGAGTGTGACTTCAGAAAACAATGGCCCACATTTATCAAAACTAGTGCAGTCTGTACTATATGCAGTTTGCCAGAGAAGTGTGTAGGGTGCGTCAGATTAATCAAAACTGGCTCACAGTCTTCATTAATTTTGGTGGGTTTTTTTGGTGAATTTGTTTATACTGCAGAGTTGTGGAGCAGACAGAATTATGGTGCACATCAGTAATACATGTGTCTGACTAAGCAACAACACTCCCCTTTTCTGTCTTGTCAGACACAGGGCAGCTGCGACACAAAACTGACGCAGACACTTCATAAATACATGTACAAGCAGCCGGCACATTCTTTTCAGTGCAAAGTCAGACAGAAAACTGGTGCAAATGATTTATTAAATGTGGGCCAATATCTTCAATCCTATAGTATCAAAAAACATTTAATGACATGACAGATATAACATCTTATCAGCACACCCAATCAGTTCTTAGAGCTACAGAACCAGAGATTCAAACATTCAAAGAAAAAGGTTAGAAGGTTATCTGCAGCTTTCATTCCCAACTATAATTTACCTGCCCATAGCTCTATCTCTGTAGCTCATGAAACCATAAGACTAATGTGGTTTGAAAGAGGAAGTTCTTTTCTTCAATCAGAACCAGAACCCTGGTATAAAATGCTATTTTACTATATCCCCTCTTCAGCCTTTGAGCTAGAATCTTCCCTGGATGACAGCTTTCTGTTCATTTTGACATAACTTTGGATGAGATTTTTTAATAAGTAGATGGGAAGATTTCACATAAAAGAGAAAATGCTAGAAAGGATATATAATACCTTACCGGAGGGGGCTAGTAGTTTAGTAAGGTTAAAGTAACCCTTTAAAAGGTTGGCCACGATAATAAAAATGTAAACTATGCAGAGGGGGCAGGCTAACAAACATTTGTCAAACATTTGCCCCAATCCTCCTGTGAGGTCTGGTGGTATTTGTTCTTCTTTGTCTTCTTCTTCTTTGTCTTCCTGGCCATCCTCGCTATCTCACTCACTGGAGGAGCATGTGATCCTTCTCCCGTCCATCCGGTGCTCCTCTATCTTCTCTGTTTGGCGCGCACAATGATAATAGCGGGCTGTGCTGTGCACGACCCATGAAGATGGTGCCCGCTGATCCCACCCACTCAGAAATGATGCAGAGAGTTGGTAAAACAAGCAGGAACCAGAAGAAAGTGACGGCTGAGTACATTTAGTACCCTTTATTGAGGGTTGGAGGGAATTGATTATAAGTAATCTATTGCCCATTATTTGAAAGTTTTCAATTAAAGTTGACCAATCCTTTTAAAGGACATCTACCACCAGGATGAAAGACTGAGGGGCTCCAGGCTCCATTAAGACCTATGGTGCCCGGAGCCCCTGAGGCTCATTTGCATTCATTTTCATCCTGGTGGTAAATGCCCTTTAAGCCATTAACAATCTTCAATGGTCTTTAGTCAATTTTGCTCTTAGAACAAGGTTTTACATATAGCTCAGGATCTTTGAGCGGCTCTTTGCTCCACCACCAGCATCAGTGGAAGCTCCACTCCTAACTGTTAAGTCTTTGCAGCTTCAAAAAGAGAAAAGGGAAAAAAAAGAAGATTTGTGTTCACACGTATTTAGATGCAATAAGAAATATGTGGAGGCTTACATTTCACGTAAAGATGATGTTGCGTAGGTTGGATTGGCAGTTCTGTGTGCATCAATATCACCCAGTAGACTATCGAATACATAGTGTTGGAAAAAAATTGACCTTAACACTTCACCTTTATTCTGATGACGCACTTTAGGGATCTCCTATATCAGATGTGTTCATGTACAGTGAAGTAAAATCAAAAAGCAAATAAAAGTCAATCACATATGTTGTATATTAAAAACTACAGACATATAAATTATTTGTGTTAACCTTACAGTTTATTTTGCAAATTTATTTTTTAAAACTTGTCAAAACTAGAACCTGAAAACCATACGATATATACAGCAGTTCCCTTTCTGATAGAATACAGGCTTCCTTGGATTACACAAGTTGTAGTGTAACTCAGTCATAGAATGAGCACTTTACATAGTTAAAGCATAGTTAAGCATCATCCTTGCTTTACATAATGTAATGATTATGTGATTTGTTTTCTGTATTGCAGAGGAACATGAACTGAATGACAGGAACAGAAAGTAAAAGATGAATTTGACTTAAAGCCATGAAGAACACCACGCCGGTGGTTAGTGTTGATATAGATACATTTCTTCACAGGCCTCGGCTCTGCCAAAAACATATCTCCAACAGTCTTCCCTAAACCCTGCCTTTAATAAATAACCGCTAGATATTTATATAAATAAGGTTAACACTGTGTGAGTGTTGTGTATAATAAATATCCATGAGACCGAGAGTCTACCGAGAACGTCTGAGGCTCCACCACACCATCACTCACTTCTCAGATGGCAACAAACTATAGAAGACTGGGAGATGTCATCACATTTGTGGTTCCACAGAAGAAGCTAAATCTCTTCTTAGGAACATTTAAAGGATTTTGGGGGCATTGCTTTACGGTTTGTATAAAATTCCACATAACCATATTTTAGATTAATTTGAGCCTTTCTACCCAAGTTATAATTTTTTTAGATACATTATTAATAAATTCATCAGTCTTTAACACTTTGTATAAATTCTGCCTCTGAGAAGGTAGCTCTGAGAAGTCCTCTGCCCAAATTGTCACAGCAGTCCTGGTGGAAAAGATACAAACACACTGAAGAGGTTAGTGTTTCTTATGTTTCTATAAGACATTCATAGATGGCAATCCGAATCTAGACAAAGTAGGTAGTTGCATTCCAGAAGTAGTTTCTAGAGGAAAGAAACTTGGTGCTTGTTCAGGCTTCCATAAACAGAAACCACGGAGACAGAAGCTGGTAGCTTTATGCTCTTTATGGTGACCAGAAACTGTAATGGCAGTTAGGGTTCACCCTACTTCAAGTTACCGTTCCCTGTTCAATGCAGGGATCGATGATGATCATCAATTTTAATTTGCTGTCAAGCCATTTAAGTCCCCCACCAATAATCTACTGCATATGGGACATCCAAAGAGAAGCACAGCACATTGCTCCAGCAGTCACATGAATTGAAGGAAGTCTTAGATGCACATGCCCATTGCAGCACATATGTAACAGTGGCTCAAGTCAAATGTGAGCATTCATGACCCCAGTTATTGTGGATGGTGGGTTTCCCATTGGCCACCACCCCTATGGCCAATTACATAACCCGGTCAAAATTTCTTAATGATGCCTGGCTATATATTTTGGTGGAGAAAGAATTGTATGAGCTTATACTTATATATAGTTTTTGTAACTTAATTTCAACCCAGAAAACACATTTGGATCCTTGGGCGCAGGTTGTAATGATCCACCTTCTGGAACTAATGCCTATAATGAAACCACAGCTAACTAGTAGGACAGCAACACATTAGCCTTTGAAGTTCAAATGAATATGCACACGGACTACTGATGGATTTGATTTCCGTACTCTTATGTCGAATGGTTACAACAAATCTCTTTACAAGTGTCTCTCTTACTAAGGTACACTGTGTAAAACGTATCCGAAATTCGAAGCTCAATCAAACTTAGTGCCAGACATTTGTCAAGTCTGACCTAAAAGAAACGGTATTACATTCCACTTCTATGGCTCTTCTGGAGCTATCTGTTATGATCTTTGGAAGGGCAAGCACCATACAATAAGTAATTGTCCATTTACTTACACATTTCAAGGAGAAACAACATAACGGTATAATGGCACTAGATCTCTATGAAAAAACGTCCCACAACTGGTGATGTAGAGTCATATAGTAAGGCTGTGACATCTACTACTTAAGGTGGAAGGACTTCCTGTTGCATCTTCTAGGAAGAGTATACACAAAAAGAAGAAAGGTCAGTTGTGGGGGCCACGTACCACTAGCACACCATATAACACCAAATACTTGAACAAAATAACCAAATAATCAGAAATTTATATGAAAAAGTCAAACTTTTATTAATCACAATAAAAATTAATACAAATAAAGACGGTAATGAGTAGACCAAAGGAACAGATAAAAGTGGCTGTACAAAAATAATAATAGCCAAGAAAGGACTTAGGGGTTATACAATCCATGACAGGAGAAAATATGGCACAGAGGGGAGATAAGGGTAAGGAGACCAAACTCACATAGCCAAATCAAGAGCCTAAGTCAGATTGTTAGTATAGCATACCACAGAATAGGTGCACACGCCACAGACCCCGACACATGTTTCGCCACTAGGCTTTATCAAGGGGAGTGCTATGTGTTGGGGGTGTCAGGTATTTAAGATGCCATGGGCCAATTGCAAAGTGCACTGGATAATAATAACCCCCTGGATACTAACAATGCCGTGAAAAATGCGCAAACCTACCATACAGGTATGTCTCTGCTGGCGCGTGTAAGACACCGGCCGCGGTCCGGCGATCCAGTGCACATGCGCGAGAATAGTAAGATATCGCGGGAACATCCGTGTATCAGCCGGCCAATCTAGGAAGAGGTCAGAAAGATACAGCATGTTTGACTCAAAGGCTAACTTTCTATAAATACATCATTTTGCTCTTGTTTACAACCACTATCCATGTTCCTATGAACTCATTTACTGCAATAGACTAACAGCCACCAGGGTTCAATATTAACCTCCACACTTGTCTCTTGTTAATAATAATCTTTATTTATTTAGGGCCAACAAATTCCGTAGCGCTTTACAAATCAAAGGGGACATATACAAATATAATAATACATTACAAACAGTCATATGGAACAATAGAAGACAGGGCCGAATTTTACTGATTTATAGATTCCATCATTCAGCAGCCCCTGTTATCAACCAAAGTAGAGGATGCTGCTGAGTATGCAGTGTGTTGTACAGGTATGTTCAGTTTTTTGTTTTCGTCCCATGTGTGTGTTCTTCCATGCACAACAAATTTTACATTTATTGGATGTCCCCTTAACGGCGCGTGCCGTAATAGTACGGCGCATGTCGGGTGCATGTACATGGCTGAGCCCTCTCCATAGCCAGTAAGTCTTTGCTGCATATTGCCGGTAACACCCCCAATTGGTGGTAACGATCGTGGCTCCCCGTGAAGTCATCGTGGAGCGGCGATCGGTCGCCATGACAGCCTTGTGGTCTTCCAGAGACTCGAGGCTGTTTTGTTTTAATCCATTTATTACAATGTGTGATTTGCACATTTTAATGAATGAGGTGGGAAATCCCCATATATTCTGTCATTCTGTAGTATGGCAGTATATGGTAAGATCGATCAGACAACCTAGGGTTAAAGTACCGTAAGGGGTCTGAAAAATAGTGAAAGTAAAAAATAAAAAAATAAATAATAATAATAAAAAAATTAAAAATTTAAATCAAACCCCCTTTTCCCTAGAACTGATATAAATATAGATAAACAGTAAAAATCATAAACACATTAGGTATCGCCGCATCCGAAAATGCCCGATCTATCAAAATATAATAACAGTTTTCACTGAGTTTAACCCCGTAATGGAAAATAGCACCCAAATTCAAAAATGACACTTTTTTGCCATTTTGAAAATATACAAAATTCTATAAAAAGTGACCAAAAGGTTGTATTGTTCTATAAATAGTAGCATTGAAAATGTCATCAAAATTTGCACAAAATGACACAACTCACAGATCAGTACACTGCTCTTTAAAAAAATTATTGATTTTTGAAGGTGGGGAGTGAAAAATGGAAATGAAAAAACAAAAAAGGGCCCGGTCTTCAGGGATTCTGTCATCTGTATTTAGGATCTGTATTGGGTTTTTGCCAATAATGAAAAGTACAGAATAAAGTTTTATTGTGTTTTAAGCACTTTCCAACAAAAAAAAAAGAAATATTTTTTGTTTAGTGAAAAGTTATAACATTTTCCAATATACTATCTGTATCAATTATTCTTGGCTTCCAAGATCTCTGCTTGTTGCCTGCTTGATGGCATGTAACTGGTAGCTTCATCGTTTCCTCCCTGTAGATAAACAGAGGTGCATGCCTCAGTATAGCACACAGTGGGGCACATTTACTTACCCGGTCCAGTTGCGATCCATCGCCACGTTCTCTGATGAGGATTCGGGTTCTGCCGGGATTCACTAAGGTCCATGCGCCTGATATCCACCAGGTGTCGCTGCTGCGCCGAGGTCCGCCGGAGTTCACCTGCTTCTTCCCCTGAGCATGTAAGTGCTGATCTTGCGACACAAATTCTTTTTTAAATTCCGAGTTTTTTCCAAATCCTTCGGGTTGTCCAACGACCATGCCCCCGATTTCTGTTGCGTGAAAGCCGATGCCGATGCGCCAAAATCCGATCGCATGCACCAAAATCCCGGGGCAATTTGGCGCAAAATGGAAATTATCGGGAAACCCAACGAAAGTGCGCAATCATTAGTAAATGAGCCCCAGTGTATTCAAAACTTTGTGATGCTAATTAGCAGTGCACCTGTGTGACATCACATGACCATGGAGCAGTGTTTATCTAAAGGAAGTAAAGATAGAAACTTTCTATAGAAATGCAGCAAGCAGAGATCTAGAAAACAGTGAGGAACTGATACAGAAAGTATATTGGAAAATGTAATACATTTTATATATATAGTGTTCTAACACTATACCACCAGATCTGTTGGTGGCTAAGCCTTCCAAATATCGTGACCTTCACCTAATCTGAGTTCCCAAGGAAAGATTTGAACTGTTTCATAACCCCACTGTAAAAGGTGCTGTTGGATACATTCTAAAAGGAGAAAAAGAGTGAAATCCTCCCACTGGACTCTTTGTTTACAGGTCTTTGAGTAATGAAAAAAACTTTACTGTTCACTTACTGTTACAACCCCTGATATCCTGAAGAACAATATCCTAAAGCCTATTTTATTTTATTTTATTTCAGTTCATTTCTTGTTTGTCAAAGAAGACCCAGTGTAGGTGCCTAGTGAT
This sequence comes from Engystomops pustulosus, assembly GCF_040894005.1. Taxonomy (NCBI): domain Eukaryota; kingdom Metazoa; phylum Chordata; class Amphibia; order Anura; family Leptodactylidae; genus Engystomops; species Engystomops pustulosus. The sequence goes on along the minus strand of NC_092413.1, from coordinate 173,584,763 downwards.
GTGTAAGGGCAGTGCATTGCTTTGTTATATTTTGGTCACATAAACCTATGCTTTTATTGTTTAGTACTAGTGACAATATTATTTTTATGTCAGGTTATTCTACCAGATCATTGAAAATACCCACAGGTTTCACATTTCAAAGTGTCTTTCTACTACAATTTAGATAATTTGTTTGTCTCACATCTGAGTTAGTCTTTAAACTCATCAGCAATGGAGTGTCCTTTGTATGTAGTGCATCTTCATGCTTCGCTTCACTGATGAGGTCACAGCACATCCTAAAATAAGCATGTAAGCAATGACATTATTCTGCACCAAAGGCAATAGTGTTCTGTAGGTTCATAGCTTTATTTGCTTATATGAAAGGAGATCCCCTAATGAAATACCCAAGCAAATGTGCAGAAAAAAATGGAAAGGGTAAGTAATTAGGACATATTCCTAGTATGACGTAAATGTCGTCCGAAATTTAATTCATACTGACAAGAATCATCTTACGCAAAGGTCATAATGATAAAGACTGAGGACATAATTGCAATAAAAATCTCAATATATATTATTATTTTTCTGTAAAAAATAAAATTTTTTGTAATAATAATAATCTTTATTTACGTAGAGCCATCATATTCCATGGGACGTCACTAGGAGAGGCAGGTCCCTATAGCAGACTTCTGAATGGGGCCCCCTTCCCCTGTAAAAAATATAAATATATGTATACTCACACATGTTACAATCACATGCAGTATATACACAAAAATATAAATGCATACAGCATATACACACATACATACAGTAACATATACTTGCATGCATCATATATACAGACATACAGCACATACATATATATGCTACCCCTCTAGTTACGCCGCTGTGCTTTAAAGATGGGGAACATATACAATTAAATAAGACATTACAATAACATTGTTTCCACTTGTTGATCTACATAGATTGTATTGTACAAATAAATTGTGGTGACAGCTCCAATCCAGTCAAATGGCTAGGTGTGAATACGGATCTAAGGGTGTCATGGTTTCCAGATATCAGTCGCAAATATGCAAAGAGAAATAAAGGTGTGCACTCAATGACTATAGACTAATTTATCACTGCTTCTACGCCAGTTTTTTGGCCAATTTTCATTGGAATAATCTCAAATTCTTGTGCAGTATAAATATTTGCAATTAAAAATTGGTGAAGAGGCCATCTCTACACCATGTGGGTGTGGAGGGGGTGCAGCAGGGCGCGGCTGCTGGTGGAACAGGTGAGTGCCTGCATTCTTTGGCAAAACCAGTGACCTTTCTTTCACTGTTTTTATGCAAAACTATGCAAGGTCTGTCCTAGCGTAGTTTTGCCCACTGGCTGCGCCAACCGCCAGCTACATCAAGAGCCCTAAGCCTCTTGTGATCTGATGACGTCCTGGTTCTCTGCCGAGAGATCGCATATACATACATCTGCCGGTCTGCCCAGGAAACCGAAGACCTGCTGCAGGGAGAAGAGGATGCTGGGGGACAGCGCCGGAGGGTGATTACTTACTTTATTTTTTTTTATGTACTCGAGTATAAGCCAAGTGGGGCTTTCTCAGCACAAAAATTGTGCTGAAAACCCCAGCTTATACTTGGGTATATAAAGTAATTCAATTGGGTGTTACTAACAAAATAAAAGAAAAAAATAATAAATCAAATTATATAATGTTGCATAAATGTCGCATAGAATATGACCACTGCTCCTGGAGAAAAAGCATAAAGATACAAGTAGTTTTCCCATATGAAAAAGCCAGGAGTTACTGGATGTCCAGTGATAATTATTGATGAACCCAGGTGGTTTGGTGCCTCAATAGCACATTTGTGTCCACCAATGCGAGAGTGCGGGGGTGGTCATATCCATTCTTCCGTTTCTAACTTACAACATGGCTACATTTATTCATGCACACAGGTTTATATCTCTGATTAAAAGGTTTACTAAAACAGTTGTTATATAGAAAAAACACTCATCTTTTGTATGTCCGACAGTATATGGGATTGAGTAATCCTTAAAGGGGTATTTCCATTACAGCAAATTAATGTTATTGTTTGTGCAACACCCGTGCCAATGCAGAGCCAAGGTGGTTGTTGTGAATAGTGCCCTCTCCAGGTCAGGAGCTGTTAGGGGGACTGATCACCTCTCTAAGTACTGGAGAACTGTAGAGTTAGCAATACCTAATTCTACTGTCCAATGATGTTCTTATAAAACAAGCTGGGAGCTGATTGGAGAAGTGGAAGTATATAAAACCCTGGTGGGCAGGAGCACAGGGTTCAGTCATGGTCTTTTGAGAGAATCAGACCTCATGGTCTGTCTGAGCAGTGAGCAAAGGAGCGAGCAGCAGATGTCAGTGCTGCAACAGCCAGTGTCCTAATACCAGGAACCACAGGTGCCTCAGGCCCCTGCCTAGCATTCAGGGCAAGTCAGGAGACTGAAGCCCAGAGCTGAGATCCACCAGCCGGACTCAGCTCCATTTCTACCAGCCCTGCCTGAAGCTACTTGCAGGCTGCATGTAACCTTCATGTGGACCAGCTCACTATGACTCTTCCAGCTTGCTAAACCTGCTGTTAGTGTTTGGCCATTACCTGCTGTTGAATAAAGAACTGTAAGCTTAATTGCACAACGTTGCAATCCGTATCATGCCTGGATATGGCTGCTTACCACCATGGGCTCCCCATCCATCAACCAGGGACTCATCCTACAGACACCTCAGTCTGGGAGCATTCACACATTCCGCTAGTGTCACGTTCGTAATGCATATATGATCGTCCCGAGCACCGCCCCCTGTGCACTAGCGCCGCATTATGAGCAGGACGCTAGCGGAACGTGTGTACATGCTCCCTGGGTCAGCCCTCCACTCCTCATACCAAGCACCATGACCACAGCGTGCCCAACGCCGCACTAGCCAGCCACATCGGTATTCTGGGCCCCGACTGCCTCCAGGCCCCAAGAAAAAGCCAGACCCGGTGGGGGATGTTGCATTTGTATTTTGAAAAGTTATGCAATATTTCAATATACTTTCTGTATCATGCTTGCTGTCCTCCTATAGAAAGCTTATATGTTTACTTCCAGTGCACGGCTCTAATATGTGTTATAACGACCGATCCACCTCTATGACCATGGTCAGATTTCTGTCCACTGAAAGTAAACATAGACACTTTCTATAGCATAACAGCAAGCAGAGATCTAGAAAACCATGAGGAATTGATACAGGACTATAATCCTCACCATGTGTGAACAGGTCTTGAATACTCACTGTTCAATGTGGTCTAAGACACTGGCTGAGAGGAAGTAGGTGGCCACTAAATGCAGTCTCCTGCTAATTTAACTAAAACCTTGATTTCATTTTGTAAATGTAGACTAGTGCTAATAGATTGTATAATGTGTGGATGTGCTGTCCAGTTCTTTTCTTTCCCAATGTTGGTTTAGTTCGATTCTATCCTTTCATTTATTTTGTGTCTGGTACCAGGTCTCCGCCCCAATGACCCAGGTGTTTTTAAATAAGCAGGAGACTGCATATAGTGGCCGCCTACTTCCTCTCAGCCAGTGTCTGAGACCACATGGAACAGAGAGTATTCAAGACCAGTTTACACATGGTGAGCATTTTAGTCCTCTTCACATGGTGCGGTATTGCATGGCGTCTGCTGGTTCTGCGGTGCGGTGCTGTTGGGGACCCGGGCCCGGAGCCATGGGGGCAATGACTGCTAGTATGGGTGCTGGGGGCAACTGGGTTTTAGTCCCTGTTGGTGCTGTGTTGCAGCGGCGGTGGGTGCCATGTTAAACCGCACCTAATAGCGCAGAGACCCATTACAACAAGGTTACCGTGACGTGGTTAGTGGGCTTAGTCAATTTGATCAATATGTAACTTAGAACCTTGAGTTTAGTAAATTTTGCTTAGAGGCAATAGATCATTCTCTAGTGTGTGGATGTGCGGTCCAGTTTTTCTTTCCCAATGGTGAATTGACATATTAATATGAAAGCACTGCTACAAAATATATTCACATATCAGCAAATATAATGGTCTAAGACTTTAAAAAACTAAAAAGTTAAGAGCTTTTTTTTTAAAAGGAATAAGAACATTTCCGGTCAGATAAATAATAGTGGACAAGATACTGACTTTTTCTTTAAAAAGAGGTTTGGCAGCTGAGTTAAGTGTTAACTTTATTTTTAATAAAAGTCATCTCTGAATTAATTAATTTACTTACACACATGATTTGCCCCTTTAGTATTATACTTTTATATGGTAATAGAACTCCTCGGTGACTAATCTTCCTATAATTTACAGTAGGGGGTAAATTATACCATATATAATGCAGCGTTATTATGTATGTACAAATAAAAAGTGAATAATGTATATTCTTTTAATAAAATATTTAATAATTGTGTAAAGCATAGCATTGTGCATTGTTACATGTATAATGCATGAATCCTACATTAAACATTCATTCCGCATCTCATGTATGGAAGTCACATATCACATGATTGGTTACATGGCTCAAGTGGGTTAATGACCTGAGAATGAGTGCAGTAATAAAGTTTATAGGTTTGTGTTAGAATAGCATGTAATGTCCATTTTATTACCATGTTCTTTATGAAAGAAGCCATTTGGCCATTTGTGCAGTAACTTGTAACTTCCCAGATCATCTGTGTGTGGATTATGGAGATGATTTCATAAAACTACGCCTGTCCCATGGCACAATACAGTTTTACAACTGTAAATATTTTTTCCACCAATACAATATTACACCAATATTGTGAGAATAAATTCAGATGATGTTAGTTCTCTTATTTTCCTTATGTATCATTTTCCACATCTTAGCATCATTTATTCATCAATGTACTATAAACCTTCCTTCAAATCCTATTCTTCACAGAGTGTTTCCTTAGATAGAATGTCCCAGGAATCCATGTTTGGTGGTAACATGATCACCATTCTTATCATGTTATCATGAGTCCAAGCAGGTGGAAATCCTCCAATTTGCAAGTTATATTCTATCCTGTGGGTAAGAGATTACAATAAAAAAACACATTCAACCAGATATGAGAACACTTTAAAGTGTAACATTTTTAGGGGGGGGGGGCTTATAAAGTACACAAGAAGTACATATATGTGTCTGAATGCACTGTTAATAATGCCACCATAACTCAAATATAGTTACTTTTCTTTTGTCTTTTCAAGATCTGTATTGATTTGTTTTGATTTGCTGTAGTTTGGATAATCAATACAAAACATTATTTATGTTAAAATTACTCTCTCCTATTGTAAGGACTCTCTACTCACAGCTTCCTGCAAATCAGCAGTAACATACCTGCATGTGCCTGTTCAGGATTCAACACCATCTACTGTAAAATATGGTAGAAGATGCTGAGTGTAATTTTGTACTTGCAAATTCTATTTGCATTCTGTCTGAACATACTAGTCTGAACACTGCCATATTTCACTCCTGGCTATCTTAATTGATTTCCATCACACCTGTCTGTCTCTGTTAAATTTTTCTCAACTGCTGCTGTGATGGACATATTTCTCCTGCATTAACATTTCTCCAATGTAAGTCTGGTTTGTCTGGATGTCAGGGGAACAGTCCAGTTGTCACCTACCGTCTAGGGTAGGCTAGGTAAGTATGCAGGGACAGCTTGTTGGGTCTAAATTTTAGGGCTTACTGTCTGCGCCTGTCCTTTCTTTTTTCATTTACTTGTTCAATGCCAATAAGCAACATAACAACAACCGATTAAAATTTGTAAGGTAATACTAAATACTCTCTTTCCATTGCTTAATGACTGTCCAGCATGTAAACTATGATGTGAAAAAGACAATGAGGGAGATGGAAGAGCCGCAATGCATTACATATAAGATAAATGTGATCTTTACCTCCAGATATTGGCGTACAGTCATACAATACCAAATTACATTTTTATACAATGCCATAAAAAATACCTCCTTATAATATCCACCAAATTCTGCTATATGCAGCGTTAAAATTAATGAGATAACTGTAAAGATCCTGATCATGTCTGAAAATAAAAACAATTTAAGTCAAAGGTTGCTGCTCTTCCAAAATTAGGACCATAGGCGAGTCAAATTTTACTATTTACATAACTTGGTTAAGCAACTATATATTCTATCTAAAAGCTCCAATAGAGCGAAAAATGAGAAGTGCTTTGTCTAAATACTAATTAAGATGTAAGACCATTGAAGATTAGTTCCTTTGATGATACATTTTCCTAATAGTGCAGCTACCACATGTTTTCCTTTAGCAGAAGAGAAGGTGAACAGATGATATTTATATACATGGCTTCAACATGAGGCACAAGCAGGAGGTACAGTATCGTAGGGGTACTCCGATGACTACTCTCATGACAAGTTATTGAGAACTAAATGTGTACTAGGTCAACTTATAAATATTCTAACCAGAAATTGTTCAACCACAGATTGCTTCTGTTAAAGGGGTTGTCAAGGAATTATAATTGATCACTCGACAACGGGATAATCCATCATCATCTGAGAGAGGGGGTGCTTTGTTCAGCTCTTTCGTCCATCATAAACAGATGAAAATATTTGGCTTTATGTCCCTTCTAGTGGCTGGAAGCAACTATGCTCCCTGCTCCCATTCACTTCAATAGGAGTCATGGCTGTAATTAAATCTTCTGGCCACTAAACTGAAAATGGAGCCAACTTCTAACTCAGCGGTAATGTTGGGTCAGTGAGAAGACCTTGTGTAGGTTCCCAAATATTGAAGGCCTATTCTTCATTAATAATAAACCCTGGAGAAACCTTTGAAATCAGAGGACCCTTTTCAAAAATGACTTTGTATAGTTGTAGTATTGTTATTGTTTTCATAGGATAAAGTAGATGTTTCTTCTTCCTGCACCACACTTTGCATTCGTATCATATCTGATGCATTCCTAACCTTTACAAACATCATGCAATCTCAGCCAGGAGCCATCTGGTTTTGTATCTGTAAATGTAAGCAGAGCTTCCCAAGTCTCAGTCTCTTCCTAACAAGGCCTCCTGCAGGCAATTACACCGAAGAAAACCCCAGCAACAGGAGATCAAAGCAGACTTCATACCTTATACTGGAAGTGAACATGCAAAGGAAACTATTTGTAATGTGGTTATTAACTGTGTCATGTCTTCTTTTACAATGGTGCTGTGAAGATAGCAAATAAAACCACATCCCTGGCATTCTCCCTCACATGCAGATAACCGGCATGTTACATAACCTCATCATGCAGCTATTGATGTGTACACAAGGGTGGGATTCAAATTTTTAACAACAGGATCTCTAAGAAGTCTGTCCCATCACGTGGCGCAAAAAAAAGTGCTACCTATTCTAATCTCCAATTCCAATATTTGAAATGCACTTTATATTAATATACTATTTAAATGGATCTCAATTTCTTTAATTAATGTATTAACTAATTTACAGAAATATACAACCCCTTTACCAACCCATAAATACAAAAGTGTTGTGTTAACTGCCCCAGAGCCAAAATCATACCGTAAATATAACCGCATAACCAAGTAATATACATATACAACACCAGAACTAAGCCCAATATTTACAGTAAATACAGCACTAAAACCAAGTTCATACATATTTGCAACACCACAACTAAGTATAGTACATAAACAGTTCCATAACTGAGATTAGAAACAAAAATCCAGCACCAGAACCGAGATCAGTAAATTATTGCAGCACCTGAATCCAGTTCATTAAATAAATGCAGAAAACCAGAAAACCAGAAAACATTTCCCTCAGAGTCGCCAATATAGTAACGGTGCCTCCACAAAGTAGCCAATATAGTAACGGTGCCTCCACAAAGTAGCCAATATAGTAATGGTGCCTCCACACTCGCTAAAATAGTAATGGTGCCTATCCACAGTAACCTAGTCACAGTGCCCCAACACAGAAGCCAATAGTCACATTGCCCCTATAAAGAATCCAATTGTCACATTGCCCCCACACAGTATCCAATAGTCAAAGCCATCCATAGTAGACACAGCTCCAATCCCTTGGTAGTAGACCAGCAGCCCTCAGCAGTCATAAGCCACAATGCCTGTCTCCATTAGCCAATGGACACAGTGCCAGCACCACAGTGGCCAGCAGTCATAATAGCCATTAGTCACAGTGTTTGCCCCTAGTTGCCAGCAGTCACAGTGGGGTCCCCAGTAGCCTTTCATCACAGTGATGTTCCCTGTTGTCACATTGATGACCCCATTGCCAGATGTCACAGTGATGCTCCAAGTAGCCTGTAGTCACAGTGATGCCCTAGTAGACAGCAGTCACAGTGGAGTCCCCAGTAGCCATTAGTCACTGTGATGTTCCCTGTTGTCACTTAATTCAAACAACCACATCTCTATCATACCCTTGAAGTCCTTGAAGTCCTGTGCCTGTGCACTCACAACCCAGCATCAGAGATGCACAGTGAGTGTATAGTTGCTTTGCAGCCTACACCAGCTCACTACGTGTGTGTGGCTTCTCGAAGAGAAAAGGGAATGAGGGAGATGCCGGAGATGTGGGCTGAGCCACACAATGACTTGTTCAAATAGACTATGGCTTGTGACCTGCTGCTCCTTCTGGCAGAGTGTCAGGTAGGGCTACAAAGATGATTTCCTGAGGATAGAAAGTATGCAAATTTTTGGCAATAATAGGAATAGAGCTTTGGGAACCTGGCTTTAGCTTTATTAATTAAAATCTGATGGCAGGTTCCCTTTAATAAACAATACAGCCCTACAGGTTAAGGGGCCGGTGCTAATATGGTACTGTTGTGCAGCTGTAAGTATACATGCCTCCAGCCCTGGCATGGACATCATTTTTCAATACGATGTGGGGGTTCAAGTCTTGATTTTAAAAAAGAAATGAATAGTAAAGCAGTGAGCAGATGAACAATATAAGAAGTTGATAACTGGTCACTTTCTATCTCTTTTATTTGTCAATTACCAGATTTAATTCTTAATTAAATTAATTAATTCTCTTTACATCATTAAAATACACCACAGCATGACAGCCCCTGTTTAACTTTCAATTTTATGTAAATAAGTTTTTCCAATTCATTCTACTATTAAGTTATGTCATACGACCAAACACGGCCAACTAACATTGACAGCCTCAAAATAGCATCTGATGGCCTAAATATTACAAATTTCAATGCTGTGAACTTTACTGCAGGTCTGGTGTATAAAATTTCCGTAGGAGTTCTTCTTTAATAAGTTTGTATCCATATGTTCTAAGCAAAAATATTACTAAAAACGCATATCATTTTTATATTATATATCATACCATATTATATTTAGTAAATTTGCATGATAAATTCCATTTGCACTAAACTCTCACTTTTCTCAGAATGCATTCCATGCTAGTACCAATAGGTATAGAATAGCAGAAGAGAATAGAAGTGAATTTGTACCAAATCTGCCCCTTTTTGATCCAGAGTTTAAAAAAACAAGCAATGTGCCTCTATTTCATTTCATTACTCTGAATATTTTTATTGTCCTGGACTGGGCAAACAGACAAGTACAGTGAGCCTCAAGGGTAAACCCTCTTTCCAGCTGTCTCTACCTAATTGCACTACCTACCCTAAGTGGTAGGTGACAACTGGTCGACATTCCCTCCCTGTGCCAAAATTGCAAACACAGAGAGAAAGACTTGACAATATAATTAGTAAATAACTCCGATATCCAGGTGATTCTAAAAGGGTTACTTTTGTTTGTTGCAACTGTTCCATACATATAGTTAGAGAACCGAATAATCTCATAGGGGTCAGTTTATCATTTCTCGGCAGGACCAATTAAATTCCCCATCTAAGGACACATCTGCTTCAAAAGTGAAATGAATGTATAATGGATATGATTGCATTATAGCAAAATCAACATTCTTCTCTTGAGGGATATAACACCACTTTATAGATCCCAATAAAAAAGTGTGGATAGCAATAATTGAGGTGATTCTCACATGGAGTGCATGAAAAATCACTGCAGAAATCAATAACAATGTATCAATAACCAGCAAAGAGTACAGCTGTCTCCGGGGTCAGCAAATACCTGCTTTCTGGACACTTTGGAGAAGGCGCACGCACATTCTTAATGCCTGTTTTCTTAACTGTTATATGCAATAAAATGTCAAAATGAAAAAGAAGTTGTCATTCAATTTGCTCTGAATCTATTATTTATAGCGTGGAATGCATCAAATGGCTGCCTTAGGGCATAATACTATATCAAAATAATTATTTCCATCTCTTTCTTGTCAGTTGTAAAGTATGCATGTGTTATGTATTATATTAACAATAAGTGGTGAAAAAATGAAATGTGCCTAACAAATGGCTTAATACTGTATTAGTCTATATTACAGCCTTGCTCTTACTGTCTAAGAGCATCATCTGTTCATGGTTACAAAGTGATGTTCATTCACCGACAAATCGCAATGCATTGTCTTCATCTAATGCAATGATAATCATTTCACATGATATTATGCAGGTAACATTTTACAGGGTAAAATAGTCAGTATACTTAACACATAAGCACACTTAACACCCGGTATACACACACGTGCATGACGTTGTGAACTACATATCATTAACTCCCTAAATTTATAGAAAAGGGAGATAAAGTGTAACCCCCTCATGAGACCCTCTAGCCACCGACTTCATAATTCCCCCCATGAAACTATTAGCTCCCCTAGGTTTAATAAGCTTTTTACATTATTACTTACATGGTTGATATGGTTGAAACAAAAAGACAGGTGAATTAAAGGTGTTGCCAGTTGCCACTTATACTGTACCTGAGTAAGTATAAAACGCTTATATGGTAATTTACCCAGGTAATGTTTGTTGGCAGCCGGTAGTAGCCGTGGGTAATATGATTCAAGAGCAGCAGAACTCTGGACTTTCTGTGACATCCTGTGTCCTGCTGCCAAGTGTTGGATGTAGAGGACCATGGCGGTATTACTGTGCGCACGCCCCCTCTGTGATAACCACTCCTACATCAGTGGTTGAAAGGGTGTGCCTCTGCCCTTACTCACTTCCCTAGAAGTGCAATAATTTTTCACCATTGTAACAAGTGATAATTTGTGCTGTGGCTCCAATTACAACAGCCTTTTACCTGATTCTCTGTGTTATTATTTTACTTATTTAACTTATTTTTTACTTATTACAAATAACTAAATTACATTGTTATATGCCTTCATTATAAATTGAAAAATGGTTCATGTTTTTCTACCAGTTGGTGAAGCTGTCCCTTAACAAACAGAGAATGATTCCCCACACATTCAGAAGATGTAACATGATCCAATTTGTCACGTTACAACTCTGAGGATAATTAGCATCTACAAGTCTACATCACTCTCACTTTCTAATTATTGATTTACACAGTTGGGTGCTCCATTAACAAAGCGTGGAACCTGCTGACAACACAATGCTGCGACATTACATGAGATCCATATATATATATATATATGTATACATGCTAAGCCTATTTGACTCTCCCTACTTTTAAACCTGAATCATCTCTATCAGTCTCATGTCATGATGTTTTTGTAGCCAGCAGTTGTTTCCCTACGATCATTTAGAGACGTAAAATAAGATACTTTTAAATGAAAGGTATCCAGTGTCATAGAAGCTGGCTTGCTGCATTGGCACAGCAGAAATGGTATGCATACCATGCAATGACATTAGAGTCACCCTGTGGATATACTGTTACAATGAAGCTCCCTGTATCATTCACACACTTTTATACTTTGATTAAGTTAACAAATTTACTTATCAAAACTGTTGGTTAGTTGCTATAATTAGTCTTAATTAATCAAAATGCTGATGCAGCCTAATCCTAATATTTACTGCAGAACCTGTCTATTGATGGAGATGATGCCGTTGTAGATGGAACAAGCTGATTTTGTGAAGCTGTACATTTCATCACAGTATAGATTATTTGCAGAGTTAACTTGAAGTTTCCAGACCCTAGTGCAAAACTATTAGCAGGTTGCCCCCTCAACAAACAATATCTCATCTAGTTAACCCCTTAAGGACGCAGCCATTTTACAGCTTAAGGCTCAGCCCGATTTTTTGGATTCTGACTTGCTTCGCTTTATATGGTTATAACTTTTGAACACTGTTACTTATCAAAACGATTCTGAGATTGTTTTTTCCCCACATGTTGTACTTCATTTTAGTGGTAAATTTTGGCAGATAAGTTTTGCGTTTATTTACAAAAAAAAGAAAATGTGATGAATTTTTTGAAAAATTTGCCATTTTCGAAATTCTAAATCATCACGTTTTCAGGCAGATAGATTTACCAGCTAAATAAGTTGCTGAATAACATTTCCCATTTGTCTACTTTACATTTTCATAATTTCTGAAATATCTGGATAATTTATTTTGACGTCACGCGGCTTGCAAATAGAATATCGCTTTTCCGGATTTTCAGAATTGACTATTTTGGGGATAAATACAGTTTTGAATGAAATTTTACATATTTAGCATCAAAACCCCCTATATAACCAACCCATTTTCAAATCTGCACCCCTCAAGCTATCAGAAACAGCTTTTACGAAGATTGTTAACCCCTTGAGATCTTCATAGTAATTGAATCAAAATGGAGGTGAAATTTAGAATGGTCATATTGTTCCCTTATACGTTCATTTAGCACCAAAATTTACACATTTCCAAAATATAAAAAGAGAAAACCCACCATACAATTTGTTCTGCAATTTCTCCTGAGTACAAAGACCCCCCACATGTGGCCGTTACTTGTTTTATGGGGGCACAGCGAGGCGCAGAAGGGAAGGAGGGCGCTGCAGCTGCCAGGAATTTAGTTTCCTCATTGGCCCCTTTTGAAGGCTATAAAATTTTCGCTTTTTCGTTATTGGGGCCATGTGACGGCATTTTTTTTGCGGGATGAGATGCTTTTTCCATTGTTACCATTTTGGGGTTGGTATCACCTATTGTTGAAAATTTAGGAACTTTTTTTGAGGGCAGGAGTAGAAAAGCATCAATTCTGTACTGGATTTTTGACTTTTTTTTTTTTGGTGTTCACCGTATAGACTAATAGTCATGTTATCTTTATTCTATGGGTTGATACGATTACGGGGATACCAGACATGAATATATTTTCTTACGTTTTACTAAATTTGTCAAACAAAACCCTAATGTGGGGAAAAATCTATAATTTTTGTATTGCCATCTTCCAAGTGGCATAACTTTGTTACGTTTTTGGCTACGGAGCTGGTTGATGGCTTGTTTTTTGCGGGACATGTTGTACTTTGCACCAGTATCATGTCTGAGTACATATGGTTTTTTGGTCGCATTTTATATCATTTTTTGTGGGATTGAAAAGGTAAAAATCATAATTTTTGGAGGGTTTATAACAGTTTTTTTTTACGGCGTTTATCGTGGGGGTTCAATAATGATTTACTTTTATTCTACGGGTTGTTACGGACGCGGTGATACTATATATGTGGGGTTTGTGTTATGATTTAGACTTTTTTTTTGAGTTATATGTCTCTTTATATGTTTTGGGGGTTTGGGGCATTTTTAGTGATTTATGACTTTATTTTTTTATTGAATAACTTTTTTTTTTACTTTTTCACTTTTATACCATGGGACATGAAGAAGCAATCTTCTGATTGCTTCTTCATGATAATATTCTGCAATACTCATGTATTGCAGAGTATTATCAGTGTCAGCCTATGCACTTGCATAGGCTGGCACTTTGCCAGTAAGATGACGTCACAGACGCCATCTTACTGGCAATTCTTGCTAGTAACTCTGGGGTCCAGATCGGACCCCAGAGTTACTATAGCAACGATCGGCGCCCCCCGAAAACGGTTCGGGGGGGGCGATCGTGGGGGAAAGACCCCCCAGATACTTGTTAGATGCCGCGGTCGCGCTGACCGCGGCATCTAACGGGTTAAGCACCCGCGATCGGAGACAACTCCGATCGCGGGTGTTACACTGGGGTGCCGGCTATTAGTTACAGCCGGCACCCCGTGTTTCCCAATGCCGGTTCGGCTCTGATCCAGAGCCGAGCCGGCATAGGAGCCGTGGCGGATATATCCGCCACTGAGCGCTAAGTCACTGCGCTCCGTGGCGGATATATCCGCCGCGGAGCGCGAAGGGGTTAAAGAGTAACTATAAAGGTTTTTTATTCTCCACAAATCAATAGCTCTTGGTATGCCTATTATCTTTGTTACCTAAATTCAGCAGTTTCTTTGCTATACACCTCATATTATCTCAGTGCTGCAGTAGCTACTTCCTCTGCCTGTGCTGACAAGCCCTGGAGTCCATAGTATAAACAAACTCTACAAACTCTGTGGAGGTTATGTGACAGAGCTCTCTCTGTGTATGTAGCAGAGCTGGATGTGTTCTAAGACAGTGGATACAGATGGCTCCTGCACAGAATAGTGAGATACAATATCTCTCTTGTTCCCTATCAGTCCCTCCATCTCAGTCTGTGATTCTAAAGAACTTTTCTGCCTCTCTGCACCTAATGCTACTTCCTTCACACACCTTGTCATCGAGTTCAGCTCTGTGCAGATAAGCTATTATCCTTAGTGCTCACACAGCACAGACATAGACTTAATGTACTAATGATTTCTACGACTTATTACATGTTCCTTGCTCCTCCATGTGATAGAGGCTGCCAGGTTGGTTGTGATATACATCCTGTATGTGTACTGTGCAGTGTTTAGTGGATTTACTTGTGGAAAACTAAATGGATTTAATGCTTAAATACTATGGGAGAGAACACAAGGCTTCATGGGATCTGTGGGCAAGCTAACTGGTCTCAGCCTGAGGGCATAGACTGACAGACATTAGTCTCCGCCCACTTCACCTCTGGTGAGAAAGATTTTTGTCAAACACTTTCAGAACAGAAAATGCCATAACTTTGGCAAAAAAAGGGTTAGCAGCACAATGCTTTCCAGTAACGCTTTAAGCCCCTTCAGACACGGAATTCTAGTGAAAGTGTTGCATAAGGCCCTGGAGATCTGTGTAATCATATATTTGTGTGTATAGTAAGTAATATGTAGTAAGGAATGTAATAAAGTTGTAAAGAAATGTTATAATCCAGGTTTTCAGCTCCTGCAAGTGCTCTGGGTGGGTCTTTCAGCCTAAAGAGCTTTCATTGCAATGAACTCTTCGATAGCCAATCCCCTCTGCTCTCAGTGACTGCTGTAAGTATCCAACCAAAATCCTGATAGCAGAATGGAGGGGCTGTGGAGCAGCTTTTTAGACTGAAAGACCTGCCGAGAGTCCTTGCAAGGACCATGAGCATAAATCCCCACCCACTTCCACTCCTAATGCATGGATTTCTATTTTCAGTCATGGGTTGAATCTTGCGCATGTCTATTATGTAGGTTATATCAACTTTATATATATATATATATATATATATATATATATATATATATATATATATACAACAGAATCATGCATGTGGCCGGCTAAGGATCAATATTTGTGATTTTTTCAGCTGTATATGTTGTTTTAATTATTTATCAACATATTTCTCAGATATCATCAAGTTTTTCTTTAGTTTTATTTGATTGGGATATATCATATACACATTGGCCTTGGAAATGAAACCAATCCGTGTACTTTAATTCACAATGAAAACATTGTTTAACAAGCCAAACATTTTAAACAGTAGTTTCGCAATATATTGGTACATTAGACTCTGGTGGTTTCAGTAGACATAACTGTCTACCACGTAAAGTAGAAGAAGAAAAAAATCATTGGTATTTATACACAAACTATGTTATGTCACTAAAAATCTAAGAAATGTAAACTCCTGTAAATTCTACTGCTGAAATAAAGTCAAGGATCGTTTATTGGATTGTCATTTCTAGCAAAACAAATGGAACATTAATCCTACCATTCCACTACCAGGACTGTCATGCACATTGTGTAATATAGATACAGAAAACTCCACCTACACCCATAAAAAAATGGTTTGACTTTAAGTTCTCCAGTGTGACAACTGCAAGTGAAATTCCTTATTTCCTGTCATATTAAACCGGTTAAAAAAAACACAAAAGCACCTAGAAATACTCACCTGCGCTGCTCTTCATCTGGCACTGTCCTTCACCAGTCTTGACATGCAGGGATGAAAAACATGTAATTAGCAGAACAAGATGTCCAGCGCTCCGGGCTGCTAATTATGCAAGCCCCCTCACCTACGTCTCCCTTGCTGTTAAACAGAGGTGACGTCAAGCAAGGGGCATGAATTCCAGCCCCATCTGTGGTGTATGAACAATATACCCGATTGATGTAACGATGCTCTCAAAGTACCATACCAGAAGACCAGAAGATGGCATAAAAATGATTGTCCTTGCTAGTTCACATGATGTAATGTAATTAAGTTGTAATCAGCGAGTTTTTCAGCTGCTCCCATTCAAGTCATTCATGAATCTCACATACTGAACTCTGGGGGGGGTCATGTATCTTTATTCTGGAAATTTGTGCCTGTTTTTCTTTACTAGGACGGGGGTGTCAAAAATGATCAAATACTTGAGTAACCCTATAAACTTTTTCCATTCTGCTCAGGAGTGGAGTATTTGCAATATTGACGACTTTTTTCAGGAACACAAGCAAACTTTGCTTGGCAAACCATATTTTAGCGCAAAAAAGTTTCAAATATAATAAAAAAAATTTTTTTTAACCCCTTAACAACTTGGCCTTTTTTAGTTTTTTCACTTCCATTTTTCACACCCCACCTTCAAAAATCTATAACTTTTTTATTTTTCCACATAAAGAGCTTTGTGATGGCTTATTTTCTGCGTAACAAATTGCACTTCGTAGTGACGGTATTTAATATTCTATGGAGTGTACTGGGAAGCGGGGAAAAAATTCCAAATGCAGTGAAAATGGTTTTCTTGTGGGCTTGGATTTTACAGCTTTCACTGTGTGCCCCAAATGACATGTCTACTTTATTCTTTGTGTTGCTACGATCACAGGGGTACCACATTTGTACAGGTTTTATAATGTTTTCATACATTTAAAAAAATTAAAACCTCCTGTACAAAAATTTTTTTTTTGATTTTGCCATCTTCTGGCGCTAATAACTTTTTCATACTTTAGTGTACGGAGCTGTGGGTGGTGTAATTTTTTGTGACTTTTGATGGCGTTTTCATTGCTATCATTGTTAGGACTGTGCTACCTTTTGATCACATTTTATTAATGCTAGCACCGATCGCGGGTGTTACCGGTAAGCCTTTGCTGCAATATGCAGTAAAGACTTACCGGCTATGGAGAGGGCTCGGCCCGGGACCCGGCGCGCGCTGTACTAGTACGGCACGCGACGGGAAGGGGTTAAAATGAAGATAACTGACCCCCATTATGTGCAAGCTTCTACTGTTTCTTTTTAGAGAAAATCTACCATCAAGTTCCATCATTATAAACCAGGGACACTTACTCATAGATCCAGGCACGTGACTTTTTGTTATCCATGGCCTCCTTCTAAAATCAACTTTTAACATAATAAAGGTGTTTCAGAGCCGCTCAGTGATACATGTCGCACCCTCCCCCTGCTCTCTCCCTCAGTCTGTGAAAACGAGAAGCAACAGAAAGGGCAGGGGGGGGAGACCTTCTCTGCGCATTGTAACAACAGGTGAAAAGCCATCACTTATGGGCTATGGAAGCACCCCCAGAGCCCCTCAGATTCATTAGCATAATATTAAAAGTTGATTTTCTAAAAAGGAAGGAAGCTGTAGATTGCAAGTAATGGCTTCTGTAGGTTTATTACATTCAAAAGAAAATTAGTACAGTATGTAATAATTATAATCTATTAACAGGCAAAGAAGATTTTTTACAAAGATATTAGTAGCCTATCTTCAGAGGGGTTATCTGTCTTTAAAAAACTGCTTTAATCCAACCTGTATTAAAAAATTAAAATAAACCTACTTGTCCCTTTCATTCCAACATTGGCAGCCTTGTTCAGGTTCTTTGCAGCTTGCATCATAAGACTTGCCATTTGAGAACAGGAATGATGGTTCTACTGCAATATTTCTTTGGCAAGTTATGGATATACTGTAGAGGTCACCACTGTTTTAATTGTAAAAGATTAGCAAAACTAAAAACACTACATCAATGACGTAGTATCAGAATCAAGTCAATTTAATCAGAATCACACCAACTCACAGAAAAATACGTTTGTTGGTGGTATCAAAGGGACAGGCAAAATATGAGGTCCCAAAGCAAGTCAAGGTTAGGGCATACTGGGGGGCATGTGTCATAGTTTTTTCTTTCTTTGGTAAATTTTTGAGACATTTGGCGGCTAGTTTTTGCACCTTATGTACGATCCTGTCTTTTTACTTGTGATACATGTTCAGTTTTTCCTATCCTGGCAGGCACAAATTTTGGCTTCTTTTTGAGACTTTTTGTTCCAAATGTCTCAAATCCACATGGACACAAGCCACGTGAGGGGTCACATGTTGCGTTTTAATTGCATTTTGAAACACATTACAACAGCTGAGGGAAGGTGATTTTCCTAATTACATTACTGTTGTAAACGCAACTGTTAACAGTACTGTAATGTAATTCAAATTACAAATCACCCCTCCTCAGCTGTTGTAATGTGTTTCAAAACGCAACCAAAACGCTACCTGTGACCTCACCCGTAGTAACCAATACATTTATAAAATATGTAAATGAAAAATTTAACTTTCAAAAAACAGGTTACTGTGCAAAATTTTAAACATTTAAAGCATGTGAAATAATTCCAATTTACATGTTAAAACAAGGACCATGAAAAAAATCCTTCTTTTGCACAAGCCTTCGCACGAAACATCTGGAAAATAAAGATACATAAGGAGCACTGCATAAGGTGCAGACCAAGGTGTACTTGAAAAACAACAGCAAAAGTCGCAGTAAAAACTTGCATAAACAACAAAAGTCACAAAAATGAGACAATTTGACTAGCAGAAATAAAGATACATGGCCCCCACTGAAGTCAATCATAAATAGTAAGTTAGGCAGAGATCAAAGCAAATAAACAGAGATGTGCCACTCACTGACACAGGGAGGTACAGTCCACGTCAATGCCCATTTCGCGCAGGTACATGCCTCCTAAATCCGTGGAGTAAAGTTATAGAGCAATGCAGAGACAATCATCTGTTTATGGATATGCAGTTCAGCCTATACAGGCGGTCCCCTACTTACAGACAACCCCTAGTTAAAGATAAACCCCTCTGCCCACTGTGACCCTTTGGGAAGCTTTCTTAATGCTTTAGTATCGTCCCAGACTGCATTGATCAGCTATAAGATGTCTGTATTGAAGCTTTATTGATAATCCTTGGTCCCATTATAGAAAAAAAAATTGGAAACTCCAATTGTCACTTGGGCAAAAGAAATTTATGTCTGGATCTACAATTGTAAAATATACAGTTCCGACTTACAAACAAATTCAAGGTATAGTAAGAGAAAAAGGAGAGAGCTGAGGAGGACGGTGCCTCATGTGATATCATCAGAGGAATAGAGGTAGAGTGCGCAAAAATGCTCACCTGATTACCACTTGATGGTATGCAGAGTAATACCCAATACAGGGTGCAATGTCCTGAAGATCTTGGTCGTTCCTGCAGCTCCTGCAGCTCCGAGAGGAACGGTAGCCCCAACTCAAGGGACCGGTGATGTACAACATAAAAACGTGCAAGTAATTGCACAAATAAGAGCACTATATTGGGGCGCTAAACAATGTCTTAAGGTGGGTTGTCAACACCAGACTGACATAAAAGGACTGCATCTCCTCACACCATTACAATATAAACTATTATTTAATGTAACAAGTGACAATATATAAATGATGGCAAATATATACACTGGTTTGTCCATAAAGTGATGCATTTAGGGTAATACCCTTCTTCAGACTTCAGACTTTTTTTTTGTCCATATTTTAGTTTGAAGAAGGGTATTACCCGAAACGCGTCACTTTTTGGACAAACCAGTGTATTTATTTGCCATCATTTATATATTGTAACTTTTGTTACATTAAATAATAGTTTATATTGTATTGGTGTGAGGAGAATCAGTCATTTTCTGCCAGTCTGGTGTTGACACTCCACTTAACTACATTGTTTAGTGCCCCAATATAGCGCTCTTTTTTGCACAATTACTTGCACGTTTTTTTGTTGCATCAAGTATAGTGCAGCCGCGACACACATTTGTGTTTTGGACACTTTATAAATACCTGTGCAAGCAGTTTACACTAAAAAGAATGTGCACCAGAAAACTGGTGCACAGGCTTTAATAAATCTGGGCCTATGTCTTTTAATGACACTGATTTCTCTGGACGAAACTGTTTTGCACATAATGATGCCCCATAGATAGCTCAGACCTCAGATATCTTGTATATGAAAGACCTAAATGACACATAAAGGCAGCGTTTTAGAAATCTCTCCCTACGTATTTTAGGAGCCAGATATATTTGCCAAGAACTTAGCAGATGCTTAGTGCAGTAGTAAATGGAATAAAATGATGATAGTCGGATAAACGTACCCAGGAATGCGCGGCAGCATCTTATCTCCCACTTCAGTGTCAGACTATCAGATAACCTGAACGAGCGTTGTATACAGAGACACATTATAATGAAAAGTTTGTATCATGTTTCATTGGAGGCAGTGAAGATGCCAAACAGTTAGTGGTCATTGATCTGAGGCCAGGGCCCTCTCGAACCTATGCAGTAGTTATTGAGTATTCAGTATAAGTATATCACTATTTATATTGCAATTAAATCATTTTAGGTTTGTCAGAAGACAAGCTGAGAACTTGTGCATAGCATATATTTAAAACCCTAATTCCAGAGGCCGCATCTCGCCTCAGTGGGCAGACTGTGGGTCCTTGATTGGTGCAAACACCAGAACCCTTTGAAATCAATGAATTGTCTTTGCATCTTTAAGATATACATACAATTAATTATGAGAGCAGTTCTGTTACAAAAGATATTAAGCTGGATTTGTTTCAACAGCAATACTGGGGAATGATATGTTTCTTGGTGTGAATTAGGCAGTTCTATTGATTTAATTGTACGGAAAGATCATACTGTTCAGTATTCCAGTAATCAAATTTCAATTTCTTTTTTATCTGTTCTACTATTTATACATTTTATCTAAGTTAATTTTTATATATTGGAGATATTTTTTATGTATTTCTGATTTGGTTTCACCTTTCTATTAGCCACCACAATTTTACGCCTTTCTTTGTACCTATTTATTTATGATACCTTTTCATTTTGTCTGATGTTTTTTAGTGTATGTTGCCTTTTGGACCTGAGGAAAGGGACAATTCATCCTCGAAACGCGTCGTCCATAAAAATAAAGCCTTTAACACACATCTTGGACTTTACTGTTACATTTTAGCTCTAGGGGCAGCGCGCACCTATATACCTGTGTTTTTTGCACTTACTTTTCTATTGTTCCTTACACCGCCAGTGTCCCACTGCGGATCACAGGAGACGCTGCAGCCCGCCAGATTTACTACTAACCTATTCCACCAGTTCATCTGAACACCATCAATCTTCCCATCATCTTTAGCATCAGGCGCCACGTGTTCACTCCTTTAAACTACATATCAAATTTCAATGTCATAGGGAACAACCCCTTTAACCACAGTTAAGGTAAGGGTAGACATATCTGTAGAACTCAAGGACAATCACTAAGAGTCTATGTGATCTTCTTTACACCTAAATCTCCTTTTATGGAAGATTGCTATGATCATCCGTTATGAGTATGGTGTTAAAATATAACTTTATTAAGTTACACCACTGTCCTCACCAATGAAGGTCAATATCCAATTCTCCAACAACAGATAGCAACCGGAGTACACAGAGAAAATTCATATGGTCACAAAGAGGACATCGTGTTCCAATTTCTGTCAAGGCCCCAGCACAGCAAGGAAGTGGTGTTAACGACTAGCTAGCTTTCCATCAGTGATGATGATCTCATGAAGATCTGCTATGTTTATCATATCCATCTGGGAATGTACAGCCATGAGCTTGCAAACGGAATCAAAACAGTTCATAATGCTACATGAAAACTAATACCAGTCATTGACTAGCAGGTGAAATTATGTTGGAACGGATTTCAATGTCCTCCCTGGAGACTCTAAAAGCTCTAACGGATGGTACAGTAGAAGCCTCTCATGAAAGAAAAGATCCTGGGCTCATTTAGCCTTTTCCAGATTTGTCCAATGTTCTTTTCATATGAAGGTTAGGCCTTGCAGGTTGAACCTACCACATGTTAAAAGGTTCCTCAAAAACATAGAACATAGAATTGTTTTTACTTTGCCGTTTCCGCAGTTGTAATATTTTGAAGTAGAAAATGTTGTTCCTACAATGTCATTGAACCATGTCTTTGCCAATCTTGAAATATGCTTTTTGGTTGTTGTTCTGTTGGAACATGAAGAATCTCCTTTTGTAGGATACTCACATATAGCTCAGTATTAAGACCACCATCCATCCTGTTCAAGCTTCCAATTCCTTTGGATCTGAAACAACCACATTTTATCAGGATCCTTCTCCGAACTTGAAAGTTCATTCAATTTCTTAATCTGTTAGCCTTGCTTTCCCTTAATTTTTCCAGACCCATTTCCACCCATCAGAGCCCAATCTAATGACTTTCATCTCCGTGCTCTATATCAACCCTTTCTAGTCTTCTACTGTCCACTTTTCATACTTTTTTGCATACTGGAGCCCATGCTTCTTATTACAATATGGAAGTCAAAGCTTCTTCAGATGATTGGCTATCAAATGATTGTAGCCTCACACTGAAATCTGGAGGCTGGAGAGATATGGTGACTGAAATGAAACATTTGTAAACATTGCTAGTCACTGTATGTCTTTGCAAATATATATTGCATAACCTATAATATCAAACTGTATTCTTTTTCTGTGCTATTTATACTGATGCTGAAGTGCAAAACAAAAATGAGCCAGTACTTTCATGGGTTGAAGATTAAATGTGACTCTCTGCCCAACTAATCAAGTGGCAGTTAGGTAGAGGACGATAAAAAAATAATAAATATTTATATACACATATATATAAAGCACTCCAGGCATCAAATGTGGTACCACATTTTGCACCACATTTGACGCCTGGAGTGCTGCTTATTTTTTGCTTTCTATAGATGTAGGATATCTGACCCAATCCTATAGAGCTTGCCCTTATTGTTACTTGGTTACAGCGTGCTGCACGGACCTTCTATTTGTATATATATATATATATATATATATATATATATATATATATATATATATATTGGTTGGCCTTTGGTCTTCCATTAAAGGAAACCTACCATTTAGAATGGTAGGGGTAAGCTGTAAGTACCGAGCACCAGCTCAGGGTGAGCTGGTGCCGGTACTTACTTTCGTTAGTGTTATAAACAGCGGTATCGCGGTTTTAACACTTTTTAAACTTTAGAGCAGAAGAGGCTTCGCTGCGTGTGCGCGCCTACATAGGAAATAGCGGAGATGTTGCGCGCGCATGGTTGGACGCAGCGCCGAAGCCTCTTCTGCTCTAAAGTTTAAAAAGTGTTAAAACCGCGATATCTTTGCTTGTATGTGTACTTGTGTCTTTGCCTACTTTGAGAGCTTTAGCATTTCCGGTTGTCACCATGCTGCCTGCTGCACATATACACAACTTCCTGCCTCATGGCATCACCAACTGTATCTCTCTCACTGACAGACGAAGGAAGGGTGGAGCAGAATAAGTGATAGGGGAACATTTACTTACCCGGTCCGGAGGAGTTCTCGAAAGTACTATACCCCTCTAAGGCTCAACCCCATTTTTTGTATTCTGACTTGCGTTGCTTTATATGGTTATAACTTTTGAACACTGTTACTTATCAAAGCGATTCTGAGATAGTTTTTTCCCCACATGTTGTACTTCATTTTAGTGGTAAGTGTTTGAGTTTATTTACCAAAGAAAAGAAGAAATGATGAATTTCGAATTTTGAAATCATCGCACTTTCAGGCAGATAGATTTACCACCTAAATAAGTTGATGAATAACATTTCTCATATGTCTTCTTTACATTTGCATCATTTTTTTAATGTCTGGATAATTTATTTTGATGTCACGCGGCTTACAAATCGAATAGCGGTTTTCCGTATTTTCAGAATTTACTATTTTGGGGATAATTAGTGTTTTGAATGAAATTTTAAATATTTAACATTTAAAAAACCCTATATATCAACAAATTTTCAAATCTGCACCCCTCAAACTATCAGAAACTTTTAGGAAGATAGTTAACCCTTTGAGATCTTCATAGTAATTAAATTAAAATGTAGATGGTCAATGGTCAAATTGTGTCACTTATATGTTATTCAGCCCTAAAATTTACACATTTCCATAAAATAAAAAGAGGAAAACCACCTTACAATGTGTTATGCAATTTCTCTTGAGTACAGAGACCCCCCACATGTGGCCGTTACTTGTTTTATGGGGGCACATCAAGACGCAGGAGGGAAGAAGGGACCTGCAGGATTTTAGTTTCCTCATTGGCCCCTTTTATAGGCTATAAAATTTTAGCTTTTTCGTTATTGGGGCCATGTGTCGGCATTTTTCGGGGGTTGGTATTCAATATCTTTGAAAATTTATGAACTTTTTTTTAGGTCAGGAGTAGAAAAGCATCAATTCTGTACTGGATGTTTTTTTTTTTTTTTTTTCACCCCATAGCCTAATAATGATGTTATCTTTATTCTATGGGTCGATATGATTACGGGGATACCAGACTTGAATATTTTTTTTTATGTTTTACTAAATTTGCCAAATAAGACCCTAATGTGGGGAAAAATCTATCATTTGCTCATTGCTGTCTCCCAAGTGGCATAATATTTTTACTTTTTTGGCTACAGAGCTGGTTGATGGCTTTTTTTGGGACATATTGTACTTTGCAACAGTATCATTCTGGAGTTCATATGTTTTTTTATCACTTTGTATTGCATTTTTTGTGGGATTAATTAGGTAAAAATCATAATTTTAGCAGGTTTTAACAGTTTTTTTTACAGCATTCATTGTAATTATTTACTTTTATTCTATGGGTTGTTACGGATGTGGTGATACTATATATTTGAGGTTTGTGTTATGCTTTAGATGTTTTGGGGCATTATTTTTCTCTTTATATGTTTATGCTTATGGGCATTTTTATTAATTTAATATTTTTTTTTAATAACATTTTTCTTTTACATTTTCATTTCTCCCATCATGGGACATAAACAAGTAATCATCTGATTGCTTGTTCATGAAAATACTCTGCAATACTGATGAATTGTAGGGTATTAGCTGTGAATTAGCACTGAAACTGTGCCTTTAAGATGACATCATAGACACCATCTTAAAGGCACTGCCTGCAGGCAGTCCTGGGGTCCTGATCAGACCTAAGGGCTGCCATAGGAACAATCAGCACCCCCCGAAGACCCCTGTCAGTCAAGTAAAATGCCGCAGTCGCACTGACCGCGGCATTTAACAGGTTAAACACCTGCAGAGCCCACTCCGACCGTGGGTGTTACTCGAGGATGTCAGCATTAGATTAACACTGACACCCAGCGACTCCCGATGCCAGTTCGGCTCCGTTGCAGAGCCGAAACGCCATCAGCGCTCACTGCCTTACTAGTACTGCACTGAGCGCAAATTAGTTGCCTGCAACACAAATTAGGGAGCATGCTGTCAGACAGTCCCACTTTTAACTTTCAAATTGTGTCGCATGCCCTATGTTAAAACTTGACGAATTTACACGTAAAAAGGGGCCTTTGTGAAAGCGGCTTCAGATGTCTCAAGTGAAAAATGGGGAAGGCTGGTTCACCCCAAAACATTTGGCCCAAATCGGTAGATGCAACAGATGTGTGATATAAAACCAAAAAGTGATGTAATATAAATACAATGATGCATCTCCTTTCTGTGTCTTTCCTATGAAATTTTTTTTCATTGAGACATTTCAGAACAGGTGGTAAATGTGACCTGATTTACACTCTTCTCCAGCAATGTGGATATATGCCTAGTAAAGGAATGTCTACAATTCTGTCCTTTAATACCACTTTTAGATCCTTTGAAATGTATACAGCACAGCTGCCATTTTAGGACATAACTTCTACTGTTAATAGGAAAACATTACTTTTAGAGGGATGTTCCCATCTTAGACGTTTGTAGCATATACACACTTTGACCAAAAAACTAAGAGGAATTCATGGAAAATGATAAAAATATCTTTATTGCAGTCAACCTTTTGTCCTAAACAGTTCAACATATATTGATGGGGGGAAACAGATGAATGCAGAACACAAGAGATATGTACATTAGAAGATTGCTAATTTGCCATGTATTTCCACATATTTCATCGTATCAGTTTCTAAAAGGGTTTTGCAGTTAAGACTATGGATCCAATTTACCTAGTCTGTCTAATTGTTAGACAATGGGGCAGATTTATCATGAGTCTGAAAGTCAGAATATTTCCAGTTGCCCATGGCAACCAATCACAGCTTGGCTTTCATTTTACCAATGCTCATGAATCTTTTAATGGGGAGCTATGATTGGTTGCCATGGGCAACTAGAAATATTCTGACTTTCAGACTCTTGATAAATCTGCCCCAATGTGATCTTAGACTAGATAGTCTTTACAGTTCCCTTACATGCTCTATGGGTCCTCATAGTAGGCTTCTAATTGGGCCCCTCCTTCCCCCTTAAAAATATACTCATAATGTGAGTTATAATAACACACATTTATACACTTATATATACACACATTTATTTACTTCTATACATACATATACAGTTACTCACTCATACACACACATCTGTACACTGTTACACACAAAAACACACTTTTATAAACTCATGTGCACAGACAGGGGCGTAACTTGAGGGGATGCAGAGGTTGCGATCGCACTGGGGCCCAAGAGCTTTAGGGGGCCCTTATGGTGTCTATTTCCCATATAAAAAGACTATTACTATAAACCATACATTATAGTCGGGGGCCTGGCACAGACTTTGCACTGGGGCCCATCAGCTTCTAGTTACACCACTTTGCACAGATTTAGGCACTGATATATAAATATATAGACTTATATACAAATTATCATTATACAATTATAATTATATTATATTATATATATTATTTTATAAATACACACCTAAAGTATATACACATCAAATACACAGGCATATAGTATATAATATTATTACACATACAGTATATACAGTATTTACATGCTATATATACTATAAGGTAAGATGACTACATGCTTGTTGTCTTCTACAAGAATACAAGTATCCAGTTGTTTCCACAGCAAGTGCATAGGCTGACATTGCCGATGCACTGCATTAAATGGTTAATACAGTGCATTAGTAGGAACAAGTTATTCCTCTACGTCCCATTCGAGGACAAATAAAAAGGTTAAATAAAAACATAATAAATAATACAATTAATTAAAATGTCCCTTGGCCCCCAATACATATAACATAGTACATCTTAAAAAATATGGAAATCCTCAATCTATAAAAACAGTTATTTCCGGCAGTGAGCCCTGTGAAACCCGAATTCCCACTTTTTGCCATCTTATCACATATAAAAATGTGAATAAAAAGTTATTAAAAGGTTGTACGGTCTGCAAAATAATAGAACACTAGCTTTTCCCGGAAAAAATAACACCTTACACAAACGAATATAACAAAGTATGGAAAAGTTATTGGCCTCAGAATATGCCAAAACAAAGACATTTGTTTTTGTACAAAAGGTTATAAACTTGAAGTCTATAAAAACCTTGTAAAAACCTATATACATTTGGTATCACCATGACTTTATCAACCCAAAGAATAAATAGGGATGTTATTTAGAGTTCACAGTGAAAGCCGTAAAAACAAAGCCCATAAGAAAATGGTACAAATTCATCAAATCCATCCATACACAGAATGGAATATAAAATATCCTCACTATGAAGTACACTATTTTTACGCCGAAAACAAGTCCTCATACAGCTCTGTACAAAAAAAAAGCTTTCAAAAAGTTATGGATTTTTGAAGGTGGGAGCAAAAAAGTGAATATAAAATGGAAAACATCCAATAATTGCTATTTGATTTGTAATGTTTCTAGCATCGTAATAAAAAAGAGTTAAAGTAACAGTCGAAAGACATGAACTGAACGGGTGAATTTTGAAAGGGAACCTTGTTCAATAAATGTGATTCAACTGTTCAGGTTGTGTCTTTCACCTGTTACATTAAGAAACTGCACCTTTTATAAATACCGAGTTTTTTTCCGAATCCGTTTTTCCATCGGTCACGGCCCCGATTTTCACGACATGCAAGCCGGCGCCGATGCTACACAACCCGATCACGTGCGCCAAAAACCAAGGGCAATCCAGGGACAAACTGCGCAAAACTGTAATATTCGGGAAACCCGGCGATTCGGCCCCTTAGTAAATGTGCCCCTATGTGTTTACATGGGTTTCCTCCCACACTCCAAAACATACTGGTAGGTTAATTAGACTGTGATCCCCATTGGGGACAGGGACTGATTTGAAAGCTCTGTGCAGCGCTGCGTAATCTGTGTGTGCTATATAAATAAAGGAATTATTATTTGAACTCTTGGTTATTGTTGGTGATTCTTGAACTTTTCAGATTAGAATCGTCGGTCACTGTTGCTTTGTGTTTTGTGTCTATTGAATGTGTTATTGATGCACAGTACTAGTAGTGACCTTGTCTGGCTGCATTTTATAGTTCTCCTTTCCCTAAACCATGCACCCTACAAAGTGTTGGTATAATCTCACAGTTGGGAGCCATCATTTAGGCTGGTCGTCAAGTAGGCAAAGACAATTGGGAGGGTTTAGTAGCAGGGAATCCTTCATATTAAACTCATGTTGTTAAAGGAGTGTTCCCATTTCAGCAAATAAATGTTGTTGTTTGTATAATGAAAAGTTATATAATTTTCCAATATACTTTCTATATCAATTTCTCACAGTTTTCTAGATCTCTGCTCGCTGTCATTATATAGGAAGCTTTATTGTTTATTTCTAGTGGACAGAAATCTGACCATGGTCACACGGGTGCTTGGCTCGTTATATCACACAGCTCTGATTACTCTGTATGATACTAACGATACAATACAGTCTACTGAAAGCTTGAAGCTTTCTATATGACAGCAAGCAGAGATTCCGAAAACTGTATTGATACAGGAAGTATATTGGAAAAATGTATAACTTTTCATTATACAAACAATAACATTAATTTGCCAAAATGGGAATACCCCTTTAAACAGTGATTCCCATACAGTTATACTAAGGAACTATGACAAACCTCTAATATATTCTGGCACAATAATCACAGTGTGTAAAACAGGGTAAGTTTCAGCCGGTTTTTATAGTTCCGTTTATGTTTTTAGAGAAGATTGAGATGCATGAGAAATATTTCAGTTATAAGGGGAAGTTAGAAATGTAGAGTATTTGGTAAAACCTACATAAACAAAGCAGTTCAAGCACATTCCCCAGATGACAATCTCTGTAATGGTTCATCTCTAAAGGTTCTCTCTAGTTTAAAGATGGAAATTGAGCAACAGCAAGGCAGTAATTCCTTTGAAGGTTATTTCAGACTTTTCTGGCTTGCTTACAGTTGATCTTATGACATAAACGTATTGACAACAAGCCAAACCACAAAAAAGGAAAAAGATGTGTTACCAAAACATTGACTAATATATGTGGATTTTCTCAGTACAAAAGTTGTCCTGCATTTTCTTGTACATATTCTACTATGTAACCTTTATCCCAGATACTTCTTACAGCTTCTACTGAACACTTACACATCACACAACTATTCAAATCATCTCATACCGTACATGTTAATAGTGGATTTAATACAGTACCAAAATACATCTTTTTGCAAATATTGGCCTGGCTGTTAGGGGTTACAGCTTCACTGTGCCGCCCAAATGACATTTCTGCTTTATTCTTTGGGTCGGTATGATCATGGGGATACTTAATTTGTATAGGTTTTATTGTGTTTCAATACATTTAGAAAAATTAAAACATTAACTAAGAACAGTGCACACTACACAATGTGTAGTGTGCAGAGGGTGTAGATTCATGACTTTCTGGCACACGTTCTGCACGAATCTGGTGCCCTCTGCACTGCCCCGACAGAGTGTACCACTTTTTTGGTGCACCTTTTACATGGGGCACGCAGCACAATTCTGTCAGACTTTGCATGATAAATCTGGTGCATGGTTAATGCCCCCTTTAGTGCAGAAATTTGTGTCGCATGAAGAATAGTGCATCCGCGCCACGATACGGTTGCAACCAACACAAAATTTTGTGCAGACACTTAAAATACCCGTAAAAAGTACCATGCAAAGTCCAACAGAAAACTGGTGCATTTCATCAACCATGCTCCATCGATGCCTGGGAACTGTTCCAAGTGTCGCCCTGCTATGGTAAAAACTCCTAATCCTCCTTTAAAAGTGACCCCTAGCTGGAAAGCGCTGTCCTGAGAGCCATGTATGGACTGGCCTAACAACTGTTCCTACTCTTCTTCCTCCTGTGCCAACATTACATCCTCCATCGGGGCCAGAAGAGCTTTTTTAAGCAGGCAAAAGATCGGTATGGTATTGTTGACAATGGCATCATCAACGCTGACCATATTGGTGGCATACTGGACAACAGCATTGAACACTGGTCACTACTTCAAACCACCTGGGTGTTCTAGATCTGGAATTCAACAATTGCCCGCTGCTAACCCACCCTTGACTGTGGCAAAGATAATCCTATGAAAGCTGAGGCACCGTCCGCAATGTAATTGACTGATGCCTTAATGTTTCTGTGGCCTATTGGGGACTACCAGTATACGTTGTATCCTGATGCCCCTTTGCCCCACAGCAGCTTGTAGCAGGTAGAGATGGAACACATCTCCCTGCATCACCAGCTCCATCACCAGCAGCATCACAGCCACATCTCTATCCCTTGATGCCTGCTGTCCTCATTTGCAGTACAATTTAATTAAAAAGTTGAAAAAAGATATAAAAAAGACGGACTTGGCCTAAAACTGCCCCCCAGCACATTGTACTAGCGTATGATAAATCTAAAAATATCCATGGATTTGGCTGCAGAAACACAGGAATTTTGTGATGAATCTGTAGAATCTACATGAATTATATGAGTAAACCTATATTATACAGCAATTAGTCATATCAATGTAAATTACACTGATTATTTCACTGCAATGTCAAAGGATGGGATATATTAGGTAGCATGTCGACAGTCAATTCTTAATTAGTTGGAAGCAGCTTAGGACAGAGGTCAACATTGAAGAGGAAGACTGGGTCTGAGAATCTGTTTTTAGGGGATGGCCTAAGCACATTAGTTCCAGGGAAGAGAAAATGGTTTACCTCAAGTTTCAAGTTATCCCCATTCCACAAGCTGATCGATGAAGGTCAAGGTGCTGGGACCTCCACAGGAGTATCAAGGAGTATTCAAGGAGTATTCAGCACAGTATTCAGTGCCGGAGAAAGCAGAATACGGTGCTCTTCCATTTCCAATTGTATTTAATGGAGCTCCAGGGCTCATGCTCGGCTAGAGTCTCCACCCATTAGCAAGAACAGGAAAATGTGTCCCTTTCTCATGATCCTGTGGATAGGAGATAAGTTTAAGACTTGGGAAAACCCTTTCAATGCTTTGGGATACCATGACATTTTGGACAATTGTAGGCTTCCAGCTTTGTGGAAACTGTTTTCAGTTCCGCATTATCATTTTCTGTTTTACTCCAATTTTCTTTTAGAAAATCTTCCTACAGGAGTGAAATTGGTTTTGCCTGTGAAAGAAGGACAGCAGCAAAGAAGAATAATGGATGATATCATGGGGAAAGATTAAGAATAGAGATGAGCGAGCAGTAAAATGCTCGAGTGCTCGTTATTCGAGACGAACTTTTCCAGATGCTCAAGTGCTCGTCTCGAATAAGGGACCATGGTTCAGGAATAAAACGTGTTATTTAATTGAAAAAGAATGTCTTCTGATAAGTTAGCAGATGTATGCAACATCTGCAATCTATTCTTCACTGTTCTGCGTGTATATTATCTCCCAACAAGTTAGCAGATGTGAAGAACAGTGAAGAATAGAATAAAAACAGTGAACACAGGATCATTTAAGTGAAAAACGCAGTGAAAAACACAGTGACGAATAGATTGCAGATGTTCGGCACATCTGCTTACTTGTCGGGAGATATGCTGTCCCGTGATCCGCTCCTCTTCTTCCACTGAAGTCTCCCCGATCTCTCTGCCCTTCCCGATGTCTCCGTGCTGCCGCTGCCCCGATGTCTCCGTGCTGCCCTGATGTCTCCGTGCTGCCCCGATGTCTCCGTGCTGCCCCGATGTCTCCGTTCTGCCTCTGCCCCGATGTCTCTGTTCTGCCGCTGCCTCAATGTCTCCGTGCTGCCGCTGCCCCGATGTCTCCGTGCTGCCGCTGCCCTGATGTCTCCGTGTTGTCGATGCCCCGATGTCTCCTTGCTGCCCCGATGTCTCCCTGCTGCCCCGATGTCTCCATTCTGCCGCTGCCCCGATGTCTCCGTGCTGCCCCGATGTCTCCGTGCTGCCGCTGCCCCGATGTCTCCGTGCTGCCGCTGCCCCGATGTCTCCGTGCTGCCCCGATGTCTCCGTGCTGCCTCTGCCCCGATGTCTCTGTTCTGCCGCTGCCTCAATGTTTCCGTGCTGCCGCTGCCCCGATGTCCCCATGCTGCCGCTGCCCTGATGTCTCCGTGTTGTCGATGCCCCGATGTCTCCTTGCTGCCCCGATGTCTCCCTGCTGCCCCGATGTCCCCATTCTGCCGCTGCCCCGATGTCTCCGTGCTGCCCCGATGTCTCCGTGCTGCCGCTGCCCCCATGTCTCCGTGCTGCCGCTGCCCCGATGTCTCCATGCTGCCCCGATGTCTCCGTGCTGCCTCTGCCCCGATGTCTCCGTGCTGCCGCTGCCCCGATGTCTCTGTGCTGCTCCCCGGTGTCTCTGTCCTGCTCCCCGGTGTCTCTGTCCTGCTCACCGTGTTCTTCAATGTGCTCTTCACACATATATATTGTTCTTCACATACTATTTTGTTCGCATCGTTCTGCGCGTATCTCCCGACAAGTAAGCAGATGTGCCGAACATCTGTAATCTATTCTTCACTGTGTTTTTCACTTAAATGATCCTGTGGTCACTGTGTTCACTGTTTTCATTCTATTCTTCATTGTTCTTTACTGTGTTTTTTTAATTAAGTGCTCGATCACGAGCAGGGGAAATACTCGTCCGAGCAACAAGCCGTTTCGAGTACCTTAATACTTGAACAAGCATCAAGCTCGGACGAGTATACTCGCTCATCTCTAATTAAGAACAATGATTTGTAAAGCGCTATGGAATTTGATGGCGCTATATAAATAAAGATTATTATTATTATTATTATTATTATAAGAACAATTTGTCACTCATTTATCTTTAATTTTAAAGGGAACCTGTCACCACGTTTTTCACAAAAACAGCTATTAGCAAGCTTCCTTAGAACCCAATTAACTAAACGCCACCCTTCTTTTAGCTAAAAATTGTTTCTCTTACATCCCCATAAAAATCAACTTTTTTCTTTTACCTGTCCTACAGCTGTGTCAGAAGGGGAATGGCCTTCTCAGCCGAGTCCAGCAGCTCCTCCCCATGTCCCATGTCTCCACATTAAATACTTCTTGTCATGTGACCACCTGAGGTCCTTTACCCTAAAACATTAGCAAAATCTATCCCATGTATGTATCTGATCACATGAAATCACAGCAGCCTCTATAGACTTCTAGTTCTCCCCATCCTCCATGGAGGCAAGCTGATATTTCATGTGCTCATATACGTACATGGATGACCCTGGTTCTGATGGGAAACCCATGCAACACTTAGACTAGTCTGACGAGGAACCTGTCAGCCTAGCCTAAGGCCTCTTCAGTGACCGATGTAGAAATCCATATGGGTGGTCACTAAGTGGTTAAATTCAAGTTTAGGTTATAAGTCACTTATACAGTCACAAGATATCACACTACAGTTTACAATCTGAAATGAAATGTTTCCTTCCTTCCTCCAGGCTTGAAGTCAATGATGGCGTGGTTTAATAGAACAGATCCTTTTATTATGTAGTTAATAACAAGTGATATTTATAGCCTTCACTAACGCACTCAGTGAGTACAATCCTTCACGTGAGCCTGTGTGGCATTTTTAGACTGTATGTCATAAGACCATGTGTGCAAATTGAGAGGTATCCTAAGTTATCATATGACAAAGAAATGAAAGGGCTATTTTAATGACATTGGACAGTAAACGCAAGTAAAGACGTAAGTGGGATATATATAGCGGTGATATTCCACAGTGAAAGGTTGGGCTATAACTAATACATAGCACTAATTATTTGCTATGGGAAACATAGGTGATATCACATTACTTTCTGAATAATTACAACTATACTACATCACAGCTGAATGACGCAAAGTGAATATAATTGATTGTTGCTTCACTGCCATGTATTTGTACTAATATGGATTGGAAAGTAGAAGAAACATTCCTTGGGTCTTTGCTATGTCAAGGGGGAAAAATAGAGGCACACGTTAATTCTACCAGTGATGTATCCCTGTTAATGATAAAATGAATAGCATACTTTTATATACATACTACACATGGCCTGGTATTCGGGACACATGGAAATGAAAACAGGAAGAAAAGGGGACACTAATAGGGCAGCATCTTTGGGTTGTTAGATTAGAGAGGCTTATCTTTCCTTGATATTTAGTATAAATGAAAGTTTTGGAAGCCGCCAGCTAGACGGATCGCGTCAGGGAAGAATTAGTAGTGATACAGCTGGAAAGAGAAAGAAAGCAAATTCCAGCTTTACTGCCACCATTTCCAAAATTATGACCAAAATGGTATTCTGAATAGATAGATACTTATTCAGATTTACAGCGTTTTAATCATCTCAATACCTGGGACACTAATCCATAGATCCATAGATCCAGGAATCATGACTTCTAAAATCAACTTTTAAAATGATGCTAATGCTATGGGTGTCGGCTTACCATCACTCTGGTTTTACAGGTTGTTACAGTGTCTCCCCCTCACCCCCTTCTCCCTCCATACTTCCCTCCTCCCTCTACCTGCTGTTATCTTACACAGTGGGGGAGTGCTCCAGCACAGTGTAACAGCTTTTGAAGCTGCAGCATGGAGAGTCTCTGGCAAAGACCCCAAAGTTGATTTTACGAAGGATGGAGGCCATGAATAACAAAGTTTATCATGCCTTATTTTGAAAAATTTTGATTATTTTGTTTCTTTTAAGAAGAAATCCATTTTGGTTATCATCTTGGTAAAGCACCAGTAAAGCTGTAATTTAACTTTTTTTCACCTCTCCATTAGAAGGATAGACCATTACATAGTTGATTTTGAGGGCAATATAGATGATACCGCAGTCAGGGGTGAGACCTATCAACACTCGGACCGACATAGAAATTCTCTGCTACTTTGTAATCTTCTAAGGTGTAACTTGAAGAGATTGCACAATCTTACCCAGGGCAGATAATGCGTCACTTTTAGTAATAATCTTTTTGTACAGATTCCTCAGGCTCATGGACCCAGGTGCGGCTGCCACACCCATTGCACCCATCACGGGGAAGCTATTCTCTGGGGGTCTTCACTGCGCGCGGATAATGGATGGACTAATATTTAAAGGAAATCTACCACATAGATGCGGGATGAAACGCCTCTTCCCTCCCCAGCCAGATGGCACCTGATACATGCCCAGGACAGGGAATGGGTGCGGAGGGCAGGCGGCGGAAGTTGTCAGAACCAAGCATGCCTGCCCCTGTAAACAAACAGGGGCACGGCTCCGACAAACAGTGGCACCCAATAATGGGAGCCCAGGAGGATGTATGAACACAATTATTTTTTATTTACAGACCCCTCAAGCCCATCTGATAAATTTTTGAAGAAGGTCAGACTATTTCTGTCCCATAAAGTATTGGCATGTGCCTAAAATGCAATTGTTTTATGATCAGCAGGGTCTGACCTCCATAACCCATACAAATCCTTATTTTCAGTTTTGGCTGAGTTTATTATTATTACGAGTATTTTTATTTAGGTGTGTTTTGGAGACAGGGTTTGTGTGGCATACTGCTTGGAGAGAGATTCATGAATTGCAAAAAAATAAAAAATCCCAAAGGCTGCCACTGAACTACATACCCAAAATTTGTAAATCATATTCCTTATCCGCTTGTCTCATTGTTAAAGGAGCATTACAGGCGGTCCCCTACTTAAGAACACTCGACTTACATACGACCCCTAGTTACAAACGGACCTCTGGATATTGGTAATTTATTGTACTTTAGTCCTAGGCTACAATGATCAGCTGTAACAGTTATCAAATGTGTCTGTAATGAAGCTTTAGTGTTATTATTGATTCTTATGACAACCCAACATTTTTAAAATCCAATTGTCACAGAGACCAAAAAAGTTCTGGCTGGGATTACAATGATAAAATATACAGTTCCGACTTCCATACAAACTCAACTTAAGAACAAACCTACAGACCCTATCTTGTATGTAACCCGGGGACGGCCTGTACTCCAAAACTGATGAAACAATTTTAACAACTATTTATCTATTATATTATACTATCTATCTATCTATCTATCTATCTATCTGTCTGTCTGTCTGCAGTCTATCTATCTATCTATCTATCTATCTATCTATCTATCTATCTATCTGTCTGTCTGCAGTCTATCTATCTATCTATCTATCTATCTATCTATCTATCTATCTATCTATCTATCTATCTTATACACTCCAAAATACATTCACATCATCTTTTTGATACTATCTAATGTACTTGCTGTAATACTGCCTTTCATGGCCAATTATTTGCATTTTCACTAGTTATGTAATCTGTCCACCCTTGTCGTAATCACATGGTCGCAATTTGACATTTTGCACTTGTTTAATGTGTTTTTGCAGATTTCCTGTACTCAGAACATAAACTAACTAGTTCTGCATCACTCACATGAATTCATGTGACATGTGGGACATTAGACAATGTTTCATTGATGGCTTGGATGTGGATTTGAATGTTTTTTATATAATGTTAATGTGACTGCATTAATTCATAATAACGTGTTATTAAGCCCCACAGTATATAATGTGTGTACTGATGTTATATATGTTATATGTACTGTGTATATATATGCAGCATATTTACACGCATTCCTATAATATATAGTGCCACAATACAGGTTATTGTTACTGTAAGCTGTGCTAATGATAAGAGATTCTTCTGTCTATGATAAAATATGAGAGATGTAAGAAAGTCTATGGGTCAATGGCCCATTTTAGCTTCAGGGCTCTTCAGATACCAAATAAGTCAGTCAGATCAGTCACATCCTTCATCATCATGACTGAACATCATCAATCAGGTCTATCATCAGTATTCTCTTCTGAAGTTGCTGGACTTAAAAAAATAACACTAAAAGCCAGTGTAAATTGAAACCCTTCTGTGTATGGGAGATCCTTATTATATGCCATATATTATTAACGTCATGCATTCTTAGTACAAGGTTGGCGCATAGATATTTGTTGTATGGAAAATCTGTAACAATATTTCTGAAGTGCTACATTTGTATTATAACAAAACATAATTTAATGAGGAATTCAGAGACCATTTACTGTATCATGGAAGAGTAGATGAGGGAAGCGCTGATCACAGGATGTCCTAAAGACATCCAATGTCATTTTCGAATGTCGACCAAAATCCTAGATCCACCACAGATGTTAAAAATTCATCAAATTGAAAGTTTTTTTAAATTGACAGACTGCATTTCGATCCACATTTCATGGAAACTTTGACGACAAGACATACTGCCACATACAAGACACATTAATTAAGACTGACATTTAGAGGCTCCTGCCTCTTAGTATATATGGGCTCTAGTTCCCAAACTCCTCCAGTTCCCAACAGTAGACCAGATGAACTGGAATTGGTGTAGTTTTTTGCTATAGCCTCCGCCAGTTTTCCAGTGGAGAACATAGTAAATCTGGAGGGGCCAGGGGGTGGGGTTAGGCTGCGACCAACTTGGCATTTGCCCCTGCATGTGGGCAGAGGATGTATTGCTCTTTTAATACCCCTTGGTTGAATGCCCGGGTGAAGATGCTTATCGTCTATCCCCTGTCTATATATCTATCATCTATCATATCTATCATATCATTTATCATATATATATATATATATATATATATATATATATATATATATATATATATATATAACCATTGATCTATTTAGCTATTTGTCTATCTATATATATACATACGTATCTTCTATTAGCTAGCAATCGATCAATCTTCTATCTTTCTTCTATCTATCTATCTTCTATCATTTCTCTTGCTATTTATATGTAATGTACTTTATATTTCTGCATCTATAATATATAATCTATCTATAAATCTATATCATCAATCTACCTATCATCTATCATCTATTCTCCTACAGTCCTATATCACAGATACTACTACTGTGTGCAACTACAAAGCTTCATTATTGTGCAGGGCTAAAGGAGCCTCTTACTGACTGTGACTGTTCATAAAATAGTTTGATTTTGAGGCCCCACTTTTAGTTTTGCCCATGGCTCCAGCCCTGCTTACCCCATACTCTGCCTGTTCCGCTCCAACCCGCTCTCTATGGTCAGAGAATGCCAAAAACTTGCGAGGAGAGGGAGATTCATGCACCATAAAAGTGGCGCAAAAGGCATTTATGAATCTCCCTAACTGGGTTACCGATTTGGTGTGTGTGTTAGACACCTGGGACTGATCTGAGAAATCTAATAACTGCCATCCCCCAAAATGATATAGTAAAAGCAAATTGTCTTACATGTAAAATAATGTTGTGTACACATTTTCATCCCTGAATCTGACATACTGTACAATGCAGAATTTTTAATTCTTTCGTTCTGCACTGTGAATTTTACTTCTTTTAATGCAAAGGATTATTATCTACAGTGACTCAGCAGCAAAATCTGCATATTTTATACATGCATTTTGCTGTAATTTTTTTGGCAAAATTGGATGTCCAATTTGCTGTGCATTGTTGTGCTCACCCACCAATGACAGCTGGGCTGAGGGACTGCACATGTGTGCATGAAGGCTAGATCAGGGGCACATCACTCATGCATTCAGTGGACCAATACTAGTCTCTTCCAATGCCTCCACTTATGTTGTTTTCTTGCTTTTCTTTTTGTTCAGTGATAATTAGAAAACCCAGCCTGATCTAGATATGAAAAAAAAGTTTCACTATAGGACAAAATTGCCAAGCAGAGTATTTGGAGGTGCTACAGGAGCTCAATGACATATGCCTCGTCTGTGAGCACATCTATGTAACACTACAGTCTTGCACTATTTAGTAATTTTTTGGCTAATGATAATTGAGAAAATCTGATGTATGCTATTGATTTCCTTTAATCATGAATCATCATGGGTGGTAATAACAATAATAATTCTTTATTAATATAGTGCCTACAGATTATGCATCGCTGCACAGAGTTTGCCAAATTGCTCCCTGTCCCCATATGGCACACAATCTAATCCACCTACCGGTATGTTTTGAAGTGTGGGAGGAAACCGGAGGACCCGGAGGAAACCCACGCCAACACGGTAGATGTTGACCTGGGTGGGACTAGAACCCAGGACCCCAGCGCTGCAAGGGTTATATCAAACATACTCATCCACAGGACCATGAATTCCTTATTCATTTCTTATGTATTGACTCATGCAACAGATAACACCAGCATTTAGAATTATCACTTTAATGTTGCATCCGACGCTTTGTGTTAGGGAAATACTTTTGTGTTAGTGACAGGTGAAGAAAATTGATTTTGAAATGATGAATATATTGAAGTCTTCTAAGCTGTGGTACATCCAGGGTCCAATGTTTTTGGTAAAGCTGCAGCTGCCGCGGTGAGGGTCCATTTGCAAATGAAAGGGAATTCACAGTTCGTTTGGATGACTCATTCCAAGTTTACTGGGTGGTTCACACGCTTGCCGGAACAGGAAGGCCCTCATTGTGCTCAATTGTTTTCCTGAATGCCTTTATGAACAACAGCAAAAGGAAATATTACAGTTTGGCAGAGGTCCATAAGCCTGATTGGTACTATAGAGATGAGAATGCATAGCAGATCTCTGCCAAGTCAAACATATCCTCACAGCTTCGGTTATTTATGTCTGCGAGCAAAGTGAATTGCTGGCTCTTTCACTAAATGGTTTAAAAAGTGACACAAGATTACAATGATGTCTTTCGAACCACAAGTAACATATTGTTTATGCACAACGTATCAAAAGGTAACTTGGAACAACCACACGGAGGAAGCAGATTACATCCAAAACCATTTCCTGCTGTACCCCCATATGACCTTCTTTGAGAGGCTGCCATGGAGAGTATTGCAATGTAGTAATCTTTTAATATCCATTGAAGTTTGTGTGAATGTGATGGGGTTTTAAAACAGAGTAATTAGCAAAAAAAAGAGCAATTAAATAGAACAGTAAGGCCCTGTGAACGCCACATCTGAACGTTATAGGTGGTGCCAGGAGTGTATGCCATAGTAATATTGTTCACGATCCAGCTAAAGGTTTAACCTAGTTTCTCTTTATTGAAAATAATTGATAGTCATATTGTGTGTATACAGGCGATCCTCTACTTAAGAACACTCGACTTATGACCCCTAGTCACAAAGGGACCTCGGGATTTTGGTAATTTACTGTAGTTTAGCCCTAGTCTACAATAAACAGCTAAAACAGTTATCACAGGCGTCTGCAATCAAGATTAATTGTTAATTATTTATTGATAATTATTGTTCTTATGACAACCCAACATTTTTGAATAATCATAGAGACCAAAAAAATTTTGATTGGGGTTGCAATTATAAAATATACAGTTCCGACTTACATACAAACTCAAATTAAGAACAAATCTGCAGAACCTATACTTTATGTATCCATTATATATATATATATATATATACCGTATATACTTGAGTATAAGCCGACCCAAGTATAAGCCGAGGCCCCTAATTTTACCACAAAAACCTGGTAAAACCTATATTTTTTTACTCGAGTATAAGCCAAGTTTGGGTTACTAGGCTTATACTCGAGTATATATGGTATATATGACTATCAATTATTTTCAATATATTTTAATATATACAATGTGGTATATGCCACAGTGCTCCATTCATCTGAATGGGGGGCCATATGAGTATACTTCTGACCTCTGCTAGGCTTAGGTGTACCTGTAAGTAAAAATGCTGCAGACTGTGCTTCTTTAAAGCATAATTCAGACCTCATTTAAGAAAACGGTCTTTGATGAGAAACAGCTAAGCCGAGAACATATCAGCCACAATTGCAGTGGGTTGGCTGTGTCAGAATTTTCTCAGCTAACTAGCAGCATTTTATTTTAGAAGCGTAGTCGATAGGATTCATCGCCATGCTGTGAAAAGAAGAAGCGGGAGCCGATTAGAATGAGAAGCATCTTAATCGTCGCTATAGATTCTGGATGCAGACACTATGGGTCTAAAAAACAGTGAAAGTAAAAATAAAAAAAGTTAACAAAAAAATTATAATAAAAAAACATAAAAATTCTAATCACCCCCATTACCTTAGAACTGATATAACTATAAATAGTAAAAATCATAAGCACATTAGGTATCGTCGCATCTGAAAATGCCCGATCTATCAAAATATAATAACGGGTTTTCACTGCTTTTAACCCTGTAATGGAGAATAGCGCCCAAAGTAAAAAATGTCACTTTTTTGCCATTTTGAAAAATATAAAAAGTGATCAAAAGGTTGTATAGTCCAAAAAATGGTAGCATTGAAAACTATATCAAAAGTTGCACAAAATGACACAATCCAAAGCTCTGTATACCGAAGTATGAAAAAGTTAGTAGTGCAAGAAGACAGCTATAATTTATTTTTGTACAGGAGGTTTTAATATTTGTAAATGTATAAAAATATTATAAAACCTACACAAATTTGGTATCCCCGTGATTGTACCGACCCAAAGAATAAACTAGACATGTCATTTGGGGCACACAGTAAAAGCCGTAAAATCCAAGCCCACACGAAAACGACGCAAATGGGTGTTTTCACTATTTTCACAGCATTTGGAGGTAAGTGGTAATGCTTCCTTTTTCATTTTTTTTGTATGACTTTTAGCAGTTTGCGACTTTTTAGGTGCAGGATCAAGCAGCATATCAGAGTTAGCTGCCTCCAGGATTTAATTTATCTTTGTATCCCAGATGTTTGTTCTACTTGTGCGACTTTTGGGCTTGGAATTGTCCCATTCTTGCACCGAATAAGTCGCTAAATAGGGCATGCTAGACCCAGACTTAATTTGGGTAAACTACTATTTGGGACTAAAAGTCCCAAATGTGAGACTAAATAGGCAACTCATCACATGTATCACAAAGGTGTGATGCAGCCACTTCAATTCTTTTCTCTGCACCCTTCAACGAACAGTGTCTTTCATTTAGTGATTGCATAACCCTTCGTTACTAATGAGGCCGTCCAGCCTTATAGCTAAGGGCAGATACCTAAAGGCTGTCAGAATAAATATGAAGAGTAAAGGTATCCAGTTTTCCCATACATGAATGTATGTAGTGCTTTCAGATCCATCCAAGCTGACCAGAGCATACAGCGCTTGGATATCTTGTATCAGCTCCTTCCTGTAACATTATGCTCCTCGGTCTGACTTACTGGCATCACCCATAGCTATCAAAATACAGCAATTAATCAAAGAAAATGAAAGCGGGTGCAAAGCACGTTATTAGGCACAACAGCTGTTGTCAAACACACTTCATAGGCAGCAGCATACTTGTGACATTTCACTTACATTACATTAGCAATTTCCAAATCAAGTCCATCAACTGCAGAAAATGGATCCTTGAGCGAGATGATGACAGAAGACACATAAATCTCCTGTATCTTTTCAACTTCAGTAATAATGTTCTGCAGATTTATGGGCCGCGCTTGCATCAGTGTAATTATTCACATTTATTTTGCATGTGGAAATGAATTAATTAGCTCAGGATGTTAAATGTTATTTTACAGTATTCTGCATTATACATAATGCCATGTGCAGACAAACTTGTCCAATGGAACTCCATAGCATAAAGTCACCATCTATGAGATGTTTTATAGCATTCCTGCAGGGCACTATATTCTTCCATAGAAGCGTAGTTTACACAAAATGTAAAGGAATCTCACATCCAGGTTTCTCGGTTATATACATGCTACCGGGTTGGTTCCTCACCCTATATAATCCCATGATGGACCAGGCTTATATTAAAGGAGAACTGGTGGCAGATTAATTAGGTTGACAAGGTTCTGTTTCACTGAGGCTAGTGAAAGGGGTCTTATAGCCATTCAGGGCTGTGATTTATTGTTGTGCCATATCCGGAAGTTGTGTGGACATATGTAAATCACTTCCAGCACCTCTCAGAACCCGTGCGTTCTGGGATTGTCTATAAAAGGAGGACTAAGTGACCTTGCTTACCCTTCAGGGGTCCGAAATGTCACTGTT
The DNA here is from genome assembly GCF_040894005.1 of Engystomops pustulosus. Taxonomy (NCBI): domain Eukaryota; kingdom Metazoa; phylum Chordata; class Amphibia; order Anura; family Leptodactylidae; genus Engystomops; species Engystomops pustulosus. The sequence goes on along the minus strand of NC_092413.1, from coordinate 173,541,202 downwards.
TCCTTCACACCACTATAATGTAGGGTGGAAGATAACATTCTTGTTGGGCTCAAGGTAAAGGTTTGCATCATCTAAGTATTTAACAAATAGAATTTCCTTCATTTTACTTATGGACAAATGTATTTAAGGTTCTAAGTATGCTTAACTTAAGCTGCATAAAATGAAATGCCCATCAACAGTAATAATGAATTCCGTCATATAGCATTACAACAGGTACATGCAGAACCCATTGGTAAGGATGTGATTCTACATGGATTGCACCAAATCCGCCATGTTTGAATATGCCCTTTAAATTTTAATTTTATGTAGTACTTTAAATATATAAGGTTGCAATATCCTCTCATACTGATTCACATAAAACTAACATAATGGGGGGAATATTTCATTCCAGTTGTCTCAGAGCGAATATAATGAAATTCACCTACATTCTGTATGCAAAGTGTTTTTCACAGTTTTAAAAGTTTCCTGCAAAAAGAATACATAGTGTAAGTCTGTTTGCAAAATGACAATAAAAGTGTTAAAGCTGGTGTTATCTGAGGATTAGAAATACTTTGTAACTTTAATTGCATTATAAAATGGCAGTGTAATGATGTTCTCTTATTGTTCTCATCATAAAGCACAGACAATTGAGACTAGGCAACGTCTGGGCAAAATCAATAAATGCAGTCTCACTAAGGCCCCATGCACATAGCCACATGGGGGCTGGTTATATGGCTGCACATTTGCGGCCGCATCACAGCCCCATAGAGTTCTATGGCACCCAGTGACAGCATGATAAGCACTCGGAGTCTCACCGAGACGGTGACAAACAGTGGCCCAGCCATAGCCACTCGGCATTCAATGGAGAGGGGAGAGGTGCAAGGTGCGAGGTGAGGAGTGCTAGTCTTAGACAGCAAGGCAGGTCTCAAAACCAGTAGATCTAATTCTTACTAAGTTTAGAATGGAAGTGAAAGATTGTGTTACATTATAATGTTACTGGAAAAACATGGACAAAACATGGACATTTCATTCATGGGGAGATGGCTCTGCTGGACATTATATTCATAGGGGGGTGGCTCTGCTGGACTTTGTATTCATAGGGGGGATGGCTCTGATGGACATTATATTCATAGGGGGTGGCTCTTTTGGATATTGTATTCATGGGGGTGGCTTTGCTGGACATTGTATTCATAGGGGGGATGGCTCTGATGGAAATTATATTCATAGGGGGGATGGCTCTGCTGGATATTGCGAACTGTTCTTGGGAATCTTACCTTCCCTTCTTTCCCTGTCTCCCCTTTAATTTTTGTTCATATTTTGGTGGTGTACACCTATTAGTGTACACTGTATGATTGTTTTTTTCATATCAGTTCTATCCTTTTGAAATCTGCTGAAAATTGTATTCATGGGGGAATGGCTCTTCAAGACATTATATTCATAGAAGGGATGGCTCTGCTGGACATTGTACTCATTGGCGGGGTGGCTCTACTGAAAATTTCCTTCAATGAGGGGGGTTCTACTGGACATTTCCTTCATGGGGGTGGCTCTGCTGGACATTCCATTCATGGGGGGGTGGCTCTGCTAGACATTTTGTTCACTGTGGGGGTGGCTCTGCTGGACATTGCATTCACTAGGGACTGTGGACATCTTCTTAAATAAGAATAGGCTTCTGGACATTTCATTAGTAATGTGAGGCTGCCAGTGGACATTACATTTAAGAGGGGAGGGTGCTAAACATTTTTTACAATGAAGGGAGGCTACATTTTACTAAAGAGTAATGTCTGCATTTCCCACCCTAGGCTTATATTCGAGTCAATGGGGGGGCATGTATCTTTTGTTTATGTAATTGAGACTTTTGGTAGGTCTTTTTTGCGTCCTACGTATGATGATGTCTTTTTTCTTGTGATACATCTAATTTTTCCAGCCCTAGCAGGTGCAACTTTTGGCATTTTTTAAAAAAAAAATTTTAGTGTCTCAGGAGTGGACAATACTGTAAATTTTGGATGTGAGGCAGTGGCCTGCATTTTTAAGCACTTTAGTCACACCCCAGTGAGATGATGACATGTGAACAACATACGTTTTTCAAAGCATTGTGGAAACGCATGCGTTTTACATGTTACCATGTGTTTGATTGGTTTGAAAGCATTTCTCCATGCTGTTGGAAGTGAAAGCAACTTTGCTAACAATTTTACAGCTGCTTACAGTTCCAGCAATGAAGAAAAAGCACTTTCTCATCAGCCAAAAGCAAGGTAAAATGTAAAACGTATGCGTTTCTGCAATGCCTTTAAAAATGCAATGTAAACGCCACGTGCAAACGCAGCCTTAAAGCATTTCAACTGATTCCAATTCAAATGTTAAAACAGGGTCCACGAAAAAAAAAATTCTTCCTCTGCCTATAAAGTCGCAAAAGTGAGCAAATAAAGTGATACATAAGTGAAAAGTTACACAGAACATCAGTCACAGTGAAAAGTCACAAAAACACAAACAGTCGCAAAAAAAAACATAAAAAAACAAGCAAAAAGCAATAAGTCTTCACATTTTTTTGTGATAAAATAAGGTTTCTCAGCTTATACTCAGGTCGGCTAAGTATATACGCTTTGTCCAAAACCAGCAGAGGAAAAGGCAACTAGGCATCACATTGTTTGTAGAAATAATAGGACACATGGGTCTATACTTGGCTTGTTGTTGCACAGACTAGTTATTTGTGAACTGGAAATTATTCACTTTGATGTATAAGGAAATAATTCAGATGACTATGTTTTTCAAGGCAGAATGGTTCTTGAATACATCACATTGATCTTACAAGGCACGCAGGCTGTGAGGATGGAGCCACATGCTCTGGCAAAATGTGACCAGCACAAATAGGACAATATTAAGATTCCTGGCCGGAGAGCAAAGGGAGTTCACGAGATTCCTGAAAAAATGCAGATGACTGGGAAGACCCTTAACTGCAATGTTGTACTTTATCTCCTTCAGCTGAAAACCTGAATCATCTTAGGTCCTTCACAAAATGTTTTTTATTCTTGTAAATGTCCAACATAAAACTCCATTTTCTAAAACAAGGATCCTCGGAAAAGAGTTCAACTATGAAAATCTGTCATAGTTATTAGATCATAAAGCAAAAACAAGTGTGTTCCTTAAAACATCTCTTAACATGTCCGATCAATGTGGGTGAAGAAAAAAGTACAGGCAGTCCTCGGGTTACATACAACATATGTTCTGTAGCTTTGTTCTTAAGTTGAATTTGGATGTAAGTCAGAACTGTATATTTTATAATTGTAACCGCAGCCAAAATATAAATTGGTCTCTGTGACAATTGGATTTTAAAAATGTTGAATTGTCATAAGAACCAGGATTAACAATAAAGCTTCATTGCAGACACCTGCGATAACTGTTATAGCTGTTTATTGTAGTCTAAGGCTAAAATACAGTAAATTACCAACATCCAGAGGCCCGTTTGTAACTTGGGGTCGTCTGTAAGTCATAAATTGAATTGAGCATTACCAATCTGTTCAGATAAGAGGACCTGGGACATCAATTCAGGGACCCACCAGTCAAATCTCCATCAGTCAGACACTAAACTCCTAGTTACGTATAAACCGAGTTACGCATAAAAGTTTTTTTTTAATAATTGGCACAGAGAGACAGACTCCCTCTAATGACCTGTGGGTGGTTTAGTGTCCCAAATCACCCTGACAGGTGCCCTTTAAGCATATAATAACATCATTGCTGTTATTTTTATCAACTCCGATAAAGCTTTAATCCAGCACTTTCAGTCACATTGTAATGTTATTTGTAATATGTTAACCATACCAGATGCAGGAAATATGTGATTTTCTATTTAGGGTTTCTATGTAACCATAATGCTAACAAGTAAATACAGACATTAATCACTATCTACAGAATAGGGGCTACACGTCTGATGACTTTAGGTCCTATTTAAAGTCTAGCTTGATGAGGGATATATGCTGTGCTAAATGCCTCATAGAAGTTTACTAATTCATTCTGTAGATAAATGTCTCCATTGACTTAACCAGTTAAAGGGAACCTGTCACCTCCAATCAGCTAAATAAACCTTGGACGGTATCGTAGAGAGCACTGTAGAGCCATCTCAATGCTTCTAATCGTGTTACTAAGTTGCTGCTGTGTGATAAAACGTACTTTTAGTCTTCTTGTCGTCTTTTTGTCATTTATTTAGCCAAGGAGGAGGGAGAGCTTCCCGATCCACTCAAGCTCGGCCCCAAAACACTGTTCCCAGCCTTACGTCACCACTTCCCCAGTTTCAAACTTTCCCGCATGCACCAGTAATGTACATAGTGCTGGTGTGATTGAGTGCTAGCCGGCCGTGCACGGGCGCATGAGCGGTGGATCTGTAGGGCCGGCCAAGGACCAGCACCAAACTAACAGGCAGACTGGAGAAGTTCAAAACTAGGGAAGTAGTGACGTAGACCTGGGGTGCACTAACATAAGTGCACTTACTAACATATATCATTCTGTTGGCCAGTGCAAAGTCATGCAAGTCCAGATTTATGAATGGTGACTTCCTGTATGATGTATGTGAAGTTGATGTAACCATAACTGTGACTTTTTAATGAAAAGTTCCAAAACCACTGCATAGAAGAATCTGCAGCTGAATTCATTAAAGTGGCTTTGGCCCTTTATTAAATGTACTTTTGGTCTACTTTATTTCTGAGAATTTTTTTTTCAAAAAGTCGCAAAAAAACATGCAAAATGCATACACATAAACCAGAAGGGACTGGAGAGACTATGCAACTTTTTTTAAAAAAGCAGCAAGGCAAGAATCTGGCTTAGCAGGTTGTTGTACTAGAAGTAGTTCTATGTTTAGGCCACAATAGTAAGGAGTCACAAATAATGTGACTTTTTTGTCGCAAAAAATCTCAATGCAACTTTTTTGAGACTTCTTCACGCCACAAAACCCCAATCTAATATATAAATCTGAGTGTATTTGTGTGTGTGCATGAATGTATGTATTTATGTCCGCTAAAGGAATCTGTACCACCGCCTTTACAATCACCACATTTTGCACAGACGCTCTCTGTCACTCCGGAAGCGTCATAGACTTGGTTTGGAGCTAACACTTTCACCCTGTGCTTTCCAAAATCCACTTATTACCCACCAAATACAGGAGTCTTTGTCTGCTGCTGCTGCTGTGGTAGTTAGAAGCTGCGCCGTGATTGGTTGCTATTCTGCCACAGGTCATTAATATGTGCTCTGGGCTATGATTGGTTACAACAGGCAATGGGGGGGGATTTACTAATTGTGCCGCAAGGACGACTGTCGGCATCGGAGACAGTCGACAGTCATGAAGTGTGCGCCCAAATGTTACATGTACTGTGCCTTAATTTTGCTCTCAGACCAATTTTTACCTGGTCTATCATGAGCCAAAAATTGCACCTAAAAATGCACATAAATGTGAACGATAATGTGGAAACACTAGGCCATGCCCACTTGGTATGTTTTGGCTCTCTACTCCAGAGCTCAGTCTTAGGTCCTCTTCTCTTTTCCCTCTATACTGTCCCCATTGGACAAACCATCAGCAGATTTGGTTTCCAGTATCATTTCTATGCTGATGATACCCAGCTATATACTTCTGCACATAATATCACTTCTGCCTTACTGCAAAACACTAGAGACTGTCTTTAAAATCATGTCCTCTCTCTTCTTGAAACTTAATCCTTCCAAAACGGAACTACTTGTTTTTCCACCTTCTACTTACCGACCTAACTCTGATCTCTCCATTTCTGTCTGTGATGTCATCATAACCCTGAGGCAGCAGGCCCATTGTCTTGGCTTTGTGCTGGACCTCTCCTTTGCACCGTATATTCAATCTCTTGCCAGCTCTTGCCGGATGCACCTTAAAAACATCCCATTTCCCCCCATTTCTCACAACTGAAACCTCTAAAACACTAATTGTAGCTCTGATTCACTCTCGTCTAGACTACTGTAACTCCCTACTAATCGGTCTTCCACTTACTAAGCTCTCTCCTCTACAATCTATTCTAAATGCAGCAGCCATGCTCGTCTTTCAGGCCAAACACTACACAGATGCCTCCAGTCAGTGCCAGTCACTGCACTGGCTGCCAGTCTCCTTCTGAATACAGTTTAAATTAATAACCCTCATCCACAAAGCTCTTCATAGCGCTGCACCCCCCTCTCTCATGTCTATCGTCCAACCAGTACTATTCGATCTGCTAGTGATCTTAGATTATCCTCTTCCTTAATTCGAACTTCCCATGCACGTCTCCAGGACTTCTCCAGAGCTGCACCATTTCTCTGGAATGCCCTACCCCGCTCTATCAGACTAATACTCACTCCAAAAGCTTCAAACGTGCTTTAAAAACCTATTTATTTAGACAGGCCTATCATACCCACTAACTGCATGAAACTTTAACTCATTATTAGCCAATTCCGGGTACTCCCCCTGTCTGTTATCCGGAAAATGCTTCTCTGCAGTCCCATTTACTTTGTATATAAGATGGCTGGTTCAAGCAGCAGCATTTATTAATTTTTATTGAATTATTTTTATTCCATTCCCTTATAAAAAATAATAATAATAATTGGCTGAACCATTATACAAGTTCTTATACCTCTTTTGTTACCCCCCCCCCCCTTCCCCCAACTCATCCTCATAGACTGTTAGGTCTTGCGAGCAGGGCCCTCAATCCTATTGTTCCATATGACTGTTGTTTACTCTATAATGTCTTATTCTATTTGTATATGTTCCTTGCAATCTGTAAAGTGCTACAGAACCTGATGGCGCAATATAAATAAAGATTATTATTATATTATTGTATGGGGACTCCATATTGATGCCAGGTTTTAGCACAATAAACAGCTAAACAGTCGGAAATAGGATAAGACTAAACAGGAATGGGATCAATCTTTCCAAGAGATGTACGGAAACCACATGGACTGCCTCTATGGTATATGAGACTTCTGGAGATTACAATACACATGTAGTACTGCATTCCTCACCAGTTTATTCAGAGTAAAATTACCAAATTTTCAGTCAACTCTTATTAAACTACAATCCATGGAGTTTTGTAATAATTGAAATTGAAATATTTCTTGTATTTATAGTAAAAAAAAAATTAGAACTTTTCCTGCATAAAAATACAAGTTATCACACACATATGTGGAGAAGCACATTACGCTCAAAGTTCTTGATAACAGTGAGAAATTCCCCAATAAATCTGCTGTATGGATTCCACATGCATTTAATTGGCATGAGCCCACATCTCTAGGGAACAGAGTTTCCTCTCAGCTCCTTTTTCTGCTCTTTAAGAATAAAACCCTTTATTTTAGGCACAGGAAGCAATCTATTCACTTTCCCAACTGAAAGAGGGCTTGTGAGGACATATAATGCTTTGAAATAGCAAAACGTTCAAGAGATTTTCTCCTGGCAACTGGCATCTGGTTCTGTAATCCAGGAGGTATTTGTTTATAGAAAGTCATGTTTCAAACATGAAGCAAATCTTAATGAAGTCTAACGTTCAGCATTAGAGATGCCGATATTTCTCGACATTTCTAACAAAGCAAAAAAGAAAAATGAACATGGTCAACCGGATTATAAAAAGAAACTTAGAGGCGAAGTGTTTCAGGGGTTTATCGATGGTCTGAAGTAACAACTGCAAGGACAATGAGTGATTGCACATAGCTCTGATCTGTAGACGCTTTAAACATGTATATGAATGACGTTTGTAGTGAAAGCATTGCGGGTTAGACAGTATACCAATATGTGCAGATTCTAATTTTGGGATTTAAACTTTAAAATTCAAAGAATGACCTTTGCCCCTCCATTCCTCATCCCTGGTGCAAACTTTTGGCAGTAAGTTACAGCAGAAAGCAGCTGTTTTCAGCTGGTCATTGCCACAGCCGGATTCTCTGCATATTGCCTGCTGTGGACTTTCCTCAATAATTCTGTCCCCAATATCCTTGGTCTAAGGGCTCATTCAGACGGCTGCTATGGAGGTAGTGATCTAGTCACATAATTTGGAGGTAGTGATCTAGTCACATAATTTGGAGGTAGTGATCTAGTCACATAATTTGGAGGTAGTGATCTAGTCACATAATTTGGAGGTAGTGATCTAGTCACATAATTTGCTACCAGATCACGGCCCCCATGAACTTCTATGTTTTCCGGTCATGATACAGTGAGAACAATGCCATGCCCTTAATTTTGGCAGCTTTGCAGTGTGGCCGCTCGTCATCCTATGGAGGGAGGAAGGGTGAGGAGTGCTCACCTCTCCCTGCCCTGTGATTGTCCGGGATCCAATCCGGGCGAGCACCCGGTTGTCTGAATGTACTCTAAGGCCCACAGCATTTTTAATTCTAGCATTTTGACTTTTGTTTTTTTAGCTTTTTACAGCATTTTCAGTGTTTCTTTTTAATAATGCAAAAGCATATTGATATTTTTCCTATAAGGAACATATATACAGCAAGTTACAAATAAAATAAAAATGTTACTACAATACAAAAGAATAAAAAATTAAATATATTTTGAAGGTTGCATAAAATGTTTGTAATAAACTACCTCATTGGGGGACATGTATAATTATTTCTGCTAGTCAAATTGTCTCATTTTGTCATTGTGCCTTATGTATCATTGTTTCCCAGATGTTCTGTGTGACTTTTCACTTATGTATCACTTTTTTGGCTTGTTTTAGCGACTTTTTAGGCGCAAATGTGCACCTGGTCCAGGGCAGGTGCAAAGGAAGGATTTTTTTCATGGACCCTATGTTCACAAGTAAATTGGAATTATTTCACATGCATTAAATGTTAAAATTTTGCACAGTAACCTCTTTTTTTAAATTCAGAAATTTTAGCATTTCATTTTTTTTTTTATTTATTGGTTACTTCTAAGGGTGAAGTCACACATAGCGTTTTAATTACGCTTTAATTGCATTTTGAAACCAATTACAACAGCTGAGGAAGTTAACGCATTGGGGCAGATTTACTTACCCGGCCCATTCGCGATCCAGCGGCGCGTTCTCTGAACAGGATTCGGGTCCGGACAGGATTTCTGAAGGTAGTTTCTCCGCCGTCCACCAGGTGGCGCTGCTTCGCTGAAAATCATCTGAACGCACCGGAATACGCCGAGCTGGACCAGGTGAAGGTAAGCGCTTCCCAAGGGACACATTTTTGGTTATTAAATGCGGCGGTTTTTCCGAATACGTCGGGTTTTCGTTCGGCCACGCCCCCCCCCCCCGATTTCCGTCGCGTGCATGCCAGCGCCGATGCGCCACAATCCGATCCCGTGCGCCAAAATCCCGGGGCAATTCAGGTACAATCGGTGCAAATCGGAAATATTTGGGTAACACGTCGGGAAAACGCGAATCGGGCCCTTAGTAAATGACCCCCATTGCGTTTACTATGCATTTACTATGTCTTTTGTAATTGCAAATGTTAACAGTAATGTAATTAGGCAAATCACCTCTCCTCAGCTGTTGTAATAAGTTTCAAAACGCAATCAAAACGCAATGTTTGACCGCATCCTTAACACCACGTGTGATCGCAGCCTCATATGTCATCATTGCCCTGGGGTGTGTCTAGAGTGTTTGAAAATACAGGACACGGCCTCAAATCCCAAATTAACAGAAGTGTCCACTCCTGTACAGTATATAACCCCCTCACATGGCTTGTGTCCTCTCCTGTATATACCCACCTCACATGGCTTGTATCCTCTCCTGTATATAACCCCCTCACATGGCTTGTGTCCTCTCCTGTACATAACCCCTGACATGGCTTGTGTCCTCATCTGTATATAACCCCCTCACATGGCTTGTGTCCACTCCTGTATATAACCCCCTCACATGGCTTGTATCCTCTCCTGTATATAACCCCCCTCACATGGCTTGTGTCCTCTCCTGTATTTAACCCCCTCACATGACTTGTATCCTCTCCTGTATATAACCCCCTCACATGGCTTGTGTCCTCTCCTGTATATAACCCCTCACATGGCTTGTATCCTCTCCTGTATATAACCCCCTCACATGGCTTGTGTCCTCTCCTTTATATAACCCCTCACATGGCTTGTGTCCTCTCCTGTATATAACCCCCTCACATGGCTTGTGTCCTCTCCTGTATCAAACCCACTCACGTGACTTGTGTCCACTCCTGTTTATAACCTCCTCACATGGCTTGTGATCTCTCCTGTATATAGCCCCCTCACATGGCTCGTATCTTCTCCATTATATAACCCCCTCATGTGGCTTGTGTTTTCTCCTGAATATAACCCCCTGACATGGCTTGAGTCCTCTCCAGTATATAACCCCCTCACATGGTTTGTGTCCTCTCCTGTATATAACCCTCTCACATGGCTTGTATCCTCTCCTGTATATAACCCCTCACATGGCTTGTATTCTCTCCTGTACATAACCCCTCACATGGCTTGTTTTCACTTCTGTATATAACCCTCTCACATGGCTTGTATCCTCCCTATATATAACCCCCTCACGTGGCTTGTGTCCTCTCCTGTATATAACTCCCTCACATGGCTTGTATCCTCTTCTATATATAACCCCCTCATGTGGCTTGTGTCCTCTCCTTTATATAACCCCCTCACATGGCTTGTATCCTCTCCTGTATATAACCCCCTCACATGGCTTGTATCCTCTCCTGTATATAACTCTCTCACATGGCTTGTGTCCACTCCTGTATATAACCCCTCACATGGCTTGCATGCTCTCCTGTATATAACCCCCTCACATGGCTTGTGTCCTCTACTGCATATAACCCCCTCACATGGCTTGTATCCTCTCCTGTATATAACCCCTCACATGGCTTGTATCCTCTCCTATATATAACCCCCACATGTGGCTTGTGTCCTCTCCTTTATATAACCCCCTCACATGGCTTGTATCCTCTCCTGTATATAACTCTCTCACATGGCTTGTGTCCACTCCTGTATATAACCCCTCACATGGCTTGTATCCTCTCCTGCATATAACCCCCTCACATGGCTTGTATCCTCTCCTGTATATAACCCCTCACATGGCTTGTGTCCTCTCCTGTATATAACCCCCTGACATGGCTTGTGTCCTCACCTGTATAAAACCCCCTCATATGGCTTGTGTCCTCTCCTGTACATAACCCCCTGACATGGCTTGTGTCCTCTCCTGTATATAACCCCCTCACATGGCTTGTGTCCTTTCCTGTATATAACCCCTCACATGGCTTGTGTCGTCTCCTGTATATAACCCCTCACATGGCTTGTGTCCTCTACTGTATATAACCCCCTCACGTGGCTTGCGTCTTCTCCTGTATATAACCCCCTCACATGGCTTGTGTCCTCTCCTTTATATAATCCCCTCATGTGGCTTGTGTTTTCTCCTGTAAATAACCCCCTGACATGGCTTGTGTCCTCTCCTGTATATAACCCCCTGACATGGCTTGTGTCCTCTCCTGTATATAACCCCCTGACATGGCTTGTGTCCTCTCCTGTATATAACCCCCTGTCATGGCTTGTGTCCTCTACTGTATATAACCCCCTCTTGTGGCTTGTTTTCTCTCCTGTATATAACCCCCTGACATGGCTTGTGTCCTCTCCTGTATATAACCCCCTCAAGTGGCTTGTGTCCTCTCCTGTATATAACCCCCTGACATGGCTTGTGTCTTCTCCTGTATATAACCCCTCACATGGCTTGTGTCCTCTACTGTATGTAACCCCCTCACGTGGCTTGTGTCTTCTACTGTATATAACCCCCTCACATGGCTTGTGTCCTCTCCTGTATATAACCCCCTCATGTGGCTTGTGTTTTCTCCTGTATATAACCCCCTGACATGGCTTGTGTCCTCTCCTGTATACAACCCCCTCAAGTGGCTTGTGTCCTCTCCTGTATATAACCCCCTGACATGGCTTGTGTCCTCTCCTGTATATAACCCCCTGACATGGCTTGTGTTCTCTCCTGTATATAACCCCCTGACATGGCTTGTGTCCTCTCCTGTATATAACCCCTCACATGGCTTGTGTCCTCTCATGTTTATAACCCCTCACATGTCTTGTGTCCTCTCCTGAATATAACCCCCTCACATGGCTTGTGTCCTCTCCTGTACAGGCGGTCCCCTACTTACTCGACTTACATACGACCCCTAGTTACAAACGGACCTCTGGATACTGGTAATTTATTGTACTTTAGTCCTAGGCTACAATAAACAGCTGTAACAGTTATCACAGGTGTCTGTAATGAAGCTTCATTGTTAATCCTGATTCTTATGACAACCCAACATTTTTAAAATCCAATTGTCACAGAGACCAAAAAAGTTCTGGCTGGGATTAAAATGATAAAATATACAGTTCTGACTTACATACAAATTCAACTTAAGAACAAATCTACAGTACCTTGTATGTAACCCGGGGACTGCCTGTATATAACCCCCTCACATGGCTTGTGTCCTCTCCTGTATATAACTCCCTTAACATGGCTTGTGTCAATGTGGATTTGAGAAAAAAAGAGCTGCCAAAAAATTCACCACAGAGAGACAAAACTATGATACATGTCCCCCATTGTATCATATTTATTTAGGTATTAAATTATGCATTTTTTAATGATAAATGAAAAAAAAATAACCATGAACATAAACTTTACAGACAGTCCGCGGGTTACATGGGTTCTTTAGGTTCGTTCTTAAGTTGAATTTGTATGTAAGTCCGGACAGGTATACTTTATAATTGTAACATTTTTCATATCGTAATTGGATTTTCTAAATAATGTGCTGTCATGGGAACAAGGATTATAAATAAAGCTTCATTCCAGACCCCTCATTGCAGACATGAACTAACGTAAAGCATCCAGAGACCTTCAGCAGAGGTCACCATAGGCAGAGAGGTCCGTCTGTCGAGTTTCCTTAGGTCTAGGAGGGGCTGTGTTTAACCTTTCAACAAACTTTAAATAAGTTATGAGAAGGAACAATATTGGGGTATTTATCTAGGGTGGTATGTCGTACAAGCGGTCGTGGGTTGGGCCCTGCACCCGATATATACGAGACCCGAGTTTTTGAGTATGTCTGGCGCGATCTATGGGCCACATAATATACCAGCACTTGAGAAATCCCCTTCAAATTATACAATGTGACTTTTTTATGCAGATGTCTCCTCTGCAGGCTCTCTCTTTAATTCTCACTAGCTACTAAGATGCCTTTAATAAAGTTCTGCTTTATTCTATGGACTTCCATATACTAGAATGGTTGGTGAGTGAATCATAGACCATGCAGTGTCCTGACTGACCATACTGGCAGGGATTGGACTCCATGCATCATAGTGATAGCAGCTCCAACACTGTAATTATTACACTGATGACACTGCAGTTTAGCAGGGAAGTAGGGACTCCTTGCATCATATATCACTATGATGCAAGGAGCTTTGTTCCAAGCAGTGTGGTCAGTCATGCACATGATACAGCTCAAAGAAAGATTCAGCAGAGATTTCTCAGTTTCAAAGGAGAGAGAAACCCAATAAGGAATTTTTTTCTTATATGATATATTAAAGATTTTAAGCAAAGTGATATGCAAAAATTTATGTTTTTAATGACATGAAACAAAGCCCTGAATACAACTTCATAAAATGTCAGAATGCTGATTGTGAGCTAAATACAGTTATCAAGTCCAGCATTGGTGTCTTAGCTTAGAACTACTATTTTGGCTGAATAGCCCCAAATTGACTTGAAAATCTTAGGTATTCATTCTGGAAAGAGTGAAGGCTTAAATTAAAGGGGGACCAAAAACACAGCACATTTATAGCCATATTGTATAAGCAGTAAAAGAAATATGGAAAATTATCAGTATAGTACCAATAAAATATAACATGTAAAATAAAATCTAAATTTATTTTATATAAAAAATAAAACAAAAAAAAATTAAAAACAAAACAGAATGAATTACTTCCTCTAGATCCATACACATACTTACAAATTGTAGCCACATAATACAACTACCCCCAATGCCTTGACATAAGATGAGCTTTTATTATCACTCCTATGTGACCAACTGCAAAGTTTTACAGGATACTAGTGTTCCCAGTGCTATTAATTCCTCTCCCACTGCAATGAGACCTGGGGATTTGTCCTCCTTCAGCTTCTTAGAGGGTATAAAGCAGTTAAGGAATTCTGCAATAACCCAGGCTTTTTATGTATGTTAGCACGGGAAGCATAACAGATTTACCATAATATCCTCTGGGTTGTTGCCTAGTAATAAAACCAATGTGCACAGTAACATAAAATGCATGTGCATTCTTCCCCCTCTATAACAATCACATAAACTATAGAAAGTGAATTTACATTAACGGAGGCTTAAATTTTGTGTGCCCCCCTTTTTCTGCCTCATTTTGGGCCCCCCTTGTTTCCTTTCTTTCATTAAGATTTTTTTTGTATTTATTTCATGACTTTAGGGAGCACATGAGGACACAATGCTATACTTTACCAATTGCTGAAATATGCAGCCCTCCAGCTGTGGACAGCATTAACTGGGGTATTTGTAATGTATAGTTTGTGGTTTGAAAACTTGGCACAGAGAACAATCAACCTGAATAAGTCTGCCCTGCTCACGCTGAGGCCGTATAGATCATGCTTCACGTACAGTTGCTTTTTTGAACTTCGATTACCCGTTTGCAAAGAAATAATCCTTCAATCTAAAACAAAAAAAAAAATGAAATCAAGGCACATAGAATTTCAATAGACATAATAATCCAGTAAGATGAGAAGTATCTAATGCTCCTGGAAACCATACATACACAACAGTCTTTTTGAGGTCATTCTTTCCGGGGCATAAAATATCACACAACTTCACTGCATGATATGTAAAGAAAATATAGAATTTCTCTTCTGAAAATAAAAAAAAACCTTTGATCTGCTTAAAAAAATAGTTAGGTCATTTCCTAAATTTCTACACATTTTGTTGAGTTTTCTTCCTTTAATGTTATATACAAAAGAAATAAATTTGTCTATAAAACATTTAAAAGTATAATAAACCAATTACATCAGGTTAAAGAAATAAACACTGAAGAGGATTTCTAGAAATACATTTATTACATGTGGGGCTAGGATTTTTTTTTTCTTTTTTCTTTTCTCTTGATTTTTTGCTGAATTAGGTTGCATTCAGACGAACATAGGAAAAAAACAACAAAAATAGACAAAATGTGGCGGTAACGTCTATAAAATGGAGTGTCTACATTAATACTGAAATTTGACTCGACTCCACGTTAAGCATTATGGTTTATTGGTAATGCAAACAAATAAAACTCAATAAAAATTATTAAAATTATGGTCCTTGTTAATGCGTTTCGGGAAACACCCCTTTCTCAAAACCTTAGGACTAATCAAATGGTGCTTAGAGCAGGCAACCTTATATATGCAACAGGTGTATAGTACTGGCCAATGGTAAAGCTTATAGGCTGCACCATAAATCATATACATGTACAGTATATACAAAATTGAATCCTAACATATCAAATCAAAATACTCACTTAATTGTAAATCAGGGGTTAACAAAACTTACAGGAGGTATGTTAATGGTAAAACAAAACAAAAAGCGGTAAAACAAAACAAAATGGCTGCCCACCAAAAATTAAAAAATTTACCGAAACGCATTAACAAGGACCATAACTTTAATTATTTTTATTGAGTTTTATTTGTTCGCATTACCAATAAACCATAATGCTTAATGTGGAGTTGAGTCAGCATTTATGTAGACACTCCATTCTATAGATGATAGCACTACACTAGCAGCATCCACAGAGCTGCACCGGAGGTCACAGTGTGCACAGGGATCCATCTGAAAGTTGGGAACTGCTCGTACCTATTATGTACACAGTAAATGGAAGTATTGATGCACTGCAGAATGCATTGTCTTTAGTTCTGATCTCTAACAATCCAACACCCAGTCTAAGCTATTGTATGGCCCAGGACAACCCCTTTAATGGCTTACTTATGTGATGGCCATGTATGTGATGCTACCAACAAAAATCTTAAATTATTTTTGTTACTTCCTTTTTATAATAATGGATTTGGTAAGTTGATAACACTCAGCCATGACAATCTCCTTAACATCCTTTAAAATAGGTATCCGGATTGACAAACGTATATTAGGACAAGTAAGGAAAGAATATGGACCTAAATAGACTTTGAAGTAAAGTTCTCTTACTGCTAGTATTTATCACATCATAGTGACATCATGCAAGCAGCTGACGTCATGGTGTGTGTGCGACGGGACTGCGCGCTGAGCCGGAGCTGAAGACAGAAGAAAAAACCTGGGAGATTCACTCATCTCTAACCTGTACTGGTATTTTAATCAAGATATTTTCCCATTCCTTCTATACTGGCAATGATCTCCCAAAAATTATATGATACTGACTGCTCCTCTTTTCCATATCTTAGAATATACCTTCTAAACTTCATTACAGATAATCACTATAACCATATTTGGGCAGAACAGTGTCAAATCGTAAAAGTTGATCAATTTGTAGAGTTTGTTCAGAGTTCAATCCTAGTGCTATCAAACCCAGGGCTGGTTTTAGAAAAAAAGGGACCCTAGGCAAAACTAAAAGTGGGGCCCCAAAATAAAACTATTTTATAAACAGCCACAGTCAGTAAGAGGCTCCTTTTGACCTGCACAATAACACTTTGTAGTTATAACCAGTAGTATGGTAAGTATCTGTAATATGGGACTGTAGGAGAATGTATAGGAGATAGACAGATGATAGGTAGATTGATGATAGAAGATAACTATGAAAGACAATATAGAGCTATAGATAGATGATAGACAAATTATAAGATATAGATAACTAGACAGATAGATATATAGAAAGATATATAGACATGAGATAGATGATAAGCATCTTCACCCAGGCATTCACCCATTAAAGGAGCAATATGGGAATTATGGGTATCAAAAGAGCAATACATCCTCTGCCAACAAAAATCCACATGCAGTGGCCCCTTTAGCACAGGGGGCCCTGTGCAAATGATCAGTTTGCTGCTCCCTAATGCCGGCCCTGATCAAACCATCTGTATTTTTTGTAGCTCTTATCATCAAATCATCACAATTTCCCAGCTACTGCCTTGAAATTCGTTCAGGACAAACTGACCACACCAGGATGCATCCTAGTGCAGTCAGCTTATTTTCACAAACTCATTGAGGGTCATTTATCTTATCTCTTTTTCCTTTTTTTCCATCTGCTACTTTTTTATTGTGTTAAATGGGTTTTTATTTACAGATCTTTTTTTTGCGACATGTGTTACAAATGTCCATTTTCCAAGTTCTCCTTAAGTATGATTATGTCTGGAGTTTTTTTGTGCCAAAAAATGTCAAAAATTTTAGACTATTTGAAAAGTTAAATGTCATTTGCGACATTTAGAACATCTGGAATAGAAGATTAATGTGTCTTACTGACAAACAAATGTCTGGCGGACCTCAGTGCACATTCAAAAAGTCCCCAAAAAGGCGTAAAAATTGCAATGCGCCCAAAAAAAGTCTCAAAAAATAAATCTGAAAACTAGAATGGACTATCTATGTGTCGGACAGAGTGCAATCCGATGACAAATCGGACTGCACTTGCATGAAAATAATGTTTGTGAGCAAGGGACCTTGTACATATACTTTTATACATAGTGTTAAGTGAGTAAAGAATATTGGTTAAAACAACCAAAAGGATAATGAGCTGCAACAGCACAAAGTAATCATCAAGGAAAACAATAGAAAGTACCCATTGTGTCTGATGTCTCGGTTCAGGTCAACCTGTGCTCGATGCTCTGCAAGGTGACACTTAAAAAGGGTTCTTGACTAAATAAAGAAAACCACTCACTACACAATATGTTGTAACACTTTATTCTTTAATAAAACATGATTTTTGTTACTTGCTACGGAAATCAATAGTGAAGGTTAAGAGCAGCTATACACAGAATATGCCATTGACAAGTCTATTCTATATCCTATTCAGCTGATGAGTATTATTATAGGACAGTAGAGACAATTGTAAGAGGATCTCATATGCCAAACGTATATAGACTGATAAGTTACAAGTTACTACTAAGTAATTTCCTCTTTTATACCAGCTAAAGCATTAAAGCTACTGCAGAAATTGAAGAAGCAAATAAGAAATAAATTAATAACATTAAACTTAGGGGAAGAACTGTTCTAATGGGTTTGTGTTCTTCGTATTGATCATTGAATATATACTACACAGTTTTACTGGTAAACATAGTCAGCATAGTTTTACTGGTCCAATATTCCATAAACATTTCTACCTTTGATGTAAAGCTATCCATATCAATTATCCAACTATCCAATTTTGTATTTTAAAACCAAAAGTCCAAAAGTGAAAACCAATGATATCTAGAAATGAGAATGCTACTGAAGGAGCAATAATGCTCACTTACTTTGCAACAAATTAGACGTAGATAAATAGAAAGAACATTTTTGTAAAACAGCTTTCCGAGAAGTTCTTCCTCTACATATTGTTGCTCGAAGTGGACTGCAAACTAGAAAAAAGCTACTAGAAAATTAAGATTAAGTCACAGTTAGGCACATTTACTAAGGGCTTTGTGCCGCACTTTTGTTGGACTGTGCACGTTCTTCTAGGCTTAAATGGTTTGCACAGATATTTAAAGGGAACCTGTCACCAACGCACTATTTTACACTAATAACATGTGCCAAAAGCCCATAACATGACAAATGCATATGTGCATTTGTCATGTTTATGGCATGTGTACATCAGCTAATATCATTATTATATCAACGTACCTGGCTCCCTGCCAAGGTCCCCCTAAAGTCCTGGGGCTGGGATTCAAATTCAAACTCATCCTTTAGCGGTGCCCACACACTGAAGCTCCCCAACCCCCATGTGGCATCAAGGATGGGCGGCCACTAGGAACCGTGGGAGGGAAACTTGATTCCTGGCTGCCCCTCTGTGACATTAGCTCAGCATTGCAAGCATTGTAGGCACTTGCACAGTGACCTGTATCTTTTTGGCTCTCACTACTCATGTCAGAGAGATAGAGCTCTCCACGCAAGCACTGGCAATGCATGCAGCGGTGAGCTGACATCACAGAGTGGTGGCACTTAAGAATCAGGTTCCTAATGGCCGCTTGTCCGTGATGTCACATGGAGGGGGGGTTTCAGTGTGTGGGCAGCTCTAAAAGATGAGGAGCAGACAATGGTTTGAATTTCAATCCCAGTCCCTGGGACTTCAGGCGAACCTTGGCAGGGAGCCAGGGACGTTGGTATAATGACGATATTAGCCGATGTACACATGCCACAAACATGACAAAAGCACATATGCATTTGTCATGTTATGGGCTTTTGACACATGTTATTAGTGTAAAATAGTGTGTTAGTGACAGGTTCCCTTTAAGAAGTGTCTATGCTGCTATTGTGTCACACGCAACCCTTTTGTGGCACAACTGCGCCGGCTTCCATGCGACACAAATTAGGGGACGTACCGTTGGATGGTCCTACTGATTCGGACCCAGTATTTAACTTGCAATTCATGTCGCAGTCCCTTTGTTAAAGGTGCTCCACAAAAAAAAATGGTGAATTTAGCCTCCCATTTCTAGCAGTAAAGCTGTAGAATACAAGTAGAGGTGAGGTCCCCTTTTAAATATGCTGTTTAGCTGCTATTGAGAGTAGAAAATAGGCATGTAAAAGATTACACTGTTCAGAGATCTCCTTGAGCCTCGGAGTTATGTGAGACCACACAAGGGGAATGTGCCCTTCCGAATTATATTTAATTTAGCAAACAGTAAAGAAAATCCTTTTTTCCATGTGAATTCTCTTTAGCATTTTATGTCTCATAACTTTCAAGTTTCTTTCACTCGAATGACTTGAATTCTCCGAGTCTAATTGAATAAGACTTATAAGCTGACCTGAGAGACTGTATGCTACAGCCTGTCCTCTCACCACTTCTGTCCTGTTCACACTGCTATCTTTGCACATTGATTTCCATTGGGTGCTGGAAAACAACAGTGTCATATAAATGAGTCCATTGACTTCATGCAAATAAATTATACTGGGCAACTAAAACGTGCAGGTGGCAATGCAAAATAACATATGTTCCAAACGCCCATTAATAAGCAGATGCGAAAGAACATTAACACACATATTTATGTATTATTTTATGGAGTATTAAAGCATTTACAGACCGAAATTTATGGAAGACAACAAAAACCAAGAGATATAAAATAGGAAGTGATGTTTACAGACCTAGATTTATGGAAAAGCCAAATGTTGCACATTTACAATCGACATCAAGGTTAAAGGAAATCTACCATTAAAATCAAGAATGATAAACCAGGGACACTTGCTCATTAAGCTAATAAGTCAGAAGGATAGCTGACCCAGTGTCAGGCCACCACATTTCTATCTTTAAATGAAACTGTCATCAGAAATTGTCCTTATAAACCACTAGCAGTATGTTGTCAAGCAGCTGAGCAGCTTCTAGATGATGTTTTTTTAAGCCTAGGTGTGGTGGCATCTTCCAGGAAATCAACTTTAAAGTTAGATGTAAACTGGTTTTATGAAGTCAAGGAGGTGGAGAGTTTAACACTGAAGTCAAGCTTTCCCTGCCTTAGAAGACCCCCTTCACTGTAATTGATGGTCCTGCATCCAGGGACATCATTGATCAGATCTCCTGAAGTCTGGTACATAATGTCAATCACATGGTACAAGGTATTCAGAGGCAGGGAGAGCTTGACTTCAATATTAAAGGAAACCTACCACTGCTCACATAGTTAAATCATGCGAGCAGACCACCCTGTAGGCTACCTAATGCTGATGCCAGCAAATAGTTTAGTTAGGCTCGACGAACTTTGGTTTAGCTAAAAAAAATGCTTACATATGTAAATGAGCCCTCCAGTGCTACCCTACGTCAACTTCGGGTTGGTGATGGCATCCGATGTTTAATTATTCCAGCCTCCTTCATATTACACGTCCTCCTTCAGGTGCTCATGGAAACGTATCACGCATGCGCAGACACTAAGTCTCGCACAGCCAGCCGTCGATAAGTGCCGAGAGCTTGGTGACGTCATGGCTCTCGGCACCTGACTAAACTATGTGCCGGCATCAGCATTGAGTAGCCTACAGGGTGGTCTGCGAGCAGTGGTAGGTTTCCTTTAAACTCTCCGCCCCTGACTATACAACTAACTCCAAAGTAGATTTTCTGGATGATGACACCACAAAGGGTCAAGAAAGAAACATCTTCTAGAAAGTGTTCAGCTGCTTTATAACATACTGGTAGTGGTTTATTAGGCCAATTTCTGATGATAGGTTCCCTTTAATCACTCCTGAAATTGTACATAGATGTAGTTTAGATTGATCTTCTCAGTTCTCTGTGATGAACTTATTTCAACCTCTCTATCTCCTACACTTACACGGTGAATAATTCCCTTGTGTTATATTATAAATATTCTCAACATATGATGCAGTGTTAGAGTTCCGTGAGGAGTGAATTGGGAAATACTTCCCCAGCATTATGGAGAGTGATACAGATATATCTGCTGTATTCAAGTTCTGATGTAAAAGCCAAGAGTGCCCAGAGATTGGAAGCAGCCAATAACAATTTGTACATTTGGAGCAGTACCATACATCCTAACAGCTTCCTTTTAAGTTGTGATCTCATCCTTCTATCACCGCCAAGCGAGAAGATAGTATGTTACTATGTTTTAAATTGATACATTTGCTTTTAGTATGTTGGCTAGCTCAAACAAATCAGGGCATACTATACATAACATGCACAATAGAGAAAAAAAAACAACAGCGGCACTTGCTGCTGTCTGCTAAATAACGTGCCAGGAGCTAATGATTCCCAAAGCTCATAATTGCTGGTTTAGGCTGGCAAACTGGTGAGGGATGTTCTAGAGAGCTGCTGTATGATTATCTTCTTATAAGGTTCTTTAGGTTTGTTCTTAAATTAAATTTGTATGTAAGTCAGAACTGTATTTATAATAATTGTAACTCGAGAAAATTTCTTTTTGCCCCAGCAACAATTTTCAAATTTTACAAAATTACATTTTTGCTGTAATGGAAACAAGGATTATAAATATAGCTTTGTTACACATATCATACAGCTGATCATTGCAGCCTGGGACTAAAGTAAAGCATCCAGAGAGCTTCACCAGAGGTCACAGTGGGCAGAGAGATCCGTCTGTAACTAAGAGTCGTCTGTAAATCAGGTGTCGTTAAGTAGGGGATCGCCTGTAGTTAGATAGCAACTGTTTATAAAATGGCATTGCACAGAGACTCTCTGAAAGAATTAGATATATTATCATTCCTTAAAATTAAAACCATCGCTCTTAACCAAGAACTTCCATTAAAATTATTTTAAGCTATGCATCTGTAAACAGTGCTAACAAAACTAAAAACCACAATCTATACAATGGGGTTTGATTTACTAATTTAAAAAGGCAGATTTAAGAGAAAGTTGGTACAGTTTCTGTTGTCAAAAAGGTTGTCCGGTTATGTTAATTTTTGGACTATTGCCCCCATAGTAAAAATAATAAAGAAGTAATACCTACCTTGGTCTATGTCTCTGGTACAGCACAGCACCTCCTGTTGCTGCCAGTTAAGAGGTTTATCATTGACTTCACATCGGCATAGTCCTCCCACTACAGCCACTGGGTGCAGCCTGTATTAGGCTGTAGTGGGTGTGCGATGCCACAGTGGTGGGAGGCCCTGCGCCTGAGCAAAAACATAGACGGTGGTAAGTGTTCGATCTTTATTGTTTATAAACCACCTTGTGGCCAATGAAAATTAAACTGACCAAAACCAGACAACTCCTTTAAACTATGGCTACCAACAGTATGAGTGAGGTTAGACTAGACCAGATTAATCACTTAACATTAGGCATAGTGATAAATCTAGACTTTTAGGTAGTGTTGAATTTATAGTTTTCCTATGGATACTCAACCAATGTTAACAAGCAATTTTACACACAGTGTTAAGTCAATCAATGGCCTCAATGGTAATGTGGACTTGTCCTCATCAGTCATGCGTGGTTTGACTATAGGTCATCGTTTAGTGATTGGCTGTAGTGGTCAAAGACTGCCAACATTGGGTACCAGGCTGCAACTGCATATACTGATGATCTGATGAACAGTGAAGGGATAAGATCATGTTTAGTATTGATAACATATTGACAAAATAAATTATAAATTCATAACAGAGCTCACCTCTCACCCACACTAATCTCAAGTGGTGGTTGCTGACGCCCCTCAAATGGCCAGGCCACATGCAGAGTTTGCTGCTCATGCACAGCCAACTTTCCATTCAGCCTGGTGCCATCACTCCTTTAACTACTTTTCAACATTAGTCCTGGTATGGTGTCTTGTTTTTAGTCTTAGTTAGGGCATCTCTTTCTTTATTACAACTACTTTAAAGGGAACCTGTCACCAGAAGAGGGATTATTAGTTGGAGACAGATTCCAATAGCTTATGTTGTGCTGATTTTAAAAAATGTCTTTGTTATCAGTTTATAATAATTTAATTTACATTACCAGGCTCCCTATGACCAGGGTGTGGTAAATCCTAGGGAAGGTGCAGCTGCAGCTTGTGTGTGCCCTTGTCTCCTCATGTCTTCTTCCTCCACACCATCCCCCTCCCTCCCCTATCTGTTCAATACACATGACAGGAAGTGCTAAAGGCAGAGGGAGCTGGATGACTGTGGAAGAGAAGAGACAGACAGACACAGGCTGCAGCTATCCCTCTCCTGGGACTCACCACATGCTTCTGGCAGGAAGCAATGTAATGTGAATAAAACTTATATAACTTACTGAAATGATTAAGAATGCTGATAAAGGCATCTTTAAAATCAGGATGGAACCTGTCACCAGCTAAAAATGACATACCTTTACAGGTTCCCTTTAAGCATGGTATACAACAGAACAGATGATAGTTGAGACTTTAGAAGTGGCATTTTATTATTATTAATGTGAGCCAGCAGGGTTTAAGAGCCAGCAGGGCCATACTACCATTTTTTTAACACGAAAAGCTGAGAAGGTAATAACTTCCTGTTATTGAATTTGGTTAAATTGGTCTGCAGCGCAAATGTCTGTCATTTGAAAGTGAAATACTCCATGAAAGTATTGTCTACATCTGTCTACATCAAAGCGATGTCTGCAAATTTAATAAAAACAAAAATATTTCACATTTATCCTCAAATTGTTTTACTACCATAAATTAGGAAAGTAGAGAATAACTTCAGATTGACATTCGGTTTCCTTCATTTAATAACTATTTGTGACAGCTGTCACAGATGATGATAACATACTGGAAAGTTTAACAGCCAAGAGACTATATAAATCCAGCTGTCATCCATCCTATATCGCAATCTTGTAAATACTTCTGTGTTTGTCTTCTTAGTGGGAGGCATAGATACACTTCCTACTACTTTGCTATATCTGATATTTCAGCTTCATTAGCTGACACATGTTCCATTAAGCTTTTTCTAAGCAGACGATGGCTTGAACATTTGCAGTGTTCTTTATACATTGTTCAGTCAATCACAGAAGATAGCACCTAGTTATTCAAGGTGCATCTGTCACATCAATAAATGTCCAGTCTCCACTGAGCTTTTGCTGTAATGCAGTTTATACTACGGATATTTTGGGGTGCATTTTTCTTTTTTACAAAAATGCATCTTTTTGGAATAATAAATATATATATATACATATATAAAATAGATATTTTGAATTTTTGTAACATTAAAATTTGCAACTGCTTCTGACTACATGGTTGTGGATTAGCAACCAGGGTTGATTAAACTTAGAAAAAGTCACTTAGTTTTATAATTTGATCACAATTTTTTAAGGTTTGGGATTGGAATACAGGGGTTGGGAACTACATGTAGCATAAGGATCCTCTTAGGGTTGGCTGATACATGACACGATTGTGGAAAGTGGTATGTAGGGAACTACAGGTTAAATTTGGGATCTCATAGCTTGTCCTGTTTCTGGTGTCCATATACAATGTCCCCCACAATGGTATTCATAGATAGATCATGGAAAGTGGCCTCCATAGTTTGGGATTGTGACATTATATCATTGTACCTTGTCTCCTTTTTTGTCACAGAGATCAAATTTAGACCAAAATCACACTGTATTGAAAAGATGCAACCACATCGAAACATTGCTGTCTACATTTGGGAATCTGTTCCTTCTAGAATAGATATACTGGTTTGGCGCTAATCCCACATCATGTCATTAGGCTTCCTGAAAGTCATGCTTGATGGTAAGGGGGCTGCATTACAAAGTAGCAAAAACAGGTATTCTTTTCATTGTCCCATCCTGCAAAACTTATTTGCTTATTTCCCAGAATTCACTAGTGGAGCATCAATGGCTGTAAGTCTCCACACGCCTGCAAGGAATTCTTACTTGGCAAAGGAAAGCTCTTACTCCCCGATGCAGATAAGCAAGTCAAATTTCTAGCCAATGCACCATGGGAGTATGGGAAAACTTGATACACCAGAAGTTGGGTAACCTTGATATATACATTAGGTAGGACCATAGCATCCTCAAGATGCTAAATATCCATTGTGTGTTTCTCTGGAGTGTGATTTACTGCTATTTTTTTTTTTGTTGAGTCTATCTTCCACACACCCACTGTAATAGTACAATATACTGTAGGACAAATGAAAGAAGCCAACACTGTCTGATATTGTAGCTAACCCCTCTAGAAAGCTTTCTATGTATATATGAAGCAATGTTTTAGCAAAGTTTCACCTTTGTATAACTAAAATATTTATATGTCACAAAAGGCAATTAAAGGTTGATGGACCCAAACAAAACTAGGGAGTAATATCCATGTGATCCAAACTGCATGAGTCATTAGGATACAAATATTTATGAGTTAGCTTCACACCAGACTAAACTATCTCTAGTTATGTCATTAGATACCAAATCCGCTTTACTTGTTAAATCCTTCAAGTTTTCCTTTTATAGGAGTCTCATTTGTATAAATTAATTACAGCTCCAAATTTATATTCCCCAGCAAAACAACTTATTTTTTTGCCGGCTCTTAGCAGGGTGCACCTGTGATGCCCCCTCACTTTGAAGATCCAGCCAGCACTTGTTAAATTGCCCCCCACCATCAGAGTTGTAAATCATATTAGCGAGACTTCCCATAGCTGCTTTACAACACATTCCACGCATTTTCCAACAGTGATGTCAAAGCCAAAGTGGAACACAGATAAAGACAGGTCAAAGAGTTCTCTTTGTATCCTTATTCTAAGTTATTTATGACAAAGATACAGCCCTCGGAGCGAAAAAACACTTCCCTGTGCACAGCAAGTGCTGACAAATTCATCTTCATCATTAGTATGTGCAGAAAATTCAATGAAAGCTCTTAACCTAGAGGGAGAGAAATGAGGCCCAGTAAGGTCTGAACTGTAAACAAGAATGACGGTAATGTTTTACAACCAAGTGGAAAGAAGGATGACTGAGATCTTTCTACAAAGCGATCAACAGCAAACCCCCGAAAAGGGCAGCATGGAAATAATTTACCATATCTGTACTATGGAGAACAATGCGACCATTATAACATTAGTAATACATTATCAGAATTGATGAAGTTGTTTAATACTATTCTTAGGAAAAATCATCAACATAAGAATGATGTCTAACATCCAACATTGATCACCGAAAAAAACAGCTCCACAACCCATGTAGTGGCCATGGAGGAGTACTGCACACAACTCTGGCACTGATTGGATTCTGCATTGATTCTATTGCTTTGTTCTAATACTGCACAAAAAGGATGATAAACACTCAACAAGTATGCAGACGTATAAGTACATTTAAGAATGCAAACATAAAACATGCATTTTTACAACCTGGCCTGATTAGACTACACAGCATGATTATGTTTTTTTGACCCTGCTCTCATTTGACCTGTTTCTTAGTGAAACTTTTGTACCCAGCAGGTTGGAAAAAACAATCAATGTAACCTACGATCTCTAGATTAACCTTCCCATAACTGATTGAAATTGACATTGGACTCTCTGACTTACCCCCCTGACATTGTGCCATTCTGACATTCTCTTCCTTTGGCATTTCTCTGGTGTATTAACCCCTGCCCTATACGTGTTTGCTCCTTTTGTAATGGCTACTCTGCACATGCAACCTAAAAAACTCAAGGCATAAAAATAGCGGATCCCTGCAAAGGGTTTAAAGGGTTGGGGTCTCCTACAATGTTAGGGTGCAGTGTGCAGTATTTTCCTCATACTTTTAAACGGGGACTACCATCTCCCACCAGGCGTTGCAGTCTTCTGCCAGTATGTTTTACAGAAATATAATAATAATAATAATTCCTTTATTTATAACGTGTACACAAATTCCGCAGCGCTACACAGTGTTTGCCAAATAAGTAATATACTGTGATTTCCAACATACATTTATTATTTCAGTCCATTCTGCCATTTTTAAGTTACTCCCAGTGTAATCCATATGCTCTTGAATTTTTCTATATGCTGCCAGAAGATTGTAATGATTGGGGAAGAGGTAGACCCCATATAAGAAATATTGTGATATTCTAAATTTCTGTGAAATATCTGTACCAATTTCAACATTTTTAATATGTTTTCAATTTGCATAAAGCTATGATTTAATTTCTAGTATGAATCTAAAACGTATACTGCAGCCTTCTGATATTGAGCTGCTCCTATGTTCAGCATGAACATCAGTATGTAGTTAACATATGGCAAATCGAATAATAAAGTGTAAACCGTAGGAAGCAATCAGCCTCTATTACCCATATTCAGTCAAGTGAAAGACACAAGAAAAGCTGTGAAATAAATGGTTGCTTTTTGACAACAGTTTGGTTCTGGGAAGGGAATTCCATACAAGTGTCTACGTGTATTTTACAAATATCTATCCTGTAGCTCATAGTAAGCCAGTGTTTAGCTAATTCTAGTTTTTTCTGGTCACTACCGGAAGGGATAGAATTAGATGTTTTTCAATGCCTGCCTGCTTGTTGTTAGTAAGAGCGAGCTCTTCCATGGTGACAGAACATACAACCTTTTGAGATACCATCACATATAAAAATATGTAACGTTTACAACAAAGTTGCCAGATCATTCCTTTATAGGGAACCATTTACCGCATATTCCACAAACACAGCTATTGGCAGGTTTCATAGAGCCTGACACCCTTTTTTAGCTATAAATTGTTCCCCTCAGTTTCCCATTTATTCAGCTTTATAATTTTACCTAGTATCCAAAATTGTCTGTAGCGAATCGAGGTGGACATGGCCTCCTTGTGATGAATCGAGCTGCCAGAGGGCGGGGCTTGAGTCCTTCCCGCTTGAGCTGTGGCGGGCTGAATTTTCTCCAACGCCACAGAGCTCTGAGGCAGGATTCGCACCATATGCGCAAGGGTGGAGCTTAGCCCATGCATCCTCGGGGTTCCCACGGGCTGGAATTAATTGCTGTGTAGCACAGAGTTTTGCAGCAGTTAACCCTTTCAATGCTGCAGTGGTGCTCTTTCAGCAGATGTAGCAGAGCTGACAAAGTTCTTTGCGGGGATTAACCTCATAGGTGCTGGAGCAGAGCTCTACAGCACATGGCAGCAATAAAACAGTCTTTCTTGTAGATCACAATCTTTTGGGCCTTAACCCGGATGGCAGTAGGGTTAGTCAGCACAATCTTTTAATAAAAGGACAGTCTATAGTGCCAGTATAAGGCACAGAAGTAAATATCCTGTTTGTGACGCCACTTGCTACATCCCCAACCGGGGCCTAGCCTTTTCTTGGGGGACCTGGAAGCAGCCGGGGCCCAGAATACCGGAGTGGCTGGTGGTTGCGGCCTTGGGTATGCTGATGTCATGGTGCTTGGTGTGGGGATCGGAGGGCAGTCCTACAGCCTCTCCAATCACATTCCAGTGTACATGGTGAAACACAATTGGCTGATAACTCATACCCAATTAACCCTTGCCTTTCCAGGTAGGATCTACAGCTGATTATTACCTCAGACTTACTGCACTACCAATTAGGCAAGTTGCACAGGCTCACCAGCTGGGGAGAGGCAGATAGAGGGCCCTATTCGCAACTACCCCCCTTGCCTATACATTGGCAGGGGTGTTACACATGGTGCTGTATATATAGAAAACTATTCTTCCAGGGATTGTAATGTTTCTGGGGAAGAATAGCATCACACGTATGTCACCTGACATATGGTGTGGGTACGCAGTAGCACACATGATGTTATTGGCCAATGTGTCTTATATTTGCTATGTACTGTAGTGCTGATGTGTATGTATCATGTGTCTCGGGAGGGAAGGTACAGGATTAACTGGGCTATTCCCAGCACACATCCCCATTTTCACTTCTGGTAACTGTGATCCTATTTTATTCCAAGTTTTTCTCATGCAACAAAAATGCATTTCTTTATCTTAGATAAGGCTAAGTGGAAATATTAATCAAAGGGACGATAATCGATTGTGACATAGTAGAAGTCATTGTGTGCAATAATAAGATTATGTCACTATGGCTCAGCCCCTAAAATGTCAATTTTACAGTTGTTTCTAGACAAGTAAAACAAAAACTAAAAATAATATTTATATCAAACTCAACGTAAAAAGAAAAATGACTCTGAGATATCCCTAATTCATTACAACTATCCACCATCTCCACAGCGGGCAGCAAATGTTGTAGGCAGATGCATAACTTTGCGTGTCTTCTTTTGGAAATAGCATCACTGACCATAAAAGTCAATAGGTCACCAGGACCCACCTGCCATCATCATGTCAGAAGCAGGAGGAAGAAAGCGCATATAGTAAATTGTCAGCTTTGCAGAATGTGCCCTCGGCTCAGCTGCCAAAATACAAGAATACAAAAACAAAAAAGGGTAACATAAATAGAAAAAAAAATTAAGAAAGATGTAAATATAAACAGCTCAAGTATATAAATCTATTTCTTATTTTTCTTTAATTGTAAAAAGTGATTAGGCGATGTAGAAGGCATAATCACGCTTGGCCCAGGAGCTTTAGATGGACCCATATGACCAGATTTTACATTGGGGCAGCAGCATTAAGTGATGCCTTGATTATAGTTTTTGAGAATGATAGGAGCAGCATTGTCCTTTACTTAATAAAGGATGAAGCCAGACTCATTTTGAGTACAGGCAGCGGACTGGCTCCTACTTTTGCCTTATTATTATAGGAATACATAGGATGGTTGAGATGTTGAATGCCTAATATGTATCAAGTACAGTGAGGTTACTCAGTCACGCATGAAGCATGCATGGCCTGGGGGCCCATCTAGTGTGGGGACCACCGGTGTATCCACCTGTTCCCCTGCAGGCCAATCTAAGCCTGTTTACAGATAACTGGTATTGCCACATCTGTAAGATGGGAAACAACAATAATCTTAATTTCTATAGCGTCATCATATTATGTAGTGCTTTACAAACTATAAGGGACATATACACATAAAATACTATGTTAGATAGTACAAACAGTCATATGGAACAATAGAAGTGAGGGCCCTGCTCGGAAGAGCTTACAGACTACCAGAGTAAAAGGGAGGAGGACACAGGATGGGTTAGCAAAGAGAGAGTTGAAGTTTTATACAGTTAGGGAATGGGATGGGATTGCCTAATGAGATGGGTTTTATGAGCATGTTTGAAACTTTTGCAGTTGGGTATAAGTCTGATAGTCCAGGAGAAATGGAGCAGCACAGGAGAGGTCCTGGTGACGTGAGTGGGGGGGTTCTAATTAAGAAGAAAATAATCTAAAATCACTGGCAGATCGTAGTACAAAGGTTGGGCGATAGACTGAGATGAGAGAAGAGAGGTAGAGAGGTGCAGCATTGTGCAGAGCTTTGTGGATGAGGTTGATTATTTTAAACTGTATTCGGAAGGAGACTGGAAGCCAGTGCAGTGACTGGCACAAACTGGTGGCATCCGTGTAGCCTTTGGTCTGAAAGATGAGCCTGGCTTCTGCATTAAGAATAGATTGGTGAGGAGAGATTTTTATGAGTAGATGACGATTAGTAAGGAGTTACAGGAATCTAGGTGAGAGTAAATCAGATAGCCAATTAGCAATGGGCGGATTCTAGAAATGATTCTGAGATCCAAGCGGCAAGAGCAAGCAATTGATTGAATATAAGGTGCAATGGACAGGCTGGAGTCTAGCACATGTTAATTTAATAAAACAAAATTTACAAAGTTATACCAAATAAACCCCTCCAGCTGTTAAATTACAAAATACAGATGGGAAGGTCCCCTTGTACTACTTACATTATCTGGATGTGGCATGAAGGACAGTTAAGACAGGTTATTTACTGCAGGGCCATGACGAGGGGTAGGCAAGGGTAATCAATTGCCTAGAGTGCCACCCTTGCCTCCCAAGCTTGGGAAAGGTCTTGTTCTCCCTCATTTTTAAGATGCACAAACCGCTAATTAGTGGATGCAGGAAGAGCAATATTACTGTGATGTTTTTTGAAACCATTATTGTTGGTCTCAGTGGCATTCGGCCACTGACACACATTAGTAATTTTAGTATAGCTGCAATGCAGTTAATCCGGGATAGTTTTTTCTGGAGCAGTCAAAGAGGTGGGTGGGATTCTCCCACATTCCAAGCCAGGCCTTACAAGTCTTATACACTCACCGGCCACTTTATTAGGTACACCTGTCCAACTGCTCATTAACACTTAATTTCTAATCAGCCGATCACATGGCGGCAACTCAGTGCATTTAGCCATGCAGACATGGTCAAGGCAATCTCCTGCAGTTCAAACCGAGCATCAGTATGGGGAAGAAAGGTGATTTGAGTGCCTTTGAACGTGGCATGGTTGTTGGTGCCAGAAGGGCTGGTCTGAGTATTTCAGAAACTGCTGATCTACTGGGATTTTCACGCACAACCATCTCTAGGGTTTACAGAGAATGGTCTGAAAAAGAAAAAACATCCAGTGAACGGCAGTTCTGTGGGCGGAAATGCCTTGTTGATGCCAGAGGTCGGAGGAGAATGGGCAGACTGGTTCGAGCTAATAGAAAGGCAACAGTGACTCAAATCTCCACCTGTTACAAGGCAGAAGAGCATCTCTGAACGCACAGTACATTGAACTTTGAGGCAGATGGGCTACAGCAGCAGAAGACCACACCGGGTGCCACTCCTTTCAGCTAAGAACAGGAAACTGAGGCTACAATTTGCACAAGCTCATCGAAATTGGACAGTAGAAGATTGGAAAAATGTTGCCTGGTCTGATGAGTCTCGATTTCTGCTGTGACATTCGGATGGTAGGGTCAGAATTTGGCGTCAACAACATGAAAGCATGGATCCATCCTGCCTTG
Source organism: Engystomops pustulosus (assembly GCF_040894005.1). NCBI lineage: Eukaryota > Metazoa > Chordata > Amphibia > Anura > Leptodactylidae > Engystomops > Engystomops pustulosus. The sequence continues at coordinate 173,508,940 of NC_092413.1, read as the reverse complement.
TATCAACGGTTCAGGCTGGTGGTGGTGGTGTCATGGTGTGGGGAATATTTTCTTGGCACTCTTTGGGCCCCTTGGTACCAATTGAGCATCGTTGCAACGCCACAGCCTACCTGAGTATTGTTGCTGACCATGTCCATCCCTTTATGACCACAATGTACCCAACATCTGATGGCTACTTTCAGCAGGATAATGCGCCATGTCATAAAGCTGGAATCATCTCAGACTGGTATCTTTAACATGACAATGAGTTCACTGTACTCAAATGGCCTCCACAGTCACCAGATCTCAATCTAATAGAGCATCTTTGGGATGTGGTGGAACGGGAGATTCGCATCATGGATGTGCACCCGACAAATCTACGGCAACTGTGTGATGCCATCATGTCAATATGGACCAAAATCTCTGAGGAATGCTTCCAGCACCTTGTTGAATCTATGCCACGAAGAATTGAGGCAGTTCTGAAGGCAAAAGGGGGTCCAACCCGTTACTAGCATGGTGTACCGAATAAAGTGGCCGGTGAGTGTATAAGGCCAACGGTGTCCAGTGAAGAGGGATGGTTGCACAATTTTGTTTGTCTACTTGGGGCACCAAATTTGTATGCCCGGTCTTTATATACTGTAATAGGTTTAGTTTTTGATAATATATTCCTCTTTTTTGTATTTTTTCACACTAGAGAATAGTAAGAATAAAGTACTGTATCATCCCACAGTTCACTGAATCAGAGAAGACATGTATAAAGCATCTAAGGAATATTTATACACTCAGGATTCCCTACGTTTTTAACAAGGTTTCTATGAATGGTTACGCTCTGTAAAGAGCCACGGTTGCCTAGTAAATGTAATAACATCATCATCAGTTCCTGTCATACTTCTTAGCACACATGTCAACCATCTGATTGCTTGGCCTCAGTACAGAATTATCTGTAAGCTTCTGCCCATTTCCAGCCGTTCATCATTAGAATCAAATGCATAAGATTTACTGTATGTAAACAATAGGCATTTCTCCAAGAAGCTTTAACAGCCTATAAAGACTAATTATTTACACAGCTTTACTCGAAAGTAGCAGAATGACATTACCAAATTAGGTACTTTCTGTAGTTGTGTATAATAGTGAGCCCGGGTGCAGAGGGTGTGGATTTAGGAGCCTTAGGGGGCCCCATAAGACCAGTAAGATCATATAAAGACCATCTTATGGTAGAGATTTTTCATTGGGACACAGCAGCTTCAAGTTACTCCTTTTGAGGTTGACAAACAACAGGGGAAAACATGCAAAAACAGTATATGGTCCATTTCTCATCATCATCATAGCATTGCTATGAAATATTAAATGGAGTTGATCTGTGTGGGGGAATATTTTTGAGATTGGTGCATAACCCAGAGGTTAGCATGTTATCCCCTATCCTGTCAATAGGTCTAAAAATAATCGGCCAACTCATTTAATATTTATATTTAAAAGGAATGTGTTGCCACAATCTACCTACTGAAACTATCTGCATCATTTTGTATGACTATGCCCACACATGCCACCCTTACCATTTTTATTACTGTCCTTTTGTTCCTTCCATGTTAAAACTTCACTTTAAAAATATGACAATTAGGCTGCAGATCTCACTGGACCTAAAAGTGACATAGCTGAGGGAAAAAGGATGAGAGAAAGTGTTGTGCAGCGGAAGTGCAACACCCCTGCAAATGCAAGGCAGAGCGGTTGTTCCGAATACGTCACAATATGTAGCTTGCAACCTGTGTGGAGTCTGATCAACCCCACAGCAGGTCACGACACAACAAGGGGAACACTGCAGAAGTAGATCCTGCCTGGTAAGGCAGGAGTTAATTGTTTAATGTGATGTCTTTCCATCAGCCAATCACATCGGTTCTAATGTTGTATTGTAAGCTGGGGTTCAATTGGAAGAGTAACCACCACCTGACCAGTGGGAGTAATAAAACCCCTGGTCAGGAAAGTTCTAGAGATCACAAGACAAGAGTCAGTCAGACAGACTGAGTAGTCAGTCTAGTGAGGTGAGAGAGACCAGTCCAGTCAGAATGACTAGTCAGTCAGTCAGAGCAGTAAGACAGTAGAGCTCTGAGGAGTTAGTGAGAGTAAAGGGGTATGTATCATCCTACCTTCAAGGGTGATATCTGAAGTAACATAGGACAAGCTGAAGCATCCTACTAGGACACAGCTATCTCCCAGCCTGCCCCTGCATCCAGGCTGGTGATCAATCCCTGTAGTTCTCTCTCTCCAAGTGCATCCCCAGCCTGCTACCATTGTTAAGATTCGTTGGACACGATATCCACTGTTCCTGTTGGTTCCAATAAAGAAATGTAAGTTGTTTTTAGACAACGTCTGCCTCCGTCTGATCCCTGCTACTACGGCTGTCACCATCACGGGCATCCTATCCACTACACAGGGACTCATACTCCAGACACCAAAGGGTTGCCCCAGGGAGAACTATCATAACAGCCTCTCCCTCATCATTTCTTGCCAACACCACCTGCTGGAGACCTGCCAGGCTGTAGGACAGCCCTCCGGTCCCCATACCAAGCACCGTGACACTAGCGTGCCTAGGCTGCAACCGCCAGCCACTCAGGTACTGCGGGCCCCGGCTGACTCCAGGCCCCAAGAAAAAGGCTAGGCCCCAGTGGGGGATGTTGCAGAAGTGTATGTTTTGCAGGAAGGAGCAGCTAGAAAATTACAAAAAAACAACTATAGAAGGTGTGCGTGTGCATAGCCCTACACAACATAGCAGTTATTTTGGGTTAGGTAACATTTGACTGAATACAAGTATACCTGTTTTGGTCTCAAATTGGGGACCTGTTCCAGACCTACAACTCATATGACCAAGGTCACGCTCCCAAACCCACTGTTATAAAACCAGAACCACCCTTGGCTTGGTCCATAGAGGCAGAGGTGTCAAGGGAGTAAAGAAACAGCGATGAGTTGTTTCCATTCTCCCATCTGGTCTCATGGGTGTTAATGGGGGCCTGGCAGGATCCCCATATACAAAACCCTTCTTCTACTGTTGCATCTGCTTCACTTACATACATACCTTATATACTCGAGTATAAGCCTAGTTTTTCAGCACAAAAATATGTGCTGAAAACCCAAACTCGGCTTATACTCGAGTAAACAAAATATAGGCTTTACCGGGTTTTTGTGGTAAAATTAGGGGCCTCGGCTTATACTTGGGTCGGCTTATACTCGAGTATATACGGTACATTAGCAGGTTAACAACCTGCTTTTAGTTGTGAATCCAAAATGGGGAAAAATATGACAATAGTAAAATGAGTAGAACTTCTAGGCTGCATTAGTCAGTAGGATTTTATGAGGTGACATCTAACTGCATCCACCAATGACGTTTTTTTTAGCAACAGCTACAAATGGATATTTACATGAAAACCTCAGTCAAGGAGAACAGAGAAAAGTAGCGAACCACAAACCAGTCTTCACTTACCGCTCACTAGGCATTTATGTAACTTGTACTGATGAACACACTGTAAAAGGGGTGATGACGGAAGATTCAATAATGTTAAACCATATTTAAGCAACCTCGATCACATAAAACTAAATGTAGTGTATTAAATGAAGTAAATAATGCTTAGTCATTATAGTCAGGGAACGTCCCCTTCCATTCCTAGTGACTTGACTTTTGATGAGCTCCCTAATCACATGACGTGATCCATGGCATCAGCAGTGGGATGGGGAAAACAACATTATCCTACCTGCAACTTTCCTGCCCTTCCTCCAACATATGCAGTGTCTATATTAAAAAAATAGGCCTGAGCTCCTATAGCATAGATTGGATTTCACATAATATAAAATAAAATCTGTTACTCTATTCTACAGATACATATATTTATAGGGATGCATGTACTAGTACTTGTACCAAACTAGCCATTAACCAACACTATGCTACTATGAGAGGCATGGCCCTACTTTAACTGTAAAAGATATACATATTTATATACCCACAAATGTGATTTATAGCAATACAGTATATGTACAACATATATACATACATACAGCATATACACATCACATATGCACATATTCATCAAATACACACATATATACAATACCATATAACAATACCACATACATACATTACCATATACAGACATATAGCATATACACACATAATACAAATATACATACAAATATATATACAGACATATAGCATATACACACATAATACAAATATACTTACAAATATACATACAAATACAGTATATACATACCACACATACAGCTAATTAACACCTCATCTCAAGATGCTTTTGTCAGTTCACTTAGAGGACAAGGGTAGATGATCCCTTTATGATAACTCTAAAAAGTGTCCTTCCCTACTTGACAACCACCCTAAATGATTGTTGACACTACTACACTGAAGTAGGTGAGGGATAGGGAAAAGGCAAAAAATGTATGCTGCAAACCCAGGAGTCAAAACCAGAAGAGTGCATCATTAATCAGAAAATAATCAAAATATAAACTAAGGTCCCACATAAATGCAATGGATAGTCAGAAAACAGAGTGGATGTTATTTAACTAGAACCCAGATGAAGGGTAATCCACATACATGTTAACTAAATAACTGTCAGTGACCTCCAGTCCCAAGGAGGTTTAATAAGTGGTTCACAAGTTGATTGTGAAGCCGCTAGAGGAAACCACTGAAAGTTTTAATCTTTGCCCACTGCTAGTACAGCCAATTAACCTGTAAGAGCCTTGAGAGGAAAGGAGGGGGATATGTGTATTTTATGATTTCGTGAGATTTAATTAAATAATTTGCTTATTCATGTGTATTTGATTAAAGAGAAGGGACACACCTTCCAGAAGTAAGCTATACTCACACATATTGTTTAGTCTATTAGCGCTCTGTGAGACTTCCGGCTATTAGAAGGAGCAGGTGTTGTCCTGGTGTGAAGTCATACATGCCGTGCTAAGACATGTTTTGTTCACATCGGTTTTAATTGTTACTTAATGCATACAGGAAAAATGCAAAGCAATCCAGGAAGAGGAAAAATTTCATTTCAAAAAAGTATTTTGTACGGCGTGACATGAACATTATTGAATGTAAGCGGCTGCTGTGTACAGCTGCTGCTGTTTACGTTGCAGAGATAGCTGCTATCTATCATCAGACACGTAGCTTAGAACTGGAAACAATTAGGACTGTGCTGCTTAAAGCCACTGCAGCACTATGTTAATATCAGTAGGGCAGCCACAATAAAAGTGCAGCTTTGTATGGTATTGTTCTGCTAGTACTACGGCTCCTTGTCTGATGACCAGAACTATGTAGATTTAGTATTGTGCAGATTCATATGTCTGTCATATAAAATGTACACCATGCAATAAAGTTTTTTTAGCATTAGGTTATAGTTAAGATTAGTTGAAAAGGCTTTTTATTACTGTTTGAGTTGTGGGATCCATATATAAGGCGTTGCTATGTATAGCGGTACCTTTATCGGGCCAAGAGCCTAACTGTTATACCACTCAACTTCAAGGGCCTTACTACTAACCAGCACAAAAGATGTGCCAACAGCCGAATGCAAGGTCTGCTCTAGGTTTCAGTAGGCCCCTGGCCGACAGAGCCTCAGTAGGCCCCTTTGCAGTAAACCCATGTGGCGGCATTATAATTCAGAAACTAAAACAGTCTCCTGTTCCGCAAAATATTCCCTAGTTTCTCATACCAAACAGCCCCCTCATGGTTATTTAATATAAGCCCGCCTCACCCCAATGCACCCCGCCCCAGCAGCCCAGGGCCCCGGCACTTGCCCAGGTAAGCGAAGTGGCCGAATGCCACCCCAGAAACCAAATACTGCATTCGTACAATAACTTATGTAGACCCCAGATCATATAATTAATACAGTGCACAAGACAATAATAATTGCGGAAATCATCCTAAGCAGAAGATAATAATGACTATAATATAGGAGACCCATATTCCAGCAATATGGGGATGAGGGATATGCATCTATGTTGGGGCAACCTCTGGTGTAAGTGACAGACCATGTAATGTGTATGAGGGTGGCTGCCAGCTATCCTCCATTGACTGATGTTAACAGAAGAAAAGGATCGGGCAGTTGGATTTCAACATGCCTGATCTTTTTTCGTTCATGAATCTTGGTCCATGATTATAGTGATAAAAAACGAAACTCTTAGAACAACGAATTGAAAGAGTATCGTCGTTCTGTTCTGACAGATGCTCATTAAACAAACAGTCATCTTTCAACTCCTATCTGTGATTTCACATTTCCTGTATATTTGTTGTAAATCTGTGTTTATGTGTAAAGCAGAAATCATGGCACGTTCTGCATGTGGCCAGTGAAATGTTTTCATGTATCTTCCTTAAACCGTCACGTTTTTTGATCCATGTTTTTTTTTTATGTGTGTGGTTTTTTTTTTTCTTTTCCAACTTTTTCAACTTGTGCTTTGTCATTACAGAACTGTTTCTGTTGCTTTGTCATTAAATCAGGATCCAAGGGTCATTGCGTGTCACATCCAAGAGAGATATTGAGGTCAGGATTTACAGACTGATTAAAATCAAAGTTGAAAGGAACCGCATTTATTAAATTGTTTATGCTACTATTATACATGTATATTTTAATATTGTCCCCGCTGGAGACTTTTTAAACTTCTTTCATTTTCCTGTGACAGAGATTATACTGTAGAACAACAATACCTTTTATGTGTGAATTATAATAAAACAATGTGAGTAAATCCATACAGTAGATTTATTTCACAGTATAAACGATCCAACATCATACTTCTATACCGTTATTGATGTAAAACTACATAGTAATCTGAATACATATTCACATCTCACATAAGGCTTATAACTAGAGATGTGCACCCCATGCCCACAGCCTGTTAATATACTGTTTAGAGACTCTCGCAGGACTCCTCAATGTAGACTTCTGGTGCCTGAATACGGTCCCATCCCCATTATCTCATAAGGTAAGAACTCATAGCAAGAGCCATTTACTAAAGATGTCTGTGCTCCACCAGTATACGCTGTTAGTCCATCCGAATAGTTGGTGGATTATGCTCCCAAGGTCCACACCATTTGTGGCCAAGAGCTGTGCTTCACCACTATTCCTAGGGTGACCATCCTGCTAGTGGTCTAGCCCATATCTAAGAAAAATGATCTTTCATACAATCTGTTTCTGGTGAAGGTCTACCACGACCGGAATGTCCTAGAGATATATTGTTGGCATAACTAAAGAGCATCAGAAAAAGAAATATTTTCAATGAGTGTTCAATACTTGCTTTAATGTTTAATGCTTTAATGGAAATCTATTATCAAATCAAGCATAATAAACAAGGGACACCTACTCATAGATCCGGGCACCGCGACTGTGGTAATCTTATATTTGTTGCCCATGGCCTCCCTCCTTCTAAAATAAGAAGAGTTCTGGGAGATATTACCAGCTTCACACCCTGTTACACTGTTCAAAAACACCTCCCCCTGTGAAACTTCCTCTGCTGCACTGAGATTACATCACACAGAAGAAGGGGTGATTTGCTGAGGGAGCAGGGGAAGATGAGACAGTGTGAGGAACCTGTGAAGCTAGAGCCCTTCAGGCTCATTCGCATATTTTTAAAAGTTGATTTTAGACGGACAGAGGCCATCGATAACAAGTATAAAAAGATTACCACAGTCACGGATCTATAAGTAAGTGTCCCAGGTTTACTGTGAAACGGGCTCAGTTAAACCGATCCCCCCCCCCAAATATAATTCTCATTCAGTTATTTGGATTTGCAGTGTAGAAGGAGCTTAGAGATATAACCGCACACTCTGTATCTTCTCTGCATATCACTGATAACAATGACCTAAAGGACTGTTAGTGTTAGTGACGTTATCTGTGCTCTGTATATAAGGACAGCAGGAAATGCATAGATAATGTATATGTTCCCTGATAACCAGTGCCACCAATGTAAAGAATAAATGTAACAAAATGTAAAAATGTCAGTTAAAATAAATTTGACTTTGATCATAATTAAAGATATTTTAAAGATTTTTAAAAATTAAAGACCCACCCTTTCCCCAAAAAAACAGTGATCACATCTCCGAACCCAATTTGGACACCCTGCATAACATAAATGGGCTGCGCATGGTTACCAGATGCTACTGGAATAGGGCACATTTACTTACCCGTCCCATCGCGATCCCTGAGGTGCGTTGTCCAGCGAGGATTCAGAGCTGCCGTGATTTATTAATATTGTGCATCCACTTTCCTGCATGTGTCGCTTCCCCGGTGAGGTCCGCCGGAGTTCACCATCATGTAAGTGCATGGCTTGCGACACAATTTTGAATGTTAATTCCCGCGCTTAGTCTGAATCAGTCGGGTTGTCTGATGGCCACACCCCCGATTTGTGTCGCATGAAAGTCCGGTTGCATGCGTGCAAAATAGAAAAAGTCAGGAAATCCGCCGAAAATGCGGCCCGCGGACCCTTAGTTAATGTGCCCCAATATGTTCAAGCAAAATGTACATTATGGCAAACACACAATTTCATGCCACAAATTTTTACCCGTTATACCTCAGATGCGCCTAAAGCTATGGAGGGTTAATAAACGCTAAAATAGTTTTTTTTTTTCAGTGATAAAACTATTTCATACATTATACAATGTACACATATTTGAAATTGCTATGGAAAGGAGAAATAGAGGATACAGTTTAGAGGAAATTATCTCAACAATCTTAAAAAGTTAGCTGGGCAAAAATCAGGAAAAACTCTTTTTTCTATGTCTTTGACCATATTAAAAAAAAAATCCTATTTATTTCTCCTGTTTGCTATTAATAAAGACAATAACAAAATTTGAACAATAAAATGCAGCATTCCAAAGGGGTCACAAAGGTTAAAAAGGATCATGAAAATGCGTCTCTCCCGATTTTCTAACAGTTACAACGACTTGGTAAGAACTGGTTTCCATCTTTTTAGCCACTGGGTTATGCAGCTCATACATAGGGTAGCGCTGTTACTATTCATAACAGGTACTACAAACGCTACCGCTGCTATCTATTTTTGATAAGAACCATAAACATATGGTCCAACAGCAGGCTTCAGGCCTATGTTAGCCCAGTTTCTTGCCATTTAGCTCCCTCACTTACCTGTTACTCCACGTTGTCCGGGTCGGTCCGCTTCTTTTTCTGTATTCCACCACTCGTGTTTTTATTGTACTTTTATTGTATTTTATTGATACTCATAGGGCGGTGCCATCTAATGTTGGCACTGTTCAAGTTATTGTGGTTAGGTGTTACTAATAAAGATCAATTTCTTATATGCATCTTTCTAGTCTGTCCCTCTTTTCCCTCTCGTTGAGGGGTATATTTGTTTTCTGCTGTGTATTTGTGTAGAGAGTCAGCTCTTGTCAGCTTCTGGAGGAAGGTCTTTATATATCCGCCCAGTCCCACCTTGCTGTCCAGCTACACCTTGCTGGTTCTACTTATCTCCTTATACCATTCTCTTTTGCTGATTTTTATGGCTTTGTTATTCTGTGTATCCGGCCTCTACTACATCACTCAAACTATCGCCATTGATTTGATTCTTTACCTTTGCCACCATCTTGGTTTTGATTCAGTTCTGTCTGCCTTGGCTTGTTTGTCTGTATATGTTGTCTTTGTTTTGTCTCATTGCGTTGACGCATTTCGTTTTCTAGTGTGAACACTCTCTGATTTCTTGTTACTTGTCGACTTGACCTTGTCATGGCGGTTTTATCTGCTGTAGGCAGGGCCATAGCCCACAAGGACGTCGCAGGGTTAGCTTGCCACCACTTACCCAGTTTGACAGAAAGCACCAAGTCTGGTTGTGGTTTCCCTGTTGCTGAACAGGTAAGTAATACACATGTTAAGGAGCTGGAACTCCTAAATACTTCATACAATGCTGAAAGCTGAAAGTATAGACATGTGCATATTTACTAAGGTCCTGCGGCCGCATATCTGTCAGGTTTTCTGTCGTTTTCGGGGATCGCGCCAGGGATTGTGTTGCATGGGATTGGATTGTGTCGTAATTGCGCCGGCTTTCACGTGACACAAATGGGGGGGCGGGCTGATGGATGTTCCGACGGATTCGGACAACGCGCTGGATTTAACATTTAAAATTGTGTCAAGCACTTACATGCATCAGGAAGAAGGTGAACTCCGGCAGACTTGATCGGGGACGTGACAGATGCAGGATACCTGGCGCACTATCTTAGTGAATCCCGGCAGACTTCATCCTCGTCAGACATTCCGGATCGGGGATCGCGCAGGGACCAGGTAAGTAAATGTGCCCCTTTATGTTCATGTCCATTATATAAGTTCCCAAATATCTATAGATCTAAGTGTACTTGAGAAAGGGCACTGGGTGGAGCACAAGGTGCTATGGCTCAACTCCTGCTCACTGCCTCCCACCCACCAATAGACTTTTCTATAATTTGATACTTTTGTGAGCTTCTGCCCATCTAGCTAGCAAGACAGAATTCAGCAGAGATTTCAGAGTGAAAACTGTTCAGGCAAGGAGGATGATAAGAGTCAAACGTTAGTCACTAAGTAGTGTTGAGTTAATGTGCAGTGCTGATAGACAAATGACAAGCCACAAAGGGATAGGAATTGGTATACGGAACTTACTATGGAAAATGCTTTCAATATGTTTTAAATAGAGAACTTCATGAGAAAATTATGACTGCTATGTACACTTTTTTTTGTTTCCCAGTTAGTGGTATTTATTTTGCCCCTTCTGTCAGGGTTTCGGGGCTGACAATTGTAATGGGATATTCATACTTCACTCTGAGCATCCATTGTGTATGTTCCATGTTTGTCACATGCATATTATAATGCAGACTTTTATGTTATTGATATTCCCATTCCTTGGTTGTCTTTGATGATAAAAAATGCCCCTCCTGTCTCTCTTTGCATAGCAAAGGAATCAAATGCTTCTTTATACCCTGTGACACCAATGGTTTCATTACGTACATTGATTGACGTGTTGCTTCGAAATCCACATTTGTACTACTATCTAGACGGAGTGCAAACTTACAAATTCTACCAGCTAAATCAATAATGTTGTTTTGATGGATGATCCAGAGATCCATATTTACTCACAGCCAACATATTAAATGCAGAAGAGCACTTAGGCAAATAAGTGTTGCACATCTTTTGATGCATGGGCATTAGAATCACCCAACGGATTCATAAATATTTACTATGTGATGCAATTGCTAAAAATGAAAGCGTACGATCCATTTTGTTTCCTTGTAAATGACATTAGTGCTCTCCAGAGAGTAGAGCCACCCCCTTTCTGCAATAGGATAGAGTAGGCCGGAGTGGGAAACGGAAAAAGACATTTCCTTTGATGCTGTAATCCTATCAACATACACTGTCAGAGAAGAAAAATATCCCTCTAATGTAAATACAAAAACATAGGAAATGGCTGAAGTTAAAAGAGTGATTTTTAAGCAAGATGATCCCATCGTATTACATGAAAAGCCTTGCCACATGTACAGTCCAGCTGTAGAATGCAAATCCAGCCATGTCTAAAGGTAGATAAAATTATATTTTATAGCATAAACTTCAATCATTAATTTAAAAATTGATGTCTAAACTTTAAGTAATAGAAAATACTTTTAAAGGAAATCTATCATCAAAATGAAGCATAAAAAACCAGGAACACATACATACAGATCTTATTATATTGTTATCCATGGCCTCCTTCCTTCTAAAATCAACTTATGTTCTAATGAGCGTGAAATGCTTCAGAGGGCGGTACTAAAGCCTTGTTGTGCTTCAGCTTCACAGGTTGTTACACTGTCTTCTCTTCCCCCCTCAGCACTTCCCCTCCCTCTTCCTGATGTAATCTTACTACAGCAATGGAAGTTTCAGCACACAGTGGGAGGGGAGATGTGCTCCGGAACAGGGTAACTGCATGTGAAGCTACAGCATAGAGGGGCTCCGGTAAAACCTTCCATAGTACTTAAGGATGATTAGCATTAAAAGTTGATTGTAGAAGGAAGGAGGCCATGGATAACAAATATAAACAAATATTACCACAGTTCCCCTGATGAAGTCACTGTGAGTGACGGAACGAGTGGGGTGGACACGCTCATTCCCTGGTTGCCTGGGTTTCTTTGCTCTTTTTTGTACAGCCTTGCTGACTTCAGGTTTTTGCATTTAGGATGATCATTGTGGTTATTATGCCCTGGATATGCTGAGCATATAGTGTCTGTACTTGTATTTACCAAACTGACTATAATATAATTGTTTGTTTACATGCACTTTATTGTATCATATGAATTAGGGATGCCTACCCTCGCCCCTATTCTGTGTGTATTTGAGCAGTGACTAGAGATGAGCGAACACTAAAATGCTCGGGTACTCGTTATTCGAGACGAACTTTTCCCGATGCTCGAGTGCTCGTCTCGAATAACAAACCCCATTGAAGTCAATGGGAGACTCGAGCATTTTTCAAGGGGACCAAGGCTCTGCACAGGGAAGCTTGGCCAAACACCTGGGAACCTCAGAAAAGGATGGAAACACCACGGAAATGGACAGGAAACAGCAGGGGCAGCATGCATGGATGCCTCTGAGGCTGCTTAATCGCACCATTATGCCGAAATTATGGGCAACAGCATGGCCATGACAGAGTGACAGAATGAAGCTAGATAGCATGTAAAACATCCAATAATTGACCCTGACACTATAGGGGACGGCATGCAGAGGCAGAGGCAGCGGCAGCAGGCTAGAGAGTGGCATGGCGACATACCCTAATTGGACTCAGGCTTCAAACCAATGGGTGTCAGAGAGGAACCAAAGGAGGTGAGCAAGAAGCGCTCAAATAATATCGGTACATGATAAAAGTTTGCCAGTATATTTTGTGGATTACACAGCAGGGTGGCGACAAAGTTAACATGGAAGCCATGAAAACAACCCAAAATTCTGCCTGACACAGCTCGTTTGATAAGGGGACCATGTATGCTTACAGTTCATGCCAGTCGCTGCACTGGCTGCCAGTCTCCTTTCGAATACAGTTTAAAATAATAATAACCCTCATCCATAAAGCTCTGTATAATGCTGCACCCCCCTACCTCTCCTCTCTTATCTCAGTCTATCGCCCAACCCGTGCTCTTAGATCCGCCAGTGATCTTAGATTAACCTCTACCCTAGTGCGGACCTCCCACTCGCGTCTCCAAGACTTCTCTAGAGCTGCACCAATTCTATGGAATGCTCTGCCCTGGACTATCAGACTAATACCTAACCTCCAAAGTTTCAAACGTGCTCTTAAAACCCATTTCTTTAGGCAAGCCTATAACACTCATTAACTGCATGAAGTTTTAACTCTTCTACTAACCCGTCCTGTGTCGTCCTCCCATCTGTTATCCAGCAACCAACAGGCACCAGACTTCTCTGCAGTCCCATTCACCCTGGACCTGGTATATAAGATGACGGCTGAGTGGTTCAAGCGACAGCAATTCCATTTATTATATTTTGTTCTATTCCCTAAGAAGAATGGCTTGACCGTTAAATATTCTTTTACCTCGTGTTACCCCATCATCTTCATAAACCGTAAGCTCTGGCGAGCAGGGACCTCACTCCTGTTGTTCCATACAAATGTTGTGCTCTGTTACAATACATTTGTATTTGTTTCCTATGATTTGTAAAGCGCTACGGAATATGATGGCGCTATATAAATAAAGATTATTATTATTATTATTATGGAGGCAGTGAACTAGTAGTAGATTAAAGGTGCTGCAACTATGTTAGTTGGATCTTGGGATGGAGCTGGCGCTCTGCAGCCAGGCGAGCTTTTGCCAATCCAAGCCCCTGTCTCTAGGCTACTCCCCAAACAGCACTTCTAAGAACCTTTTGTATAAGATCAAGTGTAGTAGCGTTCTTATAAGTTTAGGATATGGCGGGTGAGGGGAATGTAAACAGATGCGCAAGAAGCGCTGAAATAATATCCCTAAATGGTAAAAGTTTGCAAGTATATTTTGTGGATTACACAGCAGGGTGGCGACAAAGTTAACAACTTTGATGTGGAATGCCCTGTAATAGCTCTTGGGCGGTGTGCCTTTTATCGCCTAGGCTCAGCAGTTTCAGCACCGCCTGCTGTCGCTTAGCGACGGCACTGCTGCTGTGCCTAGAGCTACCGACTGATAGCGCCATGCCCACGGATGGTAATTCGGAGGAGGAGGAGGTGGAGGAGGGGTGGGAGGAGGTATAGTAGGCCTTTGAGACCTGGACCGAGGTAGGCCCCGCAATTCTCTGCGTCGGCAGTATATGACCAGCCCCAGGGTCAGACTCGGTCCCAGCCTGCACCAAGTTAAGTGTAGTAGCGTTCTTATAAGTTTGGGATATGGCGGGTGAGGGGAATGTAAACAGATGCGCAAGAAGCGCATGATGCGCATGGAGCTGGCGCTCCGCTGCCAGGCGAGCTTTCGCCAATTCAAGCCCCTGTCTCTAGGCTACTCCCCAAACAGCACTTCTAAGAACCTTTTGTATAAGATCAAGTGTAGTAGCGTTCTTATAAGTTTAGGATATGGCGGGTGAGGGGAATGTAAACAGATGCGCAAGAAGCGCTGAAATAATATCCCTAAATGGTAAAAGTTTGCCAGTATATTTTGTGGATAACACAGCAGGGTGGCGACAAAGTTAACAACTTTGATGTGTAATCCATGAAAACAACCCAAATTTCTGCCTGACACACCTCGTTTGATAAAGGGACGATGTATGGAGGCAGCTATATGGACGACTTTTGGAGGTAGCAATGGAGACAACGTGTGGAGGCTGCTATGGAGACAATTTAATTTGGATAGTGCCTGTATGTGGCAGTCCCAAACATTTTTCAAACCAGAGGAGCAGGTAGGTGGCCCTCCAGTAAAATGGAATAGATTGAGTGCCTGTATGTGGCAGTCCCAAAAATGTTTCAAACCAGAGGAGCAGGTAGGTGGCCCTGCAGTAAAATGGAATAGATTGAGTGCCTGTATGTGGCAGTCCCAAAAATTTTTCAAACCAGAGGAGCAGGTAGGTGGCCCTCCAGTAAAATGGAATAGATTGAGTGCCTGTATGTGGCAGTCCCAAAAATGTTTCAAACCAGAGGAGCAGGTAGGTGGCCCTGCAGTAAAATGGAATAGATTGAGTGCCTGTATGTGGCAGTCCCAAAAATGTTTCAAACCAGAGGAGCAGGTAGGTGGCCCTGCAGTAAAATGGAATAGATTGAGTGCCTGTATGTGGCAGTCCCAAAAATGTTTCAAACCAGAGGAGCAGGTAGGTGGCCCTGCAGTAAAATGGAATAGATTGAGTGCCTGTATGTGGCAGTCCCAAAAATGTTTCAAACCAGAGGAGCAGGTAGGTGGCCCTGCAGTAAAATGGAATAGATTGAGTGCCTGTATGTGGCAGTCCCAAAAATGTTTCAAACCAGAGGAGCAGGTAGGTGGCCCTGCAGTAAAATGGAATAGATTGAGTGCCTGTATGTGGCAGTCCCAAAAATGTTTCAAACCAGAGGAGCAGGTAGGTGGCCCTGCAGTAAAATGGAATAGATTGAGTGCCTGT
Source organism: Engystomops pustulosus (assembly GCF_040894005.1). NCBI lineage: Eukaryota > Metazoa > Chordata > Amphibia > Anura > Leptodactylidae > Engystomops > Engystomops pustulosus. The sequence continues at coordinate 173,493,422 of NC_092413.1, read as the reverse complement.
ATGTGGCAGTCCCAAAAATGTTTCAAACCAGAGGAGCAGGTAGGTGGCCCTGCAGTAAAATGGAATAGATTGAGTGCCTGTATGTGGCAGTCCCAAAAATGTTTCAAACCAGAGGAGCAGGTAGGTGGCCCTGCAGTAAAATGGAATAGATTGAGTGCCTGTATGTGGCAGTCCCAAAAATGTTTCAAACCAGAGGAGCAGGTAGGTGGCCCTGCAGTAAAATGGAATAGATTGAGTGCCTGTATGTGGCAGTCCCAAAAATGTTTCAAACCAGAGGAGCAGGTAGGTGGCCCTGCAGTAAAATGGAATAGATTGAGTGCCTGTATGTGGCAGTCCCAAAAATGTTTCAAACCAGAGGAGCAGGTAGGTGGCCCTGCAGTAAAATGGAATAGATTGAGTGCCTGTATGTGGCAGTCCCAAAAATGTTTCAAACCAGAGGAGCAGGTAGGTGGCCCTGCAGTAAAATGGAATAGATTGAGTGCCTGTATGTGGCAGTCCCAAAAATGTTTCAAACCAGAGGAGCAGGTAGGTGGCCCTGCAGTAAAATGGAATAGATTGAGTGCCTGTATGTGGCAGTCCCAAAAATTTTTCAAACCAGAGGAGCAGGTAGGTGGCCCTCCAGTAAAATGGAATAGATTGAGTGCCTGTATGTGGCAGTCCCAAAAATGTTTCAAACCAGAGGAGCAGGTAGGTGGCCCTGCAGTAAAATGGAATAGATTGAGTGCCTGTATGTGGCAGTCCCAAAAATGTTTCAAACCAGAGGAGCAGGTAGGTGGCCCTGCAGTAAAATGGAATAGATTGAGTGCCTGTATGTGGCAGTCCCAAAAATTTTTCAAACCAGAGGAGCAGGTAGGTGGCCCTCCAGTAAAATGGAATAGATTGAGTGCCTGTATGTGGCAGTCCCAAAAATGTTTCAAACCAGAGGAGCAGGTAGGTGGCCCTGCAGTAAAATGGAATAGATTGAGTGCCTGTATGTGGCAGTCCCAAAAATTTTTCAAACCAGAGGAGCAGGTAGGTGGCCCTCCAGTAAAATGGAATAGATTGAGTGCCTGTATGTGGCAGTCCCAAAAATGTTTCAAACCAGAGGAGCAGGTAGGTGGCCCTGCAGTAAAATGGAATAGATTGAGTGCCTGTATGTGGCACTCACAAAAATTGTTTCAAACAGAGGACCGGGTAGGTGGCCCTCCAGAAAAATTAAATGCATGAAGTACTATAGCAAGAGCCAGTGGGCCCTGTCAAAAAATAGCCATTTTCCTCTGCTTTACTGTACAAAGAGGAGGAGAAGGAGGAAAATGAGGAGGAGGAGGAGTGGATCAATTATTCAGGTTGAGCTTCCTTCACCTGGTGGAGATTGGAAATTCTGAGAAATCCAGCCTTTATTCATTTTAATAAGCGTCAGCCTGTCAGCGCTGTCAGTCGACAGGCTTGTACGCTTATCGGTGATGATGCCACCAGCTGCACTGAAAACCCGCTCGGACAAGACGCTAGCGGCAGGGCAGGCAAGAACCTCCAAGGCGTACAGCGCCAGTTCGTGCCACATGTCCAGCTTTGAAACCCAGTAGTTGTAGGGAGCTGTGTGATCATTTAGGACGATGGTATGGTCAGCTACGTACTCCCTCACCATCTTTCTGTAAAGATCAGCCCTACTCTGCCGAGACTGGGGACAGGTGACAGTGTCTTGCTGGGGTGACATAAAGCTGGCAAAAGCCTTGTAAAGCGTACCCTTGCCAGTGCTGGACAAGCTGCCTGCTCGCCTACTCTCCCTCGCTACTTGTCCCGCAGAACTACGCACTCTGCCGCTAGCGCTGTCAGAAGGGAAATACTGTTTCAGCTTGTGCACCAGGGCCTGCTGGTATTCATGCATTCTCACACTCCTTTCCTCTGCAGGGATGAGAGTGGAAAGATTTTGCTTGTACCGTGGGTCCAGGAGAGTGAACACCCAGTAATCGGTGCTGGAATAAATTCTTTGAACGCGAGGGTCACGGGATAGGCAGCCTAGCATGAAATCTGCCATATGCGCCAGAGTACCAACGCGTAAGAATTCACTCCCCTCACTGGCCTGACTGTCCATTTCCTCCTCCTCCAACTCCTCCAACTCCTCTTCTTCTGCCCATACACGCTGAACAGTAAAGGACTCAACAATGGTCCCCTCTTGTGTCTCACCAACATTCTCCTCCTCTTCCTCCTCATCCTCCTCCACCTCCACCTCCTCCGATATGCGCTGAGAAACAGACCTGAGGGTGCTTTGGCTATCAACAAGGGAATATTCTTCCCCTGTCTCTTGTGACGAGCGCAAAGCTTCCGACTTCATGCTGACCAGAGAGTTTTTCAACAGGCCAAGCAGCGGGATGGTGAGGCTGATGATGGCGGCATCGCCACTGACCATCTGTGTTGACTCCTCAAAGTTACTCAGCACCTGACAGATATCAGACATCCACGTCCACTCCTCATTGTAGACTTGAGGAAGCTGACTGACCTGACTACCAGTTCTGGTGGAAGTTGACATCTGGCAGTCTACAATCGCTCTGCGCTGCTGGTAAACTCTGGATAACATGGTCAGTGTTGAATTCCACCTCGTGGGCACGTCGCACAACAGTCGGTGAGCGGGCAGTTGGAGGCGGCGCTGCGCTGCCCTGAGAGTGGCAGCATCTGGGCTGGACTTCCTGAAATGCGCACAGATGCGGCGCACCTTCGTGAGCAAATCAGACAGATTGGGGTATGTCTTGAGGAAACGCTGAACTATCAGATTTAACACATGGGCCAGGCATGGCACATGTGTCAGTCTGCCGAGTTGCAGAGCCGCCACCAGGTTACGGCCGTTGTCACACACAACCATTCCCGGCTTGAGGTTCAGCGGTGCCAGCCACAGATCAGTCTGCACCGTGATGCCCTGTAATAGCTCTTGGGCGGTGTGCCTTTTGTCGCCTAGGCTCAGCAGTTTGAGCACCGCCTGCTGTCGCTTAGCGACGGCACTGCTGCTGTGCCTAGAGCTACCGACTGATGGCGCCGTGCCCACGGATGGTAGTTCGGAGGAGGAGGTGGAGGAGGGGTGGGAGGAGGAGGAGGCATAGTAGGCCTGAAACACCTGGACCGAGGTAGGCCCCGCAATCCTCGGCGTCGGCAGTATATGAGCAGCCCCAGTGTCAGACTCGGTCCCAGCCTCCACCAAGTTAACCCAATGTGCCGTCAGCGATATATAGTGGCCCTGCCCGGCAGCACTCGTCCACGTGTCCGTGGTCAGGTGGACCTTGTCAGAAACGGCGTTGGTCAGGGCACGGATGATGTTGTCTGACACGTGCTGGTGCAGGGCTGGGACGGCACATCGGGAAAAGTAGTGGCGGCTGGGGACCGAATACCGAGGGGCGGCCGCCGCCATGAGGTTGCGAAAGGCCTCGGTCTCTACTAGCCTATAGGGCAGCATCTCCAGGCTAAGCAATCTGGAGATGTGCACATTAAGGGCTTGGGCGTGCGGGTGGGTTGCACTATATTTGCATTTCCGCTCCAGCGTCTGGGGTATGGAGAGCTGAACGCTGGTGGATGCTGTGGAGGATCGTGGAGGCGACGATGGGGTTTTTGTGGCAGGGTCCTGGGCAGGGGGCTGACTAGCAGCTGACACAGGGGAAGGAGCAGTGGTGTGCACGGCCGGAGGTGAACGGGCTTGTTGCCACTGAGTGGGGTGTTTAGCATTCATATGCCTGCGCATACTGGTGGTAGTTAAGCTAGTAGTGGTGGAACCCCTGCTGAGCCTGGTTTGGCAAATGTTGCACACCACAGTCCGTCGGTCATCCGGTGTTTCCTTAAAGAACCTCCAGACTTCTGAAGATCTAGCCCTCGCCGCAGGAGCCCTCGCCACGGGAGCTTCACTAGTTGACACATTTGGCGCTGATGCACCAGCTCTGGCCCTGCCTCTCCGTCTGGCCCCACCACTGCCTCTTCCAACCTGTTCTGGTCGAGGACTCTCCTCCGTCTCAGAAGCACTGTGTTCACCCGGCCTCTCAACCCAGCTTGGGTCTGTCACCTCATCATCCTCCGATCCCTCAGTCTGCTCCCCCCTCGGACTTCCTGCCCTGACAACAACTTCCCCACTGTCTGACAACCGTGTCTCCTCATCGTCGGACACCTCTTTACACACTTCCACTACGTCAAGAAGGTCATCATCACCCACAGACTGTGACTGTTGGAAAACCTGGGCATCGGAAAATTGCTCAGCAGCAACCGGACAAGTGGTTTGTGACTGTGGGGAGGGTCCAGAAAACAGTTCCTCAGAGTATGCCGGTTCAAATGCCAAATTTTCCTGGGAGGGGGCAGACTGGGGGGGAGGAGGCTGAGGTGCAGGAGCTGGAGGAGTGGCGATTTCGGTGACATGGGTGGACTGCGTGGAAGACTGACTGGTGGTGGACAAATTGCTCGAAGCATTGTCAGCAATCCACGACATCACCTGTTCGCACTGTTCTGGCCTCAACAGTGCTCTACCACGAGTCCCAGTAACTTCAGACATGAACCTAGGGAGTGTAGCTCTGCGGCGTTCCCCTGCTCCCTCATCAGCAGGTGGTGTCTCACCCCGCCCAGGACCACGGCCTCTGACCCCTGCAGTAGTTGGACGCCCACGTCCCCGCCCTCGTCCTCTACCCCTAGCCCTCGGGTTAAACATTTTTAAAATGAGAGTTATAACTTTATTTTTTTTTTTACTTTGTTTTGTTTTTTTTTGTGTGTTTTTTTTTTTTTGTGTTTTTTGTTTTTTTTTGAGTTTTTAAAACCAAACAATGCTATCCTATTGCTATGGCTATTTTCTAGCCAAGTATCAAAGCACACTACTATGCCAGATGAGATGACACTGAGTTAGTGCCTAATTGAAATCCAACCCCTACTAAATTTTCCCACTTCGGTCTTTGCTATGGATATGTGCGTCACTAAGCGCAGAACACAGCGGTCGCAAGTCTCACTACAAATTGCTCAGAATTGGCTAGTACATGCACTGCAGAAAGTACAGCCACCAGCAGATCAACCAGAAATCAAATATATAGAACGCTACTGTATGCGTAAGTAAGCTCTTTGTATTCTCCTATGGCTATTTTCTAGCCAAGTATCAAAGCACACTACTGTCAGATGAGATGACACTGAGTTAGTGCCTAATTGAAATCCAACCCCTACTAAATTTTCCCACTTCGGTCTTTGCTATGGATATGTGCGTCACTAAGCGCAGAACACAGCGGTCGCAAGTCTCACTACAAATTGCTCAGAATTGGCTAGTACATGCACTGCAGAAAGTACAGCCACCAGCAGATCAACCAGAAATCAAATATATAGAACGCTACTGTATGCGTAAGTAAGCTCTTTGTATTCTCCTATGGCTATTTTCTAGCCAAGTATCAAAGCACACTACTGTCAGATGAGATGACACTGAGTTAGTGCCTAATTGAAATCCAACCCCTACTAAATTTTCCCACTTCGGTCTTTGCTATGGATATGTGCGTCACTAAGCGCAGAACACAGCGGTCGCAAGTCTCACTACAAATTGCTCAGAATTGGCTAGTACATGCACTGCAGAAAGTACAGCCACCAGCAGATCAACCAGAAATCAAATATATAGAACGCTACTGTATGCGTAAGTAAGCTCTTTGTATTCTCCTATGGCTATTTTCTAGCCAAGTATCAAAGCACACTACTGTCAGATGAGATGACACTGAGTTAGTGCCTAATTGAAATCCAACCCCTACTAAATTTTCCCACTTCGGTCTTTGCTATGGATATGTGCGTCACTAAGCGCAGAACACAGCGGTCGCAAGTCTCACTACAAATTGCTCAGAATTGGCTAGTACATGCACTGCAGAAAGTACAGCCACCAGCAGATCAACCAGAAATCAAATATATAGAACGCTACTGTATGCGTAAGTAAGCTCTTTGTATTCTCCTATGGCTATTTTCTAGCCAAGTATCAAAGCACACTACTGTCAGATGAGATGACACTGAGTTAGTGCCTAATTGAAATCCAACCCCTACTAAATTTTCCCACTTCGGTCTTTGCTATGGATATGTGTGCCACTAAGAGCTAAACACAACGGTAGCAAGTCCCCCTGCTAATTCCTCACAAAATGGTACTAGATGCAAATTAAAATAAAAAAAGTAGAACGTTATTGTAGCCCTAAGAAGGGCTGTTGGGTTCTTTGAGAATCACTCCTGCCTAACAGTAAGCTAATAGAACACCCTAACGCTTTCCCTGACCAGCAGCAGCTCTCTCCCTAGCGGCATCCAGACACAGAATGATCCGAGCAGCGCGGGCAGCGGCTAGTCTATCCCAGGGTCACCTGATCTGGCCAGCCAACCACTGCTATCGACGTGTAAGGGTACCACGTCATGCTGGGTGGAGTGCAGAGTCTCCTGGCTTGTGATTGGCTCTGTTTCTGGCCGCCAAAAAGCAAAACGGCGGGAGCTGCCATTTTCTCGAGCGGGCGAAGTATTCGTCCGAGCAACGAGCAGTTTCGAGTACCCTAATGCTCGACCGAGCATCAAGCTCGGACGAGCATGTTCGCTCATCTCTAGCAGTGACCCTTATGACTAGTGGAACCAGGGATGGTTGTTGGTGAGTTTATCATACTCACCACATCGAGTTTTCAGTGTAGTTTCTACACTTTTTAATTGTTTTTATATTGTTTGTCTGGTCTTTGTTGTTTGTAAATTAATAAAGTAATTTTGATATTAATTTTTGGGTTGTTATGGCACATCTTTTCTTGTGAGTTTACATTTCTGTACGTTGCCCATATACTGACTACTGATATCTGATTGTACGGTACTCCCAATTTCTCTGTATTCAAATATTACCACAGTCACATTGCCTTTGAATAAGGACCACTTGTTTATGATGCTTGATTTTAATGGCAGATTTAAATTCAGTCTTTATTCCAAAATAGTTTTATTTAGGCAGAAAGATTTAATGATGGGAGCTAACCATAGAAAAAAAAGATACATAAGTGCCAAAATACTATAATACAGTGCCATTAATTCCATATAATGACCAAATCATAATAAATCCCCTCATTACAAAAGAGTTAAACTTTATTTAATTAAGACAGTAAATTAAGTGAATGCCTTGTCTTCAGTGGTTTCCCCGCCAATCCAGTTTTGAATAATCTCCTGGTATAACAATAAGCTGAACAAAGTCTGTAGGACAGTAGAAAAAAAAGAACATGAGTTCTTCTGCAGGAGACAGTAGTGAACTGAGCTTTGTGATAAATAGTTTTACATGGTCAAATCAAAATTTATAGGACTCCTGGGAGAGACAGTGAGAGTCCTCCTTGCACCACCCACACACAACAATTGACCGCTATCCCTATATCCATGTGCCTACACAGAAGGCAGGACTATGGGGGAGATTTATCCAATGTGTCTAGGAGCAAAACTGTTCTAGTTACTCGTGGAATTTTGCTCTAAGACACTTATCATAAATCTCCCCTCATTGGTCCGTTCACAATGTGGTATTTATCAAATAATGGGGCACAATCTGCTGTCATACTTTCCAACCCATGCCTTACATTTCGAGCAACATTCTAGAGGTATGGGAAAGAGATTTTCAACCTTCCGAAAAATCAGTGCCAAAATCTCTTACTTTCTTTCAGGTTTGGGTTCGGGTTGGGCCAATCCCAATCCTGAAAGTTTGGTTCACGTCTGGGATCTAAAAGTTTACCCCATCTGTAACACCTGTGATTGGTTATGGCACCAGTTGCAGGTGTTATCCTTTAAATGCTGCTGCCAAAGTCGAGCACCACTGTTTTCCTAGTATCGTGATTAGAGATGAGCGAGCACTAAAATGCTCGGGTACTCGTTATTCGAGACGAACATTTCCCGATGCTCGAGTGCTCGTCTCGAATAACGAGCCCCATTGAAGTCAATGGGAGACTCGAGCATTTTTCAAGGGGACCAAGGCTCTGCACAGGGAAGCTTGGCCAAACACCTGGGTACCTCAGAAAAGGATGGAAACACCACGGAAATGGACAGGAAACAGCAGGGGCAGCATGCATGGATGCCTCTGAGGCTGCTTAATCGCACCATTATGCCAAAATTATGGGCAACAGCATGGCCATGACAGAGTGACAGAATGAAGCTAGATAGCATCTAAAACATCCAATAATTGACCCTGACACTATAGGGGACTTCATGCAGAGGCAGCGGCAGCAGCGGCAGGCTAGAGAGTGGCATGGCGACATACCCTAAATGGACTCATGTTTCAAACCAATGGGTGGCAGAGAGGAACCAAAGGAGGTGAGCAAGAAGCGCTCAAATAATATCGGTACATGATAAAAGTTTGCCAGTATATTTTGTGGATTACACAGCAAGGTGGCGACAAAGTTAACATGGAAGCCATGAAAACAACCCAAAATTCTGCCTGACACAGCTCGTTTGATAAGGGGACCATGTATGGAGGCAGTGAACTAGTAGTAGATTAAAGGTGCTGCAGTTAAAACTATGTTAGTTGTATCTTGGCATGGAGCTGGCGCGCCGCTGCCAGGCGAGCTTTCGCCAATCCAAGCCCCTGTCTCTAGGCTACTCCCCAAACAGCACTTCTAAGAACCTTTTGTATAAGATCAAGTGTAATAGCGTTCTTATAAGTTTAGGATATGGCGGGTGAGGGGAATGGAAACAGATGCGCAAGAAGCGCTGAAATAATATTGGTAAATGATAAAAGTTTGCCAGTATATTTTGTGGATTACACAGCAGGGTGGCGACAAAGTTAACAAGTTTGTTGTGGAAGCCATGAAAACAACCCAAAATTCTGCCTGACAAAGCTCGTTTGATAAGGGGACCATGTATGGAGGCAGTAAACTAGTAGTAGATTAAAGGTGCTGCAGTTAAAACTATGTTAGTTGGATCTTGGCATGGAGCTGGTGCTCCGCTGCCAGGCGAGCTTTCGCCAAACCAAGCCCGTGTCTCTAGGCTACTCCCCAAACAGCACTTCTAAAAACCTTTTGTATAAGATCAAGTGTAGTAGCGTTCTTATAAGTTTAGGATATGGCGGGTGAGGGGAATGTAAACAGAAGCGCAAGAAGCGCTGAAATAATATTGGTAAATGATAAAAGTTTGCCAGTATATTTTGTGGATAACACAGCTGGGTGGCGACAAAGTTAACAACTTTGATGTGGAATCCATGAAAACAACCCAAATTTCTGCCTGACACACCTCGTTTGATAAAGGGACGATGTATGGAGGCAGCTATATGGACGACTTTTGGAGGTAGCAATGGAGACAACGTGTGGAGGCTGCTATGGAGACAATTTAATTTGGACAGTGCCTGTATGTGGCAGTCCAAAAAAGTTTTCAAACCAGAGGAGCAGGTAGGTGGCCCTCCAGAAAAATGTAATAGATTGAGTGCCTGTATGTGGCAGTCCAAAAAAGTTTTCAAACCAGAGGAGCAGGTAGGTGGCCCTCCAGAAAAATGTAATAGATTGAGTGCCTGTATGTGGCAGTCCAAAAAAGTTTTCAAACCAGAGGAGCAGGTAGGTGGCCCTCCAGAAAAATTGAATAGATTGAGTGCCTGTATGTGGCAGTCCAAAAAAGTTTTCAAACCAGAGGAGCAGGTAGGTGGCCCTCCATAAAAATGGAATAGATTGAGTGCCTGTATGTGGCAGTCCAAAAAAGTTTTCAAACCAGAGGAGCAGGTAGGTGGCCCTCCAGAAAAATGGAATAGATTGAGTGCCTGTATGTGGCAGTCCAAAAAAGTTTTCAAACCAGAGGAGCAGGTAGGTGGCCCTCCAGAAAAATTGAATAGATTGAGTGCCTGTATGTGGCAGTCCAAAAAAGTTTTCAAACCAGAGGAGCAGGTAGGTGGCCCTCCAGAAAAATGGAATAGATTGAGTGCCTGTATGTGGCAGTCCCAAAAAGTTTTCAAACCAGAGGAGCAGGTAGGTGGCCCTCCAGAAAAATGGAATAGATTGAGTGCCTGTATGTGGCAGTCCAAAAAAGTTTTCAAACCAGAGGAGCTGGTAGGTGGCCCTCCAGAAAAATGGAATAGATTGAGTGCCTGTATGTGGCAGTCCAAAAAAGTTTTCAAACCAGAGGAGCAGGTAGGTGGCCCTCCAGAAAAATGGAATAGATTGAGTGCCTGTATGTGGCACTCCCAAAAATTGTTTAAAACAGAGGACCGGGTCGGTGGCCCTCCAGAAAAATTAAATGCATAAAGTACTATAGCTAGAGCCAGTGGGCCCTGTCAAAAAATAGCCAGTTTCCTCTGCTTTACTGTACAAAGAGGAGGAGAAGGAGGAAAATGAGGAGGAGGAGGAGTGGATAAATTATTCAGGTTGAGCTTCCTTCACCTGGTGGAGATTGGAAATTATGAGAAATCCAGGCTTTATTCATCTTAATAAGCGTCAGCCTGTCAGCGCTGTCAGTCGACAGGCGTGTACGCTTATCGGTGATGATGCCACCAGCTGCACTGAAAACCCGCTCGGACAAGACGCTAGCGGCAGGGCAGGCAAGAACCTCCAAGGCGTACAGCGCCAGTTCGTGCCACATGTCCAGCTTTGAAACCCAGTAGTTGTAGGGAGCTGTGTGATCATTTAGGACGATGGTATGGTCAGCTACGTACTCCCTCACCATCTTTCTGTAAAGATCAGCCCTACTCTGCCGAGACTGGGGACAGGTGACAGTGTCTTGCTGGGGTGACATAAAGCTGGCAAAAGCCTTGTAAAGCGTACCCTTGCCAGTGCTGGACAAGCTGCCTGCTCGCCTACTCTCCCTCGCTACTTGTCCCGCAGAACTACGCACTCTGCCGCTAGCGCTGTCAGAAGGGAAATACTGTTTCAGCTTGTGCACCAGGGCCTGCTGGTATTCATGCATTCTCACACTCCTTTCCTCTCCAGGGATGAGAGTGGAAAGATTTTGCTTGTACCGTGGGTCCAGGAGAGTGAACACCCAGTAATCGGTGCTGGAATAAATTCTTTGAACGCGAGGGTCACGGGATAGGCAGCCTAGCATGAAATCTGCCATATGCGCCAGAGTACCAACGCGTAAGAATTCACTCCCCTCACTGGCCTGACTGTCCATTTCCTCCTCCTCCAACTCCTCCAACTCCTCTTCTTCTGCCCATACACGCTGAACAGTGAAGGACTCAACAATGGTCCCCTCTTGTGTCTCGCCAACATTCTCCTCCTCTTCCTCCTCATCCTCCTCCACCTCCACCTCCTCCGATATGCGCTGAGAAACAGACCTAAGGGTGCTTTGGCTATCAACAAGGGAATCTTCTTCCTCCGTCTCTTGTGACGAGCGCAAAGCTTCCGACTTCATGCTGATCAGAGATTTTTTCAACAGGCCAAGCAGCGGGATGGTGAGGCTGATGATGGCGGCATCGCCACTGACCATCTGTGTTGACTCCTCAAAGTTACTCAGCACCTGACAGATATCAGACATCCACGTCCACTCCTCATTGTAGACTTGAGGAAGCTGACTGACCTGACTACCAGTTCTGGTGGAAGTTGACATCTGGCAGTCTACAATCGCTCTGCGCTGCTGGTAAACTCTGGATAACATGGTCAGTGTTAAATTCCACCTCGTGGGCACGTCGCACAACAGTCGGTGAGCGGGCAGTTGGAGGCGGCGCTGCGCTGCCCTGAGAGTGGCAGCATCTGTGCTGGACTTCCTGAAATGCGCACAGATGCGGCGCACCTTCGTGAGCAAATCAGACAGATTGGGGTATGTCTTGAGGAAACGCTGAACTATCAGATTTAACACATGGGCCAGGCATGGCACATGTGTCAGTCTGCCGAGTTGCAGAGCCGCCACCAGGTTACGGCCGTTGTCACACACAACCATGCCTGGCTTCAGGTTCAGCGGTGCCAGCCACAGATCAGTCTGCGCCGTGATGCCCTGTAATAGTTCTTGGGCGGTGTGCCTTTTATCGCCTAGGCTCAGCAGTTTGAGCACCGCCTGCTGTCGCTTAGCGACGGCACTGCTGCTGTGCCTAGAGCTACCGACTGATGGCGCCATGCCCACGGATGGTAGTTCGGAGGAGGAGGTGGAGGAGGGGTGGGAGGAGGAGGAGGCATAGTAGGCCTGAAACACCTGGACCGAGGTAGGCCCCGCAATCCTTGGCGTCGGCAGTATATGACCAGCCGCAGGGTCAGACTCGGTCCCAGCCTCCACCAAGTTAACCCAATGTGCCGTCAGCGATATATAGTGGCCCTGCCCGGCAGCACTCGTCCACGTGTCCGTGGTCAGGTGGACCTTGTCAGAAACGGCGTTGGTCAGGGCACGGATGATGTTGTCTGACACGTGCTGGTGCAGGGCTCGGACGGCACATCGGGAAAAGTAGTGGCGGCTGGGGACCGAATACCGAGGGGCGGCCGCCGCCATGAGGTTGCGAAAGGCCTCGGTCTCTACTAGCCTATAGGGCAGCATCTCCAGGCTGAGCAATCTGGAGATGTGGACATTAAGGGCTTGGGCGTGCGGGTGGGTTGCACTATATTTGCGTTTCCGCTCCAGCGTCTGGGGTATGGAGAGCTGAACGCTGGTGGATGCTGTGGAGGATCGTGGTGGCGACGATGGGGTTTTTGTGGCAGGGTCCTGGGCAGGGGGCTGACTAGCAGCTGACACAGGGGAAGGAGCAGTGGTGTGCACGGCCGGAGGTGAACGGGCTTGTTGCCACTGAGTGGGGTGTTTAGCATTCATATGCCTGCGCATACTGGTGGTAGTTAAGCTATTAGTGGTGGAACCCCTGCTGATCCTGGTTTGGCAAATGTTGCACACCACAGTCCGTCGGTTATCCGGTGTTTCCTTAAAGAACCTCCAGACTTCTGAAAATCTAGCCCTCGCCGCAGGAGCCCTCGCCACGGGAGCTTCACTAGTTGACACATTTGGCGCTGATGCACCAGGTCTGGCCCTGCCTCTCCGTCTGGCCCCACCACTGCCTCTTCCAACCTGTTCTGGTCGAGGACTCTCCTCCGTCTCAGAAGCACTGTGTTCACCCGGCCTATCAACCCAGCTTGGGTCTGTCACCTCATCATCCTCCGATCCCTCAGTCTGCTCCCCCCTCGGACTTCCTGCCCTGACAACAACTTCACCACTGTCTGACAACCGTGTCTCCTCATCGTCGGACACCTCTTTACACACTTCTTCCACTACGTCAAGAAGGTCATCATCACCCACAGACTGCGACTGGTGGAAAACCTAGGCATCGGAAAATTGCTCAGCAGCAACCGGACAAGTGGTTTGTGACTGTGGGAAGGGTCCAGAAAACAGTTCCTCAGAGTATGCCGGTTCAAATGCCAAATTTTCCTGGGAGGGGGCAGACTGGGGGGGAGGAGGCTGAGGTGCAGGAGCTGGAGGAGTGCCGATTTCGGTGACATGGGTGGACTGCGTGGAAGACTGACTGGTGGACAAATTGCTCGAAGCATTGTCAGCAATCCACGACATCACCTGTTCGCACTGTTCTGGCCTCAACAGTGCTCTACCACGAGTCCCAGTAACTTCAGACATGAACCTAGGGAGTGTAGCTCCGCGGCGTTCCCCTGCTCCCTCATCAGCAGTTGGTGTCTCACCCCGCCCAGGACCACGGACTCTGATTCCTGCAGTAGTTGGACGCCCACGTCCCCGCCCTCGTCCTCTACCCCTAGCCCTTGGGTTAAACATTTTGAAAATGAAAGTTATAACTTTAATTTTTTTTTTACTTTTTTTTGTGTTTTTTTGTGTTTTTTAGTTTTTTTTTGTGTTTTTTAGTTTTTAAAACCAAACAATGCTATCCTATTGCTATGGCTATTTTCTAGCCAAGTATGAAAGCACACTGCTATGCCAGATGAGATGACGCTGAGTTATTAAAAAAATAAACGTAAAATAAAAAAGGAAATGGCAGACTGTGCCTAATTGAAATCCAACCCCTAATAAATTTTCCCACTTCGGTCTTTGCGATGGATATGTGCGTCACTAAGCGCAAAACACAGCGGTCACAAGTCTCACTACAAATTGCTCACAATTTGCTAGTCGATGCACTGCAGCAAGGACAGCCACCAGCAGATCAACCAGAAATCAAATATATATAACGCTACTGTAGGCGTAAGTAAGCCGTTTGGATTCTCCTATGGCTATTTTCTAGCCAAGTATGAAAGCACACTGATGAGATGACGCTGAGTTATGAAAAAATAAACGTAAAATAAAAAAGGAAATGGCAGACTGTGCCTAATTGAAATCCAACCCCTAATAAATTTTCCCACTTCGGTCTTTGCGATGGATATGTGCGTCACTAAGCGCAAAACACAGCGGTCGCAAGTCTCACTACAAATTGCTCACAATTTGCTAGTAGATGCACTGCAGCAAGGACAGCCACCAGCAGATCAACCAGAAATCAAATATATATAACGCTACTGTAGGCGTAAGTAAGCCGTTTGGATTCTCCTATGGCTATTTTCTAGCCAAGTATGAAAGCACACTGCTATGCCAGATGAGATGACACTGAGTTATTAAAAAAATAAACGTAAAATAAAAAGTAAATGGAAGACTGTGCCTAATTGAAATCAAACCCCTAATAAATTTTCCCACTTTGGTGTTTGAGGTGGATATGTGTGTCACTAAGAGCTAAACACAACGGTAGCAAGTCCCCCTGCAAATTCCTCACAATATGGTACTAGCTGCACTACTAGTGCCAGCAAGCCCAGCCACAAGCAAACAAAAAAAAAAAAGTATAACGTTATTGTAGCCCTAAGAAGGGCTGTTGGGTTCTTGTTGAATCACTCCTGCCTAACAGTAAGCTAATAGAACACCCTAACGCTTTCCCTGACCAGCAGCAGCTCTCTCCCTAGCGGCATCCAGACAGAGAATGATCCGAGCAGCGCGGGCAGCGGCTAGTCTATCCCAGGGTCACCTGATCTGGCCAGCCAACCACTGCTATCGACGTGTAAGGGTACCACGTCATGCTGGGTGGAGTGCAGAGTCTCCTGGCTTGTGATTGGCTCTGTTTCTGGCCGCCAAAAAGCAAAACGGCGGGAGCTGCCATTTTCTCGAGCGGGCGAAGTATTCGTCCGAGCAACGAGCAGTTTCGAGTACGCTAATGCTCGAACGAGCATCAAGCTCGGACGAGTATGTTCGCTCATCTCTAATCGTGATGTCAACAGAAAGCAACAATCCTAGGAAAAATTGCAGCGTACCGGCATTAAAACAGTTAATGTGATTAATGTTACCGGTGAGAGGTTGAGCCTGGAGGCTGAACCCATATATCATGGCGAAGTAAATAAAATAGGGCAGCACGGTGGCTGAGTGATTAGCGCTTCTGCCTTGCAGCACTGGGGTCCTAAGTTCAAATCCCACCCAGGTCAACATCTGCAAAGAGTTTGTATGTACTCTCCATGTTTGCGTGGTTTTCCTCCAGGTACTCCGGTTTCCTCCCACACTCCAAAAAACATATTGTTAGGTTGTTTAGATTGTGAGCCCCATGGGGACAGGGACCAATTTGACATGCTTTGTGCAGCGCTGCATAATCTGTGTGCACTATATAAATAAAGAATTATTATAAAACAAAAAATAAAACGGTATTTAATAAATCATAATGTCCCTCACTGATAGAAGACTTGGTGAGCTCCAATTGATTTCAATGGGAACGGGATTGCAATTTCAGTGTGAACTTGCTGTTACTCTCCATTCCAGGGATTTGTCTAGGTTTACTCAACTTTTTACCCCTGAACCAAACCTGTACCGTATGTCAGCTCCCTTTCCACTGTCATATCCTACTCTCAGACGTTACACTGACCTCTCTTTGGTCTGAAACATTTTTTCACTCTGCTAACAGCTTTCTATTGGGGCCCCTAGGAAACAGCAGCTCTGGGCAATTTTCTGGAGCGTCTCTATGTCAATTACATTCCAAAGTGAGTTCATAGTTTAAAGTCTCTGAATTTAACAAGAATTGCCTACTGTTCATAACCTCATGTACGGTCCAAATTGAATTTAATAATACTCAAGAAAGAAATAACAGATACTACGTGTAATTGGGCAAGAGTTTTAATAAGTACAGATAAGGATATGGTTGAACTTCAGATCACAAAAGCCTTTGCATTGTAAGGATGGACTTGAGCCAGTAAGGACTCTAAATCCTGGAAAATGATCTGATAGACATAAGGTTATTATGAAAGGTAAAGGCTACTTTGGGGAGGGCACTGGAATGTGGCTTCCTTTCAGACTGTTGTGTTAAATTATTTTTTTTCCCCCCAATTAATTTGCACATCAAAAGCAAGTCAGCCTGGGGAACTTTTCCATCAGCAAGCTATAGACAGCCTATAATCTGAAAATTGGACATAGACTGACATAAACAAAGCAGCCTATAGTCTTTTGACGGAGAGAAGAAAAGCTTCAGAGAATTAGACATTCCTGTGTCTGTCCTGCTCTCCTTAGTGATCAGTCACTATCCTGAAAGCCTTCAGTAATTATATTGTTTAAAAGTAGATTCAAATTTGCATTAGTAAAAAAAGTGATTAAAATAGTAACAATTTAATAATAGGAAAGATTTCCACTTGTCATTGTAATATATGTGTTTAAGTTTGCACATATCGTAGGTCCGAAGAAATAAAAATAAACCATGACAAGATATTAATAATGCATGAGTAACTTAAATAACCTCCATCCCCAATAATATTTCAATTGAATCTTTAACATTCATAATCATAACTGGATACGTATTCAAGTGCCACGATGATGCAGTTACAGATAGTGAGAGGTCTATTTTAGGGACACACTTGTTGACCTTGAAACTCAGCTGCTCATTAATATTGTAAATCATAGCTACAAAGTTCCTTTTAAGTAGATCCACTTGGTAGAGTTGAATCGTGTTCATTTTGGCACCTTATTAGTATTTCTAGAGGCCAATGCAAACTAGAGAACTCACAGTCCAATCTTATTGAGAACCAGCAGGGTATATTTTATCATCTGGTAACCTTAGCCGCTTCCAAATAATATCAACTAGCCTGGTACAGCCTGGCAACAACATTTGTGTTACTTAACCAGTTTGCTTAGTATAAGTGATTTGTGGAAATATATCTCTCTGGCATTTATACACCATGTAGTACTGTAAGAGTGGCAACAAATTATGTAAACTAACCGTATCCCTACAACTCCTTTTAGTTTTTAGGATCACACAAATACAATGGGGGAGATTTATCAGAAGTGTCTGAGAGCAGAACTGTTGTAGATGTTCATGGCAACTAATCAAAGCTCAGCTCTCATTTTCCAACAGCTGTTTATAAAATTAACCTGAGCTCTGATTGGTTCCCATGGGCAACTAGAACAATTCTGCTCTTGGACACTTCTGATAAATTTCTCTCAGTGACTGAAGATTTTTCATAACTGTATACTGTGCACACGTATGCCTGCGATTTTACACCAAATACACATGCTCTAACATATGCATTTAGATGAGTATATGGTGATTATTCGAGACAACATACAATTTAACCCCTTCCCGATTTATGTCGTAATACTATAGCACGGCGAGAAGATACTTGGTTATGGTGCAGGCTCACAAGTGAAGTGAGCATTATACAGAATGGGTGTCAGCTTCATATAGCAGCTGACACCCTGCACTAATACACGCAACTGGAGGTTCCTCCAATCACCGGTGTTAACCCCTTACATGTCGCAGTCAGCTGGGTGGTCTGATGACTGCCAGGAGCTACCAATGGTTAAGCACGTCAGGCCGTGCCTCCGGGCAGGACCCGACTGTAAATCACTGAGTATGCTCAGCATGCTCAATGAGTTATATAACAAACTGCTATAAAATTGTATTGCAATGTCTTAGGTGCTTGATGAGCTTGAAAAAACTATAAGAATATTGCTTATTCAAACCAACCTGTTAATAAAATAAATAAAGGATTAAATAAAATATTTTTTTAATAAAAATAAAGTGTCCCAAAGACAGCAGCATTACATTTACATACAAACATACAAAAATCCCAAAACCCGCCACATATTTGGTATCACCATGTCTGTAATAATAAGGGGTGGCTGAGTGAGTAGCACTTCTGCCTTGCAGCACTGGGGTCCTGGGTTCAAATCCCACCCAGGTCAACATCTGCAAAGAGTTTGTATGTTCTCTCCGTGTTTGCGTGGGTTTCCTCCCACACTCCAAAACATACTGTTAGGTTGTTTAGATTGGGAGCCCCAAGGGGACAGGGACCAATTTGACATGCTTTGCGCAGCGCTGCGTATTCTGTGTGCGCTATATATATAAAGAATTATTATTATTAATAATCTGTACAATAAATCGGAAACATTATTGGACCAGCTCAGTGAATTCCATTAAATAAATCTGAAAAACTTGCCAAAAATGTGAATTTTTCATGAAATCCCTTCATGAAAAAAATGTTCCTAAAAGTGATCAAAAAAAGTTACAAGCACTAAATTGGTACCACTGAAAAGAACAACTCGTCACAGAAAAAAATAAGCTCTCAAGCATCAACCAAAATATACTATAGTTATGCCTCTGAGAAAATGACAATGATAAAACAAATGCTATTTTCTCTATTTTAGTTTTTCTTGAGCAAAATTTCACAAATATAAAAAACTGTATAAATGAGGTATTGTCGTAATCGTAGTGATCTATATAATAGAGACAGTGGGGCATATTTATCAGGGCCTCCGCACTTGCTATTATTTAGCCCAATACGCCACCTTCACGCCAGTGGGGTGTGAAGTGGGGGGGGGGCGTTACTGTTCCCGCGCCTGTGCACTAGCTGCAGCTGATGACTTTTCACATGTGATAAGTATTCAGCCTCTTGATGTATCACGCTGCGAAAAAGCAGCGGCGGGGCTATCATAAACCGGCGCACAAGTAAAGGTTATAATATAAAGGTTGTACAGTCTTTAAAAGTGAGATTGCAAATCTGCTTTGAATGAATCTTCCATTAAATATCATGGTGCATGCCCATACAATAGTTTGCCACCACATATGGGGTATGAGCATACTCAGGAGAAATTGGGCTTTAAACTTTGTGGAGTGTTTTGGTATTTTATCCATTGTGAATGTGTCCATTTTTTGGAAAACAATTTACAAAAAAATTACATTTTCAACATTGAACCTCCATTTTGTTTTAACTCCTGTCAAACACTGAAAGGGTTAACAAACTTAATAAATGTTGTTTTTCATATGCTAAGGAGTGTAGTTTCTATAATGGGATGAATGATGGGTTTACACTGTTATTTAGGGTTTAAACCTGAGCAGGTCCCTCCAAAGTATGATTTTGCGTTATGAAAAATCTCACCTGAAGTTCTTAGCCTCATAACATAAAAACGCGTAACGTGTTCAGATTTTAAAACACTCACGGTGTGCACCACCTATTGTAATATATTACAATATAATATATTCTTTTCTTTTGCTGAAATATATTAGCCTCATAACATCCTACAACAATGTGAGGACACTTTAAAAACCAGGTCAGCATAAAGCAGAGTTATTTTGGTGTTATGATTATATGTCAGAAAAGCAGAACTTATCATTTCAAAAATCGAGAGTTTTTTTCAAATTTTCCCAAAAAATATTTTTTGCCATAAATAAATGCAAAAAATATCACCCACATTTATCAACTAACATTCAGTACAGTGTGTCACGAGAAAACAAAATCATCTGGATATGTCCAAACGTTCCAAAGTTATAACCACTTGTAGTGGCCCAGGGAAGTTTTAAAAAATTGTCTGTGTCAGGAAGGTGCAAAATGGCCAAGTCATTAAGGGGTTAAGGTTTTTGACCTCAAAAATACAGTTGTCATTGCACTGCACTTAGTGATACATGATGCTAAACAACAATGTGAACTGACATGAGGAAATTATCCATTGCCCCTAGGACCCATAATCCATTTATTTATAATCCCTACATATCCAAGCTCAATTACTCGTCTCCATCAGAGTCAGCACTATTCCCGAGTTTATAGGCCCATTAACATGAAGTAATATTTCCCTCAATTTAGCAACATTATAACATCCATAACACTTCCGCTTACACATATGACCTGTCACTAAAATAGAAATGATTTCATCCGAGGCCGGCTGTTCATGCATAAAGTTCACATATTCACAATAGCAAACGTTGTCGTTTTTCTGGTGATTGTTTACAAAAATGTAATATATCAATTATTCAAGGCACCTACAAAGAACGTGTAGTGTGAAAAATTGTGACATAAATGTTATGGACTTTTTCATCAGTACAATCTTGGTACGGCTATTCCTGAAAATCAAGTTTGATCAATGTTCAAGGATATTGTTAACGATTTTTTTACAAGTACAATCTCTTTGATATATAACAGTTTTCTTATTGTTATTATAATTTGTCATTGTGTGCATTAAGCACAATTGTTAGGCTGACTTGAGGTGAATGTTATAGATAAATAGGCCTTCATTTCAAAAAGGAAGGTAATGTTTGAATATAGACCATAATTTATATTGCTTTATGGTAAACATCGGGGCTGTTTATTACTCCTTAAAGGGGTATTCCCTCAAAGACATCTTAAATATACTCAGGCTTACAAAAGAACACATTTTATAATTCACTGTTGCTAACAAAAATACAGAATTTCTCAGATATAATTCCAACCTGTCTCTATCAATCCTGATGTATACAATTCCGGTTGCCCTGGGATCAGGCAATAAATCTTCTAATTATGGTCAGGCAGGTCAAATTCTTCTCATGAAAAGCTTCTCCTGTCTGCACGACGCAGTGTGAATTCTGCACTTTCTCCCCCCCATACCCTTATACTATTGAATGAAGCTGAAGGACACATGATGGACCTACCGTTCCATCAAATATTGGGGCAGGACTTCCTTTCTCCAATTAATAGGCATCCGATTTTTGTAACCCTTGGGACCCAAGGAACTCTCACCGATCAATGCTTTATTGCCTATCCTGTGGATTGGGGATAATTTGGGAACATGGAAAAATCCCTAGAATTAGGAAATAAATATAGAATTTCTCATGTGAGATGCAGTAGGTATATGCCTCTCCCATCCTTTGTAAAGGATTAGAACACTTGCCAAATGGTGATATGTAAGCTGAGACCCAACTCCCGTAGATACTTGTTACTTGTGATATGCACTGATTCCTTGTCTGCAATGAAGACACATATTTGTGCTATGATCATACCAAAGCAGCTTCACTGGGATCACCCGATGTTTTTACAAAAATATATAGGAGTTCCTTCATTCCCTATAAAGTTGCTTCTAAAAGTCCCTATTGTCTGCCCATTTTTCTCAGCTCAATGTGACAGCCACATGATAAGAGATTCAATCCCCAAGTAGTAAATCTGTGCTTTCACAATAAAAGCTGAGATGATCCATGTGCAATTATGTGCTTTGAGACATCTATTTTACGTGTAAGCTTAGAAATGTGTAATTATGTATGAGGTCATTGGGAAAAACACAATGAACTTTGCATTACTTTTCAGGCAAGGAAATCTCTGTAATATACTTCCACTCCTCACAATTACCTGGTGTCATTTTTATTGCAGCCGTGTAATTCTTACATACTACTGGCAGTAGGTAGGATAATCATGATGTTTACACAGTTTCCATGGGGAATGTTCTATTGAAGAAGATAAATGGAAATTTTTGCCTTAACTTGTCTGTAGCTTTATCCTTCTTTGAACCTCATAGTCAGTAATGTTCTGTTTCAGGGTTTCCCCAAACTCCTTGTCTGATCTTATACTGTACTAATGGAAAAAAAATGCAAGGTGTAATCAATAGGGTTTATTACTGTATAAAAATCAGGAGTTTATGTAATGTATAATGTTTTAAAATGTCCATAATAATAAATAATAATAATTCATTTATTTATATAGCGCACACTGATTAAACAGCGCTGCACAGAGATTGCCATATTGGTCCCTGTCTCCAAAGGAGCTCACAATCTAATCAACCTACCAGTATGTTTTGGTGTGTGAGAGGAAACCGGAGGACCCGGAGGAAACCCACACAAACACTGAGAGAATTTATAAACTCTTTGCAGATGTTGACCCTGGGACATAATTTAACCCCTTAGCACTCCACAATGTACTATGTGGTGCTGAGGGGGGTATATGGAGCTAAGCTCTTTCCATACACAGTGAATGTCAGCTGTATAACACAGCAGACACCTACCTGTAACTGCAGCGGGTCAGTGCTGGCACCGATTGTGGGAGTTAACCAGTTAAGTGCGACAGTTAAGTAACTGACTGCGACACCTAATAGAGCTGCCGATGGAGTCAACTTGTAGGCCTGCCATAGATGGTGATCTCTAACAGCCGGGTATAGAGATACGCAGTAAAATTACTATATTCTGCAAGACAGTACTATTGCAGTATATAGTATGAGCAATCAAACCCTCCAGGGTTAAGATACCCTAAAAAGTCTGAAATAATTGTAAAAAAATAAAACATTTTTTAAAAATCTAAAAGCTTTTTTTAAAAGTAAAAGTTTAAATCACCCCCGTTCTCTAGAACACATATAAAAATGTGTTCACAGTAAAACAGTAAAAATCATAAATATGTTAGTTATTGCCACATCCCATGCCCATTCGATCAAAATATAAAAACTGTTATTCCCGGCCGTGAACACCTTAACGGAAAATAGCCCCCAAATGTCTGAATCAAAACCTTTTTTGCCATTTTTCCATCCATAAACAAAGGTTATTTAAGTTATTGGTCTCAGGATTTGGCTAACTGGCATTTTTTTCGCACATTTTTTTTCTGTTGCTCCATTCAAAACTACAGGAATGCCAGAAATGACCGAGCACAGTGCTGGCCTATTTCCAGCAACAATCAATGGGGGTGCTGGAGATAGCAGATCACTGTGCACTGCAATTTCTGATTCTCCCATAGGGTCTGTTCTCATATTCTTTATATTCTTAGAGACATTCCCAGAGACAGGCAGCAAGCAGCTACCATTCAGGTTTGCACTAGTGTTTTAGGATTTACTTTAACTTTAAAAACCAGTGTGGAACATGTATCATTTTATACTTTAGGGCAGTTTTTTGTGATCATAATGACCAAAATCTACGAATTGGTGTAGACTTGAACAAAGTCATATGGTCTTCCAGATTACTATTGCTTACGTAAAATATTGTTGTTGTGTAACACCTGAAATCTGAGTTTGGTGTAGTCCTAGCCCATAGACGCACTTTAATTATTAGCACCAGCACATAAAATGTGATCATCTTGAGCTTATCTAAGGTGACCTTTCTGATAATTTCAAAGTATTTACCATGAACAACAATCCTCATAAATGCCCCCCAAGTATTATCTAGGAAAAAGTATGTTATACAGACAGGGCCAGATTATAGGAAGGGCTCTAGGGGCGCACACCCCAGGGCCCCCACAACTTTACTCTGGGAACCCTTACCAGCAATGTCTGGCATTCAGCTCACAGCTGTAAGCTGCATGTTTCTGGGAGTGATCTGCAGCAGGGGTGTCACAGCGTCGTAGTTGCGCCTGCTTCTAAGCTGTAACAGTGACTCACTCAGTCAGTGAGAACATGGCCACCCAGAGCTGTGCTGCACGAGGAGTGACCTGATCTGTCCCCCCCTCCCTTAGTACCTAACATTGGTTGACTGAACTGCTTGTCAGCCAAGTCCTGGCCATTTTGTGTTAGGTTAACCTCCTCACAAATTTCTTGGTCCGATTTGTGAGAGAAGGGGAGAGATTTCTCATGGCAGCAGTGACACATAAGACTTGTATGACGACTAGTAGTCAGTACTACTGCCACTGTGCCAGCTAGGCCAGCCACCAGATTTTGCACCCATTGGCCTCCACCTACTTTAATCCAGTCCTGCATACAGATGTCGATGTCTTACAGATATCACTCCTATGAAATTTTTGAAGTCAGTATTTTGCATTTGGTTTTTAAATATATTATGAGTCTATGGTTCTAGTTTAGGAAACGATAAGTTAATGAGTACATCACCGCTACTACTGCTCTGATGATTTGTAACTATTATTATAATCATCATTGGCTAATCTCAACTTCCTCTGTGCACACCCACATTAGAGATATTATAATGATGGGCAAGTAAATGCACATAAATGGAAGCATATGAATACTTATAATAATAATTTTGCTCTTGCTATTAATCATCGGATGACTTATTGTATCACCCCCACTGAATAATTCACACTGATCATATATCCTCTTCATTTGTATGTGGAACTTTATACATTGTATAAAATAATACTAAAATCAACATCAGTTCCCAGAATTGTGAATCTTAGACTTGCCACTCCATAAGCACTTTGGGGGTCATTTACTAAGGGCCCGATTCACGTTTTACTGACGTGTTACTCGAATATTTCTGATTTGCGCCGATTTTCCCTGAATTGCCCCGGGTTTTTGGCGCACGCGATCGGATTGTGGCGCATCGGCACTGGCATGCACGCAACAGAAATCTGGGGAGTGGCCGAACGAAAACCCGACGGATTCGGAAAAACCACCGCATTTAAAACAAAAAATTGGTCGCACGGGTCATACTCACATGCACCAGGAAGAGATCAGTGAACTCCGATGCAACTCGGCGGACCTCGGCGCAGCAGTGACACCTGGTGGACATCGGGCGCAGGACCTTCATGAATCGCCGGAAGACCCGAACCCGAAAGACATACTATTCATATTTCTCCATCTAGCTAGCTAGTCAGCTAATTGTTATGTGGGTATCCTTAAAGGACATCTACCAACCTTTTATAAAGGTTTTTAAAATTATGCAAATGAGCCTCAGGGACTCTGGGCTGCATAGGTGTTAATGGAGCCCCTCAGACTCATTTGCATAATCTGTAAATCCTTCTTTTTTCTTAAAGACAAAGGCATAAAAAGCTAATAGAAGAGTAGATCCTTCCAGAGTGGGCATACTCCTCCATGTCTGTGTGTTCGGTTTACAATCCTTGATCTTGGTGGTGGATGTCCTCTAAAGTGTATCTCATCTTTGAAGAATCATGTGTAAATCAGTACTACAGTGTGTAAGGGGAGGAATAAGACTATTACTGGATTGTTAATAACTTCTATTCTGAATTGTTAAGTCATTTTTCTTTTTGTAATGTCTATCTCTAATTTTTAGGTCTCCATGAAGAGGTGGGTGGAAACTAGCTGTGATTGTGCCATGGCGGGAGAACGGGAGCACCGGAGAAGGTGAGTATAAAGTTATATTTTGTGCTCTCATTGACTAGCATGGAGTGCACATATCACCAAAATAAAATATGTGTGAAAAAACAAGTAATAGGAGTTTTTTTTTAGACTTTTTACTGCTAAAATGTTGTACAGAACTATTTAAGCCACTTCACTATAATGGTGTAAATATAGAACTAATGCTAGTACAATGTTGTGCTTCATGACTTGTGACTTTTCCAAAAAGTTATAGTCTCTCAAGTCTATGTGGTGTGGTATATGTCCTGGAACTTTTTATGCATTTTTTTACTTTTTAAGGGTTTTTTAATATAAAATCTCAGACAGCAAATGGAGCATAAGAACATTTCTGAAAGGGCCAAAGCCACTATAATGAATCTAAAAACAGACATAGGGATTTATTTATCATGATGCAGTTCCTTGTGACAGTTCTATGTCTATTTTTGGAGATATGCTGCCCAACAGAATAATTAATGGGGCTTTGGCCCTTTAATAAATATTCTTATGGTCCACTTTCTGTCTGGGATTTTTTTTCAAAATGTCTCCAAGAAGTCTCAAAATGCATAAATGTTCCAGCACATAAACTAGCAAGGGACTGGAATGACTGTGAGACTTTTTATAGGACTTTTTGCAAAAGTCATGAATCTGGCTTTGCACTTCATTGCACAGTAGTTCTATGTTTACATCAGATAAATGAAGTGGCGGAAATAGCTCTGTGGCACTAAGTCCCAAAAAAACCTCAATGAGACTTTTTTTTTTACACCAAAAAGGCTCAGGAAAACCATTGATAAATAACCCTCAAAGAACTGTCCCAAGGAGCCACCTAATAACCCAAGGAGCCACCTAATAATAAATAGCTCCCTTATTGTCAGTATTCAATCATTCTGGTAGGTGCCGGTAAATTGCTTGTAAACTTAAAGGGAACCTGTTATGAGGAGGATCTAAAAGGTCATGGTCTACAATCCTCATGCTGGTGGTAGATGTCCTGTAAGGGCCACATATGTTATAGCGCACTGGTGTGCATATAAACTGTTCACTTTTATCGGGCTGGGGACATAGTTTTAACAAATGTCTCATAGAAGTAAATATAGTATAGTCTGACCATGTGGATATGCTCTCCATTCAGTGCAGGCTTTTCAATGGACTTGAAGGCCCCTGTTTTCATGATCACTGAGGGTTAAAAGTTGCCATCACTTAGTTAATAGTACTAGCATATGACAATGACTACCGTTATAGCTTAATAGAGTAGAAAGCTAAGCTAAGGTTTGTATACTATCAATGGACTAACCCTAAAAGTATGACAAGTGTATGCTGTAATTTACTACGTTTCTGCAGCATCTGGACTGTATGTCCCATTGAATTCATGATAGAGGACCCGTGGTGATCAGCTAGCTATTGACATGGCTCCAAAGTATATTGTTGTGAAAGAACCTTTATAGGTCAAACTTTTTCCTTGTCCCTAAGGGGTTATTAGTATTATCCCATATACTTCCATCATGTGAATGCATTTCAATTGCTATACTTAGAGGCCTTTAGAGGGAACCTGTCATCAGGGAGGTTTAAATGATGAGTTTCAATGGCCTCTGATATGTTAATTTAAAAATGTCTCTGTGGTGCATCTGAATAATTCAGTGCTTTTTAATATTTTCTTCAACATTACCTGGCTCCCTGCCAGCAGTGTCTGGTGAGTCCTGGGGTGATGATCTGACATAAGAGGGAGAAGGGAAAAGGGGAGAGGTTGAGGGAGGGGGGAGGACAACAAGGCAAAGACGACTCATGCCTTTTAAACTGCCCCCCACTCTTCTTCCCGGAACTCTCCACACACTGCTGACAGGGAGCCTTTAAAAATAAGTGGATTTATTCAAATGTAAGAGGCATTTTTTAAATCAACATGCCAAATACCATTGAAACTTGTCATCATGTAAAAATGACCTTCCTGATGACAGGTTCCCTCTAGAGGCCAGACAGTGTTTTCTAGTTGTTCCAAATATTAGTTGGATGTTGCTATTAAATTCATTATGATGTCAATCAACAGGAAAATCTGTGCATCCAAAAAAGACGAGACACAGAACTCCATTTAAGTAGAAGCCGTAAGCACACACCCAGCCAATAATAAACCTGGCTTACTAACCACTGTGTGAAATTGTAAGGAAACATTTACATGACTGTAGAGACAGCTGGCACTTAAGCAGAAATGTAATCCTGTTTTTGGAATCCAAATGAGTTGTGGATATCAGAACAAAACCACAAGTTCATATTTAGATGTATTTAGTAAAACTATATCAGATTAAATATAGCAATTGGTCCGCACTCACATTATGGCAGTATATGGGAGAATACTAATAACCCCTTTAGGGACAAGGCAAAAGTTTGACCTATAAAGATCTTTCACAAGACTTTTCTTTGAAGATTGAAGCCGGGTCAATAGTCAGCTGATCACCACGGGTCCTCTATCATAAATTCAATGGGACATACATTCCAGATGCTGCAGAAACATGTAGTAAATTACACAGCATTTACTTTTAGGGTTAGTCCATTGATAATATACAAACCTTAGCTTACATTTCTGTTCTATCAAGCTATAATGATAGTCATTGTCATATGCTAGTACTATTAACTAATTGATGGCAACTTATAACCCTCAGTGATCAAAAAAACACAGGCCTGCAAGTCCATTGAAAGGCCCCGTAATGAATGGAGAGCATCTCTACATGCTCAGTCTGTATTCTATTTACTATGGGACATTTTTCAAAACTATGTCCCTAGCCCAATAAAAGTGAACAGCTTAGCTACACACCAGTGCTCTATAGTATTTGTGTCACTTACAGGACATCTACCACCAGGGTGAAGGTATGTAAACCAAGCACACTGACATGCTGGTACCCCCTGGCAGGATCTGCTCTTCTTATACCCTGATTTTTAAAAGAAGGCTTTTAAAATTATGCAAGTGAGCCTGAGCTGAATGAAGCCTGGAGCCCCTCAGGCTCATTTACATTTACAGGCTCAATTTACATAATGGTTTCTGTTCCGACTCCCTCCGCCGTGCGCAAGCGCTCCCGACTCCCAGGCTTCACTAAATTTAATGGGCCAGCACCACGTTAATTGGAGCTGGCCATTTTCAGAAAATATATAAGCCTGCCTCTTCCTGCACACCCTGCCGGATCTTTGTGCCTACGCCATTGAGAAAGCTCCCCTACAATTTCCATGAGTATCCCTGCGATCCTGTGTGTTCCTGCTCCTGAGTTTCCGTGTTTCTACGTTCCTGCTCCCGTGCTCCTGTGTGTTCCAGTCCGTTCCTGTGTTCCCTTTCCCTTCTGTCTGGACCTCCCGTTGCTGACCCCGGATTGGACTTGACCTTGCATCTCTGCCACCTGCTCTGACCTTGTGCCTGAACCTGACCGCGACACTGTCTCCTGCAAATGTACCTTGACCTTGGCTGCCACCGCGGGCTGGTCGCACCTGTGGAACGTCCTGGTGGTACCCCGCCGCAGCAAGAGCATCCTGCTTTGCAGCGGGCTCTGGTGAAAACCAGGTGCCACTTAGATTCCGGTCCCAGGTGTTGGCTAGTAGCCCCTCCCGCAGTGGTCCAGAGGGTCCACAGATCCTGCATCCTGTTGTTTCTTAAAAACAAGGGTATAGGAAGCTTAAAGAAGAACAGATCCTGCCAGAGACGGCACACAGCAGCATGTAAGTGTGCTTGGTTTACCGGTAGATTTAGTATACAACATTTACATGCCAGAGAAGTGATAGTTTGGAACCATAGTTTGTCTGTTTTTGGAAAGATAATGATCCTATTATGTATCATACTTATACATATATACCACATTTACATATGGCTATATATGCAACAAATATAAATCAGAAATGGAAAAACAGAAAAGTGTAGTTTTTCTTTACAGAGTTAGTAAAGTATTACACACTTTACTGTTATCATCTGCTTAATTTAATACCTATTGTCACAGTCTATGGGAATAGTCAGTGGACTCCCTGGACCACCGCGGGGGATAAAGCTGCCAGCTGCAACCCGGGAGCGGAGTCTAAGTGGACTCCTGGTCTTCACCAGAGCCTGCCGCAAAGCGGGATGGACTTGCTGCGGTAGGGAGCCACCAGGTCGCTCCACGTGTGCGACTAGGCCCGCGATGGCAGCCAAGGTAGAGCCACAGGGCAGGCAGGACCACGGGAAGGCAGGACCACGGGAAGGCAGGATCACGGGAAGGCAGGACCGCTGGCAGGACCTTGGCAGGATGGCTGGCAGGACCTCGGCAGGACAGCTGGCAGGACCTTGGCAGGACGACTGGCAGGACCTCGGCAGGACGGCTGGCAGGACCCTGGCAGGACGGCTGGCAGGACCTCGGAAGACCACTTCACAGGACCACCACAGGAGTACAGGACCTTCACAGGATTACAGGACCGCCACAGGATAACAGGACCGCCATGGGATAACAGGACCACCACAGGATAACGGACACAGAACTCACCACGGGAATTACAGAATACACAGGAACACGGGAAACACAGAATACACGGAGGCGTCTAGAAATGCTCAGGAACACGGAGGGCTTATTCTTCAGTAACAGGATATGAAGATCCGGCAGGGGATGCTGGGAGTCGCCAGGTTATATAGCAGAGCCGGGAATGCCAGCGCCAATAAGGAGGATGCTGGCCCTTTAAATTCATAGAGAGTAGACGCGCGCACTCCCTAGCTGCGGGAGCGCGCAGCCTACACAGGAGACAGACCTGCAGCCTGGACGGGACCATGGTGGAGCCATCAGGAGCCAGGACAGGTAAGTACTGACCTGGGGAGAACCGGGCAGAGGCAGCAACAGGCAGCGGAGCACGGATGCACCCGCGATCCGCAACATGGATCGTGGGGGCACCCGTGCCACAACTCCGGACCGGGAACGGGCAGTACACCGATGCACCCGTGATCCGAGACATGGATCGCGGGGTCACCCATGACACCTATCCATTTTACTATCATAACTCCAAACCAATTAAACCAAATTAACTACAAATTAACTAGTCACAATAATATAAATGCTTTAGTAAGCCATCCCTTTCGGAACACCCCATGGGCACTGAAACAGATCGGACACATACACTGCTCAAAAAAATAAAGGGAACACTCAGATGTCACATCCTAAATCTGAATGAAAGAAATACTGTTATTGAATACTTTGTTCTTTACAAAGTTGAATGTGCTAAAAACTGACTGAAACTTACTGGACCAGTGGCAACCGCTCATGCTGAAGGATGTTGCAAGGAGATGATCGCTCTCCTTGGCATCTCCAGACTCACGTCTGTCACATGTACTCAGTGTGAACCTGCTTTCATCTGTGAAGAGCAAGGGTGCCAGTGGTGAATTTGCCAATCCTGGTGTTCTGTGGCAAGTGCCAAGTGTCCTGCAGGTTGTTGGGCTGTGAGCACAACCCCCATCTGTGGACGTTGAGCCCTCATACAATCCTCAAAGGCAGAAGTAGCGGTCCTGCTGCTGGGTTGTTGACCTCCTACAGCCCCTTCCACGTCTACGGTTAGTTGTTTGACCAAAATTTAGACACCTTTAGGAAATGAAATACTAAAAGAAGTTGCCAAAATCAACAAGAAAGTTGTATGTCATCTCTACAATGGCCAGGACAAAGAAAAAGTGGTAAAATCTTAGCTTAGGTGTAAGTGTGTTGTATGTTTATTCACCAAAGAAAGAAACTTGAAGTCATGAATGTACCACAACATACATCAATAACATAATCTATCTTTAACATAGAAACAAACTTAAGTGACGCCTCTTCTGATAAATATCGGCCTTGTAATAAAAGGCAGTGGTATGTATCCATTCATTGCTTGCAAGAGGTCACATATTTTAGCCACCCTTTGAACAAATAAGGGCACTATGCGGCCAGCTTTAAACATGATTCTCATTTCAGTTTGTTCTGTAAAGCTCGCACTAAAACTTCTGGCTCATGCTAAATTGTGTCATTTTATTAAAAAGCATAAAAGTAAGATTTTCTGGACAGTTCTTCTAGAGTGGAAAGACTTTCTTTCTGGAAAGACACTGCTCCCAAAATACAAATCCTGCCTAAAGGAGCTCTTTGCTCAGATATCTGAATAGGGTTCATTTGCATATCATTTGTATGTTATTTACGCTAATCATTCTCAATTTCTTTTCCATAGCGACATCGTTCACGGGTCATTATTCTGTGATAGCATCATGTAATTTTGTTTAGTTAATAAGATGTTCACAATAATACTGTGTTAATTCAGATTAATATCAGATTAAAACTATATTAGGCCCTGAATCTGATTTGGTGGGAAATCTATTGTAGTAAATCTGATGTATAATGCAGAGAGAAACAATAAAATGGCCATTGTAAAACAACCAAAATTCCATATCCTCCTCGCAGAATCTTGCCCTGTATAGATCTATTTAGTCTAGGTTGATGGCATTCAACAATTCAACAATTGTGGGTACACTTCTAAATAAGTTACATAACATAATACAGGCTATCCTACATTATGTAATTAGGCCTCATCTAGTTGTAAGGTCTGAGATAAAGGCTTAAATAGTTTGTCCAGGTTTTAGAAATAACCTCTTCTGGGTTCAACTTATCCTGGGTTTGACTCACAATCACTGATACTGATGAAATAACAGACATGTAAACTGATTTCTTCATGCTCTATTGCAGTGATGGCAAACCTTTTAGACAACTAGTGCCCAAACTACAACCAAACCCCACATATTTATCGCAAAGTGCCAATGCGACAATTTAAGCAGTAACTTATTACTCCCTGCTCTTTCACAGATTTAAATTGTATAGGCACTTAAGGACAACAATACAGTAGAAATAAGGAGAAGAAGTTTGGATTATAATTGTAGCTTCCTTCTAGGCTCTTGGGCTGCCTGGGACTGCAAGAGGCCTTGAGTCCTGTCTGGCGAACCCTGCCCTGGGGTGATGGAACGGGTGCCCATATAGGGGGCTCTGAGGTTACGAGAATATGTATTTAAAGGAAATCTACCACCAGGATGAAGGATTGTAAACTAAGTACACTTACATATTGGTATGTGCCCCCTCTGGCATGATCCACTCTTCTTTTAGCTCCATACAAGAAAAAAGCTTTTAAAATATGGAAAAATTAACCTGAGGGACTCCAGCCTTGATTTTACTATACTGGCACAGATTGAGGGTCGTTTACTAAGGGCCTGAATTGCGATTTTCCGACGTGTTTCCTGAATATTACTGTTTTTCCATGAATTGCCCCGGGTTTTTGGCACACGTGATCTGATTGTGGCGCATTGGCGCCAGCATGCACGCGACCGAAAGCGGGGGACGTGGCCGTCGGAAAACCCAACGGATTCGGAAAAACTGACTTATTTTTTAAAAAAATGTGTCGCTTGACATGCACTTACCTGCACCCAGCCTTGCTTGGTCAACTCCAGCGGACCTCGGCGGACTTCAGCGCAGCAGCCACAACTGGTGGACATCCGGCGCACTACCTTAGTGGATCGCCGGAAGACACGAATGTGCATCGGAGAACCCGCCGCTGAATCGCGAATGGACTGGGTAAATCTGCCCCATTATGTATGAATTCTACGGCAGGCTTAATTTGGCACAGAAGTCACCAAGACTCCTGTGCATGATACCCGCAGTCTAAATTAATTCTCGCTCGAGAGTCATACCTGTGGCTCTGTTCTCTGTGTGTGTTTTGGCACTAGAGATGATTTAAGGGTGGCCAATTCCAGAGCTCAAAAGAAGTTGAAACCAGCGAAACCCACGGTCAGGTGTGTGATTTCTTGGCTCAGTTTTTAATGAAAAACGCTGTTTGATTTTATCTTTGTATAATAAAGAAGTATTTTCCCTTTTAATTGTTTGATCTGTGCCATGGAGTTGTTTTGCTTTGTTTAGCTTCAGACTTGGAGGTACCAATGACACAGAGAAGAGCAGTGATAGTGATCCCGGTGAGAACGGGCTCTAAGCAAAAATATGCTGAAGAAGCCTTGGCAAGTTTAATCTTTTCTGTGAACTATTTTTAACTGTGGATAGTCATCGATCTCATTGAGAAAATGCATCTGAGGTAGTAGCTTGGTTTGTTATATGATTTGAATTGAGAGGCTATTGGATTGGACTTGCACCTGTGCCGTTGCTCCCTCACCCAGACTGAATATGTAGCAGTCCCAAACTTTTATTCCATCAAAATAAATAGCATGGAAAATCCATTTCAGACTTTTTCAACCATATTGTTCATGTTGACACATAATACATGCTCCATGTGTTAATGTGCCTGTTTCAAATAGAAGATCTACCCAAGAGAAGCACCTAAGGAATCTCTTCTATCCATGTAGTAACCCTGCTCTGTACCAATAAGGGACAAGAACACTGAAACAGCTGCCTGCAGTTGAGAGTCAGTAGTTTGATTTTGGTTTGATTAGGATTGTTTTTACTTTTCTGTCTAAGAAAAATCTGTTCCCATATATCAGAGTTTGTTGTCATCTACAAGAAGTAACCCCCTCCCCCCAACAGCCATGTGAAAGATGGGAGAATTCAAAAGACATGGTGAATGCATGCAAAACCATCGAAACACCTCTCATTAAAGGGAAGGTGTCATTTTGTACAAGAGGGTATCAGTTTCCAGCTAGGACAATAATATAATCCCCAAAACCCTTTCATATTAATCATAATATTCTGATTCCATTCATTCTCTGTTTGGTCTTCCATGATTTAAGGATTTATAAAAAGCTATTTGAGCTCTACAGTCAGTGTCAACATGAAAGAAAATCAGGAGATATTTTTAGGAATGACTCCGTCTCTATTATACTGTACGACACCGTCGTGGATATAAATGACTCATAATCAGATATAACATATTATTAAGAAGAAGTATAATTACACATATTATGGCCAAAATACTTTCTCATTAAGTATTTTTACTCTCGTTGAGTCGCTGTCATTTTCTCATTGAGGTGATGATTTCCAACTAACAAATTTAATTGTGATATTCATCAGTGTGAAATATAGCAACCATGATTCATGTTGGCAGGAGGTGTGAGGAGGGAATACCATGTCTCTCAGCATTGAAAACCCAACTGTTCTCTGGCCTCCTAACCTACGATATCTGATCAAATGAAACAATTACAATAATATAAGTTTTAAAGCATCAACAGCTCTAATTTGGAAAAAATAAATATTAAAAAAGTCAAATACTAATAATACGAAATTGACAGTATGATCTATCATGAGAATGTACTGCCACGGAGTAGTGGTACTGTCTGGTTCCCCAACATAAAGATAAGTGTATTATTACTGTGCTGTGCCCATATATACATAATCAAGGGTATTAAAGACCAGTTCTGGCTGCTAAAACCAACATTAAATGAACCTGCTTGTTAAAATATATGTAAATGTAAAAAAATGTCATCATAAATTAAAGTGTAAGTAACATAGTAACATCACTGTAAACAAACAGGTGTAAATGATGTCAAAGGGGGTGACATGTAGCATCGATGTTATCCCCCGCTACACTGTTCCAGCTCGGTGGATGACCATTGAGTGCCAGATACTACTAACTTATATATCAAAACCACTTTGTAGGAGCCTAAGAAAATACCCACGCACAAACTCACCAAGTCTCAGCCCCTCAAAGATCTTGTTGGGTGACAAAGGGCATACTCCACCATCCAGTGAAGGGCGGAAGGCAGAGGAGGAGGAAGTGGGAAATACAGCATTAACAACGTTTAATTAACAACGTTAATTAAAAATTTCCATCTAGGCCCTAAACCTCATTCACCTGCCTCTCACTACCCCCTTTAACCATTAACCCTTTGCCCCCCTGCTCTAAACTCCTGCCACTCCAGCCCTGTGCCAGATAGACACACAACTCTTTGTCCCCTCTCTGCTGCAGTGCTGCAGGTTAAGGACATTTTGAGGACCATTCAAGGTCTTTGAAGGACTACTGTACACATGAGTGCTAGGCGCTAGTATTTACAATATATGTAAGTGACAATTTTTAATTGCCAAATTGCAAGGCTTTAAAAAAAAGTTGCTATATGAGAGTTTAGTCTTTGTTTTGTTTAAGGGTGAACTGTAATGTGCCTTGAATACTCTCTTGGCCTCCAAGTAACACCCATTTGAAGACAATTTAACATACTTAAAGGAAATCAGACACTAAAAAAAAACAAAAAGGCTGCAAATACTCATCTCTGCTTTTCTTTGCCTTGATACCTCTCGCTGTCCATTGCCAGTCTTGACACGCCGAGATCCCA
This sequence comes from Engystomops pustulosus, assembly GCF_040894005.1. Classification (NCBI taxonomy): domain Eukaryota; kingdom Metazoa; phylum Chordata; class Amphibia; order Anura; family Leptodactylidae; genus Engystomops; species Engystomops pustulosus. Next base: position 173,458,081 of record NC_092413.1, on the reverse strand, counting down.
TTCTGGAAGAAGGAGGTGATGTCATGCAAGAGGTGTGAATTCATGCCTCTGGTGTGTTGAGGCGAGTTGGCGAGGGTGTGCATAATAAGCAGCCCGTAGTGCTGGACATCTTGTCCCTGCGGTCAGGGCTGCTAATTATAAGTCTCTTTTATAGCTGATCCCGGCGTTTCAAGATTAGCAACAGACAAGGTGAAGAGGATTGGGGGTGAGTATTTGAAGCTTTTTTTTGTTTTTTTTAGTGGTTGATTTCCCTTAATACTATTACTCTTCTAAATAGTAATAAACTTCAAATAAAATAATAATATAAAATAATAATAAACTTGTATAGAGAGGGCTCAGCCTGTGAGCCCACTCCATTCACCCCACGGCTAACATGTGACGTACTAATATGTAACCCGTCAGTAAGGGGTCAGGGGAAACCTAACATCATAAATCTACCTATTAAGGTAGATCTGATGGTAGGTTCCCATTAACCTACTAAATAATAATATATTTTAACCTAACTCTATAACACTTTCTAAACTAAGCTAAACTTTATCAAGATAATATGTACATTTACCAGAGAGGCTACTGGTGTGTGGTACTTCATGCCAAGTAGCCTCTGTGATACCTGTATATCCTCAGCGTGCTTCCTATACTGCTCCCACTGTTCAGTGCGCCATCATAGCTCTGTGTATGCACAGTAAGTCCAGAATCAGGGCCAATGGGAGCGCTACTATACAACTGCCCATTAGCACTGATGCCGGAGCTACTGTGAATGCGAAGAGCTCTGATAATGTACTGAGCAGTATCAGGAGCATGCCAAGGACCCACCAGAAAATTTACAATTTGGCTAGATATAGTTTAGCTTAGTTAAGATAGCTTTGTAGGGTTAAGTAAAGGTAGATTAAGGCTTAGCACGGTAATAGGAACCTACCAACAGATCTACCATAATAGGTAGATTCCTGATAGCAGGTTTCCTTTAAACAAAAAGAATCTTAATCTCAATTAAAAATAGTATGAAGAATTAGATAATATGATATTAGCAGATTGAGCACAACTCCTTAGTTATTCTTTTTGAAGACAATAAAAATATTCATATAAAACTGGATTTTAGAGGGGCAAAGGGACGTCTCGTCAGATGGAGGTAAAAGTCCCCATAAATATAACAGAAAGCAGAAATTAGAACCTATAGAAGTTATTGTGATATTGAGGTCCCTTTTATTGCTTCCTAGTCTGGTGGAAAAAGTAGACTGTGCTAAACAACTGTTTTAGTTGGAATGACTCTAGTTAAAGTGATCTGCAAGTTATTCGGACAGAGCCCCAGCTCACGAAGCCATTAAACCATAGGAAGAAGCTTTTGATGTGCCACGTGTGCTGACAATCATAGGGCTGTCACGCTCTACCACTCCCTAGCAGACACTGGTCTATATCTGAAGGGTAACATATGCTCTGAAATTTTTTCTTCATAATGGTTAATAATGAAGCAGTTAATTTGCAGCTTTTATACATGTTGAATCTGTTGCCCTTCAAATCTGAGCTGTAAGCAGTCACATACCACAGGCAATGTACAGTAGTGCGTATGAGAGTGAAGGAATCTAGCGCTATATTGATATGAACTTAATCTCGAAATAAATGTTTACCATTCTTGTAGATAACGCTGATGGCTTCTACCTTTAAAGACAAGCCATGATAAATAGCTCTATGATCTAATCCTATTAGCCTTACTCCTGAAACGAGAGTAACATAAAAGTACTATCCTGTTACATAACATTGCCAGTCACATGGAATTATGGCTCTAAACAGCTGCAGTCATTGCATTCAATTCTATGTCATGGCATATTGTGCCTCACCTGGCCCCTACAGTAAATTTCCAAGAAACGTCACATAGCAAACACTGTAAAACAATTCATTATCCTGACGATTCAAGGAATTGATGCATCAGTAAATCATTCTGACTCTGTTTTGCTAAGATCAAGTCAATGTGTACCAGGAGCACAAAATAAATTCTGAATTAAATCTATGTCAGGTCCGGTCTGATGGTGGATTTCTGCACCAGTATCCTAGCACAGAGGACGGTAAATTTAGTGACCCAGGACTTCCCATTCCTTCCCAGTTTCCCTTGTACACCAGAAAACAAGGCATGATAGATGCCCCCAATACATATTTTATGAAGAAAGGATGTGCTATATATAGTTCCCAATTGTCTTATACTTTCTCTATACTTTTATACTTTCACAGAATGTATTGGCATTCAGTGCAGTCAGACACCAAGTATGAACTTTTGTACATTATTGGATACAATTTTCCAATACACTTTCTGTATGAAATTCTCACGGTTTAGTAGATCTCTGGTATAGAAAGCTTCTAATCTGTCCATGGTCTTGTGATGGACACGCAGGTGCTTGAGACGTTCTTATCACAGCTCTGATTACTCTCGTATCCATCACAAGACCATGGACAGATTTCTGGAAGTAAACATAGAAGTAAGCAAAGAAGCAGAGATCTAGAAAACCATGAGGAATTTATAACTTTTCATTCCATAAACAATCAATTAAAAAACTGATAAAAAAATTAAAAATCAATTCTTTGTTGAAAGTGGACAAATCCTTTAACTCTCCCTTGTTTTCTGGCAGTGGTGTAACTAGGAGAGGCCGGGCCCTATGGCAAACTTCTGCATGGGGCCCCCCTTCCCCTAAAAAACATATATACATATTTATACAAACATATTTATACCATTACACTCACTTATTTACTATTATTATCTCTTTGACGCCATTGGTTGCAATGACAGCCTCAGGTCTGCATCAGACCCAATGCTACAAGGCTTCTGGAGATTCATTGCAATTCGCCAGTGGCTCACTGTAATGAATCCTATATAAAAATGCCACATACTGCAAAAACCTAGGAATTCTAAATTCCCTTACCTTAGAACTGATCAACAACTAAATAAACAGTAAAAATCACAAACATGTTAGGTATCTCTCCGTCCTGAAATGCCAGATCAAAATATAAAAATGGTTAATACCGGCGGTGAACCCCTTAACGGAAAATAGATAAAATGTCAGAAACACCACTATTACACCATTTTACATCACATAAAAATGTAATAAAAAGTTATCAAAATGTCGCACAGTCCTCAAAATGGAAGCAATGAAAACGTTGGCTCATTTCGCAAACAATCACACAGCTCTGTACACCAAAGTATGAAAAAGTTATTAGCGTCAGAAGATGGCAAACAATTTTCTTTTTTTGTACACACTGTTGTAATAATTGAAAAGTATTAAAACACAATACATTTATAACTTTATAACTTTATAACTTTTGAACAGTTTAACTTACCAAAGTGATTTTGAGACTGCTTTTTCGTCACATATTGTAGTGGTGTTAGTGGTAAATTTTGATTGCTATGTTTGCATAGGCTGACACAGTGCTGTGACAGGATGTTACAGGCATTTACTATGGACAAACTCTGGGGTCTTAGATGAGAACCCAGGGTTGCCATAGCACCGAAAAACACGGAGGGTTCGGAGGGTGCGATCAGGCAGGGAATCTCGGTCCCGGTCACATTGACTGCAGCATTTAACGCGTTGACACCAGCAATTGGAACCAAATGGATCCTGCCACTTCATTGACCCACCTATCTACATCCCAAAGATATTGCATGACAGGTTATATGTATATAGGATAAGTATCCTATGAACTGGATTTGAAACTCCCCCAGCCAGTGATATACCACAGATTCTGACCATCTCTAAAACTCTAGCATAAAAGCCCATGTAGGTTCATGGAAGTTTTCACCCTTGTTTGCAGATACAAGGCCCCTTTCACACTTGCATTTTTCACGCACGTTTTCTGCGCGTGCTTTTGATGCACAGAACTTGCATTGCACTCTGACCCATTGTAACCAATGGGTCTTTTCAGACTTGCATTTTCTTTCACGCACACACGCGCGGTTTTTTTAACGCCCGTTTAAATCTCGGCATGCTCTACTTTTGCAAGTCACGTGTGTGAAAAACGCACCATACAAGTCTATGGAGATGCATCAAAAATGCATTGCACTCTGAGAATCTTGCAAGTGCAATGCAAGTGCAATGCGTTTTTCACGCATCAATTGCCATAGAAAAGATAGAGCTCAGTCCATTTCACACGCATTTTCTGCGCGTGAAAAACGCATTGAAATTGCATTGAAAACGCGCGTGAAAAACTGAGACACTGAACAAACTCTGACTGAAAACTGATTGCACTCTGATGCAAAATGTGCGTTTTTCACTGACCAAATCCTGATCGCACCCTGATCAAACTCTGACGTGATCTACAACATGTGGAAGGGGCCTAAGGCTTCGTGCACACACGCGTATGCCAGACAAGTATACAACAGGCGCACTGGAAAGGTGGAGGGGCCCTCTCTCCATAGAAATTAGTGCATGCTCTGTCTTTTGGCGGTCACAGCAAAGAACTCGTTGTGCTCACCGTACTGCGCACAGCTCCTATGGCTCCTATTTATATATACGTCCCCACAATGGCAGTGTGCATTGGGCTCAAGGTATTGACTTCCTCATTCTTGTTTGTTCACTGCTCCCACCAAGTTTTGTTTTTCAATAATATCAAATAAAGTTGAGTTATTTTCGTAGGCCCTTGTGCAGTGTAAAAACCCATCATAGTGTGTTGTTGTATTTGTTGTGCCAGATGGGTTTACACAATTTATTATAAATGTGAACTACAAATGTCCGATATACTAAGTCAAATTCTACATGTTTCCGCTTTCATTTAGTCAATAGTACCAAAGTGCAAAGTGTGAACTGGGCTTTAAGGTCCTTCTCCTCGACCTAATAGATTCTTATGCAATAAACTTGTAAAAGATGAGGGTCGCACTCTTGCTTGTTAGTGTCAAAACACTTTCAACTTTATTCTTACATGGATACAGCGGTTACATCTTAAAACAATATCTGACGCGTTTCTGACCTTTACGGTCCTTAGTCATAGATAAAAATGAGTGTGGTGAGAGAGACATTTATACTCTAAATACCGGAAGTGGTAAGGTAACACACAGGTGTGTGTGTCTCTGATTCACCTCCACTACTATGTGTTTATACAATAAAAAACATCGTGATATAAAACAAAACAACATAATATGTTACAGATACACATACAAGAGTCTGGGATTTAGTAATTGACTAACAAGTCGTTTCGTACATTGAATCCTTTAGGATAAATGCAGTCCTTTGTAAGGATCCTTTGTAAAATCCCTCTCGGTTCAGAAGTTTTCTTCTGAAATCACCGCCCCTTCTATTTAGTTTAACCCTTTCCAAGCCACAGAAAGTAAGACCCGATATATCTCTATCATGATAGTTGATAAAATGCCTAGCGGCATTAGATGGATTTATATACTCTGGATTAGTAACACCATTAAGATGTTCTCTTATGCGTTCTTTTAGTGCCCTGCTGGTGCAACCTATATAATCTTTGTTACAGGAATTGCATGTAATGCAGTAAACCACATTTTTTGTATTACAGTTAATGAAATCGCGTATAGTAATTTCTGTGTTTTTATTTTTGTCTAATGTGGTTTTGCAATTTCGTGCATATTTGCAACTTTTGCAGATTTTAGCCCCACATTTAAAAAATCCTTTGGTGTTTAGCCACGACCTTATGTGGGTGTTTTTATTGGTGTCACTTGGAGACAATATGCTGGCTATGGTTGGGGCTTTTCTAGTGGAAAAGGAGTAGCCATCCTGTAGAATTTGTCGCAATGTGTCATCCTGGTATAGTATAGGTATATATGTGCTTATGATATTTTTAATAGCATTATGTTCTGCACTATACGTGGTGACAAAAGAGGGTTTAACACAACGTTTGCTAATCCGTTATTCTATCCAGTACAATCAAAACCCCCAGTTCTGGATAAATTCCAGGAAATTATACAGTCAGAACTTGTTAAATTACATAGTGAAACTAACATGCCTAGATTTAAAAAATCCAATTTAACCAATGGAGAGAAACATGCTATTCAATCTCTTAAATCGAATTCAGATTTAATTATACGGAAGGCGGACAAGGGGGGGGCAGTAGTCCTACTTAACTTTGGACTATATGACATAATGTCTAAAAAGTTATTACAGGATCAAAACAACTATATTCCTCTTGCATGTAATCCTATCAAATGTTTTTTGACACGTTTGGCTGCATTACTGGAGGAGGGCGTAATTTTGGGTATACTTACGCCTAAACAAGCTGAATATATGTATGTACAAAACCCAATTACGCCCATCTTCCACTGTGCACCCAAAATACATAAAAATAAATTTACCCCACCCATGCGCCCCATCATCGCCGGCATCGGCTCTCTAAATGAACACATGGGAGCATGGCTGGATTCATTACTACAGCCATTGGTTACACGCTGTTATGGCTATCTAAAAGATAGTAAACATATACTTCAAGTCTTACAACAAACCAATTGGCAACCCCACTACTCATGGTTAACATGTGATATAGAGGCTTTATATACTAGCATACCTCATTCATTAGCTACCATAGCTTTGTCATATCACCTTGATAAATACTCCAATTATTCTTCTGATCTGAAAATGTATATTTTGGAAGTCATGCAATATTTGTTAAATAGTAATTATTTTCAATATGACAATACATTTTTTTTGCAACAGTCAGGTGCAGCGATGGGGGCCAAATTTTCCCCATCGCTGGCTAACCTATACGTTGCATGGTGGGAGGAAATTTATGTTTTTGCTGACAGTAACCCGTACATCACCAAAATGGTCAGATACGGCCGTTTCATCGATGACGTCATCATTATTTGGGGCGGCGATGAGGCGACCGTATCTGATTTCATCGAATACCTTAATAATAATCCCCTCAATTTATATTTTACATTTCAGTGGCATAACAATAACATTACCTTTTTGGATTTATGTTTGGAGACATACACCCATTCAGAACAGATTTTTACATCTACTTACCGTAAAAGCACTGCCCGCAATACTATACTCCACAGCTCCTCATGTCACCCTAGTCATACTATTAAAAGCATCCCGGTGGGTGAAATGCTCAGAGCCAAAAGAAATTGTTCTACTGACACAGCGTTTTCTAGGGAGGTAAGCACTATTGAACAAAGATTAAAGAAGAGAGGCTATACCCAATGGAGTTTAGATAGAGCAAAAAATCTCAGCCTAAATAGATCCAGGGAAAGCCTACTCTTTAATACTCATAAACTTACCTGCCCTCCCAAACGTTGTGTTAAACCCTCTTTTGTCACCACGTATAGTGCAGAACATAATGCTATTAAAAATATCATAAGCACATATATACCTATACTATACCAGGATGACACATTGCGACAAATTCTACAGGATGGCTACTCCTTTTCCACTAGAAAAGCCCCAACCATAGCCAGCATATTGTCTCCAAGTGACACCAATAAAAACACCCACATAAGGTCGTGGCTAAACACCAAAGGATTTTTTAAATGTGGGGCTAAAATCTGCAAAAGTTGCAAATATGCACGAAATTGCAAAACCACATTAGACAAAAATAAAAACACAGAAATTACTATACGCGATTTCATTAACTGTAATACAAAAAATGTGGTTTACTGCATTACATGCAATTCCTGTAACAAAGATTATATAGGTTGCACCAGCAGGGCACTAAAAGAACGCATAAGAGAACATCTTAATGGTGTTACTAATCCAGAGTATATAAATCCATCTAATGCCGCTAGGCATTTTATCAACTATCATGATAGAGATATATCGGGTCTTACTTTCTGTGGCTTGGAAAGGGTTAAACTAAATAGAAGGGGCGGTGATTTCAGAAGAAAACTTCTGAACCGAGAGGGATTTTGGATCCTTACAAAGGACTGCATTTATCCTAAAGGATTCAATGTACGAAACGACTTGTTAGTCAATTACTAAATCCCAGACTCTTGTATGTGTATCTGTAACATATTATGTTGTTTTGTTTTATATCACGATGTTTTTTATTGTATAAACACATAGTAGTGGAGGTGAATCAGAGACACACACACCTGTGTGTTACCTTACCACTTCCGGTATTTAGAGTATAAATGTCTCTCTCACCACACTCATTTTTATCTATGACTAAGGACCGTAAAGGTCAGAAACGCGTCAGATATTGTTTTAAGATGTAACCGCTGTATCCATGTAAGAATAAAGTTGAAAGTGTTTTGACACTAACAAGCAAGAGTGCGACCCTCATCTTTTACAAGTTTATTGCACTGGAGAGAAAAGTAAGGCGTTTCTGGAGGCTCCCGCACCGGGAGTAGAGCAGGTCTGTAAACCGGTGATCACAGATCACCACCAATTGGACTCTAATAGATTCTTATGGATAATAAACCATGCAGGCCGAATGATAAAGCATTGTCTTAAATCAAGCTTTAAATAATTAACTAAAAAAGCAGGTCCCAAGACTTCTTCCTTTCAATGCAATAAATCTCTGCTTACCTACATGTCTTCCACCTCCTCAACCTTTCTGCTTAGCATAATCTGATCAATATAGCCTTATTTATGGCTGCTAACAGCACTCTTGTGGATGTGTCTATTGCTTACCCTACAGCAGTAGAATACATAAAGCACGGATAGAACAGTTCACATACACAGAAGCTATTTCTAGCATCCAAGAATGCTAATGGAAGATTTTTTTAAAGGTATAGGTGGTAAGCGACGTAACTCTTCCCTTAATGGAGTGAGAAAGGTAATACATTAAAATGTAAGTGTAGATTCACAACTTCTTCAGAACATCTACATGAACCAAAATGATTGGTGGAGAACAAGAAGCTTCTTGAGATGTTGCTCATTCTGTAACCAAAAATAAAATATGAATTCCCATTTGATTTTGGACAATAAATGATAAAATTCTATGTGGTTTTAATGGGGGCAGTTGACTGAATGTTAAGGGTCAAATGACAGGTGTGAAGGACACAAGACTGACCTCATGTTAAGTGCATTAGTCTGCCTATGGATCTTTTTGAGACTGGCTACAGCATTGAAAATAAAAAAGTGGAAACAACTTATATATAGGCTGTCCCCAACTTAAGAACAATCGACTTTCAGATGACTGGATGCTGATAATTTACTGAACACTAGCCCCAAGCCGCCATGGTTAGCTGCAAAAGTTATCAAAGACGTCTTCAATGAAGCTTTAGTGTTAATCCTTATTACAATGACAAGCCAAAATTTTGAAAAAACAATGGTCACAGGTAGAGATGAGCGAACATACTCGTCCGAGCTTGATGCTCGATCGAGCATTAGCGTACTCGTAACTGCTCGTTGCTCGGACGAGTATTTCGCCCGCTCGAGAAAATGGCAGCTCCCGCCGTTTTGCTTTTTGGCGGCCAGAAACAGAGCCAATCACAAGCCAGGAGACTCTGCACTCCACCCAGCATGACGTGGTACCCTTACACGTAGATAGCAGTGGTTGGCTGGCCAGATCAGGTGACCCTGGGATAGACTAGCCGCTGCCCGCGCTGCTCGGATCATTCTCTGTCTGGATGCCGCTAGGGAGAGAGCTGCTGCTGCTCAGGGAAAGCGTTAGGGTGTTCTATTAGCTTACTGTTAGGCAGGAGTGATTCTAAAAGAACCCAACAGCCCTTCTTAGGGCTACAATAACGTTATAATTTTTTTTTTTTTTATTTGCAGCTAGTACCATATTGTGAGGAATTAGCAGGGGGACTTGCTACCGTTGTGTTTAGCTCTTAGTGACACACATATCCACCTCAAACACCAAAGTGGGAAAATTTATTAGGGGTTTGAGTAGAATTAGGCACAGTCTGCCAGTTTCTTTTTATTTTACGTTTATTTTTTTCATAACTCAGCGTCATCTCATCTGGCATAGTAGTGTGCTGTAATACTTGGCTAGAAAATAGCCATAGGAGAATACAAACGTCTTAATTACGCCTACAGTAGCGTTATATATATTTGATTTCTGGTTGATCTGCTGGTGGCTGTACTTGCTGCAGTGCATCTACTATCAAATTGGGAGCAATTTGGAGTCAGACTTGCGACCACTGTGTTTTAGTGACGCACATATCCATCGCAAAGACCGAAGTGGGAAAATTTATTAGGGCCCGGGGTTGTATTTCAACTAGGCACAGTCTGCCATTTCCTTTTTTATTTTACGTTTATTTTTTTCATAACTCAGCGTCATCTCATCTGGCATAGTAGTGTGCTGTAATACTTGGCTAGAAAATAGCCATAGGAGAATACAAACGTCTTAATTACGCCTACAGTAGCGTTATATATATTTGATTTCTGGTTGATCTGCTGGTGGCTGTACTTGCTGCAGTGCATCTACTATCAAATTGGGAGCAATTTGGAGTCAGACTTGCGACCACTGTGTTTTAGTGACGCACATATCCATCGCAAAGACCGAAGTGGGAAAATTTATTAGGGCCCGGGGTTGTATTTCAACTAGGCACAGTCTGCCATTTCCTTTTTTATTTTACGTTTATTTTTTTCATAACTCAGCGTCATCTCATCTGGCATAGTAGTGTGCTGTAATACTTGGCTAGAAAATAGCCATAGCAATAGGATAGCATCGTTTGGTTTTAAAAACTAAAAAACACAAAAAAAAAACAAAAAAAAAAAATACAAGTTATAACTCTCATTTTCAAAATGTTTAACCCGAGGGCTAGGGGTAGAGGACGAGGGCGGGGACGTGGGCATCCAACTACTGCAGGGGTCAGAGGCCGTGGTCCTGGGCGGGGTGAGACACCACCTGCTTATGAGGGAGCAGGGGAACGCCGCAGAGCTACACTCCCTAGGTTCATGTCTGAAGTTACTGGGAATCGTGGTAGAGCACTGTTGAGGCCAGAACAGTGCGAACAGGTGATGTCGTGGATTGCCGACAATGCTTCGAGCAATTTGTCCACCAGTCAGTCTTCCACGCAGTCCACCCATGTCACCGAAATCGGCACTCCTCCAGCTCCTGCACCTCAGCCTCCTCCCCCCCAGTCTGCCCCCTCCCAGCAAAATTTGCCATTTGAACCGGCATACTCTGAGGAACTGTTTTCTGGACCCTTCCCACAGTCACAAACCACTTGTCCGGTTGCTGATGAGCAATTTTCCGATGCCCAGGTTTTCCACCAGTCGCAGTCTGTGGGTGATGATGACCTTGTTGACGTAGTGGAAGAAGTGTGTAAAGAGGTGTCCGACGATGAGGAGACACGGTTGTCAGACAGTGGGGAAGTTGTTGTCAGGGCAGGAAGTCCGAGGGGGGAGCAGACTGAGGGATCGGAGGATGATGAGGTGACAGACCCAAGCTGGGTTGAGAGGCCGGGTGAACACAGTGCTTCTGAGACGGAGGAGAGTCCTCGACCAGAACAGGTTGGAAGAGGCAGTGGTGGGGCCAGACGGAGAGGCAGGGCCAGAGCTGGTGCATCAGCGCCAAATGTGTCAACTAGTGAAGCTCCCGTGGCGAGGGCTCCTGCAGCGAGGGCTAGATTTTCAGAAGTCTGGAGGTTCTTTAAGGAAACACCGGATGACCGACGGACTGTGGTGTGCCACATTTGCCAAACCAGGATCAGCAGGGGTTCCACCACTACTAGCTTAACTACCACCAGTATGCGCAGGCATATGAATGCTAAACACCCCACTCAGTGGCAACAAGCGCGTTCACCTCCGGCCGTGCACACCACTGCTCCTTCCCCTGTGTCAGCTGATAGTCAGCCCCCTGCCCAGGACCCTGCCACAAAAACCCCATCGTCACCTCCACGATCCTCCACAGCATCCACTAGCGTTCAGCTCTCCATACCCCAGACGCTGGAGCGGAAACGCAAATATAGTGCAACCCACCCGCACGCCCAAGCCCTTAATGTGCACATCTCCAGATTGCTAAGCCTGGAGATGCTGCCCTATAGGCTAGTAGAGACCGAGGCCTTTCGCAGCCTCATGGCGGCGGCCGCCCCTCGGTATTCGGTCCCCAGCCGCCACTACTTTTCCCGATGTGCCGTCCCAGCCCTGCACCAGCACGTGTCAGACAACATAATCCGTGCCCTGACCAACGCCGTTTCTGACAAGGTCCACCTGACCACGGACACGTGGACGAGTGCTGCCGGGCAGGGCCACTATATATCTCTGACGGCACATTGGGTTAACTTGGTGGAGGCTGGGACCGAGTGTGACCCTGCGGCTGGTCATATACTGCCGACTCCGAGGATTGCGGGGCCTACCTCGGTCCAGGTGTTTGAGGCCTACTATGCCTCCTCCTCCTCCCACCCCTCCTCCACCTCCTCCTCCGAACGACCATCCGTGGGCATGGCGCCATCAGTCGGTAGCTCTAGGCACAGCATCAGTGCCGTCGCTAAGCGACAGCAGGCGGTGCTCAAACTGCTGAGCCTAGGCGATAAAAGGCACACCGCCCAAGAACTATTACAGGGCATCACGGCGCAGACTGATCTGTGGCTGGCACCGCTGAACCTGAAGCCAGGCATGGTTGTGTGTGACAACGGCCGTAACCTGGTGGCGGCTCTGCAACTCGGCAGACTGACACATGTGCCATGCCTGGCCCATGTGTTAAATCTGATAGTTCAGCGTTTCCTCAAGACATACCCCAATCTGTCTGATTTGCTCACGAAGGTGCGCCGCATCTGTGCGCATTTCAGGAAGTCCAGCACAGATGCTGCCACTCTCAGGGCAGCGCAGCGCTGCCTCCAACTGCCCGCTCACCGACTGTTGTGCGACGTGCCCACGAGGTGGAATTCAACACTGACCATGTTATCCAGAGTTTACCAGCAGCGCCGAGCGATTGTAGACTGCCAGATGTCAACTTCCACCAGAACTGGTAGTCAGGTCAGTCAGCTTCCTCAAGTCTACAATGAGGAGTGGACGTGGATGTCTGATATCTGTCAGGTGCTGAGTAACTTTGAGGAGTCAACACAGATGGTCAGTGGCGATGCCGCCATCATCAGCCTCACCATCCCGCTGCTTGGCCTGTTGAAAAACTCTCTGGTCAGCATGAAGTCGGAAGCTTTGCGCTCCTCACAAGAGACAGGGGAAGAAGATTCCCTTGTTGATAGCCAAAGCACCCTTAGGTCTGTTTCTCAGCGCATATCGGAGGAGGTGGAGGTGGAGGAGGATGAGGAGGAAGAGGAGGAGAATGTTGGCGAGACACAAGAGGGGACCATTGTTGAGTCCTACACTGTTGAGCGTGTATGGGCAGAAGAAGAGGAGTTGGAGGAGTTGGAGGAGGAGGAAATGGACAGTCAGGCCAGTGAGGGGAGTGAATTCTTACGCGTTGGTACTCTGGCGCATATGGCAGATTTCATGCTAGGCTGCCTATCCCGTGACCCTCGCGTTCAAAGAATTTATTCCAGCACCGATTACTGAGTGTTCACTCTCCTGGACCCACGGTACAAGCAAAATCTTTCCACTCTCATCCCTGGAGAGGAAAGGAGTGTGAGAATACATGAATACCAGCAGGCCCTGGTGCACAAGCTGAAACAGTATTTCCCTTCTGACAGCGCTAGCGGCAGAGTGCGTAGTTCTGCGGGACAAGTAGCGAGGGAGAGTAGGCGAGCAGGCAGCTTGTCCAGCACTGGCAAGGGTACGCTTTACAAGGCTTTTGCCAGCTTTATGTCACCCCAGCAAGACACTGTCACCTGTCCCCAGTCTCGGCAGAGTAGGGCTGATCTTTACAGAAAGATGGTGAGGGAGTACGTAGCTGACCATACCATCGTCCTAAATGATCACACAGCTCCCTACAACTACTGGGTTTCAAAGCTGGACATGTGGCACGAACTGGCGCTCTACGCCTTGGAGGTTCTTGCCTGCCCTGCCGCTAGCGTCTTGTCAGAGCGGGTTTTCAGTGCAGCTGGTGGCATCATCACCGATAAGCGTACACGCCTGTCGACTGACAGCGCTGACAGGCTGACGCTTATCAAGATGAATAAAGCATGGATTTCTCCTAATTTCAAATCTCCAGCAGGTGAAGGAAGCTCAACCTGAATAATTTATCCACTCCTCCTCCTCCTCATTTTCCTCCTTCTCCTCCTCTTTCTACAGTAAAGCAGAGGAAACTGGCTGTTTTTTGACAGGGCCCACTGGCTCTAGGTATAGTACTTTATGCATTTAATTTTTCTGGAGGGCCACCGACACGGTCCTCTGTTTTAAACAATTTTTGGGAGTGCCACATACAGGCACTCAATCTATTCAATTTTTCTGGAGGGCCACCTTTCCGGTCCTCTGTTTTAAACAATTTTTTTTGACTGCCACATACAGGCACTCAATCTATTCCATTTTTCTGGAGGGCCACCTACCTGCTCCTCTGGTTTAAAAACTTTTTTGGACTGCCACATACAGGCACTCAATCTATTCCATTTTTCTGGAGGGCCACCTACCTGCTCCTCTGGTTTAAAAACTTTTTTGGACTGCCACATACAGGCACTCAATCTATTCCATTTTTCTGGAGGGCCACCTACCTGCTCCTCTGGTTTGAAAACTTTTTTGGACTGCCACATACAGGCACTCAATCTATTCCATTTTTCTGGAGGGCCACCTACCTGCTCCTCTGGTTTGAAAAATGTTTTGGACTGCCACATACAGGCACTCAATCTATTCCATTTTTCGGGAGGGCCACCTACCTGCTCCTCTGGTTTGAAAAATTTTTTGGACTGCCACATACAGGCACTATCCAAATTGAATTGTCTCCATAGCAGCCTCCACACGTTGTCTCCATTGCTACCTCTAAAAGTCGTCCATATAGCTGCCTCCATACATCGTCCCTTTATCAAACGAGGTTTGTCAGGCCGAAATTTGGGTTGTTTTCATGGATTCCACATCAAAGTTGTTAAGTTTGTCGCCACCCTGCTGTGTTTTCCACAAAATACACTGGCAAACTTTTACCATTTACGGATATTATTTCAGCGCTTCTTGCGCATCTGTTTACATTCCCCTCACCCGCCATATCCTAAACTTATAAGAACGCTACTACACTTGATCTTATACAAAAGGTTCTTAGAAGTGCTGTTTGGGGAGTAGCCTAGAGACAGGGGCTTGGATTGGCGAAAGCTCGCCTAGCAGCGGAGCGCCAGCTCCATGCGCATCATGTGCTTCTTGCGCATCTGTTTACATTCCCCTCACCCGCCATATCCCAAACTTATAAGAACGCTACTACACTTAACTTGGTGCAGGCTGGGACCGAGTCTGACCCTGGGGCTGGTCATATACTGCCGACGCAGAGGATTGCGGGGCCTACCTCGGTCCAGGTCTCAAAGGCCTACTATACCTCCAAATCCTCCCACCCCTCCTCCACCTCCTCCTCCTCCGAATTACCATCCGTGGGCATGGCGCCATCAGTCGGTAGCTCTAGGCACAGCAGCAGTGCCGTTGCTAAGCGACAGCAGGCGGTGCTCAAACTGCTGAGCCTAGGTGATAAAAGGCACACCGCCCAAGAGCTATTGCAGGGCATTCCACATCAAACTTGTTAACTTTGTCGCCACCCTGCTGTGTAAGCCACAAAATATACTGGAAAACTTTTTTCATTTACAGATATTATTTCAGCGCTTCTTGCGCAGATGTTTACATTCCCCTCACCCGCCATATCCCAAACTTATAAGAACGCTACTACACTTGATCTTATCCGAAAGGTTCTTAGAAGTGCTGTTTGGGGAGTAGCCTAGAGACAGGGGCTTGGATTGGCGAAAGCTCGCCTGGCAGCGGAGCGCCAGCTCCATGCCAAGAACCAACTAACATAGTTTTAACTGCAGCACCTTTAATCTACTACTAGTTCACTGCCTCCATACATCGTCCCCTTATCAAACGAGCTGTGTCAGGCAGAATTTTGGATTGTTTTCATGGCTTCCATGTTAACTTTGTCGCCACCCTGCTGTGTAATCCACAAAATATACTGGCAAACTTTTATCATGTACCAATATTATTTGAGCGCTTCTTGCTCACCTCCTTTGGTTCCTCTCTGCTACCCATTGGTTTGAAGCCTGAGTCCATTTAGGGTATGTCGCCATGCCACTCTCTAGCCTTCCGCTGCTGCCGCTGCCTCTGCATGCCGTCCCCTATAGTGTCAGGGTCAATTATTGGATGTTTTAGATGCTATCTAGCTTCATTCTGTCACTCTGTCATGGCCATGCTGTTGCCCATAATTTTGGCATAATGGTGCATTTAAGCAGCCTCAAAGGCATCCATGCATGCTGCCCCTGCTGTTTCCTGTCCATTTCCGTGGTGTTTCCATCCTTTTCTGAGGTTCCCAGGTGTTTGGCCAAGCTTCCCTGTGCAGAGCCTTGGTCCCCTTGAAAAATGCTCGAGTCTCCCATTGACTTCATTGGGGCTCGTTACTCGAAACGAGCACTCGAGCATCGGGAAAAGTTCGTCTCGAATAACGAGTACCCGAGCATTTTAGTGCTCGCTCATCTCTAGTCACAGGGCCAAAAAAAATATTTTGACTGGAGTTGTACCTACAAACTATACCTGTTCCAACTCACATACAAATTAGATTTAAGAACATACCTAAAGAACCTATGTTCTACATAATACTGCATTTGCGAGTGGCGTAACCAGAGTCCCCTGGGCCCCAGGGAAAAATTCCTAAAAGGACCCTCTTAATAGGGACAACCATTACTGCAACAAAAAGATAAAAGTATATATTATACTCTCTTTTTCGCCCCGCTCATATTAATCAATAACCCCTCTTTTGTCCCCCATTCTTAATTATTGCCACCTCTTTTGCACCCATTCTTAAATAATGCGCTCTCATTTGTTCCTATTCTTCATTACCCATCTTTTGCCCCATTTTTAATAAATGTCCCCATACTTCATAGTTGCCCCCATTCATTGCCCTTTTTTTCTCCATAATTGCTGTCCCTTCTTTGCTCCCATAATTAATACCCCATTCTTAATGCCTCCATAATTCAAGCACTTTTTGACTACATTCTTAGTAAATCCAATGAGTAGCAGCTGGTCTGCTACTACGTCATTGTGATGCCGGTACTGGGACACTTACGTCCAGTGCAGTGCTGTGCATAATGGCAGCGCTGAGAGAGTATTCTCCCTGTTCTGTCGCTGCTTTCAATGGTCTTACTACAGTTGCAAGCACACTCCACATCAGCTGGCCGGGGCCCCCTCTAGCAGTGGGGCTTGCAGCTTTTGTGCTTCTGCGGCACAGCGCATACACCAGAAGCACACTACCGCGGTCCTCCTACACCTCTTGTCAGGTGCCCTGCGGCAGATATGGAACTATGACAGCCTCTAGGAGCCCAATCGCAACTCCCTGCGACCGTGATTGTTATGCTCCTAGACTGTGCAATTATATTAGAGGACTGTATGATATCTTATCTTGTCATTAAAAAAAATCACATCATTGAATTTACACTAAAATTCTCAATTAATTAAATATTTATTTTGGTTGTAACATAATTTGATATGGTAGTACTACAGATCACGGGTACATCCGATGACAGATAACCTGCAGAATTTTATAACTTTACACAAACATCAACCTTAGGCTTTATATTCATAAATAATTAAAAAAAACTAGGATCAATATATAGCATCCATGTTTTATTAATGACATCATAATCTAGAAGTAGGTCACACTTCACACAGTTTCAGGTGATGGTTACGGCTGATCGCACTTCAAGTCAACACCTTCTAATCAAGATCATTATGTAATCCTCTCAGGAGCATACAGTAACGGATGAAGGCATAGAGATCATCTTACCATCTTCAGCTTATGTGTATTCTCTAGAAAACTTCCAAGAGTTTAGACATCAGCCTTGGGAAGAGTTGAGTGCACAGGATTTTAACTGCGATTTGCCTGTTGTGGGGAAAGATGTGAAGTCAGTCGGGTTTCTGACCAGCCCTTGGACTCCATGGGGCACATTTACTAACAACTGTGCAAAATGCACTAAATGCTATTCTGTTGGATGTTGCATGTTAAATCTGGCGCACGGTCCCACTGAGCACCTAAACGCCCCCTAATTTGTGTCACATGATGCCTAGTGATGCCAGCTGCACCACAAAACAGTCACGTGTGACTTCAAATGTGGTGCAGACACTTCTTAAATACCTGTGCAAGCAGTTTTCACTAAAAAGAACGTGCAAAGTCAGACAGAAAACTGGCGCAAGGGCCTTAGGCCGGCGTCACACGTGGCACTTTGTCTGCGTTTACGAACGCAAACGCAGACAAAGTCGCGCCCACCGGGGCGGGCCTTGGCCCGATCGCATCGGCGTTTCTGGAAACGCCTGCGATCGGGAACGAGCCGCCAGTGTTTCACGTTAAATTAAAGCAAAACACCGGCAGCTCGTTCCCGATCGCAGGCGTTTCCATAGAAACGCCGATGCGATCGGGCCGAGGCCCGCACCGGTGGGCGCAACTTTGTCTGCGTTTGCGTTTGCAAGCGCAGACAAAGCGCCACGTGTGGCGCCGGCCTCAGTAAATGTGCCCCCATAGGTTGAAATTTGGATCCACGATAGTAATTTCCATGCTTTAGATTCTAGGGTTTTCTAGAGCATATGGATAGTATTTCTATAGATTACCACAGTTTTTGCTAGATGTGTCTCCAGCATTTAGGGGTCCTTCTTGAGAAATCCTTCAAGCCTTTTGCAAATTGTATCTACCATGACCATGCCTGCAATTTCTACTCAATTTTCCAATTATGAAAGTCACATGTTGAACATCTAAGGCTGGCTGCACACATTGGGCCACATTTATTAAAGTGTCTGCGCCAGTTTTCTGTCTGACTTTGCACTAGAAAGAACATGCAGAGTACATACTTGTACATGTATTTATAAAGTGTCTGCGGCAGTTTTGTCGTGGCTGCCCTGTGTCCAACAAAACATAAATGTACACATAAAGGGCCATTGATGTCAGTGCTTAGTCAGAGTTTGCCCCATATTTATTACTGACATGTACCTCAATTCTTTCTGCGCCACAATTCTGCAGCATGAGCAAAGTGCACCAAAAAAGAATGCTGTACACTTCCCGAGCAATGCAAAGGGCGCCCCAGGCTGTTAATTACGCACACCCTTCACCACCTCCTTCTCCCATGCTCCTAGCATAATAAGCTGCCCGGAGCGCCGGACATCTTGTCCCCATGCTCGGGGCTGCTAAATACAAGTTTCTTTTCTAGGTGACCCTGTTTCAAGACTAGGGAAGGACAGCAACGGGGTTAACATCAAGAGATGCAGAGGTGAGTATTTTTAGGGTTTTTTTTTGGTTTTTCTCATGGTTGATTTCTTTTAAATCTTCTGGACAACATTTTTATTTAATTTTGTAACTTGTGCATCCACTTAACCCTAATAACAATAGCGATGCTATATAGATCTGGTATGCCTGCAATCATACTGAGCCACGGAAAGCTGTACATGGCATATAATATTAAAATAAATGAAATATAGAAAAAAAACTTGTCTCATTAGAAGACCTCATAGAGCTTTGTAAATGAAAATATCAAAAAGGTACAGGATGGAAAAATGGAAACACAAAGAAAAAACAGGTTAAAGTGTGATCTAGTACTGGAGTTTAATTATTCTCCATTTGGTAATGATTGTAAACATACATTCATCTATAAAGGGAACAGATTGTAAAAGTCCCATCACATCACATCTGCAGTGCAAAAATGCCTCTCTGCCTTTTATAAGCATTTGAATGACAATTTAATTGTGTAACTTGTCTTGCACCCTGACAAATCCTGGGGTAGTCACAGGGGTTGGGCTTTGGTTTGGATGCATTTCAAAAACAACATGTGACTTGTCTGCACTGCAGGCTGCCCCCATCTTTCTGCTCCTGTACAGCTCCTCCCTCGCCCACTGATGTCAGCTCACTAAGCTATAACCTCTGTGAAGGAGGAGGAGGAAGGGGCTGTACAGGAGCACAAAGGTGGGGGCTGAGAGCTGAGCAGTCTGTAGCACAGACAAGTCACATGTTTTTTTTTTAAAATGCATCCAAACCAAGGCCCAACCCCTGGAACTACACAGATGATTCTGTCAGGAAGCCAGGTAAGTTATAACACACAATTATATTGTAATGCAAATGCTTAGAAAAGACAGAGAGGCATTTTTGCACTCTGATGGGCTTCTGCAACCTGTCTTTAGTGAAAGTGAGGTCCCTGGTGACAGGTTCCCTTTAAGATGATTTGGCCAACCATCACCTTATGTAAATGTTTTTAGTCTGTATTTCAGCTAAATCCATAGGTGCACTGTAATATTAAATGATAGCATATTGAATTACAGTATATACTCTTTTGCTCTTGAGCTGAAAATGCTACACTCGGCTTATACTCCAGTTATGCTATCTGTCAACAATAAAAAAATATGACGTAGCAGTTTTGCCTCCTGCTGATGTCATCATTTGTGTGGCGGCAGCTCGCATAGACACGCATCTTCCAGCCCGGCCCCTAGTTAGATGGACTCCAAGACCATGTATGTTCAGTGAATGGCAGAGGTAGTCAACAGGTTACTGACAGGGCTTCAGAACAATAACAGCATGGGTTTAACTAGGAGAGGCTGGGCCCCCTAGCATATATTTGCATGGGGCCCCCTTCCCTTTAAAAAATCCAAACATATTTCTACATACACGGTTATATAGTCACATACATTTTTGCACTCATAAACACACACATTTATATACTTATATACTCATATACTTCAACATACATGCACATTTATACACTGTTACACACATTCATACATACACTCATATGCACACATTTATGCACTCATAGTTACATTTATAAACTCATACATACAGTAGATACAGTATGCACTCATATTTACATTTATACACACAAACAATATATACCCCTTATATATACACCTGCAGTGTATACAGTGTATACATCAAATTTGCACACATACTCTATAGTACATAAACATTATATACACATAGGGGCATATTAATCAGGACCTTTGCACCACATTACTGGCGTAGAAGCCCTGAAATAATCGCAAATGCTTGCTTATTGCTAGCACTAGCGATTATTTAGCCCACTCCGCCATCATCACGCCAGCAGGGCGAGAAGGGCATGAAGGGGGGGCGCAGTCGGCTGAGCAGAGGGCACGACCGGGAGTGGGCTTTTCACTGGCGTAGAAATAAATGTTGCGCAGGACCCTGCCAGATACATCCAGAGGCTGAAGCCTCTGGATGTATTGCGCTTCGAAAAAACTTTTATACGCTGGCGTATGGTAAATATCTCCCATAGAGTATATACTGTACATATACAGTGGCTGGTACCGTAAAAATACCGTAATTTTCGGACTATAAGGCGCACCATCAATAAATGCCTGCTAAAACATCTAGGTTCATATATAAGGGGCACCGGATTATAAGGCGCACCTGATTACAAGGATGAATGACCAGCAGGTGGCAGACCTGTATACAGTTCAAGGCAGCTGTTGTCTGTAAGTATGGTTCATATATATAAGGCGCACTGGACTATAAGGACACCTTTGATCAAAGGATTTTTTGTGCGCCTTATAGTCTGAAAAATACGGCATATCTTTTGCCACATTTCAGGTTTCAAACATGTTCTAAAATTGTAATCTTTTTTGGTAAAGAATCAACAAGCGGGACACTATTATGAAGTACAGCAAAATGTATTGGATATCCCAGTCAGGCACTGACTTCACTGTATAAATATTAATGGCCCATCTTCAGTATAGGCAATTATTCAAATCCAAACTAAAAAATTGCTATTTTCTTCAAAAATAACTCAGAATAAATATTTAAGACTCTTCCAAAAACAGAGCTAAGGAGAGGGTGGAGCATAGACGTAATTATTAATTTCACATGTATTAACATGAATGAAAACACAATAGTTACAAGAGTCAGTTATACAGTGTATACCACAGACTGCTTAGAAAACAAAATGTATTATTGGCAATAACTCATAAATTACCAGGGCATTTACATTGCTGGCACAAAGGTCCCAAAAGAGGGGAATCATGAAAGGAATCACAGTACTTTGCTTCAATTGCGGTGGTTGATTATGATAACTCTGCCAGGCTCTTGGATGAATCATGTTCATTGTTAACAGTGAAGGAGTTCCCAGGAGCACGGCAAATGTTTCTTCTGTGAAGTTGTATCAGTAAAGCAGGTGAGGTAAAGAGATATACATTTTTTATTGTATCTTCTGCAATGATTAAGGTTTACATACAGAAGAGATGGTACTTACACGGGATCTCAGAATGGAAGAAGATGTATACTCATCGTGTAGGAGAGAGTACTGCTGCAGATGTCTTGGAAGTTTTGCACTTCTACCAAAATGTAGAGACTGAACTTTGAGTGGCCCCAATACACTACAATAACACCAGCGCTCTGCCACGCGATTATGGCATTTTTGCATAGTTGCTGGTGGGGTGCAAATGCGGAGACAGTTCAGAGACAGTCATTCTTATATTATACTGACTTCTCTGGCTGAAGAAATCTCTGGTTTAGGAAACATGACAAAAATACATTGAGATACATTTTTAATTTTTTAAATGTTTTATGGGATTACATTAAAAGAGTGACTATATACATGTAGACAAGTTGACGTGTTTCGGGTGAGAAAAAGGCTCTTTGTCATAGCATGTTATGACTAAGGGCGTTTTTTTGACTGAAACATATCAGGTCTGCATGTATGTAGTCACTCTTTTAATGTAATCTAATAAAACATTGAAGATTTTTTTAGTCAATTTTATGCATGTTGTCCAATGGAAAGGTTAAGGTATGAAACTGTTCTGGCTGAAGTGGTCCCAGTAAAAAATAGAATTCACAGGAATCTGTTTTGAACAGGCAAATCGGCCCTAAAGAGGTGCCAACAATTAATCCTCGATAACTAGTGAACTGCTTTTCTAGGTCCTTCTCAGCTCCTGCAAGGGCTATGGGCGATCTGTCAGCCTGAAGAGCTTTCTGCTCTTTGCATTGAGCTGATCTAAACTCTTTGCCCTCTGATCTAAAAGGTTCCAGTAGTATTCAACCCGAAGTCAGCTTCAGCTTTTACCCAGAGCAGAGGGGCTATGTAGCTTCATGCAGGGAGCAGTTTGAGGATGTTTCCCCAGTGCCTCAAGTCTAATTACAATCCTGGAATATAAATGCATTTTTCACAGTCCTGCTGCTACTAACAACATATACAAAGGTATGTTTACACTGATCTCTAAGGTTTCTTACACTGTTTACAGTGCTGGTAGGCTTTCTTTTAAAAGCCTGATCAATAGTGTGATGTTTTGTAAGGAATATTGCACAAACAGAATAAATTGTGTTTATTTTCCAGGAAGTTTCTGAAAAATCTTGGAATTCTGTAGCCAGGGTTTGAAACAAGGAGAGACGATAAATACACAGCAGATGATTCACCACTTCTCTTTCCGTAGAGGAGCTAGGCCTACTAATCCATGGCTGAATGCATGTTGTTCATTGAGCCTTTAACACAATACCAGTGCTTAGAGTTAATCAAAGGGAAAAAGATTAGATAACTTATTGGAAAAGAGGCATCTGATGGTATTGCCACATCAAAAGTCACTGCACTCGGTACAGACTTTTATTCCATTATGTTTTGTCTATGACGATTGTATAACATGAAAGTAGACTGACCTTCAAATTGGATGAAAATGTGAATTGAAATGGAAAGTAACTGCTTTTTGCATCTAACCCATCCATCATGGCAGCACTGCAGAATGATATAGTGTTTTCTTACTCTGTCGTGTGTCATATAGCTCATCTCCATAGAAATAAGGAAAACACTTTGCTTTCCCCTGCTAGGGTTCATTCCCAGAAATGGCCTTTCTTTCTATTGGAACTCATTCCTGTATCTTGTTCAATGACATGGAAGAGATAACAAAGCTTGAAAATGTTTTACAAAGGTCCCTTGCAGCCATAAATATTATAGGACATTGTTTACGGTGAAGGCAAATCCATGCAAAACCATCCATACAATGACTGTAACACTCCATGTCCAAGTCCAGAAAAACTCTGGATAAATGTTTTTATTCAGGTCATCGCAAAATAGTGGTGTAAAAAAAAATAAATAAATAAAAAAGGTTAAGATAGTCCTTTATTAGTCCCACAGTGGTACAGCAGCAGAGAGAGTACAGAGAGTACAGTACAAACAATGACAGAACAATAATATCAGAGATAAATGAACAAAAAGAAAAAGCAACGATGAGCAGTTTGTTATTCAGTCTGTTGATGGGACTGGTTCGGTGGTGAGCACAGGTTACTTCCATCAGGGCCTTATTGGTTGAACAGCCTGACCGCAGCAGGGAGGAATAACTTCCGATATCGCTCCCTTTCACACTCAAGGTGAAGCATTCGGTCACTGAAGGTTATTCAAACTAATACAAATTTAACATTAATAACTTTAATAGCTTTTTAACCTTTGCCCTTTTAACTGGACCCTTATTCAGACTTCTTAAATGCAGCTTGCCCAAATGACTGCTGAGCATGAGGCGCCAAGCTGCCTCTTCTTCCCGAGGGCAAGGTTCTGACTCGCCAGCTGTGATACCTGAAAGGAAAATAGAAGAAGCCAGTACCCAAACATCAATTTTTATTCCAATATAGCCATTAACAAGAATGGAAGAGGGAGCTTCCTGACTTTTGGAAAGGAAAGACACCTTAACCAGCCCCCCCCCCCACCCTTTATATCCCTCCTCTGCCCCTTCTTTGCAGTGCCCCGTTAGCCAATCCACTCCCACCTCCTGTGCCCACCCATCAGTTTGTCCAGTCTGTTTGCCTAGCTAAGATGCTGCTTCCTCAACAGACAACACCAAAGAAGATGGCTGAAGAGTTGAAGAAGGTCTTAAGAAATGCCCCCTGCACTCCAAATGCCCTCAGCCTCTCCTTAGCAGGTATATCCCCGACCCTTCCTATGAAATTTGTTTATGTTATTGTTAATTGTTAAGGATGACACCCAAGTACTTATAGGACTTCACTACCTCAAGGTCCGTCTTCTGGATGACCACTGGTTGAGAAGGAGAACTGCCCTTACGGAAGTCCACCACCATCTCGTTGATCTTCCCAGCAATTGTCCTAAGCTGGTTTGGCTGGCACCAGTCCACAAATCCCCAGATCAATTCTCTGTACTCCCTGTCGCTCTCACCTGTAATGAGGCCTACTATAGCAGAGTCATCAGAGAACTTCTGAAGATAACAGCTAGTTGAATTGTACCTGAAGTCTGTTGTGTACAATGTGATGAGGAAGGGAGCCAGAACTGTACCTTGTGGTGCACCTATACTACAAATCACAGTGTCCAACACACTGGGCTCTCACATACTGAGGTTGGTTTATGAGGTAGTCTAGAATCCAACTCCAGCCAGATCCAGTTTGTCTCTTAGTAGCCCTGGCTGTATAATGTTGAAAGCACGGGAGAAATAAAAAACATTATTCTCACAGTGCTCCCCAGTTTCTCCAGGTGAGAAAGAGCTTGATGTAGAAGGTGGATGAAGGCATTATCCACCCCAATGCCAGGCCGATAAGCTGTAGTGGGTCCATAGATGAGCTCACTAGAGGGCAGAGATGTGTGAGAACCAAACTCTCAAAGGCCTTCATCAAGTGTCTTGGAAATGAAGTGTCTTTGGAACTGGTACCCCACAAGATTTTTTGCACAGTTCTGGTACCCTTCCCACCTTCAGGCTCATATTGAACATATGCGCATTGGTGCCACGAAGCAGATCACCACAGGTCTTGAGTAGTCTGGCACTGATACTATCCGGACCGGCAGCCCTGCCCACTTCAGCCTTTTCAGTTCTCTTCTCACCTGGGCACTTGTAACGATAAAAAAAAGTCTAAATTGTGTTTTTTGCTGCTACAAATAGCCCATTAAACAAGCCCTAATACATTTTTTGAAATCCTAAAAATTTGAAAGAAACCCACATTAACCCACAAAGAACTTTAAAACTTGTTGTATTTGAATCCGAGGGTGCGGTCACAAGTGGCACTTGTAAACGCAACGTAAGAGCCATCCATGTGTGACCGCACCCTAACTAACTACTAGCCCCTGTGATGGCCGCTATATTTAAGTTTTATATGTTGACAACCATAGAACATCTGCCTGTTAAGTAACCTTTTGTTATATGTCCTATTTTTTACTATATCTTTTTTATGGATAGAACTTTTTTTTATAGTACCTTGAATGTCTTCTGTGATCTTCTTTTAGTGAGCACACTTAACATATGTTATCATCTGAAATGCTAGCAGATTTACTCTCTGTTGAATGACTGCTTAGATAAGCATAGGACCTTACAATGCTTCACCTTACATATTATTTCCACACAAGGTCAAGCTGATCTCTTCCTTGGAGTATGAAACATTATTTCAAACATGTAGTGGAAGCTCAGCCAAGTGACTCATAAAATTTCTCTTGAAGCCAAGATATTCCCTGCACCTGTGCATAGAAGCCTAATGTGTTTCTTTCCGTCTGCTTATGAAAACTAGGAGTAGTGTGAAGTAACTGCTTAAAGATGCAAGGCTCTGGATACTTCTTTCTACTCTAATATAAAAGGAAATTTACCACCCAGAAGGCTTCCCAGCAAATACAAAGTACTGTGCTATGCATCCCTGACAGACGTGTTAAACAAGGCCACATGCTAACTAGAGTACTGACTGATTACCTGCAGGCTTTCCTCCGAGCGGCTCCAACTAAACTGCTATTCATTTATTTCACAGCGAGCACAACTGAAAAATTGCTAAATGTAGTACTTAATCCCCACAGCCAGATTTATCAAGTTGCACAGTAGGTCATCGCATTGGCAGCTAACTCAGACTGGAGGTTCTTAGTACACATAACATCTATCTGATTTCAGGGCCAATATTATGGCTACCTTCAAAAAAATGCTTGCCCAAATGCTTCTAAAATATGCAGAAGGCCTTTCTTGAAATTGTCATTGCGTTCAATCTTTTTATGTGTCTCTATGGTAACCGACAACAAACAAACCCTGCATTTGATGTGGACCATACAATCAATGTCACTACATGGGGTTTCGTATGTTACAGTTCTTATATATCACAATATATTAATGTGATTACCATCATAGATTGAGCCCTACAAATCTCACACATAGGGGCACATTTACTAAAGGCTCTGTGCCAGTTTCTTTCAGACTTTGCACGTTCTTTGTAGTGAAAACTGCTTGCCCAGGTATTTAAGAAGTGTCTGTGCCACATTTATGCCGCACCCGATCCTTTTGTGGCGCAGCTGCACTAGGCATCATGAGACACAAATTAGGGGGCATTCTGGTGCTCAGTCAGACCGTGCACCCGATTTAACATGCAAAGTCCAACAGAATTG
This sequence comes from Engystomops pustulosus, assembly GCF_040894005.1. Lineage (NCBI taxonomy): Eukaryota > Metazoa > Chordata > Amphibia > Anura > Leptodactylidae > Engystomops > Engystomops pustulosus. Next base: position 173,430,855 of record NC_092413.1, on the reverse strand, counting down.
TGTTGCACGGCATATATTAAAGGGGTTTTCCCATGAAATTCCCATTAAATTCTCACATTTCAATCTCCTAGTGATGTTAACACAATAAAGATCATTTTATCCGCTTACTTTACAATTATACTCAGTGCTATTGCTGTTTTAGCTCTTATCACTCCCTAGGCTGCTCAGTGCAAAATCCCAGGCTGTAGTGGGCGGGGACTCTCTAAGCAGACACATTAAAATCCATCTACTTCTGTGGGATGGCAATGTGGTTAGATTACCAGGGTACAGGTGTGTATGCACTTTCATCTGGTTTCTGACATTGTACTAACACACTGACACACAGAAAAAGATGAGACAGGTCAGAGATACATGAGATTACACAGAGGCTGACAGACAGTGTCTGACAGACTTTTACACTGTTAGGCTACATTCACACACATGTATGGGGGATGTATATACGGCCGACGTTTATACGGCCAATATACGTCCCCCATACACTCCTATGGGCTCACGGCCCTGTACGGGAGCGGTACATCGTGTACATCATGTGAATGTAGCCTTACACTGTGAGCTCTGCTACATCTCACAGATATGTGCCTCCCTCCCCCTTCGCCCGGATCACTTATCTCCTTGTAGCTTGTAGTTTGCAGCTACTCTCTCTGTTCACAATCTCCTGGCAGGAGGTGCAGGGGGCAGGGGGCGTGGCTACAGGAACACACAGAAATCTCATCTGCACGATCCCCCCTTGGCTCGTCCCCCCTTCTCCATAGCCATATATGGCACACAGGAGACAAAAATACCCAGAACGATACAGTGCAGCACAACCCCTCATAATGAAGCCTAAGTCAGAAGTTACAGGGTCGTGTCTAGGGGCAACTGAAATTGTCTTCACCAGGACTAATAGAGACAGGTTGCTGTGAAATGCTGGATTTTTGTTAACCGTGAAGAAAGTAGTAATGCGGCACTCACCAGATGCGTTATCTCAATCTTTTATTCAGAATAAATTCTGAATAGAAGATTGTGATAACGCATCTGGTAAATGATGCTTTACTACTTTCTTCACTGTTGACTACATTGCTTGGATCCGGAGCTGAGCACCGACAGCGTATAACTGTGGTCTGTGCGAGAGGTGCCTTGTGAGCCCCGCTTTGGTAGTGACAGTCTGATTCCTATTTTGCTGTATTTTTGTCAATAACAATGAATTAGAGAATATGTTATTTTGTTATCCTGAGTACATACAAGAAACTTGTCTTCGTGGGAATACCCCTTCAAAAATGCACCAAAAAAAGTGGTGCACTCTGTTGGAGCTGTTCCGGGGGGCGCCTGATTCATGAAGAAGGTGCGCCAAAAATCCTGAATCTGGTGCTCTCTGCACTATACTCATGTTTTTTTGGCGCATAATTTTTGCTGACGATTTATAATGAGTTGGCGCCAGAAAGAATAATTGTTTCCGAGTATCTCGACTCGGCCGTCTTTTTTTGGCGTAGGCTATATTTTCCAAGGTATCTGCCACATTTATGTTCAGTTATGTTCATTTATGTTCAGTTTGTCTGCATTTTTTGGCACAAAACAGACCAGGAAAAAAATGGTCTGAAATCAAAAGATTTTGGCGCACATCTCATCTGTGTCTGCATTTTTGTGGTGCCCTACTGATTAGTTCCGTCTGCGCATTAATTACTTACAGCCGTGCGCTACTTCAATACATCGAGCTATGCTTTCCGTAGTCTAATCTCAGATGCCGACTGTCAAGGTGTGCTGAGCCCCACCCCCAGCGATGTGCATTGCATTTGTTAGCGCTATATAAATACCATGTGTGACCGCACCCTCACAGCTTCCCCTGTGGCCAGTGCATGCGCAGTAGCATTTTGCGATGGGCAAACATGCCTGGGCTGACTGTACATTTGTCTTGCGGCGCATGCCTAAGATTTGTCACCAATGTCTATGATGTCACAGCAGTGGGTAGGATGTAGGGAGAGCTATCTGTCTATCTCAGAGCTATTGTTGTGTAAAAGGGCAGTGCAGGGTGAGGCTTTGATGGTGATGGGCAGTATAGAAATAAGACAACAAGTCTACAAGCAGACTTGGTGCACTGAGAAACTTATACTCATAAAGATATGGGGGAACATTTACGAAGGGCTTTTCGCCAGTTTTCTGTCTGACTTTGCACATTCTTCCTAGTGCAAACTGCTTGCATGGGTATTTAAAGGGAACCTACCACCACAAATCTACCTATAAAGGTAGATTGGGTGGTAGGTGGATTAATGGGACGTGAGGATAGCCCTTTTAAGGGCTAATCCTCACGTCCCTGCACTTTTTTAATAACTTTAATTTGGTATTTATTCAAATTTACTTATGCGGCTACCGGGGCGTGGAGTAGCCGCATATGAGATTACACGAGGCGGCTACTCCAAGCCCCGGTAGCCATTTTACCACTCCTACTCACCCATCTTCGGCGCGCAGCTCCGTGTAGCTGCGCGCCCTCGTCCGGCGATCCTGCCGTCTGCGCATGCGCAGAAGAGCAGGCCCGCGCCTGTTTCGGAGTTGTGACCGCGCAGGCGCGGGCCTGCTCTTCTGCGCATGCGCAGACGGCAGGATCGCCGGACGAGGGCGCGCAGCTACGCGGAGCTGCGCGCCGAAGATGGGTGAGTAGGAGGGGTAAAATGGCTACCGGGGCGTGGAGTAGCCGCCTCGTGTAATCTCATATGCGGCTACTCCACGCCCCGGTAGCCGCATAAGTACATTTTAATAAATATCAAATTAAAGTTATTAAAAAAGTGCAGGGACGTGAGGATTAGCCCTAAAAAGGGCTATCCTCACGTCCCATTGATCCACCTACCACCCAATCTACCTTTATAGGTAGATTTGTGGTGGTAGGTGCCCTTTAAGAGGTGTTTGAGACACTTTTGTATCGCACACGACCATTTTGTGGCACCATACGACACAAGGCATCATGCGACACAAATTAGGGGGCACTACGGTGCCCATTCTGACCATGCGCCAGAAGTCAGACGTAAGTGTGTCGCAAGCCCTATGGCAGTGATGGCAAACCTTTTAGAGACCGAGTGCCCAAACTTCAACAAAGACCCGCTTATTTATCGCAAAGTGCCAACACAGAAATTTAATTTGTGATTTATACTACCTTCTCGGTCACAGTTTTCATAGATACCAGCACCCTGAGGACACCAATATAGCAGAAAATAGTCCCAGGTACAGCTGTCACTTTAAAATACCTCTTTGCACAGCAAGTCCTGGGCTGTCTGGGACTGCAGGAAGATACATGGAGTCATCTCTGATGATGGCCCGAGTGCCCACAAAAAGGGCTCCAAGTGCCACCTCTGGCACCAGTGCCATAGGTTAGCCATCACTGCCCTATGGTAAAGGTGCACCACAAAAAAGTTAGTGAATTCTGTCGGGCCAGTGCAGGGAAGCGACACATTCATGATTTCTGGTGCCCGTTCTTCATGAATCTGGCGCACCCAGCATTATACACAGGCAGAGCACTTTTAGTGTAGTTTGCACCACTTTTAGTAAATGTGCCTTATAGACTGAATTTTCTGTAAATTAATAAATTGCTTGGATATATGAAAGGTTTGTCTACAGAGCCCTATACCACACTGTTTTTAATTGCCGTTTATTTGAGAGCTGATAGACTCCCACAATTTATTCATAAGCAAGTTTTTTTTTAATTTCCTAATATGGGGCAATACTGTTTCATGGGGGTTCCTGTGTACCCATAGATATACATGGTAGGGTAATGGGCAGTGTTTCTTCTAAGCTTGGTTTTCTGGAATGGAAAGAGTTAGGCTGCGTTCACACTTGGAGTTTACATAGCTGGTATGTTGCATTCCAAAACACAGAGGTGAGGAGTTTTACCTCATTACATTGCTGTTAACATTTGTGTTTAAAATGCTTTGTTAACGCAATGTCAACACATGCAATAACATTGCATTGACATTAGAGTTTCGTTGATGTAATAGCTACACATTGCGTTAACATTGAGTTTTGTAAAAACAAATGTTAACAGCAATGCTATTATGCTATTAGGCAAATCTCCTTTCCTCATCTGTTGTGTTGCCTTTTAAAACGTAATGTAAACGCCACGTGTGAACACAGTCATCTCCAAATACAATAAAAGCTTTACCTGTCTGCAAAGCTTCAATGTTGTTAGATCTACTGAAGGATTGACTGCAGGTTGGACTTGATGGACATGCGTCTTTATTCAACCTCATCAGCTATGTTATTATGTTGCTATGTTAGTATGTTACTATGCTTACCAGAGCGCTTGGAGATTTATCTGATAACTATGTGTGTTCGTGCTGCCTTGTATTGCTCACACGTCCAACATCTCAGTTGCACTGTTGTAACTGTGCCATACATCCCTTACAATATTTTCAGTTTTTAGACAAAAAACTCACTGACAAATCACATTTGCCTCCCAATATATCCAGCCATGTCCAATATCCCAGCGTTCCCCTATGTCTGCTATGGAATAGTCCAATAATGCCTAGATGATTAGCTGTCCATTGGTTTGCTGGTCCTGTTCTTGATGATTACATATTCAGTTTTTTTTATTTTTATTTTTGAAAAAGTTAACACATTTTTCTGGCGTAGACTTAACAATCTAATAGGAGGTGCAAAGTTAAGCCCCTTCTACACTGGCGTTTTTCACGCGCGAGTTCTGCGCGTGCATTTGACGCGCAGAACTTGCATTGCACTCTGTCCCATTGTATTCAATGGCTCTTTCTCCATTAGCGTTGTTTTTGACGCGCGTGCTTGCGTTCCTTTGCACGCGCGTCAAAATCGCAGCATGCTCTATTTTTGCGGGTCACACGCAATTTTCACGCCCCATTCAAGTCTATGGAGATGCATCAAGAACGCATTGCACTCGCAATCATTGCAAGTGCAATGCGAGTGCAATGCGTTTTAAACGTAAGGGTTGCTAGGTGACCAGAATAACAGTATTTCCCCTGCTCGCGAACGATCATTTAATTAAAAAAACACAATGAAGAACAGTGAAGAATAGAATAAAACCAGTGAACACAGTGAAAACAGTGACCACAGGATCATTTAAGAGAAAAACACAGTGCAGAACACAGTGCAGAATAGATTACAGATGTTCGGCACATCTGCTTACTTGTCGGGAGATACGCGCGGAACGGTGCGGCCAAAATAGCATGTGAAGAACAATATATATGTGTGAAGAACACATTGCAGATGTATTTAAACATCTGCAATTTGTTCTTCACACACATATATATTGTTCTTCACATGCTATTTTGGCCGCACCGTTCCGCGCGTATCTCCCCACAAGTAAGCAGATGTGCCGAACATCTGTAATCTATTCTGCACTGTGTTCTGCACTGTGTTTTTCTCTTAAATGATCCTGTGGTCACTGTTTTCACTGTGTTCACTGGTTTTATTCTATTCTTCACTGTTCTTCACATCTGCTAACTTGTCGGGAGATAATATACACGGGGAACAGTGAAGAATAGATCGCAGATGTTTGCAACTTATCAGAAGACATTATTTTTTAATTAAATAACCCATTTTAATCCCAAACCATGGTCCCTTTGAAAAATGCTCGATTCTCCCATTGACTCGCGCGTGAAAAATGCGCCGAAAACGCAAAAAAAACGCTAACAACACGCGCGTGAAAAACGCAAAAACGCTAATTACTCCAAGGAAAAATGGAACAAAAACGCAGCCAAAAACGTCAGTTTTTCACGCATTGCACCCTGACGTGAAACGCAACGCTAGTGTGGAAGAGGCCTTAGACTACACAGTCATCCAAAAAGAAAAAAGTCAAAGCAGGCAACTGCGTCCTCTGCATAGGTTATGCACTATAAAGATATACAGGTACGTTGGAATATAAAGGTACGTCGGAATATGGGGCCAGGAGCTATGTTACTCTGTGGAGAGAGGCAGGGGTAACCTGTGCTCATCTGCCCGCCGTACTAAGACGATTGAGGAGAGACCATATTACAATGTACAAATACCTGAATGGACAGTACAAGGATCTCTCCAAAGATCTTTTTATACCTAGGCCTGTGACCAGGACAAGGGGGCATCCTCTACACCTACATGTTCAAGAGAGGCCTGGATGAAGAGAAAAAATATCACTGGTTATGGGGAAAAACATTTATATGATTCTTAAAGTTTGGACTTGATGGACCTGCGTCTTTTTTTGGCCTTATATACTATGATACTATGATACTATGATCAGACCAACACAGGGATCCATTTCAAGGGCACCAACACTTTTAGATACTGTTGATAAATCAGCCTCATAGAAGCTGTGTTCACATTTTTGAGCACCTTTTGAGCAGCATGGCTCCCACTGACTTTGATTGGGAACATTTGTGAAATAAAAAAAGTCATCCAAAATGTTGGATTATAACATGTTATAATACAGAGCAGGTTTCCAGAAAACGAGTGTGGTTCAGCAACTCAGTGTATTCAATGTGCATTTTTAGAATAGTTTTTTGTCACTTTTTTGGAGAAACATATTCAGCATTAATTTTGCAATTAACATTAAAACCAGACAAAATATGCAAAGTCAGTACTACTAGCATTGGCAAACCAACAGAAGGATAATAAAAAAATTGTGCAGGACACTCAAGGATCCCACATAACATCTCTGGGTTATAGTTGTAGTAATTAGGGGAGCACCCACTTATTAAAACAGATGTTAAATATGCCAACGTTAATATATAGTGCACTGAAGTAGGACGTGGAAAATGTGTTAAGAGATCCTCTCAATAAATGTTCCAAATCCTTTGACAGACTGTATGCCAGAAAGTAAACTCTACTCTAGTTCTGAGCTTTTGTAGACTTGCACTATAGTTTACACAAGTTTCTGGTGTGTATTATAATAAATATGTCAGACCTTTTCTGATTACTCTCTCTACTGGTAAGCCCTACATGCTTTTTTAAAAAAAAAAGATGGCCGGGTTTGGAAAAAATACCTAAAAGGGCATAACTTGATTAATAAACCCCCACTATAGTCCCTATAGATGTAACGTAAAGCTTAATTGCCCCCAATGCAAAATGTTTACCTGGTCTCCGAATGTAATGTATTTTTCACAATACTAAGGAAGAGAAACTTTAAAGAATCTTTAAGGCTCATGGGCCCAATTGTGTCAGCACATTCTGAATCCCCCAAGTTAGAGATAAGGTGATGGTTACAGATTCAAGATAAAACAAGAAGACAAAGCACATGGTTATGGTTCAAATAAAAGGCACAAAGCCCTAGATGTTATGTACATGAAGGTAGTTAGGGTACATGTTTCCACCGCCCTGTGTATAAGCAAACTGCCCAAGCTGGAAACGTAGGACAGGTCCTATTCTTGCCATGTTTGTGGATCGGGCCATCCTGCCATCAGCATATGAGCTGTCCTCACGCCGATAACACGCAAGATGCAAGCAACGGAGCGCTGATTTAAGGTCATGGTTACAGATTCAAGGTAAAGCTAGGAGACAAGACAAATGGTTGGGGTTCAAATAAAAGACCTAAAGTATTAAACCTCATGCATATGAAGGTCGTTTTAGGATGTGTGGTAGCTGTCCCCATGGTCTCCATGGTCCAGCCCAAGATGAAAACTTTGAACAGGTCCTACTCCTGTCAAGTTTGTGGCCCTGGCAGCCTTTTCTCCTGTCATCAACATATGAGTGGTCCTCACACATGGATGTGCACCATGGGTCTATTGTTTGTTGGACAAGTTGGCAAGATGCTAGTGGTTCTTAGGCTTCAGACCACAGTTTTTCTAGACAGACCACAGTTTTGCCTGGTTATCGTGTGTCTTTCCCATTGAGCAGGTCCACTCTTCAGAGGTCCTGCACTATTAGCAAACAAGATGGTGGTTGGTTGATTGGACTGTACATCTTGGAAAAAGGCATTGTAGAAGGCACAAACATGGTTGTCCAGAAGAAATGGGGAGTCAGTTCACACTGAAAGGGGGAACCTCTAACAGAACAGCACACATCACACAGATTACTGCCATTATTTATAGGCAAGAAAAAAAAGTGTGTCTTTAATTTATTGCTATGAGTTTATCTCAGTTTTCTTTTTAAATAGTAGTTCCTGTAGATACAAGCCCTAGAGCAACTACTTCATTCCAGTGAAAACGCTTATTTACAACATGTATGTATGTAGTGTTAATACACTTCATGTGTCAGTGTTTGTGTGTGTGCGCACATGTGTGCGTGTGTTTCTCTTTAATCACAGCTATGGGTTTTTTTTGCAATGCCTTAATGATTTCTAACTGTGACATAATCTAGCGCACATCTGTGTTGTGTTAGATAATAAAGTATATTGATATATTTATGTATTAAAGTTTTTGTCATGGAATATGAAAAACTGTGTGTATGCTGAGAATGTCGGACAAAATAAAGAGAGCTTTGTTCAGGGCACAGCCACAAAAAAAAAATTATACCTTTAAATAATTAAAGAAAAAACACAGACTTTACAATTTTTAGGAACGGAAGTGTTCAGTCAGCCAGGCCCTTAGGCTACTAAGTTCAGAACAGATGTCAAAATACAGATGGGCGGAGGGGCCCTTTAAATTATAGCAGGTTTTCCGTATGCCATATGAAGGAATGAAGTTCATCTAAGGACACGGCTATTAATGATAGAACTTGAATGCTAATTGTTCTTCAGAATTTTCATCTAGGTCTTTCCCTGTGTGGATTCACTGCTTCTCCCCGCATTAGTATGCAAGACATATACGAATCCTATTAGAAGTTTTTCCTTTCATTACACTTATAGTATAGAGTGCTTTAGTAGTTTCTCATCTGTTCCAGATTAGAGCTCTAATCTTTCCTCTAGTACACAGCATGTGCTCAGTGTGAGACAACAGTTTCAGAGTTTACTTACTTACATAGATACTTACCTCTAGATTAAGACGCACTCGCATACCGCTTACTGGTGGAGTAGTAAAAGTTACTGTAAACAGGATGCAGTTTATAGGGTTTTTATAGCTCAAATGATTAGGGAAATAGAATGTATGGTCTTTTAGATGGCTTCCATTGAAATTGTTGAAGGAATTATATGCAAATCAGACTCGCCTCAAGATGCGTCCACACATTCAGTTTTCCAGATGGAGTTTTTTTTAGTCAAAAGCATTACATTATATACTGCATCTGAAAAACTGAACGCGTGGACACAGTCTCAAGCTAATAGGAGCTATAAAGGAATTGTGAAACCCTTTACATGATCCCTCTAAGTCAATGGTGGCAAACCAATGGGGCGGGTGCCAAAGCCCTGCATGTTGAAAAGATAAAAGAAAAAAGAAGAGGAAATCGCTTCAAGTGACATCTTCAAAACTATATAAAAATATGAGAACCAACCACCCAATTCGGGGGTGCTCATCTGGTCCAAACTTGATTTTCTGGCAAAATGCCCTGTTCACTGGGACTTTTTCAGGTTTTTCCTACACAGGACTGTTGCCTTTAGCCAAAAACACTAATTTCTCAGGACAAGGTTTGGTAGCAAAAATTGAGTGAAAGAAAAAACTTGGCAAAAATATGGAGCTAAAAACCCAAATGGACGGTGTACTAGTTTATGGAGTCTTAGAATCAATATAATTTGACTTGACTCAGAATAGAACAATAGTAGTTCATTTAATTAGAATAAGATTACAATTAAAAAACAATAAAATAACATAAATGATAAATTATATTACTTGTTTCGGGATATCACCCCTTTCTCGAACTTAGGACAGATCAAACATCAGGAACATTGTGAGTCAATAATATATCAGGTTACCCAGCAAATATGGGTCAGAGATAGAATAAAACCTCCAAAAATTACTATGACAATTTAAAGAAAAAGCGGATGTTCATGAATGAGTACAAATAACAATCTTTATTAATTTCGCAAATACAAAGATAAGGTTAAAAACAATTAAAAAAGCACCCTAGGTGCCAAACTGATACCCATGTCCCAAGTGCACAGTAATAAGCGAATAGTAACAGGTAAACAGGTTGCAAAATGCATCAAAAGAGCACCATCAATGCACCAAAGTGCAAGAGACAGGTATGCAATATGTAAGCTGCTAAAGTAGCCACCGTTTACCTGGATGAATAACGTCAGTGTTTAGCACTGGGGGCAATGATCCCCACGCGTTTTGCCTGTGTCACCAGGCTTCCTCAGGGGTGTCTCAATAATATATCAGACCGCAAGGTTAAGGCTGCATGTACATGTACGGCAGGCATACATTTACTGTGATGGATGCATACATTTGCCGTGAACCCCCCTCGCTCCACAGCGATGCATGGCGCATAAGCGCCGTAACACAAGGAAAGACAGGACATGTCCAATATGTTCCCCGTGTATGGAGTGGTATGGTGCCACAAGCTTGCAGCCATATATATATGCCCCCCAGCCCTTTCCCCCCGACTGTTGTGTGAATGCAGCCTAACTGAACTAATGTACAAAATCTACACATTGAAAAAAGTAATAGTGTGCACTTACATAGAATGTTGAGGGACATCAGCATGGTCAAAACCATTTCTTTTCCAACCATTTAAGTTGCTTCCCAGGATGTTGCACACCTAAGCATAACATAAAGTTTATGGGGGAGATTTATCATGGAATATACATCATTTTCTGAAATAAACACAATTCCTAGAGAACTGTCAAGTGGGCTTGGAGGGGCGTAAAGGGTGCCTTGTCCCTGGCTATAAACTGCACCTGTTCATAGCCAGTGTATAATGCAGTGTAGAACATGAGGCCGGATCCTCATGATTTATCCGGTGCTGTGGAGGGATGGGGTTTACATCATAGACTATAAGCTATAAACACTCCCTCCCCTGTAGATTTGGTGTATTTTCAACATATTTTTGGCACCAAAGAGAGTTCCAGAAATCCCTCAGAGAACAAAGAGGTTAAAAGGGGTTTCCTGGTTAAAGCTCTTGGTGACCTATCATAAGGGTCCTTACCCAGTGGGATGCAGTTTAATAATTTTTTTTTATCCTACTACAGGCAAGGAAGGAAGCTCATGCTGCAGACAGTTATCTTACAATCACAAAAAGGACCGTGGGGAGGAGGTAAAAATGGCTGATCTCCTAGGACACACAAATGTTTCTCTTAGTTTTAATTGCATCATTAGACCAAACAGGATCAAAGAAAAAGGATATTAACAAGATTTTTTTTTTCTTTTTTGTACACATATTTGGTATATTTTGTTTTTCATTAAATATGGGTTAACAAAAGGTGAATAAAGCTTTCAAGTTTAAATCATTTCCCACGTTGATCCATTGTAAATAGTTTCTGACACAAAAACATGCACCTGCTCTGCAGAAATGGGTCCCTAGATATTATTTTCGGACATCTATAACAATAAAAACATATAACACGTCTGTACTACTGCCAGTGAATCCTTATCATCGTGTCACAATCTCTGATGGATTAACATAATTGTAATGTAATAAGTTGGAGCTGATGTCTTCTTGTATGTCAGTAAACGTGTGTAGCAGTGGACAGAAGTCACGGTGAGGCAGGACGCTGTAGATTTTCTTAGTATTTGCAGTCTTCTAGTATTTCTTCCTGTGATCCCTCATAGTCTTTAAAAGTTTTGTTATTGTCCTAAACATTTATCAGCAGAGGAAGTGTCACATATTTGTCTCTAACAACTTCCCTTCACTTTGTGTTCTCTACTTAAAGATGTGGCCATTAAACACTTGCAATAACAACTATCCCTCTTTCCTGAGAGCTTCCTGCTATGTTTCTTGTTTTAGTTTGCGCCACACTGCAAGGGGCCAAAAAAGGGATACTAAAGGTCTTACACAATGAAGTCACATGCTCGAAACATGCACAGATTTCCATTACCCACGCTGGCCTAGCCCCTGCTCTCACATACACCTCATCTAGAAAGCAGCAATCATTATGAAGGAAGCAATGTCTGCTATTTATAAACATGTTGTACTCTACAATGTTTAACCAAGGATTTGCAGCAAACATATTATACAGTGTATGCATTAATGGACGTACATAAACAGGGCGTCATGAATGGCCGCTCTGCATAAGTCATAGGGTGATGTTTATTCTGTGGTGTACTTGTACCCACAAATATTATTATACACAAATAATAAATAATACATAAATAAATCATTTCTGCTTTCTCGGGGGAAAATATGATAACATTCCTTATGTTGGAGAACAGAACTTAAGATCCGCTTCACAACCAAAATGCATACAATCTTGTCTAAAGAATTTTTAGTGGCATTTGGGCTATTAAAATTTTTTTTACAATTTCCCAAATGTTAAATTAACATAAAAATGTTACAATAAAAATCACAGTACAAAAACCCTACTGCATAGGTACTTGTAACATCTATACCTTTTCAGGCTTTAGCGCCATTCTCTGCCTGCATGGCATAATATGTGCTGCTGACTGTGACTTTGTACTTACTGTACTTACTTACTGTCCTGCACAGTCTGAACACAGTCTTATTTCACTTCTGGTAATTGATTGTCACCACACCCATCTGTCTCCTGTTGACTTCTCTCTGGGCTGCGATGGTTAAGCTAGCTTCTGTAGACGGCACTCTGATATCTCATCAAGTGGATCATCTGCCCACTACAAAGTGTTTGCTATAATTCTTCTTTGCTAGCTTTTTAAGGACTGTATTTTTGGCTCTTTTGACCCTTGCTTATCTTCTGACCATCCATTTATCTCTTGATTCTGTACTGCATTGTCTTCTTAGTTTTTACCCGTATTTGTAGGACCATTCTTCTATGTTTATTTGTCTCTGCGTTTTTCTCTGTACCACAGGAAGGGAATGTCGACCAGTTGTCACCTACTATTTATGAATGGATAAGAAAGTAAGAACAGATGGGTGAGTATAGCTTTAGGGCTCAGTGTGCATGTCTGTCCTTTCCTTTTCCATCATATTGTCCATTCCCAGACAGCAATTTTTTACAATACCATTAAGAATATTATACTAAATATATTATACAATAGGCTGTCTGATTTCCTAAATTTAAGTGCTAACCAACTTCTTTAAGACAGCTAGCCAAAAGTGATATTTTAGAAAGACTGATATCTCAAAGAAGTTAATCATGAAGCATATATATGTGGTGGAACTGAAAATAAGTCTCAAGAAATCTAGTCTGTATAGGAGTTGTTCTTTTTATCTAATTTACAGTGACAAAGAAAGTACATCAACTTTGAATCCTATGGTTTTGTGTATGAGGACATATTAAAAAAATATTGCTGTTTCTGAGAAGGTGATACAACCTCAGATGTACATACAGACTGCACTTTGTAATCACAGGCAGTCCCCAGATTACATACAAGATAGGGTCCAAGGGTTTGTATTTAAGTTGAATTTGTATGTAGGTCAAAACTGTACATTTTATAATTGTAGATCCAGACAAAATATTTTTTGCCCCAGTGACAATTGGAGTTTCAAAATTTTTTGCTGTAATGGAACCAAGGATTATCAATAAAGCTTCATTGCAGACACTTTACAGTCTGTGGGCAGAGGTGTCCATCTGTAACTAGGGGTCGTCTGTATGTCGGGAGTTCTTGAGTAGAGAACTGCCTGTATTTACAAAAATTCCACCATATTTGAAAAGAAATGATTAAGAAAAACATGATTCAGTAACTTGTGTGTTACCGGTGAGTGTTTGCTGCAATATGCAGCAAACGCTCATTTGCTATGGAGGGGGCTCAGCCTGTGAGCCCTTTCCAAACACCCGTGATGTAGTTAAATGTCACGTGTTGTTAAGGTGTTCAATAACGAATGGCATGATGGAATCTGATGTGTTTTGTTGTTGTTTATCTGAGGTGGTATTTATCTAATTTGAAGACCTAATGACAGAGGAGTTTTATTATATCATGACATGCAAAACCAAAGAACTTAAGGAGGATGGATCATCTCATGACTGTAGTTTTATTGGCTGAAAAATCTTCATAAGAAACTAGTTGATGAAGTTTGGAGTACAGACAGTCCCTGAGTTACATACAAGGTTCTGCAGGTTTGTTCTTCAATTGAATTAGCATGCAAGTTGGAACTGCTATATTTTGTAAGTGTTACTCCTGCCAGAGTATTTTTTTTGTCCATGTGACAATATGATTTTCATACTTTTTTAGCTGTCATGGGAACAAGGATTAACAATAAAGCTTCATTACAGACACCTTACAGCTGATCATTGCAGCCTGGAGCTAGGAATCATTATATTAGCAGTACCCAGTGAGCTTAACCAGAGGTCCTAGTTATAAGAGGGGTCCGTTACCAAGGGTCATCTACAGTCCGATTGTTCTTAAGTCAGGGACTGCCTATACTTACCACATTGTTTTTTTCATTGCTGTATGGTGTGAACAGCTGACATACAACAGTTTGGCCTAAGGCTCCTTGGGCAAGCACATGTATATAAACCAGGTCTGATTGGAATAAAAATGACAAGAGAGATAAAAATAGAGATGCATTTCGAAAAATAATAATAAAAGCTTTAATACACCTTACCAACAGTATTACAGAATATCTATAACAGTCTCATGACATTTTCTAAACATTTTCAACAAAATACACCAGGCCAGTTTCTTCCAAGCAGAGTATTGCCTGCTGTGGTTTATGAGAATTAACAATAATAGGGTACAGTATGTACACCATTTTACAATCCTGCCAGGGATCTTAAAGTATAAACACAGTCCAGATTTTAAAAAGAACAGATTCCATAATGAAGACCCATAACTCAACCACTTTGAGGTGTAAGAAGAAATTCAGCATATACACATCCCACAGGATTTAACCCAGAAAATGAGTGGAGGGACAATAACTAACAAAGCAGATTTCGATGCATAACACTGGCAAAGGATTTAGGCACCCACACAATGTTGCTAATTGTCGCTAAGTGTTAACAGTTTATTTTGATAAAATAACAAAATGCAATGTCAACAAGTAAAGGTGAAATCTTAGGTTGAATTTTCTGCCGAAGGTGCATAAACTGGTCCAACAGAGAACAGGATGCAATGCCGAGCAGTCCCATTAGGTCAATAAGAGATGCAGAATCCAAAAACAAAATAAGATTACCTAGATTCTCGGTTTCTGACAAACAGAAATTTGAATCAGCTTCATATTCACCTAAAGAAAATCTCAATCTTACCATCATAGTCAATAACAACTGAGATACAGTATCAAAAAAATATTCTTTCACATTTATCTGGCAGGTAAAATATTATTGCTGTGGATATCTTGTCTGTAGGGTCTATAAATTTAAAAAAGAATGAACTGACAAACTCATAACCATGGCACCAGCTAGATATTGAGGCAGTCGTTTATCATACTTAGCCTGGTTCCTAACAAATGGGTTGAGCCTGAGAAATTTGCTCTGTTCGTTTCCGGGATTTCGAAGACCAAACCTTGAATCACTGAACTGAACGGACATGCTCAGTTTAGTTCAGTGATTCAATGTTGAGTTTTTCAGATTCAACTCACTTGTAGACAACAGGCCCTAATGGGAGTGTGGTAGGAGATAGCTTAGGTTAGATCAACCAGTATCTTGGCCAAGATGCATGGTAGAATTTTTACAAATTTCCCAGACTTATTAAATGTAGTAGAAATAGTTGTGTAAGATAGAACTCAGATGTTGGGTCACATATCTTATATCAGAAGTGTAAATACACTAGCCTAGTTACAAGAATCTGTGTAAGGGGTGAAAGAGAAACAGAAAACGGACACCGACAGTGAACCCTAATTCGGAATCCATCAGAATCTCCCTATCTGCTTACTTGGTAAGATCTGCCCTCGGTTGTGGCCAGTAACTTGGCAGTGATCCCTCCCTGCACCAAAGTGTAAAACACAGAGAGAAAGTCAAAAGAGTGCAAACAGATAAGCATAGTCACCAGAGCTGGGTCACAACAAAGAGGGCAAACACAGTACAATCTCACAGGACAGAAAAATAGTCTAAACAGAAGCCAAAAGTCAGGAAAACAATGATCAGAGTCACAAGAGAGATATGGATCGAACTAAGAAGACCCTTAGGCATGTTGGGAAGGACTCTTATATAATCTCCGAATCCCAGCAACATTAGTGATTAAGGTAGAACTCAGAAATCTGGACAACACAGAGATCAAGTGAGTAGTCTGTGGAGCTAAGTTAACTAACCATGAACGAGGAGCGATTGCTGCAGAAAAGAGACTGGTGTGGTGCTAATCACTCCCAACAAGTGGACGAGACAGTCAAGATATTTTAGCTATCTCGCTTTTTTAATCAGGACATGACCGGGTGCAGAAATAAATTATATAAAAGTGTATAGAAAAAATGTCCAACCATTCATAGACTAAATTATAAAAAGGGATTATTATTTATTTTTTCTTATCTTTTGACAGTTTTCGACCAAAATCAATTGAAAACACATTGCAAAATCAGTATATATACAACCTAGTTTACAGCTTTCAGTTCAATAGAGTATTCATTCATTCCCAACGGCACATGGGAGCATTCAAGGAAATTCTGTTTTGTCTTACGTCAGCACTTAGAAGCATGCGTGTATAGAGCTACACTAGACGCTACCAGTGTTAGTTCCCATTCTGTAACACAGAAGCTCTCTAGAACACAGGGTACGTTCTGTACTGCTTGTGATATTTGTTTTACTGCTCTAATAACCTAGTTTTAATTTAGACACACTTTGAATACACCTTTTAATTGTTAAACAAATATTGAACACTTGAGGTACAGTATGTGATTTCCTGGATCCTGGGTTCCTGTTGCAACCACTTTCTATATTGACTCCATCATATCAGACAGGAACATAAATGTAACAAACGTAGGGTGTGAAGCAGGACGGAGCGGGTATTTCATATTTAATGCAGAGATGGAGAAAATTAAGATCAAGAAACCCATCCAGTTATTCCAGTAACTTGGGAAGTTAGTTGGAGTGACATCAGGATAGAATGGTGGAAATAATTAGTAATATGCTAATATTTGGATTCCGGTTGATATTTACTGCAGATAATATGCATATTAGTAATTACTTGGTGTGAGCTAAAACATGCAGATATCATATTGCATGTAATATAGGGCAGAGGCGCGTTCATGCGCTCTGCCGTCTGGCGCACACAATGATGTGACGGTGTCGCCACTGATGACGTCATAGTGTGTGCCGGCCAGCAGAGCTCTGAGAGAAGAGCAGAGAACACAGAGAGAAGAAAGAAGAGGAGCCCCGGGAAGCATTGGGAGTGCCAGAAAGTGAGTATGTAAGTTTAGTTTTTTATACACTTGTGTATTAGGCGAGGTAGGGTTTTTCAGCACGTTTTTTATACACAAGTGTATACAGTATTTATTTCCTTATATAATTTGCGTTCAGAATACAATCACGAAAAAAATTAATATTGCAAATTAAGGGACCACAGTTTTCCTTCCATTTTTCATAGTTTGAATCCTGCAAGTTTTTTGGCTTCTCATTTTAATTTTTATAGAAAAATCCCTCTATCAATAAAGCGTAACTCACCCCTTATAAAACATCGTATAAATCAGTAGACTGCGGTGTATACATGAGGAATAACATGGTTTATGATGGTAATGGGACTCATGATGGTGGGAGACCTTCGTAACACCTTCCTGAGCTTCTGTCCCTCTTGCGAGCAGTATAAAATTCAGTAGAGATTTTAGAGTGAAAAGCAGATTAAGAAGGAAGAAGGAGGGATGACAACAGCCAAAATGAGTGTAGAAAGTAGCACTTTACTCTGGTCAGATACATTACAAAGTTTTTTTGCATTCACTTGAACTTCTGACGTTTCCCAAGCTTTTCAACAATTAAATGTTGTCTATGAAATCTACCACTTTAAAAATCCCTATTTAAACCAAGCCTACCTTCTTCTTGCTGACTGCATCCTGATTCTACTCTTGACTAGGCATGCCACACAGTGAGCTCTGGTGAACTTCTAATTATGCCCCGCCCCTCCCCCGCGTGCTGTTTAATTTAGCCACTCCCTCTTATTCGGCAGTTCCTGAGAGCTGGTCACGTCACCTGGCTCTCGGGAACTCATGCTCATCTGCACTTGTCACCCGAGAAGCAGCTGGCTGAGTGATAGAGGTGACGAGCGCGCATGCGGAAGAGTTCCTGAGGGCTGGGTGATGTCACTGACTCTTCAGAACTGTGGAATGGGTGGGAGTGGGTAAATTACACAGCACACCGTAGGCACAACACCAAAGCACCCTGTGTGACGTGCACAGAAGCGCCCATGGGCTAATTTGCATAATTCAAAAAGTAATTTTTTTTTCCAGAAAGCACAGGGTTTTATGGCTAATAAAGACTAGTCCCTGCATCAGGGTGCAGTCAGCAAGAAGAAGCTATGCTTGGTTTAAATAGGGATTTTCAAAGTGGTAGATTTCCTTTGACTTATCTACGTTACTATGACATTGTCCACCGCACCTCATGTCTTGTTGAAACAATCCAATGGACGATCCGTATCCTATAAATAAGATCCCACATCCCTCACGCTCCTTTTTATTAGAGCATTGGCCGTTCAGATTACAATGTGACTGTAAATTCCTGTCATGTTCAGTGATGGTTATAAACAAACATCAAAACCCTCAACGTGACAGATGTGCACAAGGCATAACACGACGTGATGTTTAGGATATCATTGACTCATAGATAATGAAATGATAAGTATTTGCCTTGTTAATATAGCCTTGTTAACTGATTATCCTACATAGTAGAGTAGGAGATAATCATGGGGACAGGGATACCGGTTAAGGATACGTGGGCATTATGCTGTAAAAGAGACATAAAACGAGAGGTGGCACTCCTTGGATCATTAGCATTGTGCAATAAAGTCATAGATGCTTAAAAGCCCTTTGAAGCCTCTCCAGCCTCTTTAGTGCGCTCTGAAATGAGATACGCCAGCTATTTATCCAGTCTTTGAAAGTACAACCCGTAGTACTTCTGAATCCATTCACTTATTTCCAAACTGGAGCCAGGCCTAGAGATGAGAAGAAAGAGGCCCGGTTATAGAAACCAGTGAGCACTCGGCCACTGATCATTAGCTCATTTTCAGATATATAACACTGTGATTAGCAAGGATAAAGCAATAGCTACTGTCAAGGATGGTGGTATTTTAAATGGCAGCTGTTCCTCGGCACACCAAAGATGGAGGATCATATTATATAGTGCGACTTAAATCACTTGGTAATAGGATTGATAAATACAAAAATGTTTTTCTATATGGAATACGAGTCCCCTTTAAACAGCCTGAGATAAAGTCCTGAGACAGAAGGCCCCGGGCCTTATTTGCTAAGCAGCTTTAGATCGTAAGACATACTTTGTGCCTCCATAAATCACCTTATAGTTCACTCAAGTGAATGGGATGTGACTGAGGATTTCTTTTCCCTATAGATAAGTGTCACTTGGTAAACATTTTCCAAGATGAATTCAATCTTTAAAGGGGGCATCACAATGCAGCTACGAGGCTGAACTCTAGACAGTTCAAGGGTTTGTGAAAAGTAAGCACTAAAGCTAAAGTTCACACTGTCTGATAAAAGATAGGTGGGAGTGACAATAAAGCTGGGATAAAATGATGAAAAAAGGCATTGTTAGCTGGATAGTGAGATGCATGCATAGCTTCGGTGAGGAATTGATACAGAAAATATATTGGAAAATTGTATAACTTTTCATTACACAAAGAATATTATTTGCTGAAAATGGACAACCCCTTTAAGACTTTACCCGGTGCTGACCCACTGTGCCTATGTAAAAGTGACGTGGCTCCTCCATCAGTGTTATGTCCTCCTCTATGTGGATCTCTGAAATTGGAAACTGGAACCAAAACAATGGAACATTGTTTTAAGGAAACAATAGTGTCAAAGTCACTGAGAACCCCTTTAAGTACACAATTCTGTAGTGGTGTATTGTACCTTATTTGGCAAATCAACTGGTAGGTGGTTGGTATTAATCAAAAAATCCATGCATTTCACAGCCATGTAGAATTCCAGCTGCAAAATTTTTATATTTTTGTTTTTTCTGCATAAAGATAACATTATAAAAATATTGCAGAAAACCATTGCCTTAGGTAATATAGTTTCAACATTGCATGGAAAAGTTATGATTAAAGTCGAAATATACAAGGAGCTGATGACTTCCTGTTATAAAATAACTGCCACTGTTTGCCCATTTGATGTTTGCATGTCACAAAATGTCTGCCTTTGATGATGTCATCATCACGTGATCTCCCTCATGTGTTGGAGAAGACTGGTCACATGGTTGTGACATCAAATATACATGAGCCCAATGGATTTAATATCTACACAAGGGGAGTGTCTTTGACTCTCACACAGTACATATTCTAAAACTGTGACACGCAAAGAGGAATTCAGGAAAGATAAAAGAAGGTGGTACATATTTACTGTACATTGATAAACATGTACAATACATATGTATGGTTACATTTTATCTTTGGAATGAAGTGTTGTTTTAAAGAAAATCTACCACCAGGATTAAGGATTGTAAACCATGCTGGTGTGTGCCACCTCTGGCAGGTTCCATCCTTCTTTAAGCTTCTTATGCCCTGGTTTTTAAGAAACAAAGGCTTAAAAATGATGCAAATGAGCCTGAGGGGCTCCTGGCTCCATTAACACCTATAGAGCCGGGAGCCCCTCAGGCTCATTGGCATCATTTTAAAAAGCCTTCTTATGTAAAAACCAGGGCATAGGAAGCTAAAAGAAAAGCAGATCCAAACAATGTGTCCTAAACATGATTTTGTACATGAATTGCATGTAACTGTCCTAACCACGTATTAGAGTCAAGGGTGAGCAGCATGAAAGTAAAAGCCGTCAGATAATCAGCAGCTGTAGAAGAAATCAAAGATGCGATGATACAGGCGGAGACATATAGTGAAAGCCTATCTGCTCATGACAGGCTTTAGTGACCGTTAATGTCAATGAGACACATGGTGTAAGATCATTTCAGTCTGGACAGTAATCCTTTAATTTCCAGCAGAATCTCAGCAGCAAGTCATAGGTCAGTTCCAGGATTAGAGAGGCCTTTTGCTCTGCTTGACAGTAAATGATGATTTACAACACATATAAAAATCACTTCCGAAACATCTTCAGCATGTCTGTCTCTATCTGTTATCTTCCCGTGTTCATCTACAATGTTTTACCTATGATATTCTATGGAGCTTTTACAGCTTAATGTGAACTGTCCAGAGTGTAGTATGTACTGATTTATTATTATCGTATATACTCAACTATACAGAAAATGTGCTGAAAAACCCAAACTAGGCTTAGTCAAAAAAAGAAAGTTAATAACTCACCTTTACGGCACCGCATTTCCCCCCACAGGTCTTCTGTTCGATCCATCCGGCTGCAGCAGGTCCGTGTAACGTCACAGGTTCTGACATGGCTACATACAGGGGCAGGAGGCTGGCTCTATACTGGGGGAATGCTGGGTGGCTATATACTGGGGAATAGCTATATACTGGGGGAGGCTGTGTCCAATGCATTTTTCACCCAAGGCTTATACCTGAGTAGGTTTTCCAAGTTTTTTGTGGTAAAAGTAGGGGCCTTGGCTTATATTCGCTTCGGCTTATACTCGAGTATATACCGTACATTTTATGAGAGTTTTATTATTATTTATCTTCCCATAATATTCAGCAGAACATCAAAGACCTTATCATCGGTCCCTAGTAGGTTGCACTGCATGCACCAACATATGATGAAGCCTCGCCCCTCTGCTGCTGCCGGATATATTAGGAGACATTGCGCCCACCAGAATGATCGTAATGCCTAGAAATATTCAGCAAAGACTTTTTCATCAGCCCCAGTAAGGTGCACAATATACTGTACATACTCAAGTCGAGTTTTTCAGCACAAAAAAAAAAATGTTTATACTTACCCTCAGGGACTCACCCTTAGCATTTACTTCTCCTCAAAGCTTGTCTTCTCCCTGCATCTCCAGCATGTCTATGCCTTCTGTCCACGCACACACTATGACACAGTATGTCGCCACCTGATTACACCATAGTGCATGGGCGAGCATAGCTGTGCCTCAACCCGCACTGCCAGAAAGCCAGAAGCTGAGCTACAAGGAGAAGAGGAAGCCGGGGTGAGCACCAGAGGTAAGTACTAAGTTTATGATTAATGGGGGCTTTGCTGCTGGACATTTAGGGGGGGACTCTGCTGCTGGACATTTCAGGGGCCTCTGATGCTGGACATTTAGGGGGGCTTTGCAGCTGGACATTTAATCATTAAAGGGGGCTCTGCTGCTGGACATTTAATCATTAATGGGGGCTCTACTGCTGGACATTTAGGGGGGGGGCTCTGCTGCTGGACATTTAATTATAAATGGGGGCACTGTTGTTAAACATGCCATTAAAGAGTAGTTGCTGCATTTCCCACCCTAGGCTTATACTTGAGTCAATAAGATTTAACTTTTTTTAGGTAAAGTTAGGTGCCTCAGCTTATACTTGGGTCAGCTTATACACAAGTATATATGGTAAATTATTTCTCAGTATTCTTTTGGAGCAGGTAAACTCACAGGGGGAGATTTATCATACGCCGGCATTTCGTGCAACAACATATGATGAGGCCTCAACCCTCTGATACATAAGGAGGCATTGCGCTCCCTTTCACCCCCCCTCCACTCCCAATTGGCGTGGAAGTGGTGTGAAGGGGAGAATAATCGCAAAGCTTGTCAGTTCGATTTTAACTCTCCCCTATAGATAATATATATAGGACATTGGACATCAATTTCTGAATGTTAAGTATGATTCAAACATCTGGAAAGGATGAGGAAAACATTGAATCTTTGGCTACCTTGTAAGGCAGTCCCCTTAACATCTAACATGACTTTCAGGAAGCCTAATGACATGATGCAGGTTTAAAGACAAACCAGTCTATCTGTTGAGCATTCATGGCACTGGAGTCCTATTAATCACTGTGCACATACACAGACTAAATCTTCCCTAATGTTTTCACACTGTTTTCTTTCCAGATTTATAGAAAAATGAGCCCATATTATTATAAAACACTGACAATTTCAATAATAAAGAGCAATTGCAATGCTGTTATCTACCATTCAATATTTAACAATAATATCATAAATGTGATAAAACTGCTATTTTCTTTATCTGCTACATCAGCTTTCCTTCATTGTAATGATTTTAGAGACTTTCAGAGAGGCAACTCTTTTAGCACTTACTTTTATAGCAAATAATTAAATCACATGCAATATCACAGAAATCCTGAAAATATAACCTGCTATGGGTTCTGAACTGAAAATAAGAGCTACTGTTTTACATCACCCTGGAGCTATAGACAGCAGTGTGTAATCTATTTAGGGAACACTATATTCTACAACGTTTCCTCCACTACCATTTCACCCACTTCTCCATATAAGATAAGTGGTGTAAGATGAAGCCTTGGCAAAAAAAATGTTACTCTGTAAGGTTTTCGGTAGGCTATAATAATCAGCTGTACATGCAGGTTCAGTTCATATATAAGCTGCTGCATTAATAATAATACATCTTTATTTATATAGCGCCATCATATTCTGCAGCGTTGTACAGATCATGGGGGACATATACAAAATAAGACATAACAGAGTAATAACATAGTCAGATGCAACGATAGGAGATTTCAATCTATGAGGAGGACATGGTGACACATGAGGAATAAGAGTTTGTACAATGGTCCAGACATCATTTATAAGGGATCAGAATAAATCAAATAATTTGATAAATAAATAATTCTGCTACATGAACCAGTCATCAAGCGCCATCTTTTATACAGAGTCCCAGGTGAATAGGATACTCTGCCCCTGTATAGTGGTACCTATTGCTTGCATAAACGGAAGGAATAAACAGGGTTGAACAGTAAAAAAAAAAGAGAGTTGAAGTTACATACAGTTAGGGAATGTGAAGAGCATGGAAACTTTAGTAGTTGAGTATTAGTCTGATAGTCCTGGATAGGGCAATCCAGTGAATTGGTACAGCTTGGAGAAAGTCTTGGGGAATCTTAGGGGGGATGTGTGTTGGAGATTCAATTTAATGAAAAGAATTCAGGCAGTCCCCGGGTTACATACAAGATAGGGTCTGTAGGTTTGTACTTAAGTTGAATTTGTATGTAAGTCAGAACTGTATATTTTATCATTGTAATCCCAGACAGAACTTTTTTGGTCTCTGTGATAATTGGATTTTAAAAATGTTGGGTTGTCATAAGAACCAGGATTAACAATAAAGCTTCATTACAGACACCTGTGATAACTGTTACAGCTGATTATTGTAGCCTAGGACTAAAGTACAATAAATTACCAATATCCAGAGGTCCGTTTGTAACTAGGGGTCGTATGTAAGTCGAGTGTTCTTAAGTAGGGGACCGCCTGTAATTTTAGAACAAAGAGCACAGGCTGGGGATGGACTGAGATGAGGGTGGAGAGGTAGGTAGGTGACACACAATGTAGAGCTTTGGGGATTATGGAGTTTAGATTCTGCATTCGTCCTTCATTCAACAAACATCTTAATTCAGGGTAAAGTCAGGACATTACCATACATATGCAACAACCCTCACCGGGGCCTAGCCTCGTCCGCAGCTTGGCAGGTCGCCAGCATGTGGGGTGTGCAAAAAATGGAGGGAGATGCTAAAAGTGTAGGTTTCTACTTGGGGCAACTATGATGTATGGATAGGGATCCCTGCTGATGGAGGATGGGGCACCCTTGGTGGTATACAGCCTGATCCAGGGATCACTCAGAGGCACGTTGGTAAAGGATAACTTACAGTCCTTTATTAAAAACTTGGCAACGGTCACAGCAGCAACAAACTTCAGCTGGGTAGAGCTGGCTGTTTGTATCTTTGGTCCTCTGGAAGATATCCTCGCAGCCTGGATACACAGCTTTAGTTGGCTGCAGATTTGGAACAGAGTCTGAGTGGTGCAGCTCTGCTGTGGGCCTGGTCTCCTGGCAGGTCAACCCTGCTACACTCACAGAGAGCACTTTCATATGACCTCCCCCTACTTCCTTCTCTGTGAGAATCAACGGTTCATAAGAGTAACCGGTAATGGCAGGAGACCCAGCTAGTATACCGCCAGGCTAAACTCAAAAGGATAGCAAAGAAACTGCTATAAGTGTATAAATGCCATAAAGGAATACAGAGCCCTTACAGCTGTCTAACTTGCATTATAAACAGAACATGAGACATGACTGTATCAGGAGCTGCTTATGGTTGCTGTCAACATGAATCGTCTGTAAGTACTATACCTTTAGCGCTGAAATTATTAAGAGTATACAGATATGTATGAGGCTCCATCAACAGCTGCACAGGCATTTCATATATCTCTGCTCTTTAGTCCTCATGACTGGGTTAAGTTAGCTATGATGTTTGCTTCCAGAAACCTTACTATGCTAAATGATGTATGACAAAATATGTCATGCCTTTTATGTTCAGAATTACTGATAATTATGCAATACATACAAGAATACAGCCACCATTCCAAAAAGTACAAGATTTTTATTGTTTCCCTCTGATTCAAAAAATAAAATGAAGGAGCCAGGATATCTCCTACCCTGCTTTGTCACTGCCACTGACTTGTAACCCCGCCCTACATGATTATGTTCCCTCCCTCTGGTGACGAGAACTCACGCATAAGCAGTGCACCAGTTAGTTTGGCACAGTCCTGCACGTTCCTGCTGGTTTCACAGGCGCACCGGGCATGCTCTGCTTCAGCATGCATAGCAGGAGGGATTCTTAGCTAGCCAGCCATTCACACCGGAGCACAGCTCTTGAAGCACAAAGGGGGGCACATCATTGTGTAGCGGCAGGGTCACAAGAGTCAACGGTAGTAAGGAGGCGGGATTGCTTGACTTTATGCTGAAGCTACCCTGATTCCTTGACAATACCTTGGTGGCTGCAGTATAAGTAATAAAATAAAAAGGTATGTGTGTGCTAACGGATACATATAAATGTACTAAATCAACCCTGCAAAAGGGAAGAGTATTTAAATGTAAAAAAGTAGCTTGGTCATCGGGGTAAATTATTTCCCATATGTCATGCTACCCGAAGAGTGCTAAGATCCGCTTATATCCCCCCTGTGGCCAACAAGTTTACTAAAACATAACTTTCATAAAAGTATCAATAAAATATCCACTTTTTTTGGTCCATGCATAAACACTCAAGCTGCCACCAAAGAAATATAATTTTCTAATTAATTGCGATCAATTTATCTATTATATTTTTATAATATACAATCAATTTACCAGGGGATGTCTGAACATTAACCTATGGAAGGAAGCATGCGAAAAGCAGCAATAAGACCATCAAAAGACCAATAGATGGAGCACTGCCTGAACACCCTCTGTTGAAAATTATCCATGCTTTATGGGTAGTAATGATAATTGAAGACCCTCTAAAAAGGCAAGTCAGACAATAATAAATGAATTATAATCAGTATAATCTCTATTTTATACTACCATGTCATACTCCACAGTTGGAAGTTATCTTCTGCATGTAGAGTACTTGTATAGTATTTGCTAGCAATAATGTGTGACATAAGACTGCTGACGTATTGCTACCAAAATAGATCTTAACAAGCAACAACTGCTGGTGCCCCAGCAACTAGCCTTTGGCACTACCTGGAACGAGATCATCTGCAGGAACAGTTAATCCCACCTAAACAAATACCTGCTTTTGGATGCAGCTGTTTAAGGCAAATATTTGTCTTCCACTATGGTATAAACCTATGCACTCACATCTGGAAAAGGCGCTTGTGCTCTGCAGGTCTACAGTAAATTGCAGAGGTTCCTTTTCTATCCCATATATACAAGCTATTTCTAGGAGAGATTAACTTGCTTTTCTATATAGGAAATATTTTTTTTTCCTTGGGGGAGGCAAGTATGATAACACAACAAAACTAAACGAAACTAAAATCCTTCACATTAAAATTGTGCTCATTACTGTGGAAAAACACATGTGAATATCACAATAACAAGAGGCACAGTGGGTCAACAAATGCTTGCTTCAGGGAGGGGATGTATTAATTTACAGTATATTGTATACCAGCTGTAGCTCCCCGCATTGCCCGGCATAGTAAATAACTGCTCTTAGCTATAACAAAATAGAATTGGTTAACAAAAATATATTTTATATCTATGTATCTCTCTCTCCTGGTCTGTCACTCTCCCTGTCTGTCTCTCTCTTTCTCACTCTCCCTGCCTGTCTCTCTCACTCACTCTCCCTGCCTGTCTCTCACCCACTCTCCCTGCTTGTCTCTCTCTCTCTCTCACTCACTCTCCCTGCCTGTCTCTCTCACTCACTCTCCCTGCCTGTCTCTCTCTCTCACTCACTCTCCCTGTTTGTCTCTCAATCACTCTCCCTGCCTGTCTCTCTGTCT
This sequence comes from Engystomops pustulosus, assembly GCF_040894005.1. Classification (NCBI taxonomy): domain Eukaryota; kingdom Metazoa; phylum Chordata; class Amphibia; order Anura; family Leptodactylidae; genus Engystomops; species Engystomops pustulosus. The sequence continues at coordinate 173,403,545 of NC_092413.1, read as the reverse complement.
CTCACTCACTCACTAATTGCATTTCTGTCACTCACTCTTAAAGGGCACCTACCACCACGATTCTACCTATAAAGGTAGAAAGGGTGGTAGGTGGATGGGACTTCCAAACTGTTATACACTGACAATCAGCCTATTAGACCACTCATCTGAATATGGGGTTAAATAGGCCTGAAGGTTATATGGGTGGTCACCAATTGGTTAATATGAATTACTATGATAGTATATTTAGTCTGAAGTCATCTGATAATGCTTAAGGGTGATGGCTTGATCGAGAACCTGATAAAACTGGTATTGCGTATAGAATCTAAGAGTAATTAATATCACCGGGATACAATGTATAACAGGGCTTCTCTGATACTTATCTGTATCATGAATGATCCTTTATTTCCTCCTCATGGACTGTAATATAAGGTGTAAAGTCTCTACTTTGGTGCGTCAATGGTTTTGCCCTTCGACTCCACAAACATTAGGCAGTGAGTAACGTTTTCATCATTGATACAAGTAATGACAAGACTGGAATTCTTCCAGGAAGCAATGTTTCATAAGTGCTTTGAAAAAAATATATACTGTCTACCAAATTAGCCTCACAACTATCGTAAAACTGTCGAGGTTTAAACCATGTAACATTTCTAAGAAAATGACTCACTCCATGTTCTGCGTAATGTTCTAGGTAATAAGCGAATAAAAGGGGGAAGTAGAAATGTATGGGTAAATGTATCATTTTCTCTGAATTTACCTGCATAAGTATGAAATACATAGGTAGACATGCAATTAGCTATAAGGATAGATTTAGTGCATGATGTTATATGGTCTGAAAGTTTACAAGGCAACCAGAGTTAAGTCAGCATTTAGGAAAGTTGGAAGATTTTTAGCTGATTGGATTTCGATCTCCAGGGTGTAGTGGTTGACTCCAACTAGATTCACTGATTGGCATTTATTACAATGCCGGGCATTTTTGAAAAACGCCAACCTTGGTACCTCCTTAGCCCAGTACAGCTTGTGCCTATGATAGGGATCGCAGGTGTCATTACCAAATCAGTGCACGGCCTATCTACAAAGTAGGGGAATGGAGTCAATTGTGTTGAGTTTTCACAGCAGAAAACTGGCTTGGAAGTTTTGTTGCTCCCCCCCCCCCCCCCGGGCCCCTTTTTGGGAAGTGGAAAGGGTGGCGAAAAACTCAATTTGTGCAAAACATTTTGCTGAAATAGAGGAAAAAAAGATGCAAAAAGGCATTGCTAAATGTCCTCCACTGAATCATCACACACAGCAAGGAAACTGTGTTCATCAGTGCAAACTAATGCACAAAATAAATCTTATACCTGACCAGACAGTACATTAAAAAGTGACTTGTAAGAGCTCATTTATCTTTTGTCTGGACCTCTGTGCCTGTCTTTTGTTTTTTGCTTTTCAGGTTGTGGACTTGTTTGTCGTACAAAAGTCCCAAATGCTTCTGCAACCCTTTGTAATCTTTTCCTAAATGTTGAATCTATTTGCACCAGAAATTGCTAATTTCACCAGTGATTGCACAAAAACGTGCTACATATTTATACGTTCACATCTGGATTCCAAAAATATATCAGGTCAACTCGGAAAAACACTGTTGCAGAAAACTTTTTTGGGTGAGTGAAAGAAATGTCAAAAAGTGAAAAATTATAAGAGAACAAAATAAGAAGAAAAAACAAGATGAATTACCCCCATAGTTTCTTATAATAGGACCTGGGCCTGCAGCACTTCACCCAAAAACAGAGTTCAGCATAGGCTCCCTTTATGCAATGTTGGGCCCACCTATTTTTCCCTACAGTCGAGTGAGTCGAAGGGATGAAGCTGAGTGTCTAACCTTCCCTCCCTCTTCTCTGCCACAAATCAATATAAAACTTTTCTGTGCTATAAACTTTCTGGTTTTCCGCAAGCTTCTACTTTGGCACAAATACAGTTTGCTACTTAGGCATCTACACTGCTACACTATGTATGAGTTAAAAAAATGGTTAGATCAATAGATAAAGAGATAGACAGATTAATACTCAAAAAGGCTGAATTACCAGAATTTCAGTAAGAGAAGCAAACAAAATCTTATTCTATGTGTAATGTTTCCAGCAGAAATGACCATTCGCTGAGCTTCAGATAGGTCCCTTTTGACCCAAAATTCATACATGGAATAAAGAATTGGAAATTTGGTAGTGTTCTCTTCTGTTGATATATTGGGCAAGGTCTTGCATATAAATTTTAGGTTTGCTGCCCTGGAGTATTTTTTCCAACATAGGCTGATATTACCTTTCATTTATAAAATCACATAGAGTATATCTAGAACTTCCTACCAGGAATATTTCTGGGACTAAACATTCAAGAAATCATGTGTGATCTATATCTATTTTATGTTAATGTAACCACAGGTGTGAACATGAGAAGCAATGAGGCAAGGACACTGATAATTCACAGCAATAGAACTGGTACAAATCCCACCATGATAACGCCATGTAACAATAGGTCCTATATAATCAGTTTTCATTATCTTACAACAGTGTTCCCCATCAATAATGTATTAAATCCAACATGACAGCTCTGTGGACTCTGAAGTAATGACTACATGTGTTAACAATTCTTTAACGTAATAGGATACATTCGAGCTCCAGTCTTACAAAACACGTACTAGAGGTATAGCAAGCAGCACTATCCATACCATACTTAGTACTGGTAGCATGCTGCATACAATAGAAGAGAAGACAAATATGAGATAAATGTGATTTTTTTTCCATTGATACTCATTAAAATTAGCATTAGGGAAGTAGGACAAATTGTATGCCCAGTCTGTTGGAAAAGATAATGGGGAATCTAGCAATGTGACTGATACTTTAGGGAAGTCATGTGAAATATTTCTGGTTGGGTAACTCTACATGATGGTAATGGATGTTATTTACAATGGAAAGGAAGAAACTGCATACACAAGTAACATTTATGGCTGATCACTCAACCCTTCTTTTAATTAAAAATAAAGTAAATGAGATACTATTTTTTTTTGTTATTTAAAGGGAATCTGTCAAAAGAATTATGGCACCCAAACAACAGAGCAGAAGATAATAAGCTGTTCCCTTGTTACAATTATCTAATGAATATGTTTCCAAAGGATGGTTCCACTTTTCCTACTCCACCCCAGAATGATTGACAGGTCTCTTAGAAAATTTTTGAACTATGTTTTCTCTGGAATGTCACAGAATATCAGTTAAAAACGCGGACATGGAAGCTTGCCCGGAACTCTTGTTGGGCTTTTTTCAAAGGAAAAAATCCAATATTAAATGGTGGCAAGTACCAAGACTATAGCACATCAAGTAAATTTAGGGCTGCTCTTCAGTGTAAGGAACTGGTGTATGATCACTCTGTATCATGGCTCAGTTTTGTAGCTCCAGTAAAGGTGCACAAGCTCTTTAGGTTTGCCATTAGGGAACATTTTGAAGTCAGTTTAAAGGAAACCTACCACTTGAAGTGGCAGGTTTCAGAAGAAAACACCGAGCACCAGCTCAGGGTGAGCTGGTGCCGGAGCTTATTTTTGTTAGTGTTTTAAACCGCTGTATCGCGGTTTAAAACACTTTTTAAACTTTATAGCCGGCGCAGGGAGGTACGCGCTCGGCGCTTACCGTGCCCGCGGCTCTCCTTCATTTCCTATGTAGCCGCGCGCACAGTCGCGCGCATGGTAAGCGCCGAGCGCGTACCTCCCTGCTCCAGCTATAAAGTTTAAAAAGTGTTTTAAACCGCAATACAGCGGTTTAAAACACTAACAAAAATAAGCTCCGGCACCAGCTCACCCTGAGCTGGTGCTCGGTATTTCCATCTGAAACCTGCCACTTCAAGTGGTAGGTTTCCTTTAACTGGAAATTTCTTTGACTTGATGTGCTAGATGTATTTACTGTTTGATAAATCTAGTAATCATTCTTTTATTACTTTGCTAACCAGTCTTAAACAAGTCAAAGATCAACCAATTGGCAAAATGTTCTAAGAATACTCTTTACATTGACCCAAAATGATGTATCAATTGATACTTAGTTTTAATTCTTGTCTACTTGGTTACAAATTGCTGATTTTACTTCTGGTAGCTCTCAAAATCCCTTTAACCTGTAGGTGGGCTTGTTTTCTACCTAACAAATTGTACTCCCTAGTGACAGCCATTTCATATTCCATGCCAGTTACTGGGAAGTTGGACAACAATTACAAATGCAATGAAATTGTAGAGAAAAACCCTTTTCGCCAATATCTTGTGGATACAGTTTTTTTTACATCTTTCACAGTGTGCTCCAAATGACACCTCTATTTTATTCATTGGTTCAGTATGAACGCAGGAATAACAAGTTTAATTGTGCTTTAATCGATTTTGGAAAATAAAGCCTTTTGTACAAACATTTTTTTTCTTCATTTTGCCATATTCTAACAACTTTTTCATACTTCAGCGTATGGACGTGTGTAAGGTATAATTTTTTTTAAGGACATGATCACTTTTTCATTGTTACCATTTTGGGGGCTGATCATTTTTTTATAAAAATTTGTTGCAAAATGGCAAAAAAGTGTTTTCAGAGATATGGTGGCAAAAGGCAAGAGTGTTTCAGACATTTGTGTGCTATGTTCTGTTACGGGATTTACCATCAGGAATGATCATTATTATATGTTGATAAATGAGGACTTTTGGGCCGCGGCAATACCTAACATGTTTATGATTTTATTTGTTTATTTCTATATCAGTTCTAGGAAAAGGGAGGTGATTTGAATATTGAGGTTTTTTGAAACTTTATTATAGTAAAAATAGTAAAAAAAATTGTAAAAATTACTAATATCAAAACAATTTTACAATAAGAATATACAAGTCTTTTACATTTTTTCACAACTGTTCCCAGGCCGTGAAGGCAGCAGCTGCTAAGATGGATACAGTAAAATATCTCAGCCCTCGGCTACATTTACAGTTTCAAAGCATTGTTTCCTGTAGCTGTAAATTATGTTTAACTGAAGATCTCAGTTTAACTCAAATCCTTCAGATATTTCAGATGATATTTGATCAGATAATTTCATTGCATGAGAAACTGGATTGTACTCAGTATTGTCTATTAAAGGGGTTGTTTGATATTAATAAAAACTTTAGTTTTGGACTGGGGGTGGGCTGTTAAAAAAAATAAACCTACACTTGACCATCAGGAGAGGTGTGGGTGTGCCAGACCACCGGAAGTTGTCAAAGCGGAGATATCTTACTCATGTAAACAAACAGGGGCACAGCTGCGCCATCGGAAGCACTGAGGGAGGTAAGTATAAGGTTTTTTTTCAAGCTTTTATTGATGTCGGACAACCCCTTTAAGCTATGCCGACATGGAAAAGCCAGTGTACTAGAACTCTTTGCATAGACACAAGGTGGTAGTTGGAACTGGGAGTACATATATATTAAATTGACAGTCCAGCTGCCCTCAATGCACACAACCACAGTGTAAATTTAGACCAATAGTTTGGTTGGCTCACATATAATGAGATCAATGATGATATTAACAGCTGAGCTGTTGGAATAACACAGTGACATCTACATAATCTACAGCTTTGCCATGCAGATGTCCCTCGCCAACACCATACAATACTGACTTAATAATATTCTGAGGAATGTATTTATCTGCCAGTGTTCAGATTCTTGTCCAATATGTTACACATAGAAACAGTATATAGCACTGTACTTTTTGGCACACCTGTATCCATAATGCCAAGCCCCTGAATTGGGAGTTGACCACTAAATCCATGTTGAAGCCATATATTAAAATAGACTAATTTTGGTAGACACATGGCTGACAACAAGGAAGGGGGGTTATGTACAATGTACAATGCATTACCTCTATGAGCACAGGGTATATGTAAGTTTAGGAGAAAGGGAGAGAGAAGAATACAAGCCTGATAACCAATGTTCTCTAGAAGCAGCTGCTGAGCAGATTTGATCGGGTGCTGGGCACTGTTCCATCAATATTGGGCAACCTAATAACCAAAAACAAGAACAACAGTAAATCTGTCTCAAAGCTTATCCAGCATAGTATATAAAAAGATAAGAGTCCACTTACTCCACTGACCATATAAAGTAAACCATCTTATTACTCCTATTTGTCAGTTATCTGCTGATTCCCTGCTGCACATATTTCTCTACACAAACAATGTTACACTGGGCAGGAGTTAAGAGAGCGGTGGCTAAAGAATCCTTTTAAGTTAGTAAAACCTTTTACTGAAGCTGATTCAGGGTAACATTCCTTGTTTTTGTGTACAACAATTGCGTTGCAAAACCTTGGCACAAAGCGCACTATTCTATAAGGAAATACGTCTTCTGCTTTTGTGTGACAAATTGGGGTGTATAAGGGAAAAGATATATGGGTTGGATGTTGTTACTACACCATGTGCCTCACATAAACATTACATTAGAGTTAATATTGTGAGACGCTTGGCTTTCCCAGAGTCAGAAAGCTCTCTCTATTATGTTTTTAAAGATTCAGGGTTAAAACCTACTCAGCATCCAATCTCTGAAATGGGAGCTTGGCCTCCATAGTCGCTACAGGACAGATGATCAGCAATAGACCCTGGTGTTTACTCCCTCAATCTCAAATTGGGTGCATCCTGCATCAAGGGGTTTTGATGTGGTTTTTTATGCAGTTGTCTGGTCAGTATTTTCCAACAGTATTTGTAAGGTAAAACCTTTCCTCCAGGGGCGTAACTACAGCGGTAGCAGCCATAGCAGCCGCTATGGGGCCCGCAGAGTCAGGGGGCCCCCATCATCCGACCTGACACAATGAAGAATGGAGGATGTGCACCATTATATCTATATTTTACTGCACATGTCCGGCATAATATGTATATAACATATACTGTGATGTATATATGCAGTATCTGTGATGTGTATATGGTGTCTGTATACATTGTATGTGAGTATGTTGCATTTGGCACTGTATGTATGTGTATATGCACATGAGTGTATTTATATGTGATTATAACTCGCATGTGTGAGTATACTAATATGTATATTTTTTTTACGTGGGAAGGGGGGCACCATGCAGTAGCCTGCTAGGGGGCCCTGTCTCTCCTAGTTACGCCACTGCTTTCCTCTCATATGTTCTGTTACAAGTTGGGGGATTTATCGAAGCTTGTTTATCATGGTTTTCTGTCATACAAGCCTTGAAATAAGCCAACTACATGCTAAGCAGGGGCGTAACTTGAGGGGGGGGCAGAGGATGCGGTCGCAACTGGGCCCAAGAGGCTCAGGGGGCCCATAAGGTGTCATTTTCCCATATGAGAAGACTAATACAATAACCAATACATTATAGACAGGGGCCTGGCAAAGACTTTGCACTGGGGCCCATCAGCTTCACGTTACGCCACTGATGCTAAGTGAGTGTGGAGGGATCTGAAGGGGGTCATCCCTGGCTTCAAAGTTGGCTGGCGTGGGTCCTGCGCACTAGCAATAGCCAGCGTCAGGAAGTGATGCAATTCCAATTCCAGGACATGCGACAGCGAGAGGGAGCGGGATTATGCGCCTGTGTTTAATAATTCCCCCCATTATTCCTGTACTTTTATTATTGATTCATACGAAATTCCATGAAAAGTTACATCCACCAGTCACACATGGACAGTCTCTCTGTCCCTGGCTTTGTTAATCTGGTGACCTGCCACCATAACCACGGATGAACGTTGCATCCAAACACTGGTCTCCGCAGGTCATATGCTCCATGGGTATATGGCAAGATGCACATGACTATAGCTGTCCTTTGTTTTTTAATGGACGGCACACGGATGCATTAAGTGCAATATTTTTTAATGGATCAGTGTCCACGGATGCTATTTTAATGGAGTATGCGAGCATGTCCTAGTCAGAACTATTTTCATAGATCACTCATAGACTATAATTTATGAAGATTATTGAAAAACAAACGCCAAATAAAGCTGCGAATGGATCATGTGGAGTAGTGGATTAAATGACAGGATGGTGTCATACTTTATCACACATCCTGATTTTCCACATATTTTTGATGAATTTTGTCAAGAGATTTATGTATTTTATATGACTGATTTCTGTAAGAATGGAGCGCCGTATTAGAGGGAAATTTGCAGTACAAGCAATGGAGAAGGCATGTTGCCATGACTACCAAATTAGAAATGTGGCCTGTGGTTCTTTTAAATGTCTATTGTTACTTAGTTGTCTTGTGTTACTGCCGAGAGCTTGGTTTGCCAACATTAATTTCTTTAAAGGACATCTTCCACCAGGATCAAGGATTGCAAATCCTTTTTATGCCCTGTTTTTTTTGTTTGTTTTTTTTTTTATTACAAAAAAAGGCTTTTAAAATTATGCAAATAAGCCTGAGGGGTTCCAGGTTCCATAGGCGTTAATGAAACCTGGAGCCCCTCGGGCTCATTTGCATAATTTTAAAACCTTTTATTCTTAAAAAAAAAAGGCAGAGGAAGCTTAACGAGGCAAGGACCCCGTCAGAGGGGGCACACACCAGCATAATAATAATTATTATTTATATAGCGCACAGATTATGTAGCGCTGCACAGAACTTGCTAAATTGGTCCCCGTCCCCATTGGGGCTCACAATCTAATCAACCTACCAGTATGTTTTGGAGTGTGGGAGAAATCGGAGGAAAGCCACGCAAACACAGAGAGAACATACAAACTCTTTGCAGTTGTTGACCCTGGGACTTTAACCCAGGTCCCCAGCGCTGCAAGGCTGTAATGCTAACCACTAAGCCACCCTGCTGCCCTATAAGTGTACTTGGTTTACAATCATTAGTTTACAATCATTAGTTTAAAATCATTAGTAGCCTTTCCATGCAACATTTTTATTGTAAAGGAAATCATGGAAAATCTTCTTGTCTACAATACATTCATAAATCACCTCTCATGTTGAGGTGAAAGTAACCATTCCATTCTAGCTCCTCTGTACCACATGGCGCATGTCCATTTGTCTTTGGTTTTTTTACAAAGTGTCTTCTAAAAGCGTTGATAAAATTCTTTGTTCATTCTTATTCTTATTTTTTCTCCCATATTAATCCCTTAAAGGACACCTGTCATCAGGTCTGTGTCACTAGTCCTGTCACCTCTACCTGTTGGAGCAGCTCACAATGATCCCATCCCAGGCTTTATCTAGTTATTTCATACATTAATCATTGCAAAATCATCTATTCTTTATCATGTAAATGAGGCTGATCACATGGTCAGGGGCAGTGATGTCACCCCTGTTCTCCCTCCCCTCTCCTCCCCCTGCTCATGTCTGTGTGTAATGTATAGTAAAGCATGGCTAGTGTGTGCTGCATCCTCCTAATATACAGGTGAGAGACACAGACATCAGCTACACATGAATCTGACATGTCCTGCTGTAACATGGCTGCCTGGAGCTGCTGTATCTCTCCTAAACACACACACACAGGCTGCAGGGGGCGTGGCCACCAGCACCAGGAAGCACATCATTATACAGCCTCACATCATTATACAGGCTGTCAGTCATGCACTGGGGGTGTGGCTGTGCCTCCCACTCATGAATAGAGTGGACAGCTTGAATATGCTAATGCTTCATTGGACATTTCACAGGTCATTTGCATACAGCTTTAGGACCTCATTGCTTAGGTTTACAGGCATGTAGAGGGACAATGAAGGGATAGAGGCAATGCTCTCTAATGGCAGTTTATGAAAATATATTTAGTTTAGGGGGGTTATTTTGCATGACGGGTTCTCTTTAAAGGAAACCTACCATTTCAAATGGTCGGTGTAAGCTGTAAACACCGAGCACCAGCTCAGGGTGAGCTGGTGCCGGTGCTTAGTTTAGTTAGTGTTATAAACCGCGGTATTGCGGTTTTAACACTTTTTAAACTTTATAGCAGAAGCCGCTTCGGCGCTGCGCGCGACCGTGCGCGCGCAACGCCTGCGGCATTTCCTATGTAGGCGCGCGCACGATCGTGCGCACGCAGCGCCGAAGCAGTTTCTGCTATAAAGTTTAAAAAGTGTTAAAACCGCGATACCGCGGTTTATAACACTAACGAAACTAAGCACTGGCACCAGCTCACCCTGAGCTCGTGCTCGGTGTTTACAGCTTACACCGACGATCTGAAATGGTAGGTTTCCTTTAATGACCAGGTCCCTATTTTGTTTTTGCATTTCCATTTTTCATACCCCACATTCAAAAAACTATAACTTTTTTGTTATTGTTTTTCAAAGTTAAGAGCTGTGTGAGGGATTGTATATTGGTATTTAATATTCCATGCTGGGAAGAAGAAAAAAATTCCAAATGCAGTGAAATTGGTGAAAAAACGTATTTGCACTATTTTCTTATAGGGATGGTTTTTACAGCTGTCACTGAGCGCCCCAAATGACATGTCTTCTATATTCTTTGGGTCGGTTTGATCACGTGGTTATAAATTTATATAGGTTTTATAATGTTTTCATACATTTACAAAAATGAAAAAAAAATCTGGCACTAATAACTTTTTCATACTTCAGTGTACGGAGCTGTTTGTGGTGCCATTTATTGCAAGATGAGATTTTCAATGCTAGTATTTTGAGGAACGTAAAGCCTTTTGATCACTTTTTATTCTTTCAAAAGTGGCATATTCCACTATGTTCGCTAATATCCGTTACAGGGTTAAACGCCGGGAATGAATGTTATTATATTTTGATAGCATTTTGGGATGCAGCGATACCTAATTTATTTTTACATATTTATTTTTTACTGTTTATTTATTTTTATATCAGTTCTAGGGAAAGGGGAGGATTTAAATTTTTATGTTTTTTTTTTAAACTTATTTTAACTTTAAAAAAAAAAAAATGTTTATACTAATTATCAGTCCCCCTAGGGTACTATAAACCTAGGTTGTCTGATTGATCCTACCATAAACTTCCATACTACTGTATGGGGATTTTACTGACCATTTATTACAATGTGGCACTGGCATATTGTAACAAATGGATAGAAATCATACAGCCTTGGGTCTTACAAAGACCCAAGGCTGTTATGGAGACATATGGTTGGGGGCGATAGAAGGTTAACATCCGTGATTGCTGCCAGCACCGTTACCGTGTGTTACCAGTGGGTGTTTGCTGCAATATGTGGACAGAGATTTGCATATACCCAGACACAAATTTGATCTTTTTCCATGTTTACGGACCGGACGAGCATAGGCGTCCATGTGAAAGAGGCCTTTGGTCTCTTGCATATCTTCGTGCACATTTTACAGGCTGCAAACAGGGGGCCGAAATTCCCTTCTTTGAGGACTGTATGGCATTTTCCACTCACGCACCGATGATCATTGAAGGGACTGCCAACCTCAGAAGGGATAGGACCTATTTTCAGTTTAGCGTCTCAAACAGTGGACGCATTCAACCAGGTCATGGAAACCATGGTCATGTATATGAGTCCTTAAAGCAACATGGGAAGGTATGCTAACTATAAAAACAGAGCCTAGCAAATGTAGGCACAGATTGAATCTAGAACAAAAATTCTAATCTAGTTAAAGTAGATTACAAATCCTGTCCCCACCAGCCATTATCCATTTGTACAAGTGCACTCTGAGCCATAAGGTATTCAATGCCCAGCTGCATGATCTCCGTGTATGTGCATGAGGCCTGTTTAAATATAATATACTATCTACATTTCTTAGATACTTTATTATGTTCTGTGTGTTGGCACTAATCAGCATTTACACTTCTTGAGAAAATCAGTAACTTATCCTCATCTCTATAAACAAATTCCAACAAGCCAAAAGTGCTGGATTTTTCTATCTGAACGATTTTATGTGCAGCAAATACTGTGAGTCTGGCCGGCTTAAGAGTTTTACAAATATAATTCATATTCTGTATATATAGTACACACATCACTATAGGATTATGTCACAGTACGCATAAGAACTAGGTCACGCTGGCTTTACTACTGCTACACATACTGTACTTACTGACTGCAGTCATCCAGGGTTGTAGAGGTATTTATGTGGATCGCAGTTATAAGTATACACCTGCATCTAAATGATCACATTCATTACATCAGTAAGTAACAGATTGTATTTGAGGGTATGTATGATATCAGGGAAAGGAAAGCTAAAGATAGAGTATGGAAATTACTAGTAGTACTGTGCCTCCATATTAGACTATAAGCCGATTCTGTATCTATGTACACGCAGTCCCCAGGTTACATACCAGATAGGTTCCATAGGTTTGTTCTTAAGTTGAATTTCTATGTAAGTCGGAACTGTATATTTTATAATTGTAAACCCAGACATAATTTTTTTGGTCTCTGTGACAATTACACTTTTAAAAATGTAGATGTGATTTGATCTTTAATCTGGATTGTTAGATAAAACTCAGAGAAAGATACCGTATATACTCGAGTATAAGCCGACCCGAGTATAAGCCGAGACCCCTAATTTTACCACAAAAAAAATGGGAAAACCTATTGACTCGAGTATAAGCCGAGGGTGTAGTATACAGCCTGTCCCAAGTAGTATACAATCAGCCTGCCCCCATGAAGTATACAGCCTGCCCCCATGAAGTATACAGCCTGCCCCCATGAAGTATACAGCCTGCCCCCATGAAGTATACAGCCTGCCCCAATGAAGTATACAGCCTGCCCCAATGAAGTATACAGCCTGCCCCCATGAAGTATACAGCCTGCCCCAATGAAGTATACAGCCTGCCCCAATGAAGTATACAGCCTGCCCCAATGAAGTATACAGCCTGCCCCCATGAAGTATACAGCCTGCCCCCAAAAAGTATACAGCCTGCCCCCAAAAAGTTGCCGGCGGGGGCACAGTGCGATGCGGCGGTGTCGCCGCTGATGACGTCGTCAGCGGCGACACCGCTACATCATATTATGCGCCCGCCGGCATGTCGCATAGACGCGACTGCCGGCACGTGAAGATCGAAGGGAGAAGCCGCCGCAGAGGATCGGGAGCTGCCGCCGAGGACCAGGAGCCGCCGCCGGGGACCGGGGTCCGGAGGGTGAGTATTAATTTTTTTTTTTTTTTTTTAACTCATGGTTTTTTTTTATTAACTCGTGTATAAGCCGAGATTAGGTTTTTCAGCACATTTTTTGTGCTGAAAAACTCGGCTTATACACAAGTATATACGGTAACCCTTATAATAATTCTGAAATTAGTAAATTATGATTATTAGTGAAAAAAGAGACCTGAAATGCACAATATATATAGTGTTATAGAAGAGAAATTCATTTATTTAAGTGGTAATACCTAGATTGCTTGCTATCCTCTGTCCACTGACTGCTGGGACCATCACCAAACATGAGAATGAACCCCCACAGTTCACAACAATGGGGATCACGTTCTTAATAAGGTGACAGGTCAAGCATGCGTCCTGCTGATCCATTCAATACAAAGAGAAATTATCATGATGAAAACCCTTCCCCTCCAGATATATCAGGAAGCTCCTGCCCTAGCGTAGAATTGTGCAATAACCTCCAGGTTAACATCTGCAAAGAGTTTGTATGTTCTCTCCGTGTTTGCGTGGGTGTCCTCTGGTTTACTCCCTATCTTCCAAAACACACTGGTAGGTTGATTAGCTTGTGAGCCCCATTGGGGACAGGGACTGATCTGGCAGCTCTGTGTAGCGCTGAAAAATCTCTGTGCGCTATATACATAAAGAAGTATTATTATTATAACCTGTGCTTGGGGAAGGAACGCCAAGTGCCTTCCTTCCGGCGTCCTCTTCAACCCCTCCTCAAGCCCACTTGGCATGGAGGTGGCGGGAGTGGAGAAATAATTACAACTGGCTTACACGTCCCTGATAAATCTCCCATAGTGAATATAAGTGAAGAAGTTAGACTATGTTCAGCCAATTCTCACTCTCTCATAGTACTGAATGGAGTGGCAGGTCAAAGATAAGTCTTGCCACTTAATTCAATTACTGGGAACGCGACCCCATTTTTTGTAAACTGTGGGGCTCCCATTCTGTGGATATGGGATAACAATAAAACTTGGCCCGCCTCTTTAAAACAAGTTGGATGAATAACCTTCTGTGTTTCCATACAGTGGGTATTTAGACCTCTTTAAATGTTTCACTCTTTGTTTCCTATGCAGCATATTGGTAAGATCAAAAGTTATTTTAGCTGTATACATAGGGTCATTATCTTGTTGGAAAGTTAACCTTCGGCCCAGTCTGAGGTCCAGAGCACTCTGGAAAGGGTTTTCATCCAGGATATCTCTGTACTTGGCTGCATTCATCTTTCCTTCAATTGTGACCAGTCGTCCTGTCCCGGCACCTGAAAAAAAACCCATAGCATGATGCTGCCACCACCATGTGTCCCTGTTGGGATTGTATTTGGTAGGTGATGAGTAGTGCCTGGTTTTCTCCACAAATACTGCTTAGAATTAACACCAAAAAGTTCAATCTTTGTCTCATTAGACCGGAGAATCTTATTCCTAATAGTCTTTTTTCTCTCATCTCCATACTGCATCTCTTGAGCTCAGCCACATTGATCATGAGGTTCTTCTTTACCTCTCTCATTAAGGCTCTTCTTCATGATTGATTAGTGTAGCTCTTAGGGAAGTTTCTCAGACCTCATCATTCTCATGTGTTCTGACATAGACTGTGAGCTGTGAGGTCTTATATAGACAGGTGTGTGGCTTTTCTAACCAAAGTAAAATCAGTTTAATTAAACCCAGCTGGACTCTAATGAAAGAATAGAACCATCTCAAGGAGGATCAGAAGGAAATGGAAGGGAGTTTAATATGAGTGCCGCAGCAAAGGGTCTGAATACTTATGATCATGTGATAATTTAGCTTAATAAATTAGTTTAATAATTGTTCAATAAAGCAAGAATATCTACATTTGTTTTCTTCTGTCAATATGGGGTACAGAGCGTACAAAAAAATATGTTTTTTAATCTTACCAATTGGCTTCAATGAAACAGAGTGAAAAATGTAAAGGAGTCGGAATAATTTCCGTACTTCTGTATAACGGCATGCCATCCCGACATATACCTGTAGCCACTGCAGCATATTACCTCTGTTGTCTTTGACTGACTGAAGCACTCTCATGTCAAGACCTGGTAGATAAGAGAATGGCAGGAAACTGGGCTAAATCAGAGAGGGATAAGAGGGTGATTGATAAACATATCCTTTTATATTCTATGAAATATCTAGCAGTTTTCCCTTTTGTATCTTTAATGATCCCAAATGTTGTGGTCCATATAAGGCCAGAGCAAAAGATTAATTTACCTACCGCAATATTGCATGTTAATCCCATTTTCTCCACTATTGTGTTCTCCTGTTGCTTACATAAAGTATATAAAACCAACATATTTCATAATCACATTTCCATAATCATAATCCATTTTTTTACAAATGGTGACCAATTCAATAAGTAAACACTTCAAGGGCATTTACAAACAGGATGAAGGACTCTATGCAAATAAGCCTGAGGGGCTCCAGGCTCCGTAGGTGTTAATGGACCCTGGAGCCCTCAGGCTCATTTGCTTACAGTCTTTCATCCTGGTGGTAGATGTCCTTTAAAGTCTAGAATCATGGTTTCCATATGCCAAAAAAAAAAACCCACGCCTGCCCATGGGATGTCTCCGGCATTGCAGTCTTGCTCTGTTGAAGACAATGGCATTGAGCTACCATATTTCACACAATCTGTAGACAATAGTATTATCTAAAAATGCTTCCTGAGCTGATAACAGCATTTTTTTCTCCAAAAAATGATGTAGCAATGCAGAGATCCTCTTGTTATGGACATGAAATTCAACATGCAAAACAAAACAATGGCGTACCCAATTCACCTGTATTGCCTAGAGACATCTATAACTGCTCTGCTCTATATCCAAGCATTGTATTTTTAGCCTCAGGTGGTTGATAATTTTATTTACCCAGCTATAGATATTTTGGTGAAACCAATGTCCAATTTCTGATGAGGACTTTACCACTCACCCTTCCAGCTGGAGAGTTCTGCATTCAGGGAAATATTCTTTACAGAAACTCATGAATTGCTACAAAAATGGAGCTGAATAATTGACACGTGATGTAGGAATCAATCAAGTTTTTAGGAAAAGATATATGTGTCTTTAATGGTTTACATTATTTTATCATGGGAACTGTGTGGAGGAAAGAAAGAATCAGCTTCATGAAGAATTTAATGAATGAGCACTTTGTTACTATAATATGGTCAGTATTCATCGCGACAAGGTTTGAGGAGCAGGAAAAACAACATGGAACAATTTCACTAGTTACTGCAGGCATGTTTTCAGCCTGGCCTGACGGATGTGGCTCCCCACGCATGGGCCTCTCCTGAATATCTAGTCTCGCAGCTGATCACGTACAACATGCTTTTCTCCCTGCAAACAGCTCTAAGCACCAAACGTGGAGAAAAAGACGACAGGACACAATTACTCATGTTTAGAGATCTCTACAATTACTCAGTTATGTTTGACATCTCTGGATACTAAGAAACAGAAAGACCTAACAGCTATATAGAGCCAATACCTAGAATTCCTGGTATGGATATTTTAGAATGTTTTTTTTAATTTGGAATTAGAATATTCTAGACTCATTTTACCAGGCAGATGCTCCCCAAAACTATGAAACTTAATATAGGAAGCAAGTTTTATAGTTTCAGGGAGTGTAACTTCCAATGTCTATTGTAAAAACAACAGTCTATCTTTGGACAGGAAAGCGTTTTTTATGACGTTTAGGTTACATGTACACGAATGTAGAATTAGTCTGTGCGCCATTTGTTGATTCAAAGGATAGAACACAGACAAATGCTCTTCTATGTGCTTATAGACATGTCTGTGCCTCATGTGTGAGCCGACTGCCTAAACTGCAGAACTAGAGAAGATCCTTGCCTCAGTTCGAGGCTTGGCGCGCTCTACACACGCCAATGCCTCACAAGCCCGAGATTACATACATTCTGTTCAAATCTGTGTTTGTGTTCATTGTTCTGTTCTTTTACAGCTAATTCCTAATCTATTCCATGAGGGACATTAATGGTGGAGGAGAGCAACCATCTCATTATAATGAGATAAATTGGGTGACCATGAAGAGGGCTTGCGCACCAGCTTTCTGACATACAAGCCTTGAAATAACCACAATTCTTTATGAACCACAGGAAATTGTGATTATTTTACTCTTTACGCCACCTCCATTCCAAGTGGGCATTGTGGGGAATGAAGGGGGCATGGCTAGCGGCAGAGTGGGTCAGCCTAGGGCAGGAACTGTGCACTCACTATAGCCTGTGAACATTGAAGCCTAGAATTATATGACGTCAGATGCATCAGTAGGTCAGAGCTTCCTGAGGTATCCGACAGCGAGCACGGGTAGGACTTTCATCATACGCCACTGCCCAATAAATGTTCCCCATTGGATCATTTGAACAAACAAAAATGCTGCACTAGTGAGTCTTCCAATGCAGATGTGAACACTGTATTTGGGATCATTCAGATGGCTGGAGTCGACCAGTGAATGAAGGACCAACCACATTTGGGATTCCTTGATTCATAGTGATAAATACGATGGAAAAAGTCTCTGCTTCCCTCCAAAACAAAAGCAACAAACTGTAATCATAATTACAGCAGGGAAGAAGGGACTCCTTGTATCATAAAGTAATGCACAGAGTCCTGTCCACTGCACTGTGGGCAGCACATGAAATCCAGCCACCGCAAGGTCTGAGATACACTGATTAACCACGTCCGTCTGCATCTGAGACTTCGTTCATATCAAGTGTGTGTTTGGACCCTCTGTTACTAAATCTTTCTAAAATGCTGCCCACAAGTTCACCTGCCAAATGACAGACACCGTTTAAGGATTTGTTGGAGTCTTTAATTTTAAACTTCCTGAGTTACCTCTATGTGGTTCCATCGATCTGTCATTTCAGACAATCATCTATATTTCAGACAATGATTCCAGATAAAATCCCTAACAATAAGTAGTAGTTGATTATATAGGCGTTTTTGGGCGGTAGCCCGGGGCCCAAGCCTTCTAGGGGGCCCATGTCCACCCAAACCATCCTCCAAATTCTATACTGAAAAGGACTTTTACCTATGAAATCCTTGTATATCTGTTCCTGCTCTCATGATACATGTACACAAGAGCCATTTCAGAGCCTTTGAAGTTTTTCCTAAGGTCCTGAAACCGCAGAGTGAAAGCAGGCAGAAGAGACGACATCCACCATTCCCCAAAAAGCTTCATTCTAGTACTAGATGTAGGAAGTGAATTCTGGACTTGTAGGGGCTATAATATTCGGGGCCCATGGCAGTCTTAATACATACGTACATACGTACAATTCATAATAGTTTTTTTTTTCGTTTCTACAATAGAAAAACCATTTACTTATCTGTTTATAAATATAACCTTTTTTATATCAATTACAAAACTTGAGTTACACTGATCTTGGGTTTCATATCTGCTGTCAGGGAAGTAGGATGCTTAGTTCCAATAATAGTTTAAGTGATTTAGCATCACTATTGCTTCATACTAGATCAATTTAAAGTTTTTCTACAGGGTGAGTGAGAAGGACACCCTTTTATTTTTACAAACAATATGGCAAATTACATATCTAAATATGGTTTAGGGGGCCTATTTTTTAGCTCATTTGCCGAACATGGCGCCATCTTGGTACAAAAGCCATTTTTTCAGTTTAGAAGATGGTTATGTAGTACAGTGGGTACAGTAAGTTTACATGTTTTACTTTTTGTTTTACTGCAGCCTATAGGGCAAAACAAAATAAAGTGCTCATTAATGTACACTCTGCACACCATTTCGACAGACAAAAAACAGAAATGTAGATATTTTTGCTAATTTGTTGAACAAGAAAAACTGAAATATGACATGGTCATCACTATTCAGACCCTTTGCTGTGACACTCATATTTAACTCACATGCTGTGCATTTTTTACTGATCCTCCTTGAAATGGTTCTACTCCTTCATTGCAGTTCAGCCGTGTTTAATTAAACTGATTGGACTTGATTAGGAAAGGCACCCACCTGTCTACATAAGACCTCACAGCTCACAATGCATGAGGTCTAAGGAACTGCCCAAAGAGCTCAGAGACAGAACTGTGGCATGGCATACATCTGGCAAAGGTTACAAAAGAATTTTTGCTGCACTCAATGGGGAACATTTATCAAAAAAAGTGTTAATTGTGCTAATGTGCAGTTTGCCTGTGAAGTGTGCAGGGTGGGCCAGATTCAGAAATTGTGGCGCCCGTTCTTCAAAAATCTGGCACCCTCTGCACTGCTCCAAAAGTGTGTACCAACTTTATTTTGGTGCATCCTTAACATGGGGCGCTCAATACACTTCTGTTGGACTCTGCATGATAAATGTGTCGCACGGTTTGACTGTGCACCGGAAGGCTCCTTTATGTGCAGAAATGTGCCTTAGTGTTCCTAAGGTTACAGTGGCCTCCATAATCCTTAAATAGAAGAAGCTTGGGACAACCACAACTCTTCCTCGACCTGGCCGTCCAGCTAAACTAAGCAATTGTGGGAGAAGAGCCTCGGTGAGAGAGGTAAAGAAGAACCCCAAGATCCACAGATGCAGAAGGGATATGGGAGAGAGTTACACAAAGTCAACTCTCAATGCAGCCCTTTACCAGTCAGGGCTTTATGGCAGAGTGTGCCGATGGAAGCCTCTCCTCAATGTAAGAATTACGAAAGCCGCATACAGTTTGCAAAAAAACACATGAAGAACTTGCAGATTAAGAGAAATAAAATCCTCTGGTCTGATGAGACGAAGATTTATTTTTTGGTGAAGCGGTATGTGTGGAGAAAACCAGGCCCGGCCCATCACCTGCCAAATACAATCCCAACAGTGACACATGGTGGTGGCCGCTCCATGTTAGGGAGGCAGGGACAGGACAATTGGGTGCAACTGAAGGAAATATGAATACAGCCAAGTACAGAGATTATCCTGGATGAAGACCTCTTCCATCATGCTCTGGACCTCAGACTGGGCCGAAGAGTCACCTTCCATCAAGACAATGACCCTAAGTATACCGCTAAAATAACAAAGTAATAGCTTCAGAACAAATCTGTGAACAAATTCCTGACTGGCCAGAGCTCTGACCTAAACCCAATTGAGCATCTCTGGAGAGACTTGAAAATGGCCTCAACCCACGTTCACCATCCAACCTGAGGGAACTGGAGAGGATCTGCAAGGAAGAGGCAGAGGATTCCCAAATCCAGGTGTGAACAAACTGAAATGCAGGAAGTCCCCGGGTTATGTACAAGATAGGTTCTGCAGGTTTGTTCTTAAGTCGAATATGTATGTAAGTCAGAACTGTATATTTTATAATTGTAACTACAATAATTTATTGGGGTTCATGACAATTGTATTTTAAAACTTTTGGGTTGTCATTAGAACCAGCTGATCATTGTAGCCTGGGACTAAAGAACAGTGAATTACCAACATCCAGAGGTCTGTTTGTAACTAGGGGTTGTTTGCAAGTCAGGTGTTCTTAAGTAGGGGACCGTTTGTACTGAGCATAAGGGTCTGAATATTTATGACAATGTAATATTTCAGTTTTTCTTGTTAATACATTAGCAAAAATATCTACATTTGTTTTTTATGTCAAGATGGGGAGCAGAGAGTTCATTAATGACCAAAAAAACAACTTTTTTGATCTAACTAAATGACTGCAATGAAACAATGAGTGAATAATTTAAAGGGGTCTGAATACTTTCCATACCCACTGCAATTCATAGAAGACCAGAACTGTCACAGAAATTACAACAATCAGATTTTCAATATCTCTTGTGGTTCAAAAGTTATCCATGCAAATTCTCAAATGATTCTCTTTTGGGTTTGTTACGATTGGATCCAGTGCCTTCTGCTCTGTGTTCAGCACCATGGACAATATGTTACATATCTTTGCATCACAGGGAATATTCCTGGTTGTATTTGCAAAATTTTGTATTAATAACTTTCTACCACAGGAGAATTTGCTACTTTTTTACTCCGACCCTATACATTAATTCGGAGGAGTTTTCCCATGTCAGTATAAGGAAACAACATTCCTCATGATGATTACAAGGAACTGTTTTGATATAGGCGAACTGTGCTGGACTCTATGGGCTCTAATGCATAGAATGTGATGTAGCAGTGACTTCACTGTGGAAACTGCTACATTTCTGGAATTATGTTATGCACAATAATATGGGACTGCCAAACATTGTGGGAGATTCATTATGCCTTCAGAGAAGGCACATAAATCTCCCTAATAGTTCCTGGCTTCCCTGAACTGCATGCCACTATGGCCATGTCAGGGGAAGACAGCCTGAACATCCGCCTCCCCTCCATTTACCATAGTCACCGCCGGAAAACCAGAAGAGTCAAAAGCAAAAAAACTCCCCCAGAACAGACCTAGCAGGGTACTCTTAGTGGATACGGGCAACAGATTGGCGCCAGTGGGGTGGTGGGAACAACAAGATTGGGATTTGACCTCTTTAGACGCAGCCAAGGCATTCGATTCAGTATAGAGGCCGTACCTGTTGGCAGTACTGGAAAGATTCGGGTTTGGGCCTAGGTTTCTCAAGTGGGTGTCTATACACTACAGTTCCCCTACTGCTAAGGTGCTGGTGAATGGTTTACTTTCCCCCTCCTTTTGCCGCCATAGAGGTACCAGGCAGGGCTTTCCCCTTTCACTACTCCTGTACGCAATTGTAATGGAGCCTCTAGCGGTCTGGATCCACCTTGATGCTGCTCTTCAGGAGGTACGAGTGGGGGCACGGGAAAATAGAATTAGCCTTTATGCCAATGATGTAGCGTTGTATATGGCTAACCATGCTGCCACCCTTCCCAGGGCCAGCTGAATTATAAACAGATTTGGTGACTTCTCGGTCCTTTCTTATGCCTCTGCCTAGGGAGGGCTATGGTTGGGGCCCAGAAACGATTTTTCTGAAGGCCTTAAGGCCATTGCTATACGCTGGATGGCTGATCGCTCTCCTACTGTCTCTCAATGGAAGAAACTGGTTAACCCGACTTTACGAGAATATAATTTACAAACACCATGGCTGCCTGGATAAGTTCCAAAGAGTGTGGTGCTCCTGGTGCTCTTCCCCAGATAGCCTTTTTAATGTTTGCAGTCAGAGAGTCTCTTGTCCCTTTTCAATGAGTGCTATACTTGCTGTATGTGGTATTATAACTTTACATACTACAATTGTAACTGGGTGTGGGCAACCTTCCTGCACTCCTCAGTTGTTACCTAACCAATGTTACTACTTTAACTTTATTGCTCTCTTGGCACAATTCGACCAGGTTGGTTACTGTTCTATGTATATGTTGGGGTGGGGTTTATTAGATCACCGCTTTTGTGCATAATTTATCACACATGACGAATAATTGCATAAAGATGTATGATGTTATCTCTGATGTACTTCAGCTAATGCTCCTTGTTTTGTGATGCTGTACAATTTCATTTCTGTGCCAATAAATTGATAAA
The DNA here is from genome assembly GCF_040894005.1 of Engystomops pustulosus. Classification (NCBI taxonomy): domain Eukaryota; kingdom Metazoa; phylum Chordata; class Amphibia; order Anura; family Leptodactylidae; genus Engystomops; species Engystomops pustulosus. The sequence continues at coordinate 173,381,121 of NC_092413.1, read as the reverse complement.
ATTGCCAATAAAAGCTGTACAGGGGTGCCTTTAGGTGACTACCAAGCAGTTTTACTGCGTAAAAGAAGAGTCTGTTGTGAGCATTACTAAGGCCTGAGACAAAATGAATGTGGTCTGATCCCGAAACATACGCTGGCCGGATTTCACGTATTGAACACAATGTAGAGGACAGGACTCCGAACATCATGCTTGTATACGATGCAAGGATTCTCTTCTTCCCCACAGAACAGAAGTGCCGAACAGTCACGAATCACTATGAGCCCCGTCCTCGGCAGTGTGTTTGGTCAGCGAGATCACCGACCACAGTTGTGCATCCCTGGTGTGCTAGATTATCAATCCATCAATCATGTAAACACATATAAAAGGCCACCTATACAAAAAAAAACACATTTACCAGAAGAAAAATTAAACAGTATCTAGTTTATTACATATAGAAAGATTTTCCAGAATTTACAAACAACCACATTGCTCATTCCAGGGAGTTTCATTTAAAGAGTTCAGCCAAGTGTTACTTTTTTCCCTTTTATTTTTTTTTTTTTAGAATTTTTTTTTTTTTTTTTTACGTCTTTGTTTTACATTATATACATTGGAAGACTCTTGATTTCGTATTTTTACTGTCTTGTACCTGTGCAATGAATAAGTCTTTTTCTTTTTTTTTAATCCTGTGAGTATCGTGTGTAGGGTCACCAGTTCTGATAAACATTGTAGAACTGCGGCCCTATCTGGCACAGAAGGAGTTAAAGCACATCACTGCCGCGAGTGCAGATGTAGTCATACATATGCTTATATTACAAGTGTCGCTAAACAGGACTCCTAATAAAGAGTCTCAGCAATCTAGGACCGGCTTGGTTTCTTAGAAAAGAAGATAGTACCCTATTTATTATACTAGCCATATTTTAGCAATTATCCAAAGTCTGTTAACAACAGAATACCTCAAATTCCCACCTAAAAAAATGGGTCCTAACAGGAAACAAAAAAAAAGAACATGTATAAATCAAAACCTATGTTAAATATTTAATTCTCATCAATTATTATTAACAGTTTTTTTCTTCTCGTACTTAATAATTTACACCAATGATTTTGTAATACAGTTTGTTTTTTCTTTCTTTCTTGAAGTTTTCAGCAGCAACTTAAATTGAATGAATTGAGAACAAAATGTGCGAGGATGCAAGTCCGTGTGCACCGCGAGCTGGTGCTGGGAGGATCGGATCACTGAGGTGGTCTCCGAGGATGAAGTAGGAGCAGATTGCTTCTGTCCAGACGTCACAGTGCTTTTTGCTTGGCACAACAGAGAAGGTGCGGTTCAGTCAGCTGACTCCTGAGGTTTGCGTGTGTAGTAAACAAAGTGAAGTGGATGCAGCGTACCATCTATTGAAGAGGAGGATGTGAGGTCCTGGTTGTTGTGATGTGTGGAGGCTACCGAGAGTCCATAATCCCTTGAGATTGAACGGGTGTATCTTGCTGAGGTTGTAGAGGTTGTTATTCTGGAGGAGGGAGAAAGAAAACATAAAAAAGCATGAGTATATTAAATCAAGATCACAGGATCAACATCATAGAAAACAAAGCCGTGTTCCTGATGTAATAAAAAGAAGCAAAGACAACACAAAGTATAACAGAACAATTTATTATTCTCCTATTCCTCAGATCTCCGACACTACACGAGAAAGGACAAAACCGCTGCATATCTATGCTCCAATAAATGGACAATGGATGCTACACACTGTCCAATCACAGGTGACCAAATAATCGCATCCTGTTTGGAACGGGACAAGTCTACAGGGGACATTTATTGTGCGCTGATGATAATGTCCCTACTCCCCATGGATAGAGCAGGTGGCTCCAGCCTCCTCATGTATCCGGCGGGTGGCTGCACCAGAGGACAACTATACGACAGGTCCTTCCTGGGCTAGAATTGCGCTATAGTCTAACTTTCCGGTTTGAATGTTTGCTTGCTATAGCTAGTGAGCAAGAGTGGGTCAGTAACACCCCACCACCTTGGCGTGAAGGGGGAAATAATTGCAATTACTGGCAGTTTTCCAGTAAAAGCAATTACCGTAATTAAATTATAGGTGAACAGGCCCTGAAAAATCTCCCCCTAGTTATCTAGGATCAGTTTTTAAATATAGGTTCCAGGGGGTGTCAAATTAATATACAAGTCATACTCACCCCCGTCTGGCACAGCATGGCGCAACCCATTAGCCTCTGATCATATATAGAGGCTCAGTATTAAAGTGGCATTGACAGCTGCACACCCGCTACAGCAGCAGTTGCAGGCCGTAGTGGGTGTGCACTGTTGACCCAGAGTCCCAGTATACAAACAGAGGCCGATGGGCAGCACCACAGCGAATCTGAGTGCCAGTGAGTTGGAGGGGGGAAAAAAAATTAATTACCAAAGCTTCATCAAGAAAACAATACTTCTGCCATCTGAACATTAGTCTAAACAGCAAGAACACCCCTACCTTTTCAGAATATGGGGGAGCACCCATTACACAGAGCTGTACTGCTAGGATTTTCAGGGGTCAAGAACATAAAAACATCAATGTATAACCTCACTTTAAAGTTTCTCAGACAAAAGTAGCTTCAGGACGTCCATGGCCTCCACTGCAGACTTGCTGTGAGCATTAGACATATCAAGCCCTCGGGAGCCCTAGCAGAGCGTCGTGGAGCCCTCACCTCGCTGCTTAGATCAGTGTCTGGACTCACCATTGTTTCCCATCAACAACAGTCACTATTTCCCTAACAACCTATAAAACAACGCTCGGCACCAATGGCTTAGTGCAGGGGATCTCGGGCTGCAGTGAGCTCAGTGAAAGGATCATTTAATGTCACTGACATCACCGCTGGCAGCTTAAGAACAGGGGAAACCTGTGTTTAATCTATTTCCTACTTACCGCCAGCAATAGCTGGAGTCCCCGATAATACAGCTTTGTGGTTGGGCTGGACATTTTTGCTGGCTTACTCAAGCCTTCCTGGCAAGAACAACACGTAACCCAAAGCTACAAAGGGGCGCATTTTTGCATTAGTCTTAGGTTCCACATCTGCTCTAAGGTGCGTTTTAAGACAGCTAAACCCCTACATGATGTGAATGATAAAAGTATTGAAATTACCAACTACAAAAAAAAATGTCTAAAGCTCATCATCGGGATATACATCAGAGATGACATATGCTGGAAACAGCAAGACTACAGAGCCAGATTATATCACTACAGCTAATTTCATCATTTTCACAGTAGTTCAGACACAGAAGTATGTTAGCTCCGGGCTCCTGCACCCCCTGACCACCCTTGGTGGTCCCTGAGAAAGGCTGAAGACAAACCTGAGGCATCAAAGGCGGAATCTATTAAATCTTTTAAGCTTCTCACACGCTAAACAAGGTTGCCAATGCTTAGCTTGCACTTCAAATGCTCAAGCAAATCTAATAGGTGCCTGCACTCAATACCCACTTCTGAGAGGAGGATTTATCCTACGAGGCCTCTAGTAGACCTGCGTACAAGCACCACTGATGGCCTCATTCACAATCTAAGCAGGGCTGGATCCCAGACGCTTCCATGTAATGCCATTGGTATGCATTTCTGGAGAAAGCGCACGGAAAACTTGCCAGACCTTAAATGATTTACCATATCCTGCGACGACATGCAAACAAAAACATCTCAAGGCTCCGAATTCTATAGACAATTATCAAGCCTTTAAACATGGCTGCCCTCTGCGGGCAAATCAAGACAATACTGCATCTGTCATTCAGAATTTTTTTTTTTTTTTACTTTATTTCTATGCAATATAGCGGATTCGAACACGAATCCAAATTTCCCAGAATGCATCAACAGAGTGTGCTATAAAGCACTTAATTTCAAAGGGCTGTACCAAATTTGCATGTTATCCCCTTTCCACAAAACAGAGGGTCCAACTGCTGGGGCCTCCGAGTCGTGGGAATGAGACCCCCAGAAATCCAGGATAGGAGTTCCCGTTCTCACTAAGGGATGGTGCAGAAGGGTACATGCCACATAGTGTGGGTGTTGGAAATTGCACAGCGCTTGACTATGTCCTGGACTGTCCGTGTGAGTTCTGGAGATAGCCAAAAGCTGACATACTACTGAATTGAGTGACAGGATACATGGTCGACCAGATGCCCCACCCATTAGTGACAACAGGACCCCTGTTCTCTGTATCGCTGGGGGTCCCAGTAGTCAGACCCTCACTGATCACTGTATTACCCCCCACCCTGTGCATAAGTGATAACTTGCAAAGTTTGTACAACCCCTTTAATAAATGGTACCCAGTGTTGCCTTTTCTTAAAAATGAAGGTTGTGTCATAAGAGGAGACACTTGGCAATGTGATCCAGTTGTTAACCCCTGTGAATCTGGTGACCAGTACAAAGCACATATGTCAGGATAGTGCACTGCGGTGTTTAGCTGCGTAGCCGCTTGTTTCTAGGAGGAATGCACTCAGCATACTTGCATGTTTAATCCGGATCCCCGTTATGCCCCATAATTCAGAGAAACAACTAATGAGACTGAGAAAAGACGTCATGTCTGGTTTCATCTAGCCATCTTTGTAAAGTCTTGCAAAAGTGATCATTAAAGCTCCGTTTCCATATGTGGAAGCCTTGTTCTGGGCATTGCCTAATAACTCAGCCATTACAGCAGACTGATGTGTACAATTAGGATTTTGGTTACAGACTCGGCCAGACAATGGAAGCCTAGCAAATGCTTACCAGGAACAGTAAGAAGTGACACTTCATGTGTTTATGGGTCAGCAGAAAGGCATCTTGTTCAGGGTGAAAGGGTCTAATTCACGGCCAGATGACCAGCGAGGACATGTGGATGTTATAAAGAGTGGAGCAATGCTAGGAAACCCCTCTATGACCCAGAACTAAGTGCCACTTCACAAGAGTGCCTCCTGATTTGGTGAACTCTATCCCTCCTTGTAAAACACAGACATGTGACACTACATGCTTTTTTACCAGGGATAAGGTATATGGGACCATCTGATGCCACTGGATGTAAATGGCTTTTAATGAACGCGCAAAGCCAATAAACATGATTTCTGTTCAAAGACAGCAAGCAGAGCATTGATGCAAGCAATGTGGACCGGCAAATTGTTCTGTGCCCATAGCCTCGCTTATAGGTGAAGGTCTAAGGTAAGACCGATATAGGGTGCTGTAACTATGTGTCACTCCGAGGCACAGAGCAAACACGTACTCCGGAGATGAAAGCCGTCCTGCCAGCCTAAACTACAAGCTGAAACGCTCTATGTATAGAAGTGATGCCTCAGCACCAAAGCTCTGTAACATGCAGCATCTTCTGTACCAGGATAAACCCCCGGAGAATATCTGGCCAAATGATGCAGGATAAACAACACAAAACAAGAGCGATACAGTATCCACATTCAACGTAGCTTCACTAATCACCCCCAAGGATGGAGCGCATCCCCCCTTCTGTACCAACCAGAAAAACACCGCTTCTACATAGGAATACTCTGAAGATTTGCCCTCACACGTGTGCACAGACATCCAGCAACAATATAAAAATATTTAAAATTTTGCTCAGAAAATGAAACAAATTTGTAATTTTTTTCCACACCAGACGACTGACCATCATAAATTTCTTCCTATTTCTTGAGATGTGACTTGTAAAACTTATATATTGTAATGCCGGATAAGCCAGGGACACTTACTCATAGACCTAGGCACCTTGACTCCAGTAATCTTCCTAGTTATCCATGGCCCCTAAAAAAATATATATACATAAAAATGTAATTATGCTAATGAGCCAGAAGTCGCATTAGCTGAGCCCCTCCATGCTGCAGCTTCACAGGCTGTTACACTGTTGCACTCTCCGCTTCCTGCATAGTGTAACAGCTTGTGAAGCAGCAGCACCAAGAAGCTTTGCCCCCAAGAGCCCACTGGGCTCAATAATATAATTTGAAAAGTTGATTTTAGAAGGAAGGAGGCCATGGATAACAAATATAAGAAGATTACCACAGTCACAGTGCCTGGATCTACAAGTAAGTGCCCCTGGTTTATCATAATGCATTTTGATGGGAGATTTCCTTAAAAAAGGTGCTCAGGACCTAGGTTAAAAAGGTCACTGCTGACCTCTAGGATCCTTACTAGGGATTGGGGAACATCTGTTTAAATAGCATATCTATAGGAAAAAACTTGTGATGAGCCTGGTAAACCCCAGGACCAGGCAGCAAATGCAACTTTCTATGGCAGAAAATTTGTAGCACAATCCACAAATGTGAAGCAGTTTAGCTAAACCTTCTGCAGGGGGTCAGAGAGAAACAATGATTTGTCCAACTGTCCTAAGCAGAACTCCATATTCACTATTACATAGAACACAAAAACATCCGAAGCAACGCGGGTGACATCATGACATCACTGTGTGTATCAACATATAGCCGAAAACCCCCCGGACCCATTAATAATATGTCACATCCATATACACAACGCTCTCCAGTTCCCCACATTAAGTGTCCCTGAATGCCATCTGGCGTGGTAACTCACATCTGAAAAGTATTTGTATCAAGACCAAAATATGCAAAGGAAAAGTACATCATGAGAGACTCAAATTACTCCGTGGTCTCAACAGCTACAGCAAAACAGGGCATTTATCATCACTAGCGCAACGTTCTCATGGCCCAAATATGTAAAGGAATGAATTTCCATACACAGGAAAACAACAAAAGCGAAGCAGAGACTTAAAGGGGAAAGTCATAGGATTCAATCACAATGCTGTCTTTTCTGTGCGTTTTTTTCTCCTCTCTTTCTCTTGCAGTGAGCATTGCATCTTCAGGCAGATAAGACGACCAAAGATGAACTTTTCCCATTCCTAGAGAAGGGTTATCTTGATGATACATCTCTCTGAAGGAGATTAGACTATCCGTGGAGTCTTTATCAGACACTTTATCAGGTTCCTTCATCTCTCAGCTGTCAGTAGATATAGGACAGAACGACGATTTACCCAAACTGCTTAAATAAGTTAAAAATTCAGGGGAAAAAGAAGGAAACGTTGATAAGCTTTAAATCTATTGGGAAATAAGAGCCTCCTGGGGTATTTACACTAGATGCATGTGATCTTGCCTCAAACCTGGGAAGAACTGGTTGGGGTTGGTTGAGTAATCCATACCCAATACTTTAGTCAATGTTTAGCAAATAAAGCCAGCATGTTCGTGACTTTGGGTTAGGTATTTTTGTTAGCACGTAACGACTAAGGTTCTCTTATAAAGTTTTAGTTGTTTTGCAACTGCGTTAATAAAAAAAACAATGCCCAAACCCGATCATCCAGTGGTGGGTCAGCCACACTACAGTACTCCTAAGGTCAGTGGTCACAGCCGTTTATGACTTCTGGGACTTCTTAGAACCACACCACAGGGTATCATGGCCATAAACATTACCTGCAAGATGAGCCAAAACCACCGACATGCAGAAATCTAATGTATGGAGAGGACTTCCAAGAATGATTGATTGGCTTCTGTACATTTCATAAATAGGCATCAGTGTAACCACTTGCGTGCTGAATGCGATGTATAGCACAAGGCTATCACAAGTGCCTTTCTATATTTGACTGTGAATGGCGATGACGTGCTCCTGGGATAGGTTTACGTAGAAAGTAATGCAGGGGGCAGAGTGGGAGTGCACCGGCCGATGCTTCCCTGGAAGCATACTCCTGGAAGACTGCCAGCTGGGGGGGGGGGGGGGACATGACGCACGCTCTAGCACCACCACGCATGGGGCCTCGCATGTGTGACAGATGCATTATTTTTAATACACTTGTAAGGAAGGGGAGGAAGTATCCTATAACCGAGAATAACATACATCTATGACATATAGGCAGAAATGGTACAAATCAAATACACATGGTGTAAGGACAGGGGACTGGCCGATTTCACAGTGACTAGAGAGAAGCAATGAACCAAGTTTCTAAGAAACAATCCAAAAGCGTATCATAAAGGGAAAGAAGTGACATATTCCTTAATGCACCAGAGTCTTACTGGGAATGAACCACAACCTAGTTGCAATGGACTGTGGTAGGTCCATGAACCATAGACCTGCAGTGGGCCGATTTCACTACCGACTATGTTGCTAAGGATGGGACTCGGTGCACCATACTGATGCATGGATTCCTGTCCCAGACGCTGTGATCGTTCCGTGAAACAGGAGAATCTACGATCGGTGCAGAGACAGAAAATCTGTGTAATCACAATTTCTATGCCATTTAGAAAAACACAGCCATCTTTGGTTCAATCCTCAGAAATCAAGATGAATAAGGGAAAAACTAAATAAACTGCACACGCACTGAAGAACTTCACAGATATAAAAAGACAACCACTAGATAAATTAGTAAAAAAAATGATCCAAGATAGATTTACTTGGTATTCTGTAAACTGGAGAATTTGTGTTGCAATGAACAGTTTCATTTTATTTTATGGTATTTTTGATTCTTTAAAATGTTAAATAAGTGACCTATAAAGATCCAGAAGAGAAAGCAGATAAAACCCTGGCGGATGCTGCATGTAATGAGGAACATGTATGCAGAGCGTCATCCGTCTCCCGGTAGTCCCAGCAGCTGCTACATGTTCTGAAACATTAAACACTAATTAACAGGCGTCTCCCATTGTGCCAGCACCAGCCCAGGTCCGTGAAGTTGTGGCATGTGATCCTTTTATAGCTAAAGCCATCATGAATGGGAGATCACAAGAAGAGGCAGGCACGTGCCCACAACTCTCTGCTGAGAGGTGCTGCCGGCTTCAAAAGCAACCTTCTCTTCAGAGCTGCCATCACACAGGGAGGGATGTGGAGATCTGCCAACGCTACAGCCTATTTTACTGCGCTGTCATGTTGGCCGATATTCACGTTCCTCATCTTTAGCCAGAACAAAAAGGTGGTAGCAGACACTTGGAGACGTCGTGCAATACAGCAGGGGTTAAAACCAACAAAAAAATCGCAAGCGGCTGTCAGAATTAGAAGCCACAGTAAAGCCACGTGGCACAGGTACAGCATTGAAGGCAACATAAACAACATCACCATACTGCAAAACGTAAGATAAAAGAGCTGCAGAAGTCGCTCTGTGAAAAGAAAAATAAAATATGGCATAGGCGGCAAACCAAAGACCAAAAATGGAACATGCTACACAAAAATAATTACATTTTTTGTTATAAAAATTAATAAAAAGTTTTCAGAGCCCATAACTTGAGCTACTACAAAGTCTGATATCCTAAGGATAGCTGATCAATCCAGGACCATCACTTTAGGATGAATTCTGAGAGAGTGATGTCTGCATCCAGGCAGGGTCCAGCCATTCCATTAATGGCTCTGTTAATAGCTATGTGCACTGCGTGCGGCCTGTGCGTATGAATATTTTAATCCAGCCTGTTTTTCCTGCACTGGGAACTTAAAGGACATCTAGCAACAGGATGAAAGACTGTATGCAAATGAGCCTGAAGGGACTCCAGGCTCCATCAACACATATGGAGCCAGGAGCCCCTCAGATTCATTTACATACAGTCCTTCATCCTGGTGGAAGATGTCCTTTAAAGGTCAAGTAGACTGTGCACAAATTCATGCCAACCCCCCAAAATGCTGCCATCTCACCATGTAACCAAGTAACTGCTAGAGGGGATGCCAGTTCTGCTCCCCACGTCTAATATAGTACAACGTCCGGGGCTGCCTGCGCTTGCTGCTTCCATGAAAACCAATACCTCCAAGCTGCAATGTGTGTTGTTTATGTGAAGCTAAAGTTAGTAGCTGAAACAGGCACCGTGGAAAATAAATCAAGATTGTGCGTAGATACGATACAGATATGTTCTGTAGAGAGGCATGAAGCTCGAAACAGGAGTAACTGGGGAAAAAAAAGTAAGCCGGGCCATCTCTCCGACGAGGCCACTTCACAAGAGATATTGTTGCAGCTGCACAAGATTCCTACAATTTAGGTTCAAAGTCTTCAACTAACATTAAATACATCCAAGTGGTCCCACGAGGGTTTGCTTTTTAACCCCTTAAGGACGCAGCCATTTTGTAGCTTAAGGCTCAGCCCGATTTTTTGGATTCTGACTTGAGTCTCTTTATACGGTTATAACTTTTGAACACTGTTACTTATCAAAGCGATTCTGAGATTGTTTTTTCCCCACATGTTGTACTTCATTTTAGTGGTAAATTTTGGCAGATAAGTTTTGCATTTATTTACAAAAAAAAAGAAAATATGATAAATTTTTGGAAAAATTTGCCATTTTCGAAATTCAAAATCACCGCGTTTTCAGGCAGATAGATTTACCACCTAAATAAGTTGCTGAATAACATTTCCCATTTGTCTACTTTACATTTTCATAATTTCTGAAATGTCTGGATAATTTATTTTGATGTCACGCGGCTTGCAAATAGAATATCGCTTTTCCGGATTTTCAGAATTGACTATTTTGGGGATAAATACAGTTTGGAATGAAATTTTACATATTTAGCATCAAAACCCCCTATATAATCTACCCATTTTCAAATCTGCACCCCTCAAGCTATCAGAAACAGCTTTTACGAAGATTGTTAACCCCTTGAGATCTTCATAGTAATTGAATCAAAATGGAGGTGAAATTTAGAATGGTCATATTGTTCCCTTATACGTTCATTTAGCCCTAAAATTTACACATTTCCAAAAGATAAAAAGAGAAAACCCACCATACAATTTGTTCTGCAATTTCTCCTGAGTACAAAGACCCCCCACATGTGGCTGTGACTTGTGTTATGGGGGCACAGCGAGGTGCAGAAGGGAAGGAGCGCCCTGCAGCTGCCAGGATTTTAGTTTCCTCATTGGCCCCTTTTGAAGGCTATAAAATTTTCGCTTTTTCGTTATTGGGGCCATGTGACGGCATTTTTTTTGCGGGATGAGATGCTTTTTCCAATGTTACCATTTTGGGGTTTGTATCACCTATTGTTGAAAATTTAGGAACGTTTTTTGAGGACAGGAGTAGAAAAGCATCAATTCTGTACTGGATTTTTTACTTCTTTTTTTTTTTGGTGTTCACCGTATAGCCTAATAATCATGTTATCTTTATTCTATGGGTTGATACGATTACGGGGATACCAGACATGAATATATTTTCTTACGTTTTACTAAATTTGTCAAACAAAACCCTAATGTGGGGAAAAATCTATCATTTATGTATTGCCGTCTTCCAAGTAGCATAACTTTGTTACTTTTTTGGCTACGGAGCTGGTTGATGGCTTGTTTTTTGCGGGACATGTTGTACTTTGCACCAGTATCATGTCGCAGTACATATGGTTTTTTGATCACATTTTATAGCATTTTTTGTGGGATTGAAAAGGTAAAAATCATAATTTTTGGAGGGTTTATAACAGTTTTTTTTACGGCGTTTATCGTGCGGGTTCAATAATGATTTACTTTTATTCTACGGGTTGTTACGGACGCGGTGATACTATATATGTGGGGTTTGTGTTATGATTTAGACTTTTTTTTGAGTTATATGTCTCTTTATATGTTTTGGGGGTTTGGGGCATTTTTAGTGATTTATGACTTTATTTTTTTATTGAATAACTTTTTTTTTTACTTTTTCACTTTTATACCATGGGACATGAAGAAGCAATCTTCTGATTGCTTCTTCATGATAATATTCTGCAATACTCATGTATTGCAGAGTATTATCAGTGTCAGCCTATACACTTGCATAGGCTGGCACTGTGCCAGTAAGATGACGTCACAGACGCCATCTTACTGGCAATTCTTGCAGGTAACTCTGGGGTCCAGATCGGACCCCAGAGTTACTATAGCAACGATCGGCGCACCCCGAAAACGGTTCGGGGGGGCCGATCGTGGGGGAAAGATCCCCCAGATACATGTTAGATGCCGCGGTCGCGCTGACCGCGGCATTTAACGGGTTAAGCACCCGCGATCGGAGACAACTCCGATCGCGGGTGTTACACTGGGGTGCCGGCTATCAGTCACAGCCGGCACCCCGTGTTTCCCGATGCCGGTTCGGCTCAGATCTTGAGCTGAACCGGCATCAGCTCAGCGTCCGATATATCGGACGCTGAGCGCTAAGTCACTGCGCTCAGCGTCCGATATATCGGACGCTGAGCGTTAAGAGGTTAAGGAAAGAAGAAAAAAAAAAAAGAAAGAGTAGGGTGTTTGCTCAAAATTTCTAAGGTCTAGTCCTAAGAGTTGATCCATTTGCCTGCCGTGGACAATATTTGGATAAGTGCTTATCCCAGACCCTGAAAGAGTCCTATAAAGATTCGAGACAGTCTAGGACAGTGGTGGCGAACCTATGGCACTGGTGCCAGAGGGGGCACTCCAAGCCCTTTCTGTGGGCACCCAGGCCATCATCCCAGAATGAAGTTCACCAGACAATACTCAAAGAATCTGCCTGGAGAACCTTCCTACAATGATAGGGGAATTTGCCATCCTCCTTTCAACTGCATTGGTGTCCTTGGAGGCTGAAGGATTGAAAGTTGTCAATGAACAAAGAGAAATAAATAAATTACTGCTTAAATTGCTGCGCTGGCACTTTGCAATAAATAAGTGGCTTTTGGTTGAAGTTTGGGCACTCCGGCTCTAAAAGGTTCGCCATCACTGGTCTAGGATCTGATGAAGATACTATTTCCCCAATAGATATTGGAGACTATGAAGGCCTAACATTAATGGCTACAGCAAAGTAAGCAAACACTTGCGCAGAGCCCTGGAGGAGAATAATGGACGTTTTTTTAATTTCTGGCATTAACAGTTTTTCCCCTATGTTTATGAACAACCTCTAACTATCCAAAAGCCTCCAATCCAACAGTAGCCGTCTAGAGACCCCACGTACAGTACTGCACATACTTACAGATACATACAGTCATGGCAGGAAAAGCAGCGATCCAGCCTTAAAAGACAAGTAAAAGATCCCTCTAAACAAGGTACAACAGCAACATAAAAACATAATAAATTTCCTCTAAACACAGGGTCGGTCACATTCTCAGGCTGTTTGTTTTGCTCTGCTTCAGTCTATTTTTAGTCTCTTTTCACTGAGTTTGCTGCATTTTCTCAGTGCCTTCCTTTTATATCATCTTGTGGTTTTACAGTCTTTAGAAGTATGCAGAGCATTGAGAGCTTTATTTTCCCTGGGAAGAATAGAGCGGAAAGCCGTGCCAAAAACATTATAAGCAAAACCGCATAACAGCACCGATTGTGCCACGCGTCAAATATCCAGAGTTAGAGAGCTCCGAGCAGCACAGAAGTAAAGTGCTACCACCCGACTAGTCTCCTCAGCCCCGGATATAAGGGGATTCTAGGTATTAACCATTAACCACACACATCTCAAGGTTTACATCTCAGTTATTAGCATACGCTGTACAGAACAATTAGTAACAACCATGAATACAGAATCACTGCCCCCCATCCCATCTACAATACATAACTGTAGAAGCAAGAGAAAAAACACAGCAACAGGAACAAACAAGTAAACATGCAATACTCTATGCAACAACAACTATGCATTTGTTGAAGGGCAAAGAACGCAAACCAATTAGGAAAAGTAAAATGAGACTATTTGCCCTATTTGTTTCACAAACTTCATGTCTAACCCAAACACCATATGAAGAAGCCTTAAAGTCTTAAAGGTTTTCTTAGAAATTTGAATTGTTCCCTATCTTGAGGATCCTCAGCAGTCAGACCCCACCGATCAGATTGTTGGCCAATACGCAATGTCACTTCCCTCCCATCATGGGAGAGGGAGGTGGCGAGGGTGTGTACAATTAGCAGCCCGGAGCACCGGACATCTTGTCCCATGTACTCTGTGCCGCAAATTCTAACTTTCTTTTCCAGCTGATCCCGGCGTGTCATGATAAGCAACATACAGCGCCGGGATCAAGGTAAAGAGGAGCGGGGTGAATATTAATAGGTTTTTTAAAATGTTTTTAAGGTTGGTTTGCTTTAAATCAACAAAGTAAAACAAACAAAAAAAAGGAGGAGGATCACAACCGGGACCACACATAGACATATCCAAAACATAGGCCGGGGGGGATGGGAATGAGCTGCAATGTGATATCACAGCTTTTCCTCACATAAAACTTCACAGAGGACATTATTGAGTATATAGGTGATAGGGAAGTGGCCAATTGTCTGAGTTTCCAAGTGTCGTGATCCTAAACAATCCCCAGAACTGCACAACTATATTTCATCTTAAGGTTTTCCGCTCATTTCATAACTCTTGTCAATCAAACACGGGGGCCAGTATAGAATAAAATTGTATATATTGCACATGACTGGTTATATCAATAATTACAGTACTACAATACAGTAATGTAGCACACACATCTAACCACCTGATATTGATATAGGATATTAAAAGCTCTTAATGCTACGAGATACTATATTTAAAATGTGGATGTTGCTTAGTAAATCCATGAAAATGATCCCCATCCCACTTTCCTGCAGAAAGTTTGGACGGCTGGCTTTTGTACTTCCGGTTTCGCGTTAAAGGATTAAAGATGTAATAGGTATAGACATGTACCGCAATAAGGGAGCAATTGAAGAACTAATGGGAACCCCTATCGACAAAGATCTTTTGCCTCCTCAGGCATTCACAGGATCTTTCTCCCGAAGATCTAGTTTATACTAAAACCTCCAGCTTTGTGGGGGCGGAGAGCGAGCTATCGGATAGCTGTGAGCTGTGGCCCAAAGCCATTAAATTCTTTGCTGCTCCCTGCTTTCCCTGTGTATCGTTTTCCAATCGCACTGAGCTTCCATCAGCTGCGTGACCTCACGTTTGAGGACACATTTTGAAAGTAAAGCCCTCTTGGGGTTTCCAGCTCACAGCCATCGTGGCTACACACAGAGCCAAACATGTGCTCTCCAGAAAGATGTTTACAGTCTAAATTCCAGTACAGTTCAACTGTATTACATTATACTCCATTCTGATCACAAGTTACTAGGCAATAGGGGGAAAAAAAAATAGTGCAGTTCTTTAAAACGCCCAATCTGAAGATTCGCTGCTCTGAAACACAAAGCCTGCAGACCTCACCTTCCTTCTTTTTTCGGAGAGACTCCACCTTGGCAGATATACATTGCAATGCAAAATTATTCATCCCTGTTACTCACATCTGTTACCATTACTACACTGAAAAACATATGTGAAAAAATACTGCAAATTGCTTCTCGGATCTCAGCTTCCAGGATATTGATCAGTGAATGAGAGCTCAATAGAGAATAACTGGGCTTAACCCTTATTTTGCAGGTTTTGGAGTGGAGTAAACTTCAATGGGGAATCAGGGATAAGGAGCTATTACTATTGGACAGACACGGGCAGGAGATTCATCATATGCCGGCACTTTGTGCTGCTGCACCAGGTCTTGCCTGGCACAGAATTGCTCCATTGCTGTTCAGCCTTTGCTTCTAGAAGGGTTGCACCAAGTTCCTTATCCATGATGCGCAGGTTGGGAAATAATCTGATCAGTGAGGGTCTGACTGGTTTGATACCCAATGATTATGTGAATGGACCTCTGCAGTTCAAGAACAGTGATCCAATTTTCCCTAGTCTACCTCTCAATCAGCAAGCACAGCTATCACAGTAATTTCCGACACTTCCATACTACTAAATGAGGCTGCAGCAATAGATCCTCAACCGATTCTCTACCAGGTAGTGAGAACAGGCCCCAATTGTGCACATTTCTGAGGGTTCTTGTGATCTATAGGGGTCCAACTGCTGGGATAGGGGGATAAGAATCAAAGTTGTACAAACCCTTTAAGTTCAGAGGCGCCCGGCTTAATGGCTCATTACGGAAACCATGTACTCGTAAACAAATGATCATTATTATCCTTATTAAGTCTTAAGCACACTTGTAAAAACAGCCCAGAACTAGTCGCTACCATGCAATCATCGGACCTTCAGCAGGATGAGGGGGGGGGGCAATCCTACATCTTTTACAGTCTTCAGGGATGAACAGCTGGTTAACTACTTTGTAGGTGAGAAAATGGCAGGCATTGCAAAGTCAAAAACAGGGGCAGCTCCTGCCACTTATTTATACAAACAGAATTTGGCAAGACCTGCTCATAAGAGCGCACTTTCCACATTCATCACATAACTTGGACCTTCGCAGCTTCTATACTGATGGTTATGACATCAATTTGTTAAGCAGCTGCAAAAAAATATACACCGACCGATATAACATACTCGGGAACTAGAAATCCATTATATCATAGCAACAGGATCCTAAATGGTGGTCATATACGTGTAAAGCTGCTCCGCTTATAGTCTATATCACTGATAGCTTTTTACACCACCGTTTCCATCTCGAGAAGTCCCATAGACCTACAATTCCGTTCCCAAATATCAAAAATGGAAGACTTGTAATTGGTGGGGAGTACAACAAATGAACCCTCAATTATTATACTTAAGATTACCAAGGTTCGGATTGTTGGGACCTAAATTATCATTAGAGGCCAAAATCTTGTTTACACATCTTTATGGCATATCCACGCGATTGTCTCATAGTTGGCAGTCCCATTCACTGACCACAAAAATACTTGATGAAATATCGACATCCAGACCTAGTAATAGGTAGCCCTGTACACAGCTTACAACAGAAATTATTCAGAGTTGCTAAACTTTTTTTGCAGTTTTTAATTTTCAACATTTCAAGAGGAGCTTTAAAAATACAGATGTTAAAAGCCGGTAGCATAGGGCAACATGCCTGTTTACTTGGCTAAATGAGAAAAATGTATTTAATGGGGAAGGATTAGATGTCCCTCAATTAAAGGCCTCCTCCTAGGGCCCTTCAAAGTCAATGGGGCACATTTACTTACCCGGTCCAGTCGCGATCCAGCGGCGGGTTCTCCGCGCTGATTCGGGTTCTGCTGGGATTCACTAAGGTCCGTGCGCCGATATTCACCAGGTGTCGCTGCTGCGCCGAGGTCCGCTGGAGTTCACCTGCTTTTTTCTGGTGTATGTGAGTGCTTGATCTTGCGACACAAATGGGTTTTTAAATTCTGCGGTTTTTCCGAATCCTTCGGGTTGTCCGGTGGCCACGCCCCCGATTTCTGTCGCGCGAAAGTCAGCGCGATTGCGCCAAAAATTGATCGCGTGCGCCACAATTCCGTGAAATACAGCGCAAAGAGGAAATATTCGGGAAAAACCCGACGGATTCGCGGCTGCGGACCCTTAGTAAATGTGCCCCAATGAGTCAGGTTGATACACCATTAATTTCATTACAATATCCCTAACCTAATCTCAGCCTTGAGTGTCTAAACTGGCGGGCGACCAGGCTGCTTTGTGCCAAGGTTTAGAGTCAAGATGAATCGAGGACACGAATCACAGAAAATGTGTAATACCGTCTAGGAATTCAAGGTCAGACTGTTTAGAAAGGGTGGAGGGTAGTAAAATACTTAGTGTTTTTGTACCGAATGAGAATTTAAGACGAAAAAGCGAGGTTGTTTAAACAAGATACACAAGTCAGGCCAGAACCTTAGGAGTCCTAAAACGTCAAAATTTAACCCCATCTGAAATATGCAACAAGACCACACAAACTGCAGTGCCTTAAAGGAAACGGTCACTACACTAAATGTTAATGTTTATACCGAGTACTAGACAAATCAAGAAGATAACAAAACCTCTTCCCGTACACAGAAAATATATCCAATTTTTGAAGGGTGCATTTCATCGGAGGACACAATCTGCCTATACTTTCCAGGCAACACATTACTAAACAGCAGCAATTCCTAAGATTGGCCACAAAGCGTTATCCCTTTTAGGGACTGTACTAGTCTTAGAGAAAATCATTTTAAGATTTACAGATCTCTTCTGTGTTCAGCTAAAAGAGTAATATTACAGTAACAGACATGCTTTAAAAAGCCATAGAAACACAACTGGCCATAAAAATCTTCCGGAGTCCAGAATTAATTCCCAAAGTTGTGTTTAACAGAATTATGAGAAGACAAGCTGTGTATATATATATATGTATTGCTAGGAGGCGTACACTCTGCACAGCTCCTACATAGTCTGAATACTAGAGCAGCAGGACAATAGATGCGGGAACACGTCCATGGCGAGCTGGCCGGGCGTCACTGCTCCTATAGTTTAATATTCCCTTCGTCAGCCATGTGCAACGTCGTTCACAGCTGCCTTTACATTACTTTTATGGGCAGAGACTAAAGATAAGCTTCCCTTGTAATTATCCGCCGCACCAGGTCTCTGGTACCAAAGGCTCCAATACAAACGGCTGGGCCTGGTAAGTTGATGCGGTTGCAGACAAAAGCTCTTCGCGGAGGTAGCACAAGAGCTTATAGTTCATTTTCAGGTTTTATCCCAGCTACACGTCTGTAAAAAATAAAGAAAGTATAATCCATTTAAAAACCAAACTCCCCAACGTCCAGCTCTATTCAGAGACGATTTACTAAAATCAGATTCCAATTCAACGTCCTACTGAATAAAACGCTGAAGCCCCCAGGATGAATAGACATTGCCACCCAATTAGATCAGAATGGGAAGGCTGGAGGGGCTTTGTGTGCGCCTGATAATAGCAAGCCTCTACCCTAGAGATCCGGCCCAACAAAGGCCTGTGTGAAACAAGCTTTGAAGACACAATAACATTCCTCTGCTGAGTTTCAAGCCCCGCGGGCTCAGCAGCGCCAAAAACAGCCACTCGCTCTTCCGTACTGAAGCACATTCCTAACCAGGAGTTCAAAGGCCTGCGAGATAACATGCCAGAGCTGCACCTCTCTGCTGGAACATTAACCTGTTCAAAGCAGCGCCACGTAATATGTGACATCAGAATTCACTCCATCCCCAAATACTATTTTACTCACCTTCCAGAAAGTTACTACTTATTTGCAAGCCAAAACTAAAAAAAAAGTTTTAATCCATCGACATCACCGCAAAGTCAGCTGCAATCATACGGTCACGAGGAGACAAATATATATTTGGCTTAACCACAGTGACGTCACTGGGGAAGGGGGCACATATTTGTTGCCCTTTGGCTGCCAGGGAGGTTAAAGGAAATCTACCATCAAAATTAAGCACTGATAAACCAGGGACACTTACTCATGGATTCAGGGAGCGTGACTGTGGTAATCTTCTTATATTTGTTTTCCATTGCCTCCCGACTTTTAAAATACACTTAAAATTATGCTAATTAGCCTTTGATGAACTCTGCTGGGCGTGTCCGGAGCCCCTCAGTGCTGTAGTGTCACAGGATGTTACAATGAGCAGAATGTTTCACCCTCCCTCTGCCTGAGTAATATAGCTGCAGCAGGAAGTGCATGTGGAGGGGAGATCTGCTCTGCTCATTGTAACAATTCGTGAAAAGGCATCACTGAGGGGCTCTGGAAACCGCCACCAGAGCCTCTGAGGCTCATTAGCATAATTTTAAAAAGTTAATCTTCAAAGGAATGAGGCCATGGATAAATATAAGATTACCACAGTGACGGTGCCTGCATCTATGAGCAAGTGTCCCTGGCTAACAACTCAAGAAATGAAGCCCAAACAGATGATCGCAATGTAAAATAACACAGGCTGAGGTCATTTTCTTTAGGACAATGCCCTGGTGGGTGGAGGGAGGTCATTAGAGACCAACTACTATATTATGTGGTATTAACAAGACTGGAAGATATGCGGCAGAACATGTCTAATCCTCAAACTGACTATTCAGAACAAAGAAAAACAAGTTCTATAGGGGCGGCCACGGTCAACACAACACTTGGTTTTTGACAGCACCAGCATCTGTTTTTTTTAGGCTATAAAAATAGAAAGCTGCAACGCTGCATGGTCATGGGGTAAGAGGCGATTGTGGCTCCACCTTATTGCTCTAAAATAATGTTGTATGAACACAGAAGATAACGGAAACCCTTGGGGTTTTTCCTGTAATGTACCTAACAATGTAAATGGGTTCCTCACAACATCATTTTTTTTTGGAAATAGATTTTTCCAATGTTTAAATATATTGCTATTCTTCCAAACCCAATCTCCTCCCAAATCCCCACTTTGTGCAGTGAATTATTCTTCGTTGGTAGACAAACTCCTCTGGCAGTGGATTATGTCCTCCTGGAACAAAGGATGAATACTTCTTTCTTCCAACATCCGGACACCACAATATGCGTAACAGTGTTGGACAGCCCCTCCAAGTATGGCCACCTTAAGTAGACGGCTACTCTGGACAAGGATATCGGGCCTCGGAGTATGCCGAAGGCATGAGTAGGAGGGTACGGTCTTTTATCACATACACAGTTGTTAAAGCTTTTTCAAAACGTCATAAAACAAGGAGATCTATAAGAGGAAGAACTTGGTTGTATGTGAAGACCCGGAGCTCAGTTCGAAATTTTGGAACAAATCATAGCGGATGTTCTGTTTGAAGGTGTGCGTCTGCCGACTCCAAGAACAGACCTTAAGTGATCTTCCCAGCAGATTATTAAGAGATTAAATCTTTTCATATCTGTGGTAGTAGGTACTGCTGCTGTCTGCCTGACAAACCCTTTGTAGTGATGAGGGATTTTCTCCGGCATCTCAGACATTGTGCTAATTAGGTAACTGCAGGTGGGATGCAAATCTGCAGCTGGCTGTCAGCATCGGCAAGAGAGGATAAAACCAGTGAAGCCTGGCACACGTGTAGCAGGAACAGACAGGCACAACCACCCAGCAAATCGGACTTGTTGACTAGTAAAGGCTTGGTGCCAATGCATCAGCTGGACATATGGGATTAAGGGGGCACACTGCACTCCAAGGAGTCTCTTGCACCCAATATATACGACCCCAGGTGGACAGTAATAGCCGCTAGGGAACGACGAGTGATCACTATTTCCAATAGCCTAAATACTGGCCTACTAGGTTCTTCTACCTGTATAAAAATCTTGCAATAATAACCTTCTTGCTTTATCTCCATGAAACGATATGGATGAGCTCAACGCTGTCACGAAATTTCATATGCATATAAAGTAGCAATAATCAACGATTCATGTTACATAATAATAATTCTTTACATAGCGCCTACAGTTTACGCAGCGATGCACAAAGCATGGAAAATTACATAATTAAAGGACTGAGGCTTAAAGGTTAAAAAAAAAAAAAAAAAAAAAACCTTGCCGACATTTTACCTTTATAAAATCTTACACAGATTTTTCATCACAGTAAAAACATTTCCTGGGAAGAAAAAAAAAAAATTACACACAAAAAGAGAACATCTCGCAGCTACTTTAAGGATAAATCTCTCAAGACATCTTCCGAGTTAGTGACCTAGATATGTCACGTTTCATCAGAAAATTGCGCGTCAATACATCGCCGAGCTCCTCGGCAAATAAAGTAAACAAATGAAACGCTCATTCCCATCTCACAAGAAATTAGAGATTTATGTCGCAGAGGGCAGTTTCCGGGGACATGACTTTAAACGACACAATTTACATCCAGCTTCTAGTGCACCGAGCCAGAGAAGGCGAAAAATACAACGCCGAACATGACGGAAGTATAACATTCCTGTAATGTTCCTGCACTCTAATGGAGAAAAAAAAAAAAAACAAATAAAAGCGATCAATCACAGTTTCAACAATTCTGGACATGGTAACACTAAAGCCTATACCCACTCAGAAGCATCAACCAAGAGGATATACTCGGTATGGATGTTAAAATTAATTCTTGGGGTGTTACAGAAAACTTCTCAGTCTCCCAAGGATGACAATGGATTGAACACGGGAAATCGTATAACCTTTTACCTTTCAAGTCTTTCATATTTTTGGAATTACAGTATACATGAAGAATTATATACATATTTTGTAAAAGACAACCTTGGTGTTGCCTCATTTCCAATGAAAATTCTATCCTATTTCACACGCTGAGCAAATTACCCCCTTTCTCCTGTGTGGTGAAGAACTTAATCATTTTCAAAAGACCTTAACAATGCTTTGTGCGAGCGGGAATAGCCAGCCCAAGGCAGAAGATTACCTATAAGCCTATAAGATAGAGCATTAGACCCATCGCAGCAGAGCATCAGGGACTGCAGTTTGGCGTTATCCTTTCCCATAACAAATCCTACCATTACCACGCAAAAACAATCCATCGTGTGGCTGAAGGTTCGCGGCGACCCCACCTAAGCCTAACCCCACATAGAAGATGTAGATCCTCAATGCCAACTGTGCAGCAGATTGCTCAATTTTGCCAAAGGTCACTCTCCGGCCCTTCTACAGTATGAGCCACAATACAAGCTGCTTCAAGGGGTCAGCTTACACAAGGTTCCCATGGGAAAGGGTCTAGAATATTTGCTAAAAGTATCAAGTGTTACCGACGGGGAAATTCCCCTTTAGAAAATGACTTTTTACTTTTGGCAATAATTGGTTCCCATTTCTTTTGGTCACTACCTATATTAAAAAGAATTATCATCATCACAGGAAGAATTACATGGAAAGGTGGATGTTGGGGTACAACTCCTCCACAGAAGTGCGCTTCCCAGAGAAGCCAAAAACTATCGAAGAGCAATTTCTTTAAGTCTACGTGAATGTATGTTTTTTTTCATCATGATACAGTCAGTGAGCAAATGATGTTACTAGCTTAATCTACACATATGTACGGCAGTATACAGTGCACAATCATATGGAACACCTATTTTAAACATTCCCATAGACTTTGTACGGGGCGCTTGGAACGAACCTACAGGAACATTTCCCTCCATATCTAATCTGCAGTTACTGAACTGAACTGCTGAAATGTCAGGCTCATACACATGTACACATTACAAAGGCAAACAAACTATACGCAATGTCAAATAATTAATAATAATTCCTTTATTTATATAGCGCACACAGATTACGCAGTGCTGCACAGAGCTTTCCAAATCAGTCCCTGTCCCCAATGTGGCTCTCTATCTAATCAACTTACCAGTATGTTTTGGAGTGTGGGAGGAAACCGGAGGACCTGGTGGAATCCCACACAAACACGGAGAGAACATACAAACTCTTTACAGATGTTGACTCTGGGACTTGAACCCAAGTCCCCAGCGCTGCAAGGCTGTAATGCTAACCACTAAGTGCAATGTAGTGAGAAAAATCCCATAGATGCCAATGGGAATGTTCACATTTCCACAAAACAGTAGTGAAAATGACGTATAGCGAGAAAAAAAACTAGCGAGCACGTATTATAGGCCTAGTCTATACGCAAGCTATGCTGCTAGTGAATAGTCTTTTGGCAAGCTTTCTACTAAGGTCTGTGCAATATGGTACATTTTTCTGCGGGTCACAAGCCATCCCAAATAGATGGAGACACGACCAGAGACAACCTGGTCTGCCTTTACATAAACCATTTGTGTTACCCATCACTGTGGAGCCTTATAGCAGTAGCTTAGAGGAATATTTCTTCCCTTATAGTGTAGAGTTAATCCATTCATGATTCCAGACAGTAGAAAGCATTAATAATTCAGAGGATACACACCGTCTGGCACAACATATAAAAAGCTACGTAGTAATGAAGCTTTACTAGATAAACAGTAGCAAACTGAGTTTCCAGAGAGGATTGCATTCCTCCATGAGCTCCGCAGCCCGAGTCCTTTTCACAACATCCTCTGGAACAATATTTTGTTGGCAAAACTGAAAAAGTGTTTAAGAAGAACGCTTGGACAGTAAATATTTTATGGAGACGAGCACACGAAAAAAAGATTACATGCATGCAGTCCCAATTTGGGTGCGACATTTGGGACCCTCACCAATCGCTGGTGTCCATAGCGTTAACTGAACCCCAAGTCTTTCCCTGCAACACAGCACCCTACACAACCAACTTTACCGTGAAAAAGAAATACCTCTTTAAAAGTCTTAAAGGGATTGCTTAAAGGCCACCTCATAAATCCACTGATGCAATGGCAAAGGTAAATATGAAGGAGGCCACAAACTTGCCTCAAGACACAAGCAGAGGCTAATTTAATGGTTGTGCCAAATATACCTTATTTTACAGAAAATCTACTATCGAAATCCATCAGGATAAACCAGGGGCACTTATAGATAGACCCAGGCACCGTGACTGTGCTAATCTTCTTATATTTGTTATCCATGGCCTCCTTCCTTCTAAAATAAACTTTTAAAGTTATGCCAATGATCCAGAGGGGCTCTGATGAGCATTAGTGATGCCCTTTATCTGATCGTCTCTCCTCATTGTAACAACGAAAGAAAAGACATCACTGAGGGGCTCTGGAAACACCCCCAAGAGCCCTCGAGCTCATTAACATAATTTTAAAAGCTGATTTTAGAAGGAAGGAGGCCATGGATAAAAAAATAAAAGATTATCACAGTCACAGTGCCTGTATCTACAAGTAAGTGCCCCTGATGGTAGATTTCCCTTTCCTTAACTTTTCTCCTCCACCGGCCACCAGTCCATTAGCCCCATATACCCCTGCAAGTTTATAGTTTGTATGTCACAGACGCTCCATGCATAAGAAAACCACTTGTTTCATTTGTAACTTTTGGGAATCATTATGCATGACGTTATTAAACATAAACCCAAATCACATAGCAATAGCATCCCCAAGAAAGGATAAAAAGAAAGCAAAAGCTCTTTGTGTTGAGAAGATGTGAATGAATTCATAGCCGCGCTGTTGCTTTAACAATATAACAGAGGTCTGGGAATGGAATGACATTCCTGTGGTTTAATTAAGTAAAAAAAAAAAAATACTCTGCTAGATTGGCCTGAACATGGGAAACTGATATACCCTTCTCAGCAGTCAATCACTACTTTAGCCTTTTGCTGGTTTGGAAAGAGAAAAAGTGTCTGGCCTATGAACAGAGGCTCCAAACTAGAAGACTGCAAGCTACACAACACGGTGAGAAACACCGCACGTGACAGGTTCCCATCCATCCAACATTCAGCAGAAGTGGAGAAAGCACAAGAGATCCACAGCCATGTCAGAAGCTACGAGCCCGTGAAGAGACATCATGGCCACGTAATGCAAGAAACTCATGGTGATGTATTGCACCAGATTACATGAGTACAGGACGCCAAAGGCGGCAAAATGGAAAACAACAACATACCTAATGAAATGTGCACATACTTAGCCGATCGCTCAACCTTAGGGAAAGCAGGGCCCCTGGGATTGCAGTGGTCTTAGCAGTGAGACCCACAAGAATCAGCTTGTTATCTGCCATCCTGTGTGTATGTACTTACAATTGGCCAATCATCTGGCTTTGAAGAAAAAAAAAAAATTTGGGCAATATTGAGTATTGCCCAAATACAGTCTACAAAAACGCTCGCCAAGAATGCTACGATTATTCTGGAGAAACAACTCCTTACATATGGAATGGGATACCTTAAACAGCCGATGCAATATTGTAATGTTGGATCCATAGTCACTCTGCTCCAAACAATACGCAACTCTGCATCACAAACGGTTAACTTCTCTTCTACGAAATTATTTAAGAGACTCTTCCAGGACGGCTTCTGTCTAAAGTTTTCATTTTAAGCGGGAAAGTCACTTTCAAAACTTAAAAGGGGTTGTCCACATTAAGCACAGTACAGCAAATATTTTTTGTGCAACAAAGTTATGAAATTCTCCAATATACTTTCTGTATCAGTTCTTCACGGTTTCCAAGATCTCCGCTTGTGGTCATTCAACAGGAAGCTTCATCGTTTACTTCCTGTAGATAAACGCTGGTCCATGGTCATGTGATGTCACACAGGTGCACGGCTCATTATAACACACAGTGTAATCAAAGCTGTGTGATGCTAAGGAGCCTGGACATGAAGTGAACAATGAAGCTTCCTGTTGCCTCACAGCAAGCAGAGATCTAGAAAAACATGAGAAATTGATAGAGTGTATATTGGAAAGTTGAATCTCTTTTTGTTAAACAATAAGAATTATTTGCTGTAATGTGCTCAAAGTGGACAACCCCTTTAAGGCAGCACTGTACTCTCCCAGTAATGTGCAGCATAAGATCACATTACCTTACACGACCTTAGCAAAGGTTTATTTTTTTTTATTTTTTTTTACTGATGCCACAGTGACCATTATTTTATACAGCAGTAGATCTGTTTACCCAATACAGATTGCGATGTGAGGTCTCAAGCAGAATTTGACCCAGATAAGTTATCAATGGTTATAAAGGGCATTTCATGTCTGATAAACATTGACACATTAACAACAAGTCCAAACTCTAAGCCAGTTGTTTGCTGGGTCGCAATTTTCAAAGCCGGGTCCAAAAAAAAAAAAATTACCGCCTGAAGGTGCCGCTTTGTTCCATGTGGACACAAACATGAGACTGTTTAACCACGGAGGACACCGAGATGACAAACACGTCACCTTCTTAACCGCCTGATCCAAATATATTTTCCTCCAAAATCAACACGGCAAGAACAAAACCATCAATATAAAGCAGCCGTCTACAGCGCTATGCTGGGGCAGGGGTTTGGCTCAGAGCGTGCACCCGTAAACATCCATTCCCTCCGTATCAGACACAAAAAGCAGACAGGGTGTCTCCTCGGCGCGCGCTGTAAAAGCACACACCTGCCGGCGGCCGCAGCACATGCAGCTAGACAGGACGCCTGCTTTTTCCATGTTCGTGGAAAGTGTGTGGGACTTAGTTTTTGGTCAATGACAAAAACGGTGAACTAAAGACAGGGGGGCTAAAGAAAACCAGACTAGGCAGTGAAAGGGTTAAGAGAGGGCGCTCTATAGCGCCAAAAAAAGAAAAAACACTGCAGGATCACACGTGGGGACAGATGTGGAGGGCTGTTTATCCAACTGTGGAAGGGCTTTTTGTTGCCAAAAGTGCTTACAACAGGTGAAGCAAATGATGCTTCCTCCAGGTCTTAAGACATAAGAAATGAGCAGATTTGGGAGAAGGAAGAGTAAACACACTGACACACAGAGGAGCATGCTGCTGCCAAAAGGCTATGGAGAGGTTTGGGGGGTTAAGCGGATGTGTGCTAATAAGAAGGAAGAGAGGGCGGGATGGAAGCAATGAGCCCATGAAATGACAGATTCCCACGCTCTAATTTGTTCATTCATAAGGCTCCGCTGGTCCACAAAAGATATGTACACGATTTACTACACCATCATCAGCAGCACATTACCTACCATGTGTCCCCAGGTGCAGAATATCACACACCGTCACTTTAAGAGTTCACATCACAACTATGTAACGCTTTCTACGGTGACACATTGTATCACAAAAACAGGAGGATATTCTAATCAGAAACGCCAAAAAGCCGCTATTAATTACAGCGAATAATTGACTACAGCGGAGAATAAAACAATCACATTAGTGATGGGATTTCCTGTAATTGGGTTTCCTCCGTGCAATTAAATTAATAAGAGAAGTGACATGATTTCAAGCTAAACCCATTAGGATTTCATTTTAATAAACTCCTGGAGCATCAATAAGACCGATCTTAAGGGACCTGGTGAAGTGCATGAAAGTCGAGCAGTCTGGGCTTTAAGTTATCAAACATGAAAACATGTCAAACACATCCCAATGGGGTGAAACCAGAGCGTATCAAGAGGGGGGCAACCTAATATTTTAGGATCGACTTCTCGCATGTTTGGTAGTGGTCTAGAGTCAGACACAAAGACGTGAAACAAAGAGCACAGGGTCTAATGACCGACTGCTCCTCACTACATCCCATCTGTGAGCACATGGCACAGAAGTGACATTTACAACCTCATTCTGTTACCTCTAGATACCAAGGCCGTGAGGGTAACGTGCTACCAACAGGCAAACAAGATTCCTGACCTCTAGACATGAGCAGCACAGAACACACAAGGCAAACAACCCGCACTGCTCTACATGCCTCACCCTGGCAAAATAACACGTGGCTTCAGTACAGGAACTTCCTACAGAAGAGAGAAGGTTACCCTCTGCAGCATAGGAGAATAGACGCTCTGCTACAATGAACATGCAGGAGTAAAGAGTTCTCCACAATATAGAAAACAGAGGTAAAATATACAACTCATTCACAGCAGATCAAAGACATCGATCAACTGGATAATCCTGCCCCACCTTCAATGACCTCTGTCACCACATGTACAACTGTGAAGCTTGTACAACGTGTCCCATTACTGATCAGTTGACAAAGTTCTACCTGCAGGAGTGACACATACAAGGCAAACAAAAAACACTGGATTGTGCAACTATAGACATTGGCATTGAGTATCAATTAGCAAAGAGTGAATAAAAATAAAGAATAAACCTACTACTAATAAATGGAAAACAAGATAAGCAATCAGTTTACCTGCAAATATGTACTACAATTTCAATCCTATTCTCACACATGGACACTGGGAGTAGGACATTCTTACTACTTGGTTGCAGAACAATAACTTTGAGTACATAAACAATGCCCAACAATCACAATATACTACCCCTCTGGAGTTTTATAGATGTTATTACCTACCTTCTGTCTCTGCCTGACTCCTGCGTTCATCCAACTTGTGGAAAGTGATGCTAGCGTAAGCACTTGGATCATCTGAGGGGTGGGTGATCCCAGTCTGATGAGGGTTACAATGTTCCAGGCCACTTAAATCTTTAACTAGATCCAAATCAATGTAGTTGAGGCCATTATGATGATGATCTGAAGGTTGCTGTGACTCTCTCCTAATAGACTCTCCAGGCCTTAGCCAGACGTTCTCAAATGAAGCAGAACTATGTCTCTTTACATCATCTCCAGAAACGGGTCCAGCACTTACTCTGGCTGTGGTAGGGGTAGAAGAAAAGGTCTCTGAGCTGTGTCGCCTCCTGCCCTGTGGGTCACCTGCCCTGACAACTTTGGCACTCTGGTTGCGGTTTGGGCTTAGGCTGACACGGGTAAATGCGCTTGGGCCAGTGCCCTGGCCCAGGAGAGAGCAGGTTGTTTCTGTTAGGCTTGTATTTGTAGAAGGTTGTGGAGCAGGCAAGTTATCGGGGACTCCACCAATTGTCATTTCTGCATAATTGCTGTTACAAGATGGAGAAATGGGTTTGGGAGTGGTCCTAGCAGGTGGCAATTGACTGTAGTCTGAACAAAGAGAACCAAGCTGCATGCTCATATAGTCCCGCTGCATAGGTTTTGCCCGAACAGGTGGGCGACTAGTACATACGTCTGTGGAACACACAGTACTGACAGGTTTACATAAAGCGTAAGCATTTTTTGCCCTCCAGTGCTTGAGGTCCATGTTCATGTATTCAGACAAGTTTTCTCTCTGAGGAACAACTCTACTCTGCACATAAGAAGGTAAATGCACTGATGAGATTAATCCTCCAGGAAACATTTTTTCATTGAACTCTATGTTCACATACTCTCCAGGGCTTTTTGGCTCTGGAGGTAAAGCAGGTTCGCGAGCCCTAGGCAACGTGCTGGCCTTACTACTGGTTTCTAAGGACAACCGCGTGGGCCTGGTCAATCTGCTGCTCCTCCCTTGGAGAGTAATTTCACTCTTCCGGCTCTGCTGGGTTTCTTGTCCTCCAAGACTGTCACTGCTTGTGGAAGAAGAGGATGACTCCTCAGTGTACAAAGGACGACCTGAGTTTACAGATATGCGCGAGTGGCCATCTTCATTCTTCCGGTGGACATGCTTAAAGGACCTTGGCAAAGAAAAGTAAGAATAGACAGGTTTGGATGGCTCTTCAACAGTGTTCAGATAGCAATCAGGAGGAGTGCTTGTAGTTGAACCACTAGCAGGCGACATATTTATATAGTCACTGCAAGCCAATTTTCCATCATTGCTCTCAATGGACAACTTTGGGTTGGCACCATTTGTCCAAATTTTGCTATAGTTACAGCTGTCTGGCGAGCAGCTGCC
The DNA here is from genome assembly GCF_040894005.1 of Engystomops pustulosus. Classification (NCBI taxonomy): domain Eukaryota; kingdom Metazoa; phylum Chordata; class Amphibia; order Anura; family Leptodactylidae; genus Engystomops; species Engystomops pustulosus. Next base: position 173,351,407 of record NC_092413.1, on the reverse strand, counting down.
ACTTGGAGACATCATCATATAGCCATTGGAGTCCACCTCTGTATGTCTTCTTGGGTTAATAATCTGCTGTGGGGCAGACACACTCTTTGGACTCATGGGCATGTAGTCACCATTTTTAGTAGGCACAGGAGCAACACCTGGTGACATTGGCATATAGCCATCATCGCTGTGGTTTGGTCTGTTATTTTCCAGGTGGAGATCTAGGCACTCTTCTGGATATGAGTAAGTGGGCACAAAAGCAGAGTGCCTAAAGGATGAGAGGCGCAAGGGATAAGAAGGCATCATCTCAGTGTATTCCTCTATTGATGACTGAGAAGGGGTCTTCTGATGGGAAACAGTAGGCGGGGATGTACCTGAGGAATGAGTCCTCTTTCTGAACACTTTGTCAAGGTCAGAATTCTCGTCAACCCTACTTGACAGGTACCTCTGTGGTGTGCTTCTCTGTATAAGATTGTTGGATTTACCCATGCTGATGTAGTTGTTCAAATCTTCTTCTCGAGCTGGAGGCGTGTGCCCTAAAGAATCCGGAGTAACACTCCGGAAGGAGCTCCGGAAATCACATGGACTGGATCCATACTCATCAGAAGAAATAAAACCACCATCGCTGGGGGACCCTGAAACAGAGGCACTGGATCTCCGAGGACACAAGCAGTCAGAAGTGGAGCCATGCCCACTGGTGCTGCTAGATGATAAACTTACAGGACTTGTAGCAGAGGGTGAGCAACGACTTGTCGGCATGGGAATGGAGCGACTATGGTTAAGAGGTGGGTGAAGCCGAGAACTGCCTCTATGCCGATGCGACTGGGCCCTACTGGCACTTGGGCTGACTGGACTACCATCCATTGAGGCAGGCCTTGACATTGTACCTTCTCCATCGCTTGAAGCTCGAACCCTGAATGAAGATGAAGACCCATGTTTACCAGTTCCTCCTGCGGGAGATGTGGCCGTAACACTTTCTGTACGAGGTCTCCGATTCAGCCCTACTTGGCTTGGTGGAGGATGATTGAGGTGATGCCTCCTGAGAGGCACCGAAATAGGGTTGGAGCAATTAGAAGAAGACTGACTTTTACTACGAGGTCGAAATTCATCACTCAATGCTTTCATAGCTTCAAGGATGGTCTCGTGCATATTCTGCGCCACAACAGAATCATCCACCTGCATCCAAAATTCACCAGCCCCGGTAACTGCAGAGCGTCCAACTTCAATAAAGAAGAAATTTTCCGAATGTCCACAGCGGCGGATGTTCATGAGCTGCAATACTACAGCGGCGGCATCTGAGTTAAGTTTAACCAAACTGATTGTTCGGTGGGTCAGGCACAAGCGGTAGATTCCAACAAGATTTTTAATCTGCCCCAAACCCTTTGGCTTCATGATGACTTGCCACACTTCCTTGAAGGCCAGTCCAGGGGGGGTGATTTCTCCATAGACATCCTCTCCATTGACTCCATCATGGACCCCATTGGCAGCTCCTTCACTGTAATGATGGTGTTGATGGGTCTTGCCCCGATTATGCAGGTCCACTAAAGCTTGATACCAGCCCTCCTGTTCTTGTTCACAGTCAGCAGCAATGGCAAAACACTCGTCTTTCGTGTAGAGGGCAACTAGATGTTTGTTCTTAGAATCCGCCCTCTTGTTGATATTAAAGCAGCTTTCCAGTGGAATGGACCTTTTTGGGGCCCCAGATTTGTGCCTCCACTTTTTCTCGTTCTCATAATATTCCAGACGGGCTAAACCCGTCTCGCTGGCTGCCCGGAGCACGAAAAATCTTTTGTGCATGCTCTTAGGTTTCCTAAGGTAGCCCACCTTCTTGACATCAGAGAAGTTCTCTTGAGGTGGAGGGTCTGTGGGGCTGGCCATGGTACCAAAGTATAAATAATAGGAACCAAAAAAATAATAATAATAAAAAAAGATTATAGTCCTGGTAAATAGAGTCAATAAGCAGATTCACAGATCATTCAGCACCACTGAGGAGGGGAGGGAAAGCCGCAGTAATGTGCAGCAGGAGGATCACTACACTTTGCAGAGTTGTATCAAGAAATCCACAGAGGAGCAGAGCCCAATGTAATCCTGTGCACACCCCGGGAGCCGCAGCGCCGACTGCATGGCTCTGCCGCACACTTCTCCTGCGGGTCTGGATGGAGGCAAAGCACCGCTGCGGTATCTGGGCAATCAGTGTGAACTCGGCTTAGTCCTCCCAGCGGGCGGCAGCGAGCACGCAGCCCTCCAATGTCACTGCAGGGAGGGGATCACTGTCTCCGTGTGTCCCCATTCAGTCCCATCGCGTCGCAGTAAGTGGCATCTAATGGAAAGCAGAGGCAGGCGGCTGCGGCGGGAGAGATGGCTGCTCAGGGGAGAGCTGCTGTGGCCAGGAGTTGACAGAGTTTCTGCCAGGCTTCCTCTCTCCCCCCACCTCTCCTTGCGAAATAAACCAAAACAAGCTGTGTCTGTGTCTGAGTTCCCGGGAGCGCAGGACCCGCCCCCTTCTCCCTCAGCTCCCGCCGCCTCCGTCTCCCTCACAGCAACACGTGACGCTCCAACAGCAGCAGCAGCACCACACACACTGCATGGAGCAGCCGCGCTCAATCTATCCTGCTGCCCTCCCTGCGCTAAAGCCACGCCCCACTTTACATTACTACTATTGAGAGGCGAGGAGGCGTTGGAGCACCATCCCGCCACTTCATTGGTCAATCCTTCTTGTCAATCTTAACTAGGGCGCTACGCCTCTCTTCCAGGCAAGAGGGTTGGTTGAGGCGTGGCGTAGTAAAAAGGCGTAGACGCCATTCAGTTGTATGTTATTTATGAAAAGTGAATGTATGGACTCCTTGTGTCATACACATGTAGCGGAGGACCTGCGGGGATTTACTATACACAATACAAATAATAAAAAGTGGCCCGGGCTGTGTCATGTCTGTCAATACTTACATTTACACCACGTTCACACTGGGCATTTCACATCGACATAAAAAAAGCATTAAAAAACAACATGTTTTTATTCCCTGTATTGCTGCACTGTTCCATAAACAGCAGAATTTAAAAATATGAAATTATAATACAAAACCCTGCACGTCTGCATTTCATAGTCTGCAGCGTGTTGTGTGAGGTGCCGCAGCAGAAAACAACCTGAAATGAACTGCTGCTGTATCTGCACCCTCCCCCCAGTGCAATGCACAGAGGAAGCCACAGCAAAGGCACAGCCGCCATCCACCTCCCTGCAAGGGGAAACCCTTACAGCAGGAAATCTATTCTACCTGTATAGATTTATATAATCCCATAGATCTGGATGGAACTCGCACAAATCTGTGTGCTCAGTGCAGAAACGCAATTATTTACATAAATGGAAGCGATAGAAGGTTGCAAAAATTCAGATGTGAATATATACTAATACAGAGCAAGGGAAGCCTCAGGGATGTCCATTTATTCTAAATAGGAATGTGAATCGGCCTTGTCTTGGTCTTTTGGACTGGTTTCTATCTACAAAAACATGTTGACATCCAATGTAGAAAGGTGCGGCGATCAATGTGATTGAAAACATTCCTACAATCTACAGTATAACTTGTTTTACTATACGTGCACGACCTCAATATTTTCTTCACTGTCACTTCCTACTCAAACGTCAAACCAGTTTCAAGAAAATTGCTGTAGTAGGAATTTTTAAAACTCTATTTTTTTTAAGCATCTGAAGTACAGAGTACAAATGTATTAAAGGCTTGTGAATGGTAGGAAAACTTCTTATCCACCCTTCAGCACAACTTGCTGCATCTGTGCTGTAGAGTCATCATGCACACTATGTTACATAATCTTACACGGGATTGCTTCTTACATAAATGTTCAGTACATGTCCATGAAACAAACTGGATGCAAACAAATTAAAATGGATCTACGCCCTTCAGCACTGCATGTAATAAATCAAGCTATTCTTCATTAGATGCAAGTTCCCTGAGTAAGGGCTATTTAACACTGGTGTTACTTTGCACCTCTGTGGTTCAGTGATTTTCACGGATGCCTTACCGATCCATTGTTTTCATTGGGTGTTTTCACATTAGCTGTGATGCGGATCACAGAGGGCAATTAAAGTCTATGGATCAGAAAAAAAAAAAAAACGCTCATGACAGGTCCGTTTTTTCCACTGATGAGTGTGGGAAACCAGGTGTTATGTTTTCCAACCAACCTTCAGGGCGCGTTCACATGATGCGTTGCGTCATGTTTTTTGATGCGTTTTTGACCCATTCCAAAGGCTTCAGCCTTGATCACATGCTGAGGTAGCATTGCATTCCCAATGAGTTTGCTAAAACACAATGTAACCGCAGCATGTGATCAAGGCTGAAGCCTTAAGAATGCGTCAAAAACGCAACGCATCGTGTGCACATGCCCTCAGGGGTTATTTTTATAGACATGGAGACAAAACGGAAGCAAAACTGAGACTATTTTAGCTCAACTGACCCGCTATACAAATACCAGTGTGAATCCACCCTAACATTGTAAATACAGTGCATTACTTATCTTGCACTAAACTTGAGTTAGAGCATGAGTTTAATCTAGAGCTGCATTCACAATTCTGCATGCTTTGGGCCACTTGTCCTAAGAAAGATCTCATACAAGCACTGTCCTTTGATCCGATCCTATCTGACATAAAAAGCGGTGCGTACACTACTTTGATCAGAGTCATGCATGGAACTCTGTCATTAAAGTTAAAAAAACCTCACTACTGTCGCCCTAGTGTGGTCACTTTTTAACACGTGTTTCAAGCTATAAGCTGTGAAATCGGAAGTGAAATATGACACAAATTGGATGACTACAAAAGACAGATGGTTGGATACCTCTAGTGTAGGAAAAGGATCAAAAACAGACTATTTTCACTGAAAATCCTGACAGAATTTGGACAACTGGCCTTTGATCAAGAATCTATGTAGAGTAGTTTACTTATCTCTGCTGTATTGTAGGATTTTACCTAATTTATCTGACTAATGCCAAGTTTCTAAACTTTAAAGGCCATCTACCACCAGAATGAAGGATTGTATGTCAAAGAGCCTGAGGGGCTCCAGACTCCATAGGTATTACTGGAGCCTGGAGCCCCTCAGGCTCATTTACATACAATCCTTCATCCTGGTGGTAAATGCCCTTTAAATTTCAGCTCTGGACTATACTTGCTAATTTAGGATTATTAAGTGGGTTATCCTTACAAATGTAAATGTTATATAAAGTGAAATCAAACCCTTGTTCATGATAATCCTATACTCCCAGTCCTTGTTTAGCAGCATCATACCAATATAGCAACCACAGTGGTCACATGCCACACTTCTGCCATCAGTGTAGGTTACCTACCCATTGTGGTCATTTATTGACTGAAGGGGTCACACACACCAGGCTACCCCAGTGGAACCATAAGAGCATGGGAAAATGGCTTATAATTTGTGAAGCTGAATTTACCTGTTTTCTACCTAAAAAAGGTTTTACAAATTATGCAAATCAGCCTGAGGGGCTCTGGGCTCCATTGATGTCAGGTTCATTTTCATACTTAAAACCTTTTTCGGAAAAACAAGAGCTTAATAAACTAAAAGAAGAGCAGATCCTGCCAGCATGTAAGTGTGCTTTGTTTACAGTCCTTGATCCTGTAAACTGTAAGGACACTTGACTTACAGACGCCCCCTAGTTACAAACAGACCTCTCTGGCCACTGTAATTGTCTGGAGTTACAATTATAAAATATAGTTCCGACTTACATACAAATTCAACAAACCTAAAGAACCTATCCTGTATGTAACCTGGGGACTGCCTGTAACTATTCTAAAGCAATATATTTACAAAGTGATTGCAAATGTTATGATCTAATTATATCCAATGATGTTTATAAGAAGATAAAATAACATGCAATGTATTCTGTATTGTGATGTAGCAAATTAGCTTGTACACTACTGCCCCTTGCAACTGCCGAGATTGTTCCAATATACACCTCCTTCTGATCAACACATAATTCTGTATCACAAGATTCTAGCAACATACGTCTACTTTAATATTTGGAAAGATTTGCGCTCGCATAAACAAGGCCAATGTTTTACACATTGTTTAGGTTTGTTCTTACTTAAAAAGGAAGAGCAACCTCAGATAGGACAAATCATCTTTGCAGTATTTTATGAAAAATGTACTCCATGTGGAACACCAATATTCATTGATAAATTCATGAGAAACGCTTGACTTCCACAATGCACAACCTAGATTTAATGCTGCCATCTTTTGGCCACTTTTATATTACCCGCTGATCGTTGCAAAGTTAAAAACAAACTAGTAAAGATTGTATCTCATGCATTGTCATGTGCAGTAGTGTTTTCTTTTTATAATTTTTCATTTTATAAATTTAATTAACCATTTTGTACATTGGCAGAAATATTTTTTTTGTCTCTCTACCATTTGTATAATTTAGAAATTCTTATACAATAATACAGAATACTGTCCACGCAGGCGGCTATCCCTTTACTGTGTTTGTTACAAGATGTATAGGATGCCTTGCTTGTATGTTAATATATTGCACAGATATTTGGTGATGTGGTGTGTATGGTATTTTTGGAAAAGGTCAACCTGGGTGACAAATTGAGGGCACAACCTTTTGGCTCCAAGTTATCTACATAACAGCAGGAGGTAGATAACCATTTGCTATTTCGGGGGAAGGTTTGTGTCAGCTGTAGGTTCCATTGCCCAAGAACCCTTTGGTGATGTAACAGGGCAAATGATGCATAGGCTAGGGATTATATGAAATGGGCAGAATTTTTGCACAATAAAAAAGTTGTATATGTGCCGAGTATTTAATATAACCCTTTGATGAGTTTAAGTTCCCTTGAGGGATGCAGCTCTGAAACATCCAGAAAGAAGTATAAAGAGTTAAATATATATCCGAATTGGATGAGTTGTACACGTGGAGAAGTGACATCAGTTTAACAGTAACTAAAGGTAGTGTGTAGGTAGTAAGGACAACATAACTTCCTATCTAGGTCAAGATAGTAGTGCTAAGGATGATGCCACATGTGGCATTTTTGGTCAGTTTTTAAGCATGTGTTTTCAGTCCATTTAAAAATGCATGCATGCGTTTTTAAAATGCATCAGTTTTTTAAACATTTACCATATGTTTGGGTGCTTTGAACCAGTATATCTATTAAGATAAACAAGTTCAAAGCAGCCAAAGGCATTGTAAACGGTAACAAAACCCAGCATTCTTAAAAACGGACCAAAAACGCCCTAATGAATAGAGGAAGCCTGATAATGTTAAAGGGACAAGTTCTTGAGGGCTCCATGTGGAAACCAAAAGGCTGAGTAAAAGTATTTATCCAATAGCATAAGAGAAGTGGGAACACCTTATACACTGACCCTACTTCTGGGGGTAAGTGCAACCATCTAATGTGCTTGATCGAAAGGAAAGACACATTTCTAATGGCAAAATTAGCGGCATTTCTTGTTTCTCCAGTGTGACTGCCCTGCTGATATTTAAAGGGGTCATTTATCTCTAGTCAGGACATTTGTGCAAGTCTATCCTTGCTTTTTCTGATTTTTAATCTTGTCTAATTTATCTTAGGCACCATTTACACGAACATATGAATTCTCTAGTCCAGTATTTCGTGCCATATGAATCTGTATATAAGTGACGTTTGTTTGAGACTTAAAAAAAAAAAAAGACTCACATAAGTCGCAAATTCATCTGCAACCCCCTTCTAAACTTTTGCCATCTGAAAGTCATCTGAAAGTGCGTTCTAAAATATATAGTGAGAATTAAAGACATAACTTGTTTTCTTATGTCTTTGTTATCCCTTCAGGGTTTCTACAGTACAACACTTACCTGTCCAACCTGCTGCTCCATATATACAAGTTAAAACCAAACCTTGTGTATAAGTAATAACTGATAATGTGGTTCCACCCTTGTCCACTTGTGAAGCCAGAGTCATCTTTAAGAGACAATCCCTTTAATCATGTACCTTGCTGTATGGAAGAGCTTTATACATACATTTCTATTTCTACATACCTTCCTTAGTAGATGAGCTTTGTATTAGTAATACACAAACATCTAGGTAATTCAAAAAACGAGAAAAAGGGTTTTTCACAATAAAAGCGTGCAAATGTTTGATAGCTTGGCTCGACGACAAAATATTAGTAATGCACATAACAAATCTAATAAAGATTTATTTTAGTAAAACGCACCATGTTGTTGTCTGCTGGACTATGATGTTATATTCTTAAAGCAGATGTGTCAGGTGTCCTATGTGACTCCAAGGGCATCTTAGGATAGAGAGGAACATACTTTACTTGAATATATATGATATTCTACATTGCGCTTCCCTGAAGAGAGCTATTGAAATATTCATAGAGAAAGCTCGTGAGACCTGCTTACCCTGCCCAGTGATTAACAGCTCTACATGCATATAGGAAAAGCTGTCAATCACTGTGTGTGGGCAGGGAGAGCAGGACGTGCATGCTTTCTCTTTATTCCTTGTTACCATTTAAATAGCCTTCTATATGAGCATAGTCACATTATATAACCTCCCTCAGGTATTTTATCAACGATAACCTGATGGAGCTGTTTCTAAAATGATTTCTTGCATATGTCCATGAGAAGGAGGCCAAAAGACCTTATGTACATTAGATATATATTTGCTGAACCCTCTAAAATGTTTGACCTGTTTGGCCGATCATCTTGGATTTTAACAGTTCAATTCCTTTGTTCCCAGCAAAGAAAATAAAAATTTCCCCTCTGCTATCAACAATCTTCCACATTAATTCGAAAATAGAAAGTCAGTCAATCACAGTACCTCCCGGTTAAGGATCAGAGTAGTAGGATTTCACAATCCTCCTTTCTTGTTATCGGAGATCCCCGCTGGCCGCCAAAGATCTTCTCTCCGGATGTGGGGGCAAGTGCATCCAACTAAGGATATCTCCCAGAACCCAATTCTGAGCGAGCCGATCCGCAGGCCAGTGATCTCCTACTAACTGAAGGAATCACAATAGTGTGACACCGACTAGATAAAAAATGCACGATTTTTATTCATTATACATTCAACAGGCTTTCTTTAAAAACAATTTCATTGGTAAATTCCAGGGTAACAGTCCAAAGAGACTCCAGCCCGACTCGAGTTTTGCCATTTTGGGCTTTTTCCGAGGCCTGTGTGATCCAACCTGATCAGATCCTTTAATAATATTTTTTTTTCTGTTTGATTGATCAGACATACCCTAGCAGTAATAAAACTTAAACTATCTATATTCACAGAAAACATTTGTACACAATTATTACAAAAATATTAGATTTCATCACATGTCTATTTATATCACCCAAACAAGGATTTTTTCAATAAAAAATGGCAAAATTACTGTGCATTAGTTTATGTGATTTAAATATCTCCGTTTATCTCTTTCAAAAAACAGCAGGCAATTTTTTATATTATATAGATTAATATTCTAGATTGTGTGCCTAGATTTATCTAAAGTGCATTTCATTATTATTAGTGTTACTGTATATACTCGTGTATAAGCAAAGTTTTCAGCACAAAAAATGTGCTGAAAGACCTCACCTCGTCTTATACACGAGTCAAAAAATAAAACTTACTTACTCACCTTCCGGCGCCCACAATGCTCGGCAGGACTCCATGATGCTCGGTGCAGCTTCTCTTCTGTCTTCCCCACTATGCCCCGCTCCCTGCAGCTCCTGTAACAACCGGCAGAGATGTGTCCAGGTCTTTTTAAGTGCTGGGCAAACTGGGGGTGACTGTATACTAAAGGGGGCTGGCTGGCTAATAAATAGAGCTGGCTACTAAAGGGGGATGGCTGGCTAATAAAGGTGGCTGGCTGGATATGAAAGGTGGCTGGCTGGCTACTAAAGGTGGCTGGCTGGCTACTAATGGGTGCTGACTGGCTGTATACTACAATGGGCTGGCTGGCTGTATACTACAGGGGGATAGCTGGCTATATACTAAAGGCAGCTGGCTATATACTACTGGGGGCTGGCTGGCTGTATACTACTGGGGGCTGGCTGGCAAAATTCTACAGGGAGCTGGCTGGCTATATGCTACTGGGGGCTGGCTATATACTACTCGGGGCTGGCTGGCTATATGCTACTGGGCGCTGGCTGGCTATATACTGAGAGGCTGTGACCAATGCTTTTCCCACCCTCGGCTTATACTCGAGTCAGTAGGTTTTCCCAGTTTTACTGGTTTTATTCGGTATTGTCACAGTCTCAGGGGAATAAACAGTGGACTCCCTGGACCACCGCGGGGGATAACAACCTTAGCCGCAACCCGGGAGCGGAGTCTAAGTGAACTCCTGGTCTTCGCCAGAGCCCGCCGCAAAGCAGGTTGGTCTTGCTGCGGCGGGGAGTCACCAGGTAGCTCCGCGGGTAAGATTAGGCCCGCGGCGGCAGCCAAGGTAAGGACACGGGGACTACGGGTGGCAGGCAGGACCACGTATGGCAGGCAGGACCACGGAAGGCTGGCAGGACTGCCACAGGACACCAGAACCGCCACAGGACACCAGGACCAGCACAGGACAACAGGACCGCCACAGGACAACAAGGGAACACCACGAAACACAGGAACACGGGAACACCTCGGAACACGGGAACTCAGAGGCGTCTGGAAAGGCGCAGGAAGGCTTTCTCCTCAGAAGAATGAGCTGAAGATCTGGCAGGGGATGCTGGGAGTTGCCAGGCTATATAGCAGAGCCAGGATACCAGTGCCAATAAGGAGGATGCTGGCCCTTTAAATTCCTGGAGAGTCACGCGCGCGCCCTAGCAGTGGGGAAGTGCATGAGCTTGTCAGACAGCAGGGCACGCCGGATGGTCCGGAGCCAGAAGCCGGGACGTGTAAGTATTGAGCTGGAGGAGCGGGGCAGCGGCAGGTACAAAGCGGAGCACGGGTGCACCCGCAACCCGCAGCATGGATTGCGGGGTACACCCACGATCCCCCTCTCAGGACCCCTCCTCTCTTCTACTTTCTCTTCCTCCAACTCTTCTGGGTAACAGCACACCTGAGAGAAAAAGCAGAAAGAAGACAAATCTTGATGGGACGTCTGGACCCGGCAGAGAACAAACCAAGGGCATCTTGAGAACAACTTGGACGTCTCTTGGCTGGAGTGGCCCTTGGAACACCGGAGCAGCCTCTGGGCAGGCCGGTGGAGACACTGGAGCGGCCTCTGGGAAGGCCGGTGGAGACTCTGGAGCGGCCTCTGGGCAGGCCGGTGGAGACTCTGGAGCGGCCTCTGGACAGGCCGGTTGAGACTCTGCAGCGGTCTCTGGGGAGGCTGGAGTAGCCGTGGCAAGCTGCGGAGGCCAAGACGACTTCTGGAGAGTCGGTGGAGCTCTGGCAGGCTGCTGAGGCTGCAGAGTCTCTGGAGCAGCCCTGGGAAGCTGCGGATTCTCAGCAGCAGCACTGGCAAGCTGCGGAGTCTCTGGAGCAGCACTGGCAAGCTGCGGGGTCTGGAGCAGCACTGGGAAGCTGCGGCGAAACTGGAGCAGCTGCGGGAAGCTGCGGAGACACTGGAGCAGCTGCGGGAAGCTGCGGAGACACTAGAGCAGCTGCGGGAAGCTGTGGAGACACTGGAGCAGCTGTGGGAAGCTGCGGAGACACTGGAGCAGCTGCGGGAAGCTGCGGAGACACTGGATAAGCTGCGGGAAGCTGCAGAGACACTGGAGCAGCTGCGGAGACACTGGAGCAGCTGCGGGAAGCTGCGGAGACACTGGAGCAGCTGCGGGAAGCTGTGGAGACACTGGAGCAGCTGCGGGAAGCTGCGGAGACACTGTAGCATCTGCGGGAAGCTGCGGAGACACCGGAGCAGCTCTGGGAAGCTGCGGAGGCTTGGGCGCCGCTGAAGCAGCTCTGGGAAGCTGCAGAGGCTTGGGCTCTGCTGGAGCAGCTCTGGGAAGCTGCAGAAGCTTGGGCGCCGCTGGAGCAGCTCTGGGAAGCTGCGGAGGCTTGGGCGGCACTGAAGCAGCTCTGGGAAGCTGCAGAGGCTTGGGCACCGCTGGAGCTGCTGCGGGAAGCTGCGAAGGCTTGGGCGCCGCTGGAGCAGCTCTGGGAAGCTGTGGAGTCACTGGAGCAGCTCTGGGAGGCAGCGGAGACACTCAGGACACCGGGACCAAGCTGGACAGGCCAGGTAGCTGAACTTGAGGTGGTTCAAACCTGGACCGGATTTTTGCCAGGAACTTGGTATTGGAGACCATGTCCGGGTCACCACTATCCAGAGAGAAAAAGCAGAAAGAAGACAAATCCTGATGGGACGTCTGGACCCGGCAGAGAACAAACTAAGGGCATCTTGAGAACAACTTGGACGTCTCTTGGCTGGAGTGGCCCTTGGAACACCGGAGCAGCCTCTTGGCAGGCCGGTGGAGACACTGGAGCGGCCTCTGGGCAGGCCGGTGGAGACTCTGGAGCGGCCTCTGGACAGGCCGGTTGAGACTCTGCAGCAGTCTCTGGGGAGGCTGGAGTAGCCGTGGCAAGCTGCGGAGGCCAAGACGACTTCTGGAGAGTCGGTGGAGCTCTGGCAGGCTGCTGAGGCTGCAGAGTCTCTGGAGCAGCCCTGGGAAGCTGCGGAGTCTCAGCAGCAGCACTGGCAAGCTGCGGAGTCTCTGGAGCAGCACTGGCAAGCTGCGGAGTCTGGAGCAGCACTAGGAAGCTGCGGCGAAACTGGAGCAGCTGCGGGAAGCTGCGGAGACACTGGAGCAGCCGCGGGAAGCTGCGGAGACACTGGAGCAGCTGCGGGAAGCTGCGGAGACACTAGAGCAGCTGCGGGAAGCTGTGGAGACACTGGAGCAGCTGCGGGAAGCTGCGGAGACACTGGAGCAGCTGCGGGAAGCTGCGGAGACACTGGGGAAGCTGCGGAGACACTGGAGCAGCTGCGGAGACACTGGAGCAGCTGCGGGAAGCTGCGGAGACACTGGAGCAGCTGCGGGAAGCTGCGGAGACACTGGAGCAGCTGCGGGAAGCTGCGGAGACACCGGAGCAGCTCTGGGAAGCTGCGGAGGCTTGGGCGCCGCTGAAGCAGCTCTGGGAAGCTGCAGGGGCTTGGGCTCTACTGGAGCAGCTCTGGGAAGCTGCAGAAGCTTGGGCGCCGCTGGAGCAGCTCTGGGAAGCTGCGGAGGCTTGGGCGCCACTGAAGCAGCTCTGGGAAGCTGCGGAGGCTTGGGCACCGCTGGAGCTGCTGCGGGAAGCTGCGAAGGCTTGGGCGCCGCTGGAGCAGCTCTGGGAAGCTGTGGAGTCACTGGAGCAGCTCTGGGAGGCAGCGGAGACACTCAGGACACCGGGACCAAGCTGGACAGGCCAGGTAGCTGAACTTGAGGTGGTTCAAACCTGGACCGGATTTTTGCCAGGAACTTGGTATTGGAGACAATGTCCGGGTCACCACTATCCAATAGAGGGGTAGCCCAGGCCAGGGCCTCTCCAGAGAGCAGACAGTAGATGAACGCCACCTTAGAGCGTTCGGTGGGGTACTGGGAGGATAAGAGTTCAAGGTGCTGCAAGCACTGGGAAATAAATCTCCGGCACAATTTGGGGTCGCCATCAAATTTGTCCGGCAAGAAATTTTCGGGTCCAGTCTCTACTGCCGAAAAACATTGCGGGGTGACTGAAGCAACGGGAGGAGTCGTGGGTGCCTGCTGCTGGGAGGCAATCATCCTAAGAGTGGCAGCCAGTTTGTCCAAGAGTTCCTTTTGGGCAGCAATCTCTTGGGACTGCCGGGCGATGGTGCTAGGGAGGTCACCCAGTAGCAGGTACGGATCCTCGACACAGTCCATGGCTTTTGCAGGATTCAGGACCTTGGCCATAGCCATGGCCGGCTCTTACTGTCACAGTCTCAGTCTCAGGGAAATAAACAGTGGACTCCCTGGACCACTGCGGGGGATAACAACCTTAGCCGCAACCCTGGAGCGGAGTCTGAGTGAACTCCTGGTCTCCGCCAGAGCCCGCTGCAAAGCGGGTTGGTCTTGCTGCGGCAGGGAGTCACCAGGTCGCTCCGCGGGTAAGACTAGGCCCACGCCGGCAGCCAAGGTAGGGACATGGGGACCACGGATGGCAGGCAGGACCACGGAAGGCTGGCAGGACCTCGGAAGGCTGGCAGGACCGCCACAGAACACCAGGACTGCCACAGGACACCAGGACTGTCACAGGACACAAGGACCACCACAGGACAACACGGAACAAGGGAACACCACGAAACACAGGAACATGGGAAAACCACGGAACACAGGAACTCAGAGGCGTCTGGAAACGCGAAGGAAGGCTTTCTCCTCAGAAGAATGAGCTGAAGATCCGGCAGGGGGTGCTGGGAGTTGCCAGGCTATATAGCAGAGCCATGATACCAGCGCCAATAAGGAGGACACTGGCCCTTTAAATTCCAGGAGAGTCTTGCGCGCGCCCTAGCAGCGGGGAAGTGCACATGATCGTCAGACAGCAGAGCACGCCGGACGGGCCAGAGCCAGGAGCCAGGACGTGTAAGTATCGAGCTGGAGGAGCGAGGCAGCGGCAGGTACAAAGCAGAGCACGGGTGCACCCGCGACGCGCAGCACGGATCGCGGGGACACCCGTGTCGAGACAGCACACCGTGGCCGGGCAGTGCCCGGATCGCGGGGTCACCCGTGACAGGTATTTAATGGTGTGACTCTAATTTTACCTTTACCAAAAGCTCTCTCTTTTACTCATTTCCCTAATATAGTCTCCTCCTCTCCAATTATGTTCCACTATTTCTAAAGTAAAACATTTTGTGCAAAGTGGGTTTTTATTATGAAATTTGCTGTAATGTAGCGGTACTCAATTATCATTTTTGCCTTTTTTAATATTTCTGAAGTGCTCATTGATTCTCATCTTCAGTTTCCTTCAAGTTCTACCTATATATTTTAAACCGCATGGGCATATCAGCATGTAAATGGTCCCCACACTGTCACAGGTACTAAAACAATTGATTTTATAACTTTTTTCATCACCAGAAGAATAGAACTCTTTCACTCATAGATCTATTTATACCACCTTCCTTACACGCTTTACATTTCAGGCATGGGAAAAAAAACTTTCTGGTCAGAGAGTTTTGTTCTTTTCCTATTGTTGTGACTGTGCAATCATATCTTTAATGTATTTCGTTCTTCTATGGACTATTTGCGGTTTTGTTGGAAATAGACGGCCTATTACAGGGCAATGCCTAAGGATAAATCAGTTTTTATTTAATCTGGCGTATTGTTTTCGAAAATTTGTTGTTATCAGTTATAAAGGGAATTTTCACTTCATCTGTCTTATTCTTATTGTGTTCCTCTTTCATAAGTTTCTCACTTGGCTCTTTTTCTTCTTTTTCTATCTCACTCAGTGCTTCTTCTATTTCTTCTTTTTTTTAATTCTTTTCAAAAAAAACCTTTTTTTTATATGTTTTTTCTATTTCTTCTTTTTTATAATTCTTTTAAAAAAACTTTTTTAATATGTTTGTATAGGTAAAAATGGAGTCACACCATTAAATAACACTCATAATAATGAAATGCACTTTATAGGTTGTGGATCCTCTGAACCACTGTGGACGATGAAACAGGCCATTACCTGGGACCGGAGTCTAAGAGGCACCCGGTTTTCACTAGAGCCCGCCGCAATGCGGGTTGGACTTGCTGCGGCATGGTACCACCAGGTCGCTCCACAGGCGTGACTTGTCCGCAGTGGCAGCCAAGGTTGAGGTATAGATACGGCAGGCAATCTCGTAGTCAGGGACAAGCAGGAGGTCAGGCGACTAGTAGTTTAATGGGGTAAAATCTAGTGACAGTGTCTCCTGTGGCTGGACACAGTTCCAGATCTCAACAATGAAAATGAAGCAGCGCCTTACTAAAGATGATTGACATGTGGTGCTGCAGCAGTATCAGTCAGCTACCTGAAATCCTCTGAGTGTGCAGTCTTATAAAACATTTTGCACATGCGGCGTAATACTGGACATATGCTGATTTTAAATCACAAGGAATAGAGGAATTTATTTTACTGATGCACAAGATTTCATGTCACTACGTATCTGCAGCTTGTCAGAGACATGACATTGGGACAGGCAATATGTCAGTCTCTCTGTGGGCTATGAATATCATAATCAGCTTTGCCTGACGTCCTCATTTGCATGTTTTATACATGAGCATTGGCGCTGTACTATAGTGTAGCATTGTTTAATATTAGTATTGATCTCCTGATAAGTCAGTTTACTTTAACCAATTCCCGTAACCAATTTCATAATATTCTTGTATCGTATGTCCTCTATTTTCTACAGAGTGATTTTGAGATATGCAGTTGCTATATGTATGTTAATGGAAACTATATAAAATCATTTTACCTCCTATAAATTTAGACCTAAAATGCATTCCATCCTATAAAGGCAAATAAAATTTTATGGGAACAGTGATCCACATGAAATATTCCTGACTTTAAGTAAGAGTTGAAGAAAACCTGTCACGCTGATTTGGGAACCTAAACCAATTACAGGTCCTTATGAACTATGGTTTAGGGTCCCAAATCAGGTTTCTATGTGGGCATGTTCAATACCCCCGGCGCATGTGCATATGAGCTGGGGTGTACTACTCCGGCTTCACTTTGCAGGAGAGCGGTGGTGCAGGTAGCTCGGAAGGAAAGGTGAGTTGTTTTTTTTTTTTCATACAAGGCAATTCAGGGCAGTAAACCACTGGTCCACAACGACTTGTGGGTGGTTCAGTGACAGATTCTCTTTAAAGGGATTGTCCACGATCAACAAATAATTGATATTGTTTCTTTAAAGAAAAGCTATACAATTTTCCAATATAGTAATAATAATCTTTATTTATATAGCGCCATCCTATTCCATATACTTTCTTTATCAATTCCTCATTGTTTTCTAGATCTCTGCTTGCTGTCATTTTTTACTTCCTGTGGATCAAAAACGGTTCCTGGTCATGTGATATGTCACACAGCTCTGATTACTCCCTGTGATACTAATGAGGCTTGCACATGTGTGACATCACATGACCAGAGTTCTATTTATCCACAGGAAATAAACAATGAAGTTTCATGTTGAAACACAGCAAGCAGAGATATAAAAAACAGTGAGGAATTGATACAAAAAGCACATAGGAAAATCATATAACTTTTTATTACGCATACAATATCAATTGTTTGCTGAAAGTGGATAAACCCTTTTAATTAACTAGAGCTGTATTTATAAGCAGAGGGGATGGAATGCCCTGTAAGGGGTTAAGAATACCATAGCATGAACAATTCTCCAAATGTCTTATATAAGAAGTTCAGCCTTTAGTCAAAGGGAAACTTACGGTAAAAGTTCACACAATCAGCTTGAGGCGATATTTCAAAGTGAACTCACTGTGTGCTGCCTAGGAATTAACTGGCTATAAACTGTGGTACATGCACTTTGATATTATAGTGATGAACTGTTAGCTGCAAGAAGAAGATGTACTTTCCCAGCATACTGCCTGCTCCAGCACAGCATTTGTTCTGAGACCAGAACACTCAGGTCATGGTGTCTAGTTGAACTTTGAATCTTAAACGACTACATGGAAGCTATGAGCAAAATTTATTAGCAGAATAATGCTAACAATGTCACAGATTGTTCACTTCAAATAAACAATCTATTTAGTTTAATTTGTAATCTGTACAGATCTGCCACCGGGATGCCCATGATTAGGATGCCATAGCTGGCTCACAGAAAATAAGACTATGAGTAGCTGAGGGTTAATCCTGCTTTACATTCTGACCTTGCTGTTTAGCAAGTGCAAAAATGTGAAAAATGCTGCTGCAATTGTAGGAATACTACACATAGAGACAGAAAATAGAATGTGATTTGAGTCACTGGGGGAATTTATCATGATGGCTTTGTCAGTTTTCTGGCATACAAACATCTCATAGGGGCACATTTACTTACCTGTCCAAGTTGTGTTCCCCGAGGTGCATTCCCCGACGATCCTGCACTGTGCCGCGATCCACGTAGATCCTGCGCCCAATATCCTGCATGTGTCGCACCTCGCTCAGGTCTGCGGAGTTCACTTTCTTCTTCCCGGTGCATGTAAGTGCTTGGCTTGCGACACAAATTTGAATGTTAAATCCCGCGCTTAGTCCAAATCCGTCGAATGATCACCGATTTCCGTCGCATGAAAGCAGTCGCCGATGCGCTTAAAAACTGATCACGTGCGCTAAAAAACCCTTCGAAATGCGCCGCACATCGGAAATTGGTGAATATTCCAACAATAGTGCAGACCACGGACCCTTAGTAAATGAGCCCCATAGTATCATGGTATATAAGGCTGGAAAAAGACTCAATTCCATCAAGTCCAACCTTTAAGAATTAAACAAATGTTTTTCCCCCTACCTCATGATATTTTTGCTTTCCAGAAAGTCATCCAGGTCTCTCTTGAACATGTACATAGAGTCCACCATAACAACCTCCTGCGGCAGAGAGTTCCAAAGTCTCACTGCTCGTACAGTAAAGAATCCCTGTCTATGGTGATGGTAGAATCACCTCTCCTCTAGGCGCAGAGGATGCCCCCTGTCTATGGTGATGGTAGAATCACCTCTCCTCTAGGCGTAGAGGATGCACCCTGTTTATGTTGATGGTAGAACCGCCTCTCCTCTAGGCGTAGAGGATGCCCCCTTGTCCTGGTCACAGGCCTAGGTATAAAAAGATCTTTGGAGAGATCCTTGTACTGTCCGTTCAGGTATTTGTACATTGTAATGAGGTCTCCCCTCAGTCTTCTTTTTTCTAAACTGAATAACCCCAAATTTTGTAATCTGTCATTGTATTCCAGTTCCCGCATTCCCCTAATAATCTTGGTTTCTCTCCTCTGCACCTGCTCCAGCTCTACTATGTCTTTTTTATACACCGCTGCCCAAAACTGTACACAATATTCCATGTGTGAACCAACAATAAAGCTTAATTCCAGACACCTTTGATAACTGTTGTAGTTAAGGCTAAAGTACAGTAAATTACCAACATTCAGAGGTCCGTTTGTAACTAGGTGTCGTCTGTAAGTTGGGTGTTCTTAAGTAGGGGACCGCCTGTACTGTTATTAACAAGTCATGTGCCACCTTAAAACTGTCTTAGCCACTGGATCTGACATAGGCCCCTATGGTTAAAGAATAGACTTTATATAGACCCATTGCAGGCGTTGTGTTAAGACTGGGTGCATAGTGCACCAGTCATGATGACTTCCTCTCCACTAGTGCACTATGCACCTAATATACTAAGAGGCTCCAGCCTATCAGGATTTGGCATACAATTCTGCTATAGCCTGTGCAAGTTAAAGAAAATCTGCCACGCTGGGGTCTTTAACTTGATGTGAAAGGGGCATATGGGGGATTTCTCATGGTGTTTTCAAAGATGTTGTTGGGGTAGAAGCCAACTGACTTTAAAACAAATAAAAACCGATTATATCCCAAAGGATGAGTTAAAAAAAATATTTCAATATTATAATATGTAAAAGTAAATGAGTATGCTCGCCAGGGGGTGCGACCACAACCAGGCCCTCATGGAGCGCAGAGCCCACGGATGCCACAGTTCAGTGTAAAAGCATCTGCAGTGTGCGCTACAGGAAGAGAGTGCACAGGGCACGTACTTTTTATATTGAACTGTCACAGCCATGTCCGACACTGCTTCTGGTTGAAGTGCTGCCGTTTGGGTTATGTGGGGAGAGAATTAAAAATTATCCAGAGGCTGGGCCGATTCTATCACTGTGGCCATAACCATTGCGCACGAGACAGGTGGCGACAGACAGAGGAGAGATACAAACTTCTAAAGCTGTGCCTCTCCCTCAGCAGTTGAGGCAGTGAGGAGGATTCCCAGCTTGCACGTCTACAGGGATTGCTCATCAGAATATGCTGATGAAAATATGAATATATGTTTTCCGGCATGGAATAAGGAAAACCATGCCTCTTTTAGCTACCTTGTAAGGCAGCTCCCTTAACATCAAGCGTTACTTACAGGAAACCTAATGTCTAATGACATGATACAGGATTAAAACCAGACCAGTATATCCTTTCCAGAAAGAACAGATTCCCAATTGCAGATAGCACCATTTCATGGACATCATGGTATCCTTCCTGCATATCATATGCTGGGAGAGTTTGAATCTCTTATGAAGACTTCTGCCTCCACCACAAGGAGTGAGTTTATGGAAACAACTTAGTGCAATGTTATTGTATAATATGTACTGGATGTGCGTTTGAGTGAGCAGAAATAATGGGGCAGATTTACTTACCCGATCCTGTTGCAATCCTGGGGTGTGTTGTCCGACGAGGATTCGGGTCTGCCACGATTAACTAAGGTTGTGCGTCCAAGTTCCTTCATGTGTTGCTTCCCCACTGAGATCCGCTGGAGTTCACCTTCTTCTTCCGGGTGCATGTAAGTTCTTGATCTTGCGACACAATTTAGTTTTTAAATTCCGCGGTTTGTCCGAATCCGTCGGGTTGTCCAATCGCATGCGCCATAAACCTGGGGCAATTCAGCGCAAAAAGGAAATATTCAGGTCACATGACCGTCTATCTCCTCCCATCTTGTGGATCAGTAAGCTGTTGAGCAGGAAGGCATTTCTGAAGAAGGACGGTGGATTCTGATTGAATGAAAATTTATCTGAATATATTTTGGTAAGTTGTTTAATATCATGTCCCCAATATATAATAAAAAATGAACATAAAGTGACCAACCCCTGTAAATCTCATTCACAGCTTTTACACTATGCAGGCTTGGGAAAAGACAATTTTAATATGGCCTTCAGTGCAGAAGACCATCTTTGATATCTCCTGAAGGTGTGCATAAGCAGTAATATAATAACGGATGGATGTTGTCTCACATTCCTGAAAAATAAAAGAATAAGTATAGTTGGAATCTTGATCAAGATTAGGAAAGCTTCTCATGAGCTGGTTCCCAGCAATAGAGAGAATCCTGTGCTTTCACATGGTCTCAAAATACATGTGACAAATCTAAATTATCCCGAGGTGATATAAATTATACTAATGCAATATAAATTATCCCGAGGTAGAAGGCAAAAGCAAATATAAACACCTCACCTCTCATATTTGTTGTAACGTATAAACATCCCAATTCCTGTGAACCATTCTGCAAGTAATAAGATTTATACAAAGTGAATCTATTGTTTCAGGCATTTTTGTTTTTTATAGGAAACTGTTGTGTGGATGTAGGGAATAAAAGTATTTTAGGCCAATATAAGTCTTATACTCTTTTACAAGTGGAGAATATTCCAGGCCTTAGGATGTGCTCCAAGCCAGAAAGGAATGACTTTCAATCAGGCTTTGCACAAATCTAACCTCTTTACAATGATAGGTTCACCAATATTAATAGAAAGAATGTAGTAAGGTTCAGCTCACCTCCCTTGAGACTGGTGCACTATATTGTAAAGTTGATGCACGGAGAGCTGTGTGGTTGTCAGCCTCAAATATACAAAGAAAAATTCCAAGAGGGGAAATCCACTATCCAAAATTAAGTCCATTCTTTATTTAGAAAAAAATCTTTAAAACATATATATAACGTCACATGGGTCTGACGCGTATCGGACCATTGCGGTCCTTAGTTATAGCATAAAATTAGTGATACAGTTAGTGCTTTATATGAAGATAGTTCAAGATTTTAAACCCGCCTCTTCCGTTATAGGCAATGACATCATACTGACATAATAGGGCACATTTACTTACCCAATCCCTCGGAGTTCCCGAAAGTGCATTGTCCAACGATAATGTACTATCCCGCGATTCACTAATATCGTGCGCCCAATATCCTGCATGTGTGGCTTCCCCGCTCAGGTCCGACAGAGTTCACCATCTTCTTCCTGGTGTATGTAAGTGCATTGCATGCAACACAATTTGAAAGTTAAATCCCGTGCTCAGTCAGAATCAGTCGGATTGTCGGCCCACCCCCGATTTTCGTCGTATTAAAGCCGCCG
Organism: Engystomops pustulosus; assembly: GCF_040894005.1. NCBI lineage: Eukaryota > Metazoa > Chordata > Amphibia > Anura > Leptodactylidae > Engystomops > Engystomops pustulosus. The sequence continues at coordinate 173,329,501 of NC_092413.1, read as the reverse complement.
CTGCACCAAAATCCTTCTAAATACCTGTCACAGCTCCGTCGGAAATACGATCCTCGGAACCTTAGTAAATAATCCCCAATGTAGGAATGCTAAATGCTTACAAAGCACTTAATGGGGCAGATTTACTTACCCGGTCCGTTCGCGATCCAGCGGCGCGTTCTCTGCACTGGATTCGGGTCCGGCCGGGATTCATCAAAGCAGTTCCTCCGCGGTCCACCAGGTGTCGCTGCTGCGCTGAAGTCCGCTGGAATGCCTCGAAATACACCGGCCTATCCAGGATGAAGGTGAGTGAAATTTTCGCGACACAATTTTTTTTTTAAATGCGGCGGTTTTTCCGAATACGTCGGGTTTTCGTTCGGCCACGCCCCCCGATTTCTGTCGCGCGCATGCCGGCGCCGATGCGCCACAATTCGATCGCGTGCGCCAAAAACCCGGGGCAATTCAGGTACAATCGGCGCAAATTGGAAATATCCGGGTAACACGTCGGGAAAACGCGAATCGGGCCCTTAGTAAATGACCCCCAATGTGTCACAAATTTTATGCTACAACTAAGGATAGCAATGGTGTGAAACGCATCAGACCTATGTGACGTTTTGTATATGTTTTAAAGATTTTTTTTCTAAATAAAGAATGGACTTTTAATATTTTTCTATTGTCTTGGATGCTGGAGTTTCCCTCTTGGAATTTTTCCTCACCTTTATTAATGTTGACTCCTGCTGTGCCCAAGTTTTACCCTCTACAGCCACAGTGAGGAATTGCAACTTTTCCTCCCCTTTCGCCAAGTGGGCGTGGAGAGGTTTGGGTGGGTCATGGTCGGCAGCAGAGAGGGTTAAGCTATATCTGCCACAACATACGGGGCCAGGTTGACATCAAGCGGTGGCGCACAATGTACCAGTGCTTGGTAATGCCCTTCATCATTTAGAAGAAAATTAGTTAGGGTAGATCCACATGGTTAGTATATGCAGCAGAAAATGTGCTAAGTATTACACTACTGCCGGCTGCACAAGACAGTGGTTGTGTCGTGAAAAAACAACTGTGCGGTAGCCGGTTTACATGGACCAACCACAGTGCAGAGGACGGGATTACTGAACAGTCATTATGATTATGGCTGCTCTTTTGGAGAGTACAAGGGACTCCTTGCATGATATAGACCACAATGATGCAGGGAGACCTGTCCTCTGAACTCCTCAGTCTGTGAAACCCATCCAGTGCACTGCCCTTTTTTCTTAATCAGATTATAAAGTTACTGCACACTCAATGCAGAAATATGCCGCAAGGAAGGAAACAATCCAGAGCGTAATGACTTTTCCTTTTACAATGGGAGAGAAGACATCCTCCGGGTAATGTGCAGCTAAATCTGGATCTATTTGAGCCCCTCTATTCTCTCCTAAGCATATTTATATCCAAATCATTGTTAAAATGTGATTTGATTGTAAATCCGTTTTTAGGAAGTGCAGGAGAGGTCATAAATGAACAGCATTTTTGTAGCAGCAGAAAAATTACATTTTCTTACTTACACACTAGTAAGGGAATTTCTGCTGATACTTTACTATAGAAATGTCTTTTCCAATAATAAACTACAATCCCCTAACAGATATTTGGGTTGTCAGTGTTGCTATTTTCATCCTTTACCTTAGGCTAATTCTCTGCATTGTGCGGTTTTGTTTGTACTTGTCTCACCAGCTTCTGGTCAAAGTAACTTGCAGGGTAAAAATTAAAATACTTGTATCACACATATCTGGATAGTTATGTAATACATATTGTTCTCTCTGATTTAAAAAAAAATTGTATTACTTCCATCCATAGTACATTCTGCAATAACGAAAGTTACCAGAGTGGTCAAATAGTTTGGGTTTCCATGCAGATTGCCATTTTTTTTTTTTAATACCAAACCCCTTATCTGTTGAAGGCCCCCTGACATTGCCAGTGACCTTGCTATAGAAGCCCTCTTTTTTGGAAAGTCGATGTATTCTCCCTGCCTTATCCTTCCTCTATTCAGTGCATGTACCATGCAGGACAGGAATGAGACAGGACAAGACAGGAATTAAACAAGCTTTCTAGCTCTGCGCCCCATTCATGTGTATGAATGTATGTGTCTGTGTGCACGTGTGCCTGAATTAGTTTGCCATGTATATGTGTCTGCATATGGCTGCATGTATGTATCATTAAGTGTGTGTGGTGTGCATATGGCCGCATTTATATTTGTATACATGTCTCTTTAGGTTTCTGAGCATGTACATGCATACGTCTGCATATATGTGTTCGATTACATTGTGTATCTGCATGTATGTGTGCATACAGGCCCGGCGCCAGCACCCGGCTAACCCGGGCAAGTGCCGGGGCCCGGGGTACTGGAGGGGCCTACTCAGACCCCTGGATCTCCCCAGGTCAGCAGGACATCTGCAACGCTGCCTGGGAGATTCCTTTCCTCTCTCATCGTGATCTGTGTCCTTTGGACACAGATCGCGATGAGAGCATTTGCACTCACTGCTTTCCCCGGAGGCTGAAGGACCTTTGATGATATCATGGTCACATGACCTGCCGGGGAAAGCAGTGACCACACGGAGAGAGCTGCATCAGGCAAGGGGGAGACATGACAGGGGCCAGGGAGGGGGGCAGTGTGTATACAGGAGGAGGGGGGCAGTGTGTATACAGGAGGAGGGGGGCAGTGTGTATACAGGGGGCAGTGTGTATACAGGGGGCAGTGTGTATACAGGAGGGGGGCAGTGTGTATACAGAAGAAGGGGGGCAGTGTGTATACAGGAGGGGGGCAGTGTGTATACAGGAGGGGGTCTGTGTGTATACAGGCGGAGGGGGCAGTGTGTGTACAGGACGGGGGCAGTGTGTATACAGAAGGGGGCAGTGTGTATACAGGGGGCAGTGTGTATACAGAGGGGGGGCAGTGTGTATACAGGAGGGGGGCAGTGTGTATACAGGAGGGGGGCAGTGTGTATACAGGGGGCAGTATGTATACAGGAGAGGGGCAGTGTGTATACAGGAGGAGGGGGGCAGTGTGTATAAAGGCGGAGGGAGGGCAGTGTGTAAACAGGGGAGGGAAGGAATGTGTACATGGGATGGGGGGGCAGTGTAACTACTGGAGGGCGGCCCATAAAGGGGCCCACTAGGGCTCTGTTGCCCAGGGGCCCACTAAAACCTGGAGCCGGCCCTGTGTGCATATGCAGCCCATTGTGATTTTCTGCAGCAGCTGAGGTACGTATTATGAAGTTTTGCAGCAGCAATGGTGTGTGTTCAGCAGCGGACAAGCTTTATATTGTATAATGATGTTCAGTGGCTCCTGTCAACATAACTTGATGGTGGGTTTAGGCCCAAATTTTGAGCTTCGCTATGTTGGCTAAATGACCTAGAAACCGCACTGAAAAGACTGTGCAAACTCCACACATGTATTTATGAAACGTTTGCAGCAGTTTTGTGTATCGGCTACATTATTCCCAACACTAAGTCCTATCATATCTCCATAACTGAAAATAATTAAGACTTTGTGAATGAAAACAAGTCTTTATTGCACAAGGTATTCATAAATTACATCACAAAATGTTATCTGGACTAAAAATACCCCATTAAAAAGGACCTAAAAACACAAAGCAAAACAACACGGATAGTGTGAACATTCATGGAGAGGCAACACATAAAACAAAAAATTACATCATAGGCGCTGGTAAAAGATTTTCCAAAGTACTAAGGGTCCACACAACAAATAAGCGATGTGGTACAGCATATCAAAATCACTCAATGAATAATATCAAAAGTCCAATCATGTACCAATGCATCACAATATTACAAACCTAGTAAACAATATGGGACCAAATTAAATACCCACCAGTCGCCATGTTGCCTAACCTAGTCACACCGTCCGACACCTCAGTTTGGCAGGATCTCCTGACAGTAGTAATGATACAGCATTGATACTTATGTGTATCCTTGTGGTTCAAGATTGTTTGGTTTTCTATTATTCCCAACACTTCACAAAATTCTGCACCGAAAGGGGCATCACAGTGCAGAGCCGGACCATGCATCACATTTAATACAGAATTGTGTTGCATGCTCTTTGTTAAAGGTGCACCAAAAATGTTGGTGCACACTTCACAAGCGGTGCAGAGAGCTCAGATTAATGAAGCCCGTGGCACACCATTTTATTACTCTGGTGGACTACTTTTGATAAATGTGGCCCATTGCTTTAGGATGTGTGGTAACTAAGAAACAATTAAGACTGCCTTGGGATTCATGGATGATATGTATACTCATTGAGAGAGAGAGTAGAGTGGGGTCTAAGACTTTAACTGAGAACCTTACATGACTACAGTTCACAAATTAGCTGGTAATTAGAAAGCAAAAACAAACTAAATCTGTAAACTATTTGTATTGTGCTGGGTGTGGAGAGGTATATTTGAACCCCAGAGGTAACAAACAAGTCTCCTGTATCAGTGGTCACAGGTTAAACCTGAAAAGGTACATCTGAACATTATATAAACTCAAGAATTATTCTGGTCAAGTTTCAATAATGACAGCAAAGGCAGTCACAAAAAAAAAAAATTCTAATTTTTTTTAGAGGCTAGGCTATTAAATTACTGTAGATTTACATTACACCTTTTATCTATTAACAAATCGTGACTCTTAAGAACAAGCCAGTTTTTCATGAGAACAGTTTAGTGCAAGCTATCTCAGACTACAGGATGTGTAGACAGATTTCCTCCCAGGGTATATAACTTGTACATCTAAAGAGAATGAATGTTGAATATCTGCACTAGATGCAAAAATATATTGAGGGTATTGGCAGTTCCTATATACTTTGCCCTCTTTCTATTCCTTTAAGCCAATGATATTATGTTATAACAAATAATGAAGATATGCAAGTATTCACACTGCTGAGAGCTTCCCAGCATCATGAATGGTTCATAAATAATAATTCTTTATTTATATAGTACACACAGATTACGCAGCGCGGTCCATGTCCCCATGGGGCTCACAATCTAAGCGACCTAACAGTATGTTTTGGATATAGCCCGAACACGATGGTAGGTTTCCTTTAAATGGCAGATAAAATGCCAGAATTATTTTTTATTTTTTAACTTAATTTTTTTAATTTTTAGCTACAAGATTATATATTTCTTAAAGCCCTTTAATAACTCATGTGTTCATGTATACAGAGCATTCATTGTTTATATATAGCATTAAAGAATGATAAATATATTTGTAATTACATTTCACATGTGTATCGTGAAGGCCTTGGCATTTTGCTGCATTTTATCATGGCCTATTAAGGATATAAACATATCTAGGGCAATTTTGTTCCGCCATGACTCATTCATGCAACATGCATGACATTCTCCCCTCAAGGTAAACAAGGCAATGCTGAAACATACTGGTTCAAAGCAAATATTAACCAACTTTCCTAGATAACAGATGGAATTTTTACTTGTGATCACTACACACAAAACAGGAATTTCATGTTTTCCCCCTAAAAAGCTTGTCAGTCAAGTCACTACATAACTGTAAAACAGTTGGTAATATGTAAACTATCAGATATTATCTGTCCATCTTTTACACACACAGGCAATTATTTGATTGGTCCTGTGCTACACTACATTAGAATGTATAGTCAACTTAAGAACAACATTTGCTTCAGGTATGAAAAACTTTATTTGGAAAACTATTTGCATTTTTTAAAATTAGCCATGCCCTTGATGACCCGACTTTTCCTGTCCAGCAGGTGCGCATTATCATTATGACCCCAAAAGAAAACTTGCGGTGCCAGGAAGCGACGCACTGGATAGGAGCATCGGAGAAAGGCAAGTTCTTTCTTTTTAGTGCACTCAGAGCTTGTCCTAAAAAAAGCATCAAACTTAGACAACCCTTTTAATTTTTCACGGGATGCATTCTATATCAGAGTCTTCATGAGTGTTTAAGACATAATACAAATGTTTACATATTTACAAAGATATGCCTGTGAAAATAATTTATTAGTCACAGATGTTATTATTGGCGTTTGCTCTGGCTCTCGCATGTGGACAAAAAACCCTGCCTTCCTGTAATGGCCAATGATGATATGATTGAAGGAAATAAGCCACTAGACAGATAAATGCTGTTATTTTCTTTGTCCAGGAAACTGTGGAATAAAAGAGAAAAATAGTTATAAAATATTTAAATGAGGCTAAGGCGCTCTAGAACTTCTTTCACTCGGCACTCCCGCTTCACATAATTATGCAGCCGCACCAACAATGGTGTGAGTATCATAACCAAACATGCGCAAGACTATGCCGAGAGAACGGCTGACATCACCGGCTCTCCACCAGGAGAAGATGAGAGTGGATGGGATAGTTTCTTTGCTATCCTCCTCAGTTTAGCATATTCCTGCAGTAGCTGTCTCCTCTTTCTGTGCTGATTATCCCTGTGAGACAGTAGCTTGTATACAAAAAGAATACATATACGATTTCAAGAAGGGGAGGTGCTGCTCACTGCTCACTTTGTTAGAGAAGGGGGAGGTCAAGTGTGTAGCTGGCAAGAAAGCCTTGTGTGGGCTACTCTGTGGATGCAGAAGTCTACTGCAAAGAATAGGGAGGTAGATGGTCTCTAATGTTCCCTATCAGTCCCCCCATCCCAGTCTGTGCTTCTGCAGAACTTTTTCTGTTTCTCTCTGCACATCAATATGTGTGTGTAATTTTCATTATGCTGTCATATATTCTTCTGCAGCAACCCTTCCCCTTCTTGTGCTCTCTGGACATTTTCTATGCAGCAAAAAAGGCATCATGGGAACTGTGGGCATACTAAGTTTGTCTCTGCCCTGAAGCAAGCGCAAAGAAATGTGTCTCTGCCTACTTCACTGCTGCTGAGGAAGATTTTTGAGAAGTGGCTTCAGAATAGAAAAGGCTCAGCAGCACAAAATGGGCAAAGTTCTTTTTTTTTTAAAGAGGGAATCACATATGACAATTTATTAACATTAAATATGAAATCCGTGTGGATGCAGCTTAGATCTGATAAATAATCATATCAGACCAAAAGTATTCTATGTCATATAATGATGAAATGCATACAAAGAGGATGTAGAACACAGTTATTTTACACCATGTGTAGTTAGTAATTTTAATATGTTGTATTATGCATCATTCTGATAACTTGCTAATGTACTGTACATTGACCTTGTTGACTCTTGGCTTTACATTATACCCTGGAAGGGGAAGCCCACATGAGTATAAATGCACATGGACAGATGCAGCTCTACAAAATGCCCTCGCTTGTGTATTTTACTAGTACTTTGCCCTATGTAGAAGCCCAGATAAAAGTGCTGGAAAGAAAACACATTACAGGAGAGTCGTGTTGGCATAAGGCCAAACCTGATGCTGCATTTTTGTCTTATATATAGCGCCTGTGAATATCTAAACACTGCAAATTTAGTTCTGCATAACATCGCCTTAACCAGCAAATCATTCTTTTCATGGGGAAAAGGTGACAGAAGGGTGAACCCTGTCTGCTCTGATGACAATAGAGAATGATGGATTTTGTAGAGGGAACACACGAGCAGGGCACAGTATTGTCTCCTTTGTGCTAAGGTCATTCACCTGCTCTTGGCCGATATGAACGTGTCAGAAATAATTCTCAGCTGTATGGTCATAATAGCAATAACAAATGTAACATTTAAGCTTCATGTTGCAGCATGGTTTATCTAAATCCAGTAAAGAGAAGTCAGAGTAGTATGAAAAGCAGAAGACATTTGTATTCTGTGCACGCGGTAATGGAAAATGAAGACATGTCTGGGTCAATGCGTTTCAAGCATTACAACAAAAAATGCTTTCCTTTGTGTCACATACCCTCTCATCTCATAAAATAATAGTGAATTGTGTTCCTTTTATTTATACAGTGCCATCCTATTCAGCAATGCCTCAGGATCTGGAGATACAATAAACTCACAAAAATTGACAAACTTTATAAACAAATATTAACTATGAAAATAAATAAGAACTGGTGAAAAAAACATGACTGTGATCACAAATAATGATAGGAATGTGGATTCAACACCTTAATCAGCAAAGAGGGGCTGCTGACACTTCTAGGGTGCCTGTATAAGTTATGCCTAGGTTAATGCATGTGATTACTGCCAATTGCTGTGCTGCAACAGAGCTCGTTGTGTTCAGCCAAAACCAATACTTTTACACTCTATGTCCCATATGGAGAGATGAGTAGGATTGCTTTTTAAGTTTAGGTCTGGGTGTGTCCTGCATGACCCGGTCATATTACTGGATTGGCGGCCATGCAACCAATGCAGCAAATTGATGCTCTTTCCTACTAGCCATGGCTGTAATTGGCTAGCAGTTCAGGTCCAACACGGCCATGGCTAGCAGGTAGGGGGCGTCAATTTGCTGGCCGACACTCTGGCAATATCCCCAGGTTGCGAGGGAGGCACCTGAACCCCAGACCCAAACTTAAAGTTGGGTCCACTCATTTCTACCCATATGTAGTTTTAGGCTCAAAAACTGCCTGAATGTAGAAACCAGCCTTTGGCTAAACACACGCTGAATTTGGGGGCTTCCATTATCCGAAAAAGAAATCTGTATATTGTACCTTCATGTACAGACATACAGATCAGGAAGTCCCGATACATTTTAGATGGCTGTTTGGCTTGGGTGACATACATCCAGGCCCCTTTAATCCAACAGGCGCAAACTGGTGGAAGAATCAAGGGTTGCCAACAACTACCCACGGCTCCCACTAAAAAAAAAAAAAATCACCAGCAAAATGTGTTCGGCCAAGCAAACAGAGCTGGGTCAAAATAGAAGAGGGGAGTAAAGTAGAGGGGTTACGTGCAATGTTCTGGGACTACATTGTAGTGCTGGGGCTACCTATATATTGGAGAGGGGTGGTTGTATTGTGCTGGGGATACCTATATACTCGGGGGGCTGCATTGTGCTGGAACTACCTATATATTGGGGGGCTGCATTGTTCTGGGGCTACCTATATACTGAAGGTGGTTGCATTGTGCTGGGGCTACCTATATACTGGAGGGCTGCATTGTGCTGGGGCTACCTATATACTGAAGGTGACTGCATTGTGCTGGGGCTACCTATATACTGAAGGTGGCTGCATTGTGCTGGAGCTACATATATACTGGGGGGCTGCATTGTGCTGGGGCTACCTACATGTTGGGGGAGTCTTCATTGTGCTTGGGCTACCTATATACTGGGAGGCTGCATTGTGTTAAGTTTACCTTTCTACTGGAAGGGTTGACTGCAGTGTGCTGGGGTTTCCTATATACTGGAGTGGGTCCGCTGCATTTTGCTCGGGTTACCTTTATACTGAAGGGCTGCATTGTGCTGGGGCTACCTATATAATATGGGGAGTTAGTTGCATTGTGCTGCTACCTATATACTAAAGTGGGGGGGAGGGTTGGCTGCAGTGTGCTGGCTACCTATAAACTGGGATGGGTCGGCTGCATTGTGCTGGGGCTACCTATATTCTTGGGGGCTGCATTTTGCTGGGCCTACCTATATACTGGGGGGCTGCATTTTGCCAGGGCTACCTATATAATAGGGGATGGGCTGCAGTGTGCTGCTATCTATTTACTATAGTGGGGGGTTGGCTGCAGTGTGCTGGCGAACTATATACTGTGTGGGGGTTGGCTGCAGTGTGCTGGCCATCTATGTACTGTGGTGGGGTGCTGTAGTGTGCTGGATACCTATATATTGGGGGCAGCGTGCAGTGAGACCTGGACTTTGTCCTGTATCACGGACTTGGTTCTGTATGATGCTCTGTTCAAGTACTGTACTTATGTATTGGACTCCATGCTGGTGCTGTATGTATGTACTAAACTTTATTCTGTTGAAGTATATATGTAACTCACAATTATAATAATCCATAACAGGCACAATATTATAATTTTAAAGACACTGTACATTTTAATTAAAGAACAGACACATTCGCGTTTTCCCGACGTGTTACCCGAATATTTCAGATTTGCGACGATTTTCCCTGTATTTTGGCGCACGCGATCGGATTGTGGTGCATCGGCGCCGGTATGCACGCGATGGCAATCGGGGGGCGTGGCCGAACAAAAACCCGACGGATTTGGAAAAACCTCCACATTTAAAAAAAAAAAAGTGTCGCTGGACTGGTGCTTACCTTCACCCAGGATACCTTAGTGAACTCCAGTGCGTTCTGATGGTGTTCAGCGCAGGAGTGACACCTGGTGGACATCGGAGGAACTGCCTTAGTGAATCCTGGCCGGACCCGGATCCACTGCACAGAACGCGCAGCTGGATCACGAATGGATGGGGTAAGTAAATCAGCCCCACTATATTTGTTAGAATGAATTAAGGGGGAGCAATGTATAAGCTAACTTAGTGGGATAGTGCTGCATACACTAAAATCCATACATAAATACAGATCTCTAATATCTTTAATTTGTGGGGGGCTTTTTATGCAAAAAAATTGTGGTGCATTGTATATATTTTAATATCCTCGAGGGGAAGGGAGGGAGGGCTGGGCTCCATTTTTTGGTGATTCACCATGTATAACTAATTACCTAGAAACTGCCCTGAATATATATCTAATGTGTATAGCTGGCTTCAGGGTAACAAATGTCACAGAAACAATTGTAGGCCCCTATTAAAGGAGAGTTCACTGAGAAAAGTAAAGGGTAAACTTATCAAGTCAAACATAACATTTACTCTTAGATGTCTTAAAATAAAAAAGCAAACAAAAAATACACGTAGACCTGAAGGCTTCTTTGTTTGTATTTTTTGTTTATTTTAAGACATCTAAGAATAAAAGTGATGTTTTAGATGACACTTAACACTTCATTTTTCTCAGTGAACTTAATTATGTAATAAACATAAAGGGGGATATTTATCAGGTTCTCTGCGCTAGCGGCGCAGAAGCCCTGAAATAATCGCAAATGCTAACTTATTGATAGCACTTGCAATTATTTACCCCAATCTGCCACCTTCACGCTAGGGGGACTGAGAAAGAGCAGCGGCGTATGATAAATATCCCCCAAAAATGTGTATGATTTGTGTAAAATAGAATAAGATACTACCATGTACTATTTCCTATGTATATCTTCAACCTAATATAGCAAAAGAAAAGATTAATATCATAAAACAGATTACCTGTCACTGGAAATGTGATGAGACAAACATTGGGATCATCACCCAAGTCCTAATAACAATCCTGTCATTAAAGTGTTGACATGACTTACAGATATGGCGGAGAATTTCAATTCAGGACTCCTTGATTCTGAGGGTAAATTCAATATTGGCCATGCTGACTTGCATTATATGAAGTCTGTGATTAAGGTCAGCACTTTTAGCTCCTATTTACTTGGTCAGGCAATGACCTTTCTTCTAATATGATATTCTGGTGACATTTTATCAGATGAATGGTCTGATCATATAAGCTGTGTCTTCACATATTTCCCAGTCAATGGGAAAAAGCCACTTAAATATAAAAACAGAATAGGATAGCAGAGATCTTTGATGGACTAGAAGTGTGGAGTCTAAGGGATTATGCATTTTTTCCCCTAATCTCAGCAAAGTGGTATGAACCCCACAGTAAATTCTGCCAGTACACTACAGAGTAGTATATAAGGATACAGAATACTTCATTGGAGAAGCAGGAGGTCAGGGCAGGCAGCAGATTGAAGTATGAGGCCAGGAACCAGTCATTACCGGTAAGACACTACCAATAAGACAGGAGACACTGTTTCCACAGTATCCAAACTTAGGGAACCTATTGCTCAGGTGCTGGAATGATGGGGACCAAATGGGCACTGAAAAACCACAAGCAAGAGAACATTGCCCACAGTAGACAGTTGTTGGTGCACACTGACCTTTTAAAGAAACAAAACAAAGGGGGGTATGTTTTACCAAGATGTCACAGGCTCCGACAGTGGCACACTGTCTACTTTTTTGTCACATGGACTATTTTCTGCCCGACCACGCCTTCTTTTACAAAGACCACCCCTTTTTCTATAGGCAATGCCCCTTAGTCAGACAAGTTGTAAAATTGAAAAAATGGTCAAATGGGTTTTTTTTGGCCAGAGCGGCTTTATAGATTCCCCCAATAGAGTCATAACAGACAACAGAAGACCCAGCAAATAAAGTGGATAAAACAAGGGAATGCTAAGGCACATGGCAGCAGGACTGAGCCAAAGCAGCTATAAACAAAGAAGTGTCATTTCTAGTGTAGAGCTAGTGTAGATGTGATAACCTCTTTATCAAGGAGACATGGGCCCACATTTATTAATAGTGAGGCAAATAATTAATAATTCATGAGCACGGTCTTCATGAATCTGGTGCACCCTGTGTGCATCCAAAGTTTTTTTCTGGCGTACTGGGTTTATGACGGACTTCCGACACATATGTGGCGGCAGGTGTGAATACAGACCATAAAGGCCTCTTTAGGTGCATTAGGTTAGTATTCTGTAGTGGCGTTCATAGTACCGCAATGCTGACACAAACACTTCATAAATACATGTGCAAGCAGTTTATGTGCATTCTACGCCAGAATACTGGTGCAGATTGCTTGATAAATGTGGGACACAGTCTACATAATGGCCAAATTGAGAAACTGGCAATCAAAAAACAAATCCGCCTGTAAGTCTTGTACTTGGGGGGGGGGGGGGGAGGTTGTTAAAAAAAGAAATGCATTCCCCTATCCTATAGGAAATAAGTCTGATCACTGGGAGTCCAAGCACTAGGAGAAGTGGGATGGGAATCCCGTGAAGTACAAATATTCATGCCCTTCCTATGCATACTACATATTTTATTACTGTCCTGCAATTGAAATATAGACTTATATTCTACATGCTAATGAGCTGGAGGAGCTCAGGCTTACATCACCTGAGTGCTTCTTGGCTAATTATTTATTCACGGCCTCTATATTCTAAATGTAGTCTGGTGCCACCCCGATATCCTTCAGACTGCCGCAGTCTGTAGGTCTTGCACGCACGCGCTGAGGCTTTTTTGAGCAGTCTCATTTTCCTGTGTTGGGGACAATTATTAAATTGTCTTAAAGTTAAGTAAAGTTAGACGGACCGTCTTAAACTGCATTAAATTTCTTAAAGTGTTTAATGCTTATATTATGCTGCATAATTATTAATTAGCAATGGTCCTTTTTTGTATCTTCAAAATATTCCAGAGTTATTTTACATTATCATATGGACATGCCACTTTATATTTTATTATATCCGGGTGTGATGTTCTGTGTAACGTTGACATGAGTACTGGCAATCATAAAGAGCTCACATGTTCGGGTTTCATTGGTTCAAGTAGCCTATTTAAACCGCTTGAATTTTCTTTGTATTCATGCTAAGACTAAGGGCACTGCACATGCTAAGACTAAGGGCACTGCACATGCTAGGACTAAGGGCACAAGTGTGTTTCTTGCCCAAAACGCGCTAGCTAATTCATTCTTGGTGGTAGATATGAGTTTTAACAAAGAAACAAAATATTTTTTAACCACAGTGCTGGGAGAACATATTTTTCTATCAAAGTAACTCTAACTCTCTACCTCTTATTAGTTGGCTTAGTTTGTGCCAGAAAAAATGTACCAAAACGTTGGCGGAGGTGCATTTGCATAATAAGCCACAATGTGCCACACTACTTTACATCAGGTTACATCCTTTTTGTCGTACTAGTTCTATTAGTTTCTCAAACACCTCTTGGAGGCAATTGGGCACTTGGTGGAAGGGAAAGGGGAAGTCCAATGTTGAGCTGCCATACAGAAATAAAGCACAGGTTATACGTGTAGACCAGTGCTCATTTCAAACAAAGAACTTCAGGGTTCTCATGGGGATCCGCTGTCCTTAGTTGAGGGAATAAGTCTCTTTAGTAGTAGTCCAGCCCCTTTAACTTAGTCTTCAACAGGTGTTATAGCAAGATAATCCACGCGTTTCACTAATGTGGTTTTGCTGTTATGTTATTGTAAAACAACCATTTATTCTTACTTAATGGGTTTTGCTAAATGGATGTTCAGTGTGACTGTGGAGACATTTCATAACAAGTTTTGCGCCATGCTACATGTTGTCTTACATGCAAAACATATCCAAAGGAATGGTTGTAGGGCAGAAAGCACAATTGTATGATATAGTATTAAGCCTTGTGCTGCTTGTATTGCCACATTAATCTTTATACCTCCTGAGGCAGAGTTTTCCACATTGGTAGGCGCAGCCCTGACAGAATAATACTGAGAACTGTTTAGTTTCAAACACCTGGGAATAAAAGAATGATTCTAACAACCAGGGGTTATGTAGAAAATCTAAATCTTTCTATGTTGCGATCTGTGATAATTAATGTTTATAATACCTAGTACACATACTGTTACAAATACATAGCAGCCTCAGGCAAATCAGGAAATGTCTGCACAAACTAATTCTCTATGCACAAATACAGTCAAGTAGAGATACAGTTGGTAGTGACAATCATCTAATGTGTATGTTGGGCACAAGATTTTCTCCTGACAGCAGATGTCGGAGAACGAAGGATCAGGCATGTTGAATTTCATGATTTCTGATCATTCCACACTGTGTAAGGTCACACCTTTTTGTTACACTTATTTTTCACTTTCTTTATATATTTCTAGGAGAAATAACAGAATGCAGAACTGAGATTACTTTAGAACTTTTGAATCACATGAGATATTGTAAATCAGATTCTACTAATCGATGTCTGAAACAATGGCCACCCCCATAAGAACTTCTGCTTAATTCAATATGGCGGCTTTCAAAATGACGGCCATGTTATGGACATGGCCCAAAAGATGAGACCCTTCAACCATCACTTACTGTAGTATTCAGATATGTTCTTTTTACCTCTTCATTTCCGAAATAAAAAGTTGTCCTGTGGCTTTGTTTTCCCTTTTGGGACATGAATCTTTTGGTCTGTGTATTCTGAGACTTTCTCACATCCATGTTCCACCAGGACCAGGATATACACATATAAGGCAATTGTTTATGTAGCCCTTACAATCTGAGTATTCTTTGTATAAATAGCACATATTATGTATAAACAGACCTCATATATTTGCGCCTACACCCATATGTGATATGCTGCCTCAGGTTTCTTCCATGTGTAATAGATAACCTCAGAAAAGTATTTAAGTGGCTTTCTTTACAGTTATGTAAACTACCAGGAAAAACACAAAAATGTGTCTATTTGTATTTAATGGCATTCATATTATGCTTTGTTCCAGTTCTCTACATGTACATGCAATGCAAAGAAACACCCACTTCTGGCAAGGACTAGATGTACTGCAATCTAGTTAACTAGGCCAAACATTCACTGTCTATCCTTATCCCTCTCTAGCCACTGAAAACATTTTCACACGTCAAATTGAAACAGTACACGAAATGCCGGACCATCAGGGAACTATTACTGCAAGATTTAATCCTCATAATCTTATAAGTGAGTCACAAGAGCCACGGTTATGTGACAATGAAGATTTTTCATATTTCATGTTATTCTGAAACATAAGCTTATACACAGCTAGAAAGAAAAGCATACTTTTATCCTTTGCTTTTTTTCCAGAAACAGTGACACCATTGATTAAAGGCAGTGTCTGGTATTGCAGCTTAGCTTCAATCAGCCAACAATGAGCTGCAATACTATACCATCCAATACATAGCCCTCAAAACATTATATTTATTCAGATTATGACACCTGGTGTTATGAAGAAATTATATGTACATAATCTACATTCAATCCACATTGAAAGATATACACAAATTCACAAAGAAATAATTCAATATATATATATATATATATATATATATATATATATATACACACTCACCAGCCACTTTATTAGGTACACCATGCTAGTAACGGGTTGGACCCCCTTTTGCCTTCAGAACTGCCTCAATTCTTCGTGGCATAGATTCAACAAGGTGCTGGAAGCATTCCTCAGAGATTTTGGTCCATATTGACATGATGGCATCACACAGCTGCCACAGATTTGTCGGCTGCACATCCATGATGCGAATCTCTCGTTCCACCACATCCCAAAGATGCTCTATTGGATTGAGATCTGGTGACTGTGGAGGCCATTTGAGTCCAGTGACCTCATTGTCATGTTCAAGAAACCAGTCTGAGATGATTCCAGCTTTATGACATGGCGCATTATCCTGCTGAAAGTAGCCATCAGATGTTGGGTACATTGTAGTCATAAAGGGATGGACATGGTCAGCAACAATACTCAGGTAGGCTGTGGCGTTGCAACGATGCTCAATTGGTACCAAGGGGCCCAAAGAGTGCCAAGAAAATATTCCCCACACCATGACACCACCACCACCAGCCTGAACCGTTGATACAAGGCAGGATGGATCCATGCTTTCATGTTGTTGACGCCAAATTCTGATCCTACCATCCGAATATCGCAGCAGAAATCGAGACTCATCAGACCAGGCAACGTTTTTCCAATCTTCTACTGTCCAATTTCGATGAGTTTGTGCAAATTGTAGCCTCAGTTTCCTGTTCTTAGCTGAAAGGAGTGGCACCCGGTGTGGTCTTCTGCTGCTGTAGCCCATCTGCCTCAAAGTTTGACGTACTGTGCGTTCAGAGATGCTCTTCTGCCTACCTTGGTTGTAACGGGTGGCGATTTGAGTCACTGTTGCCTTTCTATCAGCTGGAACCAGTCTGCCCATTCTCCTCTGATCTCTGGCATCACGAAGGCATTTCCGCCCACAGAACTGCCGTTCACTGGATGTTTTTTCTTTTTCGGACCATTCTCTGTAAACCCTAGAGATGGTTGTGCGTGAAAATCCCAGTAGATCAGCAGTTTCTGAAATACTCAGACCAGCCCTTCTGGCACCAACAACCATGCCACGTTCAAAATCACCTTTCTTCCCCATACTGATGCTCGGTTTGAACTGCAGGAGATTGTCTTGACCATGTCTACATGCCTAAATGGACTGAGTTGCCGCCATGTGATTGGCTGATTAGAAATTAAGTGTTAACGAGCAGTTGGACAGGTGTACCTAATAAAGTGGCCGGTGAGTGTATATATATATCACAGATGGGATTGGATGAATTCCAGGGAATTAAAGGACTTTTCCAGATTAGTTATATGGATGATTTATCCATATGCTAGGTCATATATATCAGATTGTTGGGAGCCTCAGACACTGCCACCAACTTGAGAATCACACAAATAGTGAAGCTGGAATAGCTCTGTTCTCTGTGTAGTGGCCAGACTGGAGTAATGCAGCTCACTCCAGATCTGCAAGCTCTATTCTCTCTACTAAATCCAGTGCTGCAAGCAGTCATAATCATGTAATTGTTAGGAGCTCCATCTGTCAGACACCCACTGGTTTTGAAGAAATATATAAAGAGCCCTGTGCCCCGCTTCCCTGTCACTGTCTCACTGAGCTGTCCACGTTCCACCGGCGGTCTCCTCGCTCCGGTGCCGTGTCCCCACCTCCAAGGGCACATGCGCTGGCTTTCAGACATTTTAAGGGCCAGCAGCCGGACAGTGTTCCTATTCCTGTTAAATTCCCTGCCTCTTGCTGTGTCCCCAGCCAAACCTTTGTGCCTCCTGTCTAAGAGAAAACTTTATCCCTGTGCTCCTGTGGTGACCTGACCTTCCGCTTTCTGCCTTCTTTAAGCATTTGCATTAGAATGTAATGGTGTGTTATAACTTACCTTGCACTCTGGCAGAATCCTTTGTGTAGTCCCAGGGGTTGGGCTTTGCTTTAGATGCATTTCAAAAAACAAAACATGACTTGTCTGTGCTGCAGACTGCTCAGCTCTCACTCCCCACCTTTGTGCTCCTGTAAAGCTCCTCCCTCCTGCTCCTTCACAGAGGTCACAGCCTGGTGACATCACAGCTTGACATCAGTGGGGGAGGGAAGAGCTGTACAGAAGCACCGATGTGGGGGCTGAGAGCTGAGGAGTCTGCAGCACACACAAGCCACATATTGTTTTTTGAAATGTATCCAAAACAAAGCTCAACCCCTGGGACTACACAGAGGATTTTGTCAGCATGCAAGGTAAGTTATAACACACAATTATATTGTAATGCAAATGCTTAGAGAAGGAGGAAAAGCAGATTTGCAATGTGTGATAGGCTTCTGTAACCTGTCTTTAGTAAAAATGAGGTCCCTGGTGACAGGTTCCCTTTAAATACTAAATCATAAGTTGCTGCAAAGAATCTAAGCACACTTTCATGACTATGTTCAGAGCTTGCACATGACATATTAGTTATCAAAATATTCAGAGGTCTTCAGTCACACCCATAGCAGTTTAAGCATTTGCCAACTGTTTAATACTGACATTTACATAAAAACAAGAGGGAAAGGGTTTGTTCTTCGTTGAGTTCTTATACTCCCACACAATACTTTTCACTGCTATATGGGAACGTTCTGAATGTTATCACTAACACCTTTAATGTGCTAAACAGGGAGCAGAGCTTCACTTCATGACTCAGAGTTTCACCCTGTACTATATGCTCTTCATAGAAAACACACCCCAGTAAGAACCACCACAAGGCACTGTTTTTTCATTACTTCTAAGAAAGTAAGCTTTGGTGTACTTAGTGCATATTAAAGGAAATCTACCATTAAAATCATGCCTGATAAACAAGAGACACTTACTCACAGATCCAGACTTTGGGAATCTTGGTCTTCTTCCTTTTACAATCAACAACTAAAATTATGCTAATGAGCCATAAGGGCATTGAGAGGCTTTACCAGAGCCTCTCCGTGCTGTAGATTCAGAAGCTAATAATAATATAATATAATATCTGCTGTAATCTCACACAGTGGGAGAGGGAAGCGCTCCTGCACAGTTTAGCAGCCTCTGGTTATGCCCACAAGGCATTTCTTGTTTATCAGCATAATTTTAAAAGTTGATTTTAGAAGAAAGGAGTCCATGCCTTGATTAGATGGTAGATTGCCTTTTAATTTTATGTATAGATAATTTATCTTGTTGTATAAAATGGTGGCTTATATTACGCCAGTGTATGATTGGTATGTAAATTTAACTTGGAAGTTACAATATTCTTAGAGGAGGGTACTAGTTTATTTACAATTAGCTACAGGTTGACTGAATTTAACATGAAACACATGCAATACTTTGCTGTAACACTTACATTAGACACAGTCATGCTTGTCCGCACTGCATTAGTCTATGAAAAGTTTCAATCACAGTTAGGCTGCATTTACACAACTGTTGTGGGGACAGAAAACGCAAGACGGCCCACATGTGTGGCACCGTACCATAGAAAACCCCATTAAAATATTCTTTTTAGCCAGTTTGGTACTCTTATCACTTTTTTCTGCACCACTATGTCCCAAATGTTTCTCAGCCTTTTAAAACGGTTGACATCAGTATTACAAGGTAGGGTTAAACTCTCAGACCAACTAAAGAAGTAGTGAAAGCGTTGCAGCCTTTATGAGAAGAGATGAAAGGACCCAACATTCCCATCCTGGTTTGGGTTCTCCTCCTGGCCAATCATAGCCATGCTAGTTGTCTACATCCAGATTGGCTGTTCAGCTGCCAGTTCGCCAATACACCCCAGTCATGAGACCAAATTCCAAATGGGAATGTCAGGTCAACTCATCTCTAATTATGAGTGTTACTATTTCAGACTTCAGGCTGGTTAATACTTATAATACAAAAGCAATTCTTAGTATAGAAGCCAACAAACCAGAGCCTTCCTTTCAGCTGGATCAGTGGACCTTGTGTATAAGTTTCAATACATATATGTGTTACAATCATATACTGGATAGGTTACATCACTGCTAACTCAATGTGGCTTATTTACTAAGGGTCACGTAACGAACTTTCGTCGGACTGTTCACGGTTTTCAGGATTTGTGCAGCTTTGGCAGGTATTTAACAGGGGTTTGCGCTGGGATTGTGTTGCACGTGATCGGATTTTGGCGCAGCTGCGCTGGCTTTCAGAGGTCGGGGGCCGTGCCGTCGGACTATCCGACTGATTCGGACTAAGCGTCGGATTTAACTTTCAAATTATAATGCACATACATGCACCAGGAGGAAGAAGGTGAACTCCAGCGGACCTGAGTGGGGGAAGCGACACATGCAGGATTTCGGGCACAGTGCCTTACCGCTGGACAATGCAACTTCGTGAACTCCGTGGGACCGGGTAAATAAACGTGCCCCAGTGTGTTACAAAATAAAACTCCCATTAGATATAATTGGAAATCATTGAGTCTGATCACCTTAGTGAGCCCCCCCCCCCCTTCAGTGTCTATAAATGGAAACTATAACTATCTGCCTGGGAAGGAATGTTATTTATTGTGACCAATCAAATCTTCTGTTTATCACCACTGTTACAAAGGTGCTGGTTGGATAATAAGCTTTGCCCCATCACAAGGCGAGCTGATAAAACCCCTTGTGGGTGCAAAGTTCTCTATCTTTCTCCTGGGTCTATGTCTGAGGCCAGCTGTCTAGACACACAGCCTACAACTAAGGCCTGCAGGTCACGGAATTCAAACCAGAACCTGTCTTGGAGTACTGCATAGCATCTACTTATCTCCTGAAGCTACCTATACCAGGCTGTGAGCAACCTATGATGAACACAATCCAACCAGCCACCTTGAACCAGTTGAACTATTCTCTGCTGTTGTTGCCAATGCCGTGTTATGGAATAAAAGGAACTGTAAGTTTATGGTTGACATCCCCTGTCTCCGCGTGATCTATGCTTGAAGCTGCCTAACATCAAGGGCAACCCACTTACCACCTACCCAGGGATCTCTACTCCTATGCCTGCAGCCTCTCCCTCTTTTCTTGTAAATCCACTTGTTGGATACCTGCACGCCGTGAAAGAGGCCCGTTCCTCTGGTACCCAGTGACCGTGAGCCAGCCACTCAGTCTGCCATTCCGGTACCAAAGAGAATCCAGCTGCCCTCAGGTCCAAAATGGCTAGGCCCCAGTGGGGAATGTTGCAGATACTAAGGTCATGCCTAAGATTTAGGCTATTTTGACACTTAAGGGCGAATATACGGCAGTGCGTTAGAGAGGAGGAGGGGAGGGCAGCGCTCTCCATAACGATGCACGGTCCCTGGCCGTACACACGGGTAAGAAAGGGCATGTTCTATTTTTTCCCTGTACACAGTACAGTATGGGTACCTCCGACGGGACGCTATTGCCATCTTTGGGGAGTTTTATTTGGCCGTAGGGGCCTTATTTTGACATTAGTATCATTTATACAGTATATATCTGGTCGCTATTTTTTGGGGTAGAAATGACGTTATTGGTATTCTCATAGAAAAAAATATAGTAACCTGTAATTTAAATTAATACTGTAGCGATATTATCATAATATAATACATGTTACTCTCATTTACAACTTTCTGACAATTTCCAGGATAATATAAAAATTATTTAACCAGTTCTCCTTCATTGCTATTTTATACAGCTTAGAGAAAAAAAATCTCAATTCTTTAATTGCAGCAGTTACTGTAATAAAAACATGATACTTTCCAGGCTGCCATGTGTAGTGTTTAAGTAGCTAATAGAGAGAATATTACACATGCAATGCACTACTAAGACCATTAAATTACCTAATAGAGGCAATAAAAATAGTTCTTCAGGAAATCCCTTTTTGGAAACCTTTTAGATTGCTAGCCTCTTCCAGACTTGCAGCTTTAATAAATAAAGAAAATGTCTTAGCCCTCATTTAAACCAGAACATCATAGGAACATTATAAAGAGTTTCTAAATATAGTCCTATACAAAAAGGGTATGGACATGTAGGACTAGTCTACTAGTGCGATGTTGGCCTAATTGTAAATTGTTTTCTCTTACACTCCCAACATGGTCAGACTTCATGTCTCTGAGCTGGCACTTGGCCATATTCCATATTGCTCGGTTTTAGGCCCATCCATATAGCCCATCCTAGAAGTGATAACTGAACAGTCTGGTTAATTTGTTACTGACACGTAATATAAATTATATAAACCAAACTACATGTCAAAAACTGATGCAGTGGATAAGCCCAAAGAAATCAGAATTTTTATTAATCCTATTTGTACTGTACCTTATTCTTATGGAATGGTCAATGTAAAAGCAACAGTGATTTTCCTTTTTTATTACTATATTTGCAATAGTTGATCTATACATCTTTCGTTCTATAGAACTGGAAGGCACTTGGATAATACAATAGAATATAAGGATATCACCTGGAGTCTATATTCCACATTTTTAGCAGGAAAAATCTATAGGACATGTCCTATCTTTTAACGGAATATGGCGCCAGGTCCTATGGAGAGGGGCGGGGGTGAGTGGCGCTCATCCCCTGCTGCTCTTCCCGGCGCCGATGTACATCAGGTAAATGTAGCCTATATAAAACATATGGTGGAATGCGGCTTACTGATATGTAAAGTGAAGCCACCTACCTTTTACCTCATCAGTCAGACATTCCTGTCCATAAAATGGCTGTAAGATGGAGGATCATGTGATGTCTAAGTGCCCATGACCAGTTGCCAGATAGAGATCACATGACCGTCCATCTGTGGCCATTTTATGGATGGGAATGTTTGACTGATGAGGTAAAAGACAGGAGGCTTCACTTTACATATCAGTAAGCCACAATCTCACCCTATGTTCTCTAATAAAGCTGCCCGACTTCGTTTAGAAAGCAGAGAATTACAAAATTACATGAGGTCAAGTGGCAAACCCCTTTAAGTTTTGGCCAAGAAATGGACCCCATTTATTAATCATGACACAATTTATAAAATATGTCCAGTAACCAAATGGGATTTATAGAAAATGAACAGGACTATCTTTATAAGGGGCATATACACCACAGCATGTCTTAAAATGTGCCCTTCTTTTTATTGAGTCCAAACAGGATCAACAAACCTTCTCATTTGCCCTTAGAGATTGTGCGCTCTGTCATTGGCTTGTACTTAGCTTTCTGAGAAAACCCTAGCAGGGGGACAAGCTGTATGATCCATTCATTCTAGCTTAGGGTTTTCAATGTCACAGCCCTTTAACAGATGGATAAAGTAGTGAGATATGCATTTAAAAGGAAGACCTTTCTTTTTTCTACAAAAGAAAATTACTTTAATGTGTCAAAGAGTCATAACCCAAATTTCCATATTCACCAATGGTGCAACCCCGGAATATTTGGCACTGAGATTCTGGAAAGCAAAATCATTTTATGATCAATTTTTTCTTTGAAATGCTGCAATTGTAGCTATTGAATTATGAGCTGTGGACACTGTTGTAAATGTTATGATCTTTAAGAACGGCATGAGTCACCATCAGATAAGGCCACCCAAACCACCCTTATGAAGAAATTCCTTAAATTGAATGAATTACCCACACTCACTACAACACAAGTCATTATGTTCTCAGATACATTCCATAGTAAGAGCTCCCAAAACCTCCCTCTATAGAGAGATCTTGTACCTATAGACTTATATAGACTTTACAGCAAAGAAGTTGGGCAAATAGATCTGCACAGAACAATGCATTATTATTTTACAATGCAGAACCAATTCAGACAGGCATATTTACCATCTGCAAGTGGTCTGTTTGTACTATGGGCTGCTTACAGAAAGCATGTGATGTCATTGGGGAGCAATGATCTTGGGGAAAATGGCTTTTCAAATTATGGGGGACAAATACAAATCTTATAAGACATTACATAGTGAAAACATAGTCATACGGAACAATAGGAGTGGAGGTCTTGCTCACAAGAGTTTACATTCTATGAGGAAGAGGAGGGGGCTGAACAAGAGCTATAATGTGTGTGTATAATGGTCCAGCCATTATTTATAAAAATTCTGCTGCTTGAGTCATCAGCCGACCTCTTATATATTAGAAAACCCTTCTTCAAGAATGCTAGCACAGCTGAAAATAGTTTGACTGATTAAACCAGCTTGAGGGTACAGTGACACGTTGTAGTTAAAACTGCATCACAGGTGGTTTTCGATGTAGATTTGTTAATTCAGCAGGAGAAAGACATTTGTGGAACAGGTGAATGCCATTTGTGGAACAGGTTTCCCCTTCAAAATCAAATTCACCCGTTCAGTTCACAAAACTGCACCTAAAACCACCTCAAAGTTGATTGTGATGCAGCTGTAACTGCAACGTGTAATCGCAGCCACAAAACTGACCTAACTTTGAGCTGGTTGAGAATTTAGAGCATCGCATTTGTTTGTTCTGTGAAACTCTCACAATGGCCAGAAAAAACTACTGTCATGTGAAACACGACAGTCTATTTTTGTTCTTAGATATGAAGGCCATGTGACAAATTGCCAAGAACCTGAAGATTTTCTACAACGGTGTGTGTTCTACTCCCTTCAGGGTAGAAAGAGAAGTGGGAGGCCCCACTGCACAACTAAGCAACAAGACAAATACATTAGAGTCTCTAGTTTGAGTAACCGACGCCTCACAGGTCCTGAACTGGCAGCTTCATTAAATAGTAGCCGCCAAATGCCAGTGTCAACCTCTACATTGAAGAGGCGACTCCAAGATGCCGGCCTTCAGGGTAAAGTGGCAAAGAAAAAGCCATATCTGAGACTGGCTAATAAAAGGAAAAGAGTAATATGGGCAAAAGAATAGACATTGGACAGAGGAAGATTGGGGAAAAAGTGTTATGTACAGACAAATCTAAGTTTGAGGTGTTTGGATCACACAGAAGAACATTTGTGAGAGGAAGGCTATCACTCCATTTCGCAATGCCATGACCTACCCTGTGGACAGCACTTGATTGGAGCCAATTTCATCATACAACAGAACAATGACCCAAAGCACACCTCCAAGTTATGCATGAACTATTTAGGGAGAAAGCAGGCGGCTGGTATTCTACCCTAGTCACCAGATTTCAACCCCATTGAGATGTTGTGGAAGCAACAGGGTGACCCCAAACTTTTGAGCAGTAGTGTATATGATTTTTTTTTAAACATTTGGGGATATTGAACTGGATTTTAATGTTGTCCTCAGGCCTTCTTCTACTGTCCTATCATATGTGAGAATGTAAACAAGCATTTCAGTGTGGCAATAAGGCTCCAGACGGTCATCACATGGGCACAACATGCCTATTGGTCACCATGACAGCTGCAAGCCTAGTTGTCATTTGGCAACATCAAAGTCTGTTCGAGGCAGACTGTGATAGCGCAGCAGTGCATTCACAGATTAAACCCCGATGGTTCAAGGAACCTAAAGGGCCTGACATAATTGTAAAAAAAAACCCTAATCACCCCCTTTTCCCAGAACACATAGAGTGACATAATAATTGTGGTTGTAAGGGGTGCAGGGGGAGGAAGATAAACAATTAATTACCATACTGCATGGGCAGAGACTTGTCTGTTTGCTCTGCCGACACACACTGTATGATGGGGAGGTGGTGCCGTCTGATGATGGGAAGCTGATGGTATACAGCTATAACTATAGGGATGGTATACAGCTATAAGTATATGGAAAGCTGATGGTATACAGTTATAACTATAGGGATGGTATTCAGCTATAACTATAGGGAAAGCTGATGGTATGCAGCTATAACTATAGGGATGGTATACAGCTATAACTATAGGGGTGGTATGCAGCTATAACTATAGGGATGGTATACAGCTATAACTATAGGGATGGTATGCAGCTATAACTATAGGGATGGTATTCAGCTGTAACTATAGGGATGGTATACAGCTATAACTATAGGGATGGTATACAGTTTTAACTATAGGGATGGTATACAGCTATAACTATAGGGATGGTATACAGCTATAACTATAGGTATGGTATTCAGCTGTAACTATAGGGATGGTATACAGCTATAACTATAGGGATGGTATACAGTTTTAACTATAGGGATGGTATACAGCTATAACTATAGGGATTGTATACAACTATAGGGAAAGCTGATGGTATACAGCTATAAGTATAGGAAAAAGTTGATGGTATACAGCTATAACTACAGCTGTAAGTATGGGGTATATAGATATGTAATCACACGATATGACAGTATCTGAGGAGGAGGGAGGAGTTACATAAGGCAAGGGAGGGGGTGTGTACTGCTGAGGGGGGAGGGGCTGCAAAGGCAGGAGGATTGTGGGAAATGTAGTATTTAGCTGCGACAGGACTTTTCAAGACCCGGAAGCAGCAGGATATAAACAAACAGCACACTGAGCTACAGCTCCCTGTAAGTAACAAGCAATATGCTGTAATCTCATTTACTAATGAAAAACTAAGTGACAAGTGACACGTAAGGTTTGCAAAGCTTGAACGTGTGCCGCAAAGCATGATGGGACATGTAGTCCTCACTGCTGTTCCCTGACAAGTACATCTGGCAATAAAACTTATACGTTTAGCAGCAATATGGCATTACAGGAGAGCATGTAGAGACGCAGGGTACCATTCCTGCCTCATCATTGTACATATCCTCCACACTGACCCCCTGCCTGCAGATACAGCGCCCCTCTGACCACCAGGCTGTGCAGGTCACTGCAGCTGGTATCATTCACTTGGATAAAGATGTAATTGAGTTGTAGTTCGCTGTACCTGAGGTGCAACTTCTGAAGAGATGATAAAGGAGCCGCCCTCCTGAATTTATAGTGTGGCCCCTTATTCATCAGTCAGTCGGTCGGCGTGCAATACATAGACAGGCATCTTCTGTACCTCTAGGCCGCACATTTATTTACCTTGTCTGCTCTCTCACATGGTCCAGAACAAGGAAAACCTCAGCAGGGATAATTTTATTGCTTGACAGACACCTAAGGATGATGCCGCATGTCGCGTTTTTGAATGTTTACCATGTGTTTAGCTGCTTTTAATCAGTTTCGCAGCTGCCTACACTGGTACAAAGCAGATAAACTGGTAAAAAGCAGCCAAACGCAATGGTATTCAAAAACGCACTGAAAATGCATACTTTAAAACAGTCCAAAAACGCAACGTGTGGCATCAACCTAAGGGTGGTGGCACACGTCGCGTTTTGGGCCGCTTTTAGTAGTGCTTTTTTAGATCGTTA
This sequence comes from Engystomops pustulosus, assembly GCF_040894005.1. Classification (NCBI taxonomy): domain Eukaryota; kingdom Metazoa; phylum Chordata; class Amphibia; order Anura; family Leptodactylidae; genus Engystomops; species Engystomops pustulosus. The sequence continues at coordinate 173,302,563 of NC_092413.1, read as the reverse complement.
AGAAAACGCATGCGTTTTTAATTAAGATAACTGTTAAAACTGGTTGCATTTTTTACAATCTGAAAACGCACAACTAAAAACATCCAAAAACAGCCTAAAAAGCCACGTGTGCCACCACCCTAAGGCCGGCGGCACATGTGGCCGTTTTTAACCCGTTTTTGGCCCGTTTTTAAGCAGTCTGTTAAAAAACGCATGCGTTTTTGAAAACTCATCCATTTTTGACTGGTTTTACCAATTATCTTAATTAAAACGGATTCAAAACGGATGCATTTCCAAAACCTCATGTGTTTTTAACGGACTGCTTAAAAACGGCCCCAAAACGGGTTCATAAGGCCACATGTGCCGCCGTCCTAAGAAAAGGCTTCTTACACAGCTATGAACATTTCCTAAATTATGGCTCCTTCACGGAAATAATGCTGGAAGTTCTTTGCAATTCAGTAGTAAATAAGGGATTTCACAGCGTTTGATCTTTTGGAACATATAGTATGACATGTACGTAACAGTATCATGTGCCATATGGAGACATGCTAGTGAGGATATCACACTGTATAGTAATGACCATGTGTGATGGTCAGAGGTAGGTAACATCTGGTAAATGCTTGTTTTACCTACAAAGATTGAAGGCATTTTCCTAATTTTTTCTATGATCGTTACTGTCGTAAAAGTTACAGGAATTGCTACCAAATAGTTTTTTGCCTCTGTACGTTCTTTGTGGTCATCCACTTTTTTTATTGTTATTGTCTGTAGAGCAGGTTATTGGGAATTTCACCTTTGTACAACTAACCTCTGGAACAAAGTATGGCTTGAGGTAAAACTAAAAACAGAAGGCCAGTGCCGTGAGAAAAACCGGACTAACCTGCCCCACAACTCCAGATGGTCAATATTGTCCACCCTTACCTGTTGTTTCCTTCACTAGAATAAGTCATCATTTTGTATCTCCGACCTTTGGTATTTTGTTAGTTGGGTAGAAAGGGGTTTGATTGATTTTTAGCTTTTACATCATTTTTTGTGGCCAACAAGAAATGACAAAAGTTCACATGGATGTATTTGCATCCAAAAATCGCATGGTTTCCAAAATTGTCCAAGTAGTCGCCTCTTTTCTTATAAAGGCTAAAGGCACAAGCAGAAAGGGGAATTGGGCTTCACATCTTGACAGATAAAAAGCATTTCCTGTTTTGCACCTCCTGCAAGTGCTCTGGGAGGGTCTTCCTGCCTGAAGAGCTTTCTTCTATTTGAATTGTGCTGCTTCACAGCCTCTCCCCTCTTAGAGTAGTCATTGGGGGATATTCATATGTCTTTATTCAAAGCATTTTGCATCAGTTTGTTCTGGGCTTTTCTGACCCGAACACCATTTTGGGTGTGTCTGAGTAGGTAGGGAGGGTGTTCAGGCGGGCAGGGGTGTGATCGCCTGGCCTGGCACATTCACTCCAGTCTCTGCCTATAGCAAAACACTTCACCAGTTCTGATCTGGTCTATAGGGCCGAACTAGCGGAGTTTGTGCCCACATCCACGAAGAGACTGGATCCTCTTAGTGGATACGATTGCTGGACTGCCAGCAGGGGGAATTTTAAGAGAGAATACTTACAGAAATCACTCATCAGAGGGGAGCGGCTGTGTGACAGATCATTGCATAAAGCTCTTCAGACTGAGAAACACCAGGACAATCAAAAGTATTTGTTGTCCTTACAAGATGCCAATGTAGTATATGTTCTCCTAAACAAGTCAAACATATAACATATATTATCAGAGGGGGACGGCGCAAGAAGGAACAAAGTAGTAAGGTCCGTCAAAAAAACCACCAAGAACAACAGTCATACAGATAATGATGTTCCTCTGCTTCTACGCTCCACTCTTCAATGAGGTAATCATAGATTCCAAGACGAAAAAAAAATATATACATATACAGTACCTCTTTCGCTGCACTCACAAATCACAGATGGAAGTGCATATCACGATTTAATCTCCACATCTTACTCAGTTCTCCGGCCAGGGAACTCCAATGGAGTAGCGACGAGATCTCGTGTGACCGCTAGGTCTTCCGACTGGAAACAACCACTGGTTCAGTATTGGTTCCGCTTTCTCCTGGTCCGTTCAGATCTTACACTCAGAGGAGGAAGAAAAGAAGATCGCGATAGTGCACTAAAGTTTTGCAAGATTCAGGAAATGTATTTCTTATATTATACTCACAAAACATAGGAGTTAAAAAGCTCTTTCAAAACATATAAAATGCACGCTCATGCCCGACTCCGAGTTTCGCCAGGTACGGCTTCTTCCGGAAGAAGCCGTACAAGCCGGCACAAATGCGTTTTTTCATGAAGTGTAATTTGTTACGCAGAAAACAAGTCCTAACACAGCTCTTTACGTGTAAAAAAAAAAAAAAAAAGTTATGGATTTTTGATGGCCTATGGCCTGGATCTACGAGTATGTGCCCCTGGTTTGTCATGATGGATTTTGATGGTAGATTTCCTTTTAACATTTTAATGACATCATCATTTAACTGCTGTCACATCCGCACACAGCTGTTTTTTGTATCAAAATTATGCAAAACCTCATTATAGGTCAGTGAGGTTGAAAGTATAGCTGTGCTGTGGTGTCCTTCACAGTATAGATTGCTTGTGCTTTACTTGTTTCCATTGCATACATAGTGTAGACATATTTGGCATGACCATGAACAGGAGACAAGAGACAGACATTTTACTATAAAATAGTATTTTTTATATACAGATAAGATTCAAGGGAAATTGTAAGGTAGGGTATTAAATGGCAAGTGACAAGTAAAACACCTCCTCTAAGGTATGTCTAATTGGGAGAAAAATGTCAGGAATGTTGGCACATGCGTCATTCAGCTACGTTCTTAATATGAGCTATTGAGCTTTTCAGAACTGGCCACTGGGCAGCCATGAGACTGGGCGGCCATGCCTGGGATGTGACAGTAGGGCCAAGGTGAAAGGAATGCATAGGTGAACATTTATCATCTCATGTAGTAGGGCTGAATTTATCATTAACTATTCTATTATAGGATTTTTTTCGTAAAAGTTAAAGCAATATTTAGAAGCAACTTTTACACATTACCTGAAAATGAGTTTTGGACCTCGTACTGCCACCTTGTTAAACTAACAGGTGACTACTAGGACCCCTTTCTAGTGACCTGCTTAACATAAACTTATCCATGAACCTCTGCTAATGAGCAGTGACATAACGTAACAGTAAGAGCTAACAGCCTGGCTGTTCCTGCATCTGTCCTAAATGAGCTGTTTTCAAGCAGTTTAACGCCTGAAATGCCACCATCTGATAATAAGTCAGATCAAGGAAATCTGTCACCACCACAGCCCCTGGCAAAGCGATGACGGGATGCTGTGGGGTGCCTCCAGGTCTGCTAACTACGGAAGCCTCATAGACATACTACGGGTCTTATAGACATACTACGGGTCTCATAGACATACTACGGGTCTTATAGACATACTACAGGTCTCATAGACATACTACAGGTCTCATAGACATACTACAGGTCTCATAGACATACTACAGGTCTCATAGACATACTACGGGTCTCATAGACATACTACGGGTCTCATAGACATACTATGGAAGCCCCATAGACATACTATGGAAGCCCCATAGACATACTATGGGTCTCATAGACTACTATGGGTCTCATAGACATACTATGGGTCTCATAGACAGACTACAGGTCTCATAGACAGACTACAGGTCTTATAGACAGACTACAGGTCTCATAGACAGACTACAGGTCTCATAGACAGACTACAGGTCTCATAGACAGACTACGGGTCTCACAGACAAACTACGGGTCTCACAGACATACTACGGGTCTCACAGACATACTACGGGTCTCACAGACATACTACGGGTCTCACAGACATACTACGGGTCTCATAGACATACTACGGGTCTCATAGACATACTATGGAAGCCCCATAGACATACTATGGGTCGCATAGACATACTATGGGTCGCATAGACATACTATGGGTCTCATAGACATACTATGGGTCTCATAGACAGACTACAGGTCTCATAGACATACTACAGAAGCCTCATAGACATACTGTGGGTCTCATAGACATACTACAGGTCTCATAGACATACTACGGGTCTCATAGACATACTATGGGTCTCATAGACATACTACGGGTCTCATAGACATACTACAGAAGCCTCATAGACATACTACAGAAGCCTCGTAGACATATTACGGGTCTCGTAGACATACTACGGGTCTCATAGACATACTACAGAAGCCTCATAGACATACTACAGAAGCCTCATAGACATACTACGGGTCTCATAGACATACTACGGGTCTCAAAAATTGACCGCTTACGGATGTCATCCGCATGCTTTACTTTTTAGTGCGGATCCTTAAAAATTTCACATGGTTTGGACATTTGTGAAAAATAACAAACGTGAACAAACCCATAGAAATCAATGGGTCAGTATGCTATCCGCAAAAAAAAAAAAAAAAGGATAGCATATTGATGTAAAAAACGTGCACCTATTTAGCAACTATATTAATATAAAAATACCAGTGGGTATTAAAAAATTATAATCTTTATTGAATTTATATATACAAATAAAAATATCAATCAGCAGATTCACATGATGGTGGTAGTGAAACCATCACAAAAGGACATTACATTTACCATGGGAACATAGTACAGGGAACAGAGGTAAGGGAATCTCATACCCAAATTAGGGGAAATCTTATTTAGCTGCCAAATACATTAGGTTCTTATGCATATAACAAAAGATATAACTCATAAATATACAGGGAGATGACAAAATAAAGTGCTAGTGCATTAATAGTCTCTTGTAGAAATCAACCAGAGAATACAAAGTGCTAGTGCATATCAAACCAATTTACCATATCCCTCACTAATGCATCCATGTTTATCAAATTCCATATGCATCGCTTACCCCTAAATGTCTGCAGGACCCTGATTGCACCACAGACAAGGAACTCCCCCGCTAAAAAACGCCCTGTCTAAATGAACTCTAAAACCGACAATACTGCTGTACAGAAGTATTGCTGTGTATTATAAAAGCGTTCAGGACTGTATTGTTCTTAAACATCACCCTTCTTTTTTACCTAAGGTGGTCCACTGTCAACAGGAGATCGCCTTCTCTATTTCTGTCCAAATCCCTCCTCTAATAGAGAGAGTACCATTCCCTTGATGTACGTAGAGGTATACTCCAGTACTTGCAGAAGACTAGTGAGTTTAGAGCCCCTGACCATCCCTTGCTTCAATTCCAGGGAATAAATAGGGGTAAGGCTGCTAGCAAAATGATGATAGCCCGATGGATCAGGAGCACTATTCCCTCCTTCTGTGAGATCAGAGAGCTTCCAGTCCCTGAAGGAGTCAAAACCCTTTCTACGTGGGCAGTCATGGTTTCTTGGGCTGAACAGGCATCTGCTTCCTTAGACCAAATTTGAAGGGCTGCTACATTGGCGAACCCTTGTAGATTCTTCCGCCTTTATAAGTTGGATGTAACCTCCGCTTATCATTTGGTCATAAAGTGTTATCATCTGCGGTCCCTCCATAGGATGATATATCTGGTATTCCTCCTGTGGTGTCGCTGTGGAGGCGTAGGGGGAAGATGAATATTAGACAGCGGTAATTGGATTTCTCTTTTAGCCTCCACAGCAGCATGCTTTTTCCTGGCCTATTTTGTAGATATATAATTCTGATGTTATATTGTATTTCTGGCTGGAAAATATTTGTGTTGATATATCTGTACAAATTGCCTAAGTTCAAATAAAAACTGTTGCGTTTGCATCCCAACTAAGGTTCTCTGAAACTAAACTAGTAAAGAGGGGCTACTTTTAAAGGGTTCCTGTCCTTGTTTCCCTCCACAGGAGGGTGCCGCTGTGAAGGCTTAAAGGGAAATCCAAATTTTCATCTTTTATCCCTCATAAAAACAATCCCTATTAATGCTCTTAGAATTTAGGATTTTATTAAGTTATAGTTCTCTGAATATTGCAACAGCAGGGGCGTAACTTGATGGCGTGCAGAGGGTGCGGTCACAACTGGACCCACAAGGTTTAGGCGGGCCCATAAGGTGTCACTTTCCCATATGAGAAGGCCAGTACTATAAACCATACGTTATATTCAGGGGCCTGGCACAAACCTTGCTTTGGGGCCCATCAGCTCTAGGATACGGTACTGGGAAACAGGTAATAATAATTCCTTTATTTATATAGCGCACGCAGATTACGCAGCGCTGCACAGAGCTTGTCACATCAGTCCCTGTCCCCATGGGGCTCACAATCTAATCAACCTACCAGTATGTTTTGGAGTGTGGGAGGCAGCGGAAACCCACACAAACACAGAGAGAACATACAAACTCTTTGCAGATGTTGACCCTGGAACTTAAACCCAGGACCCCAGTACTGCAGGGCTGTAGTGCTAACCACTAAGCCACCGTGCTACCCTAGGTGGTAAAGCATTAGAAAACCTGTTCAGAATTGGTATCTCCTTAATAGCCTACAGAATAATATTCAGCATGTTTTCTATTCGAAAAACTGCATAAATGTTTTTTTTTTTTTTTTGTAAATTCTTTTTTTTGTATATTAAGGGAACAGTGAAATAAGAAATAAGTGAAATCTAGGAGTGGGCATATGGCAAACACATTAAAATAACATCCTGCATATTTCCTTGGTATATGGGAGTAAGTTACTGGGTACACATTGAAAATAAAGGGTAAAAGTTAGATGGGAGGTTATACAATTATTTAAATACATTGTTAGCATTATTTTTACCCTAACAATGAAACTAATTGGGTTGTACAAATCTTACCACCAAGAACCAGCCCTTGTATGTCCATGTCAGATGAGAAAGTTATGTCTTGTGGGAATCAGAATGGAACATGCTACTTACCTACCTCTACTGTATAGAGAGGAACAATTTTGTGTACAGGACTGATCTGTGAACCCAGTTTTGGAGAACCACTGAAGCATTTTGTTGTCTTTTTTCTTCAATTAATTTTGATTAGGCTTATAAAAATTCAGGCGCGTGGCAGCTGAGGTTATTCATAAATAGCTACTCTAAGCTTGACCTTAAAATTTGTGTATTTCGGAGGCAGCAGCAAAGTTCTGAACCTCATTGTACAGTATAGGAGAAGAATGTGTCATGCGTCTCAATGGAACCTTGTGCTGTCTATGAAGTGCAGTTTTCATTAGTGCAAAATGAACGTATTGTTCTTCATTTCTAAATCTGTTTACAAATTCATGTGCCCGTCTTGTATTATAGTTCATTTGGAGGGAAACAATCTTTATTGGATGAAAAATTGTCAAAGGTATAATACACATACAGTCTGTCTTAAACAAAGTTGCTGTGCAATTGAATGAACTCTGCTTTCTCATTTAGAACTCTGGCTAGGGATAGACTGCCCCAAGTGTGTTTTTGGCACCACTGACACATACCTAAATCTCATGATGAATCTTTCTCTTGAAATCCCCACACCCATTCAAACAATATGGCCTCTGGAAGTTTAGATGTGAAGAATAGCCAAAGGGACATATGAGTTATATAATTATGGAAATGCTCTTCATAAACCCCACATTGTTTTACTGACCGTACAAAGAACAACCATAAGTTGACCTTTTATGGTTCAACGAAGTGCAAATTTAACACAGATACAAGCATTATTTTACTGTCCAGGCTGTAAAATTATGGAACATGTTCCCAATTGCCAGAAAGAGTCAGGGATTAATTGTCTACAGGGGATCAAATTGGGCTAATAAATGTAAGGCTAGATGCACAGGACACTTAAAACCTGCCATATGCCACCCACTTTTTGAACAGATGGTACATGGCTGCTCTAAGTGCTCTAAATTTTAATGGATCGATGCCCATGGCTATTATTTTAATGCACCGTGCAACTTTTCCGTTATCCGGTAGAGCATGTCCTAGTGACAGGAGTTTTTTACTGTGCGATAAAGTCTCCACCGGCATGAAAGTTCGCTGGCTTTACCGAATACACATGAACGTGCCCCTTGCCAGCCCACTCCGCTGTCAGCCACGCCCCTTTCACACCCATCCACAACCAATTGCCGTGAAGGTGGCATAAAGGGGGAAATAATCACAGTTTCCAGAACGTCTCTAAACCATCTGTTTTTTCACAGCCCAGTTTGGCAAAGTTGTTTTTTGTAAGGAGCTGTAAAAGGTCAGACGTGAAGTTGGTTTTGTAAGTGACTATTTAAAGTGAACCTGTCACCAGAAATGTCATTTTTAACTGGTGACAGGTTCCAATAGCCTATGCTATGCAGATTTTAAAAATGTCTTTCTCAGCATTCTGAATCATTTCAGTAGTATAGACAAGTGTAATTCACATTACCTGGCTCCCTGTCTGCAGCGTGTGGTGAGTCCCCAACTGCAACCTATGTGTGTGTATGTGCTCCCTCACAACACCCCACTTCCTGCCATGTGCAGAGGGGGGATAGGAAAAATACATGAGGAGACACAGGCACATACAGGCTGCAGCTGCCCCACCCCTGGGACTCACCACATGCTGCTGGCAGGGAACCAGATAATGTGAATTAAACTTTTTTTTATAAGCTACTGAAATGACTGAGAATACTAACAAAGGTATTGTTAAAATCTGCATCGCATAAGCTATTGGAACCTGTCACCAGCTAAAAATGACATTCCTGGTGACCGCTCACTTTAATGCATCTGTCTGTTCCCTGGTGCTCCAGTAGTCCCCGGATGTCATGATCTATACATGAGACTGCAGAGATAGACAGCAGTGGTCACATGGTCATAGCACAACAAATACATTTGGGGGAGATTTATCAGAAGTCTTGTAGAGCAGAACTATTCTAGTTGCCCATGGCAACCAATCAGAGCTCAGCTTTCATCTTCCCACAGCTGTTTATAAAACTAAAGCTGAGCTCTGATTGGTTTCCATGGGCAACTAGAACGGTTTTACCTCAGGAAGTTATGATGAATCTCCCCCATTATTTGTGTGTAAACATGGATAGAAATATATAGTAAAAGAATAAAGAGGATGTGCTATTAACAATATTTATCCCCTATCCACAGGACCCCAGACAATCAGCAGAATGGTTGGGGGTTTAGACTCTTTGTTCAGGGCCTTCTGGGTTTTCGGCTGCACTGAAAGCCAATCCAGAGGTCCCAGAGAAGTCAATGTAGCACAGGATGGGTCCTGTGTTCTTTTGACTTATATGGGATTTCCTTTTGGCTAATAGGATGGCAGATAGCCAGGAGTCCAGCTCCTGAAGCTCCTGTTTGGCTATAATGTTGTGATGTGCCATTCAGAGCCGGTGACTGGCCTCAGTATAGATCTCTGCACAAACTACACATCATTGCTGAGGTCAGCCAGTGACAAGATGTGGGACTAGAGGTGATTGGTGAGGTCACTGCTTGGCTGAGTGGTTAGTCATGCGACAACCATGCGTTTCGGCCTAGTGTGAGCTACAGAAAACTCTAGCATTCAGTTGTGTGTATTTTGCTCCCTGTGGAAAGGGACAGCCTTGCTGCCGACACCGCGCAGCACCACACAGTAGTTTTTATTGTTCCATTTCTGGTGGGCAGATAAACAAATATCCAGTTCTCTGGTAGCATTTGTTTTGTGAATGAAAGAATGTGACTGTAAGTTTCTCCGCATTGCACATGTCAGAACAAAAAATGTTTTCTTTGACTTGTAGTACAGTCCCGCTAAATGGCACCGACTCCCTTGTTGCTCCCACCAGGGATGCAGATAGAATTTTAATGAAGCAATGTCAGCTGCTCTTGTCTCGCACAAATACCAGATGTTCTGTTCTGTAGAATAACCCCAAAGTCACATCTTCTATCCCTTTACTGCCGCTTCTCTTAGCACTGCTTGGCTGAGCTGTAAGCTGCTGTGCAAAGTGGAAAATAGGATACTGCAATGTTGCTCAAAGCTCCCTTTCGCTTAGCCAAAAGTTTGTCATTTTTCGTAACCTCCCATCTACTACCGAGACTCCAACTACAGTCGGCAAGAGTTCAACTACTCTTTTGGTGCTAGTTGGAAATAGACTTTATCATATCTACTTCGATACTCATTATTATTTTATATATTTTTTTTATTAATACATGAAATTTAGGACAAAAGCTAAAAATTATTCCTTGACTTATATCCTTGAATATTTTACTGCACCACAGGAAAGTCCAATACAAGAATACAATACAAGGATAGTACAATACTACAATATCCTGAATCAGTATCTTGCCATGGACCTTCCAGTGATCTGTGAATTACCAATGTAACACTCCTGTTATACTTTCCATAGTGATTTATTTTTAATGCAGTTTTTATGTTGCGCTGTGACAGAGGTAGGGTGGGCGTGCCAGGCGGGAGGTAGTTTCTGGGCCAAACATGTCTCCCTCGGTTAATAAACCAGACGGAGAGCAACACATTTGCGCTGGAGAAGGTAAGTACATGTTTATTTTTTCTTCCCCTTCAATATACTGCAAAAGGTTGTGCACAGGTTGCAATGTATACGCTCTGTCACATATGTCTGGCAGGTGGCGCACCAAATTCAAAGCTATAGTTGAGAATGTAGCCCAGCCCATGAACCACTTGATCCAAAACCAGAGGTAATACAAGCGACCAATTTAGGCATAGCAGGTGCCGGACAGTACAATATCAGAAATCTTTCATACCGAAAACAATTAAGCCTGCGGAAATAAGAAGAGAATAATAAAAATTTGATGCTTATTTAAAATTGATAGATTTACTCTCGCTGCCTTTTGTAACTTGAGTGTAAAAATTGCCATGGAACTGTAATGTACAAACCAATTTCCTATGAGATAAATAAAGTTGTGTAGTATGGTATCATTCGGAGACCAATTTTCATTCAGGAACTAATGGAATTTTCATTCAGGAATACTGAACTAATATAGGTCATCTGTTCGTCATGTGTTGGTTGGTGTAGAGAGCAGTTGCATGGAACATCTTGTCCCCTGCAGGACCATACAGAGACAACCCATTCATGTGTATAGGCAATGTGTAATGTTTCATTCCCCCTGTGGTGGTGCTGCAGTCAGACACTTGCTGCCAGGTTTCCCCAAAGATTACAGCTGAATACGTCCCATCAGGCAGATACTTTCTGATCAGTTTACAGCCGAGAGATCTCTTCTGACAGTCAGAAATTGTACAAAGCAAATAAATGCACTTCACAAACTGCAACATCTCCCAACAGATCAAGACTGGAGAACACCTGCCTCTTCCTGTGCCAGATACAAATTCCAGAGAGAGGCAGGGTACCGAACCCACGACACCATTGCCCGCACTCAACTCCTTGCATGTGTTAGACATGTTAATACAAGGGGTGACAGTTTTAATTTTTGTTGGTCTACATTGCCAAGATGTTTCCACATTCTAGTGTAGACCACAGATGAAGCAGCAGAAGATATTTCCTCTTATTATTATTGCATCAGCTCTTATGCAGACTATTTCAAAATTCATAATTTTTTTTCTGTAATCACTTTTCATTTCTTCCGTTTCCATTTTTAACTACCCATCTGAAAAAGTTTTTCTCTAAAAAATTGTACTTCCTAATAAAGGTATTTCATTTTTCATGCTGTGTACTGGGAAGCTGGAAAAAAATTCCAAATGCGGGGAAATTATAGAAAAAAAAACGTATTTGTTCATGAGGACACTTTTTGTCCTCACTTTTGAGGACACCAAATGACACCTCTCCTGTATCGTTTGGGTCTATTTAATCACGGCGAATCCAAATTTATATAGGTTGTATTAGGTTTTAAAAGATTTTTAAAAACACTCACTTCTTCCAACTTCATCGTACGGAGCTGTGTAAGGTGTCTTCTTCTGGATGAGCTGACGTTTTCATTGCTACCATTTTGGGGACTGAACAATCACTTTTTATTACAATTTTAATGTGTTCTAAATTGGGCACTATTTTCCGTTACTGGATTTGCTGCTAGGAATAATTGTATTTATATTTTGATCGGGGTTTTTGGGATGCAAGGATACCTAACATGTTTATGATTTTATATTAATTCAAGCGAAATGGGGTAGATTTTTTTTTTTTTACTTTTGTTTTTACTATTTTTAAGCCCCCTGGGGTACTCGTATTATGGCCCTGGAAGCTTGTATAGACCCCAGGCTGCCATGGGAATGGTTTGTCGAACCGATCCAAGATTGTGGAGCCCATGTGCCGCTCACGCAGCAGTTGAAAGGTTACGGCTCACGATCGGTGCCAGCATAATTCAGCACCCACCATGTGTGACGAGAGCTCAGCCTGTGACCCCTGTTTTTACATCCGACAGCATTATGACGTACATGTACATCATAAAGTATTAAGGGTTAATATATATTGCCATGAATAAGTCCATATCTTTAGATGTTTTATCTTCTAAAATAATCCTCAAACCAAAGCTACTTGCACTTGAACATTCTTGGGCCTCAACCAACAGACACTGGGGTTATTGGTGTACGAGATCGAAAAGATTGCCTGAGCCACAAACATCTTAGCATTGTACAGATACATTTATACAAACATGCTATTGCTATAGGTAAGATAATCCTTTGATTCTTTTGATCGGTTGTCTAGAGTTTGTAGATAGAGTTTTTTCTTATCTTGGAGATTCCCATTGAAATAGTTTTTTATGTCAGTTATGACAGTTATGCCATTTCCTCCATCCCTTAAGCCTATTCCTTTTATGCTATTCTTTGGGCTTTCAAAAGCATCAGCATAGTCATTCACAGCAGCCACAGGCGTCCCAGAACTGCATCTATATGACATTATCTGTGGATATTTCACATAGGACAGAGAATGGAAAACACCATTGGAACTGGTATAGGGGAAACCAAAAAAGTGTACTTACTCTGATCCAGCGGTGTTCTGGTCTCTGGCTCTTTGGTACTGCTGGCTGGACCAGAAGTGCTGGAGGTCACGGGACTTTCTCCGGTCTCCGTTAATATCTTCGGGCACATGGCCTTAGTACTTTTGCCCAGACAGCAGTGCTGAAGAAGGGGAGACTGCTGTTGGAACCAGACGACAGCGCTGGATTAGTACACATTTTTTGGTTGCCCAGGCTCCATTGTGTTTTTACCTGTGAAGCCCCTTTAAGGGGTTATCCTGTATCTTAAAGGAAATCTACCATCAAAATCAAACAGAACCAGGGGGGTAAATTTTCTTATATTCGCTATCCATACTGTGTGCTGCTACCCTGCAAATAAAGCGGGGGGGGGGGGGGGTGAGGACAGCCTGTGAAGCTACAGCATGGAGCAGCCCTGGTAGAGTCTTTTAGGCTCATTAGCATAATTTTAAATGTTGATTTTTTTTTTTTTGAAGGAACAAGGCCATGGATATCAAATATAGAAAAAGGACTCAACATTTATTGTAACGTGTATTCATTAATGTTAATGATCTAATCGCCTTTTATCTTTTAGATGCAGATCACCATGACCTGGTGATGTTTAGTTTTCTTATGTCTACCCTGGATGAAGCTTTACAATGCAGAGAAGACAAAGAGGAGTTAATACCGGGCTTCTATTATTATTTGCCCAACTTTATCAATTTGGGCTGAACAACATCCCCCCTGTGACGCTGGCAACGCTTGCACTAAATGTCTATCTTTTTTTAAACCCGTTGAAGAACCTGCATTACGTTTGCATTAGTGTAGAGGAAGGCTATCACAGGGGAGACTGGCAACGCTTGCTCCTGTCACCATTTCACCATGCTGATGACTGGCACCTGTACTTTAACATGGTGTCTCTGTTATGGAAGGGCTCCAAGCTAGAACAGTGGCTGGGAAGCGTTCTCTTTGCACTAATAATTGCAGTCTTCTCTCAGCTCATTGGAGTGGTGTATGTTCTCCTGGAACTAATCCTAGCAGAGTCCATGGATGATCCATCGTACAGGATGCAGTGTGCTGTGGGATTCTCAGGTATGTAGTGAGCATAGCCTTAGGGGGAATTCACTGTGCCATTATCCATCCATGGTCCTGTGGCACTGACCGATAATGCTGCTGGGGACGGGACTCCTTACATCATAGCAATCAATGCTTCGTCACTAAATGGCAGCGCAGAAATTGTAATCATGTTTACACTGTCAGCACTGCACTGCTGTTTAGTAATGAAGCAGGGACTCCTTACATCGTAGATTGCTATGATGTAAGGAGTCCTGTCCCCAGCAGTGATGATGGTCCGTGCCACAGGACTCTGCACGGTCAATGGTTCATGGACCGACATTCAACTGTTCTTATATATACAGTTAAGCTCAGTTAAAAAAAAGTAAAGAATGGAGGTTTAATGTGTCACTTAAAATCCCTTTGATATCAATGTAAATTGTATGTCATCCCTTATATTCCATGTAGGAAGGGATTTGTTGGCTTTTTTGGATTGAAAAAATGAAGGAGGCTGCAGTACTTTGCCTTCATTTGAAGTAAAAAAACGCATGGATAACGGATCCATGCCAAACTGACCGAAACGGATGACATAAAATTTACATTGTTATCGATGGGGTTTTTAATTGATACGTTAAACTTCCATTCTTAACTTTTTCAATGGAGGAAAGTAGTGGACTGTAGTGTGAATTTAGCCTAATATGGTATAATTATGCTTGTGTTATTTTAGCATATAAAAACATGAATATATATTTTGTCTCAGCTACAGTTTTGGGTTGCATTTGTTGGAGACCAGATATGTTTCCAAAATTTGTTATTAATCATTATACTTTTAGTTACGTATTAACTGCTGCCAGTGTATAAAAATTTTAGGTCATTTAAAGGGGGTGTCCACCTTCAGCAAATAGATATTGTTTAAGTAGAGAAAAACTGTACAATTTTTCCAATGTACTTTCTATATCAATTCCTTGCACTATTCTAGATCCCTGCCATTCACCAGGATTCTTTATTGTTTACTTCCTTTACATAAAAAGCTGTCCCTGGTCATGTGATATCACACAGGCGCATGGCTTGTTATATAACACATAGGTGTGATTATTCTCTCTGATATAATGAGCTGTGCACCTGTGTGACATCACATGACCATGGACCATTTTTTAAAATGAACCTCCTAAAGAATGACAGCAGGCGGAGCAATATCAACTATTTGTCTAAAGGGGACAACCCCTTAAAGAGCTGCTCCCTACTTTTCGGCCATCTTTACACAAACCCCCCAAAGACTTCATCTAAACTCAAATTCAAACTCAAAAGTATCATCCTTTCAGTAAAAAAAAGATGAGGGATTCTGGTCCCATAGTTTATTATGAAATTTGTGTCTCACTTTTGATATTAGGCATCTTTTCATGCTTATCATTGAAACTTTGCCTCTCATGTTTATAAGTTCCACAGTAGATATCAAATGGGTGCTCAAACTGTGCAACGTTTTCATGATCCCTTTGGGAACCAGTATTTTGACTTGTTTGGTGTCATACAGTCACACATGATTCTTTTTTCTGCGATTTGATGTGTGAGAATTTACTCTTATTCTAATCTTTTATTTTATATGCTTCATTTTAGGGGTTCTTTTTGCCTTAAAAGTTCTTAATAATTATTATTATCCTGGAGGGTCCACCAATGTATTTGGCATTCAAGTTCCTAACAAGTATGCTTGCTGGGCTGAGTTGGTTGCCATCCA
This sequence comes from Engystomops pustulosus, assembly GCF_040894005.1. NCBI lineage: Eukaryota > Metazoa > Chordata > Amphibia > Anura > Leptodactylidae > Engystomops > Engystomops pustulosus. Next base: position 173,286,948 of record NC_092413.1, on the reverse strand, counting down.
TTTACTATCACCAGGGTAAGTTCCTGCACAACATTCCTTTCCTTCTTTTTGTAATGTGTTACTGCACAAGAGGTAAGGCTAGGTTCACACCTTGCATTCGTGTATGCCAAGCTGTTGTCTGCTGTGTAAAAATCAGGATGGAAACATGACTTACCATCCTGCTGCCCCGGCATATACACAAAGCGGAGAGCACAGAACTTCGGCTTCAGGAGGGTGCGTAAAGGGGCACGGCGGACAGGGGGTGTTCCATGCCTTTATGATTTTGAAAATCCTGCAAACTTTTGTTTGCAGGTTTTTACGCAAAACTATTGCAGGTTGGTATGTCTGTATATACTGTATGTGTATCTGCTGTATGTGTGTATATGATGTATGGTGTGTATATACTGTGTGTACATGTGCATATGATATCTATATACTGCATGTCTGTGTGTATATACCACGTGTGCATTTATTGTGTGTATGACTGTGTATGCAGTGTATATGCTATAAGTATGCAGTGTATATATTCTGTATATATGTGTGTATATATGCTGTATATATGTGTGTATATATGCTGTATGTGTGTGTATATATGCTGTATGTGTGTGTATATATGCTGTATGTATGTGTGTATATACGCTGTATGTGTGTATATGTATGTATTTGTTCTAGGAGTTATAGGAGCTAAAACGGCAATAAACGGAGTAAAATTGTAAAGTAAGGGGGTTAAAATGATCTTTATTGTGAAAACATCACTCAGGGTTAAAATTTGAGAACCTTCTTGCATGGGCAAACTCCTTTAAGGAGTGTCTAGTTAAAGGGGCTCTCTGGGACTCATCATGGTTCTCATTGGTCCATCTCTCTGCTTGACACCTATTTGGAAGCAGCTCAGGATATTGCAGCTTCATCCTGACTAAGTGACGAGACGAAGCTGCATTATAGTGCGTTACTGAGCAGACAGCATGCAAATACAGTAGATGGACTAGTGTAAACCATGAAGAGTCCACAGCATCGGGCTAAGTGACAAGGTCTCTTCTATCCAAATCTGGATCCTGGAAGCCACTAGTATGATGGACAGGCTGGGTTTATCAGGCTGATAAGTCCTAAAGGTTCCTTAACTTTCTTTACTCTGATGTAAATATTAAAGAAATTCTTACACCCCTCTCTTGAAGGCATTTTATAGCTTCCTGCATAGAACTCCTATTAAACTAAATCTGTATGCAGTGAGCCCATGAGCTCCCCTAGTGGTGACTGCAAGTAGCCAACATTTTGTCTTTTTAAGTAATGTATTAGTAAATACTAAGGAACGCAAAGACTAAATAATCAGTATCATTTTGCAAAACATCCAAATATAATTAATCAATGAGAACTGTGATAGATCATGTGTAACATGTAAGTAATGAGAATTCTTATACATGTGAACTATGAATGGAGGAAGGTAATTTTCCCACTCCTATGTGGATGGCTGACTCATTTTGTCTGGGCGAGCAGCATTACACATTTACATGTGTGAATACAGTAAAACCATCAATCTCACTCTGTGCTGAGGGTTAAAGAACAAACATTGCCACAGGCGGCAGCATTGAAGATGTACATTTTTTCCAGAGTAATGTCATACTGTGTCTGCACCAGAGATGGGAAGAAAATATTTGTCATCCTGCCATAACCTTTCTAGTTATATAAGCTTTAGATCTACAACTTACCTAGAAGTATGTGGTTATGCATGCACCATAATTTTTAGAGTTTCTAGTCAGGTGCCTTATCTCCCTGTATAAGAAGCACGACTATTTATTAAGAGTATTGTTTAACCCCTTAGTAACTGGCTTTAAGGTGGTCACTTAGGGGCCTTATACCAGGTTGCTGTGCTGTATGGCTGTTGTGTTTCTTTGGCACGGCCGTTGCTCTATATTGTTTGTGAAATGTATTGTGCTTGACAGAGGAGACATTGGGGCTCATTTACTAAGGGTCGCGCTGCTCACTTTCGCCGGACTGTGCGCCTTTTTCAGGGATTACACGCTCGCACAGGTATTTAAGAAGTGTCTGCGCTGGGATTCTGGCGCATGCAATCTTTCTTTTTTGGCGCAGCTGCGCTGATTTCCATGTGACACAATTTAGGTGGGGTGCTGTCGGACGATCCGACTGATTCGGACTGAGCACGGGATTTAACATTCAGATTGTGTCGCAAGACAATGCACTTACATACACCACTTAAAAGATGGTGAACTCTGTCGGACCTGAGCGGGCAAGCGACACATGCAGGATATCGGCGCCTGATCTTAGTGAATTGTGGCAGAGTGCATTCTCGTCTGACAATGCACTTAGGGGGAACTCCAGCGGCTGGGTAAGTAAATGTGCCCCATTATCTGAATAGAGTTAGTACAATGTATGCAGTGTTAAGGAGTTATGTACACTGCTAAACTTACCATATAAGAGTACAAACATAAAAGTTTCTTTTCAGTCTATCCATTTCATAATTTGCCAGATCAAGGGTGTATAGAAAGAAAAATCATCAGTGTACAATGTTGTTTTATGTTACATTTTTTGGGAGAAACACATTTTCCACTACACGTGATAGAAAAAAGGAGAACTTTCTTTCATCTTTTACTGAAGAACAATGCTGCTTTACCTGGACAGAAACCGGAATGTTGTGAGTCATCCTTATAGACCCATCTCTATGGGGGAGATTTATCAGTGCTTCTACACCAATTTTGCGATTCTTTTTGCGCCTATGCCGCCTCCGGTCCATGTGGATGTGGTGGGGTGAGGCCCCCATTGGAGTGAGCAGGCACGAGGCGTTCCTTAGTACTTTCTAAAAGCCTGCATATACGCTTTTTTCAGGATTTTACGCACAACTATCCAGATCGGACCTGGCATAGTTTTGCTCAGACGCACAGCAGCCCAACTGATACATGAAAATGCCTATGCCTATTGAGGTATCCACTGGGACAGGGGGAGTCATGGTCTTTATGTTCTTCTGAATTAACTGTTGGAGCTCTCTCCTCCACCTACTTTTTCATGGCATGCTGGATGATACTGTGTATAGCATAGGTACACTTGAGATTCAGGGCACCTATAACCTGACACATTTTCTGACACCTACATCTTTTTTGCACATGGAAAAAATATTGCTCTACATTACAACCATGTGACTTTCTCTGAAGAGAAATTTTGTTCTATGTAATACTGTATACGTTTAATGCTTGGAGTCCTCTCCCTAGGGCAGTGTTCCATCCTTAAAGGACACCTGTCATCAGGTCTGTGTCACTATTTCTGTCACTACTACCTGTTGGAGCAGCTCACAAGGATCCATCCCAGCCTTTATCTAGTTATTTCATACATTAATCATTATAAAATCATCTTTTCTTTATCATATAAATGAGGCTGGTCACATGGTCAGAGGCAGTGATGTCACCCCTGTTACCCTCCCCTCTCCTCCCCCTGCTCATGTCTGTGTGTAATGTATAGTAAAGCATGGCTAGTGTGTGCTGCATCCTCCTAATATACAGGTGAGAGACACAGACATCAGTTACACATGAATCTGACATGTTCTGCTGTAACATGGCTGCATCCTGGAGCTGCTGTATCTGTCCTATATACACACACACAGGCTGCAGGGGGCGTGGCCACCAGCACCAGGAAGCACATCATTATACAGCCTTACATCATTATACAGGCTGTCAGTCATGCACTGGGGGTGTGGCTGTGCCTCCCACTCATGAATAGAGTGGACAGCTTGAATATGCTAATGCTTCATTGGACATTTCACAGGTCATTTGCATACAGCTTTAGGACCTCATTGCTTAGGCTTACAGGCATGTAGAGGGACAATGAAGGGATAGAGGCAATGCTCTCTAATGGCAGTTTATGAAAATATATTTAGTTTAGGGGGGTTATTTTGCATGACGGGTTCTCTTTAAAAGGCAGCCATAAAACAATTGTCGTTCCTGACTGGACACGTGTGAATAATGCAAAAAGATTGACTACTGTTACTTATCTCCCCGGACATCTGCTAGCACCCCATGCGCATTAAATGCTTTGTTGATATAAATGGAAGACTAGGTTCACATCATGTTTTTGTCCTCCGTTATAAGGATGCATCAAGTGGATTCCTGATGTGTCGTTACCATGGAAGGCGAACACATCCCATTGTTTGCACATAGAGTTAGGGTTGTCGGGTAGAGCAGGAACCACGTCATCAGGGAAATATCATGAACTGTCCATTTATGGTGTTTCTACATTTCCCAGGACTTCCCCTGACAAAAGATCTCTTAATTATTTAACGTTATTACATTAAATATCTTTTTGCCCAGCAGGGATCTGAACTCACAACCTTCACTCTCTACCTGTCTTAAAGATACAGTGCCTTTATCCTCTATATACTATGGACTTACTGGGAGGATCACTAGAGCTTCCACAGTGTGACCCTGTGACACAAGCTCAGTGCACTGGGGATCTCTCTATATCACAACATTATCCTTCTTTTAACATAATAAATACAGTTAAATTGAATTAATCCAAATGTATAAGACACAAAAAAAAAAATTATACATTTTATTTTAACACATTACCAGGAAAATCATTAAAAAACAAAAGTGCTCGTTGCTAAACGCTGGTTGATCATCACTGATTGCCTGCATTTAATTGGGCTGAGCCTCGCCCCCACACATTTGCATTGTGTTTATGAACGCCCCATGAGACCGCACATTTAACGGTGAATTCAGATAATACTTTTTTAAAGTATCGCATCCGTATCGAGTATCATGATACTTCTCAGGATATCTTATCACACTCAAAATTCTGGTATCGGTGCAACCCTACATACAGTGAGATACGAAAAAGCAGGAGGAGGATTGAGCATTCAGTGATTGGCTTCTGCCGATCTTCAGGATGTTACCCTGAAACCCCCCCCCCCCAGTGATGTCACTGTCCTTATAACGAACGTGCGCTAAGTAGAGGCCGGGGGACAATTGTAACATTGTGCATCCTCTGTTCAGCGTATGCGTTGCTCAGCAGGAGATGCAGTATGGAAAATCGTAGCTTGCTATGTCTCGCCAGCCTGTGTTTTTCACAGTATACAACATATTATATGCAATAGAGGACAAAGAGCATGCGACCGTCAGCCAGTAAATATCTATGTATATGCACATACGCCTTCCTGGTGTATACACTGGGAGTGCAAAAAAAGGCTTCACAAAGGTTGTGTAAATGAGGATCAGTATGAGATGCATGTTATCCTTTTGCGTGTTCTTTTTGTAATTATGACCCAGATCATTCCTCTAATTAGATCTTTGCCTTTCTTGTACTGGTATAGTTATGGTTACTGCTCATTTACGTTTATGATGACACCCGGAGCACATTTATATTTTATTCACATCTGCCTTGTAAGGAGATGCTGTTGTACTGATGGAGAACATCTTGTTTGGCCATCAAAGCAACAGTAGTACAATTGTCAAAATCATAAAGTTTTACTGTTCTGCACATCGTTAAACATTATGGAGCTTTATTAGCCTCCAAACTTTCACTTATCTGAATCTTCTGTGTCCTTCAGACTAGAGCTAAACTTTCCACTGTCCATGAGAATAAAACCTAGGTAGCACCCTCATGATGATTCACTGTGACTGCCATTACTATTGATCATAGTTGTATCTAATATGTATACACATGCAGGGATTATGAGTAAATGCATAGGAAAAAAGACTACAGAAAACTCATTTTCAAGAAGTTGAGTTAGGTCAAAGGGAATCTATATTAAATAAGACCTATCAGGTCAATTTGTGACACTAAACCAACTACATGTCCTTATGGACCTGTGGTTTAGGGTCCCAAATCGACCTTTCTTAAGTCTTTACCTACCTTAAAAAAAGATAATGCCCTGGCACAGGCACAGGAACAGTGGTGGCTATAGAGAAAATCCCAACTGTGCTGGAATTAGTAGAGCGTGGGGGTGATTGGTCCTCCATAAGTCTCATGGTAATAATTATATGGATACAATTTCAATTCATTTTCTTTAAGACCACTTTAATTTGTGGTTGAACATTTGAGAGCAGCACTTAAAAAATATATCTGAGCAGCTGCCGTGCCGTTACATTTCTTCTTTTTTGTTGTACTTGCCTGTTCTTTTTAGATTGATAGTAGAAAGGCCACTGCATGTAATGATGTCAACAAGCTGACACTATGATGGAGGCTTCACCGCCAAGCTCAGTGTCATGAGACCCCTCTTATCTGCACCATTGTCTAGTAGTGTCTATACATAAGAATACAGGCAGAGTGCCACAGGGAATATGTACTGTGAACTTTTTATGGAGCTTTCCCAATGGGAATGTACCAGCTCCCACCATACAAGTAGAACAAGCATTGTATAGGCCACTTTATAAGCTTTCTAGAAATACATTTACTATATCCCAGAAACCTGTCATTTTAGAAGATTCCGTAGCAGATTATAAAATGAGTGGTTTGGATGGAAACCCAGGGCCTATTGCTTCTAGGGAGCCCATGGCACAAACACTTTCTTTATTCTCTTGCTCGCTCTTGCCGGATGCATGTCAGAAACATCTCCAGAATCGGACCGTTTCTAACGTTTGAAACCTCTAAAATGCTAATTGTTGCACTTATTCACTCTCGACTAGACTACTGTAACTCCCTACTAATCGGTCTTCCACTCGCTAAACTCTCTCCTCTTCAATCTATTCTTAATGCAGCAGCCAGGCTCGTCTCTCAGACCAAACGCTACACGGATGCCTCCAGTTTGTGCCAATCACTGCACTGGCTGCCTGTCTCCTTCCGTATTCACTTTAAAATAATAACCCTCATCCACAAAGCTCTAAATAATGCTGCACCTCCCTATCTCTCTTCTCTCATCTCAGTCTACCATCCTTCCCATGCTCTTCAATCTGCCAGTGATATTAGATTAATCTCTACCTTAATTTGAACCTCTCATGTACATCTCCAGGACTTCTCCCGAGTTGCTCTAATTCTCTGGAATGCCCTTCCCCGGACTCTCAGACTAATACCCACCCTCCAAAGCTTCAAACGTGCTCTTAAAACCCATCTCTTTAAGCAAGCCTATCACACTCGCTAACTGCATGAAACGTCAACTCTCCCTTTACTAATCCATCCTATGTCCTATCTCCCATCTGTTATCCGGCAAACAGCTGATATATACCAAGCTCCAGGCTTCTCTGCAGTCTTTTTCATCTAGGACCTTGTATAAATAAGATGGCGGCTGATGGCTGGTTCAAGCAGCAGAATCTTTTATACTGTTCCCTTATAAAGAATGGCTGGACCATTATACAACCTCTTGTGTCATCCCCTCATCCTCATAGTCTGTAAGCTCTTGTGAGCAGGGCCCTCACTCCTATTGTTCCATATGACTGTAATGTAATATAGTTGTATTTGTCCCCTATGATTTGTAAAGCGCTACGGAATTTGATGGTGCTATATAAATAAACATTATTATTATTATTATTATTTATTGGGTTTTAAAAAAGGATCACATGGAGAAAGCTCTAGGACCTACATGCTTTTGCAAGCTTAATTGTGCCTCCAGCTCCCTGATTGTTAAGGGACTTGCTTTTTCTTCAACTGAGCCAACTTGGCTCTGCTAGATCGTTTCTTAGAGAGACTTTGAATGTGTGACTCGCTGAAGACAACTCCTGAGGAATGAACGACTTGATTTTTCTTCAAAGAGTCATAATCTCTCTCAACTTACTTAATCCTCCTTCCTAAGGAATTCTCTTTAGGAAGCCAGTATCAGAAAACTGAAAATGTGGCTGAGCTGGAAGAACATGAATATCCTGGAATTTGCTAAAAAAAAGACAATGATCACACTCAAATAGGGCCAAATGTGGAACACAGCATTGGAAGAACAATATGGGGATAGTTGTATAGCTATATAATAGCAGTTTTTAAAGATATGTTTACTTAGTGTGGGTAAGTTTAATTGACAGGTCACCCATGAGGGGGTTGTATGCAAATGAGCTTCTAGTTGCACTGTTGTTTTTTTCCTCTGTAAGCCTTCTGTCTATGGAAACATAAATCATTGTGTAAAAGAGTTTTGCGTACCCTTTCAGACATTGAAGTATGAAGACTTACTGTGGTCACTCTTAAGTTTACCATTGTCAATCATTCAATAAATGCATCATTTATTCTTCTAGCACATCCTTTGTTGGACATCTCTCTGGGATACTGGTTGGCTTGTTGTATACGCATGGACCTCTGAGGACAATTCTAAGAACTGCAGGTAAAAATCTTTGTTCTTGTGAATGCAATAGTCTTTTATAAAGATGTGAGCTTAATGATGTAGTTGTCATTCATCACAAGCCATTTGTAGGTAAAATGAATATTTCACTTTTGAGGTTATGATTACGGAGTTTACCTTGTGGGCACACAAAGTGATTGGCATGATGAATCAATAATAAAAAGGACAATAAAGCTGAACATGGCTTAGAGAACATAATGGTTTAAGTGGAAATAAATTACAGTGTCTACAGTCACTGAATACAGCGGTAAGAATCTCTTTTATTCAGCCCGTGATGAGAGACATATGGCTGGCAGGTCCTTGTCATCCTATTGTGAAACATTAAACAAACTATAGTGCAAAAAGTCAGGAGGGAGGAGACACGTGTACTGCACATAGAGGAAAACATTTCACTGCTTTATCTACATGCTTACATTGTCTGCCAAATTGGAAGAAGTTTGCAGTCTGTGTAGAACAGGGGTGGTCCAGGGATCACATTGTCAGTTTGTGCCATTATTAAATGTGAAGGGGGTTCCCAGATTAATACAGAATAGAATAACACTTTATGTATCCCCTTGGGAAATTGTTTTGTGCATCATTAATCCAGGCAAGGCATGACCAGTGTTTTACATAATAAACAACACAAATAATATTACACTTACTACCTTAATTTTTGGGGGGTGGGGAGGGGGATTGAGGGTGTGACTTAGTCCTTCGCTTTAACCGCCGTATGGTCAAATATTTCTATTGCCTTTGGGATGAAGGTGTTGTGGAACCCCGTGGTAGGGCAACACACCTGGTGGTAGTGATGTCTTGTGTCGCTCTGTGTCGTGTAGTGGGTGGCTGCCACTTTTCACAATGGCATCAAATTTCCTAAGACATCTGGTTTTCCACACTTCCTCTAGCGGATGCAGCGACTCCCCGTGGGCTCTTCGGATGACCATGTTGATCTGGTTCTTTTCTTGACTGTTTAAGCCTCCTTCCCAATAGACAACGGTGTAGAACAATACGTTCGCCATCTTCGTTCTGCAAAATATTTTAAAATAAAATATATCATTATTATTTATAGAGAAAAATTTAGGCACCATGATGTTGTACATTCAATGAGGTCTTCACATACTTTCTAAGTAATTACCAAAGACACAAAATTATACTGAATTGGTATAAGTGGAAGGAGGACCAGGAACGCTCGCAATCTAGAAAAATTTTGTGTTTCCTCGAAAAAAAGGTTTTATCAAGATTTTTCAGCCTTTTCAGAGAAGGGTTTAAATATCAGCCCTACTCCATAGAAAAGCCCTTTTTACAGGGGACACACTTCTGAAAGAAGTTCCGAAAGCATTTTAAAGAGGAGAATCTCCCAATAAATCTCACACAAGGATTGTGTCTCTAGGTGTTATAGATGTGGAGTTATTAACTTTTAAAGATACCGTCGCCAGCTCAATTTTCATTTGCAGCTGTCACTCCCGACTGTAACTTTGGCTATAAATAAATCTGTGTGTGGCATGTAGGAAGACAATGGGGCACATTTACTTACCCGGTCCAGAGGATTTCCCAAAAATGCATTGTCCGACGTCAATACACTGTGCCGCGATTCAATAAGATCGTGCGCCCGATTTCTTGAATGTGACGCTTCCCTGAGCAGGTCCTTCTTCTTCCGGGTGTATGTAAGTGCTTGGCTTGCGACACAATTTTAAAGTTAAATCCTGCGGGTTTGTCCGAATCAGTCAGATCGTCTGACAGCACTCCCCCCGATTTGTGTCTCATAAAAGCCGTCAAAATCCGATTGTGTACGCCAAAATCCCCTTCTAAATGCCTATCCCAGCGGCGCAAATCCGAAAACGCCGGAATATCCGACTAACGTGCGGTCCACGGGACCCTTAGTAAATAAGCCCCAATGTTATTGTTATATGAAATGATAATATCTTATGATATTAAGGGGACATTCTTTTTTGTAAAGTGAGATTTATCGGTGCTTTTACGCCTGTTTCTGGAGTAAAAGCAGTGAATTAATTTGGATTTTTTTTTCTTGGTAAAAAAATTTTAATTCCCTAGAAATAAGCCCTAACATTTTTTTCAGAGCAAAATAGATTATATGTAAGACCCTGTTCTATTTTTGGGGAAACACAGTATATGAGTGTTCACTAGAGATGAGCGAGTATACTCATCCGAGCTTGATGCTCGGTCGAGTATTAGCATATTCGGACCGGCTCTTTGCTCGTTAACAAAAGAACATTGAAGAACAGTGAAGAACAACAAATTACAGATGTTTACAGATGTTTTTCTTGTAAGAACACATTGAAAGAACACTATTCTTCACATTACAGGTGTTCGCGCGTGTTTTCCGATAAGTTAGGAGATGTGCGCAAACATCTGCAGTGTGAAGAATAGTGTTCTTTCATTGTGTTCTGCACTTAAATGGTCCTGTGTTCACTGTTTTTATACTATTCTTTACACTGCAGATGTTCGCGCACATCTCCTAACTTATCGGAAGACACGTGAACACCTGCAATGTGAAGAATAGTGTTCTTTCAATGTGTTCTTACAAGGAAAACATCTGTAAACATCTGTAATTTATGGTTCATCACTGTTCTTTTAATGTTTTCTTTCAGTGAACAAAATGCTTGGGTCTCCCATTGACTTTAATGGGGTTCGTTATTCGATACGAGCACTCGAGCGGGAAAAGTTTGCATTGTATAACAAACACCCGAGCATTTTAGTGCTCACTCATCTCTAGTGTTCACTCTTAGGCCCGTTCTACACTTGCGAGTGCATGCTGCCGGGATCTCCCGGCCCGAACGCTGCAAACCGGGACTGAACTCATGTCAGTTCAGTCGCGGTTTGCAGCATTGGGGCCGGGAGATCGCATCACACTCGCAAGTGTAGAATGGGCCTTACACTATAATATCCATAAAACAGGGTTCCAAAATATGCCTGCACAAAACAGCAAAAAAAATAAATTGTTGCTGTTATGAAAATTTAAAATACAGCCATGAGAATAACACGTGTAACACATGCCTGCCATCAGAAATGTGTATATTTCCCCATTATGTATAATATAAGATATAGAGATACTAAGCTTTTCTAATGAACGCACTTCCCAGTCTAAATTCCAGAAAATTGTGTTGATTGAATTCTACTTAGGCCACAGGGTAAATGTGTGGCTACACAACGCTTAAAGGACAGTATAAGCCAATTGCCCAGGGCTAGAAAAACCTGAACAACTTGAAATGTAGGGTCTTGATACATTAGCAAAATTATGTCAATTGAGTAACGGGTGATTCGAGCAAGTTGTGCTTCAGCATTGTTTTGGGAATGGGTCACAGCAATTTATATTAATTGCTAAAAACTATCCCCTTGAAAGGAACCTGTTACCAGAGACCTCATTTTCACTAAAGTCAGGTTGTAGAAGCCCATCCCACCTGCATTGGAAATCTGCCTTTCTGCCTTCTTTAAGCATTTTCATTCCTGGCAGAATCCTGTGATGAGTCATGGGGGTTGGCTTTGATTTGGCTGCATTTAAAAAACATGTGACTTGCCTGTGCTGCTCACTCCTCAGCGTTAGCCCCCACCTCTGTACTCCTTCACAGGACCACAGCTCAAGGTGTGGTGAGTTGACATTAGTGGGGGAGGGAGGAGCTGTACAAGAGCACTAAGGTTGGATCTGAGAGCTGAGGAGTCTGCCGCACAGACAAATCCATATTGTTTTTTGAAATGCATCAAAACCAAAGCCCAACCCCTGGGACTACACAGAAGATTCTGTCAGGAAGCCAGGTAAGTTAGCATAAAGGCAAGTTTTCAATTCAGGTGTGATAGGCTTCTACAACCTGTCTTTAGTGAAAATGAGGTGCCTGGTGACAGGTTCCCTTTAATCATTAGGATAAATGAAAATGTGAATTGTGTGTATCCATTATTTACCTTATAAATCTTCAGTCGGTCAGCAGCATGCACGAGTGTTTTAAACAGTAACGATCAGTTTTTATTATTTTATTCTATTTTTTAGTGTCCCTTTTCTCCAATGAACGCCCAGCAAGACAACAGAGATTCACCTATTCTGGTAAGAAGTTTTAATCACAAATGATATTATTCATGAGTAAATTATATACAAAGTGACCATTTAAACAGAATGGAGGTCATTTACTAAGGGCCCGATTCGCGTTTTCCCGACGTGTTACCCGAATATTTCCGATTTGCGCTGATTTTCCCTGTATTTCCAAGGGTTTTTGGCGCACACAATCGGATTGTGGCGCATCGGCGCCGGCATGCAGACAATGGAAATCGGGGGGCGTGGCCGAACGAAAACCCGACGGATTCGGAAAAAACGCTGCATTTTTTTTAAAAAAAAAGTGTCGCTTGGCACGAGCTTACCTTCATTCAGCCCGGCTCGGTGTACTCCAGTGCGTTCCGATGCTCTTCAGCGCAGCAGCGACATCTGGTGGACGTCGGAGGAACTGCCTTAGTGAATCGCCTTAAGACCCGAATCCACCACAGAGAATACGCCGTTGGATCGTGAATGGGACGGGTAAGTAAATCTGCCCCATGGTGTTGTTAGAGAATGAGCTATTGTTTAAAATACATATTGATCTATCGGTACATTTTATTTTACATTTCTATGTCTCTTTCTTTGGAAACTTAAAGGGTATTAAGTCTGGGTATTCATATTCTGTTTCATTAATCTGCTATATGTAAACATTTCTTCAACAGATGTTATTAAAAATAAATGTACCTGGGTGAAGATAATTTCTCATAAATGTAGTGATATAGTCCCTTAGAAACAAGATAGCTTCCTCGAATACAGCCACTTCCGCTGGAGGAATTGCAGGAAGAAACAAAAGGTTTTTGTAAATGTTTTGTACATTTGTAAATGTCCTGGATTTACTGTATGTCCTGCAGACGTCCTGTGGTAATGAACGCTGAATCCAGATGGTCAGGTAGGGCTCAATAGCGCATGTCTGGCCACGGCTGCCAAAATGTGAGGTGGTCGTATCCGAGGAAGCTATCTCATTTCTAAGGGACAACATTGTTACATTTATGAGAAATTATCTTCACACAAGAACATTTTTTTAATAACATCCAATTGAAGAAATGTTTACATATGGCAAATGCATTAAATGCATTTTTTCTGTAGAGATCACTTGTCTGCAGTTGTTTTGTTTTCATCACAGAAAGTAGTACATTCAGGTCCAGTACACACCTGCGTTTGGATTTCCTTTAATTTCTACAGTGATACAACCGAACATTAAAATGTAAATCAATGGACATTAATGGAGGGTTTTACGCAGGTATAAACTGGACCTAAATTTAACAAATTTAAATTTACCATTGGTGATGTACGTCTTTCGCTTCCTTGGTTCGTGTGGTTTATATGGCTGCCGTAAATCATCTGCATACTGTTAACACCACTTTGTTAAGATCGCATCCCCTACACAGGCGGTCCCCGATACGACCATAAATCTTCAGACTATGATCGTATTCTTCTCATTAATAGCTTTTCTTGTCTGCACACTGCAGTTCTCTCTGCCTCCTGCGCCTCCCTTCCTGCATTACAAGACCAGCTCAGACACGGGCACTTTCTACCAGTAAGCAGTTTGCAGAGACTTACTCCACCAGCTATAGACAGATAAAGTCTTTATCTTAAGGGAGGCATATAGCAGGGCTCTGTGTGTGTTATAGGTGAGTTAGCAGAGCGGAGAGTGTCATCGGGGGTCATTTATCTTAGAATTTTCTCCTTTTTTTCTCTTATTTTTGTGCCTTTTTGGCACATTTTATATATGTGTGCCTAAATTTGAAACATTTCCACTCTCGCAAAGTTAGCCACGCAAGAATTTTTCAGTGTTGCGCCTGATAGGTCTTTAAAATCCAGATGTGAACGTAAGAAAAAGTCACAATTTTGGCACAATTCATGGTTAAAATGTTGCAAATAAACTCCAGTCCTGGCCAGGCGTAGGAAAAACTTTAGAAGAAGTTACAGAAGATTTTCAGACTATTTTGCAACTTTTTAATTAAAAAAAACGCATAGACTTAGCTGCCTGTAGATCAACCTCTAAGATAAATCATATAAGTTCAAACCCGGAAAATACAAGCAAAGGCACGTACAAATATCCTGACTAAAGATAAATGACCCCCTTTGTGTTATATCCATCTCGTGGATCTCATCATCTCTCTTTTTCTAATAGGCTGGTCAGAAGCTCAATGACAGTGTATATAAACCTGTACCCTGATAATCTAAGCACATTGTCAGCACACAGCATCTCACAGCACTATAGGGATCATGAAGTGTCAGCTTAGAGAATCCCCATCCACACTCTGGAATCTTACACTGACAATTACTGTGTGATAGGAGCTAAAATAGTAGTCAAAACTGAGTACAAATGTAAAGTAAGGGGGTAAAAAAATGTCTTTATTATGTAAACATCACTAGGGGATTAAAATTTGAGAACTTCCTTCGTTCATGGGGAAACCCCTTTAATGACACCCAACTTACAGACGGACCTCTCTGCCCACTGTGACCTTCACTTCAGGACTGATGACAGGTCAGTTTCTTTAAGTGATGAGACTGAGAAACCAGGTGTTAGGTTTGTTTTTTTAGTGGACAAGGAGACAAAAGCATCACAGAGACACAATGGAGAGAAAACACAACGGATGCCCGATGGACATGCAGCACACGTGCCAATGTGAATCCACCCTTATTCCCAGGCTGCATTGATCAGCTGTAAGGTGTCTGTAATTAACTTTTTTTGATAATGCTGGTTCCCATGACAAAAAAAAAATTTGTCCAGAGCTACAATTATAAAATATACCGCTTCCGACTTACATACAAATTCACTAAATTAATGATAAAAAGTCTACAATGAAAAAATAAAACATTTCTAAGAATAGAAATCTGTGAATTATCAAAACAAATATTTTATTAATACACTCACCTGCATACTTTGCCCATATCTGTACATCGTAATGGTTGGCGAAAATTGTGACTTGTAAATATTCAAATCACACTGGGTTTTATCTGTCTTGTTCTCCTTGTTATTACTGCTGTACGCCTGGAAGGCTCTAAGTGTTGTGTGTTATGCAGGTTATTGTACATGCTTAAAAAATAACATGAAAAAGCTAAACACTGAACACTGTTCACATAGGGAATGCCAGGTATCCAGGGGAGCAGTTCCAAGAAACCAGTGTTCCGGGGGCCTATGACATGTACACTGGAGGGCTTAATGAAGAAGAACAGCTGCAACGAGCCATAAGGGAGAGTCTGAATGATCCAGGTATGGATTTTATGACTGGAGGATTTAAATTAGTCGGGAAAATACATGTTAAATAGTAAATGTGCCTGGGGATCAGGGGGCAGGAACTTGTATGTGGCAAATATCAGAGTTAAAAAGATAAAGTGGAAAAAAGCGGACCTGTAGTTTCAGTTCAGGTTTGACCGTGCTACCTGGACGTATGGATGGATTGGTGATTGAACAGCCAATCTTGTAAATTGTCTCACATTGTTACTAGCCATGGCCAGTGGAAGCTTATTGTGGCCATGACTAGTAGCGTAGGGCTGTGTACACCTCTTTGTCCATTTGTAGACATTGTTTGACCTAAATGAACAATTGTGATATAATTATAGGATACGTCAGTAAATATTACACAGCGCAGTTCTCACAACCGCGAAAATAATGTGAGCTCTTATTAGATTATTTTAGGACAAAATCAGACGAGCGCTGTGCTGAGCAATTGTTGTTATTGGCCAGGGCTCCATCGTGATTTAATACTCTCCCAAATGATAGCATGCGTTTTCACAGCCGCTGACCCTGCCACACTGACTAATATGGGATTTTTTTTTTTCATTGCACTGAATTTTGGCAACTCTTGTAACTTAAGAAAATAAAGGCTGTTTCTATGAATGCATGTTTTGTCTTAATTCCAATAACAACATTTTTCCACATCCAAGTCGTGAAATGTTTGGGGGCCGCGTTAAATGAATCTCTTTTTACCTTCATTAACACCCAGGAGAAATATTTTAATTCCTGGAAATATCAAACATGCCATTTATTAGTGTGTGTTTTCATAACTGTGTTGCTGTCCTCCTCTTGTTTTCCTTGTAGTGCAGTCTCCCACTTAACGGATTTTGTAGTATTAAACATGAATCTGCTTTTTATTGGGAGCAGACCTCGGCATTAGAGTGGGGTCTGTAATGAGCGCAGAGTGATTTCGGGGAAAAGAAGAGCGATTATCCACTCCAAACACTTAGACCATAAGAAATGCCAATATTCAGATAGGAAGGTACTATTATAGGTTAATCCCACCACTTCATTCACAACACTGATATGTAGCCCATTAAAGAGGAGCTTTATGTATTTCACATTAAATTCATTTTAGAGTATGTTATCTTAAAACTCTACGTTATGCTGTTCCTCTGTTATTACTTATGGAAATTTATAAATATGTTCAAAATTTCTTTTTCAAATTTCTTTTCAGTAGGGCTTCACTACAATGTCTGACCCCACTGACTGAGGCCACATGCACACAAATGTTTGTATTTGGCGTGCCGCAAGCAGGGGACTGTGATCTCTCTGCTTTTGGCCTGTCTGACATCAGTGGGTAAGCGGTGTTCATCCTGTCAACGTCCATAGGAAATGACTACCTGAGCAGCAGACAGGAAAAATACTTGTCCTCTCTTTTTTGGTGTGGGCAGTCATCATGTTCACAGCTCTGGGGTGCACGGTGCCTGCACTCGCCAGGAAGGTGCCCAGGTTACAAAGCACACCACCATGAGACCTCCATAGAAGGAGAGTGACATACATCACTCACCATGGCAATTGTATAGTAACACCTAGTGTTTTACCAACTTTAAAAGTTATGTTTTTAAAAAGGTAACTGTATGTGCGTGATGATGTCAGGGCGCACACCGGCCTGTGTCCTGCAGAGCGGTGCACACAGACGTGCTGTGCTGCACTGCACTGTCAATTGAGGTGCTTTTAGGGTGCCCATGTAATTGCATTTGGCAAGTCTGTACTGACAGCAGTTTGCTAATATTGCCAAGCGCCACAGCCGTCTGCTCCATTAGTCTGACAGAGCGGCAAGGTGTCCTACTCGTTTTCGCGATCTCTGGGGGTCTCCGCACTGAGACCCCCATTGATCACCAAGTTAGGCCCTATCCCATGGAAATTGCTGGTAGTATAGTCTTGCCAAATGCTATTACATCGAACCCTTAAAGGCACCTTAATTGACAGGCAGAGCGGTGCAGCACAGCACCCCTGTGTGCACCGTTATGGAGGACACAGGCCGGTGTACGCGCTGACATCATCATCTGTGTCGCTACAGACAACGCCGCTGCCAGTGGCTGCTGGAGAAGAGGGCAAGGAGCTGCAGGGGAGCGTTGGGGATGGAGGCAACTACAAACTTTACTATTTCTTGGGGTGTCATGGCAGGGGGGAGGCTGTGTGTATACTGGGGGGAGGGTTTGCATACTGTGGGAGGCTGTGTGTATACAGGGGGGAGGCTGTGTGTATACTGGGGGGAGGGTTTCCATACTGTGGGAGGCTGTCTGTTTACAGGGGGGGTGCTGTGTGTATACTGGGGGGAGGCTGTGTGTATACATGTGGGAGGCTGTGTGTATACAGGGGGGAGGCTGCGTGTATACTGGGAGGAGGGTTTGCATACTGTGGGAGACTGTGTGTATACAGGGGGGATGCTGTGTGTATACTGGGGGGAGGCTGTGTGTATACAGGGGGGATGCTGTGTGTATACTGGGGGGAGGCCGTCTGTTTACAGGGGGGAGGCTGTGTGTATACTGGGGGGAGGGTTTGCATACTGTGGGAGGCTGTGTGTATACAGGGGGGAGGCTGTGTGTATACTGGGGGGAGGGTTTCCATACTGTGGGAGGCTGTCTGTTTACAGGGGGGGTGCTGTGTGTATACTGGGGGGAGGCTGTGTGTATACATGTGGGAGGCTGTGTGTATACAGGGGGGAGGCTGCGTGTATACTGGGAGGAGGGTTTGCATACTGTGGGAGGCTGTGTGTATACAGGGGGGAGGCTGTGTGTATACTGGGGGGAGGGTTTGCATACTGTGGGAGGCTGTGTGTATACAGGGGGAGGCTGTGTGTATACTGGGAGGAGGGTTTGCATACTGTGGGAGGCTGTGTGTATACAGGGGGGAGGCTGTGTGTATACTGGGGGGAGGGTTTGCATACTGTGGGAGGCTGTGTGTATACAGGGGGAGGCTGTGTGTATACTGGGAGGAGGGTTTGCATACTGTGGGAGGCTGTGTGTATACAGGGGGGAGGCTGTGTGTATACTGGGGGGAGGGTTTGCATACTGTGGGAGGCTGTCTGTATACAGGGGGGATGCTGTGTGTATACTGGGGGGAGGCTGTGTGTATACTGGGGGAGGCTGTGTGTATACATGGGGGAGGCTGTATGTATACAAGGGGGAGGCTGTGTGTATACAGGGGGGATGCTGTGTGTATACTGGGGGGAGGCTGTGTGTATACAGGGGGGATGCTGTGTGTATACTGGGGGGAGGCTGTCTGTTTACAGGGGGGAGGCTGTGTATATACTGGGGGGAGGGTTTGCATACTGTGGGAGGCTGTGTGTATACAGGGGGGAGGCTGTGTGTATACTGGGGGGAGGGTTTCCATACTGTGGGAGGCTGTCTGTTTACAGGGGGGGTGCTGTGTGTATACTGGGGGGAGGCTGTGTGTATACATGTGGGAGGCTGTGTGTATACAGGGGGGAGGCTGCGTGTATACTGGGAGGAGGGTTTGCATACTGTGGGAGGCTGTGTGTATACAGGGGGGAGGCTGTGTGTATACTGGGGGGAGGGTTTGCATACTGTGGGAGGCTGTGTGTATACAGGGGGAGGCTGTGTGTATACTGGGAGGAGGGTTTGCATACTGTGGGAGGCTGTGTGTATACTGGGGGGAGGCTGTGTGTATACATGTGGGAGGCTGTGTGTATACAGGGGGGAGGCTGCGTGTATACTGGGAGGAGGGTTTGCATACTGTGGGAGGCTGTGTGTATACAGGGGGAGGCTGTGTGTATACTGGGAGGAGGGTTTGCATACTGTGGGAGGCTGTGTGTATACAGGGGGAGGCTGTGTGTATACTGGGAGGAGGGTTTGCATACTGTGGGAGGCTGTGTGTATACAGGGGGGAGGCTGTGTGTATACTGGGGGGAGGGTTTGCATACTGTGGGAGGCTGTGTGTATACAGGGGGAGGCTGCGTGTATACTGGGAGGAGGGTTTGCATACTGTGGGAGGCTGTGTGTATACAGGGGGGAGGCTGTGTGTATACTGGGGGGAGGGTTTGCATACTGTGGGAGGCTGTGTGTATACAGGGGGAGGCTGTGTGTATACTGGGAGGAGGGTTTGCATACTGTGGGAGGCTGTGTGTATACAGGGGGGAGGCTGTGTGTATACTGGGAGGAGGGTTTGCATACTGTGGGAGGCTGTGTGTATACAGGGGGAGGCTGTGTGTATACTGGGAGGAGGGTTTGCATACTGTGGGAGGCTGTGTGTATACAGGGGGGAGGCTGTGTGTATACTGGGAGGAGGGTTTGCATACTGTGGGAGGCTGTGTGTATACAGGGGGAGGCTGTGTATATACTGGGAGGAGGGTTTGCATACTGTGGGAGGCTGTGTGTATACAGGGGGGAGGCTGTGTGTATACTGGGGGAGGGTTTGCATACTGTGGGAGGCTGTCTGTATACAGGGGGGATGCTGTGTGTATACTGGGGGGAGGCTGTGTGTATACTGGGGGAGGCTGTGTGTATACTGGGAGGAGGGTTTGCATACTGTGGGAGGCTGTGTGTATACAGGGGGAGGCTGTGTATATACTGGGAGGAGGGTTTGCATACTGTGGGAGGCTGTGTGTATACAGGGGGGAGGCTGTGTGTATACTGGGGGGAGGGTTTGCATACTGTGGGAGGCTGTCTGTATACAGGGGGGATGCTGTGTGTATACTGGGGGGAGGCTGTGTGTATACTGGGGGAGGCTGTGTGTATACATGGGGGAGGCTGTATGTATACAAGGGGGAGGCTGTGTGTATACAGGGGGGATGCTGTGTGTATACTGGGGGGAGGCTGTGTGTATACAGGGGGGATGCTGTGTGTATACTGGGGGGAGGCTGTGTGTATACTGGGGGAGGCTGTGTGTATACTGGGGGAGGCTGTGTGCTCCTGGGCGTGGCTCTATACACGGTCTATGCGGGATCAGTATATAGGGGCTGAATTTTAATTAAACAGGGTGGCCTTATTTGGGGTACTTTATATATTGTAATTTTAGAGTATGTATATGGGGGCTGTTATAATTAAATTAGGGTAACTATAGATATATAAAACAGATATGTATATAAATTAGCAGGGGGCTGTAGTTCAGGGGGTTTGGCATGTATAATAAATTTTGGGTGCTGTAGATACTATAATTTATTCGGGGCACTATATAAATGATGCTTTATGTGTGGAATAGTGTGTTCAGTCGGGGGGGGGGGCAGCATTTTCTATTTTCACCTCAGGCAGCAAGAAGTCAAGAATCGTCCCTGGTACTAATGCAGCAAGTTCAGTATCTTATGATTCAGTGCAGTTGCTTTTGACAGTGGTACTATCATAAGGTCCTGGCAGGGCTATTGCTAATGGACAGAAAGAGATCACATGACCGTCCTTCTAGAGTCATTTTATGTGCAGGAATGTCCGGCTGATGAGGTTAAGACCGGAGGCTTCACTTTACATATCAAGAAAGTGGAGTAGAACTTTAAATTAATGCATATTTGTAAATTAACTATTATCCTGTCCTCCTCACTCATACATACACACATTACAAAAAACATGAGGGATAGTGGCCGATCCCTTTAAGGTATCCTTGTTACTATTGCACGGCGTACTTAAATTGCTGAATGCAGTGTATGAAAAAGATTTGCCCAGAAATGATGTAATAAAATCAAAGACACAACATCCAAGCAATGCTCCTTCCTTTCCAATGTAGTCTATAAATGCTGCCCGCCGGGCACAACGCTTATTGGCCACTTGATTTTAAAGTAAATCTGCCTGGGTGCTCTGCCAACATCCCAGATGGAAAGCTTTATCAGCGTGTCAAGAGGCACAGCTTGTAACGTATGAATATCATTTATGTCTTCTGTGCCAAGACACAAACAAGACTTTCTCCTATAAGGGACATTACCAGATTCTATGGAAATCCTTCTAGACACACGGTGACTGCACATGCCTGCAGGATATTGCCCCCCAAATATTAATTGTGGCACATCTGCAGAATTGTGCCCCATCAGCAATGTGTCTGCCAAACTCTGCTGGCACATCGCTGTAGGTAACAGCGGCTTACTATGAACATTGTCACAGATGGAACCTTAGTGTCGCCCGGGTGATATATGTCTATATAATATCAATATGTAGCAGAACATGATGTGGACATCCTATCGATTTTTTAAACCGGCAACCAAGAGAGAAAAATCGAGAATTTCCTTATGGAGTTAGGCCCAACAATTACTTCTAAAAAACAAAGTTTTCATTTATATAGTAGACCGCTCCTGAATTTCTTTGCCCAAAGTTACAGATGCACATTACTCTCCATCCCTTCCCTGTCCTCATGTCTATAATCAGTGCCGGGAGGGAACAGGAGCAGCCAGACCTTGTCACCCTGTACTGACTGCATCAGGTGTGCTTGTACCGATCACCGTATCGCCGGCCCATGGGGGACATGTATACCTCCCTCAACGGTCGTGTGAATGTAGATAAAGCCTGTCTAGTCTTGCCTTAGGTCACTTCTGATAAATCTGCCCCATGGTGTGTACATCACCTTCGTCTGTGCTCCTCTTAGGCGCCTTGGCAATTGTTCTGTCTGGATACACATAGATTTTATACTGATCTCTTATGCACACAGACTGGATATCAGTAAAATATAAATAATATATATATATATTCGGTCTTTTCATTTATTTAAGAAGTTATTCAACAAAAAGCATTTACAGGTCCTCTTCCAGACTGAAATATGACACCATAAAATGTGGAAAATTCTTCTAATTGTGTGTATTGTATGTAGGTAGGTGCACTGCAGTATTTGCTTTCTTATGTAAGTGTTATATATTTAGATGGTAACTTGTACCGCAAAGGGTTAATTAGAGAATGTGGGGGGGGGGGGATCCCAAGAGCTTTCCCTCCCAGTGTTTGAACCCTGATGTGACACAGAAACTGCTGGATGTTGCAGAGTAAATCCCTGATTTCGAAACCCGCCAGACAATAAACAACTCCATAACATTCGCTGCAGCCGCTGCTGTAGGGCCCATCTGTTTCAAAATAAGCCTAATTCTGCTTACTATGTGGAAAGCTTTGCTGACTGGCATTTGTCCTAGTTCTGGTGCCCGCCTGAAGTGCAAGCAACTCTGGCGCCACCTGCTGGACTCTGCCCTGCAGTACCAGCTAATTACAGTTTAGTTAAAGCTGTTCTGCTACTTTAGTCTAAGTGGCTCATTAATAAAGTGCTTCCTCTGGCTGACCTGCATTAAGCCAAATCCAAGTACTTAACAGGAGTTTCTAGATAAACGGCCTGAAAATTGCTGACTCAGCATTAGCCTGCAGATGGCCTTCCACCCTTTCCTCATTTAGGTAGCAGTGTACCCAGCATAGAGGGTGCATCAAACAGATGGGCCAAGCTACAGAAGTGCAGGGGCGGACAACTTTTGACCTAACTGCTACTAAATACTGCCTTCAACATTGAAGATAATTTTAGGTCAGGTTTACACAGGTCAGACTCGCACAGTGCACACATATTTCTTTGCCAACTATGATAGGGAGCAAACAAAGAAGAGGATTGCAAGTTAAATGGAACAGGTCACCAGATCTCTCCCCCCACTCCCTATTAAACTACTAGCCGCCTCATATAGGATATGGCATGTGCTTCCTATTATTTCCCTTTTTTATGTGAAATCTCTCCTGTTTGCCTTATCAAAGATAAGAATCTCATCTTTCAGATCAAATCAGGCTTGTGGTTCTGTGAGCTACAGACATCAGAGATACAGAGAGTTAAAGGAAATCTACTACTTGGTAGACAGTATTTTAAACCACACATACCTTAAAGGGGTTTTCCCATGAAAGAAAGTTCTCAAATTTGAATACTTAAGTGATGTTTACACACTAAAGAGAATTTGGACAACTTTACAATTTTGTGTTTTATTGCTGTTTTAGCTCCTATCACTCAGTGATGGTGAGTGTAGGATTCCAGGGTGTGGGCCGGGACTCTCTAAGCAGACACATTATAATCCCAGTAGTTCTGTGAGGTGACAATGTGGTTAGATTATCAGGGTCCAGGGTTTATATACACTCTTATTTAGTTCCTGAACATTGTACCAGTATCTGACACATAGAAATAGAGATAACATAAGATCATATTTTATTGATCCCCTACGGAGAAATTATTTTGTACATAGTGTCCCGGCAATTAATATATACAATTAGAAATAAATTTTAACGTTACAGTTACATACAAACACTACGAGAGGCGCGTCTTTATTGTGTGTTGCTCGTTCCTTGGTTATATTTCTTAGTTGTATACAAACATACACATACGATACAGCACAATACAGTTGACACAACCACATTACATTGTATATCGGGGGAAAGATTACATACGAAATACAATACAGTGACAATAATGGTGTTGGTGAAATTATCTTGTAGTTAGCTTTTTGGACATTTCCCCTAGCAACACTTCCACTAGCACTTAAGCTGCCTGGTGCTGGCTACCGCTGAAGCCTTGGTACTGGTTCCTCCTGACTAGCAGTAAGGTACCGAATGCAATCACTTACATTTCAGGTGCTCCAATGACGCTGTCCGGTGCTTTTGGCTGCCAGGATCCGGTTCCGGCGCTGTTGCACTCAGTCCTGCGCCTTGGAGCACTGCTGCCAATGATTCGCTTGTTGCTGATGGAGGGGATGCCACAGTGAAGGTGGGGGGTCTACTGAGAGGCTGCAGCTCATACACACATTGCCTGCAAAGAACATGGCCACTGGTGCCACTGAGCCCAGACCGACAGGGATGCTGGTGGACCATGTGGGGCTGTTCACCATCGAGGGTGCCTAGACCTTCGGGTGCACTCTCCTCAGCCCTAGGCAGCCGCTGCAATATGGAGAGGAGGCCGCATCCGGGGTGGTTGGTGACCATGGCGTCTGCTGGCATGGGGCGATGGGGTGCAGATCCTGGTGCCATGCGGCCTCAGGTCAGGTGGCGGTGGTGCGGGTGTAGGGTCAGGTGGCAGCGGTGGTGGCCTCGGGTAAGTCGGTGGTGGTGCGGGTCCTGGGTCAGGCAATGGCGGTGCAGGCTTTGGTTTAGGCGGCAACGGGCCTCCGGTCAGGCAGCAGTGCGAGCCTCGGGTCAGGCGGTGGCGCTACCGGCCTCGGGTCAGGCAGCGGCGGTGCAGGCTTTGGTGGCCAAGTGCCTTGGTCCCGGCAGTGGCGCAGACTGGCTCTGTTAGAGGTCCGGCGATGATGCAGGCCCTGGTGCCAGGCTGCGGTGAGTTACAGGCCTCGGACCTATGCGATGGTGCGGGCCTAGGTGATCCAGGCACGCTCCTTTCACCGATGTGCTGGCTCCGTGTCCGTAGATGAGAACAGCCAAGAAGGTACAGGGGGAAATAGGGGGAAAAAAGGCAAAAAAACAGGAGCAGTGGTACTGGCAGCTGCCTGCTACTGCGCCATCTTGGAATTTTCACACTGTAAGTCCAGATGAGACAGATCAGAGATGATGAGATTTATGAGATGCCTATAATACACAATGATACTCCCCAGCTCTGATAACTGACCCATTACACACACATTGTGCACTGCTATATGCATCTCTCCCCTGCTATATAGATCTTATCTGTCAGTAGCTTGTAAATTTAGGCTCCTCACATGCTGCTTGCTGGCAGGAACGGTGATGTGAGCGTCTCTGTATCTGTGTGAGCTCCTCTTGGAATGCCGGGGCGGGAGATCCTGCAGGGAGCAGACAGGAGAAGAATCTGCCATGCCCGACCCTAGTCAGAAGAAGATTGGGAATTGGATCCAGGGGCAATCAAAATTGTGTCAGACTGGAATTATATCTGTGAAATGTACGGTATTTTTGTTAATAACATTGAATTAGAGAATGTGTTATTTTGTTATGCTGATAACTTTTAAGAATCCTGTCTTCATGGGAGTTACCCTTTAAGATTGCTTTAAATATGCTGAGACACCATCTTATCTTGTGTAGGCAGAGTGATTTGGTCCAAAAATTATGCTAATGAGTCACAGAGGGATCTCCGCAGTCTCCTATTGCATTAGATAACATGTCTCGCACTCCCATTCCGCTTTTCCAATTCTTGTGCATGCGCACTTGGCATCGCTAGAGGTGTTGCTGACACAAAGCAGCCGGCTGCGTGCTACAGATACCAACTGCGCATGTGCAAGAGTCACAGAGGGCTCTGTAAAGTCACCGTTTTTGGGGAAGGGGAATGGGAAAGCGGGATATGTTATCTAATGCACGCTGGAGGTGTGCATAAATAGGTTAGGAGGAGAGCGTTGGGCACCCAGTGTGATGTGCTCAGTAACATTTGCTTTCCATTTTATTTCAGGCCATAGAGGGCCCCGGGAACCGTCCTTAGAAGAAATCCGAAGACGGAGATTAAACAGGTTCTAATACTGATTGTTAAGAAATGAACCTAAATGATGTCCACTTACCTGCTGATGGAATAAACCTGCCATATCCTACCATCAACAGACTTTGTGTCCCATAACACCAGTTAAAGTATTTTTTACCTTGTGAAATAAAACCAAATGCACTTAGTGGTGATCCCTGAGCAGTTTGTATGCACTGCCATGTCTGCAATTCTGCCTTTATGGACTTTGCATTCATTTTTGTAAAAATTGTCCTTATTAGTTAACCAAATACTCTTTGGGCATTTCCTGGCCATCACCAATCGGCCACTTTCCATAATGATGACCTGCCTCGGTCAGTCCATCTCCACTACAACATCTCTACTGACATACAAAATCAGCCACGTCCAATACTTTTGGCCCTCCAATGCCACCCACATAGAGGAACACGCATTAAAGATGATGTTCTCCTCTTCCCCTATTTGGAAGAATAGGACAGAATTACTGATGGTAGACCAGTTACACCTACATGTGCGTCTCATCTCCTGTAGTCAGGAACTGTCTTTGTTATATTCTTGAATCCTCTCAATTTGCTAAAAATAGCTTTTAAAAAATATTCAAATAAGCCTTTGTGGCTCTGAGGGTGTAATCGGAACCCCTCTGGGCTCTGCCGTGTCTTTATTTATTCACCCCTCGGCTCCCCGTCTTGTCTCGCCCATACGCCAGGCAGAGAACTGCTGACATTACCCAGTTTTCTGCAAATCCTGCACATGTGCCATAGTATCTTCCTTGCACAGGCGGCTGTGGGTCAATTTATGTTGCAGATTTTTTTTTTTTTTTTGTGAGTGCTTGAATAGATATTATTAATCTCCCTTTCTTTTCTGGTTTTGTTACATGTTGTAGATTTTCTGATATTTTTGATAATTTATATAGGAAAAAAATCTGAAGTGTATCCATCCCAAGAAACAAAACAAAATACAAACAAAAGACCTTGTCTGAAGCCCTAACAAGCTGCACTAAGACTGCCCCAGAACCTGGATTAATCATCAATGGCCATCCCTTTACCGAGCATAGGAGAAACACCTAGCCAAAGCATACATGCTATTGATGACCTTTCCAGCCACTGCCTTACACCCAAATATATATATATATATATATATATATATATATATATATATATATATACAGGCAGTCCCCGGGTTACGTACAAGATAGGTTCTTTAGGTTTGTTCTTGAGTTGAATTTGTATGTAAGTCGGAACTGTATATTTTATCATTGTAACTCCGCCCAAAATATTTTGTCTCTGTGACAATTGGATTTTAAAACATGTGGGTTATCATAAGAACCAGGATTAATAATAAAGCTTAACTGCAGACACCTTTGATACCTGTTATAGCTGTTTATTGTAGCCTGGGGCTAAAGTACAGTAAATTACCAACCTCCAGAGGTCCGTTTGTAACTATGGGTCGTATGTAAGTCGGGTGTTCTTAAGTAGGGGACCGCCTGTATATATATATATATATATATATATATATATATATGTATATAATAGAAATTACAACTTTTCTTGAGATACTGTTCATATCTGATTTTTAGAAATAATTTGTTCTTTGTTACATAGAGACCCGGAAAAGATTGTTTACTATAGTGTTGACGTTTCAATTTTTTATGTGTAGAAAAAAAGTTACAGCTTCAAATATTTTCTGTACCAATTCTTTACAGTTTTATTTTGTTTCAGTCAACAGACACCGGATGCCTCCATTTAGTTTTGTTGCTCTTGCTATAGATCTTGAAAACCAGAATTGATTAAGTTGATAAATTGTATTTTTTTGTTTTTTAGAGAAGACAAAATCTTTATTTTCCTGAAACTAGAATTTTACTCTTTTTTGCAGGTTTTTATTCTATTGCTATTTAAATTTTTCTTGTACATTAAACCATTTTTTTACATTTACAAACAAATCTGATATCATGTGTTTTGGACATGCATAAACAAAGGTATAACTATGTGGCTTCTTTCTTAGCACGTATTCATACATCAGTGATTTTCATTAATTTGCGATCTGTAGTTTCCAGGATCATTACTCTATGGGGCTTATTTACTAAGGGTCCTCGAATCACATTTCACGATTGCGCGACTGGGACAGGTATTTAGCAGGGGATTGTGTCGCACACAATCAGATTTGGTGCAATTGCGCTGGCTTTCATGTGACAGAATAGGGGGGCATGCTGTAGGATGATCTGACGGATTCGGACTGAGCGCGGGATTTAACTTTAAAATTGTGTCGCAAGACAATGCACTTACATGCACTGGGAAGAAGAAGGTGAACTCCGGTGGACCTGAGCGGGGAAGCGACAGATGCAGGTTATAGGGCCCATCTTAGTGAATCGCGCAAGAGTGCATTATCGTTGGAACAATGCACTTCGGGTGAACTCCTCGGACAGGTAAGTAAATGTGCCCCCATATATCTATTTGATCTAGTGGAGTGGTATTTTTTCCTTGAATATGTGTATATATCTATTTGAATTTGTGGGTTTTCATTGGACTTTCATTAGACACTGTTCTGGGGGGAAAATGTAATTGAGTGGAATTCTTGTAGCAGTTTTTGAATATAAGAAAACCTTACAAGATTGGGAGAGACAGAAACAGCAGAGTAGTCACAGAGACTGGGCTTTGGTTTGGATGCATTTCAAAAAACATGTGACTTGTCTGAGCTGCAGGCTGTCTCCATCTTTGTGCTCCTGTACAGCTTGTCCCACCCCCGCTAATATCAGGCTGACCAGGCTGTGACATATGAGAAGGAGGAGGAGCTGTACAGGAGCACAAAGGTGGGCGCTAAGATCTGAGGAGGGAGTAACACAGACAAGGCACATGTTGTTTTTTGAAGTGCATCCAAACCAAAGTCCAGCCTCTGTGACTACCCCAGGATTTTGTCAGGGTGCAAGAGTAAGTTATAACACAAAATTATATTTTAATGCAAATGCTTAGAAAAGGCAGAAAGGCAGATTTGCACTGCAGGTGTAATAAGCTTCTGCAACCTGTCTTTAGTGAAAATGAAGTCCCTGGTGACAGGTTCCCTTTAAATTGCTGTGTTGGCACTTTGTGACAAAGAACATGGTTTTGGCTGTAGTTTGGGCACTCAGTCTCTAAAAGATTTGATATTGCTGACCTAGAGGGTTCACAAACCCTGACATTATATAATTGTGTAGAGGGACCAAAGAATTCAACCTTATTCCATTATTAATATGGCAGAGGTGTATCCACAGAGAGGGAACCTGAAGTTTAATCTGGTGCCAGTAGAAATCTGAAGACAGGATCTGAATGTCTTCAAGGATAGAAGACCAGATGTGTGCCCTATATGTATCCAGTTGGCCAAACAAGAATAAAATGATGTTGTATTTTACCCTTTTTTCAGTGAACCTATAAAAGGAATGTGGTTACTAATAAACAAGACTGACCAGATTTTATATTTCTTGGATTGTGTATACTCAATATATACATATATATTACATCAGTTCTATACCTTTCTCCATGCTACAAACCAAGATGGCATTTCTCAAGGGCCGTGCAGGTTGTTGAGCGCAGATGGCAGCTTTGTCTATCGGTGCATACATTTGAGATGAGATAATGCAGTGGACCTGTAGACCCTACACTGTATGTTCTTACAGTCCGAAGAAAAATGCCGTGCATATAATTACATTCTTCACACCACAGTCTATAGAAAATGGATCCTGAAAGGACTGCCCTCACTTTGTTAATTGGTTCATGCTCTCCGGTATTAAGACCCAGTGCCAGTCATTTAAGGACACGTTTTTCTCTGCCTGTCAAAATGTGTCCTTAAATCATTGGCCGCGCCACCCCTGCACCTTTGGCAGCACTTGAAAAAGAAAACTGTTCACATGGTGCGGCAGGCTATTGTTGTGTCCCATTGAGCTTTTCAGCACCTCCTCTGCATGCACTGAGGATTAGACTTTTTGTTCACAGCTGGACTGCTTAAAAAATAATGTATGGGTTTGAAAGGTCCCATGTAGTCTTTCAATAGAGGCCACCAAAATCCTGCTTTAGAACGGCGTGCTTTTACTTACTGAGAAGAGAAAAAAATAAATCTGCGGAGTCGCCACAGCGCCCAGATCTACTCTGTAGAATAATGACATTGTATATATTATTCGTTGTGCATCAAAGAGGTGGTGGTAGGACCATTCTAACAGCGTCCATTCTTTACTTGAGTTATAAGAAAAAAATCCTAGCCAGATGTTAGTTGTGATTGAAAGGCAGAATGTGATCTTCTAAGTTCGGCATTATACGAGGCATCTTTCTTCAGTGACATCACATTTTTGATTTTGCGCTACTTACAATCATAAAATGAGCCGTGCATGAACCTAAATGTGAAAGTGTGTATAGTAATCAGGAAACTGCAAATGGATTGTCATAGAAAAAACACCCCCTTTAGGACCAGTACGAAAAATGGAGAGTCAATGAGGAAAAATACTCTGCAATGCGGAAAAATATTCTACAAAAGTAAGTGTAAATTGTTTATTTGTATCAATTACGGTAATAAAATGTAAAGTTTTTTCTAAACAGCATGAAATCTTCTACATTAAAGGAAACCTACCACATGTAGTGGCAGGTTTCTGATGGAAATACCGGGCACCAGGTCAGGGTGAGCTGGTGCCGGAGCTTATTTTAGTTAGTGTTTTAAACCGCGGTATCGCGGTTTAAAACACTTTTTAAACTTTATAGCCGGCGCAGGGAGGTACGCGATCGGCGCTTACCGTGCGCGCGGCTACATAGGAAGTGAATGAGAGCCGCGCGCATGGTAAGCGCCGAGCGCGTACCTGCCTGCGCCGGCTATAAAGTTTAAAAAGTGTTTTAAACCGCGATACCCCGGTTTAAAACACTAACTAAAATATGCTCCGGCACCAGCTCACCCTGAGCTGGTGCCCGGTATTTCCATCAGAAACCTGCCACTACAAGTGGTAGGTTTCCTTTAAACACTTTTTTGAAGGAGTTTGGAGAGGAGGTTTTGCTAATCCTCATGGAGAAATAAGCACAGATCTTGTGTAGATGTAGACTTGCTCCAATTCTTCTATTTCTTCCTGTGATCCCTGGCAGACTTGATGATGTTGAAACCAGTGGTGGAACTACCGCCATAGCAGACGTAGCAGCGGCTACAGGCGATTTTGCTATTCTTTTCCTATGCCTCCATATAATAAAGACTATTACTTATTATATGCCGAATACATGCACACTAGTAGATTCTGGTTGCAAACCGTGATATTTTATTGGTGGTTGTAAGCTGAAAGTCACAATAAAATATCACGTTTTGCAATCAGAATCTACTAGTGTGCATGGATTCGCGTTTCTGAATTATGGAATCGTCATGTATCCCATACACTTCACTGCTACTGTATTACACTGAGGCTGGGCTGCATATCCATGGGTAATATGTATGCAAGTACCCTAGAGTTGGGCACCCCTTTTAAGTGGACTGAACAAATTTTTGCTATGGGGCCCTGCCTTTCCTAGTTACACCCCTGGTTGAAACCCATCATCCTTATCATGGCTTCCAGGTCGTATTTTGACTCATGATAGCTCTTAGTGACACTATCTGCATGTTGAGGTGGTTGTCCTGGCTCAGAATTAACTTTTAACACTCTTTTTTGCATATTTATAGTCTTTTTCACGTTCTAAAACAAACTCATACAAACTGATGAAGGAAAGGCCCCTCCAATATTGGTGAAACAACAGTCACCAGCTCCATAAAAGGAGAAAGGTAATAGGGGAGAAGGAATAGAGAGAGGAAAAAGTGAGGGTTAGGGTGTCTGCCCCCCAAACACCTTCTCCCTCTATGGTCTGAGTTTAGTGCAACCCAAAAAATTATGTAACAGCATTCCCTCTGCATGAACACACCTTCAGCATAGAGAAGACACTCCTGGAAACATTTTGTGAAGGACATTGGGGACCCTGTACCATCCAGTCAGCAAATTTATAATGATTGTCTTAATAGCCAGTACTGATTCAAGGGCCAAGACAAGGGCTTCTCCGATAGACCCAAAACACATTCACATACAAGCAGGGAAGGCACCAAGTCGTTGGGGGGGGGGGTGCACAGGCTATTTTCAGGTCACACTCCCTAGTTACTAAGGACACACCGCTTTTTCAGACAAGTTGGAAAACTGCCTAACAATAGCCTAAAACCTTCAATAAATGTTGTGCACGCCATTTCGGGTGCAAATTTCTCCAGTATTCAAACGTAGACAGATTGATACATCTCCCCAGTGTCTTTTGTTATCATAGAATTTTGTGAATCTTGTCAGGCATGTTGGACATTTTTCTTTTCTTTGTTCCACCTCTTACTTAAGTTTAGTTTGTCTTGCCCAGATTTTGGTGCACAATTTGGGTTTTTTTGAGCAGTACCCTTTCTATCCATTGTTTAATGACTGGCACAAGGCTGCACATCAGTTCTTGGAGCGAAATGGGGCAGAATTCTGGACCTATTAACTTAGTATATCGTATAATATTCAGTTGTCTACTCTTAGTGGAAGGATAAAAAGAAACATAATGGGAGAATTAAAGGGGGTGTCCCAAATTTTTCCACTGTCCACAGAATAGGGTATAACAGGGTGATTGTTGGGAGCCTGACTTCTTGGATCCCCCATTTATCACAAGAGTAGACCCCCACAATCTGGAGAATGGGGGTAGCATTTTCACTAATGGGTGGAGCTGTAGGACAAGCATGGCAATCTATACAATGTCAGAAATTGACACTATGTAAAGCACTGCGCTGGTCAATTTTTCGTAACTCCCATACTATTGAATGGTGTGGGAGGACACATGTTTAACCTGCCTCTCCACCCATAATTGAGAATGAGACCCCCATTCTCCGGATTGATGGGGTCCCAGCAATCTGACTCTTACCTATCAACTTGTTATTCCCTATCCTATGAATGGGGGATAATTTGAAAACCTGTTAAACCCCTCTAAAGGGGTTTTGCGGATAGGGCCTAACTTTTCTTCGTGGGAAAACCACTTTAAGTACTGTGAGACACTGAAGGGGTTAACTGTGGATGGGCAGTATGTTTCCCCTAGGTTTTCCTATTATGCAAGGCGTTAGTGCTGAGGGTGGGTGTCCAGCACCTTGGACACAGGTGGTGGGAACAGCCCAATTAGCCTCATAAAGCCGCTCAGCAGAGTTGAGAGGGTTGTCTCTCTGTAAGGAGGCTGGAGAGCACACAGCCCTGACCTCTGTGCCTGGAGCAGCCAAGTGATTTTGTATAGTGGTGAGTTAGTGGAATACCTGTATAGTCAGCACCCTGACGGGTAGGATTTTGTTCGTTTAATGCCTGAATGTAAAGGCTGTTTTATTTTGCTGCTGCAATAAACACAGGCGAGACCTGTTTGGACTAAACCTTGGTGTCACTGTCTTGAACTGCATCACAGCACCCTGCTACCACGGTCTCTACTGGGCCAAATCTCCCACAAATGGTGCTTCGGATTGCAGGCAGTTCAAAAGACACACACCTGAAAGGCTCGCTACATCCTGCAACATTGCATGGCCTGGGTGAAAGCAGCAGGCAAATTGCAGGATACAGCCAAGATGGAGGACTTTATTAACCCCTAGGCGCACCAGGACGTTATAGTACGTCCCCGGGGCTAGATGCTTAGCGCACGGGGACGTTCTATAACGTCCTGCTTCTGGCACCGGCTCACGAACGGAGCCGGTACCAGAAGCAGCGGCTGTCAGCTGTCTAGTACAGCTGACAGCCTGCGCTAACACCCGCGATCGGAGCCGGCTCCGATCGCGGGTGTTAACCCCTTACACGCCGCGGTCAAACATGACCGCGGCGTGTAAGGGTGTAAGCGCTGTGGATCGGATCCCCCGTGCCGCTTACCAGGGGATCCGATCCTCTGCCGGGCAGCTCCGAGGACTGGCATGTGCCCCGGAGCTGCCCGGTCTCCATGGCAGCCAGACCCCTTCCGGGTCTGGCTGTAAACTGTCTGAGCATGCGCAAGCTTGCTCAGACAGTTTACACTGCTCTACAATAAAATAGTATTGTAGAGCAGTGTATTGAACTTAAACCAGTGATCAGAGCATCACTGGTTTAAGTTCAAGTATGTATAAGTAAAAATATGCAAAAACAGTTAACACTACACATTATAATAAATAAAAAATTAATACATAAAAATATAAGCCCCTAAAATGTCACTTTCCCATAAAAAAACTTAATAAAGTATAAAAAACATAAAAACACAAAAAAACCCCGCATATTTGGTATTGCCGCGTCCGTAACAATCTGCAT
Source organism: Engystomops pustulosus (assembly GCF_040894005.1). NCBI lineage: Eukaryota > Metazoa > Chordata > Amphibia > Anura > Leptodactylidae > Engystomops > Engystomops pustulosus. The sequence goes on along the minus strand of NC_092413.1, from coordinate 173,252,837 downwards.
AATAAAACAGAATTGTTACTGGACCCGCACGGTAAACGCCGGAGGAAAAAAACGCAAAAAACGTTCCGAAAAAAGATAATTTTTAATTAATACCCTATAAAAAATGCTCTAAAAAGTGATTTAAAAAATGTTATGCACTCCAAAATAAGCCCACTAAAAAGAACAACTGTTCTCGCAAAAAATAAGCCCCTAACAAGATTTATCTGCCAAAAAATAAAAAAGTTATGCATATAAAAAGATGGTGATGCTAAAATGAATAAGATTTTCTCCAAATTAGTTTTTATTCAGTACAATTGAATAAAATACACAAAACCCCCACATATTTGGTATCCCTGCGTCCGTAACAATCTGTATAATAAAACAGAATCGTTATTAGATCCGCAAAGTGAACCCCGTAAAAAACAACCTAAAAAAACTCTCTCTGATAAAGATGATTTTTTATTAATGCCCTTTAAAAATGCTCTAAAAAAGTGATTTTAAAAAGTTACGCAATCTAAAATAAGACCACTAAAAAGAGCTATCATTCTTGCAAAAAATAAGCCCTTAAACAGATTTTTGAGGTGAAAAATAAAAAAGTTATGCATATGTAAGTCGGTGATGCTAAAATTAACAACAATTTTGCCAAATTACTTTTTATTCAGTAAAAATGGGAAAAAATAAAAAAATATATATAAATGAAGTATTTTCATAAACGTGGCGACCCAAAGAATAAAAATAATATACTATTTTCATGGTATGGTTAACGGCCAAAAAAAAAAACACATAAAAATTTTCCTAAAAATTGATGATTTTCATTTCCTCCACCAACAAAGAGTTAATTAAATCTCACCAATTAGCTATAGATGCCCCAAAATTATGTATTAGAAAAGTGCATCTCATGTGGCAAAAGAAATAAGCCCCTATAGGTCCTCATTAAAAAAAAGAAAAAAATTATAGCCTGTACAATGTGACAGCAAATCTGCTCCGGATGGCGCCTCCTTCCCTTCTATGCCCGGCCGTGCGCCCATACAGCAGGTTACCACCACATGTAGGGTATCGGTGTACTCGGGAGAAATTGCGTATCAAACTTTGTGGAGCCTTTTTTCATTTTATCCATTACAAATGTTTAATTTTCCACCCAAAATGAGTGTATTGTGAAAAAATATTACAATTTGCAGACTCCACCTCCATTTTGTTTTAACCCCTATAAAACACGTAAAGGGTTAACAAACTTCTTAAAAGTGGTTTTTCATACGTTGAGGGGTGTAGTTTCCACAATGGGGTAATTTACGAGTCTCGCTATTATTTAGGCCTCTCAGTGTCAATTAGAAACTGTGCAGGTCCATCTAAATACAGGTTTTGGCGATTTTACAAAAAATGTGAAAAATGGCTCCCAAATTCTGAGCTTCATAACATTCTAGTAAAATATGTGGAATCTGAAAAAACCATGCCAACATAAAGCAGACATTTGGGAAATGTAAGTTATGAATTTATTTGGGTGCTATGACTTTCTGAATCAAAAGTAGAGAATTTAGAACGTTGAAAATAAAGAATTTTTCAACATTTTTGCCAAATTTTGTTTTTTTTCATAACTAAACGCAAAAGATTTCATCCAAATTTTTAAACTAATTTGAAGTACAATGTGTCACGAGAAAACAATCTCAAAATCCCCTGGATATCTCACAGCGTTCCAAAGCTATAACCACTTATAGTGACACAGGCCAGATTTGAAAAATGGGGCCGCGTCCTTTAGGCCAAAAGATGCTGTGTCCCGTAGGGGTTAAGGCCATGCTCCAGCAGCAGGAGGAGAGGTTCCGCCAGCAGCAGGAGGAGTCCCAGGCTAATCGACAGCTGCAGCAAGCCATGTTCCAGCAGCAGGAGGAGAGGTCCCGCCAGCAGCAGGAGGAGAGGTCCCGCCTGCAGCAAGCCATGTTTCAGCAACAGGAGGAGAGGTCCCGCCAGCAGCAGGAAGAGTCCCGGGCTGATCGGCAGCTGCAGCAAGCCATGCTCCAGCAGCAGCGGGAAGAGTCCAGAGCCATGTTCCAGCTGATGATGGAAAAGTTTTCTGGCGTTATGGCAGCACCGCAAGCGACGACTACTGAGGGGTCCCATACTGGTTTGCAAGGGTACCTGGTTGTCCAGCATTCCGCACGGGCTGCAGTGCAGAAGGCTTTACAAAAGATGACGGCGACCGACGACGTGGAGGCGTATCTCACTGTGTTCGAGCAAGTAGCTGAGCGAGAGGAGTTACCAGCTGAGCAGTGGGCAGATGTCCTGGCACCGTTCCTGACAGGCGAGTCGCAGAAGGCTTACTACGACCTGAGTGAAACGGAGGCCCGTGAGTATCCCCAGCTAAAGGCGGAGATTCTGGCTCGTCTTGGGGTCACCGTTCAAGTTTGCTCCAGCCGGGTCCACCAGTGGGCGTACTCAGAAAAACTACGCCCACGCTCCCAAATGCATGACCTGATCCATCTTGTCCGAAAGTGGCTACAACCAGAGGACTGCACCCCAGCACAGATGGTGGAGAGAGTGGTTCTCGACAAGTTCACCCGTTCTCTGCCCTCTCGGCTCCTTATCGGCAGAGACTTACCGGTGTTTTGGGACCTCTGGAGATGAAGACCCACCTCAGGTGCTGTTGCAGATAATGGACATCAGGTATTTCCGGCCTTGGCCCCTGAACCCTTTGAGACCAATGTTCCCACACCAGCAGTAGGGGTGACCCCATGTGATGAATTCTCTCCCCTAGAGGTCCTAGCTGGTGAGGTCGAGGGCCACGAGGAGGTGGCCGACATGCCGGACCTTGAGTTTTCCCGTGAAAATTTTGGGGCTGCACAGCTACAGGACCCTACCTTGTTTAAAGCACGGGAGAATGTTAAGGTGATAAATGGGGTACTCCAAATACCAGGGGCTGACAAAATATACCCCCGAATGGTGATTGTTGGGGAACTGTTGTACAGGGTCGACCAGATACGGGGAGAGGAGGTTGAGCAACTTGTAGTACCCCAATCTCACCGTAGACTGGTGCTAGAGTTGGCACACAAACATGTGCTGGGAGGGCACTTAGGTGCTGAGAAGACCCAAGAAAGGATCCTGCAGAGATTTTTCTGGCCCGGGGTGTGGGAGGAGGTAAACCGGTATTGTAGCTCCTGCCCTGAGTGTCAACTTACTGCCCCGGTGTCCGACTTCAGGAGTCCTTTGGTCCCGCTACCAATCATAGAGGTGCCATTTGAACGGATTGCAATGGATCTGGTTGGCCCCATAGTCAAATCCTCAAGGGGGCACCAATACATGCTGGTTATCCTGGACTACGCTACGTGGTATCCCGAGGCGATTCCATTAAGGAACACCTCCTCCAAAAATATTGCTAGGGAGCTGTTCCAGGTATTCTCACGCACAGGCCTCCCCAAGGAAATCTTGACTGACCAGGGTACCCCATTCATGTCTAGGGTAATGAAGGAGACGTGTAAGTTACTGCAGGTTAAACAGCTCCGCACCTCTGTGTATCATCCTCAGACAGATGGCCTGGTCGAGAGGTTTAACAAGACCTTGAAAGGGATGCTAAAGAGGGTGGTCAGCAAAGATGGGAAGGACTGGGATTGTTTGTTGCCCTATTTAATGTTTGCCATACGTGAAGTTCCCCAGTCCTCCACGGGTTTCTCACCCTTTGAGCTGTTATATGGCCGTTCCCCACGTGGGCTTTTGGATGTAGCCAAGGAGACCTGGGAACAGGAGAGGACCCCCCACCGTAGTGTGATAGAACACGTCTCCCTTATGCAGGACCGCATATTTTGCTTTTTTGGTTTTGGTCTGAAAACAGCAATTTTATGGAAAAGTAAATTACCAGAGGAAAGTTGATCCATGTATTTCTCACAGGCTTTGTTTGTCTGTAATGAAAAGCTAGAAGGACACAATAATAAAATTAAAATCGAATTCTCTACAGTGTATTATTGTGTAGCAACCAATGATGGCAACTATACATATAACCAGTGAAGAATACGAGCAAACACTGCTGTTCTTATGAAGTTCCCACCAAACAATTCCTTTTGAGACATAGGGGCTCATTTACTAAGGGTCCGCGGAGCGCATGTTCGTCGGGCTCCCTGACGATTTCCATTTTGCGCCGCATTTAATGGGATTTTGGCGCATGTGATCGGATTTTGGGGCACGCGACACACAGCTTGCACGGACACAAACCGGGTGCGTGGCTTTTGGACAACCCGACGGATTCGGACAAGGCACAGGATTTAACATTTCGAATTGTGTCGCAAGACACGCACTTACAAGCACCGGGAAGCAGAAGGTGAACTCCGGTGGACCTCGGCAGGGAAGCGACGGATGCAGGAACTCGGGCGCACAAGCTACGTGAATCGACTCAGGAATCAGGGGAGGTATTTTAACTCTCTTTTCTGTGTAGAAGACTTCTGCATCCAAAGAACTCAACACAAAAGGGTTTCCGGCTACACACAGAGAGCACTGTCACATAAGCTCCCCCAACTTCCTCCAGAGTGAGCAGCAGCCTGTTCCCTTCGTGGGTTTATAGAGATGTTTACAGGACAGTTTCGCAGGGATCAACACAGTCAGGAGACACAGATTTTTGAGAACTAGGGTAAACTGAGAAGGATAGCAAAGTGACTAAGATAATAGGCATCCTACATCCCAAGTATTGATTTGTGAATAAAGAAATGTATTGTACTTGTGCTTCAATGATACAGTGTGGATGAACTTTCTACAACTCAAAGGATGTGTTCCAGATAAGTGGTATAAAACTTTACATAGGGCTGCTAGAGGCATATACTGTGGAGGCCAAAAGTATTGGCACCGATACAATTCTGTTAGATAATACTCTCTGGAATCATTTCTTCCAGAGAATGATTGCAATCACAAATTCTTTGGTATTAATATCTTCATTTATTTTGCTTGCAATGAAAAAACACAAAAGAGAATGAAAAAAGTCAAATCATTGATCATTTTACACAAAATGGCACCCTCAGCCCAATACTTGGTAGCACAACCTTTAGACAAAATAACAGCAAAGAAGTGCTTCCGGTAACCATCAATGAGTTTCTTACAATGCTCTGCTGGAATTTTAGACCAGTCTTCTTTTGCAAACTGCTCCAGGTCCCTGAGATTTGAAGGCGCCTTCTCCAAACGGCCATTGTAAGATCTCTCCAAGGTGTCCTATGGGATTCGGGTCTGGGCTAATTGCTGCCACTTTACAAGTCTCCAGTGCTTTCTCTCACCCATGACCTCTAAGGGAGACCCAGCTTTCTCACACTGGGCCCTACATTATGCTTCAAAATTTGTTGGTAGTCTTCAAAGTACATAATGTCATGCACGCGTTGAGGCTGTCCAGTTCCAGAGGCAGCAAAGCAACACATCAGGGAACATGAGGGAACCTTTGCCATGTTTGACTGTAGGGACCGTGTTCTTTTCTCTGAAGGCCTCTTTTTTTCCTGTAAACTCTGTGTTTGACTTTTCCCAAAAAGCTCTACTTTTGTCTCATCTGACCAGAGAACATTCTTCCAAAACATTTTAGGCTTTCTCAGGTAAGTTTTGGCAAACTCCAGCCTGACTTTTTTATGTTTCTGTGTAAGACGTGGGGTCTTCCTGGGTATCCTACCATACAGTCCCTTTTCTTTCAGTCGCTGACGGATAGTACGGGTTGACACTCTTGTACCCTCAGACTGCAGGGCAGCTTGAACTTGTTTGGATATTAGTCGAGGTTCTTTATCCACCATCCGCACAATCTTGCGTTGAAATCTCTTGTCAATTTTTCTTTTCCGTCCACATCTAGGGAGGAGCCACAGTGCCAGGGGCTTTACACTTCTTGATGACACTGTGCATGGTAGAGACAGGAACATTCAGGTCTTTGGAGATGGACTTGTAGCCTTGAGATTGCTCAGGCAGTTCTTTGGTCTTCTTTCTTTTCCCCATGCCCAATGTGGTGCACACAAGGACACAGGACAGAGGTTGAGTCAACTTTAATCCATTTCTACTGGCTGCAGGTGTGATTTAGTTGTTGCCACCACCTGTTAGGTGCCACAGGTAAGTTACAGGTGCTGTTAATTACACAAATTAGAGAAGCATCACATGATTTTTCAAACATGGCCAATACTTTTGTCCACCTCCTTTTTATGTTTGGCATGGAATTATATCCAATTTGGCTTTTTGACAATTCTTTTTGTGGTTTTCCATTGAAGACAAATTAAATGAAGATAATACCAAAGAATTTCTGATTGCAATCATTTTTTTTCTTTAAAAAAAATGAGTATTATCTGACAGAATTGCAGGGGTGCCAATACTGTACATACATAACTGTACTGTACATACATAAATTTAATACATAAACTTCTTAAAACCAAATAACCAATTCTTCCATTGGTAGTAACGTGTGTGCATGGAATCATGTAGCCAATGTTTAAAGGGAACCTGCCATTTAAATTACCCCACCCAAAAAAATATATTTCTTACGTCACATGCCGGGTCCGGGTGCATGGAGAGGGCTCACGGGCTTAAACATATTGGGGGTCATTTACTAAGGGCCCGAATCACATTTTTTCCATCAGGTTTCCCGAATATTACCTTTTTGCGCCAAATTGCCCCAGGTTTTTGGCACACCCGATCGGATTGTGGCGCATCGGCGCCGGCATGCATGCGACGGAAATCGGGGGCGTGGCCTTCGGAAAACCCGACAGATTCGGAAAAACCTCCATATTTTTTTTTAAAAAGTGTCGCTTGCACTTACCTGCACCCAGGATAGGATAGTGAACTTCCGTGAACTCCAGCGGACTGGTGGACATCGGGCGCACTACCTTAGTGAATCCCGGCCGGACCCGAATCAGCGTCGGAGAACCCGCCGGTGGATCGCGAATGGACCGGGTAAGTAAATCTGCCCCATTAGGTATCGCTACGTCCGAAAATGCTCGATCTAAAAAATATGATAACGGTTTTTCACTGCGTTTAACCCTGTAACGGAAAATCGCGCCCAGAGTCAAAAATGGCACTTTTTTGACATTTTTAAAAAGATTACAAATTCTATAAAAAGTGATCAAAAGATTGCACAGTCCTAAAAATGATAACATTGTAAACATCATCAAAATCCGCAAAAAACGACCCCACCCAAAGCTCCGTACAGCAAAGCATAAAAAAATTATTAGCACCAGAGGACAGCAAAATCCCCCAAAAATTTTTACCAAATTTGTATAGGTTTTATAATGTTTTCATACATTTACAAAAATGAAAACCTGTACAAATTATTTTTTTTTAATTTTGTCATCTTCTTGTGCTAATAACTTTGTTGTACGGAGCTGTGGGTGGTGTCATTTTTTGCGGCATTTGATAATATTTTCAATGATATCATTTTTAGGGCTGTACGACCTTTTGATCACTTTTTTATAGATCTTTTTTATATTTTTCAAAATGGCAAAAAAGTGCCATTTTTGACTTTGGGCGTTATTTTCCATTATGGGGTTAAACGCATTGAAAACCGTTAATATATTTTGATAGATCGGGCATTTTCGGACGTGTCGATACCTAATGTGTTTATGATTTTTACTGTTTATTTATATTTATGTCAGTTCTAGGGAAAGGGGGGTGATTCGAATTTTTAGGGTTTTTTTAATTATAATTTTTTTTAACATTTTTTATTTTTCTTTTTACTATTCTTAAGACTTCCTAGGGTACTTTAACCTTAGGTTGTCTGATCGATCCTATCATATACTGCCATACTACAGTATGGCAGTATATGGGGAGTTTCCTCCTCATTCATTACAATGTGCTATCAGCACACTGTAATGAAGCGGTTAAAACGAAATAGCCTCAGGTCTTCGGAAGACCCGAGGCTACCATGGAGACGGATCGCCACTCCCCCACGACGTCACGGGAGCGACGATCCTAGGCAAGATTTTTGAGGCTGCCAGCAGATTTGCCAGCAGCGATCGCTGTCAGAACAACCGCCATCGGTGCTGGCACCGATCGCGGGTGTTACCGGTAAGTCTTTGCTGCAAAATGCAGCAAAGACTTACCAACTATGGAGAGGGCTCAGCCCGTGAGCCCTCTCCATGCAGCGGGACCCGACTGCCGCCGTGAATACACGGCAGGCGGTCATGAACTAGTTAAAAAGTAACAATAGCATCTACCTCCTGTATGTACCTGATCACAGCATGCCTCCATGGAGGATGGGGAGGAGTAGAGGTCCATGGAGGCATGCTGTGATTTCAGGTGATCAGATATATACATGAGGAAGATGTTATTGTTACTGGTTAAAGGACCTCAGATAACACCCCCCTGGTCACTTGACAGATTCAGTAACACTTTGAATTTCTAATTTTCTAGTCTCCATGGTTTGCAAGAGATATCATTCCTAGTATCTGACCATTCTAGAAAGAAAATTCAAAGTACCCCCTGAAACTGTGTAGCAGCCCTACAGAATGATAATACTGCTAATTTCACCTTGTGTGAGGTGGTGCAAGGTCCTCTTTAATTTTAAGGGTGAATTTGTTGTTTGGCCAAGTACTAAGGTCCATGACATCTGTAGCTCCTCAGATGGACAGTTGTTTTTGCAGTACATCTATGTAGCAGTACTGACGTGAGAGTGTTCCTGGATACAGAATCAGCCAACACTTGACCTCATGCGGTAGTCCATGTTGGGATCAATGTGTTACTGCCCTGGTGACTTTACCCAAGCAGAATTCCTCTCCACAATACAGATTTCTTTACTCCCACAGTTATTCAGGACTTGCTTTACTGGGATTTATTGACACTTTTGTTCTGATAATAATAGGGGCGCTTATATCATTCATCTCTTTGAAGCCAGCCATGTACAGTGCTCTAACATAGATGAATTGCCTGACCCGGTTATGAACCATTGTTGTTATTGCTTATAATTAACGAGAATGAAGTCTTTTTATCTAACATTGAAAGGAGAAGGAGCAGGATGTGTTGATTGGGATCCATCTAACACTAATCTGTAAACCAAACAACTGTTCATGCATGAGGTATTCTTTAGAGATGAGAGATAATTGCACTTACAAGACTTGTCCTTCCTAATGACCAACAATTTAACTCTTTATGTCTGTTTTCATTGTTTTTCTGAGCAGGCAACAGCCAAATTCCACAATTTTCTCAAGTTTGTCAGTAATCAGGTAATTAATCTGTATGACAAGTAATACTTTCTGGGTGGTCCTAGGTCTTGTGATACTTTCCCAGTATGTGAGAGCTACATCCTGTCTATTGTTTATGGATATTATTACGAATTTACAATCCTTGCTGCATTTGTCCATTGCAAATGTATGTAAACACTTGTTTAGGTCATCCTGAATTTCTATGATATGATTGATGGCTTGATTTTTTTAGGTTTAAGGTTTGTTAAGTTTAGAACAAGACATCAGTTCATCAAGTCCAACCTATACCATTTTGCGTTGATCCAGAAGACGGAAGAAACCTTGCAAGACTGATGCCAATTGGCACAAAGCAGGGAAAACCCCCTTCCCAACACCTAATATGGCAGGCTCTCTGGATCAGCAGAAACTAACAAAAAGTTATATTCTTAAACGATTCACTAAGATCGTGCGTCCAATTACCTGCATGTGTCGCTTCCCCGCTCAGGTCCGCCGGAGTTCCCATCTTCTTCCCGATGCATGATGTAAGTGCGTGTCTTGCAACACAATTTTGAAAGTAAAATTCTGAGGTTTGTCCGAATCAGTCGGATTGTCCGATGGCCGCACCCCCGATTTGTGTCACATGAAGGCCGAGTGCGACAAAAACCCCAGGGCAAATCAGAAATATTTGGGAAACTCCACAGAAAAGCGTCCGACAGACCCTTAGTAAATGTGCCCCATTATCTGGAAGCACAGGAACTCAGCTGTAATCCTTTGCTTAGTGGTCTGTGTGATTTTTTGTTGACCAGTCATAGCTCAGCTCACATTTGTCCAGCAGCTTTTAATTCTTAAAGCATAGCCGTTATTTGAGATAGTTTCAAATATTCTGCAGGGGAAAGTTTTTTCTAATACACTATATTAAGAAATTATGCTTAGTTTGTAAAGAAACAGGGTGCGATGTCCCCCCCCCCCCCCATAGAGCTCCGCATTCCAATCTGTATAGTGTAAGTCTATGAATGATGACAGTAAGCCTACATCTAATGTTCCTTGGTTTACACAGCTCAGAGCAGTAAGGATTTTAGCTTAATGTTTGAAAATACTGCTAATAGCATACTACCGACTAGGAGAGCATAGAAAGGGTTAACACTCACTGCTCAGAGTTGTGTAAACAGAGATGAGAGGAGAGAAATTCCTGTCTTCTGGTAGACAGTAAGCTCTTGACAACAGAGAAGTAAAGCCCTAAGGGGTTCACAATAGAAGTCTATGGCTACCAATCACGGTGCGGTGACAACCCACCAAGTCAAGCAGCTGTGATATGTCCTTCATTTGGGCAGATTTTCGGTGCAGCCAGGATCTGGTCTGGGGGAGCACATGGCCATCTGAACTTCTAGAAGTTCACCTGCTGCATAGGAGCAGGAATGTCCAGAGCTGGCCCACTCCTCCATCAGTGTGCCCCCCTTCATGTCCCTCTATGCCCTCTTGTCTTCTATCCCAGTTTTCTGACATAGAAGCCCAGATAAATCTCCCTGATTGAGCCAACTACTACATGGAAGTGCAACATCCCCCACCGGGGCCTAGCCCTTGAGGTGAGGCCTGGAGACAGCCGGGGCCCGCGGTACCGGAGTGGCTGGCGGTTGCGGCCTAAGCACGCTATTGTCACGGTGCTTGGTACGGGGGAACCGGAGGGCTGTCCTACAGCCTGGCAGGTCTCCAGCAGGGTGGTGTTGGCAAGAAAAGATGAGGGAGAGGCTGCTATAGCGGATCTCCCTGGGGCAACCCCTTAATGTCCCGAGTGTGAGTCTCTGGGTGATGGACAGGGTGCCGGTGATGAAGGCAGCCGTATGAGCAGGGACCAGACGGAGACAGAAGTTGAAGAAAACAACTTACAGTTCTTTATTTGAACCGCAGGAACCGCAGCAAACGTGCCTTTAACAGGTGGAGTACTGGAGAGGTATTTGGAGGGAGCCACAGGATGTAGATCACCAGCCTGGATGTAGGAGCAGGCTGGGAGGCAGCTGTGTCCTTAGAGGATGCTTCAGCTCGGTCCTGGATCTCTTCAGGTATCACCCTTGAAGGTAGGGTGATACCCCTTTCCTCACTACACTAACTCTAGTCTTATTGCTCCACTTCAGGCAGGGGCTAGGCTCTTCCTACACTGGTCTGGTGTGCTAGAGTCTCTGAGCTGCTGCTCAGCTAACTGCTCTCTGCTTGTGTCCTACAGACCCAGAGGGCCTGACTAGGACCGGTCTCTCTCCTGAGAGAGATTTCTCTCTAAGAACCCAGAACATTCCTGGCCAGGGGGTTTTATTACCTCCCTTTGGTCAGGTGGTGGCTGCTCCTCCAATTACCTCTCAGTGCACAAAGACAGGATGTAACACAGACATTGGTTGACATAATTACATCACAGATTAACATCTGCCTTGCCAGGCAGGATTAACCACTGCAATTTCCCCTTGATCCTATAAGGACCATGTAGTGTAATGTGGTGTTACCTACAGGTGGGACGTATTCGCAAGCACTACCTCGCCATTGCATCGGCGAGGGTGTTGCATACCCCGGGGGCAATTGAAAGAGCCGCCCTCGGCTCGACTACCGATGGTTTGGGCACAGAGGGGGCTAAGGGCACTTCTGGAAAGTGCAGGCTATGTGAGGTGTAGGGACAAACCGCCCATGGTCCTGGAGACAGGCACCTGGGTTGGTGTCGGACTAAGACAAAAATATATGTAGCTGTATGACAGTTGGTCGCTGACGCCATTAAACCGAACTGTACAGTAGGAAAGGTGTGGTGTCATGTCCTGTAATCCACTCCTTGCACCAAGGCCTGTATATTTGTTTAATCAACGCTTCTTCCCTGGCGGCAATTATATGGTGTCTATCTGCATTGCATGAGCATATGCGACACGAGTACCTCCTGACTGACAACCTTACCCATGTATGAGTGGCATCCAGGTGCTAACTGTGTAACACCCCCGGTCCCCTAAAGACCCGCAGTTTACGGACTACCCCCATGTGCAAACCTCAGTTTGAGGGATCAGGTAGCGGTCAGTGTTTTACACATAAAAAGACGGTCCGACACAGCCACACTACAACCTGAAAAGCCTATGAAAGGGTTAATGCATACTACTGGCAGATCTTCTGACAGTGTGCAAACAGGTTAAGATCACATTGGCTTAGGAGCCCAATGGGTACACATCTTGAACGTTACAAACGTTACAGAGGTGGATAGGCTACTCAGGGTAGCACGGTAGTAAATGTCTCTTTTCCTGCAAAGAAAAGGCATAAAAAGTGCATGCAGAATGTCCGTACCTAAAAAGGAAGGCATTAAGTGCAAAATAATAGTCAATAGCAATAGCAACTTTTCCCTGGAGTATCTGGCAACAGTCTCACAGAAGGTCTCTACTGACAAAGTCCATCTTCTGGGTACAGCCCTTGAGGTGGGGAAAAGTGCAATGAAGAAGCAAAGGGTCTCCTCTATTTGGAGAGGGACAGAGTCCTTTGATGAAATCTCTGCTGTGGCAGAGGAAGGGTGCTATCATAGCACATGACAGTGCATAATCTCTTGACTGAGATAAATAAGGGTAAGAGTCTCAGGACAGTTTCTGGCTCTATAGGGATATGGAGATAAATATACACAATATGTACAAAGTACCTGGAGAGGGCTACAGCCCTTCAGGGATTAGTCAGTATCGCTGGGTTCAGCAAAGACAGGATCCAGCTCCTGCAGGGAATCCTGTGCATCCTCAGCGGGAGTAGGTGCCGGCTGGGGACACCCGGTGGCAGTAATGGGTACTGCAGGTGCAGCAACATCCTCCGGACCTTCAGGGGGAGGAGCGCTGTCGCCCGGGGTGTCGGCTGTTCCAGCCGGGGGCTCAACTGAGCCAGGGACCACGGAGGGGTCCAGGAAGAAATAAACAGAGTCCAGCGGCCGCGCTGCGGCTCCTTCCAGCTCCGGTTCTTCCGGGGCCGGGTCATCACCCCATTGGTAACCGGCAAGGGGAGATGCGGGCCTAGATGGAACCTCCGGACAAGGTTCACTAGCCGGGATGTCTTCTCCCACAGAAGAGCCGCGGGACCTGGCAATGCTCCCGGCAGGGGAGCCGGTGGGGGTGGCGCCCTGTATCATGCCCGGCCCATGGATGGCAATGGGACCCGTACTCACAATTACTGTGGATGGGGCATTCACGTGAGTCACCGCCCGGGGACTTGCAGCCGAGGAGGAAGAGGTGTTCGGAGATTCCGGCCACTCGTCGTCCTCATACCAGTCGTCCTGCGGGAAGTAACGGTCCTCATCGGAGTCGGGGATCCGGATCACACCAGCCGCCCAGGGTCCTCGAGGTCCTTCCTGCAGGGAGAACTCGATACACTCTCCCGGCTTCAGGTTGTGCAGGCTCTCTGGCAGATCAGGCCTCTTGACAGACCGGCAGGGTATAAATACTTCCCGTCCGGTGTAGTCCTGGGTGGCGAAGCCATAGCCCTTCTGCTTGTCGAAGAACCGGACCATGCCGGTGGTGCGATTCTTCTCGACCCAAGCTCCAGCTGTAGATCGGCCGGCCATATATCGCTGGGCCTCCTTCTCTCGGCGTCGCTGGTCCGAGACAGCGTCTCGGAGTCGCCGGCGGGCGGCCTCACCTCGGCCTTGAGGCTGCGGAGGTTTCGGTGCTGGGGCTCGTGGCTCCGGTTCAGGCTCGGATCTCCTTGGACGACAGGTAGGTGCCGGAACAGGAGCAGGAACCACCGGAGGATCAGGAACCACCACATCGGGGTTAGCAGGCCGCGCAGCCGGAGTAGTAGGCCTCGGAGCAGGTGGAGCGGCAACACTAGGCCCAGGCGTTGGCTCAGCAGGAGTCGGGGCCTCCCCACGTGGCGCCTCCACGTGGACCCGCGGTACCGGGATGGTAGCCGGGATAGGGACGAGGAACCGCCCGGGTGGGATTTGGTACTGCGTCACCGTTTGGTAACATGTCCTGGTGACGAAGGCCCGAGTCAATCCTCGGTGCAGCCGATGTCCAGCGGAGGGTCTTCGGACGGGCTGCGCAGAGACCACCACCATAGTCTCTAGGACCTCGTAAAACTCCGGACGCTCCACAGGAGGGAAAGGCGGAGGACCCCACATGGCGTTGTCCTCGCTGTCCAAAGTCCACTCCAGTTCTGGCGCTTCTCTGAGGCAGGGCAGGAAGTCCGCCTCGAGCCAGTGGGAGGAGTCCAAGTCCTTCCCGCCAAGAGCTGTGGCGGGCTCTAATTTTTCCTGCGCCACAGGAGGCGGGGTTCGCGCCCTTCGCGCGTGGGTGGAGCTTGATGCGTCATCTGGGTTTCCCGCCAGTGAAGGTTTTGGCGGGCTTGAATTATTTGCTGCGCCACAGTTCCTGAGGTAAAAATCTTCAGGCGCGGCAGCGCCGGATGTAGCAGAGCTGGTACAGTTCTTGCCAGGATTAACCTCTGGAGTGCGGGAGCGGCGCTCGACCGCACGTGGCAGCAGTATAACACAGTTCATTCCAGAAACGCACAAGTCCTTAGGCCTAAACCCGGATGGCAGCAGGGTTAGGCAGCACAGTCTTTTTCCAGTAAAGGAAAGTCTTTAATGCCGTAATAAGGCACAGAAGTCTATATCCTGTTCGTGACGCCACTTGCAACATCCCCCACCGGGGCCTAGCCCTTGAGGTGAGGCCTGGAGACAGCCGGGGCCCGCGGTACCGGAGTGGCTGGCGGTTGCGGCCTAAGCACGCTATTGTCACGGTGCTTGGTACGGGGGAACCGGAGGGCTGTCCTACAGCCTGGCAGGTCTCCAGCAGGGTGGTGTTGGCAAGAAAAGATGAGGGAGAGGCTGCTATAGCGGATCTCCCTGGGGCAACCCCTTAATGTCCCGAGTGTGAGTCTCTGGGTGATGGACAGGGTGCCGGTGATGAAGGCAGCCGTATGAGCAGGGACCAGACGGAGACAGAAGTTGAAGAAAACAACTTACAGTTCTTTATTTGAACCGCAGGAACCGCAGCAAACGTGCCTTTAACAGGTGGAGTACTGGAGAGGTATTTGGAGGGAGCCACAGGATGTAGATCACCAGCCTGGATGTAGGAGCAGGCTGGGAGGCAGCTGTGTCCTTAGAGGATGCTTCAGCTCGGTCCTGGATCTCTTCAGGTATCACCCTTGAAGGTAGGGTGATACCCCTTTCCTCACTACACTAACTCTAGTCTTATTGCTCCACTTCAGGCAGGGGCTAGGCTCTTCCTACACTGGTCTGGTGTGCTAGAGTCTCTGAGCTGCTGCTCAGCTAACTGCTCTCTGCTTGTGTCCTACAGACCCAGAGGGCCTGACTAGGACCGGTCTCTCTCCTGAGAGAGATTTCTCTCTAAGAACCCAGAACATTCCTGGCCAGGGGGTTTTATTACCTCCCTTTGGTCAGGTGGTGGCTGCTCCTCCAATTACCTCTCAGTGCACAAAGACAGGATGTAACACAGACATTGGTTGACATAATTACATCACAGATTAACATCTGCCTTGCCAGGCAGGATTAACCACTGCAATTTCCCCTTGATCCTATAAGGATCATGTAGTGTAATGTGGTGTTACCTACAGGTGGGACGTATTCGCAAGCACTACCTCGCCATTGCATCGGCGAGGGTGTTGCAGAAGGGAAGGAGGAAAGAGAGTATCTGCCATGATTTGTTTACTGTGAGAGCATCCAAACTAAGACCTGATGCTGTCAGGACACAATGGGAAAGAATATTGAGCCCTAACTTGATGACCACCATAAATGACAGCTGTGTACTGGGCGTTGTTCCCTACACTCAAACTAAAGGGTAGAGAAGAACAACATTTGTGAGCATGCCCAGTCAATATAAGGATTAAACATGAAGCTCAAAATCACTAACCAAGAGAGTATCCAAGTCCATGCCAAAAGTCATAACTAGAAGAATCAGAAATGCTCAAATCTGAAGCCCAAGGAGTAGTTGGAAAAAGCCTAGGTCAATACAGAAGACAGTAAAGCAGCATTCACACTCACAGAGAGGAATCAAGCAAGGAAATGGATGGGCACCGGAGCAAGGTCTTGGAGATATTTTATTTAGCCAGTAATCAGCCGAATATAGGTTATACTGTAGAGTAGGACTCCAGGTTTTAATCCCTGCCTGCCTCACAGCCTTGTACTGCCAGGAGAAGACATGACACTTGTGGAATTGGACCGTGGAGTAATATGTGCTTGGACATTGTGACTTAAAAAAGACTAGACCTTGAGGGATAGTGCATTATATTTTGGGTTGGAGAAAACCAAAACAATGTATAGAACACTATCGAAACATAAGGCAAGGTTCTGATTCTGATTACAGCTTATTGCAAGATCAGTGGGGGATTTAAATATGGACCTCTACTGTTCACCCGTATAAAGTGCTCATTGCTTTCTATCTGCACAGTCGTACTTCCAACCTCATACTGGGAACTCTAAACCAGCTCAAATGAATGGGCCACAATAAGTAGAAAGTAATACAGTACTTCTTTGCCAGGGCACTAGTATGGGTCAAACTGCCCAGTGGGTCATGGCATAACATAGCCATGTGATCTTTCGGTGGTAAACTCATATACTTCAGATTTATGTCAGCCACTTACTCATTTACCTCATTTAGGCCTCTTGAAATATGAAAAGCTTTCTCATATATCCATACTAATAGAATACTTGTTGAGCCAATGGGTTTGTACAATCTCCATCTAACATGTATGGGCACCTAAACTCATTATGGGGAATAGATCATATTACAAAGTACCTAAAATGTATGATAAAAGTCACTATTTTTGCTAAATGGTCATTTTAGTACTTGCAACTTTTGTCACTTTTCTGAAATGTTGGCATGTCAGGGCAGAGCTTAGCTGGTAGGAGCTGGCACTGGTTTTAGTTTCCGCGGGAGGAGATTAGGTGCCTCTTCGCTCCGGCACAGGGGAGTTCAATATTGGTTCAGGCAGATCTTACTTTTCGCAATAAACTTGTGAAAGACATAATTGTCTTCTGTGTCTCTGTGTGTGACTTTGCAGCGGTCCATGTGCATCTTATACAGAATATCCTTAGTATTCAAATTCTCCATGAAAGCCTTTTGCCTGTCATTAAGAGAGACCAGGAATATTTACCCAGACTGTGGTCAGTGATCAGGAGGATCAGCCAGGACACAGTTATTTTTAGCAGTAATATTCTGTCTGCTTTTTAGGCTTCACTGATAAAATATTGCATGAAACTTGATTCAATATGTCATAATTTTATACAGAATACCACATTGTAAAAAGGACATGTACAGAATCAGGTACCTTCAGGGTTGCCTTCTAATTACTGATAGATTTTAGCTGGTGTCATGACATTCCATGGCTTTTTGCACCTCTTCATGTGTTCAGTACTTTTTTTTACGTGTCATTTCCGATTATTACCCAGAGTAATCTATGTACATCTATGGTTTGATATATTTGCCATTGTGGATTGGATGGGTTGTTACAGACTTCTGGTAAAAATCTCATGTCAACAACACCTATAAATAAATAATACCATTTTTTTTTATTTTAGATGCACTGGGCAATAATTATTGTCGAGCTGCAGTGTTTTCGCTGGTTTCTTATTTTCCAGAATTTATGTTAAAGTATCCTTAAAGGGGCTGACCACTTATTATGCCCAAGGGCTTTGAGGCAGGAAAAAAATAAATAATATTGTTACTTACCTTCCTAAGGAATTCTCCAGCGGTGTCCCACTCCTCCTGGGCAATCTGCCAGCCTCTTCTTATCCTTGCTGTCCGTCCGGGCGGGTTCTTAGACAGGAGGAACATATAACATTCTTCCCATTCTGGGCACGCCCCCACGGAATTGCCCCTCCTGTGCTGTGATTGTTCGCAGATGTAGTAGAGCACAGTGACTTCGGAGGCCTGTCATGTACGCATGGTGTCCGCTGATCCTGCCCAGTCATGGAAGCAGGTAGAAGAAACTAGAGGCACCAGTGTCCTCAAAAAGAAGACAGTGAGTGCCTTTACCAATTTAAAATAGGACTGCATTACTTAATAATAGTTTTTAATGAATTGGAGAGAATTTTATCATAATGGTGGCCATCCCCTTTAAAGTGTGTACAGTGAAAATAGTAGTGTGATTTCGTCTTAGTTTACATAATCAGAATTTTATACAGTTTTAGAGGCCAAAACTAGGAGTAGATTTACATGTGTTCTTTCTCCACACCTGGATTTTGCTTTAGAAATAACCTGATTGTGGCAAAGCAGTCTCACTGTGGTTTGACAATTTGTTACCTCTCTGAGAAACAATAGATTATAGAAGAGGGAAGAGCGGATGATATACTGAATATTCAGGTGCACATAGTCCAGCCTGGCACTGGGTTTTATGTATTCTCAGAGAAATTGGTGCAGGTGCTACATTGTATAACACTCGATCCAAGCTTTTCTATTGAGATGTTAATACACTTAAGTGCAAGTTGCTTAAAAGAGTGTCCGCTCAATTCTGTAATCCATTAGCGCCCTCTAGAGGACCAGGACTAAAGTACATGAACAAAATGCATTAGAACAGCCAGCAGTGTTATGTTTAACCACTCTTAATAATGATTTAAAAAAATTGCATTATGGGGTGTACACTTTATATCAAATACAAATGTATAAATTTGTATAAGTAGCATAAAAAATTAAAAAAAAAGGTCTTCTTTCCATTTATTGCTGTGTATATAAAGCTCTCCTGGGTTTGGATTGAAAAGTATTTTTCCAATACAGTGTAAAGGAATCCTTACTGAATGCTGAATTCCACCCCATAGTTCATACGTATTTGTCATCTTTCTTAAAAAATAACTATTAAGTTTAACCAAGGAATGGGGAGAAGTAAGGAGACGGCTGAAGGTAAAGGATATAGAAAGCTGGAATTTTATAAAATGGTGCAGAAATTACAGGCTAAACCCCTTATAAAGCCTTTACCAAATACATGGGACTCATTTGCCAATAAAGTTGAATTTGTATTATTATTGCATAAATAATTTAGCCCCACTCCATTTGAAACATAAGAGAAGTAGGTCCCTACCTGATGCAACACGTATGTTGGTGCAAAGGGTGCAATATCTTATTTACAGCCACTATCGATGCTTGTTTAGGGCAATTTTACACTTTTGAAAAAGATCATGCATATAATTATTCTGGCGCAGGATAAGTAGTGCGAATGATACCTATGTGATTTCTTAAGGCTCTTCTACAGTCCTCCTACTTATTTTAAATGACAGTAATGATGTCACTATGTGGGGATGATATATAACCTCTGCTAACTCCAGTCAGTTCTAGTTATACTGGTCTTTTGTTTTCGGTATTACTACTTACTCTGATGTCATTATTGCTGTGTACTCTGACCATTGCTTGTTATTGACTATCCTTTACCTCACAATTCTGTACCTCGCCACCATCTTGGTTTTGACACAATTTTCTTGACTACGTTTGTCCCTATTTTCCTGTCTTTGTCATCTGCTCTGCGCAGTAAGGGTGCAAGCACAGGAAAGTATGGGGGACATATATACAGCCGCAATTGTATGGCCGCCTATAGGTCCCCTATAGTTGTCTATGGCGCCTGGACTTGGTACATGTGCACACTGTATCACACCATGGCTGCAATAAAGGTAGAACCTGCTCTATCTTTTGTGCCACTATTATCAATGGGGAGGGGCGAGCAGCACTCGCTTCTCCTCCTCTCCAACGCGCAAAACATGTGCCAGCCCAGCCATAGCCATAATTCGTGTACATACGTCCTAAGGACTGTTGTACAAGTAGGCAGGGACAGAGGTTGTGACTAACATAAGGCTTACACCTTTTCACCCATGTCATGAGACAGATCTTATGCGTTGGAATGTGTATTATGCAGCATTCTAACCAGTTAAATATATATTAAATGTGAAGAAAGAGCAGCATCTCCAGAAATTATAGACTTGGGTGCACAGGGCCCGAACACGGTCCCTACAATATACATTTCATATATTATATATACACAGTCAGTCAATGTGCAGTGTAGTGGTGAGGTGGTAGAGGTAGAAGTTAAGGTGACGCATAAAAGAAGTCTTGCAGATCGCTGTCCAACATAAATCTCTCCCACTAAGGCTACATTCACACTAACATATGGAGGACGTATATACAGCCAACGTATATACGGCCGATATACGTCCTCCATAGACGGCAATGGGCGCACGGCGCTCTACGGGAGCGGTATGGTGCAGCACACGTGCGGCACTGTACCTCTCCGTTCCCGGGAAAAAGATAGGACCTGCCCTATCTTTACTCGTAGTATGGCACCATGCGCATTACTTCCTATGGAGAGGGGCGGGGGTGAGCTGCGCTCACCTCCTCCTCCTCTCCCCGTGCACTGCCGTTGCCCGCCCGTACCGTACTGTAGCGGGCAACGGCAGTGCACGGGGAGAGGAGGAGGAGGTGAGCGCAGCTCACCCCCGCCCCTCTCCATAGGAAGTAATAGCCTAATATAGCCTAAGACATATTTTTTCATAAGGACAACCACATTATATTATATGTATCCCACATAGAAATAAACACATCAGAAATGTAATGTACAGCCATATAGATGAGCATGCTCCTCTGTATAAGACATAACAGCATTGATAACCTCTGTGCAGGATCCCGCTGATCCTCACAAGTCGTGCACTGATTTTCTGGCTAGGCGCCGGGCCATGTCTAGCTGTTGCAGCCAAGGTTTTTCTTTAAACTCACTGTAAAACAATATAATGTTATGACGTGAATATTTTTGAGGAAGAGAATACAGGGCTGGTGTGGCATAAAGCCACATCATTATTTTGTTTTCTTTCAAGATATTTCTCACTGTCACCATAATTGAACAAGTAGAAAATAGTCCCTAAAATAAACATCTTCATGTGCATATAATTGTGGTTCCCTCAATAAACATTTATGGAACTGTCTCCTTCTTAAAGGGGTATTTCTATACCAGTTTTTCATGGCCGAGATGAGAATAGCCATCTCTGCCGGAGGAGGTTAGGATTATAAATTAGTCCATCTTGTTCCATAAAGCCCATAGAAGTAAAATATAAAAGCCTTGCAGTATGTAGTGCTGTACTCCTTCCATAGCTCCCATTCACTTCTGTGGTTGTCACAGAATAAGAAATCCTGCTCAGCTATTTTAAAATCCAATCCTTTAGGCAGTGGCGTAACAACAGCCGTAGCAGCCGTAGCAGTTGCTACGGGGCCCGTGCTGGTAGGGGGCCCGGGATGGACGTGAACCCAAAATTTAGTGTTTTCCCCTGCCTGTGAACAGCACAGCATTAACGCCTGCTGTGCTAAACATAGAGCCGCCCAAGAGTGTCGGTCGCCCGCCCCCCGACAGTCGGCAACACATGCTCTCCGCCGGCACGTGCCTCTGCCCGCCTGCCGGCATATCCTGCCCTTCGCCTCCACATTCTCCTACTCAAACGCCCGCCTCCACAATCCCATGCCCGCCCCCACTATGTCTTCCCGTCCGCCCGCCTCCACGATCCCCTGCCCGCCTCCACGATCCCCTGCCCGCCTTCACGAACCCCTGCCCGCCTCCACGATCCCCTGCCCGCCCACCGGCATGTCCCACGGCCCGCCGGCACACCCACCTACCTGCCTGTCGGCGCGTAGGTGTGTGCGTGTATATATGTATGTGTGTGTATGTGTGTGTATATATGTATGTGTGTGTGTGTGTGTGTATATATGTGTGTGTATATATGTATGTGTGTATATATATGTATGTGTGTATATGTATGTGTGCGTATGTGTGTGTATATGTGTGTGTGTATATGTATGTATGTGTGTGTGTCTGTGTGTGTGTATATATGTATGTGTGTGTGTGTATATATGTATGTGTGTGTGTGTATATATATGTGTATGTGTGTATATGTATGTATGTGTGTGTGTGTGTGTTTATATGTATGTGTGTGCGGGTGTATATGTGTGTGTGTATGTGTATGTATGTGTGTGTGTGTGTATATTCTGTATGAGTGTTTATGGTGTGTATGTATATATGTGTATATATGCTGTATTTATACGCAGTATATGCATAGATGCTGTATATACTGTATGTGTATATATGCTGTATGTATACACAGTAAGGGGGGGTATTTATCAGGACTTTTGCACCCTAATGCACCAATCCACCACCTTCACGTCAGTGGGGTGTGGAGGGGCGTGTCCGGGCGGCAGAGAGTGGGCCGGCGCGGGGCGTTCCTGTCCCGGCGCCTGTGCACCTTCTGCTGCTGGCAAACTTTTATATGTGAAAATTTGCTGGCTGCATTTATTTCTATGCCAGGCCGTGCCTGACGTAGAGATAGACACTCCCCAGCATCCCGCCGGATACATCAAGAGGCCAAAGGCACTTGATGCATGCGGCTGTGCCGGGGCAGGGACTGGCGTATGTTAAATAACCGTGTGTATATACTATATATATATATATTTATGATGTATATATAATATATATGTATGCATATAACGTGTATGCACTACACATTATGGGGGTCATTTATTAAGGGCCCGATTCGCGTTTTCCCGACGTGTTACCCGAATATTTCCGTTTTGCGCCGCTTGTACTTAAATTGCCCCGGGATTTTGGCGCACGCGATCGGATTGTGGCGCATCGGCGCTGGCATGCGCGCGACGGAAATCGGGGGGCGTGGCCGAACGAAAACCCGACGTATTCGGAAAAACCGCCGCATTTAAAAACCGAAAATGTGTCGCATAAGGACCGCTTACCTTCACCTGGTCCAGCTCGGTGCATTCCGGCGCGATGAGTTTACTTTCAGCGCAGCAGCGCCACCTGGTGGACGGCGGAAGAACTACCTTATTAAATCCCGGCCGGACCCGAATCCAGAGCGGAGAAGCCGCCGCTGGAACGCGAATGGACCGGGTAAGTAAATTTGCCCCTATGTGTGCAAATTGCATTTGTATACATGTAAGTGCATAAATGTGTGCGTATATAAGTATACAAGTATATAAAAGTGAGTGAATGAATTTAGAACTTTATCTGTGTGTATATAATATAAATGTGTGTACATGAGTGCGTATGTTCAATCGCATAAACGTGTCTGTACCAATATGTATATTTTTTTTAATGGGGAAGGGGGCCCCATGCAGAAATCTGCTATGGGCCCCAAGCTCTCCTAGTTACGCCCCTGCCTTTAGGGGCCTTGAACAGGAACATGGGTAACCCGGGGGAGCACACAGCTGGAGGGAGGAAGGGCGAGCGCTCCTTACCCCTCTACTATCCATAGAAGGCCGAGGGGCAGTGCCGCACACGTACAGTATGGCATAAGCAAAAATATCTCTTTGGACTCCAAGGACTAAAAGAGTTCTTAAAAGGAGTTGGCCACTTTACCTCACATTTTTAAGATGGAGTGTCATGTGATCTCTAAGGCCCCTTCCACACTTGCGTTTTTCATGCGCAATTTCTGCACGTGCTTTTGACATGCAGAACTTGCATTGCACTCTGACCCATTGTAATCAATGGGCTTTTTCAGACTTGCATTATTTTTCATGCATGCACGCGCATGTTTTTAAACGCGCGTTTAAATCTCGGCATGCTCTACTTAAGTCACGCGCGTGAAAAATGCACCATACAAGTTTATGGAGATGCATCAAAATGCATTGCACTCTGAGACACATGTAAGTGCAATGCAAGTGCAATGCGTTTTTCATGCATCAATTACCATAGAAAAGATAGAGCTTAGTCCTGAGTCCATTTCATGCGCATTTTCTGCGCGTGAAAAACGCATTGAAATTGCTTTGAAATTACATTGAAAATGTGTGTGGAAAACTGAGACACTGAACAAACTCTGACTGAAAACTGATTTCACTCGGATGAAAAATCTCAGTTTTTCACTGACCAAACCCTGATCGCACCCTGGTCAAACTCTGACGTGATCTGCAACGCGAGTGTGGAAGGGGCCTAACTGGCAATTGTTCATGGACAGATAGAGATCACATGACCCTCCATCTGCAGCCATTTTTTGGACAGGAATGTCTGGCTGACAGGAAGTATCACTTTGCACATCAAGAAAGCGGAGCAGAAATATTAATAGATGTATATTGGTTAATTACCTAATATCCTGCCGCCCACAAATGACGTAAAGTGGCTAACACCTTTAAATACTATTTTGTTAGGAACAGTTGGGGTGTGCTATGAAATGACATACTATTACAGAATGAAGATGCCAATAGGAACTGATCGCAAGGTACCAACATGTTATAATGGTGGCAGGAGGCCTGTTGAAGGATCCCATGTCACCATCAGACATTAACCATGAGTAATAATTTCTGTACTATATTCAAAAAGCAAAGTATCAAACATCATACATCATACGTCTCTGCATACAGTTCACTACTGTAGATGAGCAGACAAGTCACCTACACCCTTACCTTGCAAGACTTAAGAAATATACTGCGTTCTGCCTTGGTGTCCGGCCACTGTACTTTGAGAAGGACTCTAGAGATGAATTCAGCAGAAAAGCAGCATGAGGGGTTGATAAATGGCGGGGGCGATTGTTGCTGGTATTTGTGATTGGTGGAAGGGGGATACTAGGATTCCAGCTATTGGCAAAAATGTCATTAATATCCAGTGGTTCCCCCCCAAGTTGAAATCTTGTTTTGACTGGGTTTTCTCCCGTTTGGTTGATAGAAGGGAATTTGGCAGATTTTGACTTCTGATCTCTCAAAGTCTTGGGACGCAATTTTAAAACCGCATTTACAATTGTCTGGCTGCTGTGTCCTCGAGAATTCTGAAAAACCCTTCTCCATTTGTCCTGATATAATCCGTGTAAATCTCTAGTGGTCATCTTGGGATTTGTGAAACCATCGACTACAACTGGATCTCCGACATGGGTTTTAAATTTTTTCACTTTGCAGACTCTTTTCTGGGCTGTATAAAGCCATTTCTTTACTTTAATGTAGATGTTCATGGAGAGGGAGACTTTTGGGAAGGAGACTACTGACCACATTTTCATGATTAAATACTGGAGGCAATCTTTATGTCCATTCTGGATGCAGATCTTGAGAGGTGTCTGGCCCAGTGCATTTTGACAATCCAAGCACAGGACATTCCTGGCAAGAAATGATTTGATCATAATGAGCTGACCATTTTCTGCAGCCGCATGGATTGCACATTTTTCAATATCCGGATGGTCAGTATCTCGGCACCACTCTCTATAGGGGTGAGCTCCGACTGCCTCGTCGGCTCTGACGCCTTTGGACTGCAGCCATTCTGCAAGTTCTAGATGACCAAAATGTGCAGCGACATAAAGTGCTACCCGTTCCTGGAACCTGATTGTGAGATGCACAAAGTTATTAGAGAATAGATGAAAATCCTTAGTTCACATCTACAGTTACCAGTTTTTATCATGCCCTTCCATTGAGTATAGCGATAATTACATCTCACAAGAGCCCATATAATTTTTCCCCTATAAATAACAAAATCCTGACATAAGTTACACTTTCATACAGTATGTAATAATCACACCTGCTACTGATGAACAGCTTCCCTACCTGAGAACAGTTTTATACTTGGAAAAGTAACGGTGGACATTTTGTTTGTGTCCAAGTACACATGCATTAAGAAGTTCCTTCCAGCCATCCCA
This sequence comes from Engystomops pustulosus, assembly GCF_040894005.1. Taxonomy (NCBI): domain Eukaryota; kingdom Metazoa; phylum Chordata; class Amphibia; order Anura; family Leptodactylidae; genus Engystomops; species Engystomops pustulosus. Next base: position 173,227,163 of record NC_092413.1, on the reverse strand, counting down.
GACATCCATTTTCACTGTGCTACCTATAGATCAAGACAAAGTCAAGGGTTAGTTAATACAAAAGCCACCGTGATCTCAACTCAACTGGATTTATTTTTGTACGTTGTATCTTAACATGACAATAATATGTACTGTTATGTAACAATGTATAGAAAAACTGGACTGTTAATACTAAAAAAGTCTAATTTTATAAATACAAGAGTAGTGTTTCACACCATGTGGCATAATGATGAGCAAAGCTTTGGTGTATTTCTGCTTAGTGCGCTCATAATCACAAGTAGGTAGAAAAACTATATAGGCGGAGACAGAGCAACGTATTTTTGTCACCCAGATTTGGTACAGTGATTATTACATGAGTACATTACTATTTTCTGTATCTGCATGGGGAAACTGTATTTCAGTGAGGGATAGTAATATACTGAACAAAACATTCTGAAAATTTGCCACAATTGTGGGTATGGCATTGGAATGGGATGGTACATTACAGTGTAAAATCTTGGAAAAAGTGTACAAAATAATTGGTAAAGGAGACCAACCTGTACAGGAGTTAATTCACTCTCAGAAAAGTGGTTGTAGCTCAAGGTTCTTATTAATGAAGTGTCACACTGATAAATAAAGAACAATTTGATGCGCTATATAAATAAAGATTATTATTTTTTATTATTATTATCATTTGTTCCATCAGCTCTCGCTATGGCGAATGGAGTTTTAGGAAAATGAGCAGTAATAGGATCTTAAGGCTATACTCCAGAAGTAAGACAAATGATGTTTTATGTCTTTTAAATTTGGGTTTAGTATTTTTGTTGTGTTATGTGAATATAAATAGATGTGATACTGTAAATACCCGTTGGGACAAATACAGTGCCGTTTATATCAAATGCATCTTTTCATCAAAACATATTTGACCTAATGACAAAGATGCCACTCTTTCACACATGGGACATTTTGCTTGCAAAACAGCTGCTCTTTCTCAGCAAAGGACTTCTATATTCGGACAAATGTGCAAGAACGCAGAACTTAAACAGCCAATAGCCCTTCTACAAACTTTGTATAGATCGATAGTACAAGAGGATACAGGAAACTTTTTAATATATCTGTTCAGAGCAAAGAGCTTTCTTTTCTTTTTAGTTGTAATCTGATTTTCCATTGCGTCCCCCATGACGGCCCCACTTGGAGGATGATCCCTTGACCTCTGTAGGGACAGGAAGCAGAGAAGTTAAATACCCACCCCCTGCATCTACACTCCAGTGTCTTCCTGTCCCTACACAGGGCAGGTAGTAGAGAAGATCTCTCCTCCGATCCTTCCATCCAAGAGGGACAGTGAGAGGGGAGCATGTGTGGCGCGGGGATCATCCTCTTACCCCGGAAGTGACAACTTCCGGTGGCGCACCGGAAGTGAGGTAATCTGTCGCAGAGTCCGGAAACAGGCGCGTGGAGCGGTAAGATTTAAATGTAGCGGGGACGCACAGTGATCTGAGGTCTAATACGTTAGGTGAACTCAGCGTTTGTGATCCTTAAGCAGTGGTAAGATACCTATACAATGGCGCTCCCTGTACAATGCAATGTGATGGCTAGTTTAGTTAAAACAACGCTGTATATCTTCCAGGATTAACATACCGGGCCATCTTTTTGCCTTACCTCACGAGGCTGTGTGCTAAAGGCAAGTATGTACCATATACCTCATGGGTATATATATATGTCATATTTGGACACATGCTTATATATATGTGTATGTATACATAGGTGCTGTATATAACCATTGGCAGTATTGAATCCTGCACCATGGAAGCTGTGTCTATAGATCCCCCGCCTATAGCTCCTGTGAGTGGTTTCAGGGTGTCTATGTGTTACTGTGGGTTGTATCCTAACATACACAAGTATTTATGTTACTATTTAATAGTAATACTATTCTCCTTCTCTGTTGGTAGGAACTGAAAGAGAAGGAGAAACATAGAGATCCGAAGGATTTGCCTCCAAAAGATGCAGCAAAAAGAAAAGTTACCTCCCGCCGATGCAATATGTGCTTTAATAAGTTATCTAATGACTATAAGAAAGCCATCTGTAAAGACTGTATTGATAGCCTCTTAAAAGAGGAGAAAACATCATTTATGGACGAAATGAGAACCTTTATTAAGGGGGAGGTGCAATGTTCATTAGCCTCATCTTTAGCTAATCTCTTGCCCCAGGAGCCTTTATCAAAAAGGCAAAGGGTAGAATACCAATCAGAGTCCGAAGCTGAGTCAGTTGATGATTCAATTAAGGATTCGATAGACTTAGACTCTATTCCATCCACATCTGCTGTTAAGATGGAATCCAGATACTTGTTCATGTCGGAAGATCTAGAACCTCTATTGAAGGCCATGAGAGACACGCTTAAGATTGAAGAAATAGAAGAGCCAAAATCGATCCAGGACGAGCTTTTTGGGATTCTTAAAGCAAAAAAGAGACGGGTCTTTCCAATCAATAAAACCCTAAAGGATCTAATCCTTGAAGAATGGAGAGATCCAGAAAACAGAATATCTCTATCAAGAGAGTTTAAAAATCGTTTATCCTTTGATGAGGAGGAATCGAAAATCTGGAATTACTTTCCAAAAGTGGATATCCCAATAACAAAGATTGCAAAAAAGACTGATCTCCCCTTTGAAGATGCTATCCAACTAAAGGATCCCATGGACCGGAAAGCAGATAGTCTGCTGAAAAAAACATGGGAATCGGCCATGTGGAATCTTAAGTCTAATATTGCCACAACATCGGTGTCTCGTACCCTGTTTTTCTGGTTGTCTGAACTAGAAAATCATATCAAGGATGGTACTCCAAGAGAAATTCTCTTAGAAACCACACCTATACTAAAGTCAGCAGCTGCCTTTGTCGCGGACGCCTCAGCAGAGGGTGTAAGATTCAGCGCAAAAGAAGGGGCACTTTCTAATTCAGCAAGAAGAACGCTCTGGCTAAGACAGTGGACAGGAGATTTCAGATCCAAATCCAAATTATGCGGCCTTCATTTTCAAGGAGAGTACCTCTTCGGACACGAGTTGGACACCATCCTCGAAAAGGCAGCTGATAGGAAAAAAGGCTTTCCTGAAGCAAAAGTGGGTCAGAAGAAACAGCCCTTTCGGGACCCAAAAGAGAAGAAATTCCCTTATAGAGGGAAAGGAAAGCAGGGGAAATGGAGTTACCCAAAAGGGGGCAGAGGAAGGGGCTTCCTCCTCAGCTCCAGCAACACCACCCCATCATTCAGAAAATGACGCCAGAGTGGGGGGAAGACTCCTAAAGTTTTACCAGCAGTGGACAGATATCACACGGAACCCCTGGATTCTAACACTGTTGGAAGACGGTTACAGGCTGGAGATAACGTCTCTTCCTCCCCAAAAATGTTTTCTTACCAGACAGCCATCACCAGAACTTACCCTGCAGCTGTGGACAGAAACACAGAAATTACTAGACCTAGATGTCATCATCCCTGTTCCAGTCTCGTAGATAGGAGAAGGTCATTACTCCCCATTATTCTTAATAAAAAAAACCAACGGGTCTTTCAGGATGATATGCAACCTGAAAGGTCTAAATCAGTATATCCTATACAGGAAATTCAAAATGGAGACTGTAAGTTCAGCAATTACGCAGATTCCTCTGGGGGCATTCATGTGTACGATCGACCTACAGGATGCCTATTATCATGTACCAATATACAAAACGTCCCAGAAGTTCCTCAGGGTTGCAGTTCTCAACCCAGAATGCCGGATACACCATTTCCAGTACAAGGCGCTCCAGAACTCTCCTAATATCTCTCAGGTTTTGGATTTTCTCCAGGCAGGGTTCGACAAAGGCCTAAAAACCAGCTCCTTGAAGGTCCAGATATCCGCTTTGAGTGCATTTTTCGATAATCCTCTGGCAGAGCATCAATGGGTAAGGAGGTTTATAAAGGCTACTTCTAGACTTAAACCTACCATTAAAATAGCTGTCCCAAACTGGGATTTATCTATTGTCTTAAATTATCTAACTGTTCCTCCATTTGAGCCCTTAGACTCAAAAAATATTAGAGAATTAACATTAAAGTTGACCTTCCTTATCGCCATAACATCGGCCAGACGTTTGGGGGAGATTCAGGCATTGTCCATCAAAGAACCCTACTTAAAAATATCTGAAGACTGAGTAACATTAACACTTGATAACAATTTTATCCCAAAGGTTTCCTCAAGTTTCCATCTAAACCAGGAAATTATTCTGCCTACATTTTGTCGAAACCCGAAATTGACTAAAGAAAGAGAATGGCACTCCCTTGATGTCAGGAGAATCCTTCTCTTTTACCTGGAAACAACAAAACCATGGCGGAAAGACTCAAACATCCTTCTGCAGTTCAGCGGAAAGAACAAAGGGATAAAAGCTTCAAAATCCACTCTAGCAAGATGGATCAAGACTGTTATCAAGAATGCTTACGCAGCCCAGAATATGTCAATACCTGAGGCAATTAGAGCACATTCTACACGTGCCATGGCAACCTCATGGGCTGAAAAAAGGGGAGCTTCCATAACTGAAATTTGTAGGGCAGCTACTTGGTCTAGCCAGTTGACATTCGTAAAACACTATAGGTTAGACCTGCAAAACACGAATGAATTAGCTTTTGGTAGAAAAGTACTGCAAGCTGTTGTCCCTCCCTGAAATATAATTTGTTATGTCTCCAAGTGGGGCCGTCATGGGGGACGCAATGGAAAATGGGAATTATTCTCGGTTTCCATTAGTCCACCATGACGGCCCATATATATTTCCCACCCATGTATAAAATTCTGTACTGTAAGGATTAATTGTGTGTGATTAAAACATGCAATAAAATGAGTTGCATCCGCTGCCGGTGTAGTTATTTGGTAGTCACTGGAGTGCAGATGCAGGGGGTGGGTATTTAACTTCTCTGATTCCTGTCCCTACAGAGGTCAAGGGGTCATCCTCCAAGTGGGGCCGTCATGGTGGACTAATGGAAACCGAATTAACGGTGAGAATAATTCCCATTTTCACTGTAATTTTTTTGCCGAATTCCATCTTGCTAACAAGACAAACAGAAGATGACCCATCAGCCTGCAGAGATAAGAGCTGCTGGAAAAATAAAAGCCAAGAAGTAGTATTATCCTCATACACACACTGGACTACTGATACATGCAAAGTTTGCTGGAAGGTTAAGTATGCTTTGAAGGAATGGATCATGCATATCAATACTCTGTATCATGATGACAAAAGGATGTTTGGGTGGTTATGAACAGTGCATGTTGTTTTGCGTATATTGGAGAAATGGGAATTAATATATGTGTCTCTGAATTGCCAACATCTGTAATATGTATGCAACAACCCTGCCAATGCATAGGGTGGGTAGTAGTTGTGCATACCGCCCTCTCCATGTTAGGAGCTGTCTAGGGAGACTGATCACCTCTCTAGGAGGAGGTAGAACTACTGCCTGGGAAGGCAACAGTTAACATATCTATTATCTATAATCAATGATATGCTGTGTTCTTATTGTAAAGCAAACTGGAAGCTGATTGGAGAGTGCTGTCACCTCACTAGGGGAGTATAAAAACCCCTTGTGGGAGGGAGCACAAGGTTCTAGCTCTAGGTCAATTTTAATCAGCAGAGTGAGAAGCAAGTCCAGTGTGCAGCTCCTCCAGAGCTGCCATCCAGGAAGCAGAAGTGTCTCAGAGCTGCCTGACACCTACAGGAATCAAGAGACTAACCCCCAGAGCAGAGGTCCACTGTCTGGACTCGGCTCCATCTACCAGCGCAGCCTGAAGCTACTACCAGGCCGTGAGCAACCCTTCCTGTGGATCAACTATGTCCTACCAGCTTTCCAGCATACTGAACCTGCTGTTAGGCAGTTGCCTGCTGTTGAAATCCAATAAAGAACTGTAAGTTGAGTTTTACAAAGTGCCTCCATGTTATCCCTGGATCAGGGCTCCCCATCGTTCATCACTAAGGGATCCTTATACACACCTCAGGTTGCCCCAGGGAGAAACCTATTTCATCTCCCTCCATATTTCTTGCACACACCACCTGCTGGAGACCTGCCAGGCTGTATGCCGGTCCTCCGGTCTCAATACCAGCACCATGACCACAGCGTGCCCAAGGCCATAAAAGCCAGCCACCACTCCAATATTCTAGGCCTCGGCTGTCCCCAGATAGCGGAGAAGGGCTAGGCTTGTGGGGGATGTTGCAAGTATACAACACAATGGAGGGGATTAATCATGACAATACTTTCCTCCTTGTACTGTACGGTGCCTGCCCTAGCTATAGCCTGCGCTATTTCATGCCTAGCATAGAATTGTCCAGTCATTCCCTGTATATACTTAAAATTTCAACATGTTTATGTAACTTTCAGTTGAGGCAGAAATAAATAAAGATGTTGTACACAAGCAGATGTAATATTAGAATTTTAGTCGGATAGTCAGTTACTTACCTAAATCCAGATTGTAGTCACTCAGGGTGTTACAGTCATACATTTCCTTTCCTTTCAATGTCCTGAGGCAGAAAACACTGACAGGGAAACCACATTTTAGAGACATAAGAGACTTGAGCTTTGAGACTGTTGAATCCAGAAGATGAATGTTCCCCATTATTGGGACTCTTTCTTTGGTAACCGCATTGTATACATACAGAGCAGGCTTGTCTTCCTCCTTTAATTATAGCAAAATAATATAAGAATACTGTTATTACAGAAAGACAGAGGAGCTGTAATGCGCTCCTTTCTATTATGTTACATATATAATATTTTCTCTTCTCATGTGGTAGAGCAGCCGTAGGACCACGTTAGGTTTCAGGAACTACTGTCAGCTGTGACTCCTGCACCCCCTTTAGTTTTGTGCACAGTATATAATACATGATAATAAAAGATCTGATACATTGCCTGGTGATAAGTATCAGTAAATAGTAATAACTATTATAATAAAGTTGTCATGTAGTAAAACAAATTATATCATGATTTATAACGTTGCCAGTGAAATTAAAGCTTTGAGGTATTATTTATCATTTGTGTTTTAACCTCTTTGCAACAATGAAACGATACACCAATGTGTGCACATATGTACGTTTATTTGACTTCTAGGTGACATGCTTAATGTATGAGACCTACTTGTTTAGGTGTGACACCAGGTAACCAGATTAGTTTACCTGCTAAACTCATTTTTTCTCAGAGATGGCTGGAAGCAGGAACGAAACTACATTGGCGGCAGCCGTAGCAACTGCTACAGGGCCTGCAGCATCAGGGGGCCCGGCCGCCCGACCTGCCAGACTAAAGAATTGAGAATGTGCACCATTATATACATATTATGCTGCATATTGTACAGAGGTGTAAATACAGCGGGTCCTGCAGTGTCAGTGGACCCCGTCATCGGACCTGACTCTAAAGCAGTGGTGGCGAACCTATGGCACGGGTGCCAGAGGTGGCACTCAAAGCCCCTTTTGTGGGCACCCGGGCCATCGCCCCAGCACACCAGACAAGACTCAAAGAATCTTCTTGCAGTTCCAAGCAACTTAAAAGATGCGGCTTTTTGATACTGACTTCGCTACTTGGGACTGTAGGAAGAGGGAGAATTAGACAGGGTCAAATTATTTTTGGAGGACCTTCTGCTGGCCCCACGATTCTCTGTGTACAGAGCGAAACTGGAAAGTAAAATGTTTTGCTGTCCTCAGGAGGCCAATATGATTGAAAGTTGTTGAACAGTGAGCAATAAGTTACTGCTTTAATTTTTGGTTGGCACCTCGCGATAAATAAGCAGGGTTTTGGGTTGCAGTTTGGGCACTCGGCCTCTAAAAGGTTCGCCATCACTGCTCTAAAGATATACATAACACACATTGTTTCATTGTGTGTGTAGAGGGAAGAACTGTACATTTATGTATATAGGTATATAAATGTGGAAAGTCCAAGAACAGAACGGCACTCACTTTTCTCAATCCACGATTCCTTTATTCAAGCGTTAAAACATCAGACATCTGAGGACGCCGGGGTCCACAAGGTAACAGCCTGTTTCGCGCGTATAGCGCTTTGTCAAACCTCCTTTGTAAAAGCGCTATACGCGCGAAACAGGCTGTTACCTTGTGGACCCCGGCGTCCTCAGATGTCTGATGTTTTAATGCTTGAATAAAGGAATCGTGGATTGAGAAAAGTGATTGCCGTTCTGTTCTTGGACTTTCCACTACTGGCTTCTATTCTATTGGGAACAGAGCACCACAATAGATCCCATTACACCAGCGATTGGAGAAGCTACCGCCCTGTGCTATTGGGGAGAGTTCACACTGTGTTCACAGTATGGAGAGACTTGGGTAGTGCCTGTTCTTCTGCATCTTTCTATATTTAGGTATATAAATGTGTTTGCACATATGACTGTACTATGAATATTGTAATCCATAGCGTAATATGTCAGCACAGATATCAGAACTAGGGATCTCTCATCTCTACTTCCTGCAGAAGTCTGCTTTGGGGCCCAGCTACTCCTAGTTAAGGACGTGAGGGGGTTTGCTCTGTCCAAGTACGTCTCTCTATCAGCATCATACTGTCCCACCAGTCTCCTAATCCTCTAATGGGCCCATATCTATTGCAGTTTATTGGTGCTGCAAAATGCTTGACCATCGTATTTTCCAGCAGATAAGATGACTTTTGAACCCCTGAAAATCGTCTTATATGCTGGGTGAGGAGTTGATGAGGGGGCGCCTCAATGGGAAGATGCACCTTGATAACTGGCGCCAATAGCCACCAGCAGCAGTGCTAGCAGCAACAGATTTCGTTTCAAGGGTGGACCTCCTGATAAAACCCGGTGATGTTACTGTCCATATTAGGACAGTGACATAACTGGGGGAACACCCCATTCCTCAGCAGCAGCCAATCTCTCCCCCCCCCCTCATTCAGGGGGGAAGGGGAAGGTCCCGGGTGACATATAGGCATAAGGTGGGATACATCTGTGCTAAGCGTTGGAATCCTCCTGACAGGTCCTTACAACGTATGCACTAAAACGAAGTGTAAACCCAGATTTATGGTTAAAATGAAGACTACTTTTAACCTTAATTTGAAGGACCATCTTCCTTTATTAATCATCTATTTCAATTAATACCTAGCACTACAACGACTTCATATGCTCATCATAAAAAGACATCTATAGATACAGTACATACATTCTTACATTGTTGTCACTAAGAGACAATAGGTCATAAGTGCCAAATACAGCATGTGGCATCTGTGTTCCTCAAGAAATGCTATGGACATTTGTCGCTGTTTGATGCTGATGAATTGATCTCTCTTTAGCACTGCTAAACTTAAGCCCTTACAACCGCGCAAATGTGATGCGTCCAACTCGCAGCATGTGATGGCTGGAACTTTCAGGCAAACGCTGACATGACCTGAACTGACATGCGGAGTTCACTTCCAGTTGCTCAGCGTTCCAGGGTGCATTTACTTGTGTGTAAGGGGCCTTAGTTCACACCTGCGTTCAGCATATATCTTTACACATTCCATTATTTATAGCATAAAAAATAGCCACTTATTTTTTCTACTGTCAACGATTGATGGTGCTATATAAATAAAGATTATTATTATAGATCAGGGGTCCTCAAACTTTTTACATAGGGGGCCGTTCATTGTCTCTCTCAGACCGTTGGAGGGCCGGATATACTCACCTCTGGCTCCCGCGTCTTCTTTCTTCTTGCGACTGTCAGACAGGAAAAGGTGCATGCAGCTTCAAAGAGCGATGTGCGCCGGGGTTGTCTTCCGGGCACATCGCTCCACCTGCAGTAATAGTGCTCGAGCGACCGATTCCGGCCGCATCGAGCACTATACAGTGACGGGCAGGAGCTTCCTGTCCGGACGGACGGAGGCCCCTGCCCGACTGCCGAAGTCTGTGGTCCAATGCGACGGGGGCCGTATAGAAACGGTCGGGCCGTAGTTATGGGACCCCTGTTATAGATGCTGCAATGTGATGTACATTAAAGTCTATTGGGAATGCAAGGTGAATGGAAGACAAACAGATAACGGAAAAACCAAGAAGTAGGTGTGAACTGGGCCTTACGAAAAATTACAGAACTGATAAAATGTTTACATGTTACACTTACCTTCACAATGCACTTAATGGTGGAACAAATAGTGACCCCAGCATCTGTGAGGACCCACTCATCTCTTAGCACCCCTCCTGCATAAATAAGCTCTAAAAACCTTCTCCCTTGCTTATCATCTGACACCTGGATGTGAAAATAGTCCTAGAAAACACATGAAAACTTGAGAATGAAATTATTTTTGTTGTCAAAAAGAAGAAAACTTAAAATAAAGCATTGACAGAACTCTCAAATGTCAAAGACCAATCACACCTAACACATCATTTTTGCTGCAGATCTGGAGTCACAAACATATGTGAACAGAACCTAAGGGCTTATTCATAAAGGTGTGTACGTTGCATGTCCATGGAATACGGATCCGTTTTGTTTACTTTTCTTTCTTTTTGTCTGGCGTTGTCCCATTTTATTTTCAGAGACACAAAAAACCCCCCGATGGTTTACATTCATTAAAAGGCAAAATACAAAATGCAAACAAATGTAATCAGTATTTTTTTTTTCAAACCCATTCACTTCTATTGCCTTCCATGATCCACAAACGTGAACAAAACATATGCAATCATATGCAAACATGCATATGCAATCAGACAAAGCTCAAACCCATTGTGGCTTATTTGCTAAGGGTCAGCGGACCGAATTTTTGTCGGACATTTTCGGGATTTGCGCCGCTGTGACAGGAATTTAGAAGAGGATTGTGTCGCAAGCGATCGAATTTTCATGTCGCACAATCCGACTGATTCGGACTGTGCGCGGGATTACACAGACCAGGAAGATGATGGTAAACTCTGGCGGACCTGAGCCGGGAAGCGACACATAAAGGATATCGGGCACACAATCTTAGTGCATTGTCGTCGGACAATGCACTTTCTGGAACTCCGAGGGACTAGGTAAGTAAATGTGCCCCATTATGTTACAATTGCATTTCAAAAGTGTGAATGCAGTCTCAAAGTACGTCTCATTTTAAAGAACATCTACCACCAGGATCATAGGATTGTAAACCAAGCACAATGACATACTGGTGTGGGCCCCCCATGGCAAAATCTGCTTTTCTTTTGGGGAACACACCAGTATGTCAGTGTGCTTGGTTTACAATCCTATGATTCTGGTGGTAGATGTCCATTAAGGAAAGAAGTTTGTAGCAAAAGAAAAAAAAGCACTTTTAGGCAAATTGCTTTTATAACTAATAAAGTAACTAAATAAAATTACCTTTATCATCTGTTTGACCTTCTTTACGGTTTGGCCAGGAGGGATGTCAAAGGATTCACAGAGACCATCAAAAGCTATAAAAACTTTCATTTTTTTAAGAAAATCTATGAATCTTCAAATATGCCTCTGTCTATGCCTCAGTTAGCGGATCATGACTAGCCTCTTGTGAAGGAGACCATGTAAAGTAAATTCTCTGGCTACTTGGTAGGAAGAAGTAATGCAGCCTCCTCGGTCAGACTGTTTTCTTGCCAAGCTGAACAGAAACTAACCTCCACCCAGCCTTTAGCTAAGCTGCAAACAAGGCAAGTGACTACAGGTTGCATGCTATCATGACTGACCACAGAGTAAGCACATAGCGCTCATTATACCATGTTTACCACTCTGCTGTCAATGAATAGCAACAGTAATACTAAATCTCTGTACTCACCGATGAAGGAGATGGAAGATCTATGAGGTTCCTGTGTGTCTTGTCTGACAGTAGCTTGAAAACATCTATAATTGAAATCCTGATGTTGTTCTGACAACATAATCCTTATGTATTAAAATCATTCATCATAAACAATAAAACTACAGAGTAAATTCTAGGTCATAGGTCAGAGCCAAAATGATTCTACTAACTTTGTGGATGTTACTAGGGAAGTATTTGCAGGTCATCCACAAAATAACAGCAAAACATAAGCACCGCAATAATGGGGTACATGTATCACTATGTATAAATTAGTCGGTAGAAAGATCTATATGGACCAAGTTGCTTCACTCACACCTCCTTCAAATCCGTTCCCACCATCATGATCTCCACTGTAATCAATCCTAATGATGTCCACATCTAAAAAAAAGTTGAGATAAAATTAAAGCAGGCAAATAGTGTAGATACCACGGGTAGGTAAAATAATTCAAAGGTGTTTGTAGAAAAATTCATAAATAATAAAAGTGCTTATAATGTTTTGGATTCCACACTTATGAGTGCCACTCGGAATGTATTGATTTCTGTTCCAAATTTGATAAAGACACACTTGGTAATTGAGTCAGATTGTCTACTTTATTGGTAAACTACTATAAAGCTCCCAACCATCCCGGATTTGGTGGGACAGTCCCGGTTTTTGGACACTTTCCCTCCGTCCCAGGCGGTAAGGAGAATGTGCCGCTTCATCTCTTTCCCCGGGGCTCAGAGATAATAAGGAGGAAGGGGACCGGGCTAGTTGATGGGAAAGGCTACCACCAACTGGCCCCACCCCCCTCATCATTTCGGGGTCTGCAGGGGAACAATGAAAGGCTAAGTAAGGTGGCCACAATATGATGGAGGAGGGAGGCAACACTATGATGAGGCTGGAGGACAGAGGCCACAATATGAGGTAAGATAGAGGACAAGAGACTACAGGAGACCACTATATGTGGGGGAATGAGCATGGCAGACAGGAGGTCACAATATGATGGAGAGGGGGTATTATATGTTGCTGAGTTGCATTGGGGGGTATTACATTGGTCTTTGGGGTTTAAGCACAGGACATTATTCTATGTGGGGGCCGTTAAGGACAATATGTTATAATACGTTCAGGGGTGGGGCAAGGGGGGTGGTTTCGAAAAAAGGGACTGGCTTTTTGTCCCTTTTTCTCTAGTTCAAAACTTGGGTGGTATGACTACAGAACTTTTTATTCCATTGGCCATCTTTATTTGGTTATACTTCTGCAGCTGTGCAGAGGGCAGTGTAGACACAGAGAGTAGATACCATAGCATGTGCACTACACATATGGATTGTACATTACAGTGCATGACAAGGACATGTACAGGGTATGCTTCTTCGAGATCACGTAAGACAAGTTCTCCAAATTTCTGCTGAACATCAAAGAGTAACCGTCATTTGAGATCATTTTTAATATTGTGTGTGGGGGATGTGTTGAACATTTTTCTAATATACTTTATTAACAAATTCTGTTAAAAAAAAAAACAAGCTACTCCCTCCCATAGAGATACATATTCCAACCTGTACATTGTGGTTCTATGGAATCTGAGGAGGAGAGCTTAACACTGAAGATAAGGTGGGGAGCACTGTAAGCCTCCTCCATTGTGATTGAAATCATGCTTCTGACTTCCGGAGATCTGGATAGTGATACCTCTGGATGCAGGACCATCAATTACAGTGAAGGGAACTTTCTGAAGAATAGATAGCTTGACTTCAGTGTTAAAATCTCCGCCTCCTTGACTTTATACAACCAATTTACATCTCACTTCAAAGTAGATTTTCTCGATATTTCCAGCACACTAGGTCATGATAGAAACATGATCTGAAAGATGTTCAGCTGCTCGACAACATACTGGTAGTGGTTCATTAGGTCAATTTCTAATGACAGGTCACATTTAAATCCCAGCAGCTATATTGGATTTAATCTCTGCCCTCCATGAAGTCCTCAGGGGGGCAGTAATCAGTTGCTATGACTGATGGGATTCATAGACTGCAAGGCCTGTCATTCAACCTGATCTTTAAGCGTCTAACGGAAGCAGAGATCATTAGCAAAGTGCAATATACAGGCGGACCCCTACTTAAGGACACCCGACTTACAGACAACCCATAGTTACAGACAGACCCCTCTGACCTCTGATGAAGCTTTCTGAATGCTTTACTATAGTCCCAGACTGCAATGATCAGCTGTAAAGTGTCTGTAATGAAGCTTTATTCATAATCCTTGGTCCCATTACAGCAAAAAATGTTTAAACTCCAATTGTCACTGGGGCCAAAATTTTTTTTGTCTGGATCTACAATTATAAAATATACAGCTTCGGCTTACATACAAATTTAACTTAAGAACGAACCTCCGGACCCTATCTTGTACGTAACCCGGGGACTGCCTGTACTGTAGTACTGCAGTATTGCTGTATATGATAAAAGTGATCAGACACCAAAGGGTTAAAGTACCCTTGGAGGGTCGACATTTTTTCTTTAATTATATAAAAACTTAAAGGTATAAATGACCCCCATTTCTGTAGAACTGATATAAAAATAAACAAAACAATAATAAACCTGTAAGGTAAGACAGTGAACCCGGTAATTGAAAATAGTGTTCAATGTCTGAACGGCCAACTGATACAAATTTGCATAAGAAGTGATCAAAAGGTTGTACAGTCCCCAAAATGGAAGCAATAAAATCATCAAAAATGAGACCATACACAGATATGTACACTGTAGTATGGAAAAGTTATTAGTGCCAGAAGGTGGCAAAATGAAGGATTTTTTTCATAAAAGGCTTTAATACCTACATGAATTTGGTATCACCATAATCATACGAACCCAAGGAATAAGGAGAGGTATGATTTGGAACAAAAAATGAAAGGCATAAATACAGAGCCTACACGAAAATGGTGCAAATTAGTTTTTCTGCCAATTTACCCAGATTTGGCATTTTTTCCTGCTTCCCAGTACACAGCATGGAATATAAAAGATAAAAAAGCTGTTATTCAGACATTTTCCATTACGGTGTTTACCGCAGGAATAATCATTTTAACATTTTGATATGTGATCAGGCGTTTTGGGACGCAGAGATACCTAACATGATTTTACTTGTTACAACACACAATAAAGAGAAACTTTATTAAACTTTACTTATAGTCAATTTTAATTTGGCAATAACCTGTGCAGTAGATAACTAATCCTAAATCTATCTTCATACTGTCTATTAAATTACAGGGGAGGCACAAAGCCAATGAAGTTTATGACTATTACTGGTAGATAGATGTAATTGGGGTACATTACGAGAAGGCGTGTACCTTGTTCTCTAGAAGGGGCTAATACACTTTTCAGAACTATACTTTAGACCTAACTTCTGTGTGGAGAGGCTGGATGTTTACTTACATTCCTGTATAAGAGTACACAATAGATGTGGATGATAAAGTCTATTACTGGAATGATTTAGCGCACTGAGTAACAAGCGGCTATTTGTTTCTTTGTGCTTTTATCTTAGTGAATGTTGCCTTATCTGTATAGCTAGGAAACCACTCCAAACACTCATATTACTAGTTTTCATAGCACTAGGATTAGCTTCCAAATGAGAACTCTTCACTAGTAAAAGAAAATGTTTCATTAAAATACAGAATATATATATATAGCACTTGGTAGCTGCTTTTCCTCCCTCACTGCCATACAGAGATACAGGAATACCTATGGTAGTTCTGCCCTTGGGCAAAGCTAATGGCTGGATATGAGTAGGGTTAACACTGGAACTGGAAGCTCATTCCTCCGGCCTCTGGCAGCCATCCCTTTTCATTTGAAGGGATTAAGACCAGCATAGTTAGGGGCATAGACAAGTAAATGAGAGGAGAGCATAGCGGGCATCAGGAACATAGAGAAATAAGTGCGGAAGGAAAACCACTTTTAAGTTGGAGTCTGGTCAGACATGTAGTCTCTAGCGTTCGGTGTTGGCACAATGGTCCAGGATCAATGGGCTCGCATTTATGGTAATATACAATGTCCCAATGACTAGATGTCGACATTCAGTAGCCTCCTGACATCTTCTCAGCAATCCTTTTCTGATGGCCGACCAGGGTGATCCCAATCCACTGCAGCTCTCCTGTGGTGATTTGTCTCATGCATCTGAAGGTGGTGAATCCAGCCTTTCTGTTATCAGCCATATTGTATAACTGAGATAATATGGGCAGACTGGCAATGTAACTAACCGGAAATCTTCCTGGTGGGCCAACTGATCTTGGATCCAGTGGCGTAAGAAGATACCAGTGAGCCCTGGAGCAAACTTAGAAATGGAGCCCCCCATATACCTAAACCCTTGCTGCTGGTATTCTTTGGAATACACAAATACCATATATACTTTGCAAAGACATAAGCACACTACACTACATATGCATAACATACATATATAAACATTGCACCATATAAACTGTACACACACTACATACATGCTACACATACAAATACACACACACCCAGGGGTGGACTGGGAATTTAAAGTGGCCCTGGAAAAAAAATGTAAAAGTGGCCCCATTATGTGCGCTTGGTCAAAACAAGTAGGCGTGACCATGTGATGTGAGTTACTAAACTCCATACAAACTGTTTATAGATGGTCTAAATCAACATGTACAGCGCATTGAAAGAGACTCATACTGCCTCCCTTATACAGGAATAAAGCTTTTTTCTTTAAAGAACACAACTTGCGGTAATACTGACTTATGATATATACAAAAAAACTAAAAAACTCCATAGAAGTGGTCAAATAGAATCAATGACCAGTACTCACTCAATATCCTTATAGAAAAAAATAGAAAGTGATCTAAAACGTAACTTTTACTAAGGTCTCAAGATACATATAAAATACAATACAAAAATGCTGCTTCCAAGCATAATCCTCTGTGCATGAACCCCATCTAGGAGAGAAATAGACATATGCAGAACATGAGTTGGGTGGCCTAATGTTCAAAGTATACAGATAAAAAAACTAAGGAACTAGCACGTGGCTCACCTTCCGGGCTCAGCAGCATATGTCACCAAACACACTGGGGCAGATTTACTTACCCGGTCCATTCGCAATCCAGCGGCGCGTTCTCTGCGGTGGATTCGGATCTTGCGGCGATTCACTAAGGCATTTCCTCCGACGTCCACCAGATGTCGCTGCTGCGCTGAAGTTCCCCGAGGTCCGCCGGAGTGCACCATCCTATACTTGGTGAAGGTGAGCGCGTGTCCCGCAACACTTTTTTTTTTAAATGCGGCGGTTTCTCCGAATCCGTCGGGTTATCGTTCGGCCACGCCCCCTGATTTCCGTCACGTGCATGTCGGCACCGATGCGCCACAATCCGATCACGTGTGCCAAAAACCCGGGGCAATACAGGGAAAATCGTTGCAAATCGGAAATATTCGGGTAACACTTCGGGAACACGCAAATCGGGCCCTTAGTAAATGACCCCCACTATCCGTATTCATCAAAACGTGATGTGTGTCTATTAGTGTTATTTTAGGCGAGATATGTCAGAGTGCTCGTCCAAGGAGGGAGGACACACCGTGTCCATTTAGAGTGAAAAGGATAGGTGAATATGAACAGGGTAAGATGGGACTTGTGGATGTCAAGAATGGGGTCAAGATGACAATGTCACTCTCCCTGATACACCCTACAATGTCACTTCTCTGATACCCTGACAACCTAACCTCGGAGCCGTGGTCCTAGTTGGCCACAACCCCGACAGAACCAGTGGTTCTTACCTAGGACTCTGACCAAGGGACACTTTTTTTGGCGTACCGCATTTCCTGTCGGGATTTGGTTGCCTTGACCCCTATGATGCTGCTTGGAAGCAGCATTTTTGTATTGTATTTTATATGTATCTTGAGACCTTAGTAAAAGTTACATGCAAAAAAAACTACTAAAATACCTTCTCAGATAAACAAGAATATAACTACTATAATACTGCCTCCTATGCACAAGAATATAACTACTATAATACTGCCCCAATGTACAGTAATATAACTACTATAATACTGCCCCTATGTACAAGAATATAACTACTATAATACTGCCCCCTATGTACAAGAATATAACTGCTATAATACTGCCCCTATGTACAAGATTATAACTCCTATAATACTGCCTCCTATGCACAAGAATATAACTACTATCATACTGCCCCCTATGTACAAGAATATAACTACTATAATAATGCCTCCTATGCACAAGAATATAACTGCTATAATACTGCCCCCTATGTACAGGAATATAACTACTATAATACTGCCTCCTATGCACAAGAATATAACTACTATAATACTGCCCCCTATGTACAAGAATATAACTAATATAATACTACCCCCTATGTACAGGAATATAACTACTATAATACTGCCCCCTATGTACAAGAATATAACTACTATAATACTGCCCCCTATGTACAAGAATATAACTACTATAATACTGCCCCCTATGTACAAGAATATAACTACTATAATACTGCCCCCTATGTACAAGAATATAACTAATATAATACTGCCCACTATGTACAGGAATATAACTACTATAATACTGCCCCTATGTACAGGAATATAACTACTATAATACTGCCCTCTATGTACAAGAATATAACTACTATAATACTGCCCCCTATGTACAAGAATATAACTACTATAATACTGCCCCCTATGTACAAGAATATAACTAATATAATACTGCCCACTATGTACAGGAATATAACTACTATAATACTGCCCCTATGTACAGGAATATAACTACTATAATACTGCCCTCTATGTACAAGAATATAACTACTATAATACTGTCCCCTATGTACAGGAATATAACTACTATAATACTGCCCTCTATGTACAAGAATATAACTACTATAATACTGCCCCTATGTACAGGAATATAACTACTATAATACTGCCTCCTATGCACAAGAATATAACTACTATAATACTGCCCCCTATGTACAAGAATATAACTAATATAATACTACCCCCTATGTACAGGAATATAACTACTATAATACTGCCCCCTATGTACAAGAATATAACTACTATAATACTGCCCCCTATGTACAAGAATATAACTACTATAATACTGCCCCCTATGTACAAGAATATAACTACTATAATACTGCCCCCTATGTATAAGAATATAACTAATATAATACTGCCCACTATGTACAGGAATATAACTACTATAATACTGCCCCTATGTACAGGAATATAACTACTATAATACTGCCCTCTATGTACAAGAATATAACTACTATAATACTGCCCCCTATGTACAGGAATATAACTACTATAATACTGCCCTCTATGTACAAGAATATAACTACTATAATACTGCCCCTATGTACAGGAATATAACTACTATAATACTGCCCCTGTGTACAAGAATTGATCAAATTTACTCATGAAATTTTCTTTTCCTGGAGTCCACAGGCAGCACAAGAACAATGAGATTATGATCCCTAGACATAATCACATAGAGACAGGTTAGCACAGCAATGAACAATCACCATGTGCTTTGGACTCCGGAAGAAGCACAGAGGCGAAACCCTGGGTAGGGCAAGGATTGGCGTCCTTGTGGAGTTATTTGTGATATGCACATTTTTTATCTACATATGTGAGTAGAACTGGAAATAAAAGTTTTAAAAGTTAGAAACTGTCTATACTATGTCTGGATAGGTCTCTTATATGTAGTGAGTGGAGGAGACTAGGACAGGAGTGAAAATATTGACGGTTTCTGGTCTGAATGGTGACTTATCCCTGAAAGTGATCCCTTGTGTTTGGTGCACAAATAAGGAGGAAACCTGCATGGATCGTCTTTTTCGTTTTTGAGCTCCGGTCACAAAAGAGTTTCTTCTACTGGATTATTGAATAGTGGATGTTTGCTGGATCCATCTAGGACCGTTAAGGACAGCTCATAAGAGGGAAGGTGCAGCACCACGCAATTTTTGTTGGTTTTTACATACTGCTGGAGGGCCCAGGCCGTGGTCTTCACGGGTCGAAAGGCAGATGTGACTGACACGGCCCTTTCTCTTCCAGGGGCCCAGTCACGCTTGCACCCCCTGAGACCACGATCGTTACGCCCCTGCTTGGATCCACTGGGCACCTCCTATCTCTAGCAGACAGCTGCACAAGGTACAGTCCGGTCTACAGCTTCTGCCTACATGTAGATTGCACTGCAGGAAACCAGTGCGCACTCTAGTGATGTCACTGGTGCTGTGCTAACTACCCGACACACAGCAGCCTCAGTATTGATTGAAAGAACTGCTGGAAAGGACACTGTAGCCTGTTAAAGGAAATAAACCAGTTCAAAAAACCTACAAATACTCACCTCTGCTCCTTTTGATGTTAGTCTTGACACGCCGGGATCACCTAGAAAAGAAACTTATAATAAGCAGCACAGAGCACAGGGATGAGATGTCCGGCACTCCGGGCTGTTAATTATGCACGCCCCTGCACCTCCCTCTATTGCGCTGGGAGCATGGGAGAGGGAGGTGATGTCATGGGAGAGCCATGAATTCCCTATGTGATGTCACCTCCCTCTCCCTGCATGGGAGAGGGAGGTGCAAGGGGTGTGCATAATTAGCAGCTGGACGTCTTGTCCTTGTGCTCTGTGCTGCTAATTATCAGATCTTTTCCAGGTGAGAAACTATGAGAAGTTGTCATTGGATGAAAATGTGAAATCTTGACAACCCTCTAAAACTAAAGTAAGAAGCTGCTGACTTTGTGCAGGATAAATCAGGGGTAAACCTAACATTTTTGCTGCCTTAGGCAAGTAATACAATGGGGCCCCCATTTCCCCATCCAGTAGTGATATATCAGGTTATATATTTTAGTAAGTAGGTTCTCCATGCTGTGTCTCACATCCATGCTGACATCATATGTGAAAAGATATTGGGAGGGGGGGGCGGGGGGAATTTATCACTGTTTCTGGCGTAGAAGCAGTGGAATAATAGCATTTGTGACTTAAATCGCAAATACGCCACCTCTAGCCATGTGGTCGTGCAGGGGGTGTAGTGGGGTGCGCCCACTGCTGGAAGGGGCTGTCATGGTGCTTTCCCGCCTCGTGCCTGCGTTCTTTTGCAAAACCAGCGAGCTTTCTTTCGCTGGTTTTTCTGCAAAACTACACAAGGTCCAACTGCTATCAACTACCCCGTTTTGCTGCAGGTGGTGCTGCCCGAGGCAAGAGGCTCAACTCACCTCATGGCTGGTGCACCCCTGGGAGAAATATGCAAATATACACAAATGTCCTAAGTTCAATGCTTCTCTGCTGCAGCGCACTACATTGAGTGGGGGCACAATGTGATGGGGGCATAATTAGAGGGGTCACAGTATGAGTGGGGCACACAGTGTGGTGGTGGGGGGGTCATACTAAGAGGGGCCTCAGTATGAGTGGGGGCACAATGTGAGGGGGGTCATAATAAGAAGGGTCACAGTATGAGTGGGGGCACAATGTGAGGGGAGGGGGGGTCATAATTAGAGGGGCCACAGTATAAGTGGGGGTACAATGTGAGGGGCATTACAAAAAGGTATTGGCACAGAAATAGGGAGGTAGATTATAAGTGTGGGCTACAGTAAAGAATTATATGAGGGAGGGCATTATATGTTTGTGGGCCACATTAGGGGCTGTTATATATGTGTCCACGGGGGCATTATACAGTTTAGGGGGGCACAGGACTGGAGGCATTATACAGGGTAGGAAGGGGTATAAGGGAGTGACTTTGTGTAGAATAACTTTCCGCAGCGCTACGTGAACACGTTCCGCCCCAGCAGGATGGATGACAGTGCTGCCCCCTAGCGGTGCAGCGCGGTGCCCGCACTGTCCCCTCCGGTCAACCCTCCCCACCGGCAATCCATGCCGCTCAGTCACATGCACAACAGGATCTTCTTTACAGCAATTTGTTACTGACAGATATTGTGACCAATCAGCGGCTCGTAGTTCCTCCCTCCAGCCAATCAGTGCAGGCACCGAGCGAGTCATTCCCACATCTCTGCTTGCTGTGGGCCGAGCGGAGGTGGCTCCGAGGAATGAGCGGTGGGCTGGAGAGGGGCTGTCTGCACGCTGCAGGTCTCCATAAAGCCAGCAGGTAACCTTTCCCGGTGTGCGCGGCCTGCCATCCCTGGCCGGACCCTGTGTGTGGTGCCCTGAGGCTGCGGAGCTGGGCGTGACACCGCGCTGCCCCCTTATACGTGTCCTCTGTGTGCCCCCTGTCACCACACACTGCCGCACTGTGTGATCAGTGTCCTGACAGTGACGCCATCCACTGACTACTGTGGGTCAAAGAGCTCGCACTCTGTGCAGTCACGTGATCGCCGCACTGACAGTCAGCTGATCCGTATGATCCTGCTGTCATGGAGAAGAGTCACAGCCTGGACCCTGGAAAGTTTCTGTCCTGTGTAGGTTATTACTACCTGGACGTGAGATCCCTATGATAACACTGACGGTCAGTGTCACATGACTGTGCTAAGTGTCCCCAATGCATCACACCTGTCAGCTAAAAAACAGGACTAGCTTTACATACTAATGGGAACCTGTCCCTCGCCCTCTGCCACCAATGTCACTGTCAGAGTCATTGAGGTAGCAGAACATACTGATCAGCTCTGCCACACTGTGCTACTTAGCGGTCCAATCGCCCTTCATATCGTGCAGCGTAGTGATGTGTCGTTTGCGAAAGAGGTGAGCCGACTCTCCCATCACTCACTTAACCTCGCCTCTAACCGGCTCACCACGCCCCCTTTAACGCGATACAATTAGGTTAAAAGTGGAGCGGCATGGGGTGGTTGACTGGCCTGCGGCTCCCTATTATATGTTTAATAGGGAGCAGTTCAGGAACCAGAAGAGCCGGCTCTTCTTAGTGAGCGGAGCCTAATGAGCCAGCTCACTAAGAAGAGCCGGAATTCCCATCACTAGCGTAGCACTTTGGTTTATTCATGAGGGGGCGTCCAGGGAGCGGTGACTGCAGCATCAAGCCTGGTGCACGCTTCAGTCACTGCCGGCATGTAGCATGGAAGGGGCGGAGAGACAGAAGAGAGAGGACGGCCCCCTCATGAATACGCCGGACCACTGCACGATATGGTCGGCGATTGGATCGCTAAGTGCCACAGTGTGGCAGCGCTTATCCGTATGTTCTGCTACCTCAATGATTTTGACAGTGACATTATTGGAAAGGGGCGAGGGACAGTTTCTCATTAGTACGTAAAGCTAGTCCTGTTTTTTAGGTGACAGGTTTTCTTTAAGGGGTCGGGATGAGGCAATAGATAAGGTATTGGCATCCCTCTGGCCCACCAGGGAGCTGCTAAATGTATGGATATCTAGGAATACTGCGGAATGAATAGACAGAAGACCATATACATTACAATCCACTAGTTTGATCATAAATGGGGGATCTCTCGACTCCCCTTTCATCTTTGTGTCTCTATGGGATAAGTAGCTGCCATATATCACCACGTCTTGTCTATACTCACCCAAGCTGTGCTATGGTAGGTGTAGGGGCAGCTGATTCTGCTATATATGCATAACCACAGGCTATGCTGGGAATGTATGATAGATGTGGGTCCTTCCTCCGGAGCAGAGTCCCCACTCCCCCTTATTCTGTCTGCAGGTTAAGCACCTGTATCCACTTCAATGGAAGTATGCCTTATGCCTTAAGATGCGGAGTATCCAGCATACCCCAGACACGGCCCTGCTGTAATGTCCTATGCACACAACCGTTAGAGACACTTATATAAAGCCACAAATTTGCGGTCAGTTATGTCCCTATGGCACCTGAGCTCGGTACGGTGAGCACAAGGTGTGCCCGCACAAAAGATAGCCTGCTCTACCTTTAGCCGTAAGTACGGCCGTGCGGTGTGATCTCCTATGCAGAGGGGAGCGGTGAGCAGTGTACCGACTTGTGCTTGTCCGTGTGAATGTACCCGAGGTGAAACTTGCTTATCAAGCTTTTACGTTACTTGTCTTTATATAGTCTTCATGTAGTGTTGGTAATAAACTACTGTTAGCAACTTTGAATCAACTTTTAAAATTATGCTAATGAGCTACTGGAGGTGTTTCCAGACCCTCTCCATGCTGCAGTTTCACAGGCCAGGAACTGTGTGTTAAAGGGAACCTACCACCCCAATTCTACCTACAAAGGTAGAAGGGGTGGTAGGTGGATGGATGGGACGTGAGGATAGCCCTTTTTTGGGCTAATCCCCACGTCCCGGGTGTCTTTTAGAAAACTTTATTGCAGGTATATGCAAATTTTTTATGCGGCTACTGGGGCGTGGAGTAGCTGGACATGAGGCTACTAGTCGCAGCTACTCCACGCCCCAGTAGCCACATTACTCCGCCTACCAGGTAATCTTCGGCGCGCAGCTCCTGGTAGCTGCATGCCCTAGTCCGGGTACCCTGCGTTCTGCACATGCGCAGAACGCCGGCCTTCGGCTGCGCGGCCGCGGCTCTGGGGCCGGAACTACTGCGCATGCGCAGTACCCGGGGGACTCGGACGAGGGCGCGCAGCTACCAGGAGCTGCGCGCCGAAGATTACCTGGTAGGCGGAGTAACGCCCCAGTAGCCTCGACTAGTAGCCTCATGTCCAGCTACTCCACGGCCCAGTAGCCGCATAAAAAAATTAGCATATACCTGCAATAAAGTTTTCTAAAAGACACCCGGGACGTGAGGATTAGCCCAAAAAAGGGCTATCCTCACGTCCCATCCATCCACCTACCACCCCTTCTACCTTTATAGGTAGAATCGGGGTGGTAGGTGCCCTTTAAAGCATCCTCTGCAGAAGTGAGATGACGTCGGGTCGAGGGAAAGGGAGCGGTAGTGTAACAGCTTTGAAGCCAGAGCATGGAGGGGCTCTGGTAATGCCCACCCAGAGCCCTTCAGGCTCATTAGAATATCTGATTTTACTGTGACCTATACTGTTTTTCATGAAGAGGTTTCCATTTTTTTGAAAAGTACTTGCCTGGAGGAGATGTAAAACTGAATAAGAAGTTCCTCCAGTGTACCATGACAGCAGCTCCTGTTCGTTCTTTATTTTCTTTTGGGGGGGGGGGCAGTAAATGAGGCTCTCATTAATACTGTGGTACCATCGCTGTCCTCCATGATCATTGGTGCATAAGACATAAGTAGTGATCACCATCCACCTGTGACATGTGCTTTGCAACTTCTTCAGGAGGCGATGAAAAGTAGCCGCCATGCTATTTTTTTTTACTTAAAGGGGTTGTAAAACATGGCTACTTTCTTCCAAAAAACAGCACCACACCTGATCATGGGACTGAACTACTCCAATCGTTCTATTGCAGGAAATCTATAGGACTTCTATATCAATTCACAGTTTGTGTTGCGTTCATTACAAAAATGCTGTAGATTTTACCCCCTACATTACAAAGTCTGCTGTGCAATCCTACTCCATTTGGCTGCTCCCCTAGACTTTGCAGAATTGTAGTCTTGTGTGAACATGCCCTAATAAATGATGGTAGCAGATTATTGGATTGTCAGCTCTTTGTACCACCCAATGCAATCTGTATAGTCCTGAAAGCTGCATCTTTTATTCCTGTGTCCTGATGGAGGAGGCCTGACACAGCCGGTTCTGCAGAGACTGTCAGAATCAATTATGCTGGGCTTGAAGTCTTGCCAGCTTTGTATATGCAGCATCGCAACAGAACATATCATGCTGGTAGTTAACGCCATGTCAAATGTTTCTAAATTTACAGGTTTGCCATGAAAATGTCTTGTAGAAGTGAGCTAATATTTTGAGATTGGAGAGTTTTTGCTAAAACTGGAGCTTCTTTTCCCTGTAAGAATGGTTATTTGTATAGGCTTAATGTATTACATGGCCTTAGTGGCTTGGGGGGTGCCCCCCAGAAAACCCATTGAATATTGGATGCCCCTACACAAATGCTATAAGATGTGACTGTATATAGCTATGAAGCAATATATGGTGAGTGACAAATGGTTGCAAGAGAAGAATGTGGAGCAGAAGTTTATATGTTACACAAGAATTATCTTTCCATTATTTGGCAACATTTAAAGAAACTTGTCCAAGAATTTAGGATTAAAAAAACCAAGCATCCAGGTCCTTATGTACTAAAGAGAGCCTGCCACTCATGTAAGGTCACATTCACACCACCACCATGGGGTCCATGATCTGGC
This sequence comes from Engystomops pustulosus, assembly GCF_040894005.1. Lineage (NCBI taxonomy): Eukaryota > Metazoa > Chordata > Amphibia > Anura > Leptodactylidae > Engystomops > Engystomops pustulosus. The sequence continues at coordinate 173,201,286 of NC_092413.1, read as the reverse complement.
CGCACATTGATGTTTACACCACCTGTTCTCGGTACACATGGTATTTCACCGTACTGCGACTGAGCCGTGATAGAAAATATCGGACATGTCCTATATTTCGGCAGACTTGCAGTGCAGCGGTTCATCTTTTAATGGAGAGGGGTGTTGACTGCTCCCTGTCTACAAAAACGTTTTTAAAAACGCATGCATTTTTTACAATCTGAAAACTAAAAACGGCCCAAAAAGACACCATTGGTGACCTAAGGGTGATGATCAGGGTGTGCAACAAAAGTCCCTAGTGCAGCCCTATAAAAATGTATGTGTCCCATTCTGTATGTGGCACGTCGGACCCCAGCAATATACCCACATATAAAAGCTTCTTTCACAGGTTTGATCGCTGTCTTGTATCTGTAGTTGGGTGACTGCTTTTGGAATATTTGGTATAGGCTGATTAATACATTCCTGGGTGTGTCAGTACTTAGATATTGTTTAGAAGAGCCTGTAAGTAATTTATTTATTTGACATTAAGATGCCCTGGATTCAAGACACACCCAAGAGCACATGAAAGAAGAGATGAAAAATCTATCCTTTTCCAGGCTGTATTGTGCATGAACAGTTTAGAGTAAAGTGTAAAGTTGCCTATATACATTATATTGATGTCTTATAGGTGCTAACAAGTTGGGAAGATCAGTGAGGGCCAGACCTCCAACAATCTGGAGAACGGGGATCCTGTTCTTACTAACGGGTGGAGCAGTAATACAAGCACGTGTCTTGCAGCTCCTTTCAATACCTTGGGAGTAGCTAAACTTGCTAAGCAAAGCGGTCACCCATCTCTAGTACTCCCATTCACTGTGTGTAATTTCTGCAGATTTCTGAGCGCTCATCGACAATCTCTGACACACCTATACAATTGAATGTAGGGATAGGAAGCAATCTTGTCCTTCCAGTCCAAGAATTAAGGATAATTGGACCTCTTTTCTCCAGATAGCTGTAGTCCCATTCTCATTACAGGTGAAGGTCTGACTGCTGGGATCCCCACCGATCAGCAATCACACTGACATAGTCTGATTTCTCTCCACACGATCGAGTATAAAGATGTGAGGCCGCGGTCACACGTACTGCTAGGCGTCCGTTCATAACGAGACGCTAGCGCACAGGGGGAGGTCCTCGGCCCGACCGCACATGCGTTTCCAGAAAAACGCATGCGATCGGCTTAACAATCGCATGCGTTTCCCCAGAAACACGTGCGTTCGGGCCGAGGACCTCCCCCTGTGCGCTAGCGTCGCGTTATGATGGACGCCTAGAGGTACGTGTGACCGCGGCCTAAGAGTTCTCCTGATAATTAAGGCCGCCTTTCTGGTGTCTGTAGAGTTATAACTGTTGATGCTCCACTAGGGGATTCTGGGAATGGGCAAATAAATTTTCTTAGATGAGAGAAGGAAAGCCCACGGCCCCTTTTTTTTTTTTTTTTTTTTTTTTCCTAGTGACAATTGGGTTTCTCAAATTTTTTGCTGTAATGGGAACTAAGATTATCAATAAAGCTTCATTACAGACACTTTACAGCTGATCATTGCAGCCTGGGACTATAGTAACATCCAGAGAGCTTCATCAGAGGTCACAGTGTACAGAGAAGTCCGTCTGTAACTAGGGGTGAGGTGTCCTTAAGTAGGGGACCATCTGTATATCTATTCCAGAAAGAACAGAATCCCAACTGTAGACTGCAATGTTTCAAGCTAGTTGTGTCCTTTCAGTATAGCGTAACTATGAAGTTAAGGACACGCAGGTACAGTGCTGTCATAGGGAGGAGTGAATACAGCAACAGCACAACTTAGGCCAGTGGCACATGTGGCGTTTTGAACCCGTTAAGTAGTTGGTTAAAAAAAGCGTGCGTTTTTGACCAGTTTTACCAATTATCTTAATTTATAACGCACTGCTTAAAAACGGCCCAAAAAAACGGGTTCAAAACGTCACATGTGCCCCCGGCCTTACTCCTCGATCTCAGGCACGAGGTTGTGCAGAGGAGGTTTCTATAGCTTAAATCACATGATTCCAGCAGGGAAAAGGCCTGAGCCATGAGTTAAAAATTTGACTTTAGTTGAAGGGTCTGTACATTTTGTCTTTATCAAGATATTTTGTCTTTTGTATTGACTTTGCTCTTGTTATCAAATATTGTTACATATGAAGTCTCAATATACTTTGTGTTTGTCCTTATGCTATCCAATAGAATGTGTTTCTATGGGCTCATACACACGGTATAGGTCCTATTCCTGCCCCTGTTTGTGACTCTGTCCTTCCCAAAAGCCTATGAAAAATACATGTCATCTGTATTTTGCAGGTCATTTTCTAGTTAGCACAACCATGTGATCAATCTAGGGCTTGGGGCAATCTAGTCCTCTTTGGCCAATCTTGGTTTGTTTGTTTTTGTGGAAAACTGATGATACCCAGACCATTTTTGTGGGCATACAACAGATTACACTCTGAGGACACGCAAGCTGCAAACAGACCATGGATCCATTGTTTGCTGAGCAGGTAGCTGTAGTTTATAGAGGATCTTTCTACAAAATAGTGCGTATGTAAAATTATTATATATGTGTCTTCAACCAAGAAGTGGACAGATGTGAGCTGTCCCTTTAATACTTGGGGATTTAAAAAAAAAAAAAAAAAAAAAAAAAAACAATTCTGATTTCTTAGTAATGAGACATGGGTTTAGAGCAGGAACATGGCAGCTGATTGAGAAGTTACATAACCCTCCAGCAATGCCAGGGCGCCTCCTATGTAGATGAAGCAGAGATCCTTTTCTTTTCTCTCTTGGCTGGACTGACCTTGTGAAGCGGCATCTATGGCACAGCCGGTGGGGGACTCGCCCTCCATCTACACAGCTCAGAGAAAACCTGTTAGCAGATTTAATCCCATTGCACACAAACATATTTTTTGGCCGTGTGCTTGGCGAATCTGTAGCACGGATGGGCTCTGGTAACAATCCCTTCCACACCCCTTCAGGCTCATTAGCTTAATTGTAAAAGTTGATCATTCTTTTTGAAAGGAAGGAGGCCATGGATAACAAATACAGGAGGATTACCACAGTCACGTGGCCTGGATCTACCAGGAAGTGTTTATCGCGATGGATTTCCAATAAATGCTGCTGTGTTTTGGACAAATCTGGTATGTGTCCTTATCTTTTCCCTACCTGACCAGTCCAGATTGACAGATCTCTCCCTTTTATGTATAAGGTGGAGCAGCATTTTAGCGTAAAACTCATATTTTGGTTCTTAGAGGGATAGCTAGAACAAAATCCCTAATATTAAGAGGTTGAACCAAGGAATCGTGTGGTTTTTTTTTTGTTTTTTTTTTTGTTTTCCCTCCTAAATATTGGCGAGGATCTGGACTTTGTTTAGAAGTGATGTATGATCATATGATCATTTCACCATTTCATGCAACAACCACTCTATTGATACATGGTGCAAGGAGTCTCTTCTTCCCTGCAAAACACAGCAGTGCTGAGCTGTAATCTGTAAGCGGCGTTGCTGTGCTGATGGATATATATATGGATATATATATATATATATATATATATATATATATATATATATATATATATATATATATATATATATATATATATATATATATATATATATATATATATATATATATATATTTATTTATTATACTAATGGGCTTTGAATGGGAATTTTTTTTTCTCCAACTCTATTGGTCTCTGGTGCTTTAAAAAATAATGAAGTAGAGTAGGAACAAGGCAAGTATAAGCTCTGTTTCTACGCAGAGGTCCATGGGGGGGGGGGGGGGGGAGCCCATCCTGGGAATTTCCTTTTAAAGGTGCGTTCATATGTGGTGTTAACACAAGCGCTTTGTAAATGCAATGTTGACAGCGATTTAATTAGACAAATCTCTTTGCATCTGTTGTGAGGTGTTCGAAAACGCATGCGTGATTGCACCCTGACTGTTTCATTCCGAGATGATATTAACAAAAGTCGTACAGACAGGAGTAGCTCATTCTCTTCTCTTTTTTTCCTTTTTTTTTTTTTTTTTTTTTTTTTTTTTTTGCTATTGCCATGATTGCAGACTGCAAAAGCAAAGATTGCACTGGGCTGAAATCTGAGTATGACTGGGGTAGTTGCTTAAAATGGGGCGTGAAGAAGGTGTTATACATAGAAAAAATCTGCCTTGAAAAGTTACACTACCACAGAGGCAACACTGGCTTTTTATTGTTAGAAATCTTTGGCAAACTTCTTGACACCCAGTTTTAGGCACAAAGTAAAGATGCATGTCCCCCATTGTGCACCATGAGCTACAGTGTCGCCCTTTTGAGCGGCTACTTCATAGCACACATTTTACGTTTGTGTGCCTGAGGCCTAAGATTGTAGGTTAAGAACCCAAAAACGGACTCAAGTTTCTGAAGCTTGGGTCCTGAAACTTTATTATTACATTATAAAGTTTTGCTCTGGCTTGCACTTAAATCTACTAGGAGACACTCAGTATGTCTCGGATCAGATGTTATCAGATTTGTTTTTGTTCCTCTTTTTAGTTCTGAAAAATGTAGATCAGAGGAAGCCCTTTTTTAAATTAGGGAGTGAACGGACTTTGATGAAGAAATGTTTTACTAAAGGCAAAATGATGTCTACCACAGAAATGTTGCAATATGATGATTATGTTTTTTCTTTTGTTTTCAGATTGTGGACTTTGAAATGGAGATCTTGAAAATGTGTGTGTTGTCTGTGAGAAGAGTCAGTCTCTGGGCAGTCCATGTCTTCGCCTTTGCTTACCTTCTGCCTGTGAATGCTGATATCATAGCGGTAAGGGACATTCATTATCTGATCACTGAGGTCTATGTACAGATGGGTCTAATCTTAAGGGATTTCCTATTTGGCTCTTGTTTAGTTGCTCTGCCCTTCTTGTTACAGGCATTAGGGATGAGGTTGGGGCCAGTTTGCATCTGTTTTATTTCATCAATTGTTTGCCTAACCGTTAGCCAAAACTAATTTTGTCGAGAAGAAAACTTAGTGCAAGGCGAATACAGGAAACCAGCCAGAAAAAAAGTGGGTAACCTAACAGTGACTTAAAGGGTTAAATGACTTTTGGCTACTGATGTCATTGCCAGTACAAATACCATATATACTCGAGTATAAGCCTAGTTTTTCAGCACAAAAAAAGTGCTGAAACCCCAAACTCGGCTTATACTCGAGTAAAAAAACATAGGTTTTTACCAGGTTTTTGTGGTAAAATTGGGGGCCGCGGCTTATACTTCGGTCAGCTTATACTCGAGTATATATGGTAGGTCAAATCTATTAGAGTTCAACCCAAAAGTATATTTTGGCATAAAAAAAAAATTGACAATTTATTGAGTCATGCCTGCAGTGAACCGGGACATCTGCTTCTGTTTGTATTGCGTGGCTGCTTCTGTCTCGGCCGATCTGGGTACGATAGGTGTCAGATCCCCTACTAATGACTTATCCTCTGGGCAGGTCATCTATAGTTTGGACTAGATAATCCCTTTAATTGGCCATTTGACAAGCAGAACATTACTTGGAGTTGATGGTGAGACATCCACCTCTCTTTGTGTTGGCCGTGTCAGGACTGGCTGACCTTTATTGGAGCTTCACTACTGAGCATGTACATAAAGTGTAGCACACGTTCATCTTGTCTAAAACCCTAGGATGCAAAACCTGCTGACTAAAGCGTTCATTGGTGCAGAAGCTTTGGTAGTGGTGAGTGCAGCTTAGAAGTCATGACTCCTGATGCAGGTTGTATGTTTTGGCATGAGGATGCAGAGTGGCCCTATGTGCTGTACTGTACTGCTCCCGTGCCCAGGCCCTTTTCCAGGTTTAGATGCTGGCACATGGAGGAGAGAAGAAGCGGCATTGAGGAGGAGAGGATTTATTTTGTCTGCTCTTGGGGTCCCCAGTTTTGTTGGTCTGCTTTGAATGCAGTATTTGGTTGCTGTACGGTTGTTGTTGTTTGTGTATCTAGGGGCTGGTTACTAATACGGCCTCTTATATTGTTATACTGCTCAACTTTAAGGGACCACATCCATAACCAGCACCCTAGATGCACCAACAACCACAGTACTGCTTACAATTGGACTCGGTTGTTTTTGGTGTTTAACATTTTAACATTTAAAAGGAAATGTGAAAACATTGATCAAGTGTTATATTCCTGATCTTTCTTTGGATTTAGACCAGAGGTTAACAACCTTTATTAGTCCACGTCAAAGTTGAACCGTATGACATAAATGTAGATCAGCCCGGGACTAAATCCTTAGATCAGGAATATAACATTTTAAAGGAAATTTAAAAACCAAAAATATAAAAATTGTGAAGTTGGTCCATTTTTATTCCAAGTGCACCAAAATGGTCTCTGTGACTCCATGTCCCCCTGCTCCTTGTACAGGGACCCATGAATTGCTAGAAATAAGTGGTGTATTATTAGACGTTCCTTGTTGTGATGTCCTTAATACCTAAAATCTTGCATGTATTTTGCAGCACTCGGCTGACAACGCATCAAAGATATTTGAAGACCTGCCTGCACGTTTTGGTTATAGGCTTCCTAGTGATGGTTTAAAGGTACGTGAGTATCAAATAATCAAGAAAATTAGATGCTGTGTAGAAGAATTTTTAATGGAGTTGTTGATCTCTGACATGATGCTGACCACATGTAACAAAGTTTACCTGGCGGGGCTATTTATCCTATGAGTGTATTTGCTCAGGTAAACTTTCTTTATATGTGGCAAACCCCTTTAAAGGGAAGTTCCAGGAATAAGCCTAATTCATATTCAAATGAGTCATTAACACCTTAATTCCCGCCATATCAGGTTTTTATGGCGGCGATTAAGTGTACACTTTACACACCGTAGTCAGAAGAAGTAATGTCCCAGGAATGGACCCCCCCCCCCCACCGGTGAGCTTACCGGAGGATCTGATCAGTCATGTGCCCCGAGACTGCCGACGACTCCTTGCGCTGGGTTCTGCCTCCTGGCAGGACCCGGCTCTAAGTAACTATACTTGCATTATACTTGCATGCAATACATTGTGGTGTAGGGGCTTGAACAACCATGCTTGTCCACTAACCAGCACAGTTGCATATGAAAAATCTTACATACCGTATATTCCGGCGTATAAGACGACTTTTAAAGACAGAAAAATCTTCTGTCTTCTCTGGAGTCGTCTTATACGCCGGTAATCCTGACCGCCCGCCGTGTATTCACGGCGGTGGTCGGGTCGCGCTGCACGGAGAGGCCTCACGGGCTGAGCCCTCTCCATAGCCGGTAAGTCTTTGCTGCATATTGCTAGCACCGATCGCGGGTGTTTTCACAGCGTGGGCTGCCGGCAGCCTCAAACAGATAGCGACGCATGGGCGCCGCCATCTTACCTGGGATCGCCGCTCCCTGTGACGTCATCGGGGCCGACGATCCGTCTCCATGGTAGCCTCGGGTCTTCCGAAGACCCCAGGCTATTTCGTTTTAACCCCTTCATTACAATGTGCTAATAGCACATTGTAATGAATGAGGAAAATCCCCATATACAGCCATACTGTAGTATGGCAGTATATGATAGGATCGATCAGACAACCTTGGGTTAAAGTACCCTAGGGAGTCTGAAAAATAGTATAAATAAAAAAAAAAGTAAAAAAAAAAAAAAAATTATAATAAAATCTAAAATTTCAAATCACCCCCTTTCCCTAGAACTGACATAAATATAAATAAACAGTAAAAATCATAAGCACATCAGGTATCGACGCGTCCGAAAATGCCCGATCTATCAAAATATGATAACGGTTTTTCAATGCGTTTAACCCCGTAACGGAAAATAGCGCCCAAATTCGAAAATGCCACTTTTTTGCCATTTTGAAAAATATAAAAAAATCTATAAAAAGTGATCAAAAGGTCGTACAGTCCTAAAAATGATATCATTGAAAATATTATCAAATTTCGCAAAAAAATGACACCACCCACAGCTCCGTACACCATAGTATAAAAAAGTTATTAGCGCCAGAAGTTGGCAAAAACAAAAAAATAATTTTTGTACAGGAGGTTTTCATTTTTGTAAATGTATGAAAACATTATAAAACCTATACAAATTTGGTATCCCCTTAATCGTACCGACCCAAAGAATAAAGTAGACATGTCATTTGGGGGCGCTCAGTGAAAGACGTAATATCCAAGCCCACAAGAAAATGGCGCGAATGCGTTTTTTCACCATTTTCATTGCATTTGGAATTTTTTTCCATAGAATATTTAATAAAATAAAAATTTAAGGTACAGTATGGTAACATTTACAGTAAAATGGACGATGCTAATGTTGTTGTTGTATGCCTTATGTTTATGAGCGACAGTTTTCCTGCTATATACCTGCATGTCATAAGAATTTAAATTAAAAAAAGGACCATGTTAAATTCAAATCTGTTTTTTTGTTTTTTTTTCTAATTTTGTATGCGTTGGAAAAGGGGTAGTCTTATACGGTAAATATATCTTAAACTCTATATTTTAAACAGGAAAGTAGGGGGGTCGTCTTATACACCAGGTCGTCTTATACGCCGGAATATACGGTATTTGGTATCGCCAAATATGTGCAATAAGTCTAAATCAATATTAAACCCGCATGGTGCGTGACGTTAAGAAAAGCATTAAAAACTTCCAGTAATATATAATTTTTCATGAAATACCCTGACAAAAATTGTTCTAAAAAGCAATTAAAAAAAAATGATATGCCCTAAAAAGATACGAAACTTTGTGCAAAAAAAAAAAAAGCCCTCAACCACATCTGTCAACAGAAAAATACAGAAGTTATACCTGAAAAGTTGTCGTTGCTAAAAATAGAAAAAAAAAATTCTTCAATATTGGTTTGGCTCAGTAAAATTGAGATAAGATAAAATATAAGAAAAACTATATAAAAGAGAATAAAAATATATTATTTTTATTATGGCGAGCAGGAAAAAAGAGCGCTAAAAATCCAAAAATAAAAAGTGATTTTGTTTGTGGCTTACTTGAAATGGTTAATAAAATCTTGTGTATAAGGTATAGCCCCCAAAATGAATTATCTATACATTGTATCTCATTGTATCTCATCTCTTCTATGTTTGCATTACCAAAAAACTGTAAATTTTATAGCCTGTACAATGTAACAATACAAATCTGCTCTGAATAGCGCTGCTTCCTTTCTATGCCCGGCCGTGCACCCATACAGCAGTTTTACCACCACATATGGGGTGTCAACACAAATTGGGCATCAAACTTCACAGAACATTTCCTCATTTAATTCACTGTGAAAGTAGAATTATTTTGGAAAATACATTCAAAATGACAAAGTCTCTAAATCACACCTACATATTGTTTTAATCCATGTGAAACACTTAAAGGGTTAATAGACATAATAGAAGTTGTTTTGCATTCATTGAGGGTTGTGATTTCTATAGTCGGGCTAATTAATGGGGTTTTACTATTATTTAGACCTTTAAAAGGCACGTGAATGCTGAGTTGTCCCTCAAAATGTGGCAATTTTCATGAAAATGAGAAATCACAACTAAAGTTCTACGCCTCTTAACATCCTCAAAAAAAGGAGAGGACAAGTGAAATATTATTCCTACATGAAGCAGACATTCCGGAAGTGTTCGCTTTCAAGCTTTTTGGGTAGTTTAAATATCTGCCTGGAAAGCAGAACATTTCAAATTTTGAAAATAAAGAATTTTCCTTAACTTTTTCAGAACGAAACACAAAACTTTAATTTAAATTTTACAACGAACATGAAGTACAATCTAAAAATAACCTGGATATGTTAAAGTGTTCCAAAGTTATACCCAATTATCATGCCACATGTCATCTTCTAAAAATAGTCTGGTCATTTTAGCTGAAAACAAGCGTTTGTATTAATGGGTTAAAATATAAGCAAAATTTTGCTCCCTTTAGCAGAAAAATACTGCGGACATACACTAGAATTAAAATACTACTGGCCCTTGCTGTGCGCAGAGCAGCCACAGAAGATGGCCGCTGGTCACATGTCCACATCACATGTCCTGCACCTGCCTGGGCAGATCATGTGATCACCACTAGGTTTGGCTGTAGTTGGTAGCGGTGCATCCAGTATGGCCGGTGTTGGGGTTAGACATCATCTCAGTGATGTAATTTACAGTGATGGCAGTTACACACATCGTTACTATGGTAACAGAACAGGACAATCTGTTATCATCACTGGGAGCTGAGCAGGGGAGGGAGGAGCTACTACTGAGAACTGGGTGATTATGGGAGTTGCAAATGACAGCCATCTTGGAGATAACTCCGCCTACTTTAGAAAGCCCATAAAATTTTATGAATCATAAAAGCAAACTATTTAAGCTCCGTTTTGGGATTACTGACATTAATACAAAAAGCTATAATGCTATAAATAAACAAATACAACAAAACTCCGATACTGTATTTATATTTGCGAAATACCCCTTCAAGTAAATAATATAGGCCCATCTTATGTATTGGTGCCCCTGTAGCTCCAGCAGTTTTGTGTAGTTATGTGTAATCTCAGATTGAGTCTCTCCTTCACAAATTAAAGGCCTCGGTGATGACCACTTCTCATTGGCTGTGACCTCCGTAGTGACGTGTTGCTTTGGTAGAGGTCAGTAGTTGGTGCAGTGATGTATCTGGTGTATTGTAACATTTTTCAGTTTTATGCAATAATCATTTTCCTTTTCAATGCATTTTTACCGCATCTCGGCCACAATATGTCAATAGATCTTTGTGCACATGTAACATGAAGTGGTCAGATTTCTCCAGCTATTCATTACAGCATTGAGTCACCATCACCAATTGGGGACATTCTGATTTGCACAGATGGGATCTGTTTCTGCAATCTGTTGCTCTGCGAAAACGGCAATGAATGAATGAATGACAGAACTATTTGCTTTATTCCTTTTGAAGATTTTAAAACTGAAGATGTTTCCTGAAGAGGTTTTGTTCATTTTTGGTAGGATTTACTTTGGGTAAGGTTTACAGCTACCTTGTGAGGTATGGCGATGTATTTCCACATCCGTATTGCCTTGTGCATCCTTTAGCACATACTTTCCCTCGGTCTGCCTGATCTGAGGTAACGGGGTCCTTCCTGTGGTATAAATAGTAGAGGGCAGTAACACTGTGCAGAAGCGAGACCGTCATGGCAGCCTTGGAAGGACTGATGACTTTGGGTTGTGTGGATGCTGATGGTCTATGAACAATTTTCAGTCATAGCAATTTAATTGCAGTTATTATTTGCTTTATGTAATGTGGCCAAAAATGCAGCTTTTTCCAGCCTTGGCTCTCGTACACATAAACATTGTTTTTATCCATGTGCTATATATTCAACTGACAGCACATGGACAAATGAATTTCTATCTCCTCCCTCACATCCCTTTGGTTTCCTCAGCTTTGACTGTCCGAGTGGCAAGTGGACTGCACACAATGGTGTGAATATGTTGCTTGTGGCCCGTGCAATGCACATGGTCTTGTGTATGTAACCTTATATACATAATAATATACAGCCACAATACATGGGGGGATATTTATCATAAGTCTCTTAGATCAGACCTGTTCTAGTTGCCTATGGCAACCAATCAGAGCTCAGCTGTCATTTTCCCACAGCTGTTTATACATTTAAAGCTGAGCTCTTATTGGTTTCCATGGGTAACTATAACAGTTTTACCTCAGAAACTTGATGATAAATCTTCCACATAATGTCTAACTGTATACCTGATGTAGATTATGGAACCAAACCTACAGCGCTCTATCCACTGTAACAATTTTACCGTAGCTATTCCTTCCATAGGTCCTCTGCCCCTGTTTGCAGGTCCAACTAAAGTCTGTTGCTAGAATACAGCTCCTAGAATTGTATGCCACGTTTGGATCCTGTTAAATGGTTCTATCCGTTGGCTGTGAAGGACCTGTATAGGTCTTCTGTCATCCTGGCTCTGCCCTATCGCTATGGGCATTATTGGGCTGCGTGGACAGACTGTATATAATGCAGGATGCCTGATGAAGGGTAAGCAGTACTGTGTGTAACCATTAGATGGCAGGCATCACATACTGACTGCATTGAAAGTAGGGGCCAATTTCTGGCTATTGGCTGTAAATTTAATGTTCTGCCACTATCTTTCCTGCAGGTCCTCTAATGTGGTCTACCTTATTATGTGTCAGCAGTGTCCAACCACAGGCCTTTATGTTGGAGAAACAGGTCAGAGACTCCATCAACGTATGAACTCGCACAGAGCTGATATTAAAAATGAAAGGAAAGATCTTCCAGTGGCTGCACATTTCTCCAGAGAGGACCACACTATGGAAGATTTGCAGATTACTGTTTTAATGGGACATTTTAAGACACAGAGGGAAAGGAAAGAATGGGAGTATAAATTAATGAGGAGATTCAACACCTTGCAAAGTGGTCTTAACATCCATGCCAGCTTCATGACCTCCTACCTCTGACCTGGAGGCCACAAGCAGATAAGAGCCAGGGCTCATGTGTCTCGCCTCATAGGTTTTTAATGTTTTTATTGCCATCCTGTTGTAAATAAGATGTCCCTGTTTTTATCAATCTGTTGTTTTAGATCCTTTGATGATCACTGTTTAGTGTGTATAAAATGCTGTGAATTTTCTGTTTCATGCATAACATCATGTCTGACGAAGAGAACTAGTATTCTCGAAAGCTCACCATCAAATATACTCAGTTAGCCTCAAAAAGGTATCGCCTGATTTCTTCACTCTTCTTCTGCTCTCCATGGCTAACACGGTACAAATCTACACTACTAGCAACTTGGAAGATACCACAATGTACCGCACAAGAATGGAACTGAAAACCCGGCTTAAAAAGTTTGCACAGCTAAACAGCGACATATTTTTCCTAACAAAATGCAAAAAGGAAGGACTCATCCCTAAAGGCTTCACACTACGCAACCCAACCCGGAATACTTACAACAGTCGATTTGCAGAATGGCTGTGCATACGGACATCTGAAAAACTGCGCAACAACATGATTAAGATTCTCTATAACAACAAGAGGAAAATACAGGAGGAAATACATGCCCTAAAGACACTCCTGGAAAATGATACAGAGGAGATGAAGGACAAACTCCAATTATATTACCATAAACTTCAGGATATGATGATCAACAACAAAAAGAAAAAGCTCCAGAGACTGAGACAAAAAGTCTCCATCACCACAGGCACAAGTGCTCAGCCAGTTCACCAGAGCTGTGTTGTGAACCTTTCCTCCTATGAGCCTGACAAACATGAGATGTCAGTTCTCTCCAAAGGTCTGTCCTTCTGCCCTGCAAGATCTGTGGACAAAATTAAACTCTGCAATGACATGGAGGAATTCTTCAGAAAAATAAGACTCAGAGAATATTTCCATGACAGAGACTCTCCTCACAGCACAGATTTGGAGACAGGACAGTTCAACAGCAACCCGACAAAAAGATCTACCTGGACCCCCAAATCTGGAACCAACTCAACACTGGACACATACATTGACCACTTCAGAAAAAAAGTGAAAACTGAAATCCTGGGGAAAAGAAAGAAACAAGTCAATAACCTAACCCTGCAGGAACAAAGGGCTATTCAATCATTGAAAGCAAACCCAGATATAATTATAAAACCTGCAGACAAAGGGGGTGCAATAGTCATAATGAATACTTCTGACTATATCAAGGAAGCAAACAGACAGCTGTCTAACCCCATTCATTATAGTAAACTTGAGAGTGATCCAACAGAGGCCTACAAGAAGCAACTTATTGATATGACCAAGAAGTTTTCAACTGAGATGCAACACAAGGTCCACCTTCTCATTCCAGAGGATCCCAGGCCAGGCTGTTTCTATATGCTCCCCAAGATACACAAAGATGGCAATCCAGGAAGGCCTATTATTTCTGGCATTGGCACCTTGACAGAAAGTATCTCAGGTTGGGTGGAAAATCTCCTTAAACCCCTGGTCAGAAATACTCCTAGCTACATCCAGGACACTACTGACCTTTTAAATAAACTCAAGACTGTAGGCCCACTTCCTGATGGTACAATTCTGGCCACCATGGATGTGGAATCTTTATACACTAACATCCCCCATAAAGATGGAATAGCAGCATGCCGGGCACACATGGAGAAGCACAACTTACCAACAGAACTGGTCTCAGATCTCATACAATTTGTGCTCCCCCACAACTATTTTTCATTGGGAGAGGATCTGTACCTGCAGTGTATGGGAACATCGATGGGTTCAAGGTGTGCACCACAGTATGCCAATCTTTTTATGGCTGAACTGGAAGGTGCTTACTTATCCACATGCACCACAAAACCCATGATCTATCTCCGTTATATAGATGATATTCTGATCATCTGGACTGCAGGTGAGGAGGCCCTAATTCAATTCCATGAGGGCTACAACAACTTTCACCCCACCATCAATCTGAAACTAAGCTATTCAGACAAGGAGATACTTTCTGGATACCACCATACAGATTAAAGACAGCCACTTAACCACATCCATATTCCATAAACCTACAGACAGAACGGCCTACCTGAGAAATAGCAGCTTCCACCCCAAACATACCAGACAATCTATCATATACAGCCAGGCTTTATACTACAACCGTATCTGTTCAGACAAGAAAGACCTGGAAAAACACCTCCTGGAGCTCAGGTCTGAATTTCTCCAGTTGGGCTACAGACCAAAAGTGACTGATAACCAAATAGGTAAAGCTGCAGCCATCAACAGAGATGATTTACTCAAATATAAGGAGACCCAACAGGAGGCCAGAGTGCCCCTAGTAGTTACTTACAGCCCACAACTGGAGATCCTGCGTCACATTGCCAAGGAACTCCAACCGATTCTGCATAAAGACACAAGATTAAAAGAAATATTTCCAGTCCCTCCTCTCCTGTCCTTCCGGCAACCAGAAAACCTGAAACAACTGGTTGTCCGGAGTGCCCTGAGACCTCCATCAGAAAATGGTACCTCACCCTGCCTACAAAGCAGGTGTAAAACGTGCCAGCACATCCGCACAGGTGACCAGGTACCTGTACCCCAATCACAGCAGGTACATCAGATCAAGGGGACCTTTTCCTGCAGGTCCTCTAATGTGGTCTACCTTATTATGTGTCAGCAGTGTCCAACCACAGGCCTTTATGTTGGAGAAACAGGTCAGAGACTCCATCAACGTATGAACTCACACAGAGCTGATATTAAAAATGAAAGGAAAGATCTTCCAGTGGCTGCACATTTCTCCAGAGAGGACCACACTATGGAAGATTTGCAGATTACTGTTTTAATGGGACATTTTAAGACACAGAGGGAAAGGAAAGAATGGGAGTATAAATTAATGAGGAGATTCAACACCTTGCAAAGTGGTCTTAACATCCATGCCAGCTTCATGACCTCCTACCTCTGACCTGGAGGCCACAGGCAGATAAGAGCCAGGGCTCATGTGTCTCGCCTCATAGGTTTTTAATGTTTTTATTGCCATCCTGTTGTAAATAAGATGTCCCTGTTTTTATCAATCTGTTGTTTTATAGGTTTTTTTAATATCCTTTGATGATCACTGTTTAGTGTGTATAAAATGCTGTGAATTTTCTGTTTCATGCATAACATCATGTCTGACGAAGAGAACTAGTATTCTCGAAAGCTCACCATCAAATATACTCAGTTAGCCTCAAAAAGGTATCGCCTGATTTCTTCACTCTTCTTCTGCTCTCCATGGCTAACACGGTACAAATCTACACTACTATCTTTCCTTATCAGAAATGCAGCAGATCTATAATGGAAAATTGTCTCCAAGTATAGAAATTCAGTATGTATAAAGATGTACATCTGCTGTGCATCTTATTGCTCAGAATCTGCCTACATTCAGACTATAGGGGAGATTTACCACTGGTTTTCTACCCCCTGCGCAAGAAGTTCTGATTAAGGTAGCAACTATACCACCTCTATGCCATGTGGACGTAGAAGAGTAGGCGGGCATAGGCATTCCCACCTTGTGCCTGTGTAATTTTACACAAAACTATGCCAGGTTGGCCTAAGCCTCTTCATGTATCCCGGGGGGGTGGCGTATGATCATCCCCCCCCCCCCCCCATGTGTGAGAAGGAAAGGTCCTGCCAATGCTGTAAGGCTAGCATCGCGTATAGACAGACTCGTGTATAATTCGACTATTCATTGAGCATATACGTGCCTTGCCGGTTTTCTTGTTGCTTCTGGAGTTCAGCCCATGAGTGACCCTCCTGCGGACAACAAAAGAAGTGACATCCCTTGGACCAAAGCGTCCTGGGAATCTCCAGATTTGCCCAGGTCTGGAAATGGAAAGTGCCTAAAACCCTAATTTGTGCAGGTATTGCTCTGCCAGGACTTGGCGATGGGGCACTTAAGTAGGGAGAACACACAGTGCTGGATTTGTATCTTATCAGCCAACTATTACTTATAATTAGAAGCATAAGAGGGCAAAAGATCTTTTTAAAGTGCACTTCTAATTAGTGTGTTTTGTGGTCAAGTATGTTTTAAAATGACTGGTGTGTGTTTGTATAGAGAAAGATTAATTATAGTACTATATTGGATGTTTCTCATGGCACCCAATCAAAATTCTGCTTCCTTTTTTTATAATCTGCTGTGGGATAATGAAAGCTGAGCTCTGATTGGCTGCCATGGGCAACTACAGCAGTTCTGCTCTGACACCTCTGATAAATCTCGCTCTTTTTGTGTGTGTATAATATATATATAAATAATATTACGCACACTAGTGATCCCTCAGTAATGTGTTTTGACAAGCTGCACTTGGTCAGATGTGGCGTCCACATGCCTCCATGTAAGCAGTGTCAGCTGCCTCTGTGTATAACATCTGACTAGTAATCGCCATGAAAAGCCACATTATAGACAATGGTATTGAAGTATCTTGCCCCATGTGTTTCTGTAATCCAGAATGTAGTTGTGAGAATAAATATCCTTCTGTGTGTGTTTAACCCTTTCTAATGATGAGAAATGTAGGTTATTTGGAAGCAATGAATAATGATGGAGGTTTCTGGTTTGGATATCCCAGGGTGTTGGAGGTAATAGATCTCCTGCTCTGATCAGCCTCCTCTATTTTGCATTACCGTGCTCCTGCATGGCTGACCGCTGCTTAGTATGTATAGACTGAGGGACATTGATGGAGTAGTTGATGTATACTGTCATGATGATGGACTCCATTACTAGTCGGTAGAATGTGCTATTGCTGGTTATATCATGCCCCTGCATTGTGCATTGTTGTGGGTGTCCGCAGAGCTGTAGACCACGGACAGGCTTTATGGCGACTTCACAATCTGTTATGTACCATTTCCAGTAACAACCACGATACACTATGAATGCAGCTCTTTACTGTGGTATGGCCGTAAATTTGTTGAACGAAGTTTCTTAGCTTGTAAATATTATATAGTTATGAAGGGAAGAATTGTGCTGAATGGCGGATGTGAACTGATGAATAATGACTCGCATATCTTGGTCCTGTTTCGTGCTGTACTGTTATAACAAGGAACAATGATTTCTGCTACAGCGGTAGAGACATACGCCTGGTGTGGGCCAGTTTGCCACTAGATGGGGCTGTGCTCTTTTATTTATTTTTTTTTTGTTACTTCGCAAGGTCCTCCAACCTCTATCCACATTCCATTTCCTGTAGAACTTTATAATGGTACAGTGGTGCTGCTTATGTGCACCTATAGGAGGCACATCAAGGCTTTATCGTATAGCCCAGCTCCTTATCTGATATACAGATGTATGGGCTGCTGATATGTACTGCTTGTCATTGCTTGCAGCAGTGCTTCTCAAATCTCCCAGGCCTGACAACGTGCTCCCATTTAGTTCTTGTATATTCTACTTTTCATATCACATGGGCCCTCGATATCTTCAGTGGAGCTCCCCATACTTCCCCTTACATGGCACAACCTTGATGCAGAGGCAAGGGACCAGACCTGTCCAACAGTAGCCTCCGTGTAAGGGCAGTTTATAACTAATCATTATCAGCATTGCTGTGCAGAGGGGAAGCATGGGATTCCTTACAATATATATTGATATGATGCAAGGAATCCCGCCTCTGCAATGTGGTCCGGCTGTAAAACAGGACTCTGCAGGTTTGTCTAACATCTCTTCATGTATAGTCCCATTCCTGACTTTCTCTTGCAGCATCCCATTTACTAGGGGTTATTTTATCATGCTTGTACACCTGTTTTCCAAAATAATTGCAATTCCTTGTGAATTGCCAGGCATTGCGTGAAAGGGGATACGGCAGTGTGTGCCAGTGGTGGGTGTTTCTGTCTTTGCATCCAACGACCATTTAAGCTCAATGGTCGCCGGAAAATGCTGCAAGTCTATGGCGGATAGTCCTGGTGCAGAATTATATGCTGCGCAGCCCGGCCACTGAATACAGCAGGAGCCTCAACCTCCTCATGTATCTGGTGGGACCTTCATCATCCACCAGTGTACAATGTCCCCCCACTGACTTCGGGAATTTTACTTTTACTCACTTGGTATTAATAATTTGTCCTTGTTTTTATATTCTTCAGGGTTTTTTGGTAACCTCAAAACCAGAAAATGCTTGTGAACCCATTGCTCCCCCACCTATCCAGAAGGACAACACGTCAAGCATTTATATAGTGCTCATCCGCAGACTAGACTGCAACTTTGACATAAAGGTAAGTGTTTGTTTTCTCTGACATAACCTGCTATGATGGTGGAGCTACTGAACTCCTGCAGGACTCTTCTTCACCAACCTTTCACACATGCACGTTTCATGACACTGAGGATGGTAAAATGCTGAGTATTGGAATACAGATTTGGGGTTTGGTAGCTCACTGGCCTCAAACCGGGAGACGGTTTCTCTTTTTACAGTGTGCCATTAATTTTACAGTTTTAGTCATGGAGATGTTGTGTATAGTTATATGTGGAAGGAATGGGAGAAACAAACCGGAAAGATACAAGTAAAGGATCTTGTATAAACAGAAGAGTATACGTAATAACGATCTAAGGCTTTACGTGTATCGTCACAAACACTACTCGGGAAAAGGACAACATAAAAGATGAACTGTACTGGAAGAACAGAAGTTTATATCTGTATGTGACAAGGGCATCTTAGAAATGGGAGCATTGCAGAAGAACGGCTTGTTAGTGATAATTGACCTATGTAGTCATTTAATAAAAGGTACCAGCTGTCTTGGGCTACATTCACACGGCTTTTGGTGAGCACAGGACTGGGTGTTGAAGGGAAGGGGGTTAAGTTCTCCATTGACATCCGCCCAAATATAGGACATGTACTATCTTGTTCGGTGAGACGTTGTACTCAACCCACTATGACCGGGTGCCATAGACCTCAATAAAATCATTATGTAGCCCCCACTACAGTCATGTAAATGTGCCCTTGAAGGAATTTTTTTTTTCCATTTTGAGTCTTCTACCCCATTGAAGGAGAATAATTGGCAATTCTTCATTATGCATTTTGGCTTTATTGTGCTGCACAGCAGAGAAAATGTTCCAAATATTCTTTAAAGGGTTCCAGATGTATGGGATGCGTAGATGAGGTCATTTGGAACATGGTTTATGATATTAAAAAAAAAAATTCTGCCCATTCTGTTTACTTTGTGTACTCTACATGTTGTATATGGATCCCTGTATCATTAAATGGCAGTCGTATTTCTGTTCTTCTTGCCCTCATTTTAACTTTTTTAAGCTATTGAGGTTTGTACAGCAGCAGAAGTGGGTTGAAAGGTCTATTGCTGATTGTTAGTTACCCGTAGACAGCTTTTAGAGTACATACTGTAGACATAATGGGCTCTCCTTAGCAATGTCATAGATTTTTACTAAAAGCAGGAAGATTTGTACATTAAACACTACAAATGTGTAATGTTGTTGATATAGAACACATCAGAGATGAATTAATAAGTGATCTGGAAACTTTTGGTCTGAAAGAGGCAATTTGGCAGCTTTAGTCTCAACCAGTCTTAAACCATCATACTCCTGAACCATTTTATATCTTATAAGCCAGTGATGGTGAACCTTTAAGAGACCAAGTGCCCAAACTGCAAACCAAAGCCAAAGTTTCTATTGCAAGGTGCCAACACAGCAATTTAGCCCAATAGTGCCACAATACCACTATACAAGAGACAAATAACACTTGGCATCATGACACCACCATTACAACAAATTATATGGCATAATTCTGGTAATAAAGCCCCTATAGATAGAAAGACCAACGTTACCAATAATATCGCTATACTAGAAGCAAATATAGTGATGAATACTGTATTACTGCCATTCAGTGAGGAATATTACCGCCATATAGAGGCAGCCCTCTGTTTACGTACAGGATAGGATCTGTAGGTTTGTTCTTAAGTTGAATTTGTATGCAAGTCGGAACTGTATATTTTAGCATTGTAGCCCCAGTCAAAATTTTTTGGGATTTTTTTGGAACCAGGATTAACAATAAAACTTTATTACAGACACCTGTGATAACTGTTACAGCTGATCATTGTAGCCTGGGACTAAAGTAAATTAAATTACCAATATCCAGAGGTCCCATACAGTGACAGCAGTTCTGAGTGGAGGCAGCTGTGTGAGGGTTTGTTTTCTGCATAATGCAGTGAAATTGGGGGGAAAAAACGCTTTTGTGCCATTTTCTTGAAATTTTATAAAGGTTTTATGATATTTTCATACATTTAAACAAAATTAAACCACCTGTAAAAAAAAAAATATATATATATTATTTTGCCATTTCTGGGACTTTTATTTTTTTGGCGTTAACTTTTTCATGCTTCAGTGTACGGAGCTGTGCGTGGTGTAATTTTTTTTGCCGAGATGACCTAATGTTTTCAATGCTACCATTTTGAGGACCGTACAGACTTTATATAATGTTTTATTACATGTTGCAAAATGGCTAAAAAGTGGAATATTGATCTTTCGGCACTATTTTAAGTTATTCGTTTAAATGCCTAACTCATGTGTGGTAAATACAAAGGAGTATAGTGAAGGTTTGGGGAATCCAATTTGGCAGGGGGTTTGTAGGGCAAAGGGGTGGTTGTTGTGGGGTGGAAGGTGTGGGGGTAGGTGGATTTGGGATCACGCGTATGTCAGCTGTCTGTGGCCACATATATACTGATCACATGCACCGCACGGCCAGTGATGCAGCATAGCATCCGGTTACTATGTGCATGCGCTGCTTGCTCTGGGGTTGTCCTGGCTTCATGGGCCGCCTTATGCAGGTGATGAGCGTTTCAGACACAGACCAGTATATTTGTGGCAACAGACAGCTGTCATACTGGGCGATTTGAGACACTAAATCAGTTATCTATAGTTGGTTTAGTGTCCCAAAGCCACCTGACAGGATCTCTTTAGGCATTCACAGCTCTAACACTGAACTGCTGATGTGAAAACCACACACAGCAGCTCCTGACCTCTTACCTTTTTTGATGCTGTGGGTTTCGTACTGTGGACTCGCACTCCTCGTTCTGTTTGCACTAGTCTTCCCGCACTGAGGAGGAGGGGGCCTGGCACTGATCTGCTGCTACTGTCTCACTAAGGCAAAACTAGTGAGAGCAGAGCCAATCAGCTTTAGGCTGCAATGGACAGATTATTGGAGCTCTGCATCCTGCCTGGCCGGAGCTCCAATGATTAACTTTGATAAGACTGGAGAGATGTTATGCGTGCCTGCAGAGAGGGCTCTGCGTGCCATAGTTTTGCCACCACTCTTATACGCCATACATGAAGGTACTGGAACATGGTATTTGAAGTTGGTCTATTGCCTAACCATGAAGTTGGACAAGCCGAGCCATGACATGGTTTTACCAACTGTTAACCACCAGCTCTGCCAAATGTGGTCTATGAATGGCATGCAGTATACTAGATGGCAGTAGACCACACACAGCGATGTAAGACATCTATAGAGGGGTGATGAAGTGGAACGTGGGTTACTTGAGATTTAGGCCCGCTGACCTGTTTTACTGCTTTATGTTGAATCAGTTTATTGAGAAACATTTCAATAAACCGTGAACAATAACAAAAACAGGAAAATCAAAACAAAAGAAAGAAGAAACAATTATCCACATAGGGATAACAAAAGGGTGATTTACAACGACCTTGCGTATTATGGAGGAGTACAAAGCAGCTTGTTGCGTTATTTAAAGGGAACCTGTCACCAGGAGACCCATTTTTACCACTCCCCCAGTCCCCACAGAGCATAGTACATACACTGCCAAAGTGTTTTTGTATTAAAAAAAATTGGTTTTACAGAAAAAAAGATATGTTATATTGTACCTGTCATTAGCATGTGCTGTATGACTAGGCAGTTGCCAATTGGGAGGGGCTGGAAAGGAGCAGCCCCCCCCCCCACCTCTGGGAAACATGTGACCTTTTCAAATATATGAATAACTCCCCACACTCAGGATTGGCTGTAGAGGAGCAGGGGGCGTCGCTAAGCCCAGGTGTTTTCATATATTTGAAAAGGTCACATGGAGTAGCTGAATCCCAAGGGTGGGGGGGAACTGCTCCTTTCCAGCTCCTCCCAAAAGGCAACTGCCTAGTCACACAGCACATGCTAATAAAAGGTACAATATAACATATCTTTTTTTCTGTAAAACCAATTTTGAATACAAAAACATTTTGGCAGTGTATGTACTATGCTCTGTGGGGACTGGGGGAGTGCTAAAAATGGGTCTCCTGGTTACAGGTTCCCTTTAAGACATGGTGCGATATCTCAAAAATGCACAGGTTTTGAACAATACCACTCATAAAAATCTCCAGAAACCTGTGTACGAGCCCCTTTTCAGACCTTCATTCCCCATCCTAGAAAAACAAGGGGTTTTCCAGAGCTCAAATATTGAAGGCCCATCCTTGGGTTATATACAACTGCTGCAGCCTTTTTATTGTTTGAGTGCTCTCTTGATCTGTACCCCCACTCCACTATACACACTCATGCTTGGCCAAGTGTCCAGTTGGAAGCCATGAGTGAAGAAGGGGTCATACCTGACATAATGTAAAGATCAGGCATGTTGAATCTAAACTACCAGCTCCATAACTCCCTTTAACATTAAATGTAAATTAGTGGGATCAATTGACCATCTAATGTGTTTGGCCAGCTTAAGATGCTATGGACAACTACTGTATTTAGCAAATATATGTGGTGTTTTTTTTGTTTTTTTTAAATGTCTGTTATATGGTGAAAAAAAAACTCTTCAGCTTGCCTTTAGGATACCATTCACACAACTTTCTGAACAGAAGAATGAGAGTCACATTCAGTAAAGTAGAAATCGTGTATGGAAATTCCAGCAGAAAAAGTCCAGGGAAAAAAATGTATCCTGGTTTAAAAATGCATATTTAATAGGTATGCATTAAAAAATTAATCATGGCGCCTTAAAAAGAGTAAAAACTGACATGTTTCAATTCTGGACGAATCTTAAAAGGAACCCGTCACCATGTTTTTCACAAATGCAGATAGTTACTAGGGCTCTATAGGAACCTGCCACTATCTGACACCCTGCTTTAGCTACGCATCTTTCGAGCGAGTCGAGGGTGCGTCACCTAATGTCATGTGACCAGGGTGACATCTTTAAAGGTTCTTAAGCTACTTAATATTAGCAAACTATACCCCATGTACATATCTTCCCACCTAAAACAATCAGCAGCTTCTATGGACTTCTACTCCTCTCCATGCAGACTGCTGTGATTTCATGTGCTACAATATGCTGCGATTTAATGAGATATATGCTTAGTGTACAGTTTCTAATGCTACAAAAGCTATAGGACCTGCGATGATGTCTTCCTGGCCACATGACTTTATAGTTGCGTGCAGAGATGGCAAGGGGAGGAGCAGCTGGATTCAGCCCGAGTAGGCCACGCCTACCTCAACTCACTGTAGTTATAATTAGATACCAGGTAAAACTATAAAGTTGAATATATGGGAATCTCCGGGGAATAATTGTTAGCTAAAAGAAAGGTGTCAGAATCGTACTATAAGGTATTCTGATGGCAAGTTGTATGAAATAACGTTGGCTAGGGATCCCTTCCTGAAAGGAAGAGTTGAAACGCATCCGTTTTTACTTTTCTCATGGCGCTATGATTTTTTTATTTTTATGTATATCTATTAAATGTGTTTTTTAACCCAGGACTTTTTTCTGCTGAAATTTCCATATACTATTTGTGTTATATGGTGGTTGAAATAAAGTATGTGCAACTTTACCAGACTCCCTGCCAGATGCCCGAGTCCCAGAGAGAAAAATTTCAAATGACAACTCTACAATATACTCGCTGCTTTCTGGGTCACTCCTGGCTCCTTCCTCCTCCCTCCCTGATCTGGCTGACTGCAGACAATCTCTCCCTCTGGCACCTTAGTGCAAGCAGAAGATGGGGGTTGGGGGGGGGGGCGTCAGGTGGAGGGTGGAAGCCAGAAGAGAAGTGCTGTGGAAACGGCCTTGGTGCACTAACTGCCTCATTAGCATACAGATTAAAATGGGAATATCTTGAAAATGGTAAAAGGACAGAAATATTAAAGGTTTGCTGAAATTGCAGTGCATTTTGATATAACATGCTGCCATCAGTGGAGATGGTAGACCTCCATTACGCCTTGCATTGAATTAAGTATCTTTCAGCAGGCTGTGAGTTAAAGCTGAACAGCGAGGCACCGTGCTGGTGCCTGACACCAGGCCTTTTTAGGTAATCACATTTGCATTGCTTAATGTAAGATTCCATTACCTGCATGTGAAAATCTTTCTCCATGGAGACTTGTGGTCAATAGCATTCAGCTGCTCGGAGCTGAAGAAACGACTTTCAACAGGCAATTTCAGACTTTGTCTGTTTTACATTATCTCTCTTTATGTGCACTCCATCACCCTGGTTAGTTTGTAAATCCGGTGGCTGGAGGCCATTTATCTGAAAAAGTAATTTATGGCAGCCTGTCATCAAATTTTATTTTCATCTGTGACAACTACTCCCTGGTGGGTGACTGATTTTTCCAGGCCCTAATTTCGCTCAAAGGACATCTACCACCAAGATGAAGGATTGTAAACCAAGAACACTGACATACTACCGTATTTTTTGCGCTATAAGGCGCACCGGACTATAAGGCGCATTAGTCCGATGCGCCTTATATATGTAATAATTCCATATATAAGACGCATCGGACTATAAGGTGCGGGGTCCGGGGGCGTGGCGGAGGTCCGGGGGCGGAGCGGAGACCCAACGCGACGGGGAACGCGGGGAAGGTGAGGGGGAGGTGGAGGAGGGCAGCGGACCATACTTACATAGGTCCCCGCTACCGGAGACAGCAGATCTCCAGCGGGAACTGCAGACCACGCGGCAGAAGTTGTTCGTGCCGCGTGGTCTGCAGTTCCCGCTGGAGATCTGCTGTCTCCGGTCTCCGGTAGCGGGGACCTATGTAAGTATGGTCCGCTGCCCAGCGCCATACATAGGGCGCACCGGACTATAAGGCGCACTTTGGATTTCCACGGAAATCCAAGGCTTTTAAGTGCGCCTTATAGTCCGGAAAATACGGTAGTATGTGCTCCCTCTGGATGGATCTATACTTTAAAGCAGGGGTAGGGAACCTATGGCTCGGGAGCCAGATATGGCTCTTTTGTTGGCTGCATCTGGCTCTCAGACAGATCTTTAATAAATAGTGATGGCTGCTGTGTGTCTTAGACTGATCACTATAGCCCCGGTACCCCTGAGCACGCCATGTGTAGTGGCGAAACATGTTCGGGGGGGCTGTTTTGTACTTTTTAGATTCCGCAGTGTGTTAAGCGCCTCGCAATCTAGCGACTGCATAAGTTATATGCTTGTATGTGAGGGAATGATTGGAGATTAAGCATCAGGGCAAGATATAGGAATTTTACTCCCCCTTCCCCTCTTCCCCTTAGCTGGTTGAGGCTATGTAATAGGAGTAGTGTTGGGCTTTGAATGTGCCGTACCATAGCTTACATATTGGAGGTTTGAGAGTCACACTGGAGTGAGACTACCCAGCTGAGAAACAAACTGAGGACCCGGATGGTTCATATATAGACCTCTACCTAGACCCTATTGCCACTTGCCCTATATGCTCCATCCGCTGAGCACGACTGTTTGTTAGTTTTAAATTTCACGTATAGTCAAATGATCTCTGATCCATCCCTTTACTTTTTAAGATAATTAGTAATAAAAGTTAAATTTTATGTGACAAATGGGTGGTATTGTCCCCATAGGACAAACCTTTTTCTCTGCAGGGAGTAAGTGAATATTCTTTTTTTTTGCTGTGACTGCCTATCTACTTGCTATGTGCTGTAGCTACCTGTCTACTGGGAGGCATGTGGTGGGTGTCAGGGTTTGGTGTAGTGAACCCCCTGGACCACTGCAGATGATGATGTAAGCAGACACCTGGGACCGGACTCTAAGTGGCAACCAGTCTTCACCAGAGCCCGCCGCAAAGCAGGATGGTCTTGGTGCAGCGTGGTACCACCGTCGTTCCACAGGTGCGACTTATCCACGGTGGCAGCCAAAGTCGAGGTACAGGATCACTAGGCAGTCTCATGGTCAGGGACAGGTAGACGGTCAAGGTCAGCGAAGGAGCAGAATAAGGAACATGTCCGGGGTCACAACGGGAGGTCAACACTTGGGAATGCTGAGAGCTGCCGGTCTTCATAGGAACCGGGGACGTAAGCAGCGAGAAGCAGCAGCGCACTGGCTCATCAAATCTGCGAGTGCCAGCGCGGGAGCAGGAACGTAGAGAGGTGAGGGAGCTTGGAAAGGGGCACCGCCACGGATAGGGGCACTGGTGTGCCTGCGATCCAATGCGTAGATCGCAGGGGCACCCGTGACGCTGGGACTACCTATCTACTGGGGGGCATGTGCATATGGTACGGCTCTTACAGAATAACATTTTAAAATATGTGGCTTCATGGCTCTCTCAGCCAAAAAGGTTCCTGACCCCTGCTTTAAAGGAAACCTACCATTTCAAATGGTAGGTGTAAGCTGTAAACACCGAGCACCAGCTCAGGGTGAGCTGGTGCCGGTGCTTAGTTTCGTTAGTGTTAAAACCGCGGTATCGCGGTTTTAACACTTTTTAAACTTTATAGCCTGCGGCATTTCCTATGTAGGCGCGCGCAGGATCGTGCGCACGCAGCGCCGAAGCAGTTTCTGCTATAAAGTTTAAAAAGTGTTAAAACCGCGATACCGCAGTTTTAACACTAACGAAACTAAGCACCGCCACCAGCTCACCCTGAGCTGGTGCTTGGTGTTTACAGCTTACACCTACCATTTGAAATGGTAGGTTTCCTTTAAGCTTTCTATGCCCTTGTTTTTAAGAACAGGCTTAAACAAACTATGCAAATGGACCTGAGAGGCTCCATTAACACCTATGAAGCCAGAAGCCCCTCAGGCTCATTTCCATAATTTTAAAAGCTTTTTTTTTGTTGTTGTAAAAAAAATAGGGCATAAGAAGCTAAAAGAAGAGCAGATCCTGCCAGTGTGCTTGGTTTACAATCCTTGCTCCTGGTGGTAGATATCGTTTTAATGTCCATAGTTCGCCAATACACTGAAGATTCGTTATCAGGGGCCCTTGATTTGTGCCGTGTTGATCTGGTTCCTTAGCATGGGGTGTGGATAAAAGAATCTGAAAGTCCAAGCAGTCTATGCTTCTGCTTTAGTCATTTAGTATCCCTGGAACATCTCTTTTTCTAGGAGTTGTCTTGTGTCTCTCATACCTCCCAGGACATCTTGATTCACCTTGCAGGGAGCAGTATACTTTGTACTCTGAGGTTTTACCAGGCCTGAATGCTGCTTTCCTTTTCTGGAGAATGTTACTATTCTTATGATCTGAGTGGGTTGCACAGGGACAGAATGTGTAATGGCACACAGATCTCTATGGGTACAATACTCAGTTCATCTGTTTCTATGGCCACTTGTGCAATAACTATACTGCTGCCGGCCTCCCTGCTGTAGGCTTTATGCTATTTATATGCAAAGTTGTGTGAAGCTGAACTGCATATTTTACCAGGCCTCTTTATTCATTCCATTGGCACATGCATTGCAAGTTTGGGACCGTCCCCTAAATTATTTTGCCTCCTCTTGATAAAAGGGGTAGCGGTCAGGTTGGTCTCCTCTCATTTTTGCTCCTTGGTGTTCTATAAAAGTTTCTCCTTGTGCAGTGTCTTGTGGAATTGGTCCATGCCTCATAAAAGGTAGGAAGAGGCTAATGACTGCAAGGCATTTTATGCAGAGAAACATAACCTGGCACCGTAAAGAGGAGTCTGTTTGGCCTTTTGCTATAGAGTCCTCTTATTATGATGCTTGTTCTGCTCTAGCACATGAAATGCCAAAATACATTTAAAGCACAACTGAGTTTTTTTTTTTGTTTTTTTTTTTTCCCAAACAATCACTAGCTCTTGGGATAAAGCACAACTTTGTTTTATTAATTTCATTACCTTTTGTCCACCAGTTTTATTTTCTGTGAAAATGTATCCTTCAGATGGATTCTAACTTCTGATGGAGAGAGGCTTGTGCGCCTCTGCAGGATAGGGAGGTTGTGTGATGCTCTTTGTGTGTAGCTAGCAGAATATCTGTCTGTGCAGAAGTATCTTGCAAAGACTGGTGAGGTATTTTTCTCCCATTCCCCATCAGTTCCTCCACTTTTCAGCAAATAACACCCCAGACACTATCTACACAGCAGGAAACCTGTTGACCCTTAGTATTCACACAGTACAGACTTTACACTTTGTGTAACTATTTCATATCTGAAAAGTTGTGAGCCTCTCAGAAGACCCTTTAGACAATCACCAAAAAACATCCCATGACCCAATGACCTTTCAAGAACAATTTGCATATGGTACACCAGTGAGATTTGATGCAGGGGCACTGGCAGTGCAGTGGTATGTATTGCAATTAGCACAATGGCATATGATACATATGTTGTTGGGATTCTCTATGGTCTGTGGGATGGTTTTCTTAATACTAATTGAGTTCTCCCGGTTGTGTGGTCCCCAGAGGTAAGTCCGTCTGGACTGGTCAAGGAACTTGTTCTTCCTAAATAAAGATGTGGGAAAACTTGATCAGGTTTGTACCATTTTAACTTCCTACTGAACTGAAAACGTCACGGTGCCCTATTCATTTTACAGTGGGTACAATTTTGTTATATTTGACCAAAATACTAGTTTAAATGAGCTGGCAGAGGGGCTCCAGACCCATTCTACACAGCCAAGGATCGGTACTGAAGCAGTAATGGGGGCATGAATAGGTGTGTGTTACTACTGCGGCATTATAATGTGCTTAATAGGTGCACAAAGATGGTATAATACTCCAGAAAGTTGCTTTTACAATTCTTCGGATACGCTTTGTTTTTAGGTAGGACGTTATCCACCAGGCCTGCCGTGGAATTTTAGGAATGCCGGCCGGTTCTCCACAAGCTCCTATTTAAACACTTTCCTGGAACGGTTTAACTATTTCACAGAGCGGATTGCAAAGCATATTATTCTCTGACAGTATTTTAAGAAAAAAAAATATCCTTTGATTTATAAATCCAGCATCTGGCTCTGCTGTGAGTGCAGTGGAAGCAATACAATACTATAGTAAAACAATGGTTTTGTTTTGTTACACTCTAGTGAAGTACAACTAGGGGAAGAAAAATTCTGTAACTATATGGTTTTGCTGCAGATTTTCGTTTTAAGCCCCTCAGGTAGGGAATTGCATGTACATTCTAGAATCGCCTCACATGTAGAATCTCACTCCAAACTCATTGGAAAACGAACAGTTATATTTTGGGAGAGAACCCTCAGGCTGAGAGGCTGCAGGGGGAGTATCTCTTTAGACATCTACATCTTGGGTTCTATAAGGATGTTTCTGGTGTCAGATTAAATCAGAACATAAAGCCTGAGGTGATCGGAAAGAAAATTCTATGAGCTACAGAAGCGGAGATATGGGCAGGTATATTCTTAGTTGGGAATACAGATAGAGACAGAATCTTGTGGTTCTGGGAGCTATAGAACCAAAGCCTTGATTCTCTTCTTTAATCTGATACCAGACATCAAAAGTGACATGCTCCCTCTAGCCTCTAACACTGACTCTTCTCTGCTCATTTTTACATGACTTTGGAGGAGATTTATTACAGGTAAACATGTGGTATTTCTAGAAAGGCCACATCTGAGGGGCATGCTTGTTTGTAAAATGTATTGTAATCTGAAAATTTAAATAAATCTTGATTTAAAAAAAAATAAATTAGAACTGCAGGATCTGCTCTTCTTATGCCCTGATTTTTTTTTAAGACAAAAAAGGCTTAAAATCACGCAAATAAGCCTGAGGGGCTCCAGGTTCCATATGAGTTAATGGCGCCTTGAGCCCCTCTGGCTCATTTACATAATATTTAAAGCCCTTTTTTTCTTACAAACAAGGGCATAAGAAGCTAAAATAAGAGCAGACCCTGCCAGAGGGGACCCACACCAGTATGTCAGTGTGCATGGTTTACAATCCATCTATTGATAGATGTTTGATTGTCGAAAACTGCACCACTTTAGATGGATCTTTGAAGCCTTAAGCACAGAAAACCCACCCCTTCAGGAGATGGTCTAATAAGTCTGGACCCTCTTCTAGAGCATTATAGTATTTTCTCCAGCCATACTATGGAACGGTCATATACTGTTAATGGCTATTATTTTGTAAACATTTTTAAAAACATACTGTGTAAATACTGTCTAAGAAGGTGACTATGAACAGATATATAAACACATATGTTGCAATTCCTTGATGACTGGCAAGCAGGTTATTAATTGGCTCCAAAGTTAATTTATTTGAACATTTGGCAAAGTTTTTAAAAGTGGTGAATTAAGGGGAAGCTTTTATGTGTAAAACTGCTGATCTATGAGTATTTTATAGATTGGAAATAACTGTCAGTACCACATACTGGACTCCAAAACCTACAATGAACTGAATAGAAATACAAAGGTTTACAAATTCTTTACCATAAAACTAGTATTTGCTCAGCTCCCACTGCTCTAACAGGTATTATGAATGTGACCGATATTAGAATTTTTTCTTTTTACGCCCAGTTTACATCTGGGTCTCTGCTTTCCGTTATGGAGGATTACAACGAAAATACAGCAGACCTCCTGTTCCTCATAGGGCTCCATTAATAGCAGAAAGAATTACCCGGCTTATGAGCTATTTTGTCCTCTCTAAATAACGGATGAACATGACTGAAGCTGCGGAATAGATGTGTGAACCTGGCCCCATTAAGTAACGCGGAACGGTTCCAGGGGGCTCATTTTATCCTTAATATTCTCCTGTTCCTTTTATTTGTGTGGTTATACAGGCAGTCCCCTACTTAAGGACCCCCGACTTACAGACAACCCATAGTTAGACGGACCCCTCTGCCCCCTGTGATGTCTGGTGAAGCTCTTTGGAAGCTTTACTATAGTCCCAGACTGCTTAAAAGTGTCTGTAATGAAGCTTTATTGATAATCCTTGGTCCCATTACAGCAAAAAATTTTGAAACTCCAACTGTCACTGGGGCAAAAAAAATAATAATTCTGGAACTACAATTTATAAAATATACAGTTTCGACTTGCATACAAATTCAACTTAAGAACAAACCTACGGACCCTATCTTGTACGTAACCCGGGGACTGCCTGTAATTATATCACTCATTTTTAGTTTTTTTATTTTAGAGCTAAAATATTTCACAGTACAGCATTGTGTGACAACACCCATTGTACATCCTACTAAACTTATTTTCACTTTCCAGATGTGAGAAATGGGAGGTAATGGCTTGTGCTTCCTCATAGGTGTTGAATGCACAGAAGGCAGGATACAAAGCTGCAATTGTATACAATGTCGACTCAGATGACCTTATCAGCATGGGATCCAATGATGGTGTGTACTGTATAAATACATAACAAATGCTTTCTGATATAGAGGTGATGGCTAAAATGGAATATCAATATCCTTCCATGAAAACCCCTTGTAAGCTTGTGTCGCTATTCTTTCCACTCTGGGGTCCATATGGCTAGGGTGGTGTCCAGATATACATCTGACACAGTTTTAATCCATTTTTTCTGGTGAACAGAAAAAAATTTACATATAAATTGAACATTTATAGCGATGAACTACAGCCAAGCATTTAAACTCTAACACTCAAGCCCCTTTTTAAGTAACGCCCTGAGAATCTACACATAGTATATAACGTGTGTTAGGTTTTGTCTCAGATTAAGCTGTAACCATTAAATTACATTTAACCTTCAATAGATGGCGGTCCACTACAAGATAGTAAATCGGTACTCAACCCTTTGTTAGCACTGGCACTTTTTTCAGTGTTTCGTTGAATGAATGTATTACATGTGAAATATCATGGCCTATTTAGATGGTTTCAAAAGTTATGATATTTGAGCGTTGAGCTAAAAGATGTTTTAAACCCATTTTAAAACCCACAAACCAATCTATTTTAAATATTTCATTCCATTTTTAATTCTTTTTCTGTTTTTAAGTTGACATACTCAAGAAAATTGACATTCCATCAGTCTTTATTGGAGAGGAGTCTGCAAAGATAATGCGGGATCAATTCACCTGGGATAAAGGGTAGGTGTGCCTTTTTGTCTCCAAAACCGGTCTCCTGCTTTCTCGCATTGGCAGATTCTTACATTCAGACTTGTAGACGCACAATGTTTACCAGAGAAGCTTTCTGTCTCAGTGTTTCTGCTGGATACACCAAACGTCAGTCCAGCAGCTCAACGTTTGCACTGGCAAAGTTACTCAAGAGCAACAAAACTAAGTACATTTGTCATACCCTATGTTCTAGGGACCTTTGGCTGCTGCCACGCTGGGAATAATGAGTGGGTTAGCTGCCACAAATGTGCCAGTGGATAACACACTGAGATAAATCGTACTGGCACAGTTGATCACGATATTGCTATATTCTGGATATCCATACTTTTGTAGGAAAAGATTTGATCACTTTGACTATATATTTAAATCCCTGCTCTTCGTGTGTTCTGAGTTGCTCCATGGACATCAATCTATGACTAATAGCTAGAGTTTAACACCTTTTTATATGACCTTTTTATGGAACTTGTTACAAACTGGCTGTATTTATATAATGCCGCATTGTTTAGTATACTGTAAATAATGTGACGTGGCTTCTCCGACATCTCTGTGTTTTTGCTTTTTGTTTCTCTGCTTAGTGCATACATAGAATTACAGCCTGATGGAAACCTGCCTCTGGAATACTACTTAATACCATTTCTAATCATTGTTGGGATTTGTCTGGTGCTGATTGTCATTTTTATGGTATGTAGCAGAGTCCACAATGTTCTTTATTTTAGCTTTGTCCTTAGTAACTCACAACGCTATATAAAAGGAGCTGACATACTGTACACTTGTTCACTAAATATATGCTGCATATTTGGAAAATCCTATTAAATGGAGACATGGTAAGAGTTATTTTGTTAAATTTTCATTGCAGACTTCAATGGTCACTGTTTGGAGTGAATTACTTTCTTAGTCATTTTTACTTTGACTCCTGGCATGCCCCCTCAATGCTTCCTCTAGGATCGGAGGAGGAGGGAGGAGAACAGTGAGTCTCCATCCACCAGCTGGAAGTTCACGGAGATCAAAGATGCAGGAAAATGCTGACCATCACATAATGACTAGAAGGTGTTACACCTTGGTGGCCCCATTGCCCTTTACCTGAAATAAGTAGAACATTCAGAAGTCCTAGCCAAAATCTACAGATATGTAGACAAAAAACATATTCTGTCCTTCTTGGAAACTAGATATTATCTAGATGCTTAGGTTGTGGTTCAAGGTTGGATAGATATGCAAATAAAATAATACAATATACGGTATGTCTCCCATGATTTAAAAAAAAAAGCGCTATGGAATATGATGGTGATGTATAAAGATTATTACTATAATTTCCCCAGCACCACGACGGCACCAACCAGAGAGGGATCCGCCCCCAGGGACAGGAAACCTGAGCTTAAAAACCGCGCTCCTCCTATCCTGCCTCAGTGGTTTCCTGTCCCTGGAAGGGACCTGAGCTTCTCTGGTTTGTTATTTTAGAACCGCTGGTTGGCGGTTCAGGTATCACTTACCAGCGGAGGCCTCCATCCAGGGAGTTGCACCCGTGGTCGGCCGACTTCTCCCGCCTCTAGGACCAGGCGCGCGCACGCAGAGCGCCTTTTAAACCCGGTCCGGCGCATGGCAGAGAGCGCGACCGGAAGTAAGAAGTACTTCCGGTTTGCGGGGCCGTGTTTCCCTGACACGCCGCCAAGATCCAGGAGGAGCCCAGGGACTGTAGTACTCCTCCTTGGGTGAGTCTTTTATTATACCAAGTAGTGTTTTACTGTTTCTTGGGACTCTTCTGGAGTGGAAAAACTCAAGAGTCAAGGCGGTACCGGAAGGGGGGGGCGGAGCCTATTTTTTATAAAAAGACCGGGCTTTCAGGTGAATGGCGCTCTAACACTCTTTCAGTATGGCAGAAAGACGTGATGCTCCTGAGCCCTTGAGGACCCCGACTCCGGTAATTCAGGGTGGTGAGTGTTCTTGGGGATTTCTTTTCTGTGGTTTTCTGACACTAATGCCAATTTTCTAAAAAACTACTTTTTAGGGAGAAGAGGTCCCCAAAAAAGCTACCAAAAAAAAAAAACCATCACAGGGATTGTAAAATCTGTAGTCGAAAGTTGCCTACAAACTATGAAAAAAGTACTTGCTCTGCATGCATTGCAAAGATTATGGCAGTAGAGTCTTCTTCTTGGCTGGAATCTTTGCGGTCTGTCATTAGAGAAGAAGTGCAGGTGTCAGTTAAAAATATCATTGACCAACAACCTACCTTTATAGGAAAAGACCTTCCGGGACCCTCCTCAGCTACTCCCATGGAAACATTATCCGTATCAGGGGAGGAGGGAGAAAAGGGGGATGACTCTTCAGTCTCAGAAGAGGAACTGTCGGGACGTCCTTTATTTTTAGCGGAAGATACTGAAGGGCTATTGAGGATGGTTAGATCCTCCATGGATATAGAGGAGAAAAAACCTCATAAATCAGTACAAGACATAATGTTTGAGGGGCTGACGGAAAGGAAAAGGCGTACCTTTCCAATCCACGATACCATACGTTCCCTGATCACTAAAGAATGGCAAAACCCCGATAAAAAATCCTATATCCCTAGGGCAATTAAGAGAAAATACCCCTTTGAGGAAAACGCTACGTCCACCTGGGGCCTTCCACCAAAAGTGGATGCTTCTATTATTAAAATCTCCCGTGGCGCCTCTTTACCCTTTGAGGATATTAATGCTCTAAAAGACCCCATGGATAGAAAAGCAGAGGGTTTTCTCAAGAAATCATGGGAGTATGCGACCACTTCCTTCAGACCAGCAGTAGCGGCAACCTGTGTGGCTCGCTCACTCCTGTTATGGTTAGACCAGCTTGGGGGGGATATCCAGAACAAAGTCCCTAGAGAATCCCTAAAAACCTCAATAGCAGGTATTCAAAAAGGGGCGGCTCTACTGGCCGATGCTTTGGTAGATATATTAAGACTTTCAGCTAGATCAGCAGCCTTGTCTAACTCAGCCAGAAGGGCGTTATGGTTAAAAAATTGGTCAGGGGATATAGCCTCTAGAGGTAAACTATGCGGCATCCCCTGTGACGGTAATTTTTTATTTGGTCCCATCTTGGACGATTTGTTGGAAAAAGCAGGTGACAAAAAGAAAGGGTTTCCTATTACCTCTACTCCTAATAAACCTAGATCCTTTCGGTCCTTTCGTAGATCAAGGTACCAAAGGAGGGATAGAGAGAACAGACCAGGTCCATCCAGACCCACTCAGCCAACTAGGGGTTACTTGTTCGGCCAACAGCATACGCAGTCTAGGCAGGCCACTTCCCGGCCACAATGACGCGAGGCCCCAGGTGGGGGGAAGATTATCCCACTTCCTCCCCGCCTGGGAACACATTTTCATGCAGTCAGTGGATTCTCAGTTCCATATCTCGGGGGATAAAACTGGACTTCAAGAACTTTCCTCCTCAGAAATTCAGGATAACAAGAGTTCCATCGGGAGAGAAAGGCAACATGATGGCGGAAGTGACCGAATTACTCTCCAAAAAGGTACTGTGCCCAGTCCCAATAGAGGAAGAACGACTAGGGTTCTACTCAACTCTATTCTGGGTAGAAAAACCAAGTGGCGCCTTAAGAACTATTATAAATCTGAAAGAGTTAAACAGTTTCTTACAGGTACCAAGCTTCAAAATGGAAACGCTAAAGTCAGCGGTAAATCTGCTATATCCGGGATGTTTTATGGCGTCAATCGACCTTACAGACGCCTATTACCATGTACCTATTCACCCGGATTATCAGAAGTACCTAAGGTTTGCGATTCAGTTAGGTCAAAAAATAGGACATTTCCAATACAGAGCCCTCCCTTTTGGTATTGCCATTGCACCAAGGGTTTTTACAAAAATTATTTCAGAAATGTCAGCCTTCATCAGACTAGATCAGGGGCTTTTCATACCTTACCTAGACGATTTTCTTCTGGTGGGGCCTTCAAAAGAAGCAGTAGAAGAACAAGTAATCAGAGTTCGGAAAATTCTAGATTCTCTGGGATGGCTAGTCAACATAGAAAAATCAGAAATAGTCCCGTCCCAACAGAAGCTCTTTCTGGGGGTTCTCCTAGACTCAAATTACCAAAAGACCTTTCTCCCCCGGGAAAAACAGGGAAGAATAAGAGAAAGTATAATAAATATAAAAAGGTCCTCACGTACAACCATCAGGAAAGGTATGTCCCTGCTAGGGAGTCTAGTGGCCACCATTCCCGCAGTTCCCTGGGCTCAATTTCACATAAGAACCTTACAGTATTTTCTTCTGCAAGTTTGGGACAAAAATCCTTCTTCCTTAGACAAAGAGATACATATACCAGAGTTAGTAAAGGAATCTCTAAATTGGTGGTTGGATCGTATAAATTTAGAGAAAGGTCTCCCCTGGGTTTCAAGTCCAGAAAGAATCATTACAACAGACGCAAGCCCATGGGGTTGGGGTGCACACTTGGAAGGCAGAATATTTCAGGGCCAGTGGAGCACCCAGGAAGCAATCCTCTCATCAAACGGCAAAGAACTACGAGCCATTTTAAAGGGGCTGGAAGCAGCTCTACCTTTCTTGAGGGACAAAAACATTGTAGTAAGATCAGACAATACCTCGGCAGTAGCCTATATAAACAAGCAAGGGGGTACAAGGGGTCCACACCTCATGCAGATAGCCTCTCAGATTTTTCAGCTGGCAGAGTCACACCTAGCGTCACTGAAGGCAGTATACATAAAAGGGGCAGAAAATACCCAAGCAGACTTCTTAAGCCGCAACATCATCCGTCAGGGAGAATGGGTTCTCAATGGGAAAATCTTCAACCTGATAACCAAAAGGTGGGGGGTCCCAGAAATAGACCTTTTTGCCAACAGAGAAAATCGAAGGGTAAAACATTTTTTCTCCATAGATTACAGGGATCATCCATTAGCAATAGATGCCTTCTCCCAAAATTGGGGAGACCATCGCCTGTTATACGCTTTTCCCCCCATGATCCTGATTCCCAGAATTCTGGGGAAGATAAAGCGGGAAAAGGCAAAAGTCATCCTCATCGCCCCCTTTTGGCCTCGCTGTGCTTGGTTTTCAAGTCTGAGAGACATGTCAATAGCGGACCCATGGGTTCTGCCAGAATGGAAAGACTTGTTATACCAGGGCCCTATTTATCATCCAGAAGTGAGGGGGCTTCATCTTACGGCATGGCTATTGAGAGGTTGATTCTTGAGAAAAAGGGTCTGTCAGGTCAAGTCATTTCGACCCTCCAAAAAAGTAGAAAGCCCATCACTTACAGGATTTATTTAAGAACTTGGAAGGCTTTCTTTAGGTTTATGGGTCAGAGACCAATTGATATGTATAATCCAGATTTTAGTAACATTCTGGGGTTTTTACAACTAGGCCTAGAAAAGGGTCTGAAACCATCCACACTGAAAGTCCAGGTGTCGGCCCTTGCAGCTCTGTTCGACCAGGATGTGGCCAACCATCCTTGGGTGGCTAGATTTATTAAGGCTTCCATAAGACTTTGCCCTACCACTAGGTCAAGCTTTCCGCCCTGGGATTTATCCTTAGTATTAAAGGCACTGTCAGGTCCCCCTTTTGAACCTTTAGAAAATCTCTCTCTAAAACTACTTACCTTTAAGGTTGTATTTTTAGTAGCCATTACCTCTGCTAGGAGGGTAAGTGAGATTGCTGCACTATCCCGTAGGCCTCCATACTTTACTTTATTTCCCGATAAGATTGTATTAAGACCTGACCCCAAGTTCCTTCCGAAGGTAGTCTCGGACTTCCATAGGTCTCAGGATATAGTTCTGCCCTCCTTTTGCTCAGAACCTAAGTCAGATAAGGAAAAGTCCTTCCATAATCTGGATGTCAGGCGTAGTGTACTTCAATATTTGGAAAGTTCAGAATTGTTCCGTAGGACAGATAGTCTGTTTGTTCTCTTTTCAGGGAAGAACAAGGGGACAAATGCATCATCAACGACTATCGCTAGATGGATCAGGGCTACCATCCAGTTAGCTTATGAAGTAGCCGAAAGATCTATTCCAGAAAATATTCATGCCCACTCCACCAGAGCTCTGGCAACATCATGGGCAGAGTTCAGACATGCCTCATTAGAACAAATATGTCAAGCTGCATGTTGGTCTACCCCCCACATCTTCTTTAAACACTATAGGTTGGATGTGGCGGGTTCTCTCGACCTTTCCTTCGGGAGGAAGGTTCTCTCCTCTATTATCCCTCCCTAAAGTTTTCTTCTCTGAAAATCTCTCTGGTTGGTGCCGTTGTGGTGCTGGGGAAAACAGAAGTTACTTACCGGTAATGATGTTTCCTCGTACCACGACGGCACCTGGTATATTCCCACCCGGGTGTTGTTCTTACTTTTTCTTGGTGTCGGTCAATTGGGTGTCGCAAAAAAAAAAAATAAATATATAGATATATGTATGTATATGTATAATTTTCATATACATATGTGTATATGCCCACATACTACACATGCATGGAAAATTTTTTCTGATGTATTAACGATGAATCTCTTCCAAGTCTCTGTAACCCACTGAGGCAGGATAGGAGGAGCGCGGTTTTTAAGCTCAGGTTTCCTGTCCCTGGGGGCGGATCCCTCTCTGGTTGGTGCCGTCGTGGTACGAGGAAACATCATTACCGGTAAGTAACTTCTGTTTTTTTTTTTTTTTTTTATTGGCTAGAATCTACGTTGTAGCTATTTTTTGTAAAAGACTACTAATACAATAAAGCCTATAAAGAAGTTACATTACAAGACTAATACCATCTATCTGCGTTTGATTTATATAAACTTAGATCACCAAATTCGTGCAAGATCGACACAGAGCAAGAAGAAACCGACTGCGCAAAGACCAGCTGAAAAAACTTCCGATTCATAAATTTAAGAAAGGTAAGATAATGAGGAGATATAACTATTCAGCTCTTTAGGGTTTGGGTATAAATTATCTGAATTGCTGCACTTTAAAGGACACCTGTCAATTAGGTCTGTGTCACTAGCCCTGTCTGCACTACCTGTTGGAGCAGCTCACAAGGATCCATCGCAGCCTTTATCTAGTCAATTCATACATTAATCATTGTAAAATCTTCTTAATTATGTAAATTAGGCTGGTCACATGGTCAGAGGCAGTGATGTCACCCGTTACCCCTCTCCTCCCCCTGCTCATGTCTGTGTGTAATGTATAGTAAAGACACAGCTAGTGTCTGTGCTTTACCTGCTGACATGCTGCATCCTCCCATGCACATGTGTGAGACACAGACATCAGCTACACAAGTACCTGACATGTTCTGCTATACACATGGCTGCCTGGAGCTGTTGTATCTCTCCTATACACACACAGGCTGCAGGGGGCGCCAGCACCAGGAAGCACATGGAAGAGCCATTACACAATTATACCTCACATCATTATACAGGCTGTCAGTCATGTATATAGGAGTATCTCATACACACAGGCTGCAGGGTCCGCCAACACCAGGAAGCACATGGAGGAGCCATTACACCATTATACCTCACACCATTATACAGACTATCAGTCAAGCACTGGGGGTGTGACTATGCCTCCCACTCATGAATAAGCTGGACAGCTTGAATATAATAATGCTTCATTGGACATCTCACAGGTCATTTGCATACAGCTTTAGGACCTCATTGCTTAAGTTTACAGGCATGTAGAGAGACAATGCAGAGATAGAGGCAATGCTTTCTAATGGCAGTTTATGAAAATATATTTAGGTTAGGGGGGTTATTTTGCATGACGGGTTCTCTTTAACCGCTTTTTCCTGGCCACTCCCATGGGACTAGGGACACAGCTCTATATACAGAATGGTAAACTTTGATCCAACTTTTTTTTTTATGTAAAAGACAGTTTTACTATAAAAAAAACTTTGGCAGTGTGTACACTATTCTCTGTTTGGACATGAGGGAGCCAGAACATGTGCTCTTGATGACAGGTTCCCTTTAAACGCACTGTTTCATGGAATAGTTTATACAAAAAATAAATTCCATGGAAGGGTGAAGGTGGCGTTCATGTTGGTCAATTTATGTTGTCGTGTTTGAAATGTGACTGCAGCACACCCACAGACATGACCAAAATGTCACCCAGCTTAAATGTCACATTCATTAAGTGATGCAGCTGGTAAAGCTACACCAAAAAGTAGCAGTTTCACAAAAACGACCACAAATGACTCCAGTCTTCATAAATTGGCCCCTCTTTATGTTGAGCAGCTTGTTGTCTTACATTTCTGACTTGCCTTCTACATTGTGTAGCTCCACTATATACAGTGTTAGTTGTAGGGAGAAGTGGAAAGGTTCAGCTGCGTCTCCTTGTACGGTAAAGTTTATGTAATGTTTCCAAATGCTGAGCAGCTTAAAGATGTGTAAATATTTAGATGCTACAAGAATTTGCGTTCAACATCTGTAATGAATCAGGAACCTGGAAGAAAGACAACTTAGTCCTGTGCGCTCGGCTATATTTAGCTCCGTGTCCTATGAGCATCACTTTTTCTTTTATTTTTGGTAACTCCTTTTAATGCTGCAGATTCCCTTTCATCTTGCAGGTGATGAGTATGATGTGTGTGCAGTTTGCCTAGATGAGTATGAAGAAGGAGATAAGCTGCGAGTATTGCCGTGTTCACATGGTAAGGAAGTTGTTTGGGGGGGGGGGGGCCCATGGGGCTGGCTATATGGTTTGGGGGGGGCCCATGGGGCTGGCTATATGGGGGGAGGGGGGGTCATGGGCCTGGCTGGCTATATGTGGGAGGGGGTATGGAGGCTGAGTGGCTATATGCCCGGGGGGGGAAATATAAAAAAATATATAAATATATATTTTAAAAAAAACTAAAAATTCGAATTGCCCCCCCTTTCCCTAGAAGTCATATAAATATACAGTAAAATAACAGTAAAAATCATAAACACAATAGGTATTGCCGAGTCCGAAAATGCCCGAACTATCAAAATATAATAGTTTTTTCACTGTATTTAATCCCGTGACGGAAAATAGTGCCCAAAGTCGCAAATGGTATCAATAAAGTGATCAAAAGGTCGTACAGTCCTAAAAATAGAAGCATTAAAAACGTCATCAAAATTTACAAAAAATGACACCACCCACAGCTCTGTACAAGTATGAAAAAATTATTAGTGCCAGAAGCCTTTTGTACAGGTGTAAATGTATGAAAACATTGCAAAACCTATACAAATTTGGTATCCCCGTGATCGTACTGACCCAAAGAATGAAGTAGACATGTCAGTTAGGGCACACAGTGAAAGCCGTAAAATCCAAGCC
Source organism: Engystomops pustulosus (assembly GCF_040894005.1). Classification (NCBI taxonomy): domain Eukaryota; kingdom Metazoa; phylum Chordata; class Amphibia; order Anura; family Leptodactylidae; genus Engystomops; species Engystomops pustulosus. The sequence continues at coordinate 173,159,480 of NC_092413.1, read as the reverse complement.
CACAAGAAATGGTTCAAATGTTATTTTTCATTTTCACAGCATTCAGAATTTTTTTCCCGCTTCCCTGTATGCGGCATAGAATATTAAATTACCATTACTATGAAGTGCAAATTGTCACGCAGAAAACAGCTCTTTACATGACTCAAAAACAAAATAGGGCCTGGTCCTTAAGGGGTGAAGGAAGGTTGATGACATAAGCACAGCACACTTTTTCCTTTTATTTTAAGTTACAAAAATTTGCACATTTTATTTGGGTTACGTCTCAAAAATTGATTCTTTTTGGTTTTGCTTTTTAAAACGAGTAAATGTTCGGGGGGGGGGGGGTATGAATACTTTTGCAAGTCTCTGTTGCATTGTGGATTAAAAAATATAGCCAATAAATTACTTGTTATCCTTTTTGTAAACTTTTATCGCTCATGGAAATAATTTCACACAATTTGTAAAGATGTCTAATCCATTTTCCCTTCTCAGCCTATCACTGCAAATGTGTTGACCCCTGGTTAACAAAAACAAAGAAAACCTGTCCTGTCTGCAAGCAAAAGGTCATCCCATCTCAAGGAGATTCTGATTCCGATTCGGACAGCAGCCAAGAAGATAATGATGTCTCCGAAAACACTCCGCTGCTACGGCCCGTCCCATCTGCCAGCACACAGTCATTTGGGGCGATGTCTGAATCGCGCTCACAGCAGAGTATAGTGGAGTCTTCTGATGACGATGACGATGATGATGAAGACGATGACGCGTGTGACGATGATGCAGATGACAGTGACAGCAGCGATGAGGAGCACAATACTGGAACAGTGGTGGTGCATCTGCAGCACAACCTGGAAGGAGACGCTCGGGAAAGGAACACTGTTTGATTATTATATGGCGTCACATGTGAAGTGGTTGCTGCATTTGATGCTACGTAATATTCTTGTAGGTTTTCATCAAGAAGGGCTTTAGCGAGGAGCCAAATTCTGCCTACTGTTAGGTCTTGGAGGCAAATTAAAAAAATATATAAATGTACAGAATATTTGAGAAAAGCTGCTAGGTAATGAATGCTTTAGTACTAGTACTGGGCACTAGTGACAAGACGTGGACACGACCAATCCGTATCTGCATGCGTTTTATCTTCTCTGCACTGGGACATGTCACGGGCTCCCAAGCACAGACTAGAGGTGCTGCATTTCAATGTATACGCTTTGCTATGCACAATGGACATCCTTTTAAAGACTTCTTTATACTAGGTATCCAGAGGGGGTACGCATGGCATACTATTATGGAAGTGACCAATGTGGCTAAGACGCCATCTTCTAGCTCAACTGCGGCTTTACAATGTAGATTGTCACCAATACAATAAATGGGTCAGCCGATATTTTAATTATTTATTATGCAGCCCAGTTATTTGCTGCTGCAGCGACACAGACAGTTAGTGCTTATAATAACATAAAAAATTTTGTTTAATAGAAAAAAAATCTCTCCGGAAGAGAAAAGTATATTTTATGGTTTTCAACTTTGTATAATTTCTCTGGATTTATGCACTTTCGGGCAGAAGCTTCTATTCACAAATTTATCCACTGTATTATGAAGATTATATTCATGTAGAAAGTCAATATACTTGTGTAAACTTCAACGTTTTTATATCACATTATGTCAGGTCTCAAAATAAAAGCTAGATTTCCCACCTGATGGCAAGTGGTTTATCTTCTGCTCTTTCAATTCAGGCTATTTTTATAAGTAACCTTATTAGTAAAAATGCTGCTGAAGGTTTAGATGCAAGTCCCTCCTTTTTATAGTCTCAATTTCCCAAGGGGAAACTTATGGCTTTGGCTAAGTAAAAAAAATATATAATATATATATATATATATATATATTGTGCAGTTTACCAATAAAGTTACCATGTTTTTCGGACCAAAGGACACACTTTTAGCAGGAAAACTTAGTCTTATAGTCCAAAGGTCGGGGCATCCAGTACACCCTCCTGACCACTGTCCTGGAGAATGGGTGAAGTGCTGACAAAGCATTTTACTCGATCTTTGCTTGTCCTGACATGACTATTTCTAGAGTTATTTCAGAAGCACTTAAATGATCTTGTGCTTCTTGCATCATTGCAATGTCCATAAACTTTTTCATGTGGCCAGAGATGATGACGTGACTGGGACTGGATATGAAATGTGTGTGTGTATGTAGCAGTGTGTGTGTGCGCTCAACATGGAATTTTAAAATTTGGCATCAAATATATTTCCTTTTCATTGTAGTGAGATTCTATTTAAAATGACACTAGAACTGTTTTTAGGTGCCACAGCTCAGAACATATCTCTGTAGGCCGCATGGAGGAGGATTATGACTAGGAGGGAGCTGATGGATGTATTGTGCTACAAGCCGCTACATTGGCAAGAAAAGCACATATAAGGAAAGTTTAATTGCTAGATATGAGAAATTGGGCCTAATGTTTGTAAAGGCAATAGTCACAACACATTTTCAATAGAATTCATTATATGGAGAATTATGATCTGAAAAAAAAAATTGTTCAAGGAAAAATGTGTGCAATGAATAATGGAAAAAAGACAAGAATACACTGAAAATAAGCCCTATTTTTTATAAGACTCCATCTTAATTTCAGAGAGACGGTAGCTATAGGTGTCTGCAACAACCGCCAATGACGTAGAAAGACTTGATCGATTCTAAATTAATTCTTGGTCAATGCGCTGGATGTGCTGTGCATGTACAATGAAATAGGGTTTCATGCACTCAGCTTCGTATGTACATGAGCAACTGAAGAAAAAAATTAATGAAGATTAAAGAAAGGGACAGTGTTGGCCAAGACCACTCTAAATGCTCCCTTTTGCTTCTCTGAAAAACTGGAAAAAAAAATTATATATCCATCTATGTAAAGTAGTCACTATTGGAAGATCTAAGAACATGATGTAGCAGCAAAGGAAACTTGTCCCTCTGGTTTTGTATGCAGCAATTTAATTTTAGAATTAAAGACCTTTTTATTGTGTGTAGAGTGAATACAGCAGCTGCTGAGCGCTTGCACACACTTGAGAAATGAACCACCTTGTTAAGTCAGTGGCATCTGCTGATGTATTGTACCTCCGCACATTCTAGCACTATGGTGCCTTTCACAGAAAAAAGGGAGGCTTTTGTGCCCCGCTACCCAACCACTGCCTGGAACAACTATAGGATTTGCTGCCTTTGGTTCTAAGAATATACTGCAAATGTATTATGTAAATGACATAATGTTACAGAGTAAACCACTTAAAGAGGACCTGTCACCTAAATTTTTGGCACTAGGCGCTGCTTACTAAAGTAAGCAGCGCCTAGTGCTTTATCAAACGCCGCAGTGCTAGAGTGAAACCTCCGGTAATGCTATCAAACACTGCGGCGGGGTACAGTGTAATCATCGGACAGCTTGCAAAGCTGTCGGATGTATTCATGAGGGGGCGGTCCGAGGCGCTGTCTCTTCCCCGGTCCGCCCCGCTCGCTCCATAGGCCGGCAGTGACTGCCTCGCGCTAGGCGGCAGTCACCGCCCCTAGCCACGCCCCAACTCTGCCCCCTCATGAATACGTCGGACAGCTTTGCGAGCTGTCCAACAATTACATTGTACCCTGCCGCAGTGTTTGTTAGCCTTACCGGAGGTTTCAGGTAACGCTATCACTAACACTGCGGCGTTTGATCAAGCACTAGGAGCTGCTTACTTTAGTGCCGATAAATTGGGTGACAGGTCCTCTTTAAAGTGAAACCAAGCCGCCATAAAGAACACTGCATAGGCCTGTTGCTATGGACTCCTAAAACATCTGGCTTTTAAGGTGTCGGACCTGAATGTGCTTTTATGTGCATTGGGTTTTGGTTGAGCCAGTGGTGGTTTTCTTTGCAGTCTGGATATGATATACATTTAATGTATAGAGCCTAGGATAGGGGTGTCTGATAGGACAAACCCCTTCACCCAGGAAAAAGTCTCCTCTTTACTTATGACTCCCAGAAATCTTTTATTTTTATTTTTTTTTTACTTATGGGTATATGACTGAGATTTAACACAAATTTGAAAATTCTAGAAAGGACTTGACGGAACCTGAAACCACTGGACTCGATATACATTCCTAGATTATTCCAATGATAAGAGGTTTGGTCCAGGAAATCTCACACGAAACAGGTTCCTCAGATAGAACACACTAGTGGGCAATGTCCTTTTACATATACACACAAATTATCTGAGTAGGAATTACATAGAACACATCCTTATGTTTTGTCTATTAAGGCCCCTTTCATGCAAACGTATGAAAACAACTGTAAGCTACCCGTACCATACTATTTTCATACAGGTAACATATGCCCCATAAATGTCAATGGGCAATACGCACATCCAGTTCCATGGCCGTATTTTCCACCTTACTGTACTGTGAGTGAGACAGTAAAAACAAATGTAGAGTAAAAAAAAATGACAGAAGTCTATGGGAACATTTAAAGTGTAACTTTACTATTTTACCAAATTATTATATTTGATTCTCCTTTAAAAACAAACAGAATGATGCCTACTTTGTGCTGCTCGTCCTTTTTCTTTCTACAGTTATGGCATTTTCTGAATGTGTTTAACAAAATTCTAATGTCTCAGTCTATGCCCTCAAGCTGAGTCCCATTAGCTTCCCCACAGATTCCATGATGCCTTGTGTTTTCTCAGGGTGCATTCACACGATGGGTTGCGTCGCATTGTGCTTTGCGTTTTTGACGCATTCCGCTGGCTTCAGCCTTGATTACATGCTAAGGTTACATTGCGTTTCCAATGCATCTGCTAAAACGCAATGTGACCATATCATGTTACAGGCGGTCCCCTACTTAAGGACACCCGACTTACAGACAACCCATAGTTACAGACAGACCCCTCTGCCCACTGTGACCTCTGGTGAAGCTCTCTGGATGCTTTACTATAGTCCCAGACTGCAATGATCAGCTGTAAGATGTCTGTAATGAAGCTTTATTGATAATTCTTGGTCCAATTACACCAAAAATTTTGAAACTCCAATTGTCACTGGGGCAAAAGAAAAAAAAATTGTCTAGAACTTCCATTATAAAATATACAGTTTCGACTTACATACAAATTCAACTTAAGAACAAACCTCCAGACCCTATCTTGTATGTAACCCGGGGACTGCCTGTATTAAGGCTGAAGCCAGTGGAATGCATCAAAAACGCAACACACAATGCGATGCAAAGCATCGTGTGAATGCGCTCTCAAAGTCATTTAGCATTAAATCCATTTAGTTCCCCTCAAGTAAATCCACTGAACACTGCACAGTGAACATGAAGAATGCATATGGTGACAGCCTGACATCTTCCATCACATGGAGGAGCAGGGAACATGTAATACGTGGAAGAAATTATAAGTAACCTAGTTACATAAAGTCTAAACCCCAAGTGCTCACACGGCACAGGCTAAATAGCTTCTCTGCACAGTGCACAAAGTGCTGACTGCAAGGTGGGGGAAGGGAGCAGCATGAGGATAGAGACAAGGAAAGTTCTGTAGAATCACAAACTGGGATGGAGGGACTGATAGGTAACAGGGGAGATCTTATACCTCGCTATTCAGTACAGGAGACATCTGTATCCACTGTCTTGAACGCATTCCTCTCTGCTTCATACACAGAGAGAGCTGTCACATGACCTCCTCCTCTGTGATCAGGGAGCAGCAGCCCCTCCACTCCCATGAAACCATCAGATAAACAAATATACAGACTCCAGGGGTTATCAGCACAGGGAGAGGAAGCAGCTCCTACAGCAAAGAGGTAATCTGAGGGGGGATAGCAAAGAAACTGCTGGATTTAGGTAACAAAGATAATAGGCAAACTTGTTTAACATCCCAAGAGCTATTGATTTGTGGGGAAAAAATAAATTGTTTCTCTTGAAAATACAGTTGTGCACCATATGCTTCCATATATACACGTAGTATCCAGGGAGACCAGAACCAGTAGGAGGTGCACTCTGTCAGCCATCCATCATTTACCAACACACTGTATTTTATATGGTTACTAGCTGTAGCTTCCGGCATTGCCTAAGATAGTAAATAGCTACAACAAAATAGAACGGGTTAACAAAAAATATTTTATATGCATCTATAGACTGTCTCAAACAGTCACTGACTTTGTCACTGTCATCTGTCACTGACTTTCCTTTTTTTTTTATAAACTTTTTTTTTTTTTTTTTTTTTTTACCCTCGCTGGCACTCTCATTCCATTCAGAAGTGTCTAAGACCAGAACTGCTCTAGTTGCGCATGGCAACCAATCAGAGCTCGTTTAATTTTTGCGCAGCTGTTCATAAAATAACAGCTGATCTCTGATTGGTTTCCATGGGCAACTGGAACAGTTTTACCTCATTTCTGATAAATCACCCCCTATCTCTGTCTCTATCCATCTTGCCTCACACATAAGTGTCTTATACTCACTGCCTATTGTAACCAATCACAGCTCAGAGCTCATATTAATGACCTGTGGCAGAACAGCAACCAATCATGGCGCAGCTTCTAACTGCCGAGGCAGCAGACAATGGCTCCTTTATATGGTGGGTAATAAGTGGATTTTGTAAAGTGTGGGGTAAAAATTTCTGCTCAATACCTGGTCTATAATGTTCCCTTAGACACAGGCAATAACTGTGCAACATTTGGAGATTGTAAACGGGACGGTACAGATTCCTTTAGCGGACATACATACATGCACACACAACCACATACATCCAGCTTTATATATTACTAGCTATAGCTCCCGGTGTTGCCCAGGATAGTAAATAACTGCTCTTAGCTAAACCAAAATAGAAATAAAAATATTTTATCTGTAACTGTATGTCAGTCCCTATCACAGCCTGTTATTCAGTCCGTCACAGCTTGTATCAGTCCCTGTCACAGCCTGTCTGTCATTCCATTTTACAGCCTGTCAGTCGGTCCCTGTCACTGCTTGTCTGTCAGTCCCTGTCCCTATCCATATTACCTCACACATAAGCGTCTTATGTTCATTGTCTATAGTAACCAATCAAAGCTCAGAGCTCATATTAATGACCTGAGGCAGAACAGCAACCAATCACGACTCAGCTTCCAACTGCCACAGCAGCAGCAGACAATGGCTCCTGTATATGGGTTTTAGAAAGCGTGGGGTGAAAATGTTGGCTCAAAAACTGGTCTAAGACGTTCTCAGAGTCACAGAGAGTGGCTGTGCAAAATTTGGTGACTGTAAACGTGATGGTGCAGATTCCTTTAGCGGACATACATACATTGACACCCGTCCCATGACCAGTGATGGTACAATGTGATCTTGGTCAGTGTCTTTTGTAAAGGCTTAGTTCATATCTCCATTTGGTATTCAATTATTTCCTTTAATTATTGTGAACCAACCAGAACAGGTACAAGTCTTTCCAGTAACTATACAGAGTTGTGGTATAATGGAATGACTTGTTCTGCGTGTTCCACCACTTATGGTTTTCGATCAGAAATTACTAATAAATAACTGAAGACCTAACAGATATGTGACCTGACCCTTGGTAACAATGCATTTACGTTCAGATTTATTATGCGTCATGTCTCCCGGACGATAAATACATTTTACAACATACTGATAATCTCCCAATCCCATTCACTGACTGGCAGAATCATTTCCCCTTATATTTAGAGCCTTTTTTCATATTTGCTCTTTTCCAGCATACAGTGAATATTTCCCATATAAGCGATGTCTGTGCTGCTTACAATCTATTTTTGGAAAAAAAAGTCAATTTCCCAAAAGCATTAAATAAAGTCATCATTAAACCACCTAAATGCAAAAAAAAAAAAAAAAAAAAAAAAAAAAAGTCAAATGTACCATTTGGTACAAAACCGCCCGGCTGTGCTTTTGTCAAGCCCAGAACTTGATCAAGCTAAATATAGCAACCACATACTGCTTATCCGGAAGGGAAGGATGCCTTGATCTGCAATTCTTCGAGGTCACATATGACAAAAGCAGAACATAACTACATTATATTCATCATGCTAATGCAAAGAAATGATTCTAATTTGTTTAAACTATAATTTTCTGCTTGTAAGGTCATTAATACTGGAAAACCTAATTGAAATAACCTGGTATAAAATATGGAGCACAAAAACACAGCCCTAGGCAATGCTTATTATCTACCTGACAATCTCTAACATGTACAAAGACTTCATGGCCCAGAACTCGGCACCAAAGCCACATGCATCACAAGTGGAGACTGGCGTGTAGAAAACCTCAATAATTCTGTATGATTCTTCACAAATGAGCCGGCTCTTTCATCTGACGACGGGAGTCTGCTCCCTATAGTGAGTTGATGGCTCACTAAACTCCGCCCTTGATCGGTTAACCACGCCCCCTTTAACCTGATAAAATCAGATTAAAGGACATCTAACATCAGATTACCTGATGTTAGATGAATATTACGTCCAGTCCCTGTGTGTCCCAAACTTCATTTCTTATACCTTTGCATGGCTGTATTTCTGTAAAATATAAGTTTAGAAGCAAATTAGCCTGTGGTGCTCTCAAAACGGGGCTAGTATTATATCACGGCAGAGCACCACAGGCTAATTAGCAAATCTTATATATTTATTTTTTACAGAAATGCAGCCATGCAAATATATAAAAAATAAAGCTTGGGACACACAGGGATGTATGTAATAGTCATCTACCTTTAGGTAATCTGATGGTAGATGTCCTCTAAAAGTGGTGTGGAGAGTGTAGACTGATGCTCCCTTTTATACATTTAGGGCGCTGTTCAGGGGCCAGGAGAGTCGGCCTAATGATCCAGCTCACTAAGAAGAGCTGGACTCCCTTTCTCATTTAAGGCTATCTGCATACGTTGCAGAATTTACCCCAAAGCCACTCCACAAGCTTCAGAAATCATCTGTCGTCTGATGCACTTTATGCCACGATTGTGCTGTGGCTGGCTGGTAGGGCTCCACCTTTGCATCATTATTGTGAGCAGTAAACAGGTTTAAAGGACGGTGGTAGAAGTGTTCTTCTAAGAAGTTCCTGAGGAACGATGCTCCTTGGGACATCTTAGTTATAAAATTATGTTGATTAGTTTGGACGCTCCGGCTACATCACAGGAGCACCTCATATTTTACTTTATTCACTCCCGCAGTTACGATATTTGCCCAATCCCTCTCGTCTACAGTGCATTGAGCAGGTTACCAGAGGCAGAGGGACCGGTTGGGACATGTATCATAACAGGGGGAGTGAATAAAAGACAAGACTCTCTGAGGCGATAAGTGACGTACCCAGAGTGCCCCTGACTAATTAGCATAATTTGTATAACTATATTGTCACAATTGCAGAGTATAGAGTTAGAATAAAATAAATCCTGAGGAACTTTGTAGTAGGACACATCTACCATTAGTAAAACAGATGAACTTCAAATGGAAAGATTTGCACCTGTTCTGTGTGTTCAATCATTCTTGGGTTTGATTCACTATAACTGATGAAAAGAAAATCTATATGATTAAAATCTATGGGTAAGTTAAAAGGCTTGTGTTGGGAGCCTTCCCAGTGCATACATTAAATGTGTAGAAAGAATGAAGTGTCAAAGAAGCCTTAGGCCTTATTCGCTCATCTGTGTTTTGCATCAGAGATTGTGAGCTAAAACGAGTACCAAATTCAGACTTGTTCTGTATTTTTGACCTGCGCTTGTAGATTCACAATCCCTGAGCAAACCACTAACAAGGTGCACAAACCATGTAAAACTTTGCTGTGTTTGATCATTGAAATGTGGATTATTTTTTCATGTGGTTTTATCAGTTTCGTTTCCTTTAGCTATCAGGCAGTTTTTATCTTGTCTGTTATTGTGTCATCCCAGTCATCCAATGCATCTTCAGTGTCTAAAATTAAACTGGATATGCTACTCCCAGCATGGGAGAGGGATGTGGCAAGGATGTGTAATTAGCTGCCCAGAGCACCGGATACCTTGTCCCTGCGCCCCTGGCTGCTAAACATAACTTTGTTTTCTAGGCCTTTCCAGCGCGTCAACAATAAAGAATAGTCCCAGGATAGGAAAGAAGAGGAGTGGGTGGGTGATGGGGTATCTGTAGTTTGTTTCTGCTGTCATGTGCACTAGAGGTCTGTTTTATAGATGGAGAGTAGCGGAGCCAAAAGCTCCACTGCTCCGCTGCCTCATATTGGAGCATTTTTTTGGTTCCCAAGACCATCAGAACTCATATTCCCAATGGTCTTAGGAGACCTCTGTGAATCGGTGATTCGACCCCTGAAGGGTTGAAACCCACTGCAGATATAACATACAATCCATACAAAAACGATGGAGACTCAATGGGGCAGATTTATCAAGCAGTCTGAAAGTCAGAATATTTCCAATTGCCCATGGCAACCAATCACAGCTCCCCTTTAAAATATTCATGAGCACTGGTGAAATGAAAGCTGAGCTGTGATTGATTGCCATGGGCAACTGGAAATATTCTGACTTTCAGGCTGCTTGATAAATCTGCCCCACTGTCTTTATGTGTCAAATGCAAATAACTATAACTATAAATATCATCTGGTTCTTTGAGAAAAAAAATGACCCTTCTAATCTTACTACGTAATGAGTCCTCCTTGAGAAGCAGCAAATATTTTCCATAACTAAAATAAACATAAATTAAAATAGTAAAACGGTAAAATGCATAATAGCAGAAATACCTCTAAAGGAAACCCACAGCGCCTAATTTACTCCACTGGGTCCTTCTATGCCTCTAACTGCTCATCATGGGAAAACATTTAGAAGAATTTTTTTGTGCGGCGCTGAATAGAATCAGCTCTGTGGTGGTGCCAACACTTCTCTTACAAGTCTCGGATGTGCGAATATTTTAATTAAAGAGGTCGAGTCAGTGGTACAGAGGCAGAAAGCTTAACGTCTTCTGCTGAGCTCAGTGTTCGTTCTTCCACAGTAACCTGTCATTAGAGGGAGTTGCGATCCTGCTGCTACTCAAACAGCTCTTTGTGATTCAATAGGCTGTGATCCTTTTCCATGAACAATCGCCATTCTGTTGAGGTATTTTGGTGAGCAAAGTTTACATAACTCTGATTTATTTATCAAGTTTCTGAGAAGTTTAAATTTAACCTGTTTTTTCTATTTATTCCAAAATATGTACAACTTCTTAAATCTGATTTTCCCTGCCTTCCTATTAAAGTGAGACTTTATTCATCTTAATATTCAGTATAATTTCAATTCAATTTAGTTCCTTATAAGTAAATTCTAATAATTGACACAAATGTCCAATAGATGTGGTTGTCTGAATTTGGTTTGGTAAGGCGAGAGGTGACTAGACATGCGCCAAGCTCTTTATTAATGGGGTTGCCCATCCACTCCTGTGAAAAATTAAGTTTTTCCCTCAGGATGGAAGATAACTTGCTGATTGATGGGGCTCCCAGTGGTCTAGTAGTCCTAAATAAACAGACCAACCAGTTGAACATGCGCCCTGCTGCTTTATTCATCTCTATGGCTCTATACAGCTATATGTTCCACAGACATTCATATCTGATCTGCTGCTCTATTCTTTAGGGGTACAACAGGGGTCCCACCATTAGGACATCCAACAATCAGCAAGTTATCCCCTATCCTGTGGATGCTATGCCCAATAAGCTATGCTATAAGCATTTTTATTGAAATGTAATCAAAATTATAATTCCAATAGCAATAACAATTAAAAAAAGCTAAATAAATACAATTAAAAAAAATAACATAAAATAAAGATATTCCCAAAATTGTTCTCTTCCTTCCTGATTCCATATCACATATTAAATGTCTTTTATTAATTTTTGTTTTGTAGTCACTGAACCAACAACAATCTTAGTTAGGGTGTGAAATATCCCTTTAAGGATTCCATCTTTTTTGATAAAGCTCACTCATTAACCTGTCATAGAGGTAGGTGAGAACCTAGGGTGCTACCCATATTGGCACAGATTACCATATTTTTCGGATCATAAGGCGCATTATGAATAAAGGCCAGCTACGACGTCTAGGTGCATATATAAGGCGCACTGGACTATAAGGCGCAGGTTCCTGGTGGCTGCTTGGGTTAGAAGTGGGTCCGGGGGCGTGGTTTGGATGCCGAGTGGAGAGGTCGCAACCAGCTCTGGTAAAGAGACTCTCCACAGCCGAGTCCCCTCTGATACTGCCAGCCATGCAGGGTTGCAGCCGTGGCTCTGGTCTCTTCCTGCTACTGCCCTGCTCCGATGCACCGAGGGGCACAATGTTGTTATCGCGGTGCCAGGGCACGGATGTGGGGTATTGTGCCCGGGTGCAGGGTATTGGCAGGATATTGCTGGCTGCTTGTTTCATGTATAAGGCGCACCGGACTATAAGGCGCACTTTGGATTTCTAAGAAAATCTTAGGTTTTTATGTGCGCCTTATAGTAATATGTAATATGTTTTTACTGTGATTCATGGAAAAGTAGCTTGGAAACATTAATGCAGTAAACACACTGGGGCTTATTTACTAAGGGTCTGCAAATCACACTTTCGTTGGATATTAGAAATTTTCGGGATTTGTGCCACTCTGACAGGTATTTAACTGGGGATCGTGTCACACGTGATCAGATTGTGGCACAATTGCGCTGGCTTTCATGTGACAGAAAAAGGGGGGGGGCAGTCCGACTGATTCGGACTGAGCACTTACTCCGATGCACTTACATATAGCATCTAGCCCCTTTAAGAGATTTATTATAGAATAGGGAAGACTTACAAAACTATAAAAGTTAAGGGAAAATTGAAAGTTTAGCAATAAATTCTATTACTAGGCAGTAACCCGGGGTACACACAAGATATGTTCTGTAGGTTTGTTCTTAATTAGAATTTTTATGTAAGTGGGAACTGTATAGTTTATTATTGTAACCCAAGCAAAAATGTTTTGGTCTCTGTGACAATTGGATTTTAAAAATGTTGGGTTGTCATAAGAACCAGGATTAACAATAAAGCTTCATTACAGACACCTGTGATAACTGCTATAGCTCTTTATTGTAGCCTAGGACTAAAGTACAATAAATTACCAACATCCAGAGGTCCGTTTGTAACTAGCGGTTGTATGTAAGTCGGGTGTTCTTAAGTAGGGGACTGCCTGTACCCCAAAATGTTACCATTAAAAAGTCAGTTTAATAAGATAATGTAGTTACACAGTGGGTTTCAAATGCCTTGTGGATGCAACTTAAGAGCCTATAGTGGTATAATCCCTTTAAATGCTCAGTGTCTTATAAAGGACTGCAAGAAATTTGATATTTTAAGGCTTCACTGTTTGGAATCATTCCAAGTCAAAGAGAACGATTCCAATACAGAGATCGCCAAATACCATCTGATACGGTGTGGAATATAATACAGGATCACAATAATCTGCCATGTCATAGCTATTGCTGCTCGGTACTTGAATACTTCAATGCACAATACATGATCCTTAGCGTGCTGGATTCTGCACAGCATATCAATAAGTGATTCTGTGCCCAGAATAACGTGAGTGGGTACAACTATTAGATAAAAATATGTGTCCTGCAGCTCTATTCAAAAGAGCAGGCAGCAAGAAATCTGTTGTGTTCAGCTCACTCAGCCTGGAGAAGAGGGAAAGGAAATATTGTGTTTCCACTGATATTTAAAGTAATAAATTCTTGATTTATTTAGATTACTTTTTAATGTACTGGAATGAGACATAGATAAGTGATATGATCAGTCCGATTACATATATAAAGGGTCTTAGTGCTAAAACAGATGACAATGGTTGATCCCTGAATTGTGGACCATGTGTGGTTAGATATCACTGACCGACCACAGTGCAGAGGAGAGGACTCAGTCCCTGCTTCCCAGCAAAACAGCTGCACCAAACTGTTATCATAATTATACTGCAGCTCCAATTGTGCTTTAGCTCCAAGATTATAAACCTGCTATGGCAGGGGTTGATTTGTGGGTGTACACTGGATATATACTTGTGTCAACCAACTAGTATCAGAGCTTAAAAATTATATATAAACATCTCTCCATGCTCCTTGGACTCTCCATAGCGTGAAATATTTATCTAGCACTGCAGTTTATATATTGTCAATTTTAGCTTAATACTGGATGAGAGGCTTCAGCCTGAGATTCTGTGTCCTGATTGGCTGGGCTGCTAGTGCAATGGAGGAGAGCAAAGTATTATGGGCAGTGAGGGAATCTGCTCTGGTCTCAGTTCCCTTAGCCGATAACACAACTAGGAAGTGCCCCCCACCCACACACTTCAGGAGCAGCTGTAGAGAATTATATTAGTACAGCTGATAGAAATACCAGGCTGCATCTCGGGATAGGATGAAACTAGCAGCATGATATGGGTACCAGTAGCATTGTTGTCAAAGGCTCTATCTACAGTAGCTCTGTATACACTTCAGGTCATGGCGAGGACCAGGGATCTTATAAGCTAAACTCCTATATTCTAGAAGCTTCTAAAGCAGGGGTGGCGAACCTATGGCACGATTGCCAGAGGCGGCACTCAGAGCCCTTTCTGTGGGCACCCGGGCCATCGCCCCAGCACACCAGACAAGACGCAAAGAATTTTCCTGCAGTTCCAAGCAATTTAAAAGATGCTGAGTTCAGTGATATTTTAAAGTGATATTTGCTTGGTTACTTGGGACTGTAGGAAGAGGCTGAATATGTAGACAGGGCCAAATTATTTTTGGAGGACCTCCTGCTGGAGGGACACTGGAAAGGAGCTACAATTATGCAAATTTTCCCTTCTTTCTACTGTGTTGGTGTCCTCAGGAGGCCAGTATGATTGAAAGTTGTTGCAAAACAGGGAGCAATAAGTTACTTTAATTTTTGGTTGGCACCTCGCGATAAATGAGGGGGGGTTTGGGGTTGCAGTTTGGGCACTAGGTTCGCCATCACTGTTCTAAAGGATGCCTACTTATGGGAAAATAGTAACATAAGCCTGCAAACTTTTAACAGCATAAAACCAGAAATAACATACAAATAAAGGCACTACATGTGCAGCATTTTAATATCAAAAATTCTTCTGTATTTCAATGCAATATTTCCAGCAGATACAAGAATTATAGCAATATACAAATATTCACCTCTGTGCTGGGTTGGAATAAAATAATGAATAATTGTGGTATGTGGTCCATACCACAAATGTAGTGTCTGTTGTATTTGTATGTTGTGACCACAAAGACACAAGTAGCAAACATGAATTACATCTTACTGTAACAGGATTGTTGTACTTGCTGGTTACAGTACAAGACAAAACATACATATATAACATAACACATCGTGCAGAATGATAAGAAGCAATTTTACACTTTACAAATTCATGTTGCTATTTGGTTGATAGCACCTTACTAAAAAGTTGAGCCGCTCCACTTGCCTCCTCCATGATTGTGAGCTTCAATGAGCACTTTGCAGCAAAAAATGTATCTAGTATTAATGCTGCCCTAGGTAAGTACAGTATTTACCCCATCATAGGGGGTTCAGGAGCACTGTGTTCATGGGGCCCCTGTTTTGCAATTA
The DNA here is from genome assembly GCF_040894005.1 of Engystomops pustulosus. Lineage (NCBI taxonomy): Eukaryota > Metazoa > Chordata > Amphibia > Anura > Leptodactylidae > Engystomops > Engystomops pustulosus. The sequence continues at coordinate 173,144,001 of NC_092413.1, read as the reverse complement.
AAAGGGGGGTTCACAGGAGTCACAGTGCCCCCCCCCCCCAATGCTGTCCCCCCTGGGCCTTAATAATGACCAGCACTGTGTGTGTCTTCAAGGTGCACACAGCACTGATCACTGGACTCAGGCAACCATGGTGCCTGGTTCATAGAGAAGACGATCCAGCATCTGTGCTGGGGCTATCTCTACACTGAGGGGGCATGAGCCGGGGCTATCTCTACACTGAGGGGCATGTGCTGGGGCTATCTCTACACTGAGGGGGCATGTGCCGGGGCTATCTCTACACTGAGGGGGCATGTGCCGGGGCTATTTATACACTGAGGAGGCATGTGCTGGGACCATCTATACACTGAGGGGGCATGTGCTGGGGCTATCTCTACATTGAGGGGGCATGTGCTGGGGCTATCTCTACACTGAGGGGGCATGTGCCGGGGCTATTTATACACTGAGGAGGCATGTGCTGGGACCATCTATACACTGAGGGGGCACGTGTCGCCATCTATACACTGAGGGGTACCAGCTGGGACCATCTATACACTGAAGGGGCACGTGCTAGGACTATCTATACACTGAGGAGGCATGTGCTGGGACCATCTATACACTGAAGGAGCACGTGCTGGAACTATCTATACACCGAGGGGGCATGTGTTGGGGCTATCTATACACAGGGTACATGGACGTTGGTCAGTTAACTCTCTATATATAGGGGCTATCTAAACACTGAGGGAGCATGTGCAGTTAGCCACTAATCTGAAGCTACAACTCTTATTCACTTTCCTTAAATTACTAATGCTAGCCACCAACCCTAGTCACTAAGCCCACCTCACTATGGGCTTTGCCCCTATAATTAACTAATATATATATATATATATATATATATATATATATATATATATATATATATACAATGCCTGCACTATAATGTTCCCAGAAGTGTCTTGATGGATGTATAAAGAGGGCTTTGGGGCTGCATAACACAGCAAACACCTACAATCAGTGGCACTGACACCTTGGCTAAAATCAATCTACTTTATAGCGTAACTCATTCTAAAGCTTTGTAATATACTATAAGTAAATCAGCTTCTCTATTTTCTCTTCTCTGTATCTGAAGTCCCTTCCACAGCTGACAGGAACATTTTTCTTTAATAAAGTACATTGCACAGTTTCCTGCTATCATCTGCACCATGGATATATACTGTTTTGTTAAAAATATTGTTAGAGTTAAACTTCTATTACTCCTAACAATTCTTTTGGAACCTATAGAAAATTTGAGGAGAATTCTATTGTTAGAAATCTTGAGAAAAGCCTGAGAAATGTCATTTCTGCTGCTGTAGGAAGTTCTATGTAATCCTAGGAAATAACTAATATGGTTAGATATGTTACATTTTTAAAATGTTCTCCAGGAGATGAAATGGTATCTATAGAAGTAGGCAGCATGGATCTATGACATAAATGAGTGATAAAATATTGAGGGCTTGAGGTGTGTTCTGGATGCAGCTAACAATAGGTGTACACACAAATGATGCATTATTGATGTTTTGAAATGTCAATTAGCCAAGGAGAAGGATTCCGTCACCATATGTGACAAGTCGAAAAAGATCAATGAATGTAATTTACGGTAAATCTGCATACAGTTTATTTTTTACTAAGCTAAAACTAATTGGTAATGGTAATTCACAATAAACATAATGAACACAGATAAATAATTCACTGAGGTAGGGATAGCCCTCCAGTTACCGTATTTTTCGCCTTATAGTCTGAAAAATACCTAATAAATGAATCTATAATCAACCTGCAAATACAACATTTCAGCTTCTATCATTCATGTGTTTTGTGTATAAAAGTAATTTAGAAATCTCCATACCTGTTTTCCATGTTACAGGACATATACCATCAGTTTGACTGCCCATTATTACATGCTTCTTTATCTAATAATCACAACAGTTTTAATGCATAAAAAACAGCATATTTGCTGCAAAAACTACTTAAACAAAATATGTAAATGAGACGGAGGCACTGACTGAGTGAGATGGAGGCGCTGAGGCTTGAGCGCCTCTCGGCATCGCCAGATTTTAATGTATGCATGACCCTTGCTGTAACAGTACCTGCTGCTCAGGCCCACGCCAGCCTGAACACCTCTGGCTCATTTACATATTTTTTTAAGTCGCTTTAGCAGCAAATATGCTGTTTCTTTATGCAGTAAAAACTGTTCCAATTAGTACATAAAGAAACAAGCTCGACCTGCTGGACATCTAGTTTTTGACTGATGGTGATGTGCTTTAATTCCCAGGCTATTTTTCCTTTTTTTTCAGTCAATGTCATCTACAAGCTCTAACTTTTTCAAATTTTCAATTACTTTAGCTGTATGGGGTCTTGTTTTTTGGAGGACAAAATGTAGTTTTAATAGCACAATTTTGAGTTTCATGTATCCTACTGGTGAACTTTTATTAACCCTTTCTGTGCAGCATATTTTAAAAAAAAGAATGTAAATCTGACGTTCCAATCCCTGTGCTGAGTGGTTTTGCTAAAAAAAACAATAATAAAGTTATGACAATGAGGCTTTGTGCTGGAGCTTGGCGCTTCTCTCACATTAAGCATGCACTGTTTCAGAGAATGATGTAATCACTGTGTTGTGCCTGACAGGCAGAAGAAATCAATTGCTGCACCATCACCCAGCTGCTGTGTACCAATGATCCAGCTCAGGTTGATTAGTCCTGTCCCGACTGTTCAGAAAGCTCAGTGTAATGTGTTTATGAACCACAGTATGAACACAACCCAGCTTTCCCAAGGTCCTGAATGTTGTAATTGTTTTTTCAGCAAAACCACTCAGCTCTGGGATTAATCAAGATATGTTTCTGCATCAGTATAGTTACAGCATTCTCAAGGTGTGTGCGGTTCACAATGTATGAAATAATTTAAAATGCATACAGCAATACCAAATTTATAGGGTTTTATAAAATTACCTTCCTTTGCTTAATAAAATGCTTTTTCGAGAGAAAAACATCATTTTTCATTGCCATCTTCAAAGAGCTATAACTTTTGAAAGTTTTTATCAGCTTTTTGGAAAAAAGATGTGTGGATTTTATTTGTACACATCAGGGGTTCATAAAATGTGTTTTGATTGCGGTTGATATAATTTTTGGATGAATGAAAAATTACCATTTTGGGAAATCGTTTTTCATTTATTTTTTGTCACACAGGATAAATACCATTAAAGATTTGTAGCCTATGTTGCTAGGAGTGTGGAGGTACAAAATATGTCATCTTGCCTTATAGATGACTATCCCAGACAGCCCTGGTGTCCTTCGCTGCATATATTAGCGGTGGAGCCTAGAGGCACTTGGGTGACATAGAATTCGGCTGTTCCTGGAGAAAGGGAGGTCATCCCCTGACAGAGGTAACAAGCAAGTAAATCTGATGGTAGATGTCCTTTAAATACAATGCATGTAAATATTTAAAATTAAAATCAAATAGTGTTATGTACAGTTCTGGACAGCTTTAGGGCAGATGCACACAGATACAGTAAGAATTACAGATCATACAATGTCCCATGGATTCAGAGCATCATAGTGGGATGTAATGCTTTCCATATGGAACAGCAGCTCCAACTTGAAATCATGATTGTGGTACTATGCTGCTGTTGCAAGGACGAATGGACTTCTTGCCTTATAGGTAACTGGCATCCCTAGCACTGTGGTTGGTCTGTGAATGAGGTTGCACTATTGTGCTAGTGTGAATCTTCCCTTTGACAACATCCACCAACTCAAACTCTTTGGATCATTAACACCAGTGTCCTGTTGGTTTCAGCACCCAGCGGGGCTCATTTACTTACCCATCCCCGGAGTTAACTGAAAGTGCATTGTCCAACGATATTGCACTGTGCCGCGATTCACGAAGATTGTGTGCCCGATATCCTGCATGTGTCCCTTACCCGCTCAGGTCCGACACAAATCATCTTCTTCCTCCTGCTTCATGTAAGTGCCTCATTTTGTGACACAATTTGAATGATAAATCCCGCGCTCAGTCCGAATCAGTCGGATCGTTTGATGTCCCGCCCCCTAAATTGTGTTGCATGGAAGCCAGAGCAGCTGCGCCAAAAATAAATAGCGTGCACCACAATACCAGCGCAGATACTTGATAAATACCTTTCCAAGCAATCCCCGAAAACGGCGCACAGTCCAACTAAAGTGCTATCCACGACCCTTAGTAAATGAGCCCCAGTATGTTATACAAGTCATTTCCTATTTCTCTGGAATCAGTGGTGAAACTCCTAAGACTACATTCACACTACCGTATGGGGGACATATATACGGCCAGCTTATATACGGCGTATATACTTCCCCCATAGACAGCAATGGGTGCACGGCGTGGTACGGTGCCCCAAATGTGTGCCCCATGTTTCTCTGTGGAGAGGGGCAAGGATGAGCGGAGCTCACCTCCTCCTCCTCTCCCCAGTGGCAGCGGGTGCCCGCTGTACTACTGTACGGCAGGGACACGTTAGTGTGAATATAGCCTAATAAAGGATGAAAAGAAGATGCAAAAGGATGCAAGATATTTTCTTATGTAATTATGTATGTTATGGAAAAATATTGTATTGGGGATCTACATTGTAGTCTGTGCCTGTACTCGTAAACTTTTCCAAATGAAGGAAAACTGACATGAGATAAATTGCCTGTAATAAAACCGGAGCTGCTATGTGGAGGACCAATGCATATTGTACATGATCCATGTAATCCCTTTTGAAATGTCTGTAAAGAGGATGCTAGCTCTATCCTTCCAAACAGAGAGATTAGCCATGAGGTTACAGCTAATTACCTTATAGCACGGTCCTTCCGGGAAACCAGGGAAGGGTTTAGTGGGGGATTGAACATTGCTAGAGAAATCTTGCCAACTGTGTCTTACAATGAACTCTGGAAAGCAGACTTAATGGCATAAACTTGTCTGATAACCTGGTGTTTGATATTATGGAGGAGAAATCTTACATCACACGTCCCAGATATAATTACTTATATAATTTATTATGTTTAGGCCTCATGCACATGATCACAGTCCCCATAGACATTTATGGCACCCGGTCACAATGTGGAGAGAACATGTCTCATCGCACCATGACCATGCATAGAAAAATATAGGACATGTCAATGACATGCAAAATGCAAACAGTTGAGGCCTAAATCTGACATTTTTCAGGATTCAAGCGGAAGCCGAATCTTTTCTGCCTTACTTTGGGTGATTATTTTGAAACTCCCTGTAACAGCTGTCATACATCCAGAGCCGGATCATAGGGGGGGCTCGCGGTGCGCGAGCCCCGGGGCCCCCACCACTTCGCCTTTAAGAGGGGCCCCCACCAAATTGGGGCGATTCGGGCGGTCGCATGACCGCCCGAATCGCCAGCAATATATTCGGCGCCGGGCTACCCGGGCCGCGGGCCGAATCCCGCCGATGTTTCTGCCTTCAGTCTATGGTAGAGCGAGGGAACAATAAGTTCCCTGCTCTGCCATAGACGATCCAATGTAAATGAAGATGGCGGCGCCCTGCCGCTGGGTCACGGCGCCGAGTGTGACGTCACAGCATGTGACGTCACCGCGGCGCGACTCACGGCGCGGGCTGTAGCAGGGCGCCGCCATCTTTGTTTACATCCGATCTCCACCCTAACAACGCGAGGGAGGATGAAGACAGCGCGCATCGTGGGAACGATGGAGGGTGAGTACAATTTTAGTATTATATCTAGAACTCCAAAATACGGGCTACATCTGCTAAAAGGGATATCAAATTAGTGCATTTTTTCTCCATGATAGCATCGCCATGATGCATTCCTAGAGGGGATTCCCTTTTTCTTTAGTACGTCAAATCATAAATTGGCTAACAACTACTAAACACCTACAAAACGAAACATTAAGCCAATTCAAAAAATTGCATATATTTTATTTTATTGCATAATCAGTAAAAACAACAAATTACAATACATGTACAATTCAACAGGGAGAAGCGTGTGGGTCAGTGGGGCTATCACATGGAAATGTTAAAAACATGTGGAACGGGATCAAAAGGTGGGGTACATAGTCATATGGATCACATACATATACTGTTTCAACTGCATGATGCAATTCATACCCAATAATGGGTTACTGTGCAAAATACTGCAATAAAGTGCTTGCCATACAGCTTAATGTACATGAGTTCCCTATGGATGCATAAAGTGCTCAATGCATGTGCAAATCCTAAAGTAGGAGCATACCTTTAGCCATAATGCACCACCCGTCTGCCACAAGCAGGTTCCCCGACGCGCGTTTCGGCGCTAGCCTTCGTCTGGGGGTATAGTTGCTCTAGCTGCACCAGAGTTTTATCTAACTAACAACCAATAGCAAGAAAGATCGCTCACCTGTGGTTTGTTTCTAATTAACCGGATGGGATTGCTGGGCGCACGTATTGCGGCAGGTGTCCGCCCCCCGATCGAGCCCAACCCCCATCACGTGACCGATCATGTGACGGTGACGTCACTGAAGGACACGTGACCGGAGGAGAGGTTGTCAGATCAGGGGGCGGGCCCCACCGCACTCGTGCGCGCACGGCCGGTACTTAGATTGACAGGTGAGTAATTAGAGGAAAATGATGGAGGTTTTCAAGGGTTCGTGCTGGTATCCATATGGAGCGAAGTATATATCCAAAAAGGGGATAAAAAGGGGATATATTATTGTTGTTGAGTTTACATTTTGATTTCTGCGAGCCCTATGGTTCTTTTGTCTCTATTCTATTGCATGTATATCTTACATTTCACGTAAGTAAGTAATAACCATGAAAGAAGAAGTGAAAAAAAGTGAAAAAAGTGCAAAAAACTGGTGAATGGACAAGTGAGGAAAGGGGAGGGAAAAAGGGGGGGGGGAAAGGGGGTGAGTATCCTGGTGCTGGAGAAAGTGCAAAATACAGTGAAGGAAATGATTATACCACATATATCCCTAATCGTGTCCTAATACAAAGCAGTAAAATTACAACAATTATCTCATCACAGAGTGTTGGTGTAACAAAAAAATAAATAAACATATAAAAGGGTTGAAATATATTGTGATTGTAAATAGGTGTGCATGATAAGATTGTGATTTATCACAAATCAGCATTGGTGTTAGCGTGAAAGTGTTTATACAAGGTTATTCATTTATATGTATAGTGTACATGTCATTGGATTATCCCTGTTTAAATGGAGGGGTATCATACTAATAATCTAGTGCAAATTTAATAACTCTTTTTCTCATGGTGCTGAACCCGAATTGGCTCAGCAAAATATTACCGCATCAAATACTTGAAACTCTCCAATGAGTGATGTCACAAATGTTCATAATCATGATTTATATTGAGTCACTGTGTGTCGCACAATAGTGGATGACATAAGCACTTCTTGAGACCCTCAAGTCGCCATGGTGTCAAGTTTTGCAGAGCCTGCTAGATAGAAAGACAATGATTAAACTGTCAAGACAACAATATTAAAAACAAATGAAAAAGAAAAATGTGAAAAAAATAGGAAGTTTAAAAAGCCCGGTGCAGCCCGGGTCGGGAGTCAGAGGAATGGGGCATAGCTCAGGGTTTCATTAAGGCCTTGTGGGTTCAGTGTTTTAAGAGTCCAAATCCATCTCGTCTCACATTGCGCCAGCCTCTGCGCTACAGGGCCTCCTCTGATATTACCTTCAATGTGATCTATGCCGCAAACCCGGAGATGTTTGGGGTTACAATCGTGAAATTCCCTGAAATGTCTTGCCACCGGGAGTCCATCAGTACAAAATTCAGGATTGTTTGCTGCCCTAATGTCTCGTACATGCTCACGTACCCGGATCTTGAATTCCCTGGTAGTCATACCAATGTAAATCATGCCACAAGGGCATGTGGCATGATACACTACCGCCTTTGTGTTACAGGAGATTGTATGGGTAATGGTATATTCCTTTTGACCACCCGAGTCCATGAAAGTTCTAGTGTGAATAATGTTAGGGCAAGCTACACAATGGCCACAGGGTTTACACCCCCATTTTGGGCCTCGATTGTCCAAAAAAGTTTGAAGTTCTTTCCTCACATGGTGGCTTTTAACTAGCGTGTCCTGTAAATTCTTAGATCTGCGGGCTGCTATCGATGGGTGTATAGGGATATACTTTTGTACTATAGGATCCGATCTTAATAGGGGCCAAAAGCGTTCTAGAATCTCTCTCATGGGTTGCCATTGTGAATGGAATTTTGTTATGAACCTCACCTTTTGGTCTTCTTTTTGTTTTTTCTCCGGATATAGTAGTTGGATTCTGGGTGTCGATTTAGCCCTATGATAGGCCTTTCTTAGGCATCTCTGGCTGTAGCCACGATCCGTAAATCTTTGTCTAAGTTCTCGAGCCCGATGTTCAAACGCTTCATCTGTTGAACAGATTCTTCTCATGCGTAAATATTGTCCTGTTGGAACTGCTGTAATGGTTTGTGGTGGGTGGGAGGAGGATGCATGAAGTAAGGCATTGACGGCCGTTTCTTTTCTATAAACATCCGATTGGAGGTATCCCGATCCGTCTTTTTCTAGAATGACATCCAAGAAGTCTACTTTATTTGGGTCACACTTGTATGTAAGTTTGATATTAACATCATTGGAATTTAACCTCTGGACAAATGTAGCCAGCTGCTGGGTCGTTCCCCTCCAGACGATCAGGATGTCGTCGATGTACCGCGCCCAAAATATGACGCGGTCCATCTCGACATCCCGATCGCCCGTAAGGAGGTCCCTCTCCCACAGCCCCAGGAACAAGTTGGCATATGAGGGGGCACATGCCGCCCCCATTGCCGTTCCCTGGAGCTGTAGGTAGAAGGATCCCCCAAACACAAACATGTTGTGGAAGAGAACGAATTCCAGCAGCTGTATTACAAGATTTTTCATGCCATCCTCTAGAGATGTGGTACTCAAGAAAAATTGCACCGCCTTTAGGCCGTCGCAATGTTTAATACTGGTGTACAACGACTCCACATCTAGAGTGGCAAGTATCATGTCCTCCTCCATATGTAGACCTTCAATTTTTTGTAAGAGGTCTGACGTATCCCTCACATACGAGGGTAAACATTCCACTATCTCTTTTAGGTGGTAGTCGATAAATTTACCGACATTTTCAGTTAACCCACCATTGCCCGAAATTATCGGGCGACCTGGGGGACAGTTAGAATTCTTATGCACCTTTGGGAGTAGGTACAGAGTGGGTATTTTTGGTACCTTAACAAATAGTGCATCAGCACATTCTTTCGAGATCACTTTATTTTTGATCGCTGCTTGTAATAGAGAGTTTAATTCTCCCACAAATTTGTTGGTAGGGTTATACGTCAATTTCTGATAACAGGTTTTATCTTTTAATTGCCTTTGAGCTTCAGCTTCATACATATGTCTCGGCCATAGTACGATGTTGCCCCCCTTGTCCGCCTGTTTTATAATAACATCATCCAATTCCCTCAGATGTTTTAGCGCTTTCCGCATCCGCGGAGTTAGATTGTCATGATGTATGTTTCGCGGAATTTTCTCAAATTCCTGAGACACTAGTTTCACGAATAATTCAATGTTAGGATAGGCGGACAAAGGGGGAAACCTACGAGACCTAGGGCGAATGCAAGCTGGAATCTTACCGTGTGTTGATTGAGTATCCATCGATTCCTCCTCCAGTTCCTCAAGAATTCGTACTGCTTCTTGTTCCATAGTTGTTGGGAAGATATCTTTTGGGTCCTCAACATGGAACCACTTCTTATGTATGAGGGATCGGGCAAATATATTTAGATCTTTTATCGCTGTAAAAGGATCAAAGCGAGCACATGGTGAGAAGGTCAATCCTTTCTCTAATACATGGATTTCATCCATAGTTAACTGGTGATTGGTTAGATTGATTACCTTTAATTGTGTTCCAGTAGTTGTGCTCCTGGTCTCGGGTTTCCTCTTATTTTCTGAAGAGTTCTGAGTGAGTTTTCTTTTACCACCTCTTTCTTGTTGGATAAGGCCCCTATAGTTAGAGCCATCTCCACTGTCACTCTGTGATGCATTTGATGAGATGGATGATGCTCGACTCATTGATCTTCTCATCGGGCGTGATGTACGTGGTCTGCGCCACCGATATACCTGTTTTTGTTGAAAATCTCTCAAATCTCTGGCGTATTTTTTACCTTTGGTGTCCTGGATCTTTTTTTCCCACTCTGAAAAGTCCGTCTCTATTTGTTGGAAGAATTTAGTCAGGGACTCATCCGACATTTTCTCCATTAGTGCTTTTTTGGTCGTGTCAATTTCAATTTCAATTCCCACAAGTGTATTTCTGTATAACTCAATCAGCAGTTTCATGAAGTCACTCGAGCATTTAGTGCAAATTTCTTCCCATTTTGTTGTCATCTCCTCATCCTCCAACGAGAAGGATGGGAATACTTGTATCCGCAACCCTCTCGGAATCAGGCCTTGTTGGATATATTTTTCCAGCGAGACCTTGTTCCACCATGTGCGTATCTTCCGATGGAGCAGATTTTTTAATTGACCCTGAGCTATGCCAACACTCCTCCGATCCTCCGATTCCAGTGCGATAGGCTCACTCCCAAAAACTTGGTCTGCCTGTTGAAGCCAGGATTGTTCCCTGGCATGAAGATCCATTGGACCAGTAGCTCCTAGTTCTGTGGGTAACACAGCAAAAATTAGTAACACCAAAATACGGGCTACATCTGCTAAAAGGGATATCAAATTAGTGCATTTTTTCTCCATGATAGCATCGCCATGATGCATTCCTAGAGGGGATTCCCTTTTTCTTTAGTACGTCAAATCATAAATTGGCTAACAACTACTAAACACCTACAAAACGAAACATTAAGCCAATTCAAAAAATTGCATATATTTTATTTTATTGCATAATCAGTAAAAACAACAAATTACAATACATGTACAATTCAACAGGGAGAAGCGTGTGGGTCAGTGGGGCTATCACATAGAAATGTTAAAAACATGTGGAACGGGATCAAAAGGTGGGGTACATAGTCATATGGATCACATACATATACTGTTTCAACTGCATGATGCAATTCATACCCAATAATGGGTTACTGTGCAAAATACTGCAATAAAGTGCTTGCCATACAGCTTAATGTACATGAGTTCCCTATGGATGCATAAAGTGCTCAATGCATGTGCAAATCCTAAAGTAGGAGCATACCTTTAGCCATAATGCACCACCCGTCTGCCACAAGCAGGTTCCCCGACGCGCGTTTCGGCGCTAGCCTTCGTCTGGGGGTATAGTTGCTCTAGCTGCACCAGAGTTTTATCTAACTAACAACCAATAGCAAGAAAGATCGCTCACCTGTGGTTTGTTTCTAATTAACCGGATGGGATTGCTGGGCGCACGTATTGCGGCAGGTGTCCGCCCCCCGATCGAGCCCAACCCCCATCACGTGACCGATCATGTGACGGTGACGTCACTGAAGGACACGTGACCGGAGGAGAGGTTGTCAGATCAGGGGGCGGGCCCCACCGCACTCGTGCGCGCACGGCCGGTACTTAGATTGACAGGTGAGTAATTAGAGGAAAATGATGGAGGTTTTCAAGGGTTCGTGCTGGTATCCATATGGAGCGAAGTATATATCCAAAAAGGTCTCGTAGGTTTCCCCCTTTGTCCGCCTATCCTAACATTGAATTATTCGTGAAACTAGTGTCTCAGGAATTTGAGAAAATTCCGCGAAACATACATCATGACAATCTAACTCCGCGGATGCGGAAAGCGCTAAAACATCTGAGGGAATTGGATGATGTTATTATAAAACAGGCGGACAAGGGGGGCAACATCGTACTATGGCCGAGACATATGTATGAAGCTGAAGCTCAAAGGCAATTAAAAGATAAAACCTGTTATCAGAAATTGACGTATAACCCTACCAACAAATTTGTGGGAGAATTAAACTCTCTATTACAAGCAGCGATCAAAAATAAAGTGATCTCGAAAGAATGTGCTGATGCACTATTTGTTAAGGTACCAAAAATACCCACTCTGTACCTACTCCCAAAGGTGCATAAGAATTCTAACTGTCCCCCAGGTCGCCCGATAATTTCGGGCAATGGTGGGTTAACTGAAAATGTCGGTAAATTTATCGACTACCACCTAAAAGAGATAGTGGAATGTTTACCCTCGTATGTGAGGGATACGTCAGACCTCTTACAAAAAATTGAAGGTCTACATATGGAGGAGGACATGATACTTGCCACTCTAGATGTGGAGTCGTTGTACACCAGTATTAAACATTGCGACGGCCTAAAGGCGGTGCAATTTTTCTTGAGTACCACATCTCTAGAGGATGGCATGAAAAATCTTGTAATACAGCTGCTGGAATTCGTTCTCTTCCACAACATGTTTGTGTTTGGGGGATCCTTCTACCTACAGCTCCAGGGAACGGCAATGGGGGCGGCATGTGCCCCCTCATATGCCAACTTGTTCCTGGGGCTGTGGGAGAGGGACCTCCTTACGGGCGATCGGGATGTCGAGATGGACCGCGTCATATTTTGGGCGCGGTACATCGACGACATCCTGATCGTCTGGAGGGGAACGACCCAGCAGCTGGCTACATTTGTCCAGAGGTTAAATTCCAATGATGTTAATATCAAACTTACATACAAGTGTGACCCAAATAAAGTAGACTTCTTGGATGTCATTCTAGAAAAAGACGGATCGGGATACCTCCAATCGGATGTTTATAGAAAAGAAACGGCCGTCAATGCCTTACTTCATGCATCCTCCTCCCACCCACCACAAACCATTACAGCAGTTCCAACAGGACAATATTTACGCATGAGAAGAATCTGTTCAACAGATGAAGCGTTTGAACATCGGGCTCGAGAACTTAGACAAAGATTTACGGATCGTGGCTACAGCCAGAGATGCCTAAGAAAGGCCTATCATAGGGCTAAATCGACACCCAGAATCCAACTACTATATCCGGAGAAAAAACAAAAAGAAGACCAAAAGGTGAGGTTCATAACAAAATTCCATTCACAATGGCAACCCATGAGAGAGATTCTAGAACGCTTTTGGCCCCTATTAAGATCGGATCCTATAGTACAAAAGTATATCCCTATACACCCATCGATAGCAGCCCGCAGATCTAAGAATTTACAGGACACGCTAGTTAAAAGCCACCATGTGAGGAAAGAACTTCAAACTTTTTTGGACAATCGAGGCCCAAAATGGGGGTGTAAACCCTGTGGCCATTGTGTAGCTTGCCCTAACATTATTCACACTAGAACTTTCATGGACTCGGGTGGTCAAAAGGAATATACCATTACCCATACAATCTCCTGTAACACAAAGGCGGTAGTGTATCATGCCACATGCCCTTGTGGCATGATTTACATTGGTATGACTACCAGGGAATTCAAGATCCGGGTACGTGAGCATGTACGAGACATTAGGGCAGCAAACAATCCTGAATTTTGTACTGATGGACTCCCGGTGGCAAGACATTTCAGGGAATTTCACGATTGTAACCCCAAACATCTCCGGGTTTGCGGCATAGATCACATTGAAGGTAATATCAGAGGAGGCCCTGTAGCGCAGAGGCTGGCGCAATGTGAGACGAGATGGATTTGGACTCTTAAAACACTGAACCCACAAGGCCTTAATGAAACCCTGAGCTATGCCCCATTCCTCTGACTCCCGACCCGGGCTGCACCGGGCTTTTTAAACTTCCTATTTTTTTCACATTTTTCTTTTTCATTTGTTTTTAATATTGTTGTCTTGACAGTTTAATCATTGTCTTTCTATCTAGCAGGCTCTGCAAAACTTGACACCATGGCGACTTGAGGGTCTCAAGAAGTGCTTATGTCATCCACTATTGTGCGACACACAGTGACTCAATATAAATCATGATTATGAACATTTGTGACATCACTCATTGGAGAGTTTCAAGTATTTGATGCGGTAATATTTTGCTGAGCCAATTCGGGTTCAGCACCATGAGAAAAAGAGTTATTAAATTTGCACTAGATTATTAGTATGATACCCCTCCATTTAAACAGGGATAATCCAATGACATGTACACTATACATATAAATGAATAACCTTGTATAAACACTTTCACGCTAACACCAATGCTGATTTGTGATAAATCACAATCTTATCATGCACACCTATTTACAATCACAATATATTTCAACCCTTTTATATGTTTATTTATTTTTTTGTTACACCAACACTCTGTGATGAGATAATTGTTGTAATTTTACTGCTTTGTATTAGGACACGATTAGGGATATATGTGGTATAATCATTTCCTTCACTGTATTTTGCACTTTCTCCAGCACCAGGATACTCACCCCCTTTCCCCCCCCCCTTTTTCCCTCCCCTTTCCTCACTTGTCCATTCACCAGTTTTTTGCACTTTTTTCACTTTTTTTCACTTCTTCTTTCATGGTTATTACTTACTTACGTGAAATGTAAGATATACATGCAATAGAATAGAGACAAAAGAACCATAGGGCTCGCAGAAATCAAAATGTAAACTCAACAACAATAATATATCCCCTTTTTATCCCCTTTTTGGATATATACTTCGCTCCATATGGATACCAGCACGAACCCTTGAAAACCTCCATCATTTTCCTCTAATTACTCACCTGTCAATCTAAGTACCGGCCGTGCGCGCACGAGTGCGGTGGGGCCCGCCCCCTGATCTGACAACCTCTCCTCCGGTCACGTGTCCTTCAGTGACGTCACCGTCACATGATCGGTCACGTGATGGGGGTTGGGCTCGATCGGGGGGCGGACACCTGCCGCAATACGTGCGCCCAGCAATCCCATCCGGTTAATTAGAAACAAACCACAGGTGAGCGATCTTTCTTGCTATTGGTTGTTAGTTAGATAAAACTCTGGTGCAGCTAGGGCAACTATACCCCCAGACGAAGGCTAGCGCCGAAACGCGCGTCGGGGAACCTGCTTGTGGCAGACGGGTGGTGCATTATGGCTAAAGGTATGCTCCTACTTTAGGATTTGCACATGCATTGAGCACTTTATGCATCCATAGGGAACTCATGTACATTAAGCTGTATGGCAAGCACTTTATTGCAGTATTTTGCACAGTAACCCATTATTGGGTATGAATTGCATCATGCAGTTGAAACAGTATATGTATGTGATCCATATGACTATGTACCCCACCTTTTGATCCCGTTCCACATGTTTTTAACATTTCCATGTGATAGCCCCACTGACCCACACGCTTCTCCCTGTTGAATTGTACATGTATTGTAATTTGTTGTTTTTACTGATTATGCAATAAAATAAAATATATGCAATTTTTTGAATTGGCTTAATGTTTCGTTTTGTAGGTGTTTAGTAGTTGTTAGCCAATTTATGATTTGACGTACTAAAGAAAAAGGGAATCCCCTCTAGGAATGCATCATGGCGATGCTATCATGGAGAAAAAATGCACTAATTTGATATCCCTTTTAGCAGATGTAGCCCGTATTTTGGTGTTACTAATTTTTGCTGTGTTACCCACAGAACTAGGAGCTACTGGTCCAATGGATCTTCATGCCAGGGAACAATCCTGGCTTCAACAGGCAGACCAAGTTTTTGGGAGTGAGCCTATCGCACTGGAATCGGAGGATCGGAGGAGTGTTGGCATAGCTCAGGGTCAATTAAAAAATCTGCTCCATCGGAAGATACGCACATGGTGGAACAAGGTCTCGCTGGAAAAATATATCCAACAAGGCCTGATTCCGAGAGGGTTGCGGATACAAGTATTCCCATCCTTCTCGTTGGAGGATGAGGAGATGACAACAAAATGGGAAGAAATTTGCACTAAATGCTCGAGTGACTTCATGAAACTGCTGATTGAGTTATACAGAAATACACTTGTGGGAATTGAAATTGAAATTGACACGACCAAAAAAGCACTAATGGAGAAAATGTCGGATGAGTCCCTGACTAAATTCTTCCAACAAATAGAGACGGACTTTTCAGAGTGGGAAAAAAAGATCCAGGACACCAAAGGTAAAAAATACGCCAGAGATTTGAGAGATTTTCAACAAAAACAGGTATATCGGTGGCGCAGACCACGTACATCACGCCCGATGAGAAGATCAATGAGTCGAGCATCATCCATCTCATCAAATGCATCACAGAGTGACAGTGGAGATGGCTCTAACTATAGGGGCCTTATCCAACAAGAAAGAGGTGGTAAAAGAAAACTCACTCAGAACTCTTCAGAAAATAAGAGGAAACCCGAGACCAGGAGCACAACTACTGGAACACAATTAAAGGTAATCAATCTAACCAATCACCAGTTAACTATGGATGAAATCCATGTATTAGAGAAAGGATTGACCTTCTCACCATGTGCTCGCTTTGATCCTTTTACAGCGATAAAAGATCTAAATATATTTGCCCGATCCCTCATACATAAGAAGTGGTTCCATGTTGAGGACCCAAAAGATATCTTCCCAACAACTATGGAACAAGAAGCAGTACGAATTCTTGAGGAACTGGAGGAGGAATCGATGGATACTCAATCAACACACGGTAAGATTCCAGCTTGCATTCGCCCTAGGTCTCGTAGGTTTCCCCCTTTGTCCGCCTATCCTAACATTGAATTATTCGTGAAACTAGTGTCTCAGGAATTTGAGAAAATTCCGCGAAACATACATCATGACAATCTAACTCCGCGGATGCGGAAAGCGCTAAAACATCTGAGGGAATTGGATGATGTTATTATAAAACAGGCGGACAAGGGGGGCAACATCGTACTATGGCCGAGACATATGTATGAAGCTGAAGCTCAAAGGCAATTAAAAGATAAAACCTGTTATCAGAAATTGACGTATAACCCTACCAACAAATTTGTGGGAGAATTAAACTCTCTATTACAAGCAGCGATCAAAAATAAAGTGATCTCGAAAGAATGTGCTGATGCACTATTTGTTAAGGTACCAAAAATACCCACTCTGTACCTACTCCCAAAGGTGCATAAGAATTCTAACTGTCCCCCAGGTCGCCCGATAATTTCGGGCAATGGTGGGTTAACTGAAAATGTCGGTAAATTTATCGACTACCACCTAAAAGAGATAGTGGAATGTTTACCCTCGTATGTGAGGGATACGTCAGACCTCTTACAAAAAATTGAAGGTCTACATATGGAGGAGGACATGATACTTGCCACTCTAGATGTGGAGTCGTTGTACACCAGTATTAAACATTGCGACGGCCTAAAGGCGGTGCAATTTTTCTTGAGTACCACATCTCTAGAGGATGGCATGAAAAATCTTGTAATACAGCTGCTGGAATTCGTTCTCTTCCACAACATGTTTGTGTTTGGGGGATCCTTCTACCTACAGCTCCAGGGAACGGCAATGGGGGCGGCATGTGCCCCCTCATATGCCAACTTGTTCCTGGGGCTGTGGGAGAGGGACCTCCTTACGGGCGATCGGGATGTCGAGATGGACCGCGTCATATTTTGGGCGCGGTACATCGACGACATCCTGATCGTCTGGAGGGGAACGACCCAGCAGCTGGCTACATTTGTCCAGAGGTTAAATTCCAATGATGTTAATATCAAACTTACATACAAGTGTGACCCAAATAAAGTAGACTTCTTGGATGTCATTCTAGAAAAAGACGGATCGGGATACCTCCAATCGGATGTTTATAGAAAAGAAACGGCCGTCAATGCCTTACTTCATGCATCCTCCTCCCACCCACCACAAACCATTACAGCAGTTCCAACAGGACAATATTTACGCATGAGAAGAATCTGTTCAACAGATGAAGCGTTTGAACATCGGGCTCGAGAACTTAGACAAAGATTTACGGATCGTGGCTACAGCCAGAGATGCCTAAGAAAGGCCTATCATAGGGCTAAATCGACACCCAGAATCCAACTACTATATCCGGAGAAAAAACAAAAAGAAGACCAAAAGGTGAGGTTCATAACAAAATTCCATTCACAATGGCAACCCATGAGAGAGATTCTAGAACGCTTTTGGCCCCTATTAAGATCGGATCCTATAGTACAAAAGTATATCCCTATACACCCATCGATAGCAGCCCGCAGATCTAAGAATTTACAGGACACGCTAGTTAAAAGCCACCATGTGAGGAAAGAACTTCAAACTTTTTTGGACAATCGAGGCCCAAAATGGGGGTGTAAACCCTGTGGCCATTGTGTAGCTTGCCCTAACATTATTCACACTAGAACTTTCATGGACTCGGGTGGTCAAAAGGAATATACCATTACCCATACAATCTCCTGTAACACAAAGGCGGTAGTGTATCATGCCACATGCCCTTGTGGCATGATTTACATTGGTATGACTACCAGGGAATTCAAGATCCGGGTACGTGAGCATGTACGAGACATTAGGGCAGCAAACAATCCTGAATTTTGTACTGATGGACTCCCGGTGGCAAGACATTTCAGGGAATTTCACGATTGTAACCCCAAACATCTCCGGGTTTGCGGCATAGATCACATTGAAGGTAATATCAGAGGAGGCCCTGTAGCGCAGAGGCTGGCGCAATGTGAGACGAGATGGATTTGGACTCTTAAAACACTGAACCCACAAGGCCTTAATGAAACCCTGAGCTATGCCCCATTCCTCTGACTCCCGACCCGGGCTGCACCGGGCTTTTTAAACTTCCTATTTTTTTCACATTTTTCTTTTTCATTTGTTTTTAATATTGTTGTCTTGACAGTTTAATCATTGTCTTTCTATCTAGCAGGCTCTGCAAAACTTGACACCATGGCGACTTGAGGGTCTCAAGAAGTGCTTATGTCATCCACTATTGTGCGACACACAGTGACTCAATATAAATCATGATTATGAACATTTGTGACATCACTCATTGGAGAGTTTCAAGTATTTGATGCGGTAATATTTTGCTGAGCCAATTCGGGTTCAGCACCATGAGAAAAAGAGTTATTAAATTTGCACTAGATTATTAGTATGATACCCCTCCATTTAAACAGGGATAATCCAATGACATGTACACTATACATATAAATGAATAACCTTGTATAAACACTTTCACGCTAACACCAATGCTGATTTGTGATAAATCACAATCTTATCATGCACACCTATTTACAATCACAATATATTTCAACCCTTTTATATGTTTATTTATTTTTTTGTTACACCAACACTCTGTGATGAGATAATTGTTGTAATTTTACTGCTTTGTATTAGGACACGATTAGGGATATATGTGGTATAATCATTTCCTTCACTGTATTTTGCACTTTCTCCAGCACCAGGATACTCACCCCCTTTCCCCCCCCCCTTTTTCCCTCCCCTTTCCTCACTTGTCCATTCACCAGTTTTTTGCACTTTTTTCACTTTTTTTCACTTCTTCTTTCATGGTTATTACTTACTTACGTGAAATGTAAGATATACATGCAATAGAATAGAGACAAAAGAACCATAGGGCTCGCAGAAATCAAAATGTAAACTCAACAACAATAATATATCCCCTTTTTATCCCCTTTTTGGATATATACTTCGCTCCATATGGATACCAGCACGAACCCTTGAAAACCTCCATCATTTTCCTCTAATTACTCACCTGTCAATCTAAGTACCGGCCGTGCGCGCACGAGTGCGGTGGGGCCCGCCCCCTGATCTGACAACCTCTCCTCCGGTCACGTGTCCTTCAGTGACGTCACCGTCACATGATCGGTCACGTGATGGGGGTTGGGCTCGATCGGGGGGCGGACACCTGCCGCAATACGTGCGCCCAGCAATCCCATCCGGTTAATTAGAAACAAACCACAGGTGAGCGATCTTTCTTGCTATTGGTTGTTAGTTAGATAAAACTCTGGTGCAGCTAGAGCAACTATACCCCCAGACGAAGGCTAGCGCCGAAACGCGCGTCGGGGAACCTGCTTGTGGCAGACGGGTGGTGCATTATGGCTAAAGGTATGCTCCTACTTTAGGATTTGCACATGCATTGAGCACTTTATGCATCCATAGGGAACTCATGTACATTAAGCTGTATGGCAAGCACTTTATTGCAGTATTTTGCACAGTAACCCATTATTGGGTATGAATTGCATCATGCAGTTGAAACAGTATATGTATGTGATCCATATGACTATGTACCCCACCTTTTGATCCCGTTCCACATGTTTTTAACATTTCTATGTGATAGCCCCACTGACCCACACGCTTCTCCCTGTTGAATTGTACATGTATTGTAATTTGTTGTTTTTACTGATTATGCAATAAAATAAAATATATGCAATTTTTTGAATTGGCTTAATGTTTCGTTTTGTAGGTGTTTTATATCTAGAACTGTATATAGTTGTTATGGGGGGGGGGGTATTATATCTAGAACTGTATATGGTTATTATTGGGGGTTGTATATATTTATTATGTGGGGGGGGTGTATAGCAATAATAGGAATCTGTATAAAGTTGTTATAGGGGGATTGTATATATTTATTATGGGGTGTATATAGTTATTATAGGGGCACTATATATAGTTGTTATAGGGGGTGTATATAGTTATTATAGGGGCACTGTATATAGCTGTTATAGGGGGTGTATATAGTTATTATAGGGGGGTGTATATAGTTATTATAGGGTGTACATAGTTATCATAGGGGTCTGTATATAGTTATTACAGGGAACTGTATATAGTTATTATAGGGGAACTGTATATAGTTATTATAGGGGGGTGTATATAGTTATAGGGGTCTGTATATAGTTATTACAGGGAACTGTATATAGTTATTATAGGGGGGTGTATATAGTTATTATAGGGGCACTGTATATAGTTGTTATAGGGGGTGTATATAGTTATTATAGGGGGGTGTATATAGTTATTATAGGGGGGTGTATATAGTTATTATAGGGGGGTGTATATAGTTATTATAGGGTGTACATAGTTATCATAGGGGTCTGTATATAGTTATTACAGGGAACTGTATATAGTTATTATAGGGGAACTGTATATAGTTATTATAGGGGGGTGTATATAGTTATAGGGGTCTGTATATAGTTATTACAGGGAACTGTATATAGTTATTATAGGGGGGTGTATATAGTTATTATAGGGGGGTGTATATAGTTGTTATAGGGGGGTGTATATAGTTGTTATAGGGGGGTGTATATAGTTATTACAGGGAACTGTATATAGTTATAGGGGAACTGTATATAGTTTTTATAGGGGGGTGTATATAGTTATTACAGGGAACTGTATATAGTTATTACAGGGAACTGTATATAGTTATTATAGGGGAACTGTATATAGTTATTATAGGGGGGTGTATATAGTTATTACAGGGAACTGTATATAGTTATTATAGGGGGTGTATATAGTTATTATAGGGGGGTGTATATAGTTATTATAGGGGGGTGTATATAGTTGTTATAGGGGGGTGTATATAGTTGTTATAGGGGGGTGTATATAGTTGTTATAGGGGTCTGTATATAGTTATTACAGGGAACTGTATATAGTTATTATAGGGGAACTGTATATAGTTATTATAGGGGGGTGTATATAGTTATAGGGGACTGTATATAGTTATTATAGCAGGACTGTATATTGTAATTGTTATACAGTTATTATAGGGGTGTATATAGTTATCATAGGGGCACTGTATATAGTTGTTATAGGGGGAATGTATATAGTGATTACTGGGAACTGTATATAGTGATTGCTAGGGGAGCTGTATATAGTGATTGTTGGGGAAGCTGTATATAGTGATTGCTGGGGGAGCTGTATATAGTGATTGCTGGGGGAGCTGTATATAGTGATTGCTGGGGGAGCTGTATATAGTGATTGCTGGGGGAGCTGTATACAGTGATTGCTGGGGGAGCTGTATACAGTGATTGCTGGGGGAGCTGTATATAGTGATTGCTGGGGGAGCTGTATACAGTGATTGCTGGGGGAGCTGTATACAGTGATTGCTGGGGGAGCTGTATATAGTGATTACTGGGGGAGCTGTATATAGTGATTGCTGGGGGGGCTGTATATAGTGATTGCTGGAGGAGCTGTATATAGTGGTTGCTGGGGAGCTGTATACAGTGATTGCTGGGGGAGCTGTATATAATGTTTGCTGGGGGAGCTGTATACAGTGGTTGCTGGGGGAGCTGTATACAGTGGTTGCTGGGGGAGCTGTATACAGTGGTTGCTGGGGGAGCTGTATACAGTGATTGCTGGGGGAGCTGTATACAGTGATTGCTGGGGGAGCTGTATACAGTGATTGCTGGGGGAGCTGTATATAGTGATTGCTGGGGGAGCTGTATATAGTGATTGCTGGGGGGAGCTGTATATAGTGATTGCTGGAGGAGCTGTATATAGTGATTGCTGGGGGAGCTGTATACAGTGATTGCTGGGGGAGCTGTATATAGTGATTGCTGGGGGAGCTGTATATAGTGATTGCTGGGGGGAGCTGTAGATAGTGATTGCTGGGGGAGCTGTATACAGTGATTGCTGGGGGAGCTGTATACAGTGATTGCTGGGGGAGCTGTATATAGTGATTGCTGGGGGAGCTGTATACAGTGATTGCTGGGGGAGCTGTATACAGTGATTGCTGGGGGAGCTGTATATAGTGATTGCTGGGGGAGCTGTATACAGTGATTGCTGGGGGAGCTGTATACAGTGATTGCTGGGGGAGCTGTATATAGTGATTGCTGGGGGAGCTGTATATAGTGATTGCTGGGGGAGCTGTATATAGTGATTGCTGGGGGAGCTGTATACAGTGATTGCTGGTGGAGCTGTATACAGTGATTGCTGGGGGAGCTGTATATAGTGATTGTTGGGGGAGCTGTATATAGTGATTGCTGGGGGAGCTGTATACAGCGATTGCCGGGGGAGCTGTATATAGTGATTGCTGGGGAGCTGTATACAGTGATTGCTGGGGGGAGCTGTATATAGTGATGTCTGGGGGAGCTGTATATAGTGATTGCTGGGGGAGCTGTATATAGTGATTGCTGGGGGAGCTGTATACAGTGATTGCTGGGGGGAGCTGTATATAGTGATGTCTGGGGGAGCTGTATATAGTGATTGCTGGGGAGCTGTATATAGTGATTGCTGGGGGAGCTGTATACAGTGATTGCTGGGGGAGCTGTATATAGTGATTGCTGGGGGAGCTGTATATAGTGATTACTGGGGAGCTGTATATAGTGATTGCTGGGGGGGCTGTATATAGTGATTGCTGGAGGAGCTGTATATAGTGGTTGCTGGGGAGCTGTATACAGTGATTGCTGGGGAGCTGTATATAATGTTTACTGGGGGAGCTGTATACAGTGGTTGCTGGGGGAGCTGTATACAGTGGTTGCTGGGGGAGCTGTATACAGTGGTTGCTGGGGGCGCTGTATACAGTGGTTGCTGGGGGAGCTGTATGCAGTGGTTGCTGGGGGAGCTGTATACAGTGGTTGCTGGGGAGCTGTATACAGTGGTTGCTGGGGGAGCTGTATACAGTGATTGCTGGGGGAGCTGTATATAGTGATTGCTGGAGGAGCTGTATATAGTGATTGCTGGGGGAGCTGTATACAGTGATTGCTGGGGGAGCTGTATATAGTGATTGCTGGGGGAGCTGTATATAGTGATTGCTGGGGGAGCTGTATATAGTGATTGCTGGGGGAGCTGTATACAGTGATTGCTGGGGGAGCTGTATACAGTGATTGCTGGGGGAGCTGTATATAGTGATTGCTGGGGGAGCTGTATACAGTGATTGCTGGGGGAGCTGTATACAGTGATTGCTGGGGGAGCTGTATATAGTGATTGTTGGGGGAGCTGTATATAGTGATTGCTGGGGGAGCTGTATATAGTGATTGCTGGGGGGAGCTGTATATAGTGATGTCTGGGGGAGCTGTATATAGTGATTGCTGGGGAGCTGTATATAGTGATTGCTGGGGAGCTGTATATAGTGATTGCTGGGGGAGCTGTATATAGTGATTGCTGGGGGAGCTGTATATAGTGATTGCTGGGGAGCTGTATATAGTGATTGCTGGGGGAGCTGTATACAGTGATTGCTGGGGGAGCTGTATATAGTGATTGCTGGGGGAGCTGTATATAGTGATTGCTGGGGGGAGCTGTATATAGTGATTGCTGGGGGAGCTGTATATAGTGATTGTTGGGGAACTGTATATAGTGGTTGCTGGGGGGATGTATACAGTGGTTGCTGGGGGAGCTGTATACAGTGGTTGCTGGGGGAGCTGTATACAGTGATTTCTGGGGAGTTGTATATAGTGATTGCTGGGGGAGCTGTATACAGTGATTGCTGGGGGAGCTGTATATAGTGATTGCTGGAAGAGCTGTATACAGTGATTGCTGGGGGAGCTGTATACAGTGATTGCTGGGGGAGCTGTATACAGTGATTGCTGGGGGAGCTGTATATAGTGATTGCTGGAAGAGCTGTATACAGTGATTGCTGGGGGAGCTGTATACAGTGATTGCTGGGGGAGCTGTATACAGTGATTGCTGGGGGAGCTGTATGTAGTGATTGCTGGGGGAGCTGTATATAGTGATTGCTGGGGGAGCTGTATACAGTGATTGCTGGGGGAGCTGTATACAGTGGTTGCTGGGGGAGCTGTATATAGTGATTGCTGGGGGAGCTGTATACAGTGGTTGCTGGGGGAGCTGTATACAGTGATTTCTGGGGAGTTGTATATAGTGATTGCTGGGGGAGCTGTATATAGTGATTGCTGGGGGAGCTGTATACAGTGATTGCTGGGGGAGCTGTATATAGTGATTGCTGGGGGAGCTGTATACAGTGATTGCTGGGGGAGCTGTATATAGTGATTGCTGGGGGAGCTGTATATAGTGATTTCTGGGGGAGCTGTATATAGTGATTGCTGGGGAAGCTGTATATAGTGATTGCTGGGGGAGCTGTATATAGTGATTGCTGGGGGAGCTGTATACAGTGATTGCTGGGGGAGCTGTATATAGTGATTGCTGGGGGAGCTGTATGTAGTGATTGCTGGGGGAGCTGTATATAGTGATTGCTGGGGGAGCTGTATACAGTGATTGCTGGGGGAGCTGTATACAGTGATTGCTGGGGGAGCTGTATATAGTGATTGCTGGGGGAGCTGTATATAGTGATTGCTGGGGGGAGCTGTATATAGTGATTGCTGGGGGAGCTGTATATAGTGATTGCTGGGGGAGCTGTATATAGTGATTGCTGGGGGAACTGTATATAGTGGTTGCCTGGGGGGGATGTATACAATGGTTGCTGGGGGAGCTGTATACAGTGATTGCTGGGGGAGCTGTATATAGTGATTGCTGGGGGAGCTGTATACAGTGATTGCTGGGGGAGCTGTATATAGTGATTGCTGGGGGAGCTGTATATAGTGATTGCTGGGGGAACTGTATATAGTGGTTGCCTGGGGGGGATGTATACAGTGGTTGCTGGGGGAGCTGTATATAGTGATTGCTGGGGGAGCTGTATACAGTGATTGCCGGGGGAGCTGTATATAGTGATTGCTGGGGGAGCTGTATACAGTGATTGCTGGGGGAGCTGTATATAGTGATTGCTGGGGGAGCTGTATATAGTGATTGCTGGGGGAGCTGTATATAGTGATTGCTGGGGAAGCTGTATATAGTGATTGCTGGGGGAGCTGTATATAGTGATTGCTGGGGGAGCTGTATACAGTGATTGCTGGGGGAGCTGTATATAGTGATTGCTGGGGGAGCTGTATGTAGTGATTGCTGGGGGAGCTGTATATAGTGATTGCTGGGGGAGCTGTATACAGTGATTGCTGGGGGAGCTGTATACAGTGATTGCTGGGGGAGCTGTATATAGTGATTGCTGGGGGAGCTGTATATAGTGATTGCTGGGGGGAGCTGTATATAGTGATTGCTGGGGGAGCTGTATATAGTGATTGCTGGGGGAGCTGTATATAGTGATTGCTGGGGGAACTGTATATAGTGGTTGCCTGGGGGGGATGTATACAGTGGTTGCTGGGGGAGCTGTATATAGTGGTTGCCTGGGGGGGATGTATACAGTGGTTGCTGGGGGAGCTGTATACAGTGGTTGCTGGGGGAGCTGTATACAGTGATTACTGGGGAGGCTCTATATAGTTATTGCTGGGGGTCGGTATATAGCGATTGCTGTTCCCTGTCTGGACTACATTCAATGGGGGCCTCCACCATGTTTTGCGCCCAGGGGCCCCCACCAACCTTAATCCGGCCCTGCATACATCCCAAAGCTTATAGAGTAGGGATGGGAGGGGAAAAAATTATAAAACAAAACAAGATAGGAGCTATTCTTGAAAGAAAAAAAAAGGCCTAGTGAGGGTTACATACAAATACCCAAACCAGATCTTTTGAAAAAATTTGGCAAAGCACATCTTTGGTCTTTTATAATAGTTTTTCATAAAATCTGAGGAGAGAATAGATCTTGTGGGAACCCATGATACAAATATGCAGTAATTGTGAAATGCAGTATGTCTGAGGCCTCATGCACACGCGTCCCTTGTTTGTGGTTGCTCTGTTATGGATGTGCAGGGATTGTCAGGATAGGTTTGACATACTCAGTCTTGTAAGTCAGAGAACTTTTATTGTTCCACATATGTCTAAACAAACAGAATAAAAATGGGTAGAAATGTAAATATATCATTTGTATACAGCGCTCCTCCATGTATACAGCGCTCCTCCATGTATACAGCTCTCCTCTTCCATGAGCACCTGCAGGTTAAAAGCTTTACTCTTATTATGTCCTTGTTTACTCTTAGCTGGTAGAAACAGAGAGCTATAGTCGTACATATTGACGTAAATGTAAATAGCTGCTTCCTGTAGCACACAAAAAGTACTACAATAAAGTAGTAAATTTATGACATTTACTGACCTTAGTTTTTCTGGGGTAAAGGAAATCTTCTTGTAATTTGTCTATTTACTGTTTGGAAAATGTCATGAAAATAGATGGAGCCAACCTGGTGCTCAAGTTAGTAGGATAATGGCTTTCATCTAGTACATAGTAAAAAACTGTTTAGGTGGAATGGTAGTGGATCTCTAGATGTCAGACAAAATGATCATATTTTTGTTCAGTTAAGATGTTTTATTGAAAGTAAAGTGACCCATTTTTACTTCATTTTTGCAATACCAAAATGCTGTATTTAACAGTACCCAGAGGGAAGCTCATCCACATGTTGGTGGATATGGCACCACCCCATCCAATCAGTGGCTGAGGGGTGGCATTCCGATCATACTGGCTTCATGACCAGTGTCTATTGAACGTCACTGATCAGCTACTAATTGGCTGTTGATACCCTAGACCAGTGATGGCAAACCTTTTAGATCATGAGTGCCCAAACTTCAACCAAACGCCACTTATTTATGGCAAAGTGCCAGCACAGCAATTAAGTCAGTAATTTATTGCTGAGGAAACCAACACAGATGAAATGAGGAGGGCAAATTTGGACTATTGCAGCTTTTCTCCAGGGTTCCTACATACAGGAAGAATTGTTGGGCCAGCATTCTTTGAGCCCTGTCTGTTGAACTCATTCTGTGGTGATGGCCTGGGTGCCCTCAGAGAGGACTCAGAGTGCCGCCTCTGGCACCCGTGCCATATGTTCGCCACCACTGCCCTAGACTCCCAACCAATAAAGAGATGGGGAGCAATGAGGGAAGTCCAGTACTGTGTAACCTGTGGGAGAAATTTTACAGGGGGAATCACAAGGGTTTTTAAGATTAAGAAAAAAATATTATCTTGGACAATTCCTTTAAATCTTCATCTGATGCATTATTACTTGAGCTTTAAAATACAACTTTGAGTATCATTGAAAAGTAACTTCACAATGTTGAATTTAAAATTCTAAAAATTGGGATTATCTGTGCAAATCGCTTTTAACACTTGTTTATTCCCAGCACCCTATTTTTAAAAAGTTGGTTGAAAAAGGTGGAAATTCTTATTCTAGTATGCTAAAATAGGTCTCATTTATTAAATGCAATTTTTTAAAAAAACACAAAACTATCAAATATTTATCCCAGTAGTGGAGTAAAATGAATATTGAGCAAGATCTTAAAGATATACCAATTCTATGAAACATTGGGGAACGTTTCCAGCCTTGGTTTCCATACAATAGGGAGGTGCTTTAATATTCATGGATTTTTGATGTATATTTGGACTTTTATACTTTTTGGAACAACTACACCTTTAATGTATAGCTGATGACTACTTGGTTGACTGCTGAAAAATAACAAATATATTCAATAACTCACAGCGACCTAGTTACCCATAAACTATGCACTTTGGGTCTTTGTATAAATAATACACATTTATGATAAAATAATTATTATCATTAAAAATACTTGTTTGAAAAGTATTAATTGGTTCTCACCTCCCACTCATTTTATGGAAATCCTGTGGGTGTGACTGTCAGTGATGGAGAATTGCGTTACCTCTTCATGAAAGGGTTGCGGCTTCCGTTTCATGTATGGTACTCTGATTTTCTATTAGATCAGCTGCAAAGACCTGTTAATAATCATTCAGATGGATTACAGATGATAATTTCTTATTATTCTAAGATTGACAACAGATGTTCCTATGGATCTGTTCCATGCTCCTTTGCGGCTCCATCTTGATAAAGTAGCTACAGTTTGCTCATGTAAGATGTCTCTCAGCATCTTGTTTGTATGGTTTATAAAAATGTTCATATTACTGCATGTGGCTGGAACTTTTGTCACCCATGATGATTCACAATGGAATAACTAGGATCTATAAGACCCTGTAGAAAGAATTGGAATGGGTCCAGCACTACAACATGATCCAGAATGTTTCAAAGGGTTTATATAATGATAGGCAGTGATGTCCCAGAGATAATCATTGTAATTGTTTTCAAAGTACAGAAATGCTAAAAACAGTAATGTCACATTACAGTGATGATACACACATTGAAGTCACAGGACAGGGATAATATAAACAGTGATGTCCCAGGACTTGGATAATACACAGTGATGTCACACTACAGGCATAATACACACAGTGATGTCAGAGGGCAGAGAGAATGTACACAGAGATGTCACATTACAAGGATGATACGCACATTGATGTCACAGGACTGGGATAATACACACAGTGGTGTCACTGTATAGGTAGATATACACAGTAATGTCATAGTACAGAGCTAATACACACAGTGATGTCATAATACAGGGATAATAAACACCATGATGTCACGGGACAGGGATAATGTACACAGTGATGATATACAGGGATAATATACACATTGATGTCATAGTGCAGGGATAATATATTCAGTGATGCCACAGTACAGGGATAATACTGGGATGTCACTGTGAAGTTTTGGTATTAAAAACCCTTTAAACTTGTCAGGCTCCTGGGGTAGTGGACCCACTGGATCACGGGATGATGACACAAGCTGACACCTGGGACCGGAGTCTAAGTGGCTCCCGTTCTTAACCAGAGCCTACCGCAAAGCGGGATGGACTGGTGGTACCACCAGGTTGGCAGCCAAGGCGAGGTACAGAGTCAGAAGGCAAGTTGGTGGTCGGGGACAGGCAGGAGATCAAGACAGGCGGCTGAGATTCAGGTTCAGAGGCAGAGCAGTAGGTCAGGGCTGGCAGCGGAGAAGCATAAATGGGAACAGGTTCGGGGTCACAACGGGGAATCAAAACACAGGCACAAGGCAAAGGAGTAAGCTTTCTCGACAGCGTAGAGCACGAAGACCCAGCAGGGAATGCTGGGAGACGCCGGATTTTCACAATTTCCTTAAAAGGGCCTGCACCAATCAGCTGTCAGGAACGGGGAGAGGGAGCACCCGTGTCAAAACTTTTACTGCTTACTGAAGGAGAAAGGAGCAGAAAAAAGGCATAAAGAAGCTGCTTTATCTAATTAGGTATATTAGAAGGTTTCTGATTCTCAATTGCTCTATTAATTTATGGAATAAAGAATAAAAAAATATTGCTTCAAAGGTTTAGTTACACTTTATAGCTCCTGTGGCAAATTAAAATGGGGAAAAGACAATTGGGAGCCTTTATCAGGGCTTCTATGCCAGAAAACTTTTGTAAAACCACCAGGCAAGGCATTGTGATTATTATTCCCTTTATGCCACCCCAATGGGTATGAAAGGGGAGTGGCCGGCGGGGTAAGACTTGGCACAGAAGTAAGCTTTACACACAACTAAAGACACCACCATAACACTTGACTGAGGTCATAACAGAAGAACATTGCATACAAGATATGCCAGAAAGTAGAAGAAATAGAATGCAGAAAGTGAGCAGCTGATGGAAAAAGTGATGATTTTCAGGATGACAGAAGACCGTAACATAATGTATTTATTCTTCCCCAACTTGATTGATTGTACTTATAGTAAGGGAGCGCACAGACAAAAAACTTTTCATTACAAGACTATTCCCTGCAGAGAATGAATGTTTTGTTTGGCAGAGTTCGAGGCTGATGCTATGAAACGGCTGATATTGCATCTTTTGTCCAGCATATTGTATTATTACTGCTATATTTAGATATTGTTGAGCAAACAACTGATTTTAGGACTATAATGGCCACTGGTGAAATCTGAATCATCCATGAAAAATCAATAATAAAAGGTAAATAATCCCTTAATACATAAACATATAACCATGGTCTACGCTATTCCTCTATTCCATGCTAGCTTTACTATAAAGTGTTGTTTAACTGTACTGTATGTTGCCATTTTTTCTGTATATGTTAATAAGGATTTTCTGATGTGTTAAACAATGGGGCACATTTACTTACAAGGTCACTCGAGTTCCCAAAAAGTGCATTGTCCATGTATAATGCTGTGTGCGGCAATTCACTAAAAATTTTTCTTGAACTTTGCCATCTTCTGGCGCCAATAACTTTTTCATACTTTAGTGTATGGAGCTGTGAGTGGTGTAATTTTTTGCGAATTTTGATGGCGTTTTTATTGCTATAATTTTTAGGACTGTGCAACCTTTTGATTACTTTTTATTGATTTTTTTATATTTTTTCAAAAATGTGAAAAACCGTTATTATATTTTGATAGATTGGGCATTTTCGGACGTGGCGATACCTAATGTGTTTATGATTTTTGTTTATGATTTGAATCTTTAGTTTTTTTTAATTATAATTATTTTTTTTTACTTTTTTTTTACTTTTAGTATTTTTCAGACTCCCTAGGGTACTTTAACCCTAGTTTGTCTGATCGATTCTATCATATATATATCATATATATGGGGATTTTGGCTGAAAGCACATTTTAATGAATGGGTTAAAACGAGACAGCCTCAGGTCCCGAGGCTGTCATGTCGATGGATCACCTCTCCCCGATGACAACACGGGGAGCAACGTTCTGCGGCAAGATGCTTGCGCACATGCGCTGCAATCTTTTTGAAGCCGCCGGCAGCAATGCCGCCAGTGATCGGCGGGAAAACACCCACGATCGGTGCTGGCAATATGCAGTAAAGACTCACCGGTTATGGAGAGGGCTCGGCCCTGCAAGCCCTCTCCATGCACCGGGACCCGGCATCGGTGAAGGGGTTAAATCCTGCACTCAGTCCGAATCGGTCGGACTGCCCGACGGCACACCCCCTAATTTGTGTCGCATGGAAGCCAGTGCAGCTGCTCCACAAAAATGGCCACATCCACCACAATCCCAGCGCAGACACTTCTTAACCCCTTCACGCTCCGCGGCGGATATATCCGCCACGGAGCGCAGTGACTTAGCGCTCAGTGGCGGATATATCCGCCACGGCGCTTATGCCGGCTCGGCTCTGGATCAGAGCCGAACCGGCATCGGGAAACACGGGGTGCCGGCTGTAACTAATAGCCGGCACCCCAGTGTAACACCCGCGATCGGAGTTGTCTCCGATCGCGGGTGCTTAACCCGTTAGATGCCGCGGTCAGCGCGACCGCGGCATCTAACAAGTATCTGGGGGGTCTTTCGGGGGGCGCCGATCGTTGCTATAGTAACTCTGGGGTCCGATCTGGACCCCAGAGTTACTAGCAAGAATTGCCAGTAAGATGGCGTCTGTGACGTCATCTTACTGGCAAAGTGCCAGCCTATGCAAGTGCATAGGCTGACACTGATAATACTCTGCAATACATCAGTATTGCAGAATATTATCATGAAGAAGCAATCAGATGATTGCTTGTTCATATCCCATGGTATAAAAGTGAAAAAGTAAAAAAAAAAGTTATTCAATAAAAAAATAAAGTCATAAATCACTAAAAATGCCCCAAACCCCCAAAACATATAAAGAGACATATAACTCAAAAAAAAAGTCTAAATCATAACACAAACCCCACATATATAGTATCACCGCGTCCGTAACAACCCGTAGAATAAAAGTAAATCATTATTGAACCCCCACGATAAACGCCGTAAAAAAAAACTGTTATAAACCCTCCAAAAATTATGATTTTTACCTTTTCAATCCCACAAAAAATGCTATAAAATGCGACCAAAAAACCATATGTACTCAGACATGATACTGGTGCAAAGTACAACATGTCCCGCAAAAAACAAGCCATCAACCAGCTCCGTAGCCAAAAACGTAACAAAGTTATGCCACTTGGAAGACGGCAATACAAAAATTATAGATTTTTCCCCACATTAGGGTTTTGTTTGACAAATTTAGTAAAACGTAAGAAAATATATTCATGTCTGGTATCCCCGTAATCGTATCGACCCATAGAATAAAGCTAACATGATTATTAGTCTATACGGTGAACACCAAAAAAAAAAAAGTCAAAAATCCAGTACAGAATTGATGCTTTTCTACTCCTGCCCTCAAAAAAAGTTCCTAAATTTTCAACAATAGGTGATACCAACCCCAAAATGGTAACAATGGAAAAAGCATCTCATCCCGCAAAAAAAATGCCGTCACATGGCCCCAATAACAAAAAAGCGAAAATTTTATAGCCTTCAAAAGGGGCCAATGAGGAAACTAAAATCCTGGCAGCTGCAGCGCCCTCCTTCCCTTCTGCGCCTTGCTGTGCGCCCATAAAACAAGTCACAGCCACATGTGGGGGGTCTTTGTACTCAGGAGAAATTGCAGAACAAATTGTATGGTGGGTTTTCTCTTTTTATATTTTGGAAATGTGTAAATTTTAGTGCTAAATGAACGTATAAGGGAACAATATGACCATTCTAAATTTCACCTCCATTTTGATTCAATTACTATGAAGATCTCAAGGGGTTAACAATCTTCGTAAAAGCTGTTTCTGATAGCTTAAGGGCGCGGTCCCACGTTGCGTTTGCAAACGCAGACGCAGACCAAACCGCGCCCACCGGGCGGTCCGCGGTCCAATCGCATCGGCGTTTTCAATAGAAACATAGAGAAACGCCGATGCGATTGGACCGCGGACCGCCCGGTGGGCGCGGTTTGGTCTGCGTCTGCGTTTGCAAACGCAACGTGGGACCGCGCCCTGAGGGGTGCAGATTTGAAAATGGGTTGATTATATAGGGGGTTTTGATGCTAAATATGTAAAATTTCATTCAAAACTGTATTTATCCCCAAAATAGTCAATTCTGAAAATCCGGAAAAGCGATATTCTATTTGTAAGCCGCGTGACATCAAAATAAATTATCCAGACATATCAGAAATTATGAAAATGTAAAGTAGACAAATGGGAAATGTTATTCAGCAACTTATTTAGCTGGTAAATCTATCTGCCTGAAAACGCAATGATTTAGAATTTCGAAAATGGCAAATTTTTCAAAAAATTTATCATATTTTCTTTTTTTTGTAAATAAACGCAAAACTTATCTGCCAAAATTTACCACTAAAATGAAGTACAACATGTGGGGAAAAAACAATCTCAGAATCGTTTTGATAAGTAACAGTGTTCAAAAGTTATAACCATATAAAGCGAAGCAAGTCAGAATCCAAAAAATCGGGCTGAGCCTTAAGCTGTAAAATGGCTGCGTCCTTAAGGGGTTAAATACCTGTGCAAGCCGTTTTAGCCATGAAGAACGTGTACAGTCCGACTAAAGTGCAGTGCATGACCCTTAGTAAATGAGACCCAATGTGTAATACTGATGACATATACTATGTAAAGTTTATTGTACCATATAGAATAGAAAACTACATTACTCCCATAATGGAAAATGTTTATCAAATTCAGGGCAGGATTATTGGTCGTGGAGGCCACTGGGCACAAGCTGGGAGGAGCTCGTCCCACAATATGTGTTGCTCCCGGAAATAATATTGTATCTCTAGTGGTTCCAGATAACAGAATTGGCCTTAAACTGATACTGGATAAAAATCAAAACATATCAACTAAAGAACCATCATATAATAATAATAATAATTATTATTATTATTTATTAACCATCATATACACCTAAGCTGCTGCATAACCTCATCATGCACACCAAAGGTGCTGCAGAAACTTATCATGCACACCTAAGCTGCTGCAGAAACTCATCATGCACACCAAAGCTGCTGCAGAAACTCATCATGCACACCTAAGCTGCTGCAGAAACTCATCATGCACACCAAAGCTGCTGCAGAAACTCATCATGCACACTTAAGCTGCTACAGAAACTCATCATGCACACCAAAGCTGCTGCAGAAACTCATCATGCACACCAAAGCTGCTGCAGAAACTCATCATGCACACCTAAGCTGCTGCAGAACCTCTGAATACAGTCCTCATGATAGTTCACACATTACATTTTGGCCTGCGTTTTCACTGTATTTGAAACACATTACAACAGCTGAGGAGAGGTGATTTGCCCAATAACATTACTGTTAACATTTACGTTTACAAAACGCATTGTAAATTCTGTATTAATCCAAGTGTTAACAATGTATTAACAAATGTGTTTTGTTACCGCAATTGTTAACATTGAAAATGTTTGCAATGAAAATGCAACCAAAACGCAACATGTGAACACGCCCCGAGTACGCATTCACACGATGGGTTGCGTCACTTTAATGTGTTTTTGACGCATTCCAAAAGCTTCAGCCTTGATCACATGCCAAGGTTACATTGCGTTTTAGCAGATACAGTGGAAATGCACTGTAACATTGGCATGTAATCAAGGCTGAAGCCTTTGGAATGCATCAAAAACGCATCAAAAAACCGTGACGCAACGCATCGTGTGAACGCGCCCTCAGAGGTGTATGAACAGCTGGGAGGTTTGTTTTCTGTTCACAATCAGATGCTGGTAACTTTGTCACCTGTTAGGTGTGATGTCGTAGAAGGGGGCAGAGTTATGTATTAAGTCACAGGAAGAGGCAAATCAATCCAATTTGTATAGGATTCTGCTCACAATTCCATAAGCTGTAGCAGTATGCAGTCCATGCATTTGTACAGGTAAGAGTCAGTTTACAAATCAGTCAGGCTACATTCAGACAAACGTGTGTACGGGGGAGGAGGATGGGGTAAGCGTGTCATGTCCTATCTTTTCCCGGGTACGGAATGGTACGGTGCCACACGTGCTGTGCGCCCTTTGCCGGCCTATGAGGGACGTATATACATCCCCCAATGGTCGTCTGAACGTAGCCTTAAGCTGAGCCAGGAGTGGAGACCATACTGAGAAAAGGTATACTGTATTGGAAGGATTTGCTTTTGTTCTGACTGTTGTATAACTGCAACTGGTTTTCGCTTACAATACATGATGCAAAAAAAAACAAAACCTGATCAAATAACTGAGATAACTGGTTCTTAGAAGAGAGGAGTGATATTAACTAAATGAAATTGTATTTTGAAGGGGGGAGTTACATACTTTATAGGAGGAGATTTTTTTTATTCTGCATGTCTGGAGGGGCAGGGTCTTACTTTGGTAATGGTTGAGGAGCAGGAATGCCATTGAAATGGGAGAGTTGCACACCCAAGTAACGCTTAGTGCTTCCTTGCAGAAAGTGGAGTACAGACCAGGTAATGGCCAGTAATTAGCAGCCAGCTGAAAGAGCTGCATAATTGCCAGGTAAAGACTCCCTACAGACTACACCCCAAAGAAGATTCAAGTCATGCTACCGGGCTGAGGAGTTGTGGGAGAACTGTAGTACCATGTGTTATGTGGTGCCAGTCATTAGACAACACCTGTTGAGGTAGGAGCTGCCATGCTTAGTTAGTGGCGGAGAGTCATAGGATTAATTTCACTTAATTTATTAGAAGAAATCAGGATGATCTATATAAAAGTTTATTGTCATGGTTGGAATAAATACAGAATACTTGCAGATGGTCATGTGTCCTTGTTAGTGGGTCTTGAGGTTGTGTTCTGGTACAGATCAGTGGGTTTCATCATATCCAGTTGCTCTTCCTTCCACCGCATCACCATCCATCCTTCCTTGTGTTCCTTATGTGGGGTCTCTGTCAATCAGTCATATACACTTAAAGGGGTTTTCCCACAAATAAAAGTTAGGCCCTATCCACATTATAGGGCCTAACTTGTTGATCAGTGGGGGTCTCAGTGCAGATCACGAAAACGAGAGGTCTGATGGGGTCATACATACATCCTTCGGACCCCTCGACGCTCCGTCAGATTAATGGAGCATGACCGTTCTGCATTCGGCGATCTCCGTCAGCTCCATAGATATGTGTGACATATCTATACATGGCACATTGTAATGCATGATCAGTAAAATCCCCATATACTGTCATACTGTAGTAAGGCATTATATAGTAGGATCAATCGACCAGCCTAGGCTTAAAGTAGCCTAGGGGCTCTGAAAAATTGTCAAAAATTAATAAATCAAAACTAAAAATTCAAAATATATAAACAGTAAAAATCAACATGTTTGGTACAGCCGCCTCCAAATGTCCAATCTAACAAAATATAATCACATTTATTCCGGGCATTTAACCCTGTAATGGAACATGGCGCCTAAAGTTGAAAATGCTATTTTTTGCAATGTATAAAAAAGTGATTAAAAAGCCACGCAGTCCTCAAAATAGTAGTATTGAAAACATCATCTCATTTCAGAAAAATTGACACCACAAACAACTCCTTACATAGAATTATAAGAAAAAGTTACTAGTGCCAAAAGATGCAAAATGAAGATTTTTTTTGTTTTGTACAAGAGCTTTTAATTTTTGTAAATGTATGAAAACATCACAAAAACTATATATATTTGTTATCCCTGTGATCATACCGACCCAAAGAATAAAGAAGACCTGTCTTTGGGGTGCACAGTAAAATTCAAGCCTACAAAAATGGCGCAAATGCATTTTTTTTTCACCAAATTCACTGCATTTGTAATTTGTTTCCTGCTTCCTAGAACACGACATGGAATATAAAATACCGACACTATGAATTACAATTTGTTACACAGGAAACAAGCCCTCACACAGTTCTTTACATAAAAATATAGCTATTTTCAGTAAAAACATATTTGGCACATACAGTACCTGTCTATAGCAACCTCTACCCTGATAAAAATAACACACTGGTGACAGGTTCCCTTTACATTTAGGCTTTGTGTATCCATTCAATAGCCCAATAAACCAATAAAGTCAGCAGTGCATGCATTGCCATCTTCATGGTATCATAAAGATGGATATTTTAGGTCGCATTATTCATCAAAACTCATGAAAGTGGACGTTTACCTCAGTTGCACCGATGAGCTAGGTGCTGGTAGTCCGCCGGGCACCTAGCACCAACTTCGTTCCAATTTCTGCCCAGGCCTGGTCCTTGCACCCTCTGCCCTGGTAAACAACTAGGGACGTCCTGTCAAATCAGGAATGCTGCAAATCCCTGACAGGAAGACTTCCTATGTGCTCCCCTCCTCGGAAATGCAACGCAATAATGGACTGCACTCGGTGCACAACAATGTATCCCACATATGCAACTATTGTTGTTTTTTGCATTTCATTTACTTCTATTGGAGGGACTGTGCCGCAATTATGGGCAGAATAGGACCTGCTCTATAATTTACAGTATGATCTCATCGTTCACTTAAAGTTTGGTACAAAAAATGGCCGTGGGCATGAGATCAGGTTTTTCATAGAAATTAATGGGGCCATGCGCTAGCTGCAAAACAATGGCTAGCACATACACAATAAATAAGTTTTTGTCCATGAGGCCTAAAAGATGTTGTTTTTGTAAGAAGAGGATTCTGAAAGAAGTTTGGCAAACAGCTATGCTGACCATCTTTTTTTATTCAATTGTATTATGTGCCTGATCTCCTGGGCCACCTACATATTCTTGGTAGTTGTTGTTATAAACCAAAGAAAATTCCAAGTTGACATCTAAAAACCCATACGTTTAGCAAGAGGCCAGCTGAAAATATGCCAAAAAGATTTGTGCCAAGCACAAAAAGAAAAGGTAGGTAAGTAACAAATCTTTAGGGAAGTAGTTCACCAGAAGAATTGGGAGATTTCTAGTTTTTCAGATACAAGGTTGGCCAACAATGGAGGAATGTCCTTTATGTGCACTAACATCACAATACACACCGGATCAATAATATTTGGAGTTATATCAGCTTAGATATTTTTGTCTGCAGGCGGGAAGTTAAGAACAAAAGAAAAAAGAACATCAACAATCTGGCTTGGCATATGCTCAGATATTGTGTGGTTTTGGAAATGTTTAAGGCTTTTGTGGTTAATGTAAATAACAATGGGATGACTTGCTCCCTCATGAGTGTCTACTTGCCTCAAGTAACCACTTGGTAGGGGTTCCTAATGGAGTTGCTAAACTCTGCCAGAGTAAAGGCCTTAGATGGACAAATGCAAGTTAACTGTGGATCCCTGTGTCAAAATGCTTCCATTCAGATGAATCAACTTTAAGGAGAAATTTGCTTATAAATATTGAAACAAAGCAATATAATTACAGGAGAAAGTTCTCACTAGAGTGGCGCCCAGTTCTAAAGGTTCACTGCTTTTTCAGTCTGGCTAGGATGAAGAATCACTGCATGGCCCCAAGACTATGATGATTAAGTCAAAAATGGGTGACTTCTTCTTGGAGTTCTGGTAAAAGATTATTTGTGCAAAGACTGTAGAAAAATGTTTCTCACATCAAGTCGGCATGGCATTTGTTCCACAACCTCTGATGTCATGTAAAAATATGCTTTATCTGAGACTACAATTGAGTTGAGTAGATCAGGATGTCATCAAGCTATACCACCACACAGATGTAAAGCTGATCACAAAGGTTGTCGTTCTTGGTGCATTGCTTAGCATGAGGTTATGACAAGATATTTGGACATGATGGTTACTGAAGATTGTCTTGCACATCTCGCCTTCCACCATGCAGGTTAGAATATTTTCACCTGGGAGGGGTCTAATTTCGAGAACATCACAGCCCCTCATATTGGGGCTCATTTACTAAGGGTCCGTACGCCACATTTTCAACGGGTTTCCCGAATATTACCGTTTTGTGCCGAATTCCCCTAGGATTTTGGTGCACTTGATCGGATTCTGGCGCATCGGCACCGGCTTGCACGCAACAGAAATCGGAGGGCTTGGCCGCCGGACACCCGACGGAGTGCAAGATCAGCACTCACATGCACCAGGAAGAAGAAGGTGAACTCTGGCGGACGCATGATCTTTGCAGAATATATATATATATATATTAATTTAACTGTCTTTTTATTAAGAATAAAAGGTTTTATACAATTTCCACATAGATCATCGGATTAGTGTTTACAATGTCAGAAAAAGGCCAACAGCGGCCAACAGAAGGCCTAAAAGATCAGCCTTAGGTCAGTAATCACAGACATCAGCTTTGGACATTGCATCTATTAACCCCTTAACGCAGAGGTACAGTGAGTGTATGAAGAGGGCTCATGGGCTGAGTCCTCTTCATACAAAGGTGGGGGTTGTTGCATATTGCAGCAAACCCCCACCGCTAATAACCGCGGTCGGTGCTTGAAAAGTCGCCGGCGCCGCTATCTTTATTACGATCGCCGCGCCCCCGATGACGATCGGTTGCTATGGTAGCCTCGGATCTTCGTTTGACCCGAGGCTATCTGGCATCTGCAGATTCGTTACAATGAGCCAGTGAATGAGCTGCAAAAATGCCATATATTGCAATACAGAAGTATTGCAGTATATGGTAGGAGCGATCTGACCATCTAGGGTTAATGTACCCTAGATGGTCTAAGAATTAGAGAAAAAAAAAAGAAAAAAAAATTAATAAAATATTAAAAATTCAAATCCCCCCCCCTTTCGCTAGAACTGATATAAAACATAATAAACAGTAAAAATCACAGACACATTAGGTATCGCCGCGTCCCAAAATGCCCCATCTATCAAAATATAAAAACGGTTACGGCCGGCAGTGACCTCAGAGACGGGAAATGGCGCCCAAATGTCTGAAATGCGACTTTTACACCTTTTTACATAACATAAAAAATGATCAAAATGTCGCACAGACCTCAAAATGGTACCAATGAAAACGTCGGCTCATTTTGCAAAAAATTACACCTCCCACAGCTCCGTGCGCCAAAGTATGAAAAAGTTATTAGTTTCAGAAGATGACAAAAATTTTTTTTTCTATTTTGTACACATTCGTTTAATTTTTGAAAATGTATTAAAACACAATAAAACCTATATAAATTTGGTATCACCGCAATCGCACCGAACCAAAGAATAAAGTAGGCATGTTATTCTGAGCGAAGAGTGAAATTCGTAAAAAAATAAATAATATTACGGGAAAGTAAAATTTGTTACGCACAAAATAAGCCCTCACACAGGTCTGTACACGTAAAAATGGAAAAGTTATGGATTTTTGAAGGTGGAGAGCGAGAAAGGAGCGAAAAAACCCTGCGTCCTTAACTTAAGTGCTTCAACTGATTTAATGAGCCATTCGCAGTTTCACCGTAAAGAATAGTCAGTACTTAGACTTAATTATATCAAAATTGGAAAAGGAGCTTACTTGGAGTTAAAAAGCTATATAACAAACTTGCAAGTATTGGGGAGACACCAGACAAAAATACATAAGGGAAATAGAAGGAGAAATGTGGAGATCGTTCTATAAGCTGTGTCCGCACCAGGTTCAGTCACCCCCATGGCCCATCGCCCCCTCCCAGTAAGAATCCCATGGGGCCCAGACCTTGGAGAAAAGGTCTACTCTGTCATTCGTTGATGCAGTCATAGATTCTATACTTCGGACCACTCTCACTCTTGACAGGAGGGACCCTCTGGCAGGAGGGTTCGTCTTTTTCCAATATTTTGCAATCGGACCCCTGGCTGCTGTGAGATTGTGCAGAATATATTTTGATGTAATTCAAGAGACAGTCAACATGACCATTGGAGGGAGTCTATAAATGGGTCTTTCTTTGTAAATTCTCTGTAGGACCTAAGGAACTGTAAAAACTCTCTGTATCCATATTTTCTTTTCCTGTAACATGCCAGTAAACAGCCGTAGCTGTTTTCCTTCTTCTCTATGTATTTTTATAACTTGCATAACATAGGGAGACATAATTTGCAGTTTGTACACAAAGAATGGCAGATTGTGGTGTGTCCAGTGCAGAAATACAGTACACTACCATTGTGGTCACTCTTTAAAACCTTAGCAAAATGCACTGTAAGAACATCTTTATTCTTTTTGGTAGTTCATTTGTAGTCATAGCTGCAAACATTTAAAAACCACCCCCAGGAATACATTGCTGAAGGGTGATACATTTTGCTATGATTGTTCTCTCTATTTGTATCTATTATAGCACCATTGTAATAGAGCATCACAATAGATCTAAACTGGTAATGCTATTCCTAAATATAGTAGGATTAGAGGAATTTAATTATGTACTTTAAAGGGGTATTCCCATCTAAATTATGTATGACATAGATATGCCATAAATAGTTAAGATGGGAAAACCTCTTTTAACAGTTTTGATAATGTTAAGCCCTTAAAGAAAATCTAAAATTAACCATAATAAAATTCGGGACACTTATAATAATAATAATCTTTATTTATATAGCGCCATCATATTACGTAGCGCTTTACAAATCATAGGAAACAAATACAAATATAATATAACATGACAGAGCACAACATTTGTATGGAACAACAGGAGTGAGGTCCCTTACTCATAGATCCATAGATCTTACTCATAGATCCAAAAAATATTCTGAAAAACAACACCTTGGATTATATACTTCCATACTCGCCTTCCTGTGGCTCCTCTTCCATCAGCACTTCATCTGTAACAAAGCAGACATGCGTCCATGCTCTCTTCCCGCCGCCACTGGAGCAGCGACAACACCACATCATATGTGTGGTCCATGGACGCGTCTCTGCCCACTTTGTTACAGATGATGAGCTGAAGCAAGAGGAGCTGCGGGGAGAGCCGGAAGGTGAGTATAGTAGTTTATTTTATTTATTTTTTTTATACACCCAGGGTCTGCAGGGCATTTCATCAATGTGTGTGTGTGTGTGGGGGGGGGGGGGGGGGGGGGGGACTGGCTGAAGGGCATTTCATCAATGGGGGACTGGCTGAAGGGCATTTCATCAATGTGGGGTGGGGGCTGGCTGCAGGGCATTTCATCAATGTGGGGTGGGGGCTGGCTGCAGGGCATTTCATCAATGTGGGGTGGGGGCTGGCTGCAGGGCATTTCATCAATGTGGGGTGGGGACTAGCTGCAGGGCATTTCATCAATGGGGGGGGTTGGCTGCAGGGCGTTTCATCAATGGGGGGGTTGGCTGCAGGGCGTTTCATCAATGTGGGGTGGGGACTGGCTGCAGGGCATTTTATTAATGGGGAGGTCGCTTCTGATTTCATTACTTGCGGAGACTGTGACCAATGCATTTCCAACCCTAGGCTTGTACTACAGTTTTTTGTGACAAAATTAGGGGCATCAGATTATACTCGGGCTGACTTGTACTTGAGTGTATACAGAATTTTTTTTTTTTTTTTTTTGTCTACCAGATTCATTATTAAAAAAAAAAAAAAAGTCACGGAATCATCATCGAATGTTAAGAGCTACTGGAGAGGTGTTAATTGGGAGAAGCTTTTCTGTTAACTTTTCTATACAGATGAGAAAGGTGGGGAAAACACTGGTGGCTGTTGCTTTGTAGCCTTCACCTTTCATAGATGATATTCAAGGCTTCATAAAACAATCTAACCAAATATTTGGCACAAAATATAAAGGACAAAGCGGTTCAGTCAATTGGCAGATAACAAAAATGCTCTAAAATGTTTTCTTTTGCCTGAGCATTGAAATGCTTCCTAGTATAGCGGTTGCTTTATTGCCTGTGCTGTTCTCTTATGGGACAAATGGATTTACATTCCTAATGAAGCCTGCAGCTGCGTTTTCTAAAACCACTAATGTAGTAAAGCCATTAATAAAGAGGGTCACATGATGTGCAGCTCCATAAAACACTGCTGCAACTCAATTGTTATCATTTTTATTAATGCAGCTTTTTATTCCGGAGGAACATAAAAATATTAAGGTACTTATGAAGTTTTTTGTAAGAAATAAGAATGCTGGTTGAGGTTGGTTAAAAGCACTGTGAGTCCGTGTGGCTTTGTACTATTATGTCAGTTGTAACAAGATGTGCAACATCTCACACTAGGGCCTAGCCTTTCTTCGGTGGCTGTATACAGCCGGGGTCCAGAATACTGGAGTGGCTGGCTAGTGCAGCCTTGGGCATACTATGGTCACGGTGCTTGGTATTGGGACCGGAGGACAGGGCTACTGCCTGGCAGTTCTCCAGCGGGTGGTGTGCGCAAGAAAAGTAGAGGGAGAGGTTGATGAAAGAGGTTTCTCCCATGGGCAACTCCTGAGGTGTACATGGTGACGTAGCCTGACCCAGGGGTCACACGGAGGCACGTTGTGCAAATTAACTCAGTTCGCTATTTGAACTTCAACAGCAGGCAACGGCCAAACAGTAGCAGCAGGTTCAGCAGGCTGGAAAGCTGGTAGGAGATGGCTGGTCTGCAGAAAGGGTTGCTCACAGCCAGGTAGTAGCTTCAGGCTGGGCTGGTAGATGGAGCAGAGTCTGGACAATGGACCTCTGCTCTGGGGTTTAGTATCCTGACTGCCCCAAGGTGTCAGGCAGCTGGCCTGAGACACTTCTGCTTACTGGCAATGTGACACTTGCCTCTGCAGCACAGGCAGGTGCTGCACTCTCCTCTGCTTCTGCTTAGACTGACTCTGAGTTTGACAGATCAAGGACCTTTCTGGGTCTGACCATGTGCTCCCGCCCACAAGGGGTTTTTGTACTCCCCTAGTGAGGTGACAGCACTCTCCAATCAGCTTACAACACAGCGTATCATTGGTTCTAGACAATAGATATGTTAACTCTTGCCATACCAGGCAGTGGTTCCAGCTGCCATTACAATGTTCCCTCCTCAGTACAGTGTCGCATGGGCAGCTAGAAGCTACACTGTAGGGGTTACGCTGTGCATGGGCAATGTGTTTCCTCTGGGCTTTCTTATTATGCAAGGCCTCAATGTGGAGGATGTTTGTCCAGCTGCAAACACTGTGTAAATCTGGAAAGTATGGCTCAAACAAGTTATTTGTTGGAGCAGTTGTTTAAAAC
Organism: Engystomops pustulosus; assembly: GCF_040894005.1. Taxonomy (NCBI): domain Eukaryota; kingdom Metazoa; phylum Chordata; class Amphibia; order Anura; family Leptodactylidae; genus Engystomops; species Engystomops pustulosus. The sequence continues at coordinate 173,099,653 of NC_092413.1, read as the reverse complement.
TGTCCTGGGACGGATTTGTATGGAATGGATTCGTGGGCTGGTACTGGGGCAGTCCACTCCACCTCCCTATTGGACTAGGTCAGGTTTCAGGTTGTTCAGCACCTTGGACACAGGTGGTAGTACAACACCCCTGCCAATGTATAGGCAGGGGGTAGTTGCGTATAGGGCCCTCTATCTGTCTCTCCCCAGCAGGTGACCCTGCGCAACTCGCCTAAGGGGTAGTTCAGTAAGTCTGAGGTAATTAGCAGCTGTAGATTCTGCCTGAACGGGCAAGGATTAAAGTGGATCTGAGTATCAGCCAAATGTATTTCCCCATGTACACTGGAGTGGGATTGGAAAGGTAGCCACCTGGACAGGGAGGCGCTAGAGGTCTTCTAGAAAAAAAAATTTGTGTTGCAGTATTCCGAAAAAGGGAGGCAAATACTGGAGGAGCTACTAACTTGGCAAAACTCTCAAATTAGCCAGAAAAACACACATAAAAAAACAATGTTAGTGCTCTAACTCCACAATAAAATGTTAAAATTGAGAGTTCCACAGAACGGTCTCACCCAGTTCCTTATAGATCAGAGATTGAAGAAATTTCCTCAGTAATTCCTCCTGTCACGATGTTCACTTCTCTATACTGGATCCTGTGGGAGACCACGCTCCACTGTTGTGCACGCGATCACAGCACCGGTCCTGTATCAGGAAGAATGTGGACAGATGGTGCAGATCACCAAGGATAAGAGTAAAAACTATTTTATTCCAGCATACTCACAAACAATATTAAAAGCGTGCATATCACAATGGTTAAAAAATGCCAGAGGACCTCATGCCCGACATAGGTTTCGCCCTTTCAGCTTCATCTGGGGCCCAGACTCTTCTGGGGCAAACCTCCCACTGAACATAAATGTATAGTGAGGAAGTCTACAAATCAACTTCTTCATTATAAATGTGTACCAGCAGCCTTTCTCATCATGAGAACTAAATAGTGTGTCCCGTAGAAGACTTCCTAGTCAACAGGAATGTAATTTTTAGCAGGTGTATAGGTTCCAATTCTCTGCTACGCTAATTTTAAAAATGCCTTTGTCAGCATTCTCACACAGGCATTAGCTGGCTCGCACCAGCAGCATGTGGTGAGTCCCAGGGCAGGATGCGGATGCAGCCTGTGTTACTGTGCCTCAGTCTCCTCATGTATTCTTCTGCTCCACACCATCCCTCTCCCTCTGCTGCCTGCTCAATTCAGGAGGTGGGGAGGGAGCTGCATGAGTGTGGATGAGAGGAGATGGGCACACACAGGCTGCAGCTGCTCCTCTCCGGAAACTCTCCACACGCTGCTGTCAGGGAGCCAGGTAATGTGAATTCAACTTATACTGAAATCAGAGCTAACATATGCTGATTATAAAATTGCCTAAGAGGCAACTGGAACCTGTCACCAGCTAAAAATGATATTCCTGCTGACAGGTTTGCTTTAAATTGTGAAGCAGAATAACAAAGGAACAGATATTTGCTAAAGTACATGATTTATTTTGCAGTAGTAGGATTACTTTGCATCCCATCTACAATGAACACTATGACCAATGAAGATTCTCTTAGTCTGAAGCACCATAAGATGTTATGATAAAGATAACTAATGCTGTATATGCTCAGCAAGGTTTTCTATTAGTTTTTAAAATGTGCTGTGAGACTTTGAGAGAAGGCAGTCAGCAGCTATAAACACTACTTTGCATGCTGGAAGGTGGGAGTGACATCCTATTTTTAAGGGTCTAATTATTCTGACCTCAACATATGCCTGTACCAGGAGGACTGTGTTCAAGTACAGTGAACAAAATCAATTTGTTGCTGTACCGAACAAGTGTACTCATTATTCTTGTGCCCTCTCTTTTTTTTTTTTTTTTTTTTTTTCTCTCTCTCCATATGGCAACTCCTTCCTCTTCAACATTAGGCTTGGCAACCATTCAGTACATTTCATATAGATTTATTTAGATTTATTCTTGATTTATTCTTGATATTCTGGACTTGATTTGTTTTATTACTTTATAATTGGAACTGATGTTCCATTTAAAGCCCCCGATCAACATAAGATAGTTATAGGCCATTTGTTCAGCCGACAGTCATTTCTCCCACCTGACTCCACCAAATGCCACCTACGGTTAGTTATATACTGTGCTTAGTGGTAATATTCATTTGGGGTACCCACGGATAGTGAAGCCAGTCACACATACTCTCTGGCATAATGTGCCATTTCCAGCAGCCCTCAGTCTGAAATGCCCCCTTTCCTGCAGCTTTTGTTCCCTTTTCTGTGGCCCCCTCCTGATAGTGCTGCATTTTCTGTTGTCTGTCTTTATAATAATACACTACAGAAAAGTGGACACTTTAATACCTCACACACCTATTATACCCCCTTGTCTTTGCTCTTTTCACTATGAGGAAAAAAATACATACCATATATTCCTGACTATAAGCAAAGAGGCACCTAATTTTACCACAAAAAAACTGGGAAAAAATATATTTACTGGAGCACAAGCCTAGTGTGAGAAAAGTAGCTGATACTTTTTAATAAAATGTCCAGCAGCCCCACCTCACTGATGAAATGACCTGCAGCAGAGACCCTCCCCTTCCCCTCATAAAATGTCCAAAGCGGAGCTCCCCCTCACCACCCTTTTTCCCCCTTCCTCCAACCTCATCTACACAGGTCACAGGTATAAGCCTCTATCTGGGTTTATAGATCAAAGGAAAATGTGGTATAATCCATATTTCAGCTTCACCAGTGTGCCTAATAATTACAGGCAGGCTTCTACAGTAGCCATGTCAATGACAAAGAGGTGGCTCACTACAACAGGAACCAATTACATAACCCCTAAACTATTACCACTAAACTCCTCATGCATAGTATGTATGCATGTGGGGCATTATGAGAAAAAGGCTGGAGTTAAAACCAAGCTTATAGGATGCCCACAGGGCAGGGTATCAGCCAAGACATATTGAGGCGTACAAGTTTGGTTTATACCTTCTAGTGATAAGACAATTATCCTATACCAGGCCTCCTGGTGTCATCACAAGCATGGGGGTGGTCAGAGAATCTTAGAATCTATTTAGATAAAAGTCTCCATCTAAAAAATGGTCATTCTTTGGGGGTCCCCGGTGGACAGTTTGATCAGATATTTCTTCTTCCCCAGGCACCAGACTTAATTCATCACATAATGTATCAAGTTCTGTTTTCTTTATCCCTTTTTATTTTACCAAACTGTTATTTTTTGCATTGTATGTTTTATGTCTTTTTAATGAGTCACTTTTTTTTGTATAATTACCATTTATAATTGTACACACTGTCCTTTTGATTTTAAATGTCCATTTAATAGGAGTCTTCTTGTGTTCTAACGATCCCATAACTTTGAGTACATGTTACCTATATTGATCAATTGCTTAATTTGTTACTGTAATCTAATATTAGTGCATAATATATCTTGGGTGTCTTGTCAGGCTATATATGACAAGTGGTGGCAGCTATGGGACCTTGCCAGAATGCTGTCAGAGCACGGTCCAGTAAGACCCTATCGGAACATAAGTCCGATCCAGTCAGCGAGCAGCCAGGTTCCTGACATGTGCCCATGCAGATAAGTGGGGGAAAAAACCATTACTACTTAATGTGAACTACCATGAATGATCCCTGTATACAGGGAGTCATATGAATCACTTTTGGGAGGACACCAAATAAAATCTATGCTCTGCAGCAATGACAGAAAAATGTTAACATTCATGTTCAACTATGCATTTATCTGTTTCCCAGCTGTGTAACCATCATTATTGTTAGCTATATGGCTAAATCTGCTGCCTGTAATAATAGATGGATCCCTGCTGACAGTTTTCTGATTATTACAAACTCTGGAGAGCCAATTACATTTTCCCTGAAAGCCCCAACACTAACTACACAGCTTGCCATAAGGATTATTCTATAGTTATCTTTGCTTCTCTATAGGAGAGCAATAAAAAGTAAAAATGATTTAACAGCGAGTCTTTGCTTAGTTAGAGGGAAGCTCATTTTACAGTGTAGACATACCTTGTGATTTTATGGGGACTTTAAGAGGGACAAAACTCTTGGATGAATTTAGGATTAAAGGGAACCTGTCACCTGGGACGACTTCTTTCTTCCTTCCTTTCCCTTCTTTCTTCCTTCCCTTCCATCTTTCTTTCTTCTTCCAACCCCTGGGACTACACAGAGGATTCTGTCAGGAAGCCAGGTAAGTTATAACACACAATTATATTGTTATGCAAATGATTAGAGAAAGCAGAAAGGGAGATTTGCAATGCAGCTTTAATGAGCTTCTGCAACCTGTCTTTAGTGAAAATTGGGTCCCTGGTGACAGGTTCCCTTTAAAAAAAAATATAGCAGGATTTTATGGATGAAGTTGAAAAGGGACACAGATTTATTTTATGCTTCATACAAAAGGAAATGAAAGCGCAAACATAAGTTTCCTTACAGACTCTTTACACTTTAGACTTTTTTTAGGTTGTGGGGTAACAATACAAAATGCTGTAGTTGTCACACATCTAGAAATTAATATCAATATAGAAAAGAAAAGAGATGCGTATTTACAAACAATAAACTTTATTGCTATTCACATTAAAACATAATTAAAAACCCAAAATGGGTGTACATCACATAACCTCCCCAGGGTACGGCAATAAATACACGGCAAAAAAATGCCAAAGCTGATGTAATATAGATAAATTGAAAATAATCAGAATAGTCTAAAATAATGCATGTACACATTGGAATATGTAATCAACATGAGGAAAATCCTTGCAAACATATGCATATCAAATAATCTCAAGATCCAATGAAAATACAATACATCCAAAAAATGAAGCCTACATTACCTTTAAAATAGGTCCGGTCCGGGGAGGAACAGACGCCCCACGCGTATCGCCCGGGCTTCGTCAGGGGACTCTTTACATTTGTATGCTGCATTTAAATGTAACCATTACCTGGATGGGATTTGTTTTACGAGAACCTTTCACCACCATCTCACACCAAATCTTTCCACTTTTGAATAGGAATCGCACTATAGTTAGAATTTTGTCTCTAGTCCCCACTCCTGAGAAATCATTTGTGCATTGCTTAAACAATAAAGGAAACACTCTAATGACACATTCTAGAACTGAATGAATGAAATATTATCATTGAAAAGTTTGTTCTATATAAAGTTGAATGTGCTGACAACAAAATCACAAAAAAAATCATCAATGAGAAATCTAATTTATTAACCAATGGAGGCCTGGATTTGGAGTCACCCACTACAGGCTGAACCAACTTTGATTAAATGTCCGTAAAACAAGTCAAAATTAGGCTCAGTATTGTGTGTGGCCTCCACGTGCCTGTATGACCTCCCTATAATGCCTGGGCATGCTCGTGATGAGGCTGCGGATGGTCTTATGAGGGATCTCCTACCGGACCTGGACTGTAGCATCCGCCAACTCCTGGACAGTCTGTGGTGCAATGTGACATTGGTGGATGCCTTCATCTTGCGGGAACTGCTGACGCACACCAGCCACATGAGGTCTACCATCATCCTGCATTAGGAGGAACCCAGGGCCAGCCGCACCAGCATATGGTCTCACAAGGGGTCTGAGGATCTCATCTTGGTACCTAATGGGAGTCAGGCTACCTCTGGCAAACACATGGGGGGCTGTGTGACCCTCCAAAGAAAAATGTTTTTAAGACCTCAAACTTGGATCAGCCTGTAGTGTGTTTTTCCACTTAAATTTTGTGGGTGACTCCAAATCCAGGCCTGCATTGCTTAATAAATTTGATTTCCATTGATGATTTTTTTTTTTTTTTTGTCAGCACATTCATATTTGTACAGAACAAAGTATTCAATTAGAATATTTAATTCATTCAAATCTAGGATGTGTTATTTGAGTGTTCCCTTTATTTTGAGCAGATATGCTAATTAGACTCTGTACTGTCAGATGGGTGGTCCTAGGCTGTTTTTTTTCGCCCATAACATCCCATCTGTCTCTTGATTTTTGAAGTTAGATTTCCTTTAACTAGTTGCATCCTTAAAGAAGTGCCACTTCACTGATTAAGTGTGTGAAACCATGGTTCACTGTGGTAATCTTCTTATATTTGTTATCCATGGCATCCTTCTAAAATCAACTTTTAAAATCTGCTAATGAGCTATTTAAATATGCTAATGAGTCAGAAGGGCTTTGGTGGCATTGGTAGAACCCCTTCGTGCTGTAGCTTCACAGGCTGTTGCATTGTGCACAAGCCTATGTCCCACTCCCCCATCCCTCTGTCTGCTGTAATTTCATGGCAGCACCACAAGTTTCAACACTCAGCACAAAGGAAGGAAGTGCTCCTGTACAGTGTAAAAGCTTGTAAAGCTGCAGCATTTAGGAGCTCTGGAAGCCTTTTTGGTTCATTAGCATTATTTTAAATGTTGATTTTGTGGATCTATAAGGAAGTGTCCCTGGTTAATCATACTTTGATTTTGATGGTAGTTTTCCTTTAAAGGGAACCTGTCAACAGAAATTGGCCTAATAATAAACCAGTACTAGTATATTGTCAGGTAGCGTAACTAGTTTTTCTTTCATGGCCCAGTGTGGTGGCATCATCCAGAAAATAAACTTTGAAGTGATATATAAATTGGTTGTATAAAGTCAGGGATGCAAAGAGATTAAAACTGAAATCAAGGTGGGGAGCTCTGAACGCCTCCTCCTCTGTGATTTTTTTTTATTGTGCCTCAGATTTCAGCAGATCTGGTTAGTAATGTTTCTGGATGCAGGGCCATCAATTACAGTGAATGGGTTGTTTCTGAGGAAGAGAGAGCTTGACTTCAGTGTTAAAATCTCCACCTCCTTGCCTTTGTACAACCAGTTTACATCTCCCTTAAAAACTGATTTTCTGGATGATGCCACCACACTGGTTCATGAAATAAACATGATCTGGTATGTGGTCAGCTGCTTGATAAAATGGTAGTGGTAGTGGTTTATTAGGTCAATTTCTGATGACAGGTTCCCTTTAACGTTAAAGGACATCTACCACCAGGATCAAGTATTATAAACCAAGCACATATACATGCAGGTGTGTGCCCCTGGCATGTTTCACTTTTCTTTAAGCTTCATATGCCCTTGTTTTTAAGCTTAAAAGACTTTCAAATTATGCAAATGAGCCTAGGGGGCTCCAAGCTCCATTAAAACCTATGGAGCCCTGAGCCCCTCAGGTTCATCTACATAATTTTAAAATAGTTTTTTTTTTTTTTTTTAAATGGGACATAAGAACCTAAAGAAGAGCAGATCCTGCCAGAGGGGACACACACCACATGTTGGTGTGCATTCTCTGATCCTGGTGGTAGATGTCCTTTAAGGGAAGTGGTAAAAGTTCCTCTTTTAAGTCCCATCAACTATGCTGCTACTGTAAATCAAAGGCTAGCCACTGGTGATTTGGCAGCTTCTTGTACATGGTGATTCCAACCTCTTATGTTAAAGTGGTATTGCAGGTTTTAAAAATTTCAAAAGTGTCTACAGTCCTATGACATTGCATCAAATAGTCATGTGGCATGTTTGCAATACCTAGAATGTCCACTGACCACAGGCTGTGTTCTCATCCTAATATTGGAAAAACCCTTTAGGCAATGTTTATATGTAGTGTTTTTAATTGGGGTTTCACACAATTCAAAGGCTGTGGGGAGGAGCTTTGCCTAATTACATATGCATTTACATTGAAACAATTGACATCGGTAACGAGGAGAAGTTATTTTTCATTGCGTACAGCGTTTAGGTGTAAACATATATGAAATCGTAACAAGCTCCTCCGTGCAGCTTTTGATTTGAGTTTCAATTTTGAATTAAGTTTGTGAAAATCTTTACACGCTCAGGTCTTTAGATGCTGCTTTTAAATCCAAAACAAAGAGCGAGTTCAAGGAGGAAAACCGTCCGTCCTTTTACATTTCCCATGTTCTTGATTTGGCTTCCAAAGCTGCATTAACCGGTTAAGGACCGGGCCCTTTCCCGTTTTTTCATTTCCATTTTTCACTCCCCACCTTCAAAAATCTATAACTTTTTTATTTTTACACGTAAAGAGCTGTGTGACGGCTTGTTTTCTGCGTAACAAATTGCACTTCATAGTGATGGTATTAAATATTCCATGCTATGTACTGGGAAGCGGGAAAAAAATTCCAAATGCAGTGAAAATGGTGAAAAACCGCATTTGTGTCGTATTCTTGTGGGCTTTGATATTACGGCTTTCACTTCACGCCACAAATGACGCATCTAATTTATTCTTTGGGTCAGTATGATTACAGGGATACCAAATTTGTATAGGTTTTATAATGTTTTCATACATTTACAAAAATTAAAACCTCATGAACAAAATTTTTTTTTTTATTTTGCCGTCTTCTTGTGCTTATAACTTTTTCATACTTTGGTGTATGGAGTTGAGGGTGGTGTCATCTTTTGCGACTTTTGATGATGTTTTCAATGATATTATTTTTGGGACTGTACGACCTTTTGATCACTTTTTATAGAATTTTAATTTTTTTTTTTAAATGGCAAAAGAGTGCCAGTTTTGACTTTGGGCGCTATTTTCCATTACGGGGATAAACGCAGTGAAAAACCGTTATTATATTTTGATAGATCAGGCATTTTCGGACGCGGCGATACCTAATGTGTTTATGATTTTTACTGTTTATTTATATTTATATCAGTTCTAGGGAAAGGGGGGTGATTTGAATTTTTAGGTTTTTTTATTATAATTTTTTTTTTTTAACTTAATTTTTACTATTTTTCAGACTCCATAAGGTACTTTAACCCTAGGTTGTCTGATCGATCCTACCATATACTGCCATACTACAGTATGGCAGTATATGGGTATTTTACTCCTCATACATTACAATGTGCTGATAGCACATTGTAATGAATGGGTTAACCCGAAGTAGCTTCGGGTCTTCGTGAGACCCGAAGCTACCATGGCAACGGATCACCGCTCCGCGATGGCGTCACGGGGAGCGGCGATCCTCGGAAAGATGGCGGCGCCCATGCGCCGCCACCTGTTTGAAGCCCCCGGCAGCTTTGCCGGCGGCGTTCTGCAAGAAAACACCCGCGATCGGTGCCGGCACCGATCGCGGGTGTTACCGGTAAGCCTTTGCTGCAATATGCAGCAGAGACTTACCGGCTATGGAGAGGGCTCGGCCCGCGAGCCCTCTCCATGCGTCGGAACGCGACCGCCGCCGTGAATACACGGCGGGCGGTCGCGAACCGGTTAATAAAAAACAGAATGTTGGAGTGTAGGATAAAGCTTGGGGGGGACACAATGGGGCACATTTACTTACCTGGTCTTTCGCGATCCCCGAGGTGTGTTGTCCGACGAGGATGGAGTCCAGCGCAATTTACTTAGATCGAGCGCCCAAAATCCTCCATGTGTCGCTTCCCCGCTGAGGTCCGCCGGAGTTCACCTTCTTCTTCCCGGTGTATGTGAGTGAATGTCTAGCGACACAATTTGAATTTTAAATCCCGCGCTTAGTCCAAATCAGTTGGGTTGTCCGACGGCCATGCCGCCCGATTGGTTCCGCATGAAAGTCGGCACCAAAATTGCGCCAAAACCTGATCGTGTGCGCCAAAAACCCCTGCTAAATGCAGCAGAAATAGTTGAGAAACCCGACAGAAATGCGGTCCGTGGATCCTAAGTAGATGTGCCCCAACGTGTCAGCGATTGATCTACAGTGATTTGGTGATGTAAATAAGTAAACTATGTTTTGATGTAAATTGCAGAGGAGGTTTCCAAAGATGCCAGGGGTATATTTAAGTAAAATAAAAGTATTTGCCAAAAGATTTTGTACATGTAAGGGACGAAGGAGACGAAAAAAACAGGATGTCCAGGTGCTGGAAACGTGACGGACCGGACATGGACTGGTCTGCTCCTCCAGCAGAACTTGTGTTACCATGACAACAGGGTGAAGCCGCTCCATCCTCCATCCTGTGTCATCCGTGCACTTGTGAGAGGCCGCCCCTCTGCTACTATGCAGGAGTCACCTTCCTCCCAGCATCCACACTCCTCCTCTTCTTCTGCATTGCTCCCTCTCCTTGGAGTCCTTTTCTCTCTAGCATCCCCCTCTCTCAGTGCCTTCTCCTTCCTTTCTCCTCCCCCCTCCACTGGCAGAATGGATATAAATCATAACCACCACCCACTCCCTAAATAAGAATAGTGAAACAAAGGAGCCCTGCAGCATCCCAGGACTGGAAATACTGCCTGCTCCGCTTCCACCACAGTGGAAAAGATGGGAATCCCGGTACACAGCAGAAGTAGCTGCAGCCCCTTAACCCCTGCATTACAAGCCGGGCCGTATGTCTAGTGTTGGTTCAGATACAATTGCCCATATACCATGAACTTTGTGACTGTTAAGCTGCACTAGACAGACGTGACGCATTAGGGCAGGTATGGTAGGGGCACACATACACAAATGCTGAGTACCTGGGCATGTTTTAACCCTTTCTAATACAATACACTATGAGCAAAATTCCAAAGGTGTCCTATGGCAATATACAGACAAACTTTAAGCAAGTCGCTCACTCACGTGGACCCGTTCAGTCGCAGAAGAAAAAATGGTCTGTGTAGTCCGGTGCTCGAATCCTCAAGAAAGGGCTGAAGGGAAACCATATAGTATTCCAAGAAAAAGGGGAGTTAGGACCGGCACTCCATACGGCTTAAAATCTTTAGGCTTTATTTAGATCCATTAAAATTGCAGCTCACATGGCATTAACCATTAGACCTACGTGTCTTTTTAAGCTAGTGTTTGTGTGAAACCGCTTAGACCATGACTAAGAACTTTATTTCTACGTTCAAAACGCGTAGGTCTAATGGTTAATGCCATGTGAGCTGCAATTTTAATGGATCTAAATAAAGCCTAAAGATTTTAAGCCGTATGGAGTGCCGGTCCTAACTAACCTTTTTCTTGGAGTCCTATGGCAATGTGTACACACAGAAGAAACTGCGCATAGCCTAAATGTACTGCGTCTATGATCTAATAGTATTACTACATGGAGCACTTGATGTATGTGCACTGAAACTTGACTTTCCTCTACTGCACAGAGCTATTTTATTTACTGTGAATGGCTTGATGACTTTGCTTATTAAAGTCATCAAAGCTAATTCATTGAATAAAAAGGTGCAGAGCCTGAAGGGCTCACTTTTATTGTATTCCTAGCACTAGCACCTAGAGTCATGAAGGGGGTCCCCAACTGTATAAGGAGGGTGCCCACAGCCTGGGGGTTTCCTGGCGTTTGCACTTTAAATAGGGGTGGAACTTGCACCCTTTCTCCTCCCTGCTGCTGCTCAATCCAGGGCCGGATTAAGGTTGGTGGTGGCCCCTGGGCGCAAAATCTGGTGGGGGCCCCATTAAATGTAGTCCAGACTGGGAACAGAAATCGCTATAGAAAGACCCCCAGCAATGACGATATACAGCTCCCTATAACTATATACAGCTCCCAGTAATCGCTGTATACAGCCCCACAGTAATCACTGTATACAGCCCCCCCAGCAATCACTGTATACAGCTCCCCCAGCAATCACTGTGTACAGCTCCCCCAGCAATCACTGTGTACAGCTCCCCCAGCAATCACTGTGTACAGCTCCCCCAGCAATCCCTGTGTACAGCTCCCCCAGCAATCACTGTGTACAGCTCCCCCAGCAATCACTGTGTACAGCTCCCCCAGCAATCACTGTGTACAACCCCTAACAACTATATACAGCTCCCTAGTAATCACTATATGCACCCCCAGCATTAACTATATAAAGTCCCCCTATAACAACTATATACAGACCCCATAACTATAAACACCTCCTATAATAACTAACTATATACAGTTCCCTATTATAACTATATACCCCTTATAATAACTATATGCACCCCCCCTATAATAACTAACTATATACAGTTCCCCTATAATAACTAACTATAAACCCCACCAATGATAACTATATACAGTTATATACAGTTTATTTTATAAAACTGCACCGTCCTCGTTTTCTTCCATCGCGGTTATCTTCGGAGGTGTACCAAGATCTTGGTTTCCACGGACTTATTGTTCCCTGGCTCTGCCATAGCATTAAGCATTAGTATGCGGCATGCCCCATGTGCGGTAGTTACGGCGGTCAGCCCGGACCCAAATGCACAGTGGGCGAATTGGGCGGTCATGAGACCGTTCGAATCGCCCACATTTGGTGGAGGCCCCATTAAGGGCAAAGTGGTGGGGGCCCTGGGGCTCGCACCCCATGTGCCTCCCCCCCCCCCCCCCAATGATCCGGCCCTGGCTCAATCCCTCCCATAGCTGAGCCTTTATAGGGCAGGCACTGGGCATGCACTTCAAGCTGTCCCTCCCTCCTTGCTGTTACTTGTTTTTTGTGTTTTTGGTTTTTCGGTGATCATCTCAAGTCACAGTTGGTGGAAAAGAGAATTGATGTGGATTTTGCCCAGAAGTTGGAGTGCTGGTTCGGGAGTCCGGATGAGCAAACCACATCGGGCAGCTATGATTTCCAAAGAAATGAACAAATATTGCGGTGGATTTTGAAAATATTAAAATAATAACTGAGTTTATCAGCAATAAATAGCTGTGACCTTTTATGCCCAACAAAGTCTTGTGTCATCATTTCTTATAGTTGTGTTTAGTTAATCATGGTTGATGGGGATAATGTTACGGGTATGATTATGTATCCCAACTAAAGTGCCTTAATGTGGAGTTAAATGGGCAATATTTACTACCTCCCAGTCCACTCCTCCCTTTAGACCCTGTAGAAGGTATAATTCAATGCATCAGCTTTGACTGACTGGAGTGTAGGCTTTAGTGGTTTGAGGGATGTGATGTGATAGATCTTACATCCTCAACTCTTTTGAAAAGGTGTATGGTAGGGTAGGGCACAATATGAGGGAGAGATGATTGGGGGCCACAAGATGAGGAGTAGATGATAGAGCCACAATATGAGGGAGAGATGAGGAGGAGATGAGAGGCCAGAATATGAGGGGTAGATGACGCGTCACAATATGAGGAGATGAGGGGCAACACATTGAGGAGCAGATAAGGAGCCACTATATTAGGGGGAGCAGACGAACCCAAAGACAAAGTTTATTTAGAGCTCCTGCCTTATGTCTATATTCGCACAATGCAATTGCGTTGTATTTTAAAAGGCATCTCAAGCGCAAAGTGTGTGTGTTTTTTTTTTTACATGGAAAAACCCCTGTTGCTACTTACTAAACACACGCATTTAGCGCTAAACATATGTGTTCACATGCGCTGGAAATCCATTTTAAAACGCAATTCAAATGAATCTTTTGAACATGGTCTTAGGCTGCATTCACACAATGGGGGTCATTTATCTTTAAAGGGCACCTACCACCACAAATCTACCTATAAAGGTAGATTGGGTGGTAGGTGGATCAATGGGATGTGAGGATAGCCCTTTTAAGGGCTAATCCTCACGTCCCCACACTTTTTTGATAACTTTTATCACACATATATTCAAATTTACTTATGCGGCTACTGGGGCGTGGAGTAGCCACTTCTGAGGTTACACGAGGCGGCTACTCCACGCCCCAGTAGCCACTTTACCCCTCCTACTCACCCATCTTCGGCGCGCAGCTACGCGGAGCTGCGCGCCATCGTCCGGCGATCCTGCCGTCTGCGCATGCGCAGAAGAGCAGGCCCGCGCCTGTTTCGGAGCAGTGACCGCGCAGGCGCGGGCCTGCTCTTCTGCGCATGCACAGACGGCAGGATCGCCGGACGAGGGCGCGCAGCTACACGGAGCTGCGCGCCGAAGATGGGTGAGTAGGAGGGGAAAAGAGGCTACCGGGGCGTGGAGTAGCCGCCTCGTGTAACCTCAGATGCGGCTACTCCACGCCCCAGTAGCCGCATAAGTAAATTTGAATATATGTGTAATAAAAGTTATCAAAAAAGTGTGGGGACGTGAGGATTAGCCCATAAAAGGGCTATCCTCACGTCCCATTGATCCACCTACCACCCAATCTACCTTTATAGGTAGATTTGTGGTGGTAGGTCCCTCTCTCTGTGTGTGATGGATATGCTGGGGCTATTTTATAACGGCCCCTCTGTGTGTGTGATGGATATGCTGGGGCTATATTATAGGTCCCTCTGTGTGTGATGGATATGCTGGGGCTATTTTATAATGGTCCCTCTCTCTGTGTGTGATGGATATGCTGGGGCTATTTTATAACGGTCCCTCTGTGTGTGTGATGGATATGCTGGGGCTATTTTATAACGGTCCCTCTCTCTGTGTGTGATGGATATGCTGGGGCTATTTTATAACGGTCCCTCTCTCTGTGTGTGATGGATATGCTGGGGCTATTTTATAGGTCCCTCTGTGTGTGATGGATATGCCGGGGCTATTTTATAACGGTCCCTCTCTCTGTGTGTGTGATGGATATGCCGGGGCTATTTTATAATGGTCCCTCTGTGTGTGTGTGTGATGGATATGCTGGGGCTATTTTATAACGGTCCCTCTCTGTGTGTGCAGTGATTCGCCCTCCTCCAGGCTCCTGTGCTGTAGATGTGTGGAGGTGTGCCAGTGTCCTTCCGCTGTTGGCGGAGGGATCTGTAGCGGCATTACAGGGGAGGGGGGCTACACCCGGGCGCTGCCCTATTTCCTTGGCTTCTCCCGGCTATAGGAGCTCAGATTATCCTCGGCCGTGACGGAGCCGCTTCATCCCCACTACCGGCTACCCTCATCCCTGCCCCGGGCTCCCCACTCTCAGTAACACCGGTAGCTTTCGGTCGCCCCTGTCGGTGTCTCCCCCCACTGAAGATGTCCGGCTGGCAGGATTACGTGGATATGTTGATGGCCGATGGCAGCTGCCAGGAGGCCGCCATTGTCGGGTACGTGGACGCCAAGTACGTGTGGGCGACGACCGCAGCAGGCTTCTTCCAGACACTGACGGTAAGAGCAGCGGGCGGCATGATGGATGTGCAGGATGCACCTGCCGCACATTAGCGCCGCATCCCCCTCACCTTCCCGTCATCACCCTGCGGCCAGTACTAGTGATACAGCAGGGCTGCCAGGCAGGACCCGGTGCCCATTGTGTGCCCCAGTGCCGGACGGACAGGGCCTGGCGCAGATTTTGCTCACTAAGGGTCTTTTGCGTAGACCTAAGTGACTGTCATCATGAGATTTACGTATTTGACGTAATCGGCTTTGGTGAATCCCGCCCCCGCCGCTGCTGACACCATGTTCTTCTGCAAGATGGCGTGCTCCCATTGATTTTTCTCCTGCCCAAGGGGCCTGGACGATGCGGTACTTATCAGACGTAGTGCACACAGCGGCTTTCTATGGCAGAATCGCAATAAGCCGGGCTGCTGCTTCTTATTCATGTAAGGAGGCCGCACAGTCCGTGATCGCCTGATGGCCATAAGACTTGTGTGATCACCTATATACTCAGTGTATGGATTACTGATACATAGGAGCCTATTGTTCCCCTGTGTAATGCACAGCTGTGGAGTGCCATAGCTACCTTACTCTTAGATTCTGTATGTCCCAGCTTTCCCAGACTCCTGCATGGTAAGTATGTGGGAGATCTAGGGTCATACTTGATTCCTCTACCCTAGTGCTGGGATTCTGTAAATATTAAATGGCCCATGTCACCTAGGGCATATACAAGCAGCCAGTGTGGGCAAGAGCCCCTACAAGAAGTGTGAGTGGCCATATTGGGGTATCCCGACTACAAATGTGTGAATTATTTTTTACTTGTGTTAGCGTAGAAACTTTAGCAATCCTGTTTTGCTAAAAATGGTGCTTTTTTTTTTTTTTTACAGATTTTTTTTATTTTTTTTTATATTAGAAACCTTATTTGTTAACCTGCTCACACTGGGTTAAAAATTTAAAGGAGACACCATTTCCCCAACTGCTCCTTTCCTGGCACCCAGTCAGCCAATCATTGGCACATCCAGGGCATCTCTGTGACCAGTGATTGGCTACGAGGACATTTTTAGTGTGACCAGACGGGATGAAGTAGTGGTGACCACCAGGGGCCCTGGTAAATGTTGGGATGGGAGCTGTAAGTATCATTTAAGGGAGTATAGTGGCTATATATTTTTTTTAAGGGGTACAAGTACTTCAGAAGCAGTGGTCAGTAGTTCAGGGACAGGGGTACATTGGCCTGCATGGCACATGGTGGATCCTGGTTATCAGACCGTCTGTCTAATTGGTGACCGTCCCTATTTAAATACATGAGGCCTCTGCAGGGCCTGACATTCACAGGAGCCTGGCAGCTGATACACTGAGAAATCATTCATAGAAGTAATGCCACCGGTGCCTGTCACTCACTGGGTGCTTATCTTCCCTGTCTGGTACCTCCATTGCCCAGCTGTCATCCTCTGCACAAGTCCACACAACAGATTCCTCCATTACTTGTATGCATTTATGTTGAGAAAAATTCTTTGGTGTTTGTTTGTTGGGTCTCATGCACACAACAGTATAATGGGGCTGTTCTAAAAACACACAGGCTGCAAACAATGGTCCACCTGTTCGAGAGTAGGAAATGTGTGCATGAGGCCTTAGTCTAAATGATGCAATATTGCTTACTAGTCAATGTTTTATTATAGATGCCACAGAAATAGGACAAATGCAGGATCAAAAATCCATCTCAAAGGGGACAAGTAATTTTGACTCAAGCTCCTAACATTACCTGTCATATACCTGTTCATGCCAAGGGAAACCATCTCTAGATGGTGCTTGGTATAGTACTGATAAGGCCCAGTTCACATTACTAAGCTTTGACAAATCTCCTAGGAAATGTTCTCTAAGGGTAACATGTCATGAGCTTGTCCTCTGATGCTTTGAATGATGATATAGAGCAGGGGTGGCGAACCTATGGCACGGGTGCCAGAGGTGGCACTCAGAGCCCTTTCTGTGGGCACTCAGGCCTTCACCCCAGCACAGAGTTCCTGCTCTGGAAACTCTGATTCTTTCTCTTCAGGGGACCCTGGAGGGAAGCTACAATTGTAGCAAACAATTGACGGTCCAGCCAGGATTCTCGGTCCAAAGAATTTCTTTATTTAGGCATAAATAGCAATGACAAATCCACTCAGAAAGACGGTGGTCGCCTACGCGTTTCAGACAGTTTGTCTGTCCTTAATCATGGCTAACAAACAATGGAAAGACAGTTTCTCTTATACCCCAGCAGAGGGTTGGCCCGTGCCGGGTCCGGTCGCTCAAACGAAGGTGAGCTGGCATTTTCTCCGCTATATGAGGGAAGCTACAATCCACATTTCTCCATTTTTGTATTGTATTGGTGAACTCATGACGCCAATACGATTGAAACCTGTGATACAGCAGGGATCAATAAGTTATTGCTTAAATTGTTACGTTGGCACTTTGCGACATATAAGTGGATTTTAGTTGTACTTTGGGCACTCTATCTCCAAAAGGTTGGCCATCACTGATATAGAGGGTCATGATATACAAATTGTATTGACCCCACAAATTCCATCCTGAATCCAAGTCTGACAGTATACATTATAGATTCCTATGAGGCAGGCAGATCAGATCATCAAACACGCAATGAAGAAAGGGTTTGCATTCGTAATGATGTTGTTTATAATCCGCTCTGTGACTAGGCCCAAATAACACTCTTAATTGTGCTTGACTTTAGGTTGTAATGTACTGAAGGTCACTAGAGACAAACATGACTGCCTTAGTGGATGTCCTGGAGCTGGCTCACATCCAGTTGTTTAATTTATTTCTTTGCGTAGGTCATTGATATCAGACTAGTGTGGGCATAATTTTTGGCACCTCTGCATTATGAAGGTGCCACAAGTTTGGTACTTGGTACTGCCACAGTTTTAATTTTTTTGAGCCCCTGAGTTGCCAGCAATTGGAGGGACTTCATAATTTTTCTGGAAAAATCTGGGTTGTCAAGATATATTCTTCAAAGTGCCCCCATCCATGGCACACAAAAAACAACATGATAAAACTTTCCTAATTTCTCTTCCTGGAGTCCAGAGCTGGACCTCACCTGGGTTCCTGGTCTCCATTATGAGTTGGAAGGCATATGCCTGTTATAGCCAATCAGCAGCTCAGCGGTGACATTGATATCGCCAATCACCCGCTTATTGGCTCAAGAGGCCAAGTGGTAGACTACCACTTTCCTCTGTGATTAAGTGGTGTTGTGCCTCCCGAATCGTAACACAATTTAGGAGTATTGGGGGAAGCTAAATCGCGTGAAAGGAAATTCCTGTTCTTTTGTTCCCACTGATGTCTTACTGACCCATACATTTGAATGGCACCAGTGAAAAATCAGATGCCAGGTAGAAAAAGACAATCTGTGTGTCCGTGAGTCAAAATAGGTTCAGTGAGAAAAAAAAAACCTGCTAATTTGCAACCACCATCAAGATAAGGGTTATATGCCTCCAAACTTTTATTAAAGACCACAGGCTCCGACGGAGATGCAATGCTGGATAACCTGGAGGGAAATATGGGAAGTGTGCTGAGTCTTTTCTTCCTGGCAAAGCAACACATTACATGGTGGTATCTAAATACCCCCAATATATGCTTTCAGTTTCTGGTGTGTCACAAATTGTGGAGTCATCAGATAAGTGTTATTTTTATTAGTTCTATATTAATCTGTAATAGTTTATGTTCATCCTCCTCCTTTAGGGATGTTGGGTTTCCTCTCCCTGTATGTACACGGGCTGTGAGGTAGATGTGGGGTTTCCTCTCCCTGTGTATATATACGCGGGCTGTGAGGTAGATGTGGGGTTTCCTCTCCCTGTGTATATATACGCGGGCTGTGAGGTAGATGTGGGGTTTCCTCTCCCTGTATATATACGCAGGCTGTGAGGTAGATGTGGGGTTTCCTCTCCCCGTATATATACGCGGGCTGTGAGGTAGATGTGGGGTTTCCTCTCCCTGTATATATACGCAGGCTGTGAGGTAGATGTGGGGTTTCCTCTCCCCGTATATATGCGCAGGCTGTGAGGTAGATGTGGGGTTTCCTCTCCCTGTATATATACGCGGGCTGTGAGGTAGATGTGGGGTTTCCTCTCCCCGTATATATACGCGGGCTGTGAGGTAGATGTGGGGTTTCCTCTCCCTGTATATATGCAGGCTGTGAGGTAGATGTGGGGTTTCCTCTCCCCGTATATATACGCGGGCTGTGAGGTAGATGTGGGGTTTCCTCTCCCCGTATATATGCAGGCTGTGAGGTAGATGTGGGGTTTCCTCTCCCTGTATATACACGCAGGCTGTGAGGTAGATGTGGGGTTTCCTCTCCCTGTGTATATATACGCGGGCTGTGAGGTAGATGTGGGGTTTCCTCTCCCTGTATATATGCAGGCTGTGAGGTAGATGTGGGGTTTCCTCTCCCCGTATATATGCAGGCTGTGAGGTAGATGTGGGGTTTCCTCTCCCCGTATATATACGCGGGCTGTGAGGTAGATGTGGGGTTTCCTCTCCCTGTATATATACGCGGGCTGTGAGGTAGATGTGGGGTTTCCTCTCCCTGTATATACACGCAGGCTGTGAGGTAGATGTGGGGTTTCCTCTCCCCGTATATATACGCGGGCTGTGAGGTAGATGTGGGGTTTCCTCTCCCCGTATATATACGCGGGCTGTGAGGTAGATGTGGGGTTTCCTCTCCCTGTATATATATGCGGGCTGTGAGGTAGATGTGGGGTTTCCTCTCCCTGTATATATACGCGGGCTGTGAGGTAGATGTGGGGTTTCCTCTCCCTGTATATATATGCGGGCTGTGAGGTAGATGTGGGGTTTCCTCTCCCTGTGTATATATACGCGGGCTGTGAGGTAGATGTGGGGTTTCCTCTCCCTGTATATATATACGCGGGCTGTGAGGTAGATGTGGGGTTTCCTCTCCCTGTATATATATACGCGGGCTGTGAGGTAGATGTGGGGTTTCCTCTCCCTGTATATATATACGTGGGCTGTGAGGTAGATGTGGGGTTTCCTCTCCCTGTATATATATACGCGGGCTGTGAGGTAGATGTGGGGTTTCTTCTCCCTGTATATACACGCAGGCTGTGAGGTAGATGTGGGGTTTCCTCTCCCTGTATATACACGCAGGCTGTGAGGTAGATGTGGGGTTTCCTCTCCCTGTATATACACGCAGGCTGTGAGGTAGATGTGGGGTTTCCTCTCCCTGTATATATGCAGGCTGTGAGGTAGATGTGGGGTTTCCTCTCCCCGTATATATACGCGGGCTGTGAGGTAGATGTGGGGTTTCCTCTCCCCGTATATATACGCGGGCTGTGAGGTAGATGTGGGGTTTCCTCTCCCTGTGTATATATACGCGGGCTGTGAGGTAGATGTGGGGTTTCCTCTCCCTGTATATATACGCGGGCTGTGAGGTAGATGTGGGGTTTCCTCTCCCCGTATATATACGCGGGCTGTGAGGTAGATGTGGGGTTTCCTCTCCCTGTATATATGCAGGCTGTGAGGTAGATGTGGGGTTTCCTCTCCCCGTATATATACGCGGGCTGTGAGGTAGATGTGGGGTTTCCTCTCCCCGTATATATGCAGGCTGTGAGGTAGATGTGGGGTTTCCTCTCCCTGTATATACACGCAGGCTGTGAGGTAGATGTGGGGTTTCCTCTCCCTGTGTATATATACGCGGGCTGTGAGGTAGATGTGGGGTTTCCTCTCCCTGTATATATGCAGGCTGTGAGGTAGATGTGGGGTTTCCTCTCCCCGTATATATGCAGGCTGTGAGGTAGATGTGGGGTTTCCTCTCCCCGTATATATACGCGGGCTGTGAGGTAGATGTGGGGTTTCCTCTCCCTGTATATATACGCGGGCTGTGAGGTAGATGTGGGGTTTCCTCTCCCTGTATATACACGCAGGCTGTGAGGTAGATGTGGGGTTTCCTCTCCCCGTATATATACGCGGGCTGTGAGGTAGATGTGGGGTTTCCTCTCCCTGTATATATATGCGGGCTGTGAGGTAGATGTGGGGTTTCCTCTCCCTGTATATATACGCGGGCTGTGAGGTAGATGTGGGGTTTCCTCTCCCTGTATATATATGCGGGCTGTGAGGTAGATGTGGGGTTTCCTCTCCCTGTGTATATATACGCGGGCTGTGAGGTAGATGTGGGGTTTCCTCTCCCTGTATATATATACGCGGGCTGTGAGGTAGATGTGGGGTTTCCTCTCCCTGTATATATATACGCGGGCTGTGAGGTAGATGTGGGGTTTCCTCTCCCTGTATATATATACGTGGGCTGTGAGGTAGATGTGGGGTTTCCTCTCCCTGTATATATATACGCGGGCTGTGAGGTAGATGTGGGGTTTCTTCTCCCTGTATATACACGCAGGCTGTGAGGTAGATGTGGGGTTTCCTCTCCCTGTATATACACGCAGGCTGTGAGGTAGATGTGGGGTTTCCTCTCCCTGTATATACACGCAGGCTGTGAGGTAGATGTGGGGTTTCCTCTCCCTGTATATATGCAGGCTGTGAGGTAGATGTGGGGTTTCCTCTCCCCGTATATATACGCGGGCTGTGAGGTAGATGTGGGGTTTCCTCTCCCTGTGTATATATACGCGGGCTGTGAGGTAGATGTGGGGTTTCCTCTCCCTGTATATATACGCGGGCTGTGAGGTAGATGTGGGGTTTCCTCTCCCTGTATATATACGCGGGCTGTGAGGTAAATGTATGTTTGAGCATTGTGTGGTGCATTGTGGTGGCGTATACCATTACTAATGACAGATGTGTTGCTTGCTGCTTTTGCTTCCTTTGAATTGTAACCACTTTCAATTTTAAATAGATTTCATTATGGCTTGACACGTGCGTCACAATGTGTTAGTGCAGCTCCTCCCTCACAGATGAGACCCACGCATGCAGACACATTTGCGATGCTGGTGATGACAGATTCGGCAGGCCTGAAATGACTCTGCAGTTATTTGTGAGGCCTCCGCTTTCTACTCCAAGTCTTGGGCTGTGCAGGATATTATCTCTAGCTGTGACTATCTGACCTTGCACTAGCCCACAATGGCCATGAGAAGTCCTCCTCCATTACACTACATTGCTGACTATATAGTCTAATATTTGTGTATATGTAGGTATTTTTAGAGCCGCCAGCCGCACCATTATTTCCCAGTCTTCATGTCTCATGAGGGATCTATGCAATTTGATGTGTTGTGATTTTCAATGTTGGTGAGAATCTGGGCACATTTTCCAGGAACTGACTGTGATGTCTTTATTTTCTTGAAGGTGATTTTCTGACTGGTTGTTTTATGCCTGGTTTTCTGACCAGTAATGAAGAGAAAGCGTTAATAGCATTGTGCAGCCACACAACAGCATGTTAAGGTCATGGTGGATTCGGGGATCAGCAGATGTCCCTCTTGTCATTATTCTCCATTGCACATGCCCATATTGGCCATGCTTATTTCCTCATATTTATAGGTATCATATGGCATCCAGGAAATATTCTAATTGCTAATCAGTCCAAGGTTAACCGGGGAACCAGTATATTGTAAAATCTTTTCTTGGTGAAAGTTTGCATCAATTCAACAGAACTTTCTCAATAAATGCATCTTACTGAATCCCTTCAGTTTTCCATGGTGGAGTCCTGTCTATTATCTGTAGAACAGATGTCCCACCACAGTTGTGAATACAACATATTTTATATAATTTTTTTGTTTGTGGCTTCCGTTGTACTTTGTACTGGGATTATCCAGCTGCTTCTGGTGTCACTTGGCGATGCTTTATGGTAGACATAATATTACAGCAGCTGATTTTGTGACTTGTCTTTATTAGGTTACGTGAAGGAGCAGCTGCTTTGGACTGTAAGGAATTGAAAGATCATTCTCTCCAGAGATACATTGGAGAACGCCAGACAGATGAGTCAGCACTTTAACCACGTGCCACATTCTCATATATTGTATGATCTGCATAGAGGGACAACTGGTTATAGGATCATGTCCTAAAGCAGTGAAAGAAAACTAAAATTTATAACAGTAATTGGTCTACGAAACACTTTGACAGTTTTCTCCAGCTAGATATTAAATTATTAAAGGGGTATTCCATGAAAAATGTAAGCTTTTTTTTAAAGAGGTCATCAAAGTGCAAAGTAAAATGTCATTTGTTGTTTGAAGTTCTATGGATCTAAGCAGAAAAATTATCTGAATGTGGTCAATAAATCCCACTGTTTCGACACCAGAATTTGGAATTTGATATTGTTACTTGGTTAGAACAGGTGTAGAAGGCTACAAGTCTCAGTTTGCTCAGACTGTTACACATTGTAGCAGTCTCTTTATTTTGTCTAAGTGGACCAAAAATTCTAGCATTCCCTGGTGGGGTTACAACCGGCATGCCCAGGTTATTTGATGGCATGTTAAAGTGAAGCTTGTGGAGGAGGTATTAAAGCTCTTGTGAGCAGGGAGACCATTCCTATACAGGCAGTCCTCTACTTAAGAACACCCGACTTACAGACGACCCCTAGTTACAAACGGACCTCTGGTAATTGGTAATTCACTGTACTTTAGCCATAGACTACAATAAACAGCTATACAATTATTAAGTGTCTGCAATGAATCTTTATTGTTAATCCTGGTTCTGATGACAACACAACATTTTAAAAATCCAATTGTCACAGAAACTTGCACACAAATTCAACTTCAGAACAAACCTACAGAACCTATCATGTATGTAACCCAGGTACTGCCTATAGTTTCATCTGACTATGTTATTGCTTGTTATCTCATTTTATTTGTCTATGTACCCCATGATCTGTAAATTGCTGTGGCATATGATGGCACTATAGACAAAAGATTTATTTACTTTTTATTATGAAGAGAACTACTACTCCCAGATCATCCAGGTTGTTATTGTTTATTAGTGTACAGAGGCTATAGCTGGGAACTCCAACTTCACTCATGTCCAGATTAAGATTATGTCCATGGCTTGTAGCTAGGGGTGTTCATTTGGCGGATTGGCTGTTCGGCTGGTAGTAGAACTGGGTCTGGCTGCTGAACGCAGACATAAGATAAAAAGAGGAGCAGATGTTGCCACATGAGACACACACCAACATGGCATTGTGCTTGGTTTTCAATACCTGATTCTGATGGTAGATGTACTTTTAAGGATTTTTTTGTGTGTGTGAGTATTGCATTGTATCTATGCTGGGCTAGAAAATCCACACTTTGTATTGCTGTATCCATTTGTCTGAAATGTGTGCAAATGGCAACCCTCAACAGGGGGTAAAAAAAGGCCCAGAACACAGACACACGATTTCTTTTATTTTGTAAAAGTAGTAAAACATAACAAAAGCAATATAGATTGGGTATATCCAGAGGTCGCATTAACGCCTCACCACGCGTCATAGACGCGTGATGAGGCGCCATTACCCCCCAAAATAATTGCCATGCGTAAAGTTACGCTTGGCAATTATTCCTTGCAGCGCGCAGGCTGAGCGGCTCGGCGCGCGCTGCAAAAGAGGTAAATGTCGCGCGATCACAGCGCGCGCCGGACCGCTCAGCGCGACACTTGACACAGTGATCTGTGTCATCAGCGCTCCGGAGAGAGAGCGCAGGCCCCGCGATACCTGTCGACAGCGGGGCTGCTGCTCCCTGTCCTGCTCCATCTCTACCTGCCCGCAGATCCGGACGGGTGAGTGTGTAATTGTAGGTGTAATGTTCTGTGTGTGAGTGTAGTGTGTGCTGTGTTCTGTATGTGTGAGTGTAGTGTGTGCTGTGTTCTGTATGTGTGAGTGTAGTGTGTGCTGTGTTCTGTATGTGTGAGTGTAGTGTGTGCTGTGTTCTGTATGTGTGAGTGTAGTGTGTGCTGTGTTCTGTATGTGTGTGTGTAGTGTGTGCTGTGTTCTGTATGTGTGTGTGTAGTGTGTGCTGTGTTCTGTGTGTGTGTGTGTAGTGTGTGCTGTGTTCTGTGTGTGTGTGTGTAGTGTGTGCTGTGTTCTGTGTGTGTGTGTGTAGTGTGTGCTGTGTTCTGTATGTGTGAGTGTAGTGTGTGCTGTGTTCTGTATGTGTGAGTGTAGTGTGTGCTGTGTTCTGTATGTGTGAGTGTAGTGTGTGCTGTGTTCTGTATGTGTGTGTGTAGTGTGTGCTGTGTTCTGTATGTGTGTGTGTAGTGTGTGCTGTGTTCTGTATGTGTGTGTGTAGTGTGTGCTGTGTTCTGTGTGTGTGTGTGTAGTGTGTGCTGTGTTCTGTATGTGTGTGTGTAGTGTGTGCTGTGTTCTGTGTGTGTGTGTGTAGTGTGTGCTGTGTTCTGTATGTGTGAGTGTAGTGTGTGCTGTGTTCTGTATGTGTGAGTGTAGTGTGTGCTGTGTTCTGTATGTGTGAGTGTAGTGTGTGCTGTGTAGTGTGTGCTGTGTTCTGTATGTGTGTGTAGTGTGTGCTGTGTTCTGTATGTGTGTGTAGTGTGTGCTGTGTTCTGTATGTGTGTGTAGTGTGTGCTGTGTTCTGTATGTGTGTGTAGTGTGTGCTGTGTTCTGTATGTGTGTGTAGTGTGTGCTGTGTTCTGTATGTGTGTGTAGTGTGTGCTGTGTTCTGTATGTGTGTGTAGTGTGTGCTGTGTTCTGTATGTGTGTGTAGTGTGTGCTGTGTTCTGTATGTGTGAGTAGTGTGTGCTGTGTTCTGTATGTGTGAGTAGTGTGTGCTGTGTTCTGTATGTGTGAGTAGTGTGTGCTGTGTTCTGTATGTGTGAGTAGTGTGTGCTGTGTTCTGTATGTGTGAGTAGTGTGTGCTGTGTTCTGTATGTGTGAGTAGTGTGTGCTGTGTTGTGTGTGGTGTGTGCGCAGTGTGGTGTGTGCGCAGTGTGCGAGTGTAGTGTGCGCAGTGTGCGAGTGTAGTGTGCGCAGTGTGCGAGTGTAGTGTGCGCAGTGTGCGAGTGTAGTGTGTGCGCAGTGTGCTACCGAAATTTTCATACTCCTCCTCGGGTAAAAATACTCCTCAAAAATGGTGAGAGGAGTATTTTTACCCTTCTGGAAAAATGTTAGTGCGACCTCTGGGTATATCTGTAATCCTACTAATTTACAGAGTAAAGTTCACGCCTCCTCCTGCTGGTCCTCCCTAATTATCAGCATATTCCAACTAGAAGTTTACTACTGCTAATGTGCATTCTGTTGCTGAGATGTTGATGTTTAATTTCCCTCTTAGTATTGGCAATAGCACTAATGTGCAGGATGGCGGGTCGTAATCATATGTCAAAACGCAAAGAGGCCATAGCGCTCTAGTGATCCGCGCTTGTGCTTCACAGGACGGCAAGTTCATGTCGTTACAGGCATATGGGCCTGAGTTACAGTGCAAAACCCCTTCCACTAACACCTACCCCTGTCAAGCTGATCTTCTTTGGGAAAGATGATTTACGTCCCTGGGGTGGTAATGCCAAGTATTTGTCTGATCACCACCTTAAGAAAGTTCACCTAACGTGCATAAGTAAGAAAAGACTGCGGCACTCACCATTAAAAGTTTCTTCTTTATTTCGTAGCAGAATAAAAGAAATCTGACATAATGGCCAAAACAGGGTAGAGGTAGGATCAGGGGGTCTAGCAAGGCAACAGCCATTTCGCCCTGTCCGGTGGTTTCTCTAGCCTCCTTTTGTTGGCTTGGGCAAGCTGATCTTCTATCGGAAGGATGATTTCTAGCCTCAAACAGTACCTTCTTCTGTAATATGTACGTCCCCTAGAGGGGTTTTTGGCATATTTTGGCGGTTGCAGCATGAATGAAAAATCATTGTTCTTTTGTAGGAAGCAGTCAGATAATCCCGCCTCCTGCAGGCACATAACCCCGCCCCCTGCAGTTAGGCTGCTCGGCCCACTCCATGCATCTGAATTTCCCGCCCTAGACTGAGCGAGATGAATGGAGTGGGCAAAGCAGATTGACTGCAGGAGGTTGGGTTGCCTGACAGCATCGTACAAAAGAAGAACTTTGGTGTGACATTTCATAGCAAAAAGATGTAAAAGGGCATTCCAGGAATCGGCATAATTCATGTACAAATGGGTCCTTAAAATATAAGTTAATATGTAATTAGTTATTTAAAATTTTGCTCCCCTTAGCAGAAAATGTTGTGAACATACAATGTAAAGGAGAATTAAAATGCTACTGGCCCTTGATTCAGTGCGTTGATTTCCTCCGCGCGGAGAAGACACAGGACAGAAGATGGTCGCTGGTCACATGTCCACATCACATGTCCTGTACCTGCCTGTGCAGGTCATGTGATCACCACTATGTTTGGCTGTAGTCGGTTGGTTGCAGTGCATCCAGTATGGCCAGTGTTGTGGTGATGTAATGATGTGTAACTGCCATCCCTGCACTATGGTGACAGAGCAGCACAGTCTGTTACATCTTCACTGGGGGCAGAGCACAAGAGGGAGGAGCAGTTACTGACAACTAAAGGATCATGGGACTTGTAGTTTTAAGTAGCAGCCATCTTGGTGATAACAAAAAAAAATTTGTGAATCATAAAATTATTAAAAACTATTTAAGCTCCATTCTGTGACTAATGACGTTGAGTTTTGTTATATTCATTTATTTATAGCATCATGGGTTTTTGTCTCCAATGTTCATATTCCCAGAATACCCCTCTAAATAAATTTAAAAGGGGCCAATCAAAACTCTAAACCTAATCTCAGCATCCTGCCACAGTTTTCAAATGTTTTACAAAGTTGTTTTTATCTTTTAAATTTAAAACTGATTGCAGGTGTTTGTTGCAATATGCATTAAACACCCCCTTGTATGGAGAGGGCTCAGCCTGTGACCCCTCTACATAAACCTGCAGCCGACAAGTGACGTACTAATATGTCACTCATTTTTAAGATAAAGACAAATTGGGAAAACATTATCAAAACTGTGGTAGCATCCTTTCATTTGAGTTGGGGGTTAAAATCTGACAGGTTCCTTTTAAATTTATTATAAGTAATAAAGTATTTTCTAGTTTTGTAGCAAAAAATATTGAGATCTGGAAGTGGAAAACTTCCCCTCTGTCCTGTGTTGAATCTGTAACACATTGGCAACTTGCAGAGGGGTCATGACCAATAGTCTTGGTGGTTTCCAAATGTTGTCTATTTGGCCAATATTTTTGAATATTAATATATATATTATGATTTCTTTTTGTATGGTCTGTTTCATAGTTTGTATAACTTGGATGGCGGCCATGGAAAATGCCATACAACAAATCTGCCACAAAAATAAGTATATTCTGAGTGTACCATATATACTTGTGTATACTTTTTTGTGTGTGTGGGGGGGGGGGGGGGTCGGGCTGTCTGGCTGTATAGTGGGGCAGATTACATATGAAGCAGGGAGAGCCAGAGGTAAGTAGTACAGTGCCTTGTGAAAGTATTTGGCACCCTTGAACTTTTCTACCTTTTGCCACATTTCAGGCTTCAAACATGAAACTATAAACATTTTTGTTTGGAGAATCAAGTGGAATGAAATTTATTGGATATTTTAAACTTTTGTAAATAAACTGAAAAGTGGGTCATGCAATGCTATTTGGCTTCAAGTTAATACTCTGTAGCGCCACCTTTTGTTGCCATTACAGCTGCACGTCACTTTGGGTATCCGGTCTCTATCACTTTTGCACATCAGGAGACTGAGATTCTTGCCCAATCTTCCTTGGAAAACAGCTGGAGGTCAGTGAGATTGGATGAAGTGTTTGTAAGCAGCAGTTTTCAGCTCTTTCCACAGATTCTCGATTTGATTCAGGTCTGGACTGTGACTTGGCATTTATAACACCTGGATACGTTTATTTTATGAACCTTCCATTGTAGATTTTGCTTTATGTTTGGGATCATTGTCTTGTTGGAAGATAAATCTTGTCCCGGTCTTGGGTTTTTTGCAGACTCCCACAGGTTTTCTTCCTGAATGGTCCTGTATTTGGCTCCATCCATCATCCCATCAATTTTTACCATCTTCCCTATCCTTGCTGAAAAGCCCAAACCATGATGTTTCCGCCGCCATGTGTGACAGTGGGGATGGTTGTGTTCATGGTGATGAGCTGTGTTGCTTTTACGCCAAACATATAGTTTAACAATGTGGTCAAAAGGTTTGATTTCATCTGACCAGAGCACCTTCTTCCACATGTTTGGTGTCTTGTGGGAAACTTTAAAAAAGACTTTTTATGGATACCTATTCTTCTTGCTACTCTTTCATAAAGGGCAGGTTTGTACAGTGTATGACTGATTGTTGTCCTATGGACACACTCTCCCACCTCAGCTGTAGATCTGCAGCTCATCCAGAGTTATCAGTCTTTTCCTTGTTTGAGATAAAAGTTTAGAGGGACGTCCGGGTCTTAGTAGATTTGCAGTGGTCTGATCCTCTTTCCATTACAATATGATGTCTTGCACAGGGCTCCTTGGGATGTTTAAAGTATGTAAAATCATAAAATAAAGTTTTCTATCCAAATCCATCTTTAAACTTCTCCACAACATTATCTTGGACCTGCCTGGTGTGTTCCTGGGTCTTCATGATGCAGAACCCTGAGACTATCACAGAGCAGGTGGATTTATACAGCGACTTCATAACACACAGGTGGATTATATTTATCATCATCAGTCATTTGGGACAAAATTGGATCATTCGGAGATCTTCACTGAACGTAAAAGGTCCAAATTATATTATACACCCCACTTTTCAGTTTTTTATTTTTTACAAAAGTTTAAAATCTGCAATAAATATCCAATAACCTTCACAATTGTGTGCCATTTGTTGATTCCTTAGAAAAAAAATTTACAATTTTATATGTTTTGAAGCCTGAAATGTGGCAACAGGTAGAAAAGTTCAAGACTTGCATTCTTTTTCACGCACACACGCGCATTTTTTTAAACACGCGTTTAAATCTCAGCATGCTCTACTTTTGCAAGTCACAATTGTGAAAACCGCAGCATACAAGTCTATGGAGATGCATCAGAAACGCATTGCACTCTGAGATGCATGCAAAGTCCAATGCATTTTTCACGCATCAATTGCCATAGAAAAGATAGAGCTCAGTCCTGGGTCCTTTGAAAATGCATTGAAAACACGCGTCATTGAGCAAACCATGACTGAAAACTGATTGAACTCTGTTGAAAAATGCCAGTTTTTCACTTAGCAAACCCTGATGGCACCCTGATCAGTCTGACATGATCTGCAATGCAGCTGTTTATGGGGACACTTTGCCATCTATGACCACAGTTAGATATTGCTTCAATGAATTTAAACGTGGGCGAACATCCAGGTTCGTCGACCAGAACTGCAATTAATATTTTACATGTTAAGTTGGCAATTAAAAAATTGTCAGCCCAATGGGTGGCGCAATTGCTCACAGTGGACAACAAGCTGATGCGGCTGTTAGCTTCGAAGCAGTGTTTGGAGCAATTTAAGCGAGATTCGAAGGAGTTTTTGCTTGTCACCTTTGATGAAAGCTGGATTCATCATTACACACCAGAAACTAAGCAACAATCAAAGCAATGAATTTCTCCCGGTGAATCTGCTCCAAAGAAGGCAAAGGCGGTACCATCGGCCGGTCACTGGACCATACTACAGTGAGTTATTGGACCGCTTCGACAAAAAATTGAAGGAGACAAGTCCGTAATTGGCGAAAAAGGTGCTGTTTCAGCATAACGCACCAGCACATTCAGTTGTTGCTGCCAAACTGCATGAATTGCTGCTGCACCCCCTGTATTCACCCGATCCGGCTCCCTGCAACTTTTTCTTGCTCCCTAACATGACAAGATGGCTCACGGGGAAAAAAAATGTAGCTCAAACAAGGAAGTCCTTGCCGAGACAGAGGCTTATTTTGGAGAGTTCGACAAATCCTATTTTTTTGGAGGGGTTAAAAAAAAATGGCAGGAACGTTAGGAGAATCTTTCTATCTTGCTAAAAAGGGACTATGTTGAAAAAAAATATTTTGTTTTTTAAAAAATGGTGTCTTCATTTCTAACACGGGTACTTGTTGAACCACCCTCATACTTGAGTATATATGGTATATCTGTCCTTCAGGGCTCTGGGTTATAAGTGCATTGTCCCACTTGTATACCACAAGTTGTGCAGTAACCTTTCAACTGGTGAATCAGATTATTTTCACACTTTTGTTTTTTGTGTTTGGACTTTTGGAACAAGTGAACATTTTTCAATAGGATTATGGAGCTTGGAAATCGTCTGTAGGCTGCTGCGGCTATGTGGGGGGAGAGTCCTGAAATAAACCTTCCGGCAATAGACATGACATTGCAATCCCCAGATGAGTGTTAGTCTGCTGCTCGACAATGATTAAAGAAGTCTGTGATTGAATCCGAAATGTGCCGTGCGTTTTTCCTCTGCCAAGTAAAGGTTTAAAGTTCACTTGTGTTTAGGATTTCTGTCCTGTTCTTTGTCATGGTGATGCTTTGCAGACTATTGCCGTATTGGTTTATGGATATCTTGTGTCTGTTTTTGTTGTGAAATTGAAAAGGCCATGAATTGGAGGAAAAGTTGTGGCTTTGAAGATCTCTGCTCCCCCCATTGCCTTACTTTAGATGCTGTCTGTAGATGCCACTTGCAGTTTTTTTTCTCCTTAAATGACATCTTCCACCAGGGTCAAGGATTGTAAACCAAGCACACTGACATACTGGTGTGTGGCGCCACTGGCTGGATCCAAATTATGCAAATAAGCCTGAGGAGCACCAGGCTCCATTAACACCTTTGGCACCTGGAGCCCCTCAGTCTCATCTGTATAATCTTGAACGCCTTCTTTTTTAATTATTCAGGGCATATAAATCTAAAATAAGACCAGATCCTGGAAGAGTGTCCTATCAGTATGTGTCATTTTAAAGGGCATCTACCAACAGGATCACGGATTGTAAACCAATCACACTTACGTGCCGGTGTGTGCCCCCCTCCCCCCGGTAGGATCCACTCTTTAAAGGACACCTGTCATCAGGTCTCTGTCACTGAAATTGTGTAGGACAGGCACTACCAAGGTATACGAATGTATGTAAGCCAACGCACCCCAATATATTTCTGTCACTACTACCTGTTGGAGCAGCTCACAAGGATCCATCCCAGCCTTTATCTAGTCATTTCATACATTAATCATTATAAAATTATCTATTCTTTATTATGTAAATGAGTCTGGTCACATGGTTAGAGGCTATGATGTCACCCACTGTTACTCCTCCCCTCTCCTCACCCTGCTCATGTCTGTGTGCAATGTATAGTGTCTGTGCTTTATCTGCTGACATGCTCTGTCCTCCTAATACACAGACATCAGCTACACAAGTACCTGACATGTTCTGCTATAGCATGGCTGCCTGGAGCTGTTGTATCTTCCCTATACACACAGGCTTCAGGGGGCGCCAGCACCAGGAAGCACATGGAGGAGCCATTACACCATTATACCTCACACCATTATACAGGCTGCCAGTTATGTGTATAGGAGTATCTCATACACATAGGCTGCAGGGGGCGTGGCCTCCAGCACCTGGAAGCACATGGAGGAGCCATTATACCTCCTATCATTGTAAAGGCTGTCAGTCAAGCACTGGGGGTGTGGTGGTACCTCCCACTCATGAATAAGCTGGACAGCTTAAATATGCTAATGACTCATTGGACATCTCACAGGTCATTTGCATACAGCTTTAGCAATGAAGGGATAGAGACTGCCTTCTAATGGCAGTTTATGAAAATATATTTAGCTTAGGGGGTTATTTTGCATGATGGGTTCTCTTTAAGCTTCCTATGTCCCTGCTTTTAGGAAAAGTTTTTTATTATGCAAATGAGCCTCAGGGCTCCATTAACACCTATATAGCTCAGAGCTCTATATTCTCAATTGCACAATTCAAAAAGCTAAAAGAGCCAATGGTGGCGATGTCCTTTAAATTCAGCACACTCCATAAATATATTTCACCAGTCGCTGACTGAGGTGGGTCAAAGGGAAAAGATCACTTTGTGTGCCTCAGTTTTACTTCCTTAAGGGCATTTTCTCACTTGCTGGGGTCATTACATGAAAAACGCACCTTGCATGGTCCTGTTCTACGGACTGACCACACTTCCGGGTATAGGATTCCCTGCATCATTGCACTAAATGATGCAAGGAGACTCCTGATTTCGCCGCTGAACAACTGTGCAGGTACTCTTCTATCCATCAATGCGACGGACTATGCAGGGACACGGAGCATCGATGTATAGAAGAGGGGCGTCGGAGGGTGAGTACACTTTTATTTTTCCTTGACTCGAGTATGAGCTGAGTTGGGGGTTTTCAGCACATTTTTTGTGCTTAAACTCTCCTTATGTTTGGGTATATATGATAATTTAATTTAGGCGGCCTGGAGTAAAATGGAAAATGTATCATTTTTCCAACTGGTAAATTGCTGATTGCTGGCACCCCCACTGATCCCAAGAACCGATTCCTGATTTGCAAGTACAGGCAGTCCCCGGGTTACATACAAGAATTAGAATTTGTCTGTAAGTCGGAACCGTATACTTTATCATTGTAACCCCCAGCCAAATTTTTTTTGGACTCTGTGACAATTGGATTTTAAAAATGTTGGATTGTCATTAGAACCAGGATTAACAATAAAACTTCATTGCAGACACCTGTGATAACTGTTATAGGTGTTTATTGTAGCCTAAGACTAAAGTACAGTAAATTACCAACATCCAGAGGTCCGTTTGTAACTAGAGGTCGTATGTAAGTCAGGTGTTCTTAAGTAGGGGACCGTCTGTATACAACGGGGCCCTCTCACCTATTGTTTCATATGTTTGTACTCTGTAATGTCTTATTTTATTTGTGTTTCCCCACTGCACTCGGTATGTGACATGTAACAGTGTGTTTTTCAATCATGTGCCTCTTGCCTTAGTCGGGATCCTGTACTCAGGATAATCAATTTAGGGTCCACCAAGATAATTCAATACTTTACTTTAAACTATAACATAAAGGGGTTTTGCACTAAAGTTTCATACTTGATTCCAGCTATTTTAGCCCTATGTCAAGCCGTGGGTGTGTGAAATACACTGCATATTTTCATCATTGCTGAATTTGTGTGGATTGGTGACTGTAAAACATCACTTGTAGAACATTTAATAATGGATTGCAATTTGTTTTCTTTTATCTCCTCGAAAATCCAGCCTGCAGAAATAGATGTTCTGATAGGAAAAGACAGAGAAGGATTCTTCACAAATGGGCTAACTGTGGGAGGAAAGAAATGCTCGGTGATCAGAGACAGCCTGTATGTTGAAAATGATTACACAATGGACATCAGGACAAAAAGTCAAGGTGGAGAACCAACATACAACATTGCTGTAGGCAGAGCTGTCAGAGGTGAGACGTTTTGCTTCATCCACTTTTTTATGTGTATATGTGGCAATTTTATGGGCCAAATGATCCCTTTGGTCTTGGCATAGTGTTTTGAGTGCACTGCTAGACAATGTTTTCTCAGTGCATGTGCAGTGTTCCTCTGGAGGAGAGAATGGTTCATGATGCGCCTGTACCATTTAGCTGCTCAAGACAAAGTATGATTATCGGTGCTGGATCAGCCACTTGAATCCAGCCGCGAGATTTGTTTGGGGTAAGGAGACTTTGGCTGTAAGATGTGTGCTAGCCGCAGAAAAAAATACACCCAACATGTGACGGTAAACGCCCTAGTGCAGTGGTGGAAAACCTATGGCTTGTGTTCCAGAGGTGGCACTCACAGCCATCCCTGTGGGCACCCAGGCCTAAACCATAGCAAAGATTTTCCCAGACAGGTTGAGTGACAAAAGGCATCCTCCTTCATTCTCCTCCTTCTTTCAACTGTATTAGTGTCCTCAAGACGCCAATACAATTGAAAGATGTGGTATAGCACAGAGAAATACATTGCTGATTAAATTACTGTGTCTGTACTTTGTAATAAGTGGTTTTAGGCTGTAGTTTGGGCACTCTGCCTCTAGAAGTTTCACCATCACTGCACTAGTGCTTGAGGCCTGTGCTGGGTCAGTTTTTGAAGCTCTTGCGTCATTGGTGTGTGAGGTCTACTCGGGGCCCCAATAACAATAAAAGAGCACGTGTGCCATAAACAGGGGCAGGTATAGCCCTGCTCGAAGGCCTTGTGTAGAAGCCCATTTAAATACAAGGGGATGTGCATTAGCTGATGAAACAGCGGCTGCCACACAGGGAAAAACATTTATGTGCATGGCGCCTGATGGATCAAAATATGCCAAATCTTTACTGCATCTTGCTCAAAAGTGTAATCAAGATGGATGTCTGCCTTCTCTCAGAAACTTCCCGCTGTCACTGACACTTGTGCCATGTAGATGTGGCCTCAGTTGCTCTTTTCAGAGGAATTTGTATTAAAAAAGAAATACAATTAGTAAGATTAATGTTTAAACGATGTATGCCAAAAAATTCCAAAGAAAAGTACAACTTGTACTATTTTGGATAAATAAGGTGTGCTCACACATTTGGTGAGAAAATACCAGTAATGACCCCAGGAATGATGAGAGACCAAAAAAATTCCCTGGTTTCTGACTGCCAAAAAGAGCAGATGCCTAAAGCTATTGCCTCCTACTGGTCAGAATGTGTTATCCCACACCAATGCACATATACTCTGATCTGTCTTCTAATAAACCTGTCCTGAAGCGGTGTCCACATTCAACATGAACGCATATTCGTGTAGTAGGATCCAGTCCCTTCAGCAAACCCTATTCAGATTATTGTCAGTCATTTTATTACAACAACATGTCCATTTGTGAAAGGCTGGATGTAATCTTATTGTCCACTTACCGTATATATACCCAAGTATAAGCCGAGCCCCCTAATTTTACCACTAAAACCTATATATTTTTTTTTACTCGAGTAAGCAGAGTTTGGGTTTTCGGCACATTTTTTTTTTGTGCTGAAAAACTAGGCTTATACTAGAGTATATATGTTAATTTCAGAGCAATAATTTCTTTGGTTTCCTTGAAAAAAAAACCTAGCAATCGGTGGTGTAACTAGTCCATTGGACCATGGGCAAAATTCCTTAAGGGGCCCCCACCTACCAAAATTTAGTTAACACCTGCTTCATAAGGTGAGTACACTCTCTGCCATCTTGGAACTTAAGTGTCCCGCTATCTTTTAAATTTAGCACCCTTGATTTGCTCCCACTTTGGATTAGTGCCCCCCTACTGCTATTATTTTAATTGTCCCCTTACTTGCCCAGACTAAGGTTTAGGCTTCCTCGGAAGTAATCTCACCATCAGCTATATATCCCCCGCTGACAGGGGTGCCGTGGCTGTTAAATATTAATTTAGTAATAGAGATTTCAGAAAATAAAGTAAAATGGAGATTTTATCTGTTAAACACAATCTAAATATAATCAGCGCAGACGTATAAGAATATCAAAATGAAACCCCTGGTTACCTGCACCACCCCCTCCTGGTTACCTGCACCATTCCCGGTTATTTTATATCCTAGATTTCCAGTCCCTTTAACTGTGAAAAGGCTGAACTAAAAGACAATCTAGCATCACAATCCAGCATAATAAACCAGGGACACTTACTCATAGATTACCAAAGCCACAGGGCCTGAATCTTCTTATATTAGTTTATTCATGGCCTACTTCCTTCTAAAGTCAAATTTTAAAATGAATATTATTATTACAGCAGACATAGGGTGGGGGTGACGGTGTAATGGCATGTGCAGCTACAGCACAGAGGCGCTCTGGTAATATAATTAGCATCGTTTTAAAAGTTGATTTTAGAAAGGAGGCGATGGATAAGAAATATATAAGACGCTTACCACGGTCATGGTGCTGGGATCTATGAGTGTCCCTTGTTTATCAGGCTTGATTTTGATGTTCGATTACCACCACATCCTATGAAACTACTAAAAGGATAGTTAAGGAAGAGACCTGGCAAATGTAAAAAAAAACAATTAAAATGCACCTGTTTGCAAGTTTCTGAACCACCTACTTGTCCTGCATCTTGACATGAGGGTGCACGGCCCAGAGAAACCCACTGTTTGTCCTGCACTTATCTGGCTTTCCTATGGGCCCATCATTGTAGTGTTTAGTAATAAATGCCAGTACATTTTTGTAGGTGTTTGTAACCGGTTTTCTCTTTTCTCTTGCAGTTTTGGTCTTTGCAATGGGGAAGGAAGGAGTCCACGGAGGCGGCTTGAATAAAAAGGCGTTTGCAATGGCAAAATACTTGAGAGATATGGGATTCTAGATGTTAGGCCAACTTATATTCTAGGGGGGGGGGGATAAAATTGCTACTAAACTTTCCTGTCTGAACAAAGCATCCTGTCATCTGGAAATTTTATTAGCAATAAGGGGTGATGGGGGATGAACCTGTGTCTCCTTTGTATCCCTATTTAAGTGGGGAAAGTTTATTTTTGTTTTTTGTTTTTTTAGTTTGTCTTTTTAAGCAATTTTAGTTTATCATGGCAAATTTTGTCCACAATGGGACAACCCAACCGGATGTTCTGTTAACGGCTTTCACCCTTCCCAAAGGCTTTAGCACTGAGCAGCATCTCCTGCCAGCCATCGCTTTGTCTCGCCATCATTCCAGCTGTGGGTGATGGATCCAATTCGTCTTACATTTAGCCATTTGTTATCCTCCTTGTTCATACTCAGACACCCACCCACAATTTTAATTGTTGTCCCATAATGTGAAATATGTGGCTTTAAGTGTGTTTACGAACTAGTCATCCGATTGTCTTAGTATACATAGAGTCTGACACCTTGTATTTAAGGTTTGTGTAGTAAACTGAGGACACAAGTCCCGGTTCAAGACAACTTAAGTACTGAATGTAAACTTTGCCACCAGTTGTACCTCAGCTTAAAAAAAAAAGTTTGTTTCTCTTTAGAAAAAGTACTTGACACTTGTAAACCTTTTTGGTATAGAGGTTGGTATTGGCAAACCCGGGGTTTAAATACAGACGTTTCTCCCATTTTGTGCTGCTCTGCTACAAGCATGAGTTATTTTGGCACACGCTTTGTGTCGACTTGCAAGAAGTCTAGGCTTAGTATTTGTAGAGGCCTAGCGTCTTAAGTCTGCAGGACTGCAAGCAGGCATGGGCCAAAAGCAAATGTGTACTGGGCTAAAGGGCCGTGCAGAGAGAAAACACTATAACTGATGCATGTCTATGATTGCTATTGAGTGGTTTGAGCATACACAGCTCAGCTTAGTCTTCCTTTGCTCAAACCCAGGTGGAAATAATACGCAGAACCCTAAATTCTAGGTCCACATTCTCTTTGGTGTCTCTGATTGATACCTTCTATATTAAGAGTGCAGATCAGGGCGCTGCTGTTACCAGTCTGACGCGGACCTCTGCTTGGAGGGATGTGATTTTGGTGCAATAACTCCGTTACACCTTTTTACGTCACACTAGTATATGCCAAAACTATATTTTATGTTTTAAAGCCATTTACTACATTTCTTCCTCCATTGCTGTCGTGATGAGGATAACTTTCCTTTTAACTATAAGCTCCACTTTAAAATCTTACACCCAGCACAGTAAAGGTTTTTGAAGGACATGGGAGTAAACATGAGACTTGTTACAGAAGCCTCGCTGTAAGAGGGACTTGCATATAATCCTATAAGCTGTATGAGATTTGGGGGTATATTTATTACTTATTTCTCTTTTGTGGATCTGTATTGTAAGCAATGGCCCTTATCGCAATGTTCACTAATTTATGATCTGGTCTCCCTTCTTCCCCTCCTAGAAATCTCTATACTCCTGTTTAGTTCTGTTGTGACATTAGCTTACAATGACAGTGTTGCCTCTCCTGGCTGCCACACCAGATTTTTAGTGGAGTTTGCTTGGTCAAAGATCCTGCTGTGTATTTCAATCCCTACAATAATGTTTTGCATTCTTCAGAAAAAACTCAGAACACTATTTGACCGCATTCACATAACACTATTATATATATAAATATGAAATCCTTCATTTTTGAAGGAGCCGTTGACACAGGCTCTTGATCAGCTAGCTTATTTTTAGATTTATTCTTTATTAAGTCCCTTTTATAATAATGTACAATGTTGTGGTATATTTTTGTTCATAGGACCAATTGCAGCTTCATATTTCCCAAGCACTTAATAAGGCTTAAAGGGAACCTGTCAGGCGATTAAGTTGGAAGGGGAAGAGCATCTGTGAAGGGGAGACCTAGATCTTGACCGGACTCCTAGGAGAGAGAGTAAGAGTCCTTATTGTCAGACGCACTAATGTGATTGCCATCTCTCCCCTATCAGTACATGGAAATCTGTCTAGACTGGCATTTTGCTTGCCGCCCCTGGCACCGATTTGTGCTGGTATGATCAGTGATCTTTCATAGCCTCCACATGTGCAAAACTTTTTTTTTTTTGCACAGGCTGAGGGGTAAAAAGAGCAAACCCATGTTCTGCACCTTTTTTCTCTTCTAATCTATCCCAATAAGGGTATGGTGCCTGCCCCATTGTATGCAGGAGCTATAAACAGGACTTGTACTCTCTTTCTCCTAGGAATCTTGTTAGGATTTAATCAGATTTTAGTCCCAATGACATCCCCTGTACCACAGATCTCTGCGCTATCCCTCAGGTACAGCAACAATAATCACCCGATGTGTTTTCTTTGATGCTTCTCAAAAAAAACCAGTCACAAATGTTAAGGAGCATTTATTGTAATACTCAATACTCAGTATTACATTTACCAGGAAATGGTAACCTCGAGACAGTGACACAATAGTTCCTTACTCTAAACATTGGTCCAGGCCACATTATGGCCACCTCCTCTCCACGACTGGCCCATTGGAGGAGGGATGCAAGCTGCAGGGACGCACTTGAGCAACTTCTCATGGGCTGGCTCTCCTAAGAACATTGCTGCTTGATTCTCTTCATAGTTTTTACAAGGGTTGGTAGTTTGCAATAGTGCTGCTGATAAACTGTAACAGCGAATTAACAATTGGGGAAACTTTGCTGCAGAATCAGTTCATTTTCCTTGTACTCTCCGATATATGTGTATAACCTGGTTGTCAGTTAAACTCGCTACTCACTGCCGAATTTTTAATAAATGGAAAATACGAATTCTTTGTACTAAAGAAGAGTAGATGGCATTCTTTAGAATGAACCTGGCTGTATCTGTGATCGCTTCATATGTATTCTGTGCCATATGACAAAACTAAAGTCGTGAGATGGGTTTTTAACTGACACAAGGTCCTTCTTCCTCTGGAATGGCACTTCTGCAAACATTTTAGTATTTCGCTTCCGTTTTGTCTTGTGTATCATGTAAAAGATTAAAAAAAAAGAACCTGTAAACATTAATTTGTCCATATCTTTCCCTGCACTTTTGTTACATCTGGGATACAGTCTAACTCATCTGATTTAATATGCATTTAAACAAATGCCATAAACTATTAAAACACCTTGTTTACAGACAGATGAAATTAAATTTATTCCAACCAAACTGTTGTCAGCTTTTTATTTATATTTTTGTAAATCACTGTATAGCTTAGCAATGTAACTTCCACAGTACATTGTTACGTTGCTAAGCTATACTCTGATTAAGTAGGATGGTATATAGTAGGTGGGTAATGTGCCAGTGTACTGAACTATAACCTATAATGTAAGACTCAGCAGTTGAGCTGGAATATTACCCCTGTGTGATCAAGGATGTACAGGAGGTATTTATCTAAGAAAATGGAAAAAAAAAATATTATTGCAGCCCAATGTGAATAGGCCCCAATGTGGGGGCCTGCAAAACAAGGCTTCAAAGTCCAGGTGCACAACTTGCATACATATCCAACAAAAATGAAGCAGCACCCCGGATAGTTGGTGTAAAAGGAGGGTGTGATTTATTCCAAGACAAGTGACATTTCTGTGTGGTGTGCACCTTTCTGAAGCAAAAGAGAAAGGTTCAGTCCCGGTGTGCAGCGTTCGGGCCACGCGATCCGGGCAGCATGCATTGCGAGTGTGATGCGAGTTCATCGCATCACACTCGCAAGTGTGGAACAGGCCTTATAGAGCAAAGGATCTGTGTCTTCCACAGTAACAAAACTGGTAATAGAGATTTATCTTATAGGAAAACTGATTCTTGTATTCCAAGGGCAACCTCCAAGACTAGAAAATGAGAGATGCTACTCCCAAATGTACAAACCATTAGCGCACCCCATCACCCACGTGGCTCCTCCGATCATGTGCACAGATCTCTACTACAAGGTATATCAGGAACACTTTTCAAAATTTAAATGCAGCTCAATGACGGATAAAACGGCCTTTATTGCAACTTAGTGACATCCAGAAGCAGGTATCTGGATGCAACGCGTTACAAGCACTACACGTTTTTGTATTTGTGACAGGGTCATTCTATCCAGATACCTGTTACCTGTTTTTGGTTGCCTCACTAATTTGCAATAAAGGCTGTTTTATCCTTTCATTGGATCTGAAATTTGAAAGATGGTGCTGCCAATAGCTGCTTACCTGCTGATGTTATACTAAACTGCAAGACCCCCAAGTGCCACAAAGACGTCGGTCACCATAGACAAGGATAGCTGATGGAAGAGAAACGGAGCTTTTGAACAAAGAGATTCCGGATCTTCAACAAAGATGGAACAGTATGAAAAACGTACATTCCTTTTATACCAGTACAATATTTTTTATTAGTATGATTGCATCTTTTGAACAGTCAGTAGAACACATACTTCAGTGACAGAGGACAGCACTGCGGGGGCAGAGTGTATTGTTCTTTGTTACAATAAGGCATTAGATCACCATTATCTGTCATAGACATAAAGAATGCTGGAAGGTCACAAGATGATTTTGATACAGCTTCCTTTATAAACTGGAAAAAAAAATAAGTAGTAAGAGTTATACATACATAATCATAATATAATATACACAGTAATCAATAAAAGCAAATAACACATCTATATGACAATCTACAGTAAAACAAATCCATATGAAGTTACCTTGCACAAGATTGTCTATTAAACTAGCCAGTGATGGTCAGTGTAAGAATCCAGAGTGTGGGTGGGGACTCTCTAAGCAGACACGTTATGATTCCTCCGTGCTATGAGATGCTGTGTGCAGACAATGTGCTTAGATTATCAGGGTACAGAGTTATATACAGTTTCATTTCGTTTCTTAACATTCTACTACTATCTGACACACAGAAAGAGAGAGAGAGATATGGATATAACACACAGTGACATTCTGTTAACTCAACTATAGCACACCCAGTCAGCACCGCTGCATTTCAGCTATAACAAACACAGTCAGCCCTACTACCTCCTTTCTCTGCCATAAAAATCTTTATCTATAGCTTGTCTGCAGGCTGCTTGCTGGCAGGAAGTGTCTGTGAGTGTGTGTGTGAGCTCATCGTGTAATGGAGGGAGAGGGGCAGATGGCACACTACATCCTGCAGACAGGAGAAGCTATTCATGAGTAAAATCTCCCCTGTCGTTATAAGACTTTGTAACACTTTAACAAGGGTATTTTGAGATTGTTTTCACGTCACACTATGTACTTCAAAGTAGTAGAAAAACTTGCATGATATCTTTTGGAAATTTGGCAAAAATTTCTACAAATGCTTTCGAAGTTCTACATTGTTTAGATGAGTTTAGATGTTTTAGATGAGTTTCAGATTTCTATGTTGTATTCGATTTTTATGTAGGATGGGGCATCAGGGGACTTTTATCCTTTTTTAATAATTTTTTTTTATTTGCACTTTTTGTTTCTTAAACATTTTTGGACTGTTTTATTTTGTCCTAGGGTGGGACATGAAAAAGTGATCATTTGATCACTTGTTCAGTGTAATACATTGCAATATTGCAATACTAATGTACTGCATTCTGCATAGGCTAACAATAACACATCACTAAGGGTTGCAGATCGCACTTTCGTTGGACTGTTAACGGTTTTTGGGATTTGCGCAGCCTTGGCTGGTATTTAACAGGAGTTTGTGCTGGAATTGTGTAGCACGTCATTAGCTTTTGGCACAGCTGCGCTGGCTTTCATGCAACAGAA
Source organism: Engystomops pustulosus (assembly GCF_040894005.1). Classification (NCBI taxonomy): domain Eukaryota; kingdom Metazoa; phylum Chordata; class Amphibia; order Anura; family Leptodactylidae; genus Engystomops; species Engystomops pustulosus. The sequence continues at coordinate 173,056,789 of NC_092413.1, read as the reverse complement.
TCCAGGGGCGTGCTGTCAGGCGAAGCGCGGGATTTAACTTCCAGATTGTGTCGCAAGACAATGACAAGAAGAAGGTGAACTCTGTCGGACCTGAGCGGGGAAGCGACACATGCAGGATATCGGGCGCACGATCTTTGTGAATCACAGCATAGTGCATTATCATCGGACAATGCACTTTTGTGAACTCTGCGGGACCGGGTAAGTAAATGTACTCCATTGTGCTGAAAGCACAAACTAACAGCCAGTTACTGCCGGCAGCCTTCATTAGACCTCAGGGCTTCCTTAGGAATGATCAGCATCTCCATGCCCGGTAATGCCCTATAGATGTCATTGTCACCACAATCACAGCATCTATAGGGTTAAACAGACAGAATCGCAATAGTCATGATCCCGGCTGTTACTGCAGGAACCCAGCTTTCACATACTAGTGCAGTGATGGCGAACCTTTTAGAGACCGAGTGCCCAAACTACAACAAAGACCCGCTTATTTATCGCAAAGTGCCAACACAGAAATTTAATTTGTGATTTATACTCCCTTCTCTGTCACAGTTTTCACTGATACCAGCACCTGAGGACACCAATAAAGCAGAAAATAGTCCCAGGTCCAGCTGTCACTTTAAAATAGCTCTGTGCACAGCAAGTCCTGGGCTGTCTGGGACTGCAGGAAGATCCCTGGAGTCCTCTCTGGTGATGGCCTGAGTGCCCACAGAAAGGGCTCCGAGTGCCACCTCTGGCACCAGTGCCATAGGTTAGCCATCACTGTACTAGTGCACCAGCTCAGCTTGGCCGACCCATGATGAAGGGCGCGTTTGTGCTTGAAACGCATAGGTGATATGATGCTACTTGTACCCTGTACTGGATTGTTTTATGGAACAATCAGAATTTCTCAATAAAGATAAAACATTTTAATCAACTGGAGCATTTTGGTTCTGGATCAATCTGATATTTTGCTGTACTGCTTACTCAGGTCCGAAGAGGGATCTACAGAACATACTGCATCAGTAACTTCCCTGAAATACTGGTGAGCTGGACCTTTTTTTGTCAATATATTAGTGTGTGTGAGCCGACTGCCAGTGCCGCAATAGATAGAGCAGGTTGTTTTGTATTGTTCTCGGCACACAATGATGACACTCAGGCCACGGAGAAGTGACAACGCTCCTATCGTTTTTGCCCTGAGAAACCCTAAGGAAATCATCCACAAAATGTCTAGTTTTTGGGGAGATAACAACCACTGCTCTTACAACAGCTTCTGTACCACCATAACGGACTTTGCGCCATTGTACCCTTATAGCACCCTATGGTCCATTCCCTGTGCTATAATATCTACCACAGCAAAACCATGACTAGATATTACATAAAACAAGTAGGATAGGAATAGTAGTGATGGGAGTGGCCTTGAGAATCTATAAATAGTTTCCCATGGGTTATCCTCTTTTTTTCCTTTTTTATTAAAAAAAACTATTTGTCTTTAAATTCAGCGTCTACAAAAGAAACAGAGAATAGTGACAGAACATTGCAGTCAGTTTTATTGCTACACTAAATGCAGTTCTCTTGATGGATCGGTTGTTCATGTCCCAAGGAGACCAGTTGTCATCAATATTAAAACAGGGACAACACTGGAAGAGGTAGCGTGGTGAAGGCTAAAAGTCTGCATGTTCTGACTGTCAATTGTGCAGAAGGAACTGGGTTTAGATATAGATTATAGACTTAAAACTCCCATTAATATCTGCCCCAGGGGGAGGGAAATTTAGTTGCTCAGCTGAAATTGGCACATTTTTTTTCCAAGTCTGCAGTATCAGGTGCATCCAAAATGAATAGGATGACACTGTCTGTAACTCTTTCACTACAAAGGGTGCACCGCATGTAACAAATCATGGGGGAAAACTAATCAGCTTATGTATGCTGGTTTTTCCCTAGTCTCAACCATATTTTAAACAAACCAAATTCTGAGACTAACATTTTATTCTGCCCCATGTCTAAGGTCAATGGAAGACTGTAAATTATAGATGGCGTATGCACCAGCTTATAGCAGATCATAATTTCAGTATCTAATTGATGTGGGGGCCTAGCTGTAAATAGTCATGATGATCAGGCAGAATGGTTCCTGAGCCCTACCCAATTACTAACTAAGTTTTCTGGGCATTAAATAATGCTGCGGGCTAATTTCAATTTACAGTTGCACAAATATTTTTGCAATTACCTTTTTAAAATCCTCAGTTGGTTCAAAGAAATCTACCATCAAGCATGATACACTAGGGACACTTACCCATCATAGTATATAAGGCCGGAAAAAGACGCAAGTCCATCAAGTCCAACCCCGTGATATTTTTGCTCTCCAGAAAGGCATCCAGGCCTCTCTTGAACATGTACATAGAGTCCGCTATAACAACCTCCTGCGGCAGAGAGTTCCATAGTCTCACTGCTCTTACAGTAAAGAACCTTTGTCTATGGTGATGGTAAAATCGCCTCTCCTCTAGGCGTAGAGGATGCCCCCTTGTCCTGGTCACAGGCCTAGGTAAAAAAAGATCTTTGGAGAGATCCTTGTACTGTCCGTTCAGGTATTTGTACATTGTAATGAGGTCTCCCCTCAGTCGTCTTTTTTCTAAACTGAATAATCCCAAATTTAGTAATCTGTCATTGTATTCAAATCCCCCCATTTCCCTAATAATCCTGTTTGCTCTTCTCTGCACCCGTTCCAGTTCTACTATATCCTTTTTATACACTGGTGCCCAAAACTGTACACAATAGTCCATGTGTGGTCTGACCAGTGATTTGTATAGGGGAAAACTATGTCTTTATCATGAGAATCTATTCCTTTCTTGATACATCCCATAATTTTATTTGCTTTAGCAGCAGCCGCCTGGCTCTGGTCACTAAAATTAAGTTTACCATCTACCAATCCCCCAAATCAGCTCCAGTTTTACCAAGTAATTGACTGTTTAGAACATAATTATACTTTTTGTTTCCACGGCACAAGTGCATAACTTTACATTTATCTACATTAAACCTCATCAACCATTTCTCTGCCTACTCCTAAAGCTTCCACAAATCCCTCTGTAATGCTAAACTATCGACCTCAGTATTTATTACTTTACACAGCTTAGTATCATCTGCAAATATTGAAACTTAACTGTGTAAACCCACTACAAGGTCATTAATAAAAATATTAAAAAGAAGTGGCCCCAATACTGACCCCTGTGCTACTCCACTGGTAACGTCAACCCAATCTGAGAATGTGCCATTAATGACCACCCTCTGTTTTCTATCACTAAGCCATTTACTTACCCAAATACACAGATTTTCCCTTAGTCCCGGCAGTCTCATTTTACATACCAACCTTTTATGCGGCACGGTGTCAAATGCCTTTGAAAAGTCCAGATATACAACATCCACAACGTCCCCCAGATCCAGTCTTGAATTACCTCCTCATAGAAACCAATCAGATTAGTCTGACAGGACCGATCTCTCATAAACCCATGCTGACTCTGGGTTATAAGGTTATGCACAGTGAGATACTCCATGATAGCATCTCTAACAAACCCCTCAAATATTTTCCCCACCACAGAAGTTAGAGTCACAGGTCTGTAGTTTCCAGGATCGCTTTTTGATCCTTTTTTGTATATTGGTACCACATTTGCTACGCGCCAGTCCTGTGGAACATAACCAGTCATCGGTGAATCTTCAAATATTAAAAATAACGGTTTGTCTATCACGGTACATAGTTCATGCAGAACCCAGGGGTGTATGCCATTTGGCCCCGGTGATTTATCTATCTTAGTGGTTGCGAGGCGCCGCCGTACCTCTTCCTGTGTTTAATTGTTGACACTCCAAGGAGAATTTACATTATTCCTCATTGTGTTTTCCACCAGGGGATTTTCCTGGGTAAAGACAGTTGAGAAGGCGACATTCAGTAGATTGGCCCTTTCCTCATCTCCTTCCACCATGACCCCCATGTTATTAATAAGGGGGTCCACACTCTCCGTTTTTAGTTTCTTATCATTAATATACTTGAAAAATAATTTGGGATTATTTTTGGTCTCCCTGGCAATATTTCTCTTAGTCTCTATTTTTGCGGCCTTTATCTGCTTTTTACAGGGTTTTTTTCTCTCTATATAATCCTTTAATGCCTCATTGCTACCTTCACGTTTTAGCACCTTAAACGCCTTATCTTTCTCGCTTATTGCTTTCCTTACAAGACTAGTTAGCCACATTGGCTTTTTCTTGTTCCTCTTATGCTTTTTCCCATATGGTATGTGTTTCTCACAGGACTTTTTTTAGAATATATGAGAAGAGAACCCATTTTTGGGGGGGCTTTAGTCTTTTTGTATATTGGTACCACATTTGCTATGCGCCAGTCCTGTGGAACAAAACCAGTCCTCAGTGAATCTTCAAATATTAAAAATAACGGTTTGTCTATCACGGTACATAGTTCATGCAGAACCCGGGGGTGTATGCCATTTGGCCCCGGTGATTTATCTATCTTAGTGGTTGCGAGGCGCCGCCGTACCTCTTCCTGTGTTTAATTGTTGACACTCCAAGGAGAATTTACATTATTCCTCATTGTGTTTTCCACCAGGGGATTTTCCTGGGTAAAGACAGTTGAGAAGGCGACATTCAGTAGGTTGGCCCTTTCCTCATCTCCTTCCACCATGACCCCCATGTTATTAATAAGGGGGCCCACACTCTCCGTTTTTAGTTTCTTATCATTAATATACTTGAAAAATAATTTGGGATTATTTTTGCTCTCCCTGGCAATATTTCTCTCAGTCTCTATTTTTGCAGCCTTTATCTGCTTTTTACAGGATTTATTTTTCTCTCTATAATCCTGTAATGCCTCATTACTACCTTTACGTTTTAGCACCTTAAACGCCTTATCTTTCTCGCTTATTGCTTTCCTTACAAGACTAGTTAGCCACATAGGGTTTTTCTTGTTCCTCTTATGCTTTTTCCCATATGGTATGTGTTTCTCACAGGACTTTTTTAGAATATATGAGAAGTGGTCCCGTTTTATGAGAAGGGGGCTTTTGTCTTTTAGAACATTGTCCCAGTCTATGTCTTGAAGGTCTTCCCATAGTTGCTTAAAATTAGCCCCTTGAAGTTTAGAGTGTTCGTTGCCCCTCCACTAACGCTCTTAGTAAAGCGTAATACGAAATCAATGATATTATGATCACTATTCCCCAGGTTCCCCCCAACCTGTAGTTTTGATACTCTATCAGGTCTGTTGGTTAGGATAAGGTCCAGCAGTGCCCCCCCTCTTGTTTGCTCCAGGACTCGTTGCAACAGGTAATTGTCTTTTGTTGTTGACAAGAACCTGCTACCTTTGAAGGACCTGCATGTTTCTGCCCCCCAGTCAATATCTGGGTAATTTTTTCCCCCAAAACAGCTGAACCCTCCCCATGGAGGTGCAGTCCATCCCTACTGTAGAGCCTGTAGCCAACAGAAAAGTCAGCCCAGTTCTCCATGAACCCAACGCCCTCCTTCCTACACCAACTTTTGAGCCACTTATTTACCTCCCGAAGACCCGAGGCTATTTCGTTTTAACCCCTTCATTACAAAGTTATAGATTCTTGAAGGTGGGGAGTGAAAAATGGAAATGAAAAAACAGGAAAGGGCCCGGTCCTTAACCGGTTAAAAGGTTATCTGCCACAAAAATCCGCTGTGCTCACTGCAACAAGATCTGGCTGCAAACCACTAAACAAACTGACCACAGAAGTATATAAAGGCTGCTAATTAGATAGCCACACCCCACTATTAATTAGGCAGCACCTGAGCTATCCTGTCTAGATAAGCAAGGTAAATGCCTCAGACTTAACCAGCACTATACCCCCACACAATATACAGATTATGCAAGTAAAATACTTTCAGATCTACTTTGCTGCAATAAAACCCACACAAATGAATATCAGGAAATGTAAATGCCTTTATCTATTTGTTGCTGGATCCAAAAAAGTACTCCTTCCCTTATTCCTAAGTCCCACTTCGGACACTGCACACACTTCGGATCAATGCACACTTGCCACCAAGCTCGCACACTCACTTTTCTGATGTTTTTTAAAAGGTTATCTGCCACAAAAATCCACTGTGCTCAATGCAACAAGATCTGGCTGCAAACTATGATACTATGACACCATCAATCATGATACACTAGGGACACTTACCCATAGATCCAGGCATGTCCTCCTTCCTTCTAATATGAACTTTTAAAATTATGCTAATGAGCCTAAAGGGCTCTAAGGGGAGTTACCAGAGCCTGCACAGGCTGTTGCACTATGCACGAGCACTTCCCCCTCCCACTGTGTGCTGAAACTTCATCTACTGCTGTTATATTACAGCAGGCAAAGGAAGAGGGAAACATGTTCATGCACAGAGTAACCTCTGAAACTACAGCACAGAGGGGCTTTGGTAATGCCCATCAGAGCCCTTTAGGCTCATCAACATCTCAGACTTTGCAAAACATTGAAACCTGAACAAAGAATTCACATATAATAGTAGAAACTTGCGAACTAGCGAACTTGAGCCGCATTTTTGGCGCAGACCAGTCCATTGCAGACATGTCCTATCTTTTCCTTGTTTACAGGCACTTGTGGTTGGGTCAACATGGGCCACCTTGCTGCTCAGGTATAACAATATCCAAATACGAAAAAAGGTCACGGTCCAGCCAAGACTCTCCAACTTCACAATTCTTTATTTAAGATTCATCGTAAAAGTTCCAAGGCATAAATCCCGTGACGCCCGATGTTTCTCTATGGAGAGGGGCGGGGGTTAGTGGCGCTCACCCCCTCCACCGCTCTTCGGCGCCGACGTGTGCCCACCGTGCTATGGTATGGTGGGAGCACGTTAATGTGAATGTAGCCTTACTCTGTGTTTCATACTTACAACTAATTTGCATCTATGGCCAAAGAGTAATTTATAGTGTGTGAAGACTAATAATATTCCTGCAGAGCATAAGATGGCGAGATAGAATTGCTTAGAAACACACTTCTACCGCACATCTCCCATAGGGATATATAACCAGTGCTGGAATTTTATCACGTCTGCTCCAGCTGGTTCCTATTAAATTTTGAGAGCCACGGAGATCACCAGGCATGTTCACTTAAGGATGGAGCATTAAGTGTGGTTAGAGGTTGGGCAGTGCATCAGCATTTCTGAAGACACAAAAATAACACTATTACTGAATAATGCATCACGGCTTTAGCTTCATGCAGATAAATAAGTCATGAGGATGTGCAGATGTGCCCTGCACTGCTAAAGGAGCCATCTGATACATTTAAATACTGTGTCATTTCATATTAAAAAAATGTTAAATATTTTTGGATTAAAGGATTTCTTGACTCAAATGTGCAGAATATACAAGAGCATGAATACAATCACATTGTTAATTATGAACTGAGATTATATATACATATTCTTTATATTACATTTTTGTACTATCCAATGGAAGGTAAAATACACTCCCTTTTATAGTACATTAACTGTAATATAGTAACCTCAATGCAATATACACAAGATAAATTGGAGTCATACATATACTGATTTCATAAAACCACTTTTATTAAATCCATATACCATAGTAAAAGCTATTTCAGGATTCCAAATACAAAATAGCATGTAACTTGCGAAAGTATTCGGCCCCTTTGAATTTTTACACCTTTTGACACATTTCAGGCTTCCACCATAAAGATATAAAATTGTAATTTTTTGGTGAAGAATTAACAAGTTGGACACAAGTATGAAGTAGAACAAAATTTATTGGATATTTTAAACTTGTGTAAAAAATAATAAACTGAAAAGTGGGGCATGCAATATTATCCATTCCCCTTAAGTTAATACTTTGTAGCGCCACCTTTTGTTGCCATTACAGCTGCACGTTGCTTGGGGTATCAGGTCTCTATCAGTTTTGCACATCGAGAGACTGAGATTCTTGCCCATTCTTCCTTGGAAAACAGCTGGAGGTCAGTGAGGTTGGATGAAGTGTTTGTGAACAGCAGTTTTCGGCTCTTTCCACAGATTCTCGATTGGATTCAGGCCTGGACTGTGACGTGGTATTTCTACCACCTGGATACGTTTATTTGTGAACCTTCCATTGTAGACTTTGCTTTATGTTTGGGATCATTGTCTTGTTGGAAGATACATCTCAGTCCCAGTCTCAGGTCTTTTGCAGACTCCCTTCCCAGCCAACCCGACAGCGGGGGCAAGTAACTGCACTGTGTGTGTTCTGAGAGCAGGATGCCAATAGTTTTTTTGTTCCAGGGTCCTCGCACGGCCGGTGTGTGAACATGAGGACATGTGGAGGAGCGCTGACCAGCAGCCATCTTCTTCTCCTTGGCATATGGCGTGGATTGGGAACTGAGGTAGCGAGTTAGGGTGGCTGCGGGTGAAAGTGTTGGTTTCGGGGTGACTTAGTAGTTCTTCCCTATAGGCATTGGCAGGTTGTAGTTGGCTTTTAAGCCAGTTTTAGACTCAAAATGCTGTCTGGGGAGTAAATAAATAATGACACGATGGATGGCCGAAAAGGTTGCCTAGCAACCCCTGTCGTGCTGAAGTATTACACTGCAAAATGTGTCTATTTCTCTGTATTATTTTCAATACACATTGTATTATTTCCAAAATTAAACTCAACGTTTGTTTCAGGAATATATATATATATATATATATATATATATATATATATATTGGACCCCCTTTTGCCTTCAGAACTGCCTCAATTCTTCGTGGCATAGATTTAACAAGGTGCTGGAAGCATTCCTCAGAGATTTTGGTCCATATTGACATGATGGCATCACACAGTTGCCGCAGATTTGTCGGCTGCACATCCATGATGCGAATCTCCCGTTCCACCACATCCCAAAGATGCTCTATTGGATTGAGATCTGGTGACTGTGGAGGCCATTTGAGTACAGTGAACTCATTGTCATGTTCAAGAAACCAGTCTGAGATGATTCCAGCTTTATGACATGGCGCATTATCCTGCTGAAAGTAGCCATCAGATGTTGGGTACATTGTGGTCATAAAGGGATGGACATGGTCAACAACAATACTCAGGTAGGCTGTGGCGTTGCAACGATGCTCAATTGGTACCAAAGGGCCCAAAGAGTGCCAAGAAAATATTCCCCACACCATGACACCACCACCACCAGCCTGAACCGTTGATACAAGGCAGGATGGATCCATGCTTTCATGTTGTTGACGCCAAATTCTGACCCTACCATCCGAATGTCGCAGCAGAAATCGAGACTCATCAGACCAGGCAACGTTCTTCCAATCTTCTACTGTCCAATTTCGATGAGCTTGTGCAAATTGTAGCCTCAGTTTCCTGTTCTTAGCTGAAAGGAGTGGCACCCGGTGTGGTCTTCTGCTGCTGTAGCCCATCTGCTTCAAAGTTCGACGTACTGTGCATTCAGAGATGCTCTTCTGCCTACCTTGGTTGTAACGGGTGGCGATTTGAGTCACTGTTGCCTTTCTATCAGCTCAAACCAGTCTGCCCATTCTCCTCTGACCTCTGGCATCAACAAGGCATTTCCGCCCACAGAACTGCCGCTCACTGGATGTTTTTTCTTTTTCGGACCATTCTCTGCAAACCCTAGAGATGGTTGTGTGTGGAAATCCCAATAGATCAGCAGTTTCTGAAATACTCAGACCAGCCCTTCTGGCACCAACAACCATACCACGTTCAAAGGCCTCAAATCACCTTTCTTCCCCATACTGATGCTCGGTTTGAACTGCAGGAGATTGTCTTGACCATGTCCACATGCCTAAATGCACTGAGTTGCCGCCATGTGATTGGCTGATTAGAAATTAAGTGTTAACGAGCAGTTGGACAGGTGTACCTAATAAAGTGGCCGGTGAGTGTATATATGTCCTATAGAAAACCTATGAGAGAAATATGGGAAGAGAAAAACCTCCCTAACAAGAGCAAACACCAGAAGTCATAACTTTTATATGTAGCGGTTTTACATTTACATTGAGCCTCTTGCCTCATCTGTAGGATAGGGGGCAGCATCAGCCACTACAAGTTTTTTTAGCAACTTTTTTGCTTGGCCTGCTCTAGCACCTCTTTATTCATGGTGGGTGACATTGCAAAAAAAAATTATGCAGAATTATTGCACCTTTTGCTAGGCAAGTACATTTCTGAGCTTGTATAAAGCACACTGGGATCACAAAGATTTACCCGACTAAACTACTGTCCCCACATCTAGAGTAGGAAATTCCCTTTCTACCACACCATACCTTCAGGAATAATATGACACCAGCAGCATGTTTCTAGGTGCTATAGAACACAAGATAGGGGCTTCTGAAGTGACAATACCTCTGCAACCACTAAATGACTCATCTTGTAAAAATCAGGTGAGAAGAGTCATATTTGCCTGACTTTGGGGGAGATTTTATTCTAGGCAAACAGATGAGATTTCACATAAAAAAGGAATTCTATAAAGGACATTTCATACTCTTGCTAGGGGGGCCGGTAGTTTCAGTGACCAGGTTCTCTTTAAGAAAACAACATCCTTTCTATATATTTCCCATCCATATTCCATCCATTGCTTGTCTCAAAACTGCATTTATGAATCCAATCCACAGTTTTACCTGAGGTTTTATTGTCGCTCACATAGCTGACAACAAGCTGGGGATGAGCCATTGTTTGTTTCCTAGGGAAACCAGCAAGACATACATTGAACTTTTCTACCTTTTGCCACATTTCCAGTTTCAAACATAAAGATATAAAATTGTAATTTTTTTGGTGAAGAATCTACAACAGGTGGGACACAATTGTGAAGTGGAAAGAAATTTATTGGATATTTTAAACTTTTGTACAAAATAATAAACTGAAAAATGGGGTGTGCAATATTAGTCTGCCCCTTTACTTTGAGGGTGCGTTCACACGTTGCAGTTAAAACTGCATCGCAATCAGCTTTGAGGTGGTTTTAGGTGCAGTTTTGTCAATTGAACAGGTGAAAGACATGAACTGAATGGGTGAATTTGATTTTGAAGGAGAAACTTGCTCCACAAATGTCATTCACTCGTTCAGTTCAGATCTTTCACCTGTTCAATTGACAAAACTGCACCTAAAACCACCTCAAAGCTGATTGCGATGCAGTTTTAACTGCAACGTGTGAACGCACCCTCAGTGCCGCAAACTCACTCCAGAAATTCAGTCTCTGATCTCTGAATGATCCAATGTTGTCCCAAATTACTGATGATGATAAATATAATCCACCTGTGTGTAATGAAGTCTCTGTATAAATCCACCTGCTCTGTGATAGTCTCAGGGTTCTGCAGCATGAAGACCAAGGAACACACCAGGCACAACCACAACCAGGCTTGGCGCTAGCTGTCAGACTAGGTAAGTGGTGGCGAACTCACCCTGCGACGTCCCTGCGGGCTAAGGCCCTGCCTAAAGCAGATAAACTGCCCTGATAAGGGCGAACCCTCTATCAGGAACCCAACTGACGGTCCCTGAGCGACCCTACAAGATGACAGGGAAAACTTACTTCGTCTGGCAGCTGCTGGATGGTGGAGCGGACAGGTAACCGGAATACAGGTATAGACCAGTGTTCACACAGATAACAGAAACCAAAACAAGACCGAACAGGTAACCGGAATACAGATATAGACCAGTGTTCACACTGGTAACAGAAACCGAAACAGGACTGAACAGGTAACTGGAATACAGGTATAGACCAGTGTTCACACTGGTGCACAGAATATTAACTCAGGTCTGAGACAGGGAAAGCGGGATAACACGAGGAGGTAAATGATACTGAGGGACAAACAACAGATACAGGATTACAGGCAGGTATACACAGGTCAGGTCAAGATCAGGCAGACAAACAAACCAGGTCAAAACCAAGATGGCTGCAAAGGTACAGAATCGGATACAAAACACAGAATACCAAACAAGATAGCAAGAGCACTAGAAACACAGGTAGGACTTGAACTAGATACACAGGTAAGACTTGAACTAGATACACAGGTAAGACTTGAACTAGATACACAGATAAGACAAGACTAAAATAACCAGCAAGGTATGATGGGAATAGGCAGGTATATAAGGCCGATCCCGGACACGCCCCCAACCCTGGAGAACTGTCCATCAGGCTAGTAACCCTTCCTGGGCAGGACTGAAATGCAAGGAGCAGGGTGTGGCTCAGTTAATCCAAACACAAGCATAAGCCACAGTTCACACACAAATAAACGCCATCTATTCCGCAAACTGCGGATAGTGACGCGTTTAGGCACAGACGTTACACCGGATTTGGATACAAAAAAATTTCACAAACTTTTAACATCCCAAGGAGCTATGTGCAAGAGTCATATTGTAATGGAAAGAGGATCAGACCACTGAAAATCTACCAAGATCCGGCCGTCCCTCTAAACTTTCATCTCAAACAAGGAAAAGACTGATTAGAGCAGTCAAGAGGCCCATGATCCCTCTGGATGAACTGCAGAGATCTACAGCTGAGGTGGAAGAGTCTGTCCATAGGACAACAATCAGTCATACACTGTACAAACCTGCCCTTTATGGAAGAGTAGCAAGAAGAAAAAGCCATTTCTCATAGATATTCATAAAAGTCTTGTTTAAAGTTTCCCACAAGACACCTGGGAGACACCAAACATGTGGAAGAAGGTGCTCTGGTCACATGAAACCAAAATCAAACGTTTTGTCCAGAATTCCAAAAGAACACACCATCCCCACTGTCACACATGGTGGGGGCACCATCCCCACTGTCACACATGGCGGCAGAGGCATCATGGTTTGGGCTTTTTTTCAGCAGGGACAGGGAAGATTTATCTTCCAACAAGACAATGATCCCAAACATAAAGCAAAATCTACAATGGAAGGTTCACAAATAAACGTATCCAGGTGTTATAAATGCCAAGTCACAGTCCAGACCTGAATCCAATCGAGAATCTGTGGAAAGAGCCGAAAACTGCTGCTTACAAAAACTTCATCCAACCTCACTGACCTCCAGCTGTTTTCCAAGGAAGAATGGGCAAGAATCTCAGTCTCTCGATGTGCAAAACTGATAGAGACCTGATACCCCAAGCAACGTGCAGCTGTAATCGCAGCAAAAGGTGGCGCTACAGAGTATTAAAGGGAACCTAACACCCCGATTCTACCTATAAAGGTAGATTGGGTGGTAGGTGGATGAATGGGACATGAGGATAGCCCTTTTTTGGGCTAATCCTCACGTCCCGGCTATCTTTTAGAAAACTTTATTGCAGGCATTTGTAAAATTTTTTATGCGGCTACTGGGGCGTGGAGTAGCCGGACATGAGGCTACCGTTGCGGCTACTCCACGCCCCTTTAGCCAAGTTACTCCGCCTACCATTTAATTATTCCGAGTCCCTCGGCATCTGCGGCCTTCTGCGCATGCACAGTAGCTCCGGCCCCGGAGCCGCAGCCGCGCAGCTGAAGGCCTGTGCATGCGCAGAACGCCGGGGACTAGGAGGAGGCCGAAGATTAATGGTATGGTTTGAAGCCTGAAATGTGACAAAAGGTAGAAAAATTCAAGGGGCTGAATATTTTTGCAAGGCACTGTACATATAAAGCCATATTTTCACTACTTGAATAAACTACTAATGTTGAGCTGAAGATGTTTTAATTCACTTTAATTTCTCCTGTATCTTCAAAGTTGTACAAATATATATTAGTAGTTAATGCTCAATGCGGTTTTACATAATGAAACATATCAGGGGCTGAGTGTTCGGTTGTAGTGTTATGCAATAAATACATTTGTGCCATTTATGTCCCTTTTAACCTGTAACTTTGCTTTAACTCTACAAAATGAACATAAAAATGAAAGGCAATGCCCTGCCATCTAGTGGTCAAAACTAATATTGCATGGAATGTACTTACAAAGGAAGTTTATTTCTATACAATACAATACAATACTACTTTATTTATTATTTTGTACATAGTGTTCTGGCGATTGTAACACAGTTAGAGACAGGTTTAACAATACAATTACTTCAATACGAGAGGTGCATTATTGCATGTTGCTAGTTCCTTGGTTGCATACAAACATAGTTACAGGACATTGCAATACAGCACAATCCAGGTTACATGAACACATTACATTACGGGTAGGGTGAGCAATTATGGTACTAAAATATACCAGTCGCAATAACACATAGACACAGACTAGACATTTGACACTGTCCCTCATAGACGCCTGGTGGGTAAAATAAGGACTAGTGCTTTGGAGGGAATCATTTGCAATTGGATTAAAAACTGTGTGATGGATCATATCCAGAGAGTTGTGGTCAACAATTCCTACTCGGAATGGTCACCAGTTCTAATTGGTGTACCCCAGGGTTCTGTGCTTGGCCCTCTACTATTTAATATATTTATTAATGATATAGAGGTAGGAATTAATAGCACTGTGTCTATTTTTGCAGATGACACCAAGCTGTGTAGTGTAATACAGTCTATGGAGGATGTTCATAGGCTGGAGGGTGACTTGGACAAACTCAGTGTTTAGTCATTGGCTTTGCTAATGAGGTTCAATGTAGATAAATGTAAGGTTATGCACCTGGGGCTTAGGGTGGCATGGAGGCTGAGTGGGTAGCACTTATGCCTTGCAGCGCTGGGGTCCTGGGTTCAAATCCCACCCAGGTCAACATCTGCAAAGAGTTTGTATGTTCTCTCCGTGTTTGCGTGGGTTTTTTCCGGGTCCTCCGGTTTCCTCCCACATTCCAAAAACATATTGTTAGGTTGTTTAGATTGTGAGCCGCATGGGGACAGGGAACAGTTTGTCATGCTTTATGCAGCGCAGCGTAATCTGTAGGCGCTATATAAATAAAGAATTATTATTATAATAATCCACAGGCAACATATGTCTTTCTTGGAGAGTCCCTTGTAGCCAGCAGGATTTTGTATTGTATTATAAGATGTATGTACTCTATAGTGATAACCTCACCTGGAATATGTGGTTCAATTCTGGACTCCAGTCCATAAAAAAGATACCGCAGAGTTGGAGAGAGTACAACGAAGCAAGTCTCAGTTATTAGCAAACAGAAAAAAATTGGATTTATTTAAAAGGAACCTGTCGCTTATACTATAGCGCAATTGTATGCGAGACAAGACCCAATGTAGAATTCATCCTCATCCCTTAGTATATCCTGGGCACTGTGAAAGTGAAAAATGATGACTGGAGCATGATGCGCCAAGTCATGTAAAATCTTCCTCCTGTGAATCTGTGGGGGAAAAAAGCATTAATGATTATGTAATCTCATTAATAAAAAAAAAAAAATGTATTATATACTTCAGAAGCGTGAGAAGGCTGTTTGCGGCTATGACATGCCACCATGCTGATACCCCAAAAATGATGAAAAGGGGGGTCTAATGAACCTTGACGTGCATGAAGCAACTGATTGAGTATATGCTCTTTAGGTCCATTTATTTCTCAGCAGCATATCTCCTAGCACTGGACTGGAAGTTTCTGCATTTCCCATACTTTATCTGTCGCTCTGTTAAAAAAGCTGCACATCGGGGCACATTTACTAAGGGACATGCAGCAGTTTTCTGTAGGACTTTGCACGTTCTTTTAGGTGCAAAAATGCCTGCACCACAATGTGCCCTAGTGAATCACATTTCTCATAATTCTTAGTTGTCTAGTGCATAGAAGAGTGGTGATGAACAGACCCAACTTTAAAGTTCTAGTTAAGCATTTGGTTTTGGCCCACCTGACCATGAGATATTACTGGACATCCAGTCCGCCAAATGGATGCCCCTAAAAACTAGCCTTAACTGGTTGAACGTCGGATTCGCTCATGTTATAGGAGAGAATTTGTTTTAATTGGAATATCCTTTTGTTTTAGATAACAGACCTGTTACCCAGGGCCGGCGCCAGCACCCGGCTTACCGGGGCAAGCGCCGGGGCCCCAGAGCTCCCACAGGGCCCACCAGGATCAGAAAAATCTGTCACATGCCTTGCACCCCTCACTCCCCGGCAGCGGTAGCTCCTGAATGTGTAGCTGGGGGAGATTCCTGAAGCACAAGTACCGTCTCCTCACCTGTGCAAGTGTCCTGCACAGTGATAGATGCTGGCAATGGAATTATTGCACAAGGATGCCATCGCCGATGTAATTGAAAGATCGTACGGCGTTCTCTGGCGACAGGGAAGGCACCGCGGGCAGATCGTAGGGCACAAAAATTCCATTGCCGGCATCTGGTGCAGGACGCTTGCCGGACCCACAAGATGACTTTACGGCGCATGCGTCTGTGCTGGACGATGAGAGCGGGACGGAGCCTTCGACCTGAATTCTTGAGGTAAGTTAGCGTTTATTATTTTTTTACTGGCCACAAGATGATTTATGCTCATTTTAATCTACATATTGAATGATGGTGGCTGCTGCCTTTGTCCTGTATTTTTATTCATAGAGGCTGCAGAGAAGCCTCTGCATATTATGGGAGGGGGGCTTATAGGGGAAAATGTGGCTACAGGGGCCAACGATGTGGCTTATGGGTGGACAGTTTTGCTATGGGTACGGTGGTGGGGACAGTGTGGTTTATATGGGACAGTGTGGCTACAGGGGGACAGTTTTGCTATGGGGAGACAGTGTGGGTACAGGGGAGTCACAGTATGGCTTATGGGGGCATCAGTGTGGCTTATGGGGGCACAGTGTGGCTACGGGGGCGGGACAGTGTGGCTCATGTGTGGGGAGGGAGTTGCAGTGTGGCGCCGGGACAAGAGATTTCAGAAAAAGGGCCCACCAAGGCTCTGTCGCCCAGGGGCCTACCTAGACCTGGAGCCGGCCCTGCTGTTACCATCCATGTAACTTGTTCTTTGACACCGTGAAAACATTAGACATCAGATTTTAAACTGCTTTGATCTTCTCAACTTTAGAAGGTGTTCAGGTCACATTCTCCCATGTGTTAAATGTGGATTTGTTGTAGATTTTAGTCTTTCCGGTATAGAAATCTAAAGCATTTCTGCAAGATAATGGGCATGCCGGAGATTTGAAAAGCCACATGGATTTTGTTCTGCTACATGTGGTTAGAGTTTTGAAAAGCTAATGCATATATCTACAAACCTTTCTTGTCTGAACAAACTGCTGGCACCATCGCCCTGCTAGCGCTCACTATATGACGGTGTGTTTAGGAAGGACTGCAATTGCACTATTATAAAAGAAAAACAACTTATTTTCTGTAGCACATTCACAAAACATTGCAAATCATGGGGTACATATACAAAAACTCAAGACATAATAATATAATTATATGAAAAAATAGAAACGTGGATCCCACCTGTAAGAGCTTACAGTCTATTTCTGTTGCATGTAGCTCCGGCGCCAGCACTGGGCATTCCCAGACAAGTGCCAAGGCCCAGCGCTGCTGAGGGGGCCCACATAAGACTGTATATAAGGAATCTATGGGGGGGGGGGGTGAGGAGGGGCTGTATCTAATGAATCCATTGGGTGTGAGGGGGGGCTTTATATAAAATATCCATCAGTGGACTGTATATAAAATAATCATGACGGGGTTGTTTGGTATGATAATTTATGGAAGATTTTCGGGAACATGATTTTCCGAATTTTTAATGTTGCCATGTTAGTTTGCTGCAAAAGGGCCAACTGAGGCTCTGTTGCCCAGGGGCCTATTGCAACCTGGAGCCGACCCTTGTTGCATTCTACATAAATCTATAACACCCCTTAAATGACTTTCTATATCACTCAAATATCACAGATAAAATGATAAGTTAGGGACGTAACAACCTGGCCCATCGGGGAGAGGTCCCGGGGACACCTTCCCGAACGCTGGCCCGCGTGCCCGACCTCTGACCCCTCTTCATACACTGTATAGGGCTGTAATTGTATAAACATGTTTATACAAATATGTATATATATTTTTCAGGGGAAGGGGGCTCCATGCAGAAGCTTGCCATGGGGCCCGGCCACTGTTATAAGTATTTTATGGCCAATAAACTGCACAGAATATAAAGTAAACAGAACAATGTACATTACATTTACAGCTAATCTTGGTAATATTTCTCCTTTAACGTTCACTGTAAAGAGTTTTTTGTTAAATCCTTCGAAAAATATAAATCCCCCATGGAGTTTTGTCATAGTGGTCTATTTGATATCAGAAGAACATTGTGAAATACATACTTATTTGTACATCCTGCCCAAAATAATCTGCAAAATGCCTTCCAAAACTGGTTCTAGCAGACTGACTGCATTTATACCGCAAGCAAGACATGAAGTTAGCCATTGTGCTGGACTGACACATGGCCTCTATTAATCATAGGCCTTGTGCTCCCTCCTCCTGTCCCTACAAGAGGGAATTGTTCACAATCTAACTACCTTTTTAGAGTGGACTTTTAACCTTACCTGCTGGGTAAGTATATCCCTCTAAGAGAGAGATATTACTTTCATATATATATATATATATATATATATATATATATATATATATATATATAATCCTAGTGACTATGGACTGTATCAGTGGATGGCCCATTATATCCTGCCCGCTCATGAATATTTATGTAAGGAAATGAACGATTCTTTCATATCATTAATAATGAAAATAACTATTTTCTATGTACTTTTTATAAACCATTCATAAACTTTTAGGAGGTGTAGGCTCAGGGCTACAGATAACACTTTTAAATCCCTTCTTTCTGAGGTCTTCGTTATATGGGTTTGGATAGATACGAAAATACTCTTTTGCTTCTTCTGAGGCTAAATTACCAAATCTCATTACCATGACATAGATGATTGGGTATACGTTTTCCTGGATATTTCATTTTATTGGGTACTGTAGGTGTAGGCAGGGATATATGACCCCTTAACATGCAATATTATGGGATATTAGAGTGGGCTACCTAGATTTAGAAATTCATGTTGCTGGGATACAAAGTTTAAAGAAAATAAAAGTAATTTGCTCCAAATAATCCATAAAGGACATCTATCACCAGATCAAGTATTTTAAGCCAAACACACTGACATACTACATACTAAATGACTTTTGCAAACAAGACAAACAGAAGCTAAAACTGGTGTTGAATTACATAGGAATCTAGGGAGTGGAAAGGCGAGAGCTGAAGCTAGTTACAGTACAGCTAGGTCTCTACCAAAGTCTAAGGAAAGGGGAGGGGTTTGTGAGCTGGAGCTAAGTTACAGCAGCTAGGTCTCTACCTAAGTCTAAGGAAATGGGAGGGGGTTGTGAGCTTGAGCTAAGTTACAACAGCTAGGTCTCTACCTAAGTCTATGGAAAGGGGAGGGGGTTGTGAGCTTGAGCTAAGTTACAGCAGCTAGGTCTCTACCTAAGTCTATGGAAAGAGGAGGGGGTTGTGGACTGGAGCTAAGTTACAGCAGTTAGGTCTCTACCTAAGTCTATGGAAAGGGGAGGGGGTTGTGGGCTGGAGCTAAGTGACAGCAGCTAGATCTCTACCTAAGTATATGGAAAGGGGATGGGGTTGAGAGCTGGAGCTAAGTTACAGCAGCTAGGTCTCTACCTAAGTCTATGGAAAGGGGATGGGGTTGAGAGCTGGAGCTAAGTTACAGCAGCTAGGTCTCTACCTAAGTCTATGGAAAGGGGAGGGGGTTGTGAGTTGCAGCTAAGTTACAACAGCTAGGTCTCTAACTAAGGGAGAACTGCTAAAAAACTATTTATGTTGTGAGAGAGTCATCCAATAAAACTAAAGTGATATGCATCTGATGTAGAAGAGCTAGTTATCATGATCATAGCAGGGAGCTTTCAGTTTCAGATAAAGAAAAGTTATATAATTTCCTACACCATAACCCCATGTCTTTTTAGATCTCTGCTTGCTGTCATTCTATATAGTGCTCATTTGTTTACTCCCAGGGAATTAAAAACTGTCTGTAGTCATGTGATGCCACACAGGTGCATGAAACTGTACAACTCAGTATTTTATATCTATTTAAAAGCCTAAAATAAGAAACACAGAACAGTATGATAAGAAAACAAAATTTTTGAGTCTTATTTTGTCTTGAAAATATAAATGTACTTAACAAATCTACAACGTGTGACCTCGACTGACACCTCATCGACAAAAAAACAAGGATATGGCGGTTTGTGGATGATACCCGTGTGAAGTCAGTGCTGGGACTTGTTTATGTGTCCCCTTATGTGATTCACAGCTTGTTTCTGGACAAAATACCACATTCAAAAGGCTGCATTCACACGGAGCAATTTGGTTGAATTTTTAGAAACAATCCAAAGGCTTCACCTGCTAAGGTAACAATGGGGCACATTTACTTACTTGGTCCTGACGTGATCCCCGATCCAAACAGTCCGGCGAAGATGAAGTCCGGTGCGATTTACCAGATCGCGCACCCAAAATCCTGCATGTGTCACTTCCCCGCTCAGGTCCGCCGGAGTTCACCTTCTTCTTCCTGGTGCATGTAAGTGCATAGCCTTGTGACACAATTTAAATGTTAAATCCCGCGTTCAGTCTGAATTTGTTGGATCGTCCGACGGCCCGCCCCCTGATTTCTGTCGCATGAAAGCCAGCACCGAAGCGCCAAACTCCAATCGCGTGCGCCACATTCCCCTTTTAAATGCGGCGCAAAATGGTAATCGTCGTAATAACTTCTTAACTTGGGACAACCCCTTTAAATTATACGGTGTACCCTGTATTCGTCATAAAGTAAAACTCCCCACGTTGTTTTAGTACAATGGGATAGAAATACTCATAATTATCAAAATATTAAAGCAAAAAATTTCTATACATGCCACGTAATTTAGGGTGGAAGAAGTGTGATTGACTATAGGTGCAGTCAAATACGATTATTGTAAAATCAGTGGGTTTATATGTTTTGTTGCAGATCATATATGTTCTTCTGCAATGCCAAATCTTAACTTCAGTTTATTCATACACAAGTTTGCATATTCTGCTTTTTTCTGGGAGTCAGCTGCATTTTATACTAATTTGCATGGAAGCCTGCCAAAACATACACTGTGTATAGCTGGAGCCTAAGTAAAAATAATCACTGTACAGTAATCTTAATGTTTCACCATTCAAACTGTTGAAAGTTGTGTATATGAAGTCCCGCTGAGTCCTTATATATAATACACACATTTTCCTCTTGTGAACAAGAATTCTTTTCTTAACTTTCTGCAATTTGAAGCAAAACTGTAAGGTTCAAAGCAATCAGAAAACTACAAGCACCGCTCTGTACTCTTTTTGCTTCTTAATGGGGTCTTCAGGGTAGGAATAAGGCTGAGATAACACAACTGATATAGAAGGGCAGATGATGTATCGTAAAACAAGATGTATAGGAGAAAAGTCTGATCTCGTTTCAAGCCACAGGTCCAGATTTACTATTAGTGCGGTGGATCTCAGCCTTTATGAATGTGGCGCATCCTGCACGCGCCCAAAATGCCCAAAATTGGACATGCGACAATTCAAAAACTCATTTACTAAAGCAAAACTAGATCCATCATAAATGATTAGCAAAAAAAAAAAAAGAACAAATCAGGCGCAAAAATGGGCAAACCTGAGGCACACTATGATTAATATCCCTATTTACAGAGGTAAAGGTGAGGGCTTACAGTGGGCAAGATATTTTGGTTATCTTTCACAATTCAATAACATATATTGGTGTGGGCCACTCACCTCTGCCTAATTTAACCACATACATACCAAATTGTATATACTCCTTACATTGTTTCTATACAGAGCTCTGACGTTGACTTTGTTGCAATTATATGTACTGACCCAGCAATATTAATCATTGGTAATTTTTAACCCGGTAGATTTATGATAAGCTGTCTCAATAATATAATCATGGGATCTACTAATGTACAAGTATTAGACAACCAAGTTGAAATTTGATAATTGTAGAGATGTTTGGCAAATATGATAAAAAAATGTCAATAGATGAAGAGGTCTTATGTTAAAAGCAGACACATAAGGTATTGTTTCATTTACATGCACAGTCTTTTCAAGGGGTTGTTACATTACAGTAAATAATAAATATTGTTTGTGTAATGAAACGTTTTTGAGTTTTCCAATACACTTGCTGTATTCTTGCTGTCCACTTTAGCCCCTTAATGACTGCCATAACAGGTTTTTAAGGGTATTTCTTCTGTTGTACGTCAGTGCTTCAGAAGAATATTGCAGGACCTAGTGTCCTGCAAGTGCCAAAGCCGGGCTGTGTCATCACTAATAACTGGGATCGGAAAAACTCCTGGGTGTTTATCTCCATACACGCCACGGCCAAGCATGTAAAAGTCCCCTAATTACCACAGTTGAATATATAACCAATTAAAGTATATAAAACACAAAAAAAGTTAATATTTGGTATGATCGTGTCCGTGTTAATTAGTTGAATAAATCTAAATAAATATTAAGGGTGTACAGTGAACTGCATAAAAAAAAACATGAAAAAGTTCAAGTAATATATGATTATTCATCAAATATACTCACAAAAAATGTTCTAAAAAGCAATCAAAAAAAGTTTTGCACCCTATGGTATGACTGAAAAGAACAACTCTTTTCGCACAAAATAAGCCCTAAACCAGATCTGTCAACAGAAAAATGCAGAAGTTATGCTTTTAAAAAGTTGTAGATGCTAAAAAACTATTGGACTTGCTTAGTAAAATTGGGCAAAAATAAGAAAAACTATATGAGGTATCACCATAATCAAAGTGAACCAGAGAATAAAGTAAAATAAAGTAATATATTATTTTTAAATAATAATAAAGTAAAATATTATTATTTACATTACGGTAAACAGGCAAAAAAAGCTAAAAATTCTAAAAAAAAAAAATCCTGCAAATAATATGCCCTTACATGCTCTGTATGGCGCTGCTTTTATTTTATGCCCAACTGTGTGCCCATACAGCAGTTTACAACTCCATATAGGGTTTAGGTACATAGATATTGGGAGAAATTGGGTAGCAAACTTTGCAGAACATTTCATCATTTAATTCTTTATGAAAGTGTAATTTTGGCCTAAATGAATGTATTTTATATTTTTTAGGCCTTTCAAAGTCGCTTGATAGGTGAGTTGTCCCTTAAAAATTGATTCTTTGCAATTTTCATGAAAATTTGAAAAATCTCATCTAAGCCTCATAACATCCTAGAAAAATCATAGGACACTTGAACACCCATGGAAACATAAATCAAATAAAAAAAAAAATTTCTGAACAAAATGCAAAATTTACAACTTAGATTTTACAACTAATACAAAGTACAACATGTCACAAGAAAACAAATCTCAAAATCACTTGGATATTTTAAAGCGTTTCTAAGTTATAACTTATTATTCAGATTCTAAAAATAGAGTCTGGTCATTACGCTGAAAACATTGATTTTAAGTGACCCCAGTCATAAGGGGTTAAGAACATTCCAGCCAATAATTGATACTGTGGAAATTGGGACATTTTATGCCTTTTCCTTAGACAAATAATATCAATTATTTGCTCAAATGTACAACACCAATGAACACCATTAAGGCTATTTGTTTGTCCCCAAATAGACTCTCCCGAGAGACAATTCTTCTTCTTTGTGACTTCCCATCCCTGTCCTAACCACAACCACTATATATCTTATGCTTTCATCGTATCTGGTATCTCTAGTCTCTTCTCAAGTTTTACAGTTTTTGGAGAATCTGAAGTGAATCCCATGACCCCTGGAACTTCCAGAAAGATGAAAACCAGAAGTACCAAAACATGGACAACCTGGAAACTGGTAGAGGTGTTTTAGATTAAGCAGGATTTGCTCACACTACTGTCCTTTTCCAGGAATCTTTAAATATACATTCTTCTATATCAACAGTACAAATATCTGTAAAGATTAGTACTGTATTAAGGGACGGATTAAGATTCATATGTGACCTGGGCTGTATGACAATTGTGGGCCCTTCACAAATATAATCTTCTTTTATTGTCCTAACATTTATTTCTTACATATGGTGCCAGAACTAAACTTGTTGGTTGATTTTGGTTGTCATAGGTCCTCAGAAAGCCCCCAAAACTCATATCCACTACTAACTTTATGCATTTATTTATGCTATTTTTTACTTTATTTTGGACTTTCCTTTTGGCTACTATGACTTTTTGTAGCTGCTTAACTACAAACAAAAATTAGAATTTTCACACAATGATTCATGATAGAATGTGTCTGAGTAAGCAAAGATGTCACATAAATTAGGACACTTCTGATGAAGGTGTGCACTAAAATATGCAAAAACAATGGCCTCAACCTTTAAACATTCTTGGAAAATCTACTCAACCATGTTACCATAAAGATAACATTTGTTTCCTTTGTTATTTTCTCTGTGTGTTCCTGAGAACACACCTGTAGTTCATAAAAGTGTCTGTCGTGATACATCCTATTTCCCATAGTACAAGAATACAATATCATGCTTCTCTTCTTCCAAGCATCAACAGACAATCTGCAGCCAATCATCCATTGACGTCATCCAACTTCAAGCACAAAGATGGGCTTGAAGAGATTGCCTATTCTTGGGCAGAAAGAATCAGGAATTCTTACTTCAGTTCTGTTCAGCTTCTGTTGCCTTGCTTCTAATCAGATCAGCACTGCATCATTACACTAGTAATGTCATTACACTAGTCACTACTGTAGGTGCTGCTGTTTTACTCAACAGACACAAGAGGGACACATATATTTAACAATGGAATACTCACACTCATTTATGTCAGGATTTTATCTTTTTTTCTCTTATTTTTGCAACTTTTTTGGCACATTTGATATATTTGCAACTTTTCCACTCACCTAGCAAGAATTTTTCAGCGGCCTGATATATCTTTAAAATCCAGATGTGAACGTATGAAAAGGTCACAATTTTGGTGCAAATTGTGGTGAAAAAGTTGCAAATCTTGGTGCAAATCTACTGCTGCCCCTGACCAACTGTAGAAATGAGCTTAGAACTGATTGTGACCTTTTGCGACTTATTGCGACTTTGGTTTTAAAAAGTTGCAAATTCACTAGAGACCAAGCGCTACATATAAGGAAAAAAATCTTAAGATACATATACCGTGCAGAAAAGAGTAATCCCAAAAAACAGACGCACAAAGCCAGATTTATGATACATGTGTCCCTGTGTGTGATTATATCATCCAGAGTTAGGATCCATTCTCCGGAGAATTATATAGTGGGTGAGCTGGCTATTACCATTTTCCTGCCCCCTGACTTCCTTCCTCCTTATGATAGCAGTGAAGCCCCTGGTGGGGAAAATTTAGACCTCCTCTAGAATTGAACATCGATACCAGTAACAGGAGGTACAGACCCAATAAACCACCACTAGATTAAATAGATTGTTCCCAAAATCACCACAAAAAGGTAAACAATAATCAAAATGTAGAGAGCATAAAATAACACTTTATTAGATAAATTAAAACTTATCAATTTAAAAAGAACAACATACACAAAAAAAGTCCACCAATGGTCAAATAACTAAATGTACAACATAAAATAGATCACAGTAACCTGTATAGAGGTATAGAAGGTCTAGTTCTCAGAACAAGTCAAGGTATTTGCTTACAAACAAGTATTGCTCATTACCCAGAGGAATAACAGAGGACCAGGGACACATACACAATACATACACAGGTATATACAGGCCAAAGGTGGACAACGCCTGACACGAGTTTACCTTGGTTTGTCATGGGTATGTGAAACCTGGTGGTGAAACCTTAGACCTCCTCTGGCATTGGTATGGTCCCTGGAGGACAAGGTAGCATTTTTACGTGGCTGGCCTGTAATTATATTTAAGCTGTTTTTGCCACTACAAAGAGAGTCCATATTTATTTTATGTGTTAGTTTTCCTAAGGTTGTTAACTAGTTATGACACTAGACTTTTCTGAGACCAAAACTCTACAGTAGTGTCTTGTTTAAAACAACTAAATCATTTGTGTAATTCTTTGATCTGAAAAGGGAGTAGAAAACTATAATTGGGTGTTTAAATAGAGCTCTAATCTATGCCTATGAAATAAAAAAAATCTGTCATCTTATAACTAACATTATGTCATTTTGCCTTTTTGTAACAT
This sequence comes from Engystomops pustulosus, assembly GCF_040894005.1. Classification (NCBI taxonomy): domain Eukaryota; kingdom Metazoa; phylum Chordata; class Amphibia; order Anura; family Leptodactylidae; genus Engystomops; species Engystomops pustulosus. Next base: position 173,030,805 of record NC_092413.1, on the reverse strand, counting down.
ACCTCCTGAATATTTTTATGAATAACTGGACAGCTGGGCATTACCTTCTCCTTATGTAGGGGGTGTCCCTTTACTGCAAGCATTGATTGGATACTATCAATGAGAAGGAACTAGAAGTAATAAAAATGGGGGGGGGGGGTTATTTATTAAGGCCTTTCAAAAAGGAAAGCTGGCGTAGTTTTTTTTCCTTTCTGTGCCTCTTGTACCTTAATTTATGAAGTGTCGGTGCCACAATATTGGTGCTTTCCGACTTGTTCTATTTTTGGCAGCAAAATTTTGAAGCCGCTTGTGAATTGGTTCTCTGGTGCTTCTATTTTTCAGTACTCATTTTTTGCCGCAAAAAGAGAGCAGTTTAAAGAAAGTCTAGGGACTAAATGTTTTAGTCTGTAATTCATTAATACCTTGCGTCACAAACTGATATCCCGCTGAAAAATGAATAAATGACCCTCTGTGTCTTGATGACCAATTAGTTATACAGTCTAGATCAGAAGTGGAAAGACCCCCTGGCCAGCCATGCCCCTTCTTCACACTCCCATGGCATGAAGGTGGTGGAAATAATTGTAAGTGCTAGCTATAAGTTAGCATTTGCAATTATTTCAGGGCTTATTCAACACTGACATGGCACAGATAAATATCCCTTAAAGGGGTTTTCCCATGAAGGAAAATTCTCAAATTTCAATCCCCTATTGATGTTAACACAGTAAAGATTATTTTAATCCTTTACATCACAATTTTTCTCAGTTTTATAGGTGTTTAAGCTCCTATCACTCAGTGATTGTCAGTGTAAAATCCCAGGGTGTGGGTGTGGACTCTGTAAGCAGACACATTATGATCCATCTAGTTCTGTGAGCTGTCAATGTGGTTACATTATCAGGGTCCAGTTTTATATACATTTTCATTTATCTCCTGAACATTGTGCTAGTATCTGACACATAGAAAGAGAGATGAGACAGATCAGAGATGATGAGATCCATGAGATGCATATTACACACAGGAAGCTCTCCTACCTCTTTGCTATTCCGCAACACACTAGATCTGCTGTGCCTTCCCAGATAAAGAAGTCATCTGTCTGCAGCTTCACACTCCTCGCGCTGAGGGGGTAGGAACTCAGTGTATGTGTCTGTGAGCTCCATCCTGGACTGCAAGGGGGCGGGGCTAGAGTGCAGGGAGCAGAGAGAGAGACTCAGCTGCAGGCCGTCATTTAGAAATCTAAGATGGCTTCCCCGACCCTGTATCAGAAGTTACAGGGTCGGGTCTAAGGGCCAGGTTGGACTTATATCTATAAAATGCTGTATTTTAGTTAATAACAGTGAATTAGAGAATGTGTTATTTTGTTATCCTGAGTACATATAAGAAACCTGTCTTCGTGGGAACAACCCTTTAAGGTCTCCATGCCTATAATATACCTCTAATGCCTCCAATGCCTATAATATGCCTAATCTCTAGTTTATGGTGACAATAGAGGTCAGTTGTACTGTAATATATATCCAAATGATGAAATGAAAGTCCTCACAAAATGTTTCTACAGTAATTAAATGTTTCCCAACGATACACATGACACAGGGCAGATGGAAATCCGACCTTTGAACAAGACTGCATTTTTTATTTTATCTCAAGTATGGCCTGCACTGTCACTAAAACTATAACAATCCTATGAAATCTTGACAAACAAGAAGTTTTACAATAGCAACAGGGTTTTAGGAATGTCTAGAATGTGTTCTATAAAGTTTCTGCGTTAGTTATAAATGATGTAATGGCTACTTATTTTTTTTTTTTTTTTAATTTTTTATGTCGATGGCGGCATACTCTTCACTTTTTAACCTTCTCTGCAATCTAGTATATTTTGACAAGTCTTATCTGTGGAAACTTCGCTGGGATGTAAACTTTGATTGTTTTTGGCTCTCTGCGATTTTACGTTTAAACCAACCAAAAATTAAGATATGATCATAACGTTGATGCCAGTACTTTTATGCATGACTAAAACATTAGCAAGGATGTTCAGAGTGTAAACAGCTTCTTATTTTTATTCCTCATTTCATTTGTGCATTATAATATTTTACTTCTTGCTTCTATAAGCCATGTTCAATATATCTACTGCAATTCTATGCAATAATATCTGTGACTGTATATTGAAAGCAATGTCTTCACCCTATATGCTTAAAATCACCATATATTTCCAATACCTGGACGTTTGTTTGGCTGACAACTATTCCTTCTGAACTTTACGCACATTCACACTTATTAAAGACAAGGAGAAAGGGGAATGAGAGAAATTGATTGCATCAAATGCAGGATTAGATCTGAGATCAAGAAGTCAGATTTTGCTCCCCTATCCATCTGCAGGTTACACTTAGTAGAAGAACAAAGAGAAGAGCACAACTGAGAAGCAAATGTAGTCATATATAAAATCTACTGTTATCTGCTGCAGCCTCTTTTCTTTCTTCAGTCTTTGCTCCACTTTCACCTGGCTTCTACTTCATCTTCCCTTCTCCATAGGTTTCTATGCACATACATAATTTGATAACTCTGTGAGCCCACAGTTTTTCTAGGTAGACCAGATGCCTTCATGTCACATATTAGAGTTGTTGTCAGTGTAGCAAAGGAAGCCGGAAAGTAGCCTGATAAATGGAGAAATAAGCATTTTTCTTAGATAATATTGTTCATTATATCTGACTGTAGTAGTTATTTATGCAAAGTTTTTAAAAAGGTTAGTAACTCTTTAAATTACAATTTCACTCTCAAGTGTTCGGATGCTTTGTTATGAAATACCATATGGTTACAGGGATATTCTGATTGTAAGGGACTAATATTTATGGAATATTCATAGCATATGCCATGTATCACATATTTGGAATACCTCCAGATATGTTTCTTTCTCATGTTCAAACCGCTCATCAGAATGTGCACCGTGTATGAACTACTTCTACAGAATCAGAATCCATCATTCTGCTACCTACGTAACTGGCTGTCATCTACGAGAGAAAGTATGTTGTTATATGTCACACCCAGGTCTTCGAGGTGACACCTAGTCCTCAGGATGTAATGACATGCACAGAAAGCATATGCTTCATGTATCTATCTCTCTGACGATAAGTATTTGTATGTGCTCTGCCATGGGAAATTTACAAGAACTCTTCTTTTGAATAAAAAGCCCTTGGAGCTTTTACTTACATATTGAAACATGCATTTTTTGCTGAAGGCTCAGAGCCTTATTTGCAGATCTGTCAAAATCCGGGTGGGGAGAAGGATATTTTATTCTTTGTTGTACAGTGTATAGTTTTATTTAAGTTGCTGTGTCTCACTTGTTTTTTTACTTTTCTATTTCACTTTTTTTTTTTTTTAAACCATTTTTATTGGAAAATTTTCAACTTACAGGTACATGCATATTTACATATTATACAACTTAGGTATATCCTATATTAACTAAACATCGACTTTCTGGTCAATACGCAACAATTGTACCAAAGGGGAAAGTGGGAAGGGAAAGAGGGAGGTATGGAGAGGAAAGGGAGGAGGTATTTGGTTAGGGAAACGGGGTGGGGGTGGGGGGAGTAAGAGGAATAAAGGGTTAGCAGTCTTACATCATATCATATCTTGCTTTATTTCACGTCCATCTATATATCGCTTTGTCCAGAATAATCAGGTATTAACTATTATTGATACTTTTCTATTTCACTTTAATATAAGGTTATCTAAAAATAATCACACGTTGGCCTAGTTTAATTATAAACCGGTGGAGAGGGCGTACCTCAAGCCCATCTCTGCCACTTTTTAGCCTTTTCAGCCACATATGCCACTAACTTGGTCCTGTAATGAATAAGTGATCTCCTCTGTTTGTATCCACTCCTGTGTTTGGCAGAAAAGACTCCATCAAAAACTATAAGTATAATTCAAGATTTAAAGTCATTGAGTCAATAAATGTAATTGTATTCTCAGCAGGTCTCAGTTGTTGGACACCCAAAATCGGCAGAAGGGGGGGCCGCGAGTTCCCCATGTCTGCTTTGGATTTACGTGTTTGGTCCATCTTGTTTACCGGAAGTCCCATAGAAGTCATAAGAGCGTAGGACGGATCACTATCCTGTGCTCTATTAACTTCTATGGGACTTCGGGATTGGCTTGTAGCGCAGCTCAAACCCCTTTGAACTACTAATACACAAGTGAAAAGTCATGAATAAAAATGGAAGAACTAGATCCTCTTGTTACCGGTGGTTGGAATAAGCATGAGTCTAGTACTGTCTCAATGGGCCATATGTTATATTTGCTAAAGGCCACCATGTCTTACATAAACATCACAGCAGGAATGTTTTTTGTTGCTCTAATAGTAGTCTTGGCTTTCTATCTGACACAGATAGAAAATCTTTTATATAAGATTAAATTCTACCTCTGATTGCTCCCTAAGTAACAATATTTCTACTCCTGATAGAATTACTACAGTTCCATTTACACTTGCACGTGTGGCCCCCACAATTCTATTTGTGAGACTTGTTAGCTGTTATTGTATTTAATAAGGTTCCCTCTTTTGAGTTGACTTATGACCACGTATAACCACGCAGTTCCATATTTCTAGAAATTCTCAAGTGCTCAGTTAGGCTAAGGACAGTGGTTACTGTGACCACAGGCAGATTTAGTGATCTGGTCTCCTGGCCAATGATAACATTCCTGCAATAACCACTTCTCTACATTCCTGCACGTTCAGCAAACTAAAAATGTTGGGGCCATCTTTTTATTTTGTAGTTTACCTTGTGTCTTTATTTCTCCAATTCTTCTACCTAATGATTTTTTTTACCATGTTAGTGTAGATAAGTATAACATTGAATAACTATATTATTATTATACTGTAACGTTATCATATTCACTTTATAACTGTTTAACAAAGGTGACCTATCTACATTCTTAACATTTACACATGACTTTGGAGGAGATTTGTTATAGGTAAATGGGGAAGATTTCACATCAAAAAGAGAATTCTACAACAGCCATTTCCTACCCCAGCTTAGGGGTTTGGTAGTTTACTCTGGTAACAGGAAGGGGCGTAACTAGGTGAGGCAAGGCCATAGCAGATTTATGAATGGGGCCCCTGCTTGCCCTTAAAATTTCATAGACATATTTGTACACACATTTACATAGTTACGTACACTCACATGAAGTTCTACACTCATAAATATACATTTATATACTCATAGACACATTTTTGCACACATACTATATAGTACATATACATTATACACACATAGTATGTATACATCATGTACGTAGGCATATTGTATACACACACCATATATACATATACATACAATTTAAACACACAATATACACACAGACTGCACATAAATACATATAGCACATAGACAGACATACAGTATAAAGACATCATGCATACCATTCTCCCTCTGCTTCCTCAGCCCTTCCCCCCTACCATATGTTTGCTGTTAATCTCACTGCAGTAGAGGAAGTTTAAGAGCACAGGGGTGGGGGGAAGTGCTTCTTGCACACTGTAAGGCCTCTTGCCCACAAGTGACTGCGGTCAGTGAAAATTGTCACATGCACTGAATGGATCTCCTAACCCGAACCTCTAATCACAGGAATGAACTGACATGATGGGACTCATTTACTAAGGGCCCCGCGGACCACAATTTCGTGGGACATCCCGACGATATCAGTTTTGCGCCACTGGGACAGGTATTTAAAAGGGGTTTTTGGTGCACGCGATCAGATTTTGGCAAAATCGTGCCGGCTTTCATGTGACAGAAATTTGAGGGCGGGCCATCAGACGATCCAACGGATTCAGACAAACCGCAGGATTTAACTTAAAAATTGTGCCGCAAGTGCAAGTCATGCACTTACATACACCAAGAAGAAGAAGGTGAACTCCGGCGGACCTGATCGGGGAAGTGACACATGCAAGATATCGGGCACACAATCTTCATGAATCGCCACAGAGTTCATCCTCGTTGGACAGTCTGGATCAGGGATCGCACAGGGACCGGGTAAGTAAATGTGCCCTGATGAGTCCATTCCAGTAATTTAGGGTTCAGGTCGGGAGATCCCTTCAGCGCACTGAGCATTTTTCACTGACTAGAGTCACTCGTGGGCAAGAGGCCTTACAGCTTGTGAATCGGCAGCACGAAGATAACGCCCCCAGGAGTACTTCATTAACATAATTTTAAAAGATGATTTTAGAAGAATGGAGCCCCTGGTTATTATGCTTGGTTTTTATGGTAGATTTCCTTTAATATTAAAACATGATGAAAAAAGTTTAAATACTGCTGCAGGAACATTTCATTGGGTTGGATGACAGGTCCCCTTTAATACAGGTAAAAGAAATTCATAATACTAGATTTTGCTCTATATTTCAACCTCATTTATTTATGTTTCACCTGCAGTGACAATATAACATACCATAAATGTCATAAATCACATTCACTACAGTTTATATTGCACACTTATAAGAACTACTGATGAAATATATTGGGCACATTTACTTGGGGTCCGTCGGACGCATTTCCGTCAAGGTTTTGCGATTTTTTTCAGATTTGCCCTGAATTGCCCAAGGTTTTGGGCGCACGCGATCAGATTGTGGCGTGTCGGCGCCAGCTTGCATGCGACACAAATCGGGGGGCGTGGATGTCGGACAACCGACTGATTCGGACAAACCACAAAATGAATTGTGTCGCAAGATCAGCACTCACATGCACCAGGAAGAAAATGGTGAACTCCGGCGGACCTCAGCGGGGGAAGTGACACATGCAGGAAATTGGACACGCAATCTTAGTGAATCGCGGCAGCTCCGAATCCTGGTCGGACATTCCGGATTGGCGGCGTCAACGGAACAGGTAAGTAAATGTGCCCCATTAGGTTCTACTTTTATGTTAAACCATTTGAATTGTATTATTAGTTAAAAGGGTTGTTCACTTTCAGCAACAATTTGATAAGGTTTGTGTAAGGAAAAGTTATACAATTTTCCAGTACACTTTCTGTATCACTTCCTTGTGGTTTTCTAGATCTCTTCTTGTTGTCCTGCTATAAAAAGGTTCTATGTTTATTTCTGCTGAATAGAAACCTGTTCGTGGTTATGTGATGGACATGTAGGTGCACAAGCATGAGTATCGCTTGGCTCTGATTACTCTCTGTGATAATTACGATTCCTGCACCTATGTGACCATCACAAAACCAGTGACAGATTTCTATCCACTGGAAGTAACATAGAAGCTTTCTATAGAATGACAGCAAGCAGAGATCTGGAAAAATGTGAGAAATTGATGCAGAAAGTATATTGAAAAATTCTATAACTATTCCTTACAAAACTATATCAAATTTTTGCTAAAAGTGGACAAAAAAAGAGATATGAGAAATAAATTAAATAAATAAACAAATAAACAACAAATGAAATAACAAGTTACAGTTCTGCTTTGCTATCATTTAATCAGATCTGATTGTATTTTTACAAGGAACAAAAGATCAAGCCAGGATGTGGCTGTTTTTATCTTATCTCTGAAGTACATACTATATCAGCAAATCTCTGACAAGAAAGGCTCTGTGACATGGAAACAGCTGATACAGTACACTCTTTATAGATATTTGTGATCTATGACTGTACTATTATTATGTTCTACTATTTCATATGTATGTACACAGGAAATATGGCTGCTTATAAGTTATCTTATCTGTATTGTATGCATGACACACGTCCACTAATATCTGTACTTGGAAGTATGTTTTCATTTATTGACCTTTGATTTAAAGGGAACCTGTCACCAGTGCCTGTTAAACCCCTAAACATATCTTATAGGGTGTAGTAAATGCTGTCCGGGCATGTCATTATAACAATGGTGTGCTGGCCGATTGCTGAAATATCACTTTACATTCCAAGTCCGCTACTAGTCAGGGGGGAGGGCTTCGGGGTCGGCTAGTCAAGCGTGCACCCAGCCTCTGGCCAACTGTGTCATCAAAACTACTGGATCGAATTTGTTTGTATATGGTACTGTGCTCAGAGCCGAGGATCATCCGCACTCACGATCTCCACGTCTTGATCAACAGTCCATAAGGGTCCAGGTGAACTGACCGCTTCTTACATTGTTTTGTTATCAAATATGTACAGTCTCAGGAAACTGAGGTGGCAATGATGTTTTGTATTGTGACAGTGTTTTAATTTCCTTTTTTTATTACATAAGCTTTTTATTTATACATTGATATATATATATATATATATCAGTTTTATACTGTAATTTTGTGTTATTTAATAGGCCCCTATTCAGTCATAAAAGACCACCTGTGGACAGTTACACATATTTTTCATCTTAATTTACAGTTTTCCACTGCAATTAGGATATTTATGAGACACCCCGCTGCTGGGGAAACAACCCTCCTATGGAGAAAGAATTGTTTTGCAGGGCTGTACAGGTTCTGAAAAGATCCAACAGGTCTACTGCACTGGAAAGTACTTAGCATTCAATAATCTCTAAACTCTATACTTTATGAAAAGGAGAAAAGAGAAACAATAATAAACAGCTGATGTCCTCTCCCCAGGGTCTCCAGTTATCTGTGATATCCAGAGATCCAACCTGCACCTACTTCATTCCAGGAACCTGAGAGTAAATACAGGACCTGGTCGAAAACTGCTGACAGATTCCCTTCAATTAACATTTTTTCACAAAATGTATGTCTTTCATTTATGTGTTCTATTGTCAAGTCTGCATTAGCGTTCTCCTCTATCCATGCTTGTAGGTTTAGGAGACTTTAAGTTGTACTCCTATTGTCTCTCCCAGCAGGCTGAACTGGGCTCTAGTGGATGACTGACCTGATATCTGCCACACCCTTCAGTCTGCACTCTGCCTTTGTATTGCAAGAGTTAACTCAGTGTGCCTGTGATTGCTTGCTCTTTCCACCTGTGGCAGGGCCTAACCTCCCTATAAGGGTGATGCCACACATGGCGTTTTGAACCAGTTTTTGGTCCGTTTTTAAGCAGTCCGTTAAAAAATTTACGCCTTTTTTGAAAATGCATCCAGTTTTGACAGGTTTAACCAATTATCTTAATTAAAAATGGTCAAAAACAGATACGTTTTCAAAAACACATGCATTTTTAAAAAAGGGATGCGTTTATAACGCATCCGTTTTTTAAAGGACTGCTTAAAAACGGATCAAAAACGGGTTCAAAACGCCATGTGTGGCATCACCCTCAGGCGTCGCTCTTTGCTGGTCAAACTTCTGTCAAGCCTTGTTCACACTTGCTCTGTTTATATATTTTTCAACCTTCTGGTATCTGATCTCTGGCCTGTATTTCTTACTCCTCTATTGGATTTCGATTTTGTCAATATTTGTTTCCGCTGTTGCTGACCTGGCTTGTCCACTCCGCCTTATTGTGTTTTTTGTTAGTTTGTTCCGTGTGTGCATTATGACATAAGAAGGGATAGTCTTCTAGTTGTCTACACCCTACCTAGGTGGGCCGGGCAATAGGAAGGGACAGCTGGGAAGTGGGTTAAGCATCAGGGCCCACTGTCTGTTCCGCACGTCTGCCTTACATCTATATTATATTATATATAATTGTTTTAAAATTATTAACCGAAACCTGTAGAATTTTACCCCAAAAACAATAAAATAATGTTAGAAGTATGTAGTTCCAACTATATGGCAGAAAAGAACAAATTATTATTAGGGATGGTCTCTGCTGGATTCACTTCCTACATACTCATTCCCATTCAGAGCTAGCAGCTTCCAGGGAGCAGTGCATGAGAATATACAAAGACAATTACATAGCAGCTGAGGATGAAAGAAATTCCTTCTTTTCACTAAGTGAAATTGACATATTGACATGTTTTCCTTTTGATGGTATGCAGGCAGGTCCGGAAGTGTTTGGCACACATTACTTAAACTTCCTGCATGTTTTCCAGATGAGAGGATGCATGAAGCACACAATGCTGGACGCATCAATACGATATTATATAGGGTTTTTTCTATAGTATTATGTGTTTTTTTTCAACGTATTTTGTGGTGAACTAGTAAAAGAAACACTTGATAATAATATTAACTAAATCAGCTGCTAAAAAACACTCCACACTGTACCAGTATGGCGATGAGCACTAACCTCGGGAGCAACGCAGAATGTGAAACTGTTAAGGTTCCTCTAAACATTGTGGATTCTCATGCAGAAATTGCACAAGTAGTCCACAGCAAATATACATGTTTTTATCAGCTTTTTTTAATGAGGATTTGATTAATAATAATAATTATTATTAATTATTTATATAGCAGATTATGCAGCACTGCACAAAGCCTGCCAAATTGGTCCATGTCCTCATGAGGATCACAATCTAATCAACCTATCAGTATGTATTGGCGTGTGGGAGGAAACTGGAGGACCCGGAGGAAACACACACAAACACGGAGAGAACATACAAACTCTTTGCAGATGTTGACCTGGCAGGTGGCAGATGTTGACAGGTGGGACTTGAAGCCAGGACTCCAGCGCTGCAAGGCAGAAGTGCTACCCACTAAGCCATTGTGCCGCCTATTTGATTTATGTGTAGTGTAGTTTTCATGCAGATTTCCATGCGTTTTTTCTGCATGCTTTTTTTCACCTTTATATCTGCATCATTCAGGGTGATTTGATGTTCAAGCAAAAAAACACAAAGCTATGGCAGAAAAATCAAATGCAGTCAGGAAAACCGGGTCAAAACCAAGATAGCGGCGAGGTACAGAATTGTTAGGCAAAGTAGTAAAGAAGGTAGCGAGGGTTGCAATACACAATATCACAATAGAGAATGAAGTATCACAAGAAGTAAGATGCCAGATGACAGTCACCCAACTTTCTACATATCATTCACCCCGCTCATCCAAAGGAATTAACTCTGCAGAGTAAGCTATCAATCACAGCCCTAAGTGGGGCAGCCCTTGGTGTAGTTCACAAGGTCAGAATACTATAGCAAAAACCCATTCAGAGGGTTCTGACATTCTTATTTCACTTCAGCCTCACTTATCTCAGGGAGTAAATTACTCTTTTCTTATCTTATCTTATTATCTTATTATTCTCATTAGCTCATTAGCATTTCTTTATGTTACCAGGTGATTTTTACCATAAAAGAGCAAATAATGTACCTGAAGATGCTGGTGGTAAGTCCCCTTTAAGTAAGACTATTCTAACTTTAAACCTTTGATTTATCTGCTGAGTCTGTGCTCGGTTATGGCACATATGCAGGATTGTGGTACAATTTATGCCTTGCACCCTCTTCATATAAAGTCATCCCCTCCTGCATGAGGTCATGGTCCTTTTTGTAAAAGTATAGAAAACTTAACTATAATCATTGATAAATGCATACATGATGAATACAGGCAGTCCCAGGGTTACATACAAGATAGGTTCTGTAGGTTTGTTCTTAAGTTGAGTTTGTATGTAAGTCGGAACCGTATACTTTATTATTGTAACCCCAGTCAAAAGTTGTTTGGTCTCTGTGACAATTGGATTTTAAAAATGTTGGATTGTCATAAGAGCCAGGATTAACAATAAAGCTTAATTACAGGCACCATTGATAACTGTTAAAGCTGATCATTGTAGCCTAGGACTAAAGTACAGTAAATTACCAAAATCCAGAGGTCCGTTTGTAACTAGGGGTTTTATGTAAGTCAGGTGTTCTTAAGTAGGGGACTGCCTGTATATGATGAATATGCCCTATTGTGGATGTGGATGTGGTCTGCATATGTCTCATGATTCACAATTCACAAGGTGCTTCTCTGTGTGGTTACAGACTGCTGAGATAAGAGGGCTGTTACATATGTTTTATGAATGTTACACAATCCCTTTTCTCATACAGTATGGTCAGATTACACATGGAATTTTAGATTCAGTACCCCTTCAATGTCCATACTGTTTATTCACTAAACCTTAAAAGGTTATATGCTTACAAATCAGATGTAAGAACTTACTGGTGTCCAGTTGCATGGCAAACGCTCAAACGGTTAAATATGACCTCTTGCAGTTTAAGTATTATACCATATTTTGTTTCTTGGAATGTAAGTAAGGGTCCTGCGCAACTCCCTCCTCTGTAGATGAAATAGCTTAAGGCTGAGTAATTCCTAAAGAGCAGAGCGGCCTCTTCCCTCAGGATGTCTGTTACCTTAGAAGTCTTTCTGTGCAGCGCAGGCTGTCATACTGCATTTATATTCCTTATTTCCACAGCCGGCTTCATATTCCACCCACTTTCAATACACTTTTTCTGTTTATTTGCTTATATATTGCACTGGAAATACTTGCTTCACATACTGTACATTAGCGCTGCTGTACCTTATGTGCCCCTTTTATCATGTAACAGGTAACACATATATATGTTCATTTACAGATTTAGTTATTTAATCTCCACATATATGTACATAACAGGGATTGCATGGGTTTAGAACCAAAGGCTCCAGCCTTTTAGTAGATCCTTAAGTGCACTCCACTAGGCCAGGCTGCACATAGTGCAGTTTGCAGTTTTTAGTAAATATGGGCCATTGTAATTTTAATATTCCATGTAATGTACTGGGAAGTGAAAAAATCCCAAGTGTGGTGAAATCAATGAATTATTATTATAATCATTGCTTTTTTATTTTACTAGATTAATGCTCATCCAATAGAATGCAATACAACTGTATTGTAGTATATTGTGTATTTAGCTCAGCCTTGGGCTCTCAGAGAGCCTCCCAGATATCATAACAAATAATTGGCGGTGAATACTTACAGAGGTTGTTCAAATAATAAAAAAAATCTCACGCTGGAGGTGGGGAGGGATTTCAGGTATATCGCCGCTGGTAGAGGAGACGAGTGGGCATGCCAAGTGGCCTTAAACAAACAGGAGCACGCCATGGCCAGGGCAGGACACCCGGAGCACCAGAAAAGGTAAGTTCAACTTTATTTTTTGTGCAGGCAACCCCAGACTCCTTAGAACTCGGACAACCCCTTTAAACACTTAACACCAGCCATCAGTGTCAGTATAGATCACGGATGATAGCGACATGTGTCTGCTGTGTAATACAGCAATCACCAACCCTTTATGCAGAGGTGATGGTGTCCTTTCCGATGCTTGGTCACACAGAGCATGTATGATTTGAAGTTGGCCAATCGCTGGCATAATGTTCCTTGTAACAATCAAATGCTTGGGATGGCATAGATATCCAGCATTGGACACTATTGCATAATAACCAACCAGTATAAACCAGCCCTTGTCAGCTTATCTATAGCCAAATCAATAATTATCAATGACAAGGAAGGATCTTAGCTCTTGACAGCTTGTGCTGTAGTGGAACATTGGTTAAGTTCAGTGATTTTACACAGCACCAGTGCAGTATATCACACAGTGGCGCCTTGAAGCTGCCAGGCTACATGCACTGCTCCGGCACTGGAAAATCTTTATTTTCTCATTATCCAAACATTACATGATAAAAACAGGTATCCAATATAGCATCACCGTGTGTCTCTGTAGGTTGCAATCCTACGCTATGTATGCTGGATACCTGTTTTATTATGTAATGTTTGGATTATGAGAAAATAAAGATTTAAAGCTGAAGATGTTCAGTGCTAGAGTGAACTACATTTTTTGGTGCAAACGTGTAAATGTCGGGGTCCGGACGCATTCCAGAGCTCGATTCAGGATGGAGGTGAGCTGTTGAACATTTTCTTCATGTTACAATATATGTGCTGCTGCTGGAATGATACCGCTTTAATATCCTCTTGAAGCAACAATTAAGATTCCAATTACAGATCTAAAGAGGATTTAGCCAAAATTGCAACTGTTGGCATCAATGCAATTTATTATTGACATTCCTTATTACTGTCAAGTTTATGATACTGTTATAATGTTAGTCATCTCTAACATTTATTGTAAAATACACAGAGTAAATTATAAGTAGATGTTTTTCATGCTTTAAATGCATTTCCTAAAATAAATAATGGAGGAATTTCAGCTGGATTCTTTCTCCCATTTGGCTAGAAACCTCAAATGAGAAATATTTTAGGGGGTGGTTGAGATAGAGACACCAGGAAGTTAGTTCATGTCCAATTTAAACAGCTGTGAAGGGTTGTTCTGTATGAGACCTATATGAGACGGGGAACCTGTCCGCAGTTAGTTTGTTGTCAAGGGGCTTAACACCTTTATGATCACGTTTCATACATGGTCCACAGTGGTGTCTTCAACTAGAAAATCAGCTTTGAAGTGAGATGTAAATTGGTTGTACATAGTCACAGAGGAGGAAAATTCAGCACTGAAGTCAAGCTCTTCCCACCTGAGTGTGATTTAAATCGTCCACCAGACTTCAGGAGAGTCAGTTACTAATGTCTATGTACAGACAGAAGTCAATTGAAGCAAAAGTGACATTCTGAGGCTGGGAGAGCTTGACTTCAGTGCTAAACCAATTTAAATCTTTCATAAACGTTTTTATTTTATTTTATAATAAATCTATTATTGTTTTTTTTTAATATTATACAAATAAGATAATGAAACATGAGTCATACACATAGCATACAGTAAAGAAAAGCCCATTTACCTCCGCCTTATCCCCGAGGTTCAAGAGAGAGAAAAAAAATAGACATTTTTAGGGAATCACTACATTCAATTAATTAATTACCCCATGAATCCCAAAGGAGCGAGGACTTATTATCTCTTTCCAGATGTTTCCCCTATAAAATGTCATATAGACAAATTCACTACAGATGATTACTCTTCTCTGCTCAGTCTTGATTTTCTGGGGGAGTTCCAATTTTTAATCAAGATCAATGTAGCAAGGATAAGAATTCTTAAAACGAAATTTTTGGTCATCTGTATTATTGGAAAATAAATCAGCCCAAGTAAAACCTACACAAGGTATCAACGTGAAGTTTTATAAAAATTCATTCACACTCCCTGGGATTTGTCTTCAACACTGTAGAATTATAGGCTGGACTTGGCTGATCCATGTCATTATTTCACTGTATCTTTCTATGAAGCAACAATTAAATAGCACACCCCAAAAAACTTTAATCTTAGACTGAAAACACGAAAAGAATGACAACGGCGCTATCTCTTTCTCATGATCCTGAATCCATAAGGCCAAAAATCATGTAGAGCAAAAACACATATTGAATGCAGTCACGACAACGTAGTGGAATTGGAGGTGCTTTAAGTCCAAATAAACCAGTCTAGAGTATAGTAAAATAGATGAAAAGAAAAAATGATGAATTGCACTCACCAATCTTCCAAAATTTCTTCTTGTCTTTAATAATATAAGATTGCTTACACACAGGTAACAAGTGAGGGAGGTAGGACGGGTAGCTCTACTAGAGGCTGGATGAAGCGCAGATTAGCGTGAAATGGCCGCCGCCTCACTCTAGGCACCCTACCGGTCCTACCTCCCTCACTTGTTACCAGTGATTAAGTAAGCTTATATTAATAAAGACAAGAAGAATTTTTGGAAGATTGGTGAGTGCCGTTCATAATTTTTTCTTCTCATCCATCTTTTATCCTAAACTGCCTGTCAGTTATTTACTTGCTTTTGTATACTGAGCATATTAAAGTGATCTATCAGTGAATAAAGGATTACACTAGCTGAAAATTAGGCAACAGATTAGTTCCAAGTATTCCAAAATGGCAGTGACGAGAACTATATATCATCCAACAGGAAAGACAAAATAGAAAAAAACATACAAAAAAAATTCTTGTAAAGGTATGTTAGGCTACATTCACACGAACGTTTGGGGGATGTATATACGGCCGATGTATGTACAGCGTATATACACTCACCGGCCACTTTATTAGGTACACCTTAATTTCTAATCAGCCAATCACATGGCGGCAACTCAGTGCATTTAGGCATGTAGACATGGTCAAGAGCATCAGTATGGGGAAGAAAGGTGATTTGAGGCCTTTGAACGTGGCATGGTTGTTGGTGCCAGAAGGGCTGGTCTGAGTATTTCAGAAACTGCTGATCTACTGGGATTTTCACGCACAACCATCTCTAGGGTTTACAGAGAATGGTCTGAAAAAGAAAAAACATCCAGTGAGCAGCAGTTCTGTGGGCGGAAATGCCTTGTTGATGCCAGAGGTCAGAGGAGAATGGGTAGACTGGTTCGAGCTGATAGAAAGGCAACAGTGACTCAAATCACCACCCGTTACAACCAAGGTAGGAAGAAGAGCATCTCTGAACGCACAGTACGTCGGACTTTGAGGCAGATGGGCTACAGCAGCAGAAGACCACACCGGGTGCCACTCCTTTCAGCTAAGAACAGGAAACTGAGGCTACAATTTGCACAAGCTCATCGAAATTGGACAGTAGAAGATTAGAAAAACGTTGCCTGGTTTGATGAGTCTTGATTTCTGCTGCGACATTCGGATGGTAGGGTCAGAATTTGGCGTCAACAACATGAAAGCATGGATCCATCCTGCCTTGTATCAACGGTTCAGGCTGGTGGTGGTGGTGTCATGGTGTGGGGAATATTTTCTTGGCACTCTTTGGGCCCCTTGGTACCAATGGAGCATTGCTGCAACGCCACAGCCTACCTGAGTATTGTTGCTGACCATGTCCATCCCTTTATGACCACAATGTACCCAACATCTGATGGCTACTTTCAGCAGGATAATGCGGCATGTCATAAAGCTGGAATCATCTCAGACTGGTTTCTTGAACATGACAATGAGTTCACTGTAGTCAAATGGCCTCCACAGTCACCAGATCTCAATCCAATAGAGCATCTTTGGGATGTGGTGGAACGGGAGATTTGCGTCATGGATGTGCAGCCGACAAATCTGCAGCAACTGTGTGATGCCATCATGTCAATATGGACCAAAATCTCTGAGGAATGCTTCCAGCACCTTGTTGAATCTATGCCACGAAGAATTGAGGCAGTTCTGAAGGCAAAAGGGTGTCCAGCCCGTTACTAGCATGGTGTACCTAATAAAGTGGCCGGTGAGTGTATGCATCCCATACATTTCACGTGCGGCATCGTACCGATCCGTAGCCTTTAGAAAGATAGGACATGTCCTATCTTTCGACGGAATACGGCGTGGGGCCCTATGGTACTCTATGGAGAGAGGCAGTGGTGAGCGGCACTCTCCCCCTCCTCCTCTCCCCGGTGCCGATGTCTGCCCACTGTACTAGGGTGCAACGGACATACATTGTGTGAACGTAGACTTAAATTGAAAAAAAAACGAATATATTTTCCATCTCTGTGATTCTACCAACACAGAGAAAACGTTTAAATTAAGTTTTTTGTTACCTATAATGGAGCCAGTAAACATACATGTTATGCAAAAAAAAAATTAATTACACAACTACATCAACTGACAAAGACGCAATGCAAAAAAAATGCCAAAAAAATCTTAAAGACTCTAAAGTTTCTTTAGCTTAATGCATGTTACGTAATGCATGCGTAATAGAATTACACTGAAGTATGATGCCTGTTATTTGAATGGAGATGTACAAGTTAATGTCTGACATTTCTGCCACAATATCCCCAGGGAAACAATATGATTTAATGATAAGAATAACATTTAATATCTAAGACTAGACTAAGATCCTATCAGCCATGTAAACTTTTGAACTTTTTATTCCCTAAGGCTGTCCTGCACCGCCCTGCCTGAAGTGGGAACAAGAACTATATTAAACATGCAGCACATCTTTCATTTGTGGGCCCATAGGTTTAATGCATGGGTGTCAAACACAAGGATCCACAAGATAAATCCGGCCCATTCTCTTGTGTTATCTGGCCGGGCTCTTGTGTCCTGGCCCGTATTCTGAGCTTGTTGGGAGCGCAGAATAGAGGCAGAATCTGATTCTCACCTTGCCTCACTCCCACGAAGCAGCTCCAGCAGCCATCTTCTTCCTTAAGCTTTCATCCACTGAACTCTCCAGCTCTGAAGTCGACACACGTGATAATATCATCAGATCACATGTGCCAACTTCAGAGCTGGCGCGTACAGTGGACAAAAGCTAAAGGAAGAAGATGGCTGCTTTCACAGTTTCATGGGAACGAGGCAAGGTGAGTAAATGTTTTTTTTTTCTCATAGTGGGACAGAGGAGGGGCATTGTTTGCTGGAGGCATAGTGTCTGCTCGAGGGAAGTGTGGCTAGTGGGGGTACTGTTACTGCTGGTGGGGTCACTGTGGCTACTAGGGGGCACTGTGACTACTAGAGGGGCAGTGTGAATACTAGGGGGCAGTGTGGCTACTGGGGGCACTGTGGCTACTGGAGGCACTGTAGCTACTTGGTGGCAGTGGGTACTGGGGGCAGCATAACTACCAATGGGCAGTGTGACTGCAAGAGTCACTGTGATGGCTGGGAAGGCACTGTTGCTCCTGGGGGCACTGTGACTGCAGGGGTGGAACTGTGGCTACTGGGGTACAGTGATTGCTCGGTTAGCGACTACTGTGGGACAGTGTGGCTACTGGGGGCACTGTGAATGCTAGGGGGGGAAGTGTGGCTATATTCACATTAAAAATATCTTATCGGAATAGTCCCTGAGCTTTTCTTTGGGTCTCCACACCCTGAGTAATCCTTAAAGTACGAATGAAACACTCATCATGCTGTTATTTGCTATTTAGCTATTTCTCTTTAGCAAAAATATATCAATTTTTACAAGCATTTTAGGCAAAACATCATCACCCAAGTGTGAAAGTCCATATAATTCAGGGGGAACATCAGGGAAACGGGCTGAGCACACCATGTAGTTATTCCATTAAGGAGGACGGCATCCAGCACGTCATGTAACACTTAAGCGCGTGGCCCCTCCTTCAGACATTAAGGATTACTGGGAGAAATATGACTGCTGGAAGAGTTCATCCTTGTGGTTGTCCTCAAATGGCTGATTGTAATGTTAATTCGGTGTAAATGTAACTACTAAACAACTGAGTTTGACACCCCTGCTCTAACGCCTTATATATTGAACAGGTGTGAATGTTTTAAAGCATGTTACATTTACTAGACTTGTGTCTCTCTGTAACTACAATAACAATGTTACTAGGAGGATTATTTGTATGAACATAGAGCAGCCAACATGTTACTCTTCCTTTCAATGTTGCATGGATTGTTGCCAAATCTAATTGCTCAGCAGTGAGCAATCACAAGGAAATCACGTATGAGCTCTTTGTCACCAATTTCTCACTTGTCAATGTGTCATAATAGCTGCATTGTTAATTTACTCATTCCTGCGCTACTAACATTGTGTTCAGCCAACATCGTTATGATAAATTTAATGAATGAAGACCTGGTATTAAATTATTGGTTTACTTCTACAATACTTCCAACTGTGCATTGTTTACTATTCGACTTTCTATTTTGTTTGGTTTTGGTTTCTAATATAATTGGCATTCTCTCCTATTTAAATCTGTTTGAAGAGACTATTTGGTATATGTTGGGGGCTACAAAAAAAGGAGTCTTGACTTGGTCTGACTTCTCCCAGTGATGAACAAGAATTGCAATGTCCAGCGAGTGACAGGCCTTTCTTGGAACAGTTCCCCCCAGTTTGAGTTATAGATCTAGAAGAGTGGCTACTCCTGGTCTATTCTTCTGTGACTGGGACAAGGCATCAGGCCATGCCAGAAAGTGCTCTTGGAGATTGGATAAGACAATTCTGTAGCTGTGTGAGAAATGGGACAAGTTTGAGTCTCTGTGTAAAGAGTAAAGGTTAGTGAAAGGCATTTCAAGCCTCCTGGAACACTTTCTGGCATGGTCCAGCACCTTGTCCTGGTCTTAGCAAAATTCTTTGCTGGGCCATGTTGGAAAAGGCTCCAGGAGGGCGCGTAGGGCACAAACCCCATGTGTCCTCCTAGAGCCATTTCCAGCATGGCTTGGCACTCCTAATTCTGCCATGACCAGGAGGCACTAAAATAATAGCCACCCTCAAAGGGGCCCTCACTTGTCTGACTCCTCCCAGTGATTAACAAGAGCTGTAGTTCCCAGTGAGTATCTGTCAGAGGGCACCCTTTATGAAAGTGGGTATATCCATTCACTCCAGTTTTTTAGAGACTTTTGGTCTTGGCATTAATTCTTCTGTGACAAGGCATCAGGCCAAGCCAGAAAGGGCTCTAGGAGGTTGGAAATGACAATTCTGCTGCAAATGGGGCAAGATTGGGGCTATGTTTAAAAAGTGGGAGGTTGTAAAAGGCCAGTTTCCTGAAGGTTCCTGAAGCACTTTCTAGCACCCTGTCTTGGTTGTAGCAACTTTCTGTGCTTGACCATGCCGGAAAGGCCTCCAGGAGGGTCCATGGGGCTTCCACAACCTCCTGGTCTAGATGATCCCCAAATTTATCCCTTTTTTCTTACTTAGTCCATGCTCAGGCAAACTGAACATGGACTTGGGGGTAAAAATGGGGTAATTCCAGTTCTGTGGTGACACTGCATGGTTGTCGAAGCCATATCTGACCATCTGGAGCACTTTCCCAACATGGCTTAGTACCTATAATGGCCTCTCAAAAATTAGCAACCTACCTGAAGCCCTGACTCGGACTGGTGGACTGGGCTACGAAACTTCCAGGAATGGCACCGTCTGATGGACGCTTCCTGGGAACTGAATCTACTTTCTAAGAACCTCCTGGTATTGGCAGAAAATCTGTCATGACTGAGATGAAGCATCATCCCATGCTGGAAAAGGTTCCAGTAGGCTAGCCCGTGAACTCCCAGTCTCATCCAATTTGACTTGCTCATCTCTAATGGTGATGAAGGCAAAGACAAGATGTGCACCTAACCTAATAGTAGCTAATCCTTAGGGATTTCAGCTTGGCATTTTTCTTTAAAAAATGTCCATGGTTAGTTTGTAAATGTTTTTTTTATGACAGTAACAAATTATTACAGCAAGCTGCAGATCAATGTTTCATGTAAACTGTAGCCTAGATTGTTTTACTTTGAGGGTATAAAGATTCGTCATTTTACGTGAACATATTTTAAACTCCTCAAAATCTCACATGACGTTAACATCTGATTGATATTTGCCTTCTGTTAGTATCTGTCAGAAAGGTTAGAAAAAAATGGTCTAAATATTCCACCTACTGTATAATAACTAGCCACCATTAAACTATTGTATTCAGCTGTTAAATAGAGCAAAATGCTTGATCAATGCTTAAAGGACATCTACCACAATGATGAAGGACTGTATACAAATGAGCCTGAGGGGCTCCAGGCTTTATTAACACCTATGGAGCCTGGTGCACCTCAGGCTCATTTGCATACAGTCCTTCATCCTGGAGGTAGATGCCTCCAGTGTGGAAGAATGACGCTTTCTAGAGCTCCAGCAGCGGTACTCCCAGCAGTATCATGTGGATAAGTGATAAATGCCTTAGGATAACCATTTTAAAGAATCATGTAAAATTGGTATCTCCTGTCCTGTGAGTCCCCCAACTTGGTACCCGCTCCATGAGTCATAGCATGGGATCTTCTGGTAGACTAAAAGTAATCCTTGCATTTCCTAATTTATCAGTGTAGAGTTGTCACAGATGTCAAAACTCAAATATCCTTTTAATTTATTTGTATGTTTAAGTATATTAGAAATGCTGTCACTGCACCTGGCTATGAACGGCCCACACAAATATATAGATAAGTGCATTTCAATGCTGCAATCAATTTAACAAGATAGGTCATAAAAGAACACCATATCTTATGATTATCCACTAGTGTATACTTAGTGCTAGAGGAGATCACTGACTGAAAATATTAGCTTACGCCCTATGCATCTATGCAATGCAAACATGAACTATATGCTAATACCATGTATAAAAAAAGACTCAAAAGACAGGGTCACACCTGTGCAGGTGAACTGTATCAGGAGAACAGTTGGGCTTTAGGTTCATTTATTTAGCTGATCTATGTACTGTTTATGCATCATGAAATCATACATACATACATACATATAATATTTATAGTCTTATAGCCAGAGGTCTTCTGGTGAGGTTTCACTGTATATAATGTGACCCCTACAAAACGGATCTATGTAAGCTTTGTTCACACTACAATTGTTACCATTGTATTCTGCCAAATTTTTAGAAAAAAGTCAAGCCTGCAGTACCCTCTACCAAACCCTAATAAACCCCATAATATGTCATTGGGGTCTCATAGGATTTGTTGCTATTCAAATTTGATGACAATGTAAAATGTAAACCCTACTGAGGCCTCTATACACATTAGGTAGTTTATTGGACCATTAAAACTGAAAGACTCCCTGATAATAATAGGATCGTGATAACACACTGTATATTTACTTTCAGTGGTGGATGCAGTGGCGTAACTACCCCCGTAGCAGCTGCTATGGGGCCCATGAGGTTCAGGGGCCCGGGGATGCACGGACCCTGTGGTCAGTGCTTTGCCAAGTGGTCCGGCAGTGCACTGCTAGGTGCCTGGCACATCGTGTCCCCGGGCCCCTCCCTCTGTGTTCCGGCTACCGCCCACCTCTCTCCTGGATCGCCCAGTCCCCTCCCCGTCCGCCGGCACAGGTAACCGCGGCCCGCCTACCCCCTGCATAGCGAGGCACAGTTGATGACCACGCCCCCCGCCCCAGCGAACGCACCCCCCTCTCCCTCCCGCGAACGCATCGCCCTCTCCCTCCCGCCCCAGCGAAGGTATCCCCCTCTCCCTCCCGCGAACGCATCGCCCTCTCCCTCCCGCCCCAGCGAACGCATCACCCTCTCCCTCCCGCCCCAGTGAACGCATCGCCCTCTCCCTCCTGCCCCAGCGAACGCACCCCCCTCTCCTTCCCGCCCGGCGAACGCACCCCCTCCCCCGCACAACCATAACCCCCCCCCCCCCCTCCTGCCCGAACACCCGCCGGAACAACCACCGGAACAACCGTCTGACGCCACGGCCGGGTGGTCACCTACACATCCTAAAAGGTAAGTAAATACATATGTATTTATCGGTCTGTATATGTATAGTGTGTGTATACATATATACTGTGTATATTGTGTGCATACGTATATACTGTGTATATTGTGTGTATACGTATATACTGTGTATACTGTGTGTATATGTATGTATATACTGTGTATATTGTGTGTATATGTATATACTGTGTATACTGTGTGTATACGTATATACTGTGTATATTGTGTATATATATGTATATACTGTGTATATTGTGTGTATATGTATGTATATACTGTGTATATTGTGTGTATATGTATGTATATACTGTGTATATTGTGTGTATATGTATATACTGTGTATATTGTGTGTATACGTATATACTGTGTATACTGTGTGTATATGTATGTATATACTGTGTATATTGTGTGTATATGTATATACTGTGTATACTGTGTGTATACGTATATACTGTGTATATTGTGTATATATATGTATATACTGTGTATATTGTGTATATATATGTATATACTGTGTATATTGTGTGTATATGTATATACTGTGTATATTGTGTGTATATGTATATACTGTGTATATTGTGTGTATATTTATATACTGTGTATATATATGTATATACTGTGTATATTGTGTATATATATGTATATACTGTGTATATTGTGTGTATATGTATGTATATACTGTGTATATTGTGTGTATATGTATATACTGTGTATATTGTGTGTATACGTATATACTGTGTATACTGTGTGTATATGTATGTATATACTGTGTATATTGTGTGTATATGTATATACTGTGTATACTGTGTGTATACGTATATACTGTGTATATTGTGTATATATATGTATATACTGTGTATATTGTGTGTATATGTATGTATATACTGTGTATATTGTGTGTATATGTATATACTGTGTATATTGTGTGTATACGTATATACTGTGTATACTGTGTGTATATGTATGTATATACTGTGTATATTGTGTGTATATGTATATACTGTGTATACTGTGTGTATACGTATATACTGTGTATATTGTGTATATATATGTATATACTGTGTATATTGTGTGTATATGTATGTATATACTGTGTATATTGTGTATATATATGTATATACTGTGTATATTGTGTGTATATGTATATACTGTGTATATTGTGTGTATATGTATATACTGTGTATATTGTGTGTATATTTATATACTGTGTATATATATGTATATACTGTGTATATTGTGTATATATATATGTATATACTGTGTATATTGTGTGTATATGTATGTATATACTGTGTATATTGTGTGTATATGTATATACTGTGTATATTGTGTGTATATGTATATACTGTGTATATTGTGTGTATATGTATATACTGTGTATATTGTATATATATGTATATACTGTGTATATTGTATATATATGTATATACTGTGTATATTGTATATATATGTATATACTGTGTATATTGTATATATATGTATATACTGTGTATATTGTATATATACGTATATACTGTGTATATTGTATATATACTGTATATATTGTGTATATTGTATATATACTGTGTATACTGTGCATATTGTATATATACTGTATATATTGTGTATATTGTATATATACTGTGTATACTGTGCATATTGTATATATACTGTATATACTGTGTATGTGTATATTGCGTATATGTGTATATTTGAATATAGTGTGTATATATGCATAGATGCAAATGCTGTATTTATTGTGTGTATATAAATATATGTATATGTATGTGTGTTTTTGTATATGCTGTGCATATAGTATGTATGTATATGCTGTATATACTGAATGTGTGTGTATTTGTTGTATGTGTGTATATTCTGTATGTATATGCAGTATGTGTGTATTTGGTCTTTTTATACTGCATGTGTATATATGGTCAGTGTATATACTGTGAGTTTGTATACACTCTGTATTAGTGCATAAATGTGTGTGTATACTTATATGTATATGGGTGCAACTATACACGTGTAGAACTTTATAGTTGTGAGTATATAAGTATATAAAGGTGTGTACATATCAGTGTATAAATTTGTGTAATTGTAGAAATATGTCTGTGTAGGGGCAATTCACAAGAACGTATGGGGGACGTATATCTGGCTGCAATTTGCTGGGTTCTTCTATTTTTCATTCCTCACTTTCAAAAATATATAACTTTTTTATTTTTTTTTTTGTGTACAGAGACAGTCTTAGCAAATTGTTCTTCCTAGTGATGGTATTTAATATCCCATACCTTATACATGGAAGCTGGATATAAATTCCAAATGCAGTGACATTGATGAAACACATTTGTGCCACTTTATTTTTGGCCCTGTTTTTACATCTTTCGCTGTGTTCTCCAAATGACCCCTCCCCTTTATTCTTTGGTCACAGTGGTATCCACATTTATACAGCGTTTTATTATCTTTTAATAGATTTAAAAATGCAAATCTTTTGTTCAAAAGAAAAATCTTCATTTTGCCATATTCTGAGGACAATTACTTTTTCATTCTTGTACGGAGCTGAGTAATGTGTCATCTTTTGACTGAGATTATGTTTTCTTTGCTAACATTTTGGGGACTTTATTACTATTTGATAACTTTTTAATAAAATTGATATGTGTGGAGCCTATGTGCCCGTGGCATTTAAATGGTCAACACCCTCAATAGGTTCTGGCACCAATCACAGGTATTAGAGGTGGGTGTTTGCTACATCATGCAGCAAATACCCAGGGTGTATGAAAAGGCCTCAGCCGTGCTGGACCATGACTTGGGGAATGTCATAGTGCGGCAAAGGCTTAAGCACATGATCTATCTAGACCCAGCACAGAACAGCAGCTTTTACCTGTAAAGTTAGTTTAAAATGTAATGAAAAAAAAATCTTATCCCAAAATGTCTTTTCTGACCTTTGAGGAACAGCTAACAAAAATGAAAAATGAACAAAAAAATAAACCCCCAAAAGGGTGATGGGTAACACCAAGTTACCCTAAACAGACAAGTAATTCATCAAAATTTGAGGTATATATTGCAAACATTTTAGGGTATCTATATTAGGGTAACACTATAATACAGCCAGAAAACACCATATAAACAAATAATGTAACATTTAAAAAAATCTAAATGCTAAAACTATAAAATTATTAATAAAAATCTTGCTTTTCCCATGAAAAACATGTTGCACAAAATATGCAAAGAAATGGGGGATCATTCTGCTGATAATGGGGATAACCGTATGTTATGCTATTGCTGTTTACAGCTGAAGGACATTTGGCTAGGTCAGTGAATATGTGGTTTGCTCCTGCGATTGACATGTGTGTAAAACCTGATAAGTATCTGAGTATTTCTGGTGTGGACGTCTTCTGGGGATGACCTGAATTCCGTGACAAGTCTTTGACTGAGGACAATGTACTTTCCTGTAATGACATTACTAAGTTTAGAAATGTGTGTTTGATCTTATAAACTGCTGAAGGGCCTAAGTTTTCTTGCCATGTAGATGCTTGTCTATTATAATGAGTTCGGCTCCTAACATGTTAAAAAATGTATATTTTGTATTTTTCCCATAAGTGCAGAAAAAGGTGTTTATAGGATTTAGAGTTTAGAGATATCCAGTTACAGTGTATGTCACTGTCCAGACAAGCTTAGAGATGGATCAGCATGCTAATATATATATATATATATATATATATATATATATATATATGCATCCACATTTTATTTTATTTTTTTGCCTTTTTGCTAGGACCCCAGTGTTCAGTGGTAAACTGGTTGGGAACATGGAAGCGTCCATGTTATCTTGCGGCACCAACATAGGGGAAATGTAACATGACTAAGTACTAAACTGTCTAACAACCACTCTATGCTGTGGGAAATAGATGAAGGTTTATGCTTTTCACTCCCATTACAAACCTACAAATGGCAAGTTTTATACTTTATGTTTTGTTTTAACACCACATAATTCATTTAAAGTGTTAGTGGAATAATACCACCACTGGTGGCTTTTTTTTTTTACGCATCTGTATACAGAACTGTGTATGGCATAATGGCAAACAAGCATCAATTTGGATATTTTGATTTATAATTTTATGTTTTTTAAAAAAATCTTAGATTTTATATGTTTGTTAAAGTTTTTTTAATTACCTCCCCTCTCCCAAATGTGGTAACACATGTGATGTGTGTTGTTTTATTGTACCACAGACTGCAAGGCTCAACAGCATTTCTGAGTGACCTTAGAAAGCTTAAAGGGACCCTACCACCACGAATCTACCTATAAAGGTAGATCGGGTGGTAGGTGGATGTAAGGGACGTGAGGAGAGCTCTTTTTAGAGCTAATCCTCACGTCCCCGCTAACTTTTGGGAAACTTTATTAACCTCATATGTAAATTTAGTTATGCGGCTACTGGGGCGTGGAGTAGCCGGCACGAGGCTACACAGCGCGGCTACTCCACGCCCCAGTAGCCACATTACTCCTCCTACCCTGTTGTGTCCGGCGCGCAGCTCCTCGTAGCTGCGCGCCCTCGTCTGACAAGCCGGCTACTGCGCATGCGCAGTAGCTCCGGCCTCGTAGCTGGGACTGCTCAGCCGGCGTTCTGCGCATGCGCAGAATGCCATCATATCGGACGAGGGCGCGCAGCTACGAGGAGCTGCGCGCCGGACACAACAGGGTAGGAGGAGTAATGTGGCTACTGGGGCGTGGAGTAGCCGCGCTGTGTAGCCTCGTGCCGGCTACTCCACGCCCCAGTAGCCGCATAACTAAATTTACATATTAGGTTAATAAAGTTTCCCAAAAGTTAGCGGGGACGTGAGGATTAGCTCTAAAAAGAGCTATCCTCACGTCCCTTACATCCACCTACCACCCGATCTACCTTTATAGGTAGATTCGTGGTGGTAGGTTCTCTTTAAAGTGTTTTTCCCACGAAACAAAAGGTAGGCCTTATCCATGGGATAGGGCCTAACTTGCTGATCAGTGATGGTCTCAGTGAGGGGTCTGATGGGGTCCCACGTACCTCCGTTGGACCCCTCGTTGCTCCGTCAAGCTAACGGATCAGACGGCCGAGCATGACCGTTCTACTCCATTAATCTCTATGGAGCTGATGGAAATTACCTCCAACTAGGCCTTCTAAGGATTCATGAGATAAAAAAGTGACCATGTTAATGCCTCCTAGGTTGTGGCATTTGCTGTTCTCTATAATGCTTTGTCCGATACATTATTTACTGTAGTGTTTATATGTCACCCATTGTATTGTGAACCTTTTTATCTGCGTTTTTCTTCTTTTTGTAGAATTGAAAATGAATAAATATTTACAGTTTTGAAAAAAACTATAATAGACAGATAAAAAGCTACTAGGCCATTAATCAATCCTGTCCCTTTCGAAGAGGCAGAGCAGAAAAGATGGCCACTGGTAACATGTCCACATCATGTGTCCTGCACCTCCCTGGGAATGTCATGTGGTCATCACTATGTTTGGCTGTAGTCGGTTGGTTACAGTGCATCCAGTATGGCCATTGTTGTGGTAAGACATCATCTCAGTGAGGCAATGTGCAGTGATGGCAGTTACAAATAATTACTATAGTAAAAGAGCCTGTTAGATCATTGCTGGGAGCAGAAAATTAGAGGGAGGAGCTATTACTAAGAAGTGAGGGATCATGGAAGTTGTAGTTGTAGATGGCAGCCATCTTGGAGACAACTCCCCCTACTTTAGAAAGCCTATAACATTTTCTAATTCATAAAAGCAAACTCTTTAAGCTCCATTTTGTGATTAATGACATTGAGTTTTGTTATATTTTTGTTCCCGGAATACCCCTTTAATATTTACATACCTTACAATTGCTTGCAATTCTTTTGTGGTGAATGTGAGGTTATGCATACTAAGGAGCAGTCATGACTGCCATGTAAACACATTGGCCTACATACCATATCCCATACAGAATAATACATTAACTTTTGTCACTCCCACTTACAAAAATATGTGCTTGCGGCAAACAAGAAAGAATAGTATAAAACATTAACAAATGTAAATAGCATAATAGTGGCTGGTGCATGTACAGAGTTCAGTGCTATCACCTACTCATGACTTCTGATCTCTCATTCTAATCTTGGGTCAGATCTTTCCATGAGGTGGGAATTTGCAAGACTAGATGTAGTGCAAGGGTCAGTTTATAGAACTAGGACAAGGTGGGCTGTGTACAAATAAATGCCAGGCCTCATTGTATGGATTGTGTTTATCTAACTCATTAATTAGCCATCATTGATTATTTCTAGTGTACTAAGTAAAGAAATGATATAATGTTAAGGCTGATTAGATTGTAAGTCCTAGTCAAAATGATTAGGAAAGTGTTCACATGAACCGTGCAACTGCATATATTCATTTCCCAAAAGTCCCTCTTAACAAAACAATCTTGCAAATACTTTTTTGTTTCCTTAAAAAGTAGAAAATACAATGAATGAGCAGCACTCACCAATTAACAGTATACCAGAGTTGGTTTTGATAGCAGTTGTGCTGGGGGAAAAAACAGGATCATAGAAAAGATGAGAAGGGAAAAATAAATGGATTGAAGAGCAGTTATGAGGTGGACAGGGCCGGATAGGAATGCAGTCAAGAAATGGGTAGTAGCTGGATGACAGTTTCTAGGTGGCTGGAGCCCAGTATCTAGGTTGGCGGGAAGATATCCATGGAGTTGGGGGGGAGGGTAGAAATTGGGTAAACTGCTTGGCAGAGGACAAAGGGATAGAAGGAATGAGTGGGCAAGCAAATTAGGTAGTGGGGGGATGAAATTGTTAGGGCTCATTGAACCCCTTGGACCACTGTGGATGATGACACAAGGCGACACCTGGGACCGGAATCAAATGATCTTCACCAGAGCCCGCCGCAAAGCAGGATGGTCTTGCTGCGGTGTTGTGCCACCAGGTCGTTCCACAGCTCGAGGTACAAAACTCACAGTCCAAGCTCGAGGTCGGGAACAGGCAGATAGTCAGGGCTGGCAGTAATGGTGCAGAATCAAAGTCAGGACCAAGGTCACAACAGGAGATCAGGAACAGGAACGGGAAACGGGACCTCGAACAGGAATCGCAGAGGAAGCTTTCTCTATGGCACTTAGCTCAAAGATCCAACGGGGTTGATGGGAGCAGCCAGCCTTTATGAAAAATCTGGAAGTGGCCAACGCCAATTAGCAGTGCACTGGCCCTTTAAATCTTCGAGAGCCGGGGTGTGCTCACCTTAGGGAGTGGGGACGCACGTGCTGACTGGACGAGGAGGAAGCAGGAGCGTGGAGAGGTAAGTGAGGGCCGGCGATAGTGCCGCCAAAGAAAAGGGGCATGCGTGTGCCTGTGATCCGAGACGTGGATCGCAGGGACACCCGTGACAGAAATTTAGCAGGAGGTTGGCAAATCAGCAGAAAATATATGACTATGAACCTGGGACTGGTGAGAAATTTGGAGAATGTTAAATATAATAGCAAAGGTTTGGTGCAGAACTTTAGTAAAGGGAGAATGAACTGTGAATATGCTTTTTTTCTATTTGCCAAGACACCGCTTTGCCAGATATTGTGTAGACTTCAGGTGACATCACCCGGCAGCCTGTAAGTCTTGCGCACATGTGCTGACACTTTCCATGCAAGCCGGATGTTGGCTGCAAGATTTACAGACTCCCGAGGGATGTCACCAGCAGTCTGAACGACATTGTGGCGGGAATGGCTACAATTCAAATATTCAAGGCGTTAATAAATTATCAGCCCTCAGAGCCAGAAGGCACTCAAGTGACGTAAGCCTGAGTGCCTCAAGCTCCTTAGTATAGAGAATATAAATGTATGTTTCAGCAATAAAAATACTTTATAAAGAAGACAGCAGACTGGTGAGTTATAGGAGTCTATCATCAGTATATCTGATGGTAGATGTCCTATAACAAGGAGTACTGACCGGTACTGAAGTGAATAAGACACCCAGGGCGAGGTAGTAACAGCCCCTTTCTGTACCTCTATCTCTCTCCACTCATTAAAGGAAATCTACTGTCTCTACCGTAGTTTTGGGAGAATTGTATTCTCTTTTGAATGCAAAGGGGTTTAGTTTGAGAATTATCAATTGCACTAAAGGTCCAAAAAATGTGTTTGATAGTTAACCACAAGAATAGATAAAAATGCTGTATTGTAATTCATTTTTTGTTACGAGACGCACATGTTACAACACATTTCATATAGAGGTCTGTCCTCCTGTGTAGTAGAGTAATTACTTTCCCATAAAACATGATCCCTGCAATTCATTTTGTACTTCAATGTGACATTACAGTGTGATAACTCATCTAGGTCGCCAAGTTAATGTTATACCATAAATCAAGTGTTAAATATGGACATCCCATGTCACGTCTGCGCTTGTTGTCTCCTCTATCCGTGCTGGTAGGATTATGAGACAGATTGTTTCGTCATCCTGCAGTCTGAACTAGGTTCTATGGCTGTTTGACCTCCCCTCACTGATTCTGTCTTGCAAGAGTTAACACTGTGGATCTGTAATTGCTTGCTCTTTCACCTGTCAAACTGCTATCTTGCTGTGTTTATAGCTTCTTTTGCATTCTCTAGTTCTGGTTTCCAATCTCTTTCCTGTGTCTCGACTACTCTATTGGGATTGTGATTTGGTTATTGTTATTCCCTGCTGTTGCAGACTCGGATTGTATACCTTGCCTTATTGTGTTTGTTTGTCTGTCTTGTGCGTGTTCACACCTTTACCAGGAAGGGAACGTCGCCCAGTTATTGGCCAGTTATAGTCGCCCAGTTATTGGGGACCCAATAAGTAGGTAGGGACAGATTGGGGGTCTCAGTGTCAGGGCTTTGTGTCCTGCCTTTACATCCCATTTGTGAACCATTTGTATACCATTTGGGTATATCTGATATTGCCCATTATCTTTTCGATTACGCAAAATGTGTGGTATCCAACACTTAATATGAGATTAGAATAAATGTGGAAGGTACACACTTAGGACTCATGCAAACATTTTTTGCAAAAACTGCTGGACATGAGGTTTGCGAGCTTAGCGTCCATTGGATGGGCTAAGAGGACATGCCACAAAAATGGGCAGGAATATGACCTGATACTGGCTCAATCAGGTATGGTATCTTTATTTTATCAGTCCACAGGACCTTCTTCCAAAATGAAACTGGGCCTGCCCTAGGACAGCCATAAGCCAGCTGCCGTATATATGGTCAGCTCAAGGCCAACATGTACAGTCATGTGCATGTGGTCTTATGATTAGTCATAACCAACAACACTATAAGGAAATTTTAGCACATGCCTTGTGACTGTTTTATGATATAAATAGAATTACACATGTTAATTGTAACTTTTTACCATTTTATGCTTTTTACAATAATCTTCGTAACAAAAGAATAGTACCAGTATCCAGGGTTTTAGAGGAGGTTGGCTGAGTCACTCGAGAGTTGGCCCAATCCAGAATGAATATCTTGTCAATTTGAGAGTTGGGGACATCTTAATAGGACATCTTAATACAACTTAGATAATGCCACAAAAATGGGCAGATTTTGCTAACATTAAAGGACTGTAAAAAGTATCAAATTTGCACAAATCATAGCATTTGTAATGTTACACTGAAAAAAATTAAATAAATTATGAAACATAATGTATAATTAGTAATAGCTCGCAAACTATGCCACATCTGAAAACCAACACTGACCTCAGGGTAATACACAGTCATTTGCCTATGGGCTCCCAGAACAAAATCTGACCAATGCAACCTCAACCACACCTCTTGACACAGTATGCCATAAATAACGAACTAGACAACCTAAATGACCAGCATACGTCACAGCCAAAGAGATGAGTTTATAAAAGTGTCCCTACAGGTACATTTGTCTCCAGCTGAATGTTTTTGGGAACTGCACTTTTTTCAGTCTGTATTTTTATCTCAAACCTACATCTACACTGTAATGGAAACTATTCTGAGAAGATTAAATATTACATATGGATTATATATCAACTCATTTTATTGCCAGAAAAGCTTAACCATAGAGTGTTATTACACTATCCATATCTCCTAAAGTCGGTATCCTATAGTAAATAAATAAGTTAATAGTAAAGCATGTTTGCATCTAATCTATGGAGATAACTCAGAATATAATCAAATCTTAAAGAAGGCCAGAAAACTGGACCTGGCTTTTTAACTATTCAAGAACATGATGGGGAAGGTTTATTATTGGGCAGGTGTCCAATAGGATGGGCTGCCGCTTGTATAATATATAAAAAGTGAACATACATATTTACCCCATTTCATTAAAGGGAATGTGTCACCAGATAATGATTTCTATTTTTAGAAACCATGTTTTTTATGTCAAACATATTTTTTAGGATTTTTTTATGATCATTTAAAAAAATTTCCATTTCCAGTCTCACTTTCCAAAAGCCATAACTTTTAAAATTTTCAATCATCAAGAATTTTGGATGGCACCATTGTGGGACACATAGAACTTACTATAAACTGGGGAAAAATAATAATAACAATTTCATTAAATTTAAATTTCCTGAGTTCTGCATTATGTTATTCTATTTGTCTGTCTCACACCTATTCATTTTCTTGGTATTTTTATCTCTTTTTTTTACCGTTGCCATGCTTTTTTTATCTACCTCCGATGACCGGCTTTCTATACTTGAGACAATAGAGATCCTCCTATCCTGGACCTGAGATTTTTTTTTATTTTGAAAATTGCATGGACTGTACCACATAGACTCAACAAAGAGGTCAGAAAATCCTATTACAGTACTAAGAATAATGAGGTAGAAACAATTATAGAGGTCACAGTATAGAGCAGTGGTGGCGAACCTATGGCACGGGTGCCAGTGGTGGCACTCAGAGCCATCTTTGTGGGCACCCAGGCCTGTCACCCCAGCACAGAGTTTTCCAGAAACTTCCTGCAGGAAGAGGAAGTAGGTGTAGATAGGGCTGAATTATCATTGGAGATTGTGCCCACAATTCTTCTTTCTCAAAAGGACCCTGGAGGAAAGCTACATTGATTATCTGAATATCCCGTCCTTCATTTAATGGTATTGGGGTCCTCAATATGCCTATACGATTGAAAGCTGTGGAAGAGCAGTGAGCAATAAGTTACTGATTAAATTACTATGTTTGCACTTTGTGATAAATAAGTGGGTTTTTGGCTGTAGTTTGGGCACTCGGCCTCTACAAGGTTTGCCATCACTGGTATAGAGGATGAGTAACACAAGTTGGTATTTCATATAGGTGAGGTTACATGTGGGTCACAGTCTAGTTTTAGATTTATTATTCTCTGTTTACAGGAAAAAAAAATTGGCCCAAATAGTTTATTTTTATAGAAAGTGTAGATTGTGTAAAGGTTTTATCCTGAATGTAACATACCATCTGGTGATAAGGGCAGAGATAGAAAGTTGTACTTCTTATTTAGCTTTCTCAATATAGCATTTCATAATTTTACCTCCTTCAAGTAGATACTTATTTTGCCTTCATTTCTTAATCTTTTTTACATTGTAAGAAAGATCCTATTAAATAATTGAGTTACTAGCCTCCAAATCCTCCCTAGATTTCTTTTTACTGAATAAAGGCCAAAACTATATTCTGCATTTAAAATATGGCCAAACAAAGGACTTATATAGAGACAATATTACAATAATAACAGTGTATTTACTTTTTTTTATACTCTTGAACAATGCATTGCATCCGGCACATACTCAACTTGCTTATCTAGCCTTTCTTTGATAACTTAGTTGATGTCAAGCATAGATGTCTAAAGTACACTGAAACACTTTAAGGTGCTCTACACTTTAAGAGGCTCTAACAAGACACCAATATAATCTGACTTAAATAGATACAGCGCTTTACATTCCTTTTGGAAGCTCAATGGTGGACATTACATTAAAAAGTAATTAATAAGGCTATACAACCTGTAAAAGAGCTGATTATCTTTGTAATTGCTAGGTACATAGCTTAGAGGCTTCCTAAGGAATAGCTTGACATTTATAGTTGTAAGGGTTAGCAAATCTTTGGCTCCAGACCCTTGTGCTGGTCACATGATATGCACTCAGCATACAGAAGATGTTTAACTTACACCGGAGATGTTGTTTCATGTTCCTGTTCTTATTAAAGCCTGATACTGAAGGGAACTTGACAAGTCGATTTGATGAGTCCCACAATATGTCGGTTCCCACATAGCTGGATAAAATAGGCATGGATGATGCAATGTAACTTGGTATTCAGAGGACAATTCCTGGAAGGTAGAGCCGTATGCCTTGCACTTTACTCTAGTGTACCTAGTGATATAAACTCGTGTCAATGTATATGTCTAAACTTATGTTCTGTGCTATTTACATGTAAGCAGATGTCTATCCGCAGAAATGACAGTGACCCATAAAACATAGATGCTGGTTCTAGCCAGGGGTCAGCACAAATTACAGTACATAACAAGGGTCTAGATGACTTCTACCAGCTGCGTCTTCTATCTGTACATTTTATAACAAACATTTGGTGACATGTTTGGATTCGCACCAAATAAGGCAGAAAGCCATCAGGGTCTTTACACTTTCATGTTAAACTAGCTGTCCATGTTAATAGATATGAAAAGAGAGTCTTACATGCATGTGCCTATATGTGCAGGATAGGATTATGCTAGTTTGCCATGTCCATACAGACGGTCTCCTACATAAGGACACCCAACTTACAGATGACCCCTAGTTACAGATGGACCCCTTTGCCCACTGTGACCTCTGGTGACGTTCTCTGGATGTTACTATAGTCCCAGACTGCACTGATCAGCTATAAGGTGTCTGTAATGAGGTTTTATTAATAATCCTTGGTCCAATTACAGCAAAAATTTTGCAACTCCAATTGTAACTGGGGCAAAAAACATTCCTTTTGTCTGAAGCTACAATTATAAAATATACAGTTCCGACTTACATACAGATTCAACTTAAGTACAAACCTATGGAACCTATCCTCTACACAACCCTGCCTGTACATACAGGATAAGGGTAGTATTACAGTGCTGTATAAAGGTACTGTTCTGTGTCCATATATACAGGATAAAAGTAGTAATGTTGTCCTTTCGCCATATATACAGGATAGGATTAGTGGTACTATATTACTATAGTCTGATGCTCATGCTGACATCTTGTGTGAAGGAACACTATTTTTAAGTAGTAAAACTGTATTGTGCCCATACATACTGGATAAGAGTAATAGTAGTGTGCTGTGTCCATATATACAGGATTATAGTACTGTGCTGTGTCCATATATACAGTATAGGAGTAGTATTACTTTGCTGTGTCCATATATACAGGATAGAATTAGTGGTACAGTGTTGTGTCTATATGTACATGATAGGAGTAGCTGTGCTGTACCCTTATGTGCAGGATAAGAGTAGTTGTACAATGCTGTGTGTATCTATACAGGATAGGAGTAGTTGTACTGTGCTATGTCCATATATACAGGATAAGAGTAGTAGTACTATGCTGTGTCCATATATACAGTATAGGAGTAGTATTACTTTGCTGTGTCCATATATACAGGATAGAATTAGTGGTACAGTGCTGTGTCTATATGTACAGGATAGGAGTAGCTGTGCTGTACCCCTATGTGCAGGAAAGGAGTAGTTGTACAATGCTGTGTGTATATATACAGGATAGGAGTAGTTCTACTGTGCTATGTCCATATACACAGGATAAGAGTAGTAGTACTATGCTGTGTCCATATATACAGTATAGGAGTAGTATTACTTTGCTGTGTCCATATATACAGGATAGAATTAGTGGTACAGTGTTGTGTCTATATGTACAGGATAGGAGTAGCTGTGCTGTACCCTTATGTGCAGGATAAGAGTAGTTGTACAATGCTGTGTGTATCTATACAGGATAGGAGTAGTTGTACTGTGCTATGTCCATATATACAGGATAAAAGTAGTAGTACTATGCTGTGTCCATATATACAGTATAGGAGTAGTATTACTTTGCTGTGTCCATATATACAGTATAGAATTAGTGGTACAGTGTTGTGTCTATATGTACAGGATAGGAGTAGCTGTGCTGTACCCTTATGTGCAGGATAAGAGTAGTTGTACAATGCTGTGTGTATCTATACAGGATAGGAGTAGTTGTACTGTGCTATGTCCAAATATACAGGATAAGAGTAGTAGTACTATGCTGTGTCCATATATACAGTATAGGAGTAGTATTACTTTGCTGTGTCCATATATACAGGATAGAATTAGTGGTACAGTGTTGTGTCTATATGTACAGGATAGGAGTAGCTGTGCTGTAACCTTATGTGCAGGATAAGAGTAGTTGTACAATGCTGTGTGTATCTATACAGGATAGGAGTAGTTGTATTGTGCTGTTTCAAAAATAGGAATGGTGTCACAAAGGTGACATATAGACAAGCATACATATACAGAGAGAGATAAACTCCAGCTCACCTCTAGACCCAGGTCCAATAAAGAACGAATCCCCCTTGCTGCAAAGGTAAAGCAATTTATTTGACACAGTCAGATTAGGTCGGTAAGCCACATTAAATTCCCCCCATGGACAATCAGGCAGATAGAGTAACATATAACATCCATACTTACCTAAAATACCTGATGCAGTGCTGCCGGTTCAGGACCTTTGAAGGACTGAAAGGTCCTGGAAGGTGTTTATTATACATATGTGACAGGAACCACACATACCCATATGTATAACTTAGCAGTGCAGGGCTGGTCTAGAGCCATGGAATGCCACTCAATTTGTGTCCTGGCGATACAGATAGAGTTAAAATGTATGTAGTGTGCCCCCTTAAGTGTTGGGGCCCAGAGCCACTGCCCCCTAGTAACTATGCCTCTGGTGTGAGGTGAAAGAGTTCTTGACCAGTTTGACTTCAAAACTTTCTTCTGAGTCTTATACATGACGTGACAAGTTACACAGGTCCAGGTTAGCTTAACCAGCTCACGCTAATCACTAAAGGAATGTTATGTAACATGTCAATTAGAGCTTCAAGCAATGTGAATCGCAAATATGTTTCATATACAGCCATAGGAGATTTAACACTGCTCTCATTATGTACAATCAGTGACAGAATGCTTGTATAAAAAACCCAATGTTCTGGGTCACAGTGTAGGAATAAAAGGTTAGATGTGTGAAATTGCATACTATACATGCTATTCATATGCTTTACAGCTCATATTCTCTATCATAACATTATATCAAATGACAAGTCCAGTACCAGTGCTTCTTCCAGACTTCATCCCTAAACAAATGACCTTGACCAGCCCAGATACAGGCGGTCCCCTACTTAAGAACACTCATCTAACAGACAACCCCTAGTTAAGAACGGACCTCTGGATTTTGGTACTTTACTGTACTTTAGTCCTAGGCTATAATAAACAGCTATAACAGTTATCAAAGGTGTCTGCAATTAGGATTTATTGTTAACCCCTTAAGGACGCAGGGTTTTTTCGCTCATTTCTCGCTCTCCACTTTCAAAAATCCATAACTTTTTCATTTTTACGTGTACAGACCTGTGTGAGGGCTTATTTTGTGTGTAACAAATTTTAATTTCCCGTAATGTTATTTATTTTAACATGCAGTGTACGGCGAAGTTGAAAAAAAATTCCAAATGTGGAAAAATTGAAAAAAAAAACGCACATGCGTCACGTTCTTGTGGGCGAAGTTTTTACGACTTTCACTTTTCGCTCCAAATAACATGCCTACTTTATTCTTTGTGCGATCGCGGTGATACCAAATTTATAGAGGTTTTATTGTGTTTTAATACATTTTCAAAAATTAAACGAATGTGTACAAAAAAGAAAAAAAAATTTTGCCATCTTCTGACGCTAATAACTTTTTCATACTTTGGTGCACGGAGCTGTGTGAGGGGTCATTTTTTGCAAAATGAGGCGACGTTTTCATTGCTACCATTTTGAGGTCTGTGCGACATTTCTATCATTTTTTTATTCCATTTTTTATGTGATGTAAAAAGGTGTAAAAGTCGCATTTCGGACATTTGGGCGCCATTTCCCGTCTCGAAGGTTGCCGCCGGCCGTAACCGTTTTTATATTTTGATAGATCGGGCATTTTGGGACGAGGCGATACTTAATGTGTCTGTGATTTTTACTGTTTATTATGTTTTATATCAGTTCTAGGAAAAGGGGGTGATTTGAATTTTTAATATTTTATTAATTTTTTTTTATTTTTTTAAACTTTTTTTCCCCTTTTTTTTCACTAATTCTTAGACCATCTAGGGTACATTAACCCTAGATGGTCAGATCATTCCTATCATATACTGCAATACTTCTCTATTGCAATATATGGCATTTTTGCAGCTCATTCATTACAATGAGCCACTGGCTCATTGTAACGAATCTGCAGAAGCCATTAAGCCTCGGTTCAAACGAAGACCCGAGTCTACCATGGTAACCGATCGCCGCCCCCCGATGACGTTCGGGGGCGCGGCGATCGTAATAAAGATGGCGGCACCCGCGCGCCGCCGTCTTTTAAATGCCGCTGGCGACTTTGCGGTGGGGGTTTGCTGCAATATGCAACAACCCCCACCTTTGTATGAAGAGGTTCTCAGCCCAAAAAATTTTGTCTGGAGCTACAATTATAAAGTATTCAGTTCCGACTTACATACAAATTCAACTTAAGAACAAACCTGCAGAACCTATCATGTACGTAACCTGCGGACTGCTTGTATAACCCATGATTATGAAGATCAGATGATTTTGGAAAGAAAAAGCTGAGCCCCATTTAAAGTGAGTCTACCAGCAGTTTTGCTCATACCGTGTTAGGTAGAAGCTTTGTATGAAGTTTTCATATCTCCTAACCATCCCATACACAGCAGTACAGTCCCCAGTATTAAGATCGATTCGATATGGGGGACTATGTATTAGTTGCTGGGGA
The DNA here is from genome assembly GCF_040894005.1 of Engystomops pustulosus. Taxonomy (NCBI): domain Eukaryota; kingdom Metazoa; phylum Chordata; class Amphibia; order Anura; family Leptodactylidae; genus Engystomops; species Engystomops pustulosus. Next base: position 172,991,101 of record NC_092413.1, on the reverse strand, counting down.
GATATGTATTTATTGCTGGGGGGCTGTATATTAGTTTCTGGGGGACTGTGTACTAGTTGCTGGGGAGCTGTGTATTTGTTACTGGGGGGCTGTATATTAGTTGCTGGGGGGCTGTGTATTAGTTGCTGGGGGCTGTGTATTAGTTGCTTGAGGGCCTGTGTATTATTTGCTGGGAGGGCTGTATATTAGTTGCTGGGGGGCTGTGTATTAGTTGCTGGGGGCTGTATATTAGTTGCTGGGGGGGCTGTATATTAGTTTCTGGGGGGCTGTATATTAGTTGCTGGGGGGGCTGTATATTAGTTGCTGGGGGGGGCTGTATATTAGTTGCTGGGGGGCTGTATATTAGTTGCTGGGGGGCTGTATATTAGTTGCTGGGGGGCTGTGTATTAGTTTCTGGGGGGGCTGTATATCAGTTGCTGGGGGGGCTGTATATTAGTTTCTGGGGGGCTGTATATTAGTTGCTGGGGGGGCTGTATATTAGTTGCTGGGGGGGCTGTATATTAGTTGCTGGGGGGGCTGTATATTAGTTGCTGGGGGGGCTGTATATTAGTTGCTGGGGGGCTGTATATTATTTGCTGGGGGGCTGTGTATTAGCTGCTGGGGGGCTGTATATTAGTTGCTGGGGGGCTGTATATTAGTTGCTGGAGCTGTGTACTAGTTCCTGGGGGCTGTGTATTACTTGCTGGGGGGCTGTGTATTAGTTGCTTGGAGGCTGTGTATTTGTTGCTGGGGGATGTATATTAGTTTCTGGAGGAGCTGTATATTTGTTGCTGGGGGGGCTGTATATCAGTTGTTGGAGAGCTGTGTATTAGTTCCTGGGGGCTGTGTATTACTTGCTAGGGGGCTGTATATTAGTTGCTGGGGGCTTTGTATTAGTTGCTTGAAGGCTGTGTATTAGTTGCTGGGGGGCTGTATATTAGTTGCTGGGGGGCTGTGTGTTTGTAGCTGGGGGCTGTATATTAGTTACTGAAGGGCTGTATATTTATTAGTTGCTGGAGGGGCTGTATATTAGTTGCGTGGGGTACTGTATATTAGTTGTTTAAGGGCTGTATATTCATTAGCTGCTGGGGGGCTGTATATATATCAACCACTGGGGGCTGCATATGAGATACTGGGGGGCCTGCTACATTCTGTGGGGCCTTCACCAGATTAAGTTCCTTTACTTTAAAGACAGCACACCAAAGGAGACATTCAATAAGATGAAAGAAATTTATGGTGATGATTCCCCATCATATGATGAAGTCAAGATCTGGCATTAACAATTAAAATGTGGTCGGACTTAAGTGCAAACAGTTCCAATTCTAGGACAACCTCACTTTGCAATACTTGCAGCAGTCTTGATCATACAGTGTTAGGTAGAAGCCTCACTCTGCATATACATATTTGTATACTCACACATGCAAGTTCCAATCACACATTTATACACTCATACACACACATATAGAACAAACATTGAGCATATACACACACATACAGTATATGCCGACACCATAGATGGTATACACATACAGCATATACACATCAGAGATACAGCATATATACATCACATATATGTTATATACATATTATGCTGTACAATGTGTACATAATGGTGCACATCCGCCATTCTTTAGTTTGTCAGGTTGGGTGTCGGGCCCCCCTGACCCTGCGGGCCCCATAGCGACTGCTATGGCTGCTACCACAGTAGTTAGCTACCACTGTCTGCAACCAAATATTTTTTGCTGTATATTAATGAACTCAATCTCTGATATCCATGGTCTCTCATTCAATAGCTAAAATTGGATGTTGAAATATTTGGAGTGTATTTACTATTAATGATCCTGAATGAATCTGTACTATTTGTTTACACAGGGCCTTACATAGAATGATACATTCCACTGAGCTTACTGTCTAATTCATAGATACTGAGCCTCCAGATTTTGAGTGATTTGACATGGATTATAAGATTATAATATTTGGGTGTAACAGTACAGAAACACAGCCATTGTATTACTGTATTATGATTTCATTCTTCTGTTATTATCTATCATGTTCACACATATTTTTATGTTACAGAAGGCATAATTCAGGATGCATTGCACTGGCCAAACAACTAGGGCAGTACTGTGCACTTACAGCAGGGATTTGGATGTCTATAGTGTTCACTGACTTGTAAGAGTATTAACGATACAGGGATCTGTATAATTCCAAAAAGTAGTAATTATGTAACAACAATTGCTAATTAGTTATACATAATAAAGATCTAGGAATGTCATAGTGCAACTGGTATCACATCGCTTTCTCTTCTTTTACAAGGCAAACATCCATATTGCAAACAAAACTGCACCTATATAATGAGGTTAATAATGTATACAGTAAAATTCTGAATAAACTATATTTGGGAGGTGGTCATGGAAAAGCCAAAACACACAATAACATAATAGAAGCTACTATTGATATAGGATCAAGTCTCCTTATTCTTTATGTCTAATGAATTTAATTCTGGTCAGGTTAGAATTCCAATTTTGTATTGCAGTTTTTTTTCTTGCCTGTTTTGGTGTGGCTTTAGCATGTGCTGTATTCTGCACAGTATTTGAGATAACAGTCTGATTGTGGGGATCTGACTGCAGAGACCCCCACTGATCACAAGAATGGAGCCTCACTATTCTTAAAAACGGGGTTCCTGTACTCACTAACTCATCTAGTGGCATGTCACCAATACAGCTAGTAACAGATTCCCATAGAGCCTTAATAACTAAATGCTACCCGTCTTTCAGCTAAAAATTGCTTCCCTCACATGCCCATAAAATCAACTTTGTTCTCATACCTTTCATACAGCTTTGTGTCAAATGTTAGTGACCTCCTTGGCGGAGTCCATCGGCTACTCTGCATGTCCCATGTCTCTTCTCAACATTCAGAACTTCATGTCATGTGACCAGGGTGATGTCATCTAAGGTCCTTTGTGCCCCAACATTTGAAAATCTACCCCATGTATGTATCTGATCACATGAAACAGCAGCATGCCTCTATGGACTTCTAGTGCTTCCCATGCAAATTTTGCAAATATTAGGAGTAGAGATGGGCGAATTTGTAAAAATTCGCTTCGAACTGGTTTGCCGAATTTGCAAAGAAAATTTGTTTCGAATCGAATCACGGCATGTGAGGTAAATTACGTCACATGCCGGGTGCGGGTACATGGAGAGGGCTCACGGGCTGAGCCCTCTCCATAGCTGGTAAGTCTTTGCTGCGTATTGCAGCAAAGGCTTTCCGGTAACACTCGTGGTCGGTGCTAGCACCGATCGCGGGTGCTAACCCGCAGAACGCCACCAGCAAGTTTCTGGCGGCTTCAGAAAAATGGCGGCGCCCATGCGCATGGGCCGCGCCATCTTGCCAAGGATCGGCGCTCTCCGTGCCGGGGAGCGGTGATCCGTCGCCATGACATCCTCGGGTCTTCCGAAGAGACCGAGGCTGCCTAGGCTTAACCCCTTCATTACAATGTGCGATCAGCACATTGTAATGAATGAGGGAAATCCGCATATACTGCCATACTGTAGTATGGCAGTATATGATAGGATCGACCAGACAACCTAGGGTTAAAGTACCCTAGGGAGTCTGAAAAAAAGTCAAAATTAAAAATTAAAAAAATATATAATAAACCTAAAAATTCACCCCCCTTTCCCTAGAACTGATATAAAAATAAACAGTAAAAATCATAAACACATTAGGAATTGCCGCGTCCGAAAATGCCCGTTCTACAAAAATATAATATTAGTTTTTCACTGCGTTTAACCCCGTAACGGAAAATAGCGCCCAAAGTAAAAAATGGCACTTTTTTGCCATTTTGAAAAAAATAAAAAAAATTCAATGAAAAGTGATCAAAAGCTCGTACAGTCTTTAAAATGATATAAATTAAAACGTCATCAAAAGTCGCAAAAAATGACACCACCTACAGCTCCGTACACCAAAGTATGAAAACGTTATTAGTGTCAGAAGTTGGCAAAATGTAAAAAAAAAGATTTTGTACAGGAGGTTTTAATTTTTGTAAATCTATGAAAGCATTACAAAAACTATATGAATGTGGTATCCCTACCCCCATACAGTGAGGAACATTACCGCCATACAATGAGGAATACTACCGCCATACAATGAGGAATACTACCCTCATACAGTGAGGAACATTACCGCCATACAATGAGGAATACTACCGCCATACAGTGAGGAATACTGCCCCCATACAGTGAGGAACACTACCGCCATACAGTGAGGAACACTACCGCCATACAGTGAGGAATACTACCCCCATACAGTGAGGAACACTACTGCCATACAGTGAGGAACACTACTGCCATACAGTGAGGAACACAACCTCCATACAGTGAGGAACACTACCGCCATACAGTGAGGAATACTACCCCCATCCAGTGAGGAACAGTACCGCCATCCAGTGAGGAACAGTACCGCCATACATTGAGGAACACTACCTCCATACAGTGAGGAACACTACCCCCATACAGTGAGGAACGCTACCGCCATACAGTGAGGAACACTACCGCCATACAGTGAGGAACACTACCGCCATGCAGTGAGGAACACTACCGCCATACATTGAGGAACACTACCCCCATACAGTGAGGAATACTACCCCATACAGTGAGAAACACTACTGCCATACAGTGAGGAACACAACCTCCATACAGTGAGGAACACTACCGCCATACAGTGAGGAATACTACCTCCATACAGTGAGGAACACTACCGCCATACAGTGAGGAATACTACCCCCATACAGTGAGGAACACTACCGCCATCCAGTGAGGAACAGTACCGCCATACATTGAGGAACACTACCTCCATACAGTGAGGAACACTACCCCCATACAGTGAGGAACGCTACCGCCATACAGTGAGGAACACTACCGCCATACAGTGAGGAACACTACCGCCATGCAGTGAGGAACACTACCGCCATACATTGAGGAACACTACTCCCATACAGTGAGGAATACTACCCCCATACAGTGAGGAACGCTACCGCCATACAGTGAGAAACACTACCGCCATACAGTGAGGAACACTACTGCCATACAGTGAGGAACACTACCGCCATCCAGTGTGGAACAGTACCGCCATACATTGAGGAACACTACCTCCATACAGTGAGGAACACTACCCCCATACAGTGAGGAACGCTACCGCCATACAGTGAGGAACACTACCGCCATACAGTGAGGAACACTACCGCCATGCAGTGAGGAACACTACCGCCATACATTGAGGAACACTACCGCCATACAGTGAGGGACACTACCCCCATACAGTGAGGAATACTACCCCATACAGTGAGAAACACTACCGCCATACAGTGAGGAACACTACTGCCATACAGTGAGGAACACTACCGCCATCCAGTGTGGAACAGTACCGCCATACATTGAGGAACACTACCTCCATACAGTGAGGAACACTACCCCCATACAGTGAGGAACACTACCGCCATACTGTGAGGAACACTACCGCCATACAGTGAGGAATACTACCGCCATACAGTGAGGAACACTACCCCCATACAGTGAGGAACACTACCGCCATACTGTGAGGAACACTACCGCCATACATTGAGGAACACTACCTCCATACAGTGAGGAACACTACCCCCATACAGTGAGGAACACTACCGCCATACTGTGAGGAACACTACCGCCATGTTCCTTTCTTCTTCCCAGAGCTCTCTGGCCCATGTAACATGTTGAGCTCGCCATTTTGCTAATAAAGGGGGTAAAAATAAAAAATAAAAAATAAAAAATATATATATATATATATATTTTTTTTTTTAATTCGAAATTTATTCCAACCAATCACTGTAAACTTTGAATTCGTGACGAATCGAAGTTTTCCTGAAATTCTAAACGAACGTTAGAATCGATTCGCCCATCTCTAGTTAGGAGGTAAAGGACCATAGATGACATCACCCTGGTCACATGACATGAAGAAATAAATGACGTAACAGAGCTCTCTCTTTCCAGCAAGGTACTTTGTAACACATATTACACAGCATTTCCTACAGAGCTGTATATGTCTGTAGTTGAATATTGGCAGATGGACCCTAAGTACTGGTAGCAGTGAGACCTGTCAATCAGGGCTAGGGAGGTAGAGCAGTGCAAAGAATACTGCGTATGACGGACTTTTCCCCAGTCGCCTCGTGTGACGTAACGCGTGGGGTGAATTCTCACCCCTCTTGGCTTAGTTAGGTGTTCATTACCCCTCGCGCATTCCTTTGTCTGTTTATTGACTGAAACACCTTGCGAACCTTTTCTGACAGGTTGTATAGAGAGGGTTTTCAGGCTATACCTATCTATCCTATTGACTTGTGATGTATCTCATCATCTGTTTACATTATTGTTGACAAAAATTGTTTACATAAACACCGCTTGAATTTGTTACAGCCAGAGGGGTTTGTGATGACGATTGTATTGTTTTCACCTCACTGAGTCTTTGCAGTGTATACCAGTGCACTTTTTAAGTGTTTTTAATTTTTTTCTGTCTCTTGTTCTTTGTATGTATTCTAATAAAGATTGTTAACAATTCTTGGTTCTTGCTACATTATTTATTCATGTGTCGAAGGACCAATAGAGGTATTTACTGTTGTGCAAGACTCTGTTTTTTGTTTATGCCGGGCTATATTATTTTCAATGGACCCACCTCCTGTGAGTTGCCTATAAGTTTACAAACTGATTGTTTAACATTGCAGATACGTGTTTTTTTCATAGAAGGTTTTTTAGAACTTTTCTTATTTCTTAGTACTTTAAATGATGCCACAAATGCTGCAATACCAGGGCTTGTAAACTGCCGCCCTATTGCCCCAGTGTCCAGGAGAAGCTACTTGAAAGCCATACTGTTTCGTGCTAGTTCTGTTCACTTTTCACTAGAGTTTCAAAGTTCAAAAGAGTAAGCAGCGGCAATGTTTTTCATATTTAATCTGGTTATCTGTTAATTAACCGATCTCATATTTCTACTCAATGCCAATTAAGCCTGATTGTTGCTGGAAAACAAGTTCAGTTCTTCATAGAAACCAAGTCTTTTAACTCTTTATGGTACAGGAATTAATATCTGCTTTTCTGTATAAAGTAGGCGCCAAGAAAGAAATGAAGTAACCTTGTTTCATGCTATGATTTAAGCTCCATTCCAATATGGTACAGGGGCATATAAGAGACAGTGCTTCCCCTGAAATAGGTATATATCCAGTTAGACACTTCTGATAAATCTCCCCGATCATGTTTAAGGTAAAACTGTTCTACTTACCCATGGAAACCAATCAGAGCTCAGCTTGCATTTTATAAACAGCTTTGGGAAAATGAAAGCTGCGTTTTGATTGGTTCCCATGGGCAACTAGAACAATTCTGCTCTCTGACACTTATGATTAATCTCCCCATCAAGTTCATATATTGATATCAATGAAGTCACACTCAATGAAGTCACAAATACAATTAACATAATTAAATAAAGTGATAAAAATGTAGTCACTAGAGATGAGCGAGTATACTCGTCCGAGCTTGATACTCGTTCGAGTATTAGCGTACTCGATACGGCTCGTTGCTCGGATGAGTATTTCACCTGCTCGAGATAGAGCTTTCTAAGGATCATTTAAGTGAAGAACACAGTGAAGAACACAGTGAACACAGTAAAGAACACCTTGCAGATGTTTCCATACATCTGCTAGCTTATCAGAAGACATTAGTGCAGAAAGGGGTTCTTCACAATAGTATGTGAAGAACAATATATGTGAAGAATCTTCACTGAAGAACACATTGCAGATGTTTCCGTACATCTGCTAACTTATCAGAAGACATGAGTACAGAAAGGTGTTCTTCACAATAGTATGTGAAGAGCAATATGTGTGAAGAACACATTGAAGATGTTTAACACGGGTCATTCTCCTTTTTGAAGTTCCACGAATATTCCATTGAATAAAAAAAACAAAGAAACAGAACTGACTTCCTTATTCGAAACGAGCACTCGAGCATCGGGAAAAGTTCGACTCCAGTAACAACCACTCGAGCATTTTAGTCTATATATCTCTAGTAGTCACATAATAACGGAATGTTATTAGAGAATCTCACAATATGAAACATATTATAACTCTATACAAACCTTTAATATAAACTATAAACTATTTATGTTTTTCCATTTTGTTTTAGATATTGAAGTGTAATTGCTTTCTAGGAGCCAGACATTTTTATATTTATTTTGCCTCATGTCAACCAGGGTTTTCTATCAAGCCAAACAATCTATATGGTGGTGCTACCAAGTTACAATTTAGAGGTATTATCTGATCATAATATAGTACATATACAGGCAGTCCCTGGGTTACGTACAAGATAGGGTCCGGAGATTTGTTCTTAAGTTGAATTTGTATGTAAATTGAAACTGTATATTTTATAATTGAAGTTCTAGACAAATTTTTTTCTTTTGTCCCAGTGACAATTGGAGTTTCAAAATTTTTGCTGTAATTGGAGCAAGGATTATCAATAAAGCTTCACTGCAGACACCTTACAGCTGATTATTGCATTCTGGGACTATAGTAAAGCATCCAGAGAGCTTCACCAGAGGTCACAGTGGGCTGAGGGGTCCGTCTGTAACTATGGGTTGTCTGTAAGTCGGGTGTCCTTAACTAGGGGACCGCCTGTATTCAGCCATGGTAAAGTGCCAATATCTATTTGTTGATTCATACATACAGTACAAATTAGATAAATCTTCTAAAATTGCGGCTAGCTACTGTTGTCATTAATCATAGTAAATTGTAAAAATAATGAAATAACATATTAGTTTCTTATGAAAAAATAGGTCTTTTTTTTACAAGACTAGAGGGGATTATATTCCAAATCCCAGTTCAATTGGAGCAACAATAAGTTAAATCTTCAATAATTTGCTCATCTCTACTACTACAGATAGGACGCATGGGGGGGGGGGGTGTTGATGTCACTATCCATATAAGAAACCACTCCTAAAATCCACAGCAATCAATTACCGGCTGCTGTCGCTGTTCACTCCATTCCTCGCATTCATATTGGGAGGATGAGTCACTATAGTGGGATATGTCTGTGCCATACATTGTAAGGACACATTGGGAATCTGCCTGATGTGCCCTTACAGCGTAGGGTAAAAAACATGATGTCAACCCAGCCTAATATCCAATCACTGAATGGCAGCGTTATCTACAGCATCACATCATATAGTGGATATCCTTTTGTTAATAATAATAATGCTTAATTATAAAGCGTCATCATATTCCATAGCACTTTACAAATCATAGGAGACATATACAAATAAAATAATACATTACCAAGTATAATCATAGTCATATAGAACAATAGGAGTGAGGACAGTCTATGAGGATAAGATGATGACACAAGGAGGTATAAGAGCTTGTATAATGGCCCAGCCATTCTTTATAAGGGAACAGTATAAAATAATTTAGTAAATATAAATTCTGCTGCTTGAACCAGCCGCCATCTTATATACAGAGTCCAAGGTAATTGTGACTACAGAGAAGCCTGGAGCTTGGTATCTATCTGGTGGTTGCCGGATAACAGACAGGAGGAGGACACAGGATAGGTTTGTAAAGAGAGTTGACATTTCATGCTAACACTGACCAAACATCTCGATGGCTCAGAAATGAGGTAAAGTATATTCATTGTAGATATGCCACAATTGCTCACTATAGGTTATGTAACAGACCTTAGTTTAGCTCTATAATGACCCCTGTTTACATCATAGAATAATTAATTACCAATATTGATCAGCCGGATCATGGGGGCAATACTGCTCTGTATACAGCTGGTTCCCTACTTAAGAACACCTGACTTACAGACGACCCCTAGTTACAAACGGAGCTCTGGATGTTGGTAATTTACTGTACTTGAGCCCCAGGCTACAATGATCATCTGTAACTGTAAAGGTGTCTGCAATTAAACTTTATTGTTAATCCTGGTTCTGATGACAATCCAACATTTTTAAAATCCAATTGTCACAGAGACCAAAAAAATTTGGCTGGGGTTACAATTATAAAGTATACGGTTCCGACTTACATGCAATTTCAACTTAAGAACAAAGCTACAGAACTTATCTTGTATGTAACCTGGGGACTGTCTGTATATTATAAATAATAAGTGGACATACAAGAGTTAAAAGCATGCAAAAGTAGAGGAGAAACAGGATGCATTTTGTCTAGAAGTTATAATATCGCCTATTTGAGATGATTTTTATGCACTGATATGTGGCAAAAAAATTAGAAGATAAAAAGAATTTCTCTATCTTTTTCCTAATATTATTTCTTGCACGTGTCTCCAGTTCACAACAGCATATACAGTGGACTTGCTGTTGCACTTAGGAAAATGTACTGTCAAGATGGCACTGCTGTAGGTGGCTGCCTGTGCATTGGTTCTGGCTCCCCTCTGCCCTGTGGCACCAACTTGGTACTCACCCTATCACCCCCCTTTAGCACCCAGCCAATCATTGGCAGCAGGGGCTCCATGTCGCAAGACTTGGCACCACAGAGCACCAGAACTGTAACTTGGCAGCCAAGAGCACTAGAAACAGCTTCATCAGTGCACCTGAAATGTAAGTAATCACAACCAGTGCCTTACCGCATGTCAGAAGGAATGTGTTACCAAGGTTAGAGTGGTATACGTGTACCATAGTACACATATTCTTAACCCCTTAAGGATGGAGGGTTTTTCGGCTCATTTCTCGCTCTCCAACTTCAAAAATCCATAACTTTTTCATTTTTCCGTGTACAGACCTGTGTGAGGGCTTATTTTGTGCATAACAAATTTCAAAATTCCAAATGTGGAAAAATTGAAAAAAAACTGCACGTGCGTCGCGTTCTTGTGGGCTCAGTTTTTACGACTTTCACTCTTCGCTCCAAATAACATGCCTACTTTATTCTTTGGTTCGGTGCGATCGCGGTCATACCAAATTTATATAGGTTTTATTGTGTTTTAATACATTTTCAAAAATTAAACGAATGTGTACAAAAAAGAAAAAAAATTTTTGCCATCTTCTGACGCTAATAACTTTTTCATACTTTGGCGCACGGAGATGTGTGAGGGGTCATTTTTTTGCGAAATGAGGCGATGTTTTCATTGCTACCATTTTGAGGTCTATGCAACATTTTGATCATTTTTTATTCCATTTTTTATGTGATGTAAAAAGGTGTAAAAGTCGCATTTCGGACATTTGGGCGCCGTATCCCGTCTCGAAGGTCACCGCCGGCCGTAACCGTTTTTATATTTTGATAGATCGGGCATTTTGGGACGCGGCGATACCTAATATGTTTGTGATTTTTACTGTTTATTATGTTTTATATCCGTTCTAGGGAAAGGGGGGTGATTTGAACTTTTAATATTTTATTAATTTTTTTTATTTTTTAAACTTTTTTTTTCTTTTTTTTTTCACTATCTTTTAGACCATCTAGGGTACATTAACCCTAGATGGTCAGATCGCTGCTACTATATACTGCAATACTTCTGTATTGCAATATATGGCATTCTTGCAGCACATTCATTACAATGAGCCACTGGCTCATTGTAACGAATCTGCAGCTGCCAGATAGCCTCGTGTCAAAAGAAGACACGAGGCTACCATGGCAACCGATCGCCGCCCCCCGATGACGTTCGGGGGCGTGGCGATCGAAAAAAAGATGGCGACGCCCGCGCGCCACCGTCTTTTAAATGCCGCCGGCGACTTTGCCGGCGGCAACGGGGGGGTTAATAGCCGCGATCGGTGCTAGCACCGACCGCGGTTATTAGCGGTGGGGGTTTTATGCATTATGCAAAAACCCCCACCTTTATATGAAGAGGACTCAGCCCGTGAGCCCTCTTCATACACCCCTTATACCTCTGTGCCGTAGAGCTACGGCGCAGAGCGCTAAGGGGTTAAAAATAAATTCTAAAATAAAATCTGTATCCCAAATGTATGCATTCCAATTATAGATTAATGTTTCTATTTAGCTTATTGTGTATTGCTCCTACAAAATAGCATAAAGACTTTGTTCTAGACTTGAAGAAAGAAGTCTTTTATTTTGCGTACTTATATATACAACTAATTATATTAAAAACCCTTCTGATTTTATCTATTTTTGCTGCAATATGAAAGGGAGACAAAACAATGGGAGTCTTTTTGTTTCAAAGTTATTTCAAGGTTACTTAAGGTAGACAACTGTAACTGTCTGCTGTAACTATGTGAGTTTTTAGATGTTTTTAAGGTTGGAAGGTAGGTAGGAACTGATGGGTGCTAAATGTGCCTAAAAACAGAACAATACAAATTTTTGCAGCTTTGTTCTGTTCTTCTTTGAATGGTGATATATTTGGAACAACTTTACATATCATAACAATTGTTACTTATTTTTTTTCATGACATGTGTTAATTTAACTTTATAGGATAGTTTCATTAATAACATATTGGCAGTGTTCAGGACCAGTGGACTCTCTGGACCACCGCGGGAGATGGTACTAGCCGACACCTGGGACCGGAATCTAAGTGGTCTTCACCAGATGAGGCGGGATGCCACCAGGTCGAGGTACCTTAGGAGATGACAGTCTCGTAGTACAGTTCAGGCACAGGGTCAGGGCAGGGGGCAGAGAAGCAAGGCCAAAGTCCAAATTTGGAGTCAGCAACAGGAGGTCAAGGCAGATGGGAACAGGAACACGGGAGCACACAGGAGCCCGGGAACAGGAACACAGGAATATCGCAGGGAGACTTTCACAATGGCATGAAGATCAAAGATCCGGCAGGGAATGATGGGAGTCACCGGTCTTTATGGAAACCCGGAAGTGGCCAGCGCCAATTACCAGTGCGCTGGCCCTTTAAATCTTCGAGTTCCGTCGCGCACACGCCCTAGGGAGTGGGGAAGCGTGCTCGACCTAGACAGGGTTGGAGCTGGATCGCGGAGAGGTAAGTTCGGGCCCGGGGAGTCGCGCCACAGAGAGGGGCACAGGTGTGCCCACAATCCGAGACATGGATCGCGGGGGCACCTATGACACATATTTTTATAATTTGTTTATACAAGTAGAGACAAAAAAACTTTTTTTCCCATTACAGTTTTTTAGTAAGCAGTAAAATGAATAAACCTTAAAAAAAAAATAAGTAAAAAATATGTATGATGTCAATCCGCCAACTTTCTCAAGGCTCAGCTATAGATGCAGAGGTTGCATGTACTTCTGAAAATGTAGGTTATGTCTCTAATGAACAGGAGATATCCACGGTTTAATTCATAGTTGGGAGTAGGAGCTGTATATAAAAATCCCATTTCTCATGGCAACTTTAACAGTAAATATATCTGTGGTACCTAGAAACACATTGCAATATTAAAAGGGAGAATTTTCCATTTTAAAATGACACTAGTACTGTTTTTCTAGGGACCATAGTTCAGAAGATATAACCATTAAATTGTGCCTCTGTCATGATATCTATACACTTGCTATCTGTACACACCATGTGCAATATTGCAGTCATTGAAAGGTTAATGTGTCTATACAATGATAATACAATTACGGTATTTATAGAGTGCCAACATATTATGCAGCTGAGATTTTATCTACCAACAAAATCCAGTTTTTACTGTATTATTTCAGCATTGGCATGGGCCCTGGGCTGTAAGAATAGTTTGGAAACTACTAGTCCCATGATCCTTTAGTTCTCAGTAACAGCTCCTCCCTCTTATGCTCTGCTCCCAGTGATGATCTAACAGACTGTGCTGCTCTGTTACCATAGTAATGATGTGTAACTGCACATTACCTCACTGAGATGGGTCTCACCACAACACTGCCCATACTGGATGCACTGCAACCAATCGACTGCAGCCAAATAGTGGTGATCACATGACCTGCCCAGTCAGGTGCAGGACATGTGATGTGGACATGTGACCATCTTCTGTCCTGTGTCTGCTGCATGCCAAGAAAAACAACGGACTGATTAAAGGGTCAGTAACATTTTAATTCATTATTACAGTGTATCTCAACAGCATTTTTCTGCTAAAGGGAGCAAAATTTTAAATAACAACTAATTAATAGATTATATTTTAAGGACCTATTTGTATTTAAATTATGTTTATTCCTGGAATACCCCTTTAATTTATGGCAAGGCCTGTTCCAGCCTGTTTTATGAAATGCATTATAAGTAAGCCCATATATGTCCAGAAAGATTAAATTTCATGTAAAGAAAGAAAAAAGTAGATAATCCAGGATTGAACCCACGAGAAACTCTGAAGTTTACACTCAACTAGCAGTCAGAGTTCAAGGAAGAAACTCCTACAGTCAATATACAGATCCATACCCCACCATCAATATACAGCCTCTTACCACACATTCAATAAAAAACACCCCACCACCCCCACAGTCGATATACAGCATCCTACCCCCACAGTCAATATACAACACCCCTCAGTCCATATACTTGCCCCACATCGCCCCCCACAGTCCATATACAGGCCCCCCCATTACCCCCAACAGTGCATATACAGGCCCCCCATTACCCCAACAGTGCATATACAGGCACCCCATTACCCCCACAGTTGATATACAGGTCCCCCATTACCCCCCACAGTCATTATACAGGCTCCCCATCACCCCCACAGTCATTATACAGGCTCCCCATCACCCCACAGTCATTATACAGGTTCCCCATCACCCCCACAGTCATTATACAGGTTCCCCATAACCCCCACAGTCAATATACAGCCACCCACCCCCAGTCAATAAAGAGACTCCCATCACCCCCAACTGTCAATATACAGCCCCTACTCCCCCAGTCTTTCATAATCAATTAACAGCCACATTCACAATTTATATATAGCCCCGAAATTAATAAAATAATTATATTTAAACTCACCTTCCTGTTGCCACACTGATCCCGCCTCTCTTCTGCTGGGTCGAGGCTCTATGGAGGGATGTGTGAGGTGACATCATCAAATATCTTTTCTCTTTCTAGTTTTCCTGCCAGTCGAGTTCCATTTCTGTCTTGTTTTTTTAGTGTAATTTGTCATAGGTGGATTTTCCATGTGTTAAATTGACTGTTAGTGTCTTAGTGCCTGTTAGTCTAACATTGCTGCCTGATGTGGAGGATGCGATTCTTTATTACATTTTTAAAATTTTTGCACAAAAAAAGTCTCAAAGTTGTCATGCTTCTTCCTGCCATATTCGCCACCTGAGACCAGGCAACATTTATGCAACTTTTTAAAAAGTCACACATGGTCAATGCAACTAACTAAATACATCACATCCATGAAAAAACAGTGCACCATAAGTTGTGGAGCAAATATGGAAAAGTCACTGAAAAATGCACAGAAATATCGCTGTGCTATAATTTGTGACTTTTTTGCTTTAACATTTAAAGGAAATTAATGATAAATCTCCACTTTGTTTTCTGAAGTAAGCAGCAAAATTTTGTTGTCAATTTTATGATTAGTAAAACGGACCAATTTAGCATGAGATATGAAGGAAATCACACAGAGCAGACAGGATAGAGCCCACAGGGGACCTTTCTATTAAGTCACATCAGGCGCAGAATATGTACTTACATCAAACATAACTTGGCTCCAAAACAATAAGCAATACAAATGCATTGTTCAAAATGAATGTTCTGTTCACAGCAGTAATATAAACAGTAACACAAAATAACACTTTGTTCAGGGGATTGTGTGAAACGTTTTACAGGATTAAGGCATCTATAGTCTTAAAGTGAAATATGGGGAAGTGATATTTCAAGATGTTGGGACCTGTATTTATTTGATATCTTTGTGCCAAATGTACCAAAACCTTCACAGGGATATATTCTTCTACAGTGAATTAAAGAGCATCTTTCACCATTGTTAAAAGTATAATTACCGTAATGTGATATAAGGACATGGGAAGATTCTGTTAAATGGAATCATTCACTATTTTACAGCTAAGTAATGGGGCTTAGAAAAGCTGGAGCTTTGCTTCAACCAATCACAATTATATTTGCAGAACAAACAACGAGCCAATCGCCTATCAACATATAGCAGAAACCGCTAACTTGTGTATTTTAAAAGGATGGGACCCCATACGTGTATATCAGGAGATATTTTGATGTCACACAAGGCAAATATATTTTTGACATCATGCTGACATAAATTTTGTAAAAACACAGCAAAGACCATTTTTATACTGGTCATATCCCATTCCTAAAAGACACTTTCCATATGGATTGTCCTTGAAACAAATAGTGGGACAGCAGCGACTGTCTTCTTCTTCAGCCTCTTCTTAAGAAAGGGCATAATGCCGTGGGGAAAGGAATTCGCCTTTCCCCACTAATATAGAGCAGGTGGAACCACTTGACCACTTACCACTCTCCTAGTTCAGCTTTGGAAAACTTTTGTTCCATAACAATTTTGAAGAAAAAAAGAATTTATTTTGGGCTGCATGGTGGCTCAGTGGTCAGCACTACAATCTTGTAGCTCTAGGGTCCTGGGTTCAAGTCCCATCCATGTCAACATCTGCAAAGAGGTTGAATGTTCTCTCCGTGTTTGCGTGGATTGTGAGCCCCATGGGGACAGGGACTGATTTGGCAAGCTCTGTGCAGCGCTGCAGAATTATTATTCATTATTATTATAAGGATATTGTGAACAGAACAATATAATCATCAGAATTAAGGTTTAATCGATCACATGTTCAGACTGTGATCTTAAATGAAATCTACCGTCAATATCAATCATGGTAAACAATGGACACTTACTCATAGATCCAGGCACTGTGACTGTGGTACTCTTCAAGATGTTGAGCAGGGAGTGCTCATTGTACAAGTGCTCAGGGAGCAGGGGAGAGGGTGAGACAGTGTAACAGACTGTAAATTCACATTACAGAGGGGTTAGGGTAGCTCCTCTGGCTCATTAGCATAATGGTAAAAATTGATATATGAAGGAAGATGGATAACAAAATATTACCACAGTCACGTTGCCTGTATCTATGGCTAAGTGTCCCTGGTTTTTCATGCTTGATTTTGATGGTAGATCTTCTTTAACTTTTAATATCTTAGCTGAATGAAAACATTATTGTATTCTAGAACATAGTCTTATGTTAACAGTATGGCGCATTAGTGTCCATCAGGAAGATCAGAGTAGCGCGGCTCTAATTGCTCTGTCATCCTCAGAGCCCTTTAGTGTAAAGTAAGAGTGTGAAATGACACTTAGGTGTTGGATGACTTAGAACAGTTAGATCGCTTTCAGCTTTAAAAGTGACCTTCACAGTGACATTCACTAAATACATCCGAGAAGTAGAAAGAACTATGACTGGAAGAGGTATGACTGGATATTTTTGCATGGTAATATCATTGTAAATAACATAAGTAATAAACAAAGTGTAATGTACAATGAAATTATACAAATACTGCACATAATTACATTATTTTAATAGATAGAGAGAGAAAACAAAATGAGAAAAAGATATAACTCCCAAAAATAATAATTGTTTTGCCTCAGTTGAAAAACTATATGTAATATATGTATATTTATGTCCACTAAAGAAATCTTCAATGTTGCTTTTACTTTTCTGGGGATTTATGCGCTTTGTGCAGACACAATAGAGGGGATTTTAAAACAATTCTCTTAGGGTCTTATACCGCACCAAATGGATCGGTCTAATGGAGTGTCAAATACTTAATGATCATTTAAGAACTTGTTACTTTACATCTTT
The DNA here is from genome assembly GCF_040894005.1 of Engystomops pustulosus. Taxonomy (NCBI): domain Eukaryota; kingdom Metazoa; phylum Chordata; class Amphibia; order Anura; family Leptodactylidae; genus Engystomops; species Engystomops pustulosus. Next base: position 172,973,414 of record NC_092413.1, on the reverse strand, counting down.
GACATATATTATTATATAGCTCATATTGACACATATTAGGTACATGAATTGTCCCACATTAGGCAATGCCAATTTTTCAGGTCATCAAAGATGAGAAATGTAGAGCAAGAATTGTGCAGCACTTTGCTTGTAAATGTCTTCTATGAAATTCTCCAATTCCGAAAATCTGCAGAATTTCAGTACAGTGTGTACATCATTTGAACCGGTTCAGGATCAGGGTAATTTGCCACTTCAAGACACAATTTTCAATTTTTTGTGCATGTTCTTTTAAGGCTTTAACTTTTTCACTTTTTTGGGGTGAGCAACAATATTTTCAAGTGTGCCATAAATGTGTTATGGCATAGGCTTTTAGGGACCTGTACAGCCCACCATAAATATACAATGGGCTGTCCAGAATCAATTAAAGCTCATTCCTGACATTAAGAATAACATAGTATTGAGGTCATGGCACCATTGCAGCCAAGAGATCCATAGTGTTAGCAGCCACAATGATAGAATGGATGCGAAAAAAGGAGGCAAGTATAAGTTTAACATCTGTACCAGTATTTACGTCTGCCTGCAGTATGCAGCTTAGGAAACATTTTATTTCTCTCTGTGTGTTCTGTTGACTTTTCATAGTGTGAACGGTGCTTTATGTTGCTGGCTATATTGACACTAATAGCATCACACCCTATTACTCTGCAGCTCAGCTCGTGTCCAGCAACAGTTAACCTGCTGTCATGGACAGACCTCTGCTCCAGTCAGCTGTGGCTGAAACTCTCTGGCCACCTATATAGTTCTTGTTCACACCTGGTTGGCTGCTGGTGATATTTTTTTGGTTAGCTTCATCTTGTATGCTTTTGAGATTCTTCTTTGGCTTCTTGGCTTTCATATATTGACTATCACTTTGTATTCTGATGTTGTGCCGTATTTGCTCACTCCACTGTGACCTGGACCTCTGACTTTGCCCTATTATGTTTTCCATTTGTTTGTCTTGTTTTATGTCTGCATAGTGACCTAGGGAGGGATTGTCTTCCTGGTTGTAATGTATCACTTAGGATATGCAGAGGCAAGAAGTCAGGAGAAAGTTTGGGGGGCTCAGTTTAGGGCTCATTGTCCTGAGTCCCAGCCCTCATTACAATAAGTTCATTTTTTATTTCACAGTGGCTCCTGACTATAACTTTCTTGATTCCAGACAACCCATTTAACATTCTCCAATCCTTTATAGGGTAAGGAATATCCCATGTAAGGTACATACCAGCTAACAGTGACTAATATGTAAGTACCCACAATGGATAGAAACTGCCTAAGTGTTGCTGAGAAGAAAAGGCAATGACCAAGAGTTGAAAACATTGGTTCACTCAGGTGATGTGAAATGGCTAGAGCCTCAAAGCTCCCCTGGTAAACAAGATCCACCTTTAGTAGTTACGCTTATACATTACTGTGCTACTAAGGAAGTGCATGTCAGGGCAAGCAAACAGGAGCTCAGCACCTAAGACAGCACAACCTAAAGACAGATTAGTGACAAGAGTCTTGTCATATTTCTGGAATGTCCTTATATTATACTGTTTACCTTGTAATTTCACAACATCTGAAGACCAGAAATGAAAGGAGTAGTTGAGAAATATAAACATTGAATGTTAATTTTACGAATTAAATTTATATTAATGGTTCCCTATCTATGATCACAGATAAGGTATGACTGCTCCCTCCGCACCCCTATAGAGACACTACTGTATGTAAATGATAAACCAGATGCAAGGGAAACAAAAGAAAATCATGAAAATAATAAAGAAAGTTGTCAGGCTTTATGCATTATGTCAGCTTAAAAAGATGCCAAAATCTATGTAACCCCAGATCTTCAAGGAAAGAAAACATAGCAAATGCAATTATAGTAATACAACATCTGGAAAACATATTCTGACTCATGACATAGCAGAATCCGAGCCTGATGACTTAATAGAAACTCTCTCAGAACCATTCAGTTGTTTCACATTTCATGCATAGAATTTCTTGCCACGAAACGGGAGTCAATGGTTACAGGACAGCGTTTTTGTGTAAGCAGAGATGATTTTGCTTCAGAAATTGCTCTTTTGACTTAGGTTTGATAAATAAGTTTTGTATGTGCTGAAACTTAAAGGGCTTTACCAGCACGGTTATGCACTGCTCATAGACAGAGCATGAAAATACTCCCAAGAGCCAATAAATGCCTAAAAATCTGCTGAAATTCTTATCTAGGATGTTGGATTTATTTAGCAATCGATCATCTGTTCCCAACCAACTGACTGCTTGATAAAATATTTGTTGTATATGTTACAATGTATGTGACATGTTTTTCTGCAGAGCTGAGAAGTGAAACTTATTTTATCCATTGTGGCCAAACAAAGAGTCCAGACTGTTACATTTAGTTAACTGATACATTGTACATTATAGAAAATTAGCATATATTAAGCTTACGAATGATACAATTGCACCCATTTTTGTCTGTGGCTATGAAAGAACCACCTCTCCTTAGGACAAAGAGGATGGCCCCTTGTTTTAGCCACATTGAAATTAGGTCTTCCCTTATCTGTCTTTTTAAACTGAATAATCCCAAATTTAGTAATCTGCCTTGTATTGTAGTCTACCCATTCCCTAAAGAGGTTAAGAACCACAAACAAGAATGTTCATCCTAAATAGCAGGTACTTGACACATTAGGACGAGCATTTCAGCAATATTAGCAGTGGGAGACTAGCTGTGATACACAGCCTGATCCCTGCTGCATCACCCCCCATCCTCCCGCAGCATAATCGTGAGTTGCCAGGGGATTCTCAGTGCAGCCAGATGACTGAACAAGACCATTGTGACTGCTTTGTATGGGTGTGTACTAGGCCTGGCCTAGTACAAAAGAGGTACAAGGTGCAATACATTGCAGTGCAGAGGTACTTCAATGCATTGTATAAAGGATCAACCTAAGTGTAAGTCCTCTAGTGAGACATTAAAATAAAGTTAAAATAGAGTTTGCCACAAATTGGGTAATCCTTTATGAATTTGGTTTAGCAGATATTATAAATGCTATTTATAAATTCCCATTTTAGTGTTCCTATCACCAAAAGAAATTTATAAAAGAAAGATTAAAAATGTGCCCAAAATAGAACGCAAAACTTTATTATATCCTGAAATAAAAAAAATCCTTATTATGCATTTTAAAAAATTATAGATTTTAGTATATGGCAACATATAAACATATATGTTTTCTTCAAAAAGATATACCGTAGTTATTTGTTGAAGTAGTAAAACATAAGAAAACCTGTACATGTTTGTCTCCTTCATCACACTAACCTGCATGAATGTTTTAATAAAGTACTGCAATAGCTGTTTTATTCTGTTCCCAGGAAGAGGTTAACAAAAAACCCCATTATTTTTTCTACTGCAATTTGATCAAATAATTCACTGTTTAAAATAGTTGCACCTTTTGTTAAAGCCTGCGCGTTTCGGAAAATTAATTCCTTACTCATGGCTAGCCATGAGTAAGGAATTAATTTTCCAAAAGGCGTAGGCGATTTCTCCTTTTTGCCTTTACTTGTCCCATGTGAATTCCTGATTGTTGGATGACCAGCAGGTCTCTTTTTAAACTGCTGAAATAAATGTTGAATATCTTTTATCCTCATCCTGGATTCCGTTGTTTGAAGATGAACTTATTGGTTTTGACTTGTATACTTGGAGCAAAGGCTGTCCGTGCTCACAGATCCACAGAGGAATTACAAGACACAGCATTCATAGGTGAGCTGACAATGAACTAGGTTTCTTTTTGGTACCTAGTCGACCCCTAGTTAAAAATGAACCTCTGGATGTTGGTAACTCACTATACTTTAGCCTTAGGCTACAATAAACAGCTTTAACAGTTATCAAAGGTGTCTGCAATTAAGCTTTATCGTTAATCCTGGTTCTTAGGACAACCCAACTTTTTTAAAATCGAATTGTCACGGAGGCCAAAATCAATTTTCACTGGGGTTACGTTAATAAAATATTAACAAATTCAACTTAAGAACAAATGTCACGGGTGGTCCCGCGACCCATATCTGTTTGGGAGCAGACTCGCCTTTCGTTGAAGCAGGCTTCCGCCCGTACCAAGCTCCAAGCTGATAAGAAACGCAGGCCACCTCCTGTTTTTTCTCCTGGAGACAAGGTCTGGTTGTCAGCTAGATACATATGGTTAAAGATTCGTGGATGCAAGCTTGGTCCACGGTTCTTAGGTCCTTTCGAGGTTATATCTCGCATAAATCCGGTGTCTTACAAGCTGCGCCTTCCTTCCACCATGCGCATCCCGAACTCCTTCCATGTCTCTCTACTCAAGCCTGTTATTCTGAACCGCTTCTCCCAGCAAGTACCTCCTCCTGCTCCGGTGGCTGATATTTATGAGGTAAAGGAGATCCTCGACATGAAGACAGTAAAGGGTAAGCAGTTCTTCTTGGTTGACTGGAAGGGGTTCGGGCCTGAGGAGAGATTTTGGGAGCCTGAAGACAACATCCTGGACCATGATCTACTACAGAGATTTTTACAACCCAAGAAGAGAGGGAGGCCGAAGGGGGGGGGGTACTGTCACAGGTGGTCCCGCGACCCATATCACGGGTTCCGGGCTCACCTGTGCTCCCCGGGGCTCGCAGGCGCGGTGCCGGCGACTCACCTCTCCCCGCTCCGGAATCGCTGCCAGGTTCCGGCCACGGGCGTCCCCGCCTCCTAGGGTGTGCGCGCGGCATCTTCAGGAAATTTAAAGGGCCAGTGCACCGCTAATTGGTGCACTGGATGATCACTTCCCCTTTAAAAACCCTACACCTTTCTTACACTCTTGCCGGATCTTTGTGCCTCACAGCCTTAGAGAAAGCTCTGTTGCAATTCTCCTGCGTTCCAGTGTCTCCTGCGTTCCAGTGTCTCCTGCGTTCCAGTGTCTCCTGCATTCCTGACTCCCTCCGTGTTCCTGTGTTACCTGAGCTCCTCCGTGTTCCCGTGTACCAGTGTTCCTCCATGCTGCTGTCCTGTGTGCTGTGTTCCTGTACCCTTCTGCTTGGACCTCCTGTTGCTGACCCCGGACCAGACTCTGACGTTGCATCCCTGCCGCCTGCCCTGACATTGTGCCTGGACTGCAGTCTCTGTACTTCTACCTTGGCCACCACTGCAGACGAGTCACGCCTGAGGAACTACCTGGTGGTACCTCGCCGCAGCTTGTCTAACCCGCTTTGCGGCGGGCTCTGGTGAAAACCGGGTACCACTTAGACTCCGGTCCCAGGTAGTGGCTTACGTCACCGTCTGCAGTGGTCCAGAGGATCCACACCTACAAGCCTGACAACAAATCTAAAGAACCTATCCTGTACATAACCTGGGTACTGCCTGTATATAAATGAATAAACAAATAGGATCGTAAACATGTTGTGTATCCATGCATCCCATAATTCTGGTATAAAAATTATTATCCTATACAGTGAACACCAAAAACACACCAAAATTGCATTTAATTTCTATTGTCAATTTCAGCATTTTATCCAGGTATATAATCGAGTATAAGCCGAGTTTTTCAGCACAAAAATTGTGCTGAAAAAGCGCAACTCGGCTTATACACGAGTCACTGGGGATAGAGGCAGCAGGAAAGTGTTTTGCTGCTCACCTCAGTGCTTCTGGTACACAGTAAACACGTTTCGGCCACGGGGGAAGATAGGACCAAAAGGATGTCCGTAGCACATACACCTGATGGCAGAGCTCCTGTGCCAACGATCTCCTTACTGAAAACGGAGGAGAAGTTTTTCCTCAGGCCACTATCGCGCCATGGGTGGCGTTAACACAGCCCCAAAGTCTATTACAGAAGAATGCTATCAGCTGCATGGTGTTGACCACTGCCTGTTCAAGCAAACCCAGAAACTGGAGCTGTTGTTAGAGCAGAAGCTGTCCAGGTGAGTACAGTGTGTGACCTGAGCGTTAACATCTGCTCAGATGTATTCTCCCTCAGGTGAAGCATTAGGGCATCGGGCATTTTATTACTGGGGGAGGCTGCAGGGAATTTAATTATATAGGGAGGCTGCTGGGTATTACATTACTGGGGGAGGCTGTGACCAATGCATTTCCCATGCTCGGCTTATACTCGAGTCAATAAGTTTTCCCAGTTTTTGGTGGTAAAATTAGGGGCCTCGGCTTATATTCGGGTCGACTTATATTCGAGTATATACGGTACATTGCACTGAACATTAAATGGTGCCAGTAGGAACTACTGATGACAGGTCACAGGTCTTTACATGGTTCTACTAATGAAAAAATAAAAATATGTCTGGTAAGTGAAAAACATAACTACAACAACTCTTGCTGGCTTAAACTCTCTTGCAATTTTGCTTTACATCTTTTCCTCCCCATAGAGATGCTGTGGATCACTACTGCCGAGCCTGTGTCTGACAGCAAATTTTCTGAAAACACTACTCTAAAGGTCCTTGCCCTGAAATATTTTATAAGGACTTTCCACCTACCGATAACTTTGTCAATGGTCCCAATATGGTTTTTACCAGCCTCTCCCAGCAATTGGTTAAGCTGATACACAAATATTCCAATAATCCGAAATTGAGAGCCCACAAAAAACACTCTGCGAAGAAGTGTGGGCTGTGCTAAGCACTGGGTATAGCTCAAATCTATTATCCAACCACTCGGTTGGGCCTCCATGCAAACTGCAAGGCAGGGTCAAGTGCTGGGGGATAGCCGGGAGCCCAAGCCTTCTAGGGGGGCCATGCCCAGCACCCCCCCCATCATATTTTATACTAAGAACTTCACCCATAACATACTTATGCATCTGTGTTCCTGATCTCAATATACATGTACATGAGAGCTATTTTAGGACCTTCAAAGGTCCTCCAAAGGTCCTAAAACTGCAGATTGAAAGCAGGCAGGAGCGACACATCCGCCATTCCCCAAGTAGCTTGATTCTCGTCCCATGTGTAGGAAGTGAATTTTAGACTTGTAGGGGACATAATATTCATAAAGCCCAGGACCCGCTGCATTCTTAATCCTTCAATGAATCCCCCCAGTGTTCGGTATTCATAATCTTTCTGTCCCCACTACCATATATTTGTTTCTGTTTACCATGTAAAGAGGTAACGGAGAAATGAACACAGATCCTTCTGTTTTTGGCAGCAAAATCCTGCATCATAATAAAGGGCTAAAAGTAATCTTTGCCTGTGTCTAGTACCTACAGCATTAGTTTTACAGCGCTGCAGATCATATTGAGGTTGTGACCAGCATGTCATGTATCAAATGGAATAAGTACAAAGAAACATGAAATGCATTAAATACAAAGCTAGAAGAACTAGTGGCAGAAAATAGCATAGTGTATTAGTCAGATTGTGAAGGTTGTACTTTAGTCCAGCTGTGTTGAGGAGACATGTCACCCTGACTCACTCCACACCTATTGATTAGTCAGACCCAGATGCATACCTTACATTGATCCATTGTGAGATAGCCTTTAGTCCACAGGAATGTAAAATATATTTCCTCCTATAGCCTGCCCTAGAATGTCAATTGGCACAGACCAATAGGACGCACCCGTTCTTATTGTGTTAAAATTCCAGTAACACAAAACAAATGCAGTTAAAGGGGAAATGTACGTGGACCGAGTGCACTGCCATGGACCTGCAAGTATGTAAAGGTCAAAGTCAGGTTACTACACACTTTCTGTGGTATAACTAGTATTTCAGGCTTATGCTGTCATCAGTTTCAGTCTTTGGACAACTTTTACAACATATTATATAGGGCAGCAAGGTGCACAAAGTGGTTAGAAAAAATGACAATGGATGACGAACGGATTTTATCCTGCTGCAATGTCATATGTTTTACTATGGTTGACAATATAGAACTCTTAAAGTTGTCTGACATCCCCAATCTTTGGAGATAACATTCTGAGCCTGGGAAGGATCCTGGCTGGTATTTATCTATTTGGATGTAGGGTGGCGCCAGAAGTGTGCTATGATTTTCAGTGGGAAGTAAGTTTTTGGTGCAAGTTAGTAATGAATTGCTTTTCTCCTCAGCAGTACTTGCTGCCTTTTCTACCGCCTCTCGCCACATAGCGGCTCATCATCATCCTCTTCCACACCTTGCAATCTGAAGAAGGTCTATAGAAAAAACCAAAACGTTACATGAATTTGGATTGTCGTACTTTGTACACCAGTAAAACTCTGTGTTTTTGCATCATCAAATGGAGTGCCAAGTGTTTTTTTAATTTTTTTTATTATCAACATCCTCAGTCTGGACTTCAGAAACAAGTAACGAGATGCAATGAGAAGAACGTGACCCCACTAAACCAATTTACCTGAGGTCCAATCAAAGACTGGGTTATACAGGGCTAACCATGGAAGCCCAAGAATGACTTCAGCAGATACACTTTGAAAACACTTTGAATACATCAAATTCCTATCTGTGTGAATTGATCCTACCTGGAAGGTAATTTGGGGAGTCCTAAAACAAACGTTGCCGGGAGAGATGATGCAGACCCTGCACCCAGCACTTGCCGGATGTATCCTCGCAGTGCACAACTAATGAAGAGGGCAGAGTAGCCACAAAACCCAGCGCTGCGCCAGGAATGGCAACCAAATGACAGCTTGTACACCTGTTTTTAGGAGTACAAGTCATGATAAATCCCCCCCTACCTTCTCTTAAAGGTGAAGATTCAGCTCCTGTTACCAGAAATGGAGCATCCATTAGCAAAACTAAACTAAGAGTCAAAACTAAATTCATATTGATAAAATGGGCCACAGTCCCTGAATTAACAAAGGCCTTGCCAGAAATAGATTTCTTAGAAACTGAAAGGGTTACAGGCAATAGTATTCTCAAAAATGGTTCAGGAAATACCTTTGCTCCCAAGCGACCCTCCCGAAGGTCACTTAGGCGCTTGTATTTCTACGGCGCTGGTCCCTTGGGAATGGATTCAATCGGATGAACATATTTACCAAGGTAAAAGCATAGCGTATCTAATGCAATGGAACTCCAATTTGCCTGGGTTCTTCAGTATACAGCAGTAGCAGTGTCTTTTTAGGCAGAGTAGGAGGAGTGGTGGAATAAGACAGAGGAATATGAAAAGGTAAAGATTCACATTTACGTTACATTCACGCTTACTTTCATTCAAGTATTTGTCCAAACTGACTGCCAGTAACATAGACTCCTCCAAGGTTCTAAGCTCACGTGAGCCACTAAAGATTTTTTAGCACATCTGACAATCCTAGTCTGAACTAATACCTAAGAGCATGGTCATTCCAACCTGAAGGAACACACCATCTCCTAAATGCAGTGCAGTAATCTTCCACCAGAGGTTTACCATTGCATAAAACTATCAACTGACCTTCAGCAAAACCAGTTTTGTTTCTCATACCATAGCCCTAAGGCTTAAAAAATAATCCACAGAGGACATCTCTGGAAATTCTAAGGCTAAAAAAAACACCAATCCCACATAGGAAGGGAAATAGTAACGCCTACTTACTAGGCATAATTACCTGAGAGCTGAAGCCAAAGGTGGAAATATAATTTACAACTCTGTCTAAAGAAGAAAAACAGCCTTATCACCACTGAAAAAAATCAGGCAACTTGCAATTGATTACCAATCGCCTCAGCGTTATCAACACAGCAATAAGGTACATTTCTGAGGCTGGTTAAAATGTAATGGGGACACTGGACTCAGGGACTACAGACAAGACAGTGAACCCCAAAACTTTAGCTCCCCAACAACCCTGACTGCTTGCATCAGCATATGCTAGGCAATTTGATATAACCACAAAGACGGTCCCTTTTTGTGCCAAAGTGTGGACATGAAGCTGAGAGGGGCAGAGCTCAGAGAGTTTGAGCATGTTAACCAAAGCTGATTCAGAGCGAAGCAGAGAGCTGGGCTGGTAGTTTCAATCAGCAGCCCACACACTAGAGCAGTGTTGAGACTGCTGAATGAAGTGAACCAGATGGAATTCAGCGTCTTCTCAGCCTAACAGTACTAACTGCAAAAGGCTCGGACACAGATGTAACAAACATATTTGTTACCCATTTAATTCAGTGAATGTATATACAGGGTTGCCATCAGGAATTATAGGCCCCATATAGGTGAATTTTGCAGATCTCTAGAGCACATTACAGGACAAGTGCAGGAAAAGTGAGAAGGTGTTGACAGAACTGCATTATCTTTGGAGGTCTTCCTGCTGGACCAACCATTCTTCCTCAACAGAGAGACCCTCTTTCTTTCAACTATATGGGTGGCCTTAGGTGGCCAATACAATTGAAAGATGTGGAAGAACATGTAGCAATAAGTTACTGCTTAAAATTCCACGTTGGCACTTCACAGTAAATAAGCGGATTTTGGTTGTAGTTTGGGCACTCGGTCTGCAAAAGGTTCGCCATCACTGCACTAGATGGTTAGTCAGTGACTACAGTACTCATCACAATCAGACAGAAGAGGCATCAAATGACCTAAGTGGGATGTTCTACTCCTTAAGTTACATTACTGCTATAATTATCAATATATAAAATAGAGAAGATGCAATATAATATGCATAATGAACCCCACCCGAAGGAATGGTATATATCTAGTGCCCCATTGGGAATAAGGAAGTAAGGCCAGTACTGCCCTGACCAGGGGCTTAACTAAACATCACTAGATAGAGACCTGCCCTTTATTAAAACTGTGTAAAACTTACAGGGGGGTCATGTTTAACACCAAAATTTGTGCTTCTGTGTGGACAAACCCCAACTGTACAAATGTGTTTGCTGGCTTAAACAACCAATCAGAACTGAGCTGAGCTGTGATTGGTAAACAGAAAAAGCATGCATCCACAATTGTGATCTCATAGTGTGATGCCACTATGTAACTCAGACAGTCTCTACATAACAGGGAAAGACTGTCTCTACATAAAAGGGGAAAGCTGTCTCCGACAGTCTCTCATCAACAGGGGAAGGCTGTTATGGATAGTCTCCTTATAGAGGAAATCTGTAGTAGATAGGTTACCTTATTACAATGATAGATAAGACCTTTATCATCATTTTCATGGTTAACTTATGAACAAAACCTACCATCTTCCCCTCCCTGCACAATGACCTCTTTAGAAACTTCTGCTACTGATGTCATTTCACATTTCATTTGCGTTCTACAGTCCACGTGGTTGTTGTTAAACATATTTTTATAGGCTCTCTCCATAATCATGGAAAATTATAGTAAAACAAATTTAAAACCAGTAAATAAAAGCAGATGAGAAAAAATGTAAATGTTTCATCTTATTTCATACATTTGTCTTAAAAGTATAGACACAGGCCTATCAAATCTATCCTGTTCTGTGGTAGTTTCTCCATATTCCCAACTTCAGGTGATGAAGTAAAAAATTGACAGTGATATAAATATTTTTTTTAAATTGACACATGAAATGCATAGCATTAACTGTTGGTAACGCAGGAGAGTCTTGTTGATATTGCACATATATTTTCGGGACAAATTGTAAAGAGTAAATCTGTATTCATATCACACTTTTGGCTCTACCTTGTAGAGTTGGTCATGAGGTTTCTGACATACCATACGTTGTCTTTCCCTCTGAATGTGGAGGTGGAGCGACCAATCACTGGCTACTGACGATGTACAAGGTGTTTCCCCTATTGATGTCACTGTCAGAAACATCATTGGAGACCTCCCTGTGTATACGTTCAGTGGAGGCCGGACGATGGTCCAATAAGTTACTCAGCGGGGGCTAAGCTTGCTGTATCATTCCGTCCTGTGTTTCCCACAGGATACAATGCAGATGGAGGCAAAAAGGATACTTCCATATGCCCGTGTATGTCCTAAATTTTCCTGGCTTAATTTGCATTCAGTAAGGCTGCCATATTTCCACTCATCTAGTATTAATATACGTCAGTCTCTGTATGGTGACACAATGCTGTAAGCAGATATGCAGCACGTTATTCCTTTGTTTTGATTGGAAGTGAACTGCAATTTCCTCAGGCAAACTAAAGTCTGTGTAAAGAAAAACAGGAAAACTCAATGATTGGAATTCATGAAACGGAGGTTTGCCGTATCACATGAGATGTCAGCAACTAAAGTCAATTACTGGCACTGCATGATCTCCATGTGATGCAGGTGATCTCAGCTCCATGAATCCCAGCCATCTGTTGCAATACTTCACCATATTTATCTGTTACAGGGGAGAATCAAGTTTGCATTTTATTGCCAAATCTGTCAAATACTCTCACCTAAAGTTCTGTAAAACAGATCAATATCTGAGAAACAGAAAACTCTGCAGGGATTTACTGTGTAATTGATCATCATAGCTTATAAAAACAATGGAATGAGAATTCTTGGATAGTTTTACAATGCGCACAAGTCATGAAGGGAGGTGTAGAACATTAATATGATTTTAATATTATTTCTGCATTTGCCACAACATAAAAATACAGACCCCTCTGGCTGTGGTTTATCTCCTCTGACATAGGAGAACAATGACCCCATACACATTAGATAAAGAGCTTAACGCACTGAAAAATGAATTTGGCCTATATTAATCTACTCTCTATGGGTTGAATATCTAAGTGACAGCCGCTGAATGCACACTGACAAGGCCAGTCTAGGACAAACTTCTTGTTAAAAATGCTGATAGTAGAACCTCGAGGACTAGTTCTTGGTTAGGAGGGGGGGGGGGGGTCATTGCTGAAGTACATTAAATAGGTCTAGCGGCCTCCAAAAGCTTTGGGAAGTCTTGCACTGATCTCATCAGGTAAATTTGGTTGTCACCTGACAAGGCCCTCCCTACCCGCCTCTCTGCTTCAAAGGAAAATAAGATACTTTGTAAGGAAGATAGCACTTAATATTGCTGAGAGAGCTGAAGGACTGCAGAGACAATAGGTGCATGCTCAATGGAAGGAAAGAGTAAAATCTATCAAGCCTTTCCACAACTGATTTTGACAAGTATACCTGTCATGTTGGGTAGCATCTGTCCAGATTCTGTCTGGCATAATCGCCATGTCAGCAGACACCCATTGATTTCAATACGAAAAGGATTTTGCCATGTATTTTCCACTAAGTAAAGAAAATCTGCCATGTGAACCTTACACAGTTTTAAATAAGAGTTTTTATAGATTCAGAAAACAATCTGAGCTCTTATTTTACACCAATGATGGTGGCTGTTCTAGGCAGTTATAATACAGCAACACTCTATTAAATAAATTGCGTTTCAAAGGCTTGACCAAAATGATTCAATGGATACATGAGGAGTCCAATTGTTACATCAATTATACAACTGTGAAATAGGTGCCATTGTTACAGCTGTTTGAGACTAAGATCCACAGTTAGGATTTTCATAAATTTCTAAAAATGGAAAGAAAAGTCTTTACAGACCGGAATGTGACAGACAAAACACTCTCAAAAACAAGACTGACAAGGCTTCAAGATCAAAGCCCATTTTCTGAAAAATGCTTCAAATAGCAAAAGATTATAAATAGAGGGGGGCAAATCGATTCGAAAGAAGTGGAATCCGTTTTGAATTTTAGGAAAAGTTCCATTCGGCACAAATACGAAGTTTACGGTGATTTGTGGGAACTAATTTTTTTTCCCCTTTATTAGCAAAATGGGCATGAGCACAACATGTTACATGGGGGAACTCTGGGAAGAAGAAAGGAACACCCTAGATCACATGTGCAGACGTGTAAGCCAATCAGCGACGGGCAGGCTTATGTGATGTCACAACCCTATAAAGATAGTCGGCCATTTGCACTGCATGTGCTGTCTCTAGTGTATAGCTGCTTGTACTCAGTAGCTGATGGAGTGATTTTTGCTCAAAGTCCAGGGTGTCAGTTTTTGGGGTTTTGTATTTCCCAAATTTCAATATTTACCAGGGAGTGGAATTGTCACCCACCTCCACACTCCAAGTCATTGTGCCACACTGTTGCCTACCATGTTGCTACTACCACCAGAATTTTTCATTGTACTCTCAGGCCTCATGCTGCTGCTACTGCTGCTGCCCACCTACACACTATGATTGTGCCATTCTCTGACCTCCTGCTGCTGCTGCTGCTGCCGCCTCCACACTTTGTCGTTGTGCCACTCTGTGGACTACCATGTTGCTGCCAGCTCCAGAATTTGTCATTGTGCCACTCTCTGACCTCATGATGCTGCTGCCAACACCTCAACACTGTCATTCTGCCACTCTGCGGCCTACCATGTTACTGCCAACTGACCACTGTCTCCCTGTAACACCCTGTGATTTCCATAATGCTGTTTTCACCCTCCATCATTCTATGACGTTGCCACTATGTTTGGTTTCCCCTTCATTTCATCTGTCAGAAGGATGAAAAGCTTCAGGATTGATAGCCAAAAGCTGGAGTGGATAAAGAACACAGAGGACATGCAAGTATCCCATTTACTGGTCATCTCTGTTTTGGATCCACTCCTGTTTGTTTTTGGCTTTAGCAATACTGATGGATTATTGTCCAATTGAAAGCGTACACTAATGGATGAAAAGAAGGGCAAAATGATTAGTGACGTCAATGCAAAATTACTGTCGAAACCCTCGAACCTTGTCAGGCTGCGTTCCCGCTTCACTTATTTGGTGAAGTTGGCCCCTGTAGGTCCCCATGGAATTGAAGAGTGAAGCAATTCTAAGAGTGGCGGCTGTCATGTATGTGTCATACTAAAACACAGCATTGTTTGAAGACCAAACCACGCTCCCTATGCATAGTTGAGCATGGCACAACGTTCTACAGCACCCTACAGGCTCTCTGCAGCCAGGAAATACCTGTTTTTATCGTGATTCGCCATGATTTGGTTAGAATCTAATTTTGTCGGATAATTCGCAAACTCAGCGAATCTAATTTTTGAAAAATTTGCCCATCCCTAATTATAAAATATTACAGTTATGTACATTAGGACAGTTTTAGAACTCATTTATATAGACACATTTTATCGTCTCCATCATGACCAAAAGATATGGACCCCTTCTGTTATCATGTAAATTTCCACCTATTCTAAACACAACTCTTTTCATCAACCAAACTAAAACCAAAGCCCACTTATTTATTTCTATTTTTTATGTGCTTTATTTGATTATTGTATTTGGTTTTGGTCTTATTTGATTTATCTTTGAGGGTGGTGGTAAACCCGGAATATGAGCCTGTTGGACTTTAGTGCAACTTTTTTAAAAGAGTACAGAAAAACTAACATTTTAAAGCAGCCTTTTCACACGACAGCTGTGGAGTTTTGGGGGTTTTTTGCGGCAAAAATGCTACTTTTAAAGAATCAGCATCTGGATTCCAAAGTTAAATCAGGAGCAACACCGGAAAACACGGTCATGGCGAACTTTGCTTGGCGAGTGAAAAATTCACATAAAAGGTTCTACTCTACCAATGTGCCCCAAAAAATCACCAAAAGGGAGAAAAGAATGTGATAACCCCTCCCCCCACAGTTTATTATTTTATTTTTTGGTGATCCTGCAACTCCCTATTCCTTTACATAAAATGGTTACTAAATTTTACATTTTTTTCATGAACTGAATTGAATATGCAGCATTTTTTTCTTGTTTGGTCAATGTAAAGATTACAGAGACATTCCCAGAAATAGGTCAGTATGGGATTGAAAACCTGAAATACAAGTTGACATGTATAACATGGTTATTGATAACATTCACAAATAGATATGTAAAAGTTTACACAAGTTATCAGTAGGAAAGATATGTGTAAAATATGTGGTAGTGGGTAGGAGGTTTCTTCTCAACACATCCTGCACTTGCTACTGGAAGAACCTTTAGTAATATTGTTATGCATATTCTTTAAGTAATTCCATATGTACAATCAGAGTAATAGTTGTCCTTACTTGCTCTTTACAAAAACATTACTTGTTATGCAATGCTACCCACACGATAGCTTTATAGTCAAACTGAGCATCATGTTTTGATCTGTCTGAAAATATTTCAGAGGGAATTTTTTTTAGGAACGAGACATAAAATCCACAGTCCCTGCCTTAAATAATATATTATTTATATTATGTTTTATCTGCAATGGAATTTTGAGAGATCACTAAAAGGAAAAAAAAAACACATTGTACTTTGCCTGGAGCAAAATCCATTTCCCACCCAGTAAGAATCCATCACTTTTACATGAACATTACATATATAGGCATGTTAGGACATGATTCTGACATTTTACAGCAGCAAATTAGTAAATTTGACTTCTCATTTTTGGTTAATCACTTAATTTTACCTTGTGTTGGCTTTGTTAAGCACTCGTAGCAATCAAAAGGTATTTAGCTGCCATTTGTCAAGGTATTTAGGGATTTAGAAATTAAGCACATAACAATGTTTTACAGTCTGAAGTGGAAGTCTTTTACATATACAGATTTATAACAATGTATTCATTACAGAAGGTAAAATGTTATTAAAAACTATAGGGAACATTTATTAGGACTTGTATGCCAGTGAACCGCCAGGCATTGCCATTATTTTCCCCTTTATACTACCCCCAGGCCAAGTGGCGATGAAGGATATAAGGAGGGAAGGTCTGAACAGTCACCAGTAATAGCGCAATTCTTTGTAAGGGCGATTTATGTGTCTGCGCAGCGGGCTGCAGAAAGCATTAGGAGGGTAGTGGTGCCGGAAGTGGGGCTTTCATCTTATGCCGACACACAAAGCACGGGCGTATGATCCACGGGCATACGATAAATGTCCCCCTATGTGTTTAATAATTTAGTAATTGTGAGCTGGTTAACTATCTGCACTGACAGTGGCAGTTAAAGGGGTATTCTCGTCTGGGCACTCACATTCAGTTTGATTAATCTGCCATTAATAAACATTTCTTCAATTAGATGTTATTAAAAAAAATGTTCCTGTGTGAAGATAATTTTCCATAAATGTAGTTATGTTGTCCCTTAGAAACGAGGTAGCTACCTCGGATACGGCCACCTCTGCTGGAGAGATTTCACAAATAAAAAAAAAATTTTGTATATGAAATATCTGGGAATTATTACATGTCCCACAGCCATCCTGTAGTAATGATCGCTGAATGCATGTGGTCAGGTAGGGCTCAATAGCACATGTCTGGCCACTGCTGCCTAAATGTGAGGTGGTCGTAACCGAGGAAGCTATCTCATTCCTAAGGGACAACATGGCTATGTTTATGGGAAATTATCTTCACACAGAAACATTTTTTTTTAATAACATCCAATTGAAGAAATGTTTATACATGGAAGATCAATGAAACTGAATGTGAATGCTGAGACGAGAATACCCCTTTAACATCAGGCACAAGTGCAGTACTATAAAAAGGGTCCATAGGGAAAGTGGAAGAACCAGAGAAAAATAATGGGATAGTCTAATTTCACCAAAGTAATTGACCCCATTTGGGTCAATATCTATTACATGTGTTACAGAGCACATATTGGAGAGATTTATTATGCCAGTAAACAGACAGAGAATGTACATGGATCTCCCAGGGTGGAGAGCGGGCAGGTAGCGGGGTGGGTGAAAGGTTCCCTCAAACAATTCTGTTAGATGAGACTGACCACCAGAGGAGGTTATTTTAAGACTGGCATTAAAAACCCCAGTCTTAATGAAGTCCCCCCAGTGTACATGGGTGTGTATGCAGTTACCCAATGGTCGTATCCATCTCTGTGTTGCCTATAGGGCAGTGATGGCGAACCTTTTAGAGACAGAGTGCCCAAACTACAACTAAAACCCACTTTTATGTCGCAAAGTGCCAACATGACAGTTTGAGTAGTAACCACTTGATCTCTGCTGTATCACAAGTTTCAATCGCATTGGCGTCCTGAGGACACCAATATAATAGAAAGCAGGAGACATTTGGATTGTAGCTTCCCCTCCAGGCTCCCCTGAACAGGAAGAATCAGGGGACCCAAAGCAGGATATCCAAAGATAATCCATCTCTGCCCACACCTACTCGCTACTCCTGTAGTCCTGGCAGCAAATAGGTGTCACTTTAAAATAGCACTGAGCATGGAGCACCTGGGCTTTCTTGGACTGAAGGAGGAAGCCTTGATCCTATCTGGTAAATTCTGTGCTGGGTGCCCACAGAAAGGGCTCCGAGTGCCACCTCTGGCACCCGTGCCATAGGTTCGCCACCACTGCTATAGGGCATCCCACATTTTTGTCACTGCATAATTTCAAAGAAATTTGATGTATTAACTTTTGACTTTCAGTCAGCTGTTACATCCGCTCTTTCAGGTTACTCTTGTTTCATTACTGCTGGAAATCACTGCAGGGTGGATTCATTTACCTTGTAATCACTGTTTTATGTTTGTCCATAGGTCAGGTCCTTGCTTACAGTAAGAACCAATTATGCACAAAGGTTCAATTATCATTACCATGAAAGAAGCCATTACCATAGCAGGAGCTCTGAAGATAACAAAGGGCCTAGACTCTGACCCAAAACACAAAATGTTAGTGTTTAAAGTTTATCGTTAGTTTAGTGACCCCTTGTGTAAAGTCATTTCTCACTTTAGGGAATACAACCCATTATGGCTTGGGGGCTATCCCATTGAGGTTGAAAATCTGCATGTAGGGGGAGACAGCCCTGGCCCCGGCAGTATCACGCAGTCACAGGCATGGCTGCTTCTATCACCCAGTGGACAGGAAGCGCCAACCATATGGAGGAGGGGGGAGGCGCCTCCACCCTCCACCTGCTACAAATTATGCAAAACATATATACTAAAAAAATTATACTATAAGGGGACTGTTTTATAGTTAAAGGGAACCTGTCACCAGGGACCTCATTTTTCACTAAAGACAGGTTGCAGAAGCTTATTACACCTGCAGTACAAATCTGCCTTTCTGCCTTTTCTATGCATTTTCATTACAATATAATTGTGTGTTATAACTGACCTTGCTCCATGACAAAATCCTGGGGTAATCACAGGGGCTGGACTTTGGTTTGGATGCATTTAAAAAAACAACATGTGACTTGTCTGTGTTACTCCTCAGAGCTTG
Organism: Engystomops pustulosus; assembly: GCF_040894005.1. Taxonomy (NCBI): domain Eukaryota; kingdom Metazoa; phylum Chordata; class Amphibia; order Anura; family Leptodactylidae; genus Engystomops; species Engystomops pustulosus. The sequence continues at coordinate 172,954,484 of NC_092413.1, read as the reverse complement.
CCCCCCACCTTTTTGCTCCTGTCTAGCTCCATCTCCTGCGCCTTCTCGGAGGTCACAGCCTGGTCAGCCTGACATCAGTGGGGGAGGGACAAGCTGTACAGGAGCACAAACATAGAGACAGCCTGCAGCTCAAATAGGTCCTATGTTGTTTTTTGAAATGCAACCAAACCAAAGTCCAGCCCCTGTGACTACCCCAGGATTTTGTCAGGATGCAAGAGTAAGTTATAACACATAATTGTATTGTAATGCAAATGCTTAGAAAAGGCAGAGATGCATGTTTGCACTGCAGGTGTCATGGGCTTTTAGAATCTGTGTTTAGTGAAAAATGAGGTCCCTGGTGACAGGTTCCCTTTAAGCCACTAATAAAAATGTTTTTTTTTTTTTTTTTCACTACCCTCATGCACTACTGGATCTTTGTTGTCTCTATTATGTCACAGTGCTGATCGTGAGTAACACAAAAGATGTACTCCATGCTCTCCAAAGCCATGTGACTCCCAGTGCCTATGACACAGCTTAGCATTACTCTGTAGAGCTCTTTTAAACTGTGAAGTACATTATTTGTTCTGCTTCAATACGTTTATCCTTGCCAGTTCAAAAGGACAATGCTGGAGTCATTCGTTTAATTGAAAAATAAGAGCTTGGGAACTTAAGAATATTTGTATAGTTTTTCTCTACAAACATGCAATAAAAAAACTACTGGAGTCAGGGAGAGGTCGAAATAAATAAATACTTTGCTCCCTGTACCTGTTGAGAAGTCCCCTGATGCTATAGAATTGTCAGCAGTCACTTAAATGACTTAAAGGAAATCTAACATTTGTTTTCATGCATTGTGAACCAAACTTGCTGCAGAATCATATTTTGTTTATTTCCCTGAACTGAGTTGTTTTGCTGAAAAATCAATTATAAAATTCAGGACCTTGAAAAAGCTGGGGTGCATGCAGCCTGCCTACATAAATACATTACACAGAGCTTCCTGAACTGTCCAGACAGGACTAATAAACCTGGTGCAGTGATTGATTACTTCTGCCTGTCAGGGACAACACCTCGAACCAGTGTTCAGTGCATAATTAGGGTAAGAGGGGAGAAGCTCTGGGCCAGCCACAGGAGAGACAGAGCCTCATTATCATAATTTTATAACAGTTTTTTCAGCAAAATCACTGAGTTCAGGGATTCAATAAGATATGTTTCTGCATCAGTGTAGCTACAGCATTCTCAAGGTATGTTTGGTTTATAATGCATAAAATCACATGGTAGATTTCCTTTAAATGAATTCAAGCGTGGTAAACCAGGGACACTGACTCAAAGATTCAGGCACTTCTAAAATCTTTAAAAAGTATGCTAATGAGTCTGAAGGGCTACACTAGCCCCTTTGTCATATGACTTTTTAGACAGTTAAACTATCTCATCATCTCCCTACTTCTTCAGAACTTTTGCAGTGAACAGTTCCTGCTGTAATCTCAATTCTGAGGGAACGGGGGGGCGGGGGGGGAGACAGTGTAACAGTCTGTAAAGCCAGATCACAGAGGGGCTAGGGTAGCTCCTCAGTCGCATTATCATAAATTTAAAAGTTGATTTTAGAAGGAAGGAGGCCATGGATAACAGATAGAAGAGGATTACCACAGTGCCTGGATCTATGAGTAAGTGTCCTTGGTTTATCAGGCTCGGTATTAATGGAAGATTTCCTTTAACATTATGTAACATACACTTATGTCACAGTGTCATTTAAGCCATATGGAGACTCGTTGACCGCTCCCAAGCCTGCATGTCAAATTTCACATTACATCCTGCTAGAGTTGTAAGAGGGCAGCACATTCAATTCACAATACGCTGCAGTAAAGTTGTATAGCCCCAAAGAATAAATGGGATGAGTCACTTGAACTGCACAGTGAAAGTAGTATAAACAAAGCCCTTTTTTCAGTTAACGGTAATTTACAATATATGGAATAATTTTCTTGCTCTGTAGTACATTACACAGCATATTAAATAATGGCACAGAAATACAAAAAAATTCTACCACAGATAATAAGCTCTTGTAAGCGTTAATAAAAAAATTGTTCCGCCATGAACTTGTGTGAAGCGGAATCCAAAAAATGGAACCTGCAGTAATCTTTGTGTTAGACCCCAGAGTCACTTAATTTATGGAATAGATTTTCCGTTACAGAAACATTTGAAAAAATTCTGCTACATGTGAATTCCAGTTAGTAATATAAAGTCCAGCTCACCTCCAACCAGTGTAGAGTGCTTGATGAGGCACGGATCACATCTCTGGAAGGGTCATGGCAGACTGTGCAAAAGAGATTCCGAAATCAGCCATGTCGACGGCCAGAAACACGCTTGGATTTTAATAAAGTACGCGGTTGGATTCGGAATCTTTTTTACATGTGAATTCCACCTTTATAAACTTTCTATCACCCATTTAGCAGAACCTAGCCCTTTTCATATTTAGCACCACTGCCTTACAGGACTAAGAACATAGTGAATCCACCAGAACAAGGTCTGAATGGCGTTTGTATATTATTGTTAAATATGTGTAATATAGATTTCCTCTGGGTATTTTAGTTACATCCCCAACCCCCACTCCAAAAACAAGCTAAGGTTAATTACTTCCCTATGAAATTAGGCCTAGTGTGTACGTGCAGATGAGCAGGTTACAGAGTAGACCCCACAAGGGGTGCCTGATGTAGTCCATAGTGCATGCAAGTGTATGGTGATAATATGTAAAATTAAATAGATGCTAGGGTACCTGGTATCTAGTTTCAGTATATTATAAAAAAGCAACAAGATTAGTAAAGAGAATACATATGTATTTCACTCAGAGACACCAAGAAAAGTAATGAAATATATCCGAGAGGTGCATGTGACAGCTTCCAACCCTACTGATAACCTGTTCCAGATTTAACTTGTGCCGAATTCCTGAGGAGCAGGAACGTGTTTTCATGGTTACTACTGTTTTGCTCCAAATATTTTTTGCTGTTTATAAAGATCCATTCCTGTTTGCAGAGGTTCTGTTCAAACTAACATAGTTTTCCACAAATTACATCTTTTCCATCTTACTGAAAATATATTTTGCAGTTCGCTCCCAACAAAGAGGGTTATTCACAAAGCTTTGGCAATGCTGAGTGTTACTGCATCATTAGTGTTGCCCGCTAACATCTGCTCCATCTGCTGTGTATATGTAGAACATGTAGCCTCTGTATTAACTCTGCATATCAAGCTTCTTTTGGCGCAGTATAGTTACTTTTACTCGGTGCCAATGAATTCGAATATTATGTCCCAATGTGGGACAGGTCCCAGTTCACAAGTGAGAATAAAGTACGTGTTATGCAAAGGAAAATTATATATTCTTAAGACTCATACTGAAGCAGTGTGCTTGTTCTTAGATTAGATGGGTAAAAATATTTTTATATTTGTTTAGAAGATTCACTTGCTTGTAAGGTATTATTTACATAGCGCCATCTTATTCTGCAGCACTTTACAGATCATAGGGTATATAAACAGCAAAATAACACATTACGGAGAAATAAAATGGTCCGATGAAATAATAGGAATGAGGGCCCTGCTAGCAAGAGCTTACAATCTATATGGAAAAGATATACACAGACGACCCCTAGTTACAAATGGATCCCTCTGTACACTGGACCATTGGTGATGCCCGGGAACTGCTTATACAGGAAGTCCCCGGGTTAGGTACAATATAGGTTCTATAGGTTTGTTCTTAAGTTGAATTTGAATGTAAGTCGGAACTGTACATTTTATAATTGTAACTCCAAACACATTTTTTATGGTCTCTGTGACAATTGGATTAAAAAAAATTTGGGTTGTCTTAAGATTAACAATAAAGCTTCATTGCAGACAATGACAATGTGATAACTGTTACAGCTGTTTATCGTAGCCTAAAGCTAAAGTACAGTAAATTACCAATTACCACAGGTCTGTTTGTAACTAGGGGTCGTGTGTAAGTCGGGTGTTCTTAAGTAGGGGACCGCCTATATATATATATCTTTCCGCAAGGCAAAATCTAATGTAATAGCCCTAAAATTGTTGATTGATGGGAGCATGACCCCCATCCCCTGCTTCGATCATTTGCAAAGGGCTGAATAAACAGTGCTGGAGCCAGAGGTAGTTGGCTATGTTTTCCCATAGTGACCAGAAGCTGTAACTACTGCTACAGCTCATATGGACTTTCAGTAGAGGACATGCTTTCAGTGACATTACTTTCTTGCTACAGGGACATAAAAAACCTATCCGACTGCTTGCGTGTAGGTTGGCTAATCATGTTGTTCGTTTCTCGTGTAGGTTGGATATTCAAGTTGTTAACTGATTGCTTATTTTCCTGAAAATCTGCTGTATAACTAAGTGCATGAGGAGAAGGTATAAAGCCACTAGTAGATTACTCTGGTGGTAACTTATTCCGCTCCAGAATAAAAGTATTATAGATGGTAAAACCCAAGACTCTATCACTCCCAAATCTGCCATGCGAAAAGAGACTAAAGGTCATATTCTCTAATATACGGTAATTGATCAATTGTAAAGTCTTATTTTTAGATCACAATCGACTACTTTTCCTGTTTTCACTTTCTTTTTTTCCAAGCTTCTGTTAGTCATCTTAAATGAGAGTTAGTACAATGAATTACAAAATGATAGTTTTGAATCACATCCAAAACGTACAGTCAAAAAAGATCACACCTATTATGCTTCATATCAACATTACTCACTGCATAATTGAAATCACATTTTAGTCATTTGGACACCGTAGTGCCGGGGTAATTACTAGCTATAAACACATTCTCCACTCTCTTGAGCAACTATGAACATTTATCATCTGTAATGTACTTGAAATCTGACTAATTCTGCTTAGTAGATCTCCACCTCTCCAGGCTACTTACCCTGCCCAAAATGATCAATTTCCGGTATGCAATACAGAGTACACTACACCCTAGACGCTGAACTTCTGTGAAACTCATATGCTGCCAGAGCATCGCCAAATCAGTTCAATTCATGGGAAAATGTGATGTAACACACTGTGAGGCATATTTTATTGTTTGCTAAAAAAGTAATGATAATGTGCATAATAAATTGTATTTTTATAGCTATTTTTATGGAATTATTTGGTATTTTTTCTCTCACTTTTAACCTTGATACACGTTGTTCATATTAACCATCTTTTTTTTTTTTAAACCCCTACAATCCCTGCCCTTGGCATCTTCACAGTCTCTGTTTAAAACCAAAATGCATGTAACCACTGCAGCCAATCAGAAAGCTCTGCTGTCACGTACAGGCATCGCAACCACAGAGAACTACAATACCAGTCATACAGCACGTAACCCCTGCAGAATCTGGGCAAACCCTTTAATATAAACCTGATTCCTTTCGAATTAGATACAAATTTCTTCATACCATATATGTGTTTCTTTTGCTAAATTTTGTATAAATGAACCTATGGATATTCGTCTTATTTTTTTCTTATGCTCTAGTAAATTTTTAAATAACAAAAAAAAGTAGGGGGTGCACTGAGCCCTTGATACATTGCTATGTTCCAATGCATTCTCATACAGGTCAATCATTGAGCGAAGTTGTCCACTTGACACCTAATGTTAGAAAAATTATAAAATAAATGATAAATTATACAAAAACTAAATATCCAGAAAAAAAATTCTGTGTCAACATTCTCAGCTCCTCTTGTAACGCATTGTAGCTGCTACACTCAAAAAAGTTGTGGAGTTTTAATTTTAAATATTCTGCTTAAAGGGGTTGGACACTTTTTTGTAATGTGTCTGTAAATGTGGGGAGTAGAGTATTAGGCAACTTACTAATATACAGCTATTAAAAGTTCTTCTCTGCTTTCTTGAAATGGAAAGTAAAGCCCCTGGATTAGAAATGTCTTTTATCTCATCAGCTGCCATTTCTGTTTGTAATATGACAGGAAATGAAGGGTCATTTGATCCTAACTGCCCATGTCCAATGCACCTTGCAGGACCTTATGATGATATGCATGAATGCGTTTTCAAAGGTGTTTTCCCACGAACTAAAGTTAGGCTCTATCCAAGTGATAGAGCCAAACTTGCTGATCAGTGGGGGTCTCAGTGCTGAGACCCCACAGATTGGAGACCCCACAGATCACAACAATGAGGGGTCCGTCAGACTAATGGAGCAGACGGCCGCCCATGACCGTTCTGCTGCATTAATCTCTAAGGAACTGACGGAGATCGCCACACTCGATCTCCGTTAGCTCCATAGTGATTATACCGAGCAGAACGTCTGCTCCATTAGTCTGACAGAGCAACGAGGGTTCTCGCGATCTGTGGGGTCTCAGCACTGGATAGGGCCAAACTTTACTTTGTGGGAAAACCCCTTTGGGGTCTTGGAAGGTAGAGCATACACAAATGCACAGACATTTAAGATCATATGACCCTCCATCTGAGGCCATTTTATGGATAGGAATGGCAGCTGATGAGGTAAAAGACATTTCTGAACCAGGGGTTTTACTTTACATTTCATGAAAGTGGTGCAGAATTTTTCATAGATGTGTAAATTACTAATATCCTTAATATCCTGCCCTCACGCATTAGAAGAAACTTAAAGTAAAGTGACGAACCTTTTTAAAGTGAAACTTGTTATAATTTTGTGAAGAGGCTTTTTTTTTTAATACAATGAGAACAATATTAGTAAAGGAATTTAACAGATTTACAAGGAGCTTGTTATGACAGCATCTACAACTGGCAGTCTAAAGTCTACTTTGTATAATAAAAACCCTGTGTAAGTAAAGTTTCCTACTGCTGTCATATTCTTGGCCTCCCTCGTCTACAATTTCGGAACACAACAGGAAAAAAATGTAGCTATAGAAAAGTTCTACAAGTATGAAAAAATACCTCAAATAACCTTAGAAAACTGCAGAAGATCACTAATTTTGTGAAAAAACATCTAAGCGGCACCCACAATATTTAACCACTTTCAGGAGCTGAATTAGTGGTCATTTGCAAACACCCAGAAGGGCTGTAACCATTTATAAAATTCTTTACAGATAGCTTCAGTGAAACCTGAGATGTATTCCATTTGATCATATGCCTGGAATGCAGAATATGTTGTAACCTAAGACCTTCATTCATCAAAATAAATAGCCCTTAGAATTACAAGCATTTTCGACCATATGCATGACTTTTCTTCCTCTTAAATCTGATAGAAAGTTAAAAGTGTACATATGTTTGTGCTGTAACGGTTGGCAAGTAGAGAGCCGGTGATGCAGGGAGCTGTCATATTTTAAATGGAGCAGAAGAACAGCGTAGCTCTGTTTGGATGTCGAAGAACTACAAACCGATGTCAGTTCTGCGCTCAATATGAAGCACTCTTTTATAGGTGAAACACAGCGTATTTCTAGGAATTAGGATTTCTTTGAAATGAGATTGGTGGCCTATGGCGCACTATGCATATTTTCATAAACTCTGCTGCACGTCACGGCAACTGAATGTTGCTCTGTTTCAATCTCTCTATGGAACTTGCACAAGAAACATTTTATATGGTTTCTTCTGAAGGCCCTTTATGTAGCTGCACTTTAGTTTTACTGGAAATACAAAGAGGTGGAGATTCCTACTGGGTATAGACTTCGCTTTCTAGGTTTAATGCAGTGTTTGAGGACATTGATTATGTATAGTAGCAGAGAAGAGGACAGACTTTCTGGAGCCCTAGTTCAAATCCTAGTTTTCTCATTTGACCTTTGGACAAGACACTTTGTTTTCCTATAGAGCTATAGTCTATATTGTAAAACCGGGCATTCTAGTATGTATGGGTGTGTATGATTCACGTTACTGTATAATTCGAATTAGTTGTAAAACTCTGAAGTCAAGAAGTCTATATAGGGTGTTGTGTTCACATGTATGCACCACATAAGGCAGCAAATAATACCATACATATTCAATTAGAGGAGTTGCCTCTTATTTGGCAAACACCGTCCATGATATTAGAGCACAGTAAAAGGGTATTTCTGAAGAGCAGCACTTTCCCCTATCCACTGAATTGGGTGAATATTTCCTATCACTGGTGGTCCAATCTCTGGAACCAAAATCAATCAGGACATTAGGGTTCCCTGGGTTCCTGTTTAAATGGAGCTTAGGCGTATGTGGCCACCTTTCTATTTACCACACTGTTTTGTCACACCAAAAGAGGTGAAAAGAATGTTGATCATGCATGGCACTACTACGTTCACAGAAGGAAATCGGGAATACCAATTCTCATGTACAGAATTATGTTGTAATTTGCACCTAAAGGTCTGTCTAAATTCCCTTGCAGCACTTTTATCATGGGTTTTAGTCAGTTTTTTATAGACACTCTTAAGACTAATACAATGAAAGGAGCTTTCCCTCAGAAAATGAGCCATGGCTTTGTAGAAAAAGGGGTTTTGCCAAAATTCTGGTGTATTTTTATAATTTTTGGCAATTTTTTCTGGCAATCTGGCCAACTAATAAGAGTTGAAAAGAATGACTAGAAAGTCTACACCATATTTAGAATCCAGCATCAGACACACAGTAAATAGCATAAGACTGTGTAGACACCTTTTATAATTCTTCCCCAGTGATCCAAGATTCCCAACACTAACCCCTATGCTTTGGATGGCTTACGAAAATTGCTTGTGGGTCTGTTCAATGTAGTGATGCAAATTATGAAGTGACACTTTTTAGAGGTCCAGAAATTCAGAAAACATTTCTCAATAAACCCCAACACTTTATGAATTAGAAAGGTGTCAGAAAACAACATACATTTTCTTATAAGAGAGGCAGAAGATTTATCAATAAGCTTTCATTCAGATTCACAGATATCACCAACAGCACCAATGAGTATTGAAGATAAAATATTGATAAAACTGTATCAATAAATTCAAAATACAGGAAGGCCCTGACTTACAGAAGACTCCTAGTTGGTAATTTACTGTACTTTAGCCCCAGGCAACAATGATCAGCTGTAAGCATTATTAAAGGTGTCTGTAATGAAGCTTCATTGTTAATCGTTGTTATGACAAACCAAAATTTTTGAAAACCAATTGTCACAGAGACCAAAAAAAATTTGACTGGGGTTACAATTATAAAATATACAGTTCCAACTTACATACAAACTCAACTAAAGAACCTACACGTGCTGAACTTACCTCAAAATGGAACAGTGTTAACCCTCCGCTCCTGGAAAAAATATATGAGAGACTCTCTACTTATTATAGATATGAAGAGATACTATCCAGGGATGAACTAATCCATATAAAACAACTTAGTGAAAAATGGGCTTCCCTGACAGAGATAAAAACTTGTTTAACAACAAAATAGGGCCATCTTAGGTTTTCGGTTTTTGAAGGAAAATATTGTAAATGCTGCACCTTAGGAACTCAGTAAATCTTTTTCTCTTGTTTTTTTGTAAATTAATTGGGATCAGACATTTTTATGTCTTTTTTTTCTCTTTTTGTCTGTTGTTGTTGCTTTTTTCTTTTTGGTTTGTCTGTAATTGTGTTTTTGTTTATGTTAGATGTGATCGTTATGTAAGTTTTGTATGTTGTTTTTGTAAAAAAAAAAAAGAATAAAAAAAACAAAAAAAAAAAACAAACTCAACTAAAGAACAAACCTATAGAACCTATCTTGTACGTAACCCAGGGACTGTCTGTAGTGTTAAACTGAATCACTTGGTTATATTAAGGCAATGGAATCTCCACATTGATATGATCCCACATTACATAATTTATCATAAAGTATCTTAAAATGTGCCTAAAATAGCTTAAAGTTAGCTTTCAGTCAAATTATTACATAAACGAAAGATCACCATTGTAGAATAAAGATACTGTTCTACTGCACTGCCACGTCAGGGGAAATAAAGTTTTCTTTGTAACCACTCTTCACTCAAGCACTCTCCATGCCAATAGATTAGTATCTTCAAAGGAAGGACCCCCTTTATTTCAGGTTGTAAAGTCTGAAGAAGCTGTCACTTATATTTCCCTAGCAGCCTGTATTTAAAGAGGAGCTTTCACTAGCTCTTTGCATTCTTTGACAGGTGCCACTTTATTGTTTCTGGCATACAAGGTTTTTTCTCTCCAGCCCCCACCATTCCCAAATTTCTGATCTCTTTTGTCAGATAGGTGAAGTCAGGGTGGCTGCTACCGCTCTAGACTCCCCACCGTATAAAAACTAGTCAGCATATTGGGTACAGAAACTTTGGTATTTTGGCTGTTCTGTCTAGATGCAAAGTCTTGGACTGGAGCAGGGATCTTGTTTCTACCTATCTGACAGTATAGATGGGAAAATAATGACATTAATCACTCAGGAACGGTGGGAGCTAGCGAAAGTATTGTAGCTAGTACCACAATTAGTGGAACAATGGTGGTGAAGGCGGTGAAAGGTCCTCAGACTTGACTTTACAGACACATTTAGAGAGTGTTTTTAAAAAATAAAGAAGAAAAAAGAATATTACATCTAAAATAAAAAAAAAGTAATCCATAAAGCTATATGCATCCCAAAATAAAACCAGTAATAACTCAAAGTAAGGCTGCATTCACACGAGTGTATGGAGGACGTATGTACGGCTGTAAGCTTGCGGCCATATATAGGTCCCCCATAGAAGGCAATGGCCACACGGATCAATATGGTGCTGCTCAGTACATAGGAAAAATGTTTTCCATGTTAGGGACTGTACCTAATGCATTGCAATGGAGAGGGGAAGGGTCACCCCTTCTCCTCTCCATCACGTCTGACGTATGCCCGCCCGTAGCCCAAATGCAGCTGAATCCTGTACTGACATAACGTGAAAATCTTTGGCTCTTGGAATACGATGATAAACACATGACAATAAACATATAACGGCTCCAAAACAGAAGTACCTAGAACCACCACTAGAGTTATGACTCCTATACATCTCTTAGTTTTTTTTATTCAGTTTTTTTGATGAATGTACTTTCCCAGAAGTCTTTCTTTTGTTGGTTTCCTTCCAAGAGTTATGTAAAATATGTAGATTACATCCAACTAGTAAAATCTTTACAAAATATGACAGCCTCTGTATTTACAATGGTTTATTAAAAAACAAACAGGAAAGGTATGAAGAACAATATAAAGTTATAGTATATAGAATGTCCACGAATGTGAAATATGCCAGCAGCTATAACAAGTAATAAAGCTGTATTTGCAAAGTTGTTTCCCCAAGGTACAGAGGTGTGGTTGTCAGTTTCTCATAAACCAATTTATATAGAAAAGGCAAATGAGTTATGTAAAGGTTAGGTTATGTAAAAAACTAAAATAAAACTATCCTTGTTGTACATAGCAAGCAATCATGGCCATGGCCACCCAAACCACTCACCAAATAAATTGCCTGTAAATATACTAAGGAGAAGAGTTATTAGCCCTACACTCCTCAATATTGATATCATTATTCTGCAATATAATATATATACAGTACAGTATTACAGTATTACTACTCGTATCCTGCATACATGGACACTAAAAATGACTACTACTAGTAAAATGCATATGCAGCACAATACTGGGCTTGGGTACGTAAACTTTGAAATAGCGAGGCCTACTGGGTCCCCAATGTAGATACTAGGGACACTAAAGACCTTAAAGACAGAAAATATATGATGTTGTTAAGTATACAGTAGATATACAATCCAACAATATAGTTACTATATATGTATGTTGAAAAATTAGTTGATTTACCAGTGGTGTAACTTGAAGCTGAAGGGCCCTAGTGCAAACTCTGTGCCGGGCCCCCGACTATAATGTATGTTTTACATCACTAGTCTTCTCATATTGGAAACTGACACCTTATGGGCCCCTAAGCCTCCTGGGTCCGGTTGCGATCGCACCCTCTGCACCCCCTCAAGTTACGCCCCTGTGATTTACTTCTCCTTAGGTATGATTGTTTGTGCTAAGTCCAATTGTGTCCAGGTGTGTTTGCCCACATAATACTTTACAAGGTGATCAGATCATGACTAACAGCCACATATTATAGCTCGAAACGCATTGATCCATCATTTTTCTTTTTTGTAGATGCACATCTATTTTAACATGTCACAATAACGTCAAGTTTTTAATCTATTACTTCTATAGATTAATAGACTACTATCTATGCTACTCTTATCTTTCATACAGTAAATGGGACCACACAGTCCTGCTGTCCTGCATGGCCACTGCACTGCACTGCACACCGACTACTACTACTTTTAGGCAATAGGTGTCAAAATTAAAATAAAAGTCATGCTTCTGGGGGTCCACAATTGTTATACATCCCAGGGCAGTCTTAACCAGTCTCTATTGGTTGCCATGGACTACACAGTTTTACATAAATGTTCCCCAACTTCTATATGCAACTAACACTAAAGAGGCTAGTGCATATATCTATAATCAAACTAAACAAATTAGTGTCTAATAAAGGACATCTACCATCAGGATCAAGTATTGAAAACCAAGCACACTGACATGCTGGTGTGTGCCCCCTCTAGCAGAATCTGCTCTTCTTTAAGCCCCTTATTCATTATACAATGGAAACAAATGACACAACTTTTTATTTTAACTCCTCACAGTTTTTAACATTAACATTTCTAGGAGAGTTCATATTGTATTGAAGTGTATCATAGTGTTCAAAACTGAATGGCAATAGAGTCAGGGTCGGCTCTAGGTTTCCATAGGCCCATGGGCGACAGAACCTCAGTGGGCCCCTTTACAGTGAACTCACGTGGTGGCATTAAAAATTCAGAAACTAAAACAGTCTCATGTTCCCTAAAGTATTCCTTAGTTTATCATACCAAAAAGCCACCTCCTCCCACCTCACCCAGCACTGGCACCAGGCCTGAATAGAGTCTTTATACCCCTCTCTGCATGTTGGACACAACCAGGATGACCCGTTGGTTAATGGGGAATGAAATCAAAATACATACAAAAATGTACACTTTACCTAGTAGCAGAGTGAATCTGCAGTGATTCTGTCATGAAAAGGTGGCATTAGTCGCTATATGCGATTACTCACAGTCACTATATGCAGGTAGAATTATAGGTGCTATTAGTTTTTCGATGTGTCAAATTTTACATTTGTGTTTGCATCGCTTAACTACAATATCCAGTGAAACATTATCAATAAATCACCTCTATTGTCTAAATTTAGGCTTATTAGTTAACAATTAGTTAACAATTAACAGTGCCTGGAGCGGTGGAATATCTGAACATGACCCGAATCCACTTACAGTTTAACCTTGTTCCACACCACACATATACAGTAATATTGTTGGACTGTCCTGTCTAAAGAAGATATTTACTGTTAGACCCCAGCAGTACTAAAATGCCAGTAAGGAATTATTCATGAAGCAGTAATATTCTGGTTCCCTTTGCTGCTTACATACTGTATATCCCACCTGATAGAAGGGCATCAAACAGTCAGCAGATCATTCCATTTCACATCCACCGTCCACTTTAAATATTGACACCACACAATATAAGCCCACTGTCACAGGTAACATCTATCCAATTTTTTTCTTTTTTATTCAATGACCCACATTTATTAAAGCCCTTGCACCGTTTTTTTGCCTGACTTTGCCTGTAAGTTTATTTCAGTGCAAACTGCTTGCACATGTATTTACAGTTGTGCTTCAGCTGCACTATACCCAATGCAACTCAAAATTCTGCACTGAAAGGATTGTGCGCCACATTTATCATGCAGTGTCCAACACAATTGTGTTGTACGCCCTATCTTAAAGGTGCACCAAAAAAAAAAACTTGGTGCACTGTTTTTGAGAAGTTCAGGAGACGCGAGTTTCATGAAGAATGGGCGCCACAATTCATGAATCTGGCACCCTCTACACAGGCAAACTGCACATATTTTATTTGCACTAGTTTTGATAAATTTGGCGCAGTATCTTTATTATTTAATTGTTTTAAATTTTCTAACAAACATATTGGGGGAGATTTATAATATGCTGGTGCATTGTGTATCTGCACAGCCTGACAATATTACACCAGGCCCTGCCTAGCAAAGAATTGTGCTGTAACCTTTGCCGGAACAGGAGCAGGTTATATTGACTGCAAATACATGGAGCAGGAATGTTCTGGGCCAGCCCATTCCATCACCAGGCAAAGCCCCCTTCATGAGATGGGGAAAGGAGAAAATAATCACAATCTATGTCAGTCCACAAGGAATTGTGATTGTTTCAAGAAAAGGTGCAATAATTGCAGTCCCATGAAGTGTAACTGTGACTGGAAATGGAGAGGGGAAGAGAGAAGGGAATAGAACCAATTGTATACTTATATGCAAGACACGCATACAATTGATTGTAAGCATTTCCCAGACAAAAACACGTCTGTGCGATTTGTCTGCGCAAAGTCTATAACGTGACGCCACTGCCACATCATATTGTGTGCACGGGCAGAGAGCACAGATATGCTGCTGCAGTAGAAAGGAGAAGAGGTAGCTTCTGGGAATGCCTAAGGTAAGTCCTGACTTCAATTTAACTTATATTTATATTATTTTTAATAAAAAATGAGGGGCCCTAAGGGAGCATTTCATTATTGAGGGGAGGCTGGTGGATATTTCATTAGAGATTTGTGGCTGCTGGACATTTCATCACTGAAAGTAGGCAGCTGAACATTTCATTACTGAGGGGGACTTCTGCTGGACATTTCATTAGTGCGGGATGCTGCTGGACATTTCATTAGTGCGGGGAGGCTGCTGAATATTTAATCAGTGAATGGAGTCTGCTGGACATTTCATTTATAAGGGGAGGCTGGATATTTCATTCATGAGTGGAGGCTTCTAGACATTTCATTAGTGAGGGGAGGCTGATGGACATTTAATTAAAGAGGGGAGGCAACTTGTGGACATTGTATTCATGAGGGGAGACTGCTGAGCATTTCGTTAATAAAAAGTAGCTGCTGGGCTTTTCATTAAAGAGGGGAGGCTGCTGAAAATTTCATGAATAAGGAGAGGCTGCTGGACATTTCAATAGTGAGGGGAGGATGCTTGACATTTAATTATAGTGGGGAGGCTCCTAACTAATTAGTGAGGTGAAGCTGCTTGGCATTTCATTAGTGTGGACATTTCATGAGTGGAGGGAGGCTGTTGGACATTTAATCAGTGAAAGTAGGCTGCTGGACATTTCCATTATTAAGGGGAAGCTGCTGGACAGTAAATGAATAAGGGAGACTGCTGCTGGACAGTGTAGCAATAAGGGGTGGGCTAGTGCTGGACAGTATAATAATAATAATGGAGGCTGCTGGACAGTACATTAATAAGAGAGGCTGCTGCTGGGCAGTATATGCATGGTAAATGAGCATAGTGCTGTGTGTATATGTCTGTGTAGCATATATGTGCATTATCAAGTGTATTGCGCAGGACGAGGATGGCAGGGAGGTACATGGGGTCCCAATCTAAAGTATGAATGATACACCTCGTTACACCACAGAAAACTGGCATACAAACCTTCATAAATCTCCTTCAGCACATCAAGTACTAATGGATTATTCATAACTATATACTTCACAATCCAGTGCCTTCTTTTTCATAAAGAAATTAGATCTGATATTCTTCAAGTCCAGTTCATATTTGTCCTGACACCATAGTAGAAAGAATAACACCATCAAGAGTATAATGTACAGTATGTGGACCATGGAAATCGTTCCTTAGGATCCAATCACTCACATCAGATAGGCTGCAATTTTGTTTGCAAATTTGTCAGGCTCCTTCTTCTTCCATTTCTATGGGGCATGCCCACTTGTGTTGTATAATGACACATTTGTGACAGAGACACTTTCAGCAAGTTCTGGTTCTGTGTTTATATACTGCACTGGGGTCTGGGGTTGTAATTGTGTACTGAGCTTGGTTCTTGTGCTATATTTTTGCACTCAGATTTGTACTGGTGCTGTACCTGTGTACAGAACTTGGTTCTGGTGATGTATTCCTGTATGGAGCTTGGTTTTGGTGATGTATTTAGGTAATGTGTGGGTCAGGAGCTGTATTTATAGAATGAGCTGTGTTTTAGTCCTCTGTGTATGTACTGAACTTGTTTTTTATGCTGTATAAGTGTTATATGGTTTTGGATGTGTATATTTGGTAAGTTTAAATTAATGTGTGCAAATACAAATAACCTGGGGCTCCTAACACACCAAAATCCTGATTACTGCTTCATTCAGGTCAATGAGTTGGATATATGGTATGTGGTAAATTCATTGTATTATGGTATTACTTAGGCACTTCATAGCTGGTTTATGTGAGCATTGTATAGGGGTATAACATAGACACTCTGAAGTTTCAGCCTGTTAAAGACACTGTTTGGGCCTCGAAAAATACATTTTGGGAGATGAATTAATGTGTTGGTTTTTAGATCGGTGCATAGTAGGCAGATCTCTTCTGCACCAGATTAATCACGGGGGCAGATTTACCAAGAACAGTGCAGTGTGTACTATGTGCCTGTGTAGTATGCAGGGGGCGCCAGATTCAGAATTTATGGCGCATGTTCTTCATAAATCTAGCTCCCTCTGCACAGCTCCTACAGAGTGCACCACTTTTTTTTGGTGCACCTTTAACATGGGGACTGTTAAACAATTCTGTCGGACTTTGCATGTTCAATTTGGCACACGGTCCGACTGAAGACAGGAACGCCCCCTTCAGTGCAGAAATACGTGTCACATGAAGAATAGTGCATCAGCGACACAAAAGGGACACATATGTGGTGCAGACCCTTCTTAAATACCTGTGCAAACAGTTTGCACTAGGCGCAAGGAGCTTAGTAAATGTTCCCTATTGTGTCTGATGCTGGATGATTAATCCATTGCCGTTTAAGATTGGTGAGTGGTACTTTGCACCTCTAATTAGTTGGTCTAGTTTTCTGTGCCATCGTATTGAATTTTCTGGCACAATAGCCGTTTTCTTTTGGACCCTGCCCCCCTTTTACCAAGGACACTCCTCCTTTTCAGACAAGTCTGAAAACTGCCTAAAGTGGTCTAAAACCCAGAGCAATAGTGGTGCACAGCATTTCAGGTGAAAATTACTCCAGTATTCTGGCATAGAGAGATTGATATTTCTCCCCCAATGTCTCTCTATTGTCTCCTACAGTGATGGGGTAGTGTTTTGGATTGATGCTTGTTATTGCTTTTATGGAAAATGGCAGTAAATTGATGGACAGGTGGTCCTCTAACAGTTTATCTGAGGTTAAATTTTCCTGGTGCAGAATATATAACTGATCCCTGTATTGTAATATCATGATCATAAAAATGATGTAACGGTAATGAAAATCACTAGGGCATGTTCTGTGCAGAAAGTGAACAAGCAGGGGATAATGAGAAATTCCAGCTATCAATTCTAACATCATCACATGAGCAAAGAAGCCTCCTATCCTTAGGGTGCATTTACAAGTGGCGTTTTGGGGTGTATTTTTAAACGCATCCTTGAAACGTATGGGTCTGAAACGGATGCATTTTTACATGTTACTATGTGTTTGGAGGGTTTGAGCTGCCTCTAACTCAGGCCCCACCCAAATGACCTCAAAGCCAAGAACATTCCAAAGATGACATCACAATTCCAGTGACATAACAATGCCTGATCCTGGCTTTTTAATGTAGTGGATTTGTTGGAGACCTCTGAGGGTTTTTGAGTAGGAAAGAGCAAATGTGAGATTTGTTGTAGAGATTTTGCTTGTGATGTGTAGCCAATGGCCATCAGGACATCAGGGGTGCCACAGAAGATAATGAACATTTATAGCTTTGAGGTTCTGCAACACAGTTATACAGAGATCAGCAGTGATATATTAGCGCTGCTTATCTCCACAGACTGAAGAAGTCTGTCACTAATCACTTTTGTAAGAAGTTGTTTTTCCTTTGCCAAACACTGCTTGACATTTAATGGTCTCTCTCATTAGAAGAGGTTCTTCAGCAGCTGCAGTGTATTATACAGATCTTTGTCTCAGCTGCTGCAAATCTTCTTTAATAAATTCCTCTTTTTAATTTAAACTAATGCAGAAAAGAATTTATTCTGCTTAGACCACAGTATAATTTTTCAGATACTTGAAAGCAATTCTGTATTATATTTAATAACTGCCTCAATCCTCAATTGACCATTTAAGTAAATGTAACAAATTCTACTACTGACCAGTTCCAACGAGTTTGAACTAAAACATATCAGTGATTGAAGGTTGGCTTCTTTTTATATTTATCTTGAAACAAATGTCAGAATCTTAGCTTTTCTGACATGTCTATTTTACTGTATTAAACATGCATCAAGAACTCAAAATTAAGTTCAACCATTTCCTACTTCTAAACCAAAATTGATTCATATTAAGGAAAAAATAAACATCTTGTTAATGGGAAAAACACTTTGCCATTCATTTTAAATGATCTTTCCTAACCCCTGGTACCAATTGGCCAGATCCAGTTCCACATTCTACAATAATACCACTAATCCTGTATGCTATGATTTACAAGACATATATAAAAACATAAGTATTCATTAAAACACACATCTAGAGTGGTGAGAGGTCCCCTTTAAGACTGCTGCTCGTAATGTATTAAAAGAACATAGGACATTTGTAAACATTGAACTATTATAATGACTAAACTATAGTACCGTAGTACAGTATAGTAACTACAGTAATATCACAAATGTATTAATTATGAAACCGAACAAACCTCAAACAAGTGAACAAGTGCTATATCTCTTCAAGGATATAAGGATTTGTGCAGTATCTGATGTTTGCAAGTCAGCAACCCTTTACATTGCTAAACTTCTACATCTGTAACCCAAAATAGGAAAAAATAGTATATAGAGGAAGAGGGAGTGCTACAAAAATTATGGGTGAATCAGCAGCTTTCCTTCCTCTTTGTTGTATAGGGGATCTACTTTCCAACATCCACATAATATGATCCATTGACTTTCCACCAATATCGATACTGTATCAGCTAGATTTTCTTAATACATGTAGGATCTTCCACTGCACATGTATCTCCCAAAAAATTATATTACATCTAGGTAAGGCCAGTAACACATAATACTATTATTACATGTTACCAGAATGCATGTACCGGTTGATATATCACCATGTATCATCAAGGTACTGCCATATGCCAGCTGTGGCACCTAACTAAAGAAAATCATGCCAGTTAGTATAAAGGTGCCATAAATAACACATAAGAAAACAATGCAACTATCAAAAATAGAGGAAAGACTGAAATTTGGCTGTAGAGAAAGTCCAAGGAGGCACATCCCCTTCTGTAAAATGTACAGCAGTGTTAAACTAACCCCATTATGTGCCTGAAAGAAGTAGGCTGTGCAAGGTCGTAAATATATAGACTGGAAAACTAAAGTAAGTAAACTAACAATATCTGATAGGTGACATTAAAGGGAACCTGTCAGCAGAAACTTACCTATAAACCCACTACCAGTATGTTGCCAAGCTGCTGAACACCTTCCAGAATGTGTTTCTTTAATGACCCAGTGTGGTGGCATCATCCAGAAAATCAACTTCTTAGTGAGATGTTAACTGGTTGTATAAAGTCAAGGAGGCGGAGATTTTAACACTGAAGTCAGGCTCTCTCTTCCTCAGAAACCCCCCTTATCTGTAATTGATGGTCCTGCATCCAGAGACATCACTAACCACATCTCCGATGCAGGATGTCAATCACAGAGAAGAAGGCGTTCAGAGCTCACCACCTTGACTTCAGTGTTAAACTCTCAGCTTCCTTTACTTTATACAACTAATTTACATCTCACTTCAAAGTTGATTTTCTGGATGATGCCACCACACAGGGCCATGAAAGAAACCAAAAATAGAAGGTATCACACTGTTTGACAACATAATGGTAGTGGTTTATTAAGCCAATTGCTGATGACATGTTCCCATTAAATAATTACCTGTATTATGGCTGTAGTACATGAGTAACATGGTAGAGGAAAGATTTTACTCTCCTCTACTGGCACCCTGCAGCATGATCATAGGATGCTGTCAGTAGCATAACGCACATAGAGGAAGGCCCGCAGCTGCCACATTCCTAGGTGACAGAATCAGGCCCCTCTTTTCCATGCACTTTTAACAGTACTCCCCGCTCTACCACAGTGTTTTGAGGTGTCCTGGAATTGCCAATCATTAGAGCTCAATGGCAGCTGGCCACTAGCATAGCTAGGCAGACATGCAACTCCTGATGCAGTATACCGGACAAGAGTACACTACTCCGGTTCTGCATCGGCCGGTTCTGTGCTGTGCCGGGAGGTCCATGTCTGCTTAGCTCCAAGTTCCCCTAGTGGCCAGCTGCCAGGGAGCTCACTTCAAAACACTGTGTCAGAGCGGGGAGTAATACAATCCCCACTCTGACACTATAAGAAGCACACGTGATGTAAGACGCCCAAGCGCCAGCAGCTTAATGTTGTCATCGCTGCACCGGTGCTGGAAGTCTTACATCATTTCAAAGATGACAGCCTGCCACTCGCCATTTGAAAAATGCTTTGAAAAAATCAAGAAAGGAGACGAGGGGGAGGGTAATGAAGGATAAAGAATGGGGGCAAAAAGGGAAAACTGGCAATTAAGGGAACACTAAATATTTTGGCACTTGGGAAAGGGGTCTCAACCTAAGAGGAAGCATTGCAGCCAGGAATTGCAACTTGGCTCCCTCACACCACCTCCATGCCAAGTGGGCGGGTACACCCTGTGCTATTAGCACATTATTAGCTGTAGCCTGGAACAGTTCCTGGCGCAGATTATAGCACAATTCTATACGAGACAGGGCCTGGCAAAGGATTGATCTAGCCGACAGTGCAATAATCGGGGCAGGGGAAACATCAAGCTTTTGGTTGTTCTAATGGTGGAGGTCATAATTAGGGGCAAGAGAGGCCAGGAGGACTCTGGTCATGCCACTGGGTCCTGTGTTTATGGCAGGACCGTTGTTGGCCTAATGATCTAGGTGCTCAGCATCTGTCTATAAGACCCTGCCAGACAATGTATAAAACAATGCACAAAAGTACAGTATATTATACATGCAATCAAATTGTTGTGTGTTCAGTTCCTCATGTGAGATTTATAAAAAGTGACAAAAAAAGGAAAATACATTTTTAATACAATCATCTTGGGTATTTCCATGTTTGTTATAACCTGGCCTATATGTGTAGTGCTATATTTCAGTTCCCATTTTTGTTTAACCACAGAGCAAAGAACAATTATGCAGGTACAACAATAAATTGAAATGTGGTGGAAAGAAGTGTTAAGTGTTTTTTTATCAAAAATTCCAAAAATTGTTAAAATT
Organism: Engystomops pustulosus; assembly: GCF_040894005.1. Lineage (NCBI taxonomy): Eukaryota > Metazoa > Chordata > Amphibia > Anura > Leptodactylidae > Engystomops > Engystomops pustulosus. The sequence goes on along the minus strand of NC_092413.1, from coordinate 172,933,251 downwards.
ATACTAATTTGCACTTACCCTGAGAACTGAGGTACCACGCTATTTATAACACATGGTGAATGCTGTAAAGTACAAATGTTTAATTGTGGCCAATGTTTTAGTTGGGGGACACAAGGATCAAGTACAGTGTGATATACAGAGAAATGTCTCAAAAGACCATCACATTGAGAAGACTTCATCCTTACACATAATGGAGGACATGTATCAGTGCTTCTACACCAGTTTTTTATCTTCATAAAGATCATTTATGATTGTCCTCTACACTGGTTATTCACTAACCTTCACTCCTCATCCTGTTTATTCTATCACTCACATTATTCTCCTCCTTCAATTTCCTCCTTTTATATCCTACCAGTTGCTCTAAAGACTCCCCCTTTCCAGCTGTCAAAGCAAGGTTAGCGAATTTTGCCTCGCTGGAAAGTTTCCAATACTGCAAGTTTACACCACATATTTGGCTCATTTAAAGTGTCACTCACCAAGTAAAGGTGGAAATTCAAATTCTTTAGCGCTTCCACTATCACCCATGGGACAATCCTTGGAAAGCATACTGGGAAGTCATTACATCCACAAAGGAATACGTTAGCTCTGAGTTTTGTAGAAAGGTTGAGTCCCTCATGGTAACTGTGGAATGATGTGTCCCTGAGACATCACTGTTCATCCTTTAGTGTACACTGGAGACTGAAACCATGAAATTGTGATAAGGATTAATACAATGCCTATACGATCGCCTACAGTGAGCCAAAACAAAATTTGTCCTGAATTTACTTTACAATATTATAATGTAAAAGAGACATTTTTCTCCTGCAAAAAAAAAAAATATTGTTCCCAATGCACATTAGGTACTAGGTTAAGAAGCAGGTTAAGAAGTAAAAACCCCTGAGGCTCTTATTCTTCTTAAAGACCCGTTTTCAAGCCCCCATATTCTAATAATGCCTATATTGTTGACCTGATGCTGTAAAGTCCCCCCATTGTGGCCACCCATTGCATCATGACCCTTATCCCTCAATGGCATCCCAACCAAAAACCACCAGCAAAATAAAATAAAAACAAATGCTTGCCTTCATTCTCCCGCAGCACCTCATTGTCTGCTGTAAACAGTTTGGAGTGGCAAAACTATAGTATCAATCTATGCACCGGCCTCCAAGCCAAAAACAGCATTGGCAGCGTGGAGCAGGGAGCTGAGTTCTCTGCTTCACCATTTTACTCAGCTCTATCTGTGTCCTCCCACAGGGTTAAGCTTGGAGTAGCCCTGAACAGCTTGACACCTTTTTAGACCTGTGATGACATAGAGGCTTGAAAAAGAAGGTAATATGGGGTGCAGGCTGGAGAAAGAGGGTGACATGGGGGTTCCAGCTGAATACGATGAGGTCATGGGGTGCACGCTGAAGAAAAAGGGCGACACTGAAGTACAGTTTAGTTAAAGTGGAGTAAGTGGAGGTGCCAGTTGCTTAAAGAGAAGAACATGGGAGTGCAAACTGATTAAAGAAGGGGACAAAGGCGTGGAGGCAGGAGAAAAAGGAAATCATAGGGTGCAGATTATGGCAAAAGTGTGACATGTAAGTGCAGGCTGCTTAAAGACAGGAACATGGAGGTTACAATTGGAGAAAAAGAGGGACATGGAAGTGCAGACTGGTTAAAGATGGGGACATGGAGGTTACAATTGGAGAAAAAGAGGACATGGAAGTGCAGACTGGTTAAAGATGGGAACATGAACTGCATACTGAGAAAGGGTGGGACTTGGGGATGCAGGCTAGAGAAAGGAGGGGAAATAGAGTTGGAGTGTGAAAAAGTAGGGACATGGAAGAAGGATACATGGAGGTGCTGGCTCTGAGAACGAGGGTGTCATTTACTGAAGATAGAGAGAGATACAATGGTACAGGTTGAGAGAAAGAGGGCATCATGGGGCATATGTTGAAGAAAAAGGAGACCTTGGATGCAGGCTGTAAAAAAGAATCAGACATGGAGGTGCAGGTTGTGTGAAAAGGAAGAAGACAAAGTCGGCACTGCTGTTCGGTCACACACAGGGACTCAGGCATAAAATTTCTTAATGATGCCAGGACTCCTATCCAGTGCACTTGACCAGTGCTCCGTCCTTCGGATCTGACCAGCACAAGGGGCCATTTCCATGGACTGTGCAAGTTTGTGTGCAGGGGCTGTACTGTAGGGCTGTGGGCCCAAGAGAGTGGGATCACTGTGGGTTTACTTATGAGATGTGCCCATACCTAACCCTCAGTGACATATTTTTGCAGAATAGAGGACAAAAAAGAAAAACATCAGCACCATGACAATGTATGCAGTCTTGCAATGCAAATATTAGAAGCCCCAGAAGAACCGCACAGGATCTCCACCATAAAAAAACAGCCATCTTAGAGGTGGATATTTTTGCAGTAGAATGTCCACAGTACTCCTTTTTGTGACCTTACCGTAAGGGTTTGTTGATACAGAAGATTTTGGCCAGTTTTGTTCTGTGAATCCTGTATTTTAGAATGAATTGACATTTTTGTACATAATGATTAAAATAACAATGTTAAATCCATAGCTTTATGGATCATTTAATGTCACCAATAGAAGACTGTGTTGAATCATCTGTGGTAGAGGAATGCAAAAAGCAGGATGAGTACGAAAACAGATAGTTTTAATGCTTTGTTTTACAATTATATCAGTGAGTGGGAGAAAGTCTAACCCACAAAACACTTTTTAAAAATATCTGAATTATTTGTTTATGACAAGAATGGTTGGAACCAAGTGAATACTAATGTACTGCTACCAGGAGTTAGGAAGCAACTTAAAAAAGATGGGCTCTACACTATAGTTACTATCTGCACTGATGCTCATGCTCACTGATTGTTCCAATATTGTTTAATCTACCGTAACTGGAGCTACCTCAACTTTGAAATATAGCATCCCCGCTACATCAGAAATAATATGCTGCAATTACCACTAGAGCAGTACCATAGGTAGGAGATATAAATCAGACTTGTTTATCAGAGAGGAGTCAGTTCCTTGTACAGCCCGGCTTAAAGGGAACCTGTCATCAGAAATTTACCTAATAAATCACCTTCCAGATTGTGTTTTTTTATGGCCCAGCTTGGTGGCATCATCCAAAAAAATCAACTTTGAAGTGAGATGTAATATGAATGTATAAAATCAGGGAGGCGGAGAGTTTAACAGGGAAGTCAAGCTCTCCCCGCCTCTGAACACCTTTTTCCATGTGATTGACATCATGCGCTGGACCATCAATTACAGTGAAGGGGGTCTTCTAAGGCAGGGAAAGAATGACTTCAGAGTTAAACTCTCTGCCTCCTTCTCTCCATAAAACGAATTTACATCTCATTCAAAGTTGAATTTCTGGATGATGCCACCACACCAGGCCATGACAGAAACGTGATCTAGAAGATATTTAGCTGCTTGACAACATACTGCTAGTGGTTTATCAGACCAATTTCTGATGACAGGTTCCCTTTAAACTCATCATGGTGCTGAGATGCACCAATCGTGGGTGTTAACATCGCCGGCAGCTTCAAAATGATAGCGGAGCATGGGCACCGCCATCTTGTTGAAGATCGTCGCTTCCTGTGACATCATCGTGGAGCGGCGATCAGTTGCCGAGGTTGTCTGGATTTACCTCATTCATTACTATGTGCTAATTGCACTCTAGTATGGCAGTATATAATAGGATCAATCAGGCAACCTAGGCTTCTAAGTAAATTGTAAAAGTAAAAAAAAAATTTTAATAAAAAAACCTAAAAATTCAAATCACCCCCTTTCCCTATAAATATAAATAAACAGTAAAAATCACAAACACATTAGGTATCGCCGCATCCGAAAATGCCCGATTTTTAAAAATATAAAAATCTTTTTTCACTGTGTTTAATCCTGTAACGGAAAATAGCGGCCAAAGTAAAAAATGGCTGGAGCTGTTTCTCTCAACAGAAGAGAAGTGGGTGTTGGGTTACCCAGCTGAATTGGTGTAGGTGAGACATGGGCATGGGAGGGAGGGAGCCTTTTTTTTTTTTTTTATTATATTTTTTTCTTTCTTTTTTTTTCTTTTCTCTTTTTTTTGGTTTGGGAAAGGTCATTGATTCATTAAGATTTATCAAGCGTAATTGTGAAATTATTTGTCGAGGATCGGTGGTAGTGGATTTAAAGCTACTATTTGTCTCAACCCACGCTGTATTGGTTGTTGAGTGTGGGTGGGTGATCAAAAGGTCATACAGTCCTAAAAATGATAGCATTGAAAACTTTATCGAAAGTTGCAAAAAGGGATACTACCCACAGCTCCGTACACCGAAGAATAAAAAAGTTATAAGCGCCAGAAGATGGCAAAATTAAAAAAAAAATTCTACATATTTTTGTAAATGTATGAAAACATTATAAAACCTATACAAATTTGGTATCCAAGTGATCACACTGACCCAAAGAATTTAGTAGACATGTAATTTGGGGCGCACAGTGAAAGCTGTAAATTCCAAGCCCACAAGAAAACGCCGTAAATGCGTTTTTTCACCTCACTGCATTTGGAATTTTTTTCCTGCTTCCCAGTACACGGCACGGAATATTCAATAGCATCACTATGAAGTACAAATTGTTACACAAAAAACAAGCCGTCACACAGCTCTTTCCGTGTACAAAAAAAAAGTTATAGATTTTTGATTGTGGGGAGTGAAAAATTAAAATGAAAAAACAAAAAAGGGCGAGGTCTTTAAAGGGTTAAGCTTCCTATCCCCTTGTTTTTAGGAAAAAAAATATGCAAATGAGCCAGAGGGGCTCTAGGGAGGCCCTAGTGAAAACACTTATTGGGGCAGATTTATCAAGCTGTCTGAAAGTCAGAATATTTCTAGTTGCCCATGGCAACCTATCACCAGTCTGCCCCATTGTCCTTGTGGCTGGTGCCGCCACTGCCTGGTGCCGCCATCCTCTTCCTTCTATTGGTTTAGCTAGAGAATAAGAGACTAGATAAAGACAAGGCGGAGAAGGAAAGCAGCACTGGGCAGTGCCCTTTCACTCCAAGCAGTTCACCTGTCTATCATTAACTTGTGAGTTCCCAGTAACTACAGGCAGTTACGTACAGGATAGGGTCTGTAGCTTTGTTCTTAAGTTGAATTTGTATGTAAGTCGGAACTGACTTCAGCCAGCCAGCCGATACAGTAGTGATGTTAAAAAAGTATTTCTGAGCCCTCTCTATACAGGGCAAGTGCTTGCCAACTTATATAGCAGCTGTTAACTGTTATGATTGGTGCTGGCATCAAAAAAATAATTATCCTCCATAGCAAAGAACAGCTCTGCAATGGAAAAAAATTCTAAATTGCCATTATATGCTGTTTTGGCAATGTCATACATGCCCGCAGAGAGGACTCTAAATGGAGCCATAGGTTCAGACATTATAGTAAATAATGTGGGCCGGGTTGTAAAGGCCTGTCCCTTCATGCACAAAGTGGCATGTGGGGTGAAAAAGCCTCTAAAAAGGAAGAGATGGGGCAGAAAACTGCCAGAATAATATAACTCCCCATGTACAATGAAGTGCAGATCTGAAATGAAAAGTTCAGGTCTGTACTGAAGTTGAATTCTCAGCACCTATAAATCCGGCGACCGATGAAGCGCGGCTGTTTGGGATCCGTGTACTGGATAAACCACCAAGCTGCTTGATTGACTGCTGACAGCGGCTTAGCAACCATTGTAAGCATACCTGTGTCTGACCGGGCTGGACATTTTACTCTGCAGTTTAAAGGACACCTGTCATCAGGTCTCTGCCACTAGTCCTGTCACCACTACCTTTTGGAGCAGCTCACAAGGATCCCATCCCAGCCTTTATCTAGTTATTTCATACATTAATCATTGTAAAATCATCTTTTCTTTATTATGTAAATGAGGCTAGTCACATGGTCAAAGGCAGTGATGTCACCCCTGTTACCCCTCCCCTCTCCTCCCCCTGCTCATGTCTGTGTGTAATGTATAGTAAAGTATTGCTGGTGTCTGTGCTTTATCTGCTGACATGTTCTCTCCTCCTATACACATGTGAGACACAGACATCGGCTACACAAGTACCTTACATGTTCTGCTATAACATGGCTGTCTGGAGCTGTTGTAGATCTCCTATACACACACAGGCTGCAGGGGGCGCCAGCACCAGGAAGCACATGGAGGAGCCATTACACGATTATACCTCACACCATTATACAGGCTGTCAGTCATGTGTATAGGAGTATCTCATACAAACACAGGCTGCAGGGGGCGCCAGCACCAGGAAGCACATGGAGGAGCCATTACACCATTATACCTCACACCATTATACAGGCTGTCAGTCATGTGTATAGGAGTATCTCATACACACACAGGCTGCAGGGGCCGCCAGCACCATAAAGCACATGGGGGAGCCATTACACCATTATAACTCACATCATTATACAGGCTGTCAGTCATGTGTATAGGAGTATCTCATACACACAGGCTGCAGGGGCCACCAGCAACAGGAAGCACATGGGGGAGCCAATACAACATTATACAGGCTATCAGTCAAACACTGGGGGTGTGGCTATGCCTCCCACTCATGAATAGAGTGGACAGCTTGAATATGATAATGACTCATTGGACATCTCTCAGGTTATTTGCATACAACTTTAGGACCTCATTGCTTAAGTTTACAGGCATGTAGAGAGACAATGCAGAGATAGAGGCAATGCTTTCTAATGGCAGTTTATGAATATTTAGTTTAGGGGATTAATTTGCCTGACGGGTTCTCTTTAAGAGCAAGGTCACCTGTCCAGACCCCATTGCACAGATAAAACAGAGCTATAGAGAGCTTGCTGCTCATCATAGGGTTAGTCAGAAAGGCAGGGACTTCTGAAAAACCACCTATTGTCCTTTTCAGGGAACCTAGGTGTATAGAGAAGGCTGCTGTTCTTAGGGACAGGTGGAGTCTTATTAGGGTACTCAAAAGATTGGCATTAACCTACTCATAAGCTGCTATATATCCTTACTGATTATATAGGATTGTACAGCAATACTTGGAAAAGCGAGACAGAAATATTAGCATTTACTGCATCCAGCAATATCCAGCAATATCTCTGTGTTTTTTTTCAGCTCCAGAATCATAAATCCAAATCATAAATCATCATCAGTTAAGGTATTACTGGATGCTATTCACTATCATTAGCAATTTTATGATCTACATATTAGTGCATGCTTTTTACTGACAACAGCACTTTTATGATCTATGTATTAGTATGCGCTATTCACTGACAACAACATCTTTACAATCAAGCCATTACTGGACACTATTCATTGACAACAACATTTATATAATCTGCATATTAATGAACGCTATTTACTTACAATCGTACACAATCTATTCACTGATGGTAGAAACTTTAAAATCAAAGTGTAATTTATAATGATGATTTATAGAGCTGAAACCTGAGACAGGCAGTCAAGATCTTGCTGGATGATGCAGTAAATGCTTATATTCCTGTCTGGTCTTTCCAAGCATTGCTGTATTACTACTTCTACTACTGTTGTCAATGAATAGCATCCAGTAATACATTGATTGTATATTGAAGTGTTGTCAGTGAATAGCGTGCACTATTAAGTAAACATAAAAGTACTGTTGTTAGTGAATAGTATACACTAGTGTGTTGATCAGAAAAGTACCCAGTCCGAGTCAGTCGGATCGTCCGACGGAACACCCCCCCGAATTTGTGTCGCATAAAAGCCAGCGCAGCTGTGCAAAAAAACGATTGCATTCGACAGAATCCCAGCGCAGAAGCCTGTTAAATACCTGTCCGACCCCTGCAATCCACAAAACAAGTGCAAAGTCCACCGAAAGTGCAACGCGCGACCCTTAGTAAATGAGCCCCAATTAATGTTCATGTGCATTTTTGGTCTGCTCATCTCTAAAAAGGCACAAAATCGGTTGTGATTTTTATGTGTTATTAAATAGTTTGGGTTTTTTACATTTTTTTCAGTTTCAATTGATCCAGGGATTGGGTAGGACCTAGTGATTGGGTAGGACCTAGTGATTGGGTAGGACACAAGGATCCCTACTTTGAGTGGTGTGTTCTTCTACCCAGACATGCCTGCTGCATTTGCCCATGGCTGTGTAGGTGTTGCTGGTCGATCCCGGTTGGATGAGGTGTCAGAAGCCACTACATTAACCCAGCGGACAATTAAATAGATGTATTGTCCCTGCCCATGCTTACTTGTCCACATATCAGTTTTGAAGTGCAACTTTCAACTAATGACATTGCATAGCACATACCTGTTGTTGGGCGGATATGGACTGCCAAAAAAGAAGTGGTGGCTGGGAATGACGTATTGTGGGACAGCCACTGCCATAACATGTTTAAAGCCATCTGGAAAGGTAGCTTTATCAAAGCGCAACAATTTTACAACTGTCCAAGTCAGGACCAGGGCTTGTGGGTGAGATGGGTCAAACTTCCATTTCTTTCAGTTGTCTGGGGGGTAGAAATCTGTTCCCTTTCCTGGGATGGTGTGAACAGGCTTGGTGGTGGTGTCACATCCTCCATTTGGGGGGATATAGGTGGCCTTGTCGGAGGAAGGAAAACTCTGCGCTCCTCTCACCTGGAAGCCGACACATATATGAGAATGTGTAAACTATGTTCTATTTCTGAAAATGTATTCAATATGTACTAGTATGGTAAATATACCAAAGATTATGTCCACCAAAGCCCCAGTAAGTGATGCCTCCCACAGCCCTCAGTAAGTAATGTTCCCCACATGTGGACCCATGAAACCTATGACTTTGGTTACATTTCCCAGCTTCCATGCCAAAAGTTAACATTAGATATATGCAATAGAGTCCAGATCTTAATCCTACAGCCCCTCAGTGCTGTAGCTTCACAGGCTGTTACAATGAGCAGAGAATGTCTCCCTTCCACCTGCACTTCTGCTGCAGCTAGATTACACAGGCAAGGGGAAGATGAAGAGAGCAGGGGGTTAGAGACATTTTCTGCTCATTATAACAGCCTGTGAATCTGTAACGCCCGAGAGCACCTCAGGCTCATTATCATAATTCTAAACATTGCGTAGTCACGGTGCTTGGATCTATGAGTGAGTGTCCCTGGTTATCATGCTTGATTTTGATGTTCAATGATCTTTAAGTTAGTTGCTCAAAAAAATGATGAAAATTTCAAGAGGCATAAATATTTTTTTACTGTATGCTGATGACTTCTCTAACAATAGTCATTACACTCTACAGTAAGAGTTTGTCAGGGTTCTGGGTCTGTGGACCCTGTAGACCACCACGGGAGATGGTACTAGCCGACACCCAGGGCCGGTTCTAGACAGTGGGGCCCTGGGCAAAACTAAAAGTGGGGCCCCAAAATAAAACTATTTTATGACCAGTCACAGTCAGCAAGAGGCTCCTTTAGTATGGTAAAACAAGCTGTAATATGGGAGAATTTTATAGGAGATGATAAATGATAGGGAGATTTATGGGCAGGATGGTGGCTCCGTGATTAGCACTACAGCCTTGCAGCGCTAGTCAACATCTGCAAAGATTTTGTATGTTCTCTCTGTGTCTGCGTGGGTTTCCTCCGGGTCCTCCGGTTTCTTCCCACACTCCAAAAAATTACTGGTAGGTTGATTAAACTGTGAGGCCCATTGGGGAGAGGGACCGATATTTTCTCAAAGCAGACACTTGCCCCATTTTCAAAATTGCATCAAAGATTTTATAGACATAGGCGCCTTCATGCAATTTTGATTCAAATTGAAACATTTTATTAAAAATACTTAAAATTTGACTTTGATGGCAAAAAATTTTATCCAAACATGGACATTTGTAGAGTTCACAAATGTGCCCTATTGATATGTTCACATGAATAAATCCACATAATATCACTAAAACTGTAATAACTAGAGATCTGCTTTTTAGCTAGACATTTTTAGACAGTCACAACCTGCAAAATATATCAATAAAACAGAATAAAAAGTAAATGCACCATAAAACCTATAGAATTTTGAAAGCAGACAACCAGGCGATGCATTTGGCAATTAACATTCAAAATTTCCTCTAAAATATGTACAAATCCAGATACTTATATAAAGAAAATATACTTTCAGTAAGATGTGAGGAGAGCATACATACCCCACATGTGTATATTCACCAAAATATGCAGCAAAGGGAACTGCAGAAAATTCACACAGATGTATCATTGTCTGCTCCTTACACAATGGTAACCCAAATAAATAACTATATATACATAAACCTCTCTAATGAGATAATAAAAGTCACGTTTAGATGTGCGCCATTGTATTATCACAATAACAGAATCCTCCACACTTCATAAGAATGAGAGTGAGAACGTCCTAACATAGGTGTAAATAATGGAGGATGATGGGAAATAAAAACTTTATTCGAGGACATGTGTGTGTTTTTGGTGTTACATATAACTTTATGGACATGTTCTGGTCGCGGTGTAGTCACATTAGGCGAAGAGGATTGAATGTTCATCGTATCAGTCAATTTTCCCAACAAAAAAAACCTCACAAAATAAAAGGGAATAAGAGAGAAAGGGCCACATTTATCACTTTTGTGCGCCTAAGAGTAGTAGTTGCGCCTAAATTCTGGCGCACTGCTTTCCAGAATAATCACAAGCTACAACCATCTGTGATAAGGTAATTTCCTGCCTCTTATTAATCACTTTACTTTAACACAGTTTAGGCGCAATTTTGGCGCAGTTTAGGCGCAATGTTAGATTCAGGCACTTACATGTGATCCTGCTACAAGCTCCTCTCTGCTTCTCCCACAGCCCAGAATGAAGATAACACTCACAGCAGCACCCAGGTGTGTGACACCCTGCACCCAGTGACCTCCTCAGCAGTGGCTTCTCCTGGAGGGGATCCCCCAGTGCTGGTCTCCTGCTGCACCCCTGTAATCCTGCACAGTATCCCCCTCAGACACACTGGTGATACTGTGCAGAATTACATGGGGGACACTTATCGGTACTATGTGCAACATTCTGTAACGTTCTCTTCTCTCTTGCTTTGAGCTGAGGATTCTGCAGAATATTTTGTAAATAGAAGGTGATGAACTGTAAATAGAGTCTGCAGCTCCTGTCTGCAGAGTATCTAATGTATCTATTATATGTTCTAGTGTCTGGCTGGGCTCTGCTGCTAGAAATGAGCTGTTCTGCAAAGGGGCTCAGTGCTTTCTTCTCAGTTAACGCCAGCTTCGGGCTGGAGTGTATTTCCGCCCGTTTTTGCGCCTAAATGAAAAGTCGCAAGTGATGAATATCATTAGGCGCATCAAAACATCTGGATTGCTAGGATAAATGAGGGAAAGCTGGTTATTTTTGCTGCGCAGCTAGTTTGGCATTTAGTTGCAAAAATGGCACAAAAACGGTGCGCCTGAATGAAAAGGCGCAAAAACAACAGAAAAAAAACATTGATACATGTGGCCCAAAGTGTGTTCTTAGATTTTCATAGAGAAGGCTTAAAAACATGAATATTAGTTTATATTATCCCTTCTCAAAATGTAGTACTAGTACCATATAAAGTGAATATTTCCATTATCTGTGAGGTGCAGCAGCTCCTGTGTGCAGCAAATGCTCCCGCAGCCTGATGGCTAAGAATCTGGAGATGGGGGAGACACTTCAGGGGGCTGTATCTCTGGTTCTGTGACTCATAGAACCTCACTTCTTTTTTCCTATGAAAGAAGAGAGTCTCCTCGTTTATATGAATCTAAATTTGTGTTTCTAAAATGTAGGAAAACGGAGATATTTATATATAAATATGGCACCTGATATTCTCACTTTAAACCTGAATATCTCTGGATCCATAGCACCTAGAAACACAATTCAAGATTCATTTGAAAGAAGAGATTCTCTCCTTTCTCCCTGGGGGCCCTGGGCAATTGCCACCTTTGCCTACCCATAGTGCCGGCCCTGCCGACACCTGGGACCGTAATCTAAGGGGCACCTGGTCTTTACCAGAGCTGTCGCAAAGCGGGATGGTCTTGCAGCGGCGGGGTGCCATCAGGTCATTCCACAGGTGCGACTTGCCCGCGGTGACTGCCAAGGTAATAATGCGGAACCAGAGTCCAGAAATACTGAGACTTGCACAGGAGTGCTGGTACCGACACTGAGGAGACCTGGAATAGTCAGGCGTGGAGAAGCTGAATTCACACCTAGGCACACTTCTCCCAGAAGCCTTAGGTGCTGGCATTTCCTGGACGTTGGGGATGGACAGGACAGGTTTTGACAAGGTGCTTGGGACTGGCACAGTACAGGCAGAGGTTTTCTTGAACGTTCCCCAGTTGTGAGTCGGGCTCTGTCATTGGCATTGGCTCCGCCGCAGACTGTGCAGCCGAAGCCTGAAGTGGCTTTTGGAAAACCAGAGCCCAGCAAGGCAGACGTGGAAGCCAGACTTGTGGTTGCTAGTGACTCAACTCTTCAGCACGCTCCATGAACTGCACGTCTATCTGAGTGGCCATAGTACAGAGACCATTGTCCCTTTTTGAAGGTTGCTGACAAGGCCGCGTCTTTCCAGGAGAGCTCGGAAGCCAGGGTCCAGAACTTCCCCCACAGAAGAGTCTCCTTGTTCGATGACAAATTGAGACAGCATCAGCTCTATATGCAGCAAGCACTGTGTGATGAAGCCCCTGCACAGTTTGGGGTCGCCATCATATTTATCAGGCATAGAAAGTCTAAGCCTAGGTTCTGCTGCCAGTGGACAAGCCTGGGTGACTGGAGAAGTCACAGGAGTAGTTGCAGGAACTGCTGCAGGAGTCAAGCAGCTGTTGAAGCGCTGTGGCAACTTGGCCTAGTAGTTCTCATTGAGAAGCAATCTGTTGAGACTGCTGGGAAAGTTCAGCTAGTTACCGACTAGCTCCTTGGGGGGGGGGGGGTCCATGGCCAGATCTTACTGTCAGGGTTCTGGGTGGGTTCTGTAGACCCTCTGGACCACCGTGAGATGTGAGATGGTACTAGCCGACACCTGGGACCGGAGTCTAAGTGGCACCTTGTCTTCACCAAAGCAGGATGGTCTTGCTGCCGGCAGGATGCCACCAGGTCGTTCCACAGGTGCGACTACAACGCGGTGGCAGCCAAGTTGGAAATGCAGGACACAGTCCAAGCGCGGGGTGGCAGCGGGAGTACAGCATAGGAAGGAACACTGGAACACATGGCAGGAACACGGGAGCAGGCACACAGAACAGGAACGCAGGAACAGACTGGAACACGGGAACATGGAACATAGGAGCAGGATAACGGGAACACAGGAGTGGGAACACAGGAACTGGATTAACAGGGATTAACCAAGATATGATTCTGCATCAGCGTATCAACACCATTCTCAAGGTATGTTTGCATCATAATGCATCAAATCAAATGGTAGTTTTCCTTTAAAGTTGAACTCAATATTCAAAGTGTTAGATAAGCAAGAAAGATTCCAAAACCCAGTAACATTTCTAATAATGGGGCTATTTTATAGATAACAGACCCTGGTTCAAAGCTTACAACAAATTCTTACAAAAAAACTGAAATTGGCACATACAGGAGTCTCATGATTGAAAAGGCAGAGAGCGTTTAGTAGAAAACAATAACATGTTAAGATCAAAGAAGGATGACTTCATCGGCTTTAGTTCTGGGTATGCAGTGAAAACTGGCTTCTGAGACATGTCCTTAATAAACTTAAGTACAAGTGCTCCTAAGTTCAGCAAGTGAATCTGGTTGGAGTAAGGTAGCAGCTTGAATTTCTAAGCTCAATGGATTAGTTTAATTATTTCAGCAAATTTGCCAGGATATAGAAATGTATCTGATAGGAAATTCCTCGGCTGATATATACGTTCTGAACTTGGCTGCACATTGTGCTAATGAGTTTGCCCCATCACATAACTTTCACACAAGTATTTATGGACAATTAGTTGACTACAAAGTATTAAACGGGTGTTTTGTTGCTGTCGGGATCTACATTGAAGGTGTGTATGTAATGGGAAATGGCTTTCTTCCAATGTGCTAAGTGATTGCCTATTTTCCAGGTTGTGGAATGTTAGACATGATCTTGTGTAAAACTTTTGGCAATATGCAGCCTTGATATGTTTCCAATTTATTCAGAATAAGAAATACATAGTGAAAAGTTACATTAGTTCATTGAACAGATGCTGTTGTAACATGTATGCTAGATGAATACACCCACTTTATTTTGAATCTGTTTTCTGGGTTTCATGTAAATAAAGCTGTACATTATAATAAAAAGTTGTAAAACTTTCTTATATACTTTATACGGCTTGAAGCTAATGAATTGAAACATTTATGTTCACATACAGTAGAGTATATAGGCAGATGAGCCCAGGCCACTCTATGGAGGCAGTGACCTGGTCGCAAATCGTGCAACCAGATTATGGCCCTCATAGCAGCTGTCTGAATGAGCCCTAAGACTGCCATGGGCCCCGGGCTGCATGAATATAATTGACCCTACAAGTCTGGAATTCACTTTTTATATGTGGTACTAGAATCAGTTTCTTGGGGAATGGAGCATGTGTCTCTTATGTCTGCATTCAATCTGTCGCTTCAGGGCCTTTGGAGGAACGTGAAAAGTCCTTAACCCCTTCACGCTCTGTGGCGGATATATCCGCCACGGAGCGCAGTGACTTAGCGCTCAGTGGCGGATATATCCGCCACGGCGCTTATGCCGGCTCGGCTCTGGATCAGAGCCGAACCGGCATCGGGAAACACGGGGTGCCGGCTGTAACTAATAGCCGGCACCCCAGTGTAACACCCGCGATCGGAGTCGGCTCCGATCGCGGGTGTGTAACCCGTTAAATGCCGCGGTCAGCAAGTGCATAGGCTGACACTGATAATACTCTGCAATACATGATTATTGCAGAGTATTATCATGAACAAGCAATCAGATGATTGCTTGGTCATTTCCCATGGTGGAAAAAGTGAAAAAGTAAAAAAAAAAATGTTATTCAATAAAAAATAAAGTAATAAATCAATAAAAATGCCCATAAGCCCCATAACATATAAAGAGACATATAACCCCAAAAAAGTCTAAATCATAACACAAACCCCACATATATAGTATCACCGCGTCCGTAACAACCCGTAGAATACAAGTAAATCATTATTGAACCCCCACGATAAACGCCGTAAAAAAAAACTGCTATAAACCTTCCAAAAATTATGATTTTTAGCTATTCAATCCCACAAAAAATGCTATAAAATGTGATCAAAAACCATGTGTACTCCGACATGATACTGGTGCAAAGTACAACATATCCCGCAAAAAATAAGCCATCAACCAGCTCCGTAGCCAAAAAAGTAACAATGTTATGCCACTTGGAAGACGGCAATACATAAATGATAGATTTTTCCCCACATTAGGGTTTTGTTTGACAAATTTAGTAAAACGCAAGAAAATATATTCAAGTCTGGTATCCCCGTAATCGTATCGACCCATAGAATAAAGATAACAGGATTATTAGTCTATACGGTGAACACCAAAAAAAAAAGAGTAAAAAATCCAGTACAGAATTGATGCTTTTCTACTCCTGCCCTCAAAAAAAGTTCCTAAATTTTTAACAATAGGTGATACCAACCCCAAAATGGTAACAATGGAAAAAGCATCTCATCGCGCAAAAAAAATGGCATCACATGGCCCAAATAACGAAAAAGCGAAAATTTTATAGCCTTCAAAAGGGGCCAATGAGGAAACTAAAATCCTGGCAGCTGCAGGGCCCTCCTTCCCTTCTGCGTCTCGCTGTGCGCCTATAACACAAGTAATGGCCACATGTGGGGGGTCTTTGTACTCAGAAAAAATTGCAGAACAAATTGTATGGTGGGTTTTCTCTTTTTATATTTTGGAAATGTGTAAATTTTAGTGCTAAATGAACGTATAAGGGAACAATTTGACCATTCTAAATTTCACCTCCATTTTGATTCAATTACTATGAAGATTTCAATGGGTTAACAATCTTCGTAAAATCTGTTTCTGATAGCTTGAGGGGTGCAGATTTGAAAATGGGTTGGTTATATAGGGGGTTTTTGATGCTAAATATGTAAAATTTCATTCAAAACTGTATTTATCCCCAAAATAGTCAATTCTGAAAATCTGGAAAAGCGATATTCTTTTTGTAAGCCGCGTGACGTCAAAATAAATTATCCAGACATTTCAGAAATTATGAAAATGTAAAGTAGACAAATGGGAAATGTTATTCAGCAACTTATTTAGGTGGTAAATCTATCTGCCTGAAAACGCAATGATTTTGAATTTCGAAAATGGCAAATTTTTTAAAAAATTTATCATATTTCCTTTTTTTTTGTAAGTAAACGCAAAACTTACCAGCCAAAATTTACCACTAAAATGGAGTACAACATGTGGGGAAAAAACAATTTCGGAATCGCTTTGATAAGTAACAGTGTTCAAAAGTTATAACCATATAAAGCGACGCAGGTCAGAATCCAAAAAATCGGGCTGAGCCTTAAGCTACAAAATGGCTGCGTCCTTAAGGGGTTAAAGGGGTTTTGCTACGAATCAAAGTTATTGGGCCTAAATTGCTGATCGGCGGGGGTCTCAGTGATGAGACCCCCACAGATCAGAAAACTAGTGGTCCGATGGGGTCCCAGTTACTTCAGTCAAACCCCTCGTCGCTCCAGGAGAGTAATGCAGCAGACGGCCGCGCATGACCATTCTGCTCCATACATCCATGACGCCGTGGATCATGTAGGGTAAAAATACAAATTGTTGACTTTTTTTTCAGGGTGGGAGGGGGGATTAGCTAAAACAATTCCTATGAGGTGCGGTTTTAAATATAATCATAATTCTAGTGCTATGAGGTGATAATGTTATTTATAATGTTGCTGTAGTTGTTGAAATATAATCTGTGATTCCATTTATGGTAAGTTGCCATTTGGCATTTTATATATGTTGTAAATAGCAACATGGCTGTGAAAAATGGATTCAAATTCCTGGATTGCAGACATTGACTTTCAAAAGAGATTTATTTCACAAGCAAAAGTTTTATACACTGTAGTCAAGAAGCAGAAACAAATCTTGGACTCGACAAATCCTGAGCATGTAAGGAAAACTACAATAACTACAAACTACAATAACCAAACAAAGGGACCGCTGCCCCTGAGGGGCCTGCATGCCCCATTTCCCACGTCTACAAGGGGGATCCGTCTAATCAAAATAATACTTGAATTACAAAAATCAAAAGAAAAGAAAAAGAGAAAGAATAGAATATCATAAGAGATATATATAGAGAGAAGGATGATAGGACATAAAAAGACAAACGTGGCACCAAACACAACAGTCACACACTAGGTCGAGGTCTGTTAGCATATTGGATCCAAAGATCCCAGCTCCACTTTAAAGATTTCAAAATTAATTTGGGGGAACTTCCACTGACGGGCAATCATAATCTTAGCGGCCAAGAAAATGTACGTTATAAGTGAGCTTCAGTGCCTGAAAAGAAAATAGATGCAGTGAAGCTGCTCTGGGGTCTTGCGAAAATTCATACCTGTGAAAAACAAACGGAGCCCATTTGCATACACCCCTAAAACAGTTAGGCGGGGAGAGTGCGTACATTTTGTGTAACAGCTATGGTGTTAAATACCACCAAAATAGAGATTTGGACCCCACCTCAACCAATGAAACATTAATTGAAAGTGAAGCAAAATGAAAAAAGATACCCGGCCACGTTTGGGCTCCCAACTCCTGCCCAATATCTGGCCCAATAGGCTGACATATAAGAAAGACGGGGCATAGCAGGAAATTGGGCCATATAAAGATAGGATATAATACCACAAAAAGGTAGGGCATAAGTCAGAAGTCCCCGCAGGGACTGCAGGAAATGGCGTATCTGTCGGTAACAAAATAAGTTCAGCTGGAGGTGCCCTATGGACCACTTTAAAGTAGTACCAAGACTTCACACAGGATTGATGTAAAAGTCACCAATCCTAAAAAAATTCTTTATTGGTCCACTAAGCAAAAGCCCTCACCTCTAGGTCCAGGGGGAACAGAAATGCCAAAAGGCGATGTGATGAAACCAAAGAGTGCACTTTACATATTCTATCCCATAATGATAAAGAAGGAAACAAGGCTGGGGAAAGTATTGCAGGACGCTCTTTAGCAGGTAGACAAAGAATAGAACGCAGAGGGAGCAAGGGGCAAGCCCGTTGCTCAATCCGGACCCACAACGGTGCCTGTGTCACCGCATGCAGAGGGACTAAAAAGGCTAATTGAGATGTTCTGTAATACCTATTTAAACAAGTAACCCTCAAGCCCCCCCCCCCCCCCATCTCCTAGGAGTCAAAACGTGGATGGGAACGATTCCAGTACTTGTTTGGGGAATGGAATGGGGATGGGGAGGGTAAAAAAGCCCTTAACCTGTACAGAACCCACAGGGCATGAATGCAATCCCTTCACGAAAGAGAGGAAATTACGTCCACATCCACATTTCTCTAGAGAAAATAACAAATATACCCAGGAAACCAAGTCAAAAGCTTTGTGTATAGCTAAACAGTAATCCTGGTCGATCCCCCTCACCATCCCAATTAGAACCCATAATGAAGATAAGGTCCAAAACCCGCCTGGTAAGATCTGAGGCCTGAAATCCTAGAAAAAAAACTTCAGTGATCTCTTCAATGAAAAAGCACAGCTCTTACCCTCTACTCTGAGTAAGAGCAGTAAGTCCAGCTACTAACTTGGAAAATAAATCGTTTGCTTATAATCAAAGACACAAAGTAGCATTATACAGATCCCCATCTGTGTTCTGTATCTCCCGGTGTTACTCTGCTTTCCCTGTCCCAGAATTGTTTGGTTTTGGCGTTACGCTTTTCTGTGTATTAGTGTGAACACTGGTCTAGTTCTGATTTCTTGTTCTCTGTCAGCTTCCCCATCCAGCGGCTGCCAGACGTCAGGGTCCGTTAGTTAGGTTCCTAAAAGCGGGTTCACCCATATCAAGGTGGTTTTATCTGCTGTAGACAGGGCCATAGCCCACAGGGACAATGCAGGGTTAGTTCACCACCATTTACCCAGTCTGACAGCTAGCGCCAAGTGCCGAAAAATATGAATGAAAGTTACTAGGGTGGTAACATACTTGTTATCTGTAATTATAATGGATTATTTCATGTTAGAAATAAAGTACCGTATATTAACTGAAGTCATTACACTGTGCCAAATTCATTTGAGAGTTTTTTACTACACAGTTATTAACTCTTCTAATTAAATATGATGTTGTAATTATGCAGTGATATACTATCACATCAAATACTTCTGATATAATTAAATGTTTTATGGGAATTGGCATCCAATGTCAGTCAGGAAAATAAGTTACAAGAGTTATCCAACTTTCAATGCAA
Source organism: Engystomops pustulosus (assembly GCF_040894005.1). Classification (NCBI taxonomy): domain Eukaryota; kingdom Metazoa; phylum Chordata; class Amphibia; order Anura; family Leptodactylidae; genus Engystomops; species Engystomops pustulosus. The sequence goes on along the minus strand of NC_092413.1, from coordinate 172,913,929 downwards.
GTTCAAATGAAAACAATAGAATAAAAAGGTTATATTTTAAGATGAATATATATGAATGCAGATGTCTCAAAATTACTAGAATGTCTAGTATTTTGGCTCTCAATGAGAAAAATGGTCAAGTCTTCAAAGGGTTATGATTTTGGACACTAAGGTCAGTTTTCCATGAGTGAGTGTGGTCGGACACATTGGGGCAGATTTACTTACCCGGTCCATTCGCGATCCAACGGCGCGTTCTCTGCGGTGGATTCGGGTCTTCCGGCGATTCACTAAGGCAGTTCCTCCGACGTCCACCAGGTGTCGCTGCTGCGCTGAAGTCCGCCGAGCTCCGCCGGAGTTCACAATCCTATTCCTGGTGAAGGTAAGCGCGTGTCCAGCTACACTTTTTTTTTTTAAATGCGGTGGTTTCTCCGAATCCGTCGGGTTTTCGTTCGGCCACGGCCCCCGATTTCCGCCGCGTGCATGCCGACACCAATGCGCCACAATCCGATCGCATGCGCCAAAAACCCGGGGCAATTCAGGAAAAATCGGCGCAAATCGGAACACGTCGGGAAAACGCGAATCGGGCCCTTAGTAAATGACCCCCATTCAGTCTGTAGAGACATTTTCTGTTTATTTCCTAATGAAATAAATGAAAAAAAGTCATTAAAACGTTCTATGTACTCTATAAAAGTAACGATGAAGTATGTATCTCAAAAAACAAGCCCATGAATAAATGAAGAAATAAATGCGGACACTTATGACACTAATTTTACTAATTTATTCATGGTCATAAGTATTTAGACCCTTTGCTGTGACACTCATATATAACCCACATGCTATCGATTTCTTTCTGAACCTTGTAATGATTCTACTCCTTCATGGGAATCCAGCTGTATCTAATTAAACTGACTGCACTTCATTAGGAAAGGCACACTAAGGCCACGGTCACACGTACCGCTAGGCGTCCGTTCATAACGCGACGCTAGCGCACAGGGGGAGGTCCTCGGCCCAAACGCACATGCGTTTCCAGAGAAACGCATGCGATCGGCTTAACAATCGCATGCGTTTCCCTGGAAACGCATGTGCGTTCGGCCTGAGGACCTCCCCCTGTGAGCTAGCATCACGTTATGACGGATGCCTAGCTGTACGTGTGACCGCGGCCTTAGGGTGCAGTCACACGTTGAGTTTAACGCATGCGTTTAAAAACGCATTGTAACAGCTGAAGAGAGATTTGCCTAATTAAACAGCTGTTAACATTTGTGTTTACAAAACGCTAATGTTATTCTTTGTGTTAACAGTATGTTAACAAACGCGTGGTTAACGTAATGTTAACATATGTGTTAACGGTTGCATTTTGTAAACGCAAATGTTAATAGCTGTTTCACGACGTTAAACGCGACGTGTGACTGCACCCTTAAGTACTTAAGGCACACCTCTCCATATAAATAAGTTTACCCCTTAAAAAAACACTAATTGTCAATGTCAAACTGATAATGCCAAATTGATATTTTTTAATCATCCATCATTCATCAAAACAGAGCACTTTAAGAACCCAAAGTTGTACAAATCGTACATGGCTTTATGCAAAATACAAGCTGAACTGACAAATAAATACTAATGGCTTTTAAAGACAATAATGCGAAATGTTTCCTCAAAAGGTTTTTCATTGTGCAAACGATGGACCTTTTATTTTAAATATCAACAGTACCAGTAAATTATTTTAATTAATTGATATAATTAATTTGGTACTGCTGCATTTGTATTGACCCAAAGAAAAAGTTTTTATATTATTAATGTTGCACAGGAGATGCAGCTAAATTTTAATAGTAAAAACAATGTCAGACTTGCATTCTTATTTTTTTACTACTTCGTGACTCTTTTTCCTTTTTTAGTTTTTGTGTTTTCATTTTTCACTCCCCACCTTCAAAAAAACTAACTTTATTTATCTGTCTCTGGCTTGTTATGTACAAGACAAACTGTATTTCCAAGTGTCAGTATTTAATATTCCATGCAATGTACTGGGAGGCTGTATTTATGATTTTCAGTGTGTCGTCCAAGTGTGTTCTTTGGGTCAGTATATGTTTTTATGTTCATATCCAGAAAAATGTTTTTTTCACACAAAGCCATATTTTGATACCAATAACTTTTTTTCATTCTTTGGTTGTATGGAGCTATGTCGAGTGAGGAGCTGACCTTTTCATTGCTACCATATTGGGAACTGTACAACCTTTTGATCAGTTTCTTTTAAAATTTTTACATGTGTCGAAATAGTGAAAAAGTCAGCGAACGGGGCTATCAGGAATAATCATTTTTCTATTTTAAGCCGAAGTGAAACCCAAACGATTGGAGAGCGGAGACCAATTCGGTGAGGACGGTTCTTTGAGGAGCCCACAGTTTGGGTTCCGAAGTTAAAGTTTTATTTGAATAAAATGATATAAAACGAAACAGCTACGCGTTTCGGCCCTGTACAAGAGCCGAAACAGGGCCTTGTACGTGGGCCGAAACGCGTAGCAGTTTCGTTTTATATCATTTTATTCAAATAAAACTTTAACTTTGGAACTCAAACTGTGGGCTCCTCAAAGAACCGTCCAGCACCGAATTGGTCTCCGCTCTTCAATCCTTTGGGTTTCACTTCTGCTTGAACTCCTGCAATCCCCCTACCGCTGGACCCGGAATTGTCTACTTCAGGAGACCTCCGGCTGCGGCGATTACATTATACATGAGCTAGCACTCATGTTACAAGGTGAGCGGCTAATTTGCCAATTTATATATTCCCCACGTGCATTTTACATATTTCACGAGGTCAGCGCCTCCTGTTTCTCTTATCCCTTTTCATATTTCCTGGATTCATCTGACGATATCCGAGAAAACTACCCTCCAGAAACAAATATAATTTTTCTATTTTGATAGATTGGGCATTTTCGGACAAAGGGATACCTAACATTATTTCTTTTTATTCCTGCTTTAGTAAAAGGGTGGTGATTTGGAATTTTTTTTTTAATTCTTAATTTTTTTTAAACTTGAACCCTAGGGAAGGTATTTCTAACCCAATATTCTGCAATAGTACTGCGGTCCAACATATTTGCCAAAACAGTGAAGAATTTATAGAGAAGGTATATTAGAAAATTGTAAAACTTTAAAGGGGTTGTCCGAGATTCATTAAAAACGAGAGGTGGCAGGGAGGGGACTGCTTAAAAAAAAAAAAGATGTACTTACTTTCCAGCGCCCTCCGGGTGTCCGGCGCTGTTTTCGCTCCGGTTCCCGCGCTATGTAAACAAATATGGCCGCAGGAGCAGTACTGGATTCAGCTTCCGGCCGGCCGTGGCCAGCCACGCCCACCTGTCCATATTCACAGCACTGCGAGACGGATGGTTGTCGGGTCCGACCGGAAGCTGAATCCAGCACTGCTCCCACGGCCATGTTTGTTTACATGGCTTCCGGACCGAAGCGACAGCAGTGCGGGACACCGGAGGGCGCCGGAAGGTAAGTACATCTTTATTTTTTTAAGCAGCCCCCTCCCAGCCACCCCTTTAAGACTATCATGGGCCTGCGCTGTAATGAAATTTTGACCTCCACAACAATAAAGAAACTATAACATAACTAAACCTATTACCTGGGAAAAGGACCATATATACTATATAGATACAGCAGCAGAACCAAGATAACTACATAGAAACAGGAGCAGAACCAAGATTGCTGCATAGATATGTTACCTGAATCATAGTTACTCAATAGAAACGTTGCCAGAACCATAACTTTCAATAAATACAGGAAAAGAACCAAGTCTACTACATAGATACAGGACAAGAACCAAGCACAGTGAGTGAGTCAGACTTCAGACTCCAGAGTGAGTCCCAAGTCACTGTGTCACCCACGAGGTAGCCCCAAGTCATAGTGTCCCACACAGTAGCCCCCAAGACATAGTGCCCCTTATTCACTCACTAATAGTAACATTGCCACATAGGTTCAAAAATAACCTACCTTCTCTCTCCTCTTCGCACCACGTTCCCAATGCAACAGCAGCAGCTGTAACACAGGCGGCGCATGATAATGCATTCGCCAGGTTCAGCTCTGGCCATGGGCCATGACTCTGCACAGACGCCATATGATGACTCCAGTGCTGGGGGGACACATAATCCCGCATTACCTGTTCCGGGTCACAATCTATGGCCTGAGCTGAAACCGGAGCTGACACCTCTCCTCCATTTCACAGGCCCCTATTGTGTGGCCCATGAGATTGAAAACATCAGAGCATGGAGTTGAAAGTTCCCTTACAAATTTAAACAAGGGCAAGGAAATAATGGGGCTCAAGGGGCTAGGCCCCCTACAGGGTACCTGTGACCTAGGTCCCACTAATTCCACCCCTGATTGTAGCCCCAAGCACCGACTGCACATGCACATTTAACAGTGCATACCCTGCATGACATATAGGTTGTTGGATTTAATTGACATTTTTAAACCTAGGGTTTGAAAAACAATAAAAAAAAATTGCTAAGGATACAAAAATCTGAGTATACAGGTATCACTAATCCTTGATCCACAGGAACCAGCCTGGCTTACACTGACAGCAGTAGCTTTTTCTCATACATTAGCTGACGAGCTCGAACTACAGTCAGTGCTGGCAGACAAAAGACTGTCACTGGGGTCAATGACCTTTCTCTCGTTAAGTTGCAGTTTACTTTTGCCAAACGAAAAGGTCAGATCATCAATAAGCTGGAAAATTGTCAATCAAGGCTTTACAAAGAGAGAGAGTTAAAAAGGATTAGTCTTCTATTAGATGCAATAATAACGCTCAGCCAGTGGGTGGTATTATACCCAGCTAATAGGCCCTGGAAGTACTCCATACTTACAGAATCAGCTTCTTCCTACTGGCTTGAAAGGATAAAAAAAAACCTGCTCCGCAGTATATAGCTTCAAACCCCCAGTATATAGCTTCAGACCCCAGTACATAACTCCAGATACCTAGTGTATAGCTCCAGGCACCTAGTATAGACCACCAGCACCCCAGTCTATGGCTACAGACCAACTGTGTATAGCTTTAGTAGGGCTTTAGTGCTGCATTAGTAAAAAATAAAACTGTACTTACCTTTCCCCGCTCCCGAGCGCGCAACTTGGTCTCCTCCTCTTCCAGGCAGTGTGTGACACATGTGGTCACGCGGTTCGCCGGCTCAATGCCGCAGTACTGCCACTGCAGTAAAAGTTCGGGGATCAGTTAGATGGATCATATCAGTGGTATCAGCCGCTGCTATGTGAATGTGTAAACTGGTTGTTTTGCTGCTCTGTTTCATGGATCTTCATATAGAGCCCGGCTGTGGGCAGCCCGAAGGCCCCGTGCGTCTGCCCATAATAACCATATGGGTGGGGGACAGTCTCGGTGGAGTGATTGGGTCTGAAACCAGAATGTAGTTTGTTAAAGAGGGAGTTGGAGGAAAGGTAGAAGGTTGGTTTTAGATGGACGTGTTCCATAAGTTTTGAAGCAAATGGAAATAGTGAGATCGGGTGATCCAGAGATAGCTTCTCCAGGATGGGTGTGACAGTTGCATGTTTATGGAAGATGTATCGAAAATAACAAGGGCATGGTCCTCCTCCACATAGGACACTAGCTTTGTTAGGGGCAGTATATTAGCAAGTTATCATAGTGCTATTTCTAGAACATTTGTAAAGGTTAAGGTAATCTGGATTGTTGCCTCCGTTTACAACAAATAGAATGGCATAGAGCCATACCTGCAGGCACCAATGGTGTGTAACCTATATAGCCTATAGACATAAACACTTGCATTTGAGAACTAGAAACGCGTGCTGTGCCAGTAAACAAAGCAGTACGGGTGTTACTAGTGCTCAGAAGGCAAGCTTTTAGGATCAAACGTATCTGAGTTTGGGCGGGAAAACTTGAAATGTGTTTAAAAATACAATTCATGTGCAATGTGTGAACACGTCCTAAAGGACCATCTAAAAGTCAATGCAAGTGTTGAGGTATTAGGCATTTGAGGTAATCCATTGCAGGTCTGTTCACACTCTTGTTTACAAGTGCAGAGAAATAATCCTCCCCAAGGCAGACAACATGATCACAAGATACTTCACAAAGGATGACGGAGCTGTGGGTACACGGCACATGTCTATTCAGAGCTGGGGTGAACACTACTGAGCTCACAGCATCAATGGGGGACTAATCAGTTCTATATATATTGCCACAAGGGGTCAATATTGCTAAAATAATGCAAAACAAAAGCTTTTAATAAGATATTTATGTCACGACTAGAGAGAAGTAATTGTATAAATCTGTCTGCAGTGCACCCCCTAGTGGTGGCTGTGTAAGCGCACATTTCATTCACTTTACTAGGTATTAAGGGATTCTTCCTGATAGAAAGTGGTGGTTGTGCTCTATCTTCACGTTTATGTAGTAATATGGTTTCTTTTGATGGCATCTCCTCAGTGTATCGTGTACAGGGGAGGAGGGTTTGCTATGGACACTAATTCACTGCTTAGCAGTCTCTGGTCTGGAGAACTGCCGCACTGAAAGAGTTAAATACCAACCCGAGCTGCAGCGCAGGCGGCTGATAGACAAAGCGGGACGTACCATGTACACCGCCCCCTCCACCGCCTCCCCCAGCAATGCCCGAGGGGAATGGTTTCTCCTGCCTCTCATCCTCACTTCTTCTTAATCCTCGCCCCTTTTTTGTGACGCACTACAGCCCAGCCAATGGAGCAGATTTATGAATGACTGCAGCCCCGCCCAGGTCTTGTTCTTCCCTGCACAGTGCCCCTGGCGGCCATCTTGTGTACAGTGATGACAGAGTTTTGAATTTGAGTGTGTGAGGCAGCAGTCAGGAGGTGTCGGGGGCGGGGCTGGAGGTGAGGTCACGTCACGTGGGCGGGGCCGCCGGAGCCGCCGTCACTAACAGACATTTGTGCTGGCTGCTAGTTCGCAGCCTCCTCGGGTTGTCTCACTTCCTCTCAGTGATTCGGGGGACAGGACAGCGCCACATCCTAATCCTGTCATGTCTGGCGCACTGGACTGTAGGTAGGGGCGAGCGGGGGCCCGCGACCTGTCCCCCACCTCCTCCTCCCCCTCTTCAGGCTGAAGCCGGCAGCGCTATCTGGAAGGGCCTGTATCATCCCCGGACTGTGGTGACAGAGGAGGCCGGGCCTACCCGGGGCCTGCACCCCCTTCCCCAGCCTTCATCGTTCCCGGCGCAGAGATGTGTACGCTGCGCTAGACGCTGAGCCCGGGAATCGTCCTCCCGCCCCCGGGACCGCCGCTTCCTCCGCTGTCTCCCCGGGGGACGTGTGTCGGCTCTGCCCCTCATCATGTCCAAGATGCCGGCTAAGAAGAAGAGCTGCTTCCAGATCACCAGTGTGACCACGGCGCAGGCGGCCAGCAGCATCACCGAGGACACGGAGAGCCTGGACGACCCTGACGAGTCCCGCACCGAGGACGTCTCCTCCGAGATCTTCGATGTGTCCCGGGCCACGGACTACGGGCCTGAGGATGTGGTGGAGCGCAGCTCTTCCGAGGAGACGCTCAACCAGGTGGGAGACGCCGAGACCCCGGGCACCCTTTCCCCCAATGTGCCGCAGGAGGCCCCGCTCATGGCCGGCAGGAGCAGCGGGCAGGCCGCCGCCGGCAGCAGCACCCCCAGCACGGCCGCCTGCAGCTCCCGCTTCCGAGTCATCAAGCTGGACCACGGCTCCGGAGAGCCGTACAGGCGCGGCCGCTGGACGTGCACCGAGTTCTATGACCGCGACTCTGACAGCGGCGGCGGCAGCACCGTGATCACCAGGACTGCCGAGCCCATCCGCACGGCCGAGCGGGACAGCGGCCTGGGCGCCACCGGGGGCTCCGTGCACGTAGGGCCTGGGCCGGACTCTATCGCTGACACTTCCCTCAGTGCTGTGTCACAGCTGCAGCAGCAGCACTTTGTCATTGGGCAGCAGCCCATAGGTGGAGCAGCTCAGCCCTTGTATCCTGCTGCTCAGCACATGATGGCTCAGCCTGGCCAGTCCTACATCCATGCCCAGAGCGGGCACAATGGCAAGGCCCCCCACAATGTGTCCATCAGCCAGCAGCAGACCACTGCTTCTGCAAGTCAAGCCCAGCAGTTCACCTACTCGCAGGCCCAGATGCCAGGCGGGCATATGATGGGCACCCAGGTCTCCAACCACCAGGCGGACTATGCGCAGCACTTGTCCGCTCTACAGTCACAAGGATCCAATCAAATGGCAGCAGGTACTGGGGCTCCAACCAGTCTTCCAGGCCAGCATCTTCAAGCAGGTGGAGCGCAAGTTCTGGGCCTTCATCCCAAACCAGGCGACTCAGTGAGTCCAGGATCCGGACTTGTGCAGGGGGCGCCAGCTCCTCAGAACCATCCAGCTCATTTGCCCCAGACTGGAGGTGTGGCGACTATTGGTGGGGTACAACAGAAACCCATGAGTCAGCAACAAGTGACTGGAAGCAGTCAGCTCCCAAACATTCCTGGTGGACACCACGCCATGACCCCTGGCCTGCACAGTGTGCCCACTTCTGGGGTTTCTGGAATAACAAGTAGTGTGCCTAGTGTGTCGGCTACCCCTGTTACCATGCCAATTGCTCCTTCGACTTTTGTACAGTCTCCGTTGAGTAGCCATACTAATGTCAGTAGGAGTAACAGCTTGATCCCAACCGCTGGGCTTCCATCTGTGCTAGGTACAAGTCTGCCACAGTCCACCATTAGTCAGTTTCAGAGCCAGCCATCGGCAGGTCAAATCGATGACCGGAGAAAGTCGGAACCCCTACCTCAGCCGCCAATCCCTTTGATTTCTGAGAAGTCTTTTGTGAAAGTTCCCATCACGGACCCTCTAACAAACCCTCTTCATTTACCCGTATTTGGTTTACCTATCCCTGTTGATGGTGAGGATGACAGGTATGGAGCATTTCACGTTTGTCTTACTGCTATACATGCATTTCTTTCCAGGAACTCGCTCGCATACGTTGTCTTGTGTACCACTGAGTCACACTCTTAACCAACAGGTTTCTAAAGTGACGAAAAATGCCTTTACCCTTTCAGCTCCGGGGCAAACCCTGTCCATAGTATCTGATGTGATTCGTAGAGGCTACAGGTTATGCCTTGTACTATGCACGCAGGTAGTCCTTGTAGTTCATAGCCCCTCAGGAGTGTAACACAAAGTCAGTGCCGTAGATCACACACAGGTACCACAATGGCTGACCATAGAGGAGAAATGGCCGGCTCGTGGTTATATAACTCGGCTATGTCATGGACTGCTTGCTGAAACAAAATTCACCATGTGCAGCTTTCTTTCATGCCCACCATCCACATTGACCATGGGATTTGTCATGGACCCGCTTGTATCTATTTGATCCTTGTGTACTTTACAGTATAAGGGTTCATGCCAACAACTGTATTCCAGCTCTGTATATGAGTCTTAACGTTCATCATACTTAATACTACAAACAGACTGAGAATGAGTGAGGCCTTAATGTGTCAGTATTGTGTAGAAGGATTCCGATATCTTTAAGGCCCTAGCCATCCCCGTCTATGCTGGTGGTACAGCTAGAGGTCTGGTAGCTGAGCAGATGGATGGTGTCTGAGCTGTTATCTGAAGTACTGTATAGCAGTGATATTCTACAGTAAGTTGTTGGCTCTGTGGGTAATCTGGGGCCTGGCACTGGCTGCATGGCCGTGGATGCTACTGCTGGCGTAGAGTGGTACAGATCATCAGTCTATGACCTTTACAGCTCTAATTCCATGCTGAATTTGGTAAATCTTACTTGGCGGCTTCAGTGTTTATATTCTAATATCTCTTTTTGTAGGGTTGGTAGTGAGAGGTGTGGTTGCTAGAAATTCTGCAGTACTCATTACTTCACGTTAACTTGTCCTAGCTTAAGACTGTTCACACACAGTGGTTGAACTGCGTTCATGTAAATGTGATGTAAACACAGTGTTAACACAGAATAAACATTTGAAAGTTTAAACACAACCTGGAGAGGATGAAATGGTGTTACAAGTCTTCTAGCAAAGTCTTGTCAGGTTTCATGTCTTTTGCTAGGGTGTTCCTAATAGGACAGGATCCTAAAGGTTGAGGGTCAGCTGGTTGAGCACTGGACTCTGGGCTGTCTTTGACAGTGACAGCTGAGTGCTTTGGCCACCACCAGACAGGTTTATGATGTGTTTTACCCCAGAAGTCACATTATGGTCCATCCCGAAGAGAGTAGGGCTACATGTGGTACACAGATGTAACTTTTGTGAGTGTTGTAATTTGTTTTGGGCAAAGCAGCTTTCTATGACTTATTATCTTGGTTTGTTTTAGTTTTGTTCTTTTCTGTAAGTTATTGTGCCTTCTCATATACTACAGTAAGAAAACCCTTGTTACTGTCGCATTTTCTGCATCTTTTATATTGTTTCAGTGCAGTATTAAATGTATATGCAGAAAAATTGGTTAAAACCAAAATCCTCCTACGAAACATTTCTTACAATTGCTAATAGTAGCAAAGCCGGGTGTGTATTCAGATGTGTTGGGTCTACAATGTCCGGCACAAGTGACCTCGGCGTTATATCTATCGCTTTATCAGTACCTTATGTTCCTGAGATACATGACTCGAGTCATGTAAGCAGTCGGCTGTATACACTTTTAATCTGGTGAAATCTAAGCTGTGTGACACAATTGCTGATGTGTGGGGACAGTGACTGCTTCAATGGGTCATTCTTGTCTTATCTGGTAACTAGATTGTAAGCTCTGCTGGGGCAGGCAGTGATCTCAATGAGTGTGGTACTGTGCTGCCTATACATAAAGTTTTTGACCTGCTGCATATGATACCTATATGTGGCCTGAATAGTAGATTCATGTACATGGGGACGTTACCTCAACACGTTACTGTCAGTCTTTTCTTCCTCACCTCTCCTTATTTTTCCCGCCCTCTGTCTTGGATAGTGATGTAGAGCTGTGCACAGGCTTTGCCTGGTTTTCTACTGATGATATGTAGACACCATTTCCAGTATCACCATGATAACCAGATATTGCATCATAGTAGCCACCATATATTGGTCCCCACACTTCCTAATTCTTAGTTATTTGGGCCCCAGTCACAAGTGGTGCACATTGTGTGGTAGATTTTTGACTGAAGGAAGTTGCACAGCCTTATGTCTTAAAGGGGTTTTCCAACAAATTCAAGTTAGGCCCTATTCTGTGGACAAGACCTAACATGCTGATTGATGGGAGTCTCAGTGATGAGACTCAAACATATCACGAAAATGAGGGGTCCAATTTGGTCCCAGTTTCCTCAGTCGGACGTCTTGTCGCTATTGGAGAGTAATGGAGCAGACAGCCGCGCATGACCCTTCTGCTCCATTCATCTCAATGGAGCCGACGGAAATTGTTGAGCGCTGCGCTCCATGATCTCCGTCAGTCTGTCTCTGTCAGTGCCATAGGGAAAACCCTTTAAGAAAAACTTATTCTCCATGCCTGAAATGTGCTTATTTTTGCGAATAGTATACCTTGGTGCCCGATAAACTTCTCCATGACAGAAAAGTGCTTTTCTCAAGACATAAGACTGCAACTTAATTCAATCATCTAAATATATGTTATGTTTTTGTACATTAGTAGCTACGATTTCAAAACCCCTTTAAAAGTGACCATAAAGATTGTTTTTGTCTTCTCTAATCTAGACACAGGCCAGAATTCCGACACAAGGACCTTTTGTAAATATGGCTATTGTCTTCTCCATATAGTTAGAGAGGCCATGGAGTAACCAACGCTCGGCAGTGATTCTTGTCTATACAGATTGATTTGGGACACTTGCTGCTGTTGCCCCTTATGTGACAAGACTGAGGTGACTCTGAATACAGGGCACCTGATTTACAACCTCTTAGTAAAAGCCTGTGCTCAGCTATGATAACCTTCAGACTGTATTGTGATCTGTCCAAATCTGTTAAATAGAACACAACTGTTGCACCAAGGTAAAAAATGTAAAATGAGGGAAAACTTTCTATATAAATTGTATTATGAATACCTTGGCCTTGTATTCTATTTCAGCTTACTGAGCAAAACCTGTGCACGACTCTGTTACCCACCAATATGGATGCTTACGACTCTGCTCACACTGACATCATGGCTTCTGCCCGATTTCTGCTAATTCTCAGTGTTGTACGCTACACTGTGCTGTTCTGCCCTGCAAAGAATAAGACCACAGATGCACTATAAGTCAAGGCAGAAAGCTGAAACCACTGTGAAGAAGGTAGTCCAGGAAAAATGTCATGTAAATCATAAGGGAATACTTATCAGAGGTGTCTTTAGAGCAGACAGTTGTCTGATTGTCCATGCCGGCCTATTAGAGCTCAGCTTTTATTTTCCCACTTTTATAGGTTTATAATATTAAAGCTGAGCTCTCATTGGTTGCCGTGGGCAGATAGAACAGTTCTGCTCTGACACTTCTAAAATATATAAATGTGTAAGAGAAGTTGTTGCAAAAAGTGAAAAAAGGCTGATATTGACCACATTTCCTTCTTTATGTTTTGGGTTTTTTCCCTAAGGATCTGGATACTCTGTTTATGCCATATGAAGTGATGGTTGTAGTGTGAGGCTTTGTTCGTACTGGCATCACTTTAATTTTGGTTACTTTATGATAGAAGATATGGCAATATGACACATGGAAGAACCTGAAGGTGGCCTACAAACCCAATTGACTTGTGGGATGATGCCAGTTGCCCACAAGCGAGCTTGGTCCAACAAACTTGTTCCACGCACAGGCAGGATTTACTAGGACAAACCTAGAATCCCTGAATGGACATGGTTGGATCACTTCAGTGCTTCTAGGTTCATTCCGCTAAATCCTGCAAGTGCATAGAGCAATTTTGTCAGAGCAAACTCAGCAGGTTTTGGTGTTTTATATTGAAGGTGAGGGAGCAGCCAGTGAGGGCTCCCAATGTGTATGGTGCCCTAGCACAACTTACTGCTGTTTGGTCTTTCAAGGGATGTTGTATTATTGCAGTAAGGATATGAGAAAAATGGCGTTTGGATTAGATCTTTTTCTCTGAAAAGAACAATTATGAATTCGGGTTGTATCCTGTGCACTTACATCACTTATATTTTGCAGTAATTTTTCTTAGTTTAAATGGCTGTAGGCAGTCCTTGTGGCGGTCCAGATTTTAAAGGGGTCCTCTGGTTTATAAAACGTATTTCATATGTTGCCCATCAGCGAGAAAATGTATTCTCTTCTAGTTTGTGCTGTGTAATAGTTAACTTTGCCTGTGGTGGCGCTGCAGTAATAAGCTATAGCTGTCATTGTGGTGATTTTTTGTTAGGTGCCATCCATGTAGTGTACAGATGGACAGGAGCTAAGCTCCACACCATTATCTAGGCATAAATGCTTTTCATGTGAAACTTCTTTAAGTTTACCAAGTTTACCACAGTTTCCTGAAAAATGCTACAAAAGACAATGTACTGTGACAGGTGACCAGGTGACTCCTATGATGTAATGCCCTGCTGTATTGCATTCCAGAAGGTCTCGTTTCAGCCTGCATGAAATTCATGGTGTGTCATTGCTTTCCAAGAAGTAAATCACTAAAGGAAGATCTGTACAGGGAGAAATTCTATACAACTACCTGGGAATTGCCCTTAAAGCGTACCTCACCTTTCAACATCCTTGTAGATATTGCTAAGGTTTTTACATAAGATTGCGTCTGCTGGGTGAAGACATAGCTGCTGTGACTCTGCTCCCCTCTCCATACCCCTTCTGTATAGTGACATGCTGCTAGTCTTGCTAGAAATTTTGAGGTGTGAAGAAGGGAGTCAAGGTTTTTCTCTGATCAGAAATATTACTAAGTTACATGTAGCCACTTGTACTATTGATTTATGTAAAGCTTTGTCAAAAACTTAGGGACCATTTAAGGGCATTTTCAGATAAACTTGTGACTAAATTTTGTATTTATTTTGGTTTCTGCAGCCTGAATACTGCATGGAAGTAACACATTCAATGTGTTTTCAGAGTTGTGGTTGCTGTGTATGTGGACGTACTGTTGCATGACAAATTTTACAATGCTCTCGCTGCCACTGTAAAAACAGGATTATGAAGCTGCTTTTTTTTCCCCTTTAGAGATTTTCATGGGGGAAAAACTTGTGTAAACTATCATTAATCCATCATTCAGCTTTGGCTAGGTCATTTTCTGTTTTAAAATTACACCGGAAGAGAATGGGATGGATAGGGAGAGTGTGAAAAATCTAGTGAAATTGGGGGGGAATAAGATTTTTCACTTCAGTTCACACCACAGTGGCACCCTTCTGTTCCTCCATTCAGGACCAGAAGGTGACAAATACTCTTTTTGGAGAGCATAACAGAAAATTACTTCCACTCCACTCCTCCTGTCTGCACAGATCTTGCAGGAGTAGTAAACTGTGACATGTGTAGTGAAGCCGGGCTGTACTTTACCATCAGTGTGGATCTACACAGGCAAAAGAGTACCAGGAATAAGTTCTGTAAGATTCATCAGTCTACCGTACCATTGCTGAGCCGCCATTGCCGCCGATGGGGGACGTATTTGTGGACGGATATATGTGCCCACAGTATGTTAAGTCAATGAGGGAATGGGGATGTATGTCTACCCGCACAATTTGCAGCCATCTTCATATCTATCTTCATAGACGCCCAGCCGCAGTATGCAATGCAGGGAAAAAGAGCGTGCTTCATGTTTTCCCGTAAGTTTGGCAGGGAACCAGGATGTCCCTATGGATAGGGGTGGAGTGAGCAGCTTTCATCCCTCCGCCTCTCCAGCCAAATGTTTGTGAAAGAAGCCTAACTTCTAGGCAAGTATAAGTGCATGTGTATATATAATGGCGACCTCAGTGTTGTGGAAGCTATCCTGAGACATAAAGCCACCAGTCTATAAGCAACAGTGGGTTCCTTAGTGCCTAAGTGAAACTCAACAAAGTGTTTTTTCAGTAGGATCTATTGGGTGTAGTTGATATTTGTCCATGCCAAATCTAGCACTGTGTTGTATGATGCAAATGTGGACAGGCTCTTATTTTTGCACAATTTCATGTATGAAAAACGAATAAAGGTCCTTTTTAAAGGAAATCAACCACTCAAACCACAACCTAGAAATGCTCACCTCTGCTCTTCTTCATCTTGTTCCTAGCGCTGTCCGTCGCTAGTCTTGACATTCAGTATCACCCAGAAAAGAAACTTATAATTGGCAGCGCATGGACAAGATGTCCTTTGCTCTGGGCTATTAATTATGCACTCCCCTGCACCTCCCTCGTGCTGGAACGTCTCATGCTTGGAGAGGGAGGTGCAGGGGCGTGCATAATTAGCAGCCCGGCGTGCCGGACATCTTACCCCTGTGCTCCGGGCTGCTAATTAGAAGTTTGTTTTCAAGGTGATGCCATAGTGGCAAGACTAGCGACGGACAGTGACCGGGTCAAGATGAAGAGGAGTGGAGATTAGTATTTCTAGGTTATTTTTTTTGTGTGTTTTTCGAGTGGTTGATTTCCTGTTAGTGTTTGAGTAACACAGGTTCAGTGTTAATTTTATACCTCTTTGGGACAATTCTGTGTGCCTACAGTGATGAACTTGTGTTCTTCATAACTTTTAAATAGCTGCAGATGTTTCTATTGGACTATTTCTTTTGGGTTCCATTGATTGTTTTGCCTTTAAATAGTGAACAAAAATGCTGATCAGGAAACTTGTTTAAATGGGTCTCTATTTGGGATTTGGAAGTAGAGGCCAGCACATAGTGGGTATGTTATTGATTTCTCCCCCCCCCCCCTCTTTGTAAAATCCCTTCATGTCAATACCTTGAAATTTAATTTTTTTTTTCTTGCATGTACTGTTCACATGCAGGTTAGTTCCCTGAAAGACTGAATCACCTTGTACTCATCAAGCTCTTGTAATTGAGGGTCACTGTATGTGAATGTTAGACCACATAACAGTTGGGCACCTACCGGTGTAGTTTGAGCAGAGTCCTGTTTGGATGGAGCATTGGCTGGTCATGCGTGCCATAATCGCCCTCTCTACGGCATACGTTGTAGGGATATCCTCAGAGCAGATGACAATTGCAGTTGGTTAGGATTTTCCTTTCTCCATTCAGGACTAATCTGCCATTTTATCTTTTGATCTTCAGCGCGTGCAGTAGGTGTACCTAGATCAAAGGCTCCACCACCAAATGTGATCACAACATAAAGCAGGTCATATGAATGAGATGGCTTGTACTTATGTTCATGTATGTGCCCTGCCATGGGCCCTGGCTGTGTGCAGTGGACATAGCTGGTGGAGTATCTGAGAGATCATGCAGCTTCTAAATTTATGCTGGATTGTCACCACAAACCACATGTTGTGTTATACATATTTAGATATTCTAGTTAGAATTTATGGTTTATATGTTCCTATATGAACTATCCAGGAGATGTTTTTGTGAAGCTGCATCTGGACATAGCGGTTGCACGGAAAGGAGCACATTCCTTAAAAAATCCTCCACATTTGGAACACAAGTAAAATATGACTGTGTTGGAATAAGAACAGAGTACAGATCATTTTCCATAGATAGATGACCAGTATGAACTGCTCCGGCGGCATTCCAGGAACTCCAATGAATGGATGGATTGTGGAGTGTCCGCTCCAGCAGCTAGGTAGCTAAAAAACTTGATTATGAGCTCTGCGCTTTTTGGGTGCCTTTTGCTTCATTTGCTTAAATGCTGTCTTGTGTAGTGTTAAGTAAAGCTGATAAATCAAACCATCATTGTAAACACCACCCCCCCAAAATACTTGTCATTTAGAAACTACCCTAATGAAATTTAAAGGGGTTGTCCCCTGTTCTTTTTGGCACTGTTCTTAGTTCCTGCATTTCACACAAGTTTAAATCACAGCTGTGACTTTTTTGTAATGTGTATATTTCAATGAAAGATGTTGGTAAAATCAGTAAAGTCCATAATTGATATATTTGATTACTTGGGTACGGTGCATTCTAGAGAGTAGATTCTAACTATGCCAGAATCTGTGGAGTGGCACCCGTTAAAGGGGTTGTACGGTTTGCAAGTGATCAGCTATCCACAGGTAATTGGAGACGCTCCGACTGCAAGGACACCGATTGACCATTAGAACAGGGACTCCAGCAATTCAGGGATCTTGTATCTGATTCTTGCTAATAGGAGGAGAGGCTGGGCGATCATGCTTCCTATCACTTCATTCAATATGGGAGTGTAGGAGCGTGCCACACACAGTGCTATTTCCTGTACTGTACTCAGACAGTAAATGGGAATGGCTGAGATTTCGGGCACTCTCACTATTGAATGCAGCAGCAGGACTCATACTTGACCTTCCACTGCATTAGAGAGGGTCTCCTTTCTGTGGTTTGCATGTGATCTTGTTCTCGTGGGGCCTAAATAGATGGATCATCACAGATCTGCTTGATAACTTCAAACAACTCTTTTAACAGGTTGTAGTTGATGAAGGTGATACAAATAGCAGCCCTTACTTTTTTTTTAGAATGCTTAAAATTCCTTTATTTATACTGTATAATGCACACAGATTACGCAGCGCTGCACAGAGCATGCCAAATCAGTCCCTGTCCCCAATGGGGCTAAGAATCTAATCAACCTACCAGTATGTGGGGGAGGAAACCAGTGGACCTGGAGGAAACCCACCCAAACACAGAGAGAACATAAAAACTGTTAGCAGATGTTAACCTGGATGGGACCTGCACCCAGGACCCCAGTTCTGCAAGGCTGTAGTGCTGAGCCACTGTGCTGCCACCTATGCCCCCCTATACAGCAGATATGGTGGACACAGGGTCAGTAATGCTTCCAACAGGGTAGCCAGTAAAATTTTCCTTTCTGCCCTGCTTGTCAGGAATGCAGCAGATTTCTGCCAGGTAACATGGTGGGAAGGAAGGGTGGCCTATGCTGTCAGATCACTTTGGGAATGGAAGGTAATGCATATTCGGGGTGGAAAAAGGAAAACATTTCCTCCAGTGCTACTTTATATAACCAGCTCCCTCTGCATCCCTAGACTCTCCGGAAGACTGTAATATGGCATAGTAGCCGTGGGTATAGAGACTTATTTCATCTGGGAATCTGACATGAGATGTATGGATTAGCAGCACTTGGATGCAAAACTGGATTATAACTTGAATATAAGAAATTATTCTGGTGGGTTCATTTTAAAGATTATTGCATGCTGCATATAACCACTACATGGCCATTACCTAGTAAGTAACATCTTCCTCCCCTCCGCCTTAGATTGCACCACTCCTTTCGAAAGGTGTATATTACAACTCCATTAATGTATACGAGGCAGGTTGTGAATAGCGAGATTTTGGAAGAAAGCTGCCAGGTTTTTCTACTTCTGTACAACTCCTTTACAAATCCCAGGTCACTGGCTGTGGACGCTCATAGGCAGTGAATTACTGGCACACGCTTGCAAGTCGTTTTGTTTTTCAGTTTTTTGTCCTCTTTCCTATTCCTGGCTGCAGAAATGGTTTTCCCACTAAATATTGTAAAGGAAAAAATGAGACCATAGTTTACAAGTATAGATAAAAATCATGTGTGTCAAGCACTGAAAGAGAAATGTGAAGGTTATCTCACTGTAATTTACTGCCAAGGAGATCTGAGAGGTCCTTGTGTGACAGGAGCCGGCTACCTGCAGGCACTATTAGCTGATCTTATAAGAGCCTGCGCAGTGCACATCATAATCGTGGTGGACTGGTAAACCCACCACGATTGCTCCTGGTACAGGTAATGGGCGTGTTGTACTGCCCTGCACCATATACACACAAGTTATACATTGCCTGTTCTCAATAGAGATGTGGAAACTGTCAATCCTGCAGCTTACAAAATTGCCAAAGAATGTCGTTTGAGAACCTCAATCTCTTTTCTTAATTGCAGTTTGTGAGACATAGACCGCGCACCTTTCTGAGGCTTTATTTCTTGCTCTCCTATTGGTAGTGATTTTGTGTTTTTACTTTATTTTTGGTTAATGACTCGCTCCCTGCGCTTTCAGGAATTCCTGGACCGGACCAAGAAGTGCTGAACTGAACTTGGCAGGTCCGCTTAGAGATTGTAGGTTTAGTTCAGGAAATCTGGTAAGCACACAAGGAAGCTTCTCTGACCGAACTCGCTCATGAGCAACCGGCTTAAAATGGTCCATATACTATTTAGCTGCTTGCTGTGCCTACTGAAGCTCAGCCCCCTCAGGATTTAATGGGGTTATACCAACTTTGCAAGTTATCCATTATCCACAGGTCTGACTGCTGGGACCCACATTGTGCAAGAGAACACTCTCATCAACCTGGAGAACGGATTACTGTGCAGGTGCCTGACTATCTCCGGAAGATCTTGTAGACTGTATGGGAGTGCAGGAGACCAGGACCGTGCTGTACTATGTCCTACACTCTCCTACTTGAATGGAGTTCTAGGACGCATACTCAACTTTCTGCTTCATCCATTTGTATCGCCGAGTGGTCCATTCTCGTGATGGGTGTGATTTCTATTGGTAGGGGATAACTTGTACAACCAGTTTAGCAATGTCAAGTCTGTGTATGGATCCTTTGTGTTGTGTGCCTGTACTCCCACGTGCTCTCTTGTGGACCATGTATTATGGCATTAGTCTGAGCAGTCAATATTTGTTGGTATGGGCAGATTTTGGTTCCCTAAACTGGTTCCTGACAGCTTGTTGTGCTTTCTCTAAAATAGTTGTTTCTGGGTATATGTAGGTGGACTCACATTCTTCTCTTGCACTGGGAAGTTGTTGCTTGGTTTTAACAATTTTCTATTAATTTTACTTTTAATTGAAAAAATAAGCATTCGCTTTCAGGCAAAATAGACAAAAAATACTCCACTAGTCTCCTCTTAATCTTGATCTCGCCGCTGGTCTTTTTTAATTGACACATCGGAATCGCCTAAAAAAAAAAAACTTCTAATTAGCAGCACGAAGCGCCAGACATCTCGTCCCCATGCTGTGGCCTGCTAATTAGAAGTTTCCCTTCTAGGTGATCCCAACGTGTCAAGCTTAGGGTAGACGAGTGCTGGGAATCGACATCAAGAGGAGCGGAGGTGAATAGTTTTGGTCTATATTCTATTAGTCTAATATTCTATGAAAGTTTTCCTTTATAGGAAATCGACCATCAAAATCCAGGGACACTTTCTCATAGATCCAGACACAATGATTGTGGTGGTCTTCTTATATTGGTTTTCCATGTCCTCTTTCCTTCTAAAATCCACTTTTAAAATTTATGTTAATGATTTTGAGAGATTTTGGTGGGTGTTACTGAAACTCCCCTCAATGCTGCAGTGTTACCGGAGCAGCACATGTATGACAATGAGATCTGCTCTGCTCATTGCAAGAACTGGTCAAAAGGCATCACTGAGGGGCTCTGAAAACACCCCTCCAGAGCCCCACTGGCTCATTAGCATAGTCCTAAAAATGCATGTTTATATGCCATGGATAACAAATATAAGATTACCACAGTCACGGTGCCTGCATCAATGAGTAAGTGTCTCTGGTTTATCATGATGGATTTTGAAGGTGGATTTCTTTTAATGTTGAATGTAACCCAGGAGGAGAAGGGCATTAGGTGTCCTTATTCACATAACCTCTGACTGTAATGCACACAGGAAGATTGAGGTTAAATCATATGTATGGAAGCTCTTTACTTATTATAACTAATGTATTATATGGGCAAGGAGTAGAGCCCAATGGCCATTGCCAGTTTAGTCTTCCCTCAAATCCAGCCCTGGTGGTTAATTTTGAAAGCAGGGGCTTTTTTCAGATTTTGGACCTAATAAGCATGCGACTTGTATGACTTGTTAATGGTGTTCAGAGCAAACCTTTTGTGAGCATTTAGTGACTGTACAAAATACAATTCACCACTGCAAAAGAGGAAGAGGAACTAGCAAAGTGCAAAGCCATAAGCACTTACAGGAAAGTGATGCCGCAGCTTTCTCACTGACACAATTAGCACTTCAATTTACTATTTTCAGTCTGGGTTTTGGTTACAAAAATACCAGTGAAGTCTTTGGCATAAGTGTATTTTATTTAAAAAAAACTAACTAACTTTATTTTAACAGTCTGAAAAGAACTGCACACAGTGTAACAAAACTAAGGCCCCTTCCACCTGACTGTGTTCTTCTTCGCCTTCTTTTGGGCACCTTTGTAGTGACTCCCCAAATGATGGAGCAGGTCCCATATTGCTCTGCCCTTCCCTGTCCAGGGGATTTAGGTCTACAAGCCGCCTCCAACCTGTTATGCTGGACGATCATGTGTATATTGGAAGATATTACACAGAAAAAGAACATGTTGCTTCTTACAGGAACTCTGACCTCCCATTGAAATCCATGAACTATTCAAAGATTTACCTTCAAATACTGTCCCCTCCTTTTTTTTAATCTTGTGCTTTGATCCAATAGAGTAGAGGGAATGGCAGACTACCAGACAGTGGATACTATAAAGCAGTGTGGGCACAGGGCAGTATGAGAAGCTGCTGTAATGGGGGTTGGTGGCTCTGTGTCGTCTCTCTATGGGCATTTGATGTTACAATGCTGTGCAGTAATCTTTCTTCATCTCCTATAGTGCAAAAGTTTTCAACTTGTTTTCATTTGATTCTTGGGTCTCGCAGGAATCCTTCCTCTGCTTTCTATGAAGCGTTTCAAGTGAAGTTCCGTGGGTCAAAGAGACTGGGTGATAGGTATGAGCACTGTAAGGCCTCTGCAGCAGTCTGCATGCACAGCTTAAAGCCATAAAGCTTCATTCCTGAATTAACCCATGGGAACGGTGATCTGAAAATGGTGGAGTGATTCTGGTGTCTGCGCAATGTAATCCAATGTCTGTAAAATAATTGTTCTATTCTATAGGTTTTACCTGCTCCCTTCATTGCTCGAATCCAGTTCTTGTCTTCCAGTTATTATTTATCTCCCTTCCGCCCTCTAAGTTGTGTCATCTGTAAGAATCGTGGCATATGCTTAGTCCCAGGTTTCCATCCCCTCTCTAGACTCAGGTCCTCAGTATAAGCAAATGAACCTTGTTGGTTTTTTTTTTTTTTTTGTAAACCATGCTGTCCAACAATGGTTCAAAATAGGGATTTATTTTTCCTTTCTTCCCACCGTTGTGATCTCCTTTTTCTCTGACCCCTTAAGCCTGCCTTGATACCTAAAATTAGGTATATGTTATAGTAAAAGATGGTCAAAATTTAAAGGAAATCTAACCTAAACAAGCAGGATAAACCAGGAACACTTACTCATAGATCCAAGCACCGTGACTTTAGTAATCTTCTTATATTTGTTATTCATTGCCTCTTTCCTTCTAAAATCGACACTTAAAATTTTGCTAATTAGCCTGAAGGGCTCTGTGGGTGTGTTAGTGGAGCCTCCTCATGCTGTAACCTCATAGGTTGTTGTACTGCAGGAGCACATCACTCCTCCCACCTTGTGCTGAAAATTCCTTTGCCACTGTGGGGTTACATCAGGCAGAAGAGGCGGGAAATTCTGAGGGAGCAGCGGGGATTGTGAGACAGTGTAACAGCCTGTGAAGCTGCAGCATGTATGTGGTCTGCTAACACCCCCAGGGCCCTTCAGGCTCATTGCAACAGTTCTAAAAGCTGATGTTAGAAGGAAGGAGGCCATGGATGACAAATATAAGCAAATTACCAGAGTCTCTGTGCCTGGATCTATGAGTAAGTCAGGATGGATTTTGATGGTAGATTTGCTTTAATATTGTTGACTATTCTTTGTGGTAGGTCACTGATCAGTGGGGTCTAAGGGGACATGTGAGGCACATAAGTAGGAGAGGGCTGCAGTACTATTCATGGCCTCTGTACTATGTGTAGAGCTTGTTCCAGCGTGCCACAGAGTGTTCATATATTACTATAGGTGCTAGACATGGACAGCCAAATGGCCTGCTCCTGTAGGCTACTCATGCTTGGACTTGTGTTCCCACCTTGACCTCCATTGGCCCTCTAATACTTCTGGCCTTTCCTAGTTCCGTTCAGTAGATCTGTAACTCAATAACCAAGACCTTCATCCCTGGTAATGACCAGTAGATTGCACTGATGTAGAATTTGTTTGTGCGGTTCCATAGCATAGGAGATATGTGTCCCCTGTCATGTCTAGGAGATATACTTGTACAGCACAGGGTATTTCTATAATGTTACATTATACACAGATTGGACAATGCATCTGTTACCATCATTCATTATCTGCTACACCTATTCATGACCATCTCTCCTCTGGAGGATCAATCTTTTGTACCCCTTACACCTCCCCCCCCCCCCCCCCAAGCATCTTTTTTTGCTGAAGAAACCTCGGTTTCCAAGTCCTTGGTTACATGTGGAGGGAGATATACCATCTAATTGTGTACAACTTTTTTTCTTTAGTCTTTTTAGATCTACAGTATTTCTATTTTGCTTTGGAGGACCTTGGAACTGGATTAGAGCAGAAAAGGGAGCAGGGAATACCGTATAAAGAGAAATAAGTGGGATTAACAGTGTGAACTCCGGCTGATTTAGCAACTTTTACTAAGTCCCAAACAGAAAAAAAATGGAAAAGGTAAGTTTTCTTTCCCTTATTGAGAAGGGGGCACTGAGACCACTACTGAACACCGGATATAACAAGTTGTGGGGGAAGGGGATATTGGGGGGCAGCTATACTTCTAGGCCCTGAACACCCCCTAGTTGTGTGATATGTGAATACACTCTATGTGATTTGCATCCTACTAATCTGTGGTGGGCTTGTAATCCCGGTGCTCGCTTGTATCCTGCATTGTGTCATCTGTGTGTTTGCTTTGATTTGTTGCATTTGCAGTTTTTGTATACGGTTTGTTTTTTGTGCTGCATGATTTCATTTTTAATGTAGAATCCAGATCATAAGCGGTTTACAAATCTATTGACATGAACCATGTAAAGTGTTACGGTGCTGAATGCTGGCAGCGAGACACATTGGCTATTTGTTTGATACTATCCTCTGGGAAGTGGTATTTTGAGCCTCGCCGTTAAGGTTGCTATGTGACTTATCCCTAGAGTTTGGTGAAAGAAAAACCAGTTCATCAACAGGAATTAACAATTCAGGCCCTATTTATTTAGCGGGTGTATAACAAATATTACAGTGTGAGAAAACCCAATCGTATCCCAACTGAGGTGTGTCCCCTATACAGAACACTTGATCATGATCCAGTCTGAAACATGGATGTCTTGTTCATTAAAGCCGTATACACTCACATCTAAAGAAGAAGCACTCGGGTTCATGCAGTTAAATTTTTATTTTATTTTATACCATCCTCATGCTAAAAAAGAATGGTAACATTGAGTGCATCATGTACAGGTCTGTAGAGTCCATTTGTTTTGATGCTGTGGGGAGGGTTACCAATATAAAGGACCTACCAATTTCCTGTATTTACAGCTGCCTTTATATCACTCTCTAAGAAGGAAAAAAAGCATTGTATTTCAACTTTTCATGGGCTTGCATTTCAACTTTTAAAATTGTGCTTATGAGACTGAAGGTCTCTGGGGGCATCTTACCAGAGTTCCTCGGTGCTGTAGCTTCACAAGCTGTTAGACTGTGCTGGAGCACCCTCCCTCTGCCACTGTGTGCTGAAATGGAGGCAGAGGGAGGGGTGGTGGAGTTCTCAGGGTTGAGATGGATGGAAAGACAGTGTAACAGCTTGTGAACCTGCACTATGGTGGGGCTCTGGCAGCACCCCTTGAAGCCCTTCAGGAGACCATGGGTAACAAATATACGAAGATTACCACAGTCAGTGTCTGGATCTATGAGTAATTGTCCCTGGTTTATTATGATGGATCTTGATGGTAGATTTCCTTTAATACAGTTGCCTTGTTGGGAACGATGTTTACAACCTAATGTGTGCCAAAAATCTGTCTGTGCCATATTTTTAAAGGACTTTAGACTGTGTTAGGGTTTTTTTTTTTTTTTTGGTTTTTTTTGTTAGGGACTTTTACAACTAGTATGGCAAAAGGGGTTCGGCTGAGTGCCAAAAAGTCAGTACGCCAAAAATAATTTTGGCACAATTTTCTGGCATAAGCTATGCCAATTGTTGCTGGATCAGAGGTCGCTACACACATACACTGCATTCACTACATACAATGCATTTATGAAGGTCCTAAGTCCACACAGGGGAAACCATGCAAAATTCCCCTCTGCAAAACAACCAAAAGCAGAGATCATCCTCCCTTAGATTTCTGCGAATTGTGCTCCGTACATTGAGGGTTTATGCCAATGTAAAAAGCGTCACATAAGTGCCTATAAAGGGAAAAAAGAGGTTTTGGCTTCCAAAATGACATGTAAAGAAAATGATATCCTCAAGGGTACTTTTTTAGTTTGCTTTTTGTTTTCTAAACCCAGGGTTAGGAGCATGTCTCCTCCCCAGTACACGGCTGCTGCTGCTTGTCTTTTAGGAATGGAGTAGATAATCCATTCTGTCCAATGTAATTGTTGAGCTCAGTGTTAGACCTGGGTGAGAGCTGGAAGCTTGTGCGCTTCCTTTCACACTTATTGTAAGGGCATGTTCACACTACAGATTTTATACTATGGGAAATACTCAGCGTATCTGGCCGAAATCTATTGCACCAACTCGTGATTGGGCAGTATGTGATCCATCTGCGCCCAATTCACTCCAGTGGAATTTCCTGTATGGCACATTTTATACAATCTACTAATGCCAAGTAAAACCAGAAGGTAGTGATTAAACATAATTTATGATGAGACTATTTACAGCAGCCATGTCCCATAAACCTTGGAGTGGGGTAATGCATTAAGCTTTCTTTCCTGGGAGGCCCGCTGTGTCACAGGAATCTGTAATGATTGTATCCACAGAGGTGGCTTTTAGCGCCATCTGCTGCCTAGGAGGATTTACTTTCAGAGAGAACTGCTGCCAAATTTGCAATGTGCAGTGCACCTTCTCTATCCCCCCCTCTTCCAGGTTTTATAACTGACTATACTTAGGGTTTTGTGTCTGATATTGCCATCTAGTGGACACAAGGCAGAAAGGCAACTGCTTTTACAAAAAAAATTATTTATCTGCATATTTTATTAGATTTAGAATAGATTGTGCTGATAATAAGACTTTGTAAATCTATTATTAATTGGTATGCAATCACCAAGATCTCGTTAAGATGTAATCAAACTTTATATGTTTAATTACTATTATTATTACTTTTAATTATCCTTTTACAGTTGTCACTGTAAATATTTGTTGCGAAGTATTTCAGTAAACCTGTAGATTATAAGGGTGCATTGTCATAAAGGTAAAAGGTACAGAATATTTCACGTTTGTTTTGTTCTGACTAAGATTATTTGAAGCATTATTAAACTTTGAGCAAAATAGCATAACTCAATAGTGCAGATAATAAAAGTAAACTTTGTAATATAATTTATTATAGTTATCTGTTGCTGGGTCCTTCCCTATCCTTTGCCCTTCTTCTTTATTTAAGCAGTTTGTGTAAATCCACTTTCTGTTCTGTATCTGACAGTGGAGAGATAAAGGGACCTGATAAAGTGTCTAATAACTTAACTCCTTACAGACAGTCCCTGGATAGTGTAATCTCCTCACAGAGCTAAATCATAAAGGGAAACATTTGTTTAGAAGCTAATGATTAACTCTTTCCATACTTATCTGTCTGAAGTGGAGGGACCTCTGAAGGCATTCGGATCCACTGCTCACTACAGGAGAGAGCAGGAAAACAACATGAGAAGCTGCTTTACTAAATGAAGTAACATTACAACGTTTACTCATATCCCCTTCCCTATTTATTTGTGAAAGAAAAATTTCTTCAAAGGTTCAGTTACACTTGGCAGACACAAGTCCTATACTGCCAGCTGAACAACAAGGAGGCAGTTCAGCATCACCACCAATAGTCTCCAATGGTAGCAGAGTGATTTCTGGCACCAGACCGCAGCTATACTGGGCTCACCCATCCATTAAGGATAAACTCTACTACGTTCAGTGTGAACGGTGCCCAGGATGCATGATGCAGGAATCCTGTGTCGGTTCAGGTAAACTGGAGATCCAGCACTCGTATACTTCAAGTTAAAAGTCCATTTTCTTTACAGGCGGTCCCCTACTTAAGAACACTCGACTTACATACAACCCCTAGTTACAAATGGGCCTCTGGATATTGGTAATTTATTGTGCTTTAGTCCTAGGCTACAATAAACAGCTATAACAGTTATCACAGGTGTCTGTAATGAAGCTTCATTGTTAATCCTGATTCTTATGACAACCCAACATTTTTAAAATCCAATTGTCACAGAGACCAAAAAAGTTCTGGCTGGGATTACAATGATAAAATATACAGTTCCGACTTGCATACAAATTCAACTTAAGAACAAACCTACAGACCCTATCTTGTATGTAACCCGGGGACTGCCTGTATTACAACTCCATTAAAAATAGAAAAATGTGTAGTACAAAAAGAAGTAGTAGTAGTAAGCTTACATACAGGATAAAAAACACAGATGGACCAGATGGTCCATGACAAGCTTACTACTACTACTTCTTTTTGTACTACACATTTTTCTATTTTTATTGGATTTATAATAAAGAAAATGGACTTTTAACTGGAAGTATACGAGTGCTGGATCTCCAATTTGTCTATACCAGACTGCAGCACAGAGCACGTGCAATGCAGAATGACACGCTTTTTTCAATTCTCAATCCGTTTTACACATCTGATTTTCATGTTTCCTTCAGTTGTAGGGATAACAAATGTTTATATAGAGAGGTCCTCATGTTCCACAGAACTTTACAGTTAATGGGGTAGGTATGTAAATAAAAGACCTAACCGAGCAACAAAACGATAAGTGAGGACCCTGCTCCCAAGAGCTTACAATCTATGAGATTAAATTCTTTGTGTAGCAAGTCGGAGAATCTACTCGCTGAAGAAAAAGCAGTGACCTCCCATTGAAATGAATTGGAGTTTTGACAGATTATTCTCTGGCAGAAAATTCCTGTCGGATCTATAATTCTTCGTATAAAAAGTCCTGTCTTACTATAGGATATCTCAAAAGCTGCATGGTACAAATGGTTTTAGAATGATATTGTATATCAATAATAATAATGAATCTCTGTAAGGTTCTGTAGTTTTCTCTTATTTCATTTTCTGAGAACTTGTAAAAATCGCTTCCAAAATAACATTAGATGCTGTTTGTGCTTGTTAACCTTCGGATAAGATCTCTTATGTACAAACATAAGGGTTATAGATGAGGTCTTAAAATATTACATGGGATTTTTTAACTATATAATATCAGACGGTACTGAAAATGCATCTCTGCCAACACCTGCTGTTTGCAGAATAAAAGGACGTGTGCCTACAGTTTTGGGTGTACAATATATCAGAGACTTAAAAATAAAATTTTACCAAGAAAAAAATAGTGTAATCGGTTTCCCCAGAAACCCTACTTTTTATGTGCTTGGCTGTTTGGTAAATGGACGAAGGACTAGGCTGCTGATCTTAAGGATGTTATGCCTGGTGATTTCCCTATCCTTATAAAGACAGTTACATCATCAGAACCTCCTAAAGAGTACACTCAGCAGAGGCCAGGGATGGATGCAATACTTGAGCGGGAGAAGGCAGGATGGAAAGACGTAGTTTACCGTATTTTCCGGACTATAAGGCGCACTTAAAAGCATTGGATTTCCGTGGAAATCCAAAGTGCGCCTTATAGTCCGGTGCGCCCTATGTATGGCGCTGGGCACAGGGCAGCGGACCATACTTACATAGGTCCCCGCTACCGGAGACAGCAGATCTCCAGCGGGACCTGGAGCGGGGACCTATGTAAGTATGATCCGCTGCCCTCCTCCACCTCCCCGCTCACCTTCCCCGCGTTCCCCGTCGCGTCTCGGCGTCGCGTCCCGTCGCTGCGTCCCGTCGCCGCGTCACGTCATGTCGGCTCTCCGCCACGCCTCCGCCAAGCCCCCGCCACGCCCCCGGACCCCGCGCCTTATAGTCCGATGCGCCTTATATATGTAATTATTACATATATAAGGCGCATCGGACTAATGCGCCTTATAGTCCGGTGCGCCCTATAGGGCAAAAAATACGGTACTGTTCGACATATATTTTTGTCTAAAAAAAAAAAAAAAATGGGAAAGTTCCTATGAAAGAATGCAAAGAGTTGGTATCACCATTGCATATTACCGTATTTTTCGGACTATAAGGCGCACAAAAAATACTTTGATTTTCCCAGAAATCGAAGTGCGCTTTATAGTCCAGTGCGCCTTATATATGAACCATACTTAGACAACAGCTGCCTAGAACTGTGCACAGGTCTGCCACCTGCTGGTCATTCATCCTTATAATCAGGTGCGCCTTATATATGAGCTTTGACGTTTTAGCAGGCATTTATTGATGGTGCGCCTTATAATCCAAAAATGCGGTACATATATTTCCATTAGTTTGTGATCCTTTTATAACCTGAGAACTAGTCTGGACTCGGACCAGGCGACTGGCTTGATGAGGTCATCTATCTTGCTAAACTGTGTAAACTCGTGGATGGCGATGTGATTGGATGAGTCAACAAAAATGTACATGTCGAGGGTAAGTGGAGTGAGGTTTTCTAGGTCAGAACCATTGTGTAGAGAAAGAAGTGACTCAGACAATTGTTCTCCATCTTGTGACACACACTTGTAAATATTGCCTCAATCTCAGATTAGAATAGAAGCCTTGAGAAAACGAAGCTCTCGTTTAGATCCTCTGTAGCTATATTGTCACTAAATTAGTAATTATCTGAACGGACCCCAGCCCTATTACTTGTGGTAGGTGATGACTTGTTTAGGACTCTGGGGGGGGGGGGGGGTTATCCTGGTTCTACAGGATATTGGCAGTCTGTATCCATGGCAAAGTGTTAAATATCTGGACCTGGATTACATGACTGCATTAGGGTAGTCCTACACCTGTCTGCTCTGCTTCCTCTCCACTCTTACTGAAACAAGTTGAGAAGAGCCCTTAAAGGCCCAGTCCACATCTGTTATGTCTTCAGTTATTCGCATCAGTTATTGTCGGGTATAATGGAAAGACTCGAACTGTTCTGTGTTTCAGCTACTTTTGCTTTTGGATCTTAATAACATAAGGAAATAATGGAAGACCTAACGGATATGAACTTTGCTTTAACCCCTTAACGCTGCTGCTTTTTTTCATTATTCAGTTTCCATTTTTTGCTTCCCACCCTCAAAAATCCATACCTTTTTGTTGGTGCAAAGCTGTATAAGAGCTTGTTTTCTACCTGCCATATTGTACCTTTGCCGTTTGGCATTTAACCCCTTCACATCACAGCAGGGTTTTTTTGTTTAATTTTTTTGCTTACCCCCGTTAAAAATCTAACTTTTTCATTTTTGTACAGAGCTGTGTGAGGGCCTATTTTCTCCGTAACAAATTTTACTTCTCAGTGATGTTATTTTTTATTCCATGGCGTGTACTGGGAAGCTGGAAATAAATTCCAAGTGTGGTGAAATAGGCAAAAAGAAAAAAGCTTTTGCATCACTTTCTTGTGGGCTCAATTTTTATGACTTTCCCTTCAAATGATGTTCTTTGACTTGCTACAATCATGGCGATACCAATTTTATATAGGTTTTAAGAAAAACCAGACTAAAACATTTATGCATATGAGCCTGAGGGGCTTCATGTTCCATTAACCCTTTAAGGACGCAGGGTATTTTCGCTAATTTCTCGCTCTCCATCTTAAAAAATCCATAACTTTTTCATTTTTCCGTGTATAGAGCTGTGTGAGGGCTTATTTTGTGCGTAACAAATTTTACTTTCCCATGATGTTATTTATTATTCCATGCCATGTAGTGGGAAGCCGCAAAAAAATTCCAAATGTGGAAAAATTGAAAAAAACTGCATGTGCGTCATGTTCTTGTGGGCTCAGTTTTTACGACTTTCACTCTGCGCTCCAAATAACACCTCTACTTTATTCTTTGGTTCGGTGCGATCGCGGTGATACCAAATTTATATAGGTTTTATTGCGTTTTAATACATTTTTAAAAATTAAACGAATGTGTACAAAAAAGGAAAAAAAAATTTGCCATCTTCTGACGCGAATAACTTTTTCATACTTTGGCGCATGGAGCTGTGTGAGGTGTAATTTTTTGCTAAATGAGCCGACGTTTTCATTGCTACCATTTTGAGGACTGTGCGACATTTTGATAATTTTTTTATTACATTTTTTATGTCATCTAAAAAGGTGTAAAAGTCACGTTTTGGACATTTGGGCGCCATTTGCCGTTCCCGAGGTCACCACCGTCAATAACCGTTTTTATATTTTGATCGGGCATTTTGGGACGCGGCGATACCTAATGTGTCTGTGATTTTTACTATTTATTATATTTTATATCAGTTCTAGGGAAAGTGATTTGAACTTTAAATATTTTATTATTTTTTTTACATTTTTTAAACTTTTTTTTTCTTTTTTTTCCCCACTATTTCTTAGACCATCTAGTGTACATTAACCCTAGATGGTCTGATCGCTCCTGCCATATACTGCAATACTACCGTATCGCAGTATATGGCATTTCTGCTCACTATACATTACAATGAGCCACAGGCTCATTGTAATGGATATGCAGAAGCCATGTATCCTCGGGTCAAACGAAGACCCGAGGCTACCATGGCAACCGATCGCCGCCCCCCGATGACGTTCGGGGGAGCAGCGATCGGAGGTAAGATGGTGGCGCCCATGCGCCGCCAAATTTAAAGTGCCGCCGGCGGCAAAGAAAAGGTTAACACCCACGATCGGTGCAAACACCGACCGCGGGTGATAGCGATTGGTCTTTGCTGCGATATGCAGCAAAGCCCATCTCTGTATGAAGAAGGCTCAGCCCGTGAGCCTTCTTCATACAACCTTCACAGCTCCATGGCGGATATATCCGTCACGGAGCGTGAAGGGGTTAACACCTATGGATCCTGGAGCCCCTCGGGAACATTTGCATAATTTAAAAGGTCTTTTAAAAAAATGAAATAAAAGACATAAGAAGCTAAAAGAAGAACACATCCTGCCAGAAGGGAACACAACAGGTTCTCAGTGTGTTTGGTTTACAATCCTTCATCCTGGTGGTAGATGTCGGTTAAAGGTTTACGTATACCCCCTGCAGAATGTTGGCTTTCTTGGCCTTTTTTCAGTGACTATGAATGATCACAGAATCTTTTTTTCCACTCATGAGAAAACACAGTAGTTTGACAATAAATGGCTTCACCCAACCACTTACCAGGAGTGCGGGGGGGGGGGATAGTTTGTGTTCATATTCTGCAGGGGTATGTAAACATTTGAGCAAAACTGTAATAAATAAGAGGCAGTGATATAGCAAAAGCTAATTATTGATGCTAGAACCATTGAGTGTCTTTGAGACCTACTTCCTCCACCCACACACTAAGATTGACAGCTCCCCCTAAGTACATACTCATACAGGAAAAACTATCTATTACTTGGTGAGATAAAGTAATGGTGATACAATCGTCTACTTGCGTAGCCAGATGATCCCCACCCTGCAATGGCTGATAATAGGGGACAAAAGATTAGATCCAGCCTGCAAATGAAAATCTGTGCAAGTGCCTTTAGTCAGAAAAGTATTTCTCAGAAATGGATAGGGAGAGGAGAGCTGCCTATTCAGTACATCTATCTCCGCTCCAGATTTACATTGGGGGTAAAGGGTTATTGTAGAGCTGTGCGTTGTTCATTTTAAAGGGATTAAAATCCAGTATTTGCCCTATTAAAGGAAAAGCATCCTTGCTTTGGGTTAGGAATCTCCCGTCTGCCACTTTCGTGTACATCTTTGCCTCTTTACCATTTTTTAAACAATTTTTAAAAAAATGGTCTCAGGCATACATCAATGTGCATGTGGCCTTACATGTTGCAGTTTCATATATAAAGAGAACTCCTCCTTAGTGGGTCTTTACTGCATGAGAACGAGCCTTTTCGTCCTGTGATGGGGATGACCCTGTCAGTGTGGGGTCTAATAGGCAAACACTGACAGATTTCTTCCCCAGGGGTTCAATAAAGTACTGATACCTTGATCCATCATACAATAAGGTATCCCTAGTGTTGGTCTACTAGTAAAAAAAAAAAAAAAACAATAAATTTCCTTGTTCCTGGAAGTACATAGAGGGTTAAAAATATAGAATAAGAAAAGAAAAAAAATCATGTGCATAACTACCTTGGCTAAACAAGTATTAGTTTATGCCCTACGCCATACCGGCATTATGACCGTTTTAAAATGACAATTTAATGCTTCCCACCTACCAAAAAAGTGTAATATAAAATCTAACCATTAACTTTTCCCGCAATAAACAAGGTCGTATAACCCTCTCATGATTGTGGAATAAAAATGTTATAGCTCTCAGACCATGGTGATACATAGGCAGCATTTCATTTTCCTTAAAGAGGACCTGCCACCCAATTTAACGGCACTAGGAGCTGCTTACTAAGGTAAGCATATCCTAGTGCTTAATCAAACGCCGCAGTGTTAGTCATAGTATTACCGGAAAGCTGTCCGACGTATTCATGAGGGGGCGGGGCGGGGCTAGCAAGCGGTCCGATGATTACAATATTCTATTCCATGTACTGGGAAGCTGGAAAAAATTTCTAAATGTAGTGAAATTGGTGAAAAACTGCATTTGAGCCATTTTCTTGCGGCTTGGATTTTACGGCTTTTACTGTGCACCCCAAAGGACATGTCTCTCTTATTCTTTGGTTCGGTGCAATCATGGGGATACCAAATTTGTATAGGTTTTATAATGTCTTCATACATTTACAAAAATTAAAACCTTCTGTCCAAAAAAAAAAATTCATTATGCCATCTTTTGGCATTAACTTTTTTATGCTTCAGTGTATGGAGCTTGTGTGGTGTCATTTATTGCGACTTTTTGATGTTTGTTTTTTTTTTTTTCCCAATGCTGCCATTTGGAGAATTGTTCGACCTTTGGATCACTTTTTATTGAATTTTTTTAATATATATTTTTCAAAATCGCAAAGTAGCATTTTCAGCTTTGGGCGCTATTTTCCTTTATGGGGTTAAACGCCAGGAATAACCGTTATTATATTTTGAAAGATCAGACATTTTGGGATGCTGTATAATCAATTTTTTAGGGTTTATATTTATTCAGTTCTAGCAAAAGGGGGGAGATTTGAAGGGTTTTAGGGTTTTTAAATTTTTTTTTTTTTTTTTTTACTATTTTTCAGACCCCCTAGGGTACTTTATCCCTAGGTTGTCTGATTCTACCAAATACTGCCATACCTCAGTATGGCAGTATATGAGGATTTACCAAATTTTTTACAAAGGGCAAATTTGCTGTCAACAGATCGCCTCTCGCTGATGTCACAGGGAGTGACTATCTAAGCCGATATGGCAGCACCCACGCACTGCTGGCTTTCTAATGCTAGCACTGATCACAGGTGTTACCCTGGTGGGTGTTTAATGCATTAAGCAGCAAACACCCACCTTATATTGAGAGGACTCAGCCCGTGATCACTCTCCAAAAAGAGGTTTTACTTTTTAAAGGAAACCTACCATTTAGAATGGCAGGGGTAAGCTGTAAGTACCGAGCACCAGCTCGGGGTGAGCTGGTGCCGGTACTTCCTTTCGTTAGTGTTATAAACCATTGTTATAAACCATTGTGGTATTGCGGTTTTAACACTTTATAAACTTTAGAGCAGAAGGCACTTCGGCGCTGCGTGCGCATGATCGTGTGCGCGCCTACATAGGAAATAGCGGAGATGTTGAGCGCACACGGTCACGCGCAGCGCCGAAGCCCCTTCTGCTCTAAAGTTTAAAAAGTGTTAAAACCGCGATACCTGAGCTGGTGCTCGGTACTTACAGCTTACACTGACCATTCTAACAAAGAACCTGTACATGTTTGGTGTCTCCTTAATTGAAACTAGAGAATAACTTCATGTTTATATACTGTTTCGTGAACTCTGTAGTAATAATTCTTTATGTAGTGCACACATATTCTGCAGCGCTGCACAAAGCAAGTCAAATTTCTCCCTGTCCCCATAGGGCTCAAAATCTAAACAACCTAACAGTATGTTTTGGAGTGTGGGAGGAAACCGGAGGGAAACCCACACAAACACAGAGATAACATACAAACACTTTGCAAATGTTGACCTGGGTGGGATTCAAAGCCAGTACCCCAGCGCTGCAAGGCAGAAGTGCTAAAAAAGTTTTCATTAAAAAAACAAGTGGCTAAACCGCTGTTTGAATCATTGATATTTTTACCACAAAAATTAACCCATGGGAAAATACAAATCTTGCCACAAAAGACAAGCCCTCATACGCCTAAGTTGTATAAATAATAAAAAAAAAACAGCAGGGACAAATAATAAAAGAAATTGAGCAGGGACAACAACAAAAGGCCCGTGTCCTGAAGGTCGTTTTGGACCTACCTGCAGCCTCTAAACCTGACTTATCTCGGACAAATATTACTCTTCTCTGCTCATCAAGACTTTGACGGAGATTTTTTTTTTATTTTGGTAAATGAGTGAGATTTCACATAAGAGAGTACATTTCATACCCTACCTGAGGGAGGCTGGTAATCTTTCCCATCACTGGCTTCCAACCCTCTCCAATATTTCCTCTACTATGGTTAGGCCGGCTTCCTTCTAAAATCAACTTTGAAAATTATGCAAATGTGCCGGAAGGGCTCTGGGGGGGTTGTTACCAGAACCCTCAATGCCAGTGATGGGGAACCTTTTAGAGGCAGAGTGCCCAAACAACAACCAAAATCCACTTATTTACCGGGAAGTGCCAACATGGCATTTTAAGCAGTAACTTACTGCTAGCTGTTAATCTACATCTTTCAATTGTATCGCCCCCCCTGAGGCACCTAATACAGTTGAAAGAAGGAGGGCAAATTCAGACTCATGTTGTAGCTTCTCTCCAGGGTCTCTCTGTAGAGGAAGAATGGTGGGTCCAGCAGGAGGACCTCCAAATATATTGCAGTTCTGTCAAAACATTCTAACTTTTCCCGCAGTTCCTAACAGTCAATGAAATGTTGCTTTAAAATAGCGCTGAGAGCAGCATCTCTTAAGTTGCCTGGGACTTGGTGGATTTGGTCCTATTTGGTGAACTCTGTCCTGGGGTGATGGTCTAAGTGCCACCTCTAGCACCCGTGCCGTAGGTTCGCCACCGCGGCTCTATGCTGTAGCTTCACAGGCTGTTACATTGTTCAAGGAGCACCCTCGGGCTTACAAAGCACCATCAATCTATTAATCAGAAGAGTTATCGGTTCACAGTGATGTCCTTCTATACTCTGAAAAATTTCTTTGAACCGTATTGATATGTAAAAGCCATGTGGCAAAGAGTAACCATGCTGATTGTATCTCTCCTGGCTGTGGGGTAGGTACATCACCAGCTGCTGGAGGGCAATTACTCAGGATGGGAGAGGTCGGCATGACTCTTCTCAGTCCCTGTGACTCCTCTCAGGTCAATTGTCTGGAGGATTTTTTTTTTCTGCACAGGTGAGTAGTGGTTTGTAGCCTTATATCTTTCTAACCAGTGGTGTAACAAGAATCAATGGGCCCTAATGCAAATCTTGGATCGTGGCCTCCATATACCTAAAATCTCGCTGCCACAAACCTGACCCTCCTGTGCCCAGATCTCTCATTTCAGGAGGCAAATATTGAGTTTTTTTTCACATAACATATATGTGACAGGGGCAAAGGAGGGGCGGGGAGCACCCCGCTCCCTGCCCCCGTCCCTCCTTTGCCCCTGTCACATATATGTTATGTGAAAAAATAAACTCAATACTTTCCTCCTGAAATGAGAGATCTGGGCACAGGAGGGTCAGGTCTGCTGAATCTCAACCTGCACAATCCCTTTGTTCTCAAGTGTGGCCAAGTATGGATGTGTATGGATGGGGGCAGGGGGCCTGGAAGGGCTTAAATGTCTGTGGTCAACCTGAAAAGAGAATCTCGGCTGTTTGTTTGTTTAAGCTAAGACCTGGATCCAGCAGGAAGAAGTTTTCCTTCCTATAGATTTCACATTCCTTTTGAAATCCCATCTGATTTTGGAGAGACTGCACTCTGATGCTCTGATCAGGACTACAAGCCTGCTACTCGGCTTCTGTGGATCACGTGATTTGTAATACAATGGTGATGAGCGGAGTGTGGCACCCGCAGCAGTGTAAGGTGTGCAGCTTGTGTCATATCTGCCCTGTGTGACCCTGGGTAATGGCATCCTTGTACAAGTTATATTTCCACCATCATTGTGTGCGTGTTTCATGTTCCCTTACAGAGAATTGGGGAACCTTAAATGTACTTAGCTCAAGTCTCCCTCAGTATCTTTTGGGGAACAAATGGACGGATCTTGTAAAGATACTGTCTGTTTTATGGCAACAAACATTGATGGAAATGTACCATCATCCCGCACAGGGCGCTTATATTACGTTTAGAAATGCAATGTGAACACCCGAGGGCAGGATTGAGCCCCATTCCATATGCTTTTTGACTTGAAATGCATTTGGTCAGTTATAAGCACTCTGTGTTGTGCAAATTTTTGGGTGTTTTTTTACAGGGCTTATGTGGAATAGCGCATGCAATGGGAGCGAGTCCTGCCCCCTGTTGCTAGCGTTGCTTGATCCCGGCACTGTGACTGTGGTAATCTTTTATATTTTTTTGTTATGCCAATGAGCCTGAAAGGCTACTGGAGGGCTCGGGGTTGTGGTGGTGGTGAGGGGGGGGGGGGGTTACCAGAGCCCTTCTGTGCTGTAGCTTCACAGGCTGTTACACTGTCTGTTTGATTTCTCAGTTATTCCCTCTAACTGCAGCATAGGCAGTTTCTGTATACAGTTGGAGGGGTAAGTACTCCTTCTCACTGTAATAGCCTGTGAAGCTGCAGCACAGATGGGCTCTGGTAACGCCCTCCTGAGACTTCAGACTCATTTAGCATAATTTTAAGTTGATTTTAGAAGGAAGCCATAGATAACAAATGTTAGAAGATATCCACAATCACTGTACCTGGATCTATGAGTAAGTGTCCCTGATTTATCACGATGGATTTTGATGGTAGATTTTTTTTATATATATAAATATGGGTGTGTGCTAGCTGTATGTCTGTCTGGCGCACGTCTTCATTTACATTCTGGGCTCATACGTAAAACCTTGGCTTGCACAGCCCTGCGCGA
The DNA here is from genome assembly GCF_040894005.1 of Engystomops pustulosus. Classification (NCBI taxonomy): domain Eukaryota; kingdom Metazoa; phylum Chordata; class Amphibia; order Anura; family Leptodactylidae; genus Engystomops; species Engystomops pustulosus. The sequence goes on along the minus strand of NC_092413.1, from coordinate 172,875,851 downwards.
CAGAGAGCTATTCCTGCCCATGCAGATTGGTGTGTGCATGTAGCATAGGTTATTGTGCCCACCATCCTCCCATGCCAGTCATGCTGCCATGTGGCTGACATCACAGCCATTAATGATACAAAACACTAGAAACGTATCAAATTGGAAATCAGATTTTTTTTTAAAATGTTTGTGTTGCTTTTTCAGCGGCTTAACCCGTGTCTGCTGTGTTGTTTGATCAAATTACCCTTATGAAATTAGGATGACCAGACCCCTCCTGCTGCCTGTGCAGGGTTCGTAAACTCTCCTCTCCCCTCCCCTGCATGTGTAGGGATCATGTGTGGGGAGGGATGGCAGGTAACTCCACACCCAGTCCTGATAAAGCCTCAGTCCTGGTGACACACGGGTTTCTTACACAAGTCCTCGCTGCTCTGTACGTGCCGAGGAGAGGGTTACCAAGCGTCACATTGCTCTGGTGGCTTCCTGATTTATTTTATTTGAAGCATTAAATGTGGAAGACAAAATGGCTTGTAGACGTTCATACATGGGCTCTGCCTTCCCACACTCTCGTGTGCGCAGCTATTGGTGAGTTTACCAATTGTTTCCAACTTGTTATAGGTGTGTATGTGCGTGTTGTATGTGTATATATGTGTGTGTAGTGTTATATATCTAATAATAATCCAGAAAAATGCCCTTTACGCCTAATATAGCAGGGGCTGGATAACTCTGGGTGTTACTAGTACAATGGGCAGATGTGGAGTGCACAGTAATAACACTGCAGCGGATACATGCAAAGGAAAGTAAAATCTCTCTAACCCTTCTATTAGATCTAGAAAGTGTAAAAGGGGAACCTTGTAATATGGGGATGAGTAGTTTCACAGGAGGCTGCAGTATGTCCAGTATGTCTCTTATCTATTGTCTCCCAGGCCTGTTGTCATTCTTTCCTTTTGTTATGAGGGGGAGCGCATACTAATGTGGACTCCTCAGGTTAACCCTTTGGTTATGGTCGGTATTATTGACCTTGGGGAGCAATAGTAATTACAGGTTTTAACACCTCTGAATGCAAGTAGAAGAACGTTGGCTCCTGTGCAGAACTTTTTGTCTTTTAAAGCGTAGATTGGCGAGTAAAGAAAATATAGGGCACTTTGTAAAGTTGTGCACATCTGGGTGTGAAACTGTTAGGAGCCCATGTGGAGGATTTTAGCAGATTGTTGGTCAGGACCAGAGAATGTTGATCAGTGGGGTGAGGGAAACCTCATCATGAAATCCCCCCACCCCCCTCCAGTATATACCTCTGATGTGCACACATACAAATAGACCCCAAGACCTTCTTTTTTTTTTTTTAATTCTTAAATGACTATAAACAAACCCTGTCCAAGTCTTGTTTACACAGCTGAGGGTTTGGTACACTGTGACTCAGTCTTGGTTAGATAGTATAGATTCCCCGCTGATAAGCTTTACATATGTTGATGCCTTGTGGTGGACTCTGGGCATAGGTTGAGATGTGAGCCCACAGAGGATTGTACCTGTAGGACCCCCAGCTGTGCAGAGTATATGTTGTGTTCTGGTTGGTGAGGGTCTGACCGCTGGTCCTCCTGGCACACACGAGATATAGAGACCCCTATGCCAACTTTATGACTATTGTATCTACCATGATAAAATAGCACTGCTTCTACCTTTCTTCAGTGATATGCGTTCGCTTCTCTCAGATCCTCATAAACTATTGGCAGTAGGAGGCTTCTTGCGTCAGATTGTTAGACCGGCTAAGTTCACATCTTGCCTTTTGTATAAAATTGCCGTATACATTGACATCTGCACAGTATATACAGTGTAAGAAAAATCAGGATGGAAAGTGACAGACTTTTTGAGGAAAAGTTGCACAATTTTTGCACAAATCAGCGGGTGAGACATTTGCACGCCAGAAACTGGACATCACTACAGTGATAGAAGCTCTCATCGCATGCCACTGGCCTCAGGGTGCCATACAATGAATGTGGCTGTGGTTAGAAAGAATATTGTAAGAACCCAGCAGAGATTCTAATCTTAGAAGATCACAAATAATAATAATAATCTGGTGCCCTGATGGAGAAGATATTAGACTTGCTGAATGTTGTAGTATTCTCTGGTTAATGAGTAACCAGGTCCTATAGATCTATTTCACCTTTCCATCTTTGTACAACTGCGTTTCATATATACAAGGTAGAACACATAGCAGTGGAATTTTCCGTGATGCTCACATGGGGAAGATGCCATTGGGGTGAGGGGGTGTTTCTAGGCCAGACAGACACTTGGGGGCTGGAATCTAGATGAGGGGGTGGAGTCTAGGCCAGGCAAGCTGTCTCTGGGGGGGAGGGGCGGAGTCTAGGCCAGGCAGGCGGTCTGTTGGGAGAGGGGTGAAGTCTAGGCCAGGTAGGCGGTCTGAGGGGGAGGGGTGAAGTCCAGGGCGGGGAGAGTGGGGGGCATGGTGACAAATTTGAATTGGTAATGTAAGGTGTAAGAAGGAGGGAACCCCTGTGGGTCTTGTTGAGATTTCTCTGGCTACTTCTTCCTGGTTGTGATTGGTTATCTTAATGGTAACTATACACGGTGTATACAGGCCTGCGTCATGGTGTCTCTTGAGGTCCGGGGCTGTTACATAACAAGTAACAGAACATCCAGTGTCTGGATGATCGCATCTCCATAATTTTATTTACCGCTCTGTACTTAAAATGCAGTGAAATGTTATCACAACTGACTGCATTCACATGACCCAACTATAAAAAGTCATTGCTGACCAACGGAAACTGGTGGAAAAAAAACCTTAAAACAGGAAAATGTCAACATATCAATGAAAAGTCTGCCTAGATGGCGGCAATCACCGGCCAGCACGAATGGCTGTATCATGCCTCCAGCCAAGGATGGAATTGTATCCCATGTTAGGAATTCAGATTTGGTAGAGCCCCTCTTAGGATCCAATTCCATCCCTGTTCTCCAGCATGAGCCCTGACTCCTCTAGAATCTATGTGTAACCATTTTTATGATGTGGTGATGGCTGTAGGGTTATATAACGTTATGAAATGTCACTGCTGAGTAATTCTGCACAGAAGTAGGACAGGAGGTTGAAAAACTGGATATACCTCTGCCCTGTGCTCCCTGGGATGGTGATATATGTAGGGTAAGAATCTGTGTCACCAGAAGCGGAGGCTGTTACAGCAGGTTACACCACCTGAGAATAGAAATGGCGCTAATAATAATATACACAAAGTGAGCACCTTCCAGGAGCCTGGTGGATGTGCTCCAGGGGTGTTGCTATAGATTACGCCCATCCTATTTAGCTGCGTGGACAACTTTTATTTTTTTAACTACATTTTTAAGCTTTTTCTTGTATGAGCTCCCACTAAAGGCAAATAATTGGATGTTTTCAGTACTCTTTCGTGACAATTTGGAAGAATGATTTGCCGCTATCCTCACACTGGTCATTGTGAAAACCTATTTATCATTTTGTTTTTTAAATCATTTTTCAGTTGTTCGTTTTTATGTTGGTATGGAATTCAATACTATAAGTTTGCATTGTTACTATGCAGCACATTGTAATTCTATTGTTTTCTTCTTTTTGTCTCCTCAGCACAACGAGTGCGAATGTTGTAGCCATCGACAACAAGATTGAGCAGGCAATGGTAAGTCCATTCATGGACGGCACAAAGTCCTCATTTAACTTAACTCGGGATTGCCAAACCCACTAATGTATCTCCCCGATCTGTCTAGGGGTTCAGTATGATTGATCATTATCTCGGGTGTGTAATGGCTTTAGATATATCTGTGGGATGGTTGGTATCAAGAGTCTACCTGATAACAATGTGCTCTCCCAATAAATACTTTTAAGAGGCAAATGACACCCAGTCATCCCATGTCTTCTTACCAGAACTAAAATTTTCCAACCTGGCAATCACAATACTGGCAGATGGAAGCCGTTTTCCATTCTTGAGCTCTTGATCCATGGGGTTGTGTGGAGCACAGTTCTGCTTTACTGCAGCTTGTTGGGACACAAAGTTACCCGTCCTTTCCAGACCAGCGCCAGTTCCCGCAGCGCCCGCCTGTTCTCAGCTGTATCAGGGACATGCCAATCACTGGCAATTGGTGGTCTCTTTGCAAGGGGCTTACAAGTTTCTATGTAAATAAAATAAAGGAATGGATCTGGATGGGCCAAACTGCAGAAATAATTCTGAAAACAAATGGAAGGTTCATTTATAACATTTCCATTCCCATCTGCTGCTTAGTGTCCTATTGTGTGTTTAGAAGTCGTATTCTGCAGTAGTGAGGGCATAATTTTTCTCCCTTTAATGTTATATTTATATTCGGTGAATTGTAGATAAGGTTTGCATTATTATAATTACTATTATTATTGCCTTTATCTCCCAACTCTGCAGTCTATGGGGGCTGACGCCTTATACTCATCTATAGGCTATCTATTGTATTCTTGCTGGGCTTTATGCAATTCAATAGGCCGGAGTTGCAAGACCCCACAAGGCACGTGCACAAGGTGGTGCAATTTCTGTAGGAAAATGTTTCCTACAATACAACTAAAGGATATCTACCATCAAAATCAAGAAGGTATAAACCAGAGGCACTTGCTCATAGAACCAGACACTGTGACTGTGGTCATCTTCTTATATTTATTATCCATGGCCTCCTTCATTCTAAAATCAACTTTTATCACTATACTAATGAACCTGAAGGGGGGGGAAGGGAGTCAGTGTAACAGCCTGTGAAGCTGCAGCTTCGCTCCCATTAGGATGGTTTTAAGTTGTTTTTAGAAAGAAGGCGTCAAATATAGGAAGATAACCACAGTCGCTGTACCTGGGTCTATGAGTAAGTGCCCGTGGTTTATCATGATGGATTTTGATGGTAGATTTCTGGTTTCTTCTTTTGCCTCCTGTTGGTTGGTTGTTTATAGCGTGAGGAAACTGCTTAGAATGGCATAAATTTTGCAATTAAAAAAGACCTAAGTCTGCTGTTTTGGGGATGTGATTGTAATCTAGAATCCTAATAGTTGAGTTGTCTATTATAAAACATAAGGTCTTGGTGCCAGGGTGACAAGTGGCTGGATGTTTTTTTCTTATTCTTTTAATGAGAGCTTCTTTGACCTGCTTTGTTGTTGCCCATATAGATAACGTTTCTCTGTGTCTCTAATAGTATTTTGTGTTCTTTAGGACCTGGTGAAAAGCCATTTGATGTACGCAGTACGGGAAGAGGTGGAAGTCCTAAAGGAACAAATAAAGGAATTAATAGAGAAAAACTCTACACTTGAACGTGAAAATGCACTGTTAAAATCCCTTTCTAACAGCGATCAGCTGTCCCAAATTACGACCCCAGTGGGTCATGGCACGTGTCAGCAGCCTCCTCCAGTGACTACAGCTCCTCACACCGCTCCACAGACCCCACACCCCCCGCAGCAACCGAATGTTTCTTCGGCGTAAAAGTGTACAAAAGAAGAAAACCTGCTTTCTCGCCTCGTCCAGAAATCTGAAAACAATCTGTCCTTGTGTGCCACTGCTGTTCTTTCCACTTTAAAAATGAAACAAAAAAAGAGCAAGTAGCCATGCTTCATTTGTGTGTTTGGCCTTTTCAGTATTAGACAATCGTACTCCCTGATCTCTGGCTGTGAGACGGGTGATACCTATTGCTTTGCGTATCAGGTTTTTAACACAATTGGATTGTAAGGAATATAATTCTAGATGTACCTTGTATGTGTCACAAGCCTCTCTGTTAGGGGTCAAGAGCAGCACTTTATGTTGTGGAAAACATGGAAAATGCATGTCGTCTTATAAATGAAGCTACAGCTTTTAGTAGGTGTATGGAAATGCATGAAAGATGATGTCATCCCTGTCCATCAGATGACATCATACTCCTTAGCGGTAGCCATTCTGTATGGTAAGTCATTCGGGGGCTGTGTAATCCGGGCTTCTCTCCATCTGCTTCCCGCAGCGTTTATTTACTTGGTAACCAGAGAATTATATCCTAGACTGCTCTGCATGTGTTACAGATATAATATGTCCTATATAGAGCAGCTTGTCGGCTTAAAGGGGCGGTGCATCATTTACTGCTCCCACATTCGGTATCGATTAACAGCAACTATATAAATAGTTCTGCCACCTTTAGCCATTTTGCCACGTCCCATGATGCTTTTCTGTAACATAAACTGCTGCCGGAGATGTTAAGGTCTGATATCCAGCAATGGGTCTTACTAATGGAGCGTTTGGTGGCTCTCCCAGGGGGCGTTTATTTTATTTTATTTTTTTTTTGTTTAATTATTTTAAGAATATACTCTGAGCCATGTTTTGTCAGTTCTATGTAAGCAAAACTAATCATTGTATTCCTAGCGAGAGCCACCGTACTTATTATTAAGTAACACTTTTGTTTGCCTCTGTTTAGTTAAATTTAAATGTGTTTTTTTGTGTTTTTATTTATTACAGGGCTGCTATTTTCTTAATATGTATGAACAATGTCACAGACACTCTCTTTATTTTATTTTTTTTTTCCTTTTATAGAGAATAAATATGTAAATCTATCATATAGTAGAGATAACAGGATTGCATACAATAGGGCAATAAAACTGAGCATACGTATCCAGGCATATATATATGTATATCTAACACTAACCGCAGTCTTTACGTTATTTTTTTTCTTTCTTTTCTTTTTTTTTTTTTTTTTGGTATTTATTTTCCGATATAGAAAAGATCCAGTCTGAATGTAAATTTTTGTAAAGAGTAAGTATGGAGAACCTATTGCACCTGTACAGGAGAGCGACAGTTGTGATACTAAAATAAATGATAGATTTAGCTATTTTGATGAAGAAAAAAAAAAAAACTTTGTTCATTTCTCTTCTTTCCGAATGTGGGAGGAATAAAAAAAAAAATACAAATTGCCATGATTCCTATGCTTTTTAGAAAATTTATGTGAATTATAATTTTTTTAAGGGTGGGATTAACAAAAAAAAAACAGAAAAAAACTGTGAAATTGTTCAACCTACTTTGTAACCAAAGAAGCAAAGCTGTGTAATATTTTTTTTATTTTGTTATGCACATTCTCTGTATTTTTATTCAGTGTTCTATCATTCACATTTATTTTTCCTTTTTTGCTGTTTAGCATGATCTGCATGACCTATTATCTCTGAACCACTTCCGTACCTCATGTTTTTGTTTTTTTTTTTTTTTGTCCAGCACTCTTATTGTATATGTAATCTGTGAACTGCGTCCAATAAACAGAGCAAACAGCTGTTGGTGGAGATGGAGCTAGTGTAAGACGTACACTAGTTGTCAAACTGAAAACTACAAAAAAAAAAATCTATATATATGAAAGTGAGCCATCTTTTGTTCTTTTAAAATGGTGTTATAAATTTCGTATGCAGAAGACAAGTTTTGTTACATTGCAGATTTTAATGTATTTAATAAATTCTACATGCAGATTGCGTGCAGTGTATAAGGAGTATTTAAAAGGAAATACAAATGTACATTTCATGAATCTGCGAGCACATCTGTTTGTTTCTAGTCAGACACATCTGTCCGATTGTAAAGATATCTATTTTAACACCCTTTTATGAAATGATTAAATTGCAGTTTTGTTGAAACATGTGACTCTAGAATATGTTCCAAGCATCTGATTATTATTTTACCATCACTAGATCCATTCTTTTCAGCATGTGTGTGCTTTACAGGATTGACAAGTCATTGTCCCTTGGGGCAGATTGATGGTACGCAGCTGCTCTGAATGCAATATTTTCTAATTGGTCAGCGCCCACCAATGTAATGGATAGTGTGACGGATCCACTAAAATGGTAAATGGTGAGGTCTGAGACGTTTTTCCTGGATCGGTCGTAGACTGTAGGTCATGAGGATCGGGGTAAAAAAAAAAAAAAAAACACGGATGGCAGACTGATTTACATCAGCAAGACCGAGAGTTGGCTCATTACTCTGCAGCCTTAGAATAGGTCATTACATGGAAAGAAGGGGGGGTGCCTCTGCTGTGGATATATTAATGGGGAGCTGGCATTTAATTAGTGAGGGGAGGTTTCATTGGTTTATACGCAGTCTCTAACTTTACCCAGTTTTTTTTTTTGCTTATACAAGCGCATGTACATTATGTATATTAGTTTCCTCTCATGCCACAAAGGAAAAGACAAGGGGACACTTATAGGTGGGTGCTATAGAAAAGGGGGTATGTTAGTGTGTCCCCTCTTTTGTAGCCACCTTGCTGTATAGATATTGCTGCTTTTCTGTTGTCTTTCCGGAGGGGCTGCAGGAAAGGGGGCACTTGAGACTGGGGTCTGCTGGAAATGGCATATTACATGGGTTGGGCTTAGATTTGTTTTCTCCAGGGACCATAATAAGGGAGTCACCTGACCCGGTCCCTGGAAAAAAGAATTTTGGGTGCAGCCACTCCCAGGATATAAAAAGGTTGGGGACCACTGCTTTACTCTATGGAGTGGTCATGCCCTGCACTGTTTACTTCTCCTCCTTTTACTATCCTAAAAATGGTCAATTAATTGTCAATCTTGGGAAGCCCCATTTATGGTTGTGTTCACATGCACAGTTATTTAGTTCTCATTCCCCCCCCCCCCCCCTTTATATCTCACACGTTGCTAAAGGGATGACGGAATCGCCATAATTTGAGGTAGGCAGCAAAATTAAAGCCAGATTCTATCTTCACTAGGCTCTTTACAAGTTTGGCAGATCTTTTTCACAAATTCATTTCTATGGCCTCACACTGTGGCCCTGTGAATGAGCTGACTGCCTGAGCCTGAAAACTCAGCACCGCTCCTATGCCAGCCCACGTTTGTGGCATGGAGGGTCTTTATTGCTGATGTAACACTGCATATATGGAGACAATGGGCATATCGGCAGCAGCAAATTGCTGGCGATGTTTGTTCCCCCTTCCAGGGGTGAGGGACTGAATATGTCTGACTGTATAAGCATTAGTCAGAAGATGATGATAATAATTCTTTCTATAGCACACACAGATTACGCAGCGCTGCACAGAGCTTGACAAATCGTATGTTTTGGAGTGTGGGAGGAAACCAGAGGACCCGGAGGAAACCCACGCAAACACAGAGAACATGCAAACTCTTTGCATATGTTGACCCTGGGACATGAACCCAGGACCCCAGCACTACAAGGCTGTAGTGCTAACAACTGAGCCACCGCTGGCAGCCTTCCTAACATATCATTACAACATGTGAATGGAGTCTAACGCTGTACTCGCTACTGTATTACACAGCCAAATTTCCTCCATTAATACATATTGTGAGCAGTTGGCTTTAAAGGAAACCTACCATTTGAAACTTACCATGCATTATGAAGCAAGCATACCTTGAGAATGCTGTAGCTACACTGATGCAGGATCATATGTTTAATCCCTGAGCTGACTGGTTTATTCAGGATAATTAGTCTCTGTCTCTCCTATGGCTGGCTCAGCGCTTCTCTTTTTGCACTTTTCAGGGGAAGGGTGTAATCAATGACTTTGGCTACAAGGTAGAAGTAATCAATCGCTGCACCATCCCCCAGCTGGTTAGTATGAGTGATCCAGCTCAGGTTTGATTAGTCCTGTCTAAACTCTGCAGACAGCTGGTGTAATGTGTTTATATACTGCAAGAAGCATGCAACCCAGCTTTCCCAAGGTCCTGAATGTCATAATTGTTTTTTCAGCATAACCACTCCGCACAGGGATTAACCAAGATCTGTTTCTGCATCAGTGAAACTACAGCAGTCTCAATGTATGTTTGGTTCATCATTAAATCAAATGGTAGATTTCCTTTAAGCTTTAATTCCCATTGTACAGGACTGACAGCGTTTTAGCTAAAGTTTCTGAAAGGCTGAAGAAGCCATTGGCCATGGCATTTTGCGGCAATTAACACCATGAGATATTTATTAGTATAAAGGAGGAAAGAAATACAATCTCAATCCATAGTTATTCATAAAAAGTATACCAGAGCCCCTACGTGCTGTAGCTTCAATGGATGTTACACTGTGCTGGAGCACTTGCCATTTTCCATTTTGTGAAATTATAGCAGGCAGAGGGAGTTGGGGGATACGTAACAGCATGGAGGGGATCTGGTAACAGCTCAGAAGCCCTTCAGACTCATTGGCATAATTTTAAAAGTTGATTTTAGAAGGAAGCCATGCATAACAAATATAAGAAGATTACAACAGTCACATCACCTGGTTATATGTGTAAGTAGTTTTAACATGCTTGATTTTGATGGTAGATTTCCTTTAATATCTACTCTTACTTGGTAATTACAAATTGCTTTTTAGGAATTCATAGCTTGTTTTTACTGACCTGAATTGTTACGTTAAAGGGGTATTCCCATGAAGACAAGATTTTTAAATATACTCAGGATAACAAAATAACACATTCTCTCATTAACTGTCATGAACAAAAATATAGCATTAAACAGATATAAGTCCAACCTGTCTCTATTAGTCCTGGTGTATACAATTTTGATTGCCCCTGGATACGACTGTAAACATGACTATGGTTTGATTCTTCTCATGAATAGCTTCTCCTGTCTGCACACTGCAGTTTTCTTTGTACCTTGTACCCTGATGATCTAAGCACATTGTCAGCACACAGCATCTCATTGCACACAGGAATCATGAAGTGTCTGCTTAGAGAGTTCCCACCCACACCCTGGTATCTTACAATGATCACTGAGTGATATGAGCTAAAATAGCAATAAAACTGAGTAAAATTGTAAATAAGGGAGTTAAAAATTATCTTTACTGTGTAAACATCACTAGGGGATTAAAATGTGAGAACTTTCTTTCATGGGCAAACCCTTTTAGGCTTCCTCCTATTCTGATCTATCTACTGTGTATGGACTTTAGAACAGCTGTCAGCTTCACTGCTGGGAGGGGGAAGGAGAAAATAGTATAAAGAAACATGTTTCTTTCCTATGTTACAGTTTTCCATTATCCCATACACTATTGATTTTTTTTTTTTTTTTTTTTTAATTTAATTCAAAAGTTAAGTTATACTTAAAAGCATAACTAAACATTTCAGCCATGGCGCATAAACCAAAAGTGCAGATAACAGTTTCTAATATACACTATTCAAGAACTGTTTTTATATGTACTGTATATGTTCAGCAGTGAAGCTTTATCTATATACAGAACTGAATCATCAAGTAAACTATTCTCTAGGTATGGAAAGTGGACATCTAAAGCCTCCCTCCCTTATCTATGTGCTGTGAAAGGGATTTCATAAACACTGCTCACTGCAGGAGAAGAAAGGAGAACAAAAAATGGACACAAGTGTAATAAATTGTAAAGTTTGCTATTATTACCTGCACTGTTGATTTATGAAAACATAAATGTATATATTTTCATATGTATGGTACTAGATAACACAGTAGTGATTAGACGGTTGTGTTTCTAGCATTCTGTATAATACTACTTCTCTAGAAGAAACCAATATTGTCCTATATTAGGAAACGGATTTGGGTCCTTTGGTCTGAAACACAAAAGGACTGCGCAGCAGCCGTGCCATGGAGATCATATGACAGTCCACATGATGACTGGACAGAACAGGATCTCTTAGTACCACATCCTGTTTGTTATGCATCAGCACACATCCAATGCATATAGGAAATGATTGAGAAATCACAAGTTATTGTAAATTCAGTGACAGAATTTAACATGTCCTGTACTTCACTATCTGGAATTCAAAAATGTACAAAGTAAGGTCAGGTGACTTTTCAGGCTCAAGTTTACACAAAAAAATGTAAGGGTTAGAAAAGGGGTGTAAGTGTTCAGCACAGAAGGGGCATAAAAAATAAATAATTATTCTCTTTTGCAGAAAGGGGGAGCAGGTGAGGTATCCCAATTACCTATTATCAATGGATTGGTATAGGCCAAATTCTGCTGAGGGTGATGCCACACGTGGCGTTTTTGGTACGTTTTTAAGCATGCATTTTCAGTCCATTTAAAAACGCATCCTGTTTTTTACCGTTTTCAATGCATTTATCTTTAAAGATAAACAGGTTCAAAGCAGCCAAACGCATTGGAAAATGGTAAAAAAACAAATGCGTTTTTAAACAGACCAAAAACGCCACGTGTGGCATCACCCTGACACATGTCCATTTAGTCTGCTTTTGTCTCTGTAAACTTATATTCTCGTTCACGGTCCTATAAGGTTGTATTCACACGTTATATTTTAAATACGTTTTGAAATGTTGAGTGACTTGGCCTGATAGAAAACATGTATCCACTTACACGCATGTGATCAGGAATGAACATGTAAACCATGGAAAACACATTAATGCACATTCATCGTTCTCCTGCGTATCATGTTCCTCCGCCCCTCCTAAAAAACCTGCAGGACCTAGCATAGAATTGCGCTACAGCCTGTTCCTGAAGCTTGTTCACAGGCATGGGACAAGAACGCCCCGCCCCCCACAGCGCCCCTTTCACGCCCCTCAGTGGAAACGTGTACGCCATTGGTCCTTCCCGATGCACTTGAATTGCATTTAAAACGCAGCCTATGGTACTATATGCAGATTTTCTCCCTCCACAGCAACATCACAAGAACTTCATCAGATAAAGAGTAAGTTGGAACTAAATGAAAGATGAAACCATATAAACATCAACCCCTGACCGATGTCTATACATTTAGATTTTTTTTTAAACTGGACTGTTACACAAAATTACATATAATAATTTCTTTATTTATGTAGTGCACACAGAGCTTGCCAGATCAGTCCCTGTCCCCATGGGGCTCACAATCTAATCCACCTACCAGCATGCTTTGGAGTGTGGGAGGAAACCGGAGGACACGGAGGAAACCCACGCAAACACAGAGAGAACAGACAAACTCTTTGCAGATGTTGATCTTGGGACATGAACCCAGGACCCCAGCACTGCAAGGCTTTAATGCTAAGGACTGAGCCATCGTGCTGCCCTATAAATTGCGTTACTGTTATTTGTGTTTAAAAAAGTTGAACTTTAAGAATCTGTGCCCGTTTCACGTTTACATAAGTATTGCATAGATAAATGGCAGGGCACAGATTATGTGTACAGTAAGGACTAGTTTCACATTCCTACCATATCTACACCAAGTTGGAACTCCTTTCAATTAGTATTGATGCTAAAGTATTGCCTGTCATGCAAATATGACCCTTCATTGAACATTGTCCAAGAAAGTAAACAAGTTCTAACTCTGCCTACATATACTGCTCAATATCGAAATGGGAACCCCAAGAAGGAAACGTAGTGGAATAATAGAAATCACCGGATCCTTATGTTTATATCATGTGAATAGTGAAAAATGGATAAACGCCATGCCCTCCCACGCCTGGAAAGAAGGGTAATAATGGCTTTCTGAGGAATGTGCTGAATGCACATGGAAACACGGATCATCAGGATCTGTTGCTGGCTGTTCTGACTTTACAATTGACAACAAATGACTTCAAGGAAAACACGTATGTTTTATGTATTATGTGTAGCACCAACACAGGTGTGGATCTCCAGCACGTGCGCAACCAAAGAGTCACGGTGAGCTGTATTTTTTCCTTTCTTTGTTGATTCGAACATATGACTTCCCAGCTAGAGATTGCAGGCCGTTGGGGATCACTTAGAGTGGTTTCACATTGCTGTTTTTTATTATCATCAGTGATTTTTCACTGAACCCATTTTGGGCTATAGACACATCGGGGCACATTTACCGCATTTTCGTCGAGTTCCCCAACTTTTTCCGTTTTGTGGCGCATTTAACTGGGGTTTTTGGCACATGCGATCGGATCTTGACACAATCGCGTCGACTTTCATTCGAGACAAATCGGGGACGTGGCCATCCGACAACCCGACTGATTCGGACTAAGCGCAGGATTTAACATTCAAAATTGTGTCACAAGCCATGCACTTACATCCCCCGGGAAGAAGATGGAGAACTCCGGCCGACCTCAGCGGGGAAGCGACACATAAAGGAAATTGGTCGCACAATCTTAGTGAATCGCGGCATTTCCGAATCCTCATCGGACAAAGCACCTCGGGGATCACGACGGGACGGGTAAGTAAATGTGCCTCAATGTGTGAAGAAGTGTGAAAAAGCCCATTGAAAAGAATAAGGGCAAATTCACACTGCCGTGAGCCCGCCGCACCGTAGCACGGCGGGCACACGGCAGCGCGGGGAGAGGAGGAGGAGGTGAGCGCAGCTCACCCCCGCCCCTCTCCATAGGAAGTAATGGTGCACGGCGCCGTAATACGGGGAAAGATAGGACACGTCCTATCTTTCCCCGGGCTACGGAGCAGTACGGTGCCGCACGTGTGCTGCACCGTACCGCTCCCGTATAGGGCCGCGAGCCCATAGAAGTGTATGGGGGACGTATATCGGCCGCATATACGTCGGCCGTATATATACGTCCCCCATACTGTAGTGTGAATGTAGCCTAAGTCAGTAAGTTATATGAAAAATCACTGAAGCCACGAAGAGAAAACAAATCTTTATGTGTCCATAATTCAAAATGGGTTTAGTGAAAAATCAATTATGTAAAAAAAAAAAAGGCCAGCCTACCCTGAATTTACAGAAACGTATGCCCGCTGGGACCCCTCCACTCCCCATAGAAATGCATTGCGTACAGGCCGAGCACATGGGGAAAGATAGGACAGGGCCGGCGCTATGGGTAGGCAAAGGTGGCAATTGCCCAGGGCCCCTGAAAGGGGAGAATCTCTTCTTTCAAATGAATCTTGAATTTTGTTTCTAAGTGCTATGGATCCAGAGATATTCAGGTTTAAAGTGAGAATATAAGGTGGCATTTTTCTATATAAAAGTCACTCCCAACGGCAGTTTAACAGTTAATATCTCCGTTTTCCTAAAACTTAGAAACACAAATTTAGATTCATATAAAAGAAGAGACTCTCTTCTTTCGTAGGAAAAAAGAAGTGAGGTTCTATGTGTCACAGAGCCAGAGATACAGCCCCCTGAAATTAACCCTCCCCCCCCCCAATCCAGATTCTTAGCCATCAGGCTGCAGGGAACATTTGCTGCACACAGGAGCTGCTGCACCTCACAGATAATGGAAATATTCACTTTATATGTTACTACATTATGAGAAAGGATAATATCAACTAATATTCATGTTTTTAACCCTTCTCTATGCAGAACTATCTAAGAACACACTTTGGGCCACATGTATCAATTGTTTTCGTTTTTTTCTGTTGTTTTTGCGCCTTTTCATTCAGGCGCACCATTTTTGCGCCATTTTTGCGATTAAACGGCAAACTAGCTGCGCAGCAAAAATAACCAGCTTTCCCTCATTTATCCTAGCAATCCAGCGCCTAATGATATTCATCACTTGCAACTTTTCATTTAGGCGCAAAAACGGCCGCAAAAACACTCCAACCCGAAGGTGGCTTTATCTGAGAAGAAAGCACTGAGCCCCTTTGCAGAACAGCTCATTTCTAGCAACAGAGCTCAGCCAGACACTGCAGACACTAGAACATATAATACAGACATGAGATACTCTGCAGACAGGAGCTGCAGACTCTATTTACAGTTCATCACCTTCTATTTACAAAACATTCTGCAGACTCCTGAGCTCAAAGCAAGACCTCAGAACTTTGCAGAATGTTGCAGATATCACAGACAAGTGTCCCCCGTGTAATTCTGCACAGTATCCCCCTCAGACACTGTGCAGAATTACAGGGGTGCAGCAGGAGACCAGCACTGGGGGATCCCCCCAGGAGAAGCCCCTGCTGAGGAGGTCACTGGGTGCAGGGTGTCACACACCTGGGTGCTGCTGTGAGGGTTATCTTCATTCTGGGCTGTGGGAGAAGCAGTGAGGAGCTTGTAGCAGGATCACATGTAAGTGCCTGAATCTAACAATGCGCCTAAACTGCGCAAAAATTGTGCCTAAACTGTGTTAAAGTAAAGTAATTAACAAGAGGCAGGAAATTAACTTATCACAGATGGTTGTAGCTTGTGATAATTCTGGAAAACACTACACTACTACACTTAGGCGCACAAAAGTGATAAATGTGGCCCTTTCTCTCTTATTCGCCTTTTATTTTGTGATAGTCTTTTAGTGTTGGGAAAATTGACTGATACGATGAACATTCAATCCTCTTCGCCTAATGTGACTACACCGTGACCAGAACATGTCCATAAAGTTATATGTAACACCAAAAACACACACATGTCCTGGAATAAAGTTTTTATTTCCCATCATCCTCCATTATTTACACCTATGTTAGGATGTTCTCACTCTCATTCTTATGAAGCGCGGAGGGTTCTGTTATTGTGCAGCTAATACAATGGCGACATCTAAACGTGACTTTTATTATCTCATTAGAGAGGTTTATGGATGTGTAGTTATTTATTTGGGTTACCATTGTGTAAGGAACAGACAATGATACATCTGTGTGAATTTTCTGCAGTTCCCTTTGCTGCATATTTTAGTGAATACTGTACATTGGTGTGGGGTATGTATGCTCTCCTCACATCTTACTGTTTTAGGAAAGTAGATTTTCTTTATATAAGTATCTGGATTTGTACATATTTTAGAGGAAATTTTAAATGTTAATTGCCAAATGCATCGCCTGGTTGTCTGCTTTCAAAATTCTATAGGTTTTATGCCTTTACTTTTTATTCTGTTTTATTAATATATTTTGCAGGTTGTGACTGTCTAAAAATGTCTAGCTGAAAAGCAGATATCTAGTCATGTCCATGTATTACATTTAGGAGATGTGAAGGTAAACATTTTCTGTTTGGAGCACATTTTTTGCCATCAAAGTCAAATTTTAAGTATTTTTTATAAAATGTTTCAGTTTGAATCAAAATTGCATGAAGACGCCTATGTCTATAAACTCTTTGATGCAATTTTAAAAATCGGGCAAGTGTCTGCTTTCAGAAAATATTGGTCCCTTTCCCCAATAGGCCTCACAGTCTAATCAACCTACCAGTAATTTTTTGGAGTGTGGGAGGAAACCGGAGGACCCGGAGGAAACCCACGCAGACACAGAGAGAACATACAAAATCTTTGCAGATGTTGACCAGCGCAGCAAGGCTGTAGTGCTAATCACGGAGCCACCATGCTGCCCATAAATCTCCCTATCATCTATCTATCTCCTATAAAGTTCTCCCATATTACAGTTTGTTTTACCATACTAAAGGAGCCACTTCCTGACTGTGACTGGTCATAAAATAGTTTTATTTTGGGGCCCCACTTTTAGTTTTGCCCAGGGCCCCTTTTTGTCTAGAACCGGCCCTGAGATAGGACAATTATATCTGGAACCGAGGTCTAATGACCCCATTCCCATAGCCAGGCGGCTGAATGGAGAGTGAAGAAAATAGATGAGACTATACACTCGGCACTCCCATAGAGATGAGCGGAGAGTGGCACGCTCACCACTTAACCAAACTGCGGGCATGGAGCCAATTGTCCACCATTCCCATGATAAGTGTTGGTACCAGAGTTGGGAGAACAGTTTTTTTGCATAACCAATTGTACTTACAAGTGACAGTATGAAATATTTCATGCCATTTACTGGGACTTTTCTTTCCAAATGACGCTATCCCTTTATTCCTTCGGGTTGGTACGACCACATTCACTCGGATACTAAATTGCTATAGGTATTAATATGTTTGAATAGATTTAAAAAAAATTAAAACCTTCTGTACATAACTGATTTTTTCATTTTGTCATTTTCAGACACCAATAACTTCTTCACTACAGTGTATAGAGCTAGGTATGGTATTTTTTTGCAGGTACGAGCTGACAGTTTCATTGCTACCAATTTGGGGACTGTATGACCTTAGTGAAATGGGGAAAAAGTGGAGGTTCGGACATTTAGGCCCTAATTTCTTATTTTTTATTTTTATATCAGTCCTAGGGAAAGGACATGATTTAAACCTTTAGGTCGTTATAATTTTTTTTAACTTGTTTTTGGGGACAAAGTGAAATGAGTTAAAGAGGACCTGTCACCCATAAAAATGGCACAGCGCTCAAAGCCGTCCGGCTCATTTATGAGGGGGCGGTCTGAGGCACTGCTTCTTCCCCGGACCGCCCCTCCCACTCCATAGGTACGAAGCCCGTCAGTCACCCCCTCTTAGTCCTGCCCCCATTATGAATACCCCAGAGCGTTTTGAGCGCAGTATGGTGTTCCTATTGTACTACGCTGCAGTGTCTTGTAGCTTTATCACTGCTAAAAATGGGGTAGCGCTAGGAGCTGCTTGCTCTAGTAAGCAGCTCCTAGTGCCTTTTTTAATGGGTGACGGGTCCTCTTTAAGTGATGTAACCGGAGGACACCAGTTGCTATGACAGCAAGGACCCTCAGCAAAGGTCCCGTGCCTGTTAGCAGGATCTATTACGATCCAGTAATTCTACAATACACTGTAATGCAGTAGTTTTAATGTGTACTATATAAGTGATCAGACCAGGGTGTCTAGAAATATAGTAAAAAAAAATTCAATTTGCCTTGCTTTCCCTAGAAAGCAGACATAAACTTAGTAAACTAGGTATTGCGGCGTTCCTAAATATCCAATCTATCAAAATACTGTATAAAAACGCGATAGGAAAGTCCAAGCAGCGCACTCAAGAAAATCATAGTATCATAGTTTATAAGGCCGGAAAAAGTCCATCAAGTCCAACCTCTAAGAATTGAATAGATGTTTTTCCCCCTACCTCATGATATTTTTTCTCTCCAGAAAGTCATCCAGGCCTCTCTTGAACATGTACATAGAGTCCGCCATAACAACCTCCGGCGGCAGAGAGTTCCATAGTCTCACTGCTCTTACAGTAAAGAACCTTTGTCTATGATGATGGTAGAATCGCCTCTCCTCTAGGCGTAGAGGATGCCCCCTTGTCCTGGTCACAGGCCGAGGTATAAAAAGATCTTTGGAGAGATCCTTGTACTGTCCGTTCAGGTATTTGTACATTGTAATGAGGTCTCCCCTCATCTTTTTTCTAAACTGAATAATCCCAAATTTTGTAATCTGTCATTGTATTCTAGTCCCCCCTTTATCATGAGAATCTATTCCTCTCTTGATACATCCCATAATTTTATTTGCTTTAGCAACAGCCGCCTGGCTCTGGTCACTAAAATTAAATTTACCATCCACCAATACCCCCAAGTCCTTTTCAGCTCCAGTTTTACTAAGTAATTGACTGTTTAGAACATAATTATACTTTTTGTTTCCATGGCCCAAGTGCATAACTTTACATTTATCTTCATTAAATGTCATCACCCATTTCTCTGCCCACTCCTGAAGCTTCCACAAATCCCTCTGTAATGCTAAACTATCAACCTCAGTATTTATTACTTTACACAGCTTAGTATCATCTGCAAATATTGAAACTTGGCTGTGTAAACCCACTACAAGGTCATTAATAAAAATATTAAAAAGAAGTGGCCCCAATACTGACCCCTGTGGCTCTACACTGATAACATCAACCCAATCTGAGAATGTGCCATTAATAACGACCCTCTGTTTTCTATCACTAAGCCAATTACTTACCCAAATACACAGATTCTCCCCTATTCCCCGCAGTCTCATTTTATATACCCATCTTTTATGTGGCACGGAGTCAAATGCCTTTGAAAAGCGTCCCCCAGATCCAGTAGATCCTTGTAGAAGCCAATCAGATTAGTCTGACAGGACTGATCTCTTATAAACCCGTGCTGACGCTGGGTTATAAGGTTATGTAAAGTTGGTGCAGGCGTCACAGGACCAGCCCTCAAGTCCTCCAATAATAAGTGTAAGAGAATGTGCAGGACTCTAATTGTAGTGGTAAACCAAGATGTGGTCTTCTGTATTCTATAGCAAGCAATGTTTTGGCTCAAGTAGAGACTTTTTCAAGCCCAAGCCCAGGGTTTGAAGAGCGCTCTACTTGAGCCGAAAGTTGCTATTGTCCCTTGCTATGGAATAAAGAAGACCACACGGTTATTCCCGAAGGTGAACCCCGTAATGGAAAATAATGGCCAAATGTCCAAAGCACCACTTTTTTTTTACCATTTCACAACAAATATAATTTTTTACGAAAAATTGTAGAAATTAAAACACCAGTTTATCCTACAAAAAAGACACCTTACTCATGTCTGTACAGTGAAGCATGAAAAAGTCATTGCCGACAGAATAGGGAGAAATGAAGACTTATCTTCCATACAAAATGTATACATTTTTTAAAATCTATTAAATCCTTCTAAAACCTGTTTAAATTTGGTATCTTTGTGATCGCACTGACCCAAAGTATGAAGGAATGGAGTCATTTTGGGCGTAGAGTGAAAGCCTTCAAAGCAAAGCCTACAAGACAATGGCGCAAATGGTTTTTTTTTTTGTTAATTTCACTGCATTGGAACTGTTTTTCTGCTTCTCACTGCACAGCATTGGGGCAGATTTACTTACCCGGTCCGTTCGCGATCCAGCGGCGCGTTCTCTGCGCTGGATTCGGGTCCGGACGGGATTCATCAAGGTAGTTCCTCCGCCGTCCACCAGGTGGCACTGCTGCGCTGAAAAGCATCTGAAAGCGCTGGAGTTCACCGGGCCGGACCAAGTGAAGGTAAGCGCGTCCGAAGAGACACTTTTATTCTTTTAAATGCGGCGGTTTTTCCGAATCCGTCGGGTTTTTGCTCAGCCACGCCCCCCGATTTCCGTTGCGCGCATGCCAGCGCCGATGCGCCACAATCCGATCGCGTACGCCAAAATCCCGGGGCAATTCAGGGAAAATTGCGCAAATCGGAAATATTCGGGTAACACGTCGGGAAAACGCAAATCGGGCCCTTAGTAAATGACCCCCATTGTGTATAAAATACTAGGAAGTACAATTTGTTCCGCATACAATAAGTCCACGTACAGCTCTATACACAGAAAAATAAAAAGTTATGGATTTGTGAAAGTTGGAAGCTGAAAACAGAAATGTAGAATTGGATAAGTCCATAACCACACTCTGTGTAGTGGTCAGATCTGGTAATTGCACCTCAGCTTCTTTTCATTGCAATGAGAGCTAAGTTGCAGTTCAGCCACTACATAGCAGAGCTGTCTGTTCTGCTTATCTGCTCCTATGAACCTTCGATTTGTGGGGTGCTAGCTATATGAACCCCACAAATCTGATATTGATGATCCATCCTATGAAAATATCATCAATATCGAAAAGCTGGAAATCACCTTTAAGGATTGTGTTTTCTCATTTACTGAAAGACCTTGTCTCATTTCTTGTTTTTTTTTTATAGTTTTGGAAGACTATTTACTTTTCTTCTTATTTATAGCAGTTTTACGGAGGAGATACTGGACATTATGTGTTGCCTATACAGGTAAGTGCTGACAGTATCAGTTATAGTAAAAGTTTTACAGCAGAGCTAATGGCCTATATGTTATGTATATGGGTAATGTGTGAGCATTAGACAGCTCTGTCTAGGTGCAGGCTGTGTACGTGCAGGATGAGCCTAATGGGGGAAGTAGCTAATGTTTACAGGACACTTACCAGGACTCTTTGTTTACTCAGTGTAAATGAATAGGTACAAGAGGGGATTGTGGCCATTGTGTTCAATACCTTGCTGTTCTGCAGTTTAGACATTCCCTGGGATTATCAGAGCAAGGACTTGTCCTATAGATTCCCAACATTATAGTGTTGGGGGAAGGGGATGATTATATTAAAGTCCTGACCTAACTGTCCCCTTTGCTTTGTGTCTAAAACATAGCAAGAAAGTTGGGGACAACTTTGTAGCCAAAGGAGCGTTTCACTTATTTTTGTTATTTGTCAAAAAGTTTTTTTTTACCATTCACTATTCCCCCTTATGTTATAAACTGGCACAGGAAACCACAGAGATGTTACAGGTGAGAACATAGCCTGAGGTGGACCGCAGACATGAGAATAGACATCTATATACTTGGTTGGCTGGGTTGGCTCTATGTTCAGGTGCAGCCCCCACTATTCACTTCTAGTGGGGTCCTGTATACATTAGGACAGCGGTGTATATATGGGATCAATCCTATACACTAGACTGATACCGTATTACTGATTGTCCAATCCACAGGGAATACATAACATGTGAAGTTATCATAAGTGTCATGAAATGGCAAGTTATTCCACTATACAAGTAGCCATTGCCTTAATGTTTCACTACATAATAACCAGTTGCTTGAGGCATTGTATATTGGACAAAAATAGCAGGTACCTTGTGGTTTGGGGTTTATTTCATCTATGTGGCCTTTTACATTTTGCTGAAGATATGGTCTGTGCGGACAATAATATATCAATGATGGGAATGTAGAATCATTAATTTAATCTACTAGTTCTAAAAGCTCTAATAACAAATTATTCTATGTAGTTTGTGGGAAACATTTAGACAAATCTGTCACATAAGTTTTACAGACCTTCTTACAGCTGTAGTGATAATGTATTCTCCATTCCCTCAAGCACGCAGCACTGCCACCAGGTGGTGACTACTGGTAATGTTTGGGAACATTTTGTTTGTTCTACTCATATCCACAGCAGGGCGCTGTTGTCACAGGTTTTCTATGAAATGCAGAACTTTTAGGGCTCGTTCACATTGGAGTTGTTTTTCACATCTGTGGTTCAGTGATATTCACGGATGCCTCACTGAGCCATTGCTTTCTATGGCTGTTTCTATGCTTGCACATGTGGTTAGAAAGTGTCTGCCCAGTTTTGTGCTAAAAATGTGCACCTGAAGGGTCGTGTCAGTGCTTAGTCAGAGTATGCGGCACATTTATTACTGACGTGTGCCACAATTCTGTCTGCTCCACAATTCTGCTGCATGAACAAAGTGCACAAAAAAAAAAAAAAAGGTGCATATTGCCCGAGCAGTGCAGAGGGCACCAGATTCATGAAGAACGTGCACCACACATCAGGTGCCCCCTGCACACTACACAGGCAAACTGCACATAGTACAGACTCTACTAGCTCTTATAAATGTGGGCCTATGGGTTTGCAAAACAATGTTAAACCTTCAGTTTTTTCTGTGGACGCGGAGAAAAAATGGGAGCATCATAGAGAGAAGATGGAGGCAACACGCAACAGATGTGCATTATTGGCGCCAATGTGAACCCACCCTTAGAAATCAGTTACCTGAATGACCTCAGGCTCTTCTAACATGTTACACAGAGGTGTTTCCTGTCACAGCTGGGGTTTGCTAAAAGTTTTGTAAAACTATAATGATTTCTAGAACTACTTAAAAGTTTCGTTATGTATAATAGAAATAGGAGATTGTTCTTTTCTGGGATTCTAATACTTTCACCAAGACTCTCTACTTGGTAACCAATAGAGAAGTAAAATAACATTAAAACATCCAATAAATAAGATAACCTGAAGACCTCTATACAGTCATGGCAATAAGTTTTGAGAATGATACAAATGCATCAGGTTTTATAATGGCAATTCGCATATACTCCAGAATGTTATAAAGAGTGATCAGCTTAACAGCAATTAATTGCAAAGTCATTATTTGCCTAGAAAATGAACTTTTTTCCCCAAAACACATTTCAACTTCATTGCAGGCCTGACTGAAAAGGAGAAGCTAACATCGTTTCAGTGATTGCTCCAGTAACACAGGTGTGGGTGTTGCTGAGGACAGGGCTGGAGATCAATCTGTCATGATTAAGTAAGAATCACACCACTGGACACTTTAAAAGGAGGCTGGTGCTTGGCATCATTGTTTCTCTTCCATTAACCATGGTTATCTCTAAAGAAACATGTGCAGTAGAGATGAGCGAACATACTCGTCCGAGCTTGATGCTCGATCGAGCATTAGCGTACTCGTAACTGCTCGTTGCTCGGACGAGTATTTCGCCCGCTCGAGAAAATGGCAGCTCCCGCCGTTTTGCTTTTTGGCGGCCAGAAACAGAGCCAATCACAAGCCAGGAGACTCTGCACTCCACCCAGCATGACGTGGTACCCTTACACGTCGATAGCAATGGTTGGCTGGCCAGATCAGGTGACCCTGGGATAGACTAGCCGCTGCCCGCGCTGCTCGGATCATTCTCTGGATGCCGCTAGGGAGAGAGCTGCTGCTGGTCAGGGAAAGCGTTAGGGTGTTCTATTAGAATAGTGTTAGGCAGGAGTGATTCTACAACAACCCAACAACCCTTCTTAGGGCTACAATAACGTTATACAATTTTTTTTTATTTGCTTGTGGCTGGGCTTGCTGGCACTAGTAGTGCAGCTAGTACCATATTGTGAGGAATTAGCAGGGGGACTTGCTACCGTTGTGTTTAGCTCTTAGTGACACACATATCCACCTCAAACACCAAAGTGGGAAAATTTATTAGGGGTTTGATTTCAATTAGGCACAGTCTGCCAGTTTCTTTTTATTTTACGTTTATTTTTTTAATAACTCAGCGTCATCTCATCTTGCATAGTAGTGTGCTTTAATACTTGGCTAGAAAATAGCCATAGGAGAATCCAAACGGCTTACTTACGCCTACAGTATAATAATATATATTTGATTTCTGGTTGATCTGCTGGTGGCTGTAGTTGCTGCAGTGCATCTACTAGCAAATTGTGAGCAATTTGGAGTGAGACTTGCGACCACTGTGTTTTGCGCTTAGTGACGCACATATCCATCGCAAAGACCGAAGTGGGAAAATTTATTAGGGCCCGGGGTTGGATTTCAATTAGGCACAGTCTGCCATTTCCTTTTTTATTTTACGTTTATTTTTTTCATAACTCAGCGTCATCTCATCTGGCATAGTAGTGTGCTTTAATACTTGGCTAGAAAATAGCCATAGGAGAATCCAAACGGCTTACTTACGCCTACAGTAGCGTTATATATATTTGATTTCTGGTTGATCTGCTGGTGGCTGTAGTTGCTGCAGTGCATCTACTAGCAAATTGTGAGCAATTTGGAGTGAGACTTGCGACCACTGTGTTTTGCGCTTAGTGACGCACATATCCATCGCAAAGACCGAAGTGGGAAAATTTATTAGGGCCCGGGGTTGGATTTCAATTAGGCACAGTCTGCCATTTCCTTTTTTATTTTACGTTTATTTTTTTCATAACTCAGCGTCATCTCATCTGGCATAGTAGTGTGCTTTAATACTTGGCTAGAAAATAGCCATAGCAATAGGATAGCATCGTTTGGTTTTAAAAACTAAAAAACACACAAAAAAAAAAAACACAAAAAAAAGTTAAAAAAAAAATTAAAGTTATAACTCTCATTTTCAAAATGTTTAACCCGAGGGCTAGGGGTAGAGGACGAGGGCGGGGACGTGGGCGTCCAACTACTGCAGGGGTCAGAGGCCGTGGTCCTGGGCGGGGTGAGACACCACCTGCTTATGAGGGAGCAGGGGAACGCCGCAGAGCTACACTCCCTAGGTTCATGTCTGAAGTTACTGGGACTCGTGGTAGAGCACTGTTGAGGCCAGAACAGTGCGAACAGGTGATGTCGTGGATTGCCGACAATGCTTCGAGCAATTTGTCCACCAGTCAGTCTTCCACGCAGTCCACCCATGTCACCGAAATCGGCACTCCTCTAGCTCCTGCACCTCAGCCTCCTCCCCCCCAGTCTGCCCCCTCCCAGCAAAATTTGCCATTTGAACCGGCATACTCTGAGGAACTTTTTTCTGGACCCTTCCCACAGTCACAAACCACTTGTCCGGTTGCTGATGAGCAATTTTCCGATGCCCAGGTTTTCCACCAGTCGCAGTCTGTGGGTGATGATGACCTTGTTGACGTACTGGAAGAAGTGTGTAAAGAGGTGTCCGACGATGAGGAGACACGGTTGTCAGACAGTGGGGAAGTTGTTGTCAGGGCAGGAAGTCCGAGGGGGGAGCAGACTGAGGGATCGGAGGATGATGAGGTGACAGACCCAAGCTGGGTTGAGAGGCCGGGTGAACACAGTGCTTCTGAGACGGAGGACAGTCCTCGACCAGAACAGGTTGGAAGAGGCAGTGGTGGGGCCAGACGGAGAGGCAGGGCCAGAGCTGGTGCATCAGCGCCAAATGTGTCAACTAGTGAAGCTCCCGTGGCGAGGGCTCCTGCGGCGAGGGCTAGATTTTCAGAAGTCTGGAGGTTCTTTAAGGAAACACCGGATGACCGACGGACTGTGGTGTGCCACATTTGCCAAACCAGGATCAGCAGGGGTTCCACCACTAATAGCTTAACTACCACCAGTATGCGCAGGCATATGAATGCTAAACACCCCACTCAGTGGCAACAAGCGCGTTCACCTCCGGCCGTGCACACCACTGCTCCTTCCCCTGTGTCAGCTGATAGTCAGCCCCCTGCCCAGGACCCTGCCACAAAAACCCCATCGTCGCCTCCACGATCCTCCACAGCATCCACCAGCGTTCAGCTCTCCATACCCCAGACGCTGGAGCGGAAACGCAAATATAGTGCAACCCACCCGCACGCCCAAGCCCTTAATGTGCACATCTCCAGATTGCTAAGCCTGGAGATGCTGCCCTATAGGCTAGTAGAGACCGAGGCCTTTCGCAGCCTCATGGCGGCGGCCGCCCCTCGGTATTCGGTCCCCAGCCGCCACTACTTTTCCCTATGTGCCGTCCCAGCCCTGCACCAGCACGTGTCATACAACATAATCCGTGCCCTGACCAACGCCGTTTCTGACAAGGTCCACCTGACCACGGACACGTGGACGAGTGCTGCCGGGCAGGGCCACTATATATCGCTGACGGCACATTGGGTTAACTTGGTGGAGGCTGGGACCGAGTCTGACCCTGCGGCTGGTCATATACTGCCGACGCCGAGGATTGCGGGGCCTACCTCGGTCCAGGTGTTTCAGGCCTACTATGCCTCCTCCTCCTCCCACCCCTCCTCCACCTCCTCCTCCGAACGACCATCCTTGGGCATGGCGCCATCAGTCGGTAGCTCTAGGCAGAGCAGCAGTGCCGTCGCTAAGCGACAGCAGGCGGTGCTCAAACTGCTGAGCCTAGGCGATAAAAGGCACACCGCCCAAGAACTATTACAGGGCATCACGGCGCAGACTGATCTGTGGCTGGCACCGCTGAACCTGAAGCCAGGCATGGTTGTGTGTGACAACGGCCGTAACCTGGTGGCGGCTCTGCAACTCGGCAGACTGACACATGTGCTATGCCTGGCCCATGTGTTAAATCTGATAGTTCAGCGTTTCCTCAAGACATACCCCAATCTGTCTGATTTGCTCACGAAGGTGCGCCGCATCTGTGCGCATTTCAGGAAGTCCAGCACAGATGCTGCCACTCTCAGGGCAGCGCAGCGCCGCCTCCAACTGCCCGCTCACCGACTGTTGTGCGACGTGCCCACGAGGTGGAATTCAACACTGACCATGTTATCCAGAGTTTACCAGCAGCGCCGAGCGATTGTAGACTGCCAGATGTCAACTTCCACCAGAACTGGTAGTCAGGTCAGTCAGCTTCCTCAAGTCTACAATGAGGAGTGGACGTGGATGTCTGATATCTGTCAGGTGCTGAGTAACTTTGAGGAGTCAACACAGATGGTCAGTGGCGATGCCGCCATCATCAGCCTCACCATCCCGCTGCTTGGCCTGTTGAAAAACTCTCTGGTCAGCATGAAGTCGGAAGCTTTGCGCTCCTCACAAGAGACGGGGGAAGAAGATTCCCTTGTTGATAGCCAAAGCACCCTTAGGTCTGTTTCTCAGCGCATATCGGAGGAGGTGGAGGTGGAGGAGGATGAGGAGGAAGAGGAGGAGAATGTTGGCGAGACACAAGAGGGGACCATTGTTGAGTCCTTCACTGTTGAGCGTGTATGGGCAGAAGAAGAGGAGTTGGAGGAGTTGGAGGAGGAGGAAATGGACAGTCAGGCCAGTGAGGGGAGTGAATTCTTACACATTGGTACTCTGGCGCATATGGCAGATTTCATGCTAGGCTGCCTATCCCGTGACCCTCGCGTTCAAAGAATTTATTCCAGCACCGATTACTGGGTGTTCACTCTCCTGGACCCACGGTACAAGCAAAATCTTTCCACTCTCATCCCTGGAGAGGAAAGGAGTGTGAGAATGCATGAATACCAGCAGGCCCTGGTGCACAAGCTGAAACAGTATTTCCCTTCTGACAGCGCTAGCGGCAGAGTGCGTAGTTCTGCGGGACAAGTAGCGAGGGAGAGTAGGCGAGCAGGCAGCTTGTCCAGCACTGGCAAGGGTACGCTTTACAAGGCTTTTGCCAGCTTTATGTCACCCCAGCAAGACACTGTCACCTGTCCCCAGTCTCGGCAGAGTAGGGCTGATCTTTACAGAAAGATGGTGAGGGAGTACGTAGCTGACCATACCATCGTCCTAAATGATCACACAGCTCCCTACAACTACTGGGTTTCAAAGCTGGATATGTGGCACGAACTGGCGCTGTACGCCTTGGAGGTTCTTGCCTGCCCTGCCGCTAGTGTCTTGTCCGAGCGGGTTTTCAGTGCAGCTGGTGGCATCATCACCGATAAGCGTACACGCCTGTCGACTGACAGCGCTGACAGGCTGACGCTTATCAAGATGAATAAAGCCTGGATTTCTCCTAATTTCCAATCTCCACCAGGTGAAGGAAGCTCAACCTGAATAATTTATCCACTCCTCCTCCTCCTCATTTTCCTCCTTCTCCTCCTCTTTGTACAGTAAAGCAGAGGAAACTGGCTATTTTTTGACAGGGCCCACTGGCTCTAGCTATAGTACTTTATGCATTTAATTTTTATGGAGGGCCACCGACCCGGTCCTCTGTTTTAAACAATTTTTGGGAGTGCCACATACAGGCACTCAATCTATTCAATTTTTCTGGAGGGCCACCTACCTGCTCCTCTGGTTTGAAAACTTTTTTGGACTGCCACATACAGGCACTCAATCTATTAAATTTTTCTGGAGGGCCACCTACCTGCTCCTCTGGTTTGAAAACTTTTTTGGACTGCCACATACAGGCACTCAATCTATTCCATTTTTCTGGAGGGCCACCTACCTGCTCCTCTGGTTTGAAAACTTTTTTGGACTGCCACATACAGGCACTCAATCTATTCCATTTTTCTGGAGGGCCACCTACCTGCTCCTCTGGTTTGAAAACTTTTTTGGACTGCCACATACAGGCACTCAATCTATTAAATTTTTCTGGAGGGCCACCTACCTGCTCCTCTGGTTTGAAAACTTTTTTGGACTGCCACATACAGGCACTCAATCTATTCCATTTTTCTGGAGGGCCACCTACCTGCTCCTCTGGTTTGAAAACTTTTTTGGACTGCCACATACAGGCACTCAATCTATTCAATTTTTCTTGAGGGCCACCTACCTGCTCCTCTGGTTTGAAAACTTTTTTGGACTGCCACATACAGGCACTATCCAAATTGAATTGTCTCCATAGCAGCCTCCACACGTTGTCTCCATTGCTACATCCAAAAGTCGTCCATATAGCTGCCTCCATACATCGTCCCTTTATCAAACGAGGTGTGTCAGGCCGAAATTTGGGTTGTTTTCATGGATTCCACATCAAAGTTGTTAACTTTGTCGCCACCCTGCTGTGTTATCCACAAAATACACTGGCAAACTTTTACCATTTACGGATATTATTTCAGCGCTTCTTGCGCATCTGTTTACATTCCCCTCACCCGCCATATCCTAAACTTATAAGAACGCTACTACACTTGATCTTATACAAAAGGTTCTTAGAAGTGCTGTTTGGGGAGTAGCCTAGAGACAGGGGCTTGGATTGGCGAAAGCTCGCCTGGCAGCGGAGCGCCAGCTCCATGCCAAGAACCAACTAACATAGTTTTAACTGCAGCACCTTTAATCTACTACTAGTTCACTGCCTCCATACATGGCCGCCTTATCAAACGTGCTGTGTCAGGCAGAATTTTGGGTTGTTTTCATGGCTTCCACAACAAACTTGTTAACTTTGTCGCCACCCTGCTGTGTAATCCTCAAAATATACTGGCAAACTTTTACCATTTACGGATATTATTTCAGCGCTTCTTGCGCATCTGTTTACATTCCCCTCACCCGCCATATTCCAAACTTATAAGAACGCTACTACACTTAACTTGGTGCAGGCTGGGACCGAGTCTGACCCTGGGGCTGGTCATATACTGCCGACGCCGAGGATTGCGGGGCCTACCTCGGTCCAGGTGTTTCAGGCCTACTATGCCTCCTCCTCCTCCCACCCCTCCTCCACCTCCTCCTCCGAACGACCATCCGTGGGCATGGCGCCATCAGTCGGTAGCTCTAGGCACAGCAGCAGTGCCGTCGCTAAGCGACAGCAGGCGGTGCTCAAACTGCTGAGCCTAGGTGATAAAAGGCACACCGCCCAAGAGCTATTACAGGGCATTCCACATCAAACTTGTTAACTTTGTCGCCACCGTGCTGTGTAAGCCACAAAATATACTGGAAAACTTTTTTCATTTACGGATATTATTTCAGCGCTTCTTGCGCAGATGTTTACATTCCCCTCACCCGCCATATCCCAAACTTATAAGAACGCTACTACACTTGATCTTATACAAAAGGTTCTTAGAAGTGCTGTTTGGGGAGTAGCCTAGAGACAGGGGCTTGGATTGGCGAAAGCTCGCCTGGCAGCGGAGCGCCAGCTCCATGCCAAGATCCAACTAACATAGTTTTAACTGCAGCACCTTTAATCTACTACTAGTTCACTGCCTCCATACATGGTCCCCTTATCAAACGAGCTGTGTCAGGCAGAATTTTGGATTGTTTTCATGGCTTCCATGTTAACTTTGTCGCCACCCTGCTGTGTAATCCACAAAATATACTGGCAAACTTTTATCATGTACCGATATTATTTGAGCGCTTCTTGCTCACCTCCTTTGGTTCCTCTCTGCCACCCATTGGTTTGAAGCCTGAGTCCATTTAGGGTATGTTGCCATGACACTCTCTAGCCTGCCGCTGCTGCCGCTGCCGCTGCCCCTGCATGCCGTCCCCTATAGTGTCAGGGTCAATTATTTGATGTTTTAGATGCTATCTAGCCTCATTCGGTCACTCTGTCATGGCCATGCTGTTGCCCATAATTTTGGCATAATGGTGCGATTAAGCAGCCTCAGAGGCATCCATGCATGCTGCCCCTGCTGTTTCCTGTCCATTTCCGTGGTGTTTCCATCCTTTTCTGAGGTTCCCAGGTGTTTGGCCAAGCTTCCCTGTGCAGAGCCTTGGTCCCCTTGGTCATCGGGAAAAGTTTGTCTCGAATAACGAGTACCCGAGCATTTTAGTGCTCGCTCATCTCTAATGTGCAGTCATCATTGCACTGCACAAAACTGGCCTAACAGGGAAGAGTATCGCAGCTAGAAAGATTGGACCTCTATCGCATCATCAAGGAATTCAAGGAGAGAGGTTCCATTGTTGCCAAAAAGGCTCCAGGGCGCCCCCAAAAAGGCCCAGCAAGTGCCAGGACCGTCTCTTAAAAGTGTTTCAGCTTCGGGCTACCAGCAGTGCAGAGCTTGCTCAGGAATGGCAGCAGGCAGGTGTGAGGGAGGAGGCAGCAGGCAGGTGTGAGACTGCGGAGACTCTTGGACCAAGGCCTGGTGTCAAGGAGGGCAGCAAAGAAGCCACTTCTCTCCAGAAAAAACATCAGGGACAGACTGATATTCTGCAAAAGGTACAGGGAGTGGACTGCTGAGGACTGGGGTAAAGTCATTTTCTCTGATGAATCCCCTTTCCGATTGTTTGGAACGTCTGGAAACAGCTTGTTGGGAGAAGACAAGGTGAGCGATACCACCAGTCTTGTCTCATGCCAACTGTAAAGCCTCCTGCAACCATTCATGTGTGGGGTTGATTCTCAGCCAAGGGAATCAGCTCTCTCAGTCTTGCCAAAAAACTCATCCATGTATAAAGAATGGTACCAGAATGTCCTCCAAGAGCAACTTCTTCCAACCGTCCAAGAGTAGTTTGGTGATCAATGCCTTTTCCAGCATGATGGAGCACCTTGCCATAAAGCAAAGGTCCGAGTATACTGCTCGGTCGAGTATTAGCATACTCGGACCGGCTCGTTACTCGGACGAGTATCTCGCCGGCTCGAGATCGAGCATTAAATTAAGTGAAGAACAGTATTTTTATTACATAATAAAATAACCCAGATGTTTACTGATGTTTTGCTTGTAACAACACATTGAAATAACACTATTCTTCACTTTCCAGGTGTTCGCGCGTGTCTCCCGCTAAGTTAGGAGATGTTCGGAACATCTGGAATGTGAAGAATAGCGTTCTTTCAATGTGTCCTGCACTTAAATGTTTGTGTTTTCACTGTTTTTAATGTTTTAATTCTATTCTTCACTTTGCAGCTGTGCGCGCGTATCTCCGAACCTATCGGGAGATACGCGCGCACACCTGCAATGTGAAGAATAGAATTAAAACATTAAAAACAGTGAAAACACGAACATTTAAGGGCAGAACACATTTAAATAACACTATTCTTCACTTTGCAGCTCTGATCGCGTATCTCCGAACCTATCGGGAGACACGCGCGCACACCTGCAATGTGAAGAATAGAATTAAAACATTAAAAACAGTGAAAACACAAACATTTAAGTGCAGAACACATTTAAAAAACAAAAAATTCTTCACATTGCTGATGTGCGCGCACATCTCCGACATTATCGGAAGACACGCGCTAACATCTGCAAAGTGAAGAATAGAATTAAAACATTAAAAACTGTGAATACAGGACCATTTAAGTGCAGAACACATTGAAAGAACACTATTCTTCACATTCCAGATGTTCTGAACATCTCCGAACCTAGCGGGAGACACGCGCGAACACCTGGAAAGTGAAGAATAGTGTTATTTCAATTTTTTCTTACAAGTAAAACATCAGTAAACATCTGGGATATTTTATTATGCACTGTTCTTTTAATGTTCTCTTTTACTAAAAAAATGCTCGGGTCTCCCATTGACTTTAATGGGGTTCGTTATTCGATACGAGCACCCGAGCATCGGGAAAAGCTTGTATCGAATAACGAGCACCCGAGCATTTTAGTGCTCGCTCATCTCTAGTGATAACTTAATGGCTCAGGGAACAAAACATAGAGATTTTAATCCCATTGAGAACTTGTGGTCAATCATCAAGAGACGGGTGGACAAACAAAAACCAACAAATTGTGACAAAATGAAAGCATTGATTGTGCAAGAATGGACGGCTATCAGTCAGGATTTGGCCCAGAAGTTGATTGAGAGCTGCCAGGGGGAATTGCAGAGGTCCTGAAGAAGAAGGGTCAACACTGCAAATACTGACTTGCTGCATTAGTTCATTCTAACTGTCAATAAAAGCTTTTGTTACTCATAATATGATTGCACTTGTCACAATCTCGGGGAATAGTCCCTTAGGACTAAAGTCTTGTGGACACCCTGGACCACCGCGGGGGATAAAGATGCCAGTCGCAACCCGGGAGCGGAGTCTAAGTGGACTCCTGGTCTTCGCCAGAGCCCGCCGCAAAGTGGGATGGTCTTGCTGCGGCGGGGAGCCACCAGGTCGCTCCACAGATGCGACTAGGCGCGCGGTGGCAGCCAAGTCGGGGGAAACGGGGAAGGCAGGACTACGGGAAGGCAAGACCACGGGATTACAGGACCTCGGAAATGCAGGACCTCGGGATGGCAGGACCTCAGAAGGACGGCTGGCTGGACCTCAGAAGGACGGCTGGCTGGACCTCGGAAGGACGGCTGGCTGGACCTCGGAAGGACGGCTGGCAGGACCTCGGAAGACCACTAGGATTCCGGACCGCCACAGGAAAACCGGACCACCACAGGATTACAGTACCGCCACAGGATTGCAGGACCGCCACAGGAACACGGGAACACCACAGGAACACGAGAACACCACAGGAACACCGGAACACTACAGGAACACGGGAACACCACAGGAACACGGAGGCGTCTGGAAACACTCAGGAAGGCTTTCACTCCAGCAGAATGACCTGAAGATCTGGTAGGGGATGCTGGGCGTCGCCAGGCTATATAGCCGAGCCAGGAATGCCAGAGCCAATAAGGAGGATGCTGGCCCTTTAAGGCTGGGACAATTCCGCGTGCGCCCCCTAGTGGCGGGAGCGCGCGACTGCAGGGAAGAAGCGTGCGTCCTACACGCCGGGAGCCAGAGTACAGACCGGAGCCAGGAGAGGTAAGTGAGGGCAGGGGGAGCGGGGATCGCGGCAGCAGGCACGGGTGCACCTGCGATCCTCGGTACTGTGATCCTCGGTAACCGTGACAGTAACAGTAACCCCCTTAGGGCCCCTCTTCTCTTCTTCTTCAGCCCGCTGAAGACTTGGGAAGCCGCAGGCTGGGTCGGCTCAAGGCGCACCATAGTCGGCCTCAGGGGAGGCCGGTGGAGACTCCGGAGTGGCCTCAGGGGAGGCCTGTGGAGATTCTGGAGCGGCCTCAGGGGAGGCCGGTGGAGACTCTGGATCAGCCTCAGGGAAGGCCGGTGGAGACTCTGGAGCGGCCTCAGGGGAGGCCGGTGGAGACTCTGGAGCGGCCTCAGGGGAGGCCTGTGGAGACTCTGGAGCGGCCTCAGGGGAGGCCGGTGGAGACTCTGGAGCGGCCTAAGGGGAGCTGCGGAGTCACAGGTACAGCTCTGGGAAGCTGCAGAGTCTCTGGAGCAGCACTGGGAAGCTGCAGAGTCTTTGGAGCAGCTCTGGGAAGCTGCAGAGTCTTTGGAGCAGCTCTGGGAAGCTGCAGAGTCTCCGGAGCAGCTCTGGGAAGCTGCGGAGCCACTAGAGCAGCTGCGTGAAGCTGCGGAGCCACCGGAGCAGCTGCGGGAAGCTGCAGAGCCACTCGAGCAGCTCCGGGAAGTTGCGGAGGCTTGGGCGCTGCTGGAGCAGCTGCGGGAAGCTGCGGAGGCTTGGGGGCCGCTGGAGCAGTCCTGGGAAGCTGTGGAGGCTTGGGCGCTGCTGGAGCAGCCCTGGGAAGATGTGGAGGCTTGGGCGCCGCTGGAGCAGCCCTGGGAAGCTGCCGAGGCTTGGGCACCGCTGGAGCAGCTCTGGGAAGCTGTGGAGGCTTGGGCGCCGCTGGAGCAGCTCTGGGAAGCTGCGGAGGCTTGGGCGCCGCTGGAGCAGCTCTGGAAAGCTGCGGGTGCTTGGGCGCAGCTGGAGCAGCTCTGGGAAGCTGCGGAGACTTGGGCGCCACTGGTGCAGCTCTGGGAAGCTGCGGAGGCTGAAGCACCGCTGGAGCAGCTCTGGGAAGCTGCGGAAGAGACAGGCGGGACAGGCGAGGTAGCCGAACTTGAGGTGGTTAAAACCTGGACTGGATTTTAGCCAGGAACTTGGTATGGGTAACCATGTCAGGGTCACCACTATCCCATAGAGGAGTAGCCCAGTCCAGCGCCTCTCCAGTGAGCAAAGAAAAAACACATGCCAACTTGTGGACTGGTGGGACGTCAGTTTGATGTACAATGAGCATTGGACAACAAAACTCCTGCAAAAATTGGGGTTGCCATCAAATTTGTTTGGCATCAAAAAGCTGATCCAGAGTTCGCTGCCAAAAAACATGGCTGGGGGACATAAGCAACAGGAGGAGTCGCAGGAGCCTGCTGCTGGGAGTGCACTCTAGCCCCGGTACCCCTGAGGACGCCACGCATGTGGCGAAACATGTCGGGGGGGCGTTAGTGTGAATTTAGTTTTTAGCCAGCAGGCAAAGTGGCATGTGTGTGGTCAAATTTAAAAATGAGTGAATGAATGATGACTGGGAAGGTAGAAGTCTAGGAATTGAGACATAGTTTTATTCCAGAGAAAGCAAACATTGAGTAATATATATTCAGTTCGATGACAGTGGCAATAACTGTCAATAGGACACAAATTAACTATTCGAAACGATCCTATTAATGAATACAACAATGTTGCAACCTCAGGTTTATTGAGTCAAGTGGTACAGTGTACAAGACTGACATCTAGTGGTATTATTGGGGACAAATCCTTATAATACCTATACCTTAGTGTGCCTTCCCCCTCAAGTCGCCAAAACACGATAAATATCATAATTTCACACAAGATAATTGCCACGTTGGTACTGCATAACTTTTAATAATTACAGGGAATTGTCCTCACAAAATTACCCTTCTAGTAGGCTAACTATTGAGATTTTTTATAAATAAGAAATAAAAGTGAAGTTTTAATTGACCAATGGGTTTCAGTGAGGCTGTAAAAAGCCTTTTTTGTAAACCCTTTTATTTCCCACCCTTTTTTGAGACCCCCTCTCATTTCCTTCTTTTGCACGTGGCCCCCTCTTATCTCCCCATCTTTTTGTGGACCCCCTAATCCCCCCACTCTTAGTGTGGTCCCCTCTCCTCTTTGTAACATAGTTAAAAAAAACAAACACCACATACCTCACCTTTCCATGTTCAACAGCAGCTCCCCGTCTTCTTTGATACTGTGTACAACAGGCCGGTAGGAGATGACATCATCATATTGCGCCTGACGACTTGTTGTACATAGCAGTAGAGAGGCACAATGATGATGTGGAGAGCTCCTAGCTCTCTGCATCATCATTGCTATAGATTCCATCTGGCACAGTTGAAGTCCCGAATAGAAAAAAGGGGGTAGAGATGGCACGGCGAGGGAGTGGAGTCGACACGATGAGGAGGCAGAGCCTGCAGGTGTTGGGGCCCACCGGTGCTTTCCCTGGCACCCCGGTGGGTCAGTTCGACTCTGCTTACAGGGGTAATAGCTGATGCTGTGGTGTGTATCGGCCACCATGTACCTGGCACATGAGATCGCTCCTGCAGCGCTGCTACTGGTATTAACTATTTGTTCATCTGGATGGAGGCAGCACATCCTAGCAGTGAGTACATTCCAGACTGTATACCAGGCCGCTGGTCTCGCATACTGGAGACCCATAATACACCTGTGATATGTTATACTTCTTTTTAACAGTTTTTGTCCTGCTGTACAGAGATTTCTGCATGTCATACCCTGATATCACCTGACTCTGCTATCACTTGGAGTACAGAGAGCGCTACATTGCAGCTCCTGAGATATAGATGATTGTGAGCCCCTGGTTGGCCCCATCCTGCGCTCCTGTCTTGGACATTCTGGTGTTTCTTGTGCACATGTGTCAGCCATTGCTATGTATTGGTGCATTTTAAATTTGCATTCACCCTTTGCAGTCATAATATCATGCAACCTCACAGCAAGTCTCAGCTGCCAGATAACCTCTGCACTCTGCAAGACAATGTCAGCTGAATCCTCAGGTCTCATATCTATCCCTGCTGAATGCTCAGGTGTATTGTCTACCTTGTTGAATGCATAGATCTTCATTGCTGCTGTATATATGTATTTCTAGTCCCCAGGGTTTATATGCAGAGTCTGTGAGCTCTGCTTGACTGAGAATTATTTTATCGGTATTTCATGTGTATAATCCGTGAATTTACTGACCATTTCTCTCTGGTATGTAATGAGTGTGCACTCAGCCTCTGGTAAGTAATGAGCATGTACTCAGCCTCTGGTAAGTAATGAGCGTGCACTCAGCCCCTGGTAAGTAATGAGCATGGCCTGTGTGTTATGC
The DNA here is from genome assembly GCF_040894005.1 of Engystomops pustulosus. Lineage (NCBI taxonomy): Eukaryota > Metazoa > Chordata > Amphibia > Anura > Leptodactylidae > Engystomops > Engystomops pustulosus. The sequence goes on along the minus strand of NC_092413.1, from coordinate 172,838,481 downwards.
ACTGCACCCATGCTGTCTATCAGGTGAAATGTGCAGGTACCTATGATCTTTATACATAATGAAATAATGCAATAATGATACAGAGAAGACTGATGTTCTCCATAGTCTGCTCTAGATAAATGGCATTGGAAAACGATCCTCTCATATCCAGGCAGCAGAACTCCTCATACAGTGATGGTGGCTGCATATGCCTTGTCTGTACACTTCTTTACCTCATACTAATGTGTCCTTTGTGTTTTCACTAGACGTCCTCTCCTGAGCGGATGTCACAAACCCCAATGAGAAGTGGAAAGAGGAGGAAAACTAGGCAGAGGAGAGGTTATGTCTGAACCCATTTCCTATTGAGAATGAGTCTAATATCTATTCTATCTGTGTGTTTACCCCAGAATACAGATCCAGAGATCCACACAGATCCCAGACCGAAGCCTTCCTATCATGGATCATCTCACAGGAGATGTCTCCTTTTCTTCTAGATCTCCACAGACATCCTCTACTCACTTATAAGAGGATTATATCTCATGACCCAGACCAGATATTCCTACTGAGGAAGGAGAATGTAACCACCAGTGGAATCCACTGAAGATACAGAAGGGAAACTACAGGGAAAGGATGTTTCTACTTTCCTGTCACTGATGATGACGTCTTCCCTACTCACCCAGTCTTGTCTATATATTTTCAGCGTGGATGGACGAGACCTGATTACGGCATTAGGGGTCCAGTGAACAAGGGATGAGATCCTACAGTCTTTGGCACTACTGGCCATGTAATCTGTCACAATACCTATTTGATGCTTCTATTACCGTCATTAAGGATTCCTCTGGTTGCTTTGGTTGTGGCAAAAATTCTTGTATGGACAAAGCTCTGGAATAAGGACGCTCAGCAAAAGGATTATTAGAATTTTCAAAAAATTTTTTTTCCAGTGTAAAGTATTAATACCACAGGTAGGCAAGATCCTGGCTGCAGGCCCTGTCATTTTCAAGAAATAAACTAAAAAATCCAGGAGGAACAGGAAGTTTGTCGTTCACTCACATCGACTTAGTACACTGGGTCGGTTCAGACACGGGCAACACATTTCATGAGTGGGTAAAACGCCACTTAACTCAAAACTGGGGGAATTAGTGCATGTGGACTGGTGTAATATCAACAATAAGAAGACGGAGGTACTTCTCTTCAGATTGGCCAAAGTCTTTATCAGACGCATGGTCTCCTCAACAATACATTGGGGCTCATTTACTAAGGGTGCGCGGACCGTACAAATGTTGGATATTCCGACGATTACCATTTTGAGTGGTATTTAAAAGGGGATTGTGGCGCACGCGATCAGATTTTGGCGCATTGGCGCCGGCTTTCATGCAACAGGAATCGGGGGGAGGGGCGTCGGGCGATCCGACGGCTTTGGACTGAGCATGGGATTTAACATTTAAACTGTGTCGCAAGACAATGCACTTACATACACTGGGAAGAAGAAGGTGAACTCCAGCGGACCTCAGTGGGGAAGCGACACATGCAGTATCTCGGGCACGATCTTGGTGAATCGCGCCGGACTTCATCTTCGTCGGACAGTCTGGATCGGGGATCGCGACAGGACCGGGTAAGTAAATGTGCCCCATTGAGTATACACTTCTGTAACCTTCCCACCAGACAGATCCTGACCAGCAATCTGCTAGTTGTATATCAGCATCAACTGTCCTATCAGAACTTCATATCACCATCCTGCCTCCCCATCGGGAGAATGGATCAGACTCCAGCGCACTGCATTGCCAGTCACGTCATTAAAGGTTCAGACACCTGGAGGACTGGTTATTTCCATGGAACTTCTGAATCTTCAACTTATTCCAGACACATTGAAGAAGAATAATAAAAGACTATAATGTATTTTTGGAAATATTTCCCCTGACTTCAGCTAACAAAAGTTAGTGAGTGACAAGAGCACTGGCCAAATGCCTGTTACCATAGATGTGGTTCAATTTGCAAAGCCCATATCTGAAGTGAAGGAACCAGCCCCAAGGATTCATAGTAATGAAATGCCAGATTCTTCATCCTCACACACTAACCAGAGGGATACCTCTTTCTACTAGGTTCATAAGTCATGGAGCACTCACAATATTGTCCTCTATTCATCGGGAGCTATCTGACTAGCGCTCTAATACTTCTATCTTATCTTTTTTTATGTTATTATTCTAATACTTCTATCTTATCAGCAGCAATCACAATGTGCTGCTGCTTACATAAGTAATTTATTGTAAAGAGGTTCCTGAAGTTCCCAACTTTCAAGACAATGCAAAACCTTGCCCTAAGCAGAGGAGAATCTTCAGCCATTGACATCTTTGATCTTCTGGATTTCAGTGGGGCTACTACCGTAGCAGTGATGCTAACGGGCCCGCCCAGGACCCACAGCCGAATCATAAATTATGCACGCCATGTACCCAGACAGTCTTGTCCCTACTGACCATAGCCGCCACAGCCGCATTGCTAAGAGGGCCCTCAGCTCAGGAGGCATGGTCGAGTCCCTCTAAGTCCCAGCCTCACCTGGCAAATCCACCTGTGTGTCCGGATAGGGGGCCATCCTATCTTCTTCCTGCATGAAGTCATGTGACTTCACATAGAAAATGTGTATACTACAGTCACACTGTTTTGTTGCAAATTGTGATTTTTTTATTACACAAACTTTCAAACGTTGTGACGTTTGGTCAGACAATGGACCTTCATCAGACTCAGTTGGCACAAGGGTATAGGAATGTGGTCTGAATATAGCAGGATGGTGCAATAATATAGGAATATCAGTCCTAGCCGCTGTTTTGGAGGAAAGCTCTTTCCTGTGACATTCTACTTAACCAGTGTGCAGCAGGAATCCTTTATGTGACGTCACATGACACATCCTGACTGACGCGGAGTGGAGGTCCAGGGCACCTACTCAAGGAGGATACATCTTCTGCCTGCACTAAAGCTCTAAGGCCAGGAGAATCCTCAAGCCATCCTAATTTGTTCATGCTTGATGGCCGAGATATAGTCCAGGAGGACTGCAGAACTCCAAGCACTGTCCTTCAAGGATTAACTACCTTAATATTCTGCCAGAAAGCATCAAGTTACTTACTTGCCCAACCTTCATCCTACAATTTCTACAGTCTTCAGAACAACTCTTTCAAACAATACAATTTCAAAGAACTTTAAAAAGGGGGCAAATTGTCCACATGGATCATGGACTCCATGAGATGCTGTTGAGTCTCCCCGGTCATGAAGCTCCAGACCAGCTGGGAGCCAACTCTACATCAGCATCTCTAACTGAGCTCTGTCACGTCTATCAGTTCTACAGAGCAGCCATGTGGTTCTCTCCATCCTCATCAATAAATCTCTGCAGGATGGACATCTTTGCCTCCAAAGGCTTCAGCCTTCAACAAGGTGGTTCTGCAACAGGCGACTAAGATCCCTCCCCATAAGTACGGCTTGCTAAGTCCCATATGTGTGCGGCCGAACGAACGAAAAGGAAGGAAGAAATTTTCTTACTGAAATTTCCATTTCCTTTAGTCCGTGAGGCAGCACAACTTTCCCGCCCTTACATGATGAAACGGTATTGCTATAATATACCATACAAGGGTTGTGTGTTTGCTCCTGCCTTATATAGGTGGAGTGAGTCAAGACACTAATTGTTAAATTGTCTACTACTGCTTGTTAACCTGTTCTCTTCTGAGTTGTATCTAGGGGAAGAATCCTATATGTGTGCTGCCTCACGGACTAAAGGAAATGGAGATTTTGGTTAGCAAATGTCCTCCGTAATATCCTGCACTTATAAATATAGACCAAAAATTAATTTACTACACACATAAATATAAACCAACATTAAATATACTGCACATCTGGGCTGCACTCGGGCACAGGCATCACTTACTTTAGGCTGGCGGTGTTTCTTTCTATGTCTGCCTTGGTCTCGTCCATCCCGATCTTTTTCCTGTAGTCTCCTCATTGTTGGCAATCGTTCTCCATCCGGCAGAGTACGTCATGCAACTTCTCTAGTTCATGACTTATCTCTGTAGAAATTGCCACCTGGGTGACTGTAGCTTTTGGCTAACATCTCTGCACTCCATGCCTAAAAAAAATCACAGCATGATGCCAGCTCTATAGTATATAGACAGCCAGCCCCCTAGCATATAGCTTGTCAGCCCTTGCCCTCAGTGTATAGCCAGCCAGCCTTCTGCTTCAAGCATATAACCAGCGCTCAGGGCCACATCTGCTATGAGGCGGGATGAAGTGCAGCTGGTGTTGTGCCAAAGGTTGTGTGGACAACTTCCACTCACTCCCTGCGCCCCCCAGAACCTGTGTGCTCAGGGAGTGTCTGTGAAAACAGTAATTAATTGGCCTTGCGCACCCCTCGGGTTCCGGAGAACGTCACAGACACTCAGCTCACCTGAATGCATATGGGTAAGGGGAAAGACAGACATTGGGGGTCATTTATTAAGGGCCCGATTCGCGTTTTCCCGACGTGTTACCCGAATATTTCCGTTTTGCGCCGCGTGTACTTAAATTGCCCCGGGATTTTGGCGCACGCGATCGGATTGTGGCGCATCGGCGCTGGCATGCGCGCGACGGAAATCGGGGGGCGTGGCCGAACGAAAACCCGACGTATTCGGAAAAACCGCCGCATTTAAAAACCGAAAATGTGTCGCATAAGGACCGCTTACCTTCACCTGGTCCAGCTCGGTGCATTCCGGCGCGATGAGTTTACTTTCAGCGCAGCAGCGCCACCTGGTGGACGGCGGAAGAACTACCTTATTAAATCCCGGCCGGACCCGAATCCAGAGCGGAGAAGCCGCCGCTGGAACGCGAATGGACCGGGTAAGTAAATTTGCCCCAATTTCTGTTTTTAATTTCATTCTTAGAGCCAAACGATTCAATGCATATGAAACAGACAAAGACATTTGTATTGGCTTACACCCGGATTCGACGTCTAAGCTTACTGTCCTAACCGGAGGTTCTGTTCCTATCCACGTTTGTAGCTTGGACAGACATTATTGCAGTCATCAATGCGGAAGTCGATGTCACATGGGCAGCAAACAATGAGTCGTAAAATGCGCAACTTCGTGGGCATGTAGCCTTTGATGCATCTTATAACTGCATATGTTGTAATGGTTGCTATGGTTACATCCAGGGCCAAGTATATATCTATGTATAGACGCACATATATATGTATATAGTGATAGAATCTATTTTGTTTAAGTCAGGTCCTCGCCATCACTGTTGCCATGTAAACTTGTGTCCCCAGCCTTAACCAGTAAAATCTGAAAATTTAGATAGTGGGATTGTTATTCTTATGAAAAATGTATGAATAAGTTGGACAGATTCAATACAACCAAGACCCATCACATTTCCATATCTAATATTCCGGACATCAGGAGATAAAGCTGATAACTGTTAGGTTGTTTAGATTGTGAGCCCCATGGGGACAGGGACCAATTTGACGTGCTTGTGCAGCGCTGCGTAATCTGTGTGCGCTATATAAATAAAGAATTATTATTATTATTATTAAGATGGGCACAGGGCCAACATTATAGGGATGCAAACTGGCCAGTTGCCATGGGCCCCCTGTCCAAAATAGACCCTCTGCATGTGGACTTTTGTGGGAAGAGGATGCATTGCTCCGTGTGAAGATGCTTATCATTTATCTCCTGTCTATACGAGGGCAGTTCAATAAGTACCCGTGTTAGAAATGTAGACACCATTTTGTCAAAAACTTTTTAAAATTTTTATTTATCTATAAATCTATATCTTCTTTCATACTTATCTTCTATCATCCCTCTACCTATCCTCTGTCTATAGCATTCTCCTGCAGTCCCATATTACAGATACTTACCTACTACTGTATGTAACTACAAAGTGTTATTATTGTGCAGGGCTAAAGGAGCCTCTTACTGACTGTGACTGTTCATGAAATAGTTGGATTTTAGGCATGTATTCCAGAGTTACAGTCACAGTTACTTTCATACCTACCAACTTTTGCTGGGGTGAAAGAGGGCTAAAAGATGTGGCGTCCCTTTACTTGCCATTTGGCAAAACATACAAATTTTAAATAAAAAGTGGTCAAAAGGTCATACAGTCCCTGAAATGGTAGTAACGACAGGTCGCCCCACGTTACACAGCGCTGCACACCAAAGTATGGGATTTATGTTACTGGTATCAGGTTATGGCAATGTTTTTTAAAGTAAAAAAAATATATTTTATCACAATGAACAAACAAACCCAAAAGAATAAAGAGGAGGTGTCATATGAAGTGAACAGTGGAAGCCATAAAGACGGGGCCCACAAGAAAATGGTGCAAATGTTTTCTAAAATTTTCTTCCCATTACATTGCATGGGATTTGAAAGAGAACCTGCCACTTAACCTCTTCCTGCTCCATAGGGGACATGTATCACTCCTATCCGGGTCGGCTCCAGGTTGCAGTTGGCCCCTTTGCAGTAAACCCGTGTGGCGGCATTTAAAGTTTAGAAAATTAAAACAAACATGTCCTGTTCCCTAAAAAATTCCTTAGTTTTATCATCCCAAACAGCCCCCTAATGGTCATTTTACATAAGCCCCCCTCACACCCTATGGATTCATTATACAGAACCAAGCAGTGCACCAAAGTTAGCTGCCTCCAGGATTTAATGCAGTGGCCGGATTTCTCTTTGTGGCCCAGATGTTTGTTTAACTTTTGGGCTCTGAGAATGTCCCATTCTAGCGCCTTATAAGTCACATAACAGATCATGCTAGACCCAGACTTACTTTTGTAGCAACTCTGTGGGACTAAAAAGTTGCACACCGAAACAAGGCGGCAAAAGTGAGACAAACCAGGCAAATCATCACATGTACCACAAAAGGAAAAAACATAAGATACACTGCAATGATTAAGTAGGCCAACTACAGGACACTTCGAAAAAGTGGCAGCCAAAAAACTGATATATGATATATGTGCCCCCATGACTATTACTGCTGAAATCCTGTAACTTAGATACTGAGTTACAGTGCTCCATGCAGTATTAGCACACCACGAAGATGCCAGTTCAGTTCCTTACTGGAGCTAAACCGTGACCTAAAAACACAGGGTGTTAGCTGTAACCTCCAGCTGACATCCCCACATAACAACCACAGTCGGAGTAGGTCCCGATCGTGGGTGTTAACCTGTTAAATGCCATGGTCAGCGGCACCGTGGCATTTAAAGGGAACATGTCAGCAGGAATGTCATTTTTAGCTGGGGACAAGTTCCAATAACCTATGATATTATTAATAATTTCAGAAGCTTATGCATTATCTGGCTCCAGCAGCAAAAGACGAGTCACAGGGAAGGGATAGTCTCCTCTCTTCCACACTTCTGCATCTCCCTCACTACTCCCTGTCATGTGTATTGAGCACACAGGAGAGGAGGATGGTGTGGAGGAGACACAGGCTGCAGCTGCCCCACCCCTGGGACTTACCAAATGCTGCTGGCAGAGAGCCAGGGAATGTGAATTAAACTTTTATAACTACTAAAATGATCCACAATGCTGACAAATGCATTTTTTTTTTAATCAGCATAGATTAGGCTATTGGAACCTGTCACCAGCTAAAAGTTCTCCTGCTTCCAGCAAGGGCATCATCCTTGGCCTGCCTACTTTTAGAGAACATCCGGGTCTTGGCAAAATACTTCTGTATACAGGACAAGGCACCAGGGCTTGGTGGAAAGGGCTCCAGAAGGTCAGATAAAGCTTCCAAAACCTCCTAGTCTTGGCACAAACCCTAAAACCAGCCCAAGTACACAGGGACTGGTGCGTGAAAAAATTGAAAAAAGATATTATACATTATAATTTTTTGCATTGTCCTAATTATATACATAAAAGACTCAGCACAAAGTAGTGCTGGTACATTGTGTGATATTTCACTTTTCCATCCAATCCTCAATATGCAGTGAAAACTCCTTGAACAGTTTTTGTAAGGTTTTATTTTCTTTTTACTTACAAAACGCACCAAATGTACACTGCTTTTAGGGTAGGTCACATTTTGTTACAATACCTATGGTTGTGTAGATATTTAACCACCGGTAAAACAGAGAGTGGGTTCTTGTGCATGCAAAAACAGGTCAGACAAGAATAGAAAAAAAAAAATTTGACAAGTTGTCCACAGTATTTCATAAAGGCCAAAATGGCTTGAACAGACAGCTCTATGATTAGGGGGTCTCCAATCTGCACCCACTCTTTCCCATCCCATGCAACCATAGTCGTCCACGGCGCAGCTTTTCTCCTGATCACCCTCTAGTGGGCTGAACTGGGGAGTGGCACATTGCAGGTGCTTTTTGGCAAGAGAATAAAAGACTTTCAAGAGAACTAAGAAGCCTCTATGCGCAAAGCGAGCGGCTGAAGAAGAGTGAGCGCACACACATTTTTCTTGCAGCATATAGAGAATATTCAAAATTACTCGGTTTTCCAGCTTTTGATTCTTAAATTAAGAAGAATTAACCAATTTTATACATTAAAAAGGTAGAATATTTAACAAACAAATAGATTCCAACACAAAACCTATTCAGACTACAGGTATCTACATTGCATACAAATTAGTTCCACACAGATTGACGCGTCACTGAATAAGTAGCTCCACAACCGCAGATCTGCTTTTATTGCTCTTATGCATATGGTGCTCTCTGAAGGCACTGTGGCATGGATAGAAAACTTGGAATGACTTTGGTGGAACCGTTTGGAATGATTCGGATGATCATCGTTTACGTCATTCTGGAACAGGCAGTTTTGTGAAATCCGTTTTTTTTTTCTTAGTTTGTCCCAATTAACAGAAAAATAATAAATCAGAGTCCATGGTGTACTTCACAGGAGAATTGTAACATCTGCAGACAACGTTTTACATGCCCAACCTAATGCTCTGGATGATCTGGAAAATTGCTGGAAAGGAAAAAAATTGTTTATTATACATTGTATTTACAGGATTTTCTTTAATAACTATGTAATTAATTCTGAAATTGAGTGCCAGCTTTAGACACCATATGGTAGACACTTCTAAGAGTTAGCAATATGGCTATATGATAATGGTACACTAGTCGAATCAGTTACCATATGGTAGCAGGTGAAAATCAGAAAACACATCATCAAGCCAGATATCCAAGGAACTGCATTGTTTAGTAGCTATTATTTACCAATTCTCACCCCTCCCCCCTACACATAAAGCATCTGCATCTCAAGAAATATAGAAAATCTGAACATATTTTGTACACAGGTCCATTATATTGTGGTCTCCCCAGGTGGTAGTCACTACCCTTCCCACCCTCTTCAGTGTCTCTTACAATAGTTGGAGCATATCCTGGTAACAATACATTTTAAAAGGGTCAAAGCTATTTGGAGAAAATCTGTGCTGTAAGCTAGGTGGAGAGCTGAGAAGTTACTATAGACTGCAGTGATTTGCTGCCTACTTGGTCCTAGCAACATGTCCTGTTATCCCTGGACATGGAAACAATCCATCAACTTTCTGCAATACGTTGGCCACTTCAGCATAAGGTGAGCGGTCATCTACTTTTCTAGGAGAGAACATTCAGATATTTGCACTACAGGTGTATGCACTACAAGGGGTTGTCTGAGGTTTGGAAAACATGACTGCTTTCTTCCAAATGCTACACCACACCTGACCATGGCTTGTGCTGGTATTGTAACTGAGCTGTATAGAGCAGCACAAACCATGGACGTGTGGCACGGTATTTTTTAAGGAAAAAAGAACAACCTCTGGACAACCCCTTAAAGCCCGAAATATGAATGTCAATTATTCACCAAACGGTACCTGGATCAGTACACCTGTAATTTGTAGATATGCCATACTGGAGGAGCCGCATGCCCATATGGCACATCAGAACATACCAGGTAAGAGAAGCCAGTGGTTATACAGAGGACTAAACATGCTCATGTATTATGTACTACATGACTACTATTCTTCCATATAGCTACGCTGAATGTATATACTGCTGTGTGACACATGGCAGCCACATCACTACTTCTGGCAAGTCTCCCCATCACCTGAGCACAACCTGTACAGAGATCAGTCACCTCCTTCAGCTAAGTAGCTAATCCCTTCCTCCCAGACATACAATATATGACTGCTGCGCTTTTATTTAATCTCAGTAAACAATACGGTATTAAATCACAGGGCAGATTAGAGAGTAGCACAGGAATGCTAGACTGCTCCCCGAGGCAGAGCAGCAACCTCCGCTGCAGAGGAAGGATGTGCCGACATGTCACACGCGCTGTCTACACATCACAACTGTGACATCAGGGATTCTGGGATTGTCTAGTTGTCACCTGTTACTGGGTTTGGGTCACCTCTATGGGTTTGTGTGTGGCGATTTGGGAACGGAGCAGCAGATTGAAGGGATCAGTGTTATCAACTGGAATCTCCTACAGCCTGATATCACAACTTGCTGACTGTCTCCATCATTAGTCAGATGTCGCCATCCACTTATCGCTGGGTTGCACAAACTAAGCGAAGGATCGAACTGGTGTCCATAGCGTTACCAGGCAAACCTGTCTAGTGATGTCATTCAACAAGTCACCTCAGTCTTAAAGACAAGACTACACTGCTATATTGTTGGGTGGCACCATATGGCAACAAACATTGAAAGGCATCGCCCCAAATACTGGACACAGCTTTCTGGTAAAGGAAGGGTCCGATCACTCCCCCAAACTGCACAGATTACTGACAGCGTGATGGGCAGTACACCAAAGCCTCAGGTGTGGATCTGAGTCAGATGGACTCTACCAGACGTGTACTACAGTCATACTGGCAACCAGTCTGGTGTATAACTACGACTCCCAGCAGGTCCACACTGGGAGTAGTCATTTCGAACCCACTGATGACTGACTAGTAGGAGCTACAGACTGGGAGTAGTAGTCCTCTACAAGAACCTAACAGGGAGTGGTAGTTCCAGGGAAGCATGCTGAGGGTAGTAGTCCTCTGCAAGAAGCAGCTTAGAGGGAATAAGGGAAGCATGCTGGGGGTAGTAGTCCTATAAAAAAAAGCAAGTAGCTTACAGGGAGTAAGGGAAGCATGATGAGGTAGTTGATCTCTAAAATGAGTAGCACTATGAGGGAGCAGGCTGGGAGTAGTAGTTCTCCACAGAAAGGCACGCTGGGAGTAGTAGTTCCCCAGCACCTCCAATGACAGCAGGACAGGGCTACTCACCGGAGCCGCACACCACGAATATGAAGAGCGCCAATAACCAGGGACCTACCGAGGACTTCTCATCCGTCGCGTTCCTCTGTGGAGAAGAAGAGACAGTTACTATGTGCCCGTGTACACACTGTGCGGCTCTGCCCGCGTCCTGCCCGCACACGTACCGAGGTCTTGGCCACGTTGCCTCTCTGTGTGATGTTCTTGCTGTGTTTCTCATTCGCCATCCTGATCCTCTGTTTGGCCACCATGGCTGCAGCAGCTGCTGACGTGTGAGCGGAGGGATAACGGCCACAAGAAGAGCGGTCACCGGCCCCTGCACTGCTGGGTGTGTGAGCTGTGTAATACCGAGGCGCCGAGCTGCCAGCGTAGGCAATTCCTCCGGCCCCGCCCACAACGGAACTACGTCTTCGTACTACTGCGCACACGTCATCATATCTTGTTAAATAGTCCGCGGAGGTTACACGTGTGTTTGTATTAAGCGGCGGCGGTAGGATACTGTGCACTCCGTCAGACGTCTTGTTCCGCTCTGCTGAGGTGTGTGATTCGGCTAGTAAGGGTTACGTGTATCACGCGGAGGCTCCTCCCACGCTCTCGTTACGTCATCTGTCTCTTTCCGGCTCAAGATGGCGCCTCCCACGCCGCTGCTGGCAGGTTTGTCTCGTTACGTGGAGTAGTCGCTTCTCTCTGCCGGTGTAGTGTGTGGCGCTGGCTGCTGCGGGCTTAGGATAGCAGTGTAGTCTCTCCAGCCCTTGTCACATGTACTGCACAGCGGCAGCTCATAGCTGGACATTCGCCTCCATTCACATTATACTGCGGCTTCCTGCCCTCTGCAGGGAGTGTGTCATTACACCCCCATTTATTATTGCACTGGTGCCCCCTTCTTTAGGAGTGTGCACTACTGCTCTGAGTACCTGGGGCCCCAGCAGTAGGACACCGGTTACCCATTAATGGGAGGTACATCTTGTCTACAGTGCCTGTCTGCAGAGCATACTGTGACCCTCAGGGCTGATGAGAAGGGGGGCATGAATGTTACTGATGTGTCATATATAAAGAAATCTCTGGTCCTGCGCTCCATTTGCTTCCCTGAGGCTTCTAGGATAGCGGCCCAGAGGATCCATGTAAATGCTGTGTAGGTCCAGCACTTTATTCATATGAGGAACTTCATATGTAACATGTTTTTATTTCCATTTTCACAAAATAAACTTCTATTTTTCACAGATGGTGACCAAGTCATCCAAACACTACACACATACAAACAGGGAAAGAGGGGCTCTAGTCTGTGTGCTTGATAAGACTAGTCCTTGTTGTTATGGTTCCAGGGAGTCCCAGTGATCGGATGCTTGTCCCCTATGCTGTGGATGGGAATAAATGGCTCGCCTTCAAAAGAGAACCAACACAGAGTGCAATATATACAAACTGACAATGTCATGTGATCACATCCGTGCATGTCATCTGTGTGTGATGAGACATACTATGAGTTTACATAGTTTCGGGAAGAAGAAGCCTTGTGTAAAAGAAAACAGCAGACTGTGGGTGGCCCATTCTCCCTCTATCCACTACTGATCCGTAATTGAGCAGTGTTATCACTCGGGGCATATTCAGGAGGTCGCAATGTGGCTGCATTGCATCCAGAGGATTTGTTCGATCTAGGATCAGCTGAGATTTTTAGCTCCCATACTGTTAGGGTGAAGACACACGTGGCGTTTTTGGGCCGTTTTTAGTTAGTGTGGTTTCAGATCGTAAAAAACGCATGCGTTTTTTCCAATCTGAAAAACACTCTATTAAAAACGGCCTAAAAACGCCACGTGTGTCTTCACCCTTAGATGTCTTATTACCTACAGTCAGGCCAGGACTGGCAGCTACCATGTCCTCTTGGTTTTGGATCAGCATATTGGTTCTCATGCCTGGACTTGTTATTGTGATTCTGCTAATTTGGATCATTATACCATGGTCAGATGTTATAGGGACAGTAATATTTGGCCAAATAATGGCTCTTATTCTGTTGTTAATTAGAAATGTGCAATTATCATAAGGCTGTGGTTTAGAGCACTGTGACCTCTACTTACTCTGAGGTTAATAAGAGCCATGGCCATCTTTTAAAAAGATGTGCAGGCTGTTTCAATAAGCAGAATGTGTCTCACCCAACCTGCTGCTCTCTAATGCTTTTCATTGTGACGTCTGCAGGGCTTACATATTACGGCTCATTCAGACGGGTGTTTTCCGCTGCGTCCCCCATGACAGCCCCATCTGTGAGGTTTCGGGGAAAAAGAAGGTTTGCTTGTATTACCAGTAGGAACAGGAAGTCGAGAGAGTTTAAATTCCCTTCCCTAGCAACCCCTCACCTGTGCTTCCTGTCCCTACAGGGGATAGGTTGAGAAAGTAATCCTCTCCTCCAGATGTGGGGAGGGTGGTACACTCACTGGCTCCCGCTATCTCCGGGTCTTGGCAACCGTCCGGATACGGTCCCCTCCTAGCGGTCCTCAGGGGCCAATGCAGAGGGACATAGGGTGGCAGAGGGGTTATGTGGCAGGTTCCCCTGCCAATTCATCCAAGTAGCTCCGGGGCTTTGAGCTACAATGGCAGATGAGGTTGAGGAAATCCAGGTCCTGGTCAATGAGTACTTTCATTTGGCTATAAACGTGAATATATGGTCTAGTACGGTATAGCTCTTCCAACTTTAGAAAATAAGATCAGACTACAAAATAGTTTGTGAAAAAACCCTTTATGGACCAACATCCAGGATCTATTGTCACTGGATTTTATAGGTTTAAGTTGGAATCTGTAAAGACAGCAACTCCCCTGATAGGAATGGGATCTTTCATGTGTACGATCGATCTCAAGGATGCGCAATTATCACATCCCCATCCACGCAAACAGTCAAAAAGAGATGCGCAGTCAGGAGACCGGTAGAAGTCCGGTGGAATACAGTCTAGTAGGGTATAGCTCTTCCTACTTTAGGAAATACTTCCCAAAGAGAAAGAGAGAGAAAAGGTGAAGGAGAAAAAGGAAAAGGAGGGAAGTCTTTCAAAAGTTGTAAAAAAAAAAGTCTAAACGCTGAATTGTGTGAAATCCTAAATTACCGGACACCTATATACGAAATGATTGTGTCTATCATGCACGGCAGAAGTAGTCCAGGGAGAAAAACCTGCCTTACTGAAAGACTTAAAATCCATGATTCAGCAGTACAAAAATCAGTATAGCAGTCGTTATCTCTTTACTCTGAATCACATGGGGAAAAAAAGTGAAAATCATGTGTTGTATGTTCGGATTCTGAAATTTCCTATAGTAATACTAAAGAGTTGTGGGATGATGAGACCTCGTATGACACTTTTGATGACCGTACCTGTACTAGATATGTTTGTCTGAAGAGTTACAAAAACTATTAAAAGCAGTAAGAGAAATATAGAAGTGTTTGAACCCAACGCAATCGAGGAGGAATTCTTTGTGGGGCCAAGACCCAAAAAGAAAAGCGTTAAATGAGATACTTAAAGGTATAGTTCTAGAGTAGTGAAAAGACCCTGAGAAACGTTTATCAGTTCCGTATCCGGTTACTAATAGATAAATAAGGATCAGTAACCAAGGTTGTTAGAAAAAAACTCCTCTCCCTTTCATGGATCAGCACAGTTAACTGATCCTATAGATAGTAAATGGATGCACTTCTGAAAAAATCATGGGAGTCCTCCATGATAAATTTTAAATCTAATGTAACGGCCACTTCAGTAGCCCGGACACTTAATTATTAGCTGGGGGAACTGGAGACACACATAAAAGAAAACATTTCTAGAGAAATGACACTTCAATCCGTTCCCCTTTCCAAATCTGCTACAGCCTTCCTAGCAGATGATGATGCTGACGGCATTAGATTCTCCACCAAAGAATCTACGCGCGCTACTCACAAACTCGGCGCCCAGTGCCCTTTGGTTGAAGCAGTGGGGTGGAGATTTTAAATAAATCCTTTGCAAGGAAAATGACTGTTTGCCCCTGACCTAGACTCTGTCTTCGAGAAAGCTTCGGATAAAAAGAAAGGGTTCCCTGAAAATAAATCCTTTAAATGCCCTTTCAGAGATAAGGAAATGCCTAGGTCCAGGGGTAAGTCGGGCAGATGGAACGCTTCCAGGGGAGGTTGAGGAAGAGGCCTCCTTTTCGGCCAAAAACGTAAGGACAACCAAAAGTGATGCCAAGGTGGGGGGCAGACACGGGAAGTCTGTAGCCAGTTGGGAGAAAATCACTCAAAATCTATGGGTTTTGTAGTTAAGATCAGGCTACAAAATAGTTTGTGAAAAACCCTTTATGGACCAACATAAACAGGGTTCCTAATCTACTTTTTCCATGCTAGGTTGATTGCAACATTTGAGAAGAAGAACGGACCACATATGGATATCATCATGTGCACATCTGTGAAAAAAACAAATGTATGAGCAGACCCATTGGAATACATGGGCCGGTATGTCATTCATTAAAAAAAAAGGAGGGGGGGGGGGAGAGATAGCACGCAGGCATCAAAAATTAGAATTTGACTTGCCGGTAATTCGGTTTCCGCAAGTTTACAGATTCCATCTTGAACCTATAAAATCCAGTGACAATAGATCCTGTCTTCAGATAAAATCCATTTACAGGAAGATGATCTGTACCATTCGTTCAGCAGTGAGTCTACTAGGGTCTACTTGCATCCAGAGCGTAAGATAGTGTCAGAATCCTACCAGGTCTCTTCAGGTTTGGATCCTGTCCATTTGGGACAAGAACCATTTACATTCAAATGTAAAAATATCCATCCCTTCCAGAGTAAAATTAGATCTGTCCTGGTGGGTACAGAAAGAAAATCTCAGGGGTATTTTGGGATCCCAATCCAGTAGTAGTAGTTATACGCACAGATTTCAGCCTCTGAGGTTGGGGAGCAATCCTACAGGGAGCAATCCAGCAGTGACAATGGGATTGGAATACCAGGGACAAATGAAATTTCAAAGAGTTGAAAGCAGTGTTAGTCTATGGATAGCATTGGGAATTAACACATCCGGATAATGTCAGACAATAGGACATTTGTTGCCTCCCTTCAACATCATGGGGGCACAAGGTCCCCCCTAAGTAATAATCTGGCTAAGCTCCAGGTGGGGCTGTCATGGGTGATGCAACAGAAAATGAGAATTGGTCTCATCGGTAATTAGGTTTACGCAAGTCCTCCATGACACCCCCTATTATTCCTTCCTCAATTTCTTCTTATATGGTGATGGGATAGAAAATTGCCAACCTTTCCTTTTGTTATTTGGTAGGCACTGGTGAGGGGTTGCTAGGGAGGGGAATTTAAACTCTCGACTTCCTGTCCCTGGAGGTATTAGGAGCAACCTCCTGGGTGGGGCTGTTATGGTGGACTTGCGCAAACCGAATTACCGCTTTGCACTTCTACAATAATAATAAAGAAAGCATTTTTTCATCATTCCGGTGAGTGCCGCATTTCCCTCTTTTGTTTTGCCTTCTCTGTCTGCATATATTGGACGTGCACCCTGGACTGCTTTGTTTTCCCTAATGCCCAGTCTCCTGCCTTTGGTCTGCAGAAGGTGTTCATTTATGTACTCTTATGCCTCTGAACTTTCTTTCCTCCTCCTGAATTGCAAATTCTAATTTTTGATGTCTGTGTGCTATCCCCCCCCCCCCTTTTTTTTTTTTTTTTAACGAATGGCATACTGGCCCATGTATTCCAATGGGTCTGTTCATACATCCGATTTTTTCACAGATGTGCACATGATGATATCCATATGTGGTCCGTTCTTCTTCTCAAATGTTGCAACCAACCTAGCAGGGCAAAAAGTAGATTAGGAACCCTGTTTTTTTTTTTTGTTTTTTTTTTTTTGTGGATCGGGAGAAAAAAGTGGATGACATACGGAGGTTTAAAAAAAAAATGCGGATGCAATACGGACTGAATTTGCACATCATACAGCTGTATTTTTTTTGTGGATACGCAGCGGTTGTGCCCGTCTGAATGAGCCCTAAAGCTGCATTGTCTTTTAGCTTTTATCTAACCTTTTACTTGACGGCTTAATATTTTAATGTCTTCCATTTTCTTTTTAGTCAGAGGATCTGATGGACTTCATATGATTCAGGGTCCCCCAAAGATTGCAAATTTTGATGTATTTCAACGGTAAACACTTCTTATGTTTTCATGCTTTTGTAAAGATGTAATTTCAGTGGTGTTTGTTATTCCTAATTAATACACAACAAGTGATCTCTGATGGGATAAATCCATCAGAATTCAAAAACCTTAAAGGACATTTACCACCAGGATGAAGGATTGTAAACCAAGCAAACTGACATGCAGGTGTGTGCCCATTCTTGCAGGATATGTTCTTTTTTTTATCGTCTTATTCCCTGGTTTTTAAGAAAAAAAAGGTGTTAGCCTCGTTTGCAAAGTTTTAAAAGCCTTTTTTTTTGTAAAAGAAGAGCTTATCCTGCCAGAGGGGGCACACGCCAGTATGTTATGTTTTTAATGAGGGGGGGAGAGGGTGGTTTCAGAGGATAAGCAGTATGAGTCTCATTCACAATAATGTATGGGGACCGGTATGCGTCCGCAGCATTTGCGGCCGAATATAGGTCCCCATTGACGTCTAAGGCGCCCGGTCCCTGTGACGTGTCCTATATTTTGCTTTGTTACTGTGGCTGCACTTCACTGCTCCATGGAGAGAGGAAGGTTTAGCAGCGCTCATCCCTCTTTCCCTCCAGCGCACTGATGTGTGCCTAAGTCCGGGCCGGCGCACACGCTTTTGTGTGAAAGGACCCCAAGTCTGCTTTATTCTGTCAATGTTTTGATAAATTTTTCACAAGCTAACCCAAAAGTTAGGGCTGTTCAGACTAGAAAGTCAAAGATGCACCAAATTCATCAAGATGTGTCTGCCACTGTGATAAAACTAGTAAAGTCTTTCCATGAAGGGATTAGTATATCCACATGATCATCTTCATTTTTTATAAAACTCAGTTAACACTTTGCTGTTTGAGCTTTGTTTCTTTTTGGGCTAAGAAGTGCGCCCAAAAATGTTTCCAGTGCACTAAAAGTGGGGGCATAACATTTTTGAAAATGAAGCCAATAGGCAGAAAGTATTACAGCGGCTTTCTGAGCCAAAATCTTGAATTTCAGTTTGGTAGGGGTCCATCACCCAACATCACCACACATCACCACCCATCAGCAGCTGATTAGCCGAGAATGCAACATGAAGCGGACAGCTCCATTCTATGTGTAGTGGCTGAACTGCGTCACTGCAGTTTAGCTTTCATTTAAAGAGAACCGGTCACCAGTGAGGTGGCTGAACCGAGGCACTGCAGCTCAGATTCTTTTTCCGGATTCTTACCACTATACAAAACCTGTATGCTTCATATTCCATTCTATATTCACCAGCTGCTGATCTGTGATGGTACTGGATGTTAGGCCTTTACCAAACTTATAGTAAAATCCCTTTAAGTTAGACTAGACAGTCTTAAACCATACACATTCGATAAGTCCCCTATACTTGACTTTTGGTATGGTGGCGTATCTGCTCTGTTTTGGAGAGAACATTTCCAGCCTCTGTTGTCTATACTTGAAATTTATTATAAAGTCTACATTGTTTGTCTTCACTTGGTTGCATTAATAAATACTCTGAGTGATAATTTATAATGTACCTTGGTTTTTTATTTCCTTTTACTCTAGGGACTGCAGCAAAAATTGCAAAGTAAGCACTTTTAGCAAGGATGGGAAGCTGTTTGTATGGTGCAATGGAGAAGTGTAAGTGTTATTACAGACTTGGGCCAGTAATTTATGGTTTTGATTATTATTTGTATCCTAAAGGGAACCTGTCGCCACATTTTCACAAATACATCTAGTGACAGGTTTCCATAGAGCCATATTAACTGACATCCTTTTTTTTTTCAATCAGATTGATCTTTATTGATTTTTACATTTTATAGAAAACAATACAACACCAACAGTGCCCCAGTTGGGGGGATAAAACAGCCCCTCCCACCCCCATCCTTCCCGCCCCCCGGTTCCAGCCCCTGACAGCTTCACCTTCTGCTATGAGCCTTGTCTGCCCACTCCTATCACTTAGAATAACTTAGGCCATGCCCCAGCCCTTCCGCACATTACCAGACCCACAGAATCATTCATACCCTGACATTCGTACCCCCCATGCTAATCCTCCTCTCAGCAATGCTTGTGATGCCAGTCCCGGTGTATCCAACCACTCACTCCACAATTTCTCAAATTTCTCCATTTTTTTGGAATACCGCACTTTCGTTCAGCAACAGCCCATCCGCTTTTGTGAGGAATTCCTGACACCCTTCTTTTAGCTAAAATTGTTACCCTTACATCGGAGGTAATTACCTGTCATTGGAAGGGGCGTGTCTTGATTGGCTGGCCCCTCCCATCTTGTGGAAGCTGGAGGAATGGGCTTATGAGGTTTAATGGGGTTTTCCCACAAAACAAGTTATTCCCTATCCACAGGCCTAACTTGCTGCTTGTTTGGGTGAGGGGGGGGGGTTATTGGTGGATGGTTAACTTAATTTTATTGACCAGAGCCAGGCGGCTGCTGCTGCTAAAATTATGGGATGCATCAAGAGAGCAATAGATTCTCATGATAAAGACATAGTTTTGCCCTTGTACAAATCCCTGGTCAGACCACACATGGAATATTGTGTACAGTTTTGGGCACCAGTGTATAAAAAGGACATAGTAGAACTGGAACGGGTGCAAAGGAGAGCAACCAAGATTATTAGGGGAATGCGGGCACTGGAATACAATGACAGATTACAAAATTTGGGGTCATTCAGTTTAGAAACTAGATGGCTGAGGGGAGACCTCATTACAATGTACAAATACCTGAACGGATAGTACAAGGATCTCTCCAAAGATCTTTTTATACCTAGGCCTGTGACCAGGACAAGGGGGCATCCTCTACGCCTAGAGGAGAGGCAGTTCTACCATCAACATAGACAAAGGTTCTTTACTGTACGAGCAGTGAGACTATGCAACTCTCTGCCGCAGGAGGTTGTTATAGCGGACTCTATGTACATGTTCAAGAGAGGCCTGGATGGGGTCAGGGGTTATGGGGAAACCGCATTTGTTTAATACTTAAAGGTTGGACTTGATGCTCTTGTGTCTTTTTCCAGCCTTATATACTATGATACTCCTCCCCATGTCCCATCATTACAAGGGCTAGACTTGGGCCCAGTTAACAAATGTGTTGGAGCTCTTTCACTTTTTTGAGGATGGTGTAATGGACACATAAAGTGGAAGGTGAACAGCAGGTTTTCCATTCACTTTTCATTCTCCATAGACTTTAATGTAGCTTCCTTTAAAGTGGAAAAAAGTCTCGGGGTACTGTGCTGTTTTATACGCTGTTATCAATGTAAAGTGAAATGGAACCTGCCGGACACAGGTGTGAACTTATTTTTTACACGCCAAGGTCTTATTAAAGCAACGCTACTATCAAAATCCATCATGAAAAACAATGGATACTTACTCATAGATCCAGGCACCGTGACTGCGGAAATCTTTTTAGATTTGTTACCTATGGCCTCCTTCCTTTTAGAATTATGCTTTTGGGACAGAAGAACTCTGGGGGGCATTACCAGAACCCCTCTGTGCTGTAGCTTCACAGACTGTTACACTGTACAAGAGAATGTTTCCATTTCCCTTTTCTCCCATGGTATCTCCTTCCTTCTGCTGTAATTTCACACACTTGTAGGGGGAAGTTGGGGTGAAGCTGCAGCATGGAGTGGCTCCGGTAGCACCACGCAGAGGCCTTCAAGGTGCCTGGAGTAAGTGTCCCTGGTTTCTCATGTGTGAATTTGATGGTAGATTTCCTTTTAACTATATGTCATAATATGTAAACGCTATAACTGATTATAGTGCCCCTAGATCTGATTCACTACTGTCAGCATAGTAATGTATATGCATAAAGTCCGCAGATCAGTGCTGTTCTTATCCATTGCTGCTAGAACTGCTGTATAGTTTAATCATTAATTCCTTAAATCACCATTGCCTTTAAAAATAACCCTTGTGTTTTTAGGACAAATGTAGTGAGCACGACTGATTGCAAGTTGCTGCACACCTTTGATCTGCCAAAAGTGGTTGGCCTTGAAATCTCTCCAAAGAACACGATCCTGGCAACATGGCAAACGTATATCAGTAAGTAAATGTCAGCATTACCATCGCACATGGGGAGAAGGTTCCAGCGTCTCTCAGCAGTCTCCTCTTTGTTGCTTGTATATGCTATCAGCAATGAACAACCAGTGACAAATATACAATTTCCATGTCTATATATTTCTGTATATATTTCTAAATGTCACATCCTGCGGTCAGAGCCTGGGGATCATATTAGTTGCAATGTGTATTATGCAGAACAACATCTTTATGGAAAACACCCATCCATCAAGTAAAGCAGAGCCAAACAGGATATATCAGTCTCAAAACACTCACATCAAGAATGCACATAAACAATTGAACGCCCTCACTGCTCTGCAACCCCCCCCCAACCAACCAACCAACCAACCAACCATCTACCCACCCGAAACTCCAATCTTTCATCCCCAATCTGCAGTTTACTCTAACAACAATCCTGATTAGTTAATCCACTTAGTCCTTTCTGGGAATTACCAAATTTCTCAACACCCCTTCTCTTCCTAAAGGCGCTTTTGCTCCAACCAGATCATACGGTTGACTGCTTTACCACAACACCCATCCTTGGTGGCTACCCATGGAACCAATGTCTAGCAATACACTTTTTGACATCTTCGCCAGGACCATCTGCTCATAGTTCTCCAACATTCTCAACCCTCTCACACTATTCAACTACCGCATTTTCATTTCCCTAAGCAGATGTAAGTTGTATACTCGTAGGTCCAGAACATGTGTATGACAACTGCCCTCTCCTTCAGACATTATGGGCAACAAGCATACAGTCACCCGATAGCAGCACATGGAGTATCGAAGTATTGTGTCATGCCATTAGCCACGGCACTCGGTTTGGCTGGGTAGATAATAGAATTTTGCACCACTGTAGAAAAACCTTGAAAGAATGCAACTGTTTCCCCGTGGATGGTAATATCCTGTTGCTCGCACGCCTGCTGCAGGGTCCTATCTCAATCCTTGTAGTGCAAAAATGTAAGCAGCATCGAATGGCTTTGACGAACTGGCAGCTCTAGGTGTGTGTCAGATGTTTTGATGGTTTTGGTTGCTCCTGGCCATAAATATCTGCCACTTCTCAAGATTATTGGTGACCACCAATTTCTGCTATGTTTGCTTTTCAAAATATTCATTCATTATGATGCAGTTGGATTTCCAGATCGTCTGCTTACGCCTGCACGGCTACCACTACAGCCTGTACATCTTTCTCTAAAGCAATAAGCCACTCTCTCTGGACACAAAAATGTCCTCTTTTGGCCTTTGTAACTGGCCTTTTCACATCTAGCAGTGTAGAGATTTTATTCTGTATGGCTTATTCCCAGAATGAGCTCATCCTCTGTCCCTAAGATTGTACCACACTTTCACCCAATAGTGGAAAATTGGTCGCCAGCCCCTTCTCCGTTGGTCAGTGGTAAATGGCTCAAGCTAAATCCTGCATGAGGCTTTTAAACGTGTGACGTTTTGCCATTGCGGCACCAGGCTATTTAGACTTTCACTTGGGCCGAGTCCAGGACGTTAGCAGGATGATATAAATGTCCTAAGAACAGTTAGGGTGCGGTCACACGTCACATTTACCGCATGCGTTTAAGAACGCATTGCTACAGCTGAAGGGAGATTTGCCTAATTAAACAGCTGTTAACGCTTGCGTTTACAAAACGCAAGTGTTAACACATGCGTTAACATCTCGGTTAACGCATGCATTTTGTAAGCGCGGGTGTTAACAGCTGTTTAATAAGGCAAATCTCCCTTCAGTTGTAGCAATGCGTTTTTAAACGCATGCAGTAAACGCGACGTGTGACCGCACCCTCAGGTCCCAATTTCCTTTAATTAGAAAATTAGATTATGTAACAGCTGAGGTGGCTAACCACCAAGCATAAACTGCATTACAGGAGCACCAAAGTTCTTCTGACTGAGGCCTATGTCACATACATCTCTCCTAACAGGAGATTTTCACTTGGGAAATACTCTTTAACTTTTTGCATTTTATTGTATTTTTTTTATTGCTTGTTTTTGGGACAGTCGTGTCTTTTTCAGGATTACAAAATTTAAACAAACAGAAAAAAAGAGGATACGACATGCCAAATATAATAGTAAAAAGTAATTTTTATTAATTGCAAAATTCATTAAAATGTCGCATAAAATAGCATCTCAGAAGAGACGTAAAATATGAGGCACAACCAAATATACTGTCCATACAATAGTATATTAACAAAAAGTGTAAACAACCAGTGTAAACAATGATGAACTGCAATGCAACATGTATACCATTGACAGCATATTGCCTATATCGGCCTGTAATTAAATTCCATGATGCAGCATCGTGCCTTAGTAAATGGTTACAAAGTTAAGCATTGCATGACCTGTAATGATTGGACATACTACCTGGCGTGCCTCTAGCCCCCAACGCGCGTTTCAACCCGCCTGGTCTTTTTCAAGGGGTGGTGTTAATGCACACGCTCCAGGATTATATGTAGCTGGGGGCCAATCAGCCGCCAGATTCAAATTAAGGGTCCACGTTCACCTGTGTGTATGGCGCATGGTCCGCCTATCGGCCCCACGTCATCGGCGGGGACGGGCCCGTGACGTCAGAGGGGCGGAGCCCAAGTTTCGCCTCGCATGACTACACAGACACGCCCCCCGCACGAAGATCGCGGCGCTGTGTATTTATTAATTTTGCAATTAATAAAAATTACTTTTTACTATTATATTTGGCATGCCGTATCCTCTTTTTCTGTTTGTTTAAATTTTGCATGCATACCCAAGAGGGCAGCCATAGCGTTCCTTGCGCTATTTTTTTCAGTAATGGATTAGCTGAGTCTTGTTTGATCAGTTTACTGTTAATTCCTATATGGTACATCTACTTGACTTTTTCAGGATTAGTCAGGTACCAAGATTTTTTGTAGGGTTTCTTATTGACTTTGTTCATAAAATAAAAACAGGTATAACAAGTTAGATTGGTAGTGAGTCTGTAAAACATTGCATAGCGGAACTTGGAAGTATTATCTGTTTGTTGTAAGACTTGTGTAAATATAAGGAATGGGTTAGGATTCAGTCCTGACCTCCTCCTTCACCAGTGATCGCGTGCTATTTGTAAGGGACTGTTCAGCAGTTCCACGGGTGAAATGAAACGTTACACGGTTCCTGTTCAGTTACAGGGCGGTCAGTGCATGTTATACAGGACAAGCCCTCCAAAGTGAGGCATGCTCTTTGTAACTATTCTCCAGTAGGAACAGTTAAGAAATTTAGAAGATGTTTCCGATCATAAATTAAGCTGCAGGAAAAGCTGTCGTTCTAAGAAGGCAACTCCTGTGATTACCTGGACCAATGGGGAAAAATACAGTATTATTACTGTGTATGTGGTATGCCATGTGTGAACAAGGCCTCATAACTGAATGAAGATCTATAAACCTGGATTATAAACCTCTATAACCTGTGAAATGGCCTGGATGTGATGCCCATGACAGCATGGTGGGAGGCATTCCCTGTAGTATACATTCATTTATCCCTATGGTTTGGAATAAGTCACCATTTCAATATGTTAAACGGGTTGTCCACTTAAAACACATTCCAGCAAATAATGGATATTGTTTAAGTATTTAACCCCTTAAGGACGCAGCCTGTTTGCAGGTTAAGGCTCGCAACTTTTTTTGGAAATTTGACCAGTGTCTCTTCCTGTGGTAATAACTTTTCAACGCTTTAAGATATCTCTGTGATTTTGAGATTGTTTTCTCGTGAGACATTGTAGTTTATGTTAGTAGTGTCATTTCAGTGATCCGTTCCTTTTTTGGGGGGTAAAAATTCAAAAATTTAGGAAAAATTTGAAAAAAATGACTATTTTCAAAGTTTCAAATGTTATAATTTTTAGACAAAAAGTGATACCACAAATTTTTTTTGATAGAAACCTTTTGCCATTGGTCTTCTTTTTATATCCATAATTTGTTTTACGTTTCCATTATTTTTATGGATGTGAGAAGGTTTGAAGTTTTAGTAGCAACTTCTCAGATTTTCTTGAAATTTGAAAAATGCGAACTTTTTGGTGATCAATTCAGTTTGGAAGTGCTCTATAAAGGCTTATGTACTATATACCCCCACAAGTAACACCATTTTATGAACCTAACATCTCAACCTATTCAAATCAGCATTTAAGAAGTCTGTTAACCCTTTAATTATTTTTCCGGAAGCATATGAAAATGGAGTGGAAATTTTGAAATTTCAATTTTTGATTTCAATCTTTCCAATTTAGCCCTAAAACGGATACATTCAGAAGGAATTTGAGGTAAATATATATTCCTAATTTCTTGCCCTGCTTCTTCCGAGTACGGCAATACCAGACATGTGGATGTCAGCAGCTGTTTCCCCGCACATCGATGTCCAGAACAGAGTTAGCGATACCGGGAATTTGGAAGGCCAATTTGGCTGCAAATATTTTGTGGTGCCACAGTGTAATTGAAGAGCCCCTGAAGTAAAAGTACAATAGAAAACCCCCCAAAATGTCACCATTTCGGAAACTAGACCCCTCAAAGAATTTATCGGTGGTTGTGGTGAGCATTTTAACCCCCGACACGCTGGTCAAAATTGAATGCAAAGTAAATGGTGCAGAGTAAAAATTGTGTTTTTATCTCAAAAATGTCATTTTAGTGCCTCATATACTGTGCCCAACCCATGCCACTTTAGACAAACACCCCAAAAATCATTCTGCGGGTTGTCCCGAGTACAGCAATACCACACATGTGCCAATAATTTACAGACTGGGCGCACAGAAGGGATGAGAACGGAAGGAGTGAAATTTTGATTTTCCAGCTCCGTTTTCACATGTTTGGATTTGGAGTGCCATGTCATGTTGGCAGGGCCCGTGAGGTGCCAGTGCAATAGAAACCCCCAATAAATGATACCATTACGGAAACTAGACCCCTCAAAGAATATATCGGTGGTTGTGGTGAGCATTTTAACCCCCGACACGCTGGTCAAAATTAAATGCAAAGTAAATGGTGCAGAGTAAAAATTGCGTTTTTATCTCAAAAATTTCATTTTAGTGCCTCATATACTGTGCCCAACCCATGCCACTTTAGACAAACACCCCAAAAATCATTCTGCAGGTTGTCCCGAGTACAGCAATACCACACATGTGCCAATAATTCACAGACTGGGCACACAGAAGGGATGAAAACGGAAGGAGTGAAATTTTGATTTTCCAGCTCCGTTTTCACATGTTTGGATTTGGAGTGCCATGTCATGTTGGCAGGGCCCGTGAGGTGCCAGTGCAATAGAAACCCCAATAAATGATACCATTACGGAAACTAGACCCCTCAAAGAATTTATTGGTGGTTGTGCTGAGCATTTTAACCCCCGACACGCTGGTCAAAATTAAATGCAAAGTAAATGGTGCAGAGTAAAAATTGCGTTTTTATCTCAAAAATGTCATTTTAGTGCCTCATATACTGTGCCCAACCCATGCCACTTTAGACAAACACCCCAAAAATCATTCTGCGGGTTGTCCTGAGTACAGCAATACCACACATGTGCCAATAATTTACAGACTGGGCACACAGAAGGGATGAAAACGGAAGGAGTGAAATTTTGATTTTCCAGCTCCGTTTTCACATGTTTGGATTTGGAGTGCCATGTCATGTTGGCAGGGCCCGTGAGGTGCCAGTGCAATAGAAACCCCAATAAATGATACCATTACGGAAACTAGACCCCTCAAAGAATTTATCGGTGGTTGTGGTGAGCATTTTAACCCCCGACACGCTGGTCAAAATTAAATGCAAAGTAAATGGTGCAGAGTAAAAATTGCGTTTTTATCTCAAAAATGTCATTTTAGTGCCTCATATACTGTGCCCAACCCATGCCACTTTAGACAAACACCCCAAAAATCATTCTGCGGGTTGTCCTGAGTACAGCAATACCACACATGTGCCAATAATTTACAGACTGGGCACACAGAAGGGATGAAAACGGAAGGAGTGAAATTTTGATTTTCCAGCTCCGTTTTCACATGTTTGGATTTGGAGTGCCATGTCATGTTGGCAGGGCCCGTGAGGTGCCAGTGCAATAGAAACCCCAATAAATGATACCATTACGGAAACTAGACCCCTCAAAGAATTTATCGGTGGTTGTGCTGAGCATTTTAACCCCCGACACGCTGGTCAAAATTAAATGCAAAGTAAATGGTGCAGAGTAAAAATTGCGTTTTTATCTCAAAAATGTCATTTTAGTGCCTCATATACTGTGCCCAACCCGTGCCACTTTAGACAAACACCGCAAAAATCATTCTGCGGGTTGTCCTGAGTACAGCAATACCACACATGTGCCAATAATTTACAGACTGGGCACACAAAAGGGATGAGAACGGAAGGAATGAAATTTTGATTTTCCAGCTCCGTTTTCACATGTTTGGATTTGGAGTGCCATGTCATGTTGGCAGGGCCCGTGAGGTGCCAGTGCAATAGAAACCCCCAATAAATGATACCATTACGGAAACTAGACCCCTCAAAGAATTTATCGGTGGTTGTGGTGAGCATTTTAACCCCCGACACGCTGGTCAAAATTAAATGCAAAGTAAATGGTGCAGAGTAAAAATTGCGTTTTTATCTCAAAAATGTCATTTTAGTGCCTCATATACTGTGCCCAACCCATGCCACTTTAGACAAACACCCCAAAAATCATTCTGCGGGTTGTCCTGAGTACAGCAATACCACACATGTGCCAATAATTTACAGACTGGGCACACAGAAGGGATGAAAACGGAAGGAGTGAAATTTTGATTTTCCAGCTCCGTTTTCACATGTTTGGATTTGGAGTGCCATGTCATGTTGGCAGGGCCCGTGAGGTGCCAGTGCAATAGTAACCCCCAATAAATGATACCATTACGGAAACTAGACCCCTCAAAGAATTTATCGGTGGTTGTGGTGAGCATTTTAACCCCCGACACGCTGGTCAAAATTAAATGCAAAGTAAATGGTGCAGAGTAAAAATTGCGTTTTTATCTCAAAAATGTCATTTTAGTGCGTCATATATTGTGCCCAACCCATGCCACTTTAGACAAACACCCCAAAAATCATTCTGTGGGTTGTCCCGAGTACAGCAATACCACACATGTGCCAATAATTTACAGACTGGGCACACGGCAGGGGTCAGGAATAAAGAAGCACAATTTAGGTTTTCAAGCTTCGTTTTCACTAGATTGGTAATGGGGGGTACCCCCGAGGTACCAGTACAATAGAAACCCCCAAGTAGTGAACCTATTTTGGAAAGGGCACCCCTCAAAGAATGTATGTAGGCTTGTATGAGCATTTTAACCCCCAACACGCTGGCCAAAATTGAGTGCAAAGTAAATGGTGCAGAGTAAAAATTGTGTTTTTATCTCAAAAATGTCATTTTAGTGCCTCATGTACTGTGCCCAACCCATGCCACTTTAGACAAACACCCCAAAAATCATTCTGCGGGTTGTCCCGAGTACAGCAATACCACACATGTGCCAATAATTTACAGGCTGGGCACACGGCAGGGGTCAGGAATAAAGAAGCACAATTTAGGTTTTCAAGCTTCGTTTTCACTAGATTGGTAATGGGGGGGTACCCCCGAGGTACCAGTACAATAGAAACCCCCAAGTAGTGAACCTATTTTGGAAAGGGCACCCCTCAAAGAATGTATGTAGGCTTGTATGAGCATTTTAACCCCCAACACGCTGGCCAAAATTGAGTGCAAAGTAAATGGTGCAGAGTAAAAATTGTGTTTTTATCTCAAAAATGTCATTTTAGTGCCTCATGTACTGTGCCCAACCCATGCCACTTTAGACAAACACCCCAAAAATCATTCTGCGGGTTGTCCCGAGTACAGCAATACCACACATGTGCCAATAATTTACAGGCTGGGCACACGGCAGGGGTCAGGAATAAAGAAGCACAATTTAGGTTTTCAAGCTTCGTTTTCACTAGATTGGTAATGGGGGGTACCCCCGAGGTACCAGTACAATAGAAACCCCCAAGTAGTGAACCCATTTTGGAAAGGGCACCCCTCAAAGAATGTATGTAGGTTTGTATGAGCATTTTAACCACTAAGGTGCTGGCTCAAATGTAATACAAAGTGAGTAGTGCAGAGAAACAATTGTATTGCAATTTATCAAATATGCCATTGAAGTGACAAAAGTATTTTGCCCAACTCATGCCACTTTAGACAAACACCCCAAAAATCATTCTGCGGGTTACCCCGGTTAGGGCAATACCCCATAGGAGGCAATAATCTGTAGGATGGAGACACGACAGGGCTCAAAAGGGAATAACTTGTTGGAGCACAGACATTGTACTTTTTTTTTTCTTTTTGGCATCATGAAAGATTTGTAGATGCCAATAGGGGCCAGTACAGTAGAAACCCCTAAGAACTGACCCTATTTTGGAAACTACACCCCTCCATGAATTAATCTAGGGGTATAGTTAGCATTTTAACCCCACAGGTGGACCCCTGAAAAAGTGCATAATGGATAGTGCATAGTAAAAAATATCCATTATGTCATTTTGTGCCCAGCTGCTGCCACGGGAGACAAACACCCTAAAAATCATGATGCATGTTTTCCCGGGTAAAGCATACGGGACAGTAATCTACAGGCTGGGCACATGGCAGGGCTTAGAAGGGAAGATGCGGCATGCGGCATGATGTATAAGCTGTGCGTCAGGGTAACAACAGGGTACTCTAAAAATCCAGGGATGTATGATAAATTCGGAAGCAATCTTTCATACATAACCCTGGTTTTTCTGGGCATGTCTCACAGTGATGAATGGTGTCCTTCCTAATGCCATTTTTGGAGCACACCCTGCACCTCTTTTGTGACCTTCCCTTGCTGGCTGATTGGGGAACTACTCCTGGAAAGTGCTGCCCTGGTACAATACGTGATGTGGCCTCACTTCCAGATGTGCTAGCACTCTCCCCTTCCTGGTCTCCAAAAAGAAAGTACTTTATTACCACCTCTTGAAATTCCAGGAAAGTTCCCCTCTGGCCGGCATATCGATGCAGCACATAAGCATTATACAATGCCATCTGCATGATGTGCACGGCCAGCTTCTTGTACCACACCCTCGACTTCCGCATGGCATTGTACGGCTGAAGCACCTGGTCAGACAAGTCCACCCCTCCCATGTATTTATTATAATCTAAAATACAGTCTGGCTTGGGGGCTTCTGCACTGGCACCTCGTACTGGGACAGGGGTGGTGGTGTGCTCATGTATTGTGGTTAATACAAGGACCTCTCTCTTGTCCTTGTACTTAACACACAGCACAGAGTCGCTGCATAGTGCCCTGCTTTCGTGCCTTTTAAGTTTTTGCCCAAGCAGCGACTTAGGGAGACCTCTCTGATTTCTGCGTACAGTGCCGCATGCCGCAGTATTTCTGGAAGTGAGGCACTTGAACAGGGTGGTGCTGGTGTAGAAATTGTCCAGGTAGATGTGGTAGCCCTGGTCCAGCAGTGGGTGCACTAAATCCCACACTATCTTCCCTGTAACACCCAGGAAGGGGGGGCATTCTGGGGGCACTATAGTGGAGTCCTTCCCTTCATATACCCTGAACTTGTATGTGTACCCTGATGAACTTTCGCACAGCTTATACATTTTCACACCATATCTTGCCCTCTTATTGGGCAGGTACTGGCGGAATTGAAGTCTCCCTTTGAATTGTACCAGGGACTCGTCTATGCTCACATGTTTGGCGGGAGTATATGCCTGGGCAAACTTGGCACTAAAATGATCTAATATGGGCCTGACCTTAAATAACCGATCATAACTGGGGTCACCTCTGGGTGGGCACTGTGTGTTGTCAGTGTAGTGCAAAAACTTATGGATGGCTTCAAAGCGCATCCTGCTCATTGCCATGCGGAACATGGGGGTGTGGTACAGTATGTCTGTGCTCCAGTAGTCCCTGATTGAAGGCTTCTTTACTATCCCCATAAGGAGTATTATGCCCCAATACTTGTGCATCTCTGCTGCAGTGACAGGGGTCCACCTGTAGGGTTGTGCATAAAAGGACGTGGGGTTTTGGGCAATATGTTGTGCAGCGTAGAGATTTGTCTGAAATATAATAATATTCAGCAGCGCCTCATCAAAAAAAAACTTAAAAAAGTCCACAGCTCTGAGCCCTGTCGTGTCAAAGTTAATTCCAGGATGGCCCGTAAAGTCAGGGACCTGAGGGGTATAATTATCTGGGGCTACCCATGTGGGGTCAGTGGAAGCCCCAGACGCTTCTCCTGCAGAAGTCCCAGGCACTTCTCCTGCAGAAGTCCCAGGCACTTCTCCTGCAGAAGTCCCAGGCACTTCTCCTGCAGAAGTCCCAGGCACTTCTCCTGCAGAAGTCCCAGGCACTTCTCCTGCAGAAGTCCCAGGCACTTCTCCTGCAGAAGTCCCAGGCACTTCTCCTGCAGAAGTCCCAGGCACTTCAATTGCAGAAGTCCCTGGAACCCTACGGCGCCTTCTTGGGGGTCCTTCCAGGTCACTGGAAGATGAGCAGGAGGATGATGATAGGTAAAAGGGACCATCATCCCCACTAGCTGACTCGGTGTCAGAGGCAAGCATGTTATATGCCTCCAACACGGTGTACGTCTTCTGAGACATTGCACACAAAAAAAAATAGAGAACAAGAAAAATTAGATAATGTGCACCAAACTACACGGATAAACCGTCTAGCAGGCACACAAAAAAAAAAAAATATAATGCACACCAAACTACACGGACAAGCCGCACAGATGGCACACACAAAAAATAATGTGCACTAAACTACACGGACAAGCCGCACAGATAGCACACAAAAAAAAAAAGAGAATGCACACCAAACCACACGGACAAGCCGCACAGATGGCACACAAAAAATAATGCGCACTAAACTACACGGACAAGCCGCACAGATAGCACACAAAAAAAATAATGTGCACTAAACTACACGGACAAGCCGCACAGATAGCACACAAAAAAAAAAAGAGAATGCACACCAAACCACACGGACAAGCCGCACAGATGGCACACAAAAAATAATGCGCACTAAACTACACGGACAAGCCGCACAGATAGCACACAAAAAAAATAATGTGCACTAAACTACACGGACAAGCCGCACAGATAGCACACAAAAAAAATAATGCGCACTAAACTACACGGACAAGCCGCACAGATAGCACACACAAAAAATAATGCGCACTAAACTACACGGACAAGCCGCACAGATAGCACACACAAAAAAAAAGAGAATGCACACCAAACCACACGGACCAGCCGCACAGATGGCACACAAAAAATAATGCGCACTAAACTACACGGACAAGCCGCACAGATAGCACACAAAAAAAATAATGCGCACTAAACTACACGGACAAGCCGCACAGATAGCACACAAAAAAAAAGAGAATGCACACCAAACCACACGGACAAGCCGCACAGATGGCACACACAAAAAGTAGCTACGTACGGGTACACCTACGGCGCTCTGGAAAAAAATATTACCAGGCACCGAAAAAAAACCTATGTGCACCGCGCAAAAAGGCGCTACAAATGCACCTAGCTTGCCCTAAGACAAACTAACTACCGCTAAGACTGCTAAAGATTCTGTGCAGCGCTATTCACACGGCGCACTGAAAAGTGCGTCCAGTGCAGAACAACGCTAACACAGCGCACTGAAAAGTGCGTTTGGGTTCAGAAGGGACAGACAGGGAAAAACGGAAGACACGTGGGATCACACAAGGCGATCACACAGGGAACACACAGGACACAGGAAAAAACAGATAGGATGGGAATTTGTAGGGAACAATAGGGATCAGATAAGGATCAGAACACTATTTATAGTGTAAAAGTGTATTTTGGTGCACACAGTAACGCTCTTTCCTCTCTCCAGCGATACCAAACCAAAATGGTGCCGCTGGAGGAAGAGGAAGGGGCTAAAACCACGTTTTTCAGCCCAAAATCGCTGTAATTGGCCAGTCAGGTTTGACTGGCCAATCACGGCGATCGGCGGGCGGGACCGATTTGATTGGTCGGGTGACGGAGACAGGAACTCCTCCTGCCTCTGTCACCCAATTCTCGTCCCGATGTCACCACGTCGCGAGACGTGGTGACAATTCTAAAATCCTATGCGCTCGCGCCGTAGCTGTACTGCGCTGAGCGCTAATCGTCGGAAGCTGCGCAGTACAGCTACGGCGCGGAGCGCTAAGGTGTTAAAGGGATTTTCCCACGAAGACAAGTTATGCCATATCCACAGAATAGGGTCTAACTTACTGATCAGTGCTGAGACCTCACTGATCGAGAGAACGAGGGGTCTGACCGACCCCTCGTTGCTCCATAGGAGTAATGGAGCAGAAGGCCACACATGACCGTTCTGCTCCGTTAATCTCTATGGAGCTGCCCGGAAATTGCAGCACCGAGACCCCCACTGATCAGCAAGTTAGGCCCTATCCTGTGGATAGGGCCTGACTTATCTTCTTGGGAAAACCCCTTTAAATGTTTCACAATACACTTTTTGTATCAATTGTACATTTCCTAGATCTCTGCTTGCTGTCATGCAACAGGAAGCTTCATTATTTACTTCCTGTAGATAAACAGCAGTCCATGGTCATGTGATGTCACACAGGTGCACGGCTCATTATAACACACAGGGGGACATTTACTATGGTGTTTCCGCCAGTTTTGTGGCGCTCTCACCACATGTTCTGCTCTCAGACCTATTTATTAGCTGTCGGGGACAGAAAAAATGCCTTTTTCCGCCTGCTCCGACTCTTCTCCGAAAAGGGGCGTGGCTTTGGCGGAGTGGAAACTCAGACAGAATTAATATGTGTCACAGCCATTTTGGGCGCTGTAAACTGGCGGAAAGTAGACCAAAAGAAAACTGGTCTAGCAGGGACTGGTGGACACATTTCTGGTGCTCGGGACAAATTTTGGTCCCAGGGACAGAAAATGGTCTCGGGGACAGAAAATGGTCTCGGCGTCAGAAACGTCTCTGCACAGCTCTACAATATTAAATGTGTGTCTTCTTTCCGAGAGCAGGTCGGTAACAAAGCCAATGCAGACACCGACACTTTAACCCCTTAACGCTCTGCGCCGTAGCTCTACGGCGCAGAGGTATAAGGGATGTATGAAGAGGGCTCACGGGCTGAGTCCTCTTCATACAGAGGTGGGGGTTTTTGCATTTTGCACAAAACCCCCACCGCTAATAACCGCGGTCGGTGCTTGCACCGATCGCGGCTATTAACCCTCTAAACGCCGCCTGCAAAGTCGCGGGCGGCGTTTAAAAGACGGCGGCGCGCGGGCGCCGCCATCTTTTTTTCGATCGCCACGCCCCCGAACGTCATCTGGGGGCGGCGATCGGTTACCATGGTAGCCTCGGGTCTTCTTTTGACACGAGGCTACATGGTTTATGCAGGTTCGTTACAATGAGCCAGTGGCTCATTGTAATGTATGACCTGCAAAAATGCCATATATTGCAATACTGTAGTATTGCAGTATATGGTAGGAGCGATCTGATCATCTAGGGTTAATGTACCCTAGATGGTCTAAAAAATAGTGAAAAAAAAAAGAAAAAAAAAAGTTTAAAAAATAAAAAAAATTAATAAAATATTAAAAGTTCAAATCACCCCCCTTTCCCTAGAACGGATATAAAACATAACAAACAGTAAAAATCACAGACATATTAGGTATCGCCGCGTCCCAAAATGCCCGATCTATCAAAATATAAAAACGGTTACGGCCGGCGGTGACCTCCGAGGCGGGAAATGGCGCCCAAATGTCCGAAATGCGACTTTTACACCTTTTTACATAACATAAAAAATGAAATAAAAAATGATCAAAATGTCTCACAGACATGGTAGCAATGAAAACGTCGCCTCATTTCGCAAAAAATGACCCCTCACACATTTCCGTGCGCCAAAGTATGAAAAAGTTATTAGCGTGAGAAGATGGCAAAAAATTTTTTTTCTTTTTTGTACACATTCGTTTAATTTTTGAAAATGTATTAAAACACAATAAAACCTATATAAATTTGGTATCACCGCGATCGCACCGAACCAAAGAATAAAGTAGGCGTGTTATTTGGAGCGAAGAGTGAAAGTCGTAAAAACTGAGCCCACAAGAACGTGACGCACGTGCGTTTTTTTTTCAATTTTTCCACATTTGGAATTTTTTTTCAGCTTCGCAGTACACGGCATGTTAAAATAAATAACATTACGGGAAAGTAAAATTTGTTACGCACAAAATAAGCCCTCACACAGGTCTGTACACGTAAAAATGAAAAAGTTATGGATTTTTGAAGTTGGAGAGCGAGAAATTAGCCGAAAAACCCTCCGTCCTTAAGGGGTTAAGTAAATGTCCCCCACAGTGTTGTCAAAGCTGTGTGATGTTAAGGAGCCAGTCCACGGCCATAAAATGACCATGGACTGGTGTTTATCTACAGGAAGTAAACGATGAAGCTTCCTTTAGAAATGCAGTAAGCAGAGATCTAGAACACCGTGCAGAATTGACCCAAAGTATATTGCAAAATTAAATAATTTTTCATCACACATGCTCTCAGAGGATAGGGCTTAACTCGATCATCGGTGAGGGTCTCAGTGATGAGACTGCCACAAATCACAAGAACAGGGGTCTGACGTACCTCCGTTACACCCCCATTGCTCTCAGGGATGAGCGGAGCAGACGGCCGCGGGGTTAAAAACTACAGACTGCTAGCATCTTTTTGTAATCTGCATTTCTA
Source organism: Engystomops pustulosus (assembly GCF_040894005.1). Lineage (NCBI taxonomy): Eukaryota > Metazoa > Chordata > Amphibia > Anura > Leptodactylidae > Engystomops > Engystomops pustulosus. Next base: position 172,802,457 of record NC_092413.1, on the reverse strand, counting down.
TATTATGATGCCAGTATTAGTGCCTGTCCACATAGACCCGTATTTATATTCTTTTACTTGTCCTTGCTATTTATCGTTACTGGCACCAGATCTTTACTTCTCAATCTTCTAAAGTCTATAACCATCTCCTTCATCTTTTCCACATTAAATATCAACCTGATCAGTCCACACCATTCCACCTAGAGAACTACAGTATTATGATGAACTGAGTCGTCATTGTTAATATATGTGTAGTTTATAAAACCACCTGTGTGGGACCATCAATAATGTATGGCTATATTTGATATTTTACATAAATATGCATTTCTTTCTATGTTTACTTATGCCTTGTCTCTTCTCAGGTGGAAAAGATGGCACGGCAGGAGTGCCCAACCTCCAGTTATATGACTTGAAAACAGGAAAGTGTGTGAAGTCGTTCATCCAGAAGAAGATGGAAAATTGGTAAATATTTGATGCCAAACATTTATCAACCAAAACCTTTTTTACTTTAGGTTCACAAATTTATTTTTTTTTAAGATCTTTACCAAATTTAGTACAAATGATGTAATAAATTGTGTAGCCCAAGGCAACCAATCAAATAGCTTTTTAACATTTTCTCCCTGGAAAGGGAATGGTAGCTAGTGACTGATGTATTGCTTCTATCCACTCCAGGTCTCCTCGCTGGTCTGGAGATGAGAAGATTTGTGCTAGGAATGTTAATAATGAAGTGCAATTCTTTGAAAACAACAATTTTGGTATGATGGCGCTCATGTATTACGCTTGCAGTGTGAGATGTCTGCCTTGTATAATGTAGACTCGCCCCTTTCCAAAAATTACTTAAAGGGGTTTTCCCACAAAAGAAAATTCTCACATATCAATCCCCTAGTGATGTCAACACAATGAAGATAATTTTAACCCCTTACTTTACAATGTTACTCAGTTTTATCGCTGTTTTAGCACCTATCACTCCCTAAGCTGCTCAGTGCAAAATCCCAGGGTGTGGGCGGGGACTCTCTAATCAGTCACATTATGACCTCTCTAGTTCTGTGGGGTGACAATGTGGTTAGATTATCAAGGTGTAGGTGTATATACACTTTCATCTGGCTTTTGACATTGTACTAACACACTGTCGTATAGAAAGAGAGATGCCGCATATCGTCCCCATAGACGGCAATGGCATCTTCTCCGTTTTGTGCGGCCAATGCGCCGCTGCTCACTCCGGCATGCCCGCACGGCAGTGCTATGCTTGTGAATGCACCCTTACACTGTGATCCCTGCTACATCTCACGGATAAGTTATCTGGCTGAAGGGGGAGGCACATATCTCCTTTTAGTTTGCAGCCTCTCTCTCCTCACGATCTCCTGGCAGAAAGTGATTGAGTGTCCCTGAGCTCCATGCAGGGAGAAAGGGTACAGACAAACAGCATAGAGAGATATAGAAATCTAATCTGCATAATCTCATACAGAAATCCAAGATGGTGTCCGACCCCATCGGACTGATAGAGACAGGTTGGACTTGGATCTGTGAAATGCTGTATTTTTGTTAATAATAGTGAATTAGAGGATGTGTTATTTTGTTATCCTGAGTACATATAAGAAACTTGTCTTTGTGGGAATACCCCTTTTATTTGTATCTAAGGTTAAGTTCATTAAACATTCCTTTATTCATAATGGAAAAAATAGAGCAGTAGCTGTATCTTTACTGCTGCTTTTAACCTCCTAGCGCTCTGAGTATGATATATCGGACGCTGAGTGCAGTGACTTGGCAAGATCTGAGCCGAACTGGCATCGGGATAACCTCTGTTTTATTTTATATTGAGGGTTGATTCTAAAAACTTGCTTTTTTTTTTTTGCCAGATATCATTGCAAATAAATTGCACTTGCAGAAAGTCAGTGATTTTGCATTGTCACCTGGAGAACATCCCTGTAAGGTATCATATTCTGTACACCTGTATTTGCTAATTTAGAAGAAAGAAAATGGAAATAAGTTTCACGAGATGGAAATGTCAGACTTTCCAGAAACCATGTGATATGACTTAGGATAAAAGTCGAACCAGTAAGATTAATCCTGGAGGAAAAGCCTCACAACTGCAGTCATTGCTTCTCATAAGTGCAGCACAGACCTGGCATAGTGTTCCTTCTCCTATCCCCAAAAAGACATTGGCAGATTCCTTTTCCCAGATGTATTTTTTATAGCAAAGCCTGCATGTCCTTTGGGGGTCTGTACACCTGCAAAGCAGACAAACAAAGAAAGTAGGCAGAGCAGCACATTGAAAGACGAATTGAAATTCGTAGTGGGTGCAGGCTTCAAGGGGTCAAGGGGATCTACTAGACCTTATAGGGGTTTTCCCACGATGACAAGTTCGGCCCTATCCCGTGGATCCAGGGTGGGGGTCTAATTAATATCTATGGAGCTGACGGAAATTGCCAAGTGCCACGCTTGGTGATCTTCTTCAGCTCCATAGAGATTAATGGAGCAGAACGGCCATGCACGCCCATCTGCTCCATTACTCTCATGGAGCGACGAGAGGTCGGTCGGAAGCCTCGTTTTCGCGATCTGCGGGGTCTCGGCACTGAGATCCCCACTGATCAGCAAGTTAACTTGTCTTTGTGGGAAAACATCTTTATAAAAATTTTGATTCCTTATTCTGTTAATAGGTCACTATTGGATGGAGCAAGTCATTAATAGAACAGTGGGGAAGAATTTGCGAAACAAATACGCCACCTCCACACAATGTGGGCGTTGAGGGGGTATAGAGGGGCACAGCGGGCAGTGGAAGGGGCCCCAGTCAGTGTATAGGTCCAGCAACAAAGGAAGTTTATTCCTATCTTGGTCCTATACTAGACTACACCTGCCATACTGGGATCTTGGTACATCCAGAGTATTTCAGATGTGTACTTTGGCTTCTGATACTGTATGACCTTTGTTTGATTGTGTATATTCTGGTTTTTTTTCTCCACGTTTTTTTTTTTTTTTTCAAAGCCATAACGAACAAAATTTTTTTCCTAAAGCAGTTAACTTTTATTCAGAATAAATGTCATTTGCTAGAATCAATTGACATGTAATGTCAATTTTAATTTTTTTTATTTTAGGTATCGGTATATGTTCCTGGAAGTAAAGGCGCCCCATCTTTTGTAAGATTGTACCAGTACCCTAATTTTACTGGCCCTCAATCTGCCATTGCTAATAAAAGTTTCTTCAAAGCGGATAGAGTGACCATGCTGTGGAATTCTAAAGGTAATTCATCGGGACAATGTTTAGAGCAGTGATGGCTAACCTATGACAAGCGTGTCAGTGCTGACACACGTAGCCATTTTCACTGACACACGGCTGCCTGAGAGTTAAGTTTCAACCTACATGACCAGGTGCAGGCTGAGAGATTGCACTGAGCTTCCGGCACTCCTCCCTCCTCCTCCTCCCCCGGGGCGGCCCCTCCCCATGTGTGAGCTTTGCCTAGTGTCTCCCGTCAGCACAGGTATCAGCATGGGGCACAGCAGGAGAGGTGACCCGGCCATACACCCAGGAGGCTCCTCTGCAGCTCCTGATAGTTGTGGTGGGGGGAAGATGGCATCACAGTCAGAGGTCACATCGCTGCTGCCTTGTGTGATGTCCCAGCAGCTGCCACCTCTACACTGACCATTTCCACAGCAGGGGCAAGGGAGGACAACAACTCTCATCATATAGTAAGGTCAGTGCACTGTATGATAGAAGACAGTCATCAGGGCTTGTGTGTCAGTTTTGTGATGTACAAGCCCAGACATTGCGAATCTTTTGCTCCTCACACCTTCTCCATGCCAAGAGGGCATGAGGGAGATGCATGACAGAAAGTTCACAGGTTACTAAGCATTTCCACACCTGTCTGATTGTAACCGATCTATTACAATGTGCGATTTGCACATAGTAATAGATGATTGGGAAAATCCCCATATACTGCCATAATGTAGTATGGCAGTACATGGTAGGATCAATCAAACAACCTACGGTTAAAGTACCCTAGAAGTTAAATAGTATACATATTTGTTATTTAAACTATAAATATCACAAAATGATGTTTTTTTTGTCAAGGTGACACACCACCCGAGTTATGCTCGGTTTTTTGGCGAATTTTGACACACCAAGCTCAAAAGGTTGCCCATCACTGGTTAGAGTCTTATTATTTATTTTATTGTTTGTTTTCTAAGGTTATTTTCATTATCTCTTTGTTGAATGATGGGGAATACCCATCAGATAACATTGGAACACAACAATGATCAGAGTTTACCATCTTCCCTCCATGCACAATGACCTCTGCATTGGTCAGAAGAGTCTAGAATACTGAATGTTGTAAGCGGTGCACCCGAGGTAGCTGCATTTATGGTGTGTGCCAGCTGCCACCCACTGGCAATTTATGTAATTCAAAATAACTCCAGTACTATGACAGCTACCATGAAATTCAAGTATTTTAAACGGGGATGTTTATTTAGGCACAGTGATTTGTGTTACTTCTCTTTGTTATCCATGGCCCCCTTCCCTCTAAAATACACTTTAAAAAAATATGCTAATGAGCGATAAGTGCTCTGGGTGGTGTTACCAGAACACCTTCATGCTGCATCTTCACAGGCTGTTACACTGTGAGAAGCATCCCCTTCCCACTGCTGCTGCCCAGGAAACAGCCTGTGAAGTAACAGCACTGTGGGCCCCCCTCCCCCCGAGAGCAATCATTAAGTTGATTTTGGAAGGAAGGAAGCCATTGATAACAAATATAATAAGATTACCACAGTCATGATGCCTGGATCTATGAGTAATTATCCCTTGGATGATAGTTTTCCTTTCAAGTATTGATCATGGTATTTGAGAGATGGGTGTGGATTGGTTTTGATGGCAATCGGGTGCCTGCTGCAGTAACATGATTGCTGAAAGACAACCAATGCAGCCCCCATTATGTGAAGTCACTGAGACAGGAAGGGTCTCTCTAAAGATATGGATGCTGTTAGACTGATATTGTACATAGCATTGCCCGTTGCATATCTGCAGTATTCTTTATGGAACCACTTGTACACAAGTCATATTGTGGATTACAATCTCTTTTGTGATGATTTGTCATTGCTTTCAATTGACGTACAATATGTTTTAGGTTAGAGATAGACAGTAAAAGAACTGCACTTCTTTTCTGCCAGGTGATTTCAGGCTCCATTGCTTTCACCCGTCCTCTCCTTAAAACCTGTCGTTATTTCCTGTTATATAACAGCCACCGCCGTCCTAGTGACCGCCAGCACCGACGTGGACAAAACCGGAGCCTCGTACTATGGGGAACAAACGCTGCATTACATTGCAGTAAATGGTGAAAGCGCCGTTGTACAACTACGTAAGTATAAAATCTGACGCCCTGCTAAAAACGTCACGTGTGCAACAAGCATGTCACAGAAGCATGCTCCTAGTTTATTTCTTCAAATACTTTTAAAGTCCTCAAAAAAAGGTTTGTTTTTCAATTTTCAGCTTTGATCTAGAATTAGGTCATGTCAATTCAATTAATCTTATGTTGGGTAATAAATCGGTTCAGTTCAAGCGATGTTAAAGTGTCTGGAAGAACAGATTTAAAAGTTTTAGGCGATTTCATTTTTATTTTGTACATGAATTTTCTTTGGTGTCATGCGCCACTTCCACTGGATTAGACAAAGCCAGGGACCTAATTTTCACTAAAGACAGGTTGCAGAAGCTCATCACACCAGCCCTTTATCTTCTTTTGCTGCATCCTCTGCTCTCTCCTACATATGTGGAGAGGTCATCTAGAGATATGTAGTTTAAAGGGAGTTTCCATGAATCCAGGAAAATACACCTGGAGACAGAGCTCACCAAGAATAAGGGCCCATGCACACAAACGTGTGCTTTCCCGGACCGCAGCCTGGGCAGACACACGGCCGGAGGGAGGCAGGGTGAGCACTCCTCCGCTCTCCATAGGAAGCTGAGAGGCCCGGTCAGTCACAGTGCTATGAGTCTGTGTTCTGACTGCCCCGTTTCAATTGGGGATGTGATAGGTTCACAAATTGTGAAACTGTATTGCGCCCCCAACCCCCCAACACACACTGTGTAAATGGGCCCTAAAAGCATTCCAGTTCCAATGCAGCTTTTTTCTGGTCGAAGAACCCCCCCGCTCCTCCCCCCCCCCCCCTCCCCAATCTTGGTACATCACCTGCTCTACATCATGGGTCCAATAAGCTGCGCTTAAGATGCGGAGATGGTTACCCTAGTCCACAGAGGATTTTCTATATTTTACCTCTGCATATTCATACCAAAAAATGTTCCCGCTCTGCAATTAGTAGAGGCTCTTGCTCTGCTGTAGGCATCTGACAAAAAGGCCTTTACCTCAGACTGGCAGTGGGGTCACCAAGAAAATAGGGGTCCTTGTCTTGGCCATTTTTCGTCTACCCCCTCCCCTTCCACGTGTCGGCAATGTGTGGCAATACAGGAGGATCCATGAACTTTTATCTACACGAGGTCAGAGTGACCTGTACCAGCACAGAGCTGAATTTGTGCATCACATTTAGTGACTAGTAATAACGGTCGCTAAATTTGGCCTATAATTGTAATTGAAAGTCTTATGATGTTTTGTTTTAGTCTAGATTGAGGACCCTTCACCTCCTTGACCAACCTCATTTATTTGTATTAATGTGTATTGTTCCAATGATTCTGGAGTACTTGGAATTTTCCTTCCAGCTTCCACCATTCTAAAATAACCAGTGTCATTTTTTTTAAGATAGGTTGTTCAGCCCAGGACCACCCTTATGACAATACAGTGCCGAATTAGCATAGTTTCAGGTGGGTGGTCCTGGGCTAAAGCCAACTACCTAGCTCCGTCCTTTAGAAAGTAGAGTTCTGGAAATAATTACATTGGAAGAATGGAGGCTAGAGATAAAATTCCAATGGTTCCGGAATTGGTGGACTGGCACCTCAAAAAGCATACAAAGAGTTGGAAGTTATGAAACAACATTTTTTTGGAAAGAGTCATAGGTTGATGCATGCTGCCTAAAAAGAAGAAAAAACAAAGAGTCCTTCCTGAATTTCTCAGATACTTAAGCCAGAAACTGCAGCTATGACTACATCATATCATATCTATAGCTCTGTGTATAGTATTAAAGGGAAACTGTCACCAGGGATCTCATTTTCACTAAAGACAGGTTGCAGAAGGCTCTTACACCTGCAGTGCAAATCTGCCTTTCTACCTTCGCTAAGCATTTGAATTACAATATAATTGTGTGTAATAACTTACCTGGCTTCCTGACAAAATCCTCTGTTTAGTCCCAGGGGTTGGCTTTGGTTTGGCTGCATTTCAAAAAACATGTGTTATAACACACAATTATATTGTACTACAAATGCTTACAGAAAGACATATTTGCATGGTTTCTGCAACCTAAAAATGAGGTCCCCAGTGACATGTTCCCTTGCCTTTAAGTCGCCTTTAAGTCGTCTTTGGGCAGTATCATAATGCAGCACAAGTTTATAGCCAGATATAATATCTTGCTAGGCAGCAAACAGCGGTTTATACACTTACACCTGTGACTGTAATAGTCCTATGTTAATGACTGCATGAACCCTATTAAACATTTCCTGTGTCAGACTGATCTACATAAAACATGACAATTATTTTGTACTTCATTTAATTATTTTGTTTTATGTTTCTTCTAGCAAAAAATGGCCCCATCTATGATGTGGTATGGAACAAAAATGCGACAGAGTTCTGTGTTGTCTATGGTTTCATGCCTGCCAAAGCCACAATTTTTAACCTTAAATGTGACCCTGTATTTGATTTTGGTACCGGCCCCCGGAATGCTGCTTTTTATAGCCCTCAAGGACATATTTTGGTTCTGGCTGGATTTGGTAATTTGAGAGGACAAATGGAAGTGTGGGATATGAAAAATTACAAACTCATTTCAAAACCCACAGCTTCCGATGCCACCTTTTTCTCCTGGTGCCCTAATGGGGAACATTTTATTACCGCCACATGTTCCCCACGACTACGTGTTGGAAATGGATATAAAATTTGGCACTATACTGGCTCAATATTATATAAATATGATGTGCCAGACAACACTGAACTGTGGCAGGTGTCCTGGCAACCATTTGTAGATGGAGTCTTTCCAGCAAAACCTATCGTTTACCAACCGGTGCCTGGAGAAGTCCCAGCTGAGGAAAGCAAACCGGCTCAAGCGTACAGGCCACCTGCCTTAAGGAATAAGCCAGTGACTAGTTATAAACTGGTAAGTAGGCCAAGTACTGTACTAACAGATCACAGTTCTCATTCAAACATTCAAAATGTGTGAGAGCCAACAAAACAATATCCAGCAGACATATTCCACCAACCTAATCTTACATCTGCCATTACAGGAAACTCCGAAACCATGTTACATGGTTTTTCCTTTCCCACCAAAATAAGCTGACTTTGCTTTCATTCATCTACAGCTTAACTCAGTTAGTCTAAATTATTACCTAAAAACACAGCCCCCATCCAAACTCAAATGTTTAAGCAATTAAAAAAAATGGATATTTGCCTATGTATGTATTTGTTAACGAAGTATATTAGAAAGTACAGGCAGTCCCCGGGTTACATACAAGATTCTGTAGGTTTGTTCTTAAGTTGAATTTGTATGTAAGTCGGAACTGTATATTTTATCATTGTAATCCCAGCCAGAACTATTTTGGTCTCTGTGACAATTGAATTTTAAAAATGTTGGATTGTCATAAGAACCAGGATTAACAATAAATCTTCATTACAGACACCAGTGATAACTGTTACAGCCGCTTCTAGTAGCCAAAGGCTAAAGTACAGTAAATTGCCAATATCCAGTGGTTCGTTTGTAACTAGGGGTCGTATGTAAGTCGAGTGTTCTTAAGTAGGGGACCGCCTTTATACACTACAGCCCCCCCCCTTCCCCATACACAATATTAGAAATGATCTCCGATTACTTTTATACTTTAATGGGTACATCACTATAACATGAGATGTACATTTGTGTCCATGGCTATTTAATACTTTATGCTTCTTTCAGCATGAAGAGGAACCTCCACAGAGCACAAAGCCCCAGTCCTCTGAAAAGCCCATGTCCAAAACAGCTTTAAAGAACCAAAAGAAGAGAGAAGCGAAGAAAGCCGCTAAGCAGGTATTCCAGGGCGTGTGTGTGAGACATCTTCTAGATGTGTGTGACCACAGTCTCTACCTTCATGGTGATGGGTGCTTAGTATATGCTTAGTAAATTAAGGCAGAGTAAATGGGGGAAAATAAGAGTAGCCTCCAAAAGGATTACTATATTGTATTGTTTTGCACATACATGCTGAGGCTATTTTTCCGTTTGTTTAGTCAGTGACTTCTACAGACTATACCATTTATATTTTATAGTCATCCCCAACTGTATGGGGTATTTTTTTTTTTTCGGGATGAAATGTATTTACAAAAGAACGGTTATAGATTTTTATCCTGGCTTAGAACAGGTGTGGAAGCACAAAATATGTGTGATTTTACATTTTTATTCTTAAAGGAGCAGGTGATCTAATAACCTCTGCAGTTGGATCTTTTCCGATTGGGGTGTTAGTGCCGGAGCTTGGCTGTAATAACACACCCTGGTCCCGGCAGCATCCGGACGCTAGTTCCTGCAATGTTATTCTGAGGCGGCACAGTAGAAAGGAGTCGCATCTGAAGAAGTATCTTTAATTATTGCCTTTAAACGGTGATATAGCAGTCATGAAGGGGTTGAGATCTGTGCCTGCATTTTTGCACTCTCTCCAATGTTTTAGAATACGTAATACTAATTCTATAAAAGTGACAACACTGCTGTCCTGCCAGCAGATTGGGGGTCCTTGCTTCCTAAATCACTATGAGGCAAGGACTCCATCCATTGCACTGTGCTTGGTCCTTGGGTTCTGACCAACTGGTCTGCTTACACAGACCGAGCGCGCTTGTGTGAAGGGGGCTAACTTTACGATTTTTCCCCCCTTAGATCTAAACTACCAATTGTAAGTAAAAACATAGTGTACACAGTCTAAGTGAGGATTGCATTTGTTTTTCTAGGAAGTCAAAGCAGAGGAGCCATCAGAGGCAGTCTTACAGGGTAACCAGGACACTGCCCCTACCACTGTAACAACCGGAGACCCTGAGACTGATAAAAAGATTAAGAACCTGAAAAAGGTGAGTATCAACTAGCATTGATTACACCGTTTTTCTGGAATTTCAAGAAGTGCTGTTTTCGAGTCTGTGCCATCTTAATTTGCTGCAGACACATTACTGCATGTAGCAAAAATGAAGATGCGATATCCAGGCTAAAAATACTGGTGACCTAGGCTTATACTCGAGGCAATAGGTTTTCCCAGGTTTTTTTGTGTTAAAATTAGGGGTTTCGGGTTATTACTTGAGTATATACGGTATGTTTAAGAATCTTCTCTTAGTGGGAATACCCCTTTAAGTGCTGCGGTCAAACTGAATTGGGGCACGTGGGCACCACCTTATTGGCTTTCGGCAGAGGCTGGGGTTATATACTGATCCAGTAAGTTTACAGTAGTATTTGCAGAGTTAATTTAATCAAGTGGACCTAAAAAAAAGCTAAAAGTTTAAATCCCACCCATCTACTATCACCACAAGGCATCTATCACTGTATCCCAATTATTCCCAGCAGCCACTTTTTCGGCATTTCATAACACACCAAACTTCTAATAAAAAGTGATCAAGAGGTCGTAAAGTCCTCAAAATGGTAGCAATTAAAATGTCAGCTCATCCCACAAAAATTACACCTTTCCCAGACCCTGACACAGAAGTATTATTTTGTTCAAAACAGTATAATTAAATCCTAATCAATAAATTTGATATTTCCATGATCGTACTGACCCAAAGAATAATTGGCATGACATGCCATCATACAGTTTTGCAAATAGAAAGATGAATAAAGTTATGGCTTTTGGAAGTAGGTGGGTAAAAAAAAGGAAACTCCAAACCAAAAAATTCATTAAGGGGTCAGTAGCGAAAATTTAAAAAAGATTATTTACATCTAATAACTAAATATAACTATTATTTCTTGTATTACTTATGGTCTACAAACTACATGTAGTATATACATCTCGATGCACAAAACGGAGTACCCCCAGAAGACCTCATTGTGAATATCTATACCTGGATAGCACTCTAATGGATCAATAACATGGTTATTATTTCATAGAAACTGAAAGCTATTGAACAACTCAAAGAGTTACAAGCATCGGGCAAGTCATTGGAAAAGAACCAGGTAATTCTGTTCTCTTTTATGCATCATCTTCTATCAGTATCGATATGGTCATTGTGGTAGTTGATGAAACTCCACACAAGAACTTTAATGTATAACAATATCTTTACAACCTGGAGTATGTCATTATAACTGTGATATCAAGATTCCATGTTACACTCTATCCAAAGGATTACAAGCTGATCAGTCGGGGTCCTACTGCTAGGACACATCCCTTGGTCATGAGAATAGGCCCCACTGTGCTCTGCAATTTCTAATACTTCCATACTATGGAATGGAGCAGCAGGACGCGTGTTCCACCTACTGCTGCTCCTATTAGTGACAACGGGACAACACCTTTCATTCTTTCACACTTTTTTTCAAGTGTAAAAATATTCTTACGGTACATGAGTGGTAATCTGGATATTTTTCGGATGATCTAATTCTATGCTTTCTTGGCCAGGTTGAGAAGATCCAGAAGGAGGATGCTCTTCTGAAGGAATTGGAAGACTTGGAGCTTGGAGTGTGAAATCCTTAGATATATCATGTCCCTTACAGTGGAAGAACAAAGAATAATTGCTTTACTAATACAAACTTGTTTTGTACATGAAAGCGGATGATTCATGGACATTGTGTATAACTTTATTTTATGTTGGATTTACAATACAGACATACCAACCATACTGTTATGGGTTTTATTATCCCACAAACACATGCCTTTTCCCCTTTTAGCCAGCTCCCGCCCTGTTTACGTTTACTCTGCAACCCCTGCTGAATTGCATCTTGGCATCCTCCTGACACTTAAAATACTTACCGTAATCACATTTGTAGAGGTTTTCGGAGATGTAGGGAGGGAGTACTACTATGAAAATACTGGGGGGGGATTTATTAATCTGTCCATAACAAATTTCTGTCCTAGTTTGCACTAAAAAACTGTTTGCACCACATTTATAAAGGGTTTTATACAGTTTTCTGGCTCTTCTACGACTAACACGACGAAAGGGCATGGCCTCACGCCAAAAGGCCATGGCCTCCCTGCGCCGGAAATACTGCTAACCCGACAGAATTGTGTCCTAACTTTCTGGCATAAAGTAAGCCAACTAATAGGAGGTGCAGAGTACAACTAGACAGTCTTATGCTAGGACCGATTTATCATCCAGCACCAGACACTTATAAATCTTGTCCAGAATATTTCTTTTAACTGCACTGTCTAACCTTAGGACACTTTTTATAAATCTGCCCCATTGTGTTTAGTGCTTTATTCACATCAGCACTGTTTACTATGATGTAAAGAGTCCTCAATAATAATTCAAAATGTACAGATGTACATCAAAAAGCACCAATTGATTTTTTTAAACTTGTTTTTAAGGGCACATTTCCATGTGGAAATGTCAATTTATGAATGTTTTCTGTGGCCAAAACCTAGGTGAAAATACACATTTGGTTTCCAAATGGGGAATTTAGTTTTTTCTTGAACAAAGTTCCATTCACACAGTAGTATCCTGATCAGTATTTTCTTTCAGTATTTGTCAGTTAAAAAAAAAACTCCTCACTGTAGTTTTTAGAAAATAGTGACCAGAACACTGACATGTGTATTTGTCCACAGACTGAAGAATCTGTGTTTTCTCCATGTTCTGTATACGGGAGACATTTTGTCAGTTAAACTCCTTCCTCCAGGAGGCCTAAAAGTGACTCTTCACAGGTGAAAAGTGACTCTTCTTTGCTCATTTGCATATGATTTCGGAAATTATTTGTTATAGGTAAATGGCTAAAATTTAATATAAAAGAGGGAACACTAGAAAGGACAAGAGGGGGCTACTAATCTGGTAAGAGCTTAATAAACAAGTTTTATGTTGCCCTTACTGGTGGCATTGAAAAAACATCGCTTACTCAGCTATGCCAATGAAAAAGTTTTTAAAATGTGAAGAAAATACATGCTTGCTACAAAGGTCCGATTGCATTCATTTCCATTTTGGAAAAACGTGACAAAAAATAGTATCAATTAGTATATCAAAATCCCTTCACTCCCCCACTAGAGGGAGCCTACTGGGCATGAATGTGTATGTGTAACGCTTCATAATCAGGAGGTGAAAGGGTTTGTTTCTACAGAGCATATCTTAGTCCTTGGCATCAGAGTGGGGAGGTGTAGACCCCTGGGAAGTGACACCACACATATTGGAAAGATACATTTTGCTTATGGCGGGGCCAGCAGGAGAACACAGAATACCTACAGGATTGAAAGGAGGGAAAGAGATGGTACATACACCCCCCCAGACATGCTTAACTGCAGATATTTTTGGAAAGTGACCAACCCCTCTAATGGCAAGTAACATAAGGTATGTTGCACATGGGTGGAACCCAGCTTGGTTAAAGAAAACCCATCAGGCAAATTAACCCCCTAACCTAAATATATTTTCATAAACTGCCATTAGAAAGCATTGCCTCTACCCCTTCATTGTCCCTCTACATGCCTGTAAACTTAAGCAATGAGGTCCTAAAGCTGTATGCAAATGACCTGTGAAATGTCCAATGAGTCATTAGCATATTCAAGCTGTCCACTCTATTCATGAGTGGGAGGCACAGCCACACCCCCAGTGCTTGACTGACAGCCTGTATAAAGATGTGAGGCCGTATAATGATGTGCTTCCTGGTGCCCCCCTGCAGCCTGTGTGTATGAGATATTCCTATACACATGACTGACAGACTGTATAATGATGTGAGGTATAATGGTGTAATGGCTCCTCCATGTGCCTCCTGGTGCTTGCTCCCCCTGCATCCTGTGTGTGTATAGGAGAGATACAACAGCTCCAGGATGCAGCGATGTTATAGCAGAACATGTCAGTTACTTGTGTAGCTGATGTCTGTGTCTCTCACATGTGTATAGGAGGAGAGAACATGTCAGCAGATAAAGCACAGACACCAGTAATGCTTTACTATACATTACACACAGACATGAGCAGGAGGAGAAGAGGGGAGGGGTAACAGGGGTGACATCACTGCCTCTGACCATGTGATCAGCCTCATTTACATAATAAAGAAAAGATTATTTTATCATGCTTAATGTATGAATTGACTGGATAAAGGCTGGGATGGGATCCTTGTGAGCTGCTCCATCAGGTAGTGGTGACAGAAATAGTGACAGAGACTTGATGACAGGTGTCATCCTAAGCTAAACGGACATGCGACATTTGTCAGATTGTGAACGTTGTGTTTGGAATATATGGACTCCTCTGAGAATCCAGCCCTATCCCTAAAGTACTCTCCAAAGCCAAGTGTAGCATCCAAACGACCCACAACCTAGTGGAAATGTAGCCCTTTCACCACCTCCTGGCCAGGGACTATGCTTCTCATGTGACTCATCTCTTCCAGGAGCCTATTTTCTCCATACAGTTGGCAGCTTTCCTGCAAAGTCAGAGGCTCCCACAAAAAGGGGGAGACCACCTGGAGTACCAGGAGTATTGTCAAATCTACCACGTTCCCTGACCTCGTGTCCACATCAAATATAAACGGACAAAGGGGAACCGTATTAGGGCTTGTATGCCAGTATTCTGAAATAATCGCAATTCCTTTCCGAGAGCCAGTAATTATTTTCACCTTTACGGCAAGAGGGCGGGCATGGGGCGTTCCACCCCTGCGCACTTGCTATAGCCTGCGACTGTTTGGCAGTCACCAGTAATGGTCAGTTCTATGCCAGGCAGGGCCTGCCACACAATAGTATTTTAGTGCAGCTGCCCGCCACATACATCAGGAGGTTGATGCATAATGTGAACGTCCTGTCCTAAAAAGGGCTGGTCAGGAGAAGCCGACAAGTGATCCTTGTCTGCATTTAGATGCGGAGTACATTCACATGTTGCACTTGAACTGAACCTCATGCTTTGCGTTCAGGAATCAGTAACTCCTGATACAGTCAAAATGTGTTTCGAGCATTAAGGGGTGAACCTTAACATTTTGCTACCTGAGGCGATCTATTAACCCCTTCACGGAGCGCAGTGACTTAGGGCTCAGTGGCGGATATATCCGCCACGGCGCTTATGCTGGCTCGGCTCTAGATCAGAGCCAAACTGGCATCGGGAAACACGGGGTGCCGGCTGTAACTAATAGCCGGCACCCCAGTGTAACACCCGCGGTCGGAGTGGGCTCCGATCGTGGGTGTGTAACCCGTTAAATGCCGCGGTCAGCACGACCGCGGCATCTAACATGCCTCTGGGGGTCTTTCCCCCACGATCGGCCCCCCTGAACCGTTTTCGGGGGACGCCGATCGCTGCTATGGAAGTGCTGGGGTCCGATCTGGTCCCCAGCACTGCCTGCAGGCACTGCCAGTAAGATGGCGTCTGTGACGTCATCTTACTGGCATAGTGCCAGCCTATGCAAGCGCATAGGCTAACACTGATAATACCCTGCAATACATGATTATTGCAGAGTATTATCATGAAGAAGCAATCAGATGATTGCTTGGTCATTCCCCATGGTGGAAAAAGTTAAAAAAAATGTTATTCAATAAAAAATAAAGTAATAAATCAATAAAAATGCCCATAAGCCCCATAACATATAAAGAGACATATAACCCCAAAAAAGTCTAAATCATAACAAAAACCCCACATATATAGTATCACCGCGTCCGTAACAACCCGTAGAATACAAGTAAATCATTATTGAACCCGTACGATGAATGCCGTTAAAAAAAACTATTGAAAACCCACAAAAAATTAACATTTTTACCTATTCAATCTTACAAAAAATGCCATCAAAAGTGATCAAAAAAACATATGTACTCCATAATGATACTGCTGCAAAGTACAGCATGTCCTGCAAAAAACAAGCCATCAACCAGCTCCCAAGTCAAAAAAGTAAAAATGTTATGCCACTTGGAAGACGGCAATGCAAAAATGATAGATTTTTTCCCACATTACGGTTTTATTTGACAAATTTAGTAAAATGTAAGAAAATATATTCAATTCTGGTATCCCCGTTATCGTATCGTCCCATAGAATAAAGATAACATGATTATTAGGCTAAACGGTGAACACGAAAAAAAAAAAAGTCAAAAATCCAGTACAGAATTGATGCTTTTCTACTCATACCCTCAAAAACGAGTTCCTAAATTTTCAACAATAGGTGATACCAACCCCAAAATGGTAACAATGGAAAAAGCATCTCATCCCGCATAAAAAAAAAAATGCCAGCACATTGCCCCAATAACGAAAAAGCGAAAATTTATAGCCTACAAAAGGGACCAAAGAGGAAACAAAAATCCTGGCAGCTGCAGGTCCCTCCTTCACTTCTGCGCCTTGCTGTGCCCCCATAAACCAAATAATGTCCACATGTGGGGGGTCTCTGCACTCAGGAGAAATTGCAGAACAAATTGTATGGTGGGTTTTCTATTTTTATTTTTTGGAAATGTGTAAATTTTAGGGCTAAATGAGCGTATAACCGGAACAATTTGACCATTCTAAATTTCACCTCCATTTTGATTCAATTACTATGAAGATCTCAAGGGGTTAACAATCTTCGTAAAAGCTGTTTCTGATAGTTTGAGGGGTGCAGATTTGAAAATGGGTTGATTATATAGGGGGTTTTGATACTAAATATGTAACATTTCATTCAAAACTGTATTTATCCGCAAAAGAGTAAATTCTGAAAATACGGAAAATCGCTATTCGATTTGTAAGCCGAGCGACATCAAAATATATTATCCAAACATTTCAAAAATTCTGAAAATGTAAAGTAGACATATGGGAAATGTTATACAGCAATTTATTTAGGTGGTAAATCTATCTACCTGAAAATGTAATGATTTTGAATTTCAAAAAAGTGAGATTTTTCAAAAAATTCATCATTTTTTCTTTTTTTGGAAAATAAACGCAAAACTTATCAGCCAACATTTACCACTAAAATGAAGAACAACATGTGGGGAAAAAAGAATCTCAGAATCGCTTTGATAAGTAACAGTGTTCAAAAGTTATAACCATATAAAGAGACGCAAGTCAGAATCCAAAAAATGGGGCTGAGCAAATGGCTGTGTCCTTAAGGGGTTAATAAAGCGGGTATGTTTGTTTCGGTAGATGGGTCCTGCCTACATTGTTTCAAACCCGTGCTGACATAAGGTGTGAAGAGACACTGGGCCTGTTGAGGCGCAGGTTATGGTGCAACCGTGTGCTGCTGCCAGGGCCGATTCTAGCATATTTGCTGCCTGAGGCGAATATTAAAATGCTGCCCCCCCCCCCCCCCCCGCTCCCTGTTAAGTAAATGCTGAAAACTTTACTAACAATTAACAACCCTACAGACAGCTCCCTGACACTGTGTGACTGACTACAGGATCTGGGACTCATTAGTGGAATCTAGTACCTTATAGATGACAATCTCTTCCATCAGTAGAACTTTATTCCGGGTTCTCCAATCCATTACATATCACTGCTGAATTCACGGGCAGATATCTTCAGCTCCGTGCAGCATCTCCACCCGGCGTCCCTAAAAATACCACAGTCACTTACAGTATAAAGTCTCCTGGAAAACAACACTGCGCTCCTAAATAATATATACCCCTCACAACACAACTGACCGCACGCTACCCCACATAGAACACATCCCTTCATTATATAGGGATAAAATCTATATACATATAATATACTGTATCCCATATACAGCCCCTGCAGCTAAGTAATATACTGTACCCGATATACAGCCCCCCCCCAGCATAGTAATATACTGTATCCCATATACATCCCCCCAGCTTAGTAATATACTGTATCCCATATACATCCCCCCAGCTTAGTGATATAGTGATATATAATATATACAGCACCCCCCAGTATAAAATGATTCTGGCCCCATATAATATATACTGAATCCCCCCCAGTATAAAATAATTATAGCCCCAAATAATATCTATAGCATCCCCCCCAGTATAAAATAATTATAGCCCCAAATAATATATATATAGCATCCCCCCAGTATAAAATAATTATAGCCCCAAATAATATATATATAGCACCCTCCCAGTATAAAATAATTATAGCCCCAAATAATATATATATAGCATCCCCCCCAGTATAAAATAATTATAGCCCCAAATAATATCTATAGCATCCCCCCCAGTATAAAATAATTATAGCCCCAAATAATATATATATAGCATCCCCCCCAGTATAAAATAATTATAGCCCCAAATAATATCTATAGCATCCCCCCAGTATAAAATAATTATAGCCCCAAATAATATCTATAGCATCCCCCCAGTATAAAATAATTACGGTATAGCCCCAAATAATATATATATATATATAGCTTCCCCCCCAGTATAAAATAATTATAGCCCCAAATAATATCTATAGCATCCCCCCCAGTATAAAATAATTATAGCCCCAAATAATATCTATAGCATCCCCCCCCAGTATAAAATAATTATAGCCCCAAATAATATATATATAGCATCCCCCCCAGTATAAAATAATTATAGCTCCAAATCCCCAAATAAAATATACAGAACCCCCCCGCCCCTAGTATAAAATAATGCTGGCCCCATATAATATCTATAGCATCCCCCTAGTATTAAACAATCATAGCCCCAAATAATATATATATATAGCATTCCCCCCAGTATAAAATAATTACAGTATAGCCCCAAATAATATATATATATAGCATTCCCCCCAGTATAAAATAATTACAGTATAGCCCCAAATAATATAAATATATATTGCATCCCCCCCAGTAAAAAAGAAATAATTATAGCCCCAAATAAAATAGCATTCCATGATCCCCCCCCCCCCCCCCAGTTTAAAATAATTCTGGCCCCATATGATATATATAGCCCCCCCCCCCCGCAGTATTAATTATTAGCCACAATTAATTAAATACATGAAAAATAATAAAAATCATACTCACCTGCAGGCAGCTGCTCCCTCGGCGCGGCTCCGGTGTTCACGCGACTCTCCTGTGAGACGCGGCTCCGCACAGTGACACAGGCGCCGCGCCATGACGTCATGGCGCCTGTGTCACTGCTTAGAACGGAGCGACGCAGCTGCCGGAAAGGCGCTGCGTCGCTCCGCATATAAATCGTGCCTGTGTCTTAAAGAGACAGGCGCGATTTATTTAGCTGGTGGGCGATTCGGGCGTTAATGGACGCCCGAATCGCCCACTTTAGAGCGGCGAATTTCGCCGCCCTTTACAGGGACCCGCATTCTGCCGCCTGAAGCGAGATTTTCATCTCGCCTCATGGCAGATGCGGCCCTGGCTGCTGCCCAGGGCCGCCATCAGGGGGGTTTAGTGTGACTGTGTTCAGGGGGCCCCAAGTCACAGAAAACTCTCCTCCCTTTCCAGGTGCAGGGAACTTACTGTGAACATAGGGCCAAATTATCATTTTGTGGGGAGTTGTGGGCCCACAAAATTTGCCAGTCAGGAACCCCAAACTTCCGAGTGGCGGCCCTGATGCTGCCCCCAGGGGGTCCAGCACCTGTCTAGTGGGGGGGGGGGGGGGGAGGGGAGAGATACTATTGCTGGCGCACTTGGCACTATTATATGGCACACTCAGGGCGCGTTCACACGTTGCGTTTTGGTTGCGTTTGAAACGCATATACAACAGCTGATGTGAGGTAATTTGCCTAATTACATTACCGTTTACGTTGGTAAACGCAACGTTAACACATGCGTTAACAAAACGCATGTGTTAATGCTTTGTTAACGCATGCGTTAACATTGCGTTTACAATGCGTTTTGTAAACGGAAACGTTAACAGTGATGTAATTAGGCAAATCACCTCTCCTCAGCTGTTGTATATGCGTTTCAAACGCAATGAAAACGCAGGTCAAAATGCAACGTGTGAACACGCCCTCAGAGTCAGTGTATAATAAATGTGCCCCATTATTTTAGTTGTAAGATACTACTTTGTAGCGGGTCCCCTTACTGAGCCTCCCATATTGCTGAAGGTGCTGCTGTTTGAGGCCGGAGGCTCATCTTGCCTGGCATGGCGAGAAAATAGCAGTGGACACTAAAATACACATAATGGCATCCTGTGTGTCCCTTATGTCTCTGTACACACTACACAGCAGACTCCAGTATGGAAGCAGCGCTGCGGCCACATAACAATGCCTATTGGTTGGTGTTGTACGTGACGTAGTACTGGCAAGATGCCCTCGGTAGTCATGGCAAACCACATCGCCCGCCGCGCATGCGCTTCTACGTCCTTACGTGATTACGTCACAAAGGGCTGTACCCGGCTCTCGGTTCAGTCGCGGAGGCCAGAATGGCTGTGCGGAGCGTTTCGTGGTTGCTGCTGGTGAGCGGCGTCCTGGCGGCGGTACTGAGCGCAGCCTCCGGGGACGGGGACGGACTCCCGAGCAAGAAGCTGAGGATGCAGTACACGGCCGGCCCGCTGCTCAAGTTCCAGATCTGGTGAGTGCCCGAGCGCCCGGGCCCCGGCCTCACCCTGCAGGGGAAGTGCTGAGTAATGGCTGCGCCGTGTGCTCTGTGTGTGCACTGGGTGATAGGGACACCTGCGGTATTTACTCCATGTTCAGCGGCTGCTATGTCAAGATGGCTCTAGCGATCCTCGGCACAGCCCCGGGCTCAGGTCTCATCAGCCCTCAGCCTGCTGCATGGCTGCCATCTTAAAGGGGGTGTCCATATTACACCTTAGACGAGAAGCATGCTGCAATCTTTAGTATTGGATTTTATAGTTTTAATCTATCAATAAACTTATATTTTGGTTCAATTTATAACCTTCTCCAGACGCGCCTGGTATAGGGACAAGGGCAGCGCACCATAGGCTGGTCCTGAGCGTCCCTATGACCTTCTATAGTGTCTGATCTCGCCTCTGTGTTCTGCCATTCCTCTGCTTCTAATTAATCCAAAATATTATACGGTTACTGGTGGATTGTAGTAAAAATTCTCTTCCTGGATATTTCTGTTATGTCAATTGGTTGGAAACTGCCCCCCCCCCCCTCCCCAAACCAAGGGGATTATCAAGGGGTGCAGTGTTACCGGTATAAAGACCCCATACGTCTGCCCCCTTGTAGGGTCGCCGCGTGCATCACAGCTTGTGTCTTTCTCCTGAATATGGCTGATGTGTAAGGATGGTGTATACAGGACCTCCACAACCTGACGTGTTATTTCTTGGAGAAAACCAAGTTTTCTGTTTTCATTTAAAGGGAATATCTGGCTAATATCCCGGCTCTAACCACAGGCCAGTGCCACTTTAATAATCCAGGTCTGCCACAAAAAATATTTGGGATAAATCCCCATTCTCAGAATACAGTGGGTGTCTATTCTTTGTACAGAGCTCAGTATGTAGAAACCTGTGATCCGCAGCTTGCTCCCAGGATTCCCCGGAGGAGTATATCCAGGTACATATGGCACCGATAGCCCAGTACTGAGCCTCGCAGAAGTCCGGGTCACACAAAGGAGATTCTGCGTTCTTGATGTGTTTTGGGAAAACAAGCCCAGAGTATACACAGTAGTGCTATATATAAGCCAGAACGTACTAGCTTCAGAGTGACCCCACCTGCCCTGGGTACATGTAGCAGGTAAATCTCTGTCCTGTGTGACCTTGTGTCTCTTCTGTGCTTCTCTTATGTACTTTCCCATAAACTTGCCATAAATGACATATTATCCATATGCAGAGGTTGCAGTAATATCCATACAAGCATTATAGGCCGGTTGTACTTGTCTTCTGCAGTTAGCTGGGAGCTAGCGTGTATCTGAATGGCCTGCTGCTTGTGTGACCCTGGTCAGCATCCTTGCTGCTGATATATCATCTGTGGCTTTCACTGAAGGACCAGCGTTTTTTTGGCGGAAATGGGACCAATTCTATATTTACCCTTCATCTCTTTGGATGCCACATTTGTCACATATGCAACAAACTTGATATTTTCACAAAGTTCCCATCTGGTGCTGAAGTGTTTGTGCACAAGTAGTTTACCCTGAATCCATAAGATGAAGGATTGTATATGTTGCACTGAGCTGGAGCCCTCCTTTTCCCAATGACTTGGAGGAGCTGACCATCTCATGTGCATTTGGTTGATGGACCTCTCAATGGTGAATATTAATAGAATATAGTTATTTGGCGTACTAGGTCTCATAATATCTCTTGGGGCTTGTCCTTGGCACTGATGCTGACCAGGTAACCCCCCACCCTTTAGTCTTAACCATTGATTGGCTGAGCAGAGTTACCTGTGAGAAGGACCACCCATGATATATCCCTTTAATACTGCATTGCTTATAGATGTAGCATTACTGAACCTTTATTCTCTCTGCAGCATCTCCTGAGGTTACCGGCGGGTGTTTGAGGAGTACATGCGGGTTATAAGCCAGCGGTACCCAGACATCCGCATCGAAGGAGAAAATTACCTTCCCCATCCCTTGTATAGGTAAGTAATGTGTCCTGTCTGCACACTGTATGATGTAACTTATGAAATAAACCCCAAGGCTCCTCATCATACAGGGAGAATGATCAAACATTGTGCAAGAGAAAAGTGCCAGCAGATAAGATCACAGATATCACTTTTCCATGGCGCCCCTGAGTCTTAAAGGAAATGTGGCACATAGATGCAGTGTATTACACCAAGCACACTTATATTCTGGCTCGTATCCCTGAACCATGACCAGTTCTTCCTTTTATCTTCTAACAACGTAATTCAACAAATCTATTTCTTCCTTCTTAGACACATCGCTTCGTTCCTGTCAGTCTTCAAGTTGGTATTAATCGGCCTAATAATCGTTGGAAAGGATCCCTTTGTATTTTTTGGCATGCAACCTCCTGGTCTTTGGCAGTGGGGGCAAGAAAATAAGGTTGGTGAACACATCTCATGGTGGAGTAATGGGATCTATATAATCTGTGTATTTTTGTATGTTTTACATGCCCAGAGAGGTAGTTCTGCTCCTTTACATGTTGGAGAAGTCTATTGCTTGCAGTTACATCATCTTGTTATGTGCATCCAAGAAACAAGTCTCTGCTTTGAGACCAAACACTGCAGAGAATGAGGCAAGGAGACACTTACTCCAGGAAGTGGTTTCCAATACAAGTAGTTAATAAACCTGTCCTCATTTGTTTCGGAGAGATGGTCCTTTATGTGCTCTGCCACTGGGAATAAGAGGAGACCGCTGCCCCACAGTCCCGTAGACTATGAATGGAGCGTCTGTGCACATACTGCAGTAACTGTACTCAAACAAGATCTAAATAGTCAGGGAATCCTTACTTTTACATAAATGCCTGTTCTTCACAGTAGTTTTTCCTTTATTAATGTTGATTTTTACAAAAACATGATTTTTCTTCTTTTATCGTTTGCTGCTATTCTTTAGTTAACTAATGGAACATTCTGTTCTCGTTGTTTCCTGCTAGGTCTACGCCTGCATGATGGTTTTCTTTCTGAGCAACATGATTGAGAACCAGTGTATGTCCACCGGAGCCTTTGAGGTCACTTTGAATGGTAAATGTATTCCTTTGCTTGCAGTTTAGCCAGTGATTTGCATGCAGGCCATTTCTATTCTCTACTTGTGTGTGCTGAGGGCTGTCTGCTTCACTTTGCTTAGTTCTGTCGCTTGAGCTGACCTGTGACATACAGTGGACCACACACGGGGGCATTGCTGTTAGATTGTAGTGACCCCTGTGAGAATTAACGTACAAGTTAGTTTGTAGGTTAAGAATGCTGGTTAACCTTTGCACAGATGAGTTACAGTTTACAGAATAAGTGATGAATAATTAACTCTTTAACACTTTGTACTCCATAAACCTGAATAAATAATAACTGGAGCTGGAGAGTCCGTTTTAACTAAGTAGATAATTGGAAATGACACCAAGACTGTGTGTAATACATCATTTCATACACACACTGCTCAAAAAAATGAATCAAATATTCTCATTGAATACTTTGTTCTGTACAAAGTTGAATGTGCTAGCAACAAAATCGCCAGAATATAATGGAAAACAAATTTATTAATCAATGGCTGACTGGGTTTGTAGTTGCCCTCAAAGTAAAAATACATACATGCTGATCCAAAAAACAAGTCAAAATGAGGTTCAGTATTGTGTGTGTGGCCTCTGTATAACACCTCGGCATGCTCCTGTTGAGGTTGCATATGGTCTCCTGAGGGATCTCCTCCCAGACCTGGACTAAAGCATCTGCCAACTCCTGGACAGTCTGTGGTGCATTGTGACGTTGGTGGATGGAGTGAGACATGATGCCCTAGAGGTACCCAATCAGGTCTGAGGAATGAGTGTCTCAGTCCATTGCTTCAATTGCTTCGTCTTGCAAAACACCAGCCACATCATTGTCCTGCATTAGGAGGAACCTAAGACCAACCACACCAGCATATGGTCTCGCAAGGGGTCCAGAGAAATGCCACCTCACACCATTACTGACCCTCTGCCAAAACGCTCAAGCTGAAGGATGTTGCAGGCAGATGATCGCTCTCCTTGGCATCTCCAGACTCTGTCACGTCTGTCACATGTGCTCAGTGTGAACCTGCTTTCATCTGTGAAGAGCACAGGGCGCCAGTGGTGAATTTGCCAAACCTGGTGTTCTCTGGCAAATGACAAGCCTCCTGCACAGTATTGAGTTGTGAGCACAACCCCCATATGTGGACATTGGCCTTCATACCATCGGTTTGCAGACATATGCATGTTTGTGGCTGCTGGAGGTCATTTTGCAGGGCTCTTGCAATGCTCCACCTGTTCTCCCTTGCACAAAGGTGGAGGTAGTGGTCCTGCTGCTGGGTTGTTACCCCCTCCATGTCTCCTGGTGTACTGGCCTGTCTACTGCTAGCGCCTCCAGTCTCTGAACACTATGCTGACAGACACCGCAAACCTTCTTGCCACAGCTCGCATTGATGTGCCATCCTGGATGAGCTGCACTACCTGAGTCATTTTTTGGGTTGTAGAGTCCTTCTCATTCTACTATGAGTGAGAAAGCACCACTAACTATCAAAATTCACCAAAACATCATCCAGAAGAGAAGTGGTCTGTGATCCCCACCTGCAGAACTACTCCTTTGAGTGTGTCTTGCTAATTGCCCGTGAAATTGTCAATTAATGTTGCTTCCTAAGTGGACAGTTTGATTTCACATAAGTTTGTTTTGCTTGCAGTTATATTGTGGTGTTTGTGTCCCCTTTATTTTTTTGAGCAGTGTATACTTCTCGTTGTCTATCAATGCATCAGTTTTTCTCTCTAACCTTGGCAGTGTTTTGCATTTCCCTGATCTCTGTGGGAGCAAATGTATACAGTGTATTATGGCACAAAGTAGCATCACCATCCCACATTCCTCACCTTATTAAATATCAAGCATTAACTTTATTGTAGGGATTTGGGAAAATACTTTATTTTAAAATCCTGTTTATTGTAATTTTTTTTTAAACCTACTGGACCATGGGGCATGTTAAATTACAAGGTCCTGCACCTGTAGTCTGTATAGGAGCTGTTTTTACTGATTCCTCTAGATCAGACTGTGATGTGTGACAGACTGAGGACTTGCATTTCTGCCTGTCCCTGACCACTGCCAGTTCAGACTCCTACATAAAACACTGCAGGATGGTTTAAAGGGGTTGTCGAACTGCATTAAAAAATGAACTGGTGCTTTGTTCGGTGCTCTCCATGCTGGGCCCCCTGTAAATGAACAGCGACGCGGAGAGATCATGGTGCAATACTAGTTAATTCTTTTTATGTAGCCCAGACACCTTGTTTGTTTTAGTTTGTCCCGGACAACCACTTTAAAAAAACACACCTGCTGGGACCAGGATTGAGTGGGTACTGATCCTGCGTGGCATGATGGGCAGCTTGCAATTCTAGTTTTATCCGTGTTGTCACACATCACAGCGATCCATAACTGGAGTAGTACACTGATACTTCTGTTGGGGACACTTAAAAGGGTATTTTGGGAATATGAACGTCTGATACAAATACCCATAATGCTATAAATAAATGAATATAACAAGTCAATGTTGTTAGTCACTAAATGCAGCTTAAATAGTTTGATTTTGATTCACAAAATGTTAGGCGGAGTTATCACCAAGATGGCCGTCACTGCCAGCTACAAGTCCCACAGTCCTTTTGGTTCTCATTAACTCCTCCCTCTTAATTCTCCATTACAGTGTATCTCCACAACATTTTTCTAAGGGGAACAAAATCTTAAACATCTAATTACATATTAGCTTATATTTGAATGACCCATTTGTATATGGATTATGCTGATTCCTGGAATACCCCTTTAAATAAAACAATGCAGGATCAGTGTAACCTGCACAGCACAGGTCCCTTCTGTCATACTGTAATTACTAGCAGTCAGTAAGCCAGCGAGGTCTGGGTCTGAGTGGGTTAAACTATAATGTACAGAGGTTCAGGTCCTGGGCTGTGCGGAGCCGATCAGGTGGACATTAGAAACCCAGTGGTACCGATGACAATGACGGGAGCATCTATAATTGCTCTCACACTTGTAATAGGGAGCGTCGCTAAGTGAAGAGAATGCAGGTTTCCTATTATGGTCTGGATATTCGGAAGGCTAAATGTAACCTTTAAGACGGAGACAGAAATGAAAGTCACATGAGGAAGCTGCTCCAGAAACTGCAGGAGGAAGGAAGTGCTGTGGCCACTCTACATTGTATTGCAATATTCCTTCCTCTCTTTTCAATGTTCTTTTTAGCTCAGTAGCTCAGTGTTGGGTAATATGACTAGAGAGCAGTGGCTCGGGCTCGCAATGAATGTTCAGTGTTACCTCCAGTGTCTAAGTGACAGCCGCAATCACCGAAATCCAGTGCCCCTTACCTGTGTAGTAATAGTGCAGCCCTAGATGAAACAAATTTCCCACTTTATATTAATACTTGGATTTATTTGGAAATTTTAATAGCAGATTGTTCTCCTAAGCATTTGTTTAGTAAGATCCTGTAATGTTTTTTTTTTAATATGTGTATTTGTTTTTTCCCCACTTAGACGTCCCTGTATGGTCAAAGCTAGAATCTGGTCATCTCCCATCAATGCAGCAGATTGTCCAAATTATTGATAATGAAATGAAGTTAAATGTTCACATGGATGCGATTCCCAACCACCATCGTTCATAGCCACATTTTCCAGCACCAGATTAATATCGTAAGTGGACGGGCACAGAAGGGTGTAGTAGAAGGAACTTGTAAAAATAGGTTTGGTAACTTTCTGTGTTTCTACTTGATGCTTTGCTGTTTCTTTTCCACTCCATATTGTAGTCTTATCCAGAGAATTATAGGTCTACCTACCTTTCTAATGACACTTGTAACAGGGTCCTTTTCTCTCAGGACTAATATGGCTAAATGATCTCTACAGAAGATCCTTATTTTTTTTTTTTCTTTATAAATTAAAAAATTGTACAAAAAAACAAATTTCCATCAAAAAGTAGTAAGGTACATACATCTCTTTAAACTCTTCCTAATGATTGCAGTGGGCGAGAATGTTTGTGTTCCCCATTCTATTGAAAACTGGTGGGTTCTCTAGTAATCTTGTGGTGGTCTGTAGGTAATAAACATCCCTGTACGTGAGTACCCCCTTTAACCAGCTAACCATCACACCATAAGGTTTTGGTCTTAGGCACCCCATTTTTGAGCAAAATTGTACATCAAAATCCATCTTGATAAACCAGATCCAGGCACTGCGACTGTGGTAATCTCATATTTGTTATCCATGGCCTCCTTTATTCTTGCATTTCAGCAAGTGAATGTTTTTGTTTGTAATCTAAAAAGTTCTACAATTCTCCAATATACTATGTATCAATTCCTCACAGTTTCCTAGATCTCTGCTTGCTGTTCTTCTGTAGATCGCTTTGTTTACTTCCAGTGGACAGAAATCTGACCATGGTCACACAGGTGCACGGCTCATTATAATCCACAGCTCTGATTACTCTGTATGATACTAATGAGCAGTGCACCTGTGTGACCATGGTCAGATTTGATGGTAAACAAAGAAGCTTTCTGGAGAATGACAGAAAGCAGAGATCTAGAAAACTGTGCAATTGATACAGAAAGCATATTGGAAAATTGTAGAACTTTTTATAATACAAACAATGCTGCAGTGGGAATACCCCTTTAACGGTTTTAAATGATGCTAATGATGGGTGGGGATCTGGTGGGTGTTTATGGAGATCCTCTCCGCTACAACTATAGAATGAGCAGAGTAGGGGGAGACATGTTCTGCTTTATTTAACAGCCTGTGAACCTACAGCATTGAGGTGCTCTAATAATGCCCCCAAAACATCATTTAAAAAGTTGATTTTACAAGGAAGGTGGTCATGGATTACAAATATAAGATTACCACAGTCACGGCGTATGGATCCATGAGTAAGTGTCCCTGGTTTATCATGTATGGATTATAATAGATTTCTTTGTGAAAATATGCCGAATAATAGGAGGGTTCTGGTTCTGGTTCTAGTAGTAGCATCCTTGGTAATGACAAACTTGTCAATCATAGCTGAGGGTGAATTTTCAGATTAACATAATCCGTATTCTCTACCCTGCTTCTTGCATATATGGGGTCAGTTGCTGTATATCTATTGGGGTCGGAAATGGGGAGAATAATATAATGAAGCTTTTTTTGTTTCTGTTTCTTGCAGGTATGACTTGGGCTTGTGTGAAGGTATCAGCGGGGCTGGTGTTTATGAAGGCCGGCTCTGAAGACAGCTGCTGTTGGTGCCGGCTGGATGTCCCTGCCACCTCGTTGTACCTTTTGAAGTTCTGCATGTGAGGTTTTTCTGAGTGCTGCCATCTTGTGGAGTTTTACAGACACCGTGCAATTAAATTCTATGTAGATTAAACAGTTTTTTTTTCCTTTTAAAGCCATTCATTCATTCATTCATTCATTCTTCCATACATCACATAATGCTGGCATTAAACATTGTTTTCTATTCATCATTTACAGTGTTGGAATAGGTTATCTCATTTTTCTTTCTGCTCAATTTCCTTTGTCTTTGATACCTAATTTTTATAAGAATCTTTTTTTTTTTTTTTTTTTATAGTTTAAAGTGATGTTAAACAAAAAGTGATGTCTAACAAAAAAGGACTCCACCGATCCGTAGCTGGTTAGCAAATGTTTAGTTCTATCAATGTTCTGTATGATAAGATTATATTGAAGATCACTAAGTTATTCTAAATTATAGACAGATTTATCGCCATTAAAGATATCAGTGACTGTTTAGGCAAGATTGAGCTGTTCTGTTGTATTCGAGTTTATGTAGAGTTTTTAAACTGAGCCTTTATACTAGTCCTCTTTACCGAAGATGCAAATTAAATTAAATAAACCTACCATTACAGTAAAACATCAAACCTTGTGTGGACTTTAATTCTATCCAATGAGCGGGATTACTGGGGCTCACTGGATTTGCCCTCGCTGTCTAAGAGTAGCTTATACACAATTTAAAAGATGTGTCAGCCTGTTCAGTAAAATTCCAGATGCCCACAATAAAGATTTTTAGCAAGTCACTTCATTGCTGAGACATTGCTTAGTCAATCGTGCAACTTTTTAGCAATGCAATGTGATGTTAAAAAAATGTATAGTACGCATACACATTGCTCAAAAAAATAAAGGAGGCACTCAAATAACACATCCTAAATCTGAATTAAATATTCACATTGAATACAAAGTTGAATGTGCTGTTAACAAAATTGCAAAAAAATCTATGGAAATAACATTTATTAACCAATTTTAGTCACACACAAAATTAAAGTGAAAAAGCACCCTACATGCTGGTCCAAATTTTGATGTAATGTTCTTGGCTTCATTCTTTCTTTTATATAGCCCACACAGATTACGCAGAGCTGCACAGAGCTTGCTGAATCAGCCCCTGTCCCCAATGGGGATCACAATCTAATCAACCTACCAGTATGTTTTGGCATGTGGGAGAAAACCCACGCAAACTCGGAGAGAACATACAAACTCTTTGCAGATGTTGAACCTGGGACTTGAACCCAGGTCCCTGGCTTCAATCACTCCCCGAGACGTCATCATTAGGATGTGCCAAGTACAATCCCCATATACTGCCATACTGTATGGTAGGATTAATCTGACAACCTTTCCCTAGAACTGATATAAACATAA
This sequence comes from Engystomops pustulosus, assembly GCF_040894005.1. NCBI lineage: Eukaryota > Metazoa > Chordata > Amphibia > Anura > Leptodactylidae > Engystomops > Engystomops pustulosus. The sequence continues at coordinate 172,772,220 of NC_092413.1, read as the reverse complement.
AAGACATAAAAGTTGGGTATTGCGTCTCCAAATTTCTGATCGTTCAAAATATAATAACGTTTATTCCTGGCGATTAACCCCCATAACGGAAAATGAGGCAGAATATCAAACGCCACGTTTTTCGCCATTTTGCAACATATAAACAATTCTCTAAAAAGTGATCAAAAGGCTGTACAGTCCTCAAAATGGTAACATTGAAAACGTCAAAATAACACCACACACAGCTCTATAGCCTATAGTATGACTAAAAGTTATTAGCACCAGTAGATAAAAAAAATATTTTATTTTTTATACAGGTGGTTTTAATTTTTGTAAATGTATGCAAACATAAAACCTACACAAATTTGGTATTCCCGTAACTGTACCGACCCAAAGAATAAAGGAGAATTGTCATTTGTGGCGTACAGAGAAAGCCGTAATATTCAAGCCCATAAGAAAATGGCGTAAATGCTTTTTTTTTTTTTTTACCTATTTCACTGCATTTAGAATTTTTTCCTGCTTCCCAGTACACGGCATGGAATATTCAATACTGTCGCTATGAAGTGCAATTTGTTACACAGGAAATCCCTGACACATCTCTACATGGAGAAATAAATAAGTTCTATATTTTCTGAAGGTGGGGAGTGAAAAATGAAAACAAAATGAAAAAGGGCCTGGTTGTTGGGGTTTAACAAGAACACTTAGTATTTTTTACTATGAATTTGGGGGCCCCCAACTGTCGAATTTTGTTGGCCCCCCACCCTGCTACTGGATGATAAATCTGATGTAGTATAAGGCCTCATCCAGATGGGCGTGTGCTCACCCAGACCGAATCCCCATAGGCAGACAAATGACTCTGTCACGGTGTGGTGATGTATGATATGCTCACCGCGCTGTGACCGGGCACCCTAGAGGTTTATGGAGGCCATGTCTAGGCAAATAGTGTGACCCTCATAAGGGCCATATGGATGAGGCCTAAGACTGTTTCAATATACTGTAGGTCCCTTTCAGAAGATACCAGTCACAGCACAGAGGAGATGCTGTAAAATTGAGAGCACATGGGTAATACCAGCACTTACTTAAAATCTGGTGACTGACAGGTGACGTCTTGGATTTCATTTCTTCTCCCTGGCTGCCATGTCAACCTTTTCATATTGATCAGGTTCCTTACTTCATCATCATGTCCTCCAACCTCTTATCGCAGACATAATACTGTTCTCCTGTAGAGATATATATTGTGCCACCACAGTAGCCAATAGTAAAAGTGGCCCTACAATAGCCAATGGGGCTTATTTACTAAGGGTTGCAGATCACACTTTTGTCATACTGTGTGTCGTTTTCGTGATTTGCGCAACTTTGACAGGTAGTTAACAGGTGTCTGCGCTCGTATTCTGTTGCACGGCATTGGTACACCAGGATGCTCTTACATACAGCAGGAAGAAGAAGAAGGTGAACTCCGGCGGACCTCAGCGGGGAAGTGACACATGCAGGATATCGGGAGCGCAATCCTAGTGAATCGCGGCACAGTGCATTATCATCAGACAATGTCCTTCGGGTAAACTCAGCGGACAGGTAAGTAAATGTGCTTGAATATATTAGCTCTATATTAATCTTGGGGGTCCCACAACAGCAGTGCCAACCCCAACCCTTGATAGCGCATAGATATAGTGACCAGCACAGTGGCTCAGTAACCCGAAAACTCTTCACTTCTCTATTCTTGCAGCCTTCATCCCAGATCTTGTTGCGGCACAATGACATCATTGTGCTGTTCACAAGGCCGCCCCAGGTGCATGGAAAGAGGTGTTATGCCATCGCCTTACATGCAGTGGTGAATGGCAGTGTATACAGTAGATATGTGCTGCCATGGTGTGTCTTGAGGAGACACAGGTGCAATTGATGGGGGGAATATTATGACTCTTGCCAGACTCGTGACTGGAGTACCAGTATTCCCCCACTGATAGCAGCCCTGTTTTCAGGGACACAGTGGGGCCATCCAAAAGCTGAAGTCACAAGTGCAACAAGTCATGGCCCTTTCCTCATGATGCTGTGTACCGTATGGAGAAGAATTGTCACTTGTCAGGAGTCGTCAGGATGAAGATCAGGAAGCAGCTGATGTCTGTCATGTCTTCCTAGGGCACCAAAATACTTTATCTCACTCCTGTGGGAACCGTATTTCTATGGTGATAGGTTCACCTTAAAGACAGACAGCCATGATCAAATAGTTGGCACCTAGTCATCAAATCTAAGCTCCATGGGGGGAATTTATCATTTGTAAATCAGTGGCTTTTGGCCACACTCCAAAACATACTGGTAGGTTAATTAGATTGTGAGCCCCATTGGGGACAGGGACATTTTGGAAGCACTGCGTAATCTGTGTGCGCTATATAAAGAATTATTATTATAAAAAATAGTTGCAAAAGGAAAAGCAGAAGAACAGCTGAGCTCTGTGGATAGTCTAAGAACTGTCCCCCAATGCACGCAGTTAAACCCCTTTTTCCTATGCCATCTCCGTGTGACCTAGGTATTTGTGTGATGACAACCAATGCATAATATGAAGTTGAAAATATTCTTCAGGTATTTCTACAATCTTGAGCTTTCTGCATATATTCCTTTATCTCCAGCAGAGGGCATGAGCACATTACTAGCCGCAGCTTTATCCTCAGCCTCATGTAGTCTTCTTCACTGGGAACCTGTTCTTATTGTCTTTGTTTGGTGATGATTAAGCATCATGGGGACTGCAGTGTACACCGTAAAGAGGTGGGATTACAGCTCAGGCAGTGTTCTTATTTAATAAAAACCCAAATATACAATGGTATGGTACTGTAATATGGCACTCAAAAGCCTATGGTGCTATTATACCAAAGTGTAGGGACTTGTTTTAGCTGCAAACACTCTGAGATCGTGTGCAACTACTGGGACAGCAATGGGAATCCAGAAAGAAGGAAGATAACAAGTCACCATCACCCAATACTCTCAATATGCAATTATCACAGTAGTTTCCACCACAACAAGATGACTTATAGAGAAGCCATTAGGGTTATTACGGGATAAAGTTGATTCCCATCCTCATTACTATGGACAGAGTATATTTACTCAGGGCTCTCTATGTACTCAGCTTTTTCCGACCTGGGTGGCTGCACACACCGCCATCTTTAAAGAAACACTCCAGTCACAGAAAATTCAATGTAGTGCAGTGCAGGGACTGAAGAAAGGCGCAGGACTCATTTTCATTGTATTCCTTGAACCTGACAAGGTTTACAGGGGTATTCCCACCTCAGTCTGAGCGTGCACCACATTTATCATGCAGTGTCCAACAGAATTGTGTAGCACGCCCTATGTTAAAGGTGCACCAAGAAAAGTTGGTGTGCTCTGCCGGAGCAGGGAGCGTAAGATACATGAAGAACGGGCGCCACAATTCATGAATCAGGCGCACCCTGCACAGTCTACAGGCAAACTGCACCTAGTGAACCTAAGTTAGAAAAACTACAAAATCTCCAACTTGTTGGATGCTTATTCTTTTACCCCAAACCCCAGTCAGATCAGGTTGTTGACAAATCTGATAAACATTTCTCCCTTGCTTTATATTTTTACCTCACGTCATTTCTATTCAGAATAATTTGAGGAAATAACCTCTATAAAACCAGATCAATAGCTCATAACCACATGTTGTTAGGAGGACAAACTAATAAATGTTCCAATACAAAGAAGCTAACCTATCATGCTGCGTATTGCAGAAAATTTGTAGGCAAAATTTGCTAATTTTTAGTATGGAAAGTCTTCCCCTATATCACAGGTAGAAAACTTTAAAAAGAGTGAAATTTTATACAAGCAACTTTGTACTTCGTTGTGATTCTGTTCTTTTTATCTTCACCATTGCAAGAATTTGCTATTATTATGCGACTACGCCAATCTGCACGCCATGTGTATGTGGAGGGCTCGTAGTGGGGCACGGTTGCTGATGGACGGACACGAGGTGTTCACACCACGTGCCTGAGTACTTTTTGAAAACTAGTGAACTTTGGTTTGCAGGTTTTTACGCAAAACTATGCCAAGTTGGACCTGGCGTAGTATTACCCGGTGTTCGCTCCGCCTATTGGATACATCAAGAGGCTTACACTTTCTCTGGCGGGACATTGAGGGACCTGGCCTCTATCGGACCCTAGCGCACAAGCAATGACATATGATAGAACAGTGTCAAATCCCATGCACCCAAAATAAACAAAAGTACTTATCCGACCTCTTTCCCATGTTGCAGGTAGTGGCACAGGATGAATCGATACAGATGACACACAGTGCTGCCGGCTGCAGAACTAAACTTTGTAGTGATTTCTAAAAGTTAAAACTTATCAGTGATAAACACAAAGTATGATTTCTTTCTGACTAGCAATATAACATATAGGAAGATATAGAATCCATCAAAATATGTGTAATGCTGGAGGAGTGATGTGCTGCCATAAACAATGGGACAAAAAAATAATATCAACCAATTCCATTTGTCTATATCTGAAGCCCAGACTTAGCATAAAGCATTTATTATGAAAAAATGATTTTCATCTCTTGGTGAAGTCAAATGATTGCACAAAAAATCATTTATTCTCTTTATCTCATAGCGTCAAAATACGATGTAATGTTGTCACCGTAGCCATAGATGGGGCATCTGTAATCAGCTACTTTATTGCTCCTTGTCTCCTTGCAGGGTTGCTAGGTTATAAATCTCTATCGACTGCATGTATGTGAAAAATTAAATTCTTGACATTTACGTCTTCTTGTCACCTTCAATAGATAACAGCACAAAGCAATTATTAAAACTAATAAAGTCTGCTTGAAAACATAATGTAACTTCAGTGTGTGGAAGCTCTGCCTACTACCAGGGTCATTGCATTCATTATTCTAGGAAACAATGCACAAGTAGAAGGATGCCGTCCAGGCTCATGTCGATTAGGTTTATTGGACTTTTTAGAGAGTTCATGTAGTGACGTTATCTATATTAGATTACATTGTCTTGTGCTTTACATAGAAGGATAGAGAATGAACATTGAATAGCAGTCGCCCTACATGCTAATGTCAACCTAATGCATCACACTGCTAGAATGCCGCAATGAAGGCTGGTTATGATCCAATTCTAATAAAGACATAGCTCCCGTTTTTCGAGGAAAGAATATTGGAGAGGCGGCTATGGGGAATGTAATAAACAGATGGATCTGTAGACCTCTTAAGGTCAATAAGAGCAAAGTAATTCAGTGCAATGACTCCCAGTCAAGAATAGATTATGATTATGAATCTTTCTTTCTTATCAATCTGGACCAAGGGTAAGCATCATTGAAGAGGAAAAAGGATGAATAATAAAAGAGAAAAAAATAAATGTTATTTTGAAGGGAATCTCTTCACAAATAGAGACAATGGGAAAAGTGATCAGGGTCAATATGTAGTTTATAACATTATAACCTTGCACATATAGACTCATTACTCACTCTTACATTTATAGATTTGTTATCAATCATGTTCAGTGATATTTCCTCATTTCTTTATTGTAACACATAAACCAATATACACACTAATATTACAACCAGCACAACAAAATTCCCTCCTTGTATGCACATGGCTATCTATGTTTTTAAAGCAACAAATTGTATTCAAAGCAAAACTGCAACTTCTAAATACAACAATTAACCTAAATTGAGTCAACTCTGACCCCCAATTCTGGGTCCATCCCGAACATGGCAGGTTTGGGTTCACGGGTCCCAACCTAGACCTCTTCTGAAAGTCTGGATTTGGGTGTTAGACAGCAATGGAAAAAGCTGGGTGATGGCCTGTGATTGGCCAGGCAGGATATGTGTCCCTGCTATATACAAGACAAGATCATATGTCCCTATGCCAGAAGACAGGGCTAGGGATAGGCTGCTGCTCAGGTCATCTATATAGTCCTACAGTACTACAGTGTCAGTAATAGCACTAATTTCATCTATATCCTCCTACATTTCTACTATCACTGATAGTAATAATGTCATCTATATCCTCCTACAGGACTACAGTGTAAGTGATAATGATAATGTCATCTATATCATCATAGAGAACTGCAGTTTCAGTGATAGTGCTGATTTCACCGATATACTCAAGCGGTACTACATTGCAGTGCCAGTGTTATTATCAATTTCATCTCAATCCTCATAGGGTACTATATTGCAGCACCAGTGTTAGTTCCTCATAGAGAACTACAGTGCCAGTGATATTAATTTCAGCTATATACTCATAGAATATGACAGTGCCAGAGATAGCACAAATTTGACCTATACTGTATACTCATAATACTACAGCGCCAGTTTCACCTATATCCAGTTTCACCTATTTACTCATACTCTACTACTTTGCGTTGTTAGTGTTAGTACTAATCTTCTCTATATTTATGTTATTTGTTTTCATTATTTTTTATTTTGTTATTATTTTAAGTACTTTCCCTAGCCCATTTTTTTGCAGGGCAATTGCCCTGATAGTGTCTTATAGCTCAATTAACTACCTCTGGATATTACCTTATAGCACAGTGACATTAACAGCATTTACCTTTTTCAATTTCTTTATTTTATTTTTTATTTTATTGTCTGTTATTATTTTAAGTCCTTTCCGATCCCTATTGTCCTGTTGTTTTTTGCTGCCCTTGTAACCCTTAGCCTATTTTATAGCAATTATGGGGTCTTTAAGTTCAACCTCCATTTATTTCAATAGGGATCAATGGATTCAGGTTCAAGTTTGGTTTAAGTCGTACCAAACTTAAAAATTTTCATACAAACCCATATTTCAAGTTTATAACCATGTATCTGACATTTATCTGCTGAGTATATTGGTTACGCATGAACTGAGCCATGTGTTCTCTTTACATCACACAATCCACTAAAGTAAATTATTGTGAAAATGGATAATAGTAAAAGTGTACTTAAAACTCAGTTGCCGATTGAGTAGCACCACTCCCTGACCCCATGGTTCTTTACATACTACAGGAAACACTAGGGCAGTGATGGTGAACCTTTAAGAGACTGAGTGCGCAAACTACAACCAAGTCCCAAAGTCGCAAAGTGCCAACACAGAAATTTTATTTGTGATTTATATTCCCTTCTGTGTAACAGCTTTCATTGATACCAGCACCTGAGGACACCAATAAATCAGAAAATAGAAGAAATCTGGATGATCATTGTAGCTTCCCTCCAGGGTCCCATAAACAGGAAGAATTGTCAGGGCCGGAGTAGGAGCTACACTGATAATCCAGATCTGTCCACACCTTCCCACTGATCCAGTAGTCCCAGGCAGAGCTGTCACTTTAAAATAGCTCTGTGTACAGCAAGTCCTGGGCTGTCTGGGACTGCAGGGAGATACCTGGAGTCATCTCTGGTGATGGCCTGGGTGCCCACAGAAAGGGCTCTGAGTGCCACCTCTGGCACCCGTGCCATAGGTTAGCCACCACTGCACTAGGGGATGCCACTTGTTAAGGTGGGTCATGTCTGCAACCATGGATTAGCTCAGCGGCCTCCCTAGCAGACTTCCCATAATTTCACGTAACTGAATCAACCATATAAAGGTTTATGGATAAGAGCCGGTGGCCTGAGTGGAGCACAGGTGTGCATCCTTCATTGCCAAACACCCATTCAACACAAAATCACATATATTTCCATACTTATATTTATAACCAATATAAAGAAAGTATTTCCAAGAAAATAGGTTCTCTGTCAAAACATGTTAACACACAAATAGGGAAAAGTCCATGTATTTACTTTATTAGCTGTAGCTTGTACTCATACATCAATCACAATGCACATCACAAGCATTCTGTACATGTATAATGCATCTCTCAGTGAACATCACCCACGTCAATAGAAAAAAAAACAATGGTAGATTTATCTGAAGTGTCTAAGGTAAAACTCTTTTAGTTGCCCATGGAAACCAATCAGAGCTCAGCTTTCTTTTTATAAACAGCTTTAGGAAAATGATTGGTTGCCGTGGGCAATTAAAACACTTCTTCTCTCAGACACTTCAGAAAAATCTCCCCCCTTGTGTTTGAAACGTGACATAATGGCCCAAATTTATCATTAGTGAGACAAACTGCAAGTGCAGAGTGCGCCAGATTATTGAAAAATATACTTCAATTTACTGGCGCACCCTGTCTGCACCAAACGCGTTTAGACTGTGTGCACCATTTTTATTCTGGTGCACTCAGTTTAACGGGCATGAGCCGTAATTATGCCAGGACTTCTGCACCGGAACACCTCTTTAGGTACACAGTTTTGTGTTGCGGTGCTCATAGTGCAGCCGTGACACAAAACTGGCACAAACAATTCATAAATACACGTGAAAGCAGTTTGCACATATATTTAAACTGCACCGGAAAACAGTTTAAAAAATGAGCCCCCTTGGTGTGCACCAAACTACATAAACATGGATACATAGACATCATGCACATAGGGGCAGATTTACTTACCCGGTCCATTCGCGATCCAGTGGCGCGTTTTCTGCGGTGAATTCGGGTCCGGCTGGGATTCACTTAGGCAGTTCCTCCGACGTCCACCAGGTGTCGCTGCTGCACTGAATGCACTGAAGTACACCAAGCCAGTCCGAGTGAAGGTAAGCGCAAGTCCAGTGACACTTTCTTTTTTTAAATGCGGCGGTTTCTCCGAATCCGACGGGTTTTCGTTCGGCCACGCCCCCCGATTTCTGTTGCGTGCATGCCGGCGCCGATGTGACACAATTTGATCGCGTGCGCCAAAATCCCGGGGCAATTCAGGGAAAATCAGTGCAAAACGGAAATATTCGGGTAACACATCGGGAAAACGCGAATCAGGCCCTTAGTAAATGACCCCCATAGAGTTTACACATACATACAAATTCTATACATGAACACATACACATTCACAGACTTTATGAGGCACATTTACTTACCAGGTCCTGCGGAGTTCACGAAAGTGCACTGTCCGACTATAATGCACTCTGCCGCGATTCAGTAAGATCGTGCTCCCGATATCCTGCATGTGTCGCTTCCCTGCTCAGGTCCGCCGGAGTTCACCATCTTTTTCCTGGTGCATGTAAGTGCTTGATCTTATGACACAATTTGAAAGTTAAATCCCACGCTCAGTCCGAATCAGTCAGTTTGATAGATAATCCCCAATTACCTCAATAAACATTCACATGTGGCTCAGTTGGGCATAAATGTTTAATGGAGAGCGTAGAAGAGGCCCCTGACAAATATCTCTGGTGGTAGCATATTTTACAAATAATTATTTTAAAAAAATTATATACATACATTATATATATATATATATATTAGAGAAAATCTGCTTGTTGACGTATATTACAGTGTTTACTATTTTGTTCTGTTCTATTTAAGTTACTTCATACTTTAGTTACTCTTTAAACAAACAAATATGATTCACTCCACAAAAAAATAAGACCTCATGAGGCTACGTGAGTTAACAATGTTGTGACTGTTGAAATGTGATGAGAACACTTGAACAAACTTGATCATACAAACCCAAAGAATAAAGGAGATGCATCATTTAGTTCATACAGTAAAAGCCATAAAAACAAAGCCTGCAAAAAAATGGTGCAACTGCATCTTTGGTCAATTTTACCTAGTGCATGTGCACTCTGCAGGATGGGCAGCAGAGGGAGGAGAATCCTGACAATAAGAAAGGAGATAACTAGAGGAGGTATCTGATGAGGGGAGCAGGTAGCTGGGTAGTCACAGATATCACTAGGAGAAATTGACTCTTGATTATCTTCCTCCTATACCCAGCCCATGTATTAGGTATACCGCACCACAGTGTGCATTAGACGATAAGCCCTTTCATCAGGCATAATTACATCCTTTTTTCCACATGTCCTTCCTGTCTCACTTCCTATATATACATCTGTCTCTTTCATGTTGTTACTTTAATATATATGTGCCTCCCTGCCATCAGTTGTTTCTCAGCTATTACCATGGCATCTATCGGCCTCTGACTTAAGTGCTGTGCCGTGTTTCCATGATGTGTACTTTGTCTTCCTCAGGCTGCTGTTTTTCATTCTCCACTCTCGTTGTGGTCAGATATAGACATAACTTACCTGCTACTAGCTCTTCCACAACAAATTACTGCTCTATTAGCTAGAAACGGTCCGACATGTTGTTATGAGAATGATGCTATGTTTCATTTCTATTCTAACTTCATTTAGCTTTAGATGATCACTTTTGTATTTCTCCTAGGTAACAACCAATCTTTGTGTCTATCCTTCATCCTCAAATGGATGAAAATCAAGTGTATTTATGATCATTCAATGATAGTGAAGTGCCCTGGAATGGGGGGACATTAAACTTTGTACATTTGTGGTCATTTTGTACAAAGTCAGCAACTTCTTACTTTTATTTCACATACAGGATTAGCTTAGATTAGTTTATACTGCATGAGCTGTATAAGATATACATTCTTTGTATTTGTACTGTAGAAAACTGTATAAAGGGTTAATGACTTTTCAGAGACATTTCTGAATTATGGGGCTCATTTACTAACGGTCCGCGGAACACATTTTCGTTGGGTTCCCTGATGATTTCCGTTTTGCGCCGCATTCAACAGGGGATCAGATTTTCGCGCATCGGCACCGCCTTGCGCAAATCGGGGGTGGGCTGTCGGATAACGCGTGGGGTGTAACATTTCGAATTGTGTCGCAAGACACGCACTTACAAGCACCGGGAAGAAGAAGCTGAACTCCGGCGGACCTCGGCAGGGAAGCGATGGATGCAGGAACTCGGGCGCAGAGCTTCATGAATCGCAGGACTTCATCTTCGTTGTACCATCCGAATCGGGGATCGCGACAGGACCGGGTAAGTAAATTTGCCCCTTTATTTCAAACTAAAGAAAAGCTGATAAACCTTTAGAATGGCAGCTGCTGAAAACTTGTTGACCTTTTTAGAAACTTGTTGTGTCATTCCCATAAATTTTCATGGGGACGCGATGTAAGTGTATGGGAGATTGTTTTGTCGCGGTTTGTGCTGAATGTCTCCACTCCTCCTTTATTTATTGTAGTGTCCATTTTGGTTGCACCCCCTATGTGTTCTGCTAGTCTTGTTTTAACGGTTTTATCGTACTGCCCACATATTGTACACAGCATTGTGCGCAATCCACAACAGCTGCTACGTGGTCTACTTTATGGATTGCGCACAATGCTGTGTACAATATGTGGGCAGTACAATAACACAATGAAAACTAGATTAGCAGAACACATTAGAGATGCAATCAAAATGGACACCACAATAAATAAATGTATTTCATATTTATCCAAACATTTTTTATACCTACACAAAGGTGATGTTTCTAATTTACAAATCCCAGTCTCCACCCCCAAAAGAGGTGGAGACAAAATATATAAACTCAGAAAGTGGGAAATATATTGGATTCTCAAATTAGATACTTGGGCACCACATGGCCTAAATAATAGATCAGATAAACTAGGGGAGATTTATCATAATTCTCATAGAGCAGCCAATCAGAGCTCAGCTATCATTTTCCCACAGCTGTTTATAAAATGAAAGCTGAGCTCTAATTGGTTTCCATGGGCAACTAGAACAATTTTACCTCAGAAACTTGATGATAAATCTCCCTCACTGTATTTTTATTAAGAGTGTATAAAACTGTCTTATCCTTATGTTGTATAACTCATTGCCTTTGTGATTTCTGCTACTGCGCATGCATATCCTGGTACGTCATAGACATGGATAAGATTAAAAGGTCTTTTTTATTATTAGCAGATAGACCATGACTAAGGATGACACTATGTCAATGCCTGAAACACATAGGTCTGCTTTAAGATTTTAATGCACATTTTTTTGTATTTTTTTGGTTTTTTTAATGGATTAACTCCTCTCTACTCGCCCGCTGACTTTAGACATTGCTGCAGTTTTATACTGTTCCTGCGCTAGCCAGAGTCAGAGGCACCCAAACACCCTAGGGAGAAGGGAGATGCGTATTGTTACGGCTTCTCCCTTCTCCACTCCTCACAACATCTCACTGAATGAGCACGATGCATACGTGAGTAGAGCCGGCGCAGCTGCCGGCTCCATAGACTCGGTGATCACGTGACCGCTGGGTATAAAGGGGTTAACCAGAGCTGCTGGGTCTAATAAGACCCAGTCCAGCTCTGATCAGAATCCCCAGTGACAGGTGGTCATTTCCCCTGTAACTGAGGCTCTTATACATGCCTCAGTTACAGGGGAAAACTTGTATAAAAATTTTTTTTTATAAATATTAATAAAGTAAATATTAATAAAATACAATACCATTTGCCCATATAATAAAAAAATACCCTGCTACACTACAAAACACAACCTCCATAGTCGCCCCTTTTTGCCCGATACTATACATATTATATATCAAAACAACTGAAACAAAATAGGGAGTTCATTAATAATGTTCATTTTGAGTTAATTTGAAAAAAGTACTATAATACTTTTTTTCCACTTTTAACCCCAAATAAAAATAAAAATGGAATAAAATGCTTAAACTTTTATTACCTTTTTAACTAGCTATGTATCCTAAAAAAAAATACAGCAAAAAAATTTAAGGTAGCATGCCAAAAAAAGTTATGGCCCTTAAACCAGCATTTAAGAAAATTTGCTAAAAATGCCCGGTCACTAGAGCCTTTCCAGGCAGCGTCACTATGGGGTTGAACAAATAAAATATGGAATTTTAATGTTCCACCTACATTTTTGCTGGATATGAGTCAGCACAGGATACCACTTGTGATCCGGGCACCGTTCACACCACATGAGAAATCACAAATGAAAGAGGTGAGCTGAGAATATACATATCTTTTTTTCTATTTCATTCTATGCTATGCTAATTTTAAAAATGTCTTTGTCAGCATTCCAAATAATTACAGAACTTTATAAAAGTTTATTTCACATTACCTATGTCCCTGCCAGCAGCGTGTGGTGAGTCCTGGAAGGGTGAAGGGCCGCCGCAACAGCCTGCATAGACGTCTCAGTCACCTCTCCTCCAGCGCTCTCCCCCTTCTCTATCAGGTGCATTTGGTAGGCAGTGGAAGTGACTGAGTCACAGGCTGCTGTGGCTGCCCCCCTTCCTCTCACTGACTCACAACTTGCTGCTGACAGAGAGCCAGATCATGCAAAATAAACCTTTATAAAGTATTGAAATTATTCAGAATGCTGACAACTGTTTTTTTTAAAATTCAGGCTGCTGGAACCTGTCACCATCTAACAATGTCTGACGAGGATGAACCCTGCCGCGATTCATGAAGATTGTGCGCCTGATATCCTGCATGTGTCGCTTTCCTGCTCAGGTCCGCCGGAGTTCACCTTCTTCCTCCTGGTGTATGTAAGTGCAGTGGGTGCAACACAAATTTAAATGATAAATCCCATGCGTAGTCCGATTGCGTCGGATTGTCCGTCGGCCCACCGCCTGATTTGTGTCGCGTGAAGGCGACACAGTGTCTTGTATTAATTTTTGCTCCTAAGAGGCATTAGGTCTTATTTTCAGGGGATGTCTTATTTTTCCATGAACAAGAATTGACATTTCTTGTTGAACAAAAATTAACATTTATTAGCGATAAATCACCTCCCACTGCCCCCACGCTGAACCTGGTGGCTGGAGCTGCTGCACAGATCACTGGCCCGGCGGTCCCGGAGGACTGCCGGCAATGCTTTTTCCCCCGTCCAGTGGCACTCTGTAACGGGAGCTGCTCCCACATGGCGTCTGCCCGCAACAGTCGTGGCAGCCGGTGACAGTAGAACTGCCAGCAGTTCAATTTTCATGGGCAGTCACTTGGGTTACTACTGCTGGCAGTCATCGGCAGCTATCGCTACAGAGGCACTTCAGAGGTGGCTACGCTATCTGACTGTCGCTAGGTCTTACTTTCAGGGGAGGACTTATATTTACAAACCTACTAAAAACGGCAGTAGGTCTTATTTTCAGGACATGTCCTATTTTCAGGGAAACACAGTATAAAAGTGAAGAAAGTGAAGCTCTTCCTGCTGCCTCTAAACTTGACTCATCTTGGGCAAAATATAACTCTTTTTTTGCTCATTTTCAAATGAGATTTCACATGACGGGGGTGGTAATTAAATGGGGTAAATCCTTTTACGTTAAAGAGAAGTGGGGGCATCAGTTTTAGGATTTATAATTTACCTAGTGTCTGAACTATACATGGTACACAGGGGTACAGTGTGAGAAGTCCAGGCTCAGATAAGGATGCAGTGATATTGTATAGATCATCCTATGGACCTGACACATGTGAGATGACAGAGCTCTGTCCTCGGTGCTGAAGTGAATAGTCCATAGGAGGCAGGACTCTCTTCCAGAAGGATTAATAAGTGTTTCTCTGCAGGCTCTCTCCATCTCCTGGATGAGGAAGCAGCACTCCCCCGCAGCCACTCCTCTCCTCTGACTATAACCAGCTACTCCAGTGTAAGGGGACACAGCTCACCTAGACCAGCCGTAGTGCACAGCATCTAAGGAATGGAGGCAGACACAGCCCCCTCTATCATATCACAAGCTCCTCGTGGTGGTGACCCCTACACCACTACAGAAAGATGCATCAAGAAAATCAACCCCTGAAGGGTGAGGTGGGATTTACCTGAGGATATGACATGGAAAGTACTTGTAGAGTCTGCAGGTGACCAGTCCCAGAAGATGTCCAGCGCCATCTATGCTGCTCTCCACATTGTCCTCAGTGTCCTCATCCCAGCTGCCAACGTCCTGGTCATTGTCATCTTGTCCAAACTGCTGAAGAAGAAGCGCTGCAAGAGTTACATCTTCATCCTGAACCTGGCTGCTGCAGACCTCCTGGTGGGGCTCATGTGCATCATGGAAGCCCTGGATGATATCTTTGATGGAGACTTTGATAGGAACTTATTCTTCTGCTTGTTGAGGTTGTGCTTCACAGTTACTCCTTGCATTGGATCAATGTTAACCCTCCTCCTGATCTCCCTGGACAGATACCTGGCTGTGAGGATGCCTCTGTATTACATCAAGATCATGAATAGTAAGTGTGTTGGTATTTCTCTGGCAATTCTCTGGGTGCTCTCCTTCTTTGTTGGCCACATTCCCTTGATAACCCCTTCACTGCAGCACAACAATTACACAGGGATCTGTGGACTCTTCTATGCAGCCAAGAGTGACTATCTGTACATTCTGTGCTTTGTCATCTTCCTTCCAGCCTTAGTGACTATAGTGTGTCTTCACACTGCTGTTGGAAGGATTGCCTATGTCCATCATAGAAGGATCCAAAGGACCAGGGCTATTGGTGCACTTCCTAACAACCACCCATCACATTCATCCCATTTTAAGGCAGCCAGGACCGTTCTTATAGTCATTGTCTGCTTTACCCTATCATGGGGACCTTACTACATCACTGGAATCATCCAAGCCACCTGCACCTCCTGCAAGCTTGTGGACTTACTAAAGGATATCTTATTTGTACTTGGAGAAGCAAATTCCCTCTTGAATCCTATCATCTATACCTTTTCCTGCAGAGACATAAGAAGCTACCTATACAAGCATATCATCTGCAGAAGGAGGAAGGTGAAGCCCCAGGGGCTAGCATTAGTCCAGTTTGCCAATATTGGAGAAGCAGCCATACATGAAGACTCTACAATGGCCCAGACATCTGGTGACACTGGCCAGAACCTGTCCATTTTCATAGGTAATGGAGGATACTGTAAGAGCACATCTTGAAGCATAGGACATAATAACAGAGCTTTTCTCTGGCCAGAGTCTGGTCAATCTGCTGACTTTCCTCTGAAAGCACAAGATTCTGCACTACTATCTCCAAGACTTGATATGACTACTGCAATACTGCTGGCTCAGGCAATATACCATTCCCTTTCTGTAATACTGTATCCAGTCTTACACCTGGAGAGCCACAGTTTCCTACCTCTGCATTAATGCTGGTGCTATGGACTTATTGTATTCAGGGTTTTACCTTTCCTCAATGCAGTAGAAGTGGATTTGTGTGAACATTTTAGGTATTTTTAAGCACAAATACATATTACAGAGTTGATGCTGCAGCTATATCCAAGGCATGGCAGCTGTAAAATCTCAGGATGTTTATTACATTCTAACAATTCTGGATTGCATTGATAAGAATCACCATTTTACATACAGTTGAATTCACAGCTTTAGTAATTCCATGCAGACTATTGAGCAGCTGCATGTTTTTTGAGATGTAGATAACTTTTCTATTGATTGTTACATTCAAGTTACATTCAATGTCATTATATGTTTTGATTTATTGTTCTTGTACATAAAACATGTAAAATATTGTGTGTAATTTTTATTCTGTGCATCTGTGAAATACACATTTGACAGATGACACCAGTATCACTTGGAAAGCTTTGTATTTTCTGTCCTATTTCCATATTAATGTATGACAATTTAATATGACATCTCACTTACTAACAACGTTTCTCCTAATAGCAGATGATATTTTTTATATTTGTTATATGATGTAGCAATGGAAATTACAATGTCTTAATTTCTATTCCAAGCTACTATGAACATATATTTGCAGTAAGTGATCTGTTACAGATGGTTATGTATGAACATAGATCCATTATGACCAGTCTCAATGATTTATTTCACTAATAAATGTATTGGTAACTGATCGATTTATTAATAAGTGGATGAGAGAACTATTGAACACTGATTCATTTGTACTGATTAATTTTCAATTATGTAAAATGAATAGTGAAGGATCGCTGCAGATCTGTATATTACACAAGCAAAGACAATCATGAGCTTTGTTATGAATCCCATAGATTTATAAGGAACATGGACTGATACTGTGGCTTAGTCACATTAACAAAACATCACTAGCAAGAGAGATTATTGTAAGCTTATGTGAAAAAGGTGCAACTAATACAATTTAAGAACTGTTCAATAAAAAACACATTGGATCCCTAAGTAAATCGCTAAGAACTTACTTTCTTTGATCTCTTTACCAACATACTACCTAAAGGGGTGGTCCACTTATCACAATAGCCTTACCATATTCCCATTCACATTTACCAGTGAGACCAGACCAGTGATCGGCTACAGGGTTGACCTACTAAAGACAGCGGGGCACATTTACTTACCCAGTCCTGTTGCGATCCCGGAGGTGCGTTGTCCAACGAGGATGAAGTCCGTCGCGATTCACTAAGATTGTGCGCCCGATATCCTGCATGTGTTGCTTCCACGCTGAGGTCCGCTGGAGTTCACCTTCTTCTTCCCGGTGTATGTGAGTGCATTGTTTTGCGACACAATTTGAATTTTAAATCCCGCCCTTAGTCCGAATCAGTCCGCCATGGCCCCCGATTTGTGTCGCATGAAAGTCATCGCAATTGCGTCATAATCTGGTCGCGTGCGCCAAAAACCCCTGCTAAATAGTCGGGAAATAGTCGGGAAACCTGATGGAAATGTGGTGCGTGGACCCTTAGTAAATGTGCCCCATTGTGTCATTCGATAACAGCCAATCAGAAGCTTCAGGAGTGGTGGCTGCTGGTGCTGGAGGAGCAGTATGCCTTATATTTTGATATTTTTGCCTTTAAAAAGAGACCATCACATGTTACCAACCCATGTAGCCCTGTAGGAGCAAGAATAAAAATCATACCAATGGGAGGATATATCTTTTTGTTGAAGATCTCCAGTTCAGAATTATTAACTTCTTACCTACAAACCATTGATACAGCTTTCCTTCTAATATCTAGGACTGAATGCCATTTTTGATATGGCACATTTCCAGAGTTAAGAAATAGCTTATTTTTATAAAAATCATATAACTATTATTCTTTCAAAAATATAACTTGAACCAAGTACTTCAGATGGCGCAGTGTAACACTTTAAACAGGTGATAGACATGGGTATCAGATCTGATTGTGGTTGTCTTTCCTAAGTGACAGCAGACATGCAATGCTCCATTGAAATGAGGGGAACACAGGACTCCCATACTCATGGGTTGATGGAATCCAAGCAGTAGGATTCCCTACTGATTCCCTATCGTGTGGATTGAAGAAAAGTGTTTCTGCGAAAACCACTTTAATATGGATTACTATTAACTATAATCTGTATAGTTTTTAAGATATTAATAAACTTCTGTAGTTTTGCTGCTCAAAACTCCTAACTTTTCAAGTCCATTTACCTGGCCTAAAACTTGTGGTTTTAGGTTCACATACAGCAAAGTGTAACATCTGCTTTCATGTGCACTCCTGTTCTCTTTCATATAATATTGTGGAATAATGAGATTTCTGTGACACTGGTCTTAGACTGACTATGAGCAGAAGCTCAATGTAATTGCTGTGAGAACATCATCCAAGGAGTGGAGTGGAAGTGAAGTCAGAACAGGTATATTTTCTATGTGTAACCAGTGACAATTGGGTTTTCAAAATTTTTATTGCTGTCATTGGAACAGGGATTATGAATAAAGCTTCATTACAGACACCTTACAGCTGATCATTGCAGCCTGGGACTAAAATAAAGCATTCAGAGAGCTTCCCCAGAGGTCACAGGGGGCAGAGAGGTTCATCTGTAACCAGGAGTGGCTAGTAGTAGGAGAGTGACACTAAGTTAACTCAACAAAGTACCGACTCCCTATTTAACCAAACTTTACACAAGACAGCCTGCAAAATTTTAGGCAAAAAATGAAAGATTAAAACTGCAACGTCCCCCACCAGGGTCTAGCCTTATTCGGTGGCTGGAGGAAGCCGGGGTCCTGATTAGTTGAGTGGCTGCCTAGTGTGGCCTAGTGCATGGCGATGATCATGGGGCTTGGTGTCAGGAACGGAGGCCTCGTCCACAGCCTGGCAGGTCTCCAGCAGGTGGTGTGTGCAAGAAAATGGAGGGAGAGGCTGAACGTGTAGGTTTCCCCCTGGGCCAACCCCGATGTGTAGATAGGGATCCCTGGTGATGGAGGATGGGGTGCACTTTGTGGTATACAGCCGGATCTAGGGATCACTCAGAGGCACGTTGATGAAGCATAATTCACAGTTATTTATTGGCAACAGGCACCGGCCATTACAGCAGCAAAACTTCAGCTGGATGGAGGTAGCTGGTTGGAGTTCAGGTCATCAGGAAAGTGTGCACAGCCTGGTAAATAGCTTCAGTCTGGGCTAGGAGGGTTGGAGCAGAGTCCTTGTGGTGTGATGGGTGGACCTGGTCTCCTGACAAGCCAAGGTGTCAGGGTAGCATGCCACAGACACCCCTGCATCCTTGATTCTCCTGGTCTGACTGACAGACAGACCCCCTGAGCTCCCAACCACAAGGGGTTTTATAACCTCCCTTTGTGAGGTGGCAAGCCCTTTCATCCAGCCAGCATGCTCCTACCATTACAGTAACACACGAACACTGATTGGTGAGCAGAGTTAACCCCTGCATCACAGACAGAGACTTACAGCTGCATTACTATATTTCCATGCTGGAAACCACTAGCGAGATCATCCGACTTAATGAGAAACTCCTGGCATGGAGAGGACTGAGTTTTGCAACAGCTAGCTAACACCCTATGCATTGGCAGGGGTGTTGCACAACCTGTATCACAAGGCAGTACATTATTCCTGAACAAGGACAGGAAAAAACCCCACTTCACAGCAGGATCCAGACAAGTCTCCCCACTTTATGAAGGAGACTACATTGAGAATTGTATGTGGGATCTTTTATGCATATATATATATATATATATATATATATATATATATATATAAAAGCAAATAAAGGGATACAGTGTTTATAAGTACTAGCAGCATCTTATGAGGAAAGGTTATAAAGCCGCAGTTATTTCATGTACATTGGGCTTTATTACATATGTTAGGTATCCAGTGTGTGACTGTAATGTAAAATTCTCTTTCTAATTGACAAGCTGACATGACACATAATTACTTAGGATATCCTGGATTGATGAGCGGACATCCTTGTTAATGTCACAAACACTGCACAGGTAGAGGAGCTTCTGTGCCTGAGACACCAGAAATAATGGCGGCTTGACTCTGTCCCACTGCTTTCTAGTTGGGAAATTCAGGCATTCGTGACACTTGTTCAGTAAGCTCAGGAACTTGATCTTGATGGCAAACAGCATTAATTCACCTTCCGTCGATTCCTTCTGAAGATCACCATCCTTTCCCTCCACCTTCCAATTTAAGGTGATAGTAAAATGTTGATATAAAGCAATAATAGGATTTTGTTTCTTCATTAGCCTAAATTTTGTTCTTCACATGTCTGGCAACCTGAGATTTAACTAAAACCATATTTTTATTTTACTTAAAAAGCAGGATAATTTTTTTTCAAAAAGTCAAATCTTGTTATTTTTTGCTACCACTTCACATCTTTCCATTAAATTACCCATTATGGAAGAGCATAACAGAAGCAGAGGCGACCGTCTGTCATCAGTATTTGGTTTTTATTATACTCCACCATAGCAGGAGTCCAATAGGAACTACGGTATATACTTAGACTTGACTAAGGTTTTTTTTTGCTGTTTAGAATTGAATAATCTATTTTATACAAAAGATATGATTCTATTTTTGTCTTTGTAATTTTTTATGACTATCTCTTCTTTTTTATGTTAAAGTGGTTGGTTACTTTACCTCATGTTTTTTGTAATGTGTGTGCACATCTATTAAAAATCCTGCTCCCCTTTCTTGATATGTAAAGTGTCTTTTACCTCATCAGTCAGACATTCCTGACCATAAAATGGCTGCAGATGTGATCTATAACTGTGCAGGCAAATTTGTCCAGTTGCCTTTCAGAACCTTATCATGGTATTTATGAATATAAGATATAGGTCTGGGCAGGACCATTGTTCATGGACAGTTAGAGATCACATGTCTGGATGATGAGGTAAACGACAGGAGGCTTCACTTTACCTACGAAGAAAGCGGAGCAGAACTATTAATAGATGTATATTGGTAAATTACCTCATATCCTGCCCCACACTAACAAATAAAATGAGATAAAGTGGCCATTCGCTTTGAGGAGTTGTACAGGAGCAGAAAAACACATCTGCTCTCAACCAAAAACATTGTTTCTCCTGTTCCTTACACTTTGGTTATGTTCTCAGTAACATATAGGTACAAATGTGATAGCAGTTCCATGGATTATTATAGACCACTAGTGCTGATAAGCGAAATGCAACTGTTTCACATTTCTTTGTATTGTGGGTGGGGGGTTACAGGTGTTCTGGTCTGAATTACATATTTCACTTGTGGAAACCCTTTTCCTATAAATATTTTGGAGGTTTTTCATGCAAAGCTAGCCCATAGACCTAGGCTTGTATAACTTTTGGGTAGAAAATAAATATAGTAATATAAATTAGTGCAAAATGTTATAGGTCAATTAGGATGACAAATAAACAACGTTGGGTTTCCTAAATATCAGATAAATGTATTGCAGTATAGTACTGTAGTAACAGAAGCCACAGGCAGATTTTCAAGGATATAAATATTGACAACCTATCCATAGATCATCTATATAAGACTAGTTATAGCGGTCTGATGGTGACAACCCCACCGATTCGCTGTTTGAGTTAAGGAACTCCTCTTTCCAGGCCTGTGGTGTCACAACCATGAATTTAATGGCCTTACTGCAGCTCAGTCCTATAGATGTCAATACCATGTATGGTGCTGTTCCTGGTGAGCAGTGAGGAGACCATAGTTCTCCCACAGTCTATAAAAACATCTAATGGAGCCTGGTGTCAGAACCCATCGATCTAATACTAATGATCTATCCCAAGGAAAGGTGTGCAGCATTAAAGTCCTTGAAATCTCCTTTAAATATGTGGCCGTGCTGTTCTGCAATAGAAAATAGGGCAGGAGATAGGACCTGCACACATTTCTGTGCTGTGACAAGGTGGTGAAGACATTATAGGAGTGCAAAGACCAGAAGCACTGTGCAATGTGACTGATTGCTTATAACATGCTGCCCCTTTCCTCCTTTTCTGATGTAGCATATGAGGTAGCCACAAGAAGGATAATACTTGTGTTCAGATGGTTACCAAGTCCCTACCAACATTGGCCATTTCAGCTTATGTTCCTGTAATGTGTATGGCCACCTTTAGAAGAGACTCTGTCTTGTGTACAGTATGTTATACAATTATGAGGGTCACCGTAAAGGGAACCTGTCATCAGGAGCACATTTTCTAGCACCCCATCTCCCCATAGAGAATAGTGTACATATTGCTAAAGAGTTTTTTGTTTTAGTAAAACTGTCTTTTTCCATAAAAAAGATAAGTTAGATCAAAGTTTACCTTTCTGTATGCAGAGCTGTGTCCCTAGTCCCATGGGAGTTTCCCCCACCACCCTCCCATGTTCTCCATATCTCCTCCCCTTGTAGCTTTCCCCCCCCCCCAGGACATCATACATGTTGGCCCCACTCCTCATTGGCCGCTCGCATGGGACTAGGTACACAGCTCTGCATACAGAAGGTTTCATCTTACTTATGTTTTTTTCCCAAAAAAAAACAAGTTTTACTATAAAAACTCTTTGGCACTGTGCTCACTATTCTCAATGGCCAGAAAAAGGGCTCCTGATGACAGGTTGCCTTTAAATTACCCATTTGCATCTAATCAGTATTTCCTTGCTTTGCAATGAGGTTCACAATCATTTACCTGAGATGTCATTTTTGTGCCTCCTACATTGAATTTTGCTTGCTGCCCCATTGCCAGAAATGTGACATACATCCGGTCTTTTCCGAAAATTCGGATTCCAACTTGATGATTCAAGGCCATAAATATTGGTTTGAACGGAGCAGAAGGTTTGAGAATGTCAGGACTCCTCCACTGCCATCGCCGTACTCTCCTGCCTGTGCTGTCCAAGCACTGTCCTCCCACCGGATTCACATTTATCCTGGATATAAGACAGAACCGCATTTCATGGAGATCAAGATGAGTGTTAAAAGGACAGTAACATAGACCTAATGAGGGTAAAGGGTAACATCTTGTCACCAGTGTCATTCTATTATAGTATTTTCTATATATAAATGCAGCATATACAATATATTAATATTCTATAAAATGGTAAAAAATCATGCAAGAATAATCAAATTTAACTATTCATGTTCAAGACCTTACGGAGGTATAATGCAATAATCTCACACTTCCAGCACACTCCACTCTTGGAACCAGCAGATTAATCAAATGACTAATTTTTCCTATCCTAGAACCTGGCTGAGAATTCTAGGCATCTGTGGATGTAGAGGCTGGATGGAATGGGCGAAAAAACGCTTTTACATGATCAGCAGTCTGCCACCAGAAGAGACTAATGCAAGAAGAGAAATCCACATGTAGCAGGTTCGGGTATCATATTTATGGATGGTATAAAGTCCATACTGTCAGTGGAGGAATTAATGTATGGGACTTATGGACCCTTAGATTTGTAGAAACCAACAAAGATGTGTCTGATTGCTACAAGGTCCTATTCAAGATACATGATCATGTAAAAAGCAGAAGGCACAAGACCATATCTGTGCACACCATAAAATAATGTGCTTTGTACAAAAATCCAAAATTGGTCCCCAAAGAGCAATGCATGGAGGTCAGCAAAAGTCAGAGCTGACCAAAACAAGAAAAGATGCGTGACAGACCTACATTTAGTAGTCCAGGAGGTGGGAGAGCCCAACTAAATGGAGGTCTGTCACGCATCGTTTCTTGTTTTGGTCAGCTCTGACTTTTGCTGACCTCCATGCATTGCTCTTTGGGGACCAATCTTTGACTTTTGTACAAAGCACTGCATTCCTATTCCTGCTTCATACAGATTACCTTGTCATTTTGTGACTGTATTTGTCTTTTCTTATTAGTTGTACTTTACTTTAATCTTTACTTTAATATCTATTTAATAGGAAATGTTCCTAACAATATTTCATGAGCAGTATATATTTTTCTTTTATGTATATTAGGGGTGTTACTCGGAGAGGCTGGGCCCCATAGCAGATTTCATGGGGCCCCCTTCCCCTTAAAAAATATATACATATGTAGGCTGCATTCACATAAATGTGTGGTGGCACGGCTATAGCCTGGCAGGCACATGTCTGGCGCACTGGAGAGGAAGAGAGGTGATCGCGGCTCACCCCTCCTCTCTCCATAGAGAATGGAGCCGCATGGTCATTCTTACGGCCAAAGATAAAGCAGTCGCTATCTCTTTTGCGGCCACGGCTCGAAATAGTGAGTACTCGTAGTGCTCACCGTACCGAGCCCAGGCGCTATAGACGCATATGGGGGAAGTATATCCAGCAGCAAATTTGGGTCCAGATATACGTCCCCCATACTTTCTTGTGAATGTACCCTTATACAGACATGTTTATACTATTGACATGTTTATACTATTACACAGATTTATACACTGATATATACACATCTTTATATACTTATATACACACACATAAAGTTCTACACTCATATACTTGCACCCATATACATACAAGTATACACATATACACACACATTTATGCTCTCATACACATTCATACACTAATATACTGAGTACATACAAACTCATACCGTATATACACATCACACATACTGTATACACATTATATAGATATAATATATATATATATATATATATATATATACACACACATACAGTATACACTGACCATATATACACATAAATGCAGTATAAAAGGTTTAGGAGTACTGTAGCCAGGACGGGGGCCGTTCACAAGCCAAGTGTTTTGTGGGCTGTTTAATAGTTACATATATACAGCATTACCATTACAATCAGCCAGGGCGGGATTAAGGTTAGTGGGGGCCCCTGGGTGCAAAATATGGTGGGGGCCCCCACTGAATGGAGTCCAGACAGGGAACAGCAATCGCTATATACCACTCTCCAGCAATAACTATATACGGCCTCCCCAGCAATCACTATATACAACCCCAGACATCACTATATACAGCCCCGAGACATCACTATATACAGCCCCGAGACATCACTGTATACAGCTTCCCCAGACATCGCTGTATACAGTTCCCCCAGCAATCACTGTATACAGCTTCCCCAGCAATCACTTTATAAAGCTCCCAGTGATCACTATATATAGCCCACAGCATTAACTATACACAGGCCCCTATAATAACTATATACAGCCCCCTATAATAACTATATACAGCCTCCTATAATAACTATATACCGTGCCTCTATAATAACTATATACAGTTCCACTTAAATAACTATATACAGTCCCCCTATAATAACTATATACAGCCTCCCTATAATAACTATATACAGTCCCCCTATAATAACTATATACACCCCCTAAAATAACTATATACACCCCCTATCATAACTATATACAGCCCCTATAATAACTATATACAGACTCCCTATAATAAATAAGTATATGCAGACTCCTATTATTGCTATATACACCCCCCCTAATAAATATATACAATACCCATTTAATAACTATATACAGACCTAGATAAAATACTAAAATTGTACTCACCTTCCATCAGTCCCCCGATGCACGCTGTCCTCAACTTCCCTCGCGGTGTCAGGGTAGATATTGGATGTAAACAAAGATGGCGGCACCCTGGAACTTATTGTTCCCTCACTCTGCCATAGATGAAAGGCAGGCACATTGGTGAGATTCGGCCCGAATCTCCCACATTTGGTGGGGGCCCCTTTAAGGGCAAAGCAGTGGGGGCCCCCTGGCACGCGCCCCGGGAGCCCCCCCCCCCTATTATCCGGCCCTGTTTTTAAAAAATCAGCCATTTGATGGCAACCACAAAACTGTGTATGTGTACTTGTATGTCCCGCTCCATCCATCCGATGTATGTCCCACTTAAAAGGGTATTCTTGGCATTTGCATTTAATTGAATTCATTTGCCATAAATAAACATTTCTTCAATTGGATGTTATTAAAAAAAATGTTCCTGTGTTAAGATAATTTCTCATAAATGTAGTCATTCTGTCCTTTAGAAACGAGATAGTTTCCCCGGATACGACCACTTCACATTTAGGCAGCAGTGGCCAGACTTGCGCTATAGAGTCCTGCGGGACCACCAGGATTCAGCAATCACTGCTACAGGACGGCTGTGCGACATGTAGTAACTCCTGGACATTTCATATACAAAAACCTTTTGTTTATTTATGCAATTCCTCCAGCAGAGGTGGCCGTATCCAGGGACACAGTCTTGTTTCTAAGGGACTATATCACTACATTTATGAGAAATTATCTGCACACAGGAACATTTTTTTTTAATAACATCCATTTGAAGAAATGTTTATATATGGCATATGAATTCAATTAAATGTAAATGCCCAGATGGGAAAACCCCTTTAACCCCTTAAGGACCAGGCCCTTTTTCATTTTTGCGTTTTTATTTTTCACTCCCCACCTTCAAAAATCTATAACTTTTTTATTTTTCCATGTACAGAGCTGTGTGATGGCTTATTTTCTGCGTAACAAATTGCACTTCGTAGTGATGGTATTAAATATTCCATGCCGTGTACTGGGAAGCGGGAAAAAAATTCTAAATGCAGTGAAAATGATGAAAAAACACATTTGCGCCATTTCTTGTGGCCTTGGTTTTTACAGCTTTCACTGTGCACCCTAAATGACATGTCTATTTCATTCATTGGGTCAATACGATCACGGGGATACCAAATTTGTATAGGTTTTATACATTTACAAAAATTAAAACCTCCTGTACAGAAAAAAAATTCTTCATTTTGCCGTGTTCTTGCGCTAATAACTTTTTCATACTTTGGTGTATGGAGCTGTGGGTGGTGTCATTTTTTGCGACTTCTGATGACGTTTTCAATGCTTCTATTTTTAGGACTGTTCGACATTTTGATCACTTTTTATAGAATTTTTTCTATTTTTCAAAATGGCAAAAAAATGCCATTTGCGACTTTGGGCGCTATTTTCCGCTACGGGGTTTAACGCAGTGAAAAACGGTTATTATATTTTGATAGATCGGGCATTTTCGGACGCGGCGATACCTATTGTGTTTATGATTTTTACTGTTTATTTATATTTATATCAGTTCTAGGGAAAGGGGGGTGATTTGAATTTTTATGTTTTTTTTATATAATTTTTTTTTTTTTACTTTTTTTAATTTATTTTTTTTACTATTTTACAGACTCCCTAGGGTACTTTAACCCTAGGTTGTCTGATTGATCCTACCATATACTGCCATACTACAGTATGGCAGTATATGGGGATTTTGCATACCATCTATTATAATGTGCAGATCGCACATTATAATAGATAGCCTCGATCATGACAGCCTGGGATCTTTGTGTGATCCCAGGCTGTCATGGCAACGGATCGCCGCTCCCCGGTGACGTCACGGGGAGTGACGATCGGAGCCAAGATGGCGGCGCCCACGCGCCGCCGGCTCTTTAATGCCGCCGGCAGCTTTGCCGGCGGCAATCAAAGGGTTAACACCCGTGATCGGTGCAAGCACCGATCGCGGGTGTTAGCGACGGGCGTTTGCTTCATTATGAAGCAAATGCCCGGTGAGTATGAAGAGGGCTCAGCCTGTGAGCCCTCTTCATACTCCCCCATGCGCAGTAAGACGTAAGGGTACGTCTTATTGCGCTATGGGGTTAAAGTACATCTACCGCCGGGATGAAGGATTGTAAACCAAGCACACTTACATGCTGGTGTGTGCCCTCTTAGGCTCATTTGCATAACTTCTAAAGCTTTTTTGTTTTTAAAAAAACAAGGGTATAAAAATCTAAAAGAAGAGTGGATCCTGCTAGAGGGAAAACACACCAGCGTGTAAGTGTGTTTGGTTTATAATCCTTGATCCAGATGGTAGATGCCCTTTAAAGAAAGACCTGTAGTAGAAAATATAAAATTAGGTAGCACTCCTCAGAGGTAGTGAAAAACAGAGAGGTATTTATTTTACCTCATGGAGCATATCCTAATGAGATATCCTTCTATGCGTGCATGTGTCAGTGCTGGTTATACAATTATAGCTGAAAAAGAACATTAGAAGGCATCATTGTTACTTTTCAAGCATGCTACCCTTCCTTGTTCCTTTATAATCACAATAGCATTTTCTTAAAGCTTTTCTGTAAGTACATGTCCTGGGTCATCAGATGCAATGTATGGAAGTGTTCATAGCTCAGGCACAGAAGACATTGGGGGTCATTTACTAAGGGCCCGAATCACGTTTTTCAGTCACGTTACCAGAATATTTCCGATTTGTGCCGATTTTCCCTGAATTGCCCCCGGATTTTGTCGCACCCGATCGGATTGTGGCCCATCGGCGCAGGCCTGCACGCAACAGAAATCGGGGGCGTGGCCGTAAAAAAAACCGACGGATTCGGAAAAAACGCCGTATTTTAAAAAAAAAAGTGACGCTTGACACGCACTTACCTGCACCCAGGGTAGGACAGTGAACTTCAGTGAACTCCGACGGAATTCAGCGCAGCAGCAACAATTAGTGGACATCGAGCGCACTACTTTACTGAATCGCCGAATGCTCCACTGAGAACGCACCGCTGGATTGCGACAGGACCGGGTAAGTAAATCTGCCCCATTTTCTATACAATACCACTTTATTTCACTGGCTTTGGTTCCAGCTTTGGCTTTCTCTACTGACTGCAATAACAGGGATATACTGTATACTTTTTCTTACTGCCTGCTTTCAGGGGTTTTATTTTTTCTTCAATAGTTTAAAATGATGCATACCTTAAAGGAGTTGTGTCATTAACTACAATATCCCCTATCACCAGGGTCTCGGAAATTGGAAGATTGGGGGTTTTCTGCTTTGGACTTCAAGGTTTGGTCCACCCAACTAAACGACCGGAAGTCCCATAGAAGTTGTATGGAGTACTATCCTGTGCTATACTGTCTTCTATTGGACTCCGGATTGCCATGCAGCGCAACATAAAACCATAAGTCTCATGTGATTTACGGAGCAGAGAAGAGAATTTGAGGGAAATCCAACAACTCAGGATCTGCCAATTGCGGGTGGTCCAACAACGAGACCTTTTAATGAAGTATATTACAATGCTTACTATTATCATCTGCTCTATTCATTTCTCTAACAAAAAATAGTTTCAAAGGTTTAGTTATGCTATAAGGCCCTGAACACTTAAGAAAGAATCACTCTGTTCTGCAGGGAATGTCTGACTAAATACCTATCCCAGCTGTCCCTCCCTAATTGCCCTACCTACCCTAAGCAGTTGATGTTCCCTTCCTAGGCCAGCTTAGGGTACTTAAACCATCATTCTCTTCATGTGCCAAAGTGCAAACACACAGACATAGACAATACAATACAAACCGAGAGGCATACTCGCCAAATATAGGTCAGAACCAAGAGGACAATGCAGTACAAAATCCCTAGGTAAACAGATAGTCCAAGATACAGGCAAAAGGGTCAAAGATACAGATGACAGAATAAACACAGCTGGCCATGTGCAAGACTATAGCAAGCAAGGAGCACTGATCTACAAAACCTTAAGTGTACACCAAAGCTAAGTATACTTTATACAAGACTTTCCATTAATAATATTGTAAAAATGATATTAGTCGGTAGTATACAATAACCTTCAATGCTATGGTTTAGATTGATGCTTTCATTAAGATGTTAATTCAGAAGTCATCAAATTGTAATATGAAGGCTCATGATAATGCTCTTTACACAGAGACGTGTGTGAATTTACAAGTGTTTGTGGCTTTGGCAGGGTTGTGTTCATAAGGAATGCATCACACAACTTCAATCTACTGAGGCAGATATACAATATTTTATATATATTAGGTTATTCCTGCAAATGATAGAAGACCTGATTATCAATCTTTTCTAAAAATACTGTAAAATGATATTAGTATTAAGGAGAAATTCTGCAGATGACAGATGACTGACTGTTTCTATATTACATAGATACAAAATTACATTTCTGCCGCTCAGGGAGCAGTAAACGCAGAGCTACATACTAGAGGCTCTATCATAGCAGCATCAGGTGTACCGGATACTTCAACCTCCAGTGTTCAACAATCATCATAGATTGCCAGAAATGACTTTATACAATCTTCTATTTTACTGTATAATGCCACTAAATACTGTATATGTCTTAAGTGTCACAGGTTAATTTCACTCTTAAGACATATTGTAAAACTATTGGCTGAGGACTTCTTATGTGCTGGGTGTTCTTTGGATCTCACATGTAACTTGCTGTTAGGTTGGTCTAAGACAATGCTGAAGTGCCAATGTAATTGACATAGTGATCGGAACAGCACAGAGCTCCTGTGTGCACCGCTCTGCAGGACAGGACACAGGTCGGTGTGTGTCACTACAGACTGCGTAGCTGCTGGCGCCAGCGGGAGAAGAGAACGAAGAGGGGGAGAGCTGAGGCTGGAGGTAAGTACCAAGTTTATTATTTTTGTGGGTGTCATGGTTGTATATTTTACTAGGGGAGAGGCTGTGTATACTAGGGGGAGGCTGTGTATATAGTAGGGGGGGGGGCTGTGTATACTGGGGGGAGTCTGTGTATACTCGGGGAGGCGGTGTATACTGGGGGGAGGCTGTGTATACTCAGGGAGGTGGTGTATACTGGGGGGAGGCTATGTATACTGGGGGAGACTGTGTATAGGACGGGGAGGCTGTCTATACTCGGGGAGGCTGTGTATACTAGGGGGAGACTGTGTATACTGGGGGAGGCTGTGTATACTGGGGGGAGGCTGTGTATACTGGGGGAGGCTGTGTATACTGGGGGGAGGCTGTGTATACCGAGGGGGAGGCTGTGTATATGGGGGGCTTTGTATATGGGGGGCTGTGTATACTGGGGAGAGGCTGTGTATACTAGGGGGGGCTGTGTATACTGGAAAGAGACTGTGTATACTAGGGGGGACTGTGTATACTGGAAAGAGACTGTGTATAGTAGGGGGAGGCTGTGTATACTGAGAAGAGGTTGTGTATAGTAGGGGGAGGCTGTGTATACTGGGGGAGGCTATGTATACTGGGGGAGGCTGTGTATAGGACGCGGAGGCTGTGTATACTCGGGGAGGCTGTGTATGCTAGGGGGAGACTGTGTATACTGGGGGAGGCTGTGTATACTGGGGGGAGGCTGTGTATACTGGGGGGAGGCTGTGTATATGGGGGGTTGTGTATATGGGGGGCTGTGTATACTGGGGGAGGCTGTGTATAGGGCGGGGAGGCTGTGTATACTGGGGGAGGCTGTGTATAGGACGGGGAGGCTGTGTATACTGGGGGAGGCTGTGTATACTGGGGGAGGCTGTGTATACTGGGGGAGGCTGTGTATACTGGGGGGAGGCTGTGTATATGGGGGGTTGTGTATAAGGGGGGGTGTGTATACTGGGGAGAGGCTGTGTATACTAGGGGGAGGCTGTGTGTATACTGGGGGAGGCTGTGTATAGTAGGGGGAGGCTGTGTATACTGGGAAGAGGCTGTGTATATTAGGGGGAGGCTGTGTATACTGGGACAGGCTGTGTATACTGGGACAGGCTGTGTATACTGTGGGGCTGTGTATACTGAGGGGGAGGCTGCGTATACTGGGGGGTGTATACTGGGGAGTGGCTGTGTATACTGGGGGGGGTGTATACTGGGGAGTGGCTGTGTATACTGGGGGGAGGCTGTGTATACTGGGACAGGCTGTGTATACTGGGGCAGGCTGTGTATACTGGGGCAGGCTGTGTATACTGGGGGGGGGGGCTGTATATACTGGGGGAGCTGTATATACTGGGGGGGCTGTATATACTAGGGGCAGGCTGTGTATACTGGGGAGAGGCTGTGTATACTGAGGGGGAGGCTGTGTGCTGCTGGTGGAGTAATGTGTATAATTTAATTTGGGAGTATGTATATGGGGGCTGTTATATATAGGGGAACTATGAATGTTGCTAGTGTTGTAGGTGTATCATTGGCAGGGGGGGTGGGGTGGGAAAGGGAGCGGATAATTGTCGCCTCACGCATAAAAATGAATAGAATCGGCCCTGGTCAGAAAAGTGGTACTTCAAGTTTTTACAGTAACAATTTTGTAATTTTGTTCCCTGGTTTTCCATCCATTACCCTTTGCAATCCCCAGCAATCAGTCTTATTAATTTCAGCATTATCTGCCCAAAAATTGACTTTTGTGCAGCATGCTCCTACATGGTTATATATATGCATGACTCCTTGCATGACTCCTTGCAAGCAAACAGCATATCAACAGTTCTATACTCACCAGTCGGGTCCTCTCCTGCTCCAGGTGTTGCACTTCCCTGGGTTCTAATGCCGGCACATAGAACCAGAGTCAGGATCCTGAGCAGTGCAGTAGGAAGGAGAAGAGCATCTAGTGACAACCATTTTGATTTTTTTACATTTGTCTGACTCAGAGGGTCTTTCACTATAAGTAGCTTCTCTGGGGGTCTCCATTATTAAAGGTCTGCTCTGGCCAGTATCATATATATTCTCTGGGAGTTTCCAGAAATAGTGTCTGCTCTGCGGGACTCCAGTATTATACGTCTGCTCTGGGGGTCTCCAGTATTAGTGCCTGCTCTGGGGGTCTCTAGTATTGTACATCTGCTCTGGGGGTCTCCTGTATTATAGTTCTGCTCTAATGGTTTCCTGTATTATAGCTCTGTATTGGGGTCTGCTCTGAGGATGGGGTCTCAGACGTATTATCCTCTATTTCTGCTCTGTACTTTTAGTCTGCTATAGGGTCTATATTAGTTACTGTACACATGCAGTATTTGGTTTCTAGGGTACCGTATGTGCAGTACATTCGTTTTTGGCACATCTAGGGTTCTGGTTACTAGTGCACCCCATTGAAGTTGGTTGTGCACCCCTGCTATAGAGAGAAGAAGCAAGTGATGTCATTCCTTCTAGGGTGCAGCTTCTTGCTTCCTTCCTTGAAACTCAGGGATCTGGTGGTCTGGCTCCACCCATCTGACAGTATAGAAAATGCTGGCATTGCTAGGGAATTCTACAGACTAGAGACACAGTTCATACTAGTTGAGAATCAGTGGAGTAACGCCTATTTACAGACACAGTTGGAGTTGGTTAGGGCGGTAAAGATTCTCTTAAATTCTCTTGTAGCACGTATAGAGTGTGAATTCACTGTGCTTGTCTGTGTTTCTTGGATGTTTTATCTAAAAGGTCAGTGAACAATGAACACCAGAATATCTGCCCTCACCCCAATCATCCTCCAGTGCCATGCAGAGTTACCCAGGTATTGTTAAACAGCTTCTTGTATAGATAGAACTTATAGTAAGCAGGATTTATTTTTGTCAGACACTGTTTTCTAGATTCTTATTCTAGATTCTAGATTTCTTATATAAAGATTAGACAAGCCCTGTCTCCAGACTATAGAAAATGATGCTATAATCTCATTCAATAACTTACAATTGGTGTTACCTGTGTGTGTGTACATACTATATATTAATAAGTATTAATGTATGTTTTTTATTGTTAATGTTTTGTTCACTTCCAAGAAATGTTATTTTAGTGATCATCAACAACACTCCACAATCTTCTGGCCAGAGAAGCTATAGCTATAGTTAACGCACGCTCTAGGCTTTGGAAGGCTGCCAGGTGAGTTAATATTAGCAGTGCTGGAAGCAGGCGAATGCTGTGAATGTGCTGATCTGCAGCAGCCAGCGCCTATCAATATCTAAGTGATTAAGCGTTAGAACACAGCTCTAATGACTTTGATAACAACATGCCTTATTGC
The DNA here is from genome assembly GCF_040894005.1 of Engystomops pustulosus. Taxonomy (NCBI): domain Eukaryota; kingdom Metazoa; phylum Chordata; class Amphibia; order Anura; family Leptodactylidae; genus Engystomops; species Engystomops pustulosus. The sequence goes on along the minus strand of NC_092413.1, from coordinate 172,738,622 downwards.
ACTGATAGGAATCACAAAGCCCATAGGATACTGCAGGGTCATCAGCCAAAACGCAGACTATATAAACTAAAAGAATAGTTACATACCATACATTCTGGTTTGGATGGTAGCAGGTAGCTCTCCCAGAAGATCCGAATACTGCTAGGATGTCTGCGTTGTGCTCTACATCTTCTTGAACAATACAAATAGATTCTTTTAATTTATTTGGGATAATAATAATTGCCAGGTTACCGGAGGGATAGCTGTTAGATAAGGCCAATAACCAATATCTCTATTGATACAGATTTGTGCATAGATAATACTTACATATAGTTTTCCCTAATATATTCTGAAGAGAAACTTCACACCACACCTTCCCTACTGCAAATGTGGGGATTGATCCTGAACATTTAACCTCCTGATTCAACAGTTCATTCCTATTGTATTTCCTGAATGACATCTGTTACATCTGTATATCCATCCACCCAATGATGAGTTGTCACAGCTGTCGAGATCTGTCACATACAGAAGCCCATACAAAGCTGTGTCATAGATGGACAGACTGCTCCCTTCAAACTTGTTAGTGACACGGAGGAAAGGGGAAGAACTCCATACGCATTTCAGACATGAAAGTATTAAATTCATTTTCTATGCGTTAAAGACATTTTAGTGTTTAGTTACATTTTATATTCCCAACAGTTTACTAGGTTATTGTCAGTGATCTGTCTTGTACCTTCTGGGAGAAAACTTAAGGAAAAGGAAGGATGACTACAGATAAGATTATTATGATTGTTTCTATTTTGGGGTTAAATAAAAGGTTTTCTAATAGGTGTCGCCTGCTCTGCCCTATCAGACGAAGAAGCTGTCTGACTGCTTGTTTGCTAACCCTTAACTCTATTCTCTTAAGGGATCATAAACACATAAAAGAGAATCTGTCACCAGATTTCCACTAAGAAAGCCAATGACAGGCTCCCATAGCACTTTACTAACTCTTGCCCACAAAGTTTTTAGCAAAAAATGCATATTTCCTATCCCCAGAAAATGAACTTTGTAAGCCTACCTGGCACCCTGGCAGAAGGAGCAGTGAGTCACAAGGGTGTGTGTTATTTATGCGTCATTAATTTATCTCTCAGCTTATGTCTGCTGGCATGTCCTTCATCACCCCCTTTCATACCTGCTAGCAGACATGGGCTGAGAGGAACACTGCTTCACAGCATTTATTGTCAGGTGGGTGGTGCCAGACAGTTTAATTAATCACAATGCCAGCCACCTGACAGTAGAGATCCTAATAAACATACTGGATGCCAAACTATCAGCACTGATTGCTTAGGTGAGTTTTAGAGAAAAAAAAGTTGGTGCCCATAGGAAATATAGGGAAACATTTATCAAAGCTTGTGCTACTGATTTATCCGGTGGCACAGGAGGGCCGGGGTTTTAAATATCACCCATTGATTGAGCTGTTAGACAACTCATCTGATGGATTTCAATAAATACAATAACTAATAGACTACAGAAGACAAACATGGAAAAAAGTTGTAATAAAGTTATTGGGGCAGATTTACTTACCCGGTCCTGTCGCGATCCTGTGGTGCATTGTCCAACGAGGATGCGGGTCTAAGATCGTGCGCCCGAGTTCCTGCAAGTGTCGCTTCCACGCCGAGGTCCGCCGGAGTTCACCTTCTTCTTCCTGGTGATTGTAAGTGTGTGTCTTGTGACACAATTCTAAATATTAAATCCCGCGGTTTGTCCGAATCCATCGGGTTGTCCGACCGCCCCTCCCCCATTTCTGTTGCGTGCAAGCCGGAGCCAATGCCCCCGATTGTGTGCGCCAAAATCCTGGGGCAATTCGTTGCAAAAACGGAAATTGTTGGGAGACACGATGAAAATGCACTCTGTGGACCCTTAGTAAATGTGTCCCATTGAGACTAAAACCAATACAATGAAACCTTTACATAAAAACCTCCATAGATGTCAATGGCCTGTAATAGGAGAATAAAATAATCATTCTTGAAAACCAATTCCCCTATAAGGAGCTTATTCCCTGAGGAAATGCTCAGATCTTCCTACTAATAAAAATCTAACATAGCATTGCAAGCAAAGGCGCATTCTGATCAATGACAGATAGGTGTTGTGTCAGCTTGTAAGATATCAGACGCATAATCAAAGGTGTTTTGTGCTAGATAAAAGCCTGTTTATCTATTTATCAGTGACAATCCAAGGTCACAGACTTCATCTTCTCACATATGTGGAGGACAGAGCAGATTGCTCACTTCTTACAGTTGCATATCATCTTTAGAAGCAGACTAAGTGGCTGTAGCTAATTTGACCTTGATTTGTGTTTCCCATGTAAGCTCCCAGAGACGAGTAAATGTCATAATAGGAATATAATTAACTAAACAGAACTTTTATGCACCGCAATAGTGAGACTGGTTTCACATGCTATTTTTATGTACATTTAGAAAAAATATACCAGAAAGAAAAACAAGATACTTTGAATTGCAAAGGTAATATTTTTTAACTGCCTCATTTTTATACATAACCATCAATTTATGGACAGATTTCTAGTTTCAGCAGCAGAGCATATACACTTTCAGCTCCCTGCTCTACTGCTCTCCATCTCACAGGCCGGATACTGTCTGTAAGATGGACTAGGTACAGTGCAGGTGATGCTATGTCCTATGGTTGGAGATGTCCCAACACAGGCGGTCGCATCATCAAATGTTGCCTGTGCCGCATTTCCTACAGCTCATGAAGTAAGAAGGTGTTAAGAGGAACAGAGGTGGTGGTAATTATATAAAACTAGGGGGCTCTGCTATTACTGGGGGCACTGTGACTGTCTATTGTGGGGGCAACTGTAACTTGGTTAAGTGGGAGGCACTGTGACCTGCCTACTGTAGGTCGCTGTGACTTGGCTTCTGTGGGCCATTGTGACTTGGCTATTCTGGACAATGCTACTTGACTACTGTTGGTCACTGTGACTTAAAGGGGTTTTCCCATCTGGGTATTTACATTTAATTTAATTCATTTTCCATATGTAAACATTTCTTCAATTGGATGTTATTAAAAAAAATGTTCCTGTGTGAAGATAATTTCTCATAAATGTAGCCATAGATGGCTTCCTCGGATACGACCACCTCAAATTTAGGCAGCGGTGGCTAGAGATGCACCTCCTGGATTCAGTGATCATTACCACAGGACGGATGTGGGACATGCAGTAACTCCTGGACATGTCATATACAAAAACTATTTGTTTCTTTGTGCAATCACTCCAGCAGAGGTGCCCGCATCCGTGTAAGCTCTCTCGTTTCTAAGGGACAACATGACTACATATATGAGAAATTATCTTTACACAGGAACATTTTTTTAATAACATCAAATTGAAGAAATGTTTACATATGGCAAATGAATTCAATTAAATGTATATGCCCAGATGGGAAAACCCCTTTAATGAAGTGGGAAGCAATCTGCTCAATCTGCTGTTAACCTGTCTATTGTTAGGGATGATTTGATGTAACTACTGTGGAGGCAACTGCGACTTGGCTACTGTGGGGGCACTGTGACTTGACTAATGTGGGGGGCACTGTGAAATGGCTACTGTGGGGCAATGTGAATACTGGCTACTGTATTGAGGATTGTGGGGGTTGTGGGGGGCACCTGACCTTAGCTACTGTAAGACACCTGGGACTATATGGGCTACTTTGGGGCCCCTGCAATTATAATGGCTACTTTGGTGGTACTATTACTATCTTGGCCACAGTAGGGGGATTTGTGTCTATATTAGCTACTATTGGGGGACTGTTATTATAGTGTTTAATGTGGGTGCACTGTTACTATATAAGCTACTGTGGGGCATTCAGTGACTACATTGGGGGCAATGCTATAATATTGACTACTGTGGGGCATTGTTGCTATATTGGTGGCACTATTATTATCCTGTCTACTGTGGGGACACCTTTACTATATTGGCTACTGTGGGGCCACCATGAGTATATTTGCTACTGCGGTGGCACTGTTACTATCTTGGCGACTGTCGGGGTATCATGGCTATATTTGCTCCTGTGTGGGTACTATTACTATTTTGTTTGCAATATTTGCAGAATGTGGATACAATTTGCTCAAATTAACTATTCTGCTGCCACTACACATCAAAATAGATTAGTAACTGGCAAGTCAGCAGTAGCTAAACCACTGAAACTGCGTCCTATGGGAGCCCAGCCAAATCTTACTTTTCCACTTCACCTTGCATGCTAATGCCCATTATAAGACATACCAGAGAGATTGTCCAGTGTCTACACACTAACAAGACATCTGTCATGATAAAGAATGGAAAGTTTAGAGTACAAAGGATACAAAATCTGTGCAGTTCCATCTGGAAAAACTGTGAGGAATTTCCTTCCTGTCCTGTAGTATTTTTCGACAAATCTCTCTGACATCATCTGAAATAAAGCATGTAGCAGTAACATGGTGTCATTACTGCACATTGAGGTCTTAATAATACATTAGTTCAATTGCTTTAATATTAATTATTATTAATTATGATTCCTGCAGGTTGAGAGGAACAGTAATACATAGTATCACAATTTCAATGCCTTATGTTATACACCCCCACATCTTATAATATTTATATTTACCACTATGAGAGTGGATATTGTTCAGAATTTAATACATTTTGGAAGGGAACGGTTGGATGTTATGTAAAAGATAATTAAACACAAAGTTTTACCATAGGTTTTAAGGGAAAATGAAAACAAATACATAGAAAATGAATGAAACAAATTAGGAGTTTGGACAAAATAGATTTGGACATGTAATGAATATTTTCAAAAATTTAACAAAGATTCTACAAAACAGATCTTTGATGGAGTGGATGTTCTCGAGTGGTTATCTCTGTTTCATCTATTAACAATAATTGGGCACTAGAGTAACTCCAATATACTTGAAATGCTAGACAGCCATGAAGGTTATAGGATCTGGTGGCTTTTTTGCTTCAGCAGATAAGAAATGAAAAGGCATCATTCCTAACTTTAGTAATAGCAGTGATGGACAAATTTTATAAACACTGCTGCAGACTGAAAGGATTACCATATCACTCGTAAAGTCATACAGCGTTGGTTCTTCATCAAAAGACTCTTCCTCAGATTTTGCATCTATATTGTCTGGAAGAATTGTCCAACTATCTTCTCCAGGAGGGGCAGTGGACAGCTGGTAGGAAATGGTTTTCATCGGTTTCCCATCTGCCATTCAGAGGTAGAAAATCAAATACTGTGAAATCTGCAGTCACTCTGATATAACATAAGGACGTGTACATATAAATTGACAAATCATGGTTATTTGATCACATGCTAATTATTGCTCAGGTATAATCGAGGCCCAACAAAGTCCATGTTGAAATGAACATGGTCACAAAGTGGATGCTATTGGCTGCTTTTCCTCTTTGAATGTGTTTAAAGATGGAAAGGTAAAAAAAAAGAAAATAAACCCTAAAGCTAGACTCTCCTAGATATTCCTACCTAATTACCCACCCTACCCTAAGCGGTAGGTAACAACTGGTCGACTTTTGTATTCCTATACCAAATTAAAAACATGTAGACAAAAATAGGACAAAACAAACGCAGTTTGGTCAGATTTTGGTCTGAGTGCTATCCTAGTGCTATCCAACCATCGTTTTTTCCCCCCTGTCTGCAATAGACGAGTTTCACACACATCTCGTATGAGAGTTGTGCATGCTGTGTTTTCCTCTGATAGGATTGGATTAGATCAATGGACTGTGAAAAACATCTGACATGTAAATAGTACAATATGACTCAGAGTTCTGTCGAAGTGCTGTCTAATGTAGACTAGGACAGCATTCGGATCCTCTATCTGCTAGGCTGACAATGATAGACAAGCATAAGAGATGTGACAGATTTACTTTAAATTCTTTACATATAAAGCTCTATCATAGCAGTATGGTATGGTTCGGATACCTTACACATATTGTACAGCATAGTTTTCTCTGTAGACATATAGCAGATAATTAATTGTCATAGCATCAAGATAACCTCCAATGTATGGTCAGATACTGGAGGGGATGTACACCTCACCCAGATGTACTGGGCATGCTGGGCATTGTTTATGTACTATGCAATGGGCTGGATTTTAGAGAATGGCAGCTAAGATGGTAGTGGGATTTGCCATTCCCATTCCCTCCAGTCCACTCCTTGTGGACTCCCCTGGGGAAACTCTGATGACTGGGATTGTCCTCATTAGTGAGGAATAAGAAGTTGAACAAAGGTGGTCTTTGCTGCTGGAGTCTATGTTGACTGTATAGACTGATGTATGGACTTATCTGTATGGTGTGAATGGTTTATTGCCATTGTAGGTGACATAACCAATTTCTGCTTAATAAGCGCCCAGACAGGCAGGTGTTTATTTTATGTTTATCTGCTGCAGTTGAATAGCACATGGACTGACAACCTTTGAGTCTGCACCATTTTCGACCACTTGTACCCCCAGATACTGACACTGTTAACGCAATTTCCCAATATAACATACAAAGAGGTTCCAGGGTGATGTTAGGTCATGTTTCTCAAATACTATGAACACTAACAACATTTCTCTATTGAATTCACTATGAAATGTCAAGTTTTACATGTAGATGTTTCACTATCTATTGCTCAAAATACACAGCTGTCAGTGACCAAATGGTGAAACTGAGTCTCACTCTCTATGAGAAGTTAGAGCTGTCGTCATTGCCAATTAATTCCGCCTTGCAGGTGTGTGAAGACTTATAGCTATTAATACTCCACTAGAGGATTCTGGAAAATATACAAATCCATATTCCAGGATGGGAAAAGGAAAATAATGCCTTTTCAGCTACCTTGTAAGCCAGCCCCCTTAACATCAAGCATCACTTTGAGGAAGCATAATGACATTGTGCGAGATTAAAGACAAACCAGTATATCTATTCCAAAAGAAACTTATTCCCAACTGTAGACAGGATTGTTTTGGTGTGATTTATTCTCTCTAGTAGAGTGTAGTGAACTGGTTTAGCTGAGTAAGAGACTTTTGACCAGGGTCAGGAATTAAGAGTTCTCCTTTCGGAGACTTGCAGACATGTGGAGACTTCCAGCCATTGATGTTCCCCCAGGGGATTCTGGGAAATATGCAAACATGTTTTGCAGGATGGGATAAGGAAACAAATTCCTCTTTAGCTACCTTGTAAAGCATCAAGCATGACTTTCTGGAAGTCAAATAACATGATGTGGAAAATCATGGGAACCTGTCACAACTTTTTCATAAAAATGGGTATTGACAGGTTCCCAAAGAGCCCTTATACTACAAGGACATCCTCTTTTTAACTAAAAAAAAATCTCTCTTAACTAAAAAGATCTCACAAGTTGGTAAACTGTAGTTTGATTGAGCAGTGAGCAGGATGCCGTGCATGAACAGTGATTGGGCGGAGGACGCAGACCTACTCTGACGCTCACTGCGCATGACAGCCAAGAGAGGCTAGTACGTAGGTGTGGGATTACTGATGAGGTGAGGAGGAGCTGCCTGGATACCAGGTAGGGAATTGAACTATATCTTACTAACTTCTCTCCGTCAGGAGAGATTTTTTTGGATAAAAACCAGATACCCTTGTGGTATAAAGGCTCTATGAGAACCTGTCAATGCCCATTTTTTATGAAAAAGGTGGTGACAGGTTCCCTTCAAAGCCAAACCAGTCAATGTATTCCATAAGGAACAGATTCCCAATTGTAGACAGTAGTTTTAATGTGGCTGCATCTCTTCAGTACATTGTAGGGAACTGGTTTAGGTGAGTAAGTCATCAACAGCATTTACATTGACAAATTTGCTTCTAAATGTTATGTGTTGATATGACTATTCGTACTAAAGCATTGCATATCTGAAATAATGGGATATTGAGGTGCTATGACACTAGTTATCGAGAGTGGTTGGGGTCCGACATCTGGCATCCTTCTGATCATCTTTAAAGGAGGCTGCAGCATTCTTACAGGACTGCTACCCCTTTACTATCCACCATGCACAGTGCCATACATTGTATAGTCAAAATGCTAACGTTGGGTGCATAGGTGTGGAAATCCACTCGAGGTACTGTCCCACTCCTATGGGCGCTGCTGTACTCAGTGAGTAGATAGACTTGTGATCATAAAATATTTATTAATAATAGAAAACACTACGCGTTTCGGCTCCGGACACTGCCCGTTTCGGCTCCGGTCTGGAGCCTTCGTCAAGTGAGAAGTTACATACCTATGTAACATACCTGACGAAGGCTCCCGACCGGAGCCGAAACGCGTAGTGTTTCCTATTATTAATAAATATTTTATGATCACAAGTCTATCTACTGACTGAGTACAGCAGCGCCCATAGGAGCGGGACAGTACCTCGAGTACCTCGTGGATCTTCAATACATTGTATAGTGGTTGTGATTGGTATTGCAGCTCATTCTGATTTCCTTGCACAGGAGTGAGCTGTACTAAGATATCAGCGAACTAGGAGGAAATGGAACAGGCTGTGCTGTCTTCAAACAACAGTTTATTGGTGTATTGTAAACGCTGATGATAAACCGTATGGAAAGGTCATCATCAAAAACATAATCCCAGAGCCCCCTTTTAAATACATTGGTATCGGTAATCTCCAGTAACTACTACATTTTTAAGGGGATAGAGTGACTAATGTTCTAAATAGGCTGGTTATAGTATATTCATAGAAAAATAAATCAGAACTGAGGAGCTGCTTCTATAATGTACAATAAAAACAATACAAGGTAAATAAGTGCATTCTGCTACTAATAAAGCGCTGTCTCTACCTCATTTACCTGTATCAGCAGAGCAATTTATCAGCCATCCAAACAAAACAAACATTGCAGGCTACAGTCCATTATACCCAGACCCTACTTGTAATAGTATCGTAATCATAAGGATAAAGCCTTTTTATAGTCTGAAATAGAGGCCGCGTGTAAATACAGCTACAGCTGGGCACACACTGCTTCTGGCCATGTTATAGCTTAAAACATGTCTAATTTTAGAGCTTCACAAGACATTTATCGCTGTATCAACAATGGGCTATGTGTAAGCCAGTCCATACTGACCTGAAATCCTATTATGTAAAATATAAAAGTTCTGCATCTATATAAATCGGTCACTTACAGGTATTTACAGATAAACACCAGATACATAAATACAGGTGCAACATCCCCCACCGGGGCCTAGCCTTTATTCTAGACAGCCAGGGTCTAGAATACCGGAGTTGCTGGCTTATGCGGTCTTGGGCACGCTGTGGTCACGGTGCTTGGTATTGGGACCGGAGGACAGGCCTGCAGCCTGGCATGTCTCCAGCAGGTGGTGTGTGTAAGAAAAGTAGAGAGAGAGGCAACAACCTTTGTGGTGTACATAGGGACCCCTCGGTGATGCCGGATGGTGAAGCAGCCTCATCCAGGGATCACGCGGAGGCATGTTGTGCAAATCAAGGCAATGGCCTTAAACAGCAACAGAAGCAGGTTCAGCAGGCTGGGAAGCTGGTAGGAGATAGCTGGTCCGCAGGAAGGGTTGCTTACCGTTTGGTACTAGCTTCAGGTTGGGCTGGTAGATGGAGCTGAGTCCGGACAGTGAACCTCTGCTCTGGGGCTTAGTCTCCTGACTGCCCTAAGGTGTCAGGCAGCTCTGAGACACCTCTGCTTCCTGGTAGTGTGTCTGGATGGCAGCGCTGTTGGAGCTGCACACTGGAACTGCTTCTAACCCTGCTCCTGGAATGTACACAGGGGCGGACTGGCAATACATTCTGCCGGGAAAGTTCCCGGTGGGGCGGTCCCCTCTGGGGCCGAATCACACACATCGGGCCGGCAGCATGGCAGGGGGAGAAGAGCCCCGCCCCCCCGTGCAAAGCCCTGGCTGATTGGTGGTAGCAGCAGCAGCAGGGGTCTGTGTTCTTGCTGCTGCTCTCCACCATAGACCAAACAAATACTGCAGTAACTTTGAAGGGGCATCCTGTGCAGGAGAAGCTGCTCTGCTTTGTGAGAGCAAAGCAGAAATACCTTAGTCCTGGCCAGTCGGGATTTGGCTGAGGGGAGGGGAACACAAAAACAGCAGGAACAGAAGATCCGAGCACAGTGTGCAGCTGCTAAATGCTTCCTGCCTGTGAGTGCCATAATAAAGCTGAGAAAGTCTGGGCTGCTGCCTATAAGAGGTACATATCTAGCTATTGTAACTCTGTCTACTTGTATAACTTCTATCTTCTTTCTTCCTAGCTTTCTATCCATCTATAATCTATCTTTCCTATATCTTTCTCTCTATCTTTCAATCTTAACCATAAAGCTTGCAGCACTCCAGAGATGGACTGTAAAAATATTGGAGCACATTTACTTACCCGTGGCTTGGAGTTCACAGTGCATTGTCCGTGTATAATGCACATCTGCGATTTACTAAGATTGTGCGCCCGATATCCTGCATGTGTCACTTCCCCGCTCAGGTCCCTGGAGTTCACCTTCTTCTTCCTGGTGCATGTAAGTGCAATTTCCGTGTATAATTCGCTGTGCGGGGAGTCACTAAGAGCCTGCACCTGATATCCTGCATGTGTCGCTTCCCCGCTCAGGTCCCCGGAGTTCACCTTCTTCTTCCCGGTGCATGTAAGTGCATTGTCTTGCAGCACAAATTGAATCTTAAATCCCGCGCTCTGTCCAAATCAGTCGGATGGCACCCCCCCAAATTTCTGTCGCATGGAAGTCAGCGCAGCTGCGCCACAATCCAATCGCATGTGACACAATTCCTGTGCAGATCCCCGTTGAATACCTGTCAAAGCTGTACAAATCACAAACACAGGGAACAGTCTTACGAAAGTGAGCAGCACAACCCTTAGTAAATAAGCCCCATAATCTTTCCACATTGCAGCAGCTTCTCCGGCTGTCTGGCTCGGGACGAGGTAAAAGCGGTTTATTACAGCTTCTGCCTGCTCCTTTCTTCAATGCATAGCGGTAAAGTAGCGCTATGCAGTGAATACCAGAGTCAGCGCTGCTTTTTACTCTGTAGGCAGGGTGGTTGCATGATTGCCAGGTTGCAAGGGTTAAGTAGAGTTGCTGGATCTAATCAGGTCCAGTACAGCTCTGCCTAAGACATTTACCCCCACATGGCGTAATTTTCCTCTGTAACTGGGGATGTTTTAAGATGTTTTCATTTTTAACTATCCTTACTTGTCATGAAAAAAATGCTGTAAAAGTTTTTAAAGTATTTCCCAAAAAAAGAAGTTTTGGCTCTTAGGGTGATGCCACATGTTGCGCTTTTGGACCGTTTTAACGCATGCGTTTTTGCATGTTTACCATGGCTGGTTTTAATCTGTTGCACAGCTGCCTACATTTCTAGAAATGAAGATAAAACAGGTTCAAAGCAGCCAAACGCATTGAAAACATACAAAAACGCATGTGTTAAAACGGCCCAAAACGCATCGTGTGGCATCACCCTTAGGGTGATGCCACACATGACGTTTTGAACTTGTTTTTGGTCCGTTTTTAAATCAGTCCATCCAAAAACGCATCCGTTTTTGACCAGTTTTAATTAAGATAATTGGTAAAATCTGTCAAAAACGCACTGCTTAAAAACGGACCAAAAAACAGGTTCAAAACGCCATGTGTGGCATCACCCTTAGGGTGCGGTCACACATTAGCATTTTGATTCAGTTTAGAAACCAAATCAAAGCGCACTGGGGCCCCTATGGCCAATCGCATGTGATCGGTAACCTGCACCTGGCGTCTTGCGTTTAGACAATACAAGACACCGGGTGCTGGTTACACTTACAACAATTTAACACACATCAGCTGCTGCAGAACCTCCTAATACACACCTCAGCTGCTGCAGAACCTCCTAATACACACCTCAGCTGCTGCAGAACATCCTAATACACACCTCAGTTTCAACATAACCTCATAAACACACTCCTCGGCTGCTGCAGAACCTAATTATACACACCTCAGTTGCTGGAAAGCATCATAATACGCCCCTCAGCTGCTGCAGAACATCATAATAATCACCTCAGATGCTGAAGAACCTCATAATACACATCTCAGCTGCTGCAGAACCTCATAATACACACCTCAGCTGCTGTAGATCATTATATAACACACCTCAACTGCTGCAGAACCTCGTAATACTCGCCTCAGCTGCTGCAGAACCTCGTAATACTCACCTCAGCTGCTGCAGAACCTCATAATACGCACCTCAGCTGCTGCAGAACCTCATAATACGCACCTGAGCTACTGCAGAACCTCATAATACACATATCAGCTGCTGTAGATCATCATATAACACACCTCAGCTACTGCAGAACCTCATAATACACAGCTCAGCTGCTGCAGAACGTCATAATACACACCTCAGCTGCTGCAGAATATATTATTTATATCAAAGGACTGTCATAATTGCATTTTTGCATAAGCAAACCTTCAACAAACATGGCTATGGTTTGTATTCTGAACCCGCCCCTTTTTGCTGACTCCACCTTCTGAGAATTTGGGGCCACTTTTAAAACTTTTTCCAGGGCCATTTTAATTTCCCAGTCCGCCCCTGAATGTACAAGAACTTCAGACCATGAGGTCTGGCTCTCTGCTCTGACTGAGATCCAAGACCATGTGCTCCCATCCACAAGGGGTTTTTATACTCCCCCAGTGAGGTGGCAGTACTCTCAAATGAGCTTCCAGCTTGCTTTACAATAGTACAAAGGACCTCATTGGTTCATAATATTTCTCCTTTTAACTCTTGCCTTACCAGGCAGTGACTCACAGCTGCAATTACAAAGTTTTCCATGTTGCAGACCTTCTAGTGAAATCATCAATCTCACCAGGTAGCTACTGGCATGAAGAAGGTTTACGTTTACGCAACACCTACCCATCATTGGCAGGGGTGTTGCACATTAAAGAAAACATTATATGTTAAAAATAATATATTGGCATAATGAAATATTAAAATAAAAAAAGCATATCTTACATTCATTATAAGTAGTTGGCTCTGCTACAAATGATTCAAAGACTTTTGCTATATGTCTTTCTCTCAGCCTAAGGAAGGAAATATAATATTTAGTCATTTAAAACTAGTAAATCAAGTAACAAAAAGTAAAACATGCAAGAATTGAATTGTTTCACAACTGTATTCATTTTCAGTCTTGAAAAAAACCCTTCAAATTTCAATATTTTTATTGATTACTAATAACATTTGTTCAATTGTAATCTAAAGAGGACCTTTCCCCACCTCACACACATGAAGATAACCATACCATTCTGTAGGGGCTGCTACTTAGATTCAGGGGCACTCCAAATTCTTTTTCTGGTCCCCACAGTTTCTGAGATATCAGTCCAGATACCTGACCATTGTAATTCTCTCCACTGTCAGGAAGGAGGTGCTGCCGCAGAGGGCATGAGACACTGAGAAGATTAGCATAACACATGACCCTGTCTCTGCTCCAGCACCTCCTCTCTTGCAGTACACAGGATTGCATTAGTCAGACTGGGCAGTGGCATAACTACTGCCATAGCAGCCGTATTGGCTGCTAAGGGCCTATGAGGTTAAGGGGCCCGGGGATGAAAGGTTCCTGTGTCATTGCAGTTGTCCAGGATTAAGCCCCCAGGCTCCTCCCTCTTTGTCCCGGGAACCGCTCTCTGAAACCTGGCCCGCCCACGTCTCTCCTGGAACTCCCTTACCTGCCCACCACCTCCCTGACTCGCCCGTCCGCCACCTCCCTGACCCGCACGCCCGCCAACGTCCCTGACCCACCCATCCGCCACCTCCCTGACCCGCCCGCCACCTCCCTGACCCGACCGGCACCTCCCTGACCCGACCGCCCGCCAACGTCCCTGACCCGCCCATCCGCCACCTCCCTGACCCCGCCCGCCACCTCCCTGACCCGACCGCCCGCCAACGTCCCTGACCCGCCCATCCGCCACCTCCCTGACCCGACCTCTCGCCACCTCCCTGACCCACCCGCCGGCACAGGTGACGACCGACCGCCAATCCCCCTGCATGGCGGCACAGCCGGCTGCTCACAGAGGGGATGGATGCCCCTCCTCCCCACCCTACGGCATCGTCGACAACCGCCCCCCCCCCCTCAAACATGCACCCACCCATATGACCCCCACACCCACTTGGACACCCGCCTAACGCCACGGCCGGGTGGTCACCCATACAGCCGCCAAACATCCTAAAAGGTAAATATATACATATGTATTTATCTGTGTGTATATATGTATATACTGTGTATAAAGGGGCTGGCCACTTATACTAAACGTTATCAAGGTAAGTGGAAGTACTAAGGTCACAGATACACTGACCCTCTTAAAGTTTACCAGGAGCCATGATTGATGTGACCCCAAGGTAGCAGGACTTGGGCCTTCCTGTGTCCTTCTAGCTTCTGGCAGATGGGGAGGGCTGTGCAGTCATTTCTATAGCATGCCCCCTCCTTAACCACTTTTATATCAGTAATATCTACAATCACTGATATGAGAGCGGTTATGATGGGGGAGTGCAGACAGTGCTCCCTGGATACAGCCAGTATAATATGGGTGACCATATTAAGGTCTTACACTTGCTCTTTCAAAGTTTAGCATATGATGCCAACCACTTTAACTACACACAAAGTATGGTCATTGAGAAATCTGTTGTTCTAGAAGTGTTCCATTACTACTAACAATATGCTGCTAACCATTGGAAACATAGCTAAACGGATCACTGCTTCAGTATTTACAGGCAGTCCCCAGGTTATGTACAAGATAGGCCAAAAAAGAACCGGAGCGGCAAAAGATTTCAATATATAAAAATATGTAATATTCTTTATTGAAAGTACATAGATATAACATATATAACCCTCAAATGGGAAAAAAAAAAGAAATTTGTAAATACAGTATACAGGGGACACAAGTAGCCCCAGATGGAAAAAGGGCAGCACAGGAGACCAGTGGCTACCCCTGTTAGTCCAGAGTCCAAATAGTATAGTAAAAAATAGACATAATATGGTCAAAGTATTAGACTCAAATGCATTGGGCAGAAAGTGGCAGTAGTGCAGTAGGAAATATGTAAACCATACACAACACTGGAGGTACCGTCCAGTGTTAGTAATAGATATGTCAAAAAACTATTGCACACTCACCCGAAAACATAATGGACAATTGTTTACATATTTCCTACTGCACTACTGCCACTTTCTGCCCAATGCATTTGAGTCTAATATTTTGACCATATTATGTCTATTTTTTACTATACTATTTGGACTCTGGACTAACAGGGGTAGCCACTGGTCTCCTGTGCTGCCCTTTTTCCATCTGGGGCTAATTGTGTCCCCTGTATACTGTATTTACAAATTTCTTTTTTTTTTTTTTTCCCATTTGAGGGTTATATATGTTATATCTATGTACTTTCAATAAAGAATATTACATATTTTTATATATTGAAATCTTTTGCCGCTCCGGTTCTTTTTTGGCATTTTGAGTATATTGTTGGAGAGGCTGAATATAGGGGTATTCTTTGGTTTTGTGTTATGTACAAGATAGGTTTCCTTTAAGAACAAACCTACAGAACCTATCACTTGAAGTGGTAGGTATAAGAAGAAAATACCGAGCACCAGCTCAGGGTGAGCTGGTGCCGGAGCTTATTTTTGTTAGTGTTTTAAACCGCTGTATCGCGGTTTAAAACACTTTTTAAACTTTATGGCCGAAGCTGCTTCGGCGCAGGGAGGTACGCGCTCGGCGCTTACCATGCGCGTGGCTCTCCTTCACTTCCTATGTAGCCGCGCACACGGTAGCGCGCATGGCAAGCGCCGAGCGCGTACCTCCCTGCGCCGAAGCAGCTTCGGCCATAAAGTTTAAAAAGTGTTTTAAACCACGATACTGCGGTTTAAAACACTAACAAAAATAAGCTCCGGCACCAGCTCACCCTGAGCTGGTGCTCGGTATGTCCTTCTTACACCTGCCACTTCAAGTGGTAGGTTTCCTTTAAGTCCAATTTGTATGTAAGTTGGAACTGGCAGACACTTGCATAATCTCACCAGCACAAGCATCCTTGGACACCGCTGATTGTAGATAGCAGCAGCTTGCAGGAGGAAACACAAGCTGCTGAGCTGGAAGAAAGAGAACTTGTTGTTCCAGAATACTCCTGTCAGTTGGGCGGCTTGCTTTATCCTGCCTGTCAGCCTGTCCCTTGCGGCGATAGCTGACATCTGTGATACAGCGAGCCCCAGTACTTCAGCCCACCAGCCGCACGGTACCAATTGTGCTTCACTTAGTTCTGCCTAGTTATGGGAATTACGGCTCTTCTTAGTGAGCTGGCTTATTAGGCTCCACTCACTAGGAAGAGCCGGCTCTTCTGACTCTTGAACGGCTCCCTATTAAATATGCACTCACCGGCCACTTTATTAGGTACACCTGTCCAACTGCTTGTTAACACTTAATTTCTAATCAGCCAATCACATGGCGGCAACTCAGTGCATTTAGGCATGTAGACATGGTCAAGACAATCTCCTGCAGTTCAAACCGAGCATCAGTATGGGGAAGAAAGGTGATTTGAGTGCCTTTGAACGTGGCATGGTTGTTGGTGCCAGAAGGGCTGGTCTGAGTGTTTCAGAAACTGCTGATCTACTGGGATTTTCATGCACAACCATCTCTAGGGTTTACAGAGAATGGTCCGAAAAAGAAAAAACATCCAGTGAGCGGCAGTTCTGTGTGTGGAAATGCCTTGTTGATGCCAGAGGTCAGAGGAGAATGGGCAGACTGGTTCGAGCTGATAGAAAGGCAACAGTGACTCAAATCGCCACCCGTTACAACCAAGGTAGGCAGAAGAGCATCTCTGAACGCACAGTACGTCAAACTTTGAGGCAGATGGGCTACAGCAGCAGAAGACCACACCGGGTGCCACTCCTTTCAGCTAAGAACAGGAAACTGAGGCTACAATTTGCACAAGCTCATCGAAATTGGACAGTAGAAGATTGGAAAAACGTTGCCTGGTCTGATGAGTCTCGATTTCTGCTGCGACATTCGGATGGTAGGGTCAGAATTTGGCGTCAACAACATGAAAGCATGGATCCATCCTGCCTTGTATCAACGGTTCAGGCTGGTGGTGGTGGTGTCATGGTGTGGGGAATATTTTCTTGCCACTCTTTGGGCCCCTTGGTACCAATTGAGCATCGTTGCAACGCCATAGCCTACCTGAGTATTGTTGCTGACCATGTCCATCCCTTTATGACCACAATGTACCCAACATCTGATGGCTACTTTCAGCAGGATAATGCCATGTCATAAAGCTGGAATCATCTCAGACTGGTTTCTTGAACATGACAATGAGTTCACTGTACTCAAATGGCCTCCACAGTCACCAGATCTCAATCCAATAGAGCATCTTTGGGATGTGGTGGAACGGGAGATTCGCATCATGGATGTGCAGCCGACAAATCTGCGGCAACTGTGTGATGCCATCATATCAATATGCACCAAAATCTCTGAGGAATGCTTCCAGCACCTTGTTGAATCTATGCCACGAAGAATTGAGGCAGTTCTGAAGGCAAAAGGGGGTCCAACCCGTTACTAGCATGGTGTACCTAATAAAGTGGCCGGTGAGTGTACAATAGGGAGCCGCTAGCCAGTCAATCACCCAACGCTACTCCACTTTTAACCCCATTGTATCGAGTTAAAGGGGGCGTGGTGAGCCAGTTAGGGGCGATCTTAAGTGAGCCATAGGCTAATGTCATTCACAAACAAGAGTCGGCTCTTAGAGCTGGCTTGTTCGCGAACGACACATCACTAGTTCTGGCCAAGACTGCACTGCTGTGGCCACATTGCATTGAGCCTTGTCAGTTCCTCATCGTGGTGAGATCTCACAAGCGTCCTAGGTAGCCCGCAATCTGAGATATGAAAGATATTCTCATTCTCATGCGCAGAGGCTTGTGTTTCCTCCTGCAAGCTTCTGCCATCTCTGATCGCAGGTAACCAAGAACGCTTGTGCTGATGGGAAAAAGAAAGAAAGAGAACCTACATGAATTGGGATCTTACAAGCGCAAGTTATCCGTAGACTAATAAGATTCTAGAGTTCTAGAGGTTGTTTGCACGTAATTCAGGGACTGCCTGTATTGCACAATGTTTTATACAATATATTAGCAGTGTTATTTGTGCACCTTATGGGATTGTTATTTGCACATTATACAGCATAAGCAAAGGCTGTAATAGTAGTCACTGCACAGAAAACCAACCAAACAAAAAACCATGATTTACCCAAAGGAAATTTACATAAGATGATAGAAATGTTGCAATGAACATAAGCAGTCCAAAAAGAGTATTCACATATAAGGTGGCTACTTGAATTTCATACGTCAATGCCATAAAAACTGCTGGAGCACAGTTTATTACTAGCGATAAGCCTTTATCATCTCACAGATTAGGGATAGATGTCATCTATCACTACCTGAGGTTATGGCTTGAAAGAGTTAACATGACTTTTGATAGGAAATAAATATTTTATAAATAAAATGTCATCTAGAAAAGTTCCAGGTCATTTTATTTATATATCCCTCTAGAAGTGAGTTTTTTGTCATGACATGTATTTCCATATAAACAATGTTTCATCATTAGTCTACTAGGTTTCAGAAGCTCCGAGAAGAATATGTGGGAAAGAGCTGAGGAAATAGGATCTCACCTCTGGGCAGTTTTTTCCTTTGCTTTTTGTCTCTCAACTTCACTTCCATAAGGTCCATGGGGGGCAACTGAGATTAACTCAATTTCATCTTTATGAAGCAGCCGCTTCTCTTCTTTGAACAGATATTGGAACATGTTTCTAAACTGCCTGCAGCAAAAAATCTGAAAATATCTCAAGTTAGTTTTATTTGTTATTTGTTTCCCATATTTCTAGAGTTAATATATGCATCGCTAGCCGGGGTCTGAAGACCAGCGAGATGGATGAATAACTTCTAAATCACAGCTGATCCTTTCAAATCCATCAAAACATGTTTCCCAGTTGATCTCAATGGCTTCTGAATGCTTTGTCCCCTGCTGCTTTGCGCGGCTTATTACGCCTTTATCTCCACAATGTACAATGTAAATCTTTACAGTATTCATGCTACTGCTCTACTGAGCCTCTCTAATAGGTATTTTGTGTTAGGTCAACACAGTGGCCACAATATGTTCATGATTATCTTTTAATATACTAGTTTTTATCTGTATTTATACTGATATTCTGCAGTTTTTTATTTGTTTTTCTCAAAGCCATCTCGCTAGGATAGAACTCATTTTAATGAGTTGGACTTAAAGGGATATTTCAAGTTTAAACATTGATCACTTATCCTTACAATAGATGATCAATAATCTACTTAAAATCTTAGTTTCCCTGTAACTGCAGCTTCCACTCTGCCATGGGGGTCACGGGTGCTCCCACGACCCATGTCTCAGGTTGCGGGCTCACCTGTGCCCCTCTCTGTGCCTCGACGCCCCGTGGCTGTAACTTATCTGTCCCCACTCCGGACTCCAGTCAGTTGGACATGTGCTTGTCCCTGTCTCCTAAGGCATGTGTGCGCCGGATTAAGTTTTAAAGGGCCAGCGTGCCGTTAATTGGCGCTGGTCATTTCCCACAATCCTTTATAAACCGGCTTCTCCCTGCATACCCTGCCGGATCTTTGTGCCTCACAGCCTTAGAAAAAGCTTGTTGTATGCCTCATGCTTGTTCTGTATTTCCGTTGTGACCTTGGATCTCCTTTTGACTTTGATCCTGTTCCAACTGCCTTGACTTATTGCTACATCCCCCTACTCCGGTCCTGTGCTGCCCATCCTGACCTCCTGCCTGTCCCCGACTATGATTCTGCCTAACATCTGTGTACCTCGCCTTGGCTGCCACGGCGGACAAAGTCGCACCTATGGAAAGACCGGTGGTTCTACCACGCCACAGCAAGTTCATCCCGCTTTGCGGTGGCTCTGGTGAAAATCAGGTGCCACTTAGATTCCGGTCCCAAGTGTCAGCTTACGTCATCATCCGCGATGGTCCAGCGGGTCCACTATGCCTGGAGCCTGACACACTCCATAGGCCATTGAAGTGACATCCATTTATCATGTGGTCTATTTGCTGATTAGTCCTATTTAAAGGAACACTACAGTCAAAACTAATTCATTGAATTGTACTAGGTTCTAGGAATAAAATGCTCCTCCCTTCAGGCCCTGCACCTTCATTATTTAATTAATTCATTTTGACTGAAGCTTTCCTTTAAGTGAATGGGGCTAAGCTGCATTACCAAGTCCAGCCACTGCATGGTAGGATGTGAAAGCCAACAGCACTCGTTGCACTCTGCAGATGCCAGAATACCATCTAAGACACCTGTAAGCCTGTATCTTACAGCGGCGGTCTCCAACCGCGGTTCAGATCGAATCTCTCCTCAGGTTCCGGACAGAGGCACATCTGAATACATCATAGGGGGTGCGCACCGACAGAAGGCAAAGAAGTGCCTCTGCCCGGAACCTGAGGAGAGATTAGATCTGAGCCGCGGTTGGAGACCGCTGCTGGGTGAAGAGGAGTGGTGAAAAGTGTAGCCCCCATACCCTGATGACGCTGGTGTTCAGACGAAACATGTCGGGGGGGGGGGGGGGCTTGTGTTTGTTGTCTTTTAAAGTGACATGGTTGAGGCTGTAAATAGGATCGCTTCAGAGATCCACTGTTGAGATCATATACTACATATTGGGGCTCATTTACTAAGGGTCCGCGGAGTGCATTTCCGTGTTGCGCCGCATTTAACAGGGGTTTTTGGCGCATGCGGCATCGGCCCAGCTTTCACATGACACAAATGGGGGGCGGGCCATGGCAGAGGATTTAACATCGTAAAGACACGCACTTACAAGAACCAGGAAGAAGAAGGTAAACTCTGGCAGACCTCAGCGGGGAAGCGACACATGCAGGATCTCGGGCGTACTATCTTGGTGAATCGCGCTGGACTTCATCTTCGTCAGACAGTCCGAATCGGGGATCGCAACAGGACCGGGTAAGTAAATGTGCCCCACTGAGTAGATACTCACAGCCCCCCCCCCCCCAGTATATAGCCTGCAAGCCCCTTCCCCAGTATATAGCCTGCCTGCCCCCTGTAGTATACAGCCTGCCAGCCCCCTGTAGTATATAGCCTGCCAGCCCCCTGTAGTATATAGCCTGCCAGCCCCCTGTAGTATATAGCCTGCCAGCCCCTGCCCCAGTATATAGCCTGCCAGCCCCTGCCCCAGTATATAGCCTGCCAGCCCTTGCCCCAGTATATAGCTGGGCCTTGCTGTGTGGGGAAGTCTCAGGACTGGATTAAGGGTTAATGACATCGATTAAGGGTCTTATTTACTAAGGACCCCACGGACCGCACTTTCTTTGACCGGGTTAGTAAATGTGCCCCTAAATGTTTTGTTTTGCCGGCCATAAAGACGACTGTTCATCTGAAAACTGGTGCCCGGTGCTCCTCTGAAGGCTACCATTTGAGTTAAAACCCACAAATCTGTTATCTTATCTTATCCACAATATGTTATCTTAAATTAGTACAATTATGGTGATTCCATATTTCCATATTTTTTCTTTCATTTTTTTGCAGAATGAAACCTAATGGGGGGGGGGGGATTATCACCATCTAACACTTTGATAGCACTTTTGTTTTTTTGTCAACAGAGCTGGTTGATGGCTTATTTTTTGCAGGACAAGCTGAACATTCTGGAGAACATACATTTTATTTGATCACTTTTTATTGCATTTCTATGTGGGACGAGATAGGTGACCAGTTTCATTGTACGGGTCCTTACAGATTTGACAATCAATACCATATGTGTTGGGTTTGTGTGATGATTTTTTTTTACTTTTTTCCGATTTATATGTAACTTTTTTAAACTTTATTATTAGTCCGATTGCTTGTTCGTAATAATACCCTGCAATACTGATATGTGCATTTAATAACCTGTCCGTGTGACACGATCTTACAGGCAATGACTATGGACAGCACTGGAGTTCTGATCAAGCCCCGGGACTGCGTTAGCAACTACCGACTCCTAAAGTGGTAAGGGGGGAGGCAATTGAATGACACCCCATGCTTCTTGATGGCTGCTCAGCTCTGATGACGAGCTGAATCGGCATCAGCTCAGTGATGGATTATGGCGGTTAATGAGCATTGTAGTCTTAAAACAAAAACTACAGGGAATAAACACAGTGTGCAGGAACATAGAAACAGATAAATAACATATTTTTTTCCAGACGTGGTCTAAACACAGCAGCTAAGGCATGATGATGTGATTTCCATCTTTTTAAGTGGTGACTCAAAAAACCCCTTTAAGGTGTTACAAGCAACTTCTAAAATGCGTATCTCTACTGATTGAAAAAAAAAAAAACATGTTTGGTTTCAGAACCTTCTTTAGAAATCTTTAGAGCTACGAAATACTTTTAACTATTTTCATACTTCAACAATAGAAGAGATTTACCTCCTCGGAAAATGCTGTGTCTGTGGTGTATTCTAGAGGAAATGGCTCTAACGGTTTTCCACAGAATTCACATAGTTCCTTTCCAGACTGTTCCCTTAGGATCTACATCAGAAGAGAAGAAAATTCCACAGAATAAGTGTGACAATTTTACACTCAATGGCCCACATTTATCAAAAGTAGCGCAAATTTCACTAGGTGTAGTTTGCCTGTGGAGTGTTCAGAGTGAGTCAAAAGTGGCGCCAGGTCTTCATTAATTTGGCGCTCCCTGCACAGACCAGGAAGTGTACATCAACTATTTTTTTAAGCACCTTTAACATACAGCATAACTGTTGAGTTGCTGTATTAAATGTGACTCTGCACCGTAACGCCCCTTTATGTGCAGAATTTTGTGGCACAGAGCAGCCGCAACACAATACTGGCGCAGACAGACACTTTATAAATATATATGCAAGCGGTTTGCATGTTCTTTTCAGTGCAAAGTCAGACAGAAAACTGGTGCAAACACTATAATAAATGTGGGCCAATGTATAATATGCATTGGGAATAAAATGCCACAGAACTACCGAAATGTTGTAATAGGATTTTCTATAACCTTATTCCGGTGAGGATGGTTCTGCAGCCCTAGTACACTCATGACCTTCTTAAATTTCTATAAGACATAACTAAATTAGTACCTTCATGATTGCCAGTAGCCGGTTGTCTTCTGAGGATTCTCTTTTGTATGCCAGGATAGTTGGGGGGCCAACACTAGGCAGAGTTTTCAGGTGTTTCTCAAAATATGTCCTGTAATCGTGAGAAAACTACAAGAAAACAATACATTTATGTACTGCTTGTTTCATGATATAGAAGAAGTAAAAAAAGACAAATCCACATTACCTCCATGTCACAGAGAATGCTTAGCTCACTTAGGTCGTCTGATAATGAAGAGTACATGTCTGCAAGTAAAGCAAGATGTTAACAGTTAAAGGGGATGGACACGTATAGAAAATGATAACAGGGAAAATATAAGGAAGGAAGTTCCGAGTCCTGCTGCTCGGATGGGTCATGTGACGGCTACCAGAGGTGAATGGGTAGCTTTATAAGGGTAAGAATGATAAGGGTGACCACATTAGGGTCTTATACATACCCTGTTACAGATATCTATAAGTGGCCAACCCCTTTTATACTAGAGTAATTCCATTTGAAACTTACCATCCTCTTGTTCAGTTTGAGAATATTCTGCACCTAAAATGGAAAATATACTTAAAGGGGTATTCCAGGAATCAGCATAATTCATATACAAGTGGGCACTCAAAATATAAGCCAATGTGTAATTAGTTGTTATTTAAAATTTTGCTCCCCTTAGCAGAAAATGCTGGAGACATAGACTGTAATGCAGAATTAAAATGCTACTGGCCCTTTAATCAGTCCGTTAATTTCCTCCGCGCGGTCCGTCGCAGAAAAGAAGATGGCTGCTGGTCACATGTCCACATCACATGTCCTGTACCTGCCTGGGCAGGGTCATGTGATCAACACTAGGTTTGGCTGTAGTCGGTTGGTTGCAGTGCATCCATTATGGCCTGTGTTGTGGTGATGGCAGTTACACATCATTACTATGGTAACAGAGCAAGAAAACCTGTTACATCATCACCTGGAGCAGAGCATAAGTGGTAGGAGGAGTTACTGAGAACTAAAGGATCATGGAACTTGTAGTTTACAGTGGCGGCCATCTTAGTGATAACTCCACCTACTTTAGAGAGGCCATACATTTTGTAAATCATAAAATGATATTATTTTAGCTCCGTTTTGTGACTAATGACATTGAGTATTGTTGGATTCATTTATTTATATCATCTAGGGTTTTTGTGTCAGACGTTCATATTCCCGGAATACCCCTTTAAGGATAATGTGATATATACTGTACTATAAAGAAGAGCAAACCTACAAAAGGGTTGCAGAGAAGACTGTGAGATCCAGTTATCTTCCTCTGGGTCCTATATAAATAACTATACCACCCAGGTATCCATCAAGGCAGTACTGGTGGTACTTTCCATGGGGGGCCCATCACAGCACTAAGGATAAAGGCCTTTTACCTTAGCACTGCAATCCATAACTTTAGAACTCAATGTGGCCACAATAGGTCTTTAAAGGGAACCTGTCACCAAACACCCTTTTTCAGCCTCCCCATGTCTTCGGATACAATAAAGAGCATATCCACCAACTTTACCATTTGTGGTTAAAATGATATGTTATATTATAGTTTAACTGGCTCCCTGCCAGATCCTCATCCATAACTTTGTAAAATACCTCCCTCCTCCCATTCACTCCTTGCCCCCCAAACCTGTTTCTTCTTCTCACGGATTAAGTGGAGACAGCTCTCATGTCTCCACTCCTACCTGCACAAACACCCGGTGAGAACTCAGTAGCGTAGTTCTGATTTCGGTTCTGTTCAGACTACTCCATCTACATGTTTGGTTCTTCTCTGCTATCTCTGTTGTGACCTGACTCGTCAACTATTCTTCTCTGTGTTGTTTGTCTTTTTATGTGTTTGCATTTTAGCATAGCTAAGGGGCTGTTGCCTAGTTACTGGCCACCCTTTAGGGTGGATCGAGTGAGCAGATAGAGCTTGTTTGGGGGGGTTCATTGTGAGGCCTCACTGCCCTGTTTGTCTTCCATAAACCTAGTCCCTTCATTACAGTAATTAAACAGGTGCATTTAATAGAGGTAAGCAGTGCAAAGTAGGAGGAGCTTCTTAAAGAAAAAACTAACAAATGTGCAACACCCCTGCCAACGTATAAGGAAGGTGGTAGTTGCAAACAGCGCCCTCTCCCTAGTGAGCCTGCGCAACTAACCCAGAGGATAATGCCAGGAGAACTTAGGTAAATTCAGCTGTAGCCTTCTGCCTGCAAAGGCAATAGTTAAATGGGGTTAAGTAGTTATCCAATTATGTGGCTGTATTGTAAACTGGAGCGTGATTGGAGCGGTGCTTCTACCTGGCCAGGGGGAGTATAAAACCCCTGTTCAGGGGGAGCACATGGTCTTTGCTGGGCTATCCTAGGGAGTGAGGAGACAGTGCTGTCACAGATACCAATCCAGAACTGAGTCCTTCCAGCTTCTAGAGTTTGGACACAGCTCTACCACCTCAATTATCCCAGCCTGCATCTACTACCAGGCTGGTGCACTATTCCTGAGGACCAGTTCTCCACGACCACTCCAGTACCAGAGTCTGAATCTGCTGTTTGACCATTCTGGCCCGTTTCCTGGCTATCTGCTTTTCAATTAGGAACCGTGTGAAGATTTCCACAACATTGCCTCCGCCTGATCTCTGGATACGGCTGTTTACCACCACGGTCTTCCCCATCCATTACCCAGGGACTCATCCTACACATACTCAGGGGTTGCCCCAGGGAGATCCAGTACATCAGCCTCTCCCTCCTTATTTCTTGCACACACCACCTTCTGGACAGCCCTCCGGTCCCCATATTAAACACCGTGACCACAGCGCGCCCTAGGGCGCAACCACCAGCCACTCCAGTATTCTGGGCCCCGGCTGCCTTCAGGCCCCAAGAAAAGGCTAGGCCCCGATGGGGGATGTTGCAAATGACTTATCACAGAGTCCACCACGTTGAGTCACAGTAATTTGGACATAAAGTATGGTACAGCTGCAGTATTTCATTAAAATATGCCAAGACAGTGTTATAATATACTGTAGGCATTTGTAGTCAGGGGTGTAACTTGGTTTCTAGGTCCAATGTCAAATTTATAACAACCACGCACTAGATGCCATCAGTATTAAAATCATAACAAAATCCCATTTACTATGGCACAGGTGCATGACAGTAGGGACCATAAAATAGGATCCTTTACCGACAACTAGGCCTCTGTTCTCACAGTGTTTTGTAACTTTGTCTTTAAGCTAAGAGATTTCCATATCTCTTTGACTCCTTTCTACAATCAATGGACCATTAATAACATGTCAGGACATAGAAGATATGGCTTATACGTAGTCTGTGTGACACAAAGCAGATATCCTGCCGACATCGCTGTTAAGAAGCCACTGTCAACATTTACTTCCATAAGAAAAATCTGTTCAGGTATCGCGGTGACTTAAGAAACCTGTGTTACTTCATCCAGTTCTATTTAAGGGAAGCAATCTGCACCTATTTAAACAAATCTATATGAACATTGCATAAAAATCAATTTCTTAACGTTCACATTTTTAGCCAAATTATACATTATACTGATACATACTACAGGAACATGGTGGTGAAGTCACTATATATGTTCTGCTGCGGCCAATGTTTTTTTTTTTTTTAATTAAATTACAAAAATTAACAAAAGATTAGAAAGAGGTAAAGAATTCCTATCAATGCACGTATCACAATGTTTCTTTTCTAAACAATTTTACAGTTACAATTACAAATAATTCTACACTACACTGGCCGCAATCTTAAGCACAGTATACAAAAGTCTTTCTCCTACTTTCCTACTCTATTTGTCATATAATACTTTATTTATTTATTTATTTATTTATTTATTTTTATCCCCCCCAACCCCCCCCAAAAAAAGAAAACAAAGAAAGAAACAAAAACAAAAAAACAACCCCATCTCTCTCTCTCTTCCACCCCAGATCTCCCCACCAAGACCTTCCCTTATTTCCTTTCTCTTTTTCTCTTAATCAATAAAGTACAACTCCTCCACTGTAAAGTTATTTTCTATCCAATTTTTCCATGCTGCGGCCAATGTTTGGTTGCAATTGTCTCAGGTCGCTATGCCCCAAAATTTTAGGGCCAACAATGTACAGAGAAACTAAGGATGCGTCAGTGCTGGGGTGCCAAGTATTAAGAATTATTTATCTCTTAACACTGTTTTTTTTTCCAAAAAAGAAAATCAGTGTCAAATTAAATTATAACTTACCATTTTTCTCAGGACTGTACTCTTGTTTCACAATTGTGTGGCTTGTTTTAGAACTATGGTAAAAAAAAACATATTATCGTCAGGAACCTCCAACCATTACATAACATTTAGGCCTCAATCAGGGCCGGCGCCAGCACGGGGCATACCTGGGGAAATGTCAGGGCTCCTGGGGTCCTGGGGGGGCCCACATAAGGCTGTACATAAAGAATTCATAAAGGTGAGGGGGCTGTATCTAATTAATCCATAGGGGTGAGGGGGCTTTATACTTTATAAAATAATCAGGTTGTATATACATTAACCATGAGGGGGTTGTTTGGTATGATAAAATAGGGAATATTTTATGGAACAGGAGACTGTGACTTTTTAATGCCGCCATGTGAGTTTATTGCAAAGGGGCCTACTGAGGCTCTGTCGCCCAGCGGCCTACTGAAAGCTGGAGCCGACCCTGGCCTCATTTACACATGGGGCAATACAGGATTAGACAAACTCGCAAGTTCAAGGGTTGTGTCAGGTACCTTAGCTTTATTTATTTCAATAAGATTTGGTATTGCTGTTAAGGTGGTTGTATCAAGATTGCAAGTTATCCCGTATCCTGTAGAGTTGATCAGGATCATATATAAACCCAGTGGCATAACGAGAGGCAGGGCCCCATAGTGGACTTCTATATGGAGTTCCACTTCCCCTTAAAAAATATACATACATTATATACAAACAATATATACATACATACAGCCTATACACACAGACATACAGTCCCATATACACCCATGCATCGTATATGCAGACATACAGCATATACACATCACATATACATACACATTTAGAGACTAAGAGCAGCCGCAACACACCACACACCACACACCACGAAAGTGGTGCAAAAACGTGAATACATCTCACCGCACCATGACCTAGTCGGGCGGCTCTGCCACAAAATATAGGACTTCTTCTATACTTTGTCGAACTTGCGGTGTGGTCACTCGGCTTTTGAAGGAGTAGGAAGGGATAAGGAGCATTCCCCCCTTCTCCATGCGGTCGTGTACTGTGCCTGAGATCTGGTCTGGGTGAATGAGGCCTAAATCTTATAAACAGAGAGCTTAAAGGGGTTGTACCAAGCTTGGACATAATTTATATCATAGGGGACAGCAAGCCGATAGTGAGAGACTGACTGCTGGGACCTACATTGATCACAAAGATGGGACCCCCAGCAATCCCGAGCAACAAGTGTCAGAAATTGCAGAGCACACCCAGCTATCTCTCCCACTCATTCATTTAGTGAAAATGGAACCTCCGGATTTCTGGGGTTCCATTCTTATGATCAAGTGGGTAAGGCGGGGGGAGATCTCAGCAGTTGGACATCACCTATTAGGTTGTTATCCCTTATCTTGTGATTAGGGATAACTTGAAAGCCCCTATAATCCCTTAAAGCAACAACTGATGACAAGAGGTTTTATTTATATATGATCCTTATCAACCCCTTTTATCAACCTCTCTATGCTGCAGCTTCACAGGCTGATACACTGTCTCCCCTCCCTTTCTCAGCATTTCCTCTGCCTAATCTATCTGAAGAAGAGGGAGTTTCCGCACACAGTAAGAGGGGGAACTCAGGATAATTAGCATAATTTCAAAAGATTATTTTAGAAGGAAAGAGGCCATGGATAACAAATGTAAAATGGTCACCATAATCAAAGTCTCTGGTTTATCATGTTAGATTTTGATGGTAGATTTCATTTTAAATGTATGAGTCATTCTGGCCAAATATTGCAGAGTAAATGTAGAGCCCTTTATGTAGAGCTGCTAGTAACCTGACCACCCACGATCAGGTGACTTTCATGACATTTTTTAGATGAATTAATATATCCGAGACTGAAGGTCAACTGCCTGGGACAAAAATGAATGTGTCAGGTCTAATGTTGCAGGTCACTTGACATGAATTGTTATCTTTTCATGAGATTTCTTCACAAGTAGAAAAGAAAATCAATATGAAAATGTTTTCTTGTACAGAATGGAAGCAAAAACCTCATGGAATGTCATTTTTATTTTCTGTAGTCACATTTGTTGTAGGGAGTGTTTGTTAGAGCTGTAATAAAGCTGGGAAGGTTGATATATATAGTCTTGAAAGTAAACCTTATACAAAATTTACACAAAATACATGTTTTCCTAAATCGTTACTCACAAGCCTATGAATGAATTTGCTCAGATCCTGCTCTATAACAATATTACGGCAGATAGGACACTATTTACAATCTGCGCTGAGCAGATTTTATATTTATAACATGCTGCCTGCAAATAATACACTCTACAATCTACACAGCTTTGGTGCATGTACAAAATCATTAGAATTGCCTCCACATTCATGGAGGTGAAATAGAACTCCCTAGACTAGCTTTTAGCTGTTCTTTTTGTGCGCCACAAAACCAGTCTGAAAAATAGAAGCTCCAGAAAAGTGTCGGATTCACAAGCAGTGACAGAATTTTGTGCCCAAAAGCACGTGAGTGTTGGAAAACCACCAAAATTGTGTCACTGACACTTCATAAATAAGGAGCAAAGACGCAGCAAGGGCAAAAATAAATTTCCGCCAGTTTTCTCTTTAAAATTCCATAATAAATGCCCCCTATGTGTAATCTTCTCAGCTCACCTTGCACTAACATACTGGGTGGGGATTTACTAATTCTGGCCGGAATCGGAGATCAGTCTCCTGAAAGCACAGCCCGATGTATTAAAAATGAGATGTGCGCCAACATCTTACATGGACTGCGCCTTAATTTTGCTCTCTGACCATTTTTTTCCTGGTCTATTGTGTGCCAAAAATTGCACCTATAAATGCCAACATAATACACATAATTGCGCCCGAAAAACCCGGAGGAGTTGGGATAGTCGGAAAAATCTGCTCTTTCTGGGGCAAACTCATTATAAATGATACGCAACAATACGATAATACTGCCTACTGCCAGTGTGTACAGAGTATTATAGAGCAAGAGGAACTGAACCGATTAACAATGTACAATGTACTCAGCTCCTCCTACTCTATGACATTTAATGCTCAGGCTTACAGACTAATGTGACAATGAAAAGGCAGAAGGCTGAGTGTCCTTCACATGACTCATGGGTAGAGGTTTTGAGAATCTGATGGCCAACAACATCAATATTCTTATCTTACTCATACATAACATCACCGTATAGTTGCTAGGGTCTTGATGATAACAAATTTGTAAATGTTTTACTTTGTAGTGTTTTATTTTTTACAATTATTATTATAAAAATGTTTCTTCTTTCTTATTTTCAGCCTATTTAGTCATGTTGGTAATTCTTACAAAACAACCCTAGGGATCTATTTTGGGCTTTCAGCTGGCACTTTATATAGGTAATATTTGTTTTGTTTTTTTAGCTGGCAGCAAAAGATGGAGTCTGATCCGACCATCCTTTTTTATCCTGAACAACATAACAGAGTATTATAGTCACTAGAGTATGTGAAGCTCATTGTACAGGCAGTACATAGGAAAAAAACATAATAGCAACTTCATAGGAGATATTAATATCCAATTAGCTCAAGAGGTCTATTAGCACATGCACCTGTACGAGAGGCTGCATACAGTGCATTCTGTATACATTCATCTGCGTAAACCATGGAGCTCATAAGGTCAACCTCCATGTTCCCTGTAACAAATTTCTCGGAAGTCATAGAGGTGTTCCTGTATACAATGAAGTAAACACTCTTTTAAATTGATGCTAATAGATGTGTTTATGTCCTGACTTTGTTTTCAGGATCAGAGAATATTGCAGTTATTATTGTCACATCGCTAGTTTATCCTTCCTGGCCACTGAAATAATTGTATATGTGAGTCACGACACTTTTATAATAGCGATCAGAAGAAAAGAATTGGTGGCTAATTTCTATCAATTTAATGGTCGATAACTAACTGTAAAAAAATTAGAAGAATCAGGTCATCTCTTATAGATGTGGACATTCATTTCTTGTTTCTATATGACTGCAGGGCTCTGGGAGTGTATTCAATCACTTTGCAGACACGTGAATTTGATATGATCAAGATATATAGTATATTATTCCTTATTTATACTTACATGAACTTAGGAAAAAGAATAATAAATATGTAACTCAAACCAAAAATGCACATTAGTGGGGAAAGCTTCATGAAAACCCAAATTAAGGGCTCTTTCACATTGGTGTAGATGTTTAGCTTCAGTTCCGCATCTGTTGCGTTTTGTCTCCGTTTTTCTTCCGTTTTGTCACGGCGATGCATCCGTGTCCGCAAATAAAAACAGACGGTTTAACATTGCTTTGAAAACATCACACCTTGTTTTTCAGCCTCATCAGTGATAAAAAAACATGTTTCATCCTTTTTTTTGTAGATCCGTAGACATCTATTGCCTTCCATGATCCACATCCATGAAAAACATGTTTCATAAAAGCAATTGTGAAAACGCCCATAGAAATCAATGGCTTCATGAGGCATCCATTGAAATCACTGAACCATGAACTTGGAAAAAAGGCCAATGTGAAAGAGCCCTGAGTAGCAAAGAATTTATAGAGGCTTTAACACATAAATATTAAAATAACAATCCACATATCTACAAAATGTAACAAGACAAGAAAGCTCAGGTGTAGTAGAGCTAGGGGTTGTGCAACTCCCTGATTTTACTGCTAGACAGATGACAAAATGACCTTTAAGTCTCAGAAGTACTTGTCACCTATCACCAGAAATGTCATTTTTAGCTGGTGGCAGGTTCCTAAAGCCTATGCAATGCTAATTTTAAAAATGTCTTTGTCATAATTCTAAATAATTTCAGTAGTTTATGTAAGTTTAATTCACATTACCTGGCTTCCTCTGGTGAGTCTACGGGGGTGGGAAAGCTGCATCCTGTGTTGGCCTGTGTCTCAGTCTCCTCTCCTCTACAGTCATGGCAATAAGATTTGAGAATGGCACAAATATTATATTTTCACATGATCTGTTGCCCTCTGTTTTTTATTTGTGTTTGTCAGATGTTTTTATCACATACAGAAATACAAGTGCAATCATATTATGAGTAACAAAAGCTTTTATTGTCAGTTAGAATGAGTTAATGCAGCAAGTCAATATTTGCAGTGTTGACCCTTCTTCTTCAGGACCTCTGCAATTCTCCCTGGCAGCTCTCAATCAACTTCTGGACCAAATCCTGACTGTCCATTCCTGCACAATCAATGCTTGCATTTTGTCACAATTTGTTGGTTTTTGTTTATCCCCCCATCTCTTGATGATTGACCACAAGTTCTCAATGGGATTAAGATCTGGGGAGTTTCCAGGCCATGGACCCAAAATCTCTAGGTTTTGTTTCCTGAGCCATTAAGTTATCACCTTTGCTTTATGGCAAGGTGCTCCATCATGCTGGAAAAGGCATTGTTGATCACCAAACTGCTCTTGGACGGTTGGGAGAAGTTGCTCTTGGAGGACATTCTGGTCCCATTCTTTATTCATGGATGTGTTTTTAGGCAAGACTGAGAGAGCAGATTCCCTTGGCTGAGAAGCAACCCCACACATGAATGGCTGCAGGATACTTTACAGTTGGCATGAGACAAGACTGGTGGTATCGCTCACCTTGTCTTCTCCGAACAAGCTGTTTTCCAGATCGGAAAGGGGATTCATCAGAGAAACTGACTTTACCCCAGTCCTCAGCAGTCCACTCCCTATACCTTTTGCAGAATATCAATCTGTCCCTGATGTTTTTTCTGGAGAGAAGTGGCTTCTTTGCTGCCCTCCTTGACACCAGGCCTTGCTCCAAGAGTCTCCGCCTCACAGTGTGTGCAGATGCACTCACACCTACCTGCTGCCATTCCTGAACAAGCTCTGCACTGCCGGGAGCCCGATCCCCAAGCTGAAACACTTTTAAGAGATGGTCCTGGGGCTTGCTGGTTCTTCTTGGGCGCCCTGGAGCCTTTTTGGCAACAATGGAACCTCTCTCCTTGAATTCCGTGATGATGCGATAGTTGACTGAGGTGCCATCTTTCTAGCTGCAATACTCTTCCCTGTTAGGCCAGTTTGTGCAGTGCAATGATGACTGCACATGTTTCTTTAGAGATAACCATGGTTAACAGAAGAGAAACAATGATGCCAAGCACCAGCCTCCTTTTAAATTGTCCAATGGTGTGATTCTTACTTAATCATGACAGATTGATCTCCAGCCCTTTCCTCATCAACAGCCACACCTGTGTTACTGGAGCAATCACTGAAATGATGTTAGCTGCTATTTTAAGGCAGGCCTGTAATGAAGGTGAAATTTGTTTTGGGGGAAAAAGTTGCAAATGCAAATTGCCATTATAACCTGAGGAGGAGGTGGAGGAGAGAAAGACAGGGATCCAGGTTATGTGTATTAAACTAATATTAACTACTGAAATGATTCAGAATACTGACAAAGGCATTTTTAAAATCAGCATAGCATAGGCTCTTCGAACCTTTCTACAGTTAAAAATTATATTCCTGGTGATGGGTCCGCTTTAATTGAAGTAATACTACTTATAACATACAGTGGGTACAAAAAGTATTCAGACCCATATTTTTTTACTTTTGTTTCACTGCAGCCAATTTGTAAGATCAAAACAAATCTTGACAGAAAAAAACTGAAATGTAGATATTTTGCTAATTTATTAAAGAAGAAAACTGAAATTTTACAAATATTCAGACCCTTTTCTGTGACTTATATTTAACACACATGCTGTCCATTTCTTTCTGATCTTATTTGAGATCTACTTCTTTGTTGAAGTGTTTAATTAAATGGAAAAGACCCACACCTATCTATATACTTGCCGAAGTTACAAAAGAATTGCTACAGTACTCAAGATTCCTAAGAGCACAGTGGCCTTAAGTGGAAGGTTTAGGATGACCACAATTCTTCCTCAACCTGGTGAGAAAGGTAAAGAAGAACCCTGAGATCACTGTGGTTGAGCTCCAGAGATGCAGTAGCGAGATGGAAGAAAGTACCACAAAGTCAACTATTACTGCAGCCCTCCACCAGTCGGGGCTTTATGGCAGAGTTTGCCGACAGAAGCATCTCCTCAGTGCAGGACATATGAAAGCTGCATAACGTTCGAAAAAAAAAACATGAAGGACTCCTAGACTAAGATTCTCTGGTCTGATGAAACAAATATAGAACTTTTTGGTGTTAATTCTAAACGGAAGCCTCTTCATGTATCGGGCTGCGAATTTGTAGCGGCGGGGCTATCATATGCTGGCGCACGAGCGCCAGCGTATGATAAATTTCCCCCAATGACTCTAAGCACACAACTCTGTGACCATTGACTGGCCCAGAAAGAGCTCTGACCTAAACCCAATTGAGCGTCTGAGAGACTTGAAAATGCCTTCCATCAACATGCACCATCCAACCTGAGGGAACTGGAGTGGCAAGGAAGAATGGCAGAGGATCATTGACAGAAGACTCCTGGCTGTACTAGCTCAAAAGCTGCTTCTACTCAATACTGAACAAAGGGTCTGAATACTTATGACCATGTGATATTTCAGTTTTTCTTGCTTAATAAATCTACCACCAGGATCAAGGATTGTAAACCAAGCACACTGACAAATAGCTTAAAGAAGAAGGGATCCTGCCAGAGGGGGCACGCACCAGTATGTCAGTGTGCTTGGTTTACAAACCTCGATCCTGGTGGAAGATGCCCTTTAATAAATTAGCAAAAATATCTATATTTCTGTATTTTTTTTTTCTGTCAAGATGGGATGAGCAAAAAAAAGAACTTTTTGCATCTTACTAATTGGCTGCAATAAAACAAAGAGTAAAAAATGTAAAGAGCTCTGAATACTTTCTGAACCCACTGTACAACAATGCCAAATATCACAATCTAAATTTATCAAGATAAATAGAGAGAGTTCAACGAAAAACAATGTAACTCAAACAAATACATGAATTCATGTAAATATGTAGAGTGTTTCTCTCATTGATTGAGATTCATTAGGGGTTTACATTCAAGTCTACATTGCACATTTCTTATTGAACGTAATTGTACTATATTATGCTGTGGATTTCCTGCACAAAAATACACACAGAAAATCTGCTAAGTCGACCCAAACTTTTTTTTGCTGATTTGAAAAAAAAAAGGAGAAAGGGGACACAAATGATTAGACAAATTCCCCTTTATGTCTTACTCAAATTGAGGTGTTTTCTTCTCCATAGATGAAGATTGTTCCTCTCTTCTTACTTTCATCAACGCTCTCGGAAAAAGCGAAGCTTCTGAAAAAGAAATGTAATGAAATGAAATGCTCTGAAATGGCCTTCCCTATTGTTTACCAATCTTGTCGCTCCTTCTGTATCTGATGCAGTGTGCCGGCCTAATTCCAGCCATACAAGTATACAGAATTACGATCTGTCACTTAAAGGGGTTAATTTATCACTTTTTTGTGTGGATGAGCATAGGATGTATGTAGAGCCACATATATCTAAAAATAGATCCAAACATGACCCCTTAGGTCAAGGTTGACATAAGGTGTACGTACCCAATACATATAGTATAGACATCAGACATCAGACATCCTTATCTTGCTACATAATGGGACTGGGCGTCAAGCCCTCCACCCTCAAAATACGGAACTACTCCCAAACATATTCAATACCATATAAGAAAAAAATGAGCCAATCAGTTCTCAAATATAAAATTAAATAGAAATTTTTATTCAATTAGCATATTAAAACAAAATTAATTACAATGGATGTTAATAGAAGAATTCCAATAAAATGGTCCGAGTTAGCTGCCCACCTCACTAGCACAAAAGGGGTATATCCACCAAAAAGGTAACACCTAGCACAATTGTTGTCTTTATGTAATCTCCAATGTGCAAAGATCCCAATTGGGATGCACCTAATAACTAAAGTTAATACATTTGGTGGAAATAAGAGTAGAAGACCAGTGTCTCACCCATAATGGGTGTGGCAGGAGAAGCTCTCGGACACCCCAACGCGCGTTTCGCCCACGCTTCCTCAGGGGGTACGAAACAAACTCCGGGGAGCCGGAACTGATATATTTACCTAACCGGATCAACGTCACTGGCACATGCGCATTGAACAATTCTCCGGCATGCCGACATGCCCCACTTCCGGCGCCCATGAGCTAGTTCGCACGCTCGGAGTCCGACAGCGCTATCGGATCTCCGGTCATGCGCGGTGCGCCCAAGGACGTCGCAGGGGGATGCCAGAGACATCTACCGCGCATGCGTCAATTCATCTGGGAGGCTGCCAATATAATGAGGAAAGAGAAACGGGGGAAAAAAGAGAGGGGGAATAAAAGAAGGGAGGAAAAAAGAGGGCCGCGGAAGAATTAATAATAATGAGGAAACAAGTAGCATTTTACATACATATATACATATATACATACAAGGTAAAACATGTTAGAAGGTATAAGTAGCCCAAAGTGGAGTCACAAATTTTTATAAATATATTTTTCTGTGACTATTTATCTATATCTCATATAAAGTGCAAGAAACCAATAAATACTATAAAAATATAATATAATATAAATTTATATACATAAGTGCAAAAATATTTATATAAAGTGCTAATAATAAAGTGCAAAGATTCACTTGTATATTTGAACTCTCTATTTGGCTGATGGTAGCTCTTCTGTATGAGTTCTCTGTCCAAATTTAAAAAACAGCAGTCAAGAATTATCAATTGCTGTTTTGCTCAAGCATATTTAACCCCTTAACGACTTGGCCTTTTTTAGTTTTTTCACTTCCATTTTTCACTCCCCACCTTCAAAAATCTATAACTTTTTTATTTTTCCACATAAAGAGCTCTGTTATGGCTTATTTTCTGCATAACAAATTGCACTTTGTAGTGACGGTATTCAATATTCCATGGCGCGTACTGGGAAGCGGGAAAAAAATTCCAAATGCAGTGCAAATGGTGAAAAAACACATTTGCGACACTTTCTTGTGGGCTTGGATTTTACAGCTTTCACTGTGCGCCACAAATGACATGTCTAATTTATTCTTTGGGTCGGTACAATTAAGGGGATACCAAATTTGTATAGGTTTTATAATGTTTTCATACATTTAAAAAAATTAAAACCTCCTGTACAAATTTTTTTTTTTTGATTTTGCCATCTTCTGGCGGCAATAACTTTTTCATACTTTGGTGTACGGAGCTGTGGGTGGTGTCATTTTTTGCTACTTTTGATGGCGTTTTCATTGCTATCATTTTTAGGACTGTGTGACCTTTTGATCACTTTTTATACATTTTTTTATATTTTTCAAAATGGCAAAAAAATGTCATTTTTGACTTTGGACGCTATTTTCCGTTACGAGGTTAAACGCAGTGAAAAACCGTAATTATATTTTGATAGATCTGACATTTTCGGACGCGGCGATACCTAATGTGTTTATGATTTTTACTGTTTATTAATATTAATATCAGTTCTAGGGAAAGGGGGTGATTTGAATTTTTAGGTTTTTTTATTATAATTTTTTTTTTTTAAACTTTTTTTTACTTTTACTTTTACTATTTTTCAGACTCCCTAGGGTACTTTAACCCTAGGTTGTCTGATCGATCCTACCATATACTGCCATACTGCAATATGGCAGTATATGGGGACTTTAATCCTCATTCATTACAATGTGCTGATAGCACATTGTAATGAATGGGTTAAAACGAGACTGCTTCGGGCCTTCGTGAGACCCGAAGCTGTCATGGCAACGGATCACCGCTCCCCGTGACGTCATCGGGGAGCGGCGATCCGCGGCAAGATGGCGGCCATCTTTTTGGAGCCTCCGGCAGCATTGCCGGCGGCGATCGCCGTGAAAGCACCCGCGATCGGTGCAATATGCAGCAAAGACTTACCGGCTATGGAGAGGGCTCGGCCCGCGAGCCATCTCCATGCACCGGGACCCGGCGCGCGCCGTACTAGTACGGCGCGCGTCGGGAAGGGGTTAAAGGAAATCTACCACCAGGATGAATTATTTTAAAACAAGGATGGCAGCATCTTTTCTTCTTTAAGCTTCCTTTGCCCTTGATTTTAAGAAAAAATAAATTAAAAAAATTATGCAAATGAGCCTGAGGGGATCCAGGCTCCATTAAAACTTATGCAGCCTGAATCCCCGCAGGCTAATTTACATAATCTTAAAAGCCTTCATTTCTTTAAACCAGGGTATAAGACACTAGTATGTCAGTGCTTGGTTACAATCCTTCATCCTGGTTGTGAATGCACTTTAAAGGAAAGGGCCAAAATATTGTTACTCTTTTAACCTGTTCGGATTTACCACGTTCAGGGTAAAAATCCAGTAACTCTTTCTCCTAAGGATGCACCATGTCCAGTTACTAGGCCTTGGTTCACTACATCTATACCCATAAACGCAGCCACTATTACAGCCACTAAGTAAAGGTGGTGCAGAGACCAAGTGATAAAAAAGAATGTCTCTACGGGTGCTTTTTATTTGTAAAAAATAATCTATACATAAAAGGTTAAAAAAGAGGTCAACAAAATGATTAATCATAGGATTATGGAGTAGAACCTCTGATAGCTTAAAAAGGAGAGGCGTTTCAGGTATGTACCTGATCATTATGCAGTAAAAAATAATACTGGAGACCCCCAGAGAAGACAACTAATAACATAACAGCTGACAAGTACTTACTGCTCCTAGGTTTTCTCCTGCTCCTGGGGCAGCTGATGTCATGATATCAGCATTAGCAGTAAGTACACAGAGCGGAGTGGCAGGAGATGGCCCGGGAGACGTGAGAACTTCTCAGCTGCCCTGGACTCCTGCACTAATAAACGATTCCATTAGGAAGCAGCCATTGGACTGTCAGCAAGGTGCGGGATACAACTCAATGGCCCGTTGGTCATGGGATGTGCAACCTTGTTCTAGGATTTTAGTTGAGATGAATATGTACTGCATTTTATGTACATGCTCAGTAATGAAACTCCACCACAGATCAGCTCAAAAAGTTACTGTGAGAGAATACCTGCTCTCATGTTGGCTCTGGCTTACTGACGCCACAGCCCCAAATTCCCTAATAAATTAATAATAAGCATAAAAACTGGTGGTGACAAGGATGCATTTTTTTTTTTGCTGAAACAAAAATGATAAAAAATGTATACAAAGAGGAAAAATAGATTAAAGCCAACAATAAAAGGTAAGAAGTTGCACATGCTTCATAAATCTGCCATATATTGGTGTCTTCCTATCTACTACTATATTGCTCAGTTTAGGAATCTGCACTATATACCTATAGCATACACTACAAAGAAGAGAGATGCCCTGATAAGTTCTGATAAGATGTTCTGATCAGTTATGTGACGCATGATCCAGTGTGCGGTCATCATCAGCTGGTGTCTACCCAGTGTAATCTCTGTGTGGTACTGCCAGACATCACCGGGTCCAGGATTGTGGAGAACTTACCTGGCTCCCGGATCCCCTCCATTCCCTCCACACTGCGTCCACGCTTTGTTGTCGCCCAGTCTCTATGACAACACAGCTCGCACGGTGCGTTGTCAGCGCTCTAACTTGGAGACGTGTCCCGTCTGCTGTACTGTCCTGTAAATATATACAACATATATATTTAACATAAAAAACATATATAACACCCCACATGCCTCCCTAACACACCTAATCTTATAACAAGTGGTTATATGACAATGGGTACAGTGGTGCCCAGGCACAGGGGGTGATGGCAATAACATTGGCTTCCAGCTGCAGGGAAGACTCCCCAAAACTGGAATACTAATAACCTCTTGTCTGTAGAGCAGTCAGATATCTCTTCTCAACCCATAATACACCTTATTATCGCCTATAGATCAAAAAAGAGACAAAATGACGAATCTTACCGGTCTGTCCTCCGGGGGGTCCAGGGATATACAGTAACACGAGAGTGGGGGAGTCGCAGGTAGGATTGCTTTAAGGCTAACGTAACCCTAATTCGCCAAATAGCTCCCGCACTTATAAGGGCAGCGCCACAGACAAGTCCAGATAACTATAGGAACCTGCACCTCCCTTATGTGTTTCTACTTTAAATGGAGTCTCATCAGAAGGAAGTTGTAGCTTTAGGGGCACATAAGCTGTAGGCATCTAGCAGTATAGGACACAGGGGGTGCTGTCCATGGGTCAGAAAACACTTACAAATGTGAGTGGAGTGGACTACCAGGATATGCTGAGCTGTGTGATCCCAGCATTGGAGTTAGTGAGGGGAGAGGGACGCACCTCCGGTTGCCATGGTTGTGTTAAACAAACTTCTGTCTGAGTGAAGGAGCAGGAAGTAGTCACTTTATGTTCCTAGTGTGGGATGCAGGGTACAGACATCGCCTGGGCAATGGGAGGGTGGGAGACGGATCAGTATTGCATACATTTTTTTTTTTTCGATAGGCGTAGGAATAGATAGATATAAATAATTAATCTATACATATATAGACAAATGGGTGATAGATTATAGAAAAATGTGTGAGAGATAGATATATAGGTGATAGATGACAGAAACATCTGAGGGTGTTAGCAAAACTCTTGTCAGATAGATAAAAAAAAATAAAAAAATCCAGCAGCACCATAGTAGCAGGATTGTCACGTAGGGTGCATGCCCCTATGGTCTTGACAAAGCAAGTTAATCAAACTTCAAAAAATGAGGCTGCACTTCTAAAGTAAAAGAAGGTGGGTACTTTATTCACCCAAGTGCAATGTTTCAGACCCACAGGATCCTTTCTCAAGCCTTTTTGAAGATGTATAGATAGATAGGAGATAGATAGATAGATAGATAGATAGATAGATAGATAGATAGATACATATATAGATGGCTAGATAGATAGATAGATAGATAGGAGATAGATAGGAGATAGATAGATAGATAGATAGATAGATAGGAGATAGATAGATAGATAGATAGATAGATAGATAGATAGATAGGGTACAGAAAGACCACTTAACATTTTTTTAGTGAATTGAATATGAGTGTCACAGAAAAGGGTCTTAATACTTATGACCATGTGATATTTCAGTTTTTCTTTCTAAAAAATTAGCAAAAAAAACCCTACATTTCTGTTTTTCTTTCTGTCAAGATAGGGAGCAGAGTGTAAATTACTGAGCAAAGAAATATATATATATATATATATATATATATATATATATATATATATATATATATATATATATATATTGGCTGCAATGAAACAAAGAGAGAAAAATGTAAAGGGGTCTGAATACTTTCCATCCCCACTGCAGATGGATAGGAATGGATAGAAGAGATAGAAGAAATGAGATGGATAATTTGTCATAATAAATAATGATAAAAACAAAAGGTAACTCAATTGTCTTCAATTTTGTTTAGGTGATTTCATTTTGTTTATCAAATAAATAAAGGAAATTCTTAGTAATGCTCTCTTCTCTACATCAGTATGCATGGTAAACAGTCCAGTGTAGGGAAAGTATCACAGCAGGCGACATAGTGGGAGTGATTGTTACACATAAAGAGCAGCAGGTTGATGACTATTAGGCTACATTCACACAACGTTGTGTTCGCCATAGTGTAGCACTGTGGGCATACATGGGCGACGGGGAGAGGAGGAGGGGGTGAGCGCTGTTATCCCCCGCCCCTCTACATAGCGATGTATGGTACCCTATCTTTCTCCCGGCTACGGGACGGTATAGTGCCACACTTGTGCGGCACCTTACAGTACCGTGCGCCCTTTGTCATCTGTGGCATATATATGCAGGCCGTATATACGTCCCCTATACGACCGTGTGAATGTAGCCTTATGTAGATTAAAATTATTACACAAAGGTACGTGAAAAAGGATTCATTTTACGGTGTATCCACCCTAATGCATAATCACCCAGCGGCGCCCTGGAAAGTAGTAGGAGGGGCGTGTGCTGCTCACCCCTGCCCTCTCCATAGGAAATAGTGCCGCATGGCAGTACCCAAGGGATTGCTTGTGTGCCGACGTATGATAGCCCAGCTACTGCTACGACCTCCTGATGCATCCGGCAGGGTCCGGCGCAGTGTTTATTTCCATGCCAGGTCCTGCCTGGCGTAGATATGAATGCAGACGGCAAATTTGAAGCGTGTGGGTAGGCACTGGGACAGGAACCGATGTGGCACAGAAGCCCTGATAAATATCCCCCATACACACAGCATATACATACAGTTTATACAGCATCTACATGCATACTGCGTATACATACAGCAAATATACACATATATACATACTCACCGTATACAGTCATACAAAATATACATAAACACTCATACAGCAGATACACACATAGGGGGGGATTTATCACTGCTTCTATGGTCATTTTCTGGTGTAGAAGTAGTGGAATAATCGCAAATACGCCACCTCCACTCCATGTGAGCCTGCGTTTTTATGCAAAACCAGCAAACATTCATTCGCTGGTTTTTACGCAAAACTATGCCAGGTCTGACCTAGCATAATTTTGCTTGCCGGCCACGCCGCCGCCAGATACATCGAGAGGCCTCAGTACTATAGCCCCTTGTTTGGAGAAAATGTGAAACTGTCATCAGACAGATGGAGCAGTACAGAGCCACTTGCTACAAAGTAGCCTGCACCAATGGTCACCCCTTCGAGTCTAGAGAAGATCTAGGGTGTCTTTGGTGTATGATGGTAAGGACAGAACAAACTCACTGATAAGTTCCCTGCCCTTTGCTTCATCAAGGATCATTTTCAATTCCCCAAAGAACCTGGACTGTGGATTAGAAGTAAGAACAGTATGAAGTCACTATCTTTAAGAAGGTCCACACGCATGATCATAATACACATAGTCACAACTTTCTCCCCTTGTCAGAGAGCTTAATTATGAGGACTTATCATTTTCAATACTGTTGAGAGCATCCAGCTCTTGTTTGTTCAGATTATATGACACATACGGTGGATAAAATTGATGAAGTTCTTCCCTTACTAAATTAAGAAATACATTAGATGAAGATGAAGCATCAAGACTTGCCCTTTGTTCACACTATGGATCCACAATTGTGTCCGTAAGGGACTGTACCAATCACCTACTTAAATCAATATAGCATCGCAAGGTGAATAATGTAAAACTTAACATTTATTTCATTAATAAAATTTATAAAAACCACTATTACCACAAATATTGCACCAACACCAACACCTATTAGCCACTGTATTGTACTGGCAAAGAATAAGTACTTTAGTACCAAGGCACACAAAGAGGTGCCACCATTACCA
The DNA here is from genome assembly GCF_040894005.1 of Engystomops pustulosus. NCBI lineage: Eukaryota > Metazoa > Chordata > Amphibia > Anura > Leptodactylidae > Engystomops > Engystomops pustulosus. The sequence continues at coordinate 172,695,129 of NC_092413.1, read as the reverse complement.
CTGATAACAGGGGGAATCCCCAAAGATAGATAACTATTGGAAAAAAATATAGACAAATATAAACAGTATGTACACGCAATTTATCATGAACGGACAGCTCAAATATATGCACTGGTTGAGGACAGGTAAGTGACAATCGATCCTAGATATACTTAAACTGGCTTGTATTCGTATGAACCCAATGCATGGGGGGAAAAGGTGTATGCTACAACAATAATAGCAGTATGTAAAGGGGAAAAAAAGGAAATTTCCTACCAATCCTGGGCGCAGGATTCCGACCATCAGATTCATACAGATAATGAAGAACCTAAGTAACCCTTACATACTGATATGTCACCTATTTTCGTCCATAAACTTCCGTCCTAACAAGGACGGTCCACTGCTGTCCCTAACGTGTAACTAGCCCTTACTGTTGAGCCCCACCTTATCAGATGGTCCCATAGCAGGAAATTGTCCCAACGCGTTTCTTCCGCAATCCCGCGGAAGATGAAGCATCACCTAAGGGAGGTAAGTGTGTGATTTTATTTTTGAAAGAGGTAAATGGACCTTTTCCTAATATCACATTATCATTATCTAGACCAAATAGCCAACATCCACTAAAAGATCAACAGGAATGCAAAGCTCCCTGCTAGCTTTTAAATCCCTTTCCTTGTGGAATTAGTGTCACTCATCGGTGCAACCAGTGGGGACAAATGATAGACCTTCACTTAAATGGGTATTCCCGTGAAGACAAGGTTCTAGAATGTACTCAGGATAACAAAATAACACATTCTCTAATTCACTGTTATTACCAAAAAGACAGCATTTCAAAGATATAATTCCAACCTGTGTCTATCAGTCCAGGTGTAAACAATTTTGGTTGCCCCTCGAGACAACCCTGGGTCTTCTGAGTTTAGGGTCGGCAGACATATTGCTCTTCTGTCTGACGCTGCACTCCTGCACTTTGGCTTGAGCTCCTCTCTGCCTCCAGCCAAAGCACTCCAAAACGAGCTTACACAGACACACACTGACTTCCTGCCAGCGCCGTGAGGGGAGTAAAACTACAAGATAAGATATTTATCCAGGGGAGAAAGAGTGAGTAATATATCAGTGTTGTGTATGTAATGGCTGTTATAGTAGAGCTGAGAATGTAATTGTGTCTAATATGCATCTCATGGATCTCATCATCTCCCATATCTGATCTGTCTCATCTCTCTTTCCAAGTGTCAGATACTAGTGAATCTTCAGAAGCTAAATGAAAGTGTATATAAACCTGTACCCTGATAATCTAACCACATTGTCAACACACAAAACTAGAGGAGTCATGAATTTTCCCTATCTCTAATCCTCCCTTTCAAACTCCAAACTCCTGGAATTCTTGGACTATTCTAGATTAACCAGCTAACTCCCTCCTTGATCCCCTACAATCTGGTTTCCGCTCTTTGAACTTCATTGATACTGCTCTTTCTAAAGTCTCCAATTATCTCCTCACTGCTAAATCCAAAGGTCAGGTTGACTATTTGAATGTTTGTATGCTGAGGATGCATTTGGAGGTCTGGCGCACTGAAGCATACCACTGAAGCATATATTTATATTTATTTTATATTTGTTTCAGTGTTTGACAAAGGCTGCTGTGACATCTGAAACACCCCGCTTTATATGAAACTTGGCGAAAAATAAATACTACTTTTATTTGCATACTGGTGTTCTTGGATTCTACGATCACATTATACCAGGGCAGGAACCCTAATCTGCAGCACCCAACATCACTTGATGTGCAACTATAAATTTGAAGATTTCCCAAGAATGCAGTCATATGGTCCTTAGAAAGTAGATAGTTTTCCTTGGATACGACCACCACCACCACACTCTTCCAGCGGTGGCCAGACATGCGCTATTGATGCCTGCCCAACCACCTGGATTCACTGATCATTACCATAGGACGGCTGTGGGACATGTAGTAACTCCCGGACATTTCATATGCAAAAGCTATTTGCTTCTGCAATTTTTCCAGCAGCGGTGGTCGTATCCAACAACTATCTTATTTCTAAGGGACAACAATGTGACATTTATGAGAAACTATCTTCACTCAGGAACCTTTGTTTTAAAACATCCAATTGAAGAAATATCAATTAAATTAAATGGCAATGCCGAGATGGGAATACAGCTTTAATATATACAGGGAGGCATACAGTATAGTGAAAGTTTAAGATTTACTGACTATCCAGCAGTGAAGTCCACCACTGTTTTGGTTTATTTGGCCTAAAAAGCTCTGTTCTCTCTTTTCTCAATGGAGCCTCTTTTTATCATCTTTGTGATAATCATTAGAAATAACCCTTTGACCAAGGTCTTCTTATAACCACAACAAACTCTTACCTTTAAGTGTGACATGTTGTAAGCTTGTTTTATACTGTTTTCCCACTTTTTTGCAACTCAGTTGAGGGTTTTAGAATTTATAATGATTACTTTTGACAAAAAGAAAACTTTGTAGCAGAGCAAAATCCCCTCACGCTAAAATGTATAACGATACCAAACATGTCAGCTTTTGCTGACTCACAAAGTACTGTATGTATTTGAGTATAAGATGACCAGAGGATAAGCCGAGGCACCTAATTTTACCACAATAAAATGGGAAAACTTTACCTGAGTATAATCCAAGGGTGGAAAACGTGGTAAACTGAAACTGTAGCTACTGAAATGCCGAGCAGCAGAACCCCTAAATGTCCAACAGAAGAGCCCCCCACCCCCCCCTAATTGTCCAGCAGCACAGGCCCTATTAAAAATAATAAACCTAGTACTAACCTCTGGCGCACACCCCTGGCTTCCTCTTCTCCTATCTGTGTACTGAATAATTTGGCTTATACTGTATATACAGTAGCCATAATGCCTGAGCACAAGTGATCTCTGTGGTTCATTTTACATTGAATAGAATTGATACTATGCTATAGATTTTGCGCACAATGATTTATTATTTTTAATAAAGAGCTGATAATTCCAGTTCCCTAGAGTGCAGGCCACTAATTTGACGCCTTAACCTCTTGGATGCCATATGTAGTATAACCCGCTGTGAGGCTACATGCAAACAGCACATAGTTTTATACGTGCTGAAAACAACACATCAAATGCCGGTATGTGTTACCTGCCAACAGATCCACAAATACAGACAGCATATGGATGACACCTTCATAGTTTCATAGTTTATATGGTTAAAAAAAGACACTTGTCCATCAAGTTCAACCAAGGAAGGGAAGGGATTGGATGAGGAAGGGATTTAGGGGAAACAATTCTATATAAAATAACCATCAATGTTATTTAGGTTTAAAAAGGCATCTAGACCCTTCTTGAAGCTCTCTACTGTCCCTGCTGTGACCAGCGCCTGAGGCAGGCTCTGGTCACAGCAGAGCCTGCCTCAGGCTCTGCTGGCATCAGTGTGGCATCAGTATTTTTCACAGCTTCATAGACTTTTAGGCTCCATGCACACGTCCGCAGATAGTGACAGTGAGCTAGCCCCAAAGACTGATAGCAGCTAGCTCATGGTCGCCTTGGACATGCATTGTGCATGGGCAGCTGGGTGTCCGCCATGCCCACCTGACCCCATATCTCAGCACATGTTACATCGCTGTGAATAGGGACAGGCAAGATTGGCTGGGTATTTCGGCCGAACTCAGCACAGCTTCCATGCCCCTGTAAACAAACAAGGGCATGGACGGGCAAGGCAGTGGCGTGAGGGTTACCTGGAGCGACTGAGTGCAGCATTGTTGTTTTTAAAAATCCCCCCCCCAGCCTGCCTCCAGAATTTAAAAAACTATCGGACAACCCCTTTAATATACTTAAAAGCTGAAACAACATATTCTGTTGACTTCTGTTGAGCTGCACAAGGCTCGGCTATTACATGGTATTCCAATATCTTATGCATTTTTGCTGGCTGCTAATATATGACCAATATTGGATGAATAAGAGCATTTACTTAATTATCTGGCCACATCAGTGCAGCAGGAACTTCACATGACTGCTCGGTGCTTTTCCCTCAGTCTATGACTTCCTGTTTTCTCTCTTTTTCTCTACCTTATGACGATGTTTCGCTCAGCTCCAGCACCATGATCACACGCCTGCACAGGTGACTGCCTCCTGCGCTGCCATCATACTCATCTGATGACACCTACAGATACTTGTTTGCATAGTATTTGCTTGCAGCAAAAACAGAGTATAAACCAACCAAAATAGCATGGAAATGGGAACCCAAGAAAAGGTGCTTGAATGGAAATGCAGTCTGAGAAGAAGCACATACATACATTATCGTAATACCTATAGGTATCCAGATTTTGATTTAGAGAGGTAATCCTTTTGTTTTACTATAATGTAGGCATGCCCCCTAGTAAGAAATCACAAAAGAACCAGGTACCTTTTTTCATTATGTTATGGTTATTTCCTATTCACATCCTCTGGCATTGCTTCAATTTTTGCTGCTGACAACTATAAAATATAGCTTTATATTATGAAAAATGTGACCGATTATGAAAAGGAACCTGTTGTGGTAAAAATAGAGTATAATCTACAGGCAGTGTGTTATAAAACAGCAGGAGCTGAGTAGATTGTACATAGTCTTAACTGCAGGCAACATGTTATAGAGCAGGAGGAGCTGATCAGATTGTATAGAGGCTTATCTCCGGACAGAATGTAAAAGAGGCAGAGGGACTGAGCAGGTTATATACATGGAATCCTACCTGCAGGCAACATGTGCAACATCCCCCACCGAGGCCTAGCCTTTTCTTGGGGCCTGGAGGCAGCTGGCGCGGAGAATACCGGAGTGGCTGGTGGTTGCGGCCTAGGCACGCTGTGGTCACGGTGCTTGGTATGGGGACCGGAGGGCTGTCCTACAGCCTGGTAGGTCTCCAGCAGGTGGTGTGTGCAAGAAAATGTAGAGTGAGAGGCTGATGTACTTGAATCTCCCTGGGGCAACCCCTTTAATGTCCATAGTATGAGTCCCTGGGTAATGGAAGGGGTGCCCTTGGTGTTATAGCCATATTCAAGGAACAGACGGAGGTAACGTTGTGCAAAAATAACTCACGGTTCTTTATTCGAACAACTGCAGGCAACAAGCCAAACGATCTGGCTACAGATGCCGGATTGTTGGAGATTCCGGATTACTGGAGTGGTCATGGAAAGTGATCTGCAGGAGTAGATTCACCAGCCTGGTAGTAGGTGCAGGCTGGGATGTAGCCGTGTCCAAATATGGAAGCTGCGGCTTTGTCCTGGGTGTTCTTTGTGTAGCACTAGAGGTGTGTCACACTATCTCTCTTGTCACTGACAGTCTGTGAACTCTATATTCAGAGCTGAGGCCTAAGAGGCCTGTAGCAAGAGCATGTGCTCTAAGGTCTCTCTGTTAAGAGAGCTGAATTCCAAGAGGTGTGCTACTGTCTCAGGAGCTGGGGACTAAGAGGCCTTGCCCCTTCCTGTCCAGGGGTTTTATTATCCCCTGGTCAGGTGGTGGCTCACTCTCCAATCACACTCCAGTTCACATAAAGGAATACAATTGTATAGTTAACTCTTGCCTGTTCAGGCAGGATCTACTGCTGTTAACCCCTGATGACCAGGTCTAGAACCTTACTGGAGGGATCGCGACTCCCTTTGTCAGCTCCTAACCTGTAAAGGGCACTGTTCGCAACTACCCCTCTGACCATGAATTGGCAGGGGTGTTGCACATGTTATAGGGCAGGAGGTGCAGAGTATACATATTGGCCCAAATTTATCAATCTGGTTCCAATTTTTGAAAACATCTTGGGATAAATTGGGATGTGTGACACTCGCATCATTCGCCTTTATGCTTCTCTAAGCATTTGTATTACAATATAATTGTGTGTTGTAACTTACCTGTAACTCCTGTTAAAACCCTCTTTTTAGTCCCAGGGATTGGCTTCGGTTGGATGGATTTAAAAAAACAACACGTGACTTGCCTGTGCTTCCCACTGCTCAGCTCTCAGCCTCCACTAGTGATGGGTCGTTTGCGAATGAGCCGGCACAAAGAGCAGGCTCATTCAAGTGAATGATGGGGTCGGCTTCCTTCAGTGGCTTGCTAAACCCTGCCCCTAAATGGCTCACCATGCTCCCTTTAACCCCATACAATATATTTTATATGGAGTAGTTAAGGAGCCAGAAGAGCCCGCTGTTCTTAGTGAGCAGAGCCTAATGAGTCAGCTTACTAATTCCCATCACTAGCCCCCACCATTGTACTCCTGTCCTGTGCACAGGACCAGAGATCACAGCCTGGTGAGCTGAAATCATGGAGGGAGGGAGGAGCTGTACAGGAGCACCAAGGTGGGGGTTGAAAGCTGAGCATTGAGCAGCACAGACAAGGCACATAATGTTTTTTAAAATGCATCCAAACCAAAGCCCAACCCTTGGGACTACACAGAGGATTTTGTCAGGAAGCCAGGCAAGTTATAACACACAATTATATTGTAATGCAAATGCTTAGAGAAAGCAGAAAGACATATTTGCACTGCAGGTGTGATGGGCTTCTGCAGACTGTCTTTAGTTAAAATGAGGTCCCTGGTGACAGGTTCCCTTTAAGTCACCAGTCACTTATGATGAAATAACCAGGAGTGTGTTCAAAGCAAACTGGTAATTGGTAATGTGTTGTAATTATTATTTCCTGCTGTCTTAGCAGTAAAAACAAAGGTATGGATATCAGGTATAGTATTAATAGCGATCTAAAGGGTGAGAAAAGTCTTCATTCAATAACAAAAACAGCAGTATTACAATCCGACAATCTGCTCCCAATATTTTTGGCCTTGTTTTTCTTGATAAATATGGTGCAGCAGACTGCAAAAAAATCTTAGCAATCAGATTGTGAATTGTAACCGTGGGAAGCTCAGCCATGCATATGCTTGTCATGATAATTATCCCACATATGCCTCATAAATGCAAATATTGAACATCTTGTTAAGCAGCTGTATTTGAGACTGTAATGGAAATGTGTGTGCTTGAAGGGTGCGTGTTTATCAGGTGGTGAATATTACTGGTAACAGAAAAAGAAATGATGTGAAAGGGCTCCAGGGCAATGAGCACCCAGACAAAAATCAATATGGGCACAAGCCAACCTGGTCCTCTTTAAAGTGAACCAGTCCAGGTTTTCTGAGTATAAAGTGCAGCTGGCATCCCATTGACTGAGCACAGTGCCGTGGACAAGAGCCTTTGTATTAGAGTAATTTATGATGCAATGGGTCCCTGTCTCCGGCCACACAGCAGTGCTGACACCGTAACGTCTGTGATAGTGTCGGCAGACATGGACTCCAGCAGATGGGTCTATTGCCACTGCATGTTCATGTGCAGAGGACATGAGAACCTGTCAGCAGAAGCTGATCTAATAAACCCCTAGCAGTATGTTGTCATGCAGATTATCCACTTCCAGATCATGTCTCTTTCATGACCCAGTGTGGTGGCATCATCCAGAAAATCAACTTTAAAGTCAGATGTAAATTGGTTAAGCACCGAAGATAAGCTCTCCCCTCCGCAGAACGTCCCCTCTGCTGTTATTGATGGTCTTGCATTCAGTCACATCACTAACCATCTCTCCAGAAGTCTTGTGCATGACGTCAATGACTACACAGGGGATGTTCTCAGGTGAGGAGAGATTGACTCTCTTCCTCCCTGACGTTATACAACCATTTCACATCTCACTGCTGTTGCTGTTCCATAGGGTAGAAGAGACTCCTTACATGCTATTCAGCCTCCAATGGCCCTTGATCTATGGACCTGTGTTTTCAGGCTACATTAAAGGAAATCTTACATTGTGCGATGTAGTTCCGATGGTAGTCATTGAAACTCCCCAATTTTAATAAAAATGAAAGGCTTCTGGGGTGTAGAGTAACCTCTCTGAGCACTGGAGCCTCCGGAGTGCCGCCTTCTTGTGTGTTCCCCTTGCACTTCTGATTGGCTCGCACGTGCGCACAAGCAGAGAGGATAATGAAGCACGTGATGATCTGCTTAGGAACCAATCTGTGCAGAGCGCACATGCGCATCTCGTTGAAGTCGGCACTAGAGTGGAGCTACTACTACTGTGCATGCACACTGCTCCAGAGAAGTCAGCAGCATGGCTGGAGCTTGTGGGCATATGCGAGCTGGATCAGGAGTGCCATGGGGATGTGTAAGAAGGCAGTGCGCCCCAGTGGCCTTTCAAGTTAATTTGCATACATCCAAGATAACGTTTAACTAAAATGAACAGGAAAGCAGGAAGAGACTTCCATGTGATCTATGTCTATTATTCACAATGGTAGGTTTTCTTTTAAGGGGTTTACCCACAAAAGAAAATTCTCACATTTCAATCCCCTGGTGATGTTAACACAATAAAGATCATATTAACCCCTTACTTTACAATGTAACTTAGTGTGATTACTGTTTTACCTCCTATCACTCCCTCAGCTGCTCAGTGCACAATCCCAAGGTTGTGGGTGGGAACTCTCTAAGGAGACATTATAATCCACCTAGTTCTGTGGGATGACAATGTAGTTAGATTATCAGGGTACAAGTGTATATGCACTTTCATCTGGTTTCTGACATTGTACTAACACACTGACACATAGAGATATGAGACAGATCAGAGATGCATGAGATTACACACAGACAGACTTTTAGCTCTGCTACATCTCACAGATAAGTGCCTGTCTCCCCCTTCCCCCGGATCACTTATCTGTTTGTAGTTTGCAGCCTATCTCTTTCTGCTCACCATCTCCTGGCAGGAAGTAATCAGTGAGTATCTGTGAGCTGTGTGCAGAGGGCATAGCTACAGCCACACAGCAGAGAGACAGAAATCTTATATGCACGATCTCACACAGAAAACCAAGATGGCGGTCCAACCCCCAATTCAGAAGTTACAGGGTCGCGTCTAGGGGGCAACGGAAATTATGTACAGCAGGACTGATAGAGACAGGTTGGAAATATATCTGTGAGATGCTGTATTTTTGTTAACAGTGAATTAGAAAATGTGTTATTTTGTTACATATAAGAAACTTGTCTTTGTGGGAATTTTGAAACTTTGAGCATCATGAGCATCATAGTGATATATAATACGAGGAGGGTGTACAGTATTACAGCTCAGCACTGCCGTACTTCGTAGAAGAAGGGACTCATAAAGAATCATTAATCACTACTCTGCCTGTCCTGTCCTCTGCACTGTGTTGTGGTTGTGAAATCTAGACCAATCACAGCCTTTTGTGGTGCTGGCTTTATTTTGGTGGAATCAGAATAACTACAGAAATAGGTACATAGAACACGGTAAATAAAATGACAAGGCACATGGTTCTAACCCAAGGGCTGATGCCTGGTATATCAAACCAAATATTCATAGCAGAGATCCAAGATTCAACATAAGTCATGTCAACTTTTGGCACCTAATGTTGAATGCACATGTCTCAATAAATCCCTGTACACAGAGAACTATTGTACTGTGATGTAACAGGACTATGGTTACACAGGCTGTAAGGATGGATGTACGGAAATAATAAATGTGATTTTGCTACAGGTTGCTTTACTTGTAACTTTGGCACCTTAAAGTTTTTTGTGCTCATTTAGAGAATCTTAAAGGGGTTGTCCGAGTTTTCAAAAAAAACTATATGTGGCCGGGAGCGGGCTGACTAAAACAATAAAGCTGTACTTACCTCCCGATGCCCTCCCGTATCCTGAATTCAGCTTCCGGCCAGACCCGACAACCTTCCGGCCCCCATACACAATGCTGTGTATAGGGACGGATAGGCGTACCCGGCCACGACCGGAGGTAAGTACATCTTTATTATTTTAGGCAGCCCGCTCCCGGCCACATCTTAAACTCGGACAACCCCTTTAAGCTATACAAATAGGCATTGTTCATCCGCACACATACAGTACTACAGGTAACTTGTGCGTAAAGCTTAAAGGGATTTTCCCACAAACAAACGTTAGGCCCTCAGTGATGAGACCCCCACAGATTACAAAAACAAGGGGTCCAATGGGGACCCACGTCGCTCCGTCAGACTAATGGAGCAGACGGCTGCGCATGACCATTCTGCTCTATTAATCTCTATGGAGCTGACGGAAATTGCTGAGCTCCATAGACAGACCCTTTTGTTTTCCTTATTTATGGGGGTCTCAGCACTGAGACCCCCATTGATCAACAATTTAGGGATAGGGCCTAACTTTTGTTTGTGGGAAAACCCCTTTAAAGGTTTTCAAAAGTGGCACTGCAGGGAATGTGACTGCTTACAGGTCAAAGTCTACAACTTAGTGCCAGGTCATTTCATCAGTTTTTCTTTTTTGCATCAGTTGTTTTTTAATCAAAACCAGTTATAGAGATCACAGAATAGAAATAATGGAAAGATTTGCACCTGTCCTGTATGTTCAGCCATTCCCGACTATAGCTCACAATTACACTACCTCCACATGAGCATGTGCCGTCTTGGGCAGAAAACAGGGATCTCTGGTCCTTTGTGTGCGTCATCTGCGTAAAAGACTAGTCGAGCCACAAACGCAGGCAGGAGCATTAATAGGACATTTTCTAAAATTTGAGGCATCACATACAAAGGGCTGTGGGAACCGATAGAAAAGCTGTGTGGTACGTGTTGCATCAACAGATCAGCACATGGACAAATTCTGCATTCAGGCTTAAAGTAACCTATCAGGGTGATTTAAGACACTAAGCCAACAGATCCTTATGGACCAGTGTTTTAGTGTCCCAAATCGTCTGTTATGTGGTCGCATTAAAAGAAAAAAAAGTTAAATTCATACCTACCTCAGTCCAGAGTTCCTGGCGCATGCACGTTGTGGCAGGTAAGGCCGGCGCACTACACCTGGCTTCTCTTGTCGAGACGTGTTGAGGAGCCGCTGGCGCAGATTATGCAAGTATAATTTTTTTTTTTTTTACTAACATATAGATTGATTTGGGACCCTAAACTAAAAGTCCATAAAGGGCTTGTAGTTGGTTTAGGCCTCTTTCACACTTGCGTTGCAGATCATGTCAGGGTGCGATCAGGGTTTGGTCAGTGAAAAACTGACATTTTGCATCAGAGTTCAATCAGTTTGTCCTGTGTCAGTTTATCATGCACTTTTTTTGTGTTTTCAATGTGTTTTTCACATGCAGATAACGCACGTGAAAAAGACTCAGAACTGATCTCTATCTTTTCTATGGCATGCGTCTCAGAATGCAATGCGTTTCTGATGCATCTCCATAGACTTGTATGGTGAGTTTTCACACGCGTGACTTGCAAAAGTAGAGCATGCCGAGATTTACGTTAAAAAAAAAATTTCAATAAATACGTGTGCGCGTGAAAAAAAAATTCAAGTCTGAAAAAAAACATTGATTACAATGGGTCAAAGTGCAATGCAAGTTCTGCGCGTCAAAAACGCAAGTGTGAAAGGAGCCTTAGGGTCCCAAATCAACCAGACAGGTCCTCCTTAATGGAATAGAACCAGATAAAACAACAGAGATGAACTGGCTCTAATCTTAAAAGAGCTGCCGAAGAATTATAATTGATGGCCAATCTGCAGAATCAATAACTGGTCAGATGTTTTGCTTATAAAAATCATAGGGCACAGAGCTGAAAGTAGTTGTCTCATGGTCGTGTGTAGTGGCTACAAGCTGTACATCCATGTCTTGCATTGCATAGAATGGGAAACTACTGTAGTATGTCTTACAGCCACTACACGGGGCATGGAGCTTACATCTCTGGGCTAAAGAGATGCACGTGCAGTGGTTAATCTTATTTTTAATTCATGGACAACCCCTTAATTCCAAAACCCTCAGAAGATTAAAAATAACCAATAAATATAATAAAGACAAAGCATATTTATGTTGATGGATAGATAGTAACGTATACATCACATAAATGTGTGGATGAGGGTGGCTGATTTAGCACAATCCCTTTAAAGATTGGATACTCCAATCCAACTGCATATCCCAAATGGTAAAATTCCCACACAATCCAATCAGATAATCAATGTTTTTGGCCAGACTGTGCTTGGTTTTATTAGACAGATGGTCACTGATAGAACTAAACAAATCTGAAGGCAAAGTAGGCTGAGGTTTCTGGATGAAACATTGCAAAGTGTGTGCTTTAATATAAAGACAAGAAATAACAAAGAACAGATCTCTGGCACATAGAAAATTTGGTCTATACATCGCCCACAAAACATTACACAGCAATGTTCTGCTGAACGGGATTTTGCACATACAAAACGTGACCTAATTTATGACACATAGACACCATGCAACATCGCTTAGGTTTCTCCTGCTAAAAATGTCCTCTTTCTTCAAGAATCAAAAAAGGGGACAGTCACTTTTCATGGGAAATAATTTAAGAAAGGAATAAAATCTGTATCATTTAGCTCTTCAGGTAACAATTCACTGCCGCAGTCATTGTATGCAACTACATAAAGTCTATAAAATGTTGGCAATGACTTTTGGAAAAAGTGAGTTCACTTTAATAAAATATAAAATGCAGGCAGCACTATTCCAAATGGGCCACAGAGATCTCTACCAGACAAAAAACCCACATGATCACGGACAACAAGTGGAAATGGTCACGTTGATGCCCAGGTTCCCGTTATCAGCAAAAAGATGTGCAATTGCTGTATCGAAAACCAAACAATCACTGTTCATGATGGCAGCTGCGACCCCATCATGGATGGATCTCGGCGTGGCTTCCCAGGTCAGGCGCCTACGGTTTCCATTCAGTTCAAGTCTGTAGGCAAAGTTTTCGGCCTGTTTTCGCGTTCCTATCAAGAGAACGATGGCAAAAAACTGCTGGTGTCCCTCGTACTTCTCCTGTTTCTCTAGTACCAACATAAAGTGATGGCTGAAACAGAACTGCATCATGACCCAGTCTACAGCGCCTGGCAGGTTAATGTCGGTAGCAAGGAAGACTATGTCTTCTCCTTGAAGGGTGGTGATGCTTTTGTGAGCGTGTGTGAGGTGGGGCATGACCGCTTCAAGGGAACCTTGCCATTTACAGGACGCTCCAGGACAGGGGCACGAGTAGGGTCGGTATTCACAGATGTCCTCGTGTTCAGGTTTTTCAGTGTGATGGAGAGACAGAGAGCATCCGGTAGAAGCATACTGGAAGAGAAAATAAATAAAAAACTATTAACACATATTTATTGATAAGAAATTATAACCTAAACATTGACTGCCCAGTAAAAGTAGCAATATAAGACGTGTGGGCTTCTTCCTTAGCATTAACAAACTTTAATTAAAATCCTTTTAGAACGGCTCATTCTGTGGACAACAATTCACAGTAATAAAAGGTTTATTATGCTCACAAGAATGTGAATTATAAAAGCAAATCAGCTATATGTCAGCTATATGTCAGCCTGACTTATAGGGTTGCCCAAGATTATGCTTTTTTTCTTTTTAATATGTATATAAAAATAAAAAAAACCAAACAAGTGATACTTACCTCTGGTGCAGCGCAGCACCTCCCATCACCACCATTCCCTGTTGGTATACAGAGGGTTAGCGGTTGACATTGTGTACCCGCTCATTTAGCATACTTTTAAAAGTTGATTTTAGAAGGAAGGAGGCCAAGGATAACAAATACAGATTAGCTCAGTCACAGTGCCTGGATCTGTGTGGACCTGACATTCGCGTATTGGCCGCATGACCCAGATATTGCTGGATTTGAGCCCAATAAGGCAATCCAGTATATTGACGCCCCTAGCACTAGCCATGGCTATGACTGGCCAGCTGCATCGAACCAGAGCAAGACATGAGTACATTTTCCTGGTTCAGCCTGATTTTGATTTCCTTTAATCCTGCAATCACCAGACTGATTGGGGGGTGGTATATACACAGCAAACTGATATACTGCAAGTTGTTATAAACAATGAAACTTTGCATCAAAATGTAGTCTTTATATGGCCAGTATGAATTATATATGATGGAATAAGAAGTTTATTAGCGACATCTTGTGCTAACCCCATGCTATCAAGTCCCTGCTATGAAGCACTGGACCTTGGATCCTGCTTTTAAAACCTGTTCAGTGGGACCTTAAATTTCCACAGTGGTCTTTAATGCTGTACATGAAGTTCTACAACCAAACCTATATAGAATGGTCTGAAGTGTGGATACCCAACTGCTGGGGCGCCATGATCATATATGTAGCCTATTGACCATTAATGTCTCAATGATACAATGCCATGAATACACTTTTAACCCCTTGCTTGTGCCATCTATAGATGAAGCTGTGGTGTGACCGGCTCAGCACAAGGAGAAGTAATATTCATATGCAGTCATGAAGCCACAGAGAGAAGTCTGTTTTTAGTTCTAAAAAGTCAAGCACACAAAGGACATCACTGTGCAGTCAGAATCTGCCTCAATCACGAGATGCCCTACATACCCAAAATACCTTTACTGGAAACTGAATCCAGCAAAAGACATTTCCCTAGGTATTTGCTGAAGAATTAGACCAGTGTTCATCTAATGATTTGCAGCTTGTGAGTCTGAATGACCTGTCAATAGGTCATCAGTATCAGATTGGTGGAGTCCAAAACCCGGGACACCCGCTGATCTGCTGATTCAGGAGATGGAATGAACACAAAGAACTGACCCCATAAAAATGCAGACAGCCAAAATCCCCCCACCAGCTGCCTCACCCAAAACCTTCCCCCCCTTCCCGTTATCCAAAGTGCCACAGCCAAAAACCTACAACCGGGCAGCCAATCCTCCACAGTGCCGCCCCAAACCCTCTTCTCGGCAGCAAAAGTACCGCCCCGTACCGTAATTTCTTGTGCACCCAGTGATGTTTGTGTCCACACACTGTACGGTTTAACTTGTACAGGCAGCCCCCGGGTTACGTACAAGATAGGGTCTGTAGGTTTGTTCTTAAGTTGAGTTTGTATGTAAGTCGGAACTGTATACTTTATTATTGCAACCCTAGTCAAACTTTTTTTGGTCTCTGTGACAATTGGATTTTAAAAATGTTGGGTTGTCATAAGAACCAGGATTAACACTAAAGCTTCATTACAGACACCTGTGATAACTGTTATAGCTATTGTAACCTAGGACTAAAGTACAGCAAATTACCAAAATCCAGAGGTCCATTTGTAACTAGGGGTCGTATGCAAGTCAGGAGTTCTTAAGTAGGGGACCGCCTGTAATGTGTTTTGGGAGCCTCTCAATCCCTTTTTACCCTCAGCTATGCTGGTTTTCTTGAAGACAAGCAAAACAAGTTCAGGGTACAAGGTCACTCGAGGATTTAGCCAAAGCCGAGGCGTAATAATGAAAACAACCACCGTACAATGTATAGTGCTGAACTTATTGTAATGCTGGGGGTCAGACCATCACCAATCTGTGATACATGACCCATCGCAAGGATGGCTCATCAATATAATAGTAATGGAAAAATCCTTTAAAGGAAATCTACCATCAAAATCAGGCATGATAAACCAGATCCTAGATCATACATTCTGTGGCAATCTTCTTATATTTGCTATCCATGGGCAACTTCCTTCTAAAATCAACTTTTAAAATTATGCTAATGCGTCCAGAGGGCTCTGGGGATGTTATCAGAGCCCCTCCAAGCTGCTGCTTTACAAGCTATTAAACCGTCTCCTCTCCTGCTCCCTCAGCACTTCCCCCTCCCTGATGTAATTTCACTACAGCTAAGGAAGTTTCAAGACACAGTGGGAGAAAGTGTTCCTCGAGTCTGTAACGCTACAGCACGGAGGGGCTTTGGTAACACCTCTCAGAGCCCATTTGGTTCATTAGCATAATTTAAAACACTGATTTAAGCAGGAAGGAGGCCATGGATAACAAATATAAGCAGATTACCAGTCACATTGCCGGCATCTATGACCATGTGTTTCTGGTTTATCAGGCTTGATGTTGATGGTAAATCTGGGAAAAAAAAATAGCATAGAAAACTAAAAGATTGTAAAAATTAGATCCGTCAATCTCCTAAAGTTCCTGCACCCACATGTGTACACCGCCTTATTGTAAAAGTTCTAATTGAGGAGGGGTAATGGGGTAAAATCGGGTGCATAAAATTTAATTTTTATCCATTAAATTCTTTAACATGTGTTCTCACAATTCTAATATATAGGTGTTAAAATTCAGTGTCAGATGTGAATGTTCTCATATATAAACAATTGTGACAAAACACGTTAAAGAATGGCATGAATAAAGGTTACATTTATGCGCCCTACTTTACCTACAACCCTAAGAGACACTGTGACACTTGTATCTGTCCAGGTCTATATAAAGTTGTGTGATGACTGCATGGAAAGCAAGGCATAATTATATGTCAGTACAGTACCAGTACAGTACAATAGCTGCGGGGCACGGCCGTGACTTGTTCGTGTGTCAGAGGGGAGCACATAAGGTGTGTCCATGTATGACCTCATGCGTCTATCACCCAATACACAGAGCGGACAGCAGGTAGTCCAGTTCTATGGGTGCTGGGTATGACACTCATCCTCATACAGGGACTCGAGTATCTTCTGCCTCGCTTTATTTTTAATCACTTATAAATAGGCAAGAATGTGGCAGGGTTATTTTTTTTTTCCTGAAAATCACACCATTTAGGGTAAGTGAAAGATGAACGGATATAAAAACAAAAATAGCTTCTTGTTCTTGGCAAGTCTGGAATAGAGGAGTCTTAAAGGAGTATTAGCATTAGAGAGTTATAGCACAAAACAGAGATAGGAAGAGACCCAAGTCCAAGGGAATGTGGGGTCATGCAAGGAGGGCCATGACTGCTCCTATCCTAGTGGTCTGTCTGTCTCGTGTCCGCTGCTCTTATACAATATATGCATGTCCTAACACTGCGGTTGTTATAGGTGTTCAGTTTTTGTGGGTTGAGCTGCACTTTTTGGAGCACATATAATAACACCATTTTGGAGCACATATAATGGATAAGCTGTATAGAGATTGGGTGGATAGGGTGAGAAAAAAAAAAGTCTACTCCAAAGAACTTTTATATCTGAAATGCATCAGTTATGTACTATAAAAACTGAATTTGCCAAGTAACCCCAATGGGTCTATTATGTTCTTTTTTCCCCGTCTCTACTAGTTTTTCCAGGGATGTTTTAGATTCTTCGATTATTAGACTCGATAGATACAATATTTATGAGATTGAGAGATTCTAACAAGTCCCAAATTTCTATCATCAGTGCCAAAGGTCAACTCTATACTTGGGACTCACATTTATAGCCATTG
Source organism: Engystomops pustulosus (assembly GCF_040894005.1). Lineage (NCBI taxonomy): Eukaryota > Metazoa > Chordata > Amphibia > Anura > Leptodactylidae > Engystomops > Engystomops pustulosus. The sequence continues at coordinate 172,677,968 of NC_092413.1, read as the reverse complement.
CCTGCCTCATAGACATTAGGGATCGTTTGGATGGCCATAATTGAGGCCAGATCACAGCCACATTAGAAGTGTATGGCTCCTGGTCATGACGCGGTGTCTCACCACAATGAGTTAGTCGGCTGCTCGTCTGCCTCTGGAGGAAGGGGGGTGAAGAGCGCTCCTTCTCCAGGCCCTGTGCTGAATGCACCCTGAGGGCAGCCTCCCACGTGGCGCTTTTGTCACGGTTTTAAACGCATCCAAACCGCAAGTGGGAGGGGGGTCTACCAGAAACACATGCGTTTCATTGCAAACCTATATGTGTTTTTCCAAACCCCCTCCCACTTTCGTTTTGGATGCGTTTAAAAACACAACAAAAACACAATGGGCCCCATTCTCACACACGTATGAAAACAGCCGCAAGCTAGGTGTACCATACCGGGTAGCATACAACCACATTCATTCCAATGGGCAATACGCCCCTCCATTTACATGGCCATATTGTGCACTGTACTATACCGTACCCCGAGCGAGACATGAAAAAAAATTTAGAGCATGTCCTATTTCCTCCAGTATTTCTCTTCCGTATGCCCCATAGAAGTCTATGGGAACATATAAAACACGGATTGCTAGGGTGCTGCATACAATTGCGCACCGTATGCTGCTGTATATACGTACAGTATCCAGGAAGAACAGAACCAGTGGGAGGTGCATGCAGCCAGACAATAGTCTGCCAGCGATCACCCATAGATTTTATATGGACATGGTAAGGATACATGCACATAAAAGTGAAAACATCACGAATATACGGATCTATACAGCATAGTGATACAGGACCGGAGAGATTGTATGTTTGGGGGAAAGGGGCCCCAGTTGGTAAATCTGTAAAACAGGCCGACTCCATTGCCATAATATCCTAATTATCACTTAATAACTTTCATCAGTTGTGGTAACAATAGTTACGCAGCGCACGCTAGCTAGAGGCGCTTTCTAGTCTCTCATTAAAACCACAATATCTAGTATCACAGCTCAGCCATGTGCAAGCGCTTGGCTCAAGGTGTAATACCAGACACGGCCAATAAACTACAGTGGCGCTGTTTTAAGGTAGAGCACTGTACTTTCTAGTCTGTAAACAGCCAGCTCAGGAATATGCAGGCAGTTCCCCGTACAAGGCAGATATATACAGAAATGTAGTGACCACAATCTAAGGGTTCACACGTTCAGTTTCTGAAAAGCAGGTGTGGATCACAACGGGTGAGAACTTATCACAGAGAGAAGTTGTTCCGCCTCAGTTTTCAATCCTAGTTTAGACATCAAAAAGTGCATCTGAAAACCTCAACGTGTGAACACACCCTAAGTAAGGTCACGTGATATGACAACTTATTATAATGTTAGCACCAAGATTCGTCCGGGTCTGAACAATGGGACCACCGCTGATACTATAGGACAGATATGCAGAGCCAAGTTCTGCCAGTCCACACTGATGGGCATGGGACCTCTGGACTCCTAAGTAAGGGGGCACTGGATGAGATGTGCCTACCTACACAGGAGGGCAGAAGGGGCATGTGCTGTGTGTGATGGGCAGGACAGGGGGCACTGGATCAGATGTGCCTAACTACACAGGAGGGCAGAAGGGGCATGTGCTGTGTGTGAGGGGCAGGACTAGGGGCACTGGATCAGATGTGCCTACCTACACAGGAGGGCAGAAGGGGCATGTGCTGTGTGTGAGGGGCAGGACAGGGGGCACTGGATGAGATGTGCCTGCCTATACAGGAGGGCAGAAGGGGCATGTGCTGTGTGTGACAGGGGGCACTGGATGAGATGTGCCTAACTACACAGGAGGGCAGAAGGGGCATGTGCTGTGTGTGATGGGCAGGACAGGGGGCACTGGATCAGATGTGCCTAACTACACAGGAGGGCAGAAGGGGCATGTGCTGTGTGTGAGGGGCAGGACAGGGGGCACTGGATGAGATGTGCCTGCCTATACAGGAGGGCAGAAGGGGCATGTGCTGTGTGTGAGGGGCAGGACAGGGGGCACTGGATGAGATGTGCCTACCAACACAGGAGGGCAGAAGGGGCATGTGCTGTGTGTGATGTGCCTGCCTATACAGGAGGACAGAAGGGGCATGTGCTGTGTGTGATGTGCCTGCCTATACAGGAGGACAGAAGGGGCATGTCCTGTGTGTGATGTGCCTACCTATACAGGAGGGCAGAAGGGGCATGTGCTGTGTGTGACAGGGGCAGGACAGGGGGCAGCACCCACCTTGCACGGGAAGAGGACAGCGGATGCCACCTTCTCCATCGCCAGGTTCCGGATGCTGGGGGTGAGGGACGCCCTACACGAGGGGCAGCAGCTCAGCTTCTGGCGGCATTGGTTACACACCAGGTGGCCGGCCTGGCACTGCAGGATGGGGGGCAGCACGTAGTCAAAGCATACCGGACACTCGAACAGCGACGTCAGCTCGTGGTGCTGCTGCTGCTGGGAGCCCGCTCCCGGGATCGCCGCCGCCGCTGCCGCCGGGGAGGGTGGAGGGGCGGCAGGGCCGGAGGCAGCGGAGATCGTGGCGCTGGTCACCGCAGGGGATGGAGTGTGCGGCGGCGGCGGGGGAGGAGGCGGCTGCTGCTGCTTCTGTTTCCCGCAGGGCTTGCTAGCACACGGTCCGGCGGAGGACGGGCGGCTCATGACGGTCCCAATCAACCATGGAACTTGGCGGAGCCGCTTCAAAGACGCGGAGAGGAAACTTCCGCACAGGAAACGGACGACTCAACAGCCGCAGCGGGAACCCATCCACACACAGCGGGATCCGTCACTCCGCTCCACAACAGTCCGCCCCCTCCAGCGCTGACAGCGGATACACGGCCGAGACGGCCCACGGCTCTGCCTACCTTCTGGAACATTGTCACACGTCATCAGCACTGACGTCACAGCCGCCATGTGTGAGAGGTGCTGAAGGCAGGGAGGGGGCGTCACCAAACCGCGGTCACATGATCCTGTGGCGGGGAAAGTGACAGGTCTTCTCTGGAGCGACGAGTCACGTGACGTACAGCGGTCACATGACTCCCCTCCTCAGCGCAGACTGTGGCAGTGAGGGACATAATACAGTGCAGTATAGTTATCCAGCAGTCCCGGGGCCATACCTCCCAGGGACAAGAACTCCTCCCCCTTTTTTCTAAACAACGCCCATTGTTTCTCTCACAAGCCTAGTGTAATATGGACCTTAAAGGGCACCTACCACCCCGATTCTACCTATAAAGGTAGAAGGGGTGGTAGGTGGATGAATGGGACGTGAGGAGAGCCCTTTTTTGGCTAATCCTCACTTCTCGGGTGTCTTTTAGAAAACTTTATTGCATGTATATGCAAATTTTTTTTGCATGCGCAGAACGCAGGGGACCCGGACGAGGGCGCGCAGCTACCAGGAGCTGCGCACCGAAGATTACCTGGTAGGCGGAGAAACGTGGCTACTGGGACGTGGAGTAGCCGTGACTAGTAGCCTCATGTCTGGCTTCTCCACACCCCAGTAGCCGCATAAAAAAAATTTGCATATACATGCTATCCTCACGTCCCATCCATCCACCTACCACCCCTTCTACCTTTATAGGTAGAATCGGGGTGGTAGGTTCACTTTAATGGACTTTAATGGACTCACTTTAATGGACATAGTACAATTCCCCCTTACTTTGCCCCCCCCCCCTACGGACACGTAAAATACCCCCTAATGCAATTCTGCAATATATAAAGCCCCTCTCTAATTTTATCCTCCCTTTACATTTGTTTTTTTAATTTATCACCCCAAACTTACACATAATACTATCTGAACTCATACCTCCTTACATGGTGTGGTCCCTGTTCTCTGTAGCCTCTAGTCTCCTTTTGTAGTCTCCTTTCTTCAAGCCTCCTATTGTTGTGGCCTCCTGTCCTCCAGCCTCCTCCAATTGCCCCCTGTCCTACAGCCTCTTCATGTGGCATCCTCATGTAGCCTCCTGTCCTCCAGCCTCCTCTTATTGTGACCGGCTGTCCTCCACCCTCCTCCTGTCCTCCACCCTCTGCCTGTCCTCCAGAATCCTCCTGTTGCCCCTGTCCCCCAGCCTCTTCATGTGGCCTCCTGTCCTTCCACCTCCTCTTGTGGCTTCCTGTCCTCCAGCCTCTTCCTGTAGTCTCCTTTCCTCCAGCCTCTTCATTTTGTGGCCCCACGGCCACCAGCCTCCTCTTATTGTGGCCTCTTGTCCTCCAGCCTCCTCCTGTAGTCTCCTGTCCTCCAGCCTCCTCTTATTGTGGCCCCTTGTCCTCCAGCCTGCTCCTGAAGCCTCCTGTCCTCCAGCCTCCCCCTGTAGCATTCCCCTTCTCCTGTAGCCTCCAATCCTCCAGCCTCCACCTGTAGCCTCTAGTCCTCCAACCTCCTTCTGTAGCCTCCTCCTGTCCTCCAGCAGCTCCCTGTCCTCTATCGTACTCCAGTCCCCCAGCCTCCTCCTGTCCTCTATCGTCCTCCTGTCCCCCAGCCTCCTTCTGTCCTCCATCCCCCCTTTCTCTATCCTCCTCCTGGCTTCCATTCTCCTCTCATTGTGGCCCCCTGTCCCCAGGTATTAAACAAAAAACCCTGAAACTTACCTTACCTCGTTTCCCGAAGTCACTTTTAGATGGTGTGGTCCATGTACTCTATCTTCCTCTACCTGTAGCCTCATGTCTTCCAGCCTCCTCCTATTGCCCCCTGTCCCCCAGCCTCCTCCTGTGCCCTCCTGTGCTGCAGTCTCCTCCTGTTGCTCCCTGCCCCATAGCCTCCTCCTGTACTCCAGCTTCTTCCTGTGGCATCCTGTCCTCCAGTCTTCTCCTGTAGCCCCATCTCCTCCACCCTTTTGCTGAAGTCTCCTTTCCTCCAGCCTCCACCTGTCCTCCATCCTCTTTCTATGGCCTCCTGTCCTCCAGTCTCCTCCTGTAGCCACCTGTCCTCCAGCCTCTTCCTGTAGTCTCCTTTCCTCCAGCCTCCTCTTATTGTGGCCCCTGTCCTCAAGCCTCCTCCTTTCCTCCAGCCTCCTCTTTTTGTGGCCTCCTGTCCTTCAGCCACCTGCTGTAGCCTCCTGTCTTCCAGCTTCCTCCTTTAGTCTCCTTTCCTCAAGCCTCCTCTAATTGTGGCCCCATAGCCTTCAGCCTCCTCCTGTCCTCCAGCCTCCTCTTTTTGTGGCCTCCTGTACTCCAGCCTCCTCCTGTTGCCCCCCTACCCCCAGCCTCCTCCTGTCCTTCAGCCTCCTCCTTTTGCTCCCTGTCCTCCAGCCTATTTATGTGGCCGCCTGTCCTTCAGCCTCCTCCCATCCTCCAGCCTCTTCCTGTAGTCTCCTTTCCTCCAGTCTCCTCTTATTGTGGCCCCATAGCCTCCAGCCTCCTCCTGTAGCCTCCAGTCCTCCAGCCTCCACCTGTAGCCTCTAGTCCTCCAACCTCGTTCTGTAGCCTCTAGTCCTCAGCCTCCTCCTGTCCTTCAGCAGCTCCCTGTCCTCTATCCTCCTCCTGCCCCCCAGCCTCCTCCTGTCCTCCAGCCCCCTGTCCTCCTCCTCTAGGTCAATTACTTGGTAAAACTGGTCAATTACTTGGTAAAACTGGAGCTGAAAAGGACTTGGGGGTATTGGTGGATGGTAAACTTAGTTTTAGTGACCAGAGCCAGGCGGCTGCTGCCAAAGCAAATAAAATTATGGGATGTATCAAGAGAGGAATAGATTCTCATGATAAAGACATAGTTTTGCCCTTATACAAATCGCTGGTCAGACCACACATGGAATATTGTGTACAGTTTTGGGCACCAGTGTATAAAATGGATATAGTAGAGCTGGAACGGGTGCAGAGGAGAGCAACCAGGATTATTAGGGGACTGGGGGGACTAGAATACAATGACAGATTACAAAATTTGGGATTATTCAGTTTAGAAAAAAGACGACTGAGGGGAGACCTCATTACAATGTACAAATACCTGAACGGACAGTACAAGGATCTCTCCAAAGATCTTTTTATACCTAGGTCTGTGACCAGGACAAGGGGGCATCCTCTACGCCTAGAGGAGAGGAGGTTCTACCATCACCATAGACAAAGGTTCTTTACTGTAAGAGCAGTGAGACTATGCAACTCTCTGCCGCAGGAGGTTGTTATGGCCGACTCTATGTACATGTTCAAGAGAGGCCTGGATGCCTTTCTGGAGAGCAAAAATATCACGGGTTATGGGGATAAAACATTTATTTAATTCTTAAAGGTTGGACTTGACGGACTTGCGTCTTTTTCCAGCCTTATATACTATGATACTAGTTTACTGTCCTCCAGCCTCCTCTTATTGTGGCCCCCTGTCCTCCAGCCTCCTCCTGTCCACCACCCCCCATCCTCTATCCTCCTCCTGGCCTCCGGCCCACTCTCATTGTGGCTCCCTGTCTCCTGGTATTAAACAAAAAAAATCCCGTAACTTACCTTACCTCGTTTCCCCCAAAGTCACTCTTTCTTCACCCGGGCTCCGACCAACTTGCGGAGGGGGCAGGCAAGCCTGGGCAGAGCTACCTCCTTACATGACTCGTGCAGACATCATGTGTGGAGGTAGCAGGGTCTGATCCCGTCTGCTCCTTAGGAGGAGGCAGGGGGAACGCGGGACATTCTCCCAGCCTCTCGTGATGGCAGGATAGAGCCCAAAAAACTGGACTGTACTGCGGAATCTGGGACGGTTGGGAGGTATGCTCATAAGTACTGTTCATGTATGGGACTCTTTATACACTACGGTTGCACATCCTGACAATATATTACAGCCGTAGGTACTGGTTCATTAGGGCTCATGCACACTATAACGTGTAACAGACAAGTGCTAGTTGTATTTTTTTTACAACTAGCACATGTCTCCATATTGTTCTATAGGCTCATGCACTTGGCCATGGATTACACAGCCCATACAGAAGTGGACAAAGTTTTAGAATTGACATAGGCGGTGTGTGGCACGCACTTCCAGATGACACACAGAACGCAAAGAAGGGATCTCAGGACTGTTGTATGCGTCTTGTATAAAACTATTTGCCATGTGCTTGGGACCTCGAAGGGAACCTGCCATTTAAAAGAACCCACCGAGATTAAATACTTCCTAATCCCCAAATGGTTTTTTCCATGGCTGCAATGTAAAAAAAACATTTTCTAAAGCTATATGCAACCTGAGTCCAATCACAGTAAGAGTTCTGCATATTCATAGTTCCCTGCACTCTGTTCCTGATTGACAGGACTTGATGCTATCACCATGCTGCTGCTATAGTACTTAGGGGCAGTCTGCTAATATTCAATTGCAGAAATATACTTTCCCCTGCTCACCTCTGTGTGGCTGAAGAGAATTCCTGAGGGTGAGGAGTACGTGAGAGAGAGAGAGAGACAGTGGTTGTGTGTGACTGGCTCTGCTACATCACTCAGGAAGGTGAGGGTTTAGAAGAGAAATCAACCTTGCTCTTCACCCCTCCCTCAGGAATACTCTTCAGCTGGATTAGCAGTGTCAGTGAGGAGGGAGGAGTAGCTTGACTGTATACTGCAGCTCCCCCCTCCATGACTTTAACAGAGGTCATAAATAAAGGTCTTTTTTTAGAAGAATAGTGGCTCTAATTCCAAGCACAGAAGCATCAATGGGGCATGTATAAAGACATCTAAACGGTTCTGTGCATGGTTTGTTCAGCCTCTGGTGACAGGTTCTCTTTTAAAGCTATTGCAACTTTCCCTTGTTTAGCTTGAGACATGTATAAAATTGGGTCAAAATGTTGCACACCTCTTACAGATTGTTGTGCACAATACAAACCAATGTACAAATAAAACAACATTCAATGCCCCCTCAGATACAGATACATAGCCATGGATTACGTGCATGCTTAAGAGAAGGGAAGGTTCCCTCGAAACGTAGTGAGTGATGGTACACGCAGCTCCTCTCCACGAGGTGATGTTTCTGCCCACAAATGTTTGTGTGGAATGTTACTTTGTTATTTGAAGGACTTTTTTTGTCTTATGATGCACTTATGATTCATGAAGGTTTTGCACTAGTGTGTGTGTTTGCAGTTTTTGGTCTTTTTACAAAAGATGTTTACAAGGAGTTTGAAGGATCTTCCTGACCATTGCATTCATTCTACACAGGAAAGTGTGACATTTTTATTGACATTTTTTGAGATAATTACATACAGTGGGCACACACCATAAATATATACATACAGCATATACACACATACATACTGTACCATATACACTTATGCATCATTTACACAAACATACAGCGTATGCACACCATATACACACATAGAGCATGTCCACATCACATTTACGCACATAGTTCAGGGTTCAGGGTCAGTGGACCACCGCGGAAGTTGATACTAGCCGACACCTGGGACCAGAATCTAAGTGGCACCTGGTCTTCACCCGAGCCCGCCACAAAGCGGGATGGTCTTGCTGCGGCGGGGTACCACCAGGTGCTTCCACACGTGCGACTAGTCCGCGCTGGCAGCCAAGGTTGAGGTGCCTTTGCAGGAGACAGTCTCATGGTCAGGCTCCAGCGGGCAGTCAGGGCAGGCAGCAGAGGTGCAAGGTCAAAGTCCAAATCCGGAGACAACAACAGATGGGAACGGGAACACGGGAACACACAGGAGCATGGGAACAGGAATATTGGGAGACTTTCACAATGACATGAAGCTCAAAGATCCGGCTCAGAATGATGAGAGCCGCAGGTTTTTATGGAAACCTGGAAGTGGCCAGCGCCAATCAGCGGTGCGCTGGCCATTTAAATCTTACATCGAGTGCCAGAGTGTGCACCCCAGGGCGCGCCCTAGCCGGGGCGGGAGCCGGATCGTGGAGAGGTAAGTGCAGGCCGGGGGAAAGGGTAGTGCCACGGAGGGCATGTGCCCTCGATCTGTGACATGGATCGCGGGAGCACCCATTACAACATCAAATACACACGCATACAGACATACAGCATATACAGACCCAAAACCCCAGATGATGGGGTCCCCATAGCAGCTGCTATGGCTGCTACCCCTGTAGTTACGCCCCTGAGCAACAGTTCATGTAGTAGGACCTGGCACCAATTCATATTAAAAAGGTTGTCCCATTTTAGGAAGTTATTCCCAATCCACAGGATGGGGATAACTTACTAATCGGTGAGGGTCCAACAGCTAGGACCCCTACCAATATTAAGATACCTATCTCTGTCTGATCCCATAGATCTGAATTTACCTTGACACTTCACCCATTAGTGAGACTGGGATCCCTGTCCTCCTAATTGCTGGGATCCCCATTTTAATGATTGGGGGTTATCACAAATGTCAGACCCTCACTGATTAGAAAATCATCCCCTATCTTGGAGATTGGGCATAACTTCTTAACTTGGGGCAACCACTTAAATATAATACATGATTGCAGAATAGCAGAAGGTGTCCACAATGGTTTTAAGAAAAAAAAACCAATGTTGCCGCCTGTACATGATGAAATGCTAAACCTTTCTGTCCCCAATCACACTTTAAAGAACTACAGTTGCTTGAATAAATAGAGCAAGCTATAGGTTTTGGGCGAAGATATATCATCTTATATATGGCTCATAATATGTAATGTCTCCCTAAATTCCTGAATAGATAGATGCAGCTAATATAAAAGCTCCTCTTCATGTGTTCTCCACTATAACAATATGGAATATTTCCCTTTAACACTTGAAATTCCTTACCTACATAAGAAATACCTAACAATGTGAGTCATTCTGTAGGGAAGTCAGTATTATATGGGGAGAATTATGTTGCCAGCTGTTGCTATAGAAATGGATAAATGACCTAGATTTATAGGGAAAAAAACCCTTTCCTGGAAATATTTTACACATATTAGTTGAAATACATGCATCAATCAGCAATTATATCATAACTGACAGTGAAGTGAATATTACTCATTATTTAATTGCAATGCTACCTGTCAAGGTAGGTATGCAGGTATATTATCCAGCTAGTGAACAGTCACTACTTGATGTGTTAGAAGCAGAAAAACAGGCAAAGTGAACATTCAGTTATTGATTCTGATATTGGAAACAGGAAAAAAGTTCCAAAGTATGAGAGCCAAAGGTCAAGCTGTACTAGGCTTTATGCACACGAACATTTTTGACTGTGTGCTAGCCAATATTTTACAGGGCCCCTTGTATTTCAATGGGCTCACACACATAAGGGGAGAATTATCACACATTGCTGCTCCTACTGGCATAGTTTTGTGCAAAAACCATGTGAACCATTTGAGCTTAAATCCGACCCTGTCCACACCTTTTCACTCTTCGGATAGGACCAAGCAGCACAGGATGGGTCACTTTAAAGCAGGGCACTACTTGGACTGCCTCAGACTGCAGGAAGATGCCATGTCTGGCAAACTCTGTGCCTGGGAGACAGCCCGTGTGCCCACAGAGAGGTCTCTGAGTGCCATAGGTCCGCCACCACTGATCTAGGTTGTGCGCAGGAGTGGGGCAGACCCTCTGCAGACCCCTCCACATTTTCTTGGCGTGAGGCTGGCATAAAGGGGATAATAAATGCAATTCCTTGCGAAACTGCCGCTTTCTGGCGGAGTAGACCTGATAAATGTCTCCTATGGTTCCCACAGCCCTGTATGTGAGTTGACTGCCCAAGCAGCAAAATCTTTTCCTATCCGTGTTTCTGGCTCAGGCCATTTCTACTGTTTTTGTTTTGTTAGCGGACGATACATGGACCACAGTCTGATATTACACATGTTTGTGTGCAGGTAGCCTTAATTCCAAGATGTTTAATCCACCTCTAAATTATTGGTAATATCCTGGAAATATATCAGCAGTCCTGGCAACACTGAGGTCAATCAATGGCCTTAGCTGGCCCTTGTGATGTTGTTGGCTTCAATGAGTCCATGATGACCCTAGCTGTGCATGCTATGGTACTGGAAACCATGTAGGACAGCCATTTGGCATAAATCCCACCAGAATTCCTTGCCTCATATCAGATATAACACCTGTTACTGAATTATTATACAATCCACATAAGGGACCCAAATACACAACTTGTAGTACTAATAAGGCTAATAAGGGTTCACCCCTCCTCTAAATTCCATTTCTCACAAGCAAGTTTGTCTGCAAAACTCGCTCTGTGCACTTTTGGGATTTACCCGACCAAACTTGAACTCAACGGGGCAGATATACTTACCCGTCCCTGCGCGATCCCTGAGGTATGTTCCCCGACGAGAATGCACAGCTACCGCGATTCACTACGAGCGTGCACCCGATATCCTACATGTGTCGCATCCCTGATCAGGTCCGCCGGAGTTCACCTTCTTCTACCCGTTGCATGTAAGTGCTTGATCTTGCGGCACAAATTTAAAGTTAAATCCCGTGGTTTGTCAGAATCGGTCGGATCGTCCGACAGCCCACCCCACGATTTGTGAAACCCAAAGCAATTGCGACACAATCCGATCTTGTGGGCAAAAAAACCCCCTGCTAAATACGGCGCAAAACGGAAATCGTCGGAATATCCGACAATAATACGGTCTGCGGACCCTCAGTAAATGAGCCCCAACATGTCCATTCAGTTCATTCTAGGTCCTGTCCGGAAAAACAGGAGGAAAATCTCAAATTGTCTATGGACGTAGTATTGCTGCTACCTATGAACTATATCAAAACTGATTCACTCTCATCTAGACTACTTTAACTCCTTACTAATGGGTCTGACACTCAATGAACTCTGTCTTCTACAATCTATTCTTAATGCAGCAGCCAGAATGGTCTATCAGTCCCAACTCTATACAGATGTCTTGACTCTGTGTAAGTCACAGCATTGTCTGTCCATCACCTTCCGTATTCAAATAAATAAGCCTCATCCACAAAGCTCTGCACAATGTTGCACCTCCCTACCTCTCTGTGCTCTTCATTCCTCCACTGATAGAAGGCTACTTTCTTCCTTAAATGGGGTTCCCATGAAGGAAGGTTCTCAAATTTTAATCCCCCAGTAATGTTTACACAATAAAGATAATTTTTAAAGAGGACCTGTCACCAGATTTAGACCCCCCTGACTAACAATGTCAATTTAACATTCAAATTTATGTCGCAAGCCAAGCAGTTACATGCACCGGTAAGAAGAAGGTGAACTCTGGCGGACCTGCAGGATATCGGGTGCAGGATCTATGTGGATCGCGGCACAGTGCATCATTGTCGGGGAACGTACCTCGAGGATCGCGACTTGGACAGGTAAGTAAATGTGCCCCATTGTGTAAATTTTTTTACTCTGTGCCTTGTGTTGCATTCATGACATGTGACCAGTGATATCATCGCAGGTCTAAGAATAGCAAACTGTACCTCCTGTATGAAGGATGGAGAGGAGTAGAAGTCCATGGTGCCTGCTGTGACTTCATGTGGTCAGATACATGCATGCGATACAGTTTGCTATTATAGTCACATGACATGAACTGTGACCAGTAAAGAGGCATAAGGCATGAGGAGGATTAGATGGAGGGGGGTGAGGGGGCGGCCGAGCAGGACACGCTCCTCTCCAATGCCAGGTAATATAAGATAAAATGTGATTTATGTGGATGTAAGTGAAACAATTTTTCACCCTTTCACTTTCTTTTTGTTTATCCTGATTTATCCTCCTGTATAGGTAATCACTCATCGCTCTTTTTACAAATCACTTTCTTTGCCCCCGTTCATCCGCATAGACTGTAAGCTCTTGTGAGTAGGACCCTTATTCCTATTGTTTCATCTGATTATGTTGTTACTCTAAAATGACTTGTTGTTTTTGTATACGACCCTCATGTTCTGTACAGCACTGTGGAATATGATGGCGCTATATAAATAAAGATGTATTATTATTATCAGGAGGAAGCTTCTCATATTAATATCATGGCTCTCAGGGTATACTTTTTGGGCACAACCTTTATCCTTTTTTCATCTTCAATGCTATATGCAACAGAGACTATTATATTTGTTTTATTTTACCTTAAATATCTATACAAATGATCATTTAACATGATTGCAGAAATTGTCTCCTGCTTTGAGCACTTCTTTCGAATGAGTTTAATTTTTCATAGACATCCAAAAATATGTCCAAACCAGCAAGAATAATATGGGAAGATATTAACCATCCAATGGCTGGTGGTCAAGTTCCAGAAACAAAAAAAGTGTTCAGTGTTGATTATTTTCATATAACAAAACTTGTTTTCTTTACAATATATACATGCTTAAAAAAATGGCACAGTCCCATGCCAATTTATAGCGGCTCCTTCCCATTTGGTTCTAATAACCATTTCCAGTGATGGGAATTTCTTTTCATGATCACTTTCATCTATTTTATAGGATTCCTCCCAATGATGTGAATGGGTATCTGAAAAAAAAACAACAACAAAAAATCAAGTAAAATACAGGTTGTCCCTGACTTATCAACACCCTACTTACGGATAACCTTTGTTGCATTCTGATTACATACAGTACATACACATCATACAGGATATAGGATATACACACATACAAACAGTACTGTATACACTCATGCATCATATACAGAAACATACAACATATCCACACCATATACACACATATAGAACATGTGCACATCAAATATACACACACATACATCAAATACACACATACATACCATACCACATATAGACATACAGCATATACATACCCATTACCAAGATGCTGGTGCCCCCTGACACTATGGACCCCTTTGCAGTTGCTACCCCTGTAGCTATGCCCCTGTTGTACATAATATGAAATATAGGGGCAAATTCTATCTACCTGTGGATTGTCAATCTATACTAGACTTGGCACTAGACATGTACATAATAATCACCTATGGAGAAATTGGTGTCCCACAAATTGTTTAGAGGGAAATAAAATATGCCATAAAACTACTTAGTTGTGTTGCATTAGTTGTCATGGAGCTCAAGCCTATTTTCAGTGGGATATCGCCATTTCTTATTTATATCCATAAGGTGGACTGTAAAATTTGACATCTGTGACAGCTAAGCCAGACAATGATTATGTGATAGACCCTTACCGACTGTCAGATGTGCTGTTTTCTTTTGAGAAGGCTGCCCACTGTAGAAATAAAGGTCAAAAATATGTTCCATTTTCCAGTCACATAACAAAGACGTATTTGTTCCAAAAAGGACACTATAGGCTCCGTTAATACTGCAAAGCCAGATAGGATACTTTGGCGTTTTTAGCATGCTGCCCACCTGTCACAAATTTATATGATGTTAATATGCAAATTTCTTAAAATATTTTATACATAATATAGCATGCTCTAATTTTCCATCTGTGCTTATGTGCTCCTTTTACCAATTTTCAAGGACATATCATTGCATGATGAAGAGAAGATGAAAATGGCTGCATCCAATTCATGAATTTATAGAACATTGCTTTATTCATAGAATATGCACAAGAAACAGAATAGATTAAAAAGCACACTTCAAATGATATCTTAGATCTTAGGGATAGAGTTCATGGGAACTAACAGAGAATAAATACCTGCAAATGTGCACAGGTTTTCTCATCCTGTGAATGATTGTTCTATAGTATAGACACTACATATTACCCGATTTTTTATTAAATACTGTACTGGGATAATGGACCCAAGGATGATAGACGGGATAATGCACCTTAATACTGTAACTATACTAGGTGATACAGGATATCCACAAAGACAGTACCTCCCTATGCCAAAGTGTGGACATGTGAACATATAACAAGACAGAAAAGCAAATAACACAGAGGGTAGGTTGACAATCATTGTCACAACTTAGCTAGCATTTAAAGTACAGAATCATACACAAAGGAGAATAGTCAAGAACGTAAGCCAAATTAAAAAAAAAACTGAAGTACAAACAAATTGCAAGCAAAGCACAGAAAGCAAGCATGGTAAGACAGCTAGAATGACAATCTTTTAACAAGCAATGGAGGGTAACAAACACAATGTTTTTATTAGGGAATGAGCAGGCCCGGCACCAGCACCCGGCTAACCCAGGCAAGTGCTGGGGCCCAAGGGTACTGGAGGAGCCCACCCAGGCCCCCGGATGAATTGTACCAGTGCTGCTTTAAGACACTGGTAGAAATGATCACCATCCGGCTTGTGTACTTTTCTGCCTCTATGCTTTGCTCGTCGGGAGAGCAGCATAGAGGCAGAATCCAAAACTCACCTTTCCTCATTTCCCCGAGGGGCTCTGTGCACTGTATGCGACGGCTCCGAACCCGGTGCACATCATGATGTCATCACATCAGGTGTGCTGGCTTCAGAGCCGGTGCATACATCAGGCACATGCTGAAGAAAGAAGGTGCCTGCTGACGCTGCTACGGGGAAACCAGGAAAAGTGATTTTTTTTTTCATTCCCGGAGGAGGGCAGTGTGGCTACAGGGGGAGGGGGAGCAATGTGGCTACAGGGGGAGCGGGGCAGTGTGGCTATAGGAGGAGGGGGGCAGTGTGGCTACGCGAAGTAGGTCAGTGTGGCTACTGGAGGGAAGCCCACGAAGGGGCCCACTAAGGCTCTGTCGGCCAGGGGCCTCCTAAAACCTGGAGCCGGCCCTGGGTATAAGGCATGCTTCAAGTGAGAGGGGCAGAACTCTGACGTTGTGAGAATGTTAACCCTCGCTGGATTAGAGTAAGGGTTTCAGTGAGCCAGCAGTTCTGTTCAGACTGCCAATGTGCACTACATACACAGATGTAAAAAATACATTACAAAATAATAGATTAGAATCATTCCTACATAATAAATATTGGAAACTTGAGTTTTCACCTTCTCTTGATAATCACCAGAAATAGCTTAGACTTTCCTCTCCTCTCCTTTCCTGTTATACTGTCTCATCCTCCTCTAACTGCTCCCTCAGCACTTTCCTCCTCCCTCGGCCTGATATCATCTCACTGCAGCAGAGGAAGTGCTTAAGGAACAGGTGTAGAGTGAGACAGTGTAACAGCCTGTGAATCAGCAGATGGCAACATCACTAGTAATTCCCCCAGGAGCTCTTCTGGCTCATTAGCATAATTCTAAAAGTTGATTTAAGAAGGAAAGAATCCATGGATAACAATAGTCACGGTTCCTCGGGGGTTTATCTCCGATTGATTTTGATACCAGCAGAAAAAACTATAAGAAAGTAGTGCCACTTACAAGGTCCTGTGAGCACCCTTTGCACCAGCTTTTCACTTTCTTTTTAATGGCTTTGTTTTTTGTGCGGAATTGGTGAGAGCAGGATCACATCATTGGCTATCTGGCAGGGCTGAAGGACAAAGGAGCAGGGGAATAGGGGCTGATCCGCCATGTATTAGTCGGACGGACCCCAGGGGGGCTCTAGTGATGGCCTCTAGATGGCTCCTCCATCTCATTAGCATATTTTTAAAAGTCCATTTTACATAAAAATAGCTGTTAAAAAGAAAATGAAAAGCAGATACGGACGGAGGATGCCCACATGTCCTACTACCTATGAAGTGATACTACTTAATATTAGGTCATTCTGCCGGTAGATTTCCTTTTATTTCACGGCCAGACTTGGATTTGTGCTGCAAAGACTGTCAACCTACAGTGAACAAAAAAAACTCAAATAGTTGTGTTTTTCTAAAAACAGCACAATGTTTGTTTCTGGATTGTATAGAAGAATAGTACTGAGTTACAATGTAAGGCACAGCCCATGAATGAGAGTAGTGCTAATCCCAGAGGGAAAATAACAGATCCCTTCTGAATTCCAAAGTCTTCTCTTACCCTGGGAAGTCTGTCCTGCTCCATTTCCTCTTTACTCCAATGTAAGTAACCTACTTCACTGCGTGCCAGGACCCCATGGTACATCTGCTCCAAATTCTGATCATCCAGAGCCTGGTCACCATTAAAGACATGTGGACTTGCTCTACCTGTTAGCATCAGATTCAAAACTGCCTGAAAATAAAACAAACTTTACTCAAAAACAAAAACCCCCCCCAAAAAAAGTTTATTCAGCTTGTTGTATTTAGTATTGCATTGCAGCAAATATTTAATGATAAAAGAAAATGAAAGACAATAGACACTAAATAATATATCAATAGGTTTGTAAAAAAAGAAGTTGTTATTCCCAATATTTATGTTCCAATATGTGATAATACGGTAATTGCATGACAACTGTTATGTGAATATCTATAGAATTCACCAGATTTTAATACAACGGAACCCTTAATGTTTCTCACTCCTATGTCTCACTCCTATGTCCCTCTTCAACTTGTCCTGAAGGCAGCTGTCATGCTCATCTTTATGGCTTAATGCTAAACCAATGCCGTAACTCTATGTCATTGCACTGGCTGCCTATCCATGTCAGAATCCAACATATACTCATGACACTTACCCACAAACCTCTCCATAGTGCTGCACCACCCTACCCCTTCTCCATCATCTCTGTGTACCATACTACACATAGCAAAAATACACTGTAATACCAAACTTCCACAGCTTTAAATGAGCCATCAGAACACAACCCAACTACATCACAACATCATTCTCCACCTAAACTTACTCTTTTCTCTTTGCCCCCTACATTCAGCAATATTACTTATTACTGTATGTACGCTAACTCCACACATGTATTGAAATTAATTTTATGGGGCACATTTACTAAGGGTCCGAATCCCGTTTTCTGCCGGGTTTTTCCAAATTTTTCCAATTTGCGTCGAATTGCCCCGGGATTTTGGCACATGCGATCGGATTGTGGCGCATTGCCAGCGGACTTCAATGCAGCAGCGACACCTAGTGGACATCGGGTGCACGACCTTACCAGAACCCGAATCAGCGTCGGAGAACGCGCCGCGGGATCGCGACTGGACCGGGTAAGTAAATTTGCCCCATTATCTTTACAGGCAGTACATAGATAAAAGATGGCTGGACCATGTAACTAGCAAGAACATATGACACCCCGGTTTACTCATAGATTCAACAAAAGTGAACAATGAACCCTTTGATTTCTAAAGTGCTGTACAGAGGGGCATAACTTAATAGTATTGGTCCACAGTGTAAAGTATGTACCATGAGTCCCAGCTGTAATGTATCATTAATAATACTAGCCTCCTTATGTGCCCCTGTGTAACTGCACCCACTGCACTCCTTCAAGGTTATACCCCTAGCCATGGAATGTGTTTGAGCTATATAAAAAATATGATATGATATTAATATCAGTGCTTATTAGGAATTGTCTTATTAAGTCCTATAATACCTTCTAATTATTTATGAATGTGAGTTTGGCTCATTGAACCCCTGGTAATCATTTTGTGCATCTTTCTCACCTTATGTACCGTATATTCCAGCGTATATGACGACTTTTGAAGACTGAAAAATCTTCTGTCTGGTCTGGGGTCGTCTTATACGCCGGTGATGTTTCTCACCTTTCTCGCGATCCACCGAAGCTCCGCTGCTACACTCCGGCCACCGGTGACAGCTACGTGGGTGCCGGCGTCGCAGAGAATATGATGTCGGCACGCGGCTGACGTCATATTCTGTGAGCCGCTAGCGCTCAATGAGCTGTCACCGCCGGCCAGAGTGTAGCAGTGGAGCTTCGGTGGATCGCGGGAAAGGTGAGAAGCTCTAGAGAAAAATTAGAGAGGAAAGAGTGGGGGGGAACATTATTATAAATATTACAAAAAAAAATCCCTGGATGACAATTCAGATGTTTGGAATGTGCTGTATACTAGGGGGGGGGGGGTCAGTTTGGCTATATACAGAGGGCTGGCTGTATACTGGGGGGACTGGCTGGCAAAATACAGGGGGAGCTGGCTGTATACTGGGGGGGACTGGCTGGCAATATATAGGGGGGGCTGACTGTATACTGGGGTGGTTGTTTGGCTATATACAGGGGAGGGCTAGATATATACTGGGGAGGCTGGCGGTGGTATATGGCATAGTAGTTATATTCCTGTACATAAGGGGCAGTATTATAGTACAGTATGGTAACATTTACAGTAAAATGGACGATGGTAATGTTGTTGTTGTATGCCTTATGTTTATGAGCGACAGTTTTCCTGCTATATACCTGCATGTCATAAGAATTTAAATTAAAAAAGGACCATGTTAAATTCAAATCTGATTTTTTAAAAATTTTTACTGGTGTTTTGTATGCGTTTGGAAAAGGGGTAGTCTTATATGGCGAATATATCTTAAACTCTATATTTTAACAGGAAAGTAGGGGGGTCGTCTTATACACCAGGTCGTCTTATACGCCGGAATATACGGTATATATATTTTTTTTACTTTTTATTCTGCTTGAAGAAATGGCTCATTCACGTGTGTGAACATTGCTAAATTTTCAATGTTTGCATAACTTTATCTACTTGTCCTGTTCACTTTTAAGCTAAATATCTCACAAATCAATAGCACAGAAATAGTAGTCAACTTTGTAATATATTTTATTAAAGGAAAAATATTTCTTTGTACTATTTTTTTTCTAATCTTTTTTTCCTGCTTTCAGCAATGTGTCCAAATCAGTGTTCCCTCCTCTAGACACAGCTGAAAAACATAACTCTACAGACAGTCGCTGGATACATTTATCTCCTTAAATAGATTAATTGGGAGAGAAATATTCTTTTACCATGATAAAGGGAACTCCAAGTGCCAGGAAAGTATTGGCGATATTTCAACCATGTACATATTCCCACGCTTTTATTTTTGCACCAAATAAAGTAATTGCAATCCGTGGATTTTTTTGTTGAAATATTCTTTAGGTATGGAAAAAAATAATCACTATATATTGATCATTATCATCAGATATTGATATTAGATCATTAAATATTAATTAACAAATAAGTTTACTTATTATCACCTGCACTAAAAAGGAATTTTAAATACATGGAACTTCTTTAAAACGTTAGACTTAAAAATAGAAAGGAGAAACTTTGCAAAGTCACCTGTCGGACTGTGTAGTTTCCTAGACAAAAGTGTAAGAGTTGAGCTGTTGTATGATCCAAGTCATGTTGAATTCTAAAGAAACAAAAGTAGTATAAAAATGTAATTGGGCAATTCTGTAAATCACAGTTCGTTAAAACCAAACCAAAAATGTCATCTCACCTTGTAATTGTCCTGGAGAAGAGTAAACTGTACAGAAACAATATCACTCCATGGCTCCCCTCATCCTTAAACTAATATTAAAATACCAAAAAAGGAAACAACAACATTAACTTTACTGCTTTGAATGCATCACAGTTCATTTTCATTTTTGTCCATCAGGTGGCAGTACTGCTCAAGAGTAGCCATGTTGTTAGAGTCGGTTCTAAACTTAAAAGTAATTACCTCTAAAAATACCAAAAAGTGACAAAGCTATCTATAGTAGCTACCCAGTAGCTGTAGTAACAGCTCCCCACATAATGGACTTCTGGAAGATGCCACAATGTGCAAATGGAAATGAAACCTTAAAACATAAATTTAGAGGCATCATCAACAACAATTGAGGGGATTTATCATACTGTGACGCGTTTGATGTATTGTATCTGGCAGGCGACTGGCACTTGTGGTAAAACCTGCAAACATTCAGTCCTTAAAGTTCACAGACCATAGAGAGTAAGCAGGTGCCAGGGCCGGTCACACCTTGCTTTACACCCCCTTATGTCCACTTGTTGAGGAGGTGGCATAAAATTTAAAGAAATATTCGTATAGATTACTGATTATGTGCAAGTAACTGGTAATATTTCAGGGGTTTTACGGCAGAAAGCCTACACCCTGATAAATCTTCTCAATGGCCCAGATTTATCAATCGTTAGGAAAACTGCACTAAGTGCAACCTCGACAGTCAGCATCTGAGATCAGACTACGGAAAGCACAGCCCGATGTATTGAAGTAGCGCACGGCTGTAAGTAATGAATGCGCAGATGGAACTAATCAGTCGGGCGCCATAAAAATGCCGACACAAATGAGATGTGCGCCAAAATCTTACATGGGCTGCGCCTGTTTATCTTTTTCTTTTGATTTCAGAGCATTTTTTCCTGGTCTGTTTTGCGCCAAAAATTGTGCCTAAAAATGCCGACAAACTCCACATAAATGTGGCGGATGATAGGGAACATATAGGCCACACCCACTTATGCCAACAAAAGATGGACGAGTCAGGATAGTCGGAAACATCTATTCTTTCTGGCGCAAACACATTATAAATGATCCGCAACACTTTTGCACCTAAAAAAATGTGAGTTCCCGACACTTTTTTGGCACATATACTATAATACATCTGCCCCAGCGTGCGACACAATGCTGTAAATAAATGTGTAGCAAACTCCGATTAAGCACTAACACACTACTTTATGTGCACAATTTTTCTGTCTTGTTGGCACAGTGCACCTGCCACACAAAACTGGCGCAAACACTTCTTATAAACATAGGCAAGCTCCAAAGACTTACAGTGAGGCTGCAAGTTGAGATTTTTCTCATATTAAACAAAAATAATAATAATAATAATAATAATAGTAATAAGAGTATTAGTAGCAGCAATAATAACGATACTACTACAGTAATATTAATAATACTTACACAGTGTATGTGCGAACAAAGGAATGTCTCCAGTTTGTCTTTTTCCTCAAACTCAAATAACTGGAGCTGTTAAGAGGAGAAGAAAATTAGCAGCAATATTCTGAAACGTATTTCTTTGTTGAGTAGTTATTAAACCATATACTGTAAGACTCATTTCCCCATGATTTATGCACCCACGGCATATGAATAGCACCTTTCCAAATAAAACAGTGGAATATTCATGTAATGGACAAAAGCATTATGTGTTAGGTGTTTAAAAGCAAGAAGCTAAACAGAAAATGCAGGTTCTGAACAGAGCAGTCAGATTCTTTTAAAAATGGCCTGAGAATAGCTTGAGTATATGACACATTTGTAATTGAATAGTCATCGTCTTACAAGCCCTACATTATTTCTGTGCAGGCCCTGTTATGTGCAACAGTAAATAATGAATACTTTTACAGGTGTCCAGTGGCGTAACTACTATACATATTTTTATACTCACACATGCAAGTTACAATCATACACATTTATACACTGATTGATATATATATATATATATATATATATATATATATATATGCATACACCTCTTCACTTATGCACTCATGTGCACATATATAGAGCATATACACATCACAGACATATGCTGTATAAATACATCACATAATATGTTATGTACATACAGTATTATGCTGTACAAATGTGAAACATAATATATAAAAAATGGTGCACAGCCTCCATTCTTTAATGTGTCAGGTCAAATGATGGGGCCCCCTGACACCGCGGGCCCCATAGCAGCTGCTTTGGCTGCTACCACTGTGGTTGTTGCAGGTGTCGCTCATACATACTCTTTCTGTAAAATTATCAGTCTTATAGTCAGGGCTCTCAGTAAAGTAAGAGTCACTGGTGATGAGGCAGATTGTGGCTCTCTTCATCTCTCCAGTTGTCCAAAGGATATCCGCAATGGATGCTGCCAGGGCCCTTTCTTGTTGCTTTTGGCTTAATTCTGATAAACTAAAAGAGAAACACTAATTTTAATACTATTTATGTATGTGAAATACAAGAGCATCAGCCAAAGTGAGTCAGTGGGTCATTTAGATAAAAGTCTTTGATGGTAAAGTCTCTCAATCACCTTTAAAGCTACTCGGCAGTAACTCAATCAATTTACTGCCAAGTTTCTCCAAACAAGGAATCTTCTTTAAATTTGCAACAAAGGAAGTTTTGCTCATTTCTCTGGGAGTAGCACAACTACTATCAAAATGTTAGTAATAACTATCAAGGAAGAACATTACAACTTTTTCCACTGTTAATACGATTTAATGGGCGCCATATACTTACTCTTTTCAAAAAAATCTGTTTTTACAACATATCCACCACTGGGACTCACATCTATGGTGAGATTGAAGAATGTGGCTGCACAAAACCGCTCTTCTCCATTGAAGTCTATGGGAGTCTGTAGCAATTTTCAGTAGTTCCATAGACTTGAATAACAAGACGCATGTATGTGTGTGCACATCCCTTTTTCACATGGTGGTGAAGCAGGGCTCAGGAATCCACAATATCAGGAATTTTGTAATAAAACATATGACTGTCTGAGATGGGGAACATTATGAAGCTGTCTCAGAAGATAAAATCTTGTCATAAGTTAGGGTATTATAGCTTGCAAGGAACAAAACTGTATCATAAATCCGTCCCAATAATTTTCTATATGAAATGAACATTTATACATTTTCTCCTTATGTCTTACCTCTTTATAGAAGTGTATTCATGCTTATTCCTTGTAAACAACAAGTACTTTATGATGTGCGCTTGGACCACCAGTTGAATGGCTCTTGTTCCACCCTTAAAAATATAAATTTCTCATATTGTTATTTCCGAGATAATATTGTTAGCCTTTAAATGATATAAAATACAGCCTCTCTCTGCTGTAGCTACACAGACTGTTACACTGTTCAGTAGCACTTCCTCTTCCCACTATGTTCAAAGGAGCTAGAAACTACTGAACAATCTTCTCTCAGGCTCGAGAGAGACAAGCTCAGGCAGAAGGGAAACAAAAGAAGGACAAACACACCCAATTCAATGGGTATCTTCAATGCAATTGGACTTATATCAACGTATATATTAGGCTCACCTGATCGTGAAGACGAACTGACTTTTGGTTTTATCGAGAAATGTCTCGGTATGCTGCTGGACGTTAGATCCACTGCCAGAGCTGCCGCTGCGATTGCGCCGAAATCAGATCGTGTCCGCCAAAATCCCGACGGAATTCGGCGCAAAACAAAACGGAGTCCTTAGTAAATGAGCCCCATCGTTTTTAATCCATATGATGTGTATGCAGCGCCACTTAAAACTCTGAAAATCTTCTTGTGCCATGTATAGTCTTCCCACCATGTGCTAACACTACCTGCTGCTGTGATATTACAGCACGCAGAAGAAGGGGTGAAATCCTGAGGAACCATGGGGGAAGATACACTCTCCTGCACAGTGTAAAAGCCTGTGAAGCTACAGCATGGAGGGGCTCTGGTAAGTGGGATTGGCTCATTAATATATTTTTAAATGTTGAATTTAGATGGAAAGAAGCCATGGATAACAAATATATAAAGATTACCACACCCATGGTGCATGCATCTGTGAGTAAGTATCCCTGTGTTATCTTGCTTGATTTTGAGGTTAGATTTCCTTTAAACTGTGACCATCTTTACTATAACATTTACCTAATTTACCGATCATGTTTGATTTTGATGGTAGATGTCTTTTAACAAACCACTTACCTTCTCTGCTTCAATAGCGTAAGCCAGTTCTGAAAAAGCCTCCCTGAACTTGAAAAACGACTTTTTCCATTCATAGTTGAATGTTTGAAAGGTGTTTCCAAACAGGATTTTCCTCAGTGCCTTAAAATATCCAATAATATTTGTATAAAAATCACATAAATCATAATCTAAAAAAGTTTACCATGGACAATTCCCTTTTTTATATCCTGTCTTCATTCTTACCACTGTTAGTTTACCAGATAATCTGCTATAATCCCTGGGAAATGCACATGTTTCCATACAACAATGGCTGCAGTGGAGTAAGGATAACAGCTGGTTCCTTTCCTTGTAGACACCCTCCACTCCAGCTCATAGAGGTGGCACAAGTAGAGGACACTTATCTACGATGTCTATGTTCCTAAATGGAACTTATTATATAGGAACTTGCCGGAACAGAACTTTACATAAATATTCATTCCATTGGCAACTACACTCACCGGCCACTTTATTAGGTACACCTGTCCAACTGCTCGTTAACACTTAATTTCTAATCAGCCAATCACATGGCGGCAACTCAGTGCATTTAGGCATGTAGACATGGTCAAGACAATCTCCTGCAGTTCAAACCGAGCATCAGTATGGGGAAGAAAGGTGATTTGAGAGCCTTTGAACGTGGCATGGTTGTTGGTGCCAGAAGGGCTGGTCTGAGTATTTCAGAAACTGCTGATCTACTGGGATTTTCACGCACAACCATCTCTAGGGTTTACAGAGAATGGTTCGAAAAAGAAAAAACATCCAGTGAGCGGCAGTTCTGTGGGTGGAAATGCCTTGTTGATACCAGAGGTCACAGGAGAATGGGCAGACTGGTTCAAGCTGATAGAAAGGCAACAGTGACTCAAATCGCCACCCGTTACAACCAAGGTAGGCAGAAGAGCATCTCTGAACGCACAGTACGTCGAACTTTGAGGCAGATGGGCTACAGCAGCAGAAGACCACAGCGGGTGCCACTCCTTTCAGCTAAGAACAGGAAACTGAGACTACAATTTGCACAAGCTCATCAAAATTGGACAGTAGAAGATTGGAAAAACGTTGCCTGGTCTGATGAGTCTCGATTTCTGCTGCGACATTCAGATGGTAGGGTCAGAATTTGGCGTCAACAACATGAAAGCATGGATCCATCCTGCCTTGTATCAACGGTTCAGGCTGGTGGTGGTGGTGTCATGGTGTGGGGAATATTTTCTTGGCACTCTTTGGGCCCCTTGGTACCAATTGAGCATCGTTGCAACGCCACAGTCTACCTGAGTATTGTTGCTGACCATGTCCATCCCTTTATGAGCACAATGTACCCAACATCTGATGGCTACTTTCAGCAGGATAATGCGCCATGTCATAAAGCTGGAATCATCTCTGACTGGTTTCTTGAACATGACAATGAGTTCACTGTACTCAAATGGCCTCCACAGTCACCAGATCTCAATCCAATAGAGCATCTTTGGGATGTGGTGGAATGGGAGATTCGCATCATGGATGCGCAGCCGACAAATCTGCGGCAACTGTGTAATGCCATCATGTCAATATGGACCAAAATCTCTGAGGAATGCTTCCAGCACCTTGTTGAATCTATGCCACGAAGAATTGAGGTAGTTCTGAAGGCAAAAGGGGGTCTAACCCGTTACTAGCATGGTGTACCTAATAAAGTGGCCGGTGACTGTAGTACAGATATAAGGAGCAGGTGGACACCTTGATATAGGAATGTTAACTGTACGACAAGTGTTTACACCACATCATGAATATGTAATGCTCCTTTAGTCTTTCTCTGTACAACCTCCCACTGACTTGCTTGCAGTAATAACATTCTGCTTGCTCTGGTGCAACAGATAGTATTTCTCAGGTTCTTTGTTGGTCCTGACTTAGATTTCATCTGTTGCTTTACTGACAAGCTCTGCTTACCATGGCCATTTCTACTGAGATGGGTTGACCTCCGAGGTCTGATGCTATTATCAACTCTCTTGGAATCGAATAGAAAATACTACCAGGAAAAGTCCCATGTGTCTTGCTGCTTGACGTTTCTGCCCTCTCCTCACTTTCCTCATCTGCATGGTAGTGATCTTGGTTTGTCTTTAAGAATAAAACATTAAGTAATCACTAACTTGTTCACATATTTAGCATATACCATAATTATATAATTCTAACAATAGTATACTGCAGTAAGTTAAAGAAACTTTTTTTCTATTCACCACAACACTCTCATCATATTCTTCTCTCATTTTTCTCTCAACCAAGCCACTAACCCCCATCATTCCCAGGCCGTAGCTTTTTAAATTCCTCTCTACTTCCCAATACTTAAGATCTCCTCCCATCATTAACATTCCCATCTTCCCAACTTAATAAAAAGGGAATAAAAAGTTGCATATACGCTCAAATGCTACCATTAAGAAGTACAGATCCTCCTGTAAAAAAAAGCCCTCAACTTGCTCTGTCTAACTAAAATAGCAACGTTAAGATGCAATAAAATGCAAAAGAGAATAATTTTTAAATAAAAAATTATATAATCAGAATCCATTATGATAAACCAGGGACACTAACTCATAGGTCCAGGCACTGTGACTGTGCTAATCTTCTTATATTTGTTATCCTTGGCCTCTTTCCTGATAAAATCAACTTTTACCCTAGTCCCTATGTGATCTGGCTTTACGGACTGTTACACTGTCTCACCCTTCCCCTTGTTCCATCAGCACTTGTACACTTCCTGCTGTAATCTCAGTGCTGAGGAAGCGGGAGGGAGAGTGAGACAGTGTAACAGCCTATAAAGGCAGATTACAGAGGGGCTAGGGTAGCCTGTTAGGCTCATTTGCATAATTTTAAGTGTTAATTTTACACAGAAGAAGACCACGGATAACAAATATAAGGAGATTACAGAGTCATGGTGTCTGGATCTATGAGGAAGTGCCCCTGGTTTATCATTGTGGATTTTGATTTCCTTTAATGAAAAGTGTTTTTATTGTTTAACATACTGTATATCTAAATTAGGCATTGCTGGAATAGTACAGAACTTAAGAGTAAAAGCATAATGTTATTTATAACATACAGTACATATATGTTTAACATCTCAAATTAAAATTAAATGGCATCATTTGTACCTTGATATCAACAATGGAAAAAATAGCTGCGTCCCCTATAGGTTAGGGCTAGAGATACATGGTGAGTGTAATGAAGACAATGGGCTCATGGATAACAGACAGGACAATGAACCCTAAAACTTCAGCTACGCAACAGCTCTGCCTGCTGGTCTTTGCATATCCTAGATGATGTGGGACAACCACGAAGACGGTCTCTTCCTGCACCAAAGTGTGAACACATAACAAGTACAAAAGCTTATACACAGAAGAACAGTCAAGAACGTAAGCCAAAAATCAAAAAATGTATAGCAAGCAAAGACAAGTGAGCTAGCAAGAAAATCTTTTACAAGCCATTAGGATAGCTCACAAATGGAATTTATTAGTTTAGGAACTCTTCACCAGGTGAGAGGGACAGTGCTCTGAGAATGAGAGAGTTAACGCTTGCTGGTTCAGAGAAAAGTCTACAAAGTAGATTCACTCAGAAGTCCTGCCAAAGAGCACTATTCAGACTGCTGACTAAAAAGAACCAGATAGAATTCAGTGTCTACTCAGCTTGACAGTACGGACTGTATAAGACCCAGACATAACAATGACTTTGTTTATTACAAAATGATGACATTGTTTCCATGAAGCTGCAATTACTGTGACTCTGAGTTCCAAAATAAACTGAGACCACTAACTATCTTTAGTGACTGAATATGGCACCCACAAGGGTGCCATCATAAGGTTTCATTGGGACCGCATTCCCTTACATTGCAGAGAAAAATGGCGTTCAGATAAAAAAGACTTATAAAATTAACTGTATGGGGTTTGTGGGAGGATCCATTTAAAGGAGATTTCTGGGCTTAAAATATTGATGACTTTATAGGTGATGAAGATTTGTAATTTGTGTCAACTTTTGGGGGTCCAACACCGAGTACCTTCCCCCAGGTGTAATGGAAGCTAACAACTCTGTTTCCTGTGCAGTGGCTGAACTGAGTCATTGCAGCTAATCTCCCTTTCAAAGAAATGGGAGCTGATCTACAGTAACTCTGTCTGTCCACTGCGAAGAGGACAGGGATGTCTGCTTCCTGTTCCTCTCCATATTTGTCAGCTTTTGAGAAGTGTTATACTCTCAAAATCCAATATTGGTATCTAGTCAATTAGCACATTCTTAAATTTTTTACCCAGAAACCTCTCATTAATCTGTTGTAGTCATTTTAAAGTTAAATAAATCCCAAGCAAAGGGGGAACATCACATTGGAAACTGCTACAATTTTGACTTGCGATCACTTCCATGCTATCTACTCTTCAAAAGCATTCCCTTTGGTTTACTTGTAACTATGATGTCATCAGATCTAGTGACATTGTATTTGTTTTAATTTGTAAATCATATATTGATATAAATATAAACAGATTATTTGAATCAATATATGAAATGTTACTATGCAAATATTCAGACAAAGTCTAGTAGTGATAGAGACAGCAAGGATCAAAACATAAAACAATAGAGATAATAAATGTGTTTGCATTTGGGACACATTTTCCTTGTTCAATTTCATATTACAGTCCCGGTGATAACGTTCAAGTCTTTTCAAGGGAGCAATTTGGAATAACAAAAAATGTAATATAATAGCTAAATGTTCCTGTTCCTGTTCCTCAGACAAACTAATTTCATACATGTTAAATATATTTATTGGAATGAAGTGCAATTACAATAATCTATAAGCAAAACCCTCACAATCCTTATAGACATTTTAAATTGCATTGCAAGAAAACCCATACATTTACTTAGCTTGAACCTGAATGAATACTAACCTGCTCATACCGTGAGCTGTCACTTACAATTGGTTTCTTCCTGATGTCTTCCTGCAGTAATTCAATGTAACTTAACTTTGAGGTGTCTCCATTCAGGTGGACCTTTGCACAAATATTCATAATAACAGTGTAACAGAAGAAGTCACAGATGGAAGCACTGGTGATGACTGATAGTGAAACTATGGCTGTTCTCCCAGTGCCTGCCAAGATACTGCCTTCCCGACTCTTCTCGATTACCAGATAACAGGACACTTTCAACCTTGTTGAATGGATAAGCTGAGCCATGGATGCAGGTGTATTTAACAAGACTGCTTCATGCAGCTCCAAACTCAAATCACCAAAGGAATGCTGATAAATCAGGGAATGCAAAACTGAACTTTTATGCCTCAAAGATTTCATTTTTGATTTCATTATGATGTAAAAAAGTGTGTTTTTTTCACAGTTTTGTCTTTTGTATAACAATTTGCATTCCCATGTATACAGATATCTAGGTGCTGCTACATAGGCTGTCTACAAAACTTCTTTACACTGCCCATATTCTAACAGTTAGGAGTTTGTTTGCAAGCCTGGTGATCTTAATAGCTAAGGTGGAGGGATGTGGGGAACATTTTTATAATATACCTCATTTACTAAAAAAATTCAGCTACTCCTTCCCATGGAGATGCATATTCCATCCGCTACCGTGTTTGTTCATGGAGGCTGCGTTAGCTCACACCTAATCTCCCTGTGTTTGGCTAAACAGCTCTGAGAAGTGAAAATTAGCCCCTTCACTTTCAACTTGATATTTGAAAATTCTGCTCATAGCATACTACTGCCTGGAAGAGAGCAGAAATGGTTAACAGTTACAGCTGTGTAACAAACTCAAGAGGGGAGAGAGACCTGTCTTCAATCCTGCAGGCAGATTTGCCATAGCACTGTATGTAACTAAGGGGCATGTTGCAGCCTGTTTCTTTACAAACTAAAGAGAATTTCTTAATGAAATATATCAAAAATCATCTAAGAGGTAATTTACGCTTTAATGGTTTAGCATGAGCATCTTAGGTAACCTTGTATATTGAATTGTTTAATATTATTATGTGTGCTTGTTTAGATATAGAAAGTGTAAACAATGTCAAACTGATGGTCTTGGGGAGGGAAGAGGGCTATGTCTACATCCCCAATGGTCTAGGGAACCGCAGGGATTCACAAAAGCAGTTCTTTTGTTCTAAAGGGGCAAACTAATACCTGGTGCCAACTTACTCCAAAAAAACAATGCACAAGGCTCAGCATCTCCTTCCTCCTCTACACTGATCTTAAAGATTATTGCAAGCAATGAAGAACAAAACACACATTGCAGCTCTGTAAACTGTGTTTTTTGTGATCAAGTAACTGCTTCTTGAAACTGCTAGCTTGAAGAACCACATTTACCAGCAATAACTTGTCATTGTATTCTGTATGATAAAATCAATCTCTCACATGGTTTAATAGAAATGTTTAGTTCTCTCTACTTAACAACAAGCTATTTGTGCTTACATTTATGCGCACTTCTCTGAAATGTGTTGGCTTTAGCCTTTCTCTGTTCTCACCATGCTGCCCTCTGCATGTATAACTTCCAGTCTCTCAGTGCTACAGCCTGTCCTCATGGCGTCACCCACTGTGCCTCTCTCTCTTATAGTCTATCTCACTGACAGACACAGGGAGAGGGGATGGGGGTGAGCAGAATGAGTCATAATCTTATCCTTCAGCCCCTCCTTTTCATCAGTGTTCAGACAATTAAACAGAGATCCATGGAGAGTTTACAGACAGCACCAAAGTATTCTGGACTGCTGAATCACTTGATGAATATTCACGGATTATTATTAAGGTAGTAAATGCACTTGGGCAACCTAGGTAAAAGAGTGGCCAAACCATTTTAGATCACACTATTGGATTGAGGTGGGAACTGTGACTGGGCTAATGTAACACCTTGATTTTTTTCTTTTTCTGTGGGTGTGGTTGTTGTTATAGATCATGGTAAATTACGGACATCAGAGGAGATCATCTTTGACTAAACAAGGGAATGTATCATTGTAGTTAAGTCAGCTACCGAGAAACTAGTTGTATCAAAATTTGCAACTTTCGTGTGACTTTTCCAAAAAAAAAGTTGCAAATCCACTGCAGATGTTGACAAATCACATGCCACTTTTATTGCAGTGTTCGTCAGTCTCCGTCAGTTCCATAGAGATTAATGGAGCAGAACGGACTTGCGTCCGACAGAGGTACCATAGACCCCCTCATTATTGTGATCTGTGGGGGTCTCATCACTGAAACCCCCACTGATCAGCAAATTAGGACCTAACTTGTTTTTTGGAAAAAAAACCCTTTAATACTAATTATCAGTGATGAGTGAACCCGTTGAAATTCAGAAGTGTTGTTGGTTGTTAGCTGTTTAAAAGCTGACAGCATTGCACACCGCCATTTTGGGTAAGGTCATTGGGTAGTGGCGATCCTCCCCAATATGGCAGCACCCTGCACCGCCAGCTGGTTGGTGCCGATGCCAGCAGCTGCCGATAATTTAAATTACTTTGCAAATGGCATTGGAAGAATTAGGTTCCAGCACCATTCAGAATTGTGCAGTTACTGTCAGCCAAACAATTTCATCTATAGAAAGCTGAAAATCCATTCATGAGCCTATAACTTTTGCTTTTTAAGTTTCAAGATCCGCATCTCTCTTCAAGAACATTGAGCTATGTTTGGTAATTGGTGAGAAAGCATCGCTGAATATTGGCAGGGAACGGACAAAGCCTGAAAGCAGATGTAATTACATTCGGAAACATTGGGCTGGCTTCTCTTTTCATCTTTCCATTTGTAACTTCTGTGTGAAGCAGACATCTGTTATTATAAGTTATGCTTCTCTGCACAATGTCCTGCTGTGAAAATGTTACAAGCAGATTCCCAGATAGTGATGGGAATTGTCCCATGCTCATTTGTCATTAGTTACTAATATGCATTGCCCAGAACTCATGTAAATAATATAGAAGGATCTCGTGGGATTGCTATGTAAAGGAAAATATGATCTTACTGTGTTAATTCTATGAGTTCATTCATATTCAAGACAATGGGGGGGAATTTAATTCTTTATTCGCTGTATATTCAGCTAATAATAATAATAACCCTACTATCAATTCTATCCGTTCTACAGCATCTTGGAATCACTGATGAATCATTTGGAAACCCTTCTCCGGGTTCTTTTTGTTAAAATGCTCTTGTTTTCTGTGTATACAATTTCTAGTACAAAATTTTATTATAGAGATCTATATAGGCCTTTGTACCCTGTCGTCTGGCACTGCTTCTAATGAGGTATATTTTTGTAGCATGGCATGCAATCACCTCTATTAGGTAAAGCCTATCTGTGCCATCAGGGAAAATTTTTGGTATGTGAAGATAAAATATTTGTCAAATGAATGTTAGGGACAACATATTATAGATATCGGTCACATAGCATTGTCTTAGTCTAAACTGATAGAATATATTCACATCGTGTTATTGTAACATTATATTGTATAATACAGGCGGTCCCCTACTTAAGAACACTTGACTTACAGACGACCCCTAGTTACAAACGGGCCTCTGGATATTGGTAATTTACTGTACTTTAGCCCTAAGGCTACATTAAACAGCTCTAACAGTTATCAAATGTGTCTGTAATGAAGCTTTATTGTTAATCCTGGTTCTTATGACAATCCAAAATTTTTAAAATCCAATTGTCACAGAGACCAGAAAATTATGGCTGGGGTCACAATTATAAAATATACGGTGCCGACTTACATACAAATTCAACTTAAGAACAGACCTGCAGAACCTATCTTGTATGTAACCCGGGGATTGCCTGTATTACACAAACACATCCATTGTTTATGTACCGGAAAAGGAGACTCCTCTAAATTTATGGGCTAGATATATCTGCTTATATATTATGCTATGAATGCATAGATGTATAGATTTTTAGATAAAAATCTGCGTTACCAAAGATTAGATCACATAAACAGATATGACTGCTGAACATCTTACAAGTTATACATTTTTGTCACCAAATCTGCAGAAATAAAGATTGCCACAAAAATTGACTTGATTTACCTGAAATCCTGGATTTTGGATCTTCAACCTGTAAACAACAACAAAAAAAAACCTATCAAACATATTGCAAAGTGTTCTTGGAACAGCAAATCAGAAGCTGCGTCATTTACCCTCCAAACAGGACGGATCACCTCACCCTTGAGAACTAAATATTGCTCTCCATTTGTCCAGTGCAGAAATTTTGGTTGCAATTTCTTCCAGTTCCATAGGTTTCAAGTTGCGTTCTCTGCCCAATGGTCTCCGCTCCATGTGAAGCTGGTAGGAACATAGAGAAGCAGAATAAGTGGGTGCTTCTTTTATAATGGACAAAAAAGGTTGATATTGCATCCCCAACAAAAGCCAGCCAGAGAAAGCTACTGACAAAGTGTCAGCATTGAGAGAGGGATGTAAGCTCACACCGACACCTCATGATTAAACTTTTATCAGAGATGGACGTACTTGTCTGTTCTTTTCCCTCACACTACAAATATAGAGCATCAACCTATTTTTTTTAACAAAACACAGGTTTAATTTTGTCTGGGACTAAATATCTGTTTCCTCTGGATCTGAATAATTTAAATGTGTGAATTGTGCTCACAGAAGAGATTATTTATGTCTTATTGAGTTCCATTTCACCATTACAAAATGAAAATGAAGATTGATCCGTTGTGACCTTAATACACCTACACTATAATCGAATGAAATCAGATGATAGCACAATATGCACAATATGTTGTGGTAAAGTAAATGTGATAAGGAAATCTGTTGAAGTTATCACCATACAAAGAAGCAAATGGTGTTAGGCATCAGCTATGGAGATCAGTGTGACTGCAATTTTTTGTGTGATGTTAGTTTAGAGGCAGAACTGAGAAAAATGTATTTATATTCCAGGATGGTAGCTGGACTGGAGCACTCTGGTGCTCCACAGCACTGCCCTTCCCTGCTACGAGGAGCTGCTGTAGCTGTCTTCTGTATGTACTCCAGTAGTGACTCAGAACACAGTGAAGGGACTGTGCTGTGGTCAGTGAAGAGATCACAAACAGCAGTGCAGTGGAGTGCTTTAAGTCCAGCTACAATCATAGAATATAAAGGCAATTTCACAGTCCTGCTGCTACTAACAACATGTACAAAGGTATGGTCACAAAGCACTTTCGGGTCAAAACTGATGAAGGATTCCTTTTAATATATTATATCAAGTTGATATGAATTCCAAAATCATTGATTGATTTGAGTAATAGTGCTGGTTTAACTTTTTACTGATGCAAAGCATACAGGTATAGCATGCGCTGTTGCTCCCCACCAGCGTTGCCAAGGTGGGGCAGGCCTGTGCAGTGATCAATTGCCACAATAGCCAGAAGCATTTCCAAGGCTCACAGGCCTGCCATGTTAAAGGGGTGTTTTCAATTCAGCAAATTAATGTTATTGTTTGTATTATAAAAATATAAATAATTTTCCAATATACTTTCTGTATTAATTCCTCATGGTTTTCTTATATCTCTGCTTGCTGTCCTGCTATAGAAAGTTTCTATGTTTACTACTAGTGGACAGAAACCTGACCAGGGTCACACAAGTGCTCGGCTCAGTATAACACAGAGAGTAATCAGAGCTGTGTGATATAACGAGCAGTGCACCTGTGTGACCATGGGCAGATTTCTATCCACTGGAAGTAAGCAATGAAGCTTTCTATAGAATGACAGCAAGCAGAGATCTAGAAAACTGTAAGGAATTGATACAGAAAGTATATTGGAAAATTGTATAACTTTTTATAATACAAACAATAACATTAATTTGCTGAAATGGGAACACTCCTTTAAGGTCCCCATGACACCCTGCCAGAGGCAGCACGGTATAATGGTTGGTTACTCTGTGCATAATGCTTGAATATAATACAGGCAAATGGAATCTAAATAATGAAAGGAATTGCACAGTCGCAAGCATTATATGTGGAATGAAAACATATTATAGCATTTGATAATGCTAATGACTTGTTTATTACATGACAGAAGACAAGTGAATATTTAGTGAATTTATTGTGTTTTAGATAAGCAAGTGATGAAAGGGGCCCATCCGCATAAGGGTGAACTATAGGTGGATTTGTTTAGAACCTGGTGAAGGTAAGTCTTCCTGCCATGGCAATGTAACACAGGTTCTCAGGAATGTTTGGCTCCCTGGTGGCATCTGCTACAGTTAAAACCTTTAGCCCTGCTTGTATTCAGGTCTGTCATAGCTGTGATAATGCCAGAGGACAAAAGCAGATTAACAAAGGTCTGCACACGAATGGCTTCTCATATTGCACTTCCTCTTCTCTGTTATCTTTCAACATATTGTGAAAGCTTCTGAATATTTAGTTATATGACACCAAAACAAATTTCACAGGGCCCTGGCTGTCTTTATTTGCCTGTGTTGTAGCTCCATAATGCTTACTGTATTATGCATCTTGATATATGTTGTTACACAATATTGTAGTTTGGTAATACACATGTACTGTAGCAGCAAGCAGAATTTACCTGCACCCAGGGCCCAAAAATCAAGGAGAAACCACAGGAACAAACTAAACACCATGAAAAGACCAGAAGACTTATAAGCCCAATACTACCTGCAGATGTTAATGATTATCCCATAGGGGGGTGCACACAATGTAAGACATGTAATACTGGAAAGACCCTTGAACCAGAGTTCATTTTCAATTAGTCATATAAATGATGGATGAAAAGACAAGAATAACATCCTCTGTGAAAAGAAAATCATAGCGTTCTTCAAAAGATCAAAAACCTTTAGGACAGAAAAGGCTGAAATTGATGACAAAATGACCACTTTATCATAAATGTAAAATCAAAAAGAAGTTTAAGAATCACAGAAGTAGATATGCCTGAAAAATATCAATACAATTTAAAGTGACCCTTCTATCATGAAAATGCAGTTTGCTTGTTAAAAAGAAGGAGCTGAGTTGATTGTTCATAGTGTTGTATATGCAGGCAGCATGTTATAGAGCAAGAGGAGTTTGGCAGATTGTACATAACTTCCTGTCTGCAGACACCATGTTATAGAGCAGGAAAGGCGGAGCATATTGTACATATTGGGGCACATTTACTTACCCGGTCCAGTCGCAATCCAGTGGCGGGTTCTCCGGCGCTGATTCGGGTCCGGCCAGGATTCACTAAGGTAGTGCGCCCGATGTCCACCAGGTGTCGCTGCTCCGCTGAAGTCCGCCGGAGTACACTGGAGTTCACCATCCGTTGCTGGGTTCAGGTAAGCGTGTGTCAAGCGACACATTTTTTTTCAAAAATGCGGCGGTTTTTCCAACAGCCACACCACCGATTTCCGTTACGTGCATGCCGGCGCCGATGTGCCACAATCCGAGTGCATGCGCCAAAAACCTGGGGCAATTTGGCGCAAAATGGTAATTTTTGGGAAACACGGCGACAAATAGGGATTTAGGCCCTTAGTAAATGACCCCCATTGTCCTATATGCAGGAAGAATGGCATGGGCAGGATTTGCTGAGAATATACCGTACACAGTGGTGCATATTTACTAGGGCGGCATGGTGGCTGAGTGGGTAGCACTTTTACCTTGCAGCACTGGGGTCCTGGGCTTGAATCTCACCCAGGTCAACATCTGCAAAGAGTTTGTATGTTCTCTCCGTGTTTGCGTGGGTTTCCTCCAGGTCCTCCGGACCAATTTGACATGCTTTGTGCAGCGCTGCGTAATCTGTGTGCGCTATATACATAAAGAATTATTATTATTTAAAACAGTGCAAACTATACTATATGGGCAGTTTGCTTTTGTATAGTGCAGGTTGAGCCAGATTCATGAAATGTGGCGCATGTTCTTCATGAATCCGGTGCTCCCTGCACTGCTCCAACACAGTGCACCAACTTTTTTTTGGTGCACCCTTAACATGGGGCATGTCGTATCTGCAGGTAGCCTGTTATAGAGCAGGAGGAACTCAGCAGATCGTACATAGTTAGTGTCTTGTGTGAATTCTATTGAGAAAAATTACAAAGTGGACCATATTTATCAAAAACAGTGCAAACTGCATCCACATCCCCTTGAGGAAGCGACGGCGAAACGTACATCGGGGTGCTGCGGTGGTGGTCTTGAGAGCCCTGTGTTAGAGTGGTAGGCACTTATACATGTAACACCCTCTTTTCTCATTTGGGCAAATTGACCATTGGGCTTTGGTATCTATACAAATATATGCATTGTGCTCTCTATATTTACTCCTATACCTACTGAGGTGGATTTGTGAATTAATTGACCACCACCGCTTATGTGTGTTTGTTGTTGTGTATCTTAGGTGATGTTTTTAAATTGTCTTGTCCTTTTTGGTTACCTTGTGGGAATAAAATGTGCGTATTGTATTTTATTGTTTCATGTATTGTGATCTTTGGTTAATGTGGTCCTGTGTACTACTATTGCTATTCACTTGCATTAGGTACAGTTTGCCGGTGAAGGGTGCATGGTGCGTCAGATTCAGGAATTGTGGCACACGTTCTTTACTATTCTGGCGCCCTGTGCACTTCTCCCACAGAGTGCATCAATTAACATTGGTTTTCCTGGGCTTTTTTGGTGTAAAAAAGTCTCAAAGTAGTCACATTGAGGGTTTTTGAGACTTTTCACTGCTAAAAAGTCACATCACTAATCTGGCCTAAAAATAGAACTACTGCTAGTGCTACACCGTGCAAAGCCAGATTCATGACTTGGGACTTTGGCAAAATGTTTCATAAAACATTTTTACTCCATAGTTACTCCAGTCCCCTGCTGGTCTATATGCTGAGACTTTTTATGCATTATGAGACTTTTTTAGGACTTTTTAAAAATAAATTCTTTGAGCCAAAGCCACTGTAATGAATCTGATGTGCAGTTTACACTGAAAAGAACGTGCAAAGTCAGGCAAAAAACTGGTGCAGGGGCTTTAATAAATGTGGGCCAGTGTCTTAACTGTACACAGCATGTTATAGAGCAGGAGAAGCTGAGAAGATTTTGCATAGTGTCCTAGCTGCTAGGAGCATGTTCTTGAGCAGGAGAAGATTGCAAATAGTGGGGCAGTTATTTTGGCAGATTAGGCATATAACACACCCCATTCCTGTGTGTTTTAAGGCTTTTCCATATGCCAGGCAAGAGTATTTATATGGCGTGCTGTATTTACTATAGTCTCTGCCAGCAAACTAGTGGCAACTATAGATAAAATCTCCACTAGGTCAGACAAGCTTTAAGATCCCGGAGGCTCGTGTCTCTTAGTAGACAGCGGGGGTAATTGCTGCTTATTATTGAAGGGTAGAGTTTATATCTTTTTTAATAGTTTGTTTTTCTACATAATGCAATGTTGTGGAGGATATTTTAACAAGAACCTAGGGAGCTTGCTGTTGTCACATTTCTTCCGAATGATCCATATTGAAGAAGTTATCGGCTGTTATAGTCGTATTACACATAAATAGCGTCTAAAGCTCAGTTCTTCATTCATGGACACATTGTTGGCCGTACTCAGGCTGCCCAAATGTATTAGATTTCAACAAAGATTTCTGTTACTAGGAAACAAAGAAGCAAGTAACAAAGTATCCAACTTGCAAATACAGGATACTGCATTAAATAATTAACACGCTGTGCATGCAATGTTTCACATTGTTACAGCAGCTACAAACAGAGTTTATATTCAAGGTTTGCCATTATTTGCTATGTAGGTAGCGGACAATTAAAATAAATATTAAAAAGGCAGCAATTTTAGGCCTTGCATTACAATGGCATTGTAGTACTACAGTTTTGCGACACATAGGGTATCATTTTTTTTTAAATAGACAGCAGTTCATCAAGTCCTACCCATAAATCCTGTGTAGATGCAGAGGAAGCCAAAAGCACCGTACAATTAGCTTAAAATATGGAAAGCGCCTTTCCCACCCACCCCAAGTGCAATCGCAATAACTCCCTGGATCAACATCACCTAATTACAAATAGCTTTTTGTCCCATAACCTGTGATATTTTTGCTCTAAAGAAAGACATCTTGGCCTCTCTTGAGCATGTACAAAGTATCTGCCATAACAACATCTTGTGGCAGAGATTTTCATAGTCTCACGTCTCTAACAGTAAAGAACCTTTGTCTATGGTGATGGTAGAACTGCCTCTCCACTAGGCATAGAGGATGCCCCCTGTGTATGGTGATGGTAGAATCGCCTCTCCTCTAGGTGTAGAGGATGCCCCCTGTGTATGGTGATGGTAGAATCACCTCTCCTCTAGGTGTAGAGGATGCCCCCTGTCTATGGTGATAGTAGAACCGCCTCTCCTCTAGGTGTACAGGATGCCCCCTGTCTATAGTGATGATAGAACCCCCTCTCCTCTAGGTGTAGAGGATGCCCCCTGTCTATAGTGATGGTAGAAC
This sequence comes from Engystomops pustulosus, assembly GCF_040894005.1. NCBI lineage: Eukaryota > Metazoa > Chordata > Amphibia > Anura > Leptodactylidae > Engystomops > Engystomops pustulosus. Next base: position 172,638,429 of record NC_092413.1, on the reverse strand, counting down.
CGCCTCTCCACTAGGCATAGAGGATGCCCAATGTCTATGGTGATAGTAGAACTGCCTCTCCACTAGGCATAGAGGATGCCCAAGTCTATGGTGATAGTAGAACTGCCTTTAAACTAGTCATAGAGGATGCCCAATGTCTATGGTGATGGTAGAACTGCCTACGAAAAAAGGGGGGGAGGAAGGCACTACAAAAAGTATGGTGGTCAACGCATCTAAAAACCATATGCAAGAAACAGAAGAATCAGGTGGATGCGGATAAACCAGTAATCTTTATTAATAATATTATCTATATAAGGGCACATGAAGAAACACTTAAAAAAGGCACAGATGTGACTGTGTGGATAATCACAGAGCTAAGCCCAGAACCCATCCTATACAGTGCAAGCCAATGTAAACAATGAGCTATAAATCAAAATACTAGACCTAAATCAAGGACATATGGTGCAAAGTAGGTAAAACGATGAATGAAGTTCAGTCCAAGTGGCCATTACCATATACTGCCCCTATAAAAAATCAATGCATGGTATGAGAAGTGAATCCGGTACAGGGTGCAGCAAAAAATAGGGCGAGAGACACAGACCCACGAACTGCCTCTCCTCTAGGCAGAGCAGATGATCAATGTCCATGGTGATGGTAGAACCACCTCTCCTCTAGGTGTAGAGGATGTCCATATCTATGGCGATGGAAGAACCATCTCTCCTCTAGGTGTAGAGGATGCCCCATGTCTACAGCGGTGGAAGAACTGCCTCTCCTATAGGCATAGAGGATGCCCCTGTCTATGGAGATGGTAGAATCACCTCTCCTCTAGGCATAGAGGATGCCCCCTGTCTATAGTAATGGTAGAAACACCTCTCTCCCAGGTGTAGAGGATTTCCCATGTCTATAGAGATGGTAGAACCACCTCTCCTCTAGGTGTAGAGGATGCCCCCTGTCTATGGTGATGGTAGAATCACCTCTCGTCTAGGTGTAGAGGATGCCCCCTGTCTATAGTAATGGTAGAACCACCTCTCTTCCGAGTGTAGAGGATGCCCCCTGTCTATGGTGATAGTAGAACCACCTCTCCTCTAGGCGTAGAGGATACCCCCTTGTCCTTGCCACAGGCCTAGGCAGACAAAGATCTACCAACATCCTCATGTCTTTACCTCACTTTCTCTGTCTGCTTATCTCTCCATCTACATACAATTGAAAGACCTTTTGCCTCCATTCTTCATGGACAGTGGTTATTGTATAAATGTTTTACTTTTTAGCTTCTCATGTAGTACAATTGATAATTAATATTTATTTAATATCATTCTTCCTCTTAGTAAAATCAATTAATGTCCCTCAAATGTGATCACCTGAATACAATTTTTTATTGATATGGTTGCTTAGTATTTTCTTGGTATTTGTGGTTATATTTCCTTAGGTTATATCCACTGCATTGTGTCCATATAGACATGGTTTCCTGAGATACTGTCCATAACAGATGAAACATACCAAAAATCTCTTGTATGTTTTATGTCTGATTATTCTGCTGTCAGTCTGCCTTTTGATACATTACTATACTATACTATACTATGGAATGCTGCTTCTTTATAAGAATGACCGGGCTGTGATATGTATTCGCATGTAACATTCTTACTATGACAATGCTTTATTCCTTCACGTTTGCACGTTACATTTACATACACAGAGAAGGATTGCAGCCAAGGACATTATACATGATAACATTTAACTTACACTTTCTGCAGGTTTGGATGTGACACTGTGTAGGTTAGGAGACAATTGTTTTCATCATCAGCGCTTCTGTGGGTATAGGAAGGCTTGATCTTGTGTGGAGTTCACATATGTTCCTTCCCATGGAATACAATGGGTTATGGAGTGACTTTGGAGTTAATGTCGCAGTATATGTTAGTGAATTGAAACGTGTCCCTCCCACTGTCACTATGGATACACAAATGCTTCAGCTATTAGTTTGTCTTTGTTCTGCTATGAATCATGAAACATGACAAAACGTGAGCACTGAACTCTTTCAAGGACGTGACTGAGCAGCCTCCGATATATAGAATCAGTGGTTCCGACTAGTTTCATCTTTAAGGACAAATGTTAACCCCCAAAGAGCAGATGATGAATTTAACAAAACTTTTGGAAGTCCTGTGCCACATAGGTTAGAGGTAACTTTAGCTCAAAGTCATTCCCCCACCCTGGGCCGGCTCCAGGTTTCAGTGGGCCCCTGGGCGACAGAGCCTCAGTGGGCCCCTTAGCAGTGAAATGTGGTGGCATTAAAAACGCAGAATCTTAAGATATTAATATACAGCTACCCCCCCCCCCCCACTGCTTCATTACACAGCACCCCAGGCTTTATTTATTAATTAATATACACCCTCCAGGCTCCATGAATTAATATACACCCTCCAGGCTCCATGAATTAATATAGACCCTCCAGGCTCCATTAATTAATATACACCCTCCAGGCTCCATGAATTAATATAGACCCTCCAGGCTCCATTAATTAATATATACCCCCCCAGTGTCCATTAATCAATATATACCCCGCCAGGCTCTATTAATTAATATATACCCCCCCAGTGTCCATTAATCAATATATACCCCGCCAGGCTCTATTAATTAATATATACCCCCCCAGGCTCCGTTAAATAATTAATATAAACCCACCCCATGCTCCATGAATTAATTAATATATACCCCCCAGGCTCCATTCATTGATATATATCCCCCAGGCTCCATGAATTAATTAATATACACCCCCAGGCTCCATTCATTAATATATACGCCCCAGGCTCCATTCATTAATTAATATATACCCCCCCAGGCTCCATTAATAAATTAATATACACCCCCCAGGATCCATTCATTAATATATACCCCCTAGGCTCCATTAATTAATTAATATACACCCCCCCAGGATCCATTCATTAATATACACCCCTCAGGCTCCATTCATTAATATATACCCCCAGGCTCCATTCATTAATTAATATATACCCCCCAGGCTCCATTCATTAATTAATATATACCCCCCAGGCTCCATTCATTGATGTATACCCCCCAGGCTCCATTCATTAATTAATATACATCCCCTTTAGGCTCCATTAATTAATATATACCCCCCGGGATCCATTCAGTAATTAATATACACCCCCCCCCCAGGCTCCATTAACTAATTAAATACACATTATTAGTGGCCAGGAAAAAAAATAAACGCTAACTTACCTCAAGGGCTGCATGCGATTTCTTCTTCATCTCTTCTGGGGCTCGCCGCTCTTCTGCTACATCTTCAGCACAGCGTCTACTGTGCAGCACCAGGGACGCTGGCTGCGTGAAGTCATCACGTCCAGCGTCCTGCACAGCAATAGGCGCTGTGCGGCAGAAATACATCGGCGACGCCGATGCAATTATGTTCTGCGGGGGTCCACTTGCGGTGCCGCCCCCTGTCAGCCGCGCCGGCAGTGTGAATGAGGCGCATCTCTCAATTACATCAGCAATAAGCATGCCGATGAGTGTTCTTATCTTACCGATGTGTGTTGTGGGCCCCTCTGAGACCGGGTAAGCCGGGTGCTGGCGCCGGCTATGCCCCCACCCCAAATGCATCTCATTCGGTATTCACAGGATAAGCATGCTTTTTTGACTGATTTGACCAATAATCTTAATTGAAACTGGTCAAAAACGCATGCGTTTATTGACGGACTGCAAAAACGCGTTCAAAATGCCTCGTGTGCCATCACCCTAAGTCACAGATCCCTTTGGGTCTGTTGTCTGGGACCTTCAGTAATCAGAATGGGTTGACTAAAATCTGACTGATAACTCATTGGGGGCCATGTTTTTTTTCTAAGGTGCAAAATTGAGACTTTTGGCAGGTCTTTTTTGCGCCTGATGTATGATCATGTCTTTTTTCTTGTGATACATGTTTAGTCTCAAATCCACATGGGCACAATTCATGCAAGAGGGGAGGGTGGTTATATACAGGAGTGGACACCACTGTAAATTTTGGATTTAAGGCCATGGCCTGCATTTTAAGCACACTAGTCACACCGCAGGGAGATGCTGATATTTGAGGCTGCAGTCATTTGAGGTGGTGTTAACGCATGCGTTTACAAACACATCATTACAGTTGAGAAGAGGAGATTTGCCTAATTATATTGCTGTCAACATTGTGATTACAAAATGCATGTGTTAACGACATGTTAACAGAATGTGTGTTATCGCAGTGTTAACATGCATGTCTACATGGCTGTAAACATGGCATTTACAAAACACATGCAGTAACGCAAATCTGCTCTTCTCAACTGTGTTAATGCCACGTGTTACTGCACCCTTAGAAGTAATTAATACATTTCAATAAAATTTTAATGCAAAAATGTTTATATAAAAAAAAACTGCCCAAACTTTCAGTGCCCAACAGGTTTATGAGAAAAATTGTAAACATTTGAAGCATGTGAAAAAAATTCCAATTTACATGTTAAAATGTGCAGCTTTGGGCCTAAAAAGTCGCAAAAATAAGCAAAAAAAATTGAAAGGTCGCAGGGTACATTTGGAAAATAAAGATACATAAGACACTGCACAACGTGCAGACAAAGGTGTACATGAAAAACAACAGAGTATGCAGTGAAAAGTGACAAAAAGAAAAAAACTGGCAGAAATAAAGATACATGACCCCATTTATTTCTACAGGGCTCCTAAAAATCACCATTTTCCAGCCTCTTGGAAGTGAATGGAGCACTGATGACACAAGGACAACATGGGGTTAATTAACACCGTGAGCTTTATTAATATTGTAGGCCCCCCATTTAAAAGGGTGCTGTTTTTCCCTTTCAACGCTCAGCCGTCGTTTGCTCCCCTCATTCCAAAAGCTATATCTTTGTTAACAGAAATGTACGTGGGCTTGTTATCTGCAGGACAATTTTTACTTTTTAGTGGCACAATTTAAAGGAAACCTACCATCATGGATCTACCTAATAAGTAAGATCCGATGGCAGGTTCCATTACTAGGAACAAGTCCTATACTTTTTATTTCAAAATCTTGAGTGGCCGATATCTTGATAAAAAGTTTATCCTGTATATAGGAAAAGTACATGAAGAGGCTACTGATAGAGCAGAACTCCACACCCCAGTAGTTTCTTTGTAGCCCTCCTACCCTATCTTCAACTTGTCCAAGAAGCCGATGGGTCTGTGCATACCCAGTAGCCGCGGCTTTGGAGCTGAGGCCATGCAGCCTTGAGCGTGTGCTCTGTGCATGTGCAGACCCATCGGCTTTTCGGACGTGTGTGCACAGCTTCATCAAGCTGCGAGTTGAAGATAGGGTAGGAGGACTACAAAGAGGCTACTGGGGAGTGGAGTTGAGTTCTGCTCCCCAGCGCGGGTACTCCACTCCCTAGTAACATTTGATGTAATTTGCATATTTGCCATTTAGGGACGTGGTGATACCTAACATGTTTGTAATTTGTACTGTTTTTTTAATTTTATATGTGTTCTAGGAAAAAGGGGTTGATTTTAATTTTTTTAAGGCTTTTTGAGATAACTATTCATGGCAGTTATACGAGTCTCTATGAGACTGTAGGCTGCCATGGCAACCAATTAGCAGACTCCGATATTATCACAGGGGTGCCGATCGGCCATCCAAGATTGCGGCACCAACGGTAGACAATTTTGGCAAGCCATTGTGTGCCTTCTTAAATGACATCTACCACCAGGGTAAAGGATTGTAAACCAAGCACACTGACATACTGGTGTGTTCCCCAATCTGGCAGGATCCACTCTTCTTTAAGCTTCATATGCCCTTGATTTAAAAAAAGAAAGGCTTTAGAAAACATGCAAATGAGCCTGAGGCCTCCATTAACATCCATTCCCTATGGAATTGGATGTCATCCCAGACAACAGTTACCGTATTTTTCGGACTATAGGACGCACAAAAAATCCTTTGATTTTCTTAGAAATCAAAGGTGCGCCTTATAGTCCAGTGCGCCTTATATATGAACCGTACATACAGACAACAGCTGCCTTGTGTCACGGGTGCTCCCGCGATCCCTGTCTCGGATCGCGGGTGCACCCGTGCCTCCCCGGGGTCCGGTGGCCGGCATCTCTTACCTTCCCCGGCTCCCGTGGCGTCCTCTGCTGCTCCTGCGGCTCGCTAAGATTTAAGGGGCCAGTGCACCATTAATTGGCGCTGGCCATTTAGCTAATTCTATATAAGCCTGCCTCTTCCTGCAAGCCCTTGCCGGATCATTGTGCCTCACAGCCTGAGAGAAAGCTATTCTGCGATTTGCCTGCGATTCCTGCGTTCCTGTGTCTTCTGCGTTCCTGTTTCTCCTGTGTACCTGACCTCCTCCGTGTTCCAGTGTTACCTGACCTCCTCCGTGTTCCAGTGTTACCTGACCTCCTCCGTGTTCCAGTGTTTCCTGAGCTCCTCCATGTTCCTGTGTTACCTGAGCTCCTCCGTGTTCCCGTGTACCAGTGTTCCTCCGTGCTGCTGTCCTGTGTGCTGTGTTCCCGTAACCTCCTGCTTGGACCTCCTGTTGCTGACTCTGGACCTGACTCTGACGTTGCACCTCTGCCGCCTGCCCTGGACTTCGACCACGAGATTGTCTGCTGTCTCTGTACTTCGACCTTGGCCGCCACTGCAGACAAGTCACGCCTGAGGAACGACCTGGTGGTACCACGCCGCAGCTTGTCTAACCCGTGGCAGGCTCTGGTGAAGACCGGGTACCACTTAGACTCCGGTCCCAGGTATTGGCTTACGTCATCGTCTGCAGTGGTCCAGAGGATCCACACCTGCAAGCCTGACACCTTGAACTGTTCACAGGTCTGCCACCTTCTGGTCATTCATCCTTATAATCAGGTGCGCCTTATATATGAACCTAGATGTTTTAGCAGGCATTTATTGATGGTATGCCTTATAATCCAGTGTGCCTTATAGTATGAAAAATACGGTATATCAACCATATTGCCAGAAGTTATTGAGACTGTATAGAGGCAGTGATGAAGCTTTATGATTCAGAAATTCACAGTGTGGTGACATGGATAAGGACAATAGGAACAGAACTGAGCATGATAGCTCACCAAGAAGATTGGCTGGACATCTAATTATTCCATGTCAATTACAAATATGGAATTTTTTTGTTTTTGAGTGAAGCTTTAAAGGAAAACTCCAGAAAGGACCCAAGGGACAGCATGGTGCGTGGCAAAGAGCTTATCTCTTTGGTGTTTTTTTATATTCTTGCGTAATACACCAGCAATATCCAATAGATGTAATGCCCTTCTTTTGTTTATTTAAAACTATTTTTTCCAGTAGGATTAGAAGATTGTTTTAATGAGTAAGGCGCCGAGATCCCTGTCACCAAAGAACCCAAGGGCACCCTTTACACATAAGAAGACAACAGTATTATCGGACAGTATTATCAAAGTATTACAAATTTTGCATTATAGCAGAGAACCGTGACATTAGGTTTTTTAAGACTGGACCTAGATAGTCATAGGTATCATTCTTCAATAGAAGAGTGCAGAAAAATCACAAAAAAGCGAACATATGTTAAAATATTTATTGTCTTTATTATTACATTTTGTGCTCATCTAATAAATCAACATGCTGGTCACCAGGTATCTAAACATGCTTATTACCAAAATGTTTGGCACAGTCATTATCATTATCAGCAACATAAGGAGACTAAAATTTAATTTCCATTTGTCACCTTAAGGGGTTGTCCCCTTTTATATTGAAGGCCTACTCTCAGTAGTTACAGCCACTACACGTTGCTTCCAATTCCGTGCTCTGTGTTGTGCCGATTGGTCCGAGAACCAGGTGTTGTCACCCGACCAATCTAATATTGATGGCTTATATTGAGGAAATGTAGCTTACAGTTGCATGTCTGAATGTATCAGAAGTAAGGGTGAGAATCAGAATTTAGTAAATATTCAGAAAAAAAATGTTTTTACTTCTTTTATGTCTACCATTTTTGCAAACAGGAAATGTTGACGATTGAAAGTGATAGTGACATGTTACTACCAAAGCAAGAACCAAGACGATGGCTGCTTATATATGTGCCCTTCCAATACATGTTGATGTCAGACATTGATTTGATCCATCCATGTATTCTCCAATCCGCTATTTCTATGAATAGATTTATGTACGAAGGGATGATTTATGCTTGGTTGTGAATACCCCCGGCCAAAACGTCTGACCGCAGGGTAGAAGTGGTAGTTGATTGTAACCTTTATGTATTAAAAAGACCTAGTAATGTGAGACAAATGCTTTAGTGGATTCAAGATGTGGCTCTGAATGTATTAATAATATATGACCATTATTCATTGTGCTTGAAATTTAAAGTGTATCTAAATGTTCAGTAACATTTAGTAATTCAACAGTGCAGATGATAATAAACTTTGTTATATACTTTATTAAATAAATATGTTTGTGTCCTTCTTTTCTCCAGCTTTTTTCCCTATTCAAGCAGTTACTGTAAATCAGCTTTCTGTTCTGTATCCACTGACAGCTGAGAGATAAAAGAACCTGATAATGTTTCCATAAACTCTACTCTTTACAGATGGCCCCTGGATAGTCCAATCACTGCAGAGAACTGAATTATTAAGGGAGATATGCTTTAGTTATAGAAAGAGTTAATCATTAGTTTTCTTATCTGTTTAAGGTGGATGGATGATTACAGATACACTGCTCACTGAAGGAGAATAAGCAAAAATAAAGCACTGAGAATGAATCACATTATGAACAACAATTATCACCTGCTCTATTCATTTCTGAAGGCAAAACAACTTCAAATATTTAGTTTCTCTTTAGCTTTTTCTTAAAGAGGACCTGCCACCCGACTAAACCCTTTAGGAGCTGCTTACTAAAGTAAGTAAAATAAGCAGCTCCCTAGCCCTACCCTAGTAATAGCAGTGTTAAACTGCTAGCTTTATCTGAACATACTGACAAAGCTAGCAAACACTGCCGTACATAGCCCTCCAAACGCTGGACCAAGTTTACAGTGGTCCGGCTTATTCATTGGGGGGAGGGGGGGGCGGTCTGAGGAGGCGGTGACTGTTGCATGAAGCCTGGCAGTCACCGCCGGCATATGGTGTGGGAGGGTCTAAAACTACTTTAAAATCACTGGTATTCACCCTAAGCGCTGAGTGTCTACTAAGGCTAACTCTTGATGGGAATATCATATAGTCTCCTATTCTTGGCAGCTATAGTTTAAGTTTTCCAACCAAAGTCCCAGAATAGACTGTGAAATCACATAATTTGTTCTCTATATTTTCATCAAGGAGGCATCTCCTTTTACAGAACTGGAAAATTGCTGTTTGCATGCTTTTAATTCTTCTGCAATGGATGGCTTAAAAAGTAAAAAAAAGTTTATACTCTCACCACACTGTATAATCCATCTCCGCTGTGCTTTTTACATTCTCTTTTAATGCTCTCCTGCTACTGACGGCATTGGAGATTATCCTTCAGAATGGTGGCAGGGATCAGAACTCGGTTCTGATACATGGAATGTTTCATTTGAATATCTGTAGTTATGTTCTCCGCATTATACCAATGTGTGTTGTCCTCCTGTTTTATGCAGAACTAATCTCAGTACATCAAATCAATAGCTCCAGAACTTGTATCAAGCTCCTTTGATTTTGAGAAGGGAAAATCAAAACCAGCTAATCGAATTAGAAGCATGTTTAAAAAGTGTATCAGAGTGCAAACCAGGACAATCCAAAATGAAGTCCCAAAGTGTTCGGTGTGAGTCTTAAAAAGAAATGCTCCTTCTTTGTAATTAGCTATCTTTTCGGATAAATTATGCATCTTCACTTCAGAGGAGAAGAGGATTAGGACAAGACAGCCACAGGAACCTGGAATAGAAGAACATGTGTATAAATGAAGTGTTAGGCGGCACTTTTTAGCGGCTAGCACATGCACACATTTACTTCTACGTGCTTATTCCATGGCCCTGTGCGTGAGCCGACCGTGCAAGCCACAAAAGATAGAGCAGGTCTTATTCCTGACTCGGACAGTCTTTTTCTATTGTCCCCGGTTCCGTGGACCATTGTAAGCTGCCCAAGGAACCTCACACTTATGTGCATGATGGCTTAGTATTCACATAGTAGGTCCTCATGCACACATATAACAGGCTGCAAACAACTGTCCTGTAGTCTGTTGTTTGCAGCCGATGTGACATTGGCGTGTGAGATCCTCTTGTATGTCGATGACAGGAGAAAAGACTGCTGGGACAGTCGGCCATGGAAATCATAGCCATGTGTATGAGTCTAAAGAAGTACATAGGGATTTCCAAAAACAACATTTGTGTGCATGAGCACTTTGCTCTTTTAAGGCATTTTTTCCACCAGTCTTACTAACATTTTAATCACATTTGACATTTAAAAATGACATCCCATCCCAGCACCTGGCTATACCCCTTACAACACTGGAGGTGCTTTTTAATAAAAGATTTGGAAATGTACTTTTTGCATCCTGGTTTATGAGACAGTCCTACTAAAATGCATCAAATAGCTATTCCCTTGAATGGAGCCATGTTCTCACTCCTTTCAGTAGTTGGACAAAGAGAGATGGGCTCATCAATCTTCATGTCTTATAGTGGCTGAAAAATCACTACTAACATGTCTGTTTTAGGTTGTGTTCACATCTCATTTTGGGGACAGGTCCAGCTCCTGGAAGGACTGCTCAGAGTGCAGAACCAATAGCACTGAAGGAGCCCTGATAAGTTAGACCTGAGGAAGAGGACGGTAAACTTCTGAAACGTTCAGTCCTTTGATAAACCTATCTATGCTTCATAACCCCCATGACTGGATTAATAAAAAGTACTTAAACTTCTTGTGTTTTTTGTCCTACTCCGGAAATCTCTGTATGTCTGGCCTACCTATAACAAGACCACAGGGAATGCAGCATACCACCTTTAACCCCTTCACGCTCCGTGACGGATATATCCGCCACGGAGCTGTGAAGGTTGTATGAAGAAGGCTCACGGGCTGAGCCTTCTTCATACAGTGATGGGCTTTGCTGCATATCGCAGCAAAGACCCATCGCTATCACCCGCGGTCGGTGCTTGCTATCACCCGCGGGCGCCGCCATCTTACCTCCGATCGCCGCTCCCCCGAACGTCATCGGGGGGCGGCGATCGGTTGCCATGGTAGCCTCGGGTCTTCGTTTGACCCGAGGATACATGGCTTCTGCACATGCATTACAATGAGCCTGTGGCTCATTGTAATGTATAGTGTGCAGAAATGCCATATACTGCGATACAGTAGTATTGCAGTATATGGCAGGAGCGATCAGACCATCTAGGGTTAATGTACCCTAGAGGGTCTAAGAAACAGTGGAAAAAAAGAGAAAAAAAAAAGTTTAAAAAATGTAAAAAAATAATAAAATATTAAAAGTTCAAATCACCCCCTTTCCCTAGAACTGATATAAAATATAATAAATAGTAAAAATCACAGACACATTAGGTATCGCCGCGTCCCAAAATGCCCGATCTATCAAAATATAAAAACGGTTACGGGCAGCGGTGACCTCCGGAACGGCAAATGGCGCCCAAATGTCCAAAATGCGACTTTTACACCTTTTTAGATGACATAAAAAATGTAATAAAAAATGATCCAAATGTCGCACAGTCCTCAAAATGGTAGCAATGAGAACGTCGGCTCATTTCGCAAAAAATGACCACTCACACATCTCCATGCGCCAAAGTATGAAAAAGTTATTAGCGTCAGAAGATGGCAAAAATTTTTTTTTCTTTTTTGTACACATTCGTTTAATTTTTGAAAATTTATTAAAACGCAATAAAACCTATATAAATTTGGTATCACCGCGATCGTACCAAACCAAAGAATAAAGTAGGCATGTTATTTGGAGCGCAGAGTGAAAGTCGTAAAAACTGAGCCCACAAGAACATGACGCACATGCAGTTTTTTTCAATTTTTCCACATTTGGAATTTTTTTGCGGCTTCCCACTACATGGCATGGAATAATAAATAACATCATGGGAAAGAAAAATTTGTTACGCACAAAATAAGCCCTCACACAGCTCTGTACACGGAAAAATGAAAAAGTTATGGATTTTTGAAGATGGAGAGCGAGAAATCAGCGAAAATACCCTGCGTCCTTAAGGGGTTAAAGGGAACCTGTCATCAGCAATTGGCCTATTAAACCACTACAAGTATATTGTCAAGCAGCGTGATACCTTCTAGTTTTTGTTTCTTTCATGGACCATGGTGGTGACATCATCCATGAAATCAACTTTGAAGTGAGATGTAAGTTTGTTGTGTAAAGTCAAGGAGGCGGAGAGTATAACACTTAAGTCAAGGTGGAGAGCTATGAACACCTCCTCCACTGTGATTGACATCCTGCATCGGACTTCAGGAGATCTGGTTAGTGATGTGTCTGGATGCAGGACCATCAATTACAGTGAAGGGGGGTTTTGACTTTATACCACTAATTTACATCTCACTTCAAAGTAAATTTTCTGGATGATGCCACCACACTGAGTCATGGAAGAAACATGATCTGGAATGTGTTATTCACATTATATTGGTAATGGTTTATTAGGTCAATTTCTGCTGACAGATTCCTTTTAAGACACTCTTTATCGGATTTGTGCCCTCAGCACAAGGTGGGCATACAAGCACAAGTACAAGTAACAGATGTTACTGCTCTATGAACACACCGTGTTTTCTTTTTTATTTCTACTCACAAGTTGTAATTTTTAGACTTGATCACCCAAGTTATCACTGGCATTAACTTTCATTATGAATCATTGCCCCATGTAAATATATCTGCCAATACTATTAAAGTAGCAATTGCTTGATTGTTTCTTGTATGTACACATCACACATCACCATTTGTCATCAGCATATGTGTGTATAGGGTGTATGATCATATAAATGATGGTTCCTTCCTACATACAGTACCATGTATTCCATCTGATCTCATTAAAAAGGACCTCTACATGTACGCGTTTACTCCCCAACTATAAACCTTAACTTCTTATTGAATAATAGTATTGTAAGTCTTTAATCTAGGTAAATGCAAGGTTTATAGAATCACTTACATGAAATGAAGCACCAGAGATATAGTCCTACCGGGCCATGTAGAGTTTCATATGGTTTTCCAAAGGCGTTGAACATGAAGAAGCCAGTTCCCACCAGAGCAAACACAATGAGTGCTGTAGTGAATATCACCACACTGACATGCACGCTAGCAGGGATGGCATTCAGTAAGGTCGGGAAAACTGAAAAGAGAAAAAATATTTGTGATGTGTCAGATGGAAAGACAAATTATTTTATCATATCTGATACCTCTGCAAATTTACTCAAAATCACCTAAAAAAATCAGATGAAAAGCTTAGTATGCAGCCAACATCTACACTTAAAGCAAACCTATCACCAGGAATGTCATTTTAGCTGGTTTAGCAAGTTCCAATAGCCTATGATGATGTTTCAGGATTCTAAATAGTTTCAGTGCTTTATGAAACGTTTCTTCACATTACCTAGCTTCCTGCCAGCATCCAGTAAGTCATGATTAGATGCACATTTGTGCCTCCTCTCATCCAGCTCCCTCCACATTTTTTGTCATGTGAATTGAGCAGGCATGGGACAGTATCCCTCGGGACTCACCCCATGCTGCTGGCAGCGGGCCAGGTAATGAAATAGTATACAGCGCAACATAGAATTGTTTCCCTGTATTGCTTTATACAGTTGGTTGCACATTTTTTCATATTCCTTGAACTTTTTCTCCTATTAAACTGTTACTGCAATAAACTTAAATATATTTTATTGATATTCTATGTGATAGAGCAACACAATGGGGGTCATTGCGTTTTCCTGACGTGTTACCCAAATATTTCCAATTTCTCCCTGAATTGGCCCCGGATTTTGGCGCACGCGATCAGATTGTGGCGCATCGGCGCTGGCATGCACGCGACGGAAATCGGGGGGGTGTGGCCGAACAAAAACCCAACGGATTCGGAAAAACCACCACATTTAAAACAAAAAATCTGTCGCGGAGCTTGCACTTACCTTCACTCAGCCCGAGCCGGTGAACTCCAGCGCGTTCCGATGCTTTTCAGCGCAGCAGCGCCACCTGGTGGACGTCGGAAGAACTACCTTAATAAATCCCGGCCGGACCCGAATCCAGCGCAGAGAGCGCGCCGCTGGATCGCGAATGGACCGGGTAAGTAAATCTGCCCCAATGTATCAAGTGTGTAAAAATTATGTGTGTTTCTTTAAATGTTTACCAATTAAAAGTGTGGCCTCTATACAGTATGCATTCAGAAACCTGTGTTTGGATAAAATCCAATTGCCATATAAAGTCTCCTGATTTGTAATTAGAGTATATCTGCATGCAATTAATTTTCACTATAACTACAACTATTTTGTAAAGGCATCAGAGGTTTGTAAGAGAACATCGGTGAATAAACAGCACCATGAAAACCAGGTTAGCTCAGTAATAAAATTGGAGTAAACTGTATTGCATGGTTACTCCACCCACCTGGGTACAAAATTATTTTTAATGACCACCATCTCTAAAACCTTCACAGTGGAATAAGGCCAAGTTTTTCCGATAGGAATATCTAAAATACTCACCTACTCTCCTCTTCATCTTGATCCCAGCGGTGGTGTTCACTAATCTTGACATGCCAGGATCACCTAAAAAAACACTTTTAAAAAGCAGGCCGCAGGGTGGGCTAATTATTCATGCTACCTCCTTCTCCAACATAAGATAAGGAGGCATCTATCCTGCTGGAGGCGTGAATCCAGCATGGGAGAGGGAGGTGCGAGATTGCATAAATAATTGCAGTCCAGAGTGCAGCCAGAGTGCTGCAGAGCAGCAGCGCCTCCCCTCCCATGAATCTGACCAGAAACAAAGTGTAAACAAGATACTGTCTCACAGGGCTTATCAGCACATGGAGAGGAAGCAGCCATTGCAGCACTGAGGTAATCTGAGAGGGAGAACAAAGAAACTGCTGCATATAGGTAACAAAGATCATAGGCAAAGTTGCTTTATATCCCAAGAGCTAGTTATTTGTGAAAAAAACCTTTACACTTACTCTTTAACACTGTATTTTTATGTTTTTTTTTAAGTTGTTTGCACATTGAATTAAAAGTACAGTGAATAATATTTGTATAAAAAGAAAGGGCTAATATTTGGTTGTAACAATTTTATGAGGGTAACAGTTCCATTTGTGGTAAACTCCTCCTATACTATGATATCACTGTTATCGGTGAGCGTGAATTCCCCCTTTACAGCTTATACATCGCCCCACTCTGCTGCTGTTTTTATGCCACTCTAAGAAATAATTCTGATTCTCCCATTTACAGTCAGTAGCAGCCACATGCTTGGTGTAGGATTGCAAATTGGATTCCTTTATTTATGTGGCACAGAGTGACATTTTATTGGCAGTTCAGCAAAGACATCATTAAAATTTTACATGTGACTCCGATGATCCGCCAGGAAAAAAAATGAGTGCAGCAGAAAAAATAATGAATAATTGTCTTATGTGTGCGAATGTCAATGACCTTTGTGAAAATAAACTGATGACCCAGAAATTGATGGCACTTTGCCGGAGTAGCTGAGGCAGATGGGTTTTCCCCACAACAATCAGGCTTACAGGACAAGCAAATTCCTGGATAATTAAGAGAGATAGATTGGTTAATGGGAGAGATGTAATAACACCGCTGCATCATTACTATATGTAAAAGCATAACTGAATCATCTAACCTAAACATGAAGTATACATCTATGATAACGTATGGTACTAATATGTCCTACATATAGGCAATTGAATATGTGTATGTCTGCTTCAACAAGTGTATAATGTACAAAGTATAAAGTCATTTGCCACTTGGGAAGATTTAGCTATACCAGGAATATACAGTGTTTTTTTTCCTTGGTTATTCTTCCTTTTATAATCAATTAACAGACAGTACAGTAATAACCCCCACAATGGTGCACAACACGCTGGGAGGTGGCAAGTTCCATTATCCAACCAGGGACCTTTTTACAATATAGTATTAACAATCAATAAAAATGGCATCCTATTGGTCAACATGTGCACATTTCCTTCCCATGCAGGTGTTATGTGGCTGCAATACCAAATATAGACAGTAGATGGCACACAGAGGTGATCAGGCTCTATGAGACACATGTAATCTAATAGGACAGCATTTGATGATGGCCAGCATTGGGCGGGCCGTTACACTGTGAATCTGTGGATGGTCAGAGCAGGGACAGCAGATAGCTTCAAAAATATAAAAAACTAAATTACATCAAAATCACAATGATGGTTATATTATAATACAGAACTGTGTTCCCTTACATCCCGTCCCTTCAGCCCATTTTCATTACTTCGTTGGTTGAACTTAGTCGATAGTGGTCTTTTTTTAACTTTATTTACTATGTGTCCTGTTTTTTTTTGTTTTCATTGATAGATTAGAATAATATAGCCTGTACAATTTTTGGTATTGACAAAAAATATGATGCAAACAGTTTGTTTTGTTAATAATTTCCCTGGACATCAATCAGAACAGGCTAGACCTCTTATAGGCTGTCTATTTCTAACCCCCTAACAGGCAATCAGAATTGGCTTAACCAAGTGAGTAAAAGTTGTAAATATGACAAAGGGAGAAGCTGATGCCATACTTCTCTGCAAGTGGCTTATCTCAAAGAACAAAAGGTTAAGGCGTTTTGAAATTTTACAGTTCAATTCCTCTCTGCCTGACATTAGGGTAGAGTCAGAAGGCCCTTTTCCGCATATTAAATATGTATATACTGCATGTAGAATTATGTAATTCTCTTCCTTAAAAGAAATTTACCATCAAAATGAAGCAAGATAAACCAGGGACACTTACTTATAGAGACAGGCACCCTGACTGTTGTAATATTCTTATTTTGTTATACATGACCTCCTTACTTCTCAAATAAACTTTTAAAATTTTAAAAAGTGCAAAAAGCACTTCCCCCTCCCACTGTGTAAGCGTGCATTAGGTAGAGGAAAACAAGAAGTACTTCGGGAGGAGGTTAAGACAGTATAACAGCATGTGAATCTGCAACACAGAGGGGCTCTGGTAATATCCTTCCAGAGTCCTTCTCTTATAGACTCCTTATAAGCATAATTTTAAAAGTAACTACATCACATATAATCATATTATGTTTGTGTACAGACACATTATTGGCTGTAATACAACTTACAAAATAAAAGGTTCTTGGGTTCTGTTGTATCAATGTATGTTACACATGTAGTGTTACACTCATGTACTGTACATAAAGTAATAACAATGCAAAGCCTGTAGCTATTTAGGTTCACTAAAATGACAGATAACTATTCTGTAAAAATAAAAATAATGGGTTAATGAAAAACGATCTACTATATCACCTCCAGTTTATATACTGAATAAAGTTTCATTAAGCCATATCCTATTACAGGAGACCCAGCTCCTAGTCTATAGATAACTAGCATTGCATAACCTCGGGAACGCTTAATAAGTAATGAGTAAAGGTAGGTGCTACATACGTGATATTCATCCTACCACAGAGAATAATATATAAATGAAATAGAAAAGAAACATTCATGACTGGGATGTAAGAACTGGTCCAGTTTTTCACATAAAAGCTCTCAACAAGCGGTCAATGACCAATTTAACAACAATTTGCAATTCCTTTTTGGATCAATATTCTTCAGTAAGGGGTTGTCTTTACTGTTCGATTCTCCTGTGCTGAGAAAGCAGCCTATTCTCTGTGTGCATTGATCCCAGCTTCCATAGTGTTATAGGGCGATATGTACAATGGAGATGTGTAGTACAGTAATGTAGCATGCAACACTATTCTTGCTGTCAGCATACATGTCAAAGGACCTTATTGAATAAAGTCTGTTGGGTGCTCTCTGGATCAGCATTTTGGCAAAAGTCCCAGAACTAATGTGAACAGAGGTATATGGGAACATTAAGATTTCACATTTAATAAACACACATTAGTGCACAAATAAAATAAGTTAATGTATCTATTACAGTGGCTCTATAATAAGACAATGCAAAACGTATCCACCATAAACGTATCCAGTTATATGAAGTTACCCCATATCCACAAAATAGGAAATAACTTGTTGTTCTAAGGCAGTGGTTCTCAACCTTTCTAATGCTGTGACCCCGCAATACAGGTCCTCATGCTGTGGTGACCCCAAACCATGCAACTCGCAGTAAAAACACAGTAAAATTGCGGCTCCGATGGCTTTAGGCGACCCCCGGTTTTGGCTGTTCGACCCCCGCTGGGGTCCCGACCCGCAGGTTGAGAACCACTGTTCTAAGGGGTCCCGGTGGTGAGACCACCATGAAATAAGAGAATGGGTGGTCCGCTATACCCTCAAATAAATAGAACACCAGGTCACATATGCCCCCACTTCTCTATCCATCTTCATGGTCCTGGCTTATATGGGCAAGCGCGGTTTTCTGCTACTTCCGTCAGCACCATAGAGATGAATGGAGAAGTGGGCAAATGTGCAATCAGCTAAAAACTAAAATAATATAATTAAAAAACAAACAAGCAATCAATGTAAGGTACTTACATGAAAATTTTGTAGGTCTCCCACCAAGTCCACACTGCTTTACACGCTGTCCATAGAACAGGCCATACTCAATCTCCCCAATAAACTTTTGCAGCTCGTCTCCTGTAGCATTGACTAACAAGGCTCCTGTCTTACACAAAACTGTTCCTTTTACCCAGAGCTGAACACCTAATGCTGCTGCAATTGCCAGGGCACAGGCAAAGCTAAGTGTACCAGCCAGACAAAAGAGAACTTTCTTCTGCAGTTTAGGCATGGCTGCACCAAGAGTCTTCAGTTATCTCTGGAGGGCATGGAGGAGGATTGAATTCACCGAAGATACAAGCAAGCCATATAGATCATTCACTGTAGAAAGTAGGATATTCTCCACAGGTACCAGGATTTATCTATGAACATCACATCCTCTGAGCGAGCAGAAAGAACAAAGTGCTATTCCTTATTTCTTCCTTTGAGTTGATGAGTCAGGCAGCAGATGGATCCTCTGTGTAACCTGATAGATGCTTCCTCTCCAAGTCAACGCATTCTGTCTAATTGGCGGAGATGAAATTCCAGAAATGGGCAACATTCCCATTTTAATCCACCCTCTATTGGAAAATGGAGAAATCTTTCTCCAGCTTCCCAGGAGATCCATAAATCTTTATGGAAATGATTCTGTACACACTCATCTCAAGTTTACAGGATCTGCAGCCTCATGCATCTCCTCAGTGCCTGGTGTCTGCACTGATCTACACAATATATCTTGGCTTAATTGGTTTGTTTTATATGGACATGAAGGTTCTTCATTCGACAGCTGGTTATACACAACAATTTCTTGTGAAATCACTTAATAGAATAAACTCAATCATATGAGGCCATTAGAAGGAAATGTGCACCATCTTTAAATTTTATGCCCTGTTTTAGGATAAAAAAAAAATCTGGTTCTTAGATATTAAATTTGGTTCATAGGTAATTAGGTATATTCCAAAAAAAAAATATTCATAGACAAGTCCCCATCATTACACCAGATGTAGTCTTTATTTTGTGGCTTGGGAGCCTAATAGGTTTTGTCATAGTTATGCAGGTCTGAAAAGGGCAAGCCAGCAACAGGATAGACTAAAATTCAAGAGTAGATCCAGCACTCGTGTCCATGGATCAGAACTTGATTTTAATAGCCATTTTAAAAACAAAATTGAGTCTCCTTCCAAACATAAATCCCCATCAGTAGTCCATAATACGATTGGCTAGCTTCTAAGGGATTTTTTAAAATGTTGTGGGTCTTAATACAACTTATGTAAATATATATGTAGGACCAGAACATTTCTTTCCATAAATATTGCATGATAGTTGATGGGTTGGATTGAGGGAGGACAGACAAGGCAGGACATGGAGCCCTAATCTCCAGCCCCCCCAAATACACTGTCTGCTTGCCTCTGCATATCCTAAATGATCTGGGACAACCTCAATGGTGGTCCCTCTCTATGCCACATGTTTTCATCACTAGCATGAAGAGCGAGGGGAAAGCGGGGACCCCTGTCTAGTGCAGGAAAATAAATTCATGGTCCAGCCAAGCTGCAAACATGCATCCTCCTTTATTGTAGTAACATCCCATATCCAAGACAATTGTGAAAATTGTCATGCCATGACACCATCTGAAACGCGTCGGCTGAGGGTGCACGTCACAATTGTCTTGTATATGTGATGTTACTACAATAAAGGAGGATCCGTGTATGCAGCTCGACTGCACAAGTTCATGTGCCCATTCAAAGGGGTGGCCCACCTCTGTCATTTTTTTTATAGAAAATGAGCCCAACAGGGACCCATTAATCCTCTCCCTTGCATTGGGGGGATGGTAGAGCATTGAAATGGCATGTATGTAAGGTAATGGGATCCAAAATCCGGAAAGCGTAGCATAGAGGAATTTCCAATTCACCCTGTTGAAGGTTATGTGGGCCTTTTTGTGCCTGCTTAGATAGGAACCCTCCATGTAGCAAATAGGTAGAAAGGCCCATAAAGTGGGGTATCACTATATTTTGAAATATTTTATAATAGGACAGTGATGGCAAACCTTTTAGAGACCGAGTGCCCAAACTACAACAAAGACCCGCTTATTTATCGCAAAACTGTCACAGTTTTCATTGATACCAGCACCCTGAGAACACCAATATAGCAGAAAATAGTCCCAGGTAGAGCTGTCACTTTAAAATACCTCTGTGCACAGCAAGTCCTGGGCTGTCTGGGACTGCAGGAAGATACCTGGAGTCATCTCTGGTGATGGCCTGAGTGCCCACAGAAAGGGCTCTGAGTGCCACCTCTGGCACCAGTGCCATAGATTAGCCATCACTGTAATAGGAAATGGGAAAGCCATCCAGGCCGGGATTTTTTCCCGAGGAGATACTAGAAGGTAATTTGTCAAACTTCTCCTCTATGAATCGAGCAAGTAGAGTCTCAGCTGCTTCCAGGCAGGATTGCAATAAATCAAAATCTAGTTTTAGTTTCAGGGGGCAAGGATTCTGCCGGGTAAGGGATATTACACAGTGATTCATAGAATCTTTGAATGCCTCACCAATAAGTTCCATCGCATGGACTGAGCCCTCTTCATTCAGGGGGGTTCTTTATAAACCATATACTGCTATACTTTTGTATAGCAGTGTATGGTAGGACCAGACAACCTAGAGTTAAAAGTACCCTAGGACGACTAAAACATAGCAAAAAAAAAAACACACTTTCCCTTTCCCTTCTTTATTTATATAGAGCAGAAATTACGCAGAGCTGCACAAAGCTTGCCAAATCGGTCCCATTGGGGCTCACAATCTAATCAACCTACCAGTATATTTTGGAGTGTGGGAGGAAACCCACGCAAACACAGAGAGAACATACAAACTCTTTGCAGATGTTGACCTGGATGTGACTTGAACCCAGGACCCCAGCGCTGCAAGGCTGTAGTGGTAACCACTAAGCGACTGTGGCGCCCAACCTAGAACTGTTGTAAAAATAAGTAAATAATAAAAATCCTATACATGTTAGGTATTGCCATTTCCTAAAAGTCACGCTCTATTAATATAAAAATGGTAAAACCTGTTACGGAGAATAGCACTCAAATGTCTGAAACGCCACTTTTTTGCCATTTTAAAATATTATTTTTAATATAAAGCGAAGAATAAGGTCATACTGTCTCCAAAATTATATCAATGTAACCGCAAAAAAATTACATCTTACACAGCTCCATACACTGATGTTTAATAGAATATGGCAAAATGAAAATTTTTGTCTTTGTACAAAAAGTTTAAATCTTTTTAAATCTACTAAAAACTAATTAAGGCTATACAAATCTGGCATTTCCGTGATCGTATAGACCCAAAGAATAAAAGAGAGGTGTCAATTGGACCACTTAATAAAAGTCGTAATTACGGGTCCCAAAAGAAAATGGTGCAAATGTGTTTTTCAGTCAATTTCACCACATTTGGAATTTTTTTTCAGCTTCCCAGTACATGGCCCGGAACATTAAAAGCATCACTAGTAAGTACCACTGTTACACAGAAAATAAGCCCACATACAGCTCTTTATAATAAAAAATAAAAAGGTTATGGATTTTTGAAAGTGGATAGTGAAAAATAAAAAAATGCAAAAATGAAAAAGGTCTGTGTCCTTAAAGGGTTAAACCGCAGACAAAAGTGCTCTATCTACTCTTTAATTGCACATTAATAATAACAATAATTCTTTATTTATATAGCGCCTACAGATTACGCAGCGCTGCACAGAGCTTGCCAAATTTGTCCCTGTCCCCATGGGGCTGACAATCTACACAACCTACCAGTATGTTTTGGAGTGTGGGAGGAAACTGGAGGACCTGGAGGAAACCCATGCAAACATGGAGAGAACATAAAAACTCTTTGCAGATGTTGACCTGGGTGGGACTTGAGCGCTTCAAGGCAGAAGTGCTACCCAAACAGCCACCGTGCTGCCCTAACACACTTTAAGAAAAACATAGGATAACGCCAAAGAAGACATCCCAGCTTAAAAGGTGTAATCAGGGCTGCATTTGCCATGAGGCGCAATGAGAATCTTGCGTCAGGTGGCAGATGTCTTTTCCCTTAAGGGGCGGCACACAGGTGAATCATCATTCACCTTGCTGCTCCCTCCACTATAGTTAATTCGGTGCTGCCGCCGCAAGCCTCTGCCCGGCTGCATACCTGCACCCCTTTATGGCCGCGGCATTATATCTTATAGTTGCACAGCTTAATGGCCGCGGTTCCCCCATACATTTGCGTAAATGCAGCCTTAGCGCATGCCAATCTTGCATGGTTAACCCTGGTGCTCTAAGGGTTATCAAAGGCAGGAGTGGTTATCTCTGCCCTACTGAAGGTGCCTGTGACAGGAAGGCATATTCAGTGGGGCAGGGATCTTCACTGCTGCCTTTGTTAACCCTTAGAGCACCAGTATTATGGGTTAAGCATGCAAGATTTACAAACGTATGGAGGACGTATGTACAGCCTTCGGTGTAGATGTACAGCCTTCAGTGTGGGTACCCGGCTCTTCCTGACACCCCTGATGGCACTGGGTGCCAGGGTGATTATTTGGGGGTTGGTGCTAGCACTAAGCCCCAGCCTTAGTAATGGTCGCTGCCTATAAAATAGTGAACATTACGAAGTCTTCAATGTGGTAAAAATAAAAAAAAAACTCATATAAAGTGAAAAAATATTTGATTGAAATGAAAACTCCCCCAGACCCCTGATTGACATTTTATTATATGTTATAAAATCCTCTTGTTGAAAAATAATCCAAAGGGTCTCAAAACCTGTAAAAAATAGAAAACATTAATGTTTATAAAAAAAAATAAGAGAGGTATAATGCTGCTTATTTGTCCTCCAATATTTAGCAGGAGGAACTCATAAACTTATAATTGTGCCTCTTCTCTCTCTGCGCCACCTATTGGCCAAATTGTGTAAATGCATCCTTTTTACTATAAAGGACATCTACTAGATTTACGGAGGGAAGACTGTCCAAACTTTCATGTTCGTTGTTTAGCAAAGTCACTGGTTAATTTAATTGTGGATGGTTCAGTATTATAAGGGACACTCTAAGACAAGTTTCTCAAATGTACTTAAAATAACAAATTAAAACATTCTTTAATTCACTGTTACAAAAATACAGATTTCACAGATATAATTCCAACCTGTCTCTATCAGTCCAGGTGTTTACAATTTTGGTTGCCCTTAGACCATACCTTGTATCTTCTGAGTTTAGGGTTGGCAGACATATTGTTATCCTGTCTGACTCTGCAATGAGGTGCTCCCTCCCTCTAGAACCCACCCTGTATTCCAGGGCCAGCTCACACACTGACTTCCGACCAGCAAAGCTACAGACTGATAACTGATAAGATCTGTATCCAGGTGAGGGGGAAGCATAGCAGATCTGACAGTATGTGTTATTGGTGAGATCCAGCACAGCTGTCTATGTTTTGTCCGTAATAGTAGAGCTGAGAATGTAATTATATGTAATATGCATTTAATGGATCTCATCATCTTTCATCTCTGATCTGTCTCATCTCTCTTTCTATGTGTCAGATACTAGTGAATGTTCAGAAGGTAAATAAATGAAAGTGTAGTTAAACCCTGGACCCTGATAATCTTACCACATTGTCAGCACACAGAACTAAACAGATCATAATGGGGCACATTTACTAAGGGTCTTGCGACAGTTTTCTGTTGGACTTTGCACATTCTTTTTAGTGCAAACTGCTTGCACAGGTATTTAAGAAGCGGCTGCACCAAAAACATGTGCTTTTGTGGTGGAGCTGCACTAGGCATCATGCGACACAAATTAGGGGGTGTTCTGGTGCTCAGTCGGACCGTGTGCCAGATTTATCATGCAAAGTCCAACAGAAGTGTGTTGCACGCCCCATGTTAAAGGTGCACCAAAAATAAAGTGGTGCACTCTGTTGGAGCAGTGCAGAGAGCATGCAGAACGTGCGCCAGAATTTAGTGCAGTTTGCACTGTTGTTAGTAAATGTGCCCCAAAGTGTCTGCTTAGAAAGTACACCAAACATCACCAAGTAATAGGAGCTAAAACTACAATAAAAAGGGGTGAAAAATGTTCTTTATTGTGTAAACATCACTAGCGGTTGAAATGTGAGAATTTTCTTTTATGGACAAACCCTTTTAAGCCCTCATGGGGACATGTACTAAACTGTAAAATATTAGATATGAGACCCTAAGGAATTGGGTACAATTGACATCTGCTGTTTGTGTCAAACACCACAAGGGTCCTCACCCTCACCCCAGACCATGCATTATCAGTGACTTATTGATGCATTTATGTTAATAATTTCTTTTAATATTGATTGTATTTTATCTTGATTTAACTTCTGTTTGTCTGTTCGGATTTCATATGAATAAAATCTAAATTCTATATATAATTATATTTTATATAAAATTTTCCAACATATAACTGTATTTTTTAATTGGATTAGCTTAATTAAAGCTAAGACAGTGGAGCTGGTAATTTGAAGGTTTATGTTATGTTAATATTAATTTATATTATGTGTATATCATTTTTTTTTTAGTACAAAATAAAAATAATCCCATACCTATTTAAGGTACAGGCAGTCCCCGGGTTACATACAAGATATGTTACATAGGTTTGTTCTTAAGTTGAATTTGTATGTAAGTCGGACCTGTATATTTTATAATTGAAGCTCCAGACCAATTTTTTTTGTCCCAGTGACAATTGGATTTTCTAAATTTTCTGCTAAAATGGGACGAAGGATTATCAATAAAGCTTCATTACAGACACATTACAGCTGATCATTACAGCCTGTAAGTAAAGCATACAGCAAAATTTGAGTGGACATAGAGGTCTGTATGTAACTAGGGGTCGTCTGTAAGTTGGGTGTCCTTAAGTAGGGGACCACCTGCATTTCCATTAAAACTCAAAATAAACTACGTGCAATGGGGCACATTTACCAAGGTCCTTACACCAGTTTTCCATCAGACTTTTAGGTGCGAACTGCTTGCACAGGTATTCAAGAAGTGTCTGCACCAAAAAAAGGTGACCCTTTTGTGGCGCAGCTGCACTAAGCATCATGCAACACAAATTAGTCAGACTGTGCACCAGATTTAACATGCAAAGTCCGACAGAAGTGTGTTACACAGCCTGAAAGTTGGTGCACTCTGTCGGCACAGTGCACAGAGGGCCAGATGCATGAAAAACGCGCACCTGAAATCCTGAATCTAGCACTCCCTGCCCACTACACAGGAAAACTGCATTTAGTACACTTTGCACTGTTCTTAGTAAATGTCCCCCAATGTGTCTCTCGTCATAATTTTCCCTGACTGGATAAGTCATGAGGTAAAAAAAAACTACTTCAGACTCAAATGTTAACTTATGTTAAGAGGATTCACAGAGAAAAGACATAGGGGCACATTTACTTACCCAGTCCAGTCGCAATCCTGCGGCGCGTTGTTCGACGAGGATTCGGGTCTGCTGGGATTCACTAAGATTATGCTCCCAATATCCAACAGCTGCTGTGCCGAGGTCCACCGGAGTTCACCTTCTTCTTCCCGATGCATGTAAGTGCTGATCTTGCGACACAATTTCGTTTATTAAATTCCGTGTTTTTTCTGAATCCATCGGGTTGTCCGACGACCATACCCCCGATTTCTGTCGTGTGAAAGCTGACGCTAATGCGCCACAATCTGTTTGCATGCGCCAAAATCCCGGGGCAATACGGCGCAAAATGGAAATATTCGGGAAACCCGACGAAAGTGCAGCGTTTAGGAGCAGAGTAAGTAACAGCAGATGTTTAAGGGAATCACTGGAGGACTATGCTGATGATTCCTGTTTCTGCTCTTTCTCCCAAAACGGAGACTGGTATGCCCTAAGTCTCTAAAAGGGCCGCAGCCCTATAAGGCTGCCATCCCCTCAGGTACCTCTCCCTTGCATACCTGGCCCTGCTAAAGACCTGGATAGTAAGAGAGGACCCACAAGTACAATGAAGGCGGGTGTCGTCTTTAATTATACCTGCCGAAATAACATGTATCAATAAAAAGGGAACCCACAAAAGTCACAATGTCTGACTATAAGGCTCTGCGTATGCAAATCCCAAATGAACAGTGTGACTAGAGATTAGGAGCCCTAATAGGGATGTGATTTTTATGCAAAACTATGTCAGGTCAGACTTGTAGGGGCTATAATATTAATACAGCCCAAGGCCCATGGTACTCCCTGAGTGTATGGTTCATGGCACTCGCCTGAATGCAATAGTCGGACTCCCGCAGTAACAGCTGGGATTTTGATAGCTACAATCCCACGTTTTAGACACCACATTCAAACATGACTTCCCATGTATAAAGGGTTTCTGCATGTGCCCCGCCATGATCGACCCCCCCCTTCCCACACACACACCAGTTTCCGACTCCATGGTAGCCCAGGGGTCCAGACGGGGACCTCAGAGCTGCTATCAGCAGCACAATGACAGTTCCTGTCGGTCACTATGCATAACATGCATAGGCTGGCTGCTTTAATACTCTGCTATCAGGGGCGGACTGGGAATTTAAAATGGCCCTGGAAAAAAATTTAAATTCCATATAAAATTCATGTGATTGGTAACCAGCATCCAGTGTCTTGCATTTAACTGAATGCTTATTACCAATTGCATGAGTTTAATGGAACACATAAGCCTCTCCTCCCCCACTGCCGATTCACACACTCTCTTCCACCATAGACAACATGTAAGCCTCCCCTTCCCCACTCACAACACAAACAAGCTCCCCTCCGAAGGTGGTGTATCGAGACACCAGTGGGCTCTGATGCAAACTTTGGTTTGGGGCCCCATATACCTAAATTTGCACTTCCACATCGTCCCACACATTACACTTGCTATAATGTTCAAAGCAGCCAAATACATGGTAACATGTAAAACGCATGCATTCTGTTGCATAAGTTTAAAAACCCATCCCCAAAATGCAGGGGCAGCTGCGCAACAATTATGGTCTCATAGAGTTCGACCGTCCCTCTCCCCCACTCACAACACACAAGCCTCCCTACCCCACTCACAGTATACAAGCACTCCTGCCCTACTCACAACATACAAGCACTCCTGCCCTACTCACAACATACAAGCACTCCTGCCCTACTCACAACATACAAGCACTCCTGCCCTACTCACAACATAGAAGCCCCCTTTACCACTCACAACACACAAAACCCCTCCCCCACTAACAATATATAAGCATTTCCTGCCCTACTACAGACAGGGGGACTAAAAAAATTATTAAAAAAAACACACCAAAAGTTAGGATTTTGCGCATCCAACCTAACAAAAAATGCCAACATCAGCTCCATAGGGAACGGTCATGCACGGCTGAGCAACCGGGGGGGGGGAAGGGGTCAGACAGAGTTACGTGGGACCCCATTGGATCCTTCATTTTTGTGATTTCAGCACTGAGACCCCACCTGATCAGCAAGTTAGGCCCTATCCCGTGGATAGGGCCTACATTTTGTTTATGGGAAAACCCCTTTAAGGCTCAGCCCCATTTTTTGTATTCTTACATGCGACACTGAATATGGTTATAACTTTTGAACACTGTTACTTATCAAAGCGATTCTGAGATTGTTTTTCCCCACATGTTGTACTTCATTTTAGTGGTAAATTTTGGCTGATAAGTTTTGCAATGCTCATAATTTTTGAAATGTCTGGATAATTTATTTTGATGTCACGCATACCGCTTTTCCATATTTTCAGAATTGACTATTTTGTGGATAATTACTGTTTTGAATGAAATTTAAAATATTTAACATTAAAAAAAACCTATATATCATCCCATTTTCAAATCTTCACCCCTTAAACTATCAGAAACAGCTATTAGGAAGAATGTTAACCCCTTAGTAATTACATCAAAATGGAGGAATTAGAATTTGTTCTGCAATTTCTCCCTAGTACAGAGTCCCCCCACATGTGGCCGTTACTAGTTTTTATGGGCGCACACCAAGGTGCGGAAGGGGTGGGACCTGTAGCTGCCAGGATTTTAGTTTTCTCATTGGCCCCTTTCGTAGGCTATAAAATTTTTGGTTTTTCGTTAGTGGGGCCATGTTACATTTTGGGATTGGGATCCCCAATTGTTGAAAAATTATGAACTTTTTTTTGAGGGCAGGAGTAGAAAAGCATCAATTCTGTACTGTTTTTTTTTAACTGTATAGCCTAATAAACATGTTATCTTTATTCTATGGGTCGATACGATTACGGGGATACCAGACTTGAATATTTCATCTTATGTTTTACTAAATTCGCCAAATAAAACCCTAATGTGGGGAAAAATCTATCATTTTTGCATTGCCGTCTTCCAAGTGGCACAAAATTTTACTTTTTTGGCTATGGAGCTGGTTGATGGCTTGATTTTTACGGGACATGCTGTACTTTGCAACAATATAATTCTGGAGTACATATGTTTTTTATCACTTTTTATTGCATGTTTTGTGGGATTAAATACGCAAAAATGATAAATTGTGGCATGTTGTTAGCAGTTATATTTACGTTCATCATGCAGGTTCAATCATTATTTAATTATTGTTACGGACGCGGTGATACTATATATGTGGAGTTTGTGTTATGATTTTTATTTTGACTTTTTTGTGCATTATATGTCTCTTTATATGTTTTGGTGCTTATGGGCATTTTCATTAATTAATTAATTATTTTTTATTGAACAACTTTTTTTTTTATTTTACTTTTTTATTACTTCCACCATGGGACATGAACAAGCAATCATCTCATGATCTCATAATAATACTCTGTAATACTGATGTGTTGCAGGGTATTAGCAGTCATAGGCTGACGCTGCGCCTTTAAGATGACATCACAGATGCCACCTTACAGGCACTGCCTGTGGACAGCCCTGGGGTCCGTCATGGGAATGATCAGCGCCCGCCGAAGATGGTGCTCGGATGCGATTGTGGGGCAGAGATCCCTTACAGGCAGCTTAATTGCCGCAATTGGAGCCCACTCTGACCACGGGTGTTACACTGGGGTGTTGGCTGTTAGTTACAGCCGGCACCCCGTGTATCCCGATGTCTGCTTAGCTTCGATCTCGAGCTGGGACGTCATCAGTTCTGCGTCCAATATATCGGACACTGAGTGTTAAAGCCCAGCGCTCTGCATCCGATGTATTGGACACAGAGTGCTAAGGGGTTTGAGGTTGTTTGAGGGTTGAATAGTTTGAGGGGTGCAATTTACAAATTTGGGGCTTTGTGGGGAGTGTATGATAAAACATTTAAAACCCCTATAAATATGAACAGGCATCTTAAATTTTTGTAAAATCTGGAAAAATGCTCCTAACATAATAAAATAACATAAAAAAATTTACTGCAACATAGAGACATATGGTTAATGTTGGTTTGTAACCTATTTGGGAGGTTATAATAACTGTATTGTAAGCATAACGATTAAAAATCTGAAAATCACACATTTCTCAAACTTTTCACCAATTTTTTTATTTTTGCATATAATAAATCTCAACCAAAATATACCACTAAGGCCGAAGTACAACACGTCACAAAAAGCAGCCTGAAAATCACCTTGGTAAGTTAAAGCTAAAGTTATAATTGCATATAGTGACACATGACAGATTTGAAAAATGTGAAGTTGAAAAGGAGCTGGGTGCTTAAGAGGTTAAATGAATCTCGGCATGGTGAATAGATTTACCCAGCATCTATGACATTCATCTCACCACAAAGAGAGAGCAGAATAATTACTGTACATTCCCATGGGAATCGTTGATTGAGCTTCGCCGACACAAATCAGCGTCCTTTCCCTTTAATATCCCTGTGACGTGGCCAGCTGTGATGTGGGTTGGAAGCCGGCAGCCTGACAGACGTCAGCCTGTGCAGCTGGAGGAGCAAGTGCATGGTGGTGCTGTGATTATGAGACGAGTCAGGACCGGCACTGCACCACTCACTGGATCCCTCCCAGAACCTGCAGCACAGCTCTACTCACTGACCTGTTCTGAGTATCAGCTGCAAGCATTGTCATCTCTCTCGCTGCCCCTGATGAAAGCAATAGCAGTCCAGGAGTGCCAGCATCCCCGCCATGTACCATATCACCGGTGACACCTACAAGAAGCCTGCCTAGGAGGTCTTCACACCACCAACGGGCCGGATACCGGTTCTCCATAGCCTGAGGCCAAGGCAAGTAAAAGTGCACACACACAATCCAGCAGCCGGCTGCATAAAATTAAGTTAAAATTCTGCTTAGCAACTGCAGTCAAAAAACTACTACAATAAGGCCAGAGAATAATAAAGCTGTGAAGTAGCGCTCTATTATTAACCCTGTCATTGCATTAGCTGAGCTGAAATCGTTTATCCATTCAGACGTATAGATAAGACAAAATGCTGCAATTTCCTGATTGCAAAATTAGGCCATTTCATATTAGTCTAAATATCAAGGATTATTATGTCATATATATGTAGGCAATTAATGTCTGTTTTCCTGGGAGAAGATGCTTTTTTCCATAATTACCTTTAGACATGGCACTGCTCTAGGCCGTCATGTGTCCTTACCTGCCATTGGAACTTTTGCTGTAGTACAACACTAAAAATAGTAAAAGTAACGCTTACATATTCCACAGCACTCTACAAATCACAGGCTGCATGTGAAGACTAAATCAAGTATCAAATTAAACAGCTTAAGCAACATCGATGTGTCCTCCTGTACCATTCCTTTAAGGCCACATATGTGGGTCACAAGATGATCAGCTTTTAGATACAACATGATTTCACAATACAATGTCACAAGCAGGGACATAACTATTAATGCTGGGTTTTTTTCTTATATGGGCGCAGAGTGGTAGAAGGTTTGAACAAAAACAAGCTATACTCACCTTTCTCTGGTTCCGGTTCAGTGGGGTGCCTCCCATCACTGTTTGCCAACAGAGAAGCACTGGTGATGCGGAGTCATTATATTAAATCTTAATAATGGTATTGTATGCACTTGTTTTAATTCCTCTGTATTTATACCATCTGTTCGATTTACTGTTAATGAATACAGGTAACTCTGTTTACATAGGGAGGCATAGAATTTGTAGAGACCTAAAACCTTAAAGGGGTATTCTCATCTTGGCATTCACATTTAACTTAATTAATCTGCCATACAGATACATTGCTTTAATTGAATGTTATTATAACTGTTCCTGTGTTAAGATAATTTTCCATATATGTCCTTGGATACGACCATCCATCCTTGCTGGAGTGATTACACAAAGAAACAAATAATTTCTGCATATGAAATTACTGCAGGGAGTTACTGCATGTCCCGCAGCCATTCTGTGTTAATGAACACTTAATCAGGGTGATCATGCAATCATCAATAACGCATGTATGACCACTGCTGACAGAGTGTGTATCCAGGGACAGCTATATTGTTTCTAAGGGAGAACATGGCTACATTTAAGGGAAATTATCATCAAACAGGAATATTTTTTTAATAACCTGCAATTAAAGAAATTGAGTTTTTAACTTGCCTGTTGCAATTTGCAGATCCAACCTTTTAACATACTCCATTCAACTGATTATAAATTGTTGTTATCTTATACCCCATGTGAACTCTATGTGTCCATGAGCAATCACCCTGCCTTAATCTTATGTTTATGAAAACTATTATATGGTCCTGACAGGGCAGTTAGTCATGGACAGAGATCAAATGACCCTCCATTTGCTGCCATCAGAACTGCCATCAGAATAGATGTATGTTGTTACGTTACCTTATATCCAACCCTTTTAGGACATCAGGATGAACATACTCGTCCTGAAGATCACTGAAACAGGGCCAGTGTTACACACAGTCTGGTACCTGCTGTATGTCCCTTGAACAGAGAGATCTCTTGGGTTGATTGATTGCTGACTCCTTCAGCATCAAAAAGACGAATAGAGCAGCTGGCACATGCACAACTGGCTGCTCTGTTCATCTGGCGTATATGGGGTACAACGGACCTCCCATCACTGAGACCCCCACCGATCAGCAAGCTAGCCATGATCTTGGCTTACTTGTTTTCACTGGACAACCCCTTTAAGAGGAAGGGAGACTCTATTTGGAAATCTGCAATGGGACCCAGACTGAGCTGGCATAGTAATATAAAATACCCAAACTCACCTGATGAATCCGCTGCTGTCCACTTACTTTTTGCCCTCTGGTCTGTTCATACTTCAGTTGCAGTAGTGACTTGACTATTTTGGTCAGAATTTCTGCAGTTTCACATTAATTTAGCAAATAGCAAATTCATAAAAAAGTTTGTCAAATATCTCTGCCTAGAAGGTGCTACAAAGTTGCTAATCAGGTTCAGGGACTCCACTGAACCACAATGAAAGCCATTATTTTCAGATGTAACACTGTTACCTGTCTGCCAAAATTGCTTAAGGGCACAGTGACAACTCCAGGAAATCACAAAGAACATCCAAAGAACATCCGAAGAACTCCTGAATACAGCTAATGCCATACTTCATCATCCAACAATAAGAAAAAGGCTCACAAAGATGAAATTCATGTGGAACATCAGGTTGAAAGTGGCTTTTCTCCAATGTTAGTACAAATGCTCCTCTATAAAAGTTTCCACCACATCATGGTGAGAAATATTCACTAAGATGATGAATCTTGATCTAGAATGATGTTAAATATATATTTTTATAGTAAACTTCTGGCAAATACTTTACTATGGTATGAATGGCAGTGCAGGTGATAACCTGTTTGTCTTCTTTTGTTTCAGATTTGGTAAGGAACTGTCCAGTCTTCTGGCTCTGTATCTCTGTCTCATTGCAGCAGGTTATCATGAAAGATCATGGCTGCTTTGGGAATTCTTAGCTATGAGCAAAGACCTCTTAAAAGACCTCGACTTGGACCTCCTGATGTTTACCCACAGGACCCTAAGCAGAAAGAGGTAAAGATGTTTTTATGTAAATCTTGGTGACTTGAAGGATAATTACTGAATCGAGTTAACCCATAACCCATAACTTTATGATTGTTGGGGATTCCAGTGGGTATCACATTGGTGGAATGGGGACCCCCAAATATGCACAGCCACTGCAATGATTCTCTGATGGAAAGTTTGAAATAGCACAAATGTTGTATTCAGCTATTTTCATTAGACCCATAGATGTGAATGCAACAGCACTGCCTATGTGTGAGCAGCCATTCCACTGATTCAGGGGTACAAGTTCTGGCCATCTTTAGGGACCTCAGATGAAGAAAGAAACAAGTTAAGATCTATCATATGAAAAGAAGCACATGACAGAAACAACTTCTCTGAGTAATAAGAGTAATGTCAGAAAACTGTTAGCAAATGTCAAAACAGAGCAGCAATCAATCAGGTTAATCGAGACGTTTATTAGGTTGTGTACACTAGTTTTCTGTGATACTATGATCACAGAGTCAACACAGAAGTTTTTAGTTTAGGCACTGAAATAATCATAATTTCTTGCGTACCAACAGGAATTGTGATTATTTACCCCTTTCTTCCAAGTGGGCATGGAGAGGTGTGAAGAGGGGGCGTTCCTGCCCTGCACCTGCGCATTCACTATAGCCTGCAACAGTTCAGGCCTGAATGGTCGCAGGATATAGCACAATGTCCCTCATTGATTTAGTTTTGAAAATTCTTTTTTTTTTATTGGGCCATCGTTGGGGACATTTCATTTGGGGGGCTCTGCTGTGGACATTTCATTTGGCGGGGCTCTGCTGGGGACATTTCATTTATGGGAGACTACTTCTGGGGACATTGCATTGGGGGAAGCACTACTGGGAACATTGGTGGGAGGCTCCATAGTGGGGGCTTTGCTGGAGACATTGCCTAAATGTGATGTTGCTACAATGTAAGCACTGTGGCCGTGCATAATGCAAGTCAATGGCGGCCATGAGCAGTTTGTGGGGCCAATTTACAGCTACGGTTGTGTGCTTGAGTTGTGTGCTTGAGTTGAGATTAGTTACCCATTTATAAAGTACATCTGTCCACTTAGTGTGCGGTACTCATGACCTCTGGCAACACAATCCCCATTTGGACAAGCTGAATGTTTAGATAAATACCTACAAACCAGATACTAAATTACCTAAGCAAGGCCTACAAAAATCATGAAATAAATACCTACAAGTAGACTATGCACTTTTTCATACCAAAAAATACAACAGAATCAGTACTAATTCACTCCAAAATATGTATATTTTATTATGTTTACAAACAATTTCAAAGTCACCATGACTTCAAAACACCCGTTAAAAACAGTATCACAAAAGGTAAAGACAATGGGGATATTAACTAAGGGTCTGCGGATCACACTTCCGTCAGACTGTTCATGGTTTTTATGGATTTGCCCCCGGCTTTCATGCAACACAGTTTGTGCGGCGGGCCGTCGGATGATCCGACTGATTCGGACTGAGCGCAGGATTTAAGATTAAAATTGTGTCGCAACCAATGCACTTACATACACCGTCAGACCTGAGCGGGAAAGCGACACATGCAGGATACCGGGCGCATGATCTTAGTAAATCGCGGCACAGTGCAATGTCGTCAGACAATGCACTTTTTGGAACTCCGGGGGACCGGGCAAGTAAATGTGTCCCAATGTGTTGCACATCATGCTCCAGCATACAGTCATAAAGTATCTACTATCACCACATAAGAGATCAACATCAATATAAAGATCATCGCTTGGTAACTCCAAAATAACACAGTATCAAAGATATAAATGCATATACATATTCATACAGCATACCAACCAGACTGCATGAGGAATTGGACCAGAGGTGCCACCACACCACCACTGAACTCTGACGCTCATTTCGCGGTCGCTTTCTCAAGGGGCTACCCAAAAATGCTGATTTTCCTCAGTAGACAAGCAAAAGGTAACTTCACAGTCCACACTGTGAGGCAACTGAGCCCAGTCTGTTTTATTAACACGACTACTTAAAAGTAAAATAAAACAAGAAAAATAAACTCTTACACCTCTCCAGCACTAACTAAGCATAGAGGCTCCTACATTACCTGACCATCATCTGGTGGATAATAATTGCTTATTAATTGAGTTCTAAAGGAAAATATCCAGCTTTTCCACTTCCACCAGCTTTATCCGATATATAACAACCTGCGCTAAAAACAGTCTGCAGAAAACAGCCTGGAACAAAAGAATTATTTTAGATGATTAAATAAATATTTAACTAATGAGAAAGTAAAATAAAAAGATAGTTCTGTTGTGGACACATGACAGTTTTGGCTCAGTAAAGCATAGACTCTTGGCAGTGCTGTGTCTAATTACAGGCTGGATGTATAATTGTCACACACTACAAGTGACGGGGGATCTGATTATTTTTTTCATCACCTGCTCTCACATGCTACCACCTATAGAACTGCATCTTTTAGGTAGGCTTAAAGGGGAAGCCCCCCAGGAGGTAGTGGGCCAATAGGAATAAGTACAATGAATAAAGATAGCTCCCTGGAAACCAACACCATAATTACAAGCTCTTGGGAACATGCAGATTCCTCAGGTAATATTATGTTTTGTTAATACCTTCACCACTGCCAGGTCCCGGGTGGGCATTTAAGCATCTGTACTGTGGTGTGTGTGAATCAGCAGTCTCTTCTGCATTGTACATACTGACCTGACAAGTTTACCATTTCTCTACGGGTGTTCTGGAGATAAACAACATTTATTAAAACATTCCATAGCCATTAGTAAGTGGGAAGAATATTTGGACAGAATTTAGATTTTGACCAGTGTGGTAAAGTACTTTACTACTAGCTACTTATTTTCTGTGGGCTACCTCATAGAAGTGCAACATTTGGCGTTATATGTAGTCCATATCACATGTGGAAACCGGTGCGAAACCGGGCGCAACCAGTTTAATTAATGTGCCCCAATGTGTCTCACTGCACCAGTACCAAGCCTCTCGCCTTTCTGTGGAGATGGGAGGGGTGAGAAGCACTCACCCCCCATCTCCACCCAGCTTTTGTCCTTTGGCCCCGTTTATGGAATGGTTATCCGGTATCTGGTAGATCTGGTATATCACAGTTCCATCACCTTTTGGTTTCTTCGAAACAGTTTAAAACTGGGTCATAGCCCACTTATAAAATATGGACACTATCTAGTCCTGCATTTTGCTGTTTGGAACTTAAACTACTTCATCCCTTTTTCTTCGTTTTGGGTACTAACTTCCATGTTGCAGTGAAAATACCACTGCAAGGTTTTAAGGCTTTGCAATGTGTCCTTAGAATTATAGTGCATTGCATCCCATGGTTGAATTGTGGTTAAATATCAGTCAGTCTGGCATGCCTCCGCATGAGTCCTGCGTTTCCAAAAGTAGATATAAGTAGAGGCTTAACTGCCGGTACGGGTCAGAGAACATCAGACGTATTATGGAGAAGAACAGCAGCTAATTGAACAATGTTTGCAATGTGGCAGGCATTGTCCTGCTGATTAGGGAATATTACTGTGTTGTAATTATTCTACAACAATGTTCATGTATGTGGTAAGTATCAAAGCAACATCCAAGTATGTCAGGACTAAAGATTTTCCAGAAGTCTGAAGCATCACGGTATCCACAGGTATCCCGCCATTGCCATGACAGAAAAACCCCCCAACTTTTTCCATTTCATATGGGCCATTTCTGTTGTTCTGAGTAGACACTTTTGGCAGTGGACAGAGGTCAGGATGAGAAATGTGACAATGCTGTAAGATTTATTAGTAAGCTAAGCTATGATACTCTGTATTTAACACCTTTCTTTCATTGCCAAAAGTAACCTTTATGGAAATTTGTATTAATATCTCTTCCATGTGACCAGATTTCTTCGCTGTCTGCATTAATGAGCCTTGGTAGGCAATGAAGGGAATCTTTCCTTTAACTACCTGTGTTAGGTTCTATGCAGAGAAAGTCTGGAGAGTCTCTATGTCGCTGGTCTGTCGGAGCTAGTCCGCTGAGCCAGAAGGATATAGAGAGGGCAGAGGGAGAGACAAGAGGTGCTGACCTCGGGAAATATGTAATGGATTTAATGGTCAATGATGATGAAAGGTTGCTCTCACCCTGTTCCAGATAGAGAGGGCATATATAGTCCCATGTAACAGCCGACGATCCCCTGATGGTATGCAATCACCGGGCCAGAGTACGGGCTTGTAAAAGCAGTATAATAGGATTCCCAAGTGGAAGGCAGGAGTGGATCCGGCGCTTGGGGAGAAAGGCAAAAAAACCTCTAGCAACCGACGGGTTTTAGTTCCAAAAAGTAAGGTTTTTTATTTTGTCATATAAAATGAAAATTAAAAAACAATAATAAAAATGGTTTATACAACGCATTTCGGCTCAGTACATGAGCCTTCGTCAGGTATGAATTTGCATGGTGGATGACAGGTTTATATACAAAGACTGATGGATGATAATGAGTACACCGGGGTAATCCCGGGAAAAAACACAGACAATTACGTCACAAGCTTATGTAACCAATTTAAACAACAGAAATCAATAATCAAAATACATAGAAAACAGGGGAACATACACCAATGAGGTTCTAACTAGGTATTGTCATGTATTTAAATGTAGTATTTATAAACTGAAGTTCGAGATCTCACCGGGGAGTCAGAACGGGGACCGTAAAAGCGGGAAGTCGATCTGTCCAGAGTACACTGTTGTGGTTGACAGCGGGTTGCTAAGTGACACTAGACGCTTGGTGTGATGTGGGAGTTCTACGGAAGCCTGGAGGGGCCAAACTTCAAACGGAGCTTATACAGCGCGATGTTAGAGACAAGGACGCTCGTATTTCCAGAGTCTATCAGGATCGGGAGGAAAAGTAGGTAAGTTGTGAAAATATATGCAATAGATGAATTAATTAGAAAGGGTGGCGTATATATGAGAGTTTAGGTGGATTCTAACATGGCATTTAGACCGTTTGGATGTAATGTCCCTAGTTTAAAAATCCAATAGGATTCACGTCTGTTGAGGGTTTTCATTCTGTTATTACATTCTTCAGATATTTGCTCAATGGGGGTAAGGGTCAGTTTCTCAAAAGTACAATTATTTTCCAGTGTAAGGTGTTTAGACAGGCTTTGTTTCAGGAATCCAATCTTGGTCTTATGTCTATGGCCGTTCATCCTTACCCTTAGGGTTCAGATGGTGCCACCCACATATTGTAGCCTGCATGCGCAGTTAATCAGGTATATGACATAATCAGAGGCACAGGTAATACCCTAATCAAGGAAGCATTTGACCAGAAAATATTGAATAAAAAAGAAAAAAACTTCCTGTCGGTGGATAATCCTGCAATACCAATCTTTTACCACTTACCGAAGATTCATAAAAATCTCACAAATCCACCTGGCTGTCCAATAATATCTGGTATAGACTCACTCACTTGCAATTTATCACACTTCTTGGATCTGTACCTTCAACCAATTGTCACCGACCTACTGTCTTACTTACGTGACTCCTCCTCTCTGATCAATGATCTACATAACTTCCAACGGAAAGACAATCTATATTTTTTGACCCTAGACATAACTTCTCTATATTCGAATATTCAACATCACTTGGGGTTAGAGGCCTCTGACTGGTATCTAAAGAACCAGACGTCCCTACCTGATAACCAAATCTCTTTTTTGATCAACAGTTTAAAATTTATATTGGAACACAATCTGTTTCTATTTGAAGATGTCTTTTACCTCCAAAAACGGGGGACCGCAATGGGGACTCGAACCGCCCCCAGTTATGCTTATTATGGGGAGGTTCGAGTCCCTATTCATTTATTCTCAACACAATTGGTCTGCGAATTTGAAGAAAGACCAGCGCTTCAGGAAACAGTTGTGGTGTAAAAATACGAAAATTTTCTTTATTCGATCCTCTTTAAAAACATAGATCACGGCAGTGTGCACAGACAAAGGATACACGGGGTAGGTCCAACGCGTTTCGCTCAGGTGAGCTTAGTCATGGATACATATACAAGAAGAGCTTACCTCTATTTAAACTCCGCGCTGCTCCTGGGCGTGTGACGTCACGACCACGTGTTCGGGACACATGACCTAACAGCGGTCACGCGTCTGGACCACATGATCGAGACAGCCACACCCCCTAACAGGAGAAAAACCGCAGTGAGTCAAAAACATATTCTCATTATTTAAAAACAATCTAGAAAGGACTACATGGGAGGAGACAATAAAGTGCAATTATGTTAGAACAGTGTTAATGGCTAGATATAATCACTAATCGTGTTTGAATCATCAAAAAGATATATATGCACGGCACTTTAACCCTTAGAGTTTGGTAACCAAGATACGAGAGTGGTATATACAGATGTATGTAGTTAACCCTTTAGATCAAATGCCGGGAAAACTGCATACAGGGGACAATTGTGAATATGGTCCAACAGTGCTGAAGGACCTACAAAAAACAACCAGATGGCAAACACCCCCAAAGGGGAATATACATAGGTAAATAGTGATATATGTCTGTAACGATCTCACATATAAAGTATAACAATACATATCCCGACAAAAAGCTGTTAATGCCCAGATCTAGTAGCTTTACTGCAAGGAACATAATATTTTATGAATAGTAGTGTGTTTATAAACAGCCATAAATAATCTAGGGTAAACATCAATACAGAAATTATAATTCGCTTATTACCTAGATACTTAATAGCACAGAATTAAATCCTGTCTGAGGTTCAAGCCAAATGGTTGTGTAGTTTTTAAAGTAAACATCCAATAGGTTTCCCTATTCATCAGTTTTTTCTTATGGTCGCCACCCCTAGTTGGTTTTTTTACTTTTTCTATTCCCATCCATTTGAAGGAGCTAGTATCACCATGGTGTGTTTCCCGGAAATGTTTAGAAGCCGCAGATAAATTTGTAAGGTTGATGTTCCTAATATCTGAAAGATGTTTTCTGATCCTTACTTTAAGTGGGTTCGTGGTGCATCCTACATATTGTTTATTACAAAGGGTGCATGTGATGAGGTATACGACATAAGCGGTGTTACAGTTGATATATGTTTGTATCTTGTAGCTTATGTTCGTTGTACATGATGAAAAAGTGTTCATTGTAGATAGGAAGCTACATGTTAAACATCTTGTATGGCCACATTTGTGGTTACCCACATGATGCAGCCAGGAATAATTGTTAGTGTCTTTTTCAGTATATGTGAAGAGACTAGGGGACACCATAGACCCAATAGTCGGGGCTTTTCTAGAGATGAAACGTACACCTCGCTTAAGGCAAGTTTTCAAATCATTGTCCTGCTCTAAAATAGGCAGGTATTTATTTACAATCTTTTTGATCTGATGAAATTGATTACTATAAGTCGTGACAAAGGAAATGGGAGTTAGATCATCCCCCCCTGTTTGTGGGATATTATGTTGTTTATCTACCAAAAGGGTGGATCTCTGTATGTTGCTCATTCTCTTTTTAGCTGAGGACAAAATTTTAGGTCTGTACCT
Source organism: Engystomops pustulosus (assembly GCF_040894005.1). Lineage (NCBI taxonomy): Eukaryota > Metazoa > Chordata > Amphibia > Anura > Leptodactylidae > Engystomops > Engystomops pustulosus. The sequence continues at coordinate 172,597,459 of NC_092413.1, read as the reverse complement.
CCTCTCTTTTAACCTTTGTTCCCTTTGTGTTGGTTAAATACAATATCTGTGGAGCTGTTCCTGCGGATACGAATAAGTTCCCCAAAAGGGATGTTATCCACGACGTGTTTAGGGTGACACGACGTGGACAGCAGAATGGTATTTCCCGATATTTGTTTCCGAAAAGGGGACACTATAATCGTGTCACCTTTCCCTTTTAGGGTGACGTCCAAGAAATCTATGCTTGTACCTCCAAAATGATGAGTGAACTTTAAGTTCATATCGTTTGAGTTCAAGTAGAACATAAACTTCTCAAATTCTAGTGGGGTGTCATTCCAAATCCATAACAGGTCGTCTATATAGCGGCCAAACCACTCTATAGACGACCTGCATGGATTACCGTCAGAGAAGATGTAGTGTTTCTCCCATTGTATCATGTAAATGTTCGCAAGGGAGGGGGAAAATTTCGCCCCCATAGGAGCCCCCTCCACTTGCAAATAATAATGGGAATTGAACATAAAAAAATTGTTTGCCAGGAGAAACTCCGTTGTCATTAGGATATATTCTTTTAGTTCTGGGGAATATGAACTAAATTCGTTTAGATGTTTAGCTAAATAAATGAGAGCTTTTTTGTGGGGAATTGATGAATATAAAGCACACAAGACGTCCAACCATAAGAGCTCTTCCACTTAAACGCTTCAATTTTTTGGAGTAGGTGCTTAGTGTCCCGAAGGTAACTGGGTGTAACCCAGGTTAACGGTTGCAAATAATGGTCAAGCCAATCCCCCAGTCTCTCCCCAAGGCCCCCAATGCCCGTGACAATCGGTCGACATGGCGGGGGGAAATCCCCTTTGTGGACCTTGGGGAGAGAGTGGAAGATAGGCATGACCGGGAACCTGACAAATAAGAAATCCTTGAGTTTTTCGTTCAACACCCCAAGTGCTATACCTTCCTCCAGATGTTTCATCATGCTAATCTGACAACTTTTTGTTGGATTGGAGGAAAGTCTACGGTATGTCGTAGGGTCATTCAAAAGCTCCTCATTTATCTTTTTATATAAAGATGCATTCATAAGGACGATGGAACCACCTTTGTCCGCACTCTTTATTGTCAAATCCCTATTGTTCCGAAGATCTCGTAGGGAGAGTCTCTCCGAACTAGTAAGATTATGTCTTTTAGGTGTGCTATTGCCTTTAGACTTGAGTTCGGTCAGCTCTCTCTCCACGAGATCCTGGAATTTATCCATGTAATCACACCTAGACATTAAGGGGTAAAAAGTTGGGTTGTTAGTTTTGAATGATTTAGCAATGTGATCATTGATTACAGACGGTTCATTCACCAAAAGTTCAAGATTGAAAATATTCATTTGATCCCTAAAATCCACTACCCCAATATCAGTCTCTGAATTCTGGGTATAAATGATCTCTGGAGCGACACTCGCGGGCGAAATATCAATTTCCCCAATAGGTTCATCCCCCGAAGGACTGGTCATTTTATTTATGAAGTGATTTTTCACTGTTAGATTCCTTACGAATTTGTTGACGTCTAATAATGTCCTGTACAGATCAAAGTCCGTGGAGGGGGAAAAGTTGAAACCTTTGCTCAAAACCTTCATGTGATCCTCCGGGATGATGTAACTTGAGAGGTTCAGAACTGGGGAGTTTAGGTCCGCTTCTTCGGTTGAGATGTGGCTCCGCGTCTCGTCTTCATTCTCTCTTCCTTTTCTTGTCCGGTGTTTCCTACCGGCCCTCCTGCCCCGTTTTTTGAAGCAGTACTATTGTGTTTAGCTACTTGATTGGTCTGCGAACATCAAATATTACAAAAGATACATAGACGATTTATTCCTTATATGGGATGGAGAGGAATGTGAAAAATTACAAACTGAACGAGCACTGTTCAGTGCAGATGTTTTCACTGAAAGAACACAGTGAAAGAACACTGCAGAACAGATTGCAGATGTTCGCGAACATCTGCGATCTGTTCCAGAGACACACATGCAGAACGGTGTTCTCCGCAATAGTATTTGAAGAACAATATGTGTGAAGAACAACTTGCAGATGTTTGGCAACATCTGCAAGTTGTTCTTCACACATATTGTTCTTCAAATACTATTGCGGAGAACACCGTTCTGCATGCGTGTCTCCGGAACATCTGCCATCTGCTCCGGAGACACGCGCGCAGAACGGTGTTCTCCGCAATAGTATTTGAAGAACAATATGTGTAGAGAACAACTTGCAGATGTTGCCACTTTTTTTTTAAATTAAATGCTCGTTATCGAGCAGGGCAAATAATCGTCTGAGCAACGCGCCGGTCCGAGTATGCTAATAATCGACCGAGCATCAAGCTCGGACGAGTATACTCGCTCATCACTAGTTTTAACCATTACATGCTAGGAACATCCCAGAAGTTCCGCCATCAGATGTCTAATATTCCCATCCATTGACAGTTAATGGTATTAGTATGTATGTACAGGAATCAGCCATCCTACACCTTGAATGACGAGGATTTGTTTGTTGGGCTAAGTAGCAGCATTGTGAATTGGAATACAAGCCTACCAGTTCTACGCATATTCCCCTTATGATGTTGGCAGGGAAATGTTACAAACTGTCCTAAACAGCATATCTGATAGTATAATGGCACCTTCTATGTACTGATATATTAAAATGAATGTAAATAATTTATGATTAATTACGGTATATGTAATATGCATTTTAATGATATTTTTATATTTGGCATTTTATTTTAAAATATTCCTAAAATTGCATCACTGGGTTGTATTTAAGGGAACCTGGCAGCAGAAATTGACCTAATAAGCCACTACCAGTATATTTTCATGCAGGTTAATACTTTTCAGAGCATATTTCCTTAAAAACCTAATGTGGGGGCATCATCCAGAAAATCTAAGTGAGATGGTTCTATAAAGTCATGTGGATGGAGATTTTATAAGTGAAGTCAAGCTCTCTCTGCCTAAGAATGGCCACTTCACCGTAACAGACGGCACCAAGTACAGAAACATCTTGGCTGGATCATCAGAAGTCTTGGAAAATATTTAAATAACAGCCATGGGGGCTTTATGAGTTGGGGGGAGCTTGACACCAGTGCTTATCTCTTGGCCGCCATGACTTTATAAAACAAATTTACATCAAACTGCTGACAGGTTCCCTATATGTAATATTGTTACCCCTTTCCCATGGATCAGGGTTAACAGTATGATCACGGCGGCTTGGTGGTTAGCACTACAACCTTGCAGCGCTGGGGTCCTGGGTTCAAGTCCAATCCAGTTCAACATCTGTAAAGAGTTTGTATGTTCTCTCTGTGTTTGCGTGGGTTTCCTCTGGTTTTCCTCCCACACTCCAAAACATACTGGTAGGTTGATTAGATTGTAAGCCCCATGGGGACGGGGGCTGATCTGGCAGCTCTGTGCAGTGCTGCATAATCTGTTTGCGCTATATAAATAAAGGAATCGATCAGTGTGAGTATTGGATCCCTGTATATCTAAAATTAAATTTTACCTATTTTAACGTCCCTCATTAGCAGTACCGCCTTATTAACGGTGGCAGGATGTATCCCCTCATAAACTCTGTATTGTGCGAACTCTGCACATAAACCATTAAAAAAAGAAAAGTTAAAAATGACTGCTTACCACCATCCCAGACCACCATCTTCTCTGGTGCATACAGCGAAACAAACATTTTGATTGATGCATCTACCCATTCCGTCATCATTTGAGCTCTGGTCAAATACAGTAGCTCGCTGCGGCATGCTGCAAGCAGATGAATGGGAGATTCTGCGCAGAGCTCAACGGATGCCGGAGGGGGGAGATGCGGGGGAGATGCGGGTCAATACTGGCCTTACAAATTAAGTTGCATATTGAAGCATTAAACTTTACTTCTGCAGCAGCTGAATCCCTGAATTGGTAAAAAAGGGGATGCAGCTGCTGCCCGGAAGGGGAATCTACCATAGAGAATCACTCAGAAAGTAGATTTTCTTTAAAAAGTTTGCAAACAATTTATAAGGTATATACATTGGCATATCTTGCTTTTTGAAGTTTTGCATTGTGTGATTTAGCATTTATAGCTTTTAATTGCTTTTTCTTAACTCATTACAGGATGAACTAACTGCAATAAATGTAAAACAAGGATTCAGTAATCAACCAGCTTTTTCTGGAGATGAGTATGGGTCAGCCAGGAACATTGTCATAAATCCATCCAAGGTAAGAAGATAGTTGTGCTTACATTCCTTGTGACATTATACTGACTGCTGGAGACAAATGTGCAGCAACCCTGCCAATGCATAGGGTAGGTAGTTGTTGCGAATAGCGCCCTCTCCATGTTAGGAGCTGCCAAGGGAGACTGACCACCAGACCGCAAGGAGGTCTCCAAAAGTGGGGAACTTTGTAATTGCAGCTGGAACCATATTTGTCTATAACCAAATATATCCTGTGTTCTTATTGTGAAGCAAGCTGGAAGCTGGTTGGAGAGTGCTGCCATCTCACTAGGGGAGTATAAAACCCCTTGTGGGTGGGAGCACATGGTCTCCAGTCGAAGCAGAAGACAGGAGAGTGCGTCACATTGCTAGGAAGCAGAGGTGCCTCAGGCCAGCTGCCTGACACCTCAGGGCAGTCAGGAGACTACGCCCCAGAGAAGAGGTCCACTGTCCGGACTTGGCTCTATCTAACAGCCCAGTCTGAAGCTACAACCAGGCTGTGAGCAACCCTTCATCCAGACCAGCTATCTCCTATCAGCTTTCCAGCCTGCTGGAAAGCTGGTACTTTTCTTGCACACTTCACCTGCTGGAGACCTGTCAGGCTGTAGGCCCATGATCCAGTTGCAATACCATACACCGTCACCATAGTGTGCCCAAGGCTGCACTAGCCAGCCACTCTGGTATTCAGGGCCCTGGCTGTCTACAGCCACTGAAGAAAGCTTAGGCCCTGGTGGGGGATGTTGCAAATGTATGGAGGGGAGGCGCTGTGAGGATATCAGAGGCTACCGTGGAGTGGTGATACATGGCTGGCTGACCTTACCGTGATTATGCCCAACAGACTTCTATGGAGGCCATGACCTAGTCACAATTTGTGTGGCTGGTTCACAGCCCCATATATGGTTGTTTGCATGAGGTCTTACCTAGAGTAGTGCCTGAGGGCTATCTTTCTTTTTTAGGGTCATGGGCTAGTTCTAGAATTGACAGCATCCATGTTGACAAAATTCTCTTCATACTTGTGTACTGCTGCACTAAGCATTAGACAGGAGATGAGTGTTTCCAGGGTTTATCTGATGATTTTCTCATTTTACTATACTGTTTACACTCATTTACTATATATGTCTTATGTTTTTCTAGATTGGAGCATACTTCAGTAGTATTCTTGCTGAAAAGTTAAAACTCAACACTTTTCAAGACACTGGGAAGAAAAAGCCACAAATAAATGCCAAAGACAATTACTGGCTGGTGACGGCTCGTTCTCAGGGGGCTATTCACAGCTGGTTTACAGAGCTAGCGGGTAACAAGCACCTGACTGTTTTAGCTAAAAAGGTCAGTCACAAAAATGTTTAATCAAATTGGAAATGAATTAACCTTATAACCAAGAATATTGTCAGGCTCAGAAGTAGTGGATTCTCTGGACCACCACGCACAATGACGCAAGCCAACACCTTGGATCGGAGTCTAAGTGCTACCCGGTTTCCACCAGAGTAAAGCCAGTTGGACTGGCAGGCAAGGTCGAGGTACAGGAACAATCTCGTAGTCGGGGACAGGCAGGAGGTCAGGACAGGCAGCACAGAATCAGAGTCGGGCACGTAGCAACAGGTCAGGGCAGGAGGCAGCGAGTCAGGAACCTGGTCACAACTGGAAATCTCAATAACAGCACAATGCATAAGACACAGCTTTCTCTAAGGCACGAGGCACACAGGGTGTGTGGGGAGAGGGTGGATTAAATAGAATTCTGGGTAAGTCTTGTGCCAATTAACGGAGCTCTGGCCCTTTAAATCTTGAGAAGCCGGCACGCGCCCTAGGATGCGGGACGTGCGTACACGCTCGAGGACCCAGAAGCAGGAGGGGTAATTGCATTGGCCGCAGAGCGGGGGCACACAAGTGAGCCTGCAACCCGTGATATGGGTCGCGGGACCACTCGTGACAAATATGTATATCGGTTATATACAAGATAGGTTCTTTAGGTTTGTTTTTAAGTTGAATTTGTATGTAAGTCTGAACTGTATATTTTATAATTGTAGCTCCAGACAAAAAAATTTTAATTCAAAAATGTTGTACGGTCATGGGATCAAGGATTATCAATAAAGCTTCATTACAGACCCCTTACAGCTGATCATTGCAGCCTGGGACTATAGTAAAGCATCCAGAGAGCTTCACCATAGGTCACATGGGCAGAGGGGTCCGTCTTTAACTAGGGGTCATCTGTAAGTCGGTGTTCTTAAGTAGGGTACTGCCTGTATATACACATATACACTGAGTCTTGCCACAATAGGGGGCTCTATTTAAAAGATGTCAGAAGCTACTTTTGGGTAATGTACACACACTGTGAACAGGAATGGGTAGGATACTGCACCAAGAGAGAAGACTCTTTGATCTATTAGCAAGCATTAACATCAAGTACAATTTTGTTGGCCACCATCCAGATGCAGGTGTCGTTGTCATCACACCCCTATCTGTGCTCCAATCATTTCAAGGCAGTAAGCAGAAGGAAAGTCCTGCCACTGTCATCTAGATACCATCACTTTGTGTCCAGTGGTATAGTGAACAAAAACATGGCCTGTTGCGGATTGAAACCATACTGTCTATAGTGAGAATTTCAGGGCCTGCTTATGATCTAATAAGGGCTGGGTTTAGGTATGGAGACCTCCTGAATGTGCTTCAATTCTGCCAGTGCTGCTGAGTGACATTTTCCCTTAACTGATGGTACAATGGTCTGGGGACATCAGTTTCAGCAATCTCTGACTGTGCAGGATCAACAAGTCCAGCTCCGATATCTGTGGGCCAATGTGCCACAGGATACCATACAGAACCAGTATTCCTTCAAGACCAACCACGTGTCAACATGTATTGAGCCTAGACACCACAATAGAAAAATAGCAACATACATTCATGCAATGCAATCATGCAGATTAGGGCATATAGTGATTTAGAAGGAATCACTTATAATATCTCACCACTAACATTCTATTTCTTTGTACTGTAGGTACCTATACTCAGTAAGAAAGAAGATATATTTGGCTACTTGGCCAAATACTCAGTACCACTTCTACGGGCTACCTGGCTGGTGAAGACGACCTGTGCATATTATGCTGCTATTTCAGAAGCTAAAATAAAGAAACGGCAGTCAACTGATCCAAATATAGGTAAGATATTAATGAATAGAGAAACCATCAAGTAAAAATAAAGCTTTCCATGTGCTCCATTATGGAATTTTTGTCTAGTCTCTTACCTGTTATTTTGAATAGTTTTTTGCTATATTATATCAAATATATTCATATATAAGAATGCGGTCACTGAATAACAAAAGAGTATGTCCACTATTGTATATTAAATATCATATCCAATAATAAACATCATGAAAGATCATATTGCAAAGAAATGCAAAAATGGGATGGACTTCATGAGGCCGGTTGCAGCTGGGCCCAATTGTTTTGTCAGACCTTAGGAAGAGTATTCTATCCCCTTGACATAAGGAAACTTCCCAAATCTTCCGAATATTTCTCTTTTGCCCTGAGTTGCCCCGGGTTTTTGGCGCACGCAATCGGATTTTGGCGCATCGGCACCGGCTTGCATGCGACAGAAACCGGGGGGAATGGCCGGACAACCCGACGGATTCGGACAAAAATAGCGGAATTTCAAAAAGGAAATGTGTTGCAAGATCAAGCACTCACATGCACCAGGAAGAAACAGGTGAACGCCGACGGACCTCAACACAGACACATGCAGGAACTCGGACGCACGATCTTAGTGAATCACGCCAGACCCGAATCCTCGTCTACGGGTAGAATACTGACAGAAACATATGTTCGTGTGCTTAAGGCCCAAGATTGTAAGGTTCCATTCAAATGAACATATGCTTTTTCAGTCATGTATTTCAGTGCCGTATTTGGCCATATATCCGTGCCAATTTTAAACCATATGTGAACCTGTGTCACCATATCTGTTCTGTATCTGTATAAGATATGATGGGTTGACAAATTATTGACCCAGACACTAAAACAAACACCCTGTAACACCCACTCAGAAAACGACAGCCACCTTTAAAATTTATTCATATTGTCTTTTTAATGCCTTTTTGCAGAATGGACTCAAATATTAACAAAATATCTCCGAGATCAATTGGTGAAGATTGCAGATTTTTACCATGCAAATTCTAGCCAATGCAACAATCCGTTGGTGGTAACACAAGATATGGAACAGGCCGTAAAACACTGGGAATACAATGAAAAATTGGCATTTTACATGTTTCAGGTTGGTGACAAATTACATAGTTTCCCTATTGCAGGTGGACAATTCCTTTAAATTTGTATTTTTGATTTAAACACTTACCGTAGGCCCTTTCACATTAGTGTTACAGTGCGAACCCTAACCCTTCGACAAGCAATTTCATGCGTGTTAAAAAGTTTGTGTCTGACAAACCCCTTGAATACAATAGAGCACATTTATAGGCTAGTATGAAAACGGGTGTACAAGCCCTGAAATAGAGGCAAGTGAACATGGAGAGTTGTGAAGGGGGTGCAACCGGTGGCTGAGTGGGCTGGCACGGGCATTCCTTCACGCTGCCTTTGTTCTACGCCAGTTCAGGTACTGGGAGCAACATAATACACTGGCACACTTAGCACTAAGCTCCAAACTTATGATAACTGCTCCCAAATCGATTAGACTTCAATGCAAATCTCAGAATATGTGCATGAAAAACGCTTTTGTGAAAAGGCCTTTACCACGGTAATGGTACAACACAACATAGTTAAGACTGTATGACTAATAGGCGGGTGTTGTTTAACCCTTTCAAGACAATGGTCATTGGTACCTGAATATTAAGGTTTTATTTTGCAGTTCTATACTACATATAACTGCAAACTTTATATTACATAACACTTTTTACTTGATACACTAGCTTCATCACATGTTTATGTTCATAATTACAACTAAAAAAGTGAAAAGAAATCTTTTATTCATTTTTCCCACTAAAATTTTTAAATTTTTTGAATTCCGTAATTTATAGGAGGAAAAAAATTACGTGGAATACTGTGCTATTTTTTTCCGCTATCAATAACAAAAGTGTAAATCTCATAATTGTCCGTAAAAAACATACAAAAGAGTCATATAGAGACTTCAAATATAAAAACATTGCATTTTATATATTTTTCAAATAACCTCTGGATTCAGTATTCTGCAGAATCTCTAAGGTGAAATATATCAGTGGTTCTCGAATTAGTGTTTTTCCGCAAAGTGTCCCAAACACGTACCACAAGGGGGCAGTGCACATTGGGGAAAAAACTGAAAACTGTTTTATTTTTCCAGGAAGGTTTACTAGAAAGACATGAATATTTAACATGGATGCTGGAGGTTTTGGAAAAAGTCCACCCACTGGATGATGAGCTTTTGAAAATACTGTTACCCCTTGTTCTGCAGGTATGTATGTATACTTAACTGCTCTCAGCAGTCACAGAAAAGTACGGGCTAAAAGCAATGTGATTTCCAAATGTTTAGCAAGTTTACCTGTGTGACATTTTTGTCAAACCAGATTATTGCACAGTAATTTCAATGGGACAATGGTTTTGTACACTCTACTTCATTTTACTTGTGGGTTTTCTGAAGTATTACTTAAAGGGGCACTTTCCACTAAACTACTAGTACCCTTAGGTATTGTATCAAATATCCATTGTAGTATTTTGTTCCTTGTTAAAAAGACATGCTTTATACCTAAAACTGTGTTATTTAGCTTCTAGGGCTTATGTAGCCCAAGACAGGGGCATAAATGAGAGCTTCTTCTAAAGCAGCACAGTGGCTCAGTGGTAAGCACTACAGCCTAGTAGTGCTGGGTACCTTGGTTCAAGTCCCAGGGTCAACATCTGCAAAGAGTCCGTATGTTCTCTGTGTGATTACGTGGGTTTCCTCCGGGTCTTCCAGTTTCCGTCCACACTCCAAAACATATTGGTAGGTTGATTGTGAGCCCGATCGGGGACAGGAGCCGATTTGACAAGTTCTGTGTAGCAGCACATAATCTGTGTGAGCTATATAAATAAAGAAATTATTAATATTATTAAGCAAAAGATGGCTCTTATCTGTGATAAGGTGAGGGTGAAGTAAAAGTTGGTGATGGGTTCCTTTTAGGGAAGAAAACTTTAAAAGTCACCTTATCATGTCCTAAAGAGGACCTGTCACCCTGACAAAACGTTCTAGGAGCTGCTTACTAAAGCAGCTTACTTCCCCAGATGTAGAAGTATTAAACTGCTAACTTTATCGGAACCTCCCGATAAAGCTTGCATACACCAGTTTAATGCAGTGCCATACCCTGAGAAAGCTGGACCAAGCTTACAGCGGTCCAGCATAATAATGAGTGGACGGAACGTAGATGGTGACTGCCACATGAAGCCTGGCAGTCACTACCGACCTCCGGTGTGTGATTGGCGAACCGGGAAAGAAGCAGCGCCTCGGACTGCCCCTTCATGAATACACTGGACCGCTGTAAGCTTGGTCCGGCGTTCTCAGGGTATGGCAGTGCAGAGTTTGCTAGCTTTTTCGGAAGGTTCTGATAAATCTAGCAGTTTAACACTGCTAGCTCCTAGAGCGTTTTTTTAGGGTGATTGGTCCTCTTTAAAAGACACGTCTAGACCATTACTAGAAAACAAAACTATTACCTTGTACTTATTCCTACCCCCTAAGCTTTGCATTACAAACCAATCAAGGAATATACATTTTTCTTGCAATTTACCAGCAGTTTTACCTGCCCAATTTACAAGCAGGATCACCACACACTGGGTCACTGCTTCAGTCAATGTCATCTGCTTATTCTGCCACTTTGCAGATCAATGATAGACAGTCTGGGAAGCGAATTATTTCAGAGCCCCCTGTTCTCTCTGCATTGCTCCAGTCCACCCCTGCCCAGCCTGTGATGTGGACAGCTATGTGATAGATGCAAGGAGTCGCTGACGGATTTCTTTGGTCTCCTTCACCCCTCCCAGGTTCTCTACATCACAGAGGTTGTAACCAGTTAGACAAGCAGAAATCCGCACATAAATGAGCAAAAAGACACATTACCAATGTAAAGTGGCTTTCTTTTTCTGTACTAAAATGTGCTAAATTTTCTTCCCTGAAAACCCATGTAAAAAAGTTACCTAAATGGACAATTTTCATGTCAGCGAAGTGTCTGCTTTCTCCAAGAAATTCAGGGTAAGAAAATTATAGGGAGATTCCACAAGAGGTTCAGAGGCAATTGCATCAACCTAAGCAAGATAATAGCCATAAGATGCAACTACTGGCATCTATACAATAACCCATTTGTAAAAGGGTGTAGAGCATACTGTGCTAGTCTAAGATGGATTACCATATTCATATCCCTCAATTTCTGACCCGTAGAAAGGGTTGGAGACTTTGTGACTGCCTTTTACAAATCCTGTACTTTTACACATGGAAATGTAAAAATATAGGGGGAAATTTATCATAAGTGTCTGGGAGCGGAACTGTTCAAGTTGTCCATGGCAACCAATCGGAGCTCAGCTTTTATTTTACCGCAGCTGTTTAGAACAGTTCTGCTCTCAGGCACTTTTGATAAATTCCCCCATAGTGCCTTATGTGGTTCATACAATTATACCAATAGGGGTTTCTTTACACAGGATAAAAGACAACTTCCTAATTTGTGGGGGTCCAACAGCTAGGATCCCCATCAATCATTAAAAGTGAGACCCCCAGCTATTAGGAGAATGGGATTCCTGTTCTTACTAAGAGGTGGAGCAGCAAGCCTCTCCCTGTCCTCCTAATAGCTGGTGGGTCCTGTTCTCATGATCAGTGGGGTCAACCGTTGGAACCACAACAACTAGGAGGTTATACCCTATTCTTAGCTTCCTAAATAGAGACAACCACTTAAATTGCAAGGTACAAGGTGTTGTGTTCCTGATAACTTGAAGAAAAGCTTGTGATGTATGAGGGTGTCATGGGGTAAGATTAAAGGAACCTGTCCCTCTCCTACATTATATAATTGGGATACCAGATTGTTGCTCAAGGAGTCCCAATGGATTATAGATGGAAATCTACTAAACCACTGAATCTCAATGGTGCTGGTGAATTTGCACTGTTAACTTAGGTTGGTTTCACGTGTCTTGGATATGCTTGGTATCAGTGGCCTCTACAGTGGTCTGTCTTGTAGTGCAATTCACAGTACTCAAGATTGTGATGTTGTATCATTAAATGTTACCCTTTGGACCACTTTCTCCTTTCTTCTCCTAATTTGAGAATAATATCTGTAGATATGGTAGTAAACTACAAGGTAGAGAGAATTATAAATACACTAAGGACCTATTGCTAAAGAAGGGCAGACTCGTACGTATCAGTTATTCAGGCCAAAGAAGGAAATGAGAGTTTGTTTAGTTTTTGTTCAATGGTCGATGCTAAAATATATAAGTTCCTCTTATATTTTCACACAATCACTATGTTAATTTACAGAAACTAGACAGGTCCAAGTATACAGTATTCTGAATATACATATACACCATAATGAATAAAATCATGAAACTGATTTTAGGGTGGATTAATGTTCTTTAAATTAAGTGTAAGTTTGAGAAACAAGACATGTTTTCTGGTAAGAGTCCAGCTAGGAGAAATGCTTTGATTATAACGTGCAACTATTGTAGGTTCAGAGGAAGTTCACAAGTGATTATTAACCACTGTCAGCAGCATTGATTGCTCATAACTGCTGACAGGGCTTCCAGTGTATTGTACGGGAAAAGAAGTGCAAATATACTGCGGCTTATGGTCATATGAGATGCATGTGCAACATCCCCCACCGGGGCCTGACTTTTTCCTTGGGGCCTTGAGGCAGCCGGGGCCCAGAATACTGGCGGTTCAGGCTAGGCCCGCTGTGTCATGGTGCTTGATATGGGGACCGGAGGGCTTACTCTCCAATCACACTCCAGTGTACATGCCGCAATACAATTGGTAGACAGAATTGCATCCACTTAACCCTTGCCTCTTCAGGCAGAATCTACAGCTGCTGATTACATAATAACCCAGTGTTAGAACTTACTAAAAGGTTCATGACTTCAGACAGCACCTAACCTGGAGAGGGCGCTGTCTGCTACTAGTTCTCTGTCCATGTATTGGCAGGGGTGTTGCACATGATATAGATTGCTTGACCAAGACATCCATGGTTGAATACCCCCAGCTTGTGATGCTAAGTGCCTAGGACTGTAATTGCCAACCTTTAGGGCTTGGTGTTTTAAAATTTGTAAAAAAACAAACAACAAAAACAAGCATAACCCAGGTGGTGTGTCACTTCTAGAAAAATCCATAATTTTGTGATATTTTGTAGCTCTAATGAAAATGTTATATTTTAAAATATAAGAATTTCTGGGCAGTAACTGTGTTAGGGGTACAGTGGCTGCAGAGTGGTCTTGGCATTGTTAACTGTCTCTGATTAGTATTGCTGAGCGGTAACTGTGGTGGTTACACAGGCAGCAAGGTGATATTTCGGTAGCTGCTTTAAGATAACGGTCAGGGTGTAAGCAGCCCACATGCCTCAGATGACTCTCCCCAAACCCCAGTAGACATTGGAATGGACCTTGGTCCAGCTATCTGCCATTGACAGGACAACTGTGGTTCATAGTTCTAGTCCACAATAAATTTAGTGTGAGTTGGAGCTCTGGCTTCACTGCCTTACTAACTATCACTAACAGAGTTAAGATGGCTGCCGTTTGTACCACAATCTCAGCAGTAGAATTGCCCTGTTTCCGGATACTGACACTGTCAGTAGTGGAGCCAGAGCAGCAAGAAGACAGCGTCAGCATCCAAAGGCAGAGCAACTCTCCTGCTGAGCGTGTGGCACAAACATTGGCGATCTTACCTCTATTAGTGACGGGCATTGTGTCACACTCACAGCTGGCGAGTTGCGCCACCTCCGAATGCTGTCAGCTCGCTGCGTATTAGCAAACATCTTGTTGTGTCATCACTGATGTGTGCCATCGGGTAGCCATCACTGGCCTAGGAGGTAATCCCCCCATGTGCAGTGACCGAGGCCATCGGTATTGAAAGCTCCATAGCACCGCCGGCTTGCTGTAAGTGTCCAGAGACATAGAGCAGAGGGGAGAGGCAGAGGAGCTTTCAGTTCAAAGAACTGGACATTTTACTTGAAGTGGCATGGCAATGGAAGTAGTACATCACCTTGATACATTACCCCAACTGACAGGAGGTCTACAACTAATTGTAGGCCTACAATTAGTATAGTATGTAGTATGAAATAAAGTCACAATTCCTGACCGTGCGTCAGGAATTGCGACTTTTTCATGGCTGTACTTGTAGTCTTTTAACATATTAAGAGGTATGATCCCTACAGTCTCACTATACAGGTAGCCCCCAAGATGACATAATAATTAGCTCCTGAAGAGAGCCCAGAAGTGTCTTTCAAGTTAAAGCCTCAGTGATGTAAAAATGTAGGATTTCAGTTTTTTTCTATTGTGGTTTTACACACATTTCACAAAACCCCATAGAATATTATTTTTTTTACAGGAATTATGGTTATTGGTCATTTTAAGAAATCAGCTGACAATCTTAAAGTAACACCTCAATTTCCTGGTATGCTAGCACAAGCATGTCTTTTCATTGTTTTGAGTTAATGAGGTTTGTGGTCAGATTTTATAACTTGTTCTACATATGGTTCTTTTACTTGTAGAATGTATACTACCTACTGTATATGCCCAGTGACTGAGCACTGACTGCAAAGACTGAATAACCTACATGGAGAGATGCATTTTAAGTTTGCAAAATGTATTGAAATTAATAAATTCTGATATTTTATATTATAATGATTATGATATTATGTATTAAATAACAATTCGATGTCAACCCCTTTGTTACTTTCTAAGCCTATGATTGGTTTGGTTTGTTGGCTGTCTTGTGAAGATGTAATTCAGAATTTTTAACCTCTAAGATGCAACTATCAGTGATTATTGTGGCATCTAAGTGGTTTCTGAGAGATGGGCATCTCTCTGTCACCCTTTCAGTATAAGAGATACAGTGGCAATATAGTGTTAATAGTTTGTTTAGAAGCCAGAGGTCTTACAATGGCCTCAGGAAGGGTCAGAGGAGGGGTATAATAGGATTCACTGCAATGCAGAAGTATTGCAGTGCATTATAGAAGTAAACGATCACATGTAGAAGACTTGTTAAAAATTTCAATAAATTGTTAAAAAAAATATGCAGTTAAAAAAAATATATCACTGTTTTCCTAACAAAATCCTTTTTCTAAAAAAATAATAATAAAGGTACATATAATGGGACATATTTATCAATCTGTTAATTATAGAATTTTCATAATTTACACCAGAATTTCCTGCACCGCATTTATCAAGGAGACAATTTTTTTATCCAGTATCCACTTTATTAAATCTGGCGCAACATAAGACGTCTCGTCTGACTTGGCTGTGTTTTACTTGTAGACACTTTTGAACTGCCACATCACCTCAACCACCATGACCCAACCTGCAGTGGATATGGAAAGTATTCAGGCCCCTTTAAAATTTTCATTCTTTGTTTCATTGCAGCCAATCATTAACATCAAAAAAGTGTTTTTTTTTTGCTCATTTATGTACACTCTGTACCCCATCTAGACAGAAAAAGCTTTAAAAACTGAAATATCAAATGGTCTTAAGTATTCAGACCCTTTGCTGTGACACTCATATTTAACTCATATGCTGTCAATTTCCTTCTGATCCTACTTGAGATAGTTCTTCTCCTTCATTGTATTCCAGCTGTGTTTTATTAAACCCATTGGACTCAAGGCACACACCGGTCTATATAAGACCTCACAGCTCACAGTGTATGTCAGAGCACATGAGAATAATGAGGTCTAAGGAACTGCCCAAGGAGCTCAGAGACAAAATTTTTGCAGGGCACAGATATGGCTGGGATTCTAAAAGAATTTCTGAGCCTCCATAATTCTTCAATGGAATAAGTTTGGGACGGCCACAACTCTTCTTTAACCTGGCCATCTAAGCAATAGTGGGAAAAGAGCCTTGGTGAAAGAGGTAAAGAAAAACTCAAAGATCACTGTGGTTGAGCTCCAGAGATGCAGTAAGAAAATGGGAGAAAGTTCCACAAAGTCAACTATCACTGCAGCCCTCCACCAGTCGGGGCTTTATGGCAGCTTGCACTGATGGAAGCTTCTCCTCAGTGCAAGATATATGAAAACCGCATACAGTTTGCAAAATAACACATGAAGGACTCCCAGACTATGACAAATAAGATTCACTGGAAAGATGAAGAAGAAAAGATGAATGCGGCCAAGTATAGAGATATCCTGGATGAAAAACTCTTCCAGAGTTCTCTGGACCTCAGACTGGGACGAAGGTTCACCTTCCAACAACACAATGACCCTAAGCACACAGCTAAAATAACAAAGCGGTAGCTTCAGTACAACTCTGTGACCATTGTAAACTGTCCCACCCAGAGCCATGAACTAAACCTAATTGAGCATCTCTGGAGAGACTTGAAAATGGTGTCCACCAACGTTCACCATCCAACTTGAGGGAACTGTAGAGGATCTGCAAGGAAGAATGTCAGAGGATTCCCAAATCCAGGTGTGAAAATTTGTTGCATCATTCCCAAGAAGACTCATGCCTGTACTAGCTCAAAAAGTTACCACCATAGCTGTGAAGGTCTTGGCTGACAGTAAGTCACTATCCACAGTCCATTTTTGTGCTTCTTACAATGCTCTACAAATATGCTGCTCAAAGCTTCCTTACTGTTAGAGGATCTCAAATAAATATGAGCTACTGTTTGCAGGATGTTTACACAGAGTGGTTGAATTTCTCATGAATTTCGCACATTTGTTGCTTGATGGGAATGTTGTTTCATTTCTTGCCAATACACCATATAAACATGTCTTTCAAAGAGACGTTTTATCGGGTTTCAATTTTTTTTTGTTTTAGTAATTAATCATCTAAAGGGAATGTACATGACAAAAGCCACGACCTTCACCTCTGAAAATTATGAGCAGGAAGTAAACTACCAGATGGGTGCTGGGCATGATGAATATAAATATAGGAAACCGGTACATAGAAATTATTTATCAGGACTTTGAAATATAATTCTAGCATGTCATTTTCTTAAGGTCCAGTGCAAGACCCTTCCAAACTACTAGAAAAAAGAAACCTACTTTGGACATATCTATCATCAATTTAGTGTGGTGTAAACGTGGATTAGGCAGTCCCTAGGTTACATAAAAGATAGGTTCCATAGGTTTGTTCTTAAGTTGAATTTGTAAGTTGGGTGTTCTAGTAGGGGACCGCCTGTATATACAGTGGCAAATACAAAGTCACAACATTTTTGTTTCTGCACCATCCACAACCATCTTTCCAAAACAAGTTGAGTAGTGGCTGTAGCTTATCGGGAGGACATTGTCAACAACTTCTTAAACCAGCAAAATTCATTAAATCAATGTGCATATGATAATAGTAGACTTTGTAATATACTTTATGAAAGAAACATATTCCTATGTCCTTTGCCTTTTGTCCTTATTTAAAGAGTAACTGTAAAGGTTTTTTCCACAAATCAATAGCTATTAGGATGCAAAACAACTTTGCCTATTATCTTTGCTACCTAAATCTAGAAGTTTATTTGCTATCCCCCTTAGATTACCTCAGAGCTGCAATGGCTGCTTCATCTCCATGTTCTGATCAGCCCTGTGAATCCGTACTTTGTTTCTCGGTCGGTTTCATGGGAAGGAAAGAGCTGCTGCTTCCTGCTCACAGGGAAAGAGGTCATGTAGTGAATGTAGCAGAGCTGGATGTGTGAATGCAGATGCCTCCTGCAAAGAATAGTGAAGTACAAGATCTCCCTGTTCCCTATCAGTCCCCAGTCTGTGATTCTACAGACAGAACTTTCTTTGTCTCTTTCCTCTCCTTATGCTGCTCCCTTATCCCACCTTGTTATCGGCAGTATCAGCTCTGTGCAGATAAGCTATTAACCCTTAGTACTCACACAGCACAGGCTGAAGCATAGACTTCATGTAACTGTTTTATTTATGTTTTTTCACTTATTACATGTTCCCTGCTCCTCCAAGTGATGGAAGCTGCCAGGCTTGTCACCATATACATTCTTTATGTGCACTGTACATGTTTTCTGCTCTTCCATGTGTCGGAAAGCTGTGAGTCACCATATATATACTTTATGTGTACTAAGCAGTGTTCAGTGGATTTACTTGTGGGAAACTAAATGGATTTAATGCTAAATTACTTTGAGAGAGAACACAGGGCATCATGGGGTATGTGGGCAAGTTAACTGGCCTCAGCCTGAAGGCATAGACTGACAGACATTAGTCTCCGCCCACTTCACTTCTGGTAAGAAAGATTTTTGTCAAAAATTTTCAGAACAGAAAATGCCATAACTTTGGAGAGAAAAGGCAAAGTAGGCATTGTTCTTCTTGTTTTTAAAGAGGGAATCGCATATAAAAATTTGGTAAAATCACTATAGCTTTACAGTTACACTTTAAGCACTTTGTGTAAATCAGCTTTCTGTCCTGCATCCACCGACAGCTGAGAGATAAAGGAATTATAATATTCCCTATGTTTTAACATTATACAGACAATCCCTGGATAGTCTAATCTCCTCAGAGCGCTCAGTGCTTTCAAATATACTGCTCCATGAAGGAGCAACAGCAGAAAAAGACCCAAAGAGGCACATGTATCATAAGTCCAGCTTTGTCCTTGTGTTTCTTAGGACTTTTCTTGTCTTTTCTGCTGTTCAGATGTATCTTTGTGGTTTTTCCATATTGATACATGTGGCGTCTGGTCTTTAGTGAATTTGCAACTTTTTAAAACAAAAAAGTCTACGAAAGTCGCAATCAGTTCAAACCTAATGCCTGGTCAAGAGCAGTCATAGATTTGCGCCAAAATTTGTGATTTGAAAGTTCTTTTTTTTATGTCACAGCTTTCACATAACTCAGGGAATATTGCAGAAAACCAGATAATGGCGAACTTTGAAAGGAGACAGTTTTAGGAAGAAAAAATGTTGCAAATGAGCAAAAGCATCATGAAAGGTCTCAAAAATTGAAGAAAAAGGCAAGGCAAAAGTTTGATACAGGTACCCCGGAGAATATGCTTTACCAATTGAAGTATATTACAAAGTTTAGTATTAACCCCTGCCACATTACTGAAACGATCAAACATCAAAGGTTTAGTTATGGTTTAACTAATGGAGATACTATAATTCTACATTTAGTGGTGGTCAGAATTTTAAAATTATTGGGCATTTTATTAGCTGAAATAACAAGTGAGTTTATAATTTTTCTGCAGTCCAGTCCTGCAGCTCCCATCTGAACACAGTTGAGTCCATTGATAGGCAGCAGTAATAGGCTTTAGCCTCTGTATACAGGGATTTGGGATGATGGAAGCTCCCATGCTGGACTGCATGGGAGGAGAAAGGTAAGTATAATCTCTTTTTGTTGTTTTGTATTGTCCCAACGCCTTTTCCAGATAACCCCTTTAAGAGACTAGCATCCCTTTATAAACTAACATAATGTTGTATGGAATAATTCTGAACTTATTTAGAATTTATATACTGGAATTTATTACTCTTTTGGATCTATAGAAAACCTGGCACAGTACATAAAATTGTATCCCAAATTATTTCTATAATATGAATTTACTAACTCATTCTGTGGCAGGAATCTACAAACTGTTGTGAAGATTTATTTCTAAACACATATAGTTTTCGCCTGTTGTCTCTGAAGAGTACACTATAGATCAAACAGGAAGACAGCTGTTTCCTATCATATGACTCTTTAAAGGGAGATTTGACTTTTTTTTCTATTATTATTCTCCTTAATGCATAATATTGTAAATTTGTAGATTTTTTGTAAGTTGCATTTTTTTTATAATGACAATTAATAATGAAGATTGTTTGAAGTTGTTTATGGTGATGTAGGATGCTACTGGAAGTCTGAAAAAAGAGAAATATTCAAATCCTGTTATAATGTACACATTTTACCCTCATTCTAGTATTCTGGGATCCTATACCCCCATATTGCATTCAGGTGTATAGTTTGAGTTGGTGCAAAGCTTGCAGACACACCTGGGCCTAAAAGCGATAGGGTCCCCAAAAGGCACAGTAGAATGAAATATAGAATATAGGGGCAGATTTACTTAGCTGGACCTTTCGCGATCCAGCGGCGCGTTCTCTGCAGAGGATTCGGGTCTTCCGGCGATTCACTAAGGTAGTTCCTCCGACGTCCACAGGTGTTGCTACTGCGCTGAAGTTCCTCGGAATGCACTGAACTTCACCAAGCCGGACCGAGTGCAGGTAAGCGCGTGTCCAGCGACACTTTTTTTTTTAAATGCAGGGTTTTTCCGAATCCGTCGGGTTTTCGTAGGTCACGCCCCCTGATTTCCATCGTGTGCGTGCCGGCGCCGATGCGCCTCAATCCGATCGCGTGCACCAAGATCCCGGGGCAATTCAGGGAAGATCAGTGCAAAACCGAAAAATTCGAGTAACCCGCCGGAAAAACGTGATGCGGGCCCTTAGTAAATGACCCCCATAGTGTTAAGTTATACTCCTTGTTACTCTACAGATTCTTTGTTGTATCCCTTAAGAAGGAGTGGCTGCCTGTCATCAGACCTGGGAGTGGCCTTATTCTGACCAATCATTTGCAAAGATAAAAGATTCGGGGCACGGGCCCCAATTCACATGTGCTTGTGCTAATAACAACAGTACTTATCATATACAGCTACAGAAACCACAAAGGAGATTGCTACCTATTTCCTCTGGCCCCTCAAAGTGTCAACCACCTAATAGCCCCTCAATGATGAATGCTGGGACAGAAAAGAAGAATACATTTTCAAATTGGCTCTTCTTCACAATTTTCCCACCCATGAAAATGTGAATGTCATAACGTAACAAAACGATATAAATGTAATATCTCTGTGATTGTACTAAGTCAATGAATGAAAGGGAGGTGTCATTTGGACCGTACAGTGAAAACAAACCTTTTTTCTGTATAGTTTTTCCAGTTCCCAGTACGACATAGAATATAAATGATTTCAGTAGAGTATAATATGTGTCCAACAGATAACAAGCCCCCATAGAGTTATGTATACAGAAAAATCTAAAAAAATATGTAGTAAGGATCCTAAATCCTGTAAAAACCTGGTCCTGAAAGAAAGGCTGCATTCACAGTTTTGCGACTGGATATTCGACAGCCATGGCAACCCGGAAGTGGTACTGTGCCACACGCCCACTGTACATGGGAAAAAGATGGAACATCCTCTATCTCTCCCCGTGTGTATGGCTGGGCTGCGCCATTTCCTATGGAGAGCTGCTCACCCCTTCTACTCTCCAGTGCGCCATTGTATGCGAGCCTAATGTGAATGCAGCCTGACTTCAATGTCTGTTGTAATTATCTGAGGCATCAGAACAATAGAAGTAATAACATTGTGAGCACAGCACCAACTTTATAGCAGTGAAATAATTCAAGTGCAATGTTCAGTACATATTTGGATTTATTACTGATTTTTGTCAGTTCACAGATGAATAATAGTTCTTGAGTGAGAGAATCATGACACTTAATGGTCAGTGTAAAAGTGTACAATATACACAGGTAAACATCCTGCTCAAATATACATATAAACACACCTTAGCACTTTCATAGCATGTGTTTATCCATGTACATTGCAAAAGATTCTATACATTCTTCACACAACTCAGTTGCTTGGTAAGCCTGTAACTTCAGAGGAATCAGTAAGCAGGACATGGAGACTCACACTTGCTGTATGTATCCTCCCCAGTCTCTCTGTCCCGACAATCTGATAATGAATCACAGCAAGTGCCGGCTAGTGATTAGCTGATGCTGTGGTGGGGGCTAGATGGCACAGGGAGCAGTGGTGGGGGATGGGGGTATACAGTTATAGAAGGAGCTGGAGTTAATAGCAGAACAGTGCAGCACAGAGGCTACACAGAGCTGCTAAGTGAAAGCGTCTTCCGCTGGAAGCAGTAAGCTGCAGCTGGCTTTCACATGCTGCTAAGATGCACAAATGGACTCCCTGACCCTGTTATCCCTATTATCAGCTTAGTCCTTAACGCTGGCCCTGACTACTCACCTCTGTCTGTGTCCAGAATGCATAGATAAAGTTGAGAATGTAGAAAGCTGCTGACAGCAGAAGTGTCCTAATGATCCACAGACATCCGGGGCACAGGACAAAAGATCCGGGGCATGGGCCCCGGATCTTTTGACCTAGCCACGCCCCTGACAGAGGCCCACATTTTTAAAAGCCCCTGTGCCAGTCTTCTGCAGGACTTTGCACATTCTTTTATGTGCAAACTGCTTTTACATGTATTTAAGAAATGTCCGCACCACATATGTGTCGGAGCTGCACTATACCTGATGCGACACAAAATTCTGCAGTGAAAGGGGCGCATTTCGATGCACAGTCAATCAACACATTTATCATGCAGTGTAGGACAGAATTGTGTAGCACACCCAATGTTAAAGGTACCCCAAAAAAAGTTTGTGCACTCTATCGGTGCAGGTCCGGGAGTGGCAGATTCATGAAGAACGGGTGCCACAAATCAGGAATCTGGTGCCCTCTATGTCTATTATGAATATATAAAGGAAAATACAGTAATAATGGTTTATCATTTTTTTCATATTTTTTTCAGCACTCTGAGGAATTCGTACAATCAGCGTACTTGTCACGACGCCTTGCATACTTCTGTTCCAGACGCCTTTCTGCGCTGCTGAGTGATTGCGCTAGTCCTGCCACTGCACATACGCCCATTGTGATGATGGGACCGAACAACCCCCCTATTTCTGTTGCAAGTCCTAATACTACCGGACCAGTTGTCAGTTCTGTCCATCTGCCCTGTGCTGACTTCCAAGCGTGTCCCCAGCACCGGCCATTAGTATATGGTCTCAGCTGCATGCTACAAGTAGGTGACACTTTCTATAGGTGTAATGTAATGCTGTGTATGATAATGAAGAGGCTTGTGTGCAGCAGTAGTCCATTCACAGCTCTCACTGCTGTAAACTCAAACAACAAAATTAATAAAAGTGGCTAATACAGTCTTTGCGGCTCAAAGCAGAATTTCTCTTTATCTTTAACCAATTGAGCACTATTTGGGTTTTTAGCAAAGCATTTTTTTCATACCTATTTTCCAATTAAAACTATCATAGTAATAAATTGAATAAAACTACTGTTCCGCCACTTGTTTTTTAATAACATTTTTTACTTAGTTTACTCTACAGTATAAAAAAATTATGCGGAAATGATTCTGTAGGGTAGTACGGGTTAGTGTGTTTAAGGAGTTATCAAATATCTTACCACTTTGCCACAAAAAAACACCTTTTTAAAAATGAATTCCTTTATGTGACACCACATATGTGAGCTGTACCTTTTTTAATTTAATTTTTATTATTGTACACTTTTTGGGAGGCTGGAAGAACTATAATGGCAATTTTGGCATAGTAGGCATAGTATTTCATTCTTCTTTTTAATGCCCTTCAAAGTTTCAGTTCAGTAACTTAATATTTTCTTAGTCAAGGCTTGGCCTAACAGGCTTCCATAGTTGGTAGACTTAGAGGCCATGATCAGACCCTGCGTTAATGTTGTGGGTGCTGTGTGGGTAAGAGTATGAATTCTCTTTCCTCTGTGTGACTACTTATCAAAGTATCATAATTGATGATAGTTGATAACAAGTTAAAGGGAACCAGTCGTGTGGATTTGAGACCACAAGTCGTAACCAACCTGTAACCAGAGGCCGTATTATATTAATGTCCTAGGACAGTGATGGCGAACCTTTTAGAGACGAAGTGTCCAAACTACAACCAAGTCCAACTATTTTACCATCAAGTGCCAACATGACAATTTAAACCGTAACCTTTTGCTCCCCGTTCTTCCACATTAGATTGTTTTGTCCCCCTGAGGGCACCAACACAATTTTAAGCACAAGGTTCTCTCCAGGTTCTCTCTGTACAGGAAGAATCATGGGGCCAGTAAGGGGAAGATAATCTGGCCCTGTTTATACCTTCTCACTTTTCCTGCAGTTCCAATCAGTCAAGGATGTGTCACCTCAAAAAAGCATTGAGAGCAGCATCTCAAGATGCCTGGAACTGAAGATAGATTCGAGTCCTGTCTGGTGAGCTCTGTCCTGGGGTGGCAGCCTGGGTGCCTACTGAAAGGGCTCCGAGTGCCACCTCTGGCACCTGTGCCATATGTTCGCCATCACTGTCCTAGGAGATTCCACATTATGCAAAAATAGAACTTTAATTGCTTTATATAAATGACATGTAAATCGTCACAGTATCAGAGAAGAGTCATGCTGGCGTGAAACCTCCCAGCAGCCTCCAAGCAGACATGTTATCATTACCTACAAGGACATTTAACTCAATTAAAAGCCTGTTTCAGGACTTTAATGTTGATGTCAATTATTATGTTGATGGCCTTTCTTAATTTCACTATTGTGTTACTTTCTGCAGACTATCACTCTTTGCTGCCCAAGTGCCTTGGTGTGGAATTATTCCACAAATGAAAGTAAAAACACAAATCCAGGTTCTCCACTGGATCTCCTTCAGGTCGCCCCATCCAGCCTGCCTATGCCTGGTGGAAACTCACCATTTAATCAACAGGTATGAGTCAATGTAAGACGTATCTTGCCGATTGCAATTCCTCCTGGCATACAAGCCTTGATAAAAATGCAATTCCTGCTGCACGTAAAGGAACTGCAGCTATTTCCCCCTTATGCCGCCTTCATGCCAAGTGAGCATGGAGGAGCATGTTGTGGGCTTTGCTAGGTTGTAGAGTGGGATGGCACAGGGTGGGGATGCTATAGCCTGATTATAGTGCACTTTTATGCCAGGCAGGGCTGGAGCCTCTTATACCATGTATATCCAGCACAACCTGCAGGCAGGGTTAACATCAGGTGCTGGCACACAATACAGTATGAATCCCCAGCAATTCCTTCAACATGTTTTGTAAAGGGTGTTCCCTTTACAGCAAATTAAAGGCAATCCACCACCAGGATGAAGAATTGTAAAACAAGTACACTGACATACTGGTGTGTGCCCCCTCTAACAGGATCTGCTCTTCTTTTATCTTCTTATTCACTAGTTTCTACAAAGAAAAAGCTTGTGCAAAAGAGCCCAAGAGACTCCAGGCTCCATATATGTTAATCGAAGTCTTGAGCCCCTCATGCTCATTTGCATAATGTCTAAAGCCTTTTTACTTAAAATCAAGGGCATAATAAGCTTAAAGAAGAGCAGATGCTGTTGGGGGTGGGGGGCACAGGCCAGTATGTTAGTGTACTTGGTTTACAATTCTTCATCCTGGTGGTAGTTGTTCTTTAATGTTGTTTTTATTTAAAAAAGTTTTCAATATAGTTTCCAATATACTTGTGTGACCATGTCAGATCACACAGCTCTGATTACTCTCTGTGTTATAATGAGCCACGCACCTGTGTGACTAGGGTCAGATTTATGTCTGTTGGAAGTAAACATAGAAACTTTCTACAGAATGACAGCAAGCAGAGATCTAGAAAACTAAGAGGAATTGATACAGAAAGTATATTGGAAAAATGTATATACAAACAATAACATCTATTTGCTGTAATGGGAACACCCCTTTAACCTTTTTTTAGCTTTTGCCATTGTTCTGCTACCCGAATTTGTTGCATGTATTCCCTTTTATGTTTAGAAATATTTCTGGTCACTTTTGGGAACTACATATTACAAGTGAAGCAGAAATCATTATTCTAGAAGGTCATAACATACTAATTATTATTCTTGAAATTTCCAACCAAAAATATGGAATTTGTTTCAGGTCCGAGCTAAAATTTATGAAGTTGAACAACAAATTAAACAAAGGGGCCAGGCTGTGGAGGTCCGGTGGTCATTTGATAAGTGCCAAGAATCGGCTGCAGGTAAACATTGTCTTATATGACATCATAAATAGCATTTTTGTATTCTATATGGATTTGTAGACATTTTTTAGGCAACACCTTGTAAATGTAAAATAAACCAGACAATCAGAGATGGGGTTAATAGTAATTTACAGGCTCAGCTCTTATTGCTGTGGGAATCTCTGTGTAAGCACTATCATTTTCTCTGCAGGGAAAAGGAAGCATTATATTACACAGCAATGAGTGTCGTTCTGCCAAGACTGATTAGGATAACACCTTTTATTAGACAACCCCTATAATAACCTCTAATTCCTTCCTAATTATTAGTTATACAATTTTATATGGGATTTTTTTGTGGAAGACATGTATAGTGCTTTGGAGTAAGTGTACGGCACATTGGCTTACCTTTGATGATGTTATTCGATGCTATTGGTACTAAATAAGAAAAAAGTGCATGACCAGGCAATGGCCGAGTTCGGCACCCAGGGAAGGACCCACAATACCCCCTAGCCTGACCACCACCTAACTACAAATAAAACACAGACACATTTATTGATTGGAAACAGCTCTTTATTGCAAATTGGATGTAAATCTGAAAAACAAGAAACATTTATTAACATAACAATAAGATACATAAACATATAATGACAGCAAAGTTCTTGGCAACAACCCTAATTGGCATGAAATTAAACCATAACCAAACCACCGTTTTCCTTATTGTCTCCATAAACCATAAATTGCACGGTCAGCGCACGAGAACCACACCCACAGCTCCACTTTGCTGCCAACCTCCTAGCAAAATGGCGAACGAAGATGTGGCCCTAGACCAACCAACTCTGAGACAATGAAAACAACCATTCCACCTGGATAATGATCCAAGGGAAAAAACCACCAACACCTCACTTCAATAACATCACCTTACTGATAATTCGTGGCTATCTTATTTGTAACCACACTTTAAATGCACCACTGGCTGTTGCCAAGAACCCCCCACCTTACAAACCATGCTGCCTAACTTCCTGACCTAAACCCCACCTGTCAAAGAATCTTTTCTACTTGTATCCCTACTCCCCCAAAAAACACACGTGTGTTTTTTTCTGGCCAGAATGAGGCCACCCCTTCCTGCCAGCTACCTAAATACCATCTAACTCCTCCCACCACTATAAATCCCCCTATCCCTAACGCTGTTATTTTCCTCCCCCAATAGAAAGCCACCCACGTTTTATACGTCCCTCCCTGCCAAGCCGGTCATGCCCGCTCTCCGCCCAGCTCCGCAGGCTCCCATTCCACAACTTAACAGATAAACAGTCACCTGTTCTGTAAAATGTATAAAATTACACAATATACACTTCATACATTCTACATCTTGGGGGACAATAATGCAAACACGTACCTAGGTTTTCTGTGAAACCACCAAAACAAGAACGTATGACCTAATAAACTGTATCTGCAAATAAAATGTATGTAACAGCTAGGTCAAAATATGGTGGACCTTAAAAAGCATACAAGAAAAGCCTCAATTAAATATATGTTTAATAGCTCACCTTTAAGAGCTATTTCACACGGACTGTGAGCAACCTGTAATCATGGACCGTGCAGGGTCCTGTTTCTCAGGCTGACCAGGCTCCTGGACAGAGGATTCCTTGCATCTTACCCATCTATGATTCAAGGAGTCCCCAATTTTCTGCAAAGCAACAGTACAGGTACAGTGCTGGTAATGCTGTTTAGCAGGGACTCCTTGTATCACAAAACAATATGATGCAATGAATCCTGTACCCAGTAGTGAGGGCAACACGTGACACAGGACTCTGGACGTTTACAGGCTGATCATGAACTGTGGGAAATAGGCCTAAATCTGTTAACATTGCATGGTTGGTTAGGCTATTACATAGTATTCCAGAGAGTATGTGCAGGTCAAGGAATTGACCACTGACAGGACTGAAGGGCAATGGAATGATTTTAGGAATAAAGAAATCTAGAAGTAATAGGGAGATCTAGCAGGTAGGTAATTTTATTCTACATTGGACGAGTGACCATAAAGTAATTGCCTGCTGCAATAAAGTGTCAATAGCAAATGATGGAGACAGAAAATGATTTTAAGATAATGGTAATATACACTCACCGGCCACTTTATTAGGTACACCTGTCGAACTGCTCGTTAACACTTAATTTCTAATCAGCCAATCACATGGCGGAAACTCAGTGCATTTAGGCATGTAGACATGGTCAAGACAATCTCCTGCAGTTCAAACCGAGCATCAGTATGGGGAAGAAAGGTGATTTGAGTGCCTTTGAACGTGGCATGGTTGTTGGTGCCAGAAGGGCTGGTCTGAGTATTTCAGAAACTGCTGATCTACTGGGATTTTCACGCACAACCATCTCTAGGGTTTACAGAGAATGGTCCGAAAAAGAAAAAACATCCTGTGAGCGGCAGTTCTGTGGGCGGAAATGCCTTGTTGATGCCAGAGGTCAGAGGAGAATGGGCAGACTGGTTCGAGCTGAAAGAAAGGCAACAGTGACTCAAATCGCCACCCGTTACAACCAAGGTAGGCAGAAGAGCATCTCTGAACGCACAGTACGTCCAACTTTGAGGCAGATAGGCTACAGCAGCAGAAGACCACACCGGGTGCCACTCCTTTCAGATAAGAACAGGAAACTGAGGATACAATTTGCACAAGCTCATCGAAATTGGACAGTAGAAGATTGGAAAAACGTTGCCTGGTCTGATGAGTCTCGATTTCTGCTGCGACATTCGGATGGTAGGGTCAGAATTTGGCGTCAACAACATGAAAGCATGGATCCATCCTGCCTTGTATCAACGGTTCAGGCTGGTGGTGGTGGTGTCATGGAGTGGGGAATATTTTCTTGGCACTCTTTGGGCCCCTTGGTACCAATTGAGCATCGTTGCAACGCCACAGCCTACCTGAGTATTGTTGCTGATCATGTCCATCCCTTTATGAGTACAATGTACCCAACATCTGATGGCTACTTTCAGCAGGATAATGCACCATGTCATAAAGCTGGAATCATCTCAGACTGGTTTCTTGAACATGACAATGAGTTCACTGTACTCAAATGGCCTCCACAGTCACCAGATCTCAATCCAATAGAGCATCTTTGGGATGTGGTGGAACGGGAGATTCGCATCATGGATGTGCAGCCGACAAATCTGCGGCAACTGTGTGATGCCATCATGTCAATATGGACCAAAATCTCCAGCACCTTGTTGTATCTATGCCACGAAGAATTGAGGCAGTTCTGAAGGCAAAAGGGGGTCCAACCCGTTACTAGCATGGTGTACCTAATAAAGTGGCCGGTGAGTGTAAACTGTCAGTTGATTTGTCAGAAATTACACATATGCGTGGTTGACATCATGTATTTTTGTGTAGTTTTGAAAATCACTTTTTCTCCAACCAAACTAAGGCCCCATTCACACAACCTAATAAACTGTATCTGCAGGTAAAATTTATGTAACAGCTAGGTAAAAAATATGGTGGACCTTAATAGCATATAAGAAAAGCATCAATTAAATACCATATTTTTCGGACTATAAGGCGCACAAAAAATCCTTTAATTTTCTCAGAAATCAAAGGTGCACCTCACAGTGCAGTGCGCCCTATATATGTACCGTACTTACAGACAACAGCTTCCTTGAACAGTGCACAGGTCTGCCACCTGCTGGTCATTCACTTATAATCAGGTGCGCCTTATAATCCGGTGCGCCTTATATATGAACCTAGACGTTTTAGCAGGCATTAATTGATGGTGCGCCTTATACTCCGGTGCGCCTTATAGTCCGAAAAATACTGTATATAAGCTTGCAGCCATACATACCTCCTCCATAGACCGTCAACAACTGTACCACTGTACACAGGGAGAAGATAGTTCATGTCGGGTTGTACACTTCTATGGAGAGGGGAGGAGTCACCCCTCCTCTGTTCCAGTGCGCCGGACATATGCCAACCTGGCCGTAGTCGTGCAGGGATACATCAGTGTGAATTCGGCAGTGCATGTACAAATCTAGAATAAATAACTGCATCCATTAATCCATTTAGTAGAAAGATCAAACACTGTGAAGGATAAATTACTGAATACAGCCAACATCAGCCGAGCCCTTCCTCCAGTGCTGCCTTACATTGAGGAGTATAGAAGATCTGTCATGCTTTATCACTTATTGCAATATTTGTATATGTTATTTATTTAGAGCCTTAACCTATTCTTCTTTCTTTTTCAGGTGTTACTATTAGCAGAGTTTTGCACACACTGGAGGTTTTAGATCGCCATTGCTTCGACAGATTGGATTCTAGTAATTCTTTGGATTCTTTGTACCATAAGATATTCTGCACAAATCAAAATAAGGACAGCCAGGAGGTAATCTACCCATGCAGACTATAAACCTACATAGATAATAATATTGTGCACAGATTGTTCTCTACTTCTGCATCTCCTAAATCAGGAGGGCTTTTACCGGGCTTATTTACTAAGGGTCGCAGTTCGCACTTTCGTCTGTTTGTTCACTGTTTTCGGGATTTGCCCAGCTTAGACAGGTATTTAACAGGGGTTTGTGGTGGGATTGTGTTGCACGCGATCGGATTGTGGCGCAGCTGCACTGGCTTTGATGCAACAGAGATCAGGGGGCGTGCCATTGGACGATCCGACTGATTCGGACTGAGCGCAGGATTTAAGTGTAAAATTGTGTTGCAAGACAAAGCACATGCACCAGGAAGAAGAAGGTGAACTCTGTCGGACCTGAGCAGGGAAGCGACACATGCAGGATATCGGGCGCAGAATCTTAGTGAATCGTGGCTTAGTCCATTATCTTTGGACAATGCACCTCTGTGAACTCCTCGGACTAGGTAAGTAAATGTGCCCCAATGTGTGCAAATTTTGTACACTGCGAGGCACATTTACTAAGGACCTTGCGCCAGATTTCTGGTGGACTTTGCACATTCTTGCACGTGCAAACTGCTTGCACAGGTATCTAAGAAGTTTCTGCACCACATATGTGTCGCGACCAATCCTTTTGTGTTGCGGCGACACAAATTTCATCATTAAAATTGGCGTTCTGGTGCACAGTCGGCCTGGGTGCAACATTTAACATGCAAAGTCCAACAGAAGAGTGTCGCAAAGCCAAGGTTAAACATGGACCAGAAAAGTGGTGCACGATATCAGAGCAGTGCAGGAAGCGCCAGATTCATGCAGAATGGGAGCCACAGTTTTATGAATCTGGAACTTTCTGCTCACTACACAGGCAAAATTCACATAATGTAGTTTGCACTGTTTTTTAGTAAATGTGCCTCTGTGACTTTTAGTATGGCAGGGTACACATCGGGGCTCATTTACTTACCCAGTCCTGTTGCGATCCCGCGGCACGTTGTCTAATGAGGATTCGGGTCTGCCGGCATTCATTGATATCATGCGCCGGAGTTCACCTTCTTCTTCCCGGTGTATGTGAGTGCTGATCTTGCGACACAATTCTTTTTTTAAATTCCGCGTTTTTTCCAAATCCGTGGCGTTGTCTGACGGCCACAGCCCCCGATTTCTGTCATGTGAAAGCCGGCGCCAATGCGCCACAATCCGTTCGCGTGCGCCAAAATTCCGGGGCAATTCGGCGCAAATTGGAAATATTCGGGAAACCCGATGAAAGTGCTGCTTTCGGACCCTTAATAAATGAGCCCCATTATGATTATTGCACACAATTAGTGTGTATGCCAGAAAAGTCCCCAACAAACTTGCTAAAGTGTCCATAGACTTATACTGACAGAGAGGCGTCCTTTTGCTTCTATCTGAGCTGCGTTTGTCCATTCTTTTTCTGCTGGAAAGCATAGTATATGCTCAGAGGAGGCCATAATAGCCAACAGCCAACAGTGAGCACACAATCTGGAAGTCCCCAGTACTGTACTGTCCAAATAAGGACATTTGGGAGACCCTCTGAATATCTGCAGCAGCCAATGACTGGCTGATGCTGATGTTCACTCTTCCTCAGTTTTTCAGGGGGCAGTAGTTGAACCAGAGGATGTATCACACTTTATGAGGATGTAGTGGGATATGGTTAAGCCCTTTGTTGTAAGGATACTTAGGGAATCCTCCCTTGCAATGGAGGGAAATAACGTGATGTGAATCTAGCCTAATACTGATTGTAAGTTTTGTTAAACAAACCATAACAGCTAACTTGGCTGTACAAGGTGACAACCTGACATTTATAGTGCTCTTGCAAGTGTGACCAGGAAGGTTTGGATGAAGGGTGTAGGGAATAAAGTCTGGCTGTGCTGGTAGATCTCTCTGTAAGCTAACAGTGTGGTTAGATTATCAGGGTCAGGGGGCGTTGCTAGGGTGGTAAAAGATTCGGGGCACGGGCCCCAATGCACATGTATCGCACTTTCAGTAATGCCCCCTCCTGTACATATCGCCCTCACATGAGGTTGTGCAAATAACAAGGTTACTTCTGGTATATACAGCTACAGAAGCACCGGAAGAATCCCTACAGGTTACATCCAGTGCCTGCAGGTGACGTGTCCTCCATCTTCTCCATTATACATCTTATGTTCCTCATTGTCCCTACATCTTGGTTCCCTGGAAGTGTTATCCTGCTGCTGCCCCTAACACTCTGCCCAAATACTGCAAGTCTGTGTTCACACGTTTATTTTGCATCAAACTGAGGCCTGTCCTAGTGCCATGTGTAAACATATCCCAAGAAATGTGCCCCACACATCACCCCCAGTAATGTGCCCTACAATGAGTAATGTGCCCATACAGCCCTCCAGGAATGTGCCTCACACAGATCCCCAGTAAGTAATGTGTCCACACAGCCCCCCCAGTAAGTAATGTGCCCACACAGCCCCCCCAGTAAGCAGGCCCGGCGCCAGCACCCGGCTAATCCGGGCAAGTGCCAGGGCCCCGCTGCCTGGGAGATTACAGGCAGTCCCCGGGTTACATACAAGATAGGGTCTGTAAGTTTGTTCTTAAGTTGAATTTGTATGTAAGTCGGAACTGTATACTTTATCATTGTAATCCCACCCAGAACTTTTTTGGTCTCTGTGACAATTGCATTTTAAAAATGTTGGGTTGTCGCAAGAATCAATATTATCACTAAAGCTTCATTACAGACACCTGTGATAACTGCTACAGCTGATCATTGTAGCCTAGGACTAAAGTACAATAAATTACCAATATCCAGAGGTCCGTTTGTAACTAGGGGTTGTATGTAAGTCGAGTGTTCTTAAGTAGGGGACCGCCTGTACTTCCCTCTCTCATCACGATCTGTGATGAGAGAATGAGAACATTTGAACGTACTGCTTTCCCCAGAGGCTGAAGGCTTAAGGACCTGTGATGATGTCATGGTCACATGACCTGCAGGGAAAAGCAGTGACCACACAGAGAGAGCTGCATCAGGGAGGGAGAGACATGACAGGGAAGGGGGAGGGGGGCTGTGTGTATACAGGAGGAGGGGGGCAGTGTGTATACAGGAGGAGGAGGGGACAGTGTGTATACAGGAGGGGGGGCCAGTGTGTATACAGGAGGGGGGCAGTGTGTATACAGGAGGAGGAGGGGGCAGTGTGTATACAGGAGGGGGGAGCAGTGTGTATACAGGGGGCAGTGTGTATACAGGAGGAGGAGGGGACAGTGTGTATACAGGAGGGGGGGGGGTCAGTGTGTATATAGTGGGCAGTGTGTATACAGGAGGAAGAGGGGACAGTGTGTATACAGGAGGTGGGGGGTCAGTGTGTATACAGGAGGGGGGAGCAGTGTGTATACAGGGGGGGGCAGTGTGTATACAGGGTGGGGCAGTGTGTATACAGGAGGGGGGGCAGTGTGTATACAGGAGGAGGGGGGCAGTGTGTATACAGGAGGGGGGCAGTGTGTATACAGGAGGGGGGGCAGTGTGTATACAGGAGGAGGAGGGGGCAGTGTGTATACAGGAGGGGGGGCAGTGTGTATACAGGAGGAGGGGGGCAGTGTGTATACAGGAGGGGGGGTCAGTGTGTATACAGGAGGGGGGCAGTGTGTATACAGGGGGAGGGGGACTATGTGTATACAGGAGGGGGGCAGTGTGTATACAGGGGGAGGGGGACTATGTGTATACAGGAGGGCGGCAGTGTGTATACAGGAGGGGGGACAGTGTGTATACAGGAGGGGGGCAGTGTGTATACAGGGGTGGGGAGCAGTGTGTATACAGGGGAGGGGGCAGTGTGTATACAGGGGGAGGGGGGCAGTGTGTATACAGGAGGGGGGCCATGTGCGTACAGGAGGAGGGGGGCAATGTGTATACAGGAAGAGGGGGGGCAGTGTCTATACAGGGGGAGGGGGGCTGTGTGTATACAGGAGGAGGGGGGCAGTGTGTATCCAGGGGGCAGTGTATACAGGAGGAGGGGGGAAGTGTGTATACAGGGGGTCAGTGTGTATGCAGGACGGGGGGCAGTGTGTATACAGGAGGAGGGGGGCAGTGTGTATACAGGAGGGGGGCAGTGTGTATACAGGGGGGGCAGTGTGTATACAGAAGAGGGGCAGTGTGTATACTGGAGGAGGGGGGCAGTGTGTATACAGGAGGGGGGTCAGTGTGTATACAGGAGGGGGGGCAGTGTGTATACAGGAGGGGCGGCAGTGTGTATACAGGGGGAGGGGGGCAGTGTGTATACAGGAGGGGGGCAGTGTGTATACAGGGGGGGCAGTGTGTATACAGAAGAGGGGCAGTGTGTATACTGGAGGAGGGGGGCAGTGTGTATACAGGAGGGGGGTCAGTGTGTATACAGGAGGGTGGGCAGTGTGTATACAGGGGGTCAGTGTGTATACAGGAGGGGCGGCAGTGTGTATACAGGGGGAGGGGGACTATGTGTATACAGGAGGGGGGCAGTGTGTATACAGGAGGGGGGACAGTGTGTATACAGGAGGGGGGCAGTGTGTATACAGGGGTGGGGAGCAGTGTGTATACAGGGGAGGGGGCAGTGTGTATACAGGGGGAGGGGGGCAGTGTGTATACAGGAGGGGGGCCATGTGCGTACAGGAGGAGGGGGGCAATGTGTATACAGGAAGAGGGGGGGCAGTGTCTATACAGGGGGAGGGGGACTGTGTGTATACAGGAGGAGGGGGGCAGTGTGTATCCAGGGGGCAGTGTATACAGGAGGAGGGGGGAAGTGTGTATACAGGGGGTCAGTGTGTATGCAGGACGGGGGGCAGTGTGTATACAGGAGGAGGGGGGCAGTGTGTATACAGGAGGGGGGCAGTGTGTATACAGGGGGGGCAGTGTGTATACAGAAGAGGGGCAGTGTGTATACTGGAGGAGGGGGGCAGTGTGTATACAGGAGGGGGGTCAGTGTGTATACAGGAGGGGGGGCAGTGTGTATACAGGAGGGGCGGCAGTGTGTATACAGGGGGAGGGGGGCAGTGTGTATACAGGAGGGGGGCAGTGTGTATACAGGGGGGGCAGTGTGTATACAGAAGAGGGGCAGTGTGTATACTGGAGGAGGGGGGCAGTGTGTATACAGGAGGGGGGTCAGTGTGTATACAGGAGGGGGGGCAGTGTGTATACAGGGGGTCAGTGTGTATACAGGAGGGGCGGCAGTGTGTATACAGGGGGAGGGGGACTATGTGTATACAGGAGGGGGGCAGTGTGTATACAGGAGGGGGGACAGTGTGTATACAGGAGGGGGGCAGTGTGTATACAGGGGTGGGGAGCAGTGTGTATACAGGGGAGGGGGCAGTGTGTATACAGGGGGAGGGGGGCAGTGTGTATACAGGAGGGGGGCCATGTGCGTACAGGAGGAGGGGGGCAATGTGTATACAGGAAGAGGGGGGGCAGTGTCTATACAGGGGGAGGGGGACTGTGTGTATACAGGAGGAGGGGGGCAGTGTGTATCCAGGGGGCAGTGTATACAGGAGGAGGGGGGAAGTGTGTATACAGGGGGTCAGTGTGTATGCAGGACGGGGGGCAGTGTGTATACAGGAGGAGGGGGGCAGTGTGTATACAGGAGGGGGGCAGTGTGTATACAGGGGGGGCAGTGTGTATACAGAAGAGGGGCAGTGTGTATACTGGAGGAGGGGGGCAGTGTGTATA
Source organism: Engystomops pustulosus (assembly GCF_040894005.1). Classification (NCBI taxonomy): domain Eukaryota; kingdom Metazoa; phylum Chordata; class Amphibia; order Anura; family Leptodactylidae; genus Engystomops; species Engystomops pustulosus. Next base: position 172,561,341 of record NC_092413.1, on the reverse strand, counting down.
CAGGAGGGGGGTCAGTGTGTATACAGGAGGGGGGGCAGTGTGTATACAGGAGGGGCGGCAGTGTGTATACAGGGGGAGGGGGGCAGTGTGTATACAGGAGGGGGGCAGTGTGTATACAGGGGGGGCAGTGTGTATACAGAAGAGGGGCAGTGTGTATACTGGAGGAGGGGGGCAGTGTGTATACAGGAGGGGGGTCAGTGTGTATACAGGAGGGGGGGCAGTGTGTATACAGGGGGTCAGTGTGTATACAGGAGGGGCGGCAGTGTGTATACAGGAGGGGGGTAGTGTGTATACAGGGGCAGTGTGTATACAGGGGGAGGGGGCAGTGTGTATATAGGAGGAGGGCGGTAGTCTGTATACAGGAGGAGGGGGGCAGTGTGTATACAGGAGGAGGGGGGCAGTGTGTATACAGGGGGTCAGTGTGTATACAGGAGGGGGGGCAGTGTGTATACAGGGGGTCAGTGTGTATACAGGGGGAGGGGGGCATTGTGTATACAGGAGGGGGGCAGTGTGTATACAGGGGGGGCAGTGTGTATACAGAAGAGGGGCAGTGTGTATACTGGAGGAGGGGGGCAGTGTGTATACAGGAGGGGGGGCAGTGTGTATACAGGGGGTCAGTGTGTATACAGGAGGGGCGGCAGTGTGTATACAGGAGGGGGGTAGTGTGTATACAGGGGCAGTGTGTATACAGGGGGAGGGGGCAGTGTGTATATAGGAGGAGGGGGGGTAGTCTGTATACAGGAGGAGGGGGGCAGTGTGTATACAGGAGGAGGGGGGCAGTGTGTATACAGGAGGAGGGGGAGCAGTGTGTATACAGGAGGAGAGGGGCAGTGTGTATACAGGAGGAGAGGGGCAGTGTGTATACAGGAGGAGGGGGGCAGTGTGTATACAGGGGGAGGGGGGCAGTGTGTATACAGGAGGAGAGGGGCAGTGTGTATACAGGAGGAGGGGGGCAGTGTGTATACAGGGGGAGGGGGGCAGTGTGTATACAGGAAGAGGGGAGGAATGTGTACACGGGGATGGGGGGGGGGGCAGTGTGACCACTGGAGGGCGGCGCATAAAGGGACCCACTAGGGCCCTGTCGCCCACTAAAACCTGGAGCCGGCCCTGCCAGTAAGTAATGTGCCCACACAACCCCCCAGTAAGTAATATGTCCACACAGTCCCCCAGTAAGTAATGTGTCCACACAGTCCCCCAGTAAGTAATATCCCCAACACAGCCCCCCCAGTAGGTAATGTCCCCCACACAGCTTCCAGTTAGTAATGTGCCCGCACAGCCCCCTAGTAAGTAATGTTCCCACACAGCCCCCAGTAAGTAATGTGCCCCCACATCCCCCCAGTAAGTAATGTGCCCACACAGCCCCCCAGTAAGTAATGTGCCTCACACAGCCCCCCAGTAAGTAATGTGCCCCCACAGCCCCCCTGTAAGTAATGTGCCCCCACACAGCCCCCCAGTAAGTAATGTGCCCCCACATCCCCCCAGTAAATAATGTGCCCACACAGTCCCCCAGTAAGTAATGTCCCCCACACAGCCCCCCAGTAAGTAATGTGCCTCACACAGCCCCCCAGTAAGTAATGTGCCTCACACAGCCCCCCAGTTATTAATGTGCCCCCACAGCCCCCCAGTAAGTAATGTGCCCCCACACAGCCCCCCAGTTAGTAATGTGCCCCCACACAGCCCCCAGAAAGTAATGTGCCCCCACAGCCCCCAGTAAGTAATGTGCCCACGCACCCCCCAGTAAGTAATGTGCCCACACTGCCCCCCAGTAAGTAATGTGCCCACACAGCCCCCACTAAGTAATGTGCCCCCACAGCCCCCAGTAAGTAATGTGCCCACACAGTCCCCCAGTAAGTAATGTGCCCCTTAGCCCCCCAGTAAGTAATGTGCCCAAACACAGCCCCCCAGTAAGTAATGTGCCCACACAGCCCCCCAGTAAGTAATGTGCCCCCATAGCCCCCCAGTAAGTAATGTGCCCCCACACAGCCCCCCAGTAAGTAATGTGCCCCCACATCCCCCCAGTAAATAATGTGCCCACACAGTCCCCCAGTAAGTAATGTCCCCCACACAGCCCCCCAGTAAGTAATGTGCCTCACACAGCCCCCCAGTTATTAATGTGCCCCCACAGCCCCCCAGTAAGTAATGTGCCCCCACACAGCCCCCCAGTAAGTAATGTGCCCCCACACAGCCCCCAGTAAGTAATGTGCCCCCACAGCCCCCAGTAAGTAATGTGCCCCCACAGCCCCCAGTAAGTAATGTGCCCACACTGCCCCCCCCAGTAAGTAATGTGCCCACACAGCCCCCAGTAAGTAATGTGCCCCCACAGCCCCCAGTAAGTAATGTGCCTACACAGCCCCCCAGTAACTAATGTGCCCACACAGCCCCCCAGTAAGTAATGTGCCCAAACACAGCCCCCAAGTAAGTAATGTGCCCACACAGCCCCCCAGTAAGTAATGTGCCCCCATAGCCCCCCAGTAAGTAATGTGCCCCATAGCCCCCCAGTAGGTAATGTGCCCCCACACAGTCCCCCAGTAAGTAATGTCCTCACACAGCCCCCCAGTAAGTAATGTGCCCACACAGTCCCCCAGTAAGTAATGTGCCTCACACAGCCCCCCAGTAAGTAATGTGCCTCACACAGTCCCCCAGTAAGCAATGTCCTCACACAGCCCCCCAGTAAGTAATGTGCCCACACAGCCCCCCAGTAAGTAATGTCCTCACACAGCCCCCCAGTAAGTAATGTGCCCACACAGTCCCCCAGTAAGTAATGTGCCCACACAGTCCCCCAGTAAGTAATGTGCCCCACACAGCCCCCCAGTAAGTAATGTGCCCAAACACAGCCCCCCAGTAAGTAATGTGCCCCCATAGCCCCCAGTAAGTAATGTGCCCCCATAGCCCCCAAGTAAGTAATGTGCCCCCACACAGTCCCCCAGTAAGTAATGTGCCCCCACACAGTCCCCCAGTAAGTAATGTCCTCACACAGCCCCCCTCACCTCACTGATGCAGCTCTGTGCACTGCTTTCCGGCAGGTCATGTGATCATGACATCATCACAGGTCCTTCAGCCTGTGGCTAGGTCCTGCAGGGGACACAGATTGTGATGAGAGAGTGAAGGAATCTCCCGGGCAGCGGGGCAGATAATCCAGGAGATCCGTGGCTCCGTCAAAAGATCAGGGTACAGGTGTATATACACTTTCATCTGGCTTCTGACATTGTACTTACACACTGACCCATAGAAAGAAAGATTAGACAGAGTGGTGATGATGAGATACCTATTACACATGACAGACAGTGGCTGACAGACTTTTACACTGTCAGCTCTGCTACATCGCTGTTCTAACAGCCTACAAGATGAAACTGTAAGAAATTAAATTCCGCTCAATACATATCCCCTACTGCAGTGATGGCAAACCTTTTAGATACCGAGTGCCCAAACTACAACAAAGGGCCGCTTATTTATCGCAAAGTGCCAACACAGAAATTTAATTTGTGATTTATACTCCCTTCTCTGTCACAGCTTTCATTGATACCGGCACCTGAGGACACCAATAAAGCAGAATTAGTCCCAGGTAGAGCTGTCACTTTAAAATAGCTCTGTGCACAGCAAGTCCTGAACTGTCTGGGACTGCAGGAAGATACCTGGAGTCATCTCTGGTGATGGCCTGAGTGCCCACAGAAAGGGCTCTGAGTGCCACCAATGGCACCAGTGCCATAGGTTAGCCATCACTGCCCTACTGTGTACATCCAGTCTAAACAAGTTTATAGTAATTTGAGCTATAATTTATGGATGCTAAAGAACATAATGTAACGCAGGTTGTATGTTTATATGGAATATTTGTGATGTCAGTGCTGGTAGCCAGATTTAGAGGTCAACCCTAATCCCCCGGATAATTAAAGTTAATGCTTTGTAATTCTTAACTTCATGTACAGTTCATCTGTGTGAAATATAGATTCATTCTAACTACAAGGCAAACTCCACATTTCTCTTGTTTTCCAGCGAAGGACTACCCCTTCCTGAGCATTATGGCCCATCATTGCATCTGTCTGCTAGGGAAACAATTCCCACCAGTTCATCTCAGCAGATGTGCCATACTTGTTCTGTTTTCAGAAAAAATAAACAACAGTGTAATTCCGGGAACCCAATCAGTAGAAGATCGTCATAAATACTCAACCAAGTTGAAGGTTAATGCAGCCCCATTCAATCTTCCTGTGAAAGATTCTTCATACATGATTATATGTCTATTATTTAAAGGAAACCTATCATAAGGATATAGGCCCACAACCTATTATCCAGGGAAATTCACAGAGAAAAAAAATCTGTGATTTCTGTTTAAAAGAAACCTACCGTTTGATTTGATGCATTATGAAGCAAACATACCTTGAGAATGTTGTAGCTACACTGATGTAGGATCATATCTTGGTTAACCCCTGTGCTGAGTGGTTTTGCTGATAAAACAGATATAATATTATGATAATGAAGCTCTGTCCCTTCTCTGGCTGGTTAAGTGCTTCTCCTAGAATGTGAGTTTTTCTCTGCAGGAGAGGGTGATATTATCCCTAGGTTGGGGACAACAAGCAATTGCTGTACCATCCTCCAGCTACTGTGTATGAGTGATCCAGCTCGGGTTGATTAGTCATGCTTGACTTACCTCCATTTGTAATTACAAGCTCAATGTGTTGATCTGGTCAGCCAGCCTGACCCAGCTTGCCCAAGGTCCTGAAAGTTATAATTTTCAGCAAAACCACTCAGCTCAAGGATGATCCTGCATCAGTGTAGCTACAGCATTCTCAAGGTATGTTTTCTTCATGATGCATTTCCTTTAAATGGCCTATATAGAATCATAATGGTGGAGAAGAGTCATACTGGGATACTAGCTTAGGTACATAATCCCATGTCAACTGCTGGATTTCAGCTACTGAGGGTGGTTTATGATGTCTTCTTCCCTAGGATATTATTTCCTTATTATCATTTCCATTCTGTGTACTGCTGAATCTCACATAGAGGGACATCATTGTGATCCTTTTACCATGCAGCTTGGTGATGTGTGTCTAAATTCCTAAAACAGGTTAACATAAACTATAGTTAGATTACCAGTTTTGTAATGTAAAGTTCCTCGGCACCAATACAAAATGTGTAATTGGGGCTACCGTGGGCTGTCATCACACATTGGGTGCACATTTCTTAAAAGTTTCTAAAAGTTAGACACTTCCAAGTTGGACAGAAAGGGGAAGATTTATCAGTGTATGTGTGACACTTTCTAGGCATACCATAAGCCAGAAAAATGATGATCCCATTTGACAGATATGTAAGCAAAGTTGGTTACATCGTACGAGATACTTTTCTAAATTTAGCACTAGAAAGGATAAGAAACAGTGCAGTGTTGGACAGATTTATCCACGAGAAAAGCACAAAGCGTTGGTCGTGAACAAAGCCTACTAATAGAAGGTACAAAGTACAACTAGATGGTCTTATACTACACCAGCCTTTTTGTCCAGCATCAGATACTTTGATAAATCTGGCACAGATTGTCTGGCCAAACTCTGCACCAACTTATCCTGCAACAATTTTGATAATTTTATTCCTTAGTTTTCTACTACAACTGATTTATCAAAGTGTCCAAAGATAATAAATCTAGTCTAGGCTATTGTCTCTTTTTAGTTGGCTGGGTTTATGCATCAAAATGTTGGAGTATTTGCAAAATATTTTGACCATGCCCTTTCATAAGACCATGCCCTTTTCTCGTACTAGTCACAAAAGTGTCTAATACTGTTGGTCGGGTTTGTTTCACATGCTACCGCGGCTCGGTGCGCGCGTCCTCCTCTCCTAGGGCGTGCGCACACCGACTCACAAAGATTTAAAGGGCCAGCGCGCTGATAATTGGTGCTGGCCTGCCATAAGTTACTGCTTCTTCCTGTGACCCTTGCCGGATCTTCAAACCATTCCTGTGAAGAGAAGCCCCAGGGTTCCTCCGTGTTCCTGTGTCTACAGTGTTACCAGTGTTCCTCTGTGTTCATGTGTCTCCAGCGTTACTAGTGTTCCTCCGTGTTCCTGTGTCTCCAGCATTACCAGTGTTCCTCTGTGTTCTTGTGAATCCAGCGTTACCAGTGTTCCTCCGTGTCCCTTATTCTCCACCGGTCCCTTATTCTCCACCGGTCCTGTGTCTCCACCCGTCCTGTGTTCCTGCTCTGGGTGCCAGCTCCAGATTCCTGACATGAGTCCTACTGTCTCCTGCATCTCTACCTTAGCTACCACCGTGGGCTAGTCGCACCAGTGGAACGACCTGGTGGTACCCCACCGCAGCAAGACCATCCCGCCTTGCAGCGGGCTCTAGTGAAGGCCAGAAGTCACTTAGACTCCGGCCCCAGGTGTTGGCTAGTACCATCTCCCGCGGTGGTCCAGAGACACACTGATTTTGGAAAAAGACTTCTGAAAGATACATCCCCCTTGAAGACTTCTTATCTAGTAGAATGTTTTAGCTTGAATAAATGTCTTTATACCTGTAGCTGTTCTACTGTTTGATATCACAAGGAAACACATTTTGTAGGCTGCATACAGAGGGGCTGGAGCTTGCTGTCTTGCTGTCACATTACAAGATTTTGATCTACAAGGAATCTCTAGCCATTGTACATTGGTACACTGGTCCTCACTTTCTCTTCTACATGACCTACTTATGCCGGTTACGTATGAGTCACTGCAATGACTGAATTTTGTGTATTACAAAATACAGAAATGTCTCACACAGGGGATTTCCCCCACCCTTCTGCATTGTCATTTAATGAAATAATAAGATTCTAACCATATAAAAAATAACATTGTTACTTAATATGTTATTTACTAATGTTAAAGTGGTTGCATCAATCAAGTCAATGACTGAAAATATTTAGTTTGTCCTACTTTTGTCCTTTATTCCCACTTCGATGCATATTAATGCTTTTCATTTCAGCAGAAGATTTGTAGCATTAAAATTGTACATGTGAAGTGGATATTGGCAACAGGACAAGTGCATTGGGAGCTAAAATTTAAGATCCAGGGCATTAAAACACAAAGGAAGGGCAGAAAGTTACATTTTTTTTGTATCAGGTTTTTAGGTTATCTCCAATGGCCACTCAAAAAAAACTTCTCTTTTACTCTCAATAGAGTATAAGACATAATCCACAGAAGTGTTAAACATATTTATAATGGAAACCAATTCCTTTGTCAACACTGTTATCCCCGACTAATGGATTAGAAGCCACTCTTGAATCTTCATTACCACGTATATAGCTTTTAGCTTTTGATGGCTCCAAATACTATTAAGTTCTAGAAGGACCTTGACCCTGGAGCCATCTCATATCTTTAGTAGGTGGTGTCTATTGAAATATCTAGTTCATAGTTACAGCAGCCATACCTGGAAGTGGTTGTGATCTAGTAAATGTTGCATCCTTGTTTTCTTGTTTTAGTATTTATATATGTTGATGTTAATTGTGTATGTTTTATATTTTTATCTTTGAATAGGTGCCTCCCAGTGATGAAGCAGTGGTCTCTTTACTTTGTGAGTGGGCTGTTAGCTGCAAGCGAACTGGAAAACACAGAGCCATGGTAGTGGCTAAACTTCTTGAAAAGAAGCAGCTGGAAATAGAGGCTGAGGTGAGTGGTTTATCCATGTACTTGTAGTAATGCAGCAGTTGTATATCCCTAGACATCCAAACCAATCATAGAATAATTCAGTCACATCATAAGTTATGGTTAGAATATTATAAAGTAGGAGCAGCTGAATAGATTGTACATACGGTACTATAGTATATATATATATATATATATATATATATATATATATATATATATTCCTCCATACACATATACTATATATTTTATTATAGATGCCTGCTAAAACGTCTAGGTTCATATATAAGGCGCACCGAATTATAAGGCTCACCTGATTATAAGGATATATGACCACCAGGTGGCAGACCTGTGCACAATTCAAGGCAGCTTCAGTTCCAGGGAAACGTGTCTCCAGTGCACAGAGCTCAGATCTCAGAGCTATGGGCTGTTACAGGTTAATGTTGCAAGGGTGATGCTGCAGGGGTTAAGCTGTCTCCCTCTGTCTTCCCTTTCCCCCCTTAGGCAGGGTGTTAGTCCTGTGGGGTTCCCTGTGGCTCCCTCTCTTTCCCCTGTTGCAGGGCTGGCAGATTTAGGGGTAAAATTGATTACTCAGGCGGCCGGTTAGGATTGGTGCATGGTCGGCACTATGGAGTTGGTAGTACTGCCGGCCGTGCCAGTGTGGGGTATTCTGCCCGGTGTACAGTGTGAGCTGGTGCAGGATATTGCTGGCCCGGAGCTCTTAAACGTTATAAAGTATGTGTTGTTTGTAAGTACGGTTCATATATAAGGCGCATTGATTTCTGACAAAATGAAAGGATTTTTTATTGCGCCTTATAGTCCAAAAATATGGTAATTGTGCTGCATGCTTGTTAAACTGAGTGCACCAGAAAAAAACTGGTGCACTCGCTTAAAACATGTCTTCAATAATCTGAAGCACATTAGTGCACACAGTACAGTTTTCCTCATTTATGGAAAATCTGGGCATAGTATTTACCAAACATAAAATATTGTTGGAGATTTCCTGTTTCAAACCCATTAGATACCAGTGTACTATTATTGTTGTAATGGGACTTCTAGTAGGAGTTTGTTTTTACTGCTTTGCTGAGCAAAGAATCCCATATGTCACTTTATTCCTAACAATTGTGTTGAAATCATTGTTTGTAATACAGGAAGCCATAGAGAGGTCTTCTTGGGGTGACTTAGAGACCTTAGTTCTAAAATAAACATAATTTAATTCTAGTGTGTGAGCCTTGAAGTCTATATTTATAATCCAATGTCACGTAGAGTATTTTGGGCAGACGAGTTAATTCTTAGAAAATAACTTTGCCTATATTTTATATTTAAAATACATAAGCTTTTATTAAAGAATAGCAAATGAGATCCTCTGTTTGGTGTGTGTGTATGAGTCTAAAGAGAATCTGTCAGCGCTTGTGTTATAATAAAGAGAATGGCAGGTTCCTTTAGCTTCTTTATAACTTATTAAAACTTTATAGTAAATACTGTGGGCTGGGAGGAGCAGTGGGAAGACATTTTGGAGAATGTCCCCTTGTTATCCCCATCGGAGGCTTTTTACATAGAGTATATAAATTGCTTAATTAATTGCTTCAATTAAGTTTGCTTAATAGAATAGGAGTTCGTTCAGATTCCAACTGCTGTTCCATCCCAGAGGCCAATCTGTTTTACACGATGTGGGAATGTGGGAGGTTGGGCAGATTCTGGAGGGAGGTACTGCAGGTAATTAGAACAGTCCTATCTGTTGATCTTGAGCCAGATGCCTACTAGGCATTATTGAATTGGAGGAGGTGGACAAGGTGACTACACAATGCATATTAAAACTATTATATCTGGCCCATAAGGCTATAGCGGGCAGGTGGATGCAGAGTTTGCCTCCAACCAAAAGGGAATTTGTACAAAAGGTTAATAACATCATTAGACCTGAATGGGGTGTGTATTTAAAACGAAAATGCCCCAAAAAGTTTGAAAAATGGTGGGGCAGATGGCTGGATACGCCAGACCTAGCAGGTATGGTATTTCTAGATTTGCGTTTAAGTCTTAGCTATCGTCTGTCGGCTTTAGGGCAGTAAATGGTCACCCTTGTGTTCTGGGAAAAAAACCAAATTACTATATATGAATGTATGCTCGCAAGCACTGTCATTCTTATGTCAAAATTCAGAACCAAACTGTACATATGCATGTATATCCTGCTATTTCGCTCTACCTGCACAATTGGGGGGAGTGGAGGGGAGGCAAATTATGTCTATTTTATGTACATGGAATGTGTTTTCTGTCTTGTGCCTACTATGTCTCAAAAGATGAAAAAATGTTTTAATAAAAATGTTAGATCAAAAAAAATTCCATGTGCCATTCACGCCTTTGTACACCTCCTACCCACCCCACTACACCCAAAGTGGCATGAGAGAGTTGGAATTCCAACAAAGCTGACGGACAAGTCATAGTTAATGCCTCCCTATTTTATTCTCCAAGTCTCTAGTGTGGTTACCCATTGTTATGCTGTATGCACAATTCCTGGTACAGCTGCAGTGCCAAAACTAGTAAGACATTGTTAACTAGAACTCCATGAAAGGAATTTTTCAAGATCTGGTGCATCTACACCCATTCGCGCTGGATGTACTAAGAGGCTCAGGTCTTGTCTTCGCCAGGCTTGACCTGCCAGGATTACCTAGAAAAGAAACTTATAATTAGCAGCCCGAAGAACGGGGAAAAGATGTCCAGCTCTCTGGGCTGCTAATTATGCACGCCCCTGTAGCTCTCCCATGCTAAGTGCAGAGGTGACTACTGTTAGCCTTTTGTTGTTTTTTTAAGTGGTTGATTTCCTTTAAACCTGCACCAGGAACCTCTATGCTCCCCAATACTCCCCACCCACTCTCCATTTACATGGAATAGAGGTGGTATAGTGAGAGAAAAACTGGCATACAAGCCTTGGTAAATACCCCACAATAAGTCCTTTTCTGCAAGATGTTAGGAAGGGAAGTCCTTGGATAATTGTACTATATGAATTTCTAGAGTGGCTTTCAACGTATCACTTGTCTCCTAAACATTGGGTTGCTCTTCTTTAAATGGCTTTTTTGTGAATTTCTACAGCGATGCAGTGAGTCTGAGGTCTTGGATGAAAAGGAATCTATATCTTCTACTTCTCTTGCTGGATCCAGTTTGCCCATCTTCCAAAATATCCTACTGCGATTTTTGGATTCACAAGCTCCATTTCTCAGTGAGTTCAGTCCAGTCAGCCTCTATGTATTATTATATTGAATAAATAGTTTTAAAAAACGAAATACAATGCATAATTTCAAAAATAAACGTACATATAAAGTATCCATTTATTTTTATTACAACTAGTCCAAAAAACCTATAATGGGAGATTTTATGTTCTTTTTAAGGGCTAGTGTCACTTGGTTATTGTTTTTCACAGCCACCGTTCCCTGAACACACAGGGGGTCATTTACTAAGGGCCCGATTCGCGTTTTCCCGACGTGTTACCCGAATATTTCTGATTTGCGCTGATTGTACCTGAATTGCCCCGGGATTTTGGCGCACACGATCGCATTGTGGCGCATCGGCGCTGGCATGCACGCGACAGAAATCGGGGGGCGGGCCCGAACGAAAACCCGACGTATTCGGAAAAAACGCAGCATTTAAAAACCGAAATTGTGTCGCTTGGGACGCGCTTACCTTCACCTGGTCCAGCTCGGTGTATTCCGGTGCGTTCAGTTGATTTTCAGCGCAGCAGCGCCACCTGGTGGACGGCGGAGGAACTACCTTCATAAATCCCGTCCGGACCCGAATCCTGTTCAGAGAACGCGCCGCTGGATTGCGAATGGGCCGGGTAAGTAAATCTGCCCCACAGCTTTCAGGAGGCACAGGAAGTGAGAGTTGTCCACACAACCTACAGTATGGCACACGACTTTCAGTTGCCTCATTGAAACAGACTTATCAGTACAGTAGTCTGCCACCAACTCTCGTTAGATATAAGCCTGGTTCTTAACAGGATTATAACTGGCCAGAAGTCAACTCAGGTAGCGTAACTGAGACACAGACATGGGGATTCAAAAATATAATAAAAGCAATTCAATAAAAGTGAATTACCTTTTGCTGTCCCAATGGGGAAGGATGGCTGGCAGTTTCTGATTCTTCCTGGCTTTTTGATGTGATCTTGTGTTGTAATTATTCCCCAGGACAATTTGCTTTTATCGGTTGTGTAAACAACGCCTCCCCCCTTAGAGGAGTGCAGTATTCCTCCTACTTGGATCAGCTCCAAGAACCTTGGAGAGTTCTGCTTATCTCCTCATCCGAAGTCCCTGGAATAGACTGAGTACTCGGTACATATTTGCCCCGGTGCCCCAATCCCAGAAATGTATTTGGTATCTGGCTGTGGTGGCCCATAATTCTATAACTGACACATGAATTTGTTGCCCATGTGCTATTTTTGTAGTTCCGGAGGGAATTCTATGAAGATTCTTGATGCCATTGAGTTTACTCAATGTGTAAAATGACTTGCACCTCGCTGGAGTTAATTATCTTAACTATCCAGCATGTATTCAGGATAAGGCTCGGGGAGGTGAGGAATAGTGGTTACATGTGTAATGCACTGCCCTACATATATTCTTCTATATATTCATCACCAGTGGCTGTATAAATTGTACGCTTTTTCCAATTATGCATTCGATTTTCTGGAAATAAAATATTCACAGTTTATTATAACTTATTGATATTGATAGGTCATTGATATTCTTTTTTGGAGGTGGGTGTCCAACAATTGACCATTTTAAGCAGCAGTGATACTATAGTGAGCAACGCTTCCGCTTCAGTGACATCAATTGGTCAAATTACATTTTTGAAGACCATTCCCTTTCAAATGACCAAACCTGGGAGCTTTTCAGTATACGGTATAGCGATGTGCTTGGCATGTAGTTAAAGATTAACGTGTGAGGGTTTTTGAGTGATAAAACCAACCAAGCACAAGTAATGACTTTTCTATGTATCTTGAACTTTCTTGACTTTAATTCATGATGATTTACATCAAACTTATTTTGTAGGTGACCCGTACAATGAACATGAAAAAACAGAATTTCTTAATTTGGTTTTCCTTTTCTGCGAGTTCATTCGCCATGATATATTTTCTCACGATGCCTACATGTGCACTCTGATATCACGTGGAGATTTGTCGTCCAGTAACCGATCTCTTTCACCGAGTTTAGAAGCTTTAGATGATCATTACCCTAAAGAACTCAGTGTCAAGCTAGAGGTAAGTGACAGAATAGAACTAAGAACTTCTGTTCACTTATAACAGTCCAGATTTTCAATTTTCTTGTCATTTTGTATCATGCTTTTATAGATATGGTAAGTTAATCATATACACTGATGTTATCCCTAGGAACAAGGCTTGGGAGACCAAATGGAGATTGACTCAGGAACAGCCCACCTCTTTGACGACATTGAGAAAAATGACTTTAAACCAGACTTTGGCTCAGAGTTTCCAGTAGGTTTATCTGTAAAATCACAAATTAATCTGTGTAAAAGTTATTGTGTATACAGTGTTATATGACTGTATGACCATGTACAGTAAAATAACTGCTCTTAATTTCTGTAAATGTCTCATGACTGCTCAGATAAAATGATATAGATTGTTTATATCCAGTTTTCGAGTCTTGTTAAATAGACTCCACAGGATTTATGGGATGTTAGATCTCAAGTAAGATAGAAGCACTAACGGAGGGAGAACAATTGGCCAACCATACACATTAGATAGCAGTAGACTATCTCACTCAATGCCCCCATACACATGCACACTTGGATTGTCTAAGCACCCATGTGCTTTGGATGGGGTGAGGGTTATGCAGCTTATCTTTCTGAGAACAAATAAAACTTGCTTGAAACTCACAATATATACTATACTGTACAGGGAGAGCTAGGAGAACATCATACATAATATTTGGATGGCCACCACCTCCAAAAGGACTAGATTCAAGCAGTATTCTAATATGTGTGACCACATTTAGTAAAGTTTCATCAGTGCCTCCTTTCCTGTACTGATACACAGTACATTGTTAAGCTAAGAAAGGAGACATTATACAGGCAGTTCCTGAGTTACGTACAAGATAGGTTCTGTAGGTTTGTTCTTAAGTTGAATTTGTATGTAAGTTGGAACTGTGTATCTTATTAATTTAACCCCAGCTAAAAAAAATTTAGTCTCTGTGACAATTAGATTTTAAACGTGTTGGGTTTTTATAAGAACCAGGATTTTCAATAAATCTTAATTGCAGACATCTTTGATAACAGTTACAGCTGATTATTGTATTTTGGGGCTAAAGTTCAGTAAATTACCAACATCCAGAAGTCCATTTGTAACAAGGGGTTGTCTGTAAGTCAGGTGTTCTTAAGTAGGGGACCGCCTGCATGTATGTATAGAAATAATATGAAAACCACAACACACAAATAAAATATTCTTGTGATAAGATCTTGATAAAGGTGAATTGGTTTGCAATGGAGGTGATCAAGGCTTCTAAACTATTTTATAACTTGTCTATATGTGTCTTATTACTTAGATATTTTCGCCGGTGTCTGGAGACTGCCATCATAACCATTCTCCATCACTTCATAGAAGAGTTTCTGCTTCCAGTGAAAAATCAGTAAAACGTGAAATAATTTTTCCTTCTACTTACGAGCTTGTGCGCCATTTACAGTATGCAACACACTTTCCCATTCCTCTGGTAAGTGCTTTGATATGCTGTCAGTGGGAGGACATTTGCCTGTAGGTAATATTTGTTTCTTCCTACACCGGCATTTTCTTCTATACCGTCATAAATGTTTTTTTATTAAATGTCAAGCCCTTTTTTTCTTAGCTTTCAGATGTTCTCATTGCTTAGTCATACAGCTACTGCAGTGGATCTTTGCAGCCCTTCTCTAAGTGTTGACTAATTTTTACCACTTTTTTTTTTTTATGAGATACAGAACTGTAGACTTTACTGAACAATATCTAAATCTTTTTCTCAGTGCACTTCATAAGCAGAGCAAAATTTACTGGTCATACTATTGTATATGAAGTGATGCTCAAAGTGCAACCCAAAACCCACTTAAGCCAAAATGCCAAAACAGAAATTTAAGTAGTAACCTACTGCTTCCTGTGCTGCCGCAGCTTTCAACTATGTTGATGTCCAGGGACACTAATGTGGTTGAATGAAGTAATGAAAGTTTGGATTCTCATGGTAGTGCCTCTATAGGGCCCTCAAAACAGAAAGAATTGTGCTGGCTGGAATAGGAGCTCTATTGATAATCTAATGCTATCTGTACCTCCTTGCTCCTCCTGCAGGTCCAGGAGGTGTTGCTTTGAAGGGAACCTACCACCCCGATTCTACCTATAAAGGTAGAAAGGGTGGTAGGTGGATGAATGGGATGTGAGGATAGCCCTTTTTTGGGCTAATCCTCACGTCCCGGGTGTCTTTTAGAAAACTTTATTGCAGGAATATGTACATTGTTTTATGCGGCTACTGGGGCGTAGTCACGTTACTCCGCCTACCATTTAATCTTCGGCGCATGCGCAGAACGCAGGCCTCCGGCTGCGCGGCCGCGGCTCTGGGGTTGGAGCTACTGCGCATGCGCAGAAGGCCGCAGATGCCGGGGGACTCGAAGATTAAATGGTAGGCGGAGTAACGTGGCTACTGGGGCGTGGAGTAGCCGCGACTAGTAGCCTCATGTCCGGCTACTCCACGCCCCAGTAGCCGCATAAAAAAATTTACATATTCCTGCAATAAAGTTTTCTAAAAGACACCGGGGACGTGAGGATTAGCCCAAAAAATGGCTATCCTCACGTCCCATTCATCCACCTACCACCCCTTCTACCTTTATAGGTAGAATCGGGGTGGTAGGTTCCCTTTAAAATAGCACTCAGCATGGCCTATCCTGGGCTGCCCTGACCTGTGAATACAGGAGGAGGCACTGAGTCCTGGCTGATGAACCTCAGGTGCTCCAGTTCTTCATGCTCGACCAGCATACTATTTACTTCCATGGAAGACCCCCAATAATTAAACACGTGTTCCCTATGTTGTAGAATACAGAATTAGTGACATTAGAGAGGAAATCTCTTTAAAGGAAATCTACCTTTACCAAAAAGTAAAAAAAACCCTACAGATGCTCACTTGTCCTCCTCTTCATCTTGATCCCAGTGCTTGTCTTCTCTAAGCTTGACATGTCAGAATCACAAAGAAAAAAGACTGATAATTCTGCATGTCACGCGAGAGTGATGTGCATAATTAGCAGCTCGGATGGCTGGACATCACATCCCCACTTTTTCCTAGGTGATCCTGTTTTGTCAAGCTTAGAGAAGACTTTATGAAATTTGGTGTTTGTTATCGATTTCTATGATAGTTAGGAGGGAACTCAGGTACAGGTAGAATTCTATTGTTGTGGGTGAATACAAGGTGGTGGCTTTCTTCTGACTTTTACACATCTCCTGCTGCTAAAGGAAGAATAGTTATGCTGCTATGTATATTGTTGTAGTTTGTTTTCTTTCAAGTGTGTGGTGGGGGCCCATCCCTGCTGTGCGACCCTGAATTGTGGTAACACCCTTGTTTCAGATTAAGCTAAAAGACATATTCTGCCTTTGTTACTCATTTATGGCCAGTGATATATCTCTATTATTTCTTAAGGCTACATTTTATTTAGCCATTGAATAGTGTTAACCTTTACTTTTTTTAATTTGCTTTAACACATTAAATGGATCAAGCGTACATCAGCTCAAAATTTCTTATGATTAGCATAAAAGTCTCAAATACCCTTTTCTGCAACTTTTTGACACCATGTGCTATTCTGGTGAGAACAGTTTCATCGGATGCGTCTCACTAAGGGACTACGGAATGCTTTAAAAATCACTTTTTGTCTGTTTTTGTGCCTTAGTTGGACTCCTTTAACTAATGGAGATGTCCTATTGATAATAGTCAGTTTAGTTACAATGTATTTGCTTGTGTACCAACTAGGGAATATGAATGATGTGGATGGTTATAAGACAGCCACAGGATACAATTGTCTTAGCAACCAGCGGCAAGTAGCCAAATAAAGCCACAGTAGCAGATGCGCATATTATGTGAAGGTGTGTGAGGATCCCACTTATCAGAACGACTGAACAAGTCTGGCCTAACCGGCATATGCATATAGTAAACTGCAATGATAGTGTTTGTGTTCCCAGCATCACTAGCACCTTGCTTTTGTCCTATATTTCTCCTTACCCCTCGAACATCCGAGTCTACTGCTTCTTGAAACCTAAAACTTGTCCTTCCAATGCTCCACAGAGTATACATATGTAAGTTAATTGCTCCATGCCCACAAGTTAGACTAGAAGTTTGGTGGGGTGAAGACACCAGGGCCGCACACTGATCAGCTGTTCAGAGCCCAGACAGTGAAATGGATCAGAAGCAACTGGCAGCTGTCATTCATTTAGAAGGCGTCTAATTCCTGCTTTCTGGAGTCCACCCTGTGAATGGTCCTGGTCTCTGTGTGGTCCTAAGTAAATATTTTCTAGAATCGTTATTTCATGAGTTATACAAGTATTTTCTTGAAAGACATTCCAGAGGAGACGACAAGCACATTTTATTCTGCTGCATATTTCAGCATAGACCCAATATATTTTTCAGAAAAAATGTACACAAAGAGGACCTGTCATCCTAAAAAAACACTAAAACTAAAGTAAGCAGCTCCTAACACTACCACACTGCTTACTTTAGTAAGAAAACTGCTACCTTTTCGGAAGCTAGCAAACACTGCACTGCCATACCCTGAGAATGCTGGGAGCTTGGTCCGGCATTGGAGCGCTATGTAGTGCAGTGTTTGCTTTATCGGAAGGTTCAGAAAAGGTAGCAGTTTAGCACTGCTATTACTGAGGTAGGGCTAGGAGCAGCTTTCTCTAGTAAGCAACTCCTACAGAGTTTTTTTTTAGGGTGATGGGTTGGAAGTTGATGGAAGTTGATGGAAACTATCTATTTCTGCTCCCATAGATCTGAATGGAGCAGGGGGATGCATGCCTGACACTCCACTCAATAGTGAGAGTGGGATCCCTGTTATTCTGATTGTTGAGGTGTCCCATTCTCATGTTAAGTGGGGGTCTCAGCTGTCGGAACGATTAGGTAGTTATCCCCTATCCTTTTGCTCTCAAGCAATTTTGACCTGACAAACATGATCTTTTCATGCAGGATTTACCAACATCACTGAACTAAGCTGAGAGGCTGAGCTCAGATAAGCAGCTGTACGTTTGGTCCAGGAAATCCCATTGCACATGGAGCGAGTTTGTTGGAACAAAGGTGTTTGTGGGCAAAATTGTGAAAGTGTTTTTTTTCTATATTAGGACATGTGAACATTAGGAGCTACCCTTTTTTTGGATCATCATCAATGAGCCATAATGGAAAGCCGCTTTACAGATGCAACTTTTTCCACCCATGAGACGAGCTGAGAATCTCGCCTCGTGGACAATTGGGGGTGGCATGCCGGCATTATGCAAGATTCTGAGGCCAGTAATGTCAAGTTAAAATAACCATGTCCTGGCTAGGCGTAATGACTGCCAACTGTGCTGTCCAAACAGCGCTAAATTCGTAGCATATGCTGCTGCACAGTACAGTCTCGCAAAGTGCTTGCCCACTGGTGCCTACCTTTTGATGTTGATGGGTCACATGAGCATGTGTGTCAGCGCAGAGAGTCGGTATCCCCGTCCAGCCAGCCCAAAGTGCATTTTTCACGGCTTGTCCCTTGCTCCGTGAGAATCAGGCTCAGCACAACCAGTTCTTTAAATCTGCACTGGAGCTGATAATGTAATGCCAGAGCTGAGGTATGAACTTCAGCTATGCTACATTTGGCCCCATCAGCACTGCCTGCATGATCTGCCCCCTCAACCCTGTTACACTGTAGATCATGTAGCAGTGCAGAGAGCGAGAAAATGTAGCAATTCTGAGAGGTTTACATCTTGGTGTAGAGATGAAGTGTCCACCTCACCTTGCTACATCTCTTCACCTCAATCTGTTACATTCTCTCCCCTACAGATGTAACTGAAGCAGAACTGAGGGGGACAGATGTAGCAAGTTCAGGTGGACAGGTTGTCTCCCTCCAGCACTGCTACATCTGACCTTTAGCTCTGCTTAATCTGCTGGAGTCTGCTTGTCATTTGGCAGGATTTATAACAGTGTACCAGTGGCACAGTGTTATAGATCCCAAGCATATTCTGCATATATGGCAATACTGTAGTACTACAGTATATGGTAGGAACCTCAAGAGTTAAAGTACCCTTGGGGGGTTCTAAAAAATAGTAAAAAAATTTAAAAACCCTAAAAATCCATATTGCTTCCGTTCCCTAGAACTGATATAAAAATAAATAAACAAATAATCCTAAACATGTTAGATATCCCCTCCTAAAAGTCCAAATCTATAAAAATATAAAAAACAGTTAATCCTGGTGGTGAACCCTTTAACGGAAATTAAAGACCAAATGTCCAAAAGTAATCAAAAGGTCATACAGTCCCCAAAATGGTAGCAATGAAAATGTCATCTCATTCTGCAATCCTTACGCAGGTCCATACACTGAAGTATTTTGAAAAAGTTATTGGTGTCTGAATCTGGCAAAATGAAGAATTTGTACAAATGGTTTGAGTTATTAGACCAGGAGGGGGACGGGGGACATGTTTTTTAATGGTTTGCCTTTGGCAACAGAGAGGCTAGATTTTTCCCCTGCGTAAAGGGGTGGAACAAGAGTGTGTATCGCAGTATAAAGTGGGATATGTCTTTGCTATCCATTGTAAGGACACCTAAGGAATCCTCCCATCGTATCCTTACACCATAGATCTGAAACATAATGTGAACCTTGCCTAAAACTGCTAAAAGATTTATTAAGTGGTCTTTTTGTACTACATCATTCAACTAGAAATTGTCTCTTGCATCTTTGCTTTACTGGGATGTCATAGTTTTATTTATGTACTTTTATTCTCACATAAAATACAGTCTTTCATTTATAGACATAAATAGATGACTTTATGTTCTAGCAATTCATTACTTGTACTTGACAACAGAACTTGATACAAACATATCTTTTATTATGCCAAAGATAAAGTCTTGTCATGTTATAGTTCATTGTGTTATACTGCTGTCTCAGTAGCATTTTCTTTGTCAATCACGACGGTTTCGTGTCTCTTTAATGAAAATGTTTTACTTATTTTAGACCTGAAGTTGTTAGAAAAGTAGTAGTACACAATAGGGTCAAAACAAAGATTAGATACTGAGAGTAAAAGGGTGGACTCCTTTGCATGGAAGAGCACTTGCTTCAGGCTGCAGTCCGTGATAACATCATTTTGACTCAAGGTATACGGGACTCGAACGCTATGGTAAGGAAGGAAACATATAATGTATCCTGCTGTTACAAGAAAGATCTTTATCAAAGCTGCTTTGATGTTGCTGGCTTCTTCGCCATCCTTATTGCTGTAAAGTTTCTTAATAGTAATGCAATTGGAGATTAAAATAATAGCAGAGCAGTTGAAAAAGATAGCAATACTGATGAAGTTGCTGAGAACGTGCCAATCTCTTCCGATCTGTGTTTTGAAGTCAATACACCCCACATGTTCTCTCTCTGGGATGTCTTTTGTGGGTATCAGCATGTTTGGTAACATTATGGACAGAACAAGAGCCCAGACCACTATTGACAACATTCTTGCGAATCCACGTTTCTGAATTTGATACAATTTAGCGCTCTGTATAGTCTGCAAACAGCGGTCCATGCTCACAAATCCCAGGAATATGATTGAAAGATACATATTGATATAAATGATACAAGCTGTTACCTGACAGTGGAAGATCTTTAGGTTCCAAGATGCATATCCCATGTCTACGACTATCTTAAATGGTAAGGCCAATGTCAGAAGGAAGTCAGCTATTAACAGGTTAATGAGGTACACGCTTAAACATTTCTGATTGTTGTCTTTCCAAGTAAAGGCCCACAATGCAAAGCAACTTCCACAAAATCCAACCATAAATATCAACCAATAGATATATGTGAATGGTTCCAAGTCTTTGTTAACTTCACAAGTAAAGTGAGTACCGGTACTACTGTTACTGGTGTCCATCATTGTGAAAGAGACCTGTGGTCAGCTGGGAATAGAACCTAAGGAACAGAAGTAAAAACAGAATAGTATCTTTATATGTAACATCACATCCAATACCAAGCCCTTATTTATCATACCTGAATATGAAGGTTTGGTAGGGCAACTTGTAGGATCTAAAAAGTCACAAACTTTTTAACAAAGTTTGCATAAGTCAAGTAAAAATGGCTACAAGAAACTTTATTATATTTCTTAACATAGAAACCTGACTTTTTCTCCACTTCACAAATTCCTTTCTTAATCTTCCCTCTTCCCACACATTCACTGGAATGACTTCAGCTGGAAACAGTAAATTAGAAAGGCGTCTAATACCCCTCCTACCCCAAGTTTATCTTTTTAGTACTTTTGTTTAATGACTTAAAGAACAGTTCTGATGCTTCTAAACAAGATAAGAAAAATCTCCTATAATTTCTGTGTGCAGTGCAAGGGAGACATTGGGGGATATTTATCAGGACCTCTGCGCACCGCCAGTGGCGCAGAGGCCCTGAAATAATCGCAAATGCTAGCTTATTGCTAGCTTTTGCGATTATTTGCCCCGATCCGCCACCTTCACGCCAGTGGGGCGTAAAGGGGCGTGAAGGGGGAGCACGGCCGGCCAAGCGCCTGTCCCCGCGCCTGCACACTTGCTGCTGCTGGTGACTTTTCATACGTGAAAAGTCGCCGGCTGCGGTTTCTTCTACGCCAGGCCCTGACTGGCGTAGGATAAACGCTGCGCTGCAATCAGCCCCGATGTATCGGGCTGCGAATTTGCAGCGGCGGGGTTATCGCACGAGCGCCAGCGTATGATAAATATCCCCCATTGTAGCAGCTAGTCTCCACCCACCAGACCAATGCAGAAAGACACCATGGCCAGATATGTAATCACACATTACTATTGATTTATGCATAGCTATATGAAAAGGCTTCATTTCCACTGTGATCTATGTGTCTGTATCAATCAGTTTCAAAGGAGACCCAAACTTCTGATATTCTGATTACTTATAGGCTTATTGGGGGTTATTTATCATTGATTTTCCTGGGCTTTTTTGGCATAAAAAAGTCTCAAAGTGGTCCTATTGAGGATTTTTGAGACTTTTCACTGCTAAAAAGTCTCACAGGACTATATACATCTCTTCATTAATCTGGCCTAAACATAGAACTACTGCTAGTTCAACAAAAATAAAGTCACTCCAGTCCCCTGCTGGTCTATGTGCTGAGACTTTTTATGCATTTTGAGACTTTTTGAAAAAAAAATCCCAGACAGAAAATAGAGCATAAGAACATTTATTAAAGGGCCAAAGACACTTTAATGAATATGATGGGCAGTGGAGCTACAAAAATAGACATAGAACAGTCCCAAGGAGCCGCCTAATGATAAATGAGCCCCATAAGCTTGTTTCTTTAAGCCGCTGTTTATAATATGTCTCATACTGTGAAATAAAGCTTGAAACAAGCAGAACAGATCATTTTTCTTGAACAAAGTGACCTCTGTGCTCCTGCAGCCAGCAGGTATAAGTGGCAATGGCTGGGGCGACTGCCCTACTAGGGTGTCTGATAAGGTTGCACTGCACTAGTCATCCTATTTTCTCATACACCCTCCCCCCCCTTTTCCCCCTTTTGAAAGTAACATGCAGCTTTGTGGTCTTAGTGGTTTAACTTCAGCATGTCTATTGACGTAGATGAAACTACAGCTAGAAAAAAAAGTTTTTCCATTTTTTTCTCTGGGGATTGTGAAAACAGTCCCCAACGATTAGCTCTGCAACATTTACTCTACTAATGTCTGATTTAAAGCTTGTGTTTCATTTCTATTAGCCTTTATCACTAATTATAATTTTATAGCAATGTTCTGAAAGGCAGGACCCCGATATCTGTCATACCTGTGTTTGGCTGTATTATTGTGTCTGAAAGTGATAGATGTATCCAGATGTGATAACCCTGGGGTTCTGTTGTTGCAGCCTTTCCAGAGTATTGTTAGCGTGTTGCTCTATTGTATTGAATTGGAGACCTTACCCAAATCATTAACCAAACTAGAGCTTGGGTAAGGGAAGCAATTGTATGTTTCAATTTATTGAATATGTTACATGGCATTCAACCAATATAATGTGGACCATTAAGTAAAATTAGTAAATAAATGAATAAGTAAATTAGTTTCTTACTCAACTACACTGATTGTTTCAGAGCCTTGAATAATTGTCCTAGAGTGACCTTATCTCAGTGGAGTTAGCTATATTGACATGACCATGCCATTTTCTGCCACTTATCGTGGTACATTTCTAAACAGGAGAAAAAGTAAAGGCAGTCATATCTGTGTCACTTACAACAAGTGGTTAAAATGTTACATATCGGTGATATTATTAATCCAGATATGAGTAAAAGTGTCCAAGTAACATTTCATCTATCATCTACAGATCCATATATAACATCAGTGATGTGATGGCATGTCAATATAATGTGTGATAATAAAAGGGATGGTCACTTACCGGTTTCCTTTGATGTCTTGTTCAGAGGTAGTGAGGTACAACAAACATCATGAGAACATGACGGCAGGAGCTGCTAGCTAGTATAACAGAGGTGAACTGGTAGACGGGCTGTTAGCAACGTCATTGCCGCAGGAGGAACTGAAAACCTCTGCATTAGTCGAAAACCACATAAAAAATATTACAGCCGGAAACTAAACATACATACAATCACAAAGCAGCGGACCATATGGATAGTTCATGTAAAACCCCACTCTACATACATCATGTACAAACAATCTTAAGAAAAAGAAAAGTACAACTTCTTTGATATATATGGTTAAAGTATCGGAACATAATTAAAAAAAAACATTTAAACTCCTAAATGTAAGTAAATATGACCTCACAAATACCACCTTGTCAAAATGGAACCAGCAATATGGGAACGACTGAGACCCCAGACCATACTTCAATAGCTGTAAAACCACCTCAACCTACAATAATAAGTAGTAATAATACTCTGTATGACTTTCTCAGTCTCTCAAATTGTTCTGTAGGAATTTTGGCTGATATTAATTTACAATAAGCTTTAATTAATTAACCTTTTCAGTTGATGGCAGCTGTCTGTGGAATACTACAGCAGACACCTGCCCTGCATGGAGAAGGCTCAGCCCTTGGGCCCACTCCATACACCCTTAACATTTATCTTCCATATTTACGTGGATCTGTTGGGAAGGGCTTATGGCTTTTGGGGAATTGCTTATGTACAACTCTTACAAGATCGCAACAAAATATTTCAATGGGAATAAGGTCCGGCAATGAATAAACTTTCTTTTGGAAATCCTTATAAACAAGCTATATCCATTTTTATTTTTCATAATGTTCTGTCATGAACTTGATAATATAACAAACTAACTGAGGCCTGTAGTGTCTAAGACCTCTTAGGTTTTAGTATTTTCACTAAGCATTGTCGTTCTGACCTTGGTGGGAAGTTGCAGGGATGTCTACTACGGCCTCTGATTTCTTCAGCTTACACAAGACTCTTTGTAATATTATACTTTTTGACTCGAATCTTTACTTTACACAGCTTAGTATCATCTGCAAATATGGAAACTTCACTGTGTAAACCCTCTATGAGGTCATTAATAAAAAATATTACAAAGAAGTGGCCCCAATACTGACCCCTGTGGTACTCTTTGGTAATGTCAACCCAATCTGAGAATGTGCCATTAATGACGAACCTCTGTTTTCTACCACTAGGCCACTTACTAACACAGATTTTCCCCTAGTCCCAGCAGTCCCATGCGGCACAGTGTCAAATGCCTTTGAAAAGTCCACATATACAACATCCACAGCGTCCCCCAGATCCAGACTAGAACTTACCTTTGTGTAGAATCCAATCAGATTAGTCTGACAGGACCGATCCCTCATAAACTCATGGTGATGCTGGGTTATAAGGTCCTGTGGGACATAACCAGTCCTTAGTGACTCTTCAAATATTAAAAATAACGATCTGTCTATCACCGTACATAGTTCATGCAGAACCCGGGGGTGTATGCCATCTGGCCCCGGTGATTTTTCTATCTTAGTTGTTGCGAGGCGGCGCCGTACCTCTTCCTGGGTTAAACTGTTGACATTCAAAAGAGAATTTACATCATTCCTCATCATTTCTTCCTCCAGGGGATTTTCCTGGGTAAAGACAGTCAAGAAGGTGACATTCAGTAGATTGGCCCTTTCCTCATCTCCTTCCACCATGACCCCAAACTTTCAGTAGAGGGCCCAAACTCTCCGTTTTTAGTTTCTTGCCGTTTATATACTTGAAAAATAATTTGGGGAAACCGGTGGAGACTATGAAAAAAAATTAAGGCCTGATCTACAGAACTGAACTGGCGGTGTTGGCGCCCATATACACTAAAAGGCTTGAGTGAAGTGCCAGTGCTGGTAACACATTTTTGCAGTGCAGTTCTGCAACTTTGTTCTGGCAACCATAGAACTTACTCTCTCCAAAGTGCAGGAATGTATATAATTTGTAGTGGATGTGTGTAAAAATAACAGAAGTCACTAAAATGTTAGGACTAGAGATGAGCGAGTATACTCGTCCGAGTATACTGCTCCGACGAGTATTTCCCCTGCTCGCGATCGAGCATTAAATTAAGTGAAGAACAGTGTTTTTATTGTTTAATAAAATATTACAGATGTTTCCTGATGTTCTGCTTGTAAGAACACATTGAAATAACAATATTCTTCACTTTCCAGGTGTGCGCGTGTGTTTCCCGCTAAGTTAGGAGATGTTTGGAACATCTGGAATGTGAATAATATTGTTCTTTGAATGTGTTCTGCACTTAAATGGTCCTGTATTCACTGTTTTTAATGTTTTAATTCTATTCTTCACTTTGCAGACGTGCGCGCGCGTCTTCCGATAGGTTCGGAGATACGCGCGCACATCTGCAAAGTGAAGAATAGAATTAAAACATTAAAAACAGTGAATACAGGACCATTTAAGTGCAGAACACATTGAAAGAACAATATTCTTCACATTCCAGATGTTCCGAACATCTCCTAACTTAGCGGGAGACACGCGTGCACATCTGTAAAGTGAAGAATAGTGTTATTTCAATGTGTTCTTACAAGCAAAACATCAGGAAACATCTAGAATATTTAATTAAGCACTGTTCTTTTACTGTTGTGTTTTAGCAAAAAAAATGCTTGGGTCTCCCATTGACTTCAATGGGGCTCGTTATTCGAGACGAGCACTCGAGCATTTGGAAAAGTTTGTCTCGAATAAAGAGCAACCGAGCATTTTAGTGCTCGCTCATCTCTAGTTAGGACCAAATCACAGATACAGCTTTTATATGCGTTTTATTTTAGAATGCAAACGTTCAAAAGTTCTTTGCAGTTATATTAATGTATAAGCTGTGGCTGTTTTTGTGCGCCATCTAGTGGACATGTTATGGTATTGCTGTCTAATATCATGTCTGCTCTGTTAGTGGGAAATATGCAAATATGTTTTCCAGGATGGGACAAGGAAAACAATGCCTTTTTTGCTAGCTTGAAAAGCACCACAACATGACTGACATGTTAAACATGAACATGAAATTCTACAGATCACAACAAATAGGCAGATGCATATCATTGTGTAAAGAGGATGACCTTAAAAGATGTTAAAAATACCATATTCTAAAAAATATATACTATTTCTCATAGGACAATTGCAACCTGGATAAATAAAGTGTATATGCCTAATAATGGAGTCAACATAATGATAATGGCATAGCAGCACTAGTATAACTTCAATAAGTATTCTTAAATGCATAAAAGTGCATACATTTTAAAATAAAAATACCTGATCATACTGTGATCAATTTACATAGAAATGTACACAGTGACCCAGGTAATGTGAATATGGCCTTATCACCTTAAGAGACAACAAGCGGTGTATTCTGAAAAATACATCTCTCTCCAAAACAAGGGGGAGAATAGCTCCACCAACTGATAATAGAAAACAGAAGATGTATAAAGGAGAATGAGGTATTTAACTACATCATGGCATACCAGCTACAGTGCCTTGTGAAAGTATTCGGCCCCCTTGAACTTTTCTACCTTTTGCCACATTTAAGGCTTCAAACATAAACAAAATTGTAATTTTTTGCTGAAGAATCAACAACAAGTGGGACACAATTGTGAAGTGAAACCAAATTTATTGGATATTTTAAGCCAAATACAGGACCATTCTGGAAGAAAAGCTGTTGTAGTCTCCAAAAGACCTGAGACTGGGACTGAGATTTATCTTCCAACAAGACAATGATCCCAAACATAAAGCAAAGTCTACAATGGAAGGTTCACAAATAAACGTATCCAGGTGTTATAAATGCCAAGTCACAGTCCAGACCTGAATCCAATCGAGAATCTGTGGAAAGAGACGAAAACTGCTGTTCACAAACGCTTCATCCAACCTCACTGACCTCCAGCTGTTTTCCAAGGAAGAATGGGCAAGAATCTCAGTCTTTCGATGTGCAAAACTGATAGAGACCTGATACCCCAAGCAACGTGCAGCTGTAATCGCAGCAAAAGGTGGCACTACAAAGTATTAACTTAAGTAGGGTGAATAATATTGCATGCCCC
The DNA here is from genome assembly GCF_040894005.1 of Engystomops pustulosus. Classification (NCBI taxonomy): domain Eukaryota; kingdom Metazoa; phylum Chordata; class Amphibia; order Anura; family Leptodactylidae; genus Engystomops; species Engystomops pustulosus. The sequence goes on along the minus strand of NC_092413.1, from coordinate 172,534,064 downwards.
ACTTTTAAGTTTATTATTTATTTCAAAAGTTAAAAATATTAAATAAATTTTGTTCCATGTCACAATTGTGTCCCACTTGTTGATTCTTTAACAAAAAAATACAATTGTATCTTTATGTTTGAAACCTGAAATGTGGCTAAAGGTAGAAAAGTTCAAGAGGGCCAAAAACTTTTGCAAGGCACTGTATACACACACAGCACCATACTCATATACCATATATATTCTGTCCACTAGCAGCCCCCTTACTGTCAAACAACAGCTCCCCTTCTACTTTCTCCAAAATCCCTATTAACATACTGTCTCTGTCTAGCAGCTGTCTCTCTTTAAAAATATACTGTCCGGTAGCTTCCCTCATCCATGAAATTTCCAGCAGCACCCTCCCCTCAATAATATATTGTCCAGCAAACTCCCTTAATTGATTAAATTTAAAGCAACAGCCTTCCGTCATTTATGAAATTCAGCATTCTCCTCTCATTAAAAAATTTTGACAGCAGCCTGGACTAATGAAATGTCCATCAGCCTTCCCACAATAATAATATGTCCAGAAGCATCCCCTCATTTATGAAAAGTCCAGCAGTCCCCCTCATTATTGAAATGTCCAGCACCATCCCCTCATTAATTAAATATCCAGCAGCAGCCTCCCCTCAGTAATACAATTTCCAATAGCCTTCTCTCATTAATGAAATGTCCAGCAGCTTCCCCTCATTATTAAAATGTCTAACAGCATCCTCTCTACATTATTGAAATGTCTGGCTGCAGTCTCCCCTCATTAATAAAATGTGCAGCAGACACAGAGCCCCTCTATCCAGGTACACTGTATGATGCGGTGTTGGCATCACCTAATGACATCATAGAGTGTGCGCAGGCAGTTTTCACAGACCTATCTTTGCCTGCAACTCTTTGCTAATCAATTGTATACATGTAAATGGAGAGGTTGCTAAAGATTGATATTTCTTGAAGTTTTTGAAAAAATAGGCATGTGAGGGATTCTGTTTAAAGAAAATTTACCATCAAAAGCAAACATGATAAACCAGGGACACTTTCTCATAGGTCCAGACACTGTGACTGTGGTCATCTACTTACATGTATTATCCATGGCCTCATTCCTTTTAAAAATCTAATTTTAAAAGTATGCTGATGGTATTAACAGAGCCCCTTCATGCTGTAGCTTCACAGGCTGTTACACTATGCAGGAGAACTCCTCTCCTCCCATTTTGTTCTGAAGATTCCTCTGCTGCAGGGATGGGTCACGGGGGGGGGGAGGGCAGAGTGAGCAAGGGGGAGTGGGAAACAATGTAACCTATCTTTTAAAGCTACAGCATAAAGGGCTACTGGTAATGCATCCCGGAGCACTTCTGGCTCATTAGCATAATTGTATAATTTGATTTTAGAGGGAAGGAGGCCATGGATAACAAATATAGTCACGGTGTCTGGATCTATGGTTTATCATGCTTCATTCTGATGGTAGATTTCCTTTAAAGACTTTTCTTTCTTAAAGGGAACCTGTCACCAGGGACCTCATTTTTCACTAAAGACAGATTGTAAAAGCCCATCACACCTGCAGTGTACGTATGCCTCTCTGCCTTTTCTAAGCATTTGCATTACAATATAATTGTGTGTTATAACTTACTCTTGCATCCTGACAAAATCCTGGGGTAATCACAGGGGCTGGACTTTGGTTTGGATGCATTTCAAAAAACAACATGTGACTTGTCTGAGCTGCAGGCTGTCTCCATGTTTGTGCTCCTGTACAGCTTGTCCCTCCCTCACTGATGTCAGGCTGATCAGGCTGTGCATTCTGAGAAGGAGCAGGAGGTGGAGATGTACAGGAGCACAAAGGTGGGGCCCAAGCTCTGAGGAGTAACACAGACAAGTCACGTGTTGTTTTTTGAAATGCATCCAAACCAAAGTCCAGCCCCTGTGACTACCCCAGGATTTTGTCATGGAGCAAGGTAAGTTACAACTCACAATTATATTGTAATGCAAATGCATAGAAAAGGCAGAAAGGCAGATTTGCACTGCAGGTGTAATACGCTTCTGCAACCTGTCTTTAGTGAAAAATGAGGTCCCTGGTGACAGGTTCCCTTTAAGTAGTTTGCAGCAGTTTTTAGCATGAACTGCAGACATTGTTTTTGCAAATTGTTTCATTTGACAAAATTAAGTGAAAAGTAGGTATGCTGTCTATGGAATGCGAAAATCTTCAAGATACTTTGTTGAGAGCCAAAAAACGTTGCAGTTTTTGTTGTATATGTATACTTCATATGTCAGCCAACATTTTCTCAAAGTGGGATCAGAAATGCCTGGGTATTGCCTATCCAAATTGCAGCTCAGCTAGCTGAAAACCCTTAGGTCTGCTATGCATTATGCACCAACATCTATATGGAATATAATAGTATTGAGTAGGATTTATCCAAATCCCATACACACACTACCTAAACAATCTGCAGAGGAAATGAATTGCAGCATCGGAGTATAATTAGCATCATGTCACTTTTCCCATCCTGCTGAAAAAACGTGGCATAAAAATTATTTTCTGATGCTTGCTGAATGGCTGTGTAATAGCCACTGTGTAACCTTCCCATAATGCGCAGATAGATTATGAACAAGAAAGAAAAATGAAGAAAATGGGAAATTGCTCCAATTTGTGCTGAACCATTGTATCTTTTTTATGGCTAAAAAAAGAAACTTTACTACCAAAATATTGCTGGAGTTTGGTTGGATTATTTTTAGTGTTCTTTGGGTCAGGTCTTTTGGGTCTGGATCCCTTTTTCACTGTGCCCTTTTTCACCCTTTGTTATTAGGATGTGCAGTTAGCCTTATACAGCTTTGATAAATCATGAACAAGAAAAAAAATGAAAAAGAAATTACAGTGCCCACATGTCAAAGACTGTTACTTCCAGAATCATGGACTTGAAAAGGAGCAATGTTGCAATGTCTATTACAGCTACTCCCTAACTCTACTAGGCCTCATTTGGATGGCCGTGTCACTGTTCGGCACCGTACATGCTCTATCTTTCCCCATGCTGCACTATTTTCTATGAAGAGGGGATATGTGAGCAGGGCTCACCTCCACCTCTCCAGTCTGGCGACGTGTGCTCGCCCGGGCTATGGCTGGGCAAGTGCACATTATTGTGAATGCACTTTTGCATCTGTGGGGGATTGAATTTATGGAGTCCTCCTCTATCATACATGTATCAACTGAACGTTAGGGGTGTAACTTGAGGGGGTGCAGTCGCAACTGGGCCCAAGAGGCTTATGGGGCCCATAAGTTGTAACTTTCCCATATGACAAGTCTATTAATATAAACCATACATTATAGTCGGGGTCCATCAACTTCACACCACTGCACCACCTGTGTTAATAAGGGATAAATGTATTTTGTGGAAACCCTTGTTGATTTCCAACTCTTCTAAAAAAAAAAAAACTTGAAGCATTTTATGAAGGGAACCTGTAATACACCCACTTGTAAAAGCAGACAATGATACAACAAGACATTAAATCAGAATTGTAATTTTATACATAAACTATTTACATTATATCACATTGTAACATGCATCTAATAGTAAATGAAACGTTTTTTACAACATTTATAAATATGTTACAGTAAAAAAAATAAGCTTAGCCTTTACATAAAGTCACAGGTTATTGAAAATCTCTTCATCCATCTTTATACTGTATGAATAATTTAGTACGGCTCATTGTATACAATATAACATACAATATGTACACGCCACACTCCTCACACAAATAGCAACGTGCAAAAATAGAAGAGGAAATGTCATCCATATACAGTTATGTAATCCAATTGAAGGGCAGTAAATACAAGCATCAGACTCACAACAACTTAATACCCACACAAAAAGTTGAGTAATGTTACAAATATATTTTGCGTCAAACATAATGTTTTCTTTTTGGTTTAGATCTAAAATTAAAGGGTTTGTCCAAAAATCTATTAATGGAAAAGATTATCTGTATCTGATCAGTGGGAACAGACACCTGACTCCTTGCACCAATCAGCTGCAAAACAGTGCATAGAAGGGACCAAGTTCTGTGTGGTGATCAGGCATCATACTCCTGCTCCTATTTATCTAAATTGGTTGTGTTTAGTTTGCACGTTATTCCTTATTGATAACACACTGATTGATAAGTATCTGCTGGGCCCCCACCAATCAAGAGAATCTGGATTCTGTCTCACTCATGGCAGGTTGAGTAGGTTGATATTACTCGGCTATCTCTGGAATTTTCTTAGTGACTGGGAAAGCTGATTACTGTACATGGAACTTTCCAATACTCCAATATTACTGAATGGAGCTAAAGGACACTGCCAATACATCCATAAGTGAGTACAGCTGGGGATAGCTGGGGATCGGGTTCTTTTCAATGGTAGGTGTCCCAGCAGTCGAACCGTCCCCCAAAAACTTGTCCTGTAGGTAGGGGATAACTTTCAAGCTTGGCACAACCCCGTTAAGTAAAAGCCAAGCCTGCAGTTACAGTGCATTGCCACTATACAGAGAACTGAGCCATCTGTGCCTGGCTTTTTTGCAGTAGATTGGTGTGTGGGTTTTGGTGAATTATGTTTTTGCAATATCTGTTTCTCTAGATGTGCAGTGCAGCCTTGGGAATTTTAACATTCCTTGTGGCCCTGCCTGTTCTTATCCAAACACTCCTTAAGCTTAGGAGGTGAAAATGTTCCCAGAAACATTGCAGAATTGTATTAATATTGTTTCGCTATATTAATAGAGAAAACTATACAGCCAGATTTTGCTGTCATCTCTGAGGCTGGACAATGAGATTATTATCCAGTCTATCCATACATTTGGATTGCTAGTTACCTTGACCCTTTCTTCCCACACACACCCTGAGCTTTTCATCTGGAATTCCACAATACTTGAGGGTTATAATGTAATGTAGCCTGCTGTGTGGTCAGAGGATGACCACCAGCACATCTGGACGGGAGCTGTTGGTGGTCTTCTATTAATTGTATCTCATCTAGTGATCATTTGGCTCTTGATGCTGTTTTAACCTTCGATGCTATATCATCAGCTTAGTTTTGTCTGCAGTCAGTGTCACAGCATACAAAGCACCTAATCATCTTTCTATGAGAATGTCACTTACTTTTAATATATTCATGAGTAAATCTCTCTTAATCTAGAGCTGAACCCTGATTTAGGGCTCTTTCACATTTGCGTTGGTGCTCAGCTTCATTTGTGCATCCACTGCGGTCTCTACTTTTTTTTTCCATTTTGTCTCCATGATGCATCCGTTTTGTCCCTGTGCCCGCAAAATCACTCCGGGTTTTTCAGCCTCATCAGTAAAAATAATTACAGATGTTTCATGTGATATTTCTTGCGGACCCATAGACTTCTATTGCCTTCCATGATCCGCATCAGTGAAAAAAATAGGACATGTTTCATCATTTTTTCCACCATCAATGGATCAGTGAAAATACAAACCAATGTGAAAACACCAATAGAACTCAACCTACTTTGTGAGGCATCTGTGGAAATCACTGAACCACAGACGTGAAAAACAACGCCATTGTGAAAGAGCCCTATATATCAAAAACGTTGCACTTCTTTGAAAAACTGTTCTTAGTAGTGTGATACTGTGACCAATCTACTCAGACACTTCTTCTCAAGCAGCACCTTGAGGAATGTGCTGGACTTCTTACCCTGCTGTATGTATAATATACTGCATACGTATCATTGCTGCTTATGTGTATATGTATTTTCTAGTACTGTCAGCCAGGCAGTAACCATCAATGCTTATTCTTATTTCATCACATTTTCTTTGTTCTTGTTGGCCTCATAATTCAGTCAGAAGTAGAAAACCGTAACTCCCCATCATGTTCTCCCTACAATGAGCGGAGCAGCCAGCTTTGTGTCCTCGCAGCTGTGTTTGCTCTGGACCTGCTTCTTTTTCATGAAGCCAAAGACCAAAGAAGAGCATAACCCTACAAAACAAAACACTCCTTGCTGCTACTAGAAAAGCTTCTCCACGCAGCGGGTGTTTACCTGTAAATTACCCCTCTCATTTACACCGCAGACAATGGAAGGTTGACGCTGCCTCACTTCACGCTCTAGGTATCATTATTTCCTAAACTGAAGAACTAATAGTGGATTTACTGTGTAAAGAACACAGGGATCTATATCAGAGTCAAAACAGTGGGGGTGGGGGGGTGGGGATTCATCATTGTCTTTTTTTCTATGTTTGGCGTTGCTTTGGATCAGTTGTGGTACAAATCCTGTTTCGCAACCTTCCATTGCGCCAAATGAACATAGGACTGTGTAAAGTCACTTTAAAATTCATCAAATTCATTATTTACTTAGACTACATTTCACAATACAGAACTAAATTTATGATTTGCGATTTACCGCAAATTTTTTATGGACATAAACATGATTTATTAGGCGCATTATTGGGCGCAAAATGACTCCCGGCATAGAAATAGGACAAAATCCTCTACCAAATTTATCAAGACTAGCTGCTCTTTAGAGGGACATGCGACAAAAAAAAGAAAGAGACAAACTAAGAAAAAAAATGCAACAACATACATAGATTGCTTGATCAATTCAGATAAAAAAAAGGGAATTGAAAATTGAAGTCAAAGACAAATTGTAAAGATGAATTCCCCCAGTGAGTTGCCCATAACATCCAGTGACAACTTTACTAACCTCAGCTGTAATTGTTTTTGTTCTTCTCTATACTAATAGTTATATAGAAATTCTCTATGTACTTACGTTTTCCCTTCCTGCTATGCTAGTTAGTGGCAATATTCATTCAGGGACCTTTGTGCTTTTAACATACAGAACAATATCTGTGAATATTTAGTATGTAAACTCTTTTATCTTTTTTTATCATGTGGCCTGCATCTGAAGAGCAGATGGACGCATTTTTAAGGCCTCATTCAGAGGGCCGTGTGTGGGGATGTATATGCGGCAGCGTATATCTGCTCTATCTTTACCTGTGTGTGCGGCCATGCACTGCAGTTTCTATGGAGGGGTCACCTCCTCATCCTCTCCAGCGCATGGCGGTATGCCCGGCCAGCGGACATATCGGCGTGTGAATCTACCATAAGTTGAAGGAATATACATTGGCCCACATTTACTAAGGTGCTTGCGCCAGTTTTCTGTCGAACTTTGCACGCTCTTTTGAGTGCAAACTACGTGCATGGGTATTTAAGAAGTGTCTGCACCACATTCGTGGCTCATGCAACCATTTTGTGGCGCAGTTGCACTATTCTTCATGCAACACAAATTTCTGCTCTGAAGGGGTGTCTTGGTGCTTTATCATGCAAAGTCCAACAGAATTCTGTCAGTCACCCTATGTTAAAGGTGCACCAAAAAAGTTTGCACTCTGTCAGAGCAGTGCAGGGAGCACCAGATTCATGAAGAAGGACTACACAGGCAATCTGTACATAGTGCAGTTTGCACTGTTTTCAGTAAATGAGGGTCAGTATGTTTAGTCTATGTGATGGACACAGCTCTGGTTTGGCTGAGTAAATATCACTACAATATAGTGATTTTTGAAAGTTCCAGCCCAAACTTGGCTCCAATGCCAGCATCACTGTTTCATTGCCATTGTGCGCCTGATGATAAATGTGGTATTTTTATTTTCATCAGCACATAGAGACCCACAGAGACAATACAAGGTTACTACCCTCTTGGCTAGTATAATTTATAAACTTTCATATCTTATGACTAGTGGGATTTTTTTCTTTGTTTCATCTTTGCCCATTATGTAAATGAGAAATGGAAAAAGAGATATCTGGTTCTCAAACACTGGTGATAGTTTACCTAGTGATTGGCTGGGGGAGTCATGTATTGTTATGTGTAGACAACTATCAGCTGGAAGCCGCAGAGCAGTGGTGTTGGAACACCAGGATGAAAACAGATAAGTACATAGGTGGTAAATATTTCCCTCTCCTGCAATGCTCTTAAAGCAGTTGAGACCATGTCTGGCAGAGATTTCATCTATAGTCTGGTTTTCTTTGACTCCCCTTTCCTGGATTTGGGGCTTTTATGTCTTGTCCAGTTGAAAACTGGTGGAAAAGGCCCATTGAATTCCCCCTATAGTTTTTTGTGTTATACAATCCCCCCATAGCTTAAAAAGATTCTTTTTGCTTACAGAGAAGTCCCCTTAAATATTGAACAATGTAATGACATCTATCCTTGAGATTAGCTGGTGGACAGAAAGTTACTTTTAATTTAAAAATAGCAATTTACACAATTTCACAAGTAACCACAGCTCAATAGTGTTTTTATTTTTTTTTAAAAAGTTTCAATCAAACTTTTAATCATTGAACTATTAAAACAAAAATAAAAACATTGGGGGATATTTATCATATGCCGGCGCTTCTACTCGCAGTCCGATATATAAACGCAACCGGCGACCTTTTACATGTGAAAAGTCGCTGACTGCAGCGATTGCGCAGTTGTAGGAACAGTGACGACCTGCACCGGTCCACTCCCTGTTGTGAAGGTGCCGGATTAGGGAAAATAAGCACAAGTGCTAGCAATAAGCTAGCATTTGCGATTATTTCACTACTTCACTAACGTGGCGCAGAGGCCCTGATGAATATGCCCCATTATGTTTATTGGTTACAGCCAGCATCCCATTCCAGGGAATAGTGGTCAAACCCACAGAGCGGCATCTGATATTTAGGCAAAGTGCATGTTACACTTTCTATGTGCTGAATGTACACCTTTTAGAATCAGAAATGATGACCACTTAAAACCGTGGAGCACAGCGAATAAACACTTATAGCCCTTCAAAAAGCAAACAGTTTTATAATACATTTATGTTATCACATTTTAAGTATATTACATCACAGACTACAACACAGACTTGCTGTTGAGGCTCTTCTTTTATATCTTTATAGTAAGGTATTAGCTCAGATACTCATAGCTATATTCAATGCCCATGTTTTATGAATCTATGATATTGCACCCATAAAAATTCAAGGGTATACTGGGTACCTCTTGCTGTTGAGGCTCCTATACAGAAGAGGACAGATTTTTGAAACTTTAATATCTATATATGGTAGCCACAACATCTTATTTTTTAGCTTTTGGGGGAAATAAGATATATTTTCCTATGGGGACATTACCAATTCAGTGAAAATGTCTGAATCTACCCCTACTAAGACTATTTTTAAATATCAAACAATACAGTTCAGCTAGGCTTTCTGAACCCATGGCAAAGGTTAGACTATCCTATTTGCATACTCATTACATGCTGGCATCCTCAATCGTCAGCACCCAGGCCACATGCCATTGTTCCCCACCAGCCATGCCACTAAATATGGTCGCACATGTATAGTTGAATTATATAGCTCCATATTATGGAACCATAGACACTAAAGGTCTTAAAGGAGTTTTCCCACAAAGCAATTAAGGCCTTATCCACGGGTTACATGAGACCCGATTGGACCCCTGTTCTCCTAATCTGTGGGGGTCCCATCATTGAGAACCGCACCGATCAGTTGATGCGCTATAAATTTACTGGATTAAGGCCATATAAACTATGAATATAATGGATGGTTTTATCTTCTATAGGATTTTTATACTTTACTTGTACCTTAAATAAAAGCAGGTTGTGAGGATGACACTTTACATGATACTTTTTCGGTTTCTGGATGCTTGTCCGCAATACCCAACTTACTAAATAACATTTGCCGGAAGGGTTGACACATAAAGAAATAAATGATAGGATCAAGACAGACATTTGCAGCCGACAGAAGCAAAGTCACCTCTTTGACATAGAACAAGTTTTTTCTGTATTGACAAGAGTAACCATTTCCAGTCTGACTTATTGTGTATGGAATTCTACATAGATGATATGGAACAAAACAGACAAAGAATACGATCAAAATGCTATATATGTTGCGGGTGGACTTTCTGCCGGCATTTGAGCCCCTTCTAAACTTCTGGTGGGATTGGTATATTTTCCGTGAGATAGACACATAAAATATGATCAACAAGGAGAACACAAGTACAAATATTCCTATGCAGATATAATTTGATGCCTTGTGCCATTTTACGCCTAGCTCGCTCTTCAGTTTGGCACATGATACCTTTTTCGTTGTGTCGTATTCTTGGTCAGTTAGGATCATATTAGGAATAGAAATCAAGGCCATAAGTGTCCATACCAGTGCAGATATGAGCTTACTATAGAAGACACTCTGAAGAGAGGTAGAAGCATTCAATGGTCTCACAATTTTGAAGTATCTATCGAATCCCAGAATGCCCAAGAATATGATTCCGATGTACATGTTCAGATAAAAAACCACAGCGGAGAAGCGGCACACAAACACACGCAATTGTTCATTCCCAAATCCTGCATCACTAACTATCTTCATCGGAAAAGTGAGGATCATTAAAAGATCAGCAATCACTATGTTCTTCAGGTAGACAATGAAGCTCCTTTTACTGGGAATGAAGCAAAAAATCCATAAATTTAGTCCATTTAAAAGAAGTCCCACGATGAAGACAAGTGAATACATAGTAGGCAGAACTTTGGTGACCACCTCCGCGTTGGGTACACATTCAGAGTGATTCTCCTTCATCTCTCCAGTCAGATTACTCATTTTTAATTTTTGGATGAGTGCGTTGTATAATTGACTATTTTTATTACAGCAATTACAAGATCCCGAGACAGGATTAGGGGTGTCGATGTCTCCTGTTAATGGATTGCAATCTAATTTGTAAGCTTTCACTTGCAAAGGTGCAGCTAACGGGAAACACAGCAGCAAAGTGGAAGTGACGGTAATTTAGCCTTGTTTTGATTTGTTTTTTTATAGAGCGAAACTCCTCAGAAAATCCATTTTTGTTGTTTTTTGAAGCAATTATCCATAACCATCGCTACATGGAACAAAAGTTTCTTTCTTGATGTTTGGAATTGCTTAGATAACTTTTTTGTCAGGTGTTTACATTGGATCTTTACTTTAATGAACTCCATTCACTCCCTCATGGGCTAAATCATTCTCCAGGTCAATCTTTCTCGCCCACTTGTAGATTCCGCGATGCTTCCAGTGAAAAGACAGCTGTAGATAGAAGTTCAGTTTATATAGTTATTTATATAGTACAATGTATAGTACCTTATAGACTCTAATTTGTACATCAGGGTATAAGTTATACTTTATGTATGAAATCTGCAATAATATTTCATGGATCTTATCAAGATTACATAGATAGTTATTACTGATTTCTTAAAGAAGAGTTGTTTTCTGGAACCAAAACTAACACAAAGAATGGTCTCAGATGCCTAGCTTTGCTCTTTGTGTAGGGGAGGCCTCAAAAACTACAGCTTAGCCCTGTCTACTGGACCAGAACTTGTGCTACAGTGCTCAGTTCCAGCCACTACACAGAGAACAGAGCTGATCAGCTGAATTAATGGGGGGTCCCTAGTGTCTAACATCTACAATATGATAATAATCGTTCATTTGGATAGGAGATGACCACTTTAGATCTAAGAGGTCATGCTGCCATGCAGCCAATCAAGACAGTTGCACGGATAATCCAGCAGGGCTGCAATTATGTTGGACCTCTGGTTGTAGTTACAGAACCTTGTAGGTCACACATTGACCACATTGACAAATATAACTTGAATTGGAGTAGCCTGTCATTATTACATTTATATTGTGTGACTTCATGCCATCTTGTATTGCTTTGTTTCAATTACTAAAAATCTTGCAAATTGCTCAAATAAAACGCATTTTACTGTCCCTTTGCTTAGAATGATCAGATCAGATCCCATGCCTCCTCTCTGCATTTTGTGCGATGCCCAGCAGAGATCTCTGAGCGGTGCCAAGGGTCATCTCCCGGGAGTCTTCTATCTTTTCATTAAGTAAATTAGTGGTGAAATCCTAAACTTCCCCAGTGTGATCTGCTGACTGGTCTCCCGCGGAAGCTTTTATAAGCCTTGTTCATAAGTCATAGTCATAATTGTGTTACAGAGACAGTCAGCCACTATCTACTACAGCTGCCATGTAAATATTACGATTATACATGAAGTGTGCACACAGTAGTGGCAGAGCAGGAACCTTCCCATATAAACTATTTTAAATTGTGTCTTTCTTTAGAGTCAGATTGATGAGTGTCAAGTTTTCAGTTATTAAAAGCAGGTAGTTTCCATCGCTCCCCAGATATTTAAGTAAAATGAGCATAAATGTGAAGACACCTCTACACAGAAAAAGAACATTTTCAGGATTTAGGGTTGAACCTCCACCTATCCTACTTTTCTAACGTGTATGGGGAACATAGATCTACAAAAAGGTCATGAAACAGCAGTTGTATATAATAAAATGATGTTGCCAGTACAGTATGTACATAATGTCCCTTGCAACTGAACTGCTACACAGATAAAATGTACATTACATGTGACACATGCAGCAATGACCTTTTATCAGCAGCAATTACTTTGTATCAGCTGGTGTCCAATAAGCTAAGCAACCATTGTACAGATAGTGATAATAGTACTATTATTATACCCTAGTATCAATGATGTTATTGAATCCAGCCACTATGTCAACTAAAAACAAGGGGCACTTCTCTTTTCTACTGCTGTGATCCAATCACATTTCTAAAGTATATCTGGACATTATGCATGTTGAAAGCACAAAACAAGTTAATGCATTTAGCACTGGATTGGGATGTACATAGGAGAAAACAGATATCACATCAAGAATAAAGGGAGTCTGTGCCAGGCCCCCAACAATAATCTATGGTTTATAGACAAATCTTCTCATTTTAGAAAGTGACACCTTATGGGCCCCCTAAGCCTCTGGGTCCAGTTGCGACCGCACACCCTCGAGTTACACCCCTGAAAATAATTATTAAGAGAATTATTTTTATTATAGAGAACACAAGTATTTACCAATACTGACAAGTCAGGAGAGGTGACTAGCCTACTATAATACAGCAGCCCTCTGAAAGTTCCCATCACGAAAGTCTTTTCTTTGATTGAAATGGTTACAGTGTGTTTCATATGATGATTCTCAGAGGAATATTGCGAATAAAATGTTAAGGTCCAGCATCCGTGCCATAAATTCCTTTAAATATCATAAAATACCACAAAATATCTCAACAAACAGAAACCATTTACTTTGGCTCATGCTGCTATATTACATATTATGCACAGACTAATGCCATGTGTTTTTGTTTTTCCTCTTTTTTGTTTTTTCCTCTTTTTTTGGATTAGTACTTAAATTAAATTAAAAGACAATTAAAAGCAAGAACTGCAGATTTAGAGGACAGAATTTGTATTTTACACTTTGCTCCATTCAGAGTATAGTCGAGGTATAGTTTCCTTAAAATCTCTCAGAAAATACTGTTCACTGCTTATAAGTCCAGGGAGCAGACCACCCTTTTATTTTTGACACATTAGGGGAAATACATTGGGGGAGATTTAGTAATGTGTCAGTCTTCTAGACAGTTCTCTGCTCCATCAGATCAATCATTGTGTCTGATGCTGGGTGAATAATCTGGTGTAGTACAAGACTGGTGAGTTGTACTTTGCACCTCCCATTAGTTGAATTTTCTTGGGGACGGGCTACCTTCTGCAGGGCCACACACCTTTTTAAGCAGAGGACATGGCCATCGCCAGACAAGTTGGAAAAATGGGCTAAAACCCACAAAAAATGTCAGCATTTTAAGTGCAAATTACTGAAGGATTCCAACAGCCAAAGAGTGAAGGGGTATATCTTTTCAATTATGACCGAAACATGGCCACCATCTTGAAATACCTTTTTTTTCCCATGTGAAGCGGTTATGTATTATATCAACACAGAAAATTGCAACAACAACAGGAATATTCCCTTTGATGCACAGCTATTTGGTGTGTTGTCCATGCTCATGGACACAAATATGAAGGATCCAATTGTTTTGGACACATGAGAAGCTATGGAGAATCTCTGTTGCTTATATTTTTTGAAAAACAAAATATATTGTAAATCTGATTGGGGCAATTGATTTCTGATACAATACTGGTCTTTGATATACTACATTGATACAATATGGAAACTTTCAAGATGGTGGTGATCTTCTGGACATAGCTTTATAGAAAACCCACTACTTGCTGGGTTATTCAGATATGTAATATTCCCTTTTTGCTACTGAAATAAAAGGGTGTCCTGGGGCTTTTTGACAACACTGAACGGTCATTGCAGAGATTTTTAAGAGTTAAATAGAGATAGGTTTCCCATGACTCCCCTGTTGCTGGTTTTCCTGCCAGTCCCATGACTCCCCTGTTGCTGGTTTTCCTGCCAGTCCTATAGGCCACTCATTGATGCATTGTCCATAGTGATGTCACCAGAGCAGACCATATGACATGTTCTCCCCAAGGATGTCACAATATTATGTCATCAAGTAAACCGAGGAGAAACAGGAACCCAACAAGTGGAAATGAAGAAGTAGCGATGAAACTGAAACTGCACTTTTTATAGAAAAGTTTTATCACATTGCATTGTTCCTGGTCTACCCTTTAAATAACATAGGCTGCCATATTACAGTTCAGTAGTAATCCCATGGCGGGTCGATTTTATTCAGCAACTTCCTTTTAGGATGAATGTCATGTGTCCCAGTGATCACTCAGTCCTGGATTTCTATTATGCATTCCCTAAAAGGTTTCTCTTTTAAATCATAATTTGTAATATGAAATAATAGCAATTAAGAATGAATGTACCTAAATACATCTTGGCTGTCAAGGGGTTGTAATGAGAGCGGCCCTGTAACTGTACGGAGCTTTTCCTCTGCATGATCATCTCATGACCTGAACATCTTTCATCCTCCCAAAAAAAACAAGAGTAGCTGATACAAATATCATAAAATTGTATGTCACCACTCCATATATGTCTTATAGTAAATAATTATATTTCCCATGAGATAATTTTGGAACATCTATTATTAGATTTCTATCTTGCAATTAGTTCATACATTTCTAGAATAACAGTGGAGCTGCACAATTGCGGAAATATAAGCAAGATTTTTTTTTTCCTATGGGAAATATAATTTCTACTACATCAGTTACATAAAGACATCTTAGTTTGCTAAGACTCCCACTTTAACTTAGTTTGTATATTATTTTCCCAGATCTCAGTATAGGGGTGATTATTATCAGGCCGGGGAACACTCTACAGTTCTTTGCAACTATATTTGTAGGAATTTGTATACTTCTATTTTGGTTGCCTGTGAATGTATATGTAGCTTCTGGAAACGTACAACAGGATGTGGATACATTTGCTTATCCAACAAAAACAAAATTGGCTAGAAATAGTAACAAAATGTGGTCAAGCTGCTTTTTTTCTGTACTGACTAATATTGAAAAGTGCACAATGCAGTATCAGAATATTATAGGTACAGGTATTGTAATACATGACTTTTCTATATTGTCTGTCAGCTATTTCATTTATATTCCCAGAAACAAGTGAGTCTACCTGTTTCAAAATCGCCCCAAAAGTACAACTAGCATGGTGTAGGGTACTTTATAAGCTTTCCAGATATATACTACTTACAAAATATTAGGGATATTTGGCTTGTGGGTGATATTTCAGGATTGCCCTAAAATGCACTGTAGCTTTTACAGGTGAACTTACTGTGATCTTCTCTAAATTGTTTAATGCACTTGTCCAACTGTTAAATGTTTCATGACTTCTTGCACAACTTTCTGTTCTCTAACAAGAAGTTTAACGGCAAAATATACAACAGATGTTTGACATCTGCAACACCCCTGCCAATGCATAGGCAAGGTGATTGTTGCGAATAGTGCCCTCTCCTTGTCAGGATCTATCTGGTGAGCCTGCAGAACTCATCCAGAAGCTACTGCTAAGTAAACTTTGTAATTGCAGCTGTAGCCACTGCCTGGTAAGAGTTAACACTGTGAAATATTCTTTTCCAATGATATGTCTTGTGATATTGTAAAGCAAGCTGGAAGCTGATTGGAGAGGTGCTACCACCTGACCAAGGGAGTATAAAATCCCCTGCCGTGTGAGAGCACCTGGTCTTGGATTCTATAAGGTCCAGTGTGCAGCTCATTCCGAGCTGCCCTCCAGACCCACTACCAGGAAGAAGAGGTACCTCAGGCTGCTGCCTGATACCTTAGGGCAAGTCAGGAGACTTAAGACCCAGAGAAGAGGTCCACCATCTGGACTTGGCTCCATCTCTACAAGCCTAGCCTGAAGCTACTGCCAGGCTTTGAACAACCTTCCTGTGGACCAACTATCTCCCATCATCTCCCCAGCTTGCTGAATCTGCTTCTACTGTTTGACCGTTGACTGTTGTTTAAAGTTGAATAAAGAACTATAAGTGGATTTGTACAACGTTGCCGATGTCTAATCCCTGAATAACGCTGATTACCATCACGGGCTCCCCATCCATCACCCAGAGATTCATCCTATGTACACCTCAGGGGTTGCCCCAGGGAGAAACCATTGCTTTAGCCTCTCCCTCTATATTTCTTGCACACACCACCTGCTGGAGACTTGCCAGGCTGTAGGTCAGCTCTCCAGTCCCCATAACAAGGACCGTGACAACAGCATGCCCAAGGCCGCACTAGCCAACCACTCCGATATTCTGGGCTCCGGCTGCCTCCATGTCACAAGAAAAGGCTAGGCATCGGTGGAGGATGTTGCACATCATAAGACAAAGATGACACCCAACAGTTGATCAACATGTCGTAAGGTTGCATTCATCTGGGCTCATTCACACGGCCTTTAGAGGGTCTGTGATCTGGCATCTGTTTATGGAGGTAGGAGGGGTAAAGAGCACTTACACTTCTCCCTCCTTCTACCAGGCCTGTGCTCACTCGGCCACGGCCATGCGAATGTACCCTTACATGTAGTTTGGAAACGCAATACAACAGTTGCGGAATGAAGATTTGCCTATTAAATTGCGTTAACATTAGTGTTTACAAAACACAATGTAAACGTGATTGGGGAGATGTATCAATGGGCCGCAGGGTGGGGCAGTGATAAGTCAGATATCACTAGTTTTTTGCTGTACCAGGTACATCACTTTAACGTTCAATACTGGCGCAGTTTATACCTAACCTATACCAACTGGCGCAGTTGGTCTAAACTGTTACACAAGAAGCTTGGAAAAAACGGCTAAATACATCTCTCCCAAAATATGTATATGTTGTGTTAACAGTCAGTTAAAATTGACCTACATTTATTAATGTGTTTGTGCCAGTTTTTTGTCTGACTTTGCACTGAAAAGAACCTGCAAATTGCTTGCACATGTATTTATGAAGTGTTTGTGCCAGTTATGTGCACTGTGTCCATCACTCCACGAAATTCTGCAATTAAAGAGGTGCTCTGTTCCATTTCGGACTGTGTACCACATTTATTACTGCGACTTAACAGAATTGTGTCACACTCTCTATGTTAAAGGTGCACCAAAAAAGTTGGTGCACTCACCCCAAGCAGTGCAGGGTGTGCCAAATTAATGAAGACTGTGCACCAGTATTCAATAATCTGGTGCTCCCTGAACATTAGTTGGGCAAACTGCACATAGTACAGTTTGCACTACTTTTGATAAATCTAGGCTTTATTTTGAAAACTGTTAAATACCCAAGAAAACACAATGTTAACAAATTTTAAACAAGAACCCTTTGTCACTCTTGGCAGTGTTGTACCAGCTGATTTTTTATCCTCTTTATGTAATACTTTTACTGCCATTGGGAATCCTCCATACTAGAGATGATGAAGGGCTGCTACCCTCAGTATCTATGATATGTGATAGTTTACTATCTTACAGGTGAGCAGTTTCCCTTTGGGGGATAATTATTATTGAATTTCCCCCGACATTGTGTCTTGGTCATCATATAGCTGAACCCTCTCCTTCTGTATTACATGAAGCACTGTCCTACAATTTTTTCTTTCCTCTGCATAGTTTTGATCAGCAGGTTGTAACAGA
The DNA here is from genome assembly GCF_040894005.1 of Engystomops pustulosus. Taxonomy (NCBI): domain Eukaryota; kingdom Metazoa; phylum Chordata; class Amphibia; order Anura; family Leptodactylidae; genus Engystomops; species Engystomops pustulosus. The sequence continues at coordinate 172,516,152 of NC_092413.1, read as the reverse complement.
TATAGAGAGTCTGGAAGAGTGACAGAAAGGCATTGAAGTGCATTTCCCATACTGATGACTGCTTCATTGTAAGCAAAAATGTCAGATCACTAGAAAGCAGGAAGAGTATGCACAACGCTGGTTATATCTGTGCTGTGATTTAAGAACTTTTAAACTGCATTTAACAATATGCAATACAGAAATACAAGTGATGAGTCAGCGTTTTTTGCAGCAGGAATAGCCTGTATATTTAGCAAATACCTACCAATCCTTCATCTGATATGGAAGCAATTGCAGTGTTTCAGGTCGCTGCCTTCTTAGTTAGGCAATTATTTTGGAAATACAAATTTACTGTACACAAGTAGCCGTCACGAATGAAAGCTATGATAAAAAAAAAGTATTAAACAGAGAGGTGGAAGCCACCAGGCATAAAGCACAATGTAGTCTTTAAGAGGAAAGTTACTACTTTGCTACTAACCTGAACCCCCTGGAACATGTGAGCACTTCTCATGTAATCCACACATCCATGAAGCTCCGTTTCCTCTCTTAGGACTTAGCAGGAGGACGTCTTCCGAATACTCCAGCAGTTAATAATCTGCGTGATTAAAAAGAGAGTCTTTTGGAAACGTCTGCCAAGTAGTGTCTTAAATGTCAACTACTACAGATGTGCGAGAGGCGTTGGGTGCGTGGGTCCTGTGTTGGGTTTATAGTGAAGATAAGTCCAACGGTTCAGCCCACAAGCCTTGAAAGAAGCAAAATGTAGAATCTCTTTCCCATGTCTGCTCTTGACCTCTACACTTCTGTTGAATTGACTTCCTAACTAACCACAGATCACATTGGAGGATGCGGTCTTCTCCCTCACTGCTAGTGTAATACAGTGTTCTATCAGATCTTATTTAACATCCGTCTGTTAATGCTTTTTCCTCTTCATGCAGGAGAAATGGTTTTAAGAAAGCGAGTGATACTGTACTTGGCAGACCTGACTGCTTTGTGCATTGCAATGATGGTTCTGATTTTGTCATGGAAAGGCTTTGCTTTTTGCAATGGCACAAATGAACTAATTATAGTCAATGCCTTAGTTATATACTTGTATGTACTATGGTCACGAAACCAGGACATGTGGCTGACTTTTATATAATCTTGTTGTGCACCAGTTTTTGTTGTGCTGATTAGGACAGGATTACATTATCCTTTAACTAAGTACATTTTTCTCAACTCATCCGTACAATATTTGTGATATAATATAGTGATGTAAATAGACAGCAGAATTCCTTCCTTACAATGCACCTATTCCTACTAATGCAGGTCTAGTGCACTGAATAGCCAGAATAGGCACAGTGCTATGAATGCTCAGAAACCACCAGCCTACAGTAGTCCAGCCCCATGTGTTCCTGGCTTTCAGAATTGCACAGTATGTGTAGATGGTCCAGTCAGCAGACTGTGGTTATAGACTAAAAAAGTGGTAAAGGTTTCTGTTCTGAAATAACATGTAGGACGGTCTGCCTTCCTGTCGCTTCAGCTCCTTCCTTCTGCTTCTGTGGTCACTTCTCTTCATGACCTTATCTCACATGTTCTGCATCACATAGTAACTTCTACAGAAGTCCAGATTTCTGTCCACAATTTCATCCCTCATAATCTAATATTTCTTTAGCATAAATTTTACTAAACAAAACTCGAGTATAAACTTACCTGCATTCAATAATAGGTGACAAAATAGTAATTTTATTTTTATATAATTCAAAGATTATCCTGGATTATCGTAGAGATCTGCTTATTGTCATTATGTCATACATGAAACCTCTAGATATTGACTTAGGCTTGGTTCACATTTTTTACACACATTTTTACCATACGTTTTAAGGATACATGGAGCGGATTCCCGACATCTCCTTACAATGTATGGCACAGACTACAGTGGGATATGTCGCCCTGTGACTTGCATGTGAGGAGAGGAGTGAACAGACGGAGGTATCAACTACGTCTCCGTCTGCCAATGGGTACACTTAGCATATACATTGGGAGCTTTCCCGACTTATATGGTGTACATATACTGTAAAAGTGATGTAAACCCAGCCTTACAATTGTTAGAAATCTCTCCATGCTCATACGATGTCACACAAGTGCACGGCTCATCATAGAGATTAGAGCTGTGTGTTATAACAAGCCGGGCACCTGTGTGCCATCACATGACCTGGGACAGATTGCTATCCACTGTAAGTAAACATAGAAGCTTCAATAAGAAGCAAGCAGTTATCTAGAAAACCATGAGAGTATATTGGAAAATTGTATCACTTTTATTATATAAACAATAACATTTATTTACTGAAATGGGAAGGGAACCTGTCACCAGGGACCTAATTTTTGCTAAAGACAGGTTGAAGAAGCTCATTACAGCTGCAGTGCAAATCTGCCTTTGTGCCTTCTCTCAGCATTTGCATTACAATATAATTGTGTGTTTTAACTTACCTGGCTTCCTGCCAGAATCTTGTGCTGAATCCTGGGGTTTGCTTTGGTTTTGATGCATTTAATAAAAAACATGTGACTTGTTTGTGCTGCTCACTCACTCCTCATCTATCAGCCCCCACCTTTCTGCTTCCTGTATAGCTCCTCCTGAGTGACGGAGCAGGATGGAGGAGTTGTACAGGAGTACAAAGGTGGGGCCAAGAGCTGAGGAGTCTGCAGCACAGACAAGTCACATGTTTTTTTTTTTTTTTTAATGCATCCAAACCAAAGCCCAGCCCCTGTGACTTACCAGAGTATCCTGACGGGACACCAGGTAAGTTAAAACACACAATTGTATTGTAATGCAAGTGCTGAGAGAAGGCACAAAGACATATTTGCACTGCAGCTGTAATGAGCTTCTGCAACCTGTCTTTAGTGAAAATGAGGTCCCTGGTGACAGGTTCCCTTTAAGTTTATTATGTAGCTATTAGAGACTGCATGTGGTGCAAAACAATTGCTTGAAATTTTGGCAATAATGGTACAGCTGACTGAATATTACTCAAAACTAAGATTTTATTACAGCCCTAGTTATATATGGTTATAAAAAACATAAAAGCCAAATATGGCAAAAAATAGATATGGCTACAGTATAATCATTTTACCTAATTAAATAAATGATTTTTTTAATATTGGATCTGGTTGGCTTTTCTGTATCAACCATAAAATACTGGCAACATGTTAGAGGGCTCGCTGTTAGTTATAAAGTTTCTTATTGAATTTTGATCATTTTTGGGATTTTCCATTCAATCTGAACAAAGTGATTCGTTTTATATGGGCCAAGAGACTGCTGTGAACTCCTAAGCTGTTTAGTCTCATGTGACCTGACTTCACTCAAACTGTTCTTGTGTTTTTCCTTAGTGGCTGATAAATAAATGTTGTTATTTTAAACTGAATAAGATTTTAAGTTTGGGTTTCGGTTGGAATAATAAGCCCAAAATGGAAGCTTCATATAAAAAGAAGCATAAAACAATAAAAACACACAAGTGATAGAAAACAATAAGCCACGCATATTACAATGAGATTACACATATTGGATTGACAGAGGTCTCCACTAGTAAAAAAGAGGAAAGAGATGAACACTTAAAGTGGTTACCCCAGTTATGCACAAAGTCGTCTTAGGCGACAAACAATTGCAGTGGAAACCAGAAAAAACAGCAGGTTTCTAATCCGACTTTAAGGAAAATCTATCAGCAATTAGGTGTCAGGTATTAGGTATTGATCCTGGGGATCTGAGTAACTATGCCTTTGTGTGTGTGTTGTTAGTAGCAGCAGGACTGTGAACAATGCATTAATTATAGAATTGTAGCTGGATTTAGAGCACTCTGCTGCACTGGTGTGTGTGATGTTCAAACAGAAGCCTGCTACACTAGTGACTCTGAGAGGAGGTGCTTTACTGTGTTTAGTGAAGAGATCTCAAACACACAATGTACCAGTAGTGCAGCTACAATTCTAGAATATAAAGTTTTTACAATCCTGCTGGTACTATCAACACACACACAAAGGTATTATTACATACATTTGCAGGGACAATGGCTAAAACTATCTGCAGCTTTGCAAACACTGCCAACAAATTCCCTTTAAGTTTAGATTTTGCAGCAACAGGAGGTTACACCCAATTTTTAAATCTCAGTTTTTCTTTTCCAAAGCAGAAATTCAGATTTTTAGCTGTAAAGTTTTTCTTTGCAGTATAAGGATGGGATTTGTATTTGCTGGAAGTGTAAATCTCTGTGTGCTATTGCTGGTGAATGTGCCCTGCGTGTTCCTGGTCTGGGAATAATATAGGGCAGGTAAATTCATCCTTACTATTAGTTTTAGTTCCAGCAGCCTAGTGCCAGCTCTCGATGCTCCCATTTGGAGGAAATCTTTTGAATGTTTATGCTAAAACACTTGATTAAAAATGTCTGGCCTCACTATCAAGCATTTTGAAAAATCAACACTTGATAGCAGAGATGCCATTCCCATGACTTTCTTAGATTTCCAGCAAACAACTGGAGGAGAGTTCAGCAAAATTGAAAGTGAAAAAAATTTACAGTATAATTGAGTCTAAAATGCAATAAATAGGAATATAGAATTATATAAGTGTAATATATCTCACAGCAAAAAGTTAGGGGCGTAACTACAGCGGTAGAAGCCATAGTGGCTGCTATGGGGCCCACGGTGTCAGGGGACCCTGGCATCTGACCTGACACACTAAAGAATGGAGGATGTGCACCATTCTATACATATTATCCTCCATCCAAACCACATCTGTGCCCACATTACACACTCATAGGATAGAAGTTTAGAGACAGAGGGTTTAAAACGCTAGTCTTAATATTCCCCCCTGGAGCCTCCGGGCTCTTAGTAGATGCGCATGCGCCATCCAACGGTGGAGACTTCAGCTATAGTTTCCATCAATTTTCTGGTGAATACTATAGTAAATATGGCGGGCCGCGTGGAAAAGCACCCGATCAGTAGGAGATTGAGAGATTTGCATGTGTTCTCCCCCAGAAAACCAGCAGAGAAGACACAGTAAATCTCCATAGTATCACAATATCATGTCCTTTTAAAGTGCTGGTCATCTTACATTATACTTCTTGAAATATGTTGAACCAAGAACAGGAAATGTATTTCTTCAATTAGATTCTGATGTGACTATGTGCATTGCTGGCCTGAGAGTCCTGCCTAATCTTTACCTCTCTTTGAGTAAGGCTGCATTTAGCGTTTTTGTCCTCTGTTTTAAGGATATGTTTGTCAGATTCCTGTTGTGTCCATATAACAAAGGGCAAAGACCATTTCCACTGTAGGCACATACAGTGCAATAAGATGTCCTGTTCTTCCCCCTCCCCCTTGAGAAAGGGAGGAGGAGCAAACATAGGTAGTAGCCAGTGATTGGATGCTTCCGATGTTCAGGGTGTTTTCTCATATGGACAGTGACCTCACTTGGGACTCCCCTCCTGCTGTGCAATGCTCAGCAGAGGCCAGGGAGGGATGCAATATTTTCCATCCTCCATAGGCTCCAATGGCCTCCGCTGAGCGTATACATTCAGCATTTGGGAGCAGTATTAAAGGATGCAGCTTGCTACATCTATCCATCCTGCGTTTCCCAAAATATGCAATGTATACCGGACAAACTGATGCCCCCGTCTGCCAGTATTTGACTATATTTTTGGTAATTTGGGCACATACGCAATACTTGAATTACTATTCTGCAGTTATTTTATAAACTCTGAGACGCGCTGCCCATACATAGCAATGTAAATCCCCAAGCGGGAAGATTGTTAACAAAAGCATTTTTGTACCACTTCCAGTTTCTAACCAGAATACAAACAAACAGCACTTAGAGCAGGAGATAAGTGTTGGCCATATCTGTACTTCAGTACATTTACAGCGATCCACAGCTGGACATAGATAACATCTTCCTGATAGAAGTATTCCATCTTCTAATAGCCAGTGGTATTTAATAATGCACATAAAGTTTATGCATTACTGCTTCCAAATCCAGAAATTGAGCAAATGAAACACTTCTGAGGTTCTGCAATTACACATACATCTTAATATGCCTTTTCTGGATATAGCAGGTACCAGATGGCACCTATTACGAAAAAGTTGTTGTTTGGTTAGTGCCACTTAATAGAACATTGTCAACGTGGTCCCTGCTTCTGAGATGACAACATTGGTCACCTCTGACTGGCAGGATCTGCTCTTCTATTACCTTCTTATGCCCTTATTTTTAAGAAAAAAGGTGTTTAAACTATGCAAATGAGCCTGAGGGGCTCCAGTCTCCATAAACACCTATGAAGCACCGAGCCCCTCAGGTTCATCTGCATAATTTTTAAAGCCTTTTTTCTTAAAAACAAGGGCATAAGAAGCTGAAAGAAGAGCAGATCCTGCCAGAGGGGCCACACACCAGTATGTCAATGTGCTTGGTTTACAATCCTTCATCCTGGTGGTAGATGTTCTTTAAGTGATCTCAATAGCATTCCAAATAGTTGGAGATTTTCCAGTAGGTGGTTGTGTTTAAGGTACAATTCCTCCTATGAGTTTTGTAGATCACTTTGTAGTGATTTGTTTTCATGTTGACAAGAAATAATTTTCCTCAGTTCACAAAGCAAATGACACAATACACAAAGCAACATAAGGACACCATAAAAATGAAATAGTTGTGGGTGGGAATTCTTTATAGGCTTCTGAACAATTAGAAGTATTTTTTTTCTAACACAAAATAGCTGCATTTATCATGCAATAGAAATAGCATAATATATTTTTGTCTGGGCCAATACACATACAACAATACCTAATTTATTGTTTGTTTTTAAAGGACACCTGTCATCAGGTCTGTGTAACTTGTCCTGTCACTACTACCTGTTGGAGCAGCTCACAAGGATCCCATCCCAGCCTTTATCTAGTTATTTCATACATTATTCATTGTAAAATCATCTATTCTTTATCATGTAAATGAGGCTGGTCACATGGTCAGAGGCAGTGATGTCACCCCTGTTACCCCTCCCCTCTCCTCCCCCTGCTCATGTCTGTGTGTAATGTATAGTAAAGCATGGCTAGTGTGTGTGCTACACATGAATCTGACATGTTCTGCTGTAACATGGCTGCCTGGAGCTGCTGTATCTCTCCTATATACACACACAGGCTGCAGGGGGCGTGGCCACCAGCACCAGGAAGCACATCATTATACAGCCTCACATCATTATACAGGCTGTCAGTCATGCACTGGGGTGTGGCTGTGCCTCCCACTCATGAATAGAGTGGACAGCTTGAATATGCTTATGCTTCATTGGACATTTCACAGGTCATTTGCATACAGCTTTAGGACCTCATTGCTTAGGTTTACAGGCATGTAGAGGGACAATGAAGGGATAGAGGCAATGCTCTCTAATGACAGTTTATGAAAATATATTTAGGGGGGTTATTTTGCATGACGGGTTCTCTTTAAATGACATTAATTCAAATGAAATCTTTTTGGAGGAAAAAAAATCTTTATGCATTGTGACTTTCAATGAGCCATAACATTTGGAAATTTTGTCAGTGTAGCTGCGTGAGCGATTATTTTTTGCGCAAATACCTGAATTTCCTTTTTACAAACATGGGATTTAAAAAGTTTTTTAACCCCTTTAAGACGCAGGCAGTTTGTATGTTAGGACTCTTTTTTTGTAATCTGGCATGTGTCGCTTTAACATACCAAAATTATTTTGAGATAGTTTTTTCATGACACATTCTACTTCATGTTAGTTGTAAATTTTGGTTTATATGGTTTGCTTTTATTTATTAAAAAAAAAACCTAAAATTTGCTAAATTTATTCAATTATTTCTAAGTTTCAAAATTTGAAATTATCTGCTTTTGAGGCAGTTTTACCACCCAAATAAGTTACTTGCTAACATTTCCCATGGGAACATTTCCCATGTTCCCATTAAACAGCTTACAAATAAAACAGAGTTTAGCATTTTTTCCCCCCAAAATCTCTACATTTAAATTTTTGCAATCATTTTTGCTTTAAAAGAACTTGAAATATCAAATTATTAGAATCCTCCTATGAATCCCTCCATTTTTAAAAGTACACCCTTCAATCTATTAAAAACAGATTTTCGGAAGATTTTTAAACCTTTTAGCATTGCATAGTAATTAAAACAAAATGGAGATAAAATTTTGAATGGTCTAATTTTGTCGGTAATACATTCATTTAGCCCTAAAATGTACACTTTTCTAAAAAAGATAAAGAGAAAACCCTTGTAAAATTTGTAATGCAATTTCTCTTCAGTACGGAGACACCCCACATGTGTGCCCAATATTGTACTGCTCCCGTACGGCGCCGTGAGGCCATAGAAGTGTATGGGGGATGTATATATGCCATATATATGTCCTCTATACGGTCGTGTGAATGTAGCTTAAGGCTGTAGGGGTGCTGTAAAAACCTAATGCAGCATTGGTTAGTGGATTAAAAAATGAAATAGAATTGCTCTCGAAGTAGTGGTCATTAATTCACATTAAAGGCTTATAATACAAAAACGTAACAATGACAATATATATCATGTCTTAAATGCCAGTTTTCAGCTGTGCAGGCCATGAAGCAGTCACAATTTCTGGCACACGGTATTGTATTTGTGCCTTTTTCTGCCATTTTGGCCACTAGTAGCACTTTTAATGGTAGAGAACAAAGTGGCCCAGGGTGGCCATCCAAATTCATTATAATCTATGTGAGTAGATAATGGGGTGATGGATGATCAATATGACACCAACCAAGCCAGAAATTCACAAATCTCCATCATTTTCCATGTCTGGATTTTTTGTGTCTGATTTTTTCATGGAATTTTCAATAGAGGCTCTTCCCATGTATTGGCAGATATCTCGGGAATACTGTATATACTCGAGTATAAGACGACCAAAGTATAACCCAAGCACATTTTTTTGTGCTGAAAAACTAGGCTTATACTCAAGTGTATATGGTATATTAGAAAAACACTACCTGTTGTATGAATATCTATTTGTGTGTCCACTTTACTACATGTGACATGATTCTTAGCATATGCAGAGGAATCCTAAGTTTGGTCCTGAAGCTTCAGTGACCGTATTACTGCCACTTTATTTTTACTGTACTTGCTTAGCATCTCCATTAAGAAGCAAATAACACTTTACAGCTTCAGAAGTGGCTGGTGTTTCACAACAAGTAAGGATCCTCTATAGATTCAGTGCAGTAAGACTTCTCGAGTATATCACACTCACGTAGTCACTGCGGTGGACACAGAAAGGCTGTCAGATAGAAACAGCAGGTGGCGCAATAAGAACATTATTTCTGGGGATAAAAGAATGCAGAATAATAGATGAAAATGTGAAAATTGTTTAGAATTATTTGATGAGATGACAGTAATATAGCAATATGCAGAAGATACATGCAAGCACTTGGTATGTATCTACTAGGTACATCTTGCATAGGCTGAGAATACAGGATAAAAAGTATATATAATGGATCAGCTGAGATAAGCAGTGGGAACTGCTTTTATATACAGCGTTCTATTACCTTTCTCATATACAGTTTTATATCAAATTACAGGAAGTTCTAAGAAATATGGAAATCCCCTTGTTTACATTAACATACAGTATGTCTTCTATATCCAAAGAATGGAAATGATCATTCTATGCAGGAAACACGTCTCCACATGCCAAAAGGGTATTAATAGCTTTTCATGTGTATTACACAATTTGAGATTTATGGCAAATTAAGTCTTTGTCAGATCTGTTCATTTTCCAGAAAAGTAAAATTTAGATTTTATTTTCACTCTAAGAATTCTTAAGAAGACATCTGGCAACAGTATAGAGATGGAGTCATCTGCCTTCATGTTAAGAGGGGTCTATCTACTGTTCAGCAGCTGAGTTGTGTCTGTCGGCTTGTATTTGCTATCAGAGAGAATTGTTTCATGACAGTCATTGTACAAATGTCTCAGTGGTCTAAAAAACTAAAGTGCATGAATTATTTTGTTTACTTACAAAAAGGGCAATTCTTTGTTTTACCTAACATTTTGTCTGGGTAGAAGAGTTATTATGAGTCATTATGTCTGGTTAAGCTAGTCATCTGTATTTAATGATATTGGGAGTCTGGATTTTTTCATAACAACCATTTAATAAATTTGGGAAATGACAATTCCTCCCACTGCATAAAAATTAAATATTTCATTATGGACCACTACAGGAATGGTTCAATGTTTAAAGAGCTAAAGCGACTATCAACAAGTTCTAAAAGGAGAATCTTGAAAGTAAATTCTATACTAGGATCGAATGTTATCTAATATTATAGCTTAGCCCTCCCCTCTTTTATGAGTCACTATAGGGGAAGGCCTATGTTTGAATACTACAGCAGTTACTCAGGGATGGGGGGAAGAGATATGCTTCAAGTCCAGCTACAATCCTGGCATATACAGTAAATAATTTTCAATGTCCTGCCGCTACTAACAACATACACAAAGTTACGATTACACACATCTCCTGGACTGTTTTGCATGATCAAAACTGATGAAAGATTCCCTCAAATTCAGAGATTTACAAATCTTGTCTAATCGGTTTGTTGGTGTAAACATAAACTAGACATTGGATGATCTATCACAGTCAGTAGTGTTGGTAACTACAGGGTACCATCCTTTTTGTGTGATAACTTATTAAATTAAGACCCTTTCAGTCAAGTTAACTAGTTAAATGCTTTTAGAATTGGTTGTATTACTTTATACCTTAACCTTAAATGACACAATAAAGTGTACAAAGAAATAGAAAGCAAACAGATAGGCAACGTTTGCTATTTACACACATAAATGCTCTTGCCATAAAAGCAGAAGCTGCTGTATATGAGTGGGTAGGTTTCACAAAAGGAACATTATTATCAGGCTGTGAACTTCCTTAGCAGTTATAGGAATATAAATTCTCTTTACATCTATACTAATACCCATTCCAGACAGAAAAGAGAAATGACTTATGTTTGCCAACTTTAATACTGTTGATATTCTAGTTCTTGTCTGTTTTAAACTTATAGATTTATAAAAAATTATATTTGCTTTTGCTAACAGCTACAGTATCTCCTGAGTAAAAACCATGCTCCACACTGTGCTCCTAAAAAAAAGAAAACAAATAATACAACTCATGACCGATCATTCTGTTGAAAAGTATATATAAAAAAATCAACAATACTCCCTTCATATAAAAAAAAATACATTAATACCTCTGGACAGATTAAAATCCATGACATTCCCCTTAGATAAATGCATTACAATATATACAGGACTTCCAAAATGAATTCTATTATATAAAGCATCCCCACTCCTAATTGTTTACAATTATATAGCTTATATATAACTTATATATAAATTATATAACATAGATCCCCTCAAGTCATAAAGTGTATTAATTGAAGGAGGAATTTAGTGGAGGAAAACCCTAGTCATTTTCTGCGCCAGATTTATCACTGTGTTAATGAATCATGTGCAGGAAAAGACTGTCAGTTTCCAGTTAAGACCTACTTTAAAGCGGTCTAAACTCTGCGCCACAATTTTTGGCCAGATTTTTGCCAAGTAGGCCACGCCCCTTTTAGACCAAACCCATTTTCAAAGGCCACGCCAACTCAGTCGGACAAGTCGGAAAATGGCTAAATACACGTCTAAAAAGCCTTGATAAATGTGGTGTAAGGCTTTTCACACTGTGTTTTAGGCGCAAAATCACCACAATTGTGGCGCAAGTGCATTAATACATCCTCCCCAATGACTGTGGCAATCTTCTTATATTTGTCATCCATGGCCTCTTTCCTTCTAAAATCAACTTTTAAAAATATACTAATGAGCCAAAGGGTTCCTATGGGTTTTCATCTAAATGGAGTATTACACTGTCTCCCCTCCCCCTCAAATCCCGCAACATACAGGACACAGTGGGGAAATAGAGAGTGGGAGTGCTCCTGCACAGTATGACAGGCTGTGAGGCTGCATCATGGAGGGGCGCTTGAAACACCCCCAGAGCTCTTCTGGTCCATTAGCATAATTTAAAAGTTGATTTTAGAAGGAAGGAGGCCATGGATAACAAATATCAGAAGATTACCACAGTCACGGTGCCTGGATCTATGAGTAAGTGTCCCTGTTTTATCATGTTTATCATCATCAATGTTATCATGCATTATGGTAGATTTTCTTTAATGATATAGTATCGACTGGGTGGCCCAAAAACTATAACACAGACCTATAAGAAGTCTTAAGCCTTCCCTAAAGGATTTGCAAAAAAATATTCTATATACAACAAAATTTTTGTCTGTCTAGAAAATGTGTCTCATAGGCATAATTCAGGGAATATTAAGGTCATCAACAAGGGCTTCGAATCCTCTCAAAAGAATAGAGAATAGAGAACCCATATGAAAGAGCGTCCATTATTCTTCCATATCTACATTGCCAGGCATTGTCCGCCATATTGGTCTAGACATGGCTTCTCCCACATTAACCACTGGTAATAAAATAAGCTAGACTCATGGTGAGACTCTGGTTGCCACGCTGGCCTCATTTTAAGAAAGGATCATTTTTAATTTATCATATCAAAACAGGAATGTACACATAATTTCTTCATTTTTTTACGGAGGTTTTAAAACATGGAAGAGGAAAAGTTTATTTGGAGTTTATAAATCTGAAAGACTCTAATTAATGACATATAGATAGCAGAAGCCCTGGACGAGACCTCTAGGTGCTATCTAGTGTTTTATTCTGGTTCTTTTATGTACAGTGAATTCCATTATCTTTTATTGAGTGATACAACTCCATCTGTCCCACTGGTTTATGACATATACTAATCCTGCTCCTAGAAATCAGATATGTTGAACACAAATAACCTATAAACAGCTATAAAGAAAAAAAAAACATCTTCCTTTTTGAAGGCGTTCTGCAGATTCTTATTTTGAAGACGGGTTGTACCAAGTTGTAAACTTATCCACAGGCTACAGTACATGAGTAACAGCTGACTGGTAGCCGACTGGCAGTCGAGCACTCACACTGCTAGTTCTCCATTTGAGTATACACACTATTGTTCTATTCATCTCTACTAGACTGCTGTTCCATTTATTGGTCTATGGTATCCTTATTCTCATGATCCCAGGAGATCCCAGTGGTTGGACCCTGACCAATAATCAGACACGTATCACAAATCCTGTGGATAGGTGATACTAACACCTCACTACCAAAAGGTATACGCCTATAGAGGGATAAGAAGCTTTTGATCAGATGGGTTTCATGTCGACGACTACAGGAACTTCTGTAGGTTTTGGAGCAGCTGGTGTACAGAAGATACATTCCAGAATACAGAACCAGATTTATATCATCAGGTTTGGGGCACACATGTTTTGGAGCTTTTTAAAATGGAGTTGCATACCTGTGGTTTACTGTTAGAAGCCAGATGTTTAGCAAAATTGTTCTCATTGAACTGATGCAGTTTTTTTTCTTTTCTATTGTTTACTAGGAAATGCTTCTTTACACATTTCCTGAACCAATACACTCCAACTGCCCTCGTTTGGTCCATATCCACAATAGGGCCCCCTGTTCCATTGTATCAAAAGTGAAAACTTCAGCATCTACCATAAATATGATCAAAAATCAATTTTACTCATTTTTAGGATTTTTGTTCCCTTATCAAGCAGCCCCACTGTAGCCACACCATTTCCATATAGTTACATAGGTGCCTCACTAATCATAGTAATATAAGCAGTGTTCATAAGGGGTACCTGTCAGGCACATCTAGCCCCCAATACGGAGGTCCTACCTCATTTACTGTATTGAGTTGCTCTGCATGATAACATTGAAATGAGTCAGTGGCTCCTGTGAAGTATAAAATAAACCCTGCACTCTGCAATGTAATGCTGTGAATTGAGTCAGCCGGGTGCTCATGAGCTGAGCTGAGTCATGCTGCAACACCCAGGGCTGTAACTACAGGGATGCAGCCATAGCAGCTACTATAGGGCCCACAGTGTCAGGGGGCCCAAGTACCTGGGGTATTGGGTATGTTTATACTGTATTTGTGTGTACATTCTGTATTTATGCAAATGGTGATGTGTATATGCTCTTTATGTGTGTGCATATGTAATGTGTATATAGTGCTGTATATATGTGGTGTGTATATACAGGTTTGCTTAAAGGGAGTTTGTATAAGCAGAAAAGGTCATCTTTACACAGATTAGCACTGTCCTGCATAGTCAGAAATAGTTCTTGGCATGTGAATTCACACCCATGCATATAATTAATCGCCTCTGGCAGTCATGTGAAGATACACGGGTAGACACGGCGGGCGGGGGCGTTCACACCACCGCATGCTCCCCGCCCCATGATGCCAAAAGTGGCTTGTGGGGCAGAAACAGCCAGAGATAAGGCTCTATATACGCCTTCTCTGCAAGACAGTGACCCAAAGTGTTTCATCTGTGATCCAGTTTTGAAAACAATGAAAATAAGTTGAAACAATTTCCCTTTTTTAGGATTCTTTTTTATTTTCAGAATATAAAATCCAGATTTTGATATTAGCCGCACACTGTATAACATTCACAGGTGGAAGCTTTTAGACTTCAATGCAAAATCTGTAGCAGGGCCCCTCAAATATTGCATCACCTATAGTAATAGTCTTCTTTTATGTCCCCTTAGGCTCAGACCAGGGGTTACCACTACCACTGCCAGTTACACACATTGTATGCTGCACTTCTGTTCAGCTTTCCGTATAATTCATCAGTTGCACAATGTCGGGTCTTTTCTGCCCATGTGACCTGATATGTCAGAGGGAAATTTCAATGTGATTCAGATAACTACTATTAATGAAAGGGTTTTTTCCACAATTAATATGTACATAAAGAACATGCAGTGCTGAAACCCCACCTATATCCGATGGGCTGGAATCTAATATAGCAAGATCAGATGCATGATTTGTCGTAATACAGTATCTTTACACATAAAGCTACAGAAAGTATTAGGAGTAATGTTAATCATTTGCCCATTTCTTAGGGAATAAGCAGTATTTTGACAAAATCTTTTGACCAATCAACAAGCTCTTTCAACCCCCCCCCCTCTCCCGCAACACCAACACCATTTACCAGAGCAGATCTTGTTATTTTTTAATTTTCTACAATAAGGCACCATATCAATGATATATATATATTAGCTGAGACATGTACATACAATCTACTAGTGAGTAGGAAATGGCTTTCGGCTTTAGGGTGACAGTGGTTCATATTATGTACTGGGACCCTGTGTAGGAGAAGCCAATGATATGTCCTCCACTGTGTGGTTCTGGTTTCATGTGGACATGTGGAGTTGGCCCTCAATGGGTTCCTACCCTTATCAATTAACAAGGATTGTCCAGTCATAGCTAGGTAACCCTTATCCACAGGATATTAAATAATTTGCTGATCGGGTGGGGGGGGGGGGGGGTTGGTGATTGGACCACCATGGATCATGAGAATGGGGGTCAATTTTACCCAAATGACTTGTGAAGCGAACTACTTACTCAGTAAGGATGTTGCTTACTCATATTATACAAGATAAAATGATACATTCTGGAAGAGCTCAGTCTTGGTTTACCACGTCTAGTTTAAAGGAAGTGGCAGCAGACAGCTTGCCATCTTAGTCACATACACCAGACTCTGATGGCTATAGCCTAGTTAAGAAGCACTTAGTTTGATGCTTTTACCATCCTTTGTCTTTAACCCCAACAGGCAGCTGTTACAGTAGTAAATCTGAGGTGTTAGTCTACACTGTACATATTGGGGATGTTCCAAGGTAATTAAATATGGTATTTACAGATTAACATTGCCCTATTTACTTGGCTTTAAAATCGGGAAACAAGTTTCAGGTTTAACCAGTTTTATGGGAGATACTTTTTAATATGTTGTAGGTATAGCTGAGTGATTCTACTCTATATTGTGATTTTTGTGACATCTACAATATTACAGGCAGTCCCCTACTTAAGAACACCTGACTTACAGACAACCCCTAGTTACAAACGGACCTCTGGATGTTAGTAATTTACGGTACTTTAGCCTAAGGCTACAATAAACAGCTATAATAGTTATCACAGGTGTCTACAATTATGCTTTATTGTTAATCCTGGTTCTTATGACAAGCCAACATTTTTAAAATCCAATTGTCACAGAGACTGAAAGAATTCTGTCTGGGGTTACAATTAGAAATCATACAGTTCCGAGTTACATGCAAATTAAATTTAAGAACAAACCTATCTTGTACGTTACCCGGGGACTGCCTGTACATGATCATATAGTACACATACAGATGAGGAAGTCTGCATCTGACTCTCATCCAGCTTTTATATTGGTCACATCTCATTTATTCCTTTATTATAAGTACACAATACATTTTACCAGATTTATAGTGATATAATACCACTAGATGGCACACAAATAGAATTATTCAAATGCCTTCCTATTCTATTAGTAAAAATTATTGTTCGTAAGTAGTTTTTTCAGCAATAAACTTCAGCAATAAACTTGAAACAGATGTATTTATACTTATGCTTTCAATAATGTTCTAGAATTGAATAAGTTCATAGGAAAACTCAGCTGTAAGAATTCATTAAAATTATTAACATACATTTAGAGCTTCCTTAGCAATCACAGCTATCAGATAGCAATATTACAGAAGCGTCATACACTAAAATAAGAGAAAATAGAGTGTTTTACCTGTTCTAGCACTGTGTGATCCTCTATACTGATGTTTAGCCACCCCTTCATGATCACAAGAGGAAACTCAGCGGTGCAGTCCAGATACAGAACAGTCTGAAGCCTGGGTCCTCCCCTTTTGCTTAATGCTGGTGTAGCTACATGATACAAATCTGTTCTTGGTGTTTAACTATCAGTCCAATAAAAATCGTTTGTAGATCATCCAAAATCTGCGGTGATGAACTCAGCTAGAAATATTATTGCTTGGCAAACAATGACAAGAGAATTAGAAACATGACTATTTTCTATTATAAGCTTTAGACCTACACAGGTATCAGATCAAGATTTAACTCTTTACATTTGTGGTCTATAGCTGAGATAAGGTATATTTCACATAAATATTGTTTCTGTGATAGGTTGACTGTATTCTGTGACATGCTGCTTTCACATTGATACATTTACGGTAACATATGATATGATACAGAACTGAAATTGATTCATTTATTTGTTTTGGTTTCATAAATAACAAGTGCTGTGTTCTTAAATGTGTATTCACTTGTTTCCTCATGTAGGGAAATCCAAGATATTAAAACAATGCAAATTACTTCCTAGTTTCACAGTGCTGGTTTCATGCCTTTCAATGTTAAAATATCATTGGCACTCGTTACATGTACTGTTATTTGTAATATCCAAAGATGCAATGTTCCAATGTCACGTAAAATCCAAAGGGAAATTAGAAGACTTTAAACTGAATCGGAAAAGAAGTCAACATTTTTTCAGCTTTTCAACAATATTTTGACATATTTAGCTTGATTAAAACTATGTGGAGGCTATCATTATCCTGTCCTGTAATAGGAGCAGGGGCGTTGCTAGGAGCACAAAACTTCTACAGTCTGGGTTTCCTCAAATGATATAAAACATGAAAATTTCACACTGTTCCAGAACCTAACTGATATAAAGGCAACATCAGTTCTTGGCTAAATAAATGAAACAGTGATAGAATTGAGTTTACTACATAGATACAATACCAGAACCAAGCTCACTAACTAGATAGTGTATCAGAATCAAGCTTACTACATAGATATGGTAACAGAACCAAGCTTGCTACATAGAATGCAAGAACTAAGAGTAGTAAAAGAATACTGTTCCAGTACCAACCTTACTACACAAATACAGTACCACAATCAAAATGTTTTCACAGATACAGGAGTAGAACAAGATTACTGCATAGATATGGTACCAGAATCAGGCTTACTACAAAGAAAAAGTACTAGAACCAGTAGCTTGGGTGTCCTTAATGGATATGTCTTTTTCAACTATATGTCAGAGGCAAGATAAATACATATAAATAGTACAAGAATCAGTTTCTGTATAGAATCAGTACGAGAATCAAGTTATGTACATAGAAAGGAAGCCAAAACCAAGGCAACTGCATTGACAAAGTACTAGAAACAAGCATAAATACTGTACCTTGAACACAACTTACCTTATAGAGATGGGACAAGAACCAATCTTATTACATAGATATACTATCAGTACCAAGCTTACAAAAAAAAAAAATATATATATATATATTAGTTAAAGAAAAAGTCCAGAGCAGCACTACTGGTTAAATGGTAAGGTGGTGCAAAGCCATAAGTTCCGTGGCAAGCAGTCCTTTGTAAATATCACCAAAAACTACGCAGCACTCCAAGATTGTAGCCCAAAAAACGAGGGTGAAACTTTATTCCATGGCAACGTTTCGGTGGTTTAATCCACCTTTATCAAGCATGCTCGTTTTTTGGACTACAATCTTGGAGTGCTGCCTATTTTTTGGTGATATATATATATATATATATATATATATATTAGTACTAATACCAAAATTACTACATACTCTACCAAAACTAAGCCTATCACCTATATATGTTACAAGAACCAACTACCAAGTTTACATAAATACAGCACCATAGCAAGGCTTACTTGCTCCTGAGCCAGCTTAAATACATAGATACAGTACTGCTTACCATGTTTACTGACTTATTTTGAGAAAAACTAAGACTTTACATTGTTTTTCATTTTACATAGATGTCTGTTCAAAAAAGTCAACCAAATCTCTCTATCAATTATCTCTATACATTATATTACCTCCACACAGTAATTAAAGTGATTTTGAATCCAGAACCACCATGCACCAAACAATATTACTAGTAATACCATTGTACACGGTGTAAATACTATCGTCACACGATGACCAGCACCACTGTCGCTCCATAGAGGCTGAATAATACTAGCATGCTAATGAGCATCTACTATGCAAATGCAGATATATCCTCTATACAGTGGTAAATACTAGTTCTACACCTGTACATGAAATCCATTCTTTAATATTTTAATTTTTAAATTTAGCCCAGACACTGATTTTTATTAAAGTGCCCACTGTATCTTTAAAATAGTGCCCCATAATATTTATTGTGCCTGCACCCACAAGAGCTCTAATGCCTCCCCAAAATAGGTGTTTATAGTGCTTGTTTCCTTATGCTACCCCCACAGCTGTTTTTAGTGCCCCCATATATTAAATATGCTATATGTATTTCTATGGGGCATTGTACATGTATCAGTTTATATTATGTGCCTGTTATATGACAGCCTTTTATTGCCATGTTTCTTTGTTGGTTTCTTTGTGCCATGTTTAAGTCATCTCTGTTCTGAGTAACCATAAATTCATTTGCTGATAAGGACATTATAATGTTATCATGGACGCATTGAATTGGTTAAACTATTAGCTTTATCTGGAAACTACCAGTTCTTCTTACTATACTCTGCAGCTGAGCGCACAGAATACATAGAGACGGAGGGGCCTCACTGCTGCACAACATATGATGTTTTCCACTGAGCAATAAAGGCTATTGCTCTTGAAAGCACTGACTAGGAAAATATAGTTATAGCCATAGCCCCATTTAAATTTGCTATATATATATATATATATATATATATATATATATATATATATATATATTATTGTAAGTGCTGTGTAATCCTTATTTGCAACATATTGCTCAGTTTTTATTATTTACATTTAATTTTAATATGTAGTACAATATAACATATATAGTAACATCACCATGCATTATTTATGCCTGAAGAGGGAGCCGGTCATATTAAGAATGTAGTACAATTTAAAGGGAGCATGTTATAGAGCAGGTGGAGTTGAACAGATTGTAAAAAGTGTCCTATCTGCAGGCGTAATATTATAGACCATGAGGAGCTGAGCAGATTATACATGATGTCATATGTGCAGAAAGCATGTTATAGAGCAGAAGGAGCTGGAGAAATTGTACAAAGTGTCCTATCTGCAGGTAAAATGTAGAGCAGGAGGAAATGAGCATACCTATGCACTCTTTTCAACACAGAGCAGAAATACAGTATAAATGGATAAATTACAGGTTTTATTCTTTATGGCAGACCGAGTGCCCAAACTACAACCAAGACCCACTTATTTATCGCAAAGTGCCAACCCAGAAATGTAATTTGTGATTTATACTCCATTCTCTGTCACAGCTTTCATTGATACCGGCACCCTGAGGACACCAATAAAGCAGTAAATAGAAGAAATTTGGATGATCATTGTAGCTTCCCTCCAGGGTCCCCTAAACAGGAAGAATTGTCGGGGCCGGAACAGGAGCTACACTGATAATCCAGATCTGTCCACACCTTCCCTCTCCTCCAGTAGTCCCACTTTAAAATAGCTCTGTGCACAGCAAGTCCTGGGCTGTCTGGGACTGCAGGAAGATACCTGGAGTCATCTCTGGTGATGGCCCGAGTGCCCACAGAAAGGGCTCTGAGTGCCACCTCTGGCTCCCATGCCATAGGTTAGCCACCACTGCTTTAGGGGAACTGGTTACCATCCAAATGCATTCAAAATCTTGTATAATAGTCACATCTCCAGATGTATATATGATGTCAGTATAAGAATAGCCATATGTCATAGGTGGACAGAAGATAGAAAATGTATACATATAGCCCTTTCCTCCAGGTTTTATTTTGTCTTATTTTAGATGAAGCTGCATTTTACAAACTGGAGACATCTACCATGAAGTCTTTAGCTCAGCATGTCTAGAGAGACACATTTATGGAAGGAAAAGGAAATGAAAGCAAATGTTGACAGATTTTGTACCCGCAAAGTGGCAGCTTTGTAAGAGTTCAAGAATCATGTGTGTGACCAGATGACTGCGAAAGAACAATATTTATGGAGTACAAAAGAGAAAAATTATACTATAATATACTATAATGTGAATGACAGGATAGAGGTATAGATTCATGTTTCAGGATTACTAGGGCTAGCAGGGTCCTGGAGATCTTGTGTCATGTAATATTTTAACATTTAGCCAATTTTCTTAGGAATAATAGGGTAATCCCATTTTACATATTCATGGTACATTTATGGGATCATCTTATATATTCATGGTAAATTTATGGGATCATAAATGTGACCCACAACTATCCTAAGGTCAGATGTCTCTAGCTCCCGCATGGCTTCCTCTCATCATGCCTGTGGGAATCCAGATAGAAGCCAATGCTATTTGCTTGACTATACCCTCATAGATGCCCTCACTTTGAACTAGTGATTATGTACACACGATTATGTACACCATGCGCACGCCATCCCCGTGTCCTAGGGTGCATGCATTCACAAGATCTAAAGGCCAGCACGCCGCTAATTGTTATTGCACTTACCCAGAATTTTATTTAACCCAGCCTCTCCCCGCACACCCTGCTGGTCTTTGTGCCTCACAGCCTTAGAAAAAGCTTGTTTTCCCATGACCTTTGCCATTAGTGTGATTTCCAGTTGTGACCCCGGACCTGTTCCCATTTACGCTCCTCCTCCGCCAGACCTGACTTTCTGCTCTGCCTCTGACCAGGAACCTTTGCCGCCTGTCTTGATCTCCTGTCTGTCCCCGACCACAAACCTGCCTTCTGTTTCTTTACCTCGCCTTGGCCGCCACTGCAGACACAGTCACATCTGTGGAACGGCCTGGTGGTACCACCCCAAAGCAAGTCTAACCTGCTTTGTGGCGGGCTCTGGTGAAAACTGGGTGCCACTTAGACTCCAGTCCCAGGCGTCGGCTTTGTCATCGTCTGTGGTGGTCCAGTGGGTCCACTACCCTTGGAGTCTGACACCAATTTTCTACAATTATTATGCAAGTTCCACACTTTCCAAAAGCATAAAGATAGAATCCTTTTCTCCAACACTTAACTCGATTCATCTCTCAAAGGCGCTACAATTTCTCCTTGAGGCCACATATGCCATCTATGCTGAAATAAAATATTTTAAAAAAATGTGGGACACCCAAACCCCCTTTCTCCATAGAACAACATAACAAGGAAAGTTTTACACCGTTTAACACGTATAAAATGTAGTAAGTGAGTAGTCCCCACAATAAGTGAGTAGCAATCAAAACTTCATCTGCTCCCACAAAAAAATTATACCTTTCATATCTCCATATGCTGAAGTATGAAAATGTTCTTAGCTTCAGAATATGGAAAAACAAAGAAAAAAATTCCTACAAAAGGTTTTTAACTTAATATATCTATTAAAACATAATAATTGAGTGTGGGAAACCCAAACCCCTTTTCTCCAAAGAACAGAACAAGAAGAGTTTTATACAGTTAAACACATATAAAAATGATTAGTCCCCACAATGGTAGCAATTAAAACTTCATCTGCTCCCACAAAAAAGTACACCTTTCATTGCTCCATATGTTCTAGCATGAAAATGTTCTTAGCTTCAGAATATGGCCCACAAAAGGTTTTTAACTTTTTATATCTATTAAAACATAATAAAACATACATATATTTTATATCCCCTTTATACAACTTTTTGTGGAGATGAAAAAAGTACATTTTGTGATATACTTTATTAAACAAATCTGTTTTTTTTTCTTGCCTTTTTTCTTTGTTCAAACTTTTTATATGAATCATCTTTCTGACAGCGGAGAGATAAAGGAATTTGATAAAGTGTCTACTGACATCATTCTTTGCAGACAGTCTCTGGATGATCTAATCTCAACAGAGAGTTGTATGATTAAGTGAAAACAATCTCTAGGTATGGAAAGAGTTAATCATTAACCTCCTTATCTGCCTGAAGTGGATGGAGCTCAAAAGGCCATGAGATACACTGCTCACTACAAGAGAAATAAGCAGAAAAAGTGCTTGAAAGGTTTAGCCATGCCTTAAGGAAGAGATGTACACTCTTTTGCTCAGTGCAGGGAGTTCTTTGAATCCATGTGTCAGTATTGCACTCTTAATGCTGATATGCAGTATCTCTATGAGGAAGTATATTCTCCACTTGAAGCAATGATTTTAGGGGAGAATATGTATTGTTTCTTATGGATTGTTTAACACTTTTTTCAAAATGATATACAGGCAGTCCACACATTACGTACAAGATTGGTACTGTAGGCTTGTTCTTAAGTTAAATTTGTATGAAAGTCGGAACTATATATTTTATATTGTAACCCCAGACAAATATTTTTTGGTCTTTGTGACAATTGGATTTCAAAAATGTTGGGTTGTCATAAGTACCAGGATTAACAATAAAGATTAATTGCAGACACCTGTGATAACTGTTATAGCTATTTAATGTAGCTATTGTTATTGTAGAGGTAAAGTATAGTAAATTATCAAAATCCAGAGGTCCGTTTGTAACTGGGGGGTCGGGTGTTCTTAAGTAGGGGACCACCTATATAGAGAAGTACATTATGGTCCATACAAGACTATGGTCGCCATCATTTCAGATATAGGTGATATGCATCCTAAATATATCTGTGTGCATGAACCCTAACGGTCTACCACCATAGGGAATCAATAACACAAAACATATGGTTGGTTTTACAGTTTTATTATTAATATGTACAGTCATCTTCAATAACATTTTCATACCTCTGTATAGTCACAATATATCCGCACGTCAGACTTCTTCACACTTTGTAGGGATCGTATACTTTCACTTCTAGATCTGATGCTCGATCTGTTAAACAGCCTGTGCGAGAAGGATCTACACATGAAGAAATAGATGATAGGATCCAAGCAGACATTGCAGGCAGCGAGAATCAGAGTACCTTCCTTACAGTACTGTAGAATAACGTACATATTTTGCTCCAGGAGTGAGTCCAAGTGTCTGAACAAGAAGGGCAATTCACACAGATGATAGGGCAAAAAACATGTGAAAAATACAGCCACAACTACACGGATACTTTGGTTATGTCTTCTTGTCCGACTGGAACAACTGACAAAGGGTTTGCTGGATTTCTGTATGTGTCGAGATATTGAAATGTAACATGCAATAAGTACAATCATCACAGTAAAAAATAGGAACATATCAAGATATGAAATAGCTGTTTGCCACGCAACTCCAAGGGAGTTCTTGAGTTTCATGCAGTCGTTGACATTGTCTTTAGTTGGTTCGGCATTTGTCAAGATCACATTTGGCAAAGCAAGTACAGACATGAGCACCCAAACACCCATTGACACCAACTTTGTGAACTTTATGCTGTACATTTTTGAACTTCCAAATGGTTTTACCACTTTTAGATATCTATCGATACTAATAAGTCCTAGAAAGATGATACTAATGTACATACTTGTGAAGAATAAAATGCTGGAGTACCGACAGTGGTAAAAGTTGAAATTCCATTGTGCAATCCCAGAAGTCTGTATTATTTTAAATGGGAAGGATGCTGTCATGAGGAGGTCAGCGCCCATTATGTTCTTCAGATATACAATAAAACTTGTTTTGCTTCTGATTTGAAAGAAAATCCAGACAGCGAGACCATTGAGCATGACACTTCCAAGGAAGATGACGAGATATAACACAGGGAAGATGATCCTTAGTAAATCTGCTATAGTTGTAGCATTTCCTCCATGATTTGTGATGTTACTGTGAAAGCCATCACTTATGTATTCTGTGCAAAACAAAAGAGAAATTATTTAAAAAAATGACAGGTCGCTTGGTAAAGGTTTCTGCACAAAGAACCACTTTTCCATAATATTGACATAGACCTACATAGCTGATAACAGACAAGGATACTACAAGGATGGTACAGATGTGTCTAACCACGTAATTCAAAGTTATCATCTATCCACAGAATGCAGGATAAGTTATTGATTGTTGGGGTTCTGACTTTTTATACTGGCACTGATGACAATTCCCTTATACAAAACAGTTCCCTTATACTTCCAAACAAAGGCAGCCACTGTTCATGAATGCAAGCTCTCTATTTATTCTCAGTGAGTGTTGGAATCAACTGTGGATGGTCATCGATCCCCACTGATCATCAATTTGCCTTTAAATGAATAGAACTTCCTTTTGGATCTGTCCGTTGGACTGGAAATTGAGCGTTTTTGGGCAAGCGCTGGATGACTTCAATGCTTAAAACTTTTCTTTAAAAAATGGTTTTATTTCCATAAATAAAAATATTCATATATGAATATTTTAATTTATGGTAACAAAATCATTTTTTAAAGAAAAGTTTTAAGCATTGAAGTCATCCAGCGCCGGCCCAAAAATGCTCAATTTCAAGTCCAACGGACAGATCCAGGATTCTTCGCTTGTGACAAGTTCTCCATATCCCGGAGAAGGAACTACCACAAGAGCATTGGCAGTAGGAGGACAAGGAACTAAAGACATACGACTACGGGTGTTGTGCCTCATTGCACAACCTTGTCAGGTTAGCAGCTTTATGCATCATTACTAACCATCGCACTTTTTAATATACTACACTATAGGAGCACCCTTTTTCTCTCCCCTTATCTCTTTCTATAGAACTTCCTTTTAACGTAGTCCCAGTTTAAACCTGTATTGGGGTTAAAATAAAGTGCAACTGAAACAAAAAATGGAATGTGAGAGGAAGGTCTTCTATTCACCGTCTGTTTCCCATAGACTCCAGTGTATTGTCTGTTACCTTCCATTAATAATAATAATTCATATATATTATGCAGTGCTACACAGAGTTTGCCAAATCAGTTCCTGTTTCCATTGGGCTCACAATCTAGTCAACCTACCAGTACGTTTTTGGAGTGTGGGAAGAAACCGGAGGAAACCCACGCAAAAACGGAGAGAACATACCAACTCTTTGCAGATGTTGACCTGGGTGGAACTAGAAACCAGGACCCCAGTGCTACAAGGCTGTAGTGCTAACCACGGGGCGACCATGCTGCCCATATTTCATATCCTTACTTATAGCGGAGAGAAAACGGTCTGCACTATTATTCTATTATAAATAAATGACAGTGTAATGGAACCTGGGTGAACTTAGCCCTAGGTTGGATTTGGATTTAAGGTTTTAATTTTTTTAGAAACCCAGTTCAATGATGCCTAGCATACCCCTAGCATAAACCTGCAGAAATGACCACTGGACAGCCACTTATAGTAGCAAACAGGATATAGTCAAGTGCTGGAAACTCCCATCTGACATATCATGTTTGTTGTGATGCAACTAGACAGCAGGGTAAATACCTGGCTGAACAGGATTTTTATTGCAAGAGTACAAGATTTATTACAAGATAATAAGATTCTATGACAGTCATTGCCATTTCATCTAAACACTGACATGCTAAACTGTTCATTAGCATTACTACTCTATAAAATGCTAGTGAGACCACAGAATACGAGTCAGAGGGCTGGAGAGAGACACGAGAGACCAAAATTTCAGATGTGGTATGGGAGGTCTCGGTTCTAAAGAGAGGCTAACAAACGTGGATTTATTTAGTGTGAGATGTACTGTATATAGTCTTAATGGTGCTTCAGATTCATAGCAGATTTCACTCTGCAACCCCTTAAAGGGAATCTACCATTTGCTTTTATGCATTGTGAACCAAACATACTTTGAGAATGCTGTAGACACTGACGCAGATCCACATTTTTGTTGAAACTAAGGCCACATCTCCTTAATATTGCCGTTCCATCCAGAAGATAACCCATTATCCACACTAGTCACAAAAGTGTCTTAAAACTGTCCTTTTGATAAATCTGCTGCAAGGTGCCTTAGACATATTTTTGGTGCAAATTGTGACAGAATTCTGTCACAAATAGTTTGATAAATCTGCCCCTTTGTGTTTTCCTTTTTTCCAGTTGTAAGATTAATGTTTGCAATAGTTTGTACTATTTCTTTCCTTAGGGTTTTGGAATATTATTGTGAGATAAGCAAAGTTATAGTTGGTAAATCTCTGTTTATTGGGCATTCATTGCAGAATACCGCGACCTGGTTAAACCACCATACAGAGAACAGAGCTGTCCACTTCCTGTTCCGTTCTCTGTTTCAGATACAGGCAGTTACGTACAAGATGGGTTCTGTAGGTTTGTTCTTAAGTTGAATTTGTATGTAAGGCAGAACTGTATATTTTATCATTGTAACCGCGGCCAATTTTTTTTTTAGTGTATGTGACAATTGGAATTTAAAAATATTAGATTGTCATAAGAATCAGGATTTACAATAACGCTTAGTTGCAGACACCTATGATAACTGTTATAGCTGTTTCTTGTAGCCCAGGACTAGAGTACAGTAAGTTACCAATTGCCAGAGGTCTGTTTGTAACTTGGGGTCGTCTGTAAGCCAGGTGTTCTTAAGTAGGGGACCGCCTGAACTTAGAACAGTTGATCTTTCCGGTTCTGGGTTTGGACCCCCTCTTTCGGATAGGTTATCAACAATATTTTATCCCCCCAAAATGTGGGGGTAATATTGTCATATTTTGACATATTTATCAGTTGTACCACCTCATTTACAGAAGTCTCAGAGACATGAAAATTCGCCTTCTATGCAGAACAAATGCTAAATACACAGAAAGCCAAATGTCTTCAAAATATATTTCCAAATACTAATTTCATTTTACTATTTATACATAAAAGTTCTGTGTTTTATTATTATAAATAGCCTTAAAGTCCTTAAACTGCCTCAGTCACAGATTTTCCCCTTTTCTAATTTTATCTGAAATGTCCCTCTAAGGGATAGACTGTTTATGTTGTGCAGTATGACTCCAGCTTGGAAGGAAGGAGTTTATACCACTCTTTTATATAGAAAAGTCTCCAATACCAACAGAGAGGTCCACCATAATCTAATTTTTGTTTCCCATTCTGTTCCACTTCTAAACTATCATAAGATATCATCCAAAGAATTCAGTAGAGAATTATGTATGATATAAAGTATAATATATAAAAATATCATTATTCATTTAATCAATTTAGTGTTTCCGCTCTAGTGGTTGTCAGCAGTTTTGCTTTACCGGGTCGGCACAAAGTACCTTTTATGATAGTGTGATAGTTTATGCTGTATTCTCCTAGCAAACTGTGTCTGAAGAAGGTCCAAAACCCAGACCAAAATGTCACATGGTGTTTACTAAAAAATTCCAATAAATTTTGCAATTCAAAAGAATAGTGACTGGAATTATAACTTTACAAGGACTAAGGGATTGTATCTGTTTCCAGAGCACCTGCACGCCCCTAACAGTGAGCAGCAAAATTCCTTTTCTGTATAGCAGTATAATGGTTCTCTAACTAAAATCAACATGAAATACGGATCAACTCCTCATTATTACTACTAAGGCTACATTCACACTGCCGTTGCCCGCCCGTACCGTACCGTAGCGGGCAATGGCAGTGCACGGAGAGAGGAGGAGGAGGTGAGCGCAGCTCACCCCCGCCCCTCTCCATAGGAAGTAATTGCGCACGGTGTGTGCTGCACCGTACCGCTCCCGTAGGGTGCCGTGCGCCCAGTGCCGTCTATGGAGGACGTATATCGGCCGTATATACGTCCTCCATACGTTAGTGTGAATGTAGCCTAACTCTGAGATATGATCTGCTGGGTCTGAAAATAGGAATCCTCTATATTAACCCCAGTCTTCTCCCACAACCTTCTTAAACAGTCTGTCCCCCTCATTCTCATATGGCCTTCATTCCTATGTCTTTGTTCTCTTCATAGCCCCTCCTATTCCTACAGCCAGCACCCTCTTATCATCCTCCTCACCAGGGGCGTAACTTGAGGGGGTGGAGAGGTTGTGGTTGCACCAGGGCCCAAGAGGTTTAGGGGCCCTTATGGTGTCACTTTCCCATATGAGAAGACTATTTCTATAAACCATACATTATAGTCGGGGGCCTGGCACAGACTTTGCACTGGGGCCCATCAACTTCTAGTTATGCCACTGCTCCTCACCACACATCCAGTGCTCCCAGGCCTCCCTCCTTTTATACAGCCAGCATCCTACTCTCATATTACTCATCAGACAGCAGGCACCCATATGTCCACCTTCTCCTTACATAGTCGGCATCTTCAGGTTTTCTTTCTCTTTACAGAGCAGAACCCCCATTTTTCACTACTCCACACCCGATGTTGCACCATAGGCGATTGTCTACCCCTTGTCCCAGCCCTGTGGCCAGCACATTGCCCATGTTCTAGGAACCGCACTCTGTGATGTGAAACAACCCTACAGGTAATAGAGAACAGCAGCACTGAAGTGGTGGGGGATTAACCGGATGATTTATTTCTTAGTATTTGATTAGATTTTGGATATTTTCTTTCATTCTGGACAACCCCTTTAACTGTTGCGACCCACATAAACTTATACTTTAAACTGATACTCAAATGTCATAAGTCGTTCAATAATAATATACCAATTTCATGAGTTTCACTCTCTAAGGCGACAAGCCACCATGTGAAATTATTTTGGGTCTTGGCAGTGTTACATACTGGGAATGAGAACATCTGAAAGTAGTTAGGCAGCGAGTTTCTGGCTGCTCAGCAGGCTCCTTCATGTGATCGCTCCTTTCTCATACTGCTCCTCTACTTTGAAATATACTAAAAGCATTATCGCAAATCAGGAACATGTGACGTTTGCTGCACAAGTAGTTGCATTGTTACCAACATTTACAAACTATTGTGGTATTAAAGGAAATCTACCACCAGGATGAAGGATTGTAAACCAAGCACACTGACACTGGTACATGCGCCCTCTGACAGGATCCATTCTAATTTTAAGTTCTTATGCCTTTGTTTTTACAGAAAAAGGCTTTAAAAAGTATGCAGGTGCTCCATTAACCACTATGGAGCCTGGAGCCCCTCTGTCTCATTTGCATAATTTTTAAAGTCTTTTTTTTTTTTTAAAGGAATAAGAAACTAAAAGTAGGGAGGATCCTGCCAGAGGGGGCACACACCAGTATGTCAGTGTGCTTGGTTTACAATCCTTTATCATGGTGGTAGATATAAATAGAGAAGCTTTTAAATGGATCTAATTGTATAAAAATAGAGTATTCTTTTTAATGTAAAAAGTTTCTCCTTCCCTCCATATTGCTGAGTCCATAGGGGTTTCAAATTTTATTATTGATGAAAACCACTTCCCCTGCTAATTTGAGAAGTAAACTATAGAAACGAACAAACTTTATCTAAAAATTAAATCTCAAGTTTTAGTGGAACAATCCATTTATACTAGAGACACAAAATATGTATTATGTTGTGTTTCATAGGACTTCCACAATTGTAACACGCTAATGTATACGTCAGCATTCCATTGTAAAGGTCCTGGTTATATAATAACAGAGCTGCATGATACAAAGTATGACACTGATACACTAAGTAGTAGTAATAGTGATAATAATTATTTTGATTTCTATATCTGGGCATATCTGAAGAAATTGGTAGGATGGCTATGTTCTGCTACAACTCATTTAGATTATGCTAACACCCAGTTTTTTTTATCTGATGAGGGAGTCATTAGTTACTCTATGGGAGGGTTCTCTAAGGATGTAGCTTACCAGTTACCATATACCAGTGATGGCAAACCTTTTAGACACCGAGTGCCCAAACTACAACCAAAACTCATGTATTTTTTGCAAAGTGCCAATGCGACAATGTAAGCAGTAACTTATTACTGCCGGCTCTTTCACTGGTTTAAATTGTATAGGCTCCTGAGGACACCAATACAGTAGAAAGAAAGAGAAGAAGTTTGGATTATCATTGTAGCTTCCTTGTAGGTTCCTGGGCTGCCTGGGACTGCAAGAGGCCTTGAGTCCTGTCTGGCAAACTCTACCCTGGGGTGATGGCAAGGGTGCCCATATAGAGGGCTCTGAGTGCCACCTCTGGCACCCGTGCCATAGGTACGCCACCACTGCCATATACTGTACACTATATGGTGCAGGTCTGTCACCACAGGCTGAACACCTTACTGTGCAGCTGGCTCTACACATGACTCACATGATCTTTCACACAGCAACAAGTGCATATCCATCTATACTATGAACAGAGTGACAGGGACTGTGTACAATCGAGATCGTGTCTGATCTCTGATCACAGTGCCTTATGCAATGGGTTTAGATGATAATAACCTTCTGCATCACACATTGGATAGGGACTGTGTACAACTGGGATCGTGTCTGATCTCCGATCACAGTACCCAATGCACTGGGTTTAGATGATAATAACCCTTTGCATTACTTTCCAGGCATACCACATAGTCACTCTGCCTGCATAGACTCCTTGACTCTGGTCTCTGCTCTTTGACGCGATACACTTTATCATATACCTATTTGCCTGGGAATACATACTACCAGACAACCACTAAGTCTTATACCCTGCAGTCCTGACTCACTAACCGATGGATCAAGGGCCCATAGCTACAGCTTCAGTATACCACAAACATTAGTGGTTCTCCTACACTGCTTTCTAACCTGAGGCACCTGTGGTTTTAATATTTTCCTTTTCTCAGATTGAGCAATCAGTAGTCGCACTACTACTACTTTTTAAATAATTACATGAATAAAAGTGACGTTTTATAATCACGTTGGTTGTCCGGATATGGGTAATCTTGCGCTGCCTAGAGCGGATGTATGTATGCAAAAAGTGGTCATTTAATCCCTGCCGTGACAATAGGTCCATAGTTTAGAATAATTCACACTTGACTCTAGGATAATTTTTCCTCTCCAGCAGTGAGAAGTGTTTTTGAACGTCTTTACACAGATATTAACCTCTTAATGACATGTGACGTGGTTAAGGATGTATGGAACAGGCTCAAGGGTTGAGCCCAAAACACAGGGGTGTTAGCTGCATAATGATGACACCCCCGGGTGTTAATCCCTTAAAGTGGTATTCCCACAAAGACAAGTTTTTTTTTAGATGTACTCAGGATAACAAAATAACACATTGTCTAATTCACTGTTATTAACAAAAATACAGCATTACACAGATATAAGTCCAAAATGTTTCTATCAGTCATGGTTTACACAATTTCAGTTGCCCCTGGACATAACCCTGGATCTTCTGACTTTAGGGTGAGCTGCCATCTTGTCTGAGGCTTCAGGGAGCTTGTCTCTCTCTCTGCTCCATGCACTCTAGCCCTGCCCCCTGCACTGTAGCCCCTCCCCTGCATTACAGGACAGAGCTCTAACTGATTCACATTTACTGACTTCCTGCCAGCATGTGCACTAGTGATGGCAATTACGGCTCTTCTTAGTGAGCTGGATCATTAAGCTTCGCTCACTAAGAAGAGCCGGCTCTTCTGGCTCCTGAACGGCTCCGTATTGCATGTTTAATAGGGAGCTGCAGTCCAGCCAGTCACCTCACTCCACACCACTCTTAACCCAATTGTAGTGGGTTAGAGGTGGGGTAAAGTAAGCCAGTGGCTCACTGAGGGGATTCGGCTTCCCTTCGTTCACATAAAATAGCCGTCTCTTAGAGCTGGCTTGTTCGCGAATGACACATCACAATGTACATAGCGCAAGGAGAACTAGATGCTTCAGGTAGATAAGTTCTTTATGCGTGGAGGGGAGACAGGCACAGTAGATCTTACATGTAGCAAGAGGCATCTCATGGATCTCATCATCTCTGATCTGTCTCCTCTCTCTTTCTATGTATCTATGTCAGATACTAGTATGATGTTCAGAAGGTAAATGAAAGTGTATATAAACCTGGACCCTGATAATATAACCACTTTGTCAGCTCACAGAACTAGATGGGACAGGAAGTGTCTGCTTAGAGAGTCTACACCCACACTCCGATATTTTACACTGACCATCACTGAATGATAGGAGCTAACACAGCAATAACACTGAGTAAAATTGTAAAGGAAAGGATTAACAATGATCTTTATTGTGTAAACGTCACTAGGGGTTTGAGATTTGAGAATTTTCTTTCATGGGCAAACCCCTTTAAGTGCCACCATGAAACGTGCAATTTCGGATCTCGATGGCGCCCCCCACTGATGTCAATGGTAGGCAGCAGTTGGTTGCTAATATAGCCATGACCCTAACATAGCAGGATCTGTACAGGATCCTGCTGTCAGCAGCCTCTCTTACTGATCCCGTGAATTTACAACATACTGCAGTACTGTAGTTGTGCAGTATATTGTATAAGTGATCAGACCCCCTGATACAGTAACATTTTAAAAGTTACATTTAAAAAAAAAAAATCCAAAAACCCTAAAAGTTCAAATCACCCCCTTGCCCTTGAACTGATATAAAAATAAATGAATAGTAAAAAAAAGTCCTACTTGGCATACAATATATGCTGCAGGCTGCAAACTTTTAGTAAAAGTAAAGGTTCCCTGGCTGCGCCCCCTACACTCTCTTCACATGGAATAATTGCATTGCCTCGTGGTTCGCAAGGCATTGGGATTATTTCTGGGTTTCTGTGTCTTTGGCCATGAGCAAAGTGGACCAATATGATGCAATGCAGTCTGAATACTAGGTGTAGTCTGTGCAGAAAAGTCAATTCTTTGCCAAGTCGACAAGCACAGCCTCCCACCAAACCCACCCACCAGGATCTCCTGCTATATCCAACTCATGCTGGGAGGTGGGGCTTATATCCTACAGATAATGTCCCCCAATAACTGTATGTCTGTGTATTTCCAGTATGTTATTTCAGGAATGTGTGCCATACATATATAGATATATAATGTGTGAAGTATATGTACCGCATGTATGAGTAATGTTCATTGTGCACAATAGATTTATTTGTAATCTGAGTATATATTATATGTGTGCGTATGGTGGATACATGTGTATGAAATATGTGTGTATATGTTTTATGTGTGCAGTAGGTATATTTTTTTATGGGGGGTTTGGGGGTTTACCAGCATCTGTCAAATTTAGGTAATAGACAGATGGGTGCACCTCACAAAGTGAGGGACCGCTTTTTCAACATCAGCTTAAAGATAGGCATTTTAATAAAAAAATATTACCCACCTTTTGCACCCCCCCATCCACACAATTTCATTACAGAAAGGGATAATAGTATTGGCGGTGATCTCAGTTAGTGGGGCCCCCTCCTCAATAACCGTTACCACCGCCAATACTACTACCCCTTCTGTCTTATAGACAATGACATACATTAGGATGCGGGGACCAATGGACTCTAGTTAGTATAGTGAATATCAGCAACTGGTGATTGGTTGCTCCTGCTTCCTCCTGCTGAGCGACATACACACTCAGCGTAGGCCAGGGGAGGGATGTAATACTTTGCATCCATCCCCCATTGCCTACAATGACTTGCTTAATGTATCCAAAAATTATACCTCTGTCTTCCAGTACATGTTAGTGTATACCTCAGGAGCTTTCTGGCATATAAACTGAGCAAATCACATAAACACCATGTGAACCTAGCCCAACTGTTATTTCTAGGAGTTTTTCTCGGAGATTGTGATACTGTATCGGCAGGTTAATACGGTGGTGTCTGGGTTCTGTTACATTTATTTATACTGCCCATTACCCTCTTGAGCATGTCCAGACATTGTGCTGTAAGGAAGTCATTTACCTTGGTCACAAATCCTCACTGTGACTGATGAAATAATTCCTTGATAATTATACTTCCCTGCTGTTATCGCCTTATCTTAGGGATATAAGACTTTATTAAGGATTATATCATTTACTCTACGCTCAGAGATTTGAAAGGCAGCTAAGCCCCGATGCCTTGAAGTCATTTCTTCTACAGTGGAAATCATGTTGCAACCCATCAGGGCGTTCCTCTTTTACATTACTGAAAAACGTAGGTGGCTTTTTTCTGTTGCTGACATTGGGTAATGTTGAAATATTGTCAGCTTAAATCCTATGTAACCGATACCTGGAGGAGTGTATGCCAGGGCTGCCAACTTTTGTATTTGCTAGTTTGTAATTATGGAATTTTTTTTTTAAATGTATAATTACATTTTTAGTGTAGCCCCCAGGACACCTGTATATTTATTTTTTAAACACAATGAACGGGCCTTTACATTTCCTGTGAATACATTGCTCTGTATGGCCTCAGTCAACAGATCAGTGCTCCGTTTTTGCGGTCTGTGTCATCAGTGTGTAATCTATTGGAAAGGCAAATGACTGTAAAAACTGTTTTAGCAGATTCACACTATAAAAAAAAGAAGACTGGTAGATGTCACTAGCTGGTCCTAAGCTTTTGAAGGGTCACATGATTGTGTTACAGTCCCTAGAATGTTGTAGACCAATATGACATGCGTCATCCGTGTGGGATCTGTATTTATCAAATCCCCATAGAATTCTATATGAAGGTTGAGCTGAAAATACAGACAGGAATAGAATCTCATCGGAGTTTTCTGCAATCTCAACTTGGATCCATGAAAAAAAACATTCATGTGTACGGATCCATTAAACTTAATGTGCCAATGTGCCATCTGCTTTTATGGTACTTTCTTTGACTTTAAGTGCTTACCCCTTTTCCTCCTCCCTCCCTTTTCGCACTTTTTTGTTATTTTGTTATTAAAAAATTAATAAAAATTTAAATATGAAAAAAAGAAATTAGGTACATTTATTGCCAATTGGCAAATTTTATACATGAATCTCCAGTAGCCAGTCTCCAGAAGAGACAAAGAAGATTTACATCAAAACAGATATGTGATAAAGATCTATCTTTTTTACCCTTGTTTTTGAATTCGGATATTCTAAATTGATCCCCACAAATTAATAATAATTATAACATCATAGCTCTACATGCAAACGGAAAAAAATGACTGAAGTCACCATACGTTTTTCTGTCCAAAATACATATGCAGAACGGATGACATAAAATTCACATTGATGTCAATAGGATTTTTAACTGATTTGCTAAGCCTCCGTTCTCTACTTTTTTTGGAGGTAAAGAACAGAGGCTTAATTGGTAGTTCCATGTTTATTTCCTGAAAAGATGTGTATGAAAATATTGCAGTAGACAATTTACAGTATCAAGCCAAATCATAGAAAAAAGAATATGTTTTTTCCTTCTATCCTATCCAATGTTTCATTGAGATAAGTGTTCACATGAGACAGAATAGAGTCACTTAAAGAGGCTGTATCAAGTTAGAAAGTTATCCCCTATAACAAACTGAGTGTTATGGGGCTGTATGCTGGGACCCCCACTGAAATCTGAAGAACGGTGGCCCTGTTCTCACTAATGGGAGGAGCTGTCTTGAGTTTCGAAGATAGCTGAGCTTGTCTATTTCCCTAATTTTTATACTAATAATGGAGTGGCAGGATCCATAGTTGACCTGCTGTTCCACACATTAGTGAGAATCAGATTCCCAGCAGTCAGATCCTCACCAATCAAGTTATTATCCACTATTCAGTGGATAGGAGATAACTTGCTAACTTGGTAACCCCCTTTAAGACATGACATGCTCTAAGAACACTACATCTGTAAATGATAACTGTGTATTCCACTAAGAACAGCGGCCATGGGGAGTTTTTTTTTTATAAAAAGTTGCTGTTTGATTTTCCAAATTATTGCAAAGGTTGTGAATCCAGGAATTTGAGAATAAGCAATGAATGTATATGCACAGAACGGTGTCTCACTTACATTACTATTATCCCATAGTCTTACCTGGCGTGTTCACATGCAGGTTTGCATCCATTGTGCTTGCAGGATTCCACAATACACTTGAAGCATTTAATACTGTGTGTGCGGACTGTCAGCTCTAGAATGACATGTATTTGTTACAATTAGAGTCAAATAACATATTACACTTTTTATGATGATATATTAAGTAATTGCTTTACAAGTTTCTCGTATTAAATATTTTTTTATCCGAAATATCCCCTCCCCCTCTTGCTTATAAACATGTCCTAGCAAATTGGAAAAATAAAGAAATTGGCAGGGGATGATTCATTTTCCCTGTGGCTGCAAAATGCAGATACATCCGTGAAATCAAAAATTATTAGGGTAAGACCATGTGATCTGGCTGCCACATATCCAAAACTCTACTTACCTGTGGACACAGGTTATTTACCCTTGGTATTGACTTCAAGGGCCACTGGGTTACTCTTACTATTAACCCTCATACACACAAACTGTTTACTCTTATGGACTGCAAACGACGGAACCGCTGTTTGCTACCCATGTGTCATTGGCAAATAAGGTCCATTAACCAATGAGGGCAACAAAGGCTGGCCAAGCTTCAAACATGGCCTTAAATCAGATCTACGTTGAGTTTTGAGGCTTTGACTCACATACGGGGCTGCTGAGACCGCAGTTGTGTGTGAGCTTATAGAAATGCGTTTGTCTATATGTTATATGATGGATCAAAGGATAGCACACGGACAAAGACAATGTTTGTTTTCATAAGGGCTCCATCAATAGTAGTCTTAAACAGACTCAAAACTTAACATTTGAGTTAAGCTGAGTTCAGCTCAACCCCCCCCCCCCACGTTAATGCCCACAATAGTTGCTTGTACCAATCGCAAACACTAAAATTTTGAAACATTTTCAATTTAAAAAGTTAGCACCATTTAAAGAGCGCTTGTTTAAATATTGCAGCCATTTAAATATCGCTAGTGATTTTCTCAGCAACATTTAAACAATTATCACCCACGATCGCGGATATTACCGGTTGGGGTCCTGGTTTGTTAACCAAACCTGGACCCGAACAGGTTTTTTTAAATTCTTCAACAGGTTTTTTTTTTTAATTCTTACAGGGCCACTCATCACTAATCAATAGGTGACATTGGGGCACATTTATAAGGGTCCGTCGGACGCATTTCCGAATATTTCCTTTTTGGGCTGAATTGCCCCAGGTTTTTGGCACACGTGATCGGATTGTGGCGCATTGGCGCCGGCTTGAATGTGACAGAAATTGGGGAGTGTGCCGTCAGACAACCCGACTCATTCGGACAAGCCGCGGAATTTAAAACAGAAATTGTGTCTCAAGATTAATCACTTACATGCACCGGGAAGAAGAAGGTGAACTCCGGCGGACCTCAGCAGGGAAGTGGCACTTGAAGGAAATTGGACGCACGACCTTAGTGAATCGCGGCAGCTCCGAATCCTCGTCGGACAACGCACAGCTTGGATCGCGAAAATCTGCCCCATTGTGTGTGTTAAGGAGTGTTTATGTACAGTGACCCATCTAGTAATTACCATCTAATAGGACTCCATGCAATTCTTTTCTTACTGATAAGTTCATCTTTTTACATAAAACTAGAATCAAGACTTGTGGCAGAAATAAGTAGACTAGGACTTCAATCTGTTATCATGCTCCAGTGATATTAAACAACAAAAAGTTTGCAGCAACTTTCTCTCAGGGTCAAACTAAACTTTGCTACCTCTGTGACTAGATGTCAGCTATGAAGAATATGAAGCGTCAGTCTTACTGGAACCGATATGACAATGAAATAACTTCTGCAAATGTTATCTGGTGTTTGAGAATTTGTTTGGTTGTGGTTGCATCCTACATTGTGCTGCTGCAATCCATTCTTATCATATTTACATCTACATGATGAATAAAAGATACATCATGTTATAAATGGTCCCTTACATCTTAATTCTGTGCATACAGTAATTATACTGAGACTGGAACATCAATACTTGTCGTTCTGAGTGCTGCAGAAACTTCCTTAGGCACATTGCTGTGTAGTCAAAAAGATATTAATACCACTTCAATTCCTATAAAGGACTTGACTATTACCGTTACTAAAATACAGGAAAAAAAAAACCTCCTACCTTTAGAGGATATTTACAGACACCACAAGCTACGTTATATACTTAATGCAATGAATAGCATATAATATTTACAGACAGGGGAAATGCTATAAAATCCAGGCTTACACATTAACCGGATGTACATCTAATGTGCTTTATAATATGCACAAAGCTTCATAAATAAGTGAAAATAGAAAAATACCTACCTTTACCTTCTGCATGGAGATGCCTTTAAAGCTCAGTATGCAGCAGTGTCTAATATGAGAGAAAATACAATGTATTTACATGACGTAGTAGCAATTACATACATAGAAATCCATTGGAGCGGAGCAAATGTATAGCTCCCAATTGTTTGTACATCTTTTGTGTTCCCAACAAGTCTACAGTTACGGGTTTAAACATGAAGGCAGCAGGATAAGTCTGAAAGACATGCCCGGCCATGGGATGTTACAAGATAATGGGATGTAGGAACTTAAAGATAAATAGCTGAATTATATGTGCTCCCACCGAAAAGCATGAGCTCATGAAAATCTTCTGTTATTACAGTAGATGAGAAAACAACAGACATTGAGTCTGCAGACCAATGAATTAAAGATGACTGAACTTGTCTAACAGCAAAACTCTGCACAACGCAAAATCATCTATAATCATCAAATTCATGGGAAAAGCTGAACACGTTATTAATGGAATCTTAATATTACCTCAATGATAATGATAGCCAATGATCAAAGCCAAAAACAGCTATAACTATTCATGTGCAAATGATATCATACAACATACACATTGGAGTAAATGTTTCTTCAGTACAAGACAGTACAGGTAAAATAAATTCTGGCTGTATTCCTAGTGCTCATGAACATGGATATATTATGACTCCACATGAATTCTGCTGTGCATAGACTAGTACTACCAGCATATACATCATGTGATACATACATCACATATGGAAAGAGCAGAAATAGTAGACCTGGTGAAACTCTTCTGGTTTGACCCAATGGTATAACACTGCATAACCAAAGTGCACCTTAGGAGGGCTTCAATTGTAATCAAACGGGCAGGCCCACTAACTCCCCTGATGTTAACATCATTTTATAGAACTGTTTCCCCTGGAGGAATTGCATTTAGGGACCCTGCACATGGACTGGATAGGAAAATAGTGATACAGCAATGATGTATGTACATTCAGTGATCATCACAGTCCCTATGACTGTGCATTCTTAGCACAGGAGGTGGACGGTATTGGTTACATAACATATACATGTACTATGCAGAACCTCTGTGGGAAATTGATAAGATTAAGACAGAATCACATTTGTGCATTGTTGGACTGTGGTCCCTTGGGCCCATCAGATACAACTATCCTGGGAGTCCTCCATCAACCAGTATGAAAAACAGCCTCAAAATTGAAATTTGGACTCCTGGGGTATAAAAGGGGTAGGAACCTCTGGAACTGTGGTGGGTCAGTCTCAGAGGAGTTTCTGGATTATAGGCCCAGATTTCTCGCTCTGACACAGAGACCAAACCTAACCATTTAGACTAAAATCTCTCTGAAAATATAGTTAATAATATAAAAGATTGCAAATAATAAAAAATACTATATACCAATAACAATACTAATAAATTACAATTGCTAATACAATGGAGAAGGGCAGACTAAACAAATGTTCTCCAAAACTAATAAACAAGATACTGTAACAGTGTACCACACACTTCATAACTTTACCTTGTTCTATGGAGCACATCTCTGGTTGTTCCATGCAGAGGCAACCTGCTGTAGATACCTCTGAAGGTGTACCCAAGCCCATAATGTTGGTTGATGGCATATGATTAAAAGAGTCAAATCTTTTACATCTGAAGCAGAACGGAGGAGATGAGATTAAACCGTGTTGGGCACCTGCTGGGAGAGTCTAAAATCTTTTTATCCATAAAGAACCTGCATCTCTCATTAATGACAGTGACTCACTGGGAAGTGTAAAGGAGACCTAGAAATTAATAGCTTATTCAAGTCTCAACATCTCCTCTTAAACTAAACAGCCTAGAAAGGTGTGTTTGTCATTTAATGGGGCGGATGTGCATAGAATAATGGCTTCAGATCTGTCTTTAGAAATGTTTTGTGACTTGTCTTTACTTTGTCAAATCCTTCCAAAAACCAACATCTTTTGCCAACTTTCAGTGCACAATAAAGGCAATAGGCGTACAACTTCAGTGGTTACCAGATGTGTAGTGCTTAAAGGGGTTTTCTGATAAAAGTAATTGCAGACCCATTGATATGAGATCAGTCAAGGTCTAATAATTGGCAACCCAACAAGTTAGCTATTTACAATAGCCAACAGTACAATTGCGAGCTTAGCGGCAGTGTTACAGCACTACAACTACACAGCGAATAGAGCTGTGCTCCAACACCATGCTCTGGGTTAGCTGGAAATTGTTCAGTAGGGGTGCTGGGTGTCGGCAATTATCTCAATGTGGAACTGATTTACTATCACTAATAATATATAGTTATGTAACTATAGGATGGACTGTGCACTGGCAAGATTTCATTAAGATTCTATGTGTGGCCAGGGTTTCAGTTGCAGAAACTTTTGTAATAAACCTCTGTTTATCTATAAAGGATAGATACAATGGGGGAGATCTGTGATTCTATGCCAGTTTTCTGCAAGAAATTGCAGATATGCACCTATGCCACCTTCACGTCATGTAGATGTGGCCGCCAGAAGAGTGGGCTGGCACAAGGCGTTCCTGTCCCATGCCTGCATACATTCTAAAAACATTGGTTTGCAAGTTTTTTTTCACAAAACGAATCCAGGTCGGACCTTGTACAGTTTTGCCTGGTGGCAAAGTCGCCTGACAGATGCATCAAGAGGCCTAAGCTCCGTGTTGGATTAAGTGTTCCATAGAACTTGGGCTGTTCACATGACTAGGACCCCACCAGCATCCAAACCAACATGTGCTCGCATGTTAAAACTACTGTACTCTATATCCTCTATGTACTCTATATCCTTAATCTTGTACTGTTCATAAAAGTAATTTAATGATGAACTTCAAACCTGCTCTTATAACCCATTTATCTGGAAAGCCAATCACATTCCCTAACTGCAAGAAACCCTCCACTCGACTACTGTCCAGACCAGACAGTGTAGGAGATGTGGATGCTGCCCTTGGCCCGGCCTCTGTGTGCCCTGTATCTGAACTCCTCCTCATACTGCAAATACTGTCAAATAAGCAGAGTGATGCGCCCAGGCTGGAAGAGCAGAAGACAGTGCCACGGGGCAGGGGAGAAGAAGCCAGAAGGTGAGTATAGATTTTCTTTTCTTTTATGCTGATGGCGGATCTTCATATAGGGCCCACCCGTACTGCCTATATGAAGATCCTCCATGGCCTAAGCTTCTTGATGTATCTGCCAGGATGCGGGAGCTTGGCCTATATCATACGCCAGCCACAAGCACTAATATAATGGATGTAACTGCATCATAAGAGTTACAGGTTTAATAATTTATGGTTTGTGGCCTTGGATCTTAACATAAACGGGGCCAGATTTATCAAAAGTACTAAGTGCAGTTTGCTTCACGAATGTGCAGGGTGCCTCATATTATTGAATACTGGCGCAGGGTCTTCAATTATCTGATGCACCCTGCACATCTCTGGAAATGTGCGCCAATCTCCAGCAGTGTTTGCCACTACTCATTTGCGCCTACAGCCTCACAGGGACTGTCTGTACTTTACCTTCACCTCTTCAATCCTGTGAATGGAGAAGGTCTAATCGACCAAAACATCACATTATTTCTGTATATTGCTATTATGATATTATAATAAAGGAGATTTACCAATACATTTAGGAGTGCCAAGTTATCCTTTTTCTTCTCATCCTTCTTAAGATGGTTCTACTCCTTCATTGAAGTCCAGCCGTGTTTAATTAAACTGATTGGACTTGACTAGGAAAGGCACACACCTGTTTATATAAGACCTCACAGCTCACAATGCATGTCATTTCCAGAGTTCCAGAGTGCTCTGGACCTCAGACTGGGCCAAAAGTTCACCTTCCAATAAGACAATGACCCTAAGAAGCTAAAATAACAAAGCAGTGGCTACAGAACAATTCTGTGACCATTCCTGACTGGCTAAGCCAGAGTCCTAATCCGAACCCAATTGAGCATCTCTGGAGAGACTTCAAAATGGCTTCCCCCAACGTTCACCCTTCCATCTGCGGAACCTGGAGAGGATCTAAATTTACTGCATCATTCCCAAGAAAATTCATAGCTGTACTAGCTCAAAAGCTGCTTCTACTCAATACTGAGCAATAGTCTGAATACTTATGACCATGTGATACTTCAGTTTTTCTTGTTTAATAAATAAGCAAAATATCTACATTTCTGTTTTTTCTGTCAAGATTGGGTGCAGAGTGTACCGTACCCACGGTATATGGGAATCATATATAAACCAAAAATTATGTAGAATTCAAATTTTAATAATTGTAGTAATTGGAGCATCTGCAAAACAAATTTGATAACTCCTTATCTTCATATCTAAAATGAACCTATGGGAAAGAAACAGTCGGTTTAGACATCCCCATACTTACTCTGCCAGCTTCAGTTTTTATTTGATTGGTCTGAATAGACATGTTATGTTTAGCCACTCTACTATATTATGGACTGCATGGTCTCATGCATGGTGCCAGGTTTCCATGTATGATTAAATTATCCCTAGCTTCTATTGGTAATGATGGCAGCATCCTAATATGGTAATTTTTGCACTAATTATATTATATCATCAGTTATTCCAATTATAACATATTATCTCTTATTTAGTTTATGTGCTGTTTTATTTACCCTGCATATTAGCAATGGGTATGGTGTCTACAATATATTGCAGTGTATTGTTCACCTACTGGGTTAAGTTTCTGCACCTTACATTATAAGGTCAAATGCATAGATTGAACTGAATACTAAGAGAAACAGAACAGAGAACAGCTGTAATACTAGGAATATGCACAAATTTATGTATAATGCAAATTAGATTACCAATTAGTGGCGCAGCAATACATGCCGTGGTTTGTTTCAATGGTTTTCACAGCAATAATATACACACAAATACACTGGCCCACTTTTATTAAATATTTTTTGTCTGACTTTGCATGTTTTTTTCATTGCAAACTGCTTGCACATGTATTTAAGAAGTGTCCGCACCGCATTTGTGTTCCCTAAATAGAATTGTGACACACTAATATGTCCCAGGTTGTTAAGGGGTTAAGAAATTATTTCTTTTGCCTGGCTTATGGCCAGTCTCATAATGTCCTTGCTTCCTCTCATTATGTCCCCCTCTCATTATGTCCCCCTCTCATTATGTCCCTGCACATTATGTCCCCCTCTCATTATGTCCCTGCACATTATGGCCCCCTCTCATTATGTCCCTGCACATTATGCCCTTTGCCCCCTCTCATTATGTCCCCCCTCATTACTCTCCAGCTCATTATTTCCCCCTCATTTTCCCCTGCCCCTTTTCACTGTCCCCACTCATTATTGTCCAGCTCTTTATGTCCCCCTCATTGCACGGCTCGTTAGTATCACAGAGAGTAATCAGAGCCGTGTGATATAACAAGTTGTGCACCTGTGCGACCATGGTCAGATTTCTGTCCACTGGAAGTAAACATAGAAGCTTCCTATAGAATGACAAAGATCTAGAAAACCATGAGAAATTGAAACAAAAAGTATAGTTGAAAATTGTATAACTTTTTATTATACAA
The DNA here is from genome assembly GCF_040894005.1 of Engystomops pustulosus. NCBI lineage: Eukaryota > Metazoa > Chordata > Amphibia > Anura > Leptodactylidae > Engystomops > Engystomops pustulosus. The sequence continues at coordinate 172,471,863 of NC_092413.1, read as the reverse complement.
ATGCAACACCCTCGCCGATGCAATGGCGAAGGAGTGCTTGCGAATACGTCCCACAGCATGTCATCACATCACACAGGGGACATTGCAGTGGTAGCTCCTGCCTGGCTGGAGTTAAGTGTTTTGTATGATTCAAGATCTGTCATCCAATCACTTGTATTGCATTCTGTCTAATGTAAGCTGAGATGTAATTGGAGGAGCAGCCACCACCTGACCAGAGGAGTTACAAAACCCCTGGCCAGGATTGTTCTAGAGAGCAGTCTCTCCCTGGAGGGAGAAGAGCTCAGTTCTAGTCAGACCTGAGGGTCTGCAGGACACCAGAAGAGTTTAGTTTTAGCCTAGCTCAGATCAGAAGAAGCAGCCTGGGTTGTCCCAGTCCAGACTCTATTCAGCCAGCATACCATACCAGAGCAGGAAGAGCCTAGCCCCTGCCTGAAGAGTGGAGCGAATAGATAAGAGTTAGTGAGGAAAGGGGTATCATCCTACCTTCAAGGGTGATACCTGAAGCACTCCAGGACAAGCTGAAGCTTCCTATTAGGACACAGCTACCTCCCAGCCTGCCCTCTGCATCCAGGCTGGCGATCTACCTCCTGTGGCTTCCTCCAACTGCATCTCAGTACTCCACCATTCTGTTAAAGGCACGTTGCTGCGGTTCCTGTCGGTTCCAATAAAGAACTGTAAGTTGTTTTCGTTCAACCTCTGCCTCCATCTGGTCCCTGCTACTACGGCTGCCCTCATCACAGGCACCCTGTCTACTACACAGAGACTCATACTCTAGACACCAAAGGGTTGCCCTAGGGAGATCCGCTATAGCAGCCTCTCCCTCATCATTTCTTGCCAACACCACCCTGCTGGAGACCTGCCAGGATGTAGGACAGCCCTCCGGTTCCCCATACCAAGCACCGTGACACTAGCGTGCCTGGGCCGCAACCGCCAGCTGACTCCAGGCCCCGAGAAAAGGCTAGGCCCCGGTGGGGGATGTTGCACAAACAATAACATTTATTTGAGAAATAAAGAGAACACCCCTTAAGCATTGGCTGAACTAGTCAATGAAAAGGTGACGCCTTTTTAAATAATGATACACTTCTTGTGATTTGGGCCCCGTGTTGGGACTCTGCCTCCTCCTGCAGTGCAGCCTCTCTCTTCTCCCTCTAGATACCATTGTCATATTTTACTGCACAGGAATACAAAGCTTCTCCATTACCCTCCTTTTCTCTCTTCGGTTTCCATTCTATGCTTTTTTCTCTTTCTTCTTTCTATGGTTGCACTCTTTTCAAACAACTTGTTCTTCTTGTTGCTTCCTGACCAGTTATTGTGGCCTGTCTGTCACATGTGACCGTGTTTGTCACACTTATTGCATCCATCCCACAACTATGTTCCCCAGGTCTGGTTTTACACCAGGTTTATGCTATTTATTCTAATGATTTTTATTCTTTCACTTTATATGCCTCAATAAATATAAATGTTTAGCAAATATTGCAGGTCGCACCTGTGGAACGACCTGATGGTACCCCGCCGCAGCAAGTCCATCCCGCTTTGCGGCGGGCTCTGTTGAAGACCCAGTGCCACTAAGACTTCGGTCCCAGTTGTTGGCTAGTACCACCTCCCGCGGTGGTCCAGTGGATTCACATATTCTGAATATATGAAAAAGTATAGTGAGACTGTACATAAGGAATCCACGTGGGTAAATGGGACTGTATTTAATGAATCCATAGGGTGTGAGGGGGGATCATATAAAATAACCTTGAGGGGGCTTTTTGGTATGATAAACTAGGGAATATTTTAGGGAACAGGAGACTGTTTTAGTTTCTAAATTTTGAAAGCTTCCAGGTGTGTTCACTGCCAAGGGGCCTACTGAGGCTCTGTCACCCAGGGGCCTACTGAAACCTGGAGCTGACCCTGGTGACGATATCCACTTTTAATCATCTCAAACCTATCTTGTTAACTTATACAATAGTTCTACACATGTAGCAGTCACTCCATTGTTTGGAGGCTCTACTTTATATCAGCTCTTGCAGTTGGCTCTACATCAAGTTACTGCAGTTATCATTAACATGTTTGAATTCACTGGCAACATAGCCTATATTTTGTATGGGAGTGTCATCCTTAATAATAAGTGAGATTTGTGGGTGGCCATGTGTGGAGAAGAGTAGACAGTGGAAAGCTACAATCTACTTTCATTCTCTCCAGCAGGTTAATATGTTTGCTATTTAATTCTGTCAATGGTTCTTATTTTTCATCTTTACTAATGTGGAAAATTAGTTTCAGGGTTTGAGCAGAAGAGTAACTAGCCAGCTCACCCTTGTATCTAATGTGCACACTCACCATATATATGTATATATATGACTGTATGCTGTGAGATCACACAGCTACATTACAGCTGATACATTTTAATGGATCTAATCACATGGTCATTTTTAACATCCTAGAACAAAAATTATATGATTAACCTTTTTAAGAAAGGGGGGGGGGGCTGGGCTTGGGATAAAAATGCTATTTTTTCATTGTTATACTGTTATTTTTGAGCTAGTAACCTTCAAAATAAGCACAATGTTACCTTTTTCCTATGGCTCAGTACTTTTATGGGATACAATGATTTACTAATTTTGCAGAGTAAAAATACTTTGGGGGTATGATAAAGGTCTTGCCCCCGTTGGCATAGACCTCTTGATGTATCTACCAGGCAGCCGTGCCGCCAGAAAAAGCTATGCCAGGTCCGACTTGACTTAGTTTTGTGCAAAAACCTGCAAACTAATGTTTTTAGAATTTATGCAGACATTGGGCAGGAACACCCCGTGCCAGCCCACTCCTTTCACAGTCGTGGAGGTGGTGACATGGAGGTGCCATAGGTGCAAAAATAACTGCAATTTCTTGCAGAAAACTTTAAGTAGAATGACTGATTAATCTTCCCATATTATTTATTCTATATGGATAGAGAGATTTATTAAAAATATTTCTGCAACTGAAAATCCCTACCATACATTTGAGTAGGGACGTGTGTTTGGACTCCTGCATTTCTGTAACAAATCTCACATATGTGAACATAGTCAAAACATTGTATAATGCTATACATAAAGGGGGTTATTTATTATAAGGCGGCTCATTAGGACCGTTCTATAGGGGATATTTATCATACGCTGGCGCTCATGATCGCCCCGCCGCTGCAAATTTGCAGCCCGATACATGAAGAGGCTTCCGCCTCTTGATGTATCGGGCTGCCAGCAGCGCAGCGTTTATCCTACGCCAGGCTGCCGGCGACTTTTCACGTAAAACGCCCCGCGTTGGCCCACTCACGGCCGGCCGCACCCTCCGCTCGGCCGCCCCCCCCCCCCCTCACCTTTACGCCCCTTCACGCCCCACTGGCGTGAAGGTGGCGGATTGGGGAAAATAATCGCAAAGGCTAGCAATAAGCTAGCATTTGCGATTATTTCAGGGCCTCTGCGCCAATGGCGGTGCGCAGAGGTCCTGATAAATATCCCCTATGTCTATTTTTGGAGCTCCGACGCCCATCAGATTCCTTTCCTGTTTTTTCATGTCCATTTTTCACTCCCCACCTTCAAAGATCTATAACTTTTTTATTTTTACACGTAAAGAGCTGTGTGACGGCTTGTTTTCTGCGTAACAAATTGCACTTCATAGAGATGGTATTAAATATTCCATGCCATGTACTCGGAAGTGGGAAAAAAATTCCAAATGCAGTGAAAATGGTGAAAAAACGCATTTGTGCCATTTTCTTGTGGGCTTGGATATTACGTCTTTCACTGAGCGCCCCAAATGACATGTCTACTTTATTCTTTGGGTCGGTACGATTAAGGGGATACCAAATTTGTATAGGTTTTATAATGTTTTCATACATTTGCAAAAATTAAAACCTCCTGTACAAAAATTATTTTTTTGATTTTGGCGCTAATAACTTTTTTATACTTTCGTGTACGGAGCTGTGGGTGGTGTCATTTTTTGCAGAAATTTGATAATATTTTCAATGATATAATTTTTAGGACTGTACGACCTTTTGATCACTTTTCATAGATTTTTTTATATTTTTCAAAATGGCAAAAAGTGCCATTTTCGACTTTGGGCGCTATTTTCCGGTACGGGGTTAATCGTATTGAAAAACCGTTATCATATTTTGATAGATCGGGCATTTTCGGACGCGTCAATACCTAATGAGTTCATGATTTTTACTGTTTATTTATATTTATGTCAGTTCTATGGAAAGAGGGGTGATTTGAAATTTTTGGTTTTTTTATTATAATTTTTTTTTTTACTTTTTTTTATTTTTATTATTTTTCAGACTCCCTAGGGTACTTTAACCCTAGGTTGTCTGATCTATCCTATCACATACTGCCATACTAAGTATGGCAGTGTATGGGGATTTTCCTCCTCATTCATTACAATGTGCTACCATAGAGACGGATCGCCACTCCCCGATGAAGTCACGGGCCCCGTGCGCCGCTATCTTTTTGAGGCTGCCGGCAGCTTTGCCGGCAGCCATCGCTGTGATAACACTAGCACCAATCGCGGGTGTTACAGGTAAGCCTTTGCTGCAATATGCAGCAAAGACTTACCGGCTATGGAGAGGGCTCAGCCCGTGAGCGCTCTCCATACAGCGCGACCCGGTCGTGAACCGGTTAAAGTGGCTTTGCCTCATGGTCTATTATCTGTCTGAGATTTTTTTTTTTCAAAAAGTCCCAAAAAACTCTCAAAATACATAAAAAGTCACATACACCAGCAAGGGAATGGAGTAACTATGAGACTTTCCAAAAGTTTCAAGGCATGTTTCTGGCTTTGTTTGTTTCTTGCAGAAAGAGCTGTTGCTTTTACTGTTTTAATTTTGGTGATTTGGTGATACATGATGTATGACATATTTTCATGATTCTTTTGAAAGGAAAAAGTAATTATGACATAGGGGGATATTTATAGGGGGGCATAAAAGCCCTGAAATAATACTGTATTGCTAGCACTTGCGAATATTTTCCAATTTTTGTCACCTCCACGCCAGGGGTGCGTGAATGGTTGTGAAGGGGGCGTGGCCAGCAAAAGACTGGGTGCGACTGGCAGGGAAGTAGTCCAGCGTGGGGGTTCCTGTCCCCACACTGGCACACTCGCTTTAGCCAGCAACTTTTCATACATGGACCTGGTGGCACCTGGCTTAGAAATAAAAAGCTGTGCAGCCAGTCGCTGGATACATCAAGAGGCCTAAGCCTCTTCATGTATCCGGATGTGCCAGAGGGGAACCTGGGCTATTATATGCCAGTGCAGGAGCAACTGCATATGATAAATACTCCTATTGTGTGTATTTAGTTTATTATACACCATTTAACCTTGTAGGGTTTTTTATAATATCATTTTGTAGTTCAGGTCATTTTGTACCCTGCAATTACAATTATACTTACAATTTTATTGTTGAAAATGAATATAAGTATTTTTAGCATTTAATTTTGACGTTCTTTTAGCACCCTGCAGTTGCGTCGCAGAGAGCTGAAAAAATAAAATTACAGATGTAAAGTTAGAATAGGCAGTCTAGTAATGTGACAGATATTTTGGGGGCTTAAGATACTGAGCAACTATCTTTCTGTAACTATTTCTAAAACTGCCTGATGTGTTAAATCTATATCCTTGGAGATTTAAAACTACATGCGGCTAGACCCAAAAATGTCTCCAGATATTTATATTCTGCTCCGTTCGCAGAATTGTATATGCATTGAAGCAATGGAAAAAAGGTTGAAGGTTCAAATATTTATTTAAAAGGAAGGCATATGTATTCCCATAGCTCACTTATTTTATATTCTATTTTCTGATAATATTCAAAATATGCAATCTTTCAATTCCATCTTCCATTACTTTGCGTCCCTGAATGGGTTATACACCTGAGTCATTTAAATCCAGGAGGTGCCATATTGGATTCTATCACCGCCCCACTGTGAGGTCAACTGTTATTATGATAGCCGTGGGTCAAGCAAAGACCCTAGGTTGTCTGGTTTTACACCATCAATTACAATGTGCGATTTGCTCAAACAAAGAGAGATGAGAAGATCAAAGTCATGAGAGATGATGAAATCCATGAGATGGATATACAGCACAATGACTTCAGCTCTGCTACATCTGAGCTATAACAAACACTGTTAGCGCTGCTATACCTCTTTCCGTGCTATAAAGATCTTGTCCGTAGCTTGTAGATTTGTAGCTTGTAGATTTAGTCTCCTCACACTGCTGTTTGCTGACAGGAAGTGTATCAGTGTGAGCTTGTCTTGGAATGCATGGGGTGAGGGGCTGATGCAGAGAGACACTGCAGCAAGCAGAAAGGAGAAGCTATTCATGAGATGAATCTACTATGCCGACCCTAAGTCAGAAAATTTACAGTTGGATACCAGGGAAACTGAGATTTTATACACCAGGGCTGATAGAGACGGGTTGAAATTAAATCTGTAAAATGCTATATTTTTGTTAATAACAATGAATTAGAGAATGTGTTATTTTGGTACCCTGAGTATATTAATCCAGATGGCCCATTGGGTTGAATATTTTGAAAACTGTCCCTGTTTTAAGCATACAGCTCTCTCATAAGTCCAATTGGTGTTGATTAGCCAATTACTTCTTGTACATGATGGGGATGTGGGTAACATCCTATATTTGTTATTACTGATAATTTGGTAATTAGAATATGGGCCACTACTGTTCTGGGTTTGCATGAAAGTTTATCTAGACAATCTTATCTTATCCATGAAGTAGGAAACGTTATAATCCAAAGATTATAGGCCGCATTTGGTGCTGTAAAGCGCTTTTTCAAGTACAGTTGGAAAAGTAAAACTGGAGAGCAGCTGCTTCTCCTGCAGCCCACTCGCTGCCACACTGTTTTTCTGCAACACTGGTTTGTATGGCCGCTACAGTATATGCAGCACTTTGGGCTAGTGAGAGTAGAAGCAGTCACAGGAACCCCTTGGATTCTGGATATTTAAATACAAAAGGTTAATGTAATCCCATTAATAACAGGTAGAGCAAGTGATAAAAGATATCTTATTTTTACACCTATAAAGGTACAGAAGGTTTAGGAAAGGACCATAAGACACCTTGGACACAATCTCACTGTTAGGCTAGAGTCACACTGCATTGCCCGCCGTACCGTAACACGGTGGGCACACAGCAGCGCACAGGGAGAGGAGGAGGAGTTGAGCACTTCTCACCCCCGCCGCTCTCCATAGGGATATATGGCGCACGGCGCCGTAATAAGGGAGAAGATAGGACATGCTCCCGCAGGGCGCCATGTGCCCATTGCCGTCTGTGGGGGACGAATATCGACCATATATACTTAGGCCGTATATACGTCCCCATGCGGCAGTGTGAATGTAGCCTTATGCTGTTTTTCTTTTTCTGTATATTTCCCTTAAAAGAAATGTAAAATGTATAAAAGCTACTAAACTATTGTAATTCTGCCAGAAACTTTAACCTTGGTGTATCTGTACCATTTAAAGTAGACCTTTCAATTTCTCCACCAAACTTGACTCTTAACCACGAACTGTAACATAATAGTACATCACAGGGCCACTAACGGGCTGAGCCTACTCCATACAGACTGGGTGTTCATCGATCGATAACAATAATCGTGAGCATTAACCCTGCAAAGTTTATTTGACCATATTCTGACTCTAATAAAGAAATTTTGTTTCGTAATGAAGATTTACATTTTTTAAAATCTAGCTACCAAAGATGAAGAATATAGCATTTAGCAAAGTAGAACTTAGATATCCATGCAGGACTAATACGCCTACAAAAAACATGCACTGATCTTAAACATTAATCATTTCTTTATTATGCCAATATCATAAAAGCAAGTACATGATATAAAATGAAGGTACATAAGAATCAGTTTACATGCGTCTAAAACAATCACGGATAGATCATAACATACGTAAACATATTACGTGTATATATATATATATATATATATATATATATATATATACATGTTATCATATAACAGAGAGTAATAAGAACATTTCTTATACCATACCGTGTTTGGAGGGGTGTACAAATTGGTCTACAGATGAGTCTGTCTTCCTTCCATTTAGAAAAATCATTGTTTTTGGCTAACATAGGCTAATTTGCATACTTATATTCTCCCATCATCTCTGTATAAGTATCCAATATCCCCATCAATATCACACCCATAGTTTGTCATAGGTAAAACTATATTCCTACTATGCAGAGTCGCTATGAATATGATTCTAATATATAAACATACAACAACAGCTTGTGGGACGCAGAAAGCATTATTGTCTCGCAAGCTTTTTTTGTTTTTACCAATTCATTTACATCTAGTCATACCCTATTGTCCAACTCCAATGCAGTATATCCTCCAGCTCCAATGCAGTATATCCTCCAACTAATATGAATGTGAAGTTTATGGATGCTGCACTTGATCCTTATTTATGTTGGAACTAGGGAAGAACTAGAACTTTTAAATCCTGGCATCATCTTTCTGAAGGGCTTGCAGAGCATGACGTAGATAAGTGGGTCCATTAACACATTGGTGGCTGTGATCCATAGAGTGATTTCTTTAGCCAGATATAGCCTGTTTTTCAGCTGACAGTCTGTTATGATTCCTACCTGACTTAATGTATAGGGCAACCTCAAAAAGTGGTAGGGGGCAAAACATAGGAAAAACACAGCAACCACAAGAAAAACCTTATACCTAGTATTCTTTCTTGAAGCTCTGAATTTAGTCTTGGATGTCATGTAGGAGTCATAAATCTTCTTGCTGATTATTGTATAAAACAAAGTCATAGAAATGAAGACAACCCAAAAAATGATCATATTGATGTAGATAATGGCTGCATGCCACTTTTTCCCGAGGGCTGACTTCATACGGCCACATTCCTGAGTACTTTGTATCATTACGGCCTCACTGCTCAGAATACTATTTGGTAGAGATAGTAGGAAGATAACTATCCAGACCACGACAGAAATCTTCTTCGCCAGACCCACACTGCCCATCCAGTATCTACCGAATGGTTTAACAATCTTGAAAAAACGGTCCAGCCCAATGAGCCACAGTAGTATAATATTTATGTACATGGTTTCAAAAAATATGACTGCGGAATAGCGACAAAAAAAACTTTTCATCTGCCATGGTGCTCGGTCTGACTCGGTGAAGATCTTGAAGGGTAACGTCAAGGTCATAATGATGTCCGCCACAACTGTGTTTTTTAGGTAAACAATAAAAACACTTTTGCTTGGCACTTTAAAAAATATCCATGCACATATAAAGTTCATTAGAATTCCTGGACAAAATACGACAGCATATAAAATAGGGAAGACTATTCCTGTGATTGTCGAAACATCAGTGCAATTTACGGAGGTCATATTTGGATTTTCTGATCCCATACCTGTAATAAAAAAATACTTTACTGTATACAACATGTCAACATGTGTACATACATTCCAGCAATTGAAATTCTACATTTTTTAGATATTAGTGCTCATCTATTTTTTGCCCAGGAACCATTTAAAGACTGTAAAATAAAAATGACATTCCAAAACTTCCACACTTACTGTATGCGTAGCAGTCTGCCTTCCTTCATATCACTATCACATTGGCAGAATAATTGAGCATCATGTTGCTTTTAACTTATTGCTATAATATTTCCATATCTAACTTAATTTTGTGCTTTCACCCTTTTCCTGCCTTTCATGGCTGCATTTGTTAATTGTTCCTTATCACATCCATTAGCACACCACAGACTCTATTTACCGCGTTGAATTGTAAGTCAATGGAGCTTAACTATAACTACAGAACCGCAGTGTAGGAATGCATCATTATTATTATTTATTTATAGAGCACCATTAATTCCATGCTGCTATACAATCAGTACTGGGTTCACATACATTACATTAAGACAAGTACAAAATACAAAACTACAGAGATCAGGAAACCAGTGGATCCTGCCCGTGAGGGCTCTAAATCTATGTGGGAAGGTAGACATGAGGTGAGGGAGCAGAGATGGGCCGTTATTGTGTATTATTGTAGACGATCTTGGACAGGTGGGTTTTCAGGTTTTGGGTGAAGCAGGGAGACAGATGGATCACAGAGTTTGCTGGTAGATCACAGAGAAGGATGTTGCAGTAGTCACAGTGGGTGATGATGAGGGCACAGGCTAGCAATATTGTAGACTCTTAATTGAGATATAGGGTTATTAATTACTCTGTCAATAAATCAAGATGGTACAGGAGAGAAATAAATGGCCACCAGTCCATTTACAACATCTTTCAGACAGCTCTCCCAATATTACCCTGTACGGTCCATTATAATGATCCCATTGCACATAGACTTAAGTCCATTTTGCCAGGACCCAAAACACTCCAAGAAATAGAAAAAGCAACATGGCTCCTTATGTGTTCATTGGAATGAAGAGGTGTACTTTATTTGCAGGCTAGATCTACCTATCATACTGCTTTTCTCCCCATACAGTGACATGGTATCATGCCCAAAGTGTATGTTCCTAGTCTGTTTCTACTCTCAGCACAATTTCTTTGGGGTCTGTTTGCTAAAATAAGATTTGGAACTACCCTAGAGGAACGTATGATTGGTACAGTTTCATCTGCATGACCGGTGAAGTATTTTTGACCTCTGGCCGATTGTGCTTTCCAGTGTATGATGCTTGATAGGTGATAATAACAAGTTGGACATTATCTTTGAGCAGGGTTGGTAGAGTGTTTATTCAGCAGCAAAAAGGAACAAGAGTGAATAAAGTGTTAATATAACTAAGAGTGAATACAAGATGCACAGGTGAAGAAAGGAGACCCGGTCTAATATGTTTAGAATATAGAAATATGCTTTATAGGTAATTTTACTTTTTATAGAACTACAGAACATTATACCACTGAAATTATTTCTACGTTATGATTATATCTACAAGTGAAGGTTAACAGAAAATTTTATAAAGTCAAATATGGATCATCACACAGATATTAAACTCGTTCTTACCATCACCGGATTGCCCTTTATCAGTAGTATTTTCTGTTGACTATCTTCTTTTCTTTGCTCTTTTGATTTGATTTGTGTTTTCAGAGAGGCAGGATATTATTTTCCATCCTACAGTCAGTGTTCCACAGGTTTGCTATGTATGTTGCTGCACTCCTTGTGCTCCATGCTGCTACTACACGTGTTACAGATGGGATTTTCTCATCGAATCCTATCACTCCTAAAGTAATTAAAAAATGTGAAGTAAAGCCAAAGATGCCATTTCAAACATATAAATGTATAATATGTAGTGTTACTAGATTCACCCAAAGTTGCTCAAAATCAAATTTATTTAACCCGATTTCCTGGATGTTGTCTGTGTCGTTTTAGCATTGAAGCAATGGAAGCCATTAATTAGAATTGAGGTTTGTATACAGTAATTGACAAAGCAGTAAGTAACACTGCATCAAAGCATCACATTACACTGTTTATCTGCAGGGAATAAACTGAAATATTTATGAAATCTAATGGAATCCTTCATTATAAGACAAATCCTGAAACTTTTTCATCTCCTTAGGCCTTAGTGTTGCCCAAAGCAATGGTTTGTGGGCAAAACCAGTAGGTATAAATCTCAAAAAAATTTGGGCCCCTTCCTTACTGCCAAACTGACAATCAAATCACATTCAGGAGGTAGGGGATTGACAAATGCCTCACACACCACAAGAATAAAAAATACAAAATGTTTTATTGGGCTATTTTAAGCCCAATTAAGTGTAAGATAGCATTGGCAGTGCTTCAGTTTACATAGATGAAAGGAGAATATAGAAACAGAACTTCACCCTGTCGCTGTGGGGTCCATTTGGAAGGATGTGGAGGAAGTGCTGAGTGTTGATGTAACCGGCCCTATGGAGGTGTCACAAGCACCTCGTGTGGCGATGGCTCACCATCTCCTCAATGGGGAAGGAACTAAGTATTTTAAAATCAGAAGTGCCATCCAGCCAGAATTGAAACCATTTTAAAGCAATAACAAACATATTATAACATTATAACAAACACCTTGAAATGGTCAAAATACCCTTAGTCATGCGCACAATATGTACAGCTAAGAGCACAGATAATAAAGGACACAGGAGTAATTGATACATGATGACCACTTGATAAATATAAGTGTATTCATTAAATCATCATTAAATAGGGCAAAGAAAGCAGAAAATATGGCTCTATGGTTTTCACAATGTATTAAGCGATTTACAATATAAAACCTACAACAAATAATCAGGGCCACTTCAGAAAAGCAAAAGAATAACCATGGGGCCAAAAGAACTTTTTAAGTCCAGCCATTCTATGGAAGAGGAAATAGTTTCCTAACTTCAGGGCTACACAACAACCTTTCATAATACTGAAACATCAAACCCAAGTATCCCATCACAGATCATAAGTGATGTCTGCATCAGATCTAGAGATTACAGTGAAAACACAAAGAATATTGCAGAATTTTCCTGAGACCTCAAGCTTTAGTAGCTTGTGAAGTGATGCTCAGATGTAATAGGCACATTATAAAATACCATAAGAAACTGCTCCTTCTCCTTATTTACTATTAATCTTTTCGACTGATTGTGGAACTGATCCCGGTGTTAACTCTGGCAAAGTGTGAATCACTTTGGCCATGCACGCAGAGGGTGAAATACATTTTGGGGAGGATCGTTCCCAACAAAATTTAAACAGCTAACTCCCAGGATCGGCGCCAGCAATGATTGTGCATTTGGGTGGATTGTTTAAATTCATCCAAACCTGAGTTTTGATTGACCTGGTCATCACTAATTATAAGGTTATCTTAGAAGACCCAGGATGGCAAGTGTCAGTAATTGGTTCTTTGCTTTATAAAGATACCGTAATACTCTTGTTTAAACATGGTCAGTATCCCCAGAAAATACTAATAAATTAGTTACATTTTTTTCAACCCTTTTTTTATCAAGTAATAACGGAGTCTATGACTTCTGAAAAAACTGAATGATGTAAAGTTTATTTGTCACATGTTAAAGTTAAGAAATATAGCCGTATTAAGTATAACTTTGGGGGGAAAAATTGCTGCCGGACATTCTGACCTTCTGACCATTCTGACTCTTCTGACCTCTATGATACTCTAATTACTCTAAATAGGATCAGGTTTCTGGCTTCTGTGCTTGAAAACCACACCCAGGTCTGCAATTGATTGACAGCTGACTTTCAGAAACTTTTCTTTAGGGAAAGCTGGGTGTGAGATTGAGTTTGTTTTGTGTGCAGCTGTGGCTTGAGTAATGTGTCCCTTATTCCCTTTTCATTTTGCCCAGTTCCATCAGAGGTTGCTGGTTATACAGTCTTTTTATTTTGTCTATATCTTGTGCTACTTCTTTGATTGCTACTCTTTGGGGCACATTTACTTACCCGTCCCGTCGCGATCCCTGCTGTGCGTTGTCCGACGAGGATTCGGGTTTGCCGCGATTCACTAAGATTGTGCGCCTCGCTTCCCTGTTCAGGTCCGCCGGAGTTCACCTTCTTCTTTATGGTGCATGTGAGTGCCGACACAATTTGCTTTTTAAATTCTGCGGTTTGTCCAAATCAGGCGGGTTGTCTGACGTCTACGCCTCCCGATTTGTGTCGTATGCAAGCCGGCGCCGATTCGACACAATCTGATCGCGTGCGCCAAAAGCCTAGGACAATTCAGGGCAAAATGGAAAAAATCGCAAAACCTGATGAAAATGCGGTGTTTGGACCCCTAGTAAATGTGCCCCTATGTGTCTCACCTCAGCTACATTTATACAACCAATTTTTTGTTATTCGATTCTGTGCCTCGCCCACATCCTACATTTGACCCATTCTGTCTGACTTTGCTTGTCTATTATCTGTTGTTCGCCACCAATGTCTTGTCACTCCCAATGTAACCCCCCTTTCCCTGACTCAGACTTGTGTTTGATTATTGCCTTTCTGTGTTATAGTGTGGTCTGTATACACTGGTCTGTATCTGACTTTCTTTTGGCTTGTGATTCTAAGTGGCTAGTGAACTTAAGTGAGTTGAAAAAAGCAGAGTTTGTGTGTGTTAAGAGTGAATCTGTTGTTTGGGTGATTGTGGACTGAGTATATAGGTAATAGCACTTTTCTTAGTGTCACAATTTAAATAGATTTTTTTTTTTTTTTTTTTCCTTTCTTTGCCTGGTCTGCTAATTGGGAGGAGGGATTAGTGTTCACACCTGATAAGTTAAGGTCTAGCAACTCACTTTTGAGCTCGCTCAGTTTTGGCTTGTGATTCTAAGTGGCTAGTGAACTTAAGTGAGTTGAAAAAAGCGGAGTTTGTGTGTGTTAAGAGTGAATCTGTTGTTTGGGTGATTGTGGACTGAGTATATAGGTAATAGCACTTTTCTTAGTGTCACAATTTAAATAGATTTTTTTTTTTTTTTTTTTCCTTTCTTTGCCTGGTCTGCTAATTGGGAGGAGGGATTAGTGTTCACACCTGATAAGTTAAGGTCTAGCAACTCACTTTTGAGCTCGCTCAGTTTTGGCTTGTGATTCTAAGTGGCTAGTGAACTTAAGTGAGTTGAAAAAAGCGGAGTTTGAAAAAGAGAAGTCCACAGAACTGTAAGTAACCTACATTTTATATCTCTTGATTTATATACTTATCACTGTTTTGTTACTAGGATATGGCTAGCAAGATTGGTGGTATGCTCCAGTGCACACTCTGCCGCATGTATACACTGCTGGAGCAGGAGTTCCAGGGTGAATACCACTGTGACAGATGTGCCCATATTTTTCTACTGGAAGCTCGTGTTAGAGATCTGGAGGAAGATATTGCACGGCTGCGAGCAAATGACAATCTTGAGAGGAGTATGCTGCTCACTGAGCAAGCAATAAGCGGGGTAGAAGTGGAGGGTGGAGAGGAAAGCCAGCAGGGCCAGGTGGGTAGCTGGGTTACTGTAACTAGAGGGGGTAGGAAGGGGTCAAAGAAAAGGAAGGCCAACTCTGACTCTGAACATCCAAGCAAAATTGCAAAATTGTGCAATGATGTAAGGACGTCAGTGTCAGAAATGGCAGCCCTAGCGGATCCTGCTCTCCCTCACAGCCGGGGGAGCAGACCAGCTAGTAGTAGGGTGGATGGGAGTGCAGGTAAGCCAAGGCAGCTAGTGGTTGTAGGGGACTCTATAATCAGGAAGACGGATAGAATAATTTGTCGCCAAGACCGCCTCAACCGAATGGTTTGCTGTCTCCCTGGTGCCAGGGTTCGGCATGTGGTGGAAAGGGTGGATAAATTACTGGGAGGGGCTGGGGATGACCCAGCTGTCGTGGTCCATGTTGGTACCAATGACAGAATAGATGGTAGGTGGAGGAGCCTGAAGAATAATTTTAAAGAACTAGGTTCAAAGCTTAAGGAAAGGACCTCCAAGGTAGTATTCTCCGGAATCCTACCTGTGCCATGCGCTACACAGAGCAGACAGCGGGAGCTCAGGGAGTTAAATGCATGGCTCAGATCCTGGTGTAGAGCAGAGGGATTTGGGTTCCTAGAGCATTGGGCTGACTTTTCATTGGGGTACAAGCTGTTTTCCACAGATAACTTGCACCTAAATGTCAGGGGGGCTACTGTGCTGGGGGAGAAGATCCTAGCAGGGGTGGCGGAGTATTTAAACTAGGCTCGGGGGAGGAGGAAAAGGAAGACACTGAAGGGGTAGACAGGTCAGAGAGGGGGCAGGTTATGTTGGTGGGTGGTGATGTGGGCTGTGTATGGGGGCCTAAGGCAGTGGATAAGGAGATCCACAAGTTGCAGAACAGTGGTGAGGATATATGTGCCAGTAAAATTACTTTAAATCAGATAAATAACTGTGGAAAATTAAAGTGTATGTTCACAAATGCCAGAAGTATCTCAGGCAAAATGGGCGAGCTTGAGGCTCTGATATTAGAGGAACAGTTAGATGTTGTTGGTGTAGCAGAGACATGGCTCGATGCATCGCATGATTGGGTTGTTAATATTCAAGGTTTTACACTCTTTCGGAAAGACAGGGCAAATAGGAGGGGAGGTGGTGTATGTCTGTATGTCAGAAGAGACTTAAAAGCGATTGTGAATGAGTCAGTGGTCTCAGAGTGTGAGGAGGCAGAAACTTTGTGGGTTGAAATTCAAAGCCAAGAGAGCTTTGAGAAAATTATTTTTGGTGTAATTTATAGACCCCCTAACATCTCTGAGGAAATAGAGGGTCACCTATATAAACAGATGGAGCGGGCTGCACAGGAGGGGACCGTAGTGATAATGGGAGACTTTAACTTTCCAAATATAAATTGGGGTCAGGGCTCGTCTTCATCTATGAAGGGGAGACATTTTATCAACTTTCTGCAGGATAATTTTATGGTGCAGCTTGTAGAAGATCCCACAAGAGGTGACGCATTGTTGGACCTTGTGATTTCTAACAGTGAGGAGATTGTCCAAAATGTCAGTATCAGGGAACCCCTTGGAAACAGCGATCATAATATAATTATTTTCCTCTTAAACTTTAAAAAGCAGAAACAGGTGGGAAAATCGAAAACTTTGAATTTTAAGAGGGCTAATTTCCAAAAATTCAGGGCTGCAATACAGGATATAGACTGGGATCAGATACTGTCACATGGTGATACTAATGTTAAATGGGAGAAATTCAAATCTATCCTGGGTTTTTATACTTCTAAATTTATTCCAATAGGTAACAAGTATAGACGGGCTAGATTACACCCCGCGTGGCTTACAGCTACAGTTAAAAGGGCAATTAATGAGAAAAAGAGGGCATTTAAAAAATATAAATCTGACGGGTCACCTGAGGCTTTCAATACTTACAAAAAACTTACCAAAATCTGTAAAAAAGAAATCAAATCAGCCAAAATACAAAATGAAAGACAGGTAGCTAAAGATAGCAAAACAAATCCCAAGAAATTTTTTAGGTATATCAATGCAAAAAAAAAATGGGTCACAACAGGTTGGACTCCTTTATTCTGAAAATGGGGCATCGGTGACTGGAGACCAGGAGAAGGCGGAGATACTTAATAGGTTTTTTAGCTCCGTTTATACAATAGAAGAGAGAACTTCTGACTTGGGTGGTGTCAGTGCGGGTCATGGATCCTGTGATATACTAGGCTGGCTAAATGTAGACATTATCCAATCTAAGCTCAATAAAATCAATGTGTACAAAGCTCCTGGACCAGATGGGTTACACCCCAGAGTTCTTAAAGAACTCAGTTCTGTTATTGTTGTACCGCTGGCTAAAATCTTCAGGGATTCTGTAATGTCTGGTGTGGTGCCAAGTGACTGGCGCAAGGCAAATGTGGTGCCAATATATAAAAAGGGCTCTAGAACTTTGCCTGGCAATTACAGGCCTGTAAGCTTAACTTCCATTGTGGGGAAAGTATTGGAAGGGTTAGTAAAAGACTACATACTGGAGTATGTGACATCAAATAGTATAATAAGTGACAGCCAGCATGGGTTTACTAAGAATAGAAGTTGTCAAACTAACCTTATCTGCTTTTATGAAGAGGTTAGCAGATGCCTGGATGGAGGAGCAGCTGTGGATATTGTGTTCTTGGACTTTGCAAAGGCATTTGACACTGTCCCTCATAGACGCCTGATGGGTAAAATTAGGGCTATTGGTTTGGCAGAAATCATTTGCAATTGGATTGAAAACTGGCTGAAGGATCGTATCCAGAGAGTTGTGGTCAATGATTCCTACTCGGAATGGTCACCAGTTATAAGTGGTGTACCTCAGGGTTCTGTGCTTGGCCCACTACTATTTAATATATTTATTAATGATATAGAGGTAGGAATTAATAGCACTGTGTCTATTTTTGCAGATGACACCAAACTGTGTAGTGTAATACAGTCTATGGAGGATGTTCATAGGCTGCAGGGTGACTTGGACAAACTGAATGTTTGGTCATCCACTTGGCAAATGAGGTTTAATGTGGATAAATGTAAGGTTATGCACCTGGGGGCCAATAATCCAAAGGCAAAATATGTCCTTGGGGGAGTAAATCTGGGTGAGTCCCTTGTTGAGAAGGACCTGGGGGTACTAGTAGATCATAAATTGAATAACAGCATGCAATGTCAATCAGCTGCCTCTAAAGCCAGTAGGATCTTGTCATGTATCAAAAGTGGTATGGACTCTCGTGATAGGGATGTAATATTACCACTATACAAGGCACTGGTTCGGCCACACCTGGAATATGCTGTCCAGTTCTGGGCACCGGTCCATAAAAAGGATGCCCTGGAGCTGGAGAGGGTTCAACGTAGAGCCACAAAAATGATAAGGGGTATGGAGGGTCTCAGTTATGAGGAAAGATTAAAACAACTAGATTTATTTAGTCTGGAAAAGAGACGACTACGAGGGGACATGATTAATTTATTTAAATATATGAATGGTCCATACAAAAAATATGGTGGGAAGTTGTTTCAGATTAGATCAAATCAAAAGACGAGGGGGCACTGTCTCCGTCTGGAGAAATCAAGGTTTAATCACCGGAGGCGACAGGGCTTTTTTACTATGAGAACGGTCAATCTGTGGAATAGCCTGCCTCAGGCGCTGGTCACAGCAGGGACAGCGGATAGCTTCAAGAAGGGTCTAGATGCCTTTTTACACCTAAATAACATAGATGGTTATGTTATATAGAATTGTTTCCCCTAAATCCCTTCCTCATCAAATCCCTTCCCTTCCTTGGTTGAACTTGATGGACAAGTGTCTTTTTTCAACCGTAGAAACTATGAAACTATGACTCCCTGTTGCCTGTCTACTTTACCATTCACTAGCTACCAGACAAAGTCAGTTTTTACCTTTCACCTAGCATGGTCTCTCAGGGTCTGTTAACAGGTTCCCAATAGTGGGTTCACCCTTACCAGGGTGGTTTATCTTCTGTAGGCAAGGCACTAGCCTGGAGGGACAGTTACAGCTGAAAAAATTCTCAGACTGGTATAGAACGGACTGTGAGCAAATGACCGGCATCGGCTCTGTGTCCCTGCCCCTCACAGGCATCGTGATACTAGGGGTCTGGCTTGTTATATGCTAGAGGGGGCTCGCAGGCTACATATTACAGGGGTCTGGCAGGCTATATATTATCGGGGACTTGACACTGTATACTACAGGCGGCTGGCAAGCTATATACTACAGGGGGCTGGCAGGCTATACACTACAGGGGACTGGCAGGATATATACTACAGGGAGTTGGCAGGCTATATACTAGAGGGGGCTGGCAGGCTATATAGTACAGGGGGCTGACAAGCTATATACTGCAGGGGTCTGGTGGCTGTATACTACAGGTGCTGGCTATATACTACAGGGGTTGACAGGCTACAAACTACAGGGGCTGACAGGCTATATACTAGAGGGGCTGGCAGGCTTTATACTAGAGGGGGCTGGCAGACTA
The DNA here is from genome assembly GCF_040894005.1 of Engystomops pustulosus. Classification (NCBI taxonomy): domain Eukaryota; kingdom Metazoa; phylum Chordata; class Amphibia; order Anura; family Leptodactylidae; genus Engystomops; species Engystomops pustulosus. Next base: position 172,452,506 of record NC_092413.1, on the reverse strand, counting down.
TATACTAGAGGGGGCTGGCAGGCTATATACTAGAGGGGTCTGGCAGCTTATATACTACAAGGGGCTGACAGGCTATATACTACAGGGGGCTGGCAGGATCTATACCACAGGGGGCTAGCAGGCTCTATAATACAGGGGGCTGGCAGGTTATATACTACAGGGGGCTTGCTGTCTATATACTGGGAAGGCTGTGACCAATGCATTCCCCACCCTCGGCTTATACTTGAGTCAATACGTTTTTCCAGTTTTTTGTGTTTAAATTGGGGGTCTTGGCTTATACTCGGGTCCGCTTATACTTGAGTATATATGGTATTTGAGAAGAAAACAAATTACTGACCAAGAATGGACTGACCAGAAGCAGTTTTTCCTGACCAGGCACTTTTTAAAGTTTCAAATTTGAATAAATTGAACGTCTGTTGTTCATTACTTACAGTACATTCCATTACATACATTTTGTCATAGAGTAAGCGCATTTTATATTTTTTTTAATATAGAGCAAAAAAAGCAAAATAGACATGTGATAACTTTAAAATAGATCAAAAACAACTAATGAGTAAATATGTTCTAATCTACATTTTTGTTATGTAGATTGAAAGATACCAGAGTTATAAAATAAATAGAAATACTTACAATTTTTTAGTGTGAGAGTTGTGGGAGGCCATCACAGCTACAATACCACACATTTAGAATCGGAGACCCCCCTGATTAGTGGTCCCAGTGGTCAGGGCAAGGCAGTAGAGAGCCTGCTTTATGTTCTCCAAACTTTATGTAAATCTGTAGTACAGGAGGATATAAGATAATATGTGTTGCAAGTTTTGTATCAACCTCCAAATACTATACTCACAGCAGTTCTTCTCTATAATCTCCTATCTGACCCTGCTGATGCTTCTGAGTATAGAGACAGAGTAAGATCAGCAGATTCTAATCTTCTCTGTACAAGACACAGTATCATAGCAGTTTTTCCCCACCTACTTTCTCTGAGGAAACATAGAACCTTAAGCTTCTAAAAATGTTAAATATAAGTGTTGCTATCAACTTCACACATGCCAAGCAACAACGGGCATAATAATAAGGCTAGATTCACCTAGTTTTTTCTCTACATTGTAAGGACACCTTGGAAAAATTACCTGTGTGTCACCCAGTACCTGCTCCTCCCCTTTTACTGTGGGAGGAGGATTGAAAATCGGGAGTGAGCAGTGATTGGCTGCTGCCGATGTTCAGGGTGTTTATCTAAAGATGTCACTCATACGCTCAGCAGAGACCAGGGGTAGAGCAGTACTTCTGCATCCAACCCCCATTGACTTCTATGGCCTCCGCTGAGCGTATATATGTCATTAAGCAGGAGGGAGTCAGATGGAAAAATGCGGCTTCCTGTGCCTTCACCGTAAACTAGGCCTCCACCTGCTAGTACATGTATATTATAAAGAAACAAAGTGTGAATGCAGCCTAAGAGGAGTCATAACATGAACAATTGATAGAAGACTGAATACTTTATTGGTTAGCTCTCTGCTTTACAATAAACCAGCAGGGGACTGAAGTACATCTCCCATCAACCCTAAGATATAGGAACATGACTTGTAGCTAGAAGATGGTGCGGAAAAGAGGTGACAACAGAATCCTTTAGATCTCAGCCCTCTCAGGAGTTTTTTTGTGAGATTGACGGTGGTTAAACCAGAATTTTTATTTTATATTTTCATTTAAGATGACCCTGAGAGCCATAGTGTTCTTCATTGATCTAAAAGACTGATAAAGAGACTTCCTTCCATTTATTCCATGGAAGACTTGAAGAGAGGTAAAATGAGAGGAAAAGCTTTGACTATGTTATTTAGAGAGACAATGGTCACTAATACCAGAAATTTTGCCTTGTAGTAGTGAATGAAGGGTTTTTAGCCGATTACAGGTGGTCCCCAACTTAAAGGGTTTGTACACTCTTTAGAAATAATTGATATTTTGGGGATTATTTACTAAGGGTCCCGTGGCCGCATTTTCGCTGGGTTTCCTAACTTTTCGGGGAACGTGCCGAGGATTGTGTCGCACGCAATCGGATTTTGGCAAATCGGCACCGGCTTTCATGTGACAGAAATTGGGAGGCAGGATTTAACATTTAAATTGTGTTACAAGCCAAGCACTGGGAAGAAGAAGGTGAACTCCAGCAGACCTGATCGGGGAAGCGACAGATGCAGGATATCGGGTGCATCTCTGGGATGGCGCAGGGACTGGTAAGTAAATCTGCCCCAATGAGTATGTGTAAGGAAAAGTTTTACACTATACCTTCTGTATCAATTCATCATGGTTTTCTAGATCTCCGCTTGCTTTCCTGCACTTCCAGTGGATAAAAATCTGTCCAAGGTCACGTGATGGGCACACAGGTGCACAAGCCATTAGTATCGCACATTTCTGATTATTCTCTGTGATACTAGCGACTTGTGCATGTCCATCACATGACCACGGACAGATTTCTATCCACTGCAAGTAAATATAAAGGCTTTCTCTGGGGGGATATCAATCAACAAAACAGAGATCTAGAAAACCATGAGAAATTAATACAGAAAGCATATTGGAAAACTATATAACTATTCCTCACACAAAACATAGCAATTATTTGCTGAAAGCGGACAACCCTTTTAAGTACACCCGACTTACAGACGACCCCTAGTTATAGATATCCCTCTCTGACCACTGTGACCTCTGGTGAAGCTCTCTGGATGCTTTACTTTAGTCCCAGGCTGCAAGGATCAGCTGTAAAGTGTCTGCAATGAAGTTTCCTTGATAATCCTTGTTCCCATGACAAAATTTTAAAAATCCAAATGTCACTTGGATGAAAAACATTTTGCCTGGAGTTACGATGAAAAAATAAACCTGTTCCAACATACATATAAATAAATTCAACTTAAGAACAAGCCTAAAGAATCATGTATCATGTAACCCTGCGACTACCTGTAGACTGATATATTATATTAGAGAGCTAAGCAATGATAATAACCTAGTGGTTTTATTGTGGCCCATAACTGTAGGAAATATACATTGTCTACGTATAAATGTCTCTATTTGTCTTTTCTTTGCTCTACAACTTAGCAGAAAAATGATGAAACAATTGCAGCACCGTTTCAATTCTGCTCCCATTGATTGCATTAATAATAATCTTTTAATAGCAACATCGATGATTTTGTTTTCAACAAAGCTTTACAAAAAGCAAAATTGATTTCTTACAGAGATAAGATAAGATTGTGTCTATCACATTCAATGGCTATAAAAGTTATATATAATTATATTACATAAATGATATAATGACAGTGTACATAACATTTCATCCATCTATAATAATTCTCTGTGGCATGCAGGGTACATACCTTCTTGTGTGGTCACACTCACGGTAATGTCCTCTGTGGTCTTTCTCTCTGAAATCTTACACTTCTTCATTTCACTGCTTCCTTTTTTCAGATGTAACCTATCCCCTAAAAAATATGTTTCTTTATTTATCTTTAATCTTTATGTATCAATATGTATCTTTAAAAAGATAGCACCGATACAAAACAATGCTGCAGCCTATGTGTCAGCTGTAATTTTGGGAATATTTTAGATGACTACAATTGAACCATCCTTCCAATGATCGGGCACGGGATGGATTACATAAGAGCTCTGCTAGTCACTTGTATCACTGACAACTTGCTGTGAGGCCTCCAATTATTCAGGCAGCATAGGATTCAGTGTCCCTAAAACATTGTCCAATAATCCAGTAACCATTAAAATTAAGGAGAAGAAAATCGAGTTGCTTTCTGACTGTCATCACCAGAGGTCACACATTCAGGCATTTGGAACTACTGTACTCTGGAGTTTTGGCTTATCTGAATATGAACGTTTTGTGGATCCCTTTATTTGTGAAGTGTTCTAGTTGAATCGTTGAGGTATCTTGAGGGCACATTGGGGCACATTTACTTACAAGGTCAGTCGAGTTCACTAATAGTGCATTGTCCATTTATAATGCTACGTGTAGCGATTCACTAAGATTGTGCGCCAAAAATCATGAATCTGTCGCTTCCCTGCACATGTACGACAGAGTTCACCATCTTTTTTGTGGTGAACCTTTAACATAGGGCTTTTGACACAATTTGAAAGTTAAATACGACGCTCAGCCGGACCTTCTAATGGCATGCCCCATAATTTGTGTTGCATGGAGGCTAGTGCAGCTGCGCCACAAAAGGATCGAGTGCGACACAATCGCAGTGCACACACTTCTTAAAATTCTGTGCAAGCCGTTTTAGCCATGAAGAACAGGAACAGTCCGACTAAAGTGCACCTTAGTAAATGAGCCCCATTAGCCCACATTTATCAAAACTAGTCTGTACTATATGCAGTTTTCTTGTAAAGTCCGCAGCATGCAGTTTGCAAGAACTTTTCAGTGCAAAGTCGGAAAGAAAACTGGCACAAACACGTTCTTCATGAATCTGGCGCCCTTTGCACTGCTCCAACAGAATGCACCTTTTTTTTTTTGGAGCACTTTGTTCATGCTGCATAATTGTGGTGCAGACAGAATTGTGGCGCACATCGCACAGAATTATTCCACATGGTCCGACTAAACAGTAACACACCCCTCTAGGTGAACATTTTTTATGTCTTGTCGGACACAGTGCAGCTGCGACAAAAAACTGCCGCAGACACTTTATAAATACATGTGCAAGCAGTCTGCATGTTCTTGTTACACAGATGTATGTAACTATGTGTAAGAGGTTACATACAGTGCATTGCCGACTAAATTCAAGACCAAACCATGGCTTTTGAGTTATTCATCTATGAACTTTTGTAGGACGCTTCAGGATAGTCTTCCATCTTTCATCAGTAACATCAATTGTTTTACTCCTTGTCTTATTATTTTTGTTTATAGAGCCTTATGAGCGCTTGTTATCGGATGGTCTAGTTGCAGCATTCAATGTTCCATAAAATATATTAGAAAGCAAAGACATTCTGGGAAGTGATAAGCACCAAAATTTCAATGCCCCTGCCTCAAGTGCAGAAGACAATGGCATTTAAGGGGTTAACAGCCATAATCAGGGCAGGGATCAACTGTAGCTGTTAGAGACACAGGTGTCTGCAGTAAAATACAGCAAATACCTGTGATGTTTGTACAGGTCACAGTTTCAGAGGCTGCGTTCACACACGGCTTTTTGATTGCATTTTGAGACATTGGGGCTTGTCCGGTTTCCCGAATATTTCCGTTTTGCGCCGAATTGCCCTGGGATTTTGACACATGCAATCAGATTGTGGCCCATTTGCGCCGGCTTTCACGTGACAGAAATGGGGGGGATGTGGCCGTAGGACAACCCGACGGATTTGGAAAAATCACGGAATTTAAAAAACTATTTTTGTCACAAGATCTCGCACTTACGTGGACCAGGAAGAGGAAGGTGAACTCCGGCGGAACTTGGCGCAGCAGCGGCACCGGCTGGATATCGGGCGCACGACCTTAGTGAATCCCGGCAGACCCGAATCCTCGTCGGACAACGTGCCGCGGGATCGCGACAGGACTGGGTAAGTAAATGTGCCCCATTGCGTTTCCATTGCATTTACTAATGCATCCAAAACACCACCTATGCATGTGGCCCAGCTTTTCATCCTTCCATCCTAGCCTTACACCCTTCCTTCATAATAATTTATTAGGGCTGTTTTGTCCTCTTTTAGTTTGTGTATGAATTGTATTTACCTGTGCATTGTAACTTTAATAAACCTGTAACATTTCTTATCAATATACCACAGCTTATCTAATGTGTTTCTCATACCCTAACAAAAGCCAATGTCACAAGCAGCCTCTAGCCAGAAACATCCTGTAGATTTATATCAGTAGTCACCATTTGAGTAACATACAGTATTCTTAAAGGGAACTTGTCATCAGGAGCTCCCCCATGACCCCGTAGAGAACAGTACACTGTCAAAGCATTTATAGTAAAACTGTTAGATCAAAGTTTACCTTTCTGTATATAGAGCTTTGTCCCTAATCCCATGGAAGTGGCCAGTGCAGAGTGTGAGGAGGGAGGAGATATGGGGAACATGGGAGATTATTTTTATTTGAAATTGATGCATGACAGAGCAGTTTCCGTAGGTTGGTAGGGGGAACCGCTCCTCACTGGCCACTCCCATGGGACTAGGGATCACACTAGGGATCACACCACTTTAGAGACAGGGGGGCCTCAAACATAGCTGCAGATTATAATATAATCTAATAATCCTGCTGAACCTGCATAAGCCAGAGACCTGTGGCTGAAATAGCTACCACTGCAGCAGAACACAGTGGATTGTTACAGTCAGGCATGGATTAAGACTGGGCCCTGGGCTGTATGAGTATCATAGTCCCTAGAAGTCTGAAATTTCCTGTCCACATATGGTACTAGAATCAATCTTCTTGGGCAATGGAGGATGCGTCCCTTCTGCCTGCTTTTTATATGTGGTTTCAGGACCTTTGGAGGACCTTCAAAAGTCATGTAATAGTTCTTGGGTACATGTGTATTGAGAGTTGGAACAGATGTATGAGGATTTCTTTGGTGAAGGTCCTTCTCAGTATAATATTTGGTTGGTGGTTTGGGTGACCATGGGCCCCCTAAACGGCTCGGGCCCTGGGCTACCGCCCATATTGCCTATAAAGTGATCCACTACTGGTAACAGTCTACTCTGTCATCCTGTGCAGAAGCTCAGGGAAGAAGCAGCAGGTGTTGTTACTTTTGTGACCATGGGCTCCCATAACCTTTCTCACCAAGGGTGACCATGGGACCCGTAAAATACTTGGGCCATGGGCTACCATCCAAACCCCCTTTATGATCATCCACTACTGCAGCAGGTTTCATAACACACCAATAATTATTCCCCTACATTTGGAGGAGAGAGGAAATATACGAGGCCTCTGTGCCCCATCAGGTCAGTGACTGTGAATTAAGTTGTTTTTGCAAGGGTGGGGTTGGAATCTAAGCTGCTGCCTGCACATCATACGAGCAAGAGCTACAGCTAATAGTGAATCTTCATATTGGTGGTCACCTGGGGCCCCTGATTCCTGGGGGCCCATGGCTGCCCAAACCCCCGTTACAAAAATGTGTTCATCCGTGGCACAGATTACTTCGTTTTACCAGTCAGTGGCACTGCTGCTACCACATAAAATCCCTAGCACATAACTTGTCTACAGCAGATCTAGTAATCGGGATGTTGACATGGGGATTGAATGAATTCACAGAATAGTTCACTGGACTATCCTGGTGCCTGGAAGACCACCTGCTGAAATGAATCGGGTCCTAGCCATATTGGGGCTCATTTAGTAAGGTGCACACTTTTGTCGGACTGTGCACCTTTTTGTGGGCTTAAACGGCTTGCATAGGTAATTGAGAAGTGTGTGTGCTGGGATTGAGGAGCAAGCGACCATTGTTGTGGCGCAGCTGTGTTGGCTTCCATGTGACATAAATTAGGGGGCGTGGCAGCGTACGGTCCGACTGAGTGCGGTATTTAACTTTTAAATTGTGTCGCACACCCTATGTTTAAAATACACCACAAAAAAGATGGTGAACTCTGTCGGACCTGAGCGGGGAAGCGACACATGCAGGATATCGGGCGCACAATCTTAGTGAATCGCCACACGCAGCATTAAACATGGACAATGCACTTTCAGTGAACTCCAGTGACCTAGTAAGTAAATGTGCCCCATTATGTCACATGCTGTTTGCTGCCTGAACCACTTTATGCCACATTTTCAGCAAAACTCCATGATAGCAGGTAGTTATCAGTTTCAGGACTGGGCTGTTTTCCATTTTTAACTTTCTGCATTCTAAAAGCCATAACTCTTTTTTATTTTTTCCATTTACAGAGCTATATGATAGCTTGCTATCTGTGGTATACCGTATATACTCGAGTATAAGCCGACCCGAGTATAAGCCGAGACCCCTCATTTTACCACCAAAAACTGGGAAAACCTATTGACTTGAGTATAAGCCGAGGGTGTAGTATACAGCCAGTCTCCGTGTAGTATACAGCCAGTCCCAATGTAGTATACAGCCAGTCCCAATGTAGTATACAGCCAGTCCCAATGTAGTATACAGCCTGCCCCCATAGAGTATACAGCCTGCCCCCATAAAGTATACAGCCTGCCCCCTTAGAGTATACAGCCTGCCCCCATAGAGTATACAGCCTGCCCCCATAGAGAATACAGCCTGCCCCCATAGAGTATACAGCCTGCCCCCATAGAGTATACAGCCTGCCCCCTGCCCAGCGAATAAAAAAATAAAAAACGTAATACTCACCCTCCGGTGTCCCGATCTTCAGCGCGAGGCTCCCGTTCCTCGGCCCGGTACCAGGCGGTGACGGTGGCTCCTCTTCTCTCTTCTGTAGCCGGCAGATCACGTCCATGTGATCTCCCGGCGGACGCGCACTAGGATACCGCGGTGTCGCGGCTGATGACGTCATCAGCCGCGACACCGCTGCATCTTATTGTGCGCCCGCTGGCAGATCACATGGACGCAATCTGCCGACTACAGAAGAGAGAAGAGGACCCGCCACCGCCTGGTACCGCGCCGAGGATCGGGAGCCTCGCGCTGAAGATCGGGACCCGCGCTGAAGATCGGGACACCGGAGGGTGAGTATTATTACGGTTTTTATTTTTTTCTTGACTCGTGTATAAGCCGAAGTGAAGTTTTTCAGCACATTTTTTGTGCTGAAAAACTCGGCTTATACACGAGTATATACGGTATACTGGTCCCACCATTTAAAATTCAATGCAACAGCCCAGGACCAATTGGACACTAAATCTGCCAATAACTGAGGCATGAGTCCTTTTTAATTTGCACCCATTAAATCCCACCCTGCAGACTCCCTCCTGTACCCCGATCCATGGGACCCATTGGTAAATTAGCTATAAAATCTTTGTTTACCCTCACTGCATCTGACCTGATCTGAAAAAAGTGTCTTAAAAAGTGTCTTAAGACACAGGGGCACATCTACTTACCCTGTTCGGAGGATTTCCCGAAAGTGCATTGTCCAACAACAATGCACTGTGCTGCGATTCAATAAGATTGTGCGCCCGATTTCCTGATTGTATCCCCCGCTCAGGTCCACCTGAGTTCACCTTCTTCTTCCCAGTGTACTCAAGTGCATTGTCTTACAATTTTAAAGTTAAATCCCACGCGCAGTCCGAATCTGTCGGATCATCCGACAGCCCACCCCACAATTTATGTTGCATGAAAGTTGGCGCGATTGCTCCAAAATCCGATCGTGTGCGCCAAAATCCCCTTCTAAATACCTTTCCCATCAGCTCAATCCCCGAAGATGTCGGAATATCCAAGGTAAGTGCGGCCACGGGACCCTTAGTAAATAAGCCCCACAATGTGAAAAATAAATCTGCAACAGAAACCAGATTTTTATTCTGTAATAAATTATGGGTTATGACACCCCTTCTTTTCCAGAGGAAGTTGCCTATTGCCTTATTACCTTTTGTGATTTGTATATACTTGGTGGCTCCAAGTCCATTATGCTTCAGCCATGTGTCTTAAAATGGCTAATTAAGAACATGACAAAATACTTAAAAAAAAACCTGGTCATAAATCCAATTTTTAGATTTTTGGTCAACATATCTGGGATCATCATCATCTGCTTATCCTGAGGTTTCCAGCACCGTGATGGCATCAGGGTCGACAATAGATAACGTGACAGCCGGAAGTCGATGAGAGATTCCCAGTCCTGTCACCCAACACATTGGTACACTATTGTAGATAAGTAAGAAAATACTGCAATACAGTAATTTTTAATAAAAACCTAAAATCTGAAATCACCCCATTTTCCTTAGAACTGATATAGAAATAAATAAATTAACAAATAAAATCATAAACATGTTAGGTATCTTTGCATCACAAAGTACCGGATCTATCAAACTACAAAACAGTTATTCCCAGGTGAACCCTGTAACAGAAAATAACGCCCAAATGTCCTAATTGCCACTTTTCGCCATTGTGCAACACATAAAAAGTTTAATAAAAAGTGATGAAAATGTGTTACAGTGCCCACAGTGGTATCATTAAAAATGTCATCTCATCTCACAAAAAATGTAACCTTTTTATATGGCAGAATGAAAAACTTTTTTTGTACAAACATAATCAAACCTATATAAATTTGCAGCAAACACCCACAGGTAACACCCACAATTAGTGCTGGTATTGATCGCTTGGTGTTAACTAGAGATGAGCGAGCACTAAAATGCTCGAGTGCTCGTTACTCGAGTCAAACTTTTCCCATCTAAAACACCCAATAATAATAGAACAAAACGTGCAGAAGAAATCAGACAGCAACCACAGAAGATGATTGCTATGGCTAGTTTCTAACCTACACTGACAGCACACAAAAGGATTTTGTGCTGTGACTGAGTGTGTCACTTTAACTTTTGAAAAACACAAGGGCTGTTGGGTTCTTGGAGAATCACTCCTGCCTAACAGTAAGGCTCTTGGAGAATCACTCCTGCCTAGCAGTAAGGTTCTTGGAGAATCACTCCTGCCTAACAGTAATCTACTAGCACCCTAATGCAATCCCTGACCAGCAGCAGCTCTCTTTCTAAAGGCATCCAAACAGAGAATGATCTGAGCAGCGCGGGCAGGGGCTAGTCTATTCCAAGGTCACCTGATCTGGCCAGCCAACCACTGCTATCGACATGTAAGTGTATCATGTGATGCTGGGTGTACTGCAGAGTCTCCTGGCTTGTGATTGGCTCTGTTTCTGGCCGCCAAAAATCTAAACGCCGCGAGATGACATTTTCTTGAACGGGCTCAACTCTAGTGTTAACCATTTCATTGGAGGCAAGCATATTTGATTGTATTGTCGCTCCCTGTTACATCATCAGGGAGCAACAATGACAGTCTAGAGCCGTGGTGGCGAACCTATGGCTCTGGTGCCAGAGGCGGCACTCGGAGCCCTCTCTGTGGCCACCAAGGCCATCACCCCAGAAGGAAGTTCACCAGACAGAACTCAAAGAATCTTCCTGAAGAATCTTCCTACAATGATTGGAGAATTTGCCCTCCTCCTTTCAACTGTGTTGGTGTCCTTAGGAGACTGAATGATTGAAAATTGTCAAAGAAAAAGGAGAAAAAAATACTGCTTAATTTGCTGTGCTGGCACTTTGCAATAATTAAGTGGCTTTTAGTTGAAGTTTGGGCACTCAGGCTATAAAAGGTTCGCCATCACTGGTCTAGAGTCTTTACCATGAACGATGATTGCGTAGGATCTGTAACAGTGTGTTCGCGTCACATTTTTACTGATCTATAGCAAATTCTCCACATACTGCAATTCAGTATTAAAATAACATTTAGAAAAAGTTAAAAAAAAATAAAACACCTAAAAGTTCAAATCTCGCCCTTTCCCTAGCAGCCATAAAAAATAAATAAAATCCTAAACATGTTAGGTATCGCTGTTCCCAAAATTCCTGATCAATCAAGATATTAAAACGGTTATTCCTGGTGGTGAACCATGTAACAGAAAATAGCAGCCAAATGACCGAAACATCAATTTTTCACAACACATAAAAGTGATCAAAGGGTTACACTGTCCCCAAAATGGTAGCAAGGAAAACATCAGTTCATCCTGCAAAAAATGACAACTTGTACAGTTCAATACGCTGTAGTATGAAAAAGTTATCTGTGTCAGAATATGGTGAAAAAAAAAAAATTTTTTTGGACAAAGTTTTTATTTTTTGAAATGTACTTAAACACAATAAAACCTATATAAATATGGTATTCCCGTGATTGTACTGACCCAAAGAATAAAGGAGATGGGTCATTTGGAGCACACAGTGAAAGCTGTTAAAACAGAGCTCTCTCTCTCTCTCCCTCTCTCCCTCTCTTTCTCTCCCTCTCCCATATTAAACTTTTTAAAATTCAATGTTAAGACCTATGTCATTTTTTGTGGGGCAAGATAACCTTTGCTTGCATATTCAGGGCAAAGTTTTGATCACTTTTAATTCCAATTGTCCTGCAAAATGGCAAAAAAATTGCCATTTTGGGCATTTAGGTGCTATTTCCTGTTACAGGGTTCACTCCTGGGAATAACAGTTTTTTATGTTTTCTACAGGTAATGTATGTCATGGAGTGTTCAGGTGTTAAAAATTCACAATAATTACAATTCTAAATGTTATCTCCCACCTCCTATACCAGAATACAATGTAACGAGCATTAATTTATGAAACACTTACCCATAATCCTGTCTTCAATAATACCCTTTAATTTACAGTAAACAAGTAATTGAACAACGTGAGATCATAATTCTACCACTTAATCTTCTGAAAATGACTGGGGAATTGTAAATGTCACATAATGTCAAGGATTGAAAAGTAAAATTGAAAGTAGCAAAAGCTTATCAGATTAGAGAGGAGACTGAAAGATACGTAATAGGAGTGTCACTAACATTGTTTGATTATACTTATGTTATAAACTACAGTATAATCCTGTTCCATGGATTCTATATAAGAATGTATAAGATGTAATGTACAATACGGTTTTGGAGATTAAAATTCAGGGGCATTAGCTTCTCTTACCAATGTCTGAACAATGTATATGCCATGATATTCTTTGCTAGGTTGTTGCTATGGTAGATTGACTACATTGGTTTCCAAGGAGCTCCCTCTACTGGAAAAAAAACTAAATGCACAAAATGAACACAAACCAGAAGTTAATATTCTATATAGTAAGTCGGTACCACCATAAGAGCACTAACATAAGTACTTACTGCCACGAGGAGCCTGATCACAGCCAGACAGGCATCACCGGCACAATGTATATGCAGGGGGCACACAGGGGTGAGTTGTGTTGTACCTGTATATTATTTAGGAGCATGGTGTTGTTATTTAACAAACATTTTACTCTAAGTCACTCGGGTATTAGGTGCTCAGTGTGGAGATATAATACAAGGAGTCAAAGGTATCGTGGGTCGAATTCTGCAGCCATAATTTACAGCCAGAAGAAGTTGTCAAGAAGTCCTGTACCTGATAGAAAAGAATTGTCACCAGAAAGTTGATGGATGCCACTTCTACCCATGTGTGATCAGTGACTAACCTTCTATTGATGTATATGTATGTGCTATGGTACACTATAGTAAACCGTAATGTGTGCTGGGATGAATTACTGTATTTGTCTTTATGTAGCCCAAAAATATGCAATGGCAGCTTTTTAGATGTAAAAAATGTAGTACAGTTATAAAAGTTTCCTCTTTTTTTAAATGAATGGATGTCTTTGTACCAGGACAAGAGGTAGGCAGAGGTGGGTAATTGCCTAGGGCTTTGGCTTGGCGGTGGTGGTGGGTGGGGGGTTTGACAAGACACCCTCCTCTAGCACTGTCTTCATCAGTACAGCACAGCACTAGATGTCAATTATGAGTGGTGAAGTGACGAAAACTGAGCTTGGATGAAAAAGAGGGACATACAGGGGCTCATTTACTTACCGGTCCAGTCGCGATCCCGCGGCGTGTTCTCCGGCGAGGATTCAGGTTCTGCTGGGATTCACTAAGGTTGTGCGCCCGATATCCAGTAGGTGTCGCTGTTGCGCCAAGGTCCGCCGGAGTTCACCTTCTTTTTCCCGGTACATGTAAATGCTTGATCTTGCGACACATTTCGCTTTTTAAATTCCGCAGATTTTCCGAATACGTTGGGTTGTCCTACATCCACACCCCTGATTTCTGTCGCGTGAAAGCCAACGCGATTGCGCCAAGATCCGAACGCTTGCGCCAAATTCCGTCGGAAAAATACGGGTAACCAGACAAAAGTGCGGCCGCAGAGCCCTTAGTAAATGAGCCCCACAGTCTATCGGCAGGGCACTGAAGCCGGACAGTGCCAGGTAGTTGAGGCAGCAGCCTTCCTGTAACAAATCCAGGCTGCAGAGATCTGGGTCCGCTCCTTAGGCTCTGCACAGGAGGTCTCACTATTAGGCTGCATTAGGACATTGAGTGTAGCAGCAAGGACTCATACTCTGTGAGGCTGATGCGGGAGCTCTCCCTGTTCCGTGCTGCCCTGTAACCTTATTGCAGACAGGAGACTGCAATACTGGAAAAGCCTAGTTTTGCATATCACATATTTACCCCAATTTAAAAAAAATGTGTTTACAGTTATCACAGAACACCCCAACTTTATATATCAGAAGCCGATGTGCGTTTTTTAAGGCTGGCTATTCCTATTGTGACTTTACTAAGTAATTACAGCAAAACTATGGGCGTAACTTTGTAGTTATTGCAGTAAATTATATTTTCCTGTAATTTAATTGTAATCAGATAGCTTTAAAGTTGTTCCAGCCTATCCTCATCTCATGCCGGGAGCCAGGATCTGACCTCAGACGTCACGGTCTGGCAATCAGGACAGGGAACAGACAGCATAATCCTCCCTTGTCTCCTCAAAGTCCATTTCTTTCCTTAATGAGTAGACATCATGGACATCCACTTCATGAGATTATGGCAACAAATTTCTGGCGCTCTTCATCAGGCCACAGGAACAGGCTCTGTCCACACCTGAAACAAGAAGAGGGGGAGGCCGCAACATAGGTGTGTGCATGCGCAGATGGTGAAGGGGAGACACATGATGTTAGCAGCAGGCCAGGGATCACACTGGACAGCAGGAAACTCACAGTTTTTATTTAGGGCAGACACAACCCAAAGCACAGAAAGTTACAAAATTGGTAATGGTTCTTCCCGCAGCCACATAAAGCGGTGTATTGGTTCTCTGTGGTGATGGTTCCATTGTGGAACAGGAATTTGGAAAGTGCCTCAGCCTAGGACCAGTGGTCGGACAAATATATTAACCATCACAAAAAAGAACAGACAAAGACCCAGAACCTTGGAATTTAGCACCTATTTGATTCTTGTAGAGCTTATTCCAAAGCCTTCTTAGCTGACAACCAATCACCTATGTTGCTGCAGAAAAGTTACATAAACCTCAGGCATAAGATAAACAAAATAATTTTACCCATTAATAACGGCACAGCAAAACATAATTGTACAAATACTCTCTTTGGGCAATAGATGGCTGCAAAGTATCATGATTGTATAGATACAGCTTTAGGTGTCAAACCAAGGGAAGCTCCAGCCTTAAAGGTGTGTAAGAGTAGGATAAGAGAGTAGTCCATGTCCATGTATAAAGAAAAAGCGTAGAAGTAATGTGCTATGCCCATATATACAGGATACGAGTAGTTGTACAGGCAGTTACGTACAAAATAGGTTCTTTAGGTTTGTAATTTAATTGAATTTTATGTAAGTCGAAATTAATACAGAAAAAAAATGTTTTTTGTCGCTGGATTGGATTTGGATTGGAATTGGATTGTTGTAACGTCAAAGAAACAAGGATTAACAATAAAGCTTCATTACAGACACCTTACAGATGATCATTGCAGTCTGGGACTAAAATAAAGTATCCAGAGAGCTTCACCAGGGGTGAGTAGAGGGGTCCGTCTGTAACTAGGGGTTGTCTGTAAGTCGGGGATTGCCTTTTCTGTGCTATGCAATGTCCTTTATAATCAAACTGGAGTAGTAGTACTCTGAGCATATATAAACAAGATGTAAGTTATATTGCTGTGCTTCCTCCAAATATACAGTATACAGGCGGTCCCCTACTTAAGGACACCCGACTTACAGACAACCCATAGTTACAGACAGACCCCTCTGACCTCTGGTGAAGCTTTCTGAATGCTTTATTATAGTCCCAGACTGCAATGATCAGCTGTAAAGTGTCTGTAATGAAGCTTTATTGATAATTCTTGGTCCCATTACAGCAAAAAATGTTTAAACTCCAATTGTCACCTGGGCCAAAATTTTTTTTGTCTGAATCTACAATTATAAAATATACAGTTTCGACTTACATACAAATTCAACTTAAGAACAAACCTCCGGACCCCATCTTGTACGTAACCCGGGGACTGCCTGTAGAAGTAACAGTACAATGCAGTGCTATTATATAAAGTTATATGTAGTAGTGCTTTGCAATGCACATATAGACATAAACGGGATAAACACATACTGTATATAGACACATGATACCATAAACTTACCCTATACACATGCTCATCAAAGGTCCTGAAAAATCTATTTTTTACAGTTTCTGCCATTTGAATTGTATCATTTCAAGGGTTCTGCATTTTTCTGGTGTTGTATCAAATTGGTTTAATAATATATTGGAGTCTTACACCTGATTTTAACCATGTCATAGGGATTCTGTCATATTCCAGTAACATACTATATATACTCGAGTATAAGCCTAGTTTTTCAGCACTAAAAATGTGCTGAAAACCCAAACTCGGCTTATACTCGAGTAAAAAAAATATCAAAACTCACCTTTCTGGCTTCCCCTGCTGCTGGCTATATACTGGGGCAGGGGGCTTGCTACATACTGGGGCAGGGGGCTGGCTATATACTGGGGGATATGGGCTGGCAGGCTATATACTGGGGGGCAGGTGCTGGCTATATACTATGGGGCAGGGTCTGGCAGGCTATATACTGGGGAGGCTGTGACCAATGCATTTCCCACCCTTGGCTTATACTCGAGTCAATAGGTTTTCCCTGGTTTTTGTGGTAAAATTAGGGGTCTCGGTTTATACTTGGGTCAGCTTATACTTGAGTATATACGGTATATGCTAAGCATTTGACCTTTTAAGAGAAGTGAAGTCTTAATTTATCTTTACATGATATGCAAATGATCATCTTGGTGAACTGATTTGTGTGTGCTATAAAAATAAAGGAATAATAATTATTATTATTATTATTTGGTTGTGGCTGCAAGGTCCGGTGTTACAGATGTCATAGGCGGAGCTTCAAGATTAGAATTGGATTGGAAAATCTGCTTGAAAATCTACTGTGTTTTCTTTGTCACCTGAAAGCAGTGTTATTTCCGTGTACTGAATAGGGGTATTAGTTGTGTGTATAGCTTGGTAACACTATATAATGACACAGGACAAAGAGTACATGAAATGACAACATGTGCACAATTATACCTATAAAGTTTCCTTGAAAAAAACCTGCATATTTAATGTGGTAATAAAAACAAATCACCTGCCAGTGATTTGACCCGCTGCCACACATTGCTTGCCAGATATTTTATTGTTCCTGCAGAAAATGTTGGCATTGTAGAACATTTTATCATTTTAGTATTGCCAAGTTTATATAATAAGTGCGAGTTTTGTCTGTGTAAAATATTGTTCTTCTTTTATTCTATGAAAAACATAGTTATTATGAGTTCATTTTGCCAAGATACCTAGGATACTACATTTTATCGGTTGTTCTTTCAAGGTGAAAGACTAGAAAAATATATGATTTTTTTGTGGTCTGAAATGTTGTAACTGGTTAAGAATAATGATTAGAGATGAAGCTTTCAGGTTCTTCCAGTATGTAAAGGAGTAAATGGCTAACAATGGGGCACATTTACGCCGGGTTTTCGCCGGGTTTCCGCCATTTTCGCCGGGTATCCCGACTATTCCAATTTGTGCCGCATTTAAGTGGGGTTTTTGGCACATGCGATCAAATTCTGGCGCTGACTTGCATGTGACACAAATCGGGGGCATGGCAGACAGACAACCCGACTGATTCGGACTAAGCACAGGATTTACAATTCAAATTGTATTGCAAGGCAATGCACTCACACCAGGAAGAAGAAGATGAACTCCGGCGGACCTCAGCGGGGAAGCAATACATGCAGGAAAATGGACACACGATCTTGAAGAATCGCGCCAGGTAAGTAAATCTGCCCCAATGTGTCCATTACTTGGTTAATACCAATGATACAGCAGAGTGTAAATCAGATGTGTTATCCCTGGTCCAATAGCAAAAAGCCATCTCATATACTGTACCATATTAACATCGATCACAAATTTGTAGTATATACCATTTACTTGTATATAGTGAAAGTCTCTAAAACAACCCCCAGAGTCCTTCAGGCTCATTAGCTCAACTTTAACTGTTGATATTAGAAGGAAGGAGGCCATGGATGACAAATATATGAAGACTATCACAGTCATATTGCCTGGATGTATCAGAAAGTGTGCTTTGCTTTAATGGTAGCTTTCCTTTAAGTAAAGCAGCATATCTGTATCTTGTTTCTGCCTATTTCTGCAGTGAAATATTAAAATTTTTTCGTGTTTCTGAAAGCCTTTTGAGGTCTATCCATTTCAGACAGATAAGGAGGCTAATGATTAACTCTTTCCATACCTAGAGAATATTCCCCTTGATGATTTAGATCTCTAACAAGATTAGACTATCCAGGGACTGTCTGTAAAGAGTGACATCTTTAGACACTCTATCAGGTCCTCAGCTGTCAGTGGATAAAGGACAGAAAGTTGATTAACACAAATTGCTTAAATAAGGAATAAAAGAAAAGAGACAAGAACTTATTTCTGTACTAAAGTATATTACAATGGTAACTATTCACTTACAAAAGTTTATTAAAATGTTTAGTTACACTTTAAGAATCATTGTCACGGGTGCTCCCGCGAGATATATTTCGTGGGCTCACCCGTGCCTCGCCGTGTTTGCTAGCGCGGCACCCGCAATTCTTCCTGTCCCCACTCCTTTTTCTCCTCCTTCGGCCGTGCTTCCCTGTCTCCTAGGGCACGCGTCATTTCCCATAATTATGTATATAAACCTGCCTCTCCCTGTACACCCTGCTGGATCTTTGTGCCTAAGAGAAAACTTTGTTCCATGCCCTATGTGCTTCTCCTGTTTTCCCGTTTATGACCTTGATTCCATTCCTGACTCCGGTCCCATGCTTCCTGTCCTGACCTATTGCTACGTCCCCGACTCTGATCCTGTGCTGCCTGCCCTGACCTACAGCTACGTGCCCGACTCGGACAAAGTCGCACCTGTGTAACGACCTGGTGGTACAATGCCGCAGCAAGTCCAACCCTCTTTTCAGCGGGGTCTGCTGAAAACCGGGTACCCTTTAGACTCCGTTCACAGGTTTTGGCTTACGTCATCGTCCCCGGTGGTCCAGAGGATCCACTACCACCCATCTTGACAATCATCATGTGCCCTTACAGCTCTGCTGATCATTGTCAACACTGGAGTCAAAGCACAAGAAAACAATAAAACATCTGCTGTTAGAATATTATTAAAAACACATAGCAAAGTTGTTTATTAGAAAAAATAAACTTTCATTTGTGGAATGAATTTTGACACTCTATCCCATCCTAAACCCTGCTGTAAGTTTTAAGTAATAGGTCAGTGATAGACTTTGGCGTATTCACCAAAGGCATCAAATGTTTGGAACAAAAACTTAAATTGGAGCCAACAATAAGATGTAATCATAGAACAATGAGGACATGTGTTTCATTAGGAGGAAGCTGGCAAATTATTTTGAAAAATCTGTTCGTTATTACAGTAAAAGTCGAGATAAAGGAATATTGTATTTATTATATGTGATATGTGTATCCTTGAAACATTGTGACATCTATCTATATGTTCTGAGAATGAAGCAACATCATTGTTATCGGGCAACATTCAGCTACTTCTTCTATGTAGCTATTATTAATGCGCCTCCATGTGTTCTTATTTTCCTAATTTACCATATTTTCTTCATTATTTGCACTTGTAGAGGTATTTGTTTTAGAAGTGTGAATTATAAAACCCAGTTTACATCTGTGTCAGGGCTTTCCAAATTCAGAATTCAGAATTTCCATCGGACACAAATGTGAACTTACAGCATCTCATAATTTTTTACTCAACATGAAATAATTTAAGCATTTTTGATAGGTAAACATGGTATTAACTGAAATAATTGGCTTAAAATTGTTTACTAATATATACACTGCTACTAAGTAAACATTGTTTGTGTCATATGTGTGATTTGTTTGTTAGAAAAGCATCGTCTTTTATATTTCTTTATCAATAGCGTTGAGGGCTTGTGTTTTTGTGATTTCATTGGTACCTTTCAGAGGTATATGCTACATTGTAAACACCTTATATTTCATTATTTTAGAGATAAGATGACCAAAAACAGCAATCATCAATTTTAAATCGTAAATATAAAGTTTCTTGACACACAAAACATGTTTTTACACAGCTGGAGAGAGTCTCTTACATCAATTCCAATGATACCTATATTATGCTACTGGCTTCTTCCTATCCTGAGATGTAGGGGTAATAGATACATGAGGTTATAAAATCCTCTCAGCTTTTCCTGAAGTGGGTGAGACTTTTTGTTGGCAGGGCCGGCGCTATGGGTAGGCAAAGTGGGCAATCTCTTCTTTCCAATAAGACTTGAATTTTGTTTCTAGGTGTCAGGGATCCAGAGATATTCAGGTTTAAAATGAGAATATCAGGAGCCATTTTTATATATAAAAATCACTCCCGACAGCAGTTTAACAGTTAATATCTCTGTTTTCCTGACACTTAGAAAAACTATTTTTGAATTTATATAAAAGAGGAGACTCTCTTCTTTCATATGAAAAAAGGATTGAGGTTCTATGTGTCACAGAGCCAGAGATACAGCCCCCTGAACTGTGCTACCCCCCCCCCCTCCAGATTCTTAGCCATCAGGCTACAGGGAGAATCTGCTGCACACAAGAGCTGCTGCACCTCACAAATAATGGAAATATTCACTTTATATGTTACTACATTTTGAGAATGTATAATATCAACTAATATTCATGTTTTTAAGCCTTCTATATGCAGAACTATCTAAGAACACACATTCTCTAGTTTTTTATTTTGCAAAAATTGACTTATATGAAGCACATTTGATCCTCTTCGCCTAATGTCGCTATTATATATTAACACCGCGACCCAAAACATGTCCATAAAGATATGTGTTACACCAAAACACACAAATGTTCTGTAATTAACTTTTTAT
Source organism: Engystomops pustulosus (assembly GCF_040894005.1). Taxonomy (NCBI): domain Eukaryota; kingdom Metazoa; phylum Chordata; class Amphibia; order Anura; family Leptodactylidae; genus Engystomops; species Engystomops pustulosus. The sequence goes on along the minus strand of NC_092413.1, from coordinate 172,431,691 downwards.
TTAACACCATCCTCCATTATTTACAACTATGTTATGAGGTTCTCATTCTTATGAAGCGCGGAGGGATCTGTTATTGTGCTGCTAATACAATGACGACATCTAAACGTGACTTTTATTATCTCATTAGCTTGGGTTATGGATATATAGTTATTTATTTGGATGACCATTGTGTAAGGGAGATACAATGATAGATCTGTGTTTGGTGTCTCCTGTGGATCTAACGTTCGCTTTGCTGCATATTTTGGTGAATATACACATGTGGGGTCTGTATCCTCTCCTTGCATCTTACTGTTTTTGGAAAATATATTTTCGTTATATAAGTATTCTGGATTTGTAAATATTTTAGAGGAAATTTTAAATGTTAATTGCCAAATGCATCGTCTGGTTGTCTGCTTTCAAAATTCTATAGGTTTTATGGCGCCTTTACTTTTTAATCTGTTTTATTGCTATATTTTCCAGGTTGGGACTGTCTTAAAATTTCTAGCTGAAAAGCAGATATTACCATCAAAGTCAAATTTTAGGTATTTTTTATAAAATGTTTCAGTTTGAATCAAAACTCTTCATCTTTCATATTTATCTTCTATCATAATAATTATAATTAATAATTCTTTATTTATAAAGCGCACACAGATTATGCAGCACTGCACAGAGTTTGTCAAATCAGTCCCTGTCCCACCGAGAGAACATGCAAACTCTTTGTAGATGTTGACCACCGCTGCCAGGTTGTAGTGCTAACCACTGAGCCACCGTGCTGCCCATCAATCTCCCTATCATCTATCTATCTCCTATAAAATTCTCCCATATTACAGTTTGTTTTACCATACTAAAGGGAGCCTCTTGCTGACTGTGATTGGTCATAAAATAGCTTTATTTTGGGGCCCCACTTTTACTTTTGCCCAGGGCCCCACTTTGTCTAGAACCGGCCCTGTTTGTTGGTGACATTAGCTAAGGTCAGTGAGGCCAGAGCATTGAGGGCAAAAGTAGCTCAGTCAATCAAGACACAGAATCAGTGCATCAGTATTGCAGGGTATTTGTAAGAAGGGGTACATTGGAGGACAGAAAGCCCTAAACTGAGCCTCCCAAAACTGTCACCTACCTACTTGCCTCCATTGTCCTAGGTCAGTGATGGCGAACCTTTTAGAGACTGAGTGCCCAAACTACAATCGAAATCCACTTATTCACCATGAAGTGCCAACATGAAATTTTAAGCAGTAACTTACTGCTACCTGTTCTTTCACATCTTTCAACTGTATTGGCGGTCTGAGGCCACCAGCTAAAAGAAGGGCAAATTCAGATTATCATTGTAGCTTCTCTCCAGGGTCTCTCTGTAGAGGAAGAATGGTTGGTCCAGCAGGAGGACCTCCAAAGATAATGCAGTTTTGTCAAAACCTTCTCACTTTTCCCTCAGCTCCAAACAGCCAACAAAGTGTCAAATAGCACTGAAAGCAGTAGCTCCCAATTTGCCTTTGACTGCAGAAAGATTCAGTGATTGGTGAATTCTGTCCTAGGCTGATGGCCTGAGTACCCATAGAAAGGGCTCCGATTGCCACCTCTGGCACCCGTGCCATAGGTTTGCCACCACTGTTCTATGTGATGCAGGACAACCTCAATGACAAGCCCAACTTAAGCCACAGTGCAGAAATTAAAAAAAGACCAACAGCGAAAAACACAGGAATCAAGGTCACAATGAGATAGCAAGTATAGTACAGAATTGGAGTCCAGAAGGGATAGTTGAGCATACAATAGCCAAGATCAGATAACCAGGATAAGCAATAGAATATCAATAAAAAGCACAGGCAAGAAATAAGCTGAGATATGTAGTATTGCCTAACAAATTTTAAGATGGATTTTCTCTTTTTATCTTTTTTGTACTTTTAGGGATGAATGGACGCATTACTAACAAAACTGGACCATTCTAAATTTCACGTCTATTTTGTTTTAATTGCTATGAAGATCTAAAAGGGTTAACAAGCTTCCTGAAAGCTGTTTCTACTAGTTTGAGGGGTGCAGATTTGAAAATGGAGTGATCTTTAGGGGGTTTTTAATTTTACAGGCAGTCCCCGGGTTACATACAAGATAGGGTCCGTAGGTTTGTTCTTAAGTTGAATTTGTATGTAAGGCGGAACTGTATATTTTATAATGGTAGATCCAGATAAAAAAAAATTTTGCCACAGAGACAATTGGAGTTTCAAAATTTGTTTGCTGTAGTGGGACCAAGGATTACCAATAAAGCTTCATTACAGGCTCCTTACAGCTGATTATTGCAGTCTAGGACTATAGTAAAGCATTCAGAGAGCTTCACCAGAGGTCACAGTGGGCAGAGGGATCCGTCTTTAACTATGGGTCGTCTGTAAGCTGGGTATCCTTAAGTAGGGGACCGCCTGTATGTATTTCAAATCTCATTACAAACAATAATGTTGCCCAAAAAAGTCAGTTTTTAAATCTCCTTGAAAATACAGAAAACCAATGTTCGATTTGTAGCTGCGTGACATCAAAATAAAATATCCAGACATTTTAGAATTTTTTTAAATAAATAATCTCACTGGGGCACATTTACTTACCCGGTCCTGTCACGATCCCCGAGGTGCGTTGTCCGACGAGGATGAAGTCCGGCGCAAATCACTAAGATCAGGCGCCGATATCCTGCATGTGTCGCTTCCCTGCTCAGGTCCACCAGAGTTCATCTTCCCGGTGTATGTGAATGCATGTCTTGCAACACAATTTGAATATTAAATCCCGCGCTTAGTTCGAATTAGTCGGGTTGTTCAACAGCCATGCCCCCCGATTTGTGTTGCATGAAAGTTGTCGCGATTGCTCCAAAATCCAATCAAGTGCGCCAAAAACCCCTGTTAAATGCAACTCAAAATGGAAATAGTCGGGAAACCCGACGGAAATGCGGTCCATGGACCCTTAGTAAATGTGCCCCAATATTTAGTTCAACCGATGATAAAAAACTGTCTCAAAATCACTTTGGTAAGTTAAAGTGTTCAAAAGTGACACGTCAAACTACAAAAAATGGGGCTGAGCCTTAATCTTTATACTGGCTGCGTCCTTAAGGGGTTAAGATTACATTTTGTAAATGTAAATGTTAACAGCAATGTAATTAGGTGAATCTCCTCTCCTTAGAGCTTTTATATTGCGTTTCAAAATTGAATGTAAATGCCACGTGTGGACACAGCCTAAGGGTTTCTGTGGCCAATGTACTACTTTTCTTTTACTTTACTAATCTCTTCTGTAGCTTGTATATTTTACCATGGATAGAAACTTCTTACTTTCTTTCTACGCAGAATATTTCATCAAAGTTCCCTGCCAGGTTAGACTATAGCTCCTCTCATGTGATTGCCCCTTATATTAATTATTTGTGAGATCACTGGTTGGCCAGATAACAACACAATGGAGGGGTAATATACTTTACAAAAGCACACGGACAATTCAATGTATATGGAAGATCATTTATAGCAGCAAAATAAGTGAAGAACACATTATGGGTAAACATATCAAAAGCTGACAACACAGTACAGTGTAGGAAAGATCTTCTGTAGTGGTAGCCTATGTGTTAGACTATAGCAGCTAACAGACATCACATAGCACAGTGTAGGGCAGTGATGACAAACCTTTAAGAAACGGAGTGTCCAAACTACAATCAAAACCCACATATTTTTTTGCAAAGTGCCAAAGCAATAATTTAGGCAGTAACTTAGTACTCCCTGCTATGTCACAGGTTTAAATCGTATAGGTACCTGAGGACACCAATACAGTAGAAAGAAGGATACGTTTGTTTTATCATGGTAGCTTCCTTCCAGGGTCTGCAAGAGGCCTTGAGCCCTGTTTGGCAAATTCTGCGCTGGGGTGTAGATATGGGTGCCCATAGAGAGGGTTCTGAGTGCCACCTCCGGCACCTCTGCCATAGGTTCGGTAGGGGTAAGAAGCAGCTCAAAGCATGGGATGAATGCAAAAAAACAATACATTCATCTTTCTACTAGGTATATTGTAACACAAGTGGTTACTTATTTTTTTTTAATGCTGAGAAGTGTTGTTTGCTTTTGGCAGATCCACTTTAATATACTGTTACCTGGAATGCAGAGACACCATTCTACGAATTACTTTCCCGTGGTACAAAACTAAATTCAAAGAACTAGTGCATTGTTTTCAGAACACACATCATATGTGTACACATAACACATCAATACAGCAAAGTAGAAAAGAAGAATCAGACATTTGTAGAATGGAGACGGTTTATCTAGAACTTGGCACAGTCTCTCATTTGCTTCAGTCTCATCTATTAAACTATTGTTTCTAGAAGAAGCTTTTGTTTATTTAGTGCCAAAGTATATTGCAGTTGTTTCTAATGGAATACAAATTGAACACAATGTAAAAATAATAGAAACTGGAGGATCCCCTTTTGTTAAAAGTTACAGGATCCAGGTGGAAGCCAAAAGTAGACACTAGGGTACCAAACTTTGGTTAATTTATGTTCTGGAAAATATGTTGGAAAATTATTGTATGTTTGTTTTTCTAATTTGAAAAACAAAGATAGCATCAGCTATGAGAGGATCTGATCTTCCCCTTCGGGTGTGCCCCCCTCAATCAGGACATATTGCCGGATTGGCTACCAAACTGGATGAATTTACACCACTAGCTTGTAGCCATGAGTGTGATTGGCGTGTGAGAAGTGTGAGGGAACATGCTTGGCCAATCATAACCATGTTTATTTACTAGGGGCGTTAATTTGCCGGATTGTGTGTTTGGCAACCCGATCTTGTCCGGGTCGCGCGTGAACAAGATCTATATAGGTGACCAGAGAGCCTCAACTCCAGATGACTGGAGCAGAGGTCTGTCCATCACAGAAGTTTAACTGCTGCTGGACCAAAACTGAGCTGCAGGTCCAGCCCTCCGCCCACTCACTAAACAAAATACCCTATAGGAGTGTCTCATTCAGCATTGCATCCCCACACACGTACTCCAAAACATAACGTTAAAAGTCCTAGCAACCCGCCAGGTCTAACTCGCAACCAACATCTCAACAGTTCTTCAGACGCTATCCCTTGACAGTCCTGCTTGTGTGTATATCTGATGAGTTTATGCCCCATATGTGTGTGAATATGTGTATGTCTTTTTTATATGATGTGTATATGCTTTATGTGTGTATATGGTACTGTATGGATGTGTCCATATTCTGTATGTGTGCATATACAGAGTGTATAAGATGAAAGTATGTCTATGCTGTATATGGTGGGTGGGGTGTATATATTGTATGTGGGTTCATATGCTGTATTTCTGTATATGGTACTGTATGTGTGTATATATAGTATGTATATACTGCAAGTGTAATAATATGATGTGTGTGTGTGTGTGTGTGTATATATATATATATATATATATATATATATATATATATATATATATATATATATATATACACTCACCGGCCACTTTATTAGGTACACCATGCTAGTAACAGTTGGACCCCCTTTTGCCTTCAGAACTGCCTCAATTCTTCGTGACATAGATTCAACAAGGTGTTGGAAGCATTCCTCAGAGATTTTGGTCCATATTGACATGATGGCATCACACAGTTGCCGCAGATTTGTCGGCTGCACATCCATGATGCGAATCTCTGGTTCCACCACATCCCAAAGATGCTCTATTGGATTGAGATCTGGTGACTGTGGAGGCCATTTGAGTACAGTGAACTCATTGTCATGTTCAAGAAACCAGTCTGAGATGATTCCAGCTTTATGACATGGCGCATTATCCTGCTGAAAGTAGCCATCAGATGTTGGGTACATTGTGGTCATAAAGGGATGGACATGGTCAGCAACAATACTCAGGTAGACTGTGGCGTTGCAACGATGCTCAATTGGTACCAAGGGGCCCAAAGAGTGCCAAGAAAATATTGCCCACACCATGACACCACCACCACCAGCCTGAACCGTTGATACAAGGCAGGATGGATCCATGCTTTCATGTTGTTGACGCCAAATTCTGACCCTACCATCCGAATGTTGCAGCAGAAATCGAGACTCATCAGACCAGGCAACGTTTTTCCAATCTTCTACTGTCCAATTTTGATGAGCTTGTGCAAATTGTAGCCTCAGTTTCCTGTTCTTAGCTGAAAGGAGTGGCACCCGGTGTGGTCTTCTGCTGCTGTAGCCCATCTGCCTCAAAGTTCGACTGTGCATTCAGAGATGCTCTTCTGCCTACCTTGGTTGTAACGGGTGGCGATTTGAGTCACTGTTGCCTTTCTATCAGCTCGAACGAGTCTGCCCATTCTCCTCTGACCTCTGGCATCAACAAGGCATTTCCGCCCACAGAACTGCCGCTCACTGGATGTTTTTTCTTTTTCGGACCATTCTCTGTAAACCCTAGAGATGGTTGTGCGTGAAAATCCCAGTAGATCAGCAGTTTCTGAAATACTCAGACCAGCCCTTCTGGCACCAACAACCATGCCACGTTCAAAGGCACTCAAATCACCTTTCTTCCCCATACTGATGCTCGGTTTGAACTGCAGGAGATTGTCTTGACCATGTCTACATGCCTAAATGCACTGAGTTGCCGCCATGTGATTGGTTGATTAGAAATTAAGTGTTAACGAGCAGTTGGACAGGTGTACCTAATAAAGTGGCCGGTGAGTGTATATATATTTATATATATATATATATATATATATATATATATATATATATATATATATATATATATATATATATTTAAAACGATGAAAAGGCAGCACACAGGCTCGTGTTTGTAAGAGCCAAAATGTCGCCTATTAAGGATTTTAAAAAACACTGTTTTTCAACTTAATTTTTTTTGTGTGTAGCCTTTTCATCGTTTATTATTTGGAGGATCTTTTTTGCCTGGATCTATGTACGGCTTATATATATATATAATATTTAAAGTGTATATACTGTATGTAAAAGTGTACATACACATATACATGTATGTATATTGTTTTCAGGGGGAAGATGGCCCATTCAAAAATCTGCTTTGGGGCCGGCCTCTCCTAGTTATGCCCCTGAGGATGTCTGAGATAACATATTGGGGCACATTTACTAAGGCACTTGCATTGCTTTTCTGTCGGACTTTGCACATTCTTTTAGATGCAAAATGCTTGCACAGGTATTTAAGAACTGGCTGCACCACATTGCGAAACAAATTAGGGGGGCATTTTGGTGATTAGTCGGACCGTGCGCCGGATTTAACATTGTTTAACAGTTGGTGCACTCTGCCAGGGCAAAAAAGCAACGATCCAGCAAAATCTTCAGTGGGTTATAACATATTGGAGCACATTTACTAAGGGTCCGCACACTGCATTTCCGTCGAGTTCCCAGACTATTTCTGATTTGCGCCGCATTTAACAGGGGTTTTTGGTGCATGTGATCTGATTTTGGCGCAATCGCGCCAACTTTCATGCAAATCAGACGAAGTGCAGGTTTTAAAATTCAAATTGTGTCGCAAGCCATGCACTTACGTACACCGGGAAGAAGAGGGTGAACTCCGGCGGACCTGAGTGAGGAAGGGACACATGCAGGATATCGGCGCCTGATCTTAGTGATTTGCGCCGGACTTCTTCCTTGTCGGACAATGCACCTCGGGGATTGCAACAGGACCGGGTAAGTAAATGTGTCCCAATATTTTCTTTATTTAAACTTGAATAAAAGACATCTTAAGGCATACAACATAGATCCCTCTGTCACATGTATCTCCGCGTTTCAGCCTAACCGGCTTTAGACATGCACTCTGCCAGGGCAGTGCAGAGCGCATCAGAGGCATTTAAATTTGGGGATACCTGCACATCCTCCCTCCCACTTGTACCCTGTTCCTATATGTGAATATGTATATCTATTCACACAATAAAAGAAGAAAATTTTCTATTTGGAAGATCGGCGAGTCCCATCTGTTTTTTCTCTTCTTTATGTTACATGCCACTAGTGTGACACTATATTGCACTACATGACTGGATTTACATCACCCCCATCACCTCATTTGGACATCACATGTTGTAGCAACTATTGTTGCATAGTTCCTGTCTGAGTTTGCATTGGATTCGTATCTAGGACAGTGGGAGTACCCTTATTTTCTTCATTTTTGCAATTCTTATTCCTTTATATACAGCTCCTTCCTGCTATACTGCAACACAATATACAGTTCCCCCTCATAAATGTATATAGGGTACCCCCAACTACAGCAGTCCCTTCTCCTATACAGTGCCCCTACTCTCCCTTCTATACAACACATTCTTTCATACAGCAGTCCCTCCAGCCACACCTAAAAACAGCACTCTATACAGCACTATATAGAGGAGATTTGTATAGAGGTTGGGAGCACTGTAAAGGCTTTGCTCTGCATAGAGGGGAGGCAGTATAGGGAAATTCTGTATAGAAAGATGGACGAGAGGCTACAGTATAATTAAGCGGGAGGAAGCAGTGCTTATCCAATATCCAGCACTTCCTCCCTTATTATACAGCTGTGATGTCACATCAAAATCTGTGAGCCTTCTCAATGGCGGGCAGTGCACTCGCTGAATAAGGTGAGTATCAGCTGTATATGTTTATTCTGACAACCCCATTCCCTTTCCCTGAGCCATATAAAGGTTGTTATAGGTGGGCAGCCTCTTTAAATTGATGTTTCTTTTTGTTGTTATTTTGCATATCATACATAAATAATTAAAGCCACCCATCATCAAAAGGCATCCAAAGTACCGGATCAGGTTTGGTAGCCACTGACTTCCAAGTACACATTAAATTATCACGAGTTTACATTCTTATATTTAGGTTAAAGTGTTTTCTGCAGTTGAAAATATGCAAGTACAAGAATCTCTCTGTCCAATATATAGCGAACCTTATTGCCCCTGCATTGTTGGTGGTCCTGTAAAATTACATGTTTTGTTGAATGAAAAACTGTTGAAGGTGACATTTTAGGTGGTTGCAAATTCATCCACACACCATTTTAATCAAAATGCACGTTTACCTGCAAGCCCCCGGCTTTTAAATACCGCTGTGTGGTAGTGTGCATGCATTTAAGTGCCATTGAATGGCATATCTAGGGTCAATGCCCGGTGTTCTGGGCAGCGGGGAGCCTGCTGAAGTCTGAGTTCAGGTACCGAAACCTGCAATGTTCGTCACAGACTCGCACGTGAGTTGAGCGTGATTCAACTAACACAGATGTGCACATCACCGAGCACTGAATCCAATTACTGTATTTTTCGGACTTTAAGGCGCACAAAAAATCCTTTGATTTTCTCAGAAATCAAAGGTGCGCCTTATAGTCCAGTGCACCTTATAGTCCGAAAAATATGGTACTCTGATATCCACTATCTCCTTTCCTCCTTGCATAGCGGTGTTTGTGCTTGACAAAGGCGAGAGATTGCCGAAATGTTGCACAGAAATTTTATTTTGCAGCATAAGCAATAACATTTTTGTATAAATCATTTCAAGTGTGCCTAGATTTCCTAACGGTCTATCAGGGGTAGAACCCTTTCAGTGCATCTAGTACTGGAGTGCTGTTCCAGGTTTTCTGTCAATCGGTTAACAATAGTAGTGATAGATGTGGCACAATGGAGCCAGATTTGTAAGCCAAAGATATATGAATGAATGAAATAAAATGCTTGGTTGACTTAAAGAAAAGTATCACCAGAAGCCCCTTGTTTTTTGTATTTTATTTTGATGAGTAACATTAGATTGATGAGTTACAGTAGCTCAGTGTTGCAAATTGATCACATTGTAGCAGATGGTATGTATTTTTTCTTCTAATGGAAAATGCAATTGATTGTCGACTCTCGTGTAAAGGATTGATTTTCCAATGGAAAGAAGTTCTTTAATTACAGAAAAGAACCCTGCATAGATCTGATTGATAAGCAGGAGGGAAACAAACCACATGACCAGGCATCATATAAGCAAAATCAGTGCAGATAAAATCCACAAAGTAGAAAATACTAAAATTTAACCATGATAAAAGAAAGAAAAGAGAAAAGAGACCATGGTTGCAAAGTTCTCTGCATTTAAAATGGATTTTGCTTTAGAATTGTACCTGATTTTTTTAGCTACTTTGAAAGAGAACCTGTCATGAGAATTTCATATTTTTACCTAATGATATGTTCCATAGCATTTTTCATACTAATTCCCAATCTGCTCTTATAATTAACATTTTTATCCTTTAACAGTGAATACAAGTATACCTGGCTCCGTGACAGCAAACTGGATTAAGTCTGGGGGGAAGGGGGGTTGTTGCAAGACTACAAATCCCTGTGTCATCATCATTATCTCCTCACAGCTCTCACTCCTCCCCCTGCTGATGTGAGTTGACAGAGATTTGCTTGCAACATGGGGTCAGCTCATGTCTGCATGACGGAAGGAGAAGGAGGGAAAGCTACTAGTGCTAGGAGAGCTGTGAGGAGATAATGATGATGACATATGGACATTGATGCCCCATGACTCAATGCTGTTTGCTGTACTTTAGTATACTCTTAAAAATAAGTGTAACCAGTAATGTTAATTTTAAAAAACAAGCATTTAAATAAGTATTAGGATAGTGACCAATTTGGCAAGTTCTGTGTAGCGCTGCATAATCTTTGTGTGCTATATAAATAAACAATTATTATTATTATAAGTATTAAAAAAAATTATGGGAACCTGTCATTTGGGGAAAATGAATGTCCTACAGACAAGTTCTCTTTAAAGAGAACCCGTCATGCAAAATAACCCCCTAAACTAAATATATTTTCATAAACTGCCATTAGAGAGCATTGCCTCTATCCCTTCATTGTCCCTCTACATGCCTGTAAACCTAAGCAATGAGGTCCTAAAGCTGTATGCAAATGACCTGTGAAATGTCCAATGAAGCATTAGCATATTCAAGCTGTCCACTCTATTCATGAGTGGGAGGCACAGCCACACCCCCAGTGCATGACTGACAGCCTGTATAATGATGTGAGGCTGTATAATGATGTGCTTCCTGGTGCTGGCGCCCCCTGCAGCCTGTGTGTGCATGTGTGTGTGTTTAAGAGAGATACAGCAGCTCCAGGCAGCCATGTTACAGCAGAACATGTCAGATTCATGTGTAGCTGATGTCTGTGTCTCTCACATGTATATTAGGAGGATGCAGCATGTCAGCAGATGCAGCACACACTAGCCATGCTTTACTATACATTACACACCGACATGAACAGGGGGAGAAGAGGAGAGGGGAAACAGGGGTGACATCACTGCCTCTGACCATGTGACCAGCCTCATTTACATGATAAAGAATAGATGATTTTACAATGATTAATGTATGAAATAACTAGATAAAGGCTGGGATGGGATCCTTGTGAGCTGCTCCAACAGGTAGTGGTGACAGGACTAGTGACACAGACCTGATGACAGGTGTCCTTTAAAGAGGACCTGTCTGACTAAAGTAAGCAGCTCCTAGCGCTATCTCCGATGCAGCAGTGTTACCCTGCTAGTGTTATGGGAACCCTCTGATAATGCTAGCAAACACTGCTGCGGAGTACAATAGAAACACTTTGAGCGCAGTCTGGCATATTAATGACCACCCCGCCCACTCCATAGGCCGGCAGTGACTGCAGAGCTTCATGTGTCACTCACCGCTGCCCTATGGAGTGGGCGGAGTGGTCCAAGGAAGACACAGTGCCTCGGATTGCCCCCCCTTATGAATACTCTTTGTGAGCGTTCCAGTGTTTCTATTGTACTCCACAGCAGTGTTTGCTAGCGTAATCGGAGGTTTCTGATACGCTAGCACTGTAACACTGCTGCATCGGAGATAGCGCTAGAAGCTGCTTACTTTAGTAAGCAGCTCCTAGTGCTTTTTTATGGGTGACAGGTCCTCTTTAAGGATAGATTGTGTCAGTAGCATAACATTTGGCCATTATATGACTTTTTTGTAGTCCCAGCAGGCCCCTGAATCACACAGCTAAATACTGTATGTCAGTTTTCACAGCTACTATGCACACTATAAATAACTCAAATAAACTGATCTCAAAGAAGAAGAGTTTCTGTTCCCATATCAGTCAGTTGTTCATCCTTATAAGTAACAACGTCATGGAGGACCAAAGAATAGGAGTAGTTATTAGGGATGAGTGGATCCGTACTTCCCGATTTGGTTTTGGTGCGCCCTGCACTTACCAGACTGGGTTGGGCAACCTATTAATGGATTGGCTGCAAGACAGCCAATCTGGCAAATTAAGGCCCCTAGCAATTAAACATGGCTGTCATTGGCCAACGTGACACCTCTGGCTAATCATAGTCATGGGTATGCTCTCTATAATTGTCCATACAATTTGGGAAAACCCTAGAGGGCCTCGTTTTGTATAAAAATAGAAAGAAAAAAAACTGCTCATACTGTTCACCTTTCAATAGGGTCCTCTTCCCACATCTCCAACAGATAATCTTTTTGCTTTTGCCCTGTTGAACCAGAAGTGCTGCCCCATCTCAATAAACAGCACAAGACTGTGGTGGCCAGGGATTGGCTTCCAGTCCCATGGGATAGGAAGCCCCAGAAAACTAAGATGTATTACTGGAGTCATGGGGGGCCCTTGCAAGAGGCAATTCTCAGGAAAATATCTTTTATATTTAGATTACGGTATATTATCTCTTGTAATTTTGACCCCAATATGTTTGAAAACAAAAATAATTGGACGTGTACCTATTTATTCATGCATAAAATTGCATTGCTTTACAGAAAACTAGTATTTTATTCATTCTTAGAGTTCTACCCTATAAAGCTGCAAAGTTCATGGCTTGATAGTTTATATCTTTGTTTCAGTATTACTTATGTTATATCGTTTAGATGCCCTCCTTCTTGTGTATGCTGAAAGACACGCCTGTTTTTTCTTCCACATGGTTATCAAAGAATTTCGGAATGATCTGCAGAGAAAAAAGTAGATAAAGGGGTCCAAGCAGGCATTCATAGACGACAGGAACAAAGTGCTCTCTTTGACATAGAAAAGAGTATATTGAGAGACACAACGGAATCCGTCCCGAGTTTGGCTTAGTGTATATGGAATCCTTGCAAAGTGATATGGAACAAAAGAAATAAAGAACACCCCAATAATTATGAACACCTTCATGTTTACCCGTTTTCGGCTTTGTGTTGGCTCCCGTCTAGTCCTTTTATATGACTGGAATAGCTTTTTGGTGATCAGGAGGTAACAGATTACTATGACAGCAAATGTTACCCAAAAGATGATCAGACATGTGTAGCTCACAATCTCATGCCAAATCAGTCCAAATTTAGACTTAAGATGTGCACAGCTCCGAACACTTTTAGGTGTCAATGGCTTGTTAGTTAAAATCATATTGGGTAATGAAAGGAGAAACATGATGATCCATATACAAGCTGACAAGATCTTGGCTGAAAGTAGGTTTTTGGAACATGAGTTGTCAAAAGGTTTCACAGTTTTCTTGTATCGGTCTATGGTGATGAGGCCAAGAAAAATAATACTTATGTACATGGTGAAATAAAACACCACAGAGGTGAATCGACAAGCGAACCCTTTCAGTGGCCAAAGTCCAAGTTTTGCATCTCCGAGAATCTTGAATGGAAATGTCATGATCATTAGAGTATCCGAAATGACAGAGTTTTTCAGAAAAATGATGAAATTAGATTTACTTGGTAACTGGAAAAACACAGTAATTGCTAAGCCATTCATCAGCGATCCAGCAATGAATAGAATGGAGTAAGCCACAGGGAAGAGAATTTGGTTGATCCGACTGTCCCTTGAGCATGTGATATTACTGCCATTGCTAGTAATATTGGTTTGCTTAATGGTCGTTGCCAGTTCTCCAAATCCTAAAAGAAAATAGTACATCAATGAATTATCAGAAATTTTGAGAAAAATGACAAATACAATTGTTTCCTTTTGTCTATGATTGAAAATATTGATTTCAGAATACTCCATCCTTTCTTTTAATCATGAAATTCCCAGGACAGCTCTAACAGACCATATGTGCAGCTTATACAGTGACAAAGGCCACTTTCAGGGAAGGGCACATCCTCAAAATAGCACCTTAAACCGACCAGCTGTTTTAAACATACAAATCTGCATGATGTTAGTTAGAAGATCTAGAAAGCTGTGTGGTGTGTGCTGTTACAATAATTTTCCAGGTTTGTAGCTGGACTTGGAGCTCTGGGTTTCACTCTTTACTAAACATAAAACAGCCCTTTCCTATGCTCTGAGTAAGAGCAGTATCAGGCTTCTTGTTAATTATCTGGCAAGCTCTGCATTGTGCTGCGTAATCTGTGAGCTTTATATAAATAAAGGAATTATTAAATACTGCAGCAGACGGCAGAAGCTGGGTATGAGTTGGTATGCAGCCAGGGCTGGCGCTAGCACTGGACACACCTGAGCAAGTGCTGGGGCCCACATAAAACTGTACATAAGGAATTCATGGGGGTGAGGGGGTCTGAATCTAATAAATCTATATGGAGCAAGGGGGGCTTTATATAAAAAAACCATGAGGGGGCTTTATATAAAATAACTATGAGGGGGCTGTTTGGGATGATAAACTAGGAAATATTTTAAGGAACATGAACAATGTTTTAGTTTCTGAATTTTTAATGCCACCAGGTGAGTTCACTGCAAAGGGGCCAACTGAGGCTCTGTCGCCCTGGGGCCTAATGAAACCTGGAGCTGACCGTGTATGCAGAGATAAAATAATATAGCAGTCTGAGGGGACTCATCCAAGTCCAGCAATCCTGGAGTATAAATTCACTATTCACAGCCCTGCTGCTTCTAACACTTACAAAGTTATGGTAACACAGATGACACTGAGTTTAGTGTAAGTCATGCTTGATTTAAAGGGGGCTGCTGTTTAAGAGAGCACTGACCCACCCCGGAAGACATATTTGCATAATTTATTAACAGAATCCCCAACAGAGCATGCATGGCCATGGAGTTTTGTTTCTTCTTCTTTAAAGGACATCTACCACGAAGATGAAGGATTGTAAACCAAGCACACTTTCATGCTGGTGTGTGCCCCCTGTGACAGGATTTGCTCTTCTTTTAGCTACTCATGCCCTGATTTTTACAAAAAAAGTTTTTTAGAATTATGCAAATGAGATTGAGAGGCTCTCAGGTACATTTGCATAATTTGTTAATCTTTTTTTGTTAAATTCAGTGCATAAGAAGCCTAAAGGAAATCAGATCCTGCCAGAGGGGGCACACACCAGCATGAAAGTGTGCTTGGTTTACAATCCTTTATTATCAAAAGATTGAAGGTACTTTTCAGAGATTATTTTAGAAAGCAGAAATAGAAATCTGATGTGGTTAAAGAGAACCTGACATTTAAGTCAACCCACCCAAAATAAATACTTCATTAACAACTATGATTAAAAAGCATTGTCTTTATATCAGCGGTTTATTTGCACGCCTTCGATGTTACAAAAGTCAGTTTCTACGTTTATTTGAAACTCACCTGAGTTCTGCATATTGAATTTTACTTGCACAGCCTTGCCTTCCTATTGCTGATTGGCAGGTCTCACTGCTAGGACATGCCACTGTATGGAGCATTGAGAGAGAGCTCTGTTACCTCATTGGGCACTTTGTGTCAAGTGACCAGGGTGGCACCCAGTTACATTGGCAAGGTGTACACCATGTATGTATCTGATCACATGAAATCACAGCAGCCTTCTTGGAGGGTGAGAAGTAGAAGTCAATGGAGGATGGGAAGGAGTAGAAATCCATGGAGGCATGCTGTTATGTTTTATGTGAGCAGATACATATATGGGGTAGACATTGCAAATGTTACTGGGTAAAGGACCTTAGATGTCATCACTCTGGTCACATGACAAGTGCTGTATGCTGAGAAGAGGCATGGGACATAGGAAGGAGTGGATGGGAGGGCTAGCTGAGCAGAAAATGCCCCCTTTGATGCCAGGTAAGATAGCATAAAGTAGATTTATGGGGATATGAGGGATTGGTTAAAAAAATAAACATTTACTTACCACTGTGGTCCCTCCCGGTGTCCTGCTCTGCCATCTCTCCAGTCCATGCCCCATGTAAACAAACATGGTCATGGAAGCTGCTCTGGATTCCACTTACATACTCCTGTTTGTTTACACGGACCGGAGAGATGGCAGAGTTTTCTATACAGAGGTCATTTTGCAGGAAGGGGGAGGAGATAAGCTTTGGCATCATCTGTTGTCAGTAGTGATGTAATGATGGGTCAGTGTTATCTATATAGAGGTCATTGTATAGGGAGGGGGAGGAGATAAGTTGTGACATCACCTATTGTCAGTAGTGATGTAATGATTGGTCAGTGTTATCTATATAGAGGTCATTGTACAGGGGGGGAGGAAATAAGCTGTGACATAATCTATTGTCAGTAGTGATGTAATGATGGGTCAGTGTTATCTTTATAGAGGTCATTGTACAGGGAGGGGGAGGAGATAAGCTGTGACATCATCTGTTGTCAGTAGTGATGTAATGATGGGTCAGTGTTATCTATATAGAGATCATAGTAAAGGGAGGAGATAAGCTGTGACATCATCTATTGTCAGTAGTGATGTAACGATGGGTCAGTGTTATCTATATAGAGATCATTGTAAAGGGAGGAGATAAGCTGTGACATTCTTAATTAGCCAGTAATGAATATAATAATGCTCTGTATAGATGCTACTATTACTGTAACCCATATGGTCTGCCATGAAAATAAGAGGAAGCTTCATAAAAATGATAATAAAAATGCAACCCCTTTTAGTTTTACGACAACTCGCCAAAGTGAAACTTGGATGTACAATCATTTGAAAGAGCCAAACAATTATAGCTATATATAGAAAGAAAATCTTAACTCCTCACATGAGAGTATATTTATAGGGTTAGGACACAAGTGCTCTATAGCCAATTACAATACAGATAAATAATTTTGTTTCCTCTTGAATGTTTAATATTATCTTCTATAATGTTTTATACCTTTGGTTACAATTGAATAAACAGATTTTAAACTACTAGAGTATAAACCTATTTAAATATCATAAAGAGTAATACCAAGGGATAATGTAGCTGTTTTAGAAATGAATATATGGAACTTTAGACCAAAACATCTTACCTGAATATTCCATGGTTTCACTTTGTGCTAGGTTTATATGTTGGTCATAGGGTCAGGATTTTCCCATCAGTTTTAATCCAAATATCCATAAAGTGAAGATAGTAGAACGAGTTATCCATAGGGTTCAGACTCTTAAACACAGAACTTCGGCTTCAGATTAGGTATGTACCCTATAAAAAAGCATAGGGATGAGTGTTACTTTAACGTTCCTGTTCAAGATGAAGACATAAATACTTCTGCTTTACTTACACAACTGCAAAAAAACCTGAGAAAGTACAATAAGTTCCGGAATGTTGTGAACATCAAATGCGCTTTTGTAATCACTGCAAAGGGAAAAGTCTTGTGAACGGAGAAGTCACATACTGTTCATTAGAGGGAATCTGTCACCAGAGGGTCATTTTTAGCTGTGACAGGTTCTCACAGAAAGTGCACAGTATATTGCATACATGTTTTTAAAATATCTATGTGCTATATGGTTAATGAAATAAACAATACTAAACTTTACCTGGCTCCCTGCCAGATTCATTATCTGAGTCCCAGCGGGGGATTCTGGAGCAGTTGAATATTAGGGTTTTAAATTCCCCCCTTCATGGGACTTGGATTAGGAATCTGGCAGGGAGCCAGGTAGATTTTCATGTGGTTTATTTATTGTTTATTTCACTAACCATGTAACACACAGCTATTTTAAAAACATCTATGCAATATACTGTACTGTTTCTGTGGGAACCTGTCCCCAAGTAAATATGGCCCTCTGGTCGAGGTTCCCTTTTATATAAAAAAAAAAACTTGATTAAAAATACCAGAAGACCCATGGTAAAAGTAGTAGTGATATCTGGTTGACTTTGTGACCTTTATCTATAAAAAAAAGAGCTGACACCAGTAAGAAAGAGGCAAACATGTCTCCTTAAAAATTGTATACTTTTGCACATAAAGACCTTAGAAGGAAACCACTGTTAAAACAAAAGTACCAGCACCACAACCATTGCATCATCTTCCTTACAGCTGCTATTATTACATTCCAATGGTTAGGAATATAACTGTTACAGTACTCTGCAAGCAAAAATTCTGATATGTAAGAATGTTTTGAAAAACAAAAGTGTTAATGACTAATATTAGCAATAAAAATGCAAAACTGAAACAAAAGATAAATCTAGAAATCAGTAAACTGTTCTTACACAAATAAAACATTTTTAGGTACACCTGCATATAGTTTTTCAAGGAACTCAGTAGGAGGGTTGTTCCAGACATTTTGGATAATTAACCAAAGATCATCCATTATAGGCGTGCTGAAATCCTCCAGTCTCTTCATGCAATCTCAGATAGTCTTTATAATATTAAGATAAGGCTGAGTGGGGGTCATATCATCACTTCCAGGACTCCTTGTTCCTCTTTATGCCATTGGCTTATGCAGAATAAACTTATAACACTTACTACTTATCCCATCAAAGCTGATGGACTTATCAATGTCCACTGGTTTGCATATTATTGTTTTAAAGGACTCGTAGACGAGCATTAAAATGATATGAGATTCTAGATGGTCTGACCCCGATAGTAAGACAAGGATCCCCTGTTTTGTGAAGTGATAGAAGTGGAATCAAACCATATAACGTATCAAGACAAATTCACTTGTTACAGCTAATTTGCTCCAACAACTATGGCGATAATGAATAGAACACGTTCAAAAATCACATTTGCCATTCCTATTGAGTTTTTTTTTGCCGGAGCAAAGTCATGGGTAACCATACATTTCCTCTCTTACTGTGCGGGAATAATAGCATTACATGACATCCATGTCAGGCTTGGATGTGCAGGAACTTCTTTTAATTCTGGAACATATGAGGAAGGTCCAGAATAAAAGGGTTTACATCTATAGACAATCTTTTTAACAACAGACCAAGGAATATTAAGTTCTAACTGATCACAATCAGTTGCTTGACAAACTGTATAAATAAGCCAATGCACAAACCCTGTAGTAATATACTACAGGGAGTCCCCGACTTAAGGACACTTGACTTACTGACGACCATTAGTTACCAACGGACCTCTCTGCCCACTGTAACCACTGGTGAAGCTCTCTGGATCCCAGGCTGCAATGATTAGCTGTTAAGTGTCTGTAATGAAGCTTTGTTGATAATCCTTGTCCTCATGACAGCACAAAACTCCATTTGTCACAGCAACAAAAATATGTCTTTCTGAAGTTGCAATTATAACTTACATACAAAATTAACTTCAGTTCAAACCTAAAGGACTTATCTTGTACGTCACCCGGGGACTCCCTGTATAGCACATCTAATCATCTCTAGTGAGCATATACTTACATGTATGCAATGATGCAGTCATAATATCCTGATGAATAAAAAATTGTCTTCTGTATTATGTACTAAATAGTCCCAGCAGCTACCATACGGTAGGGTAGTAGTAGTAGTAATGTGATGGTAATTACTGAAAGATATATGTGTGCTCGTAATACTTAAATACAGAGATAAACATTGTCAGGTATCATTAGATCATAAAAGTCTTACAATGAACAGGCTATAGTTTTCCGATTGCCGTCTTTGCACTTGGACGCTTTGTCATATTTTATACTTATTATTGGGAATGTAGACTGCATTGCAAGTACTTTCTGCTCCTCTGTTCTAGCCAAATAAAGCACAATACTTCATTATAGAATGACACCCCAGGCTACAGAAGAGTTAATTGCAGATGCTATTGGCCTGTGTTTACATACTTAGGCTGCATGTGTTTACTTTGGAAGAGAAATTCAACTGAGCAAATTATGCCATAATCCCGTTTATATAAATATTCATACATATGGTTGTCTTATGGGTGTCAATTCGTAAGGCTTTTTTCTTATTAATATTCTTCTAAAATCAAACAATTTATTCAACAGTGCTGTGTTCTAATGATTTCATGTTGTAATGTAAAATCCAAGTTCTGTTGAAGATTCTATTAAGAATGCAAGATTTATTTCATACAGACACCCGGAAATAAATTCAATGGACCCCATTATGGTCAGTAGGGTATTTGGGGCACCATTGGAGTCTGGTATCTTATACATAGAGGGATTTTATTTTTTCTTTTTTATTCTTTTACTCCACTAATGAGGTAACGGCTGAGCATGTGCATATAATATGACTTCAAAACTTCTGCTTTAAACCTGGCTGCCATCTTCAGGGAGTATTACTCATGTATTAGAATGCGAAGATTTTAATGTTGTGTCTTTCTTATATTACTCTTCCTAGAAATGTATCAATACATTTGCGTGTGAGATGTTTCCTCTGCTTTATGTATCTATTAACTGGTTTCTTTTCTGCCCTTCTGTTTTGAAGATCATATAAAAGATTAAATACTGTGGGATACAGTGTTATTTGTCATGTTTAAATAATGGAAGATGTGAACAAATCTATGGGAGTTGTTGGTAATGAAAGGGTTTCCTTTTACTCATCAGTATTTGGTCTTTGTAACAGAAGATTATTAGAGAAACCTGTTAAGAAGATGTGCACATGCTTGAGGAGGAAAGGCAATAACCAGTTATCCATTTGTTATAACTCTCGCGAGAAAGGGAGTAAAGAGTGACAACATAATGCTCCAATGAGATACTCCAGCATGGACACTACAGTGGCAGCAACAATAACAGCTGTTAGAGCACCCGTAGAGTCAGCGGGACCTCAGCATCTGGGGTACTGGGTGTGTATATGCTGTATATGTGTAAGGTATGTATAAACTGTATGTGTGTGTATATACTGTATGTCTGTATATGATATTGCATATTTGTGTATATTTGCTGTATGTGGGTACATATGTGATGGGTATATGCTGTATGTCTGTGTAATTGCAGCATGAGTGCATATGTAGGTGTGTATATATGGTGTGTATTTACTTTATGTATGTTTATGCTATGAATATGTTTGTGTATAAATGTAAATGTGTGTGAGTGTATAAATATGTATATTTTTTAAGGGAGAAGTCTTCAGAATGTCAGAAGTGACAGGTTCTGTCTTGTGTGGCCTCTCAAATATCAGTTGTATCTCTTCTTTAGGCATGGTAATGGGTCTCACATGCTCACTATTGTTACCATCTTTCCAGTTACATGTAATTGCCCATACAAAGCTTCAAACAGGCTTATTTATTGGCCCTGGAAATTGATATAACAATACATTTTTGTGTAGCAAAAGGATTGTCAAAAAATGCATTTATATTGCAGGATTGTAGGCGGACATAGAGCACTGGGGCGCATTGGTCTCTTTATTAAACACAGCATAACCTTTCCCTCCTAAGTAACTGCTGTAGTAGTCAAACAGAAGCCACAACAGCCCTCAAAGCAGAGGGGAATTGGATGGGAAGAAGTGCAGTGACTTATAGCAGAGGTGTAGGGTTATGTGCATTGAAGAAATCTCCTACACCAGAGCACCAGAGTGCTCTAAATCACAACCTTCCTGGGCGGCTACAGTACACGGTCTGCAAATTTAACCCCTTGTAAATGACTGAAGCATCAATAAAGGCAGCAATGAAGGAATACGATCATCTCTTATCAGTAATATCTACTGGCTTACACGATACACAAATAGGCTTTTCTTATCTTTGAAAATAGGCATTCAACAACAATCATGAATTACTCAGGCCTAACAATGGGTTATAATGTCAGCTCAAGTGTTGCTTTATTGCTGCTGGACAAATAGATACTAGCTAGGGTGCTGTTGACTCCTGTTTTATGCAGCACCATTCTGGTGTGAAAGCTAACATTATCCCTTCTGAAAAACATTCGATTTCTTCCTTCCCTGGATATAATAACATGAAGTCACATAAAGTATCATAAAGGCAATTATTAGAAGATTAATTTTAACTAAATAAGGTGGATTTGTTATACAGGCAGTTCTCAGCATACAAACAAGATAGGTCATTTAGGTTTATTTGTGAATTTCTATGTGAGTATATTTTGTAAGTGTAACTCCAGACAGAATTTTTTGGTATATGTGACAATTGGATTTTCTAACTTTTGGGTTGTCATAAAGACCAGGATTCTCACATTAATTGCAGACACCTTTGATAACTCTTACAGCAGCCTGAGGCTAAAGTATAATAAATTGCCAACATGCATAGGTCAATCTGTAACTAGGAGTCTTCTGTAAGTTGTCTGTCCTTAAGTGGTTGGCCACTTTACCTTATGTTTTTTGGCAATGTGTGAGTTAGGCTACATTCAGACGACCGTATAGGGGGCGTATATACAGCGACGTATAGGCCCCATAGACCCCAACAGGCACGCGGCACCGTACGGGAGCGGTACTATCTTTTCTCGGCATACGGCACTGTGCATCATATATCCCTGTGGTGAGGGCACTCACCTCCTCCTCCACTCCCGGTGCCGACGTGTGCCCACAGTGCTACCGTATGGCAGGAACATGTGTGGGGGAAGATGATAGGTAATTTACCAATATAGGTTTATTAAAAGTTCTGCTCCGCTTGCTTCATATGTATAGTGAAGCCTCCTGTCTTTTACGCCATAAGCCAGAAATTCCTGTCCATAAAATGTTTGCAGATGGAGGGTCATGTGATCTCTAACTGTCCACAAATCGCTGTACTATGCATGAATACTATCATAAGGTCCTGGCAGGGCGATTGTTCATGGACAGATAGAGGTCACATGACCCTCCAAATTAGGCCATTTTATGGCCAGAAATGTCTGTCTGATGAGGTAAAAACAAGAAGCTTGGTAAATTAGCTATATTGGTAAATTACCTAATATCCTGCCCCCCACACTTACACACTATTCCCTAACAAGCTGCCCTAAAAAACATTTTCTTCATCCATCACTTCTCCATATTTATTATGTGCACCAACAGCAAGAAAGTAGTTGAAATAACTCTACATATGTTGTGCAATATCCTTTAACCTAGAAAAGGGAATCTAATTGTTAAATCATGGGTAACATCAAATATTTTGGGGAACTAATGATTTTCTTTTGCTTACTCTTTGACTTGTCTTCTGTGAGCATGAATTTTAACTCAATGCTGACTGCCCAATCACTTTGCAAAAAGTGTAGCACTAAAGTAGTGCTATGCAGTGAATACAGAAGCCAACACTGTTGTTGGCTCTATAGACCCTGTGGTCACATGATCGATGGGTCGGAAAGAGTAAACAGACCTGATGGGTCCAATAGAATCAAGTACAGCTATGTCCCAAATATCAGAGGACTCAGAGAGCTGGTTTTCCCTGTAACAACTCTTTCCACTGTTACAGTGGAAAACGTAAAAAGAAAGAAAAATCTAAAGAAACCATATAAGGAACATATGCAGTAAGAAAACACACACTATATGTATAAATAAAAATACATATTAATATTTTTCTATAACATAGTATATATATATATAATGAAATATGGAATATTGCCATAGTTGCTGCATTTTCTTGAGACCGGGTTTATTTAATGGTTTACAGTTTTAATGGTCACGTTCAGTCAATTTAAAATTTTCTAAAAAAGTTCTGTACATTGCAAATAATAGTTTTTCCACTTTCTGTTACTGTTACTTTGAACCCAAATAAAACTGAGTGAAAAAGTGAAAAATGGCAGTTAAACCAACATGTCCGAAATGTAGCTAAAACTGCCTGATCACGAATCCCTTTGTAAGCCTCATCATTAAGAGGGTAAAATAGTTGGGATACTCCTTTCACATTCAATGGTCCATTGGGCAAGTGAAATTGTTTTTTCAGTCATGGTTCATCTAAGCACTTCACATTAAAGTCCCTTTGGTTTTTTGCCTTTACTATTTTTTTACTTCTATCCTTTTAAAAGCTTGAACTATTTTATTTTTTATGTTTTCAGAGCTGTATGAGGGTACAAACACAGGGATATCAAATTTATATTGTTTATTGTTTTGTTTATTATGTTTTAATACTATTAAAGAATAAAAACATTTTCTGTGGATCACCATATTCTAATACTTGTAACTTTTTAATACTTCAGTCTATTCAGCTGCAAAATGTGTTGGAATGTTGTGCTGTCAAAATACAATTACAAGAAACCTGTTTCCATTCTAAGAATTGATTAAACATTTGCATTTCTTGTACAATGTGTGATACATAATGAGAAATGTGAAAGCAACCCGGCAGGCTGTAGGACCGCTTTAAGGCCACTTGAGTAAAAATGAGTGGAGTCAAGAAAAAACGATCCATGCACTTGAGGGATTTCCCTGATTGACCCTAGTATTACTAGACTGGATTCAACATGTCATCTCGGTCCAGTGATACGAGGTTCGGGACATCCCTCCTACGCATGGAGCGATTTTCTTGGCTCAATATCAATTAGTAGAATGTAGATTTGTAGAAACAATGTTCACAGGAGTGAATATCTGCCTCTTGATATGTCAAGCAAATGAGGTTGACTGTCAGTACCAGCAAAATCTCACGGATAAGAGTGTCCTGACCAGTCCACATTTGATATGTTCTGGTTAATTATGCTTTTCACAGTCAGGTTTGTAAGAAATGATAACCCATAACTATAACTATAGAAACGACTATGATTACTGTGCTAATTTAACTCTATTTTAACTTTTAGGAGGCATCTTCAAGTCATGAATGTAACCAGAGAATGGTTCTACTATATGGAGTAGGAAGAGAGCGAGATGAGGCCCGACACCAACTCCGAAAACTTACTAAAGATCTCCTAAAGATCCTGAATACAAATGGCTCAAGTGAATCTGCTGGTAAGTTCTGTTATTGAGAACATCAGTATTATGTACCAGGAGTAGTTACATCTTAATCAGAAGCGGGCCTGTCCATAAGGAATGCTACTTATTTATCACGACCATGCTCAGGCTCTGCCTTGGCCATCAGTATAGAATGAGAGAGGAAAAAGGTGGGGCTTAATGGGTGCGCTTGTAACCTGATATAGTAGGGGAGTCTTTAAGAGATTGATACATCAATTGGACCACCTCTTTTTTATTTGTGAAATATAGTTAAAATGGTAAACAATCCAATGGTATGGTGACATGTTTGAGGACAGTGCCCTTCATCAGACCAAAAGTGCTATGGTGTGAGGAGCTGATGTATTCAGCTTACTGCTGCATAAAATTATCCTGCAGAAAGTTGATTAAATGTTTCCCCTTCACAGAGAAGAAGCACCCTGACCCCAATTTATTTTTGGAAAGTTAAGTTCTCCCATGATCTCAAATATACACCAAGAATAATTTTCTCAAAGCTCTCCTGGCAACCTGCAAAGTTTCAGCCTCCTCACACTCCTCTGAGACCACTGTCTCATTAAAAGGACTTTTAGAGGAAACCTGCCATTTGATTTGATGCATTATGAAGCAAACACACCTTGAGAATGCTGTAGCTACACTGATGCAGGATCATATCTTAATCCCTGATCTGAGTGGTTTTGCTGATAAAATAGATAAAACATTTTGATAATGAAGCTCTGTCCCTTCTATGGCTCCTTCAGTGCTTGGTTCAGCATTTCTCCTAGCACATGAGTTTTTCTCTGCAGGAGAGGATGACGTAATCACTGGGTTGAGCCTGAAGGCCAGCTCAGGTTGATTATTCATGTTTTGATTAACCTTCATTTGTAATTACAAGCTCCCGTGTGTAATGTGTTTATGTCAGCCAGCTTGATCCAGCTTTCCCAAGGTCCTGAATGTGTGTTTTTTCAGCAAAACCACTCAACTCAGGGATTAACCAAGATATGATCCTGCATCAGTGTAGCTACAGCATTCTCAAGGTATGCTTGTTTCATATGGATCAAATCAAATGGTAGGTTTCATTTAAGTCTATTCTGACATACAGAGATACACCACCTTCTCGCTTATCACATATACCACCTCCCCTCCTATTTGCCCTGTCTTTCCGAAAGAGTGTAAAACCTTGAATATTAATGCCCCAATCATGCGATGCATCGACGCATGTCTCCGCTACAACATCTAACTGTTCCTCTAATACCAGAGCCTAAAGTTCAATCAATTTTGCCTGCAATACACTTTAATTTTCCATAGTTATTTATTTAATTTATAGTAATCTTACTGGCACATATATCCTCACTATTGTTTTGTAACCTCCCTGAGCTCCTGCTGTCTGCTCTGTGTAGCGCATGGCACTGGTAGAATTCCAGAGAATAATATTGGAGGTCCTTTCCTTAAGCTTTGAACCTAATTTTGTAAAATTTCAGAAAATTATTTAAAAAGTAGACTGAGAACAGTGTAAGTTCCCCTTTGGAGACATGATATATATAACCCATATGAGGGTACATCTACAATAACTTGTAACCTTTTGCACTCTGTAACCTTCTTTGTACTTGTATATTGATAACCAATGCCAATCTGGTTTTTATTACATTACAAATACATTAACCTTAAGTTTTTTTTTTTCCTTATTAACTGAGAAACACACACATTACAGTTAATGGGAATTGATATTTAAGTCATCCATATTTTTCCATTATTCAAGTCAATGATCTACTTGTTGTAGATGCCCTTACCAGCCATATACTCATGCTTTACAATTGTGATTATAAATTGCACAGAAAACACAGTACTTTACCCATAAATTAGTTCAATACTTCCATACCCATTAAGAATACTGACAGCAATATAGCTATATAAGCATGTTTAAGGCTAATGTATCGGGCAATAAATGCAATGTGACATGAAGCCAGGGGTTAAACAGAGATTGTTAAGAGCGGTGATTTCCTGTAAGCCTCATAAACAACCTACTGTATCACTAACTTTACTAACTCAATGGTAAAGTTACTGCTAAAATTTTACTCCAAAAACATAATTTGACATAAATTAGAAGGATCTAAAACCTTCTGCTTAGTTGTTTTTACTCAACCAAACTTTACCATTCCCCCATTTACATTAGAAAAAGAAACGCCAAATACTAAGATTTTTGTGAATTTGGCGACTATCTAATGTTTATGGGGCCTCCTGACATTTCTGACTTTCAGGGAATATAAGGTCCAGACAAGTTGGAATTCAACTCCCCGAACCTTTTTATACTATTTGACTTCCTTAAGGGGCTGTGCGCTTCCAGCAAATAATTGATACTGCATGCATTAGTAATGACTAATATTGTAACAAAGCCCGCCAGGCTAGATTGTGGGACTTGTATTGCATGTTATATGTTAAAAACTAATAAAATGTATATTAAAATAAAAGTTAAACAATTTTCCAATATACTTTCTATATCAATTCCTCACTGTCTTATAGATCTCTGCTTGCTGTCCTTCTATAGGAAACCTGTGGAAAAAAAATACTTCCTGGTCACGTGCTATCACACAGGTGCACGGCTCATTATATCACAGAGAGAAATTATAGCTTTGTGATATAACAAGCCGTGCACCTGTGTGATATCATTTGACCAGGGACTGGTTGTTATCCACAGGAAGTAAACAACAAAGCTTCCTGTTGAAAGGCAGCAAGCAGAGGTCTAGGAAGAATTCATACAGAAAGTATATTGCAAACTGTAGAACTATTCATTACACAAACTATATCAATTATTTGCTGGAAGTGGACAACCCTTTTTTATTACTCACCTTATAAGTAGATTTTTGTATTTTCCATTAATTTTAGTGAAAATGTGGCTTCTGTATGATAAGTTTTCCTTAGTATGTGTCACGGGTGCTCTTGCAACCCATGTCCTGGGTCACAGGTGGACCAGTGGGCCTCCCTGTGCCCCCTGAAGCCAGCAGCAGGTTCACTTACTTTGCCGTGCTCCAGCAACGGTCTCCTCACTCCGGCATGCGCGTCTGACTCCTAGGGCACACGCTTTGCCATCTAAAATTTAAAGGGCCAGTGCACCACGGATTAGTGCTGGCCGACTGCCTTCCCTGATAAATTCCCGGCCTCTTCCTTTTTCACCCACCGTATCTTTGAGCCTCGTGCCTTGTTCCCTATGTCCTGGGCGTTTATAGTGATTTCCTGTTGCGACCTTGATTCCATTCCTGACTTCGCTCCTGTGCTGCCTGTCCTGACCTTCCTCTATGTCCCTAACTCTTATACTGTGCTGCCTGTCCTGACCTCCTGCCTGTCCCACGACTCCGTCTCTGCCTCAAGATTCTGTACTTCGTCTTGGCCACCACCGCAGACAAAGTCGCAACTGTGGAGGGACCTGGTGATACCATTCCGCTGCAAGTCCAACCTGCTTTGCGGTGGGCTCTGGTCAAAACCAGGAAAAACCTCATATCATTTCACTTTAAATAAACAAATTGCTAATGTTATGATCAAAGAAGATAATGTACTAATTTTGGTCATTATCTATAATATCCTTGCTTATGTTGGTATTGACCTGGCAATCTTAACTCTGTTCTTATCACCCATCTTTGGACTGTCACGTCTGACATGTCTTTCCTACTAGAGCATTTACAGAACATTAGTGACATCATGGAGAACAGATGTCCTTTTTATGGTAAAATTAGTCTTTTACAGTGCACTGTTGTCTTAAGATGAATGTACTATAGAGGATAATGATATTACTCTATAGAGCAGCAACTAATCATGGAGCATCCTGAAATTAATCCAGATCGGGTACACAAATTACAATTAGCCATCTGTTTTCTAATGATTATTATTCAAAATATCCCATTATTGTACTGATGTAATAAGGTTAGGTGCTCCATCTGTCAATCACAGATATGGAATCCATCTACAGCAATAGAGAATATATTAGGAAATGATAAGAAGTAAAAAGTGACATTAAATTACTGCTGACTATGGATACATGCGAAAACTTCAATTAGAATGACACTTTTCTGTACATAACTGGAATACAGGAACAAAAGTAATTTTAGATAGTGACTGTACCCTAAAACACAGTGAAGGGAAAAGTTAGCAGGCAACTATGTCTCTTTCACACTAATGGTACACCAGGACAAATGCTAAGTCTGCAAATTCACTTGGTGGTGCGCTCCGAAGTGACATAAAAGTCCATATAGGGTAAAGACATAACCTAAAATGACTGTAACCTAAAATTCTGCACTGTCTACATTAAGGAAATCAACCATGTGGATTTAAGGGTTTTAACCCAAGCATACTTACACACTGACATTTTCCACCTGAAACATTTAGCAGTTCCACATTGAGCTGTTAATGGCTTCCTGACAAAAAAGGACTTTTGAAAATAATCAAATAAGCCTCAGGTGCTCCTGTGTAGGTCACAGAAGCCCTTCTGGCACTGACGATTTTGACCGACTCTCTGGAAAGGGCTTGTGACTTAGCCCCTGAGGCTCTTTTAGATATAAGTCATTAACAGCTAAATGAAGCCTGTGTCAGGGGCCACATGACAGTGTGTAAGTATGCTTGGGTTAAAACCACAAAATCCATGTAATTGATTTCCTCTAAGATAGATTAGAGCATGGAGCACCCACTCTACGAAGAAGAAACTTAAGATTGTACCTATAGTGTTCCAAATTGTATGTTCAAAATCAAAAGTCTTGGAGATCTTTAAAAGGGGAGCATGTATTATATGGAAAACGTATGTTTTGCATTTAGTACATATCAGAGCCCCAAATAAGTTTATCATGGGTAATATTTACATCAGCTTTGTCAAAAGTTTATAATTCAGTGAGAGAAATATTTTTTTTTCTCTATCACTTTGCTGTCTTGTGCCATGTGTTCAGACTACACTTCCCATAGTGCAAATCACCAGAGCTACCCAAGAAATGCTTGGAAATCTTCTCCACTGAAGAAAAACATCCAACAGTGGATGAATATGGTTGATTTCTAAAGAGGTTCTACCCTATTAAACAAATTCCCCCCATCAACAAAATAGGGGAAACATGTCTGATTACTTGGTGCCAAACCACTAGGATCCAATCAGAAGAATGGACCCTAAGCACCCTCTTGGATTGCTCTCTGAGAGGAATGAAGTGAAGGTTGAGCGTGCGCTCTTGCACTTTATTCAGTAGGGGACTGTTAGTCCCTTGTTCTCCCTTGAACCTTCAGTGAACAAACATTTGTATCTCCTTTCCTTTCTGGATAGTGGATAAGAGTGAAAAATATCATATCAGGATACTTTAAGTGTGGATTATTCAGATAGACTTTCAATTGATTAGACAAATGATTGACCAATGATTGATGTATAATCCTCCATTCTGACCCCATTCAAATACTTTGCACAAGGAAATGAAGTCCCAACAAATTTCTAGTTTTGTTCAATCACCAGTCATGTGTACATGGGGCAATGTGTGGGATCACAGGCCTCAACAACTTCTTTTAAAAGCCAATGTAACAATGTGAATGCTTTAGGGTAAAGTTATATTTTAGGGATTAGCAATTTGCACAATGAATAAATTATTATCTCTTTTCTTTTTCATTGGAGAAGATGGACAACGGATGAGAAAGCCCAAGCAGGAAACATTTCCTTCTTTAGAAAGCACATTTTCCAGGCTGCAGCACTTGTCCTATTTTGACCAACATCATGTAACATCCCAGGTATTACTATTATATATGTACATATTACAGGACAAGTAGATGCGTACAGAGAAAAACTTTGCCAATGTATTTGTGTTATTTACAGTATTGAGGAACTCTTTTATATGGCCAATACACCAAGAATAAAAGAAGAATTTGTTTTAAGGGAACCTGTCATAAGAAATTGATCTGATAAACCAGTAGTAATATGTTGTCAAACAGTTTAGCAGCCTCTAGATCATGTTTCATTTATTGCCTGGTGTGAGGGCGGAAAGTTTAACACTGAAGTTAAACTTTCCCTGTCCCAGAACGCTCACTTCACTGTAATTGATGATCTCCTGAAGTCCGGTGCTTGAGGAGGTGTTTATAGGCAGGGAGAGCTTGACTTCAGTGTTAAACTCTCTGCCTCCCTGACTATACATCTAACTTTCATCTCACTTCAAAGTTGATTTTCTGGATGATGCCATTATGATGCTTGAGAGAAACATGATCGGGAAGCTGTTGAAGTGCATGACAACATACTGGTAGTGGTTTATTGGACCAATCTCTGATGACAGGTTATCTGTCATCTGACCAGTAACACTCCCATCTGACCAGTTATCTGACCAGTAACACTCCCATACCCATACTGTAAAGGCTGACTGTATTCATAGGATCAACTAACTATATCAATAGTGTTTTTGACAATGTGTTAACTCTACATACTGCCACATCCTTTTCCTTACTTGCAGTCACCTGCACCATCCAGTATCCACTCTTATTCTATTACCTTTACCACCTCCAGTCCTCAGAAAAAAACACTTAAACATTATACACAAGGGTTACAAAGCCATCCATAAAAACTTTGGAGACCTATTGCTGCACGTACTTGACATCTTGAACAAGTCACTAACTTTTCTATAAACTTTACTCAAATCAGGAGTGCAACTGAATACAAAAAAACTTTGTAATAATCAGAGCAATCCTCTTACATCCTCCATCTTTCCTCCTTACCTGAATTCAGTGAATTCCCTCTTGCAAGCAGCAAGACAGAAGGTCCCAGAGGTATCAGATTACATTGATGCTCTATGGAGGTGGAAGGGGGAGAAGTGAGCAAAGTGCACAGTAAACTCAGAGACAGATACTGCAGAAATGAGAGCTAATAGAAAATCAAGATTACACGTTTCTTGATGACCAGAATCAATTCCTCATACACACACACTGGATTACTGATTTCGGCAAGCTTTGTCAAACAATTAGATGCCCTTTATGTTTACTAGACAGAGAGAAGTCTGCAGGGTTGTATTGCAGACAGGACAGGTATAAATCAGGGGAGTACAGGCAGTCCCCGGGTTACATACAAGATAGGGTCTGTAGGTTTGTTCTTAAGTTGAATTTGTATGTAAGTCGGAACTGTATAGATTATCATTGTAATCCCAGCCAGAACTTTTTTGGTCTCTTTGACAATTGGATTTTAAAAATGTTGGATTGTCATAAGAACCAGGAGTACCAATGAAGCTTCATTGTAGACACCAGTGATAACTGTTAGAGCTGTTTATTGTAGCCTAAGGCTAAAGTACAGTGAATTACCAACATCCAGAGGTCCATTTGTAACTATGGGTCGTATGTAAGTCGAGTGTTCTTAAGTAGGGGACCGCCTGTATTGTTTATGTCCAGTGCACATCTAGAATAAGTAATTGGAAAAGAGACTTACATGTCAGAAGAGCTCTTAGAACATGATGTGATATGAAGAAGACAATCAGAGGATTTATGTGGTCTAGCTAATGCATGGCAGCCAGAGACCCACCTACTTCCTGGAATTCAGCTCAATGCGGCTGGAGATGGATTTCACTTGACAGCAAGTTAAAGGGAAGGTAGACCCTAATAAATGACACCTTAGAGCAATTTATGGGGCATGTAATTTAAATTAGATAAAGTAATTACATAGGTGGTCATATGAGTATACAGTAGACTTGTTGAAATGACTGTGTCCATTTTAATTTTAATTCCAAAATCTTGTTAGTGGAGATCAATCACAGCAAGAGTTGTCTAATAGCAGCTTTCTCCTCTAACCCCATTAAAATCATACATAACCTTAGCTGGAGTGTATGTTTACTAGACAGAGAGAAGTCTGCAGGGTTGTATTGCAGACAGGACAGGTATAAATCAGGGGAGTACAGGCAGTCCCCGGGTTACATACAAGATAGGGTCTGTAGGTTTGTTCTTAAGTTGAATTTGTATGTAAGTCGGAACTGTATAGATTATCATTGTAATCCCAGCCAGAACTTTTTTGGTCTCTTTGACAATTGGATTTTAAAAATGTTGTGTAGTTGCCATTGGTTTCAACCTATTGAGAATATCCACCAGAGATTTATACAGTATTTATACAGTATAAGGGGGACATCCATATTTTAAGCTATTATCTTATGTTATATGTTAAATATTGTCTTATGTTATACATTTATTTGTCTGTAACTGTACCAAACATCTTGCATCCACATATAATCTACATGTGGGTCTATATCCATTGGAAGTCATGCTAGATCTGTTTTTGTATCCCTGTTTGATGTTGGGTCACAATTTGGTGGAGTGAAGATTTTTTTTCAGACTAACAATCTAAAAAAAATCACTTTCAGTTATTTCTCATTTCTCTATTTAGTTGTTTTGTTGTTGTTTTTAAGAGACTTTGGTGCACTATAAGGTTTATTTACATTTAGTCTTATGGTTTTAGGATGTTTGCACCGTGCAGTCATGCGTAAACTCATAAAAATGATTCTTCCTTACTGCACTGCAAATATAAGTAATATATAAGTAATGCAGTGCTCTTGAAGGATGGCACCAAGATACATATTGCATGCAGTACATTGTAGATTCATTGCTGCTAAACCCTTTTAAAATGAAAATGTACACAATAAAATACATCTATCACCAGGATGAAAGATTGTAAACCAAGCACACTGACATGCAGGTGGGTGACCCCTCTGGCCGGATCCACTTTACTCTAAGTCTAAGCTTCTTAATGCTTTT
Organism: Engystomops pustulosus; assembly: GCF_040894005.1. Taxonomy (NCBI): domain Eukaryota; kingdom Metazoa; phylum Chordata; class Amphibia; order Anura; family Leptodactylidae; genus Engystomops; species Engystomops pustulosus. The sequence continues at coordinate 172,398,243 of NC_092413.1, read as the reverse complement.
GTTTTTAACAATAAAAAGCTTAAACAAATATGCAAATTAAACCTAAAAAGCTATGGAGCCTGGAGCCCCTCAGACTCATTTGCATAATTTTAAAATAATTTTTTTAAAGGAATTATAAGCTAAAAGAACAGTGGCTCCGGCCAGAGGGGGGCGCACACCATTATGTCAGTGTGCTTAGTTTACAATCCTTTATCCTAGTGGAAGATGTCCTTTAATGTGTTTATCTCTAATCTACACAATATAACATGCACAAGAACTTGTATAATCTAAGCCACTGATAACAAAGAACTTCAGGACTTATATACTTGCAAGACAATCTACCTATCCTATGTTTAGACCATATACAGCATAATACATACAGTTAATAATGATATTGCAATCTAAAATATGAGTCAAATAACACACTGTATGTCATATAAGTAAGGATAAAAAGTCTTCTAAAGGTAATTTAGAAACTCAGCCACCAAATATACAACAGATTGTAACTGAATAGTTATCACCAATATGCAAAGGAGTAAAAGTTTTAATACCAAATATTAAATGGTAAGATAATTGCCCATAGTTAGAGGAGCGATACTTACTTAGAGAGGATGTGTGATCCTGGGATATCACTAGCTGTTGATGAATGACTCTTCTGGACTTTCTTCACAGATATCTTGTAATGTGCTGGAACAAATTACAAGCTTCGCTTCTGGGACTTCTTACCACCTTCCTTTGGCTCATCATGTCCAATTTATATTTGACTTAATGGAACCTGCCCTCAACATCAATGGTCTCATTGATTTTGCCGTCCAGGTAACAACAGAGACTTCTCTCAGGCGAATGTTGTTCTTGGGTGAATGGAGATACCGGAAAGCTGTGTTGTTCCAGGGCAGTAAATAATAGCAGCCTAGCACTGGAGATTGTCTTATTAAACAGACTGTGCCTGGAGCCAGACATTAATCTCATTGTGTTACCATGCAAATAGAGCAGTTCTATACCAATTCTGTGTTCTCTTAGATATACTGCTCAGTCAAGGAGACAGTCAGATATCTGGCTCCTAATAACTGCTCTGGTCCTTTTCATGGACATGGGGTAAAACAATTACTGATGCTGTATATAGCTTAGTATATGCCTGTATTTTCTCTTTGATGCTGCACATGATATACTGTGCAGGCACCATACATTATTAAAGACCATGTCAAAAATATAAAGGTACAAGTCCATGTAGTTCTATGAGTATTGTAGTCAATAATACAAAAAGCTATGAAATATTGTTATGTAATACATTATAAAATATTTACACCTGCCCCCCTGCTTGTAGCAGCTTTAATACTGTAGTTTACCATATTAACTTTCACATTACATGATTGTCTTGCAGATCTTTGAAAGCACATAATATAGTATGATTTATATGATTAGATAAAAGGAAATCTACCATAATCAAGCATGAAAAACGGCTCATAAACTCATAGTTCTAGGCACTGTGACTGTGGTAATCCATGGCCTCCTTCCTTCTAAAATCAACCTATATAATCATGCTAATGAGCCAGAAGGGCTCTGGGAAGGGGGTAGGGGTTTCTACCGGAGCCCCTCTGTTGTTCAGCTTCACAGGCCTTTACAGTGTGCAACGAGCACTTCCCCCTCCCACTTAGTGCTTAAAGGTCCTCTGCTGCAGTGAGATTACATGAAGCGATGGAGGGGGAAGTGCTGAGGAGGTAGAGGGGGAGGCAGTATAATGTAACCAGCTTTGAAGCTGAAGAACGTAGATGCTCTGTTAATATCCCCAGAGCCTTAAAGACTCATTAGCATAAATATAAAAGTTGATTTTTAGAATGAAGCAGGCAATGGATAACAAATATAACATTACCACAGTCACGGTGCCTGGATCTATAAGTAAGTGTCTCTGGTTTATCAGGATGGATTTTGATGGTAGATTTTCTTTAAAGGGAACCTACCACCACAAATCTACCTATAAAGGTAGATTGGGTGGTAGGTGGATCATTGGGACGTGAGGATAGCCCTTTTAAGGGCTAATCCTCACGTCCCTGCACTTTTTTGAGAACTTTAATTTGATATTTATTCAAATGTACTTATGTGGCTACCGGGGCGTGGAGTAGCCGCTTATGAGATTACACGAGGCGGCTACTCCACGCCCCGGTAGCCACTTTACTCCTCCTACTCACCCATCTTCGGCGCGCAGCTCCGCGTAGCTGCGCGCCCTCGTCCGGCGAGCCTGCCGTCTGCGCATGCGCAGAAGAGCAGGCCCGCGCCTGTTTCGGAGTTGTGACCGCGCAGGCGCGGGCCTGCTCTTCTGCGCATGCGCAGACGGCAGGCTCGCCGGACGAGGGCGCGCAGCTACGCAGAGCGGCGCGCCGAAGATGGGTGAGTAGGAGGAGTAAAGTGGCTACCGGGGCGTGGAGTAGCCGCCTCGTGTAATCTCATAAGCGGCTACTCCACGCCCCGGTAGCCACATAAGTACATTTGAATAAATATCAAATTAAAGTTCTCAAAAAAGTGCAGGGACGTGAGGATTAGCCCTTAAAAGGGCTATCCTCACGTCCCAATGATCCACCTACCACCCAATCTACCTTTATAGGTAGATTTGTGGTGGTAGGTGCCCTTTAAGTACTAATAACTATACTACACCATAACACTACAGAAAAGTGGACCAGGGGCTGTTTGGTAGGGGCTTTGAAAAATTAATTCACACCAAAAGACTGTGAGAGCAATCAATTGTTCCCATATCATAACAATAAAATGTAACTTTTTTAATACATGGAATCCTCATATGAGTAAGGGTGATTACCTCAAAGTGGGTATATGTAGGAAATTGTCCCAGGAATAGGCCTACATTAGTCTCACGCCTGTATTAACTAAGAGGACACCTTAGTTATGTATGGTTTTGGTATAACTTACTATTATTAACCCCTTAAGGACGCAGGGTTTTTCCTCTCATTTCTTGCTGTCCACCTTCAAAAATCCATAACTTTTTCATTTTTACGTGTACAGAGCTGTGTGAGGGCTTATTTTGTGTGTAACGAATGTTACTTTCCCGTGATGTTATTTATTATTCCCTGCCATGTACTGGGAAGCTGGAAAAAAATTACAAATGTGCAAAAAATTTTAAAAAATGCATGTGCGTCTTGTTCTTATGGGCTCAGTTTTTATGACTTTCACTCTTCGCTCCAAAAACACCTCTACCTTTTTCTTTGGTTTGATTCAATCACGGTGATACCAAATTTATGTAGGTTTAATTGTGTTTTAATACATTTTCAAAATGTAAACGAATGTGTACAAAAAAGAAAAAGAAAATTGCCATCTTGTACGGAGCAATGACGTTCGGAGGAGCGATGATCTGAAGAAAGATGGTGGCGCCCATGTGCCACCACGTTTTAAGTGCCGCCGGTGTTTTTGGCGGTGGCATACAAGAGGTTAACACCTGCAATTGGTGCAAGCACCAACCACGGGTGATAGTCATGGGTCTTTGCTGCAATATGCAGCAAAGCCCATCTCTGTATGAAGATGGGGTGAGCAGCGTTCATCCCTCCTCCTCTCCAGAAGAATATGTGCTAAGCCCGGGTCCTAACCGCTACAAGAAGCCTTGTGTGCAAGAAGCCTTACTCATATAAGGATTTCATGTGTTTTTAAATTTTGTTTTTCTAATTCAGTATATGAGTATTTATATATGTTTCCAAATAAAAGTGGCTACAAATGAAATAAATACAGTCTAAAACTACAAAAACATAGAAGCCTCCACTGTATTTGTATACATACTGGTAACAATTGTTGATGAATTCTGATATGAAAATATATTATTCATTGTTGCTTCTTATATTCTTAAGCAAAATCATTAAGAACATTTTAATTGTAGTCTCATTGAACTGATTATATGCTCCATTAGTGTCCATGGCCATTCTGAACAACCATGAAAACGGATTAGCGCTATTTACTGCATCCATGAAAAGCAACTCAAATCCTGTCATCCAACTATCATAAGCATTTGTCTGAACAAGACATTTTAGTTGAACTGGTACCAAAAATATCTAAATAAGTGAATTAGAGAAGTCTATTCACAAAATTGAAGACTCTGAAATACATGACAGGTGGAGATTATGACAGATTCCAATCATTGGGGGACATGTATCTTTATTTTGGCTTGTTTTCTTCTTTTCTTTCTACACATTTTTTGTTATTTTCCACCTTTCCAGGAGCATTCACACATTTTTTTGTGCCTACACCTGAATATTTTCTGATATTTTCTGATGTGTGTGTTGTAGTGTTCCTAATGTATCATTGCAAAGCAAAAGGGGATATCCATAGCCAAATGATACATACCGTCCGAAAAAAGAGCAAAACACAAGCACTCAAGAAAAGCTACAGACAAAAAATGAAGATACTTTTACAGATTAAATCTGCAGATTCATTAACCTGAATGTTTCTGTTCTGAAAAGTTCAGGAAGGGATTCATTCCCCCTATTGACAAATTGACACCTTTTCTGGCATCTAAAAGGAAATCTACTGAGCTGATGAACCCCTTTAATAACTTGGTTTAGTAAAGTAATTGGTACTTATAGACCTGTCACCCCACCAAAAGACCCCCACCAACTATGCCCCCATAATCCTCCCCCCAGCCCCTTTCTATTTATGTTGGTGAACTTGGTTTTAAAGGAAACCTACCACTTGAAGTGGCAGGTTTCCGATGGCAATACCGGGCACCAGCTCAGGGTGAGCTGGTGCCGGAGCCTATTTTAGCTAGTGTTTTAAACCGCGGTATCGCGGTTTAAAACACTTTTTAACTTTATAGCCGGCGCAGGCAGGTACGCGCTCGGCGCTTACCGTGCGCGCGGCTACATAGGAAGTGAAGGAGAGCCGTGCGCATGGTAAGCGCCGAGCGCGTACCTGCCTGCGCCGGCCATAAAGTTTAAAAAGTGTTTTAAACCGCGATACTGCGGTTTAAAACACTAACTAAAATAGGCTCCGGCACCAGCTCACCCTGAGCTGGTGCTCGGTATTGCCATCGGAAACCTGCCACTTCAAGTGGTAGGTTTCCTTTAATTGATCCTACCTCTTACAAAATATGAAGTTGGATCCTCGTCTCCTGGGCGCTGAAGTCGGCCGTATTCATGAGGGGGCTGGCCGACACTCCCCACCACACCCCTCTCGCGTGGACCCGTAAGAATAGCCGGCAGCAGCTCATATATTGTACAATCTCTGCCAGCTCTTTCCGATGCGGCCGCACTGAAAGCGGCCGCACCATGCTTATTCACAGCGCCTGCAGCGATTGCACAATATATGCGCTGCTGCCGGCTATTCTTACAGGTCCCCGACAGGGGCGTGGTGGGGGTGTGTCGGCCGGCCACCTCATGAATATGGCCAACATAAATTATTTTAAAAATGGTATACATTGAAAGGGGGGCATATTTGATGGGGATCTTTTGGTGGGGATGTCAAGTCCTCTTTAAAGGGAACCTACCACCACAAATCTACCTATAAAGGTAGATCGGGTGGTAGGTGGATCAATGGGACGTGAGGATAGCCCTTTTAAGGGCTAATCCTCACGTCCCCGCACTTTTTTAGTAACTTTTATTTGACTTTTATGCTAATTTTCTTATGCGGCTACTGGGGCGTGGAGTAGCCGCATCTGAGGTTACACGAGGCGGTTACTCCACGCCCCGGTAGCCACTTTACCCCTCCTACTCACCATCTTCGGCGATCCTGCAGTCTGCGCATGCGCAGAACAGCAGACCCGTGCCTGCGCGGTCACTGCTCTGAAGCCGGGGCTGCACAGGCGCGGGCCTGCTGTTCTGCACATGCGCAGACTGTAGGATCGTCGGACGAGGGCACGCAGCTACGAGCAGCTGTGCGCCGAAGATGGTGAGTAGGAGGGGTAAAGTGGCTACCGGGGCGTGGAGTAGCCGCCTCGTGTAACCTCAGATGCGGCTACTCCACGCCCCAGTAGCCGCATAAGTAAATTTGAATATATGTCTAATAAAAGTTAACAAAAAAGTGCGGGGACGTGAGGATTAGCCCTTAAAAGGGCTCTCCTCACGTCCCATTGATCAACCTACCACCCGATCTACCTTTATAGGTAGATTTGTGGTGGTAGGTTCCCTTTAAAGGAAACCTAACATCAAAATCCGTCATTATCCGACACTTCCTCATAGATCCAGACACTGTGACTGTGGTAATCTTCTTATATTAATCTACGACAAAAAGGTGTGGGTCCTGCACAGCAAATATATACGGGTTGCTTTATAGACACAAAATACCATCAAATATGTACAAGAAAAAGCGTGTCAAGACAAACAAACTATAAGCAAAATATCAAACTTTATTTACACATACCAAACATTTTGACAAACACTGACCAGTTTAAAAACACTTAAAACGTGTAACAGGTACACAGACACAAAAAGACTCAATGGGATGAAAGTTGTAGGATCATCCCAAGGAAACCACCCTGACTGCAATGAATAATTTCTGGTGTCAATAGGTAAATACAATAAGAGCTCCAAAAGGAATCAGCTACATAAAGTGCATACTATCACAATGGCACAGTAAACTCTCCTATGTAACAATAATCATAAAGTATAGAACGCTGCATATAGCCCATATACAAGTAGAATCATAGCAGTTTACTGGACCACAACACCAGAGACAGCCAGGGGGTCGTGATGCCCCGCGCATTCCGTCACCTTAGTTTTCCAGGGGGGGGGGGGATAGTGCTATAGTGACCTACTGTAGGATAATAGCCAAACTAGTAAGTATTTTCCAAAGCAATATATACCTCTACAGACAATATTAGGAACTATTTTCTTAAGGTGAAGTGCCATGTACCTTTTTATTTGAACTTACAGGCTGTGCACCCTCCACTGGGAATTCAGGGTAAGCAATATGCAAATAAGTTTGCCAGGCAGAAAAGAGTAAGGATGTGAGGAATGATGCAGATGTGCCCCTATAATGTAATAGAAACTTCCATTTAGTTAAAAGCTGCTGGAGACTACAGCCCGTAGACATATAAATCATGTTATGCCCAGTTTTAGTCTTGGTAAATCATTAACCTGGCGGCTCTGGGATCATAAAGGAGAGAATAAACAAAGGACATGTTGATGAAAGATATAAATGATTTAAAGATAATTTCATGAAATGGAGTCTACCTTTTTTCATATGTGTGTTTCAACACAATTGTCTTTTGTACTGACAGGTTTCCCTTTTTCACTACTAAGGTTTTGTCAGGGATGTATATTTCATAGATTAGATTATCTAGAGGTTTTAACCCTTTAAGAAACTACACTGATTCACTAGGGTGAGGTATAGGGTGAGATAAGATGACGAGGTACCGTACATTTAGTTTTTTTGGCATTAATAGTTTTATATGAAACATTATGTGGCACTTCATTTTAGCCTATCAGTCATCATGCATTAAGGATTTTTGTTCTGCAAAATGAGGCCCCCTTATTAACCCTTAAAATTAACCCCTTATTACCGCACCTATTTTTTACCCTAATGACCAAGCTGCTTTTTGTCTCTGGCATGACCTAATAGAAATGTGCCAATGGAAGACACAGAGGGTCATTCATATTTATTTAATTTTTTTCTGTCTTTTCTTTTTAGACTTTTTTTTGGGCGAATTGCCATTTTTGCGCCTTTTTGGGGACATTTTGAAATTTGTTTATCGCCAGTAAGACACATTTATCTTCTGTTCCAGATGTGCTAAATGTCACAAATGAGATTTATCAATGCAAATTGTCTCCAGCCAAAACCATACTTTAGGAAAACTTGAGACATTTTTGCAACTTTTTTGAGACATTTGTAAAAGTGAGATTGATAAATTACCAAAAAAGCTGACGGAAAAAAGACAAAAACTAGCCAAAACAAATAGAGATAAGATAAATGACCCCCAGAAGGTCCTTTATAACACATTCGCAAGCGAAGAAGAACTATATCGTCCTTGTGCTGCGAAATTCTATAAAAAGTGATCAAAAGTCATCAAATTGATATCATTAAAAATATCATCAAAAGTCCCAAAAATGACACCACCTGCAGCTCCGTACACTGGAATATGAAAAAGTTATTAGCACCAGAACATGGCAAAGAAAAATAATTTTTTCTTTTTACAGAAGAATTAAACCAAAGAATTAAGTAGACTTGTCATTTGGGGCACTCAGTGAAAGCTATATAATCCAAGTCCACAAATATATGGCGCAAATGCGTTTTTTCATAATTTTCACTGCATTCAGAATTTTTCTCCGGCTTCCCAGTACATGGCATGGAATAATAAATACTGCCACTATGAAGTGAAATTTGTTATGCAGAAAACAAGCCCAAACACAGCTCTTTACATGGAAAAATAAAATAGTTATAGAATTTTTAAGGTGGGGAGTGAAAAATGAAAACACAAAAGCGTCCTTAAGGGGTTAATAGACCCCAGGTGCATTGGGAGGCCATTAGCATCTCTCAATCCCTGAAGAGGCTGGTGGTGACAAAGGGAGCCCCCTCCCTCTGAAGCCACTAAGACACCATGGTCCGTGTTGACAGCAGTGTTTAAAGGGCTGTACAACCAGGATCAAAATCTTTCCATTCCTAAATGTTACCACTTGTGCTTGTGTGAGAATGGTTGCAGCAGGAACCTAATAAGTCACTTAATAAGGGCAGAACTGTGGAGATATAAAACCAAACCTCTGACTCCAGCTCCAACATTTCCCTAACTACGACTTTGACTCCAGCTCCACCAAAACGGTCACCGAGTTCATGACTCTGACTCCATAACCTTGTTTTCCGGATCACAAGCAGTTCTAACATGACAGGAGGCATTCCTTCCCAGTGTCTTTTTTCTTTGATCTGTAGCAGAGGAGCTTCAATACTGAGCATGTACATAAAGTGCAGCACACATTTATCTCAACTAAAAGCCTGGAACAGGGGTGGACAACCTGCAGCTAACAAGTCACATGTGGCCTGTCAAGTCTGGGGTTGCATCCTGCACCTTGCTGAATGTCATATTCCAATGAGCACTTCCATAACTTATTGAAGTGTTTATTGGTGCATGAGGCTGGGTAGCGGTTGGTGGAGCTGAGATGTTCTCATGGGTCTCAGGCCCAGGAATGGTCCTAGAATGGACTCAGGAATGGTCCTGACGGCAGTGCATACATTCAACAGGGGACACAGAGCTAAGTGGAGGAGAGGAGAAGCTACAGTTTGGAGCAGAGAACAGTGTGAGCCAGGATTATTAATTTTTATCTGCTCTGGGGGTGTCCAGTATTCATAATTGTCTGCTTAGGGGGTCTTAAGTATTATTATTTGCTCTGAGGTCCTACACTATGATTGTCTGCTTTGAATGCAGTATTTGGTTTCTGGGGTAGTATCTATTGCTGTACTGTGATATTTGTAATTTCTGGGATGGCATTTTGTTGGTGCATCTCGGGTATTGGATGGCCGATGTAGCTCCTTAAACTTGAGCAGTATGAAAATATGTTTCATGGACCAACAAATGTTGCTCACCACTGGCCTAAATCCTAAGATCAGGAACAGAACAGTCATTTAAAAGAAAATGTCATACATTTTAAAATAATTTATTAGATATTTGTGAAATTGGAGTTGGTCCATTTTTATCAGGACTATTTTATCAGACTGCAGCAAAATAGTCTACGACTTCACGATTCCAACTTCACAGCCCCGGTTAAGGGATGGGGCGACATATGATAGACCATAAACTGATGAATAAATGTGGGCTCTGCAATGGACATGACAAAATGTATGGGAAGAGTATGTGAAGCTTATCTACAGTCTTGTATATACTTGGTGTTTCTTGTGGTGTGGTGTGGTGTAAACACTACATTGCTCCTGTATCACTGTGGTTTGGGCAGAATATTACCATAATGCACTTGAAATTGCTTACGGAAACTTTTATTTATTCACATGAAATATATTTCTGGTTTGGGGAAGAAGGTCCTTGGTTCAAATATAAATGTTTTGAGGAAGTGCAACCTGGCAACTCTACCTACCCAAGTGCGGAAGTCCGACACATAAAGTTGAACATCTGGCTATTTGCTGTGATATGCACTTAACCAGGGCATCTCATGTTTTTCAGCTCCTAAATGAACTCAGCGTGGTGGAAGCGGAGTTACTGTTGAAATCATCCAGCCTGGCAGGAAGTTACACAACTCGTCTCTGTCTGTACATTGTGGCAGTGCTGCGGCGCTATCATGCTTGTCTAATTTTAAATACTGAGCAAACGGCACAAGTTTTTGAAGGGTTTGTAACATATTCTTTAAACCTACAGCTAAAGCAATGAATTGTGATGTACATAGCAAGGCCCTGAAGCCATATGGCTGGAGATACTGCATCCTACTTTTGGGCAGATTTACTAATAGTTATAGATCGGAGAGCGCTAAACTACTTTAGATTTGTCAATGCTGAATGATAAGACTTTCTATTCTGACTTCACAACTTCAAAAACAGTGCCACACTTGACCATGGTCAGTGGTGGAATTGTAGCTCATCTGTATAGAGGTGATTTCAGCACACTACCCATGATCTGGAGACTAAATGTTTTTCAACCTCTTTAAAGTTGTAAACATAGTAAAACTTAATGGACATCAACCATGATATTTACTGATGGTAGACTTCACAACCATACATGCCTGTTTTTCTTAGGTCTTCTAAAAAAAAAAAAAAAAAAAATATGGAAATGAACCGTAGCCGCTCCACTCTAAGTCACTGAAGCACCTCTTGGCTCCGCTGTCCGATCATGTATGTACACCCCCTCTTTCTTAATTTTAGCCTGGTCCGTAGACTGCTGGTGATGTCACGATCAACAGGTGGGACCAAGCTAAAATTTAGACAGTGGGAGGTGTATATATGATTAGACAGTAGAGACAAGAGGTGCTCTGGTGGCATAGGCAGGAGCACCTCCGGCTCATTTCCATACTTATAATGTCTTTTTTAGAAGAATCCGCCTATTCCTGGCCTTAAAGAGGACCTGTCAAGTAAATTTTTGGCACCAGGAGCTGCTTACTAAAGTAAGCAGCTCCTAGTGCTTGAACAAACGCCGCAGTGTTAGAGTGATAGCGTTACCGGAAACCTCCGGTAACGCTATCAAACACTGCGGCAGAGTACAATGTAATCATCGGACAGTTCGCATAGGCCGGCAGTGACTGCCGCGTGCTAGGCGGCAGTCACCGCCCCTAGCCATGCCCCAACCCCGCCCCCTCATGAATACGTCGGACAGCTTTGCGAGCGGTCCGACAATTACACTGTAGCCCGCCACAGTGTTAAATAGCGTTACCAAAGGTTTCAGGTAACGCTATCACTCTAACACTGCGGCGTTTGATCGAGCACTAGGAGCTGCTTACTTTAGTAAGCAGCTCCTAGTGCCGAAAAATTGAGTGACAGGTCCTCTTTAAGAAAAATGGTGCCATCCCCTGGCAGACATAATGAGCATGTCAGTTTGGGCAGTCAGTAAATCTGATGGAAGATATGCTTTAATTCACACATGTTTACAAGTAGTTGGCAACATCTGGACAAACAGTACATTATCCTTGGATCCCTATGTGACACTACATCGAGCAGCTTTCAGTGTCCATCCTTTCCAAAAAAAACAAGATATCATAAAAATGAGTCCTTTTTTATGCTGAAGATCCACATAACACTTAAGCTTAAAGCTGTTTTTGGATTTATCTCTTTGTCCCATCAAAAGATAATGTAAATATATGCCCATGTTTTATGCTATATTATAAATCTTTTAGGCAGTAACCAGTCTGAAGTAGTTTCTATAGAATATATATAGTGTTCCTGTTGCTACTGAATGTGCACATACATTATTCAGCAGCAATTATACTATTGACACTCCTGGGCTTCCAGTCAATATCTTTACATTAAAGTCCCCTCATTAACATGTGTAATTTGTAGCAGAGGCAAAGACTTTACTTGAGCACCAGGTACCGCTGCCCTTGTGGCTATACTCCTGCAGCTACTGCATATTACAAGAGTCACATTTTGTAAAAATTGGAACCCAGCACATGGATGACATTTGTATGTAGATGCTAATGTTACCTTTTATTCAACCTGTTTGAAACATGAAATGCTCTCTGTATCAGTATTATCTGAATTCTCATAGAGTGTTTATAAAGATTCTTTGGAAATTACCAATTTACGCATATTTACATATATAAACCATATTTATTTGACCGAAATCCATTAGGTACATGAACAAAAAAAAGATGGAACATTAATACCCTGAATCTATAAAGGTTATTATATAGTATCATGTGAATAGTACAGTTTGCTTTGTTTTACAGTTTGTGCGGTGTGGTCAAACATGTAGTCAATCCATCAGAATGCTCCTCCGCAGAACGCTGTATTTTGGCCTATTTGTACGACCTCTACGTATCAAGTAGTCACTTACGGAGTAAATTTGGAGATCTATTCAGGTAACTACAAACTGTGTATATAAAAAAACTTCACACCAAAGTATATAGAGAAAAAACTAATTTAAATAAACCTCCCCCTGATCCAAAGTAGTAAATATGGTGAGACAATACCTTCATTCCCCTTTGTGTAGCCTTCCTCTGTAGATCTATGTTGAGCATCTCATTTCTTTCCAGTTCCAGGATGGAGTGTTTGACATTTCCCTCCCACTTGGCAATCCATAGTTCCGATCAATAGCCGGTAACTACTAGGAGAGACCTCCACCCTTTTCTCCTTAAGCCCTGTTGGATTTTCTCACTAATTGACTGACTAAGCAACCGAGTCAAAGTGTTTTGCTTGCATGCAGCGGTCCTGAAAACCATGTCCAATTAAGTGTTTACACAAGTAAATAGTTATTTATAATTGTGTAATCAACAGTAATTCCAAACTAAATGTAATGGACCGGCGCCAGGAAACCTGGAAACGTGCGGAAAGCTTGCCAAATAAAATAGGATGGGATAAGGTAGCAAGCTGTCTTTATAGGTGATTGGAACACAGCAGCATCAAGGCATTGTAAATGTCCAAAGACACTTCTTATTTACACAGATGATTCTCAAATTATAAACCCCTAATGATGTTCACACACTAAAGATCTTTTTGCCCCCACACTTATTTTGCAGACAGTACAATTAAATAAAAACAGTTATTTGTGGTGCACAATTCGCCCCTATGGAGCTACTCACAGAACAAGACCGGTCCACAAAGTCTTAATGTAAGTCCAATTCTTTTAGAGAAAAATACATTTTACTCTAGTCGGAGTAAAATGCATCGCACCAGTTTAGACAGATCCTTCTGATAAAGTTACCATATATACTCAAGTATAAGCCTAGTTTTTTAGTACAAAAAATGTGCTGAAAACCCAAACTCGGCTTGTACTCGAGTAAAAAAAAATGTAGGTTTTACCAAGTTTTTGTGGTAAAATTAGGGGCCTCGGCTTATACTTGGGTCGGCTTATACTCGAGTATATACGGTATGTCCCAATTCAGACCAGCACCATCGCGTTATTCACCATCTTCCTCTAATTGTTCTTATAGGACAATATTGCTGGAAGGAATATGCCAGCCAAAGGTGTAGTATGTTCAAACAGGTTTAACATTTATTTAATTCATCATACTCACAAGGTAAAAAGTTAAAAGGGGCTTATCAACATTAGTAGCGGGACAAGTCTGCAGTTGGGCCATAACTTTGTCAGAAGGATCTGTCTAAACTGGTGCGATGCATTGGCACACAGAGACTGAATAGTACAAGAGATTGGATAAAAAGTATTTTGGGAGCTCTGGCTAGAGTAAAATGTATTTTTCTCTAAAAGAATTGGAAGTGCAATGACATCATTAAAATAACCCAAAGACATTGACCTATTTTATTTCAGGACACTGTTCTTTCTGGGATTCTGAACAATGGTTGTTGATCCATCTCCAGAAATGCTAAATCTTTAGGTTCCATATTATCTCCTTAGTCTGTCACAGATAATAAACCTATGTGGCTCCATACAAAAGGTAGTTTTGAATGTAGAGGTCTAAATATATAGAGATCACTAAACAATTTTCCTCCTCAGATGCACAAGATGCATAAAAATATTTTTTCACTTCGCACTCTGTAATGCAGAACATATCACCGGAGCTACGTCTTCTTTGACTGTCTGCAGCAACCTATCGGGTGCTTCCAGATATTTCAGGGAAACACATTGGGGCATCATCAATTCTATGTCTGTTATTCCCACTGAACGAGTCTCTAAACCAAAAAGAGGTGGGGATTGGACATGTAAGTTACGATCCAGAGAAACTTTCTGGATCTTAACTCTGTATACACACATACCTCAGGGACTCAACTATAGCAATGATCTAACCTAATGCAGATTTACTCAAGGCCATCTACCACCAGGATGAAGGATTGTAAGCCAAGAACACTGACATACTGGTGTGTGCCCCCCATACTGGAATGCTTTTTAAAACCTTTTTTTTTTTTGCAAAGACAAGGGCATAAGAAGCTAAAAGGATATATATATATATATATATATATATATATATATGAACATTTTTCTACTTACCACAAGTATTTGTGACACATGTGATTGTACTGGATGATGTGACTCTGACGGACTTTTTATACATGAACGCCATCCAAGGTATTTACATTACGACTAAGAATCAGTTAGATTCGAAACTTGTTTTTTCTCACGGCGCCAGTGTCATCACCAGCATAGGGAGTGACAGAACTTACCTGGATAGAGACCTGTGTCTGTAGGACTATGCCCAGTAATCCATCACAATCAGTGTTTTTCTGATATTAGGTTATGTAAGGGTAAATGCCCTTAGAGTCCCTATTCTGTATGAATTTTCTGGCAGAAAACCTGCAGTACATACAATACAATTTATGTCAACAAGATTTTGCTAATCTAATATACATTATGCAGGTCTCATATCATTTTTTGGGGCAGCAAATGACTTCAATTACGTTTCTTAAAAAATCTTTATGATGTCTTGATGAAAATCTAGGTTTTGCAAATTTTCCCTAAATTTTCCATAGTAGCAGTCTCCTTTCCAGTGGGTAAGGAGTCACTACATAGAGGACTAATGGTGATCCTTTTAGAGACCAAATGCACACTACAATCAAAACCCACTTATTTATGGGAAAGTGTCAACTTGGCAATTTAAGCAGTAAATTATTGTTTAAATTATACTTTTAATCATATTGGCATCCTGAGGAAAACAAGAAAGCAGAAGGAGAAATGTGGCTGATCATTGCAGCTTATATTCAGGGTCCCCTTAATGGGAAGAATAAAGGACCCAGAGCAGAAGATCCAATGATAATCCAGCTCAGTGCACACCTTCTCGCTCCTCCTGTAGTCTCAGGCAGTTAAGTACATGTCACTTTAAAAAATAGTACTCAGCACAACATGTCCTGGGCATCCTAGGACTGCAGGAGGAAGCCTTGATTTCTGTCTGTGGATATCTGTGCTGTGGTGACATCCTGGGTGCCGACAGAGAGGGCCCTGAGGGGCTCCTCTGGCACTCGTGCCATAGAGAGTAGAAGTATGAAAGTATAAATAAATATATATATATATAAATAATTCTTTATTTATATAGCGCACACAGATTACGCAGCGCTGCACAGATCTTGCCAGATTGGTCCCTGTCCCCATGGGGCTCACAATCTAATCAACCTACCAGTATGTTTTGGAGTGTGGGAGGAAACCAGAGGAAACCCACACAAACACAGAGAGAACATACAAACTCTTTGCAGACGTTGACCTGGGTGGGACTCGGACCCAGGACCCCAGTGCTGCAGGGCAGAAGTGCTACCCACTCAGCCACTGTGAAATTTTAATATAACAAGGAATGTTTAGTTTGTGTTTTTGTGTACCTCTGCATGAGATTTCATATTCACCTCCCTCTATAGTTGCACTATAAACTGTACTATGTTTGTTTGCTTGAGTCACTGTTTGCAGACTACTGTCCTTTTTTGAATCATGTTATGTAAAAGTAGATGTACAACTGATTAATCTACACAGTCCTTTTCTTACTATATGTATGTACTTGACACTTGCCGTTGATGCCAGTAAGGGGGATGTTTCCATTTTGTGCCAAGCAGACATGCATTTCCATCCTGATATCATGCTTTACAGATCTTAATTAAACACCTTCCGACATTTTTGTGCTTTACTATATTTGCTGTTGCCATAATACCTGGTAAAAGCAAATCATTGTGTAAAGCATCTCCAGCTGTTTAGTAAATCCTAATAACAGATTTACATTCACCACAAGCAAATGTCCTTAACTGAACTTAGCTCAGTCTGGAATTTGCTGTTTTGTTTGAAATAACATAACTTTTGACATTGATCAATACTTTCGGTCCCTCAAATGCAAAAATCAGCAGCAATAATAATAATTATTTATATAGTGCACACAGATTACACAGCGCTGCACAGAGCTTGCCAAATCAGTTCCTGTCCCCAATAGGGCTCACAATCTATCAACCTACCAGAATGTTTTGGAGTGTGAGAGGAAACCGGAGGAAACCCACCCAAACATGGAGAGAACACAGAAACTCTTTGCAGATGTTGACCTAAATGGGACTTGAACTCAGTACTGCAAGGCTATAGTGCTGACCAC
Organism: Engystomops pustulosus; assembly: GCF_040894005.1. Taxonomy (NCBI): domain Eukaryota; kingdom Metazoa; phylum Chordata; class Amphibia; order Anura; family Leptodactylidae; genus Engystomops; species Engystomops pustulosus. The sequence continues at coordinate 172,381,684 of NC_092413.1, read as the reverse complement.
TGAGCCACCCAATGGTTTCACTTCTGTACTGACATGCTGTACCCAGCAAACTAAGAGCCTTAAAAAACACAAATACTGGTATCACACACATTAGCGGCTATACTGAAAAAATATAGTCCGCTTACTGGGATCTGCCACATGTAGACTGGCATACTGTAAGGAAGGTCTACGTATGGTTTGGAGGATTTCAAATAGAGGAGCATATCATTATAAAAGAAAGTGAATTCAGCGACCCCTGACCTCCCCCTTTGTGAATGCTTATCAGTACATTTGGTGGTGGCAAATCTCACGTGAAATGAAAGATTATGCATGTTGAAGTCTAACGTGCAGATCCATCTTGCCCCAATATTTGGGTGTTGGTTTTGGCCGATGTTAAGCTAAATTGTATGGTCACCTGTTCCATAAACATAAATCAATACATTAATGTGATTCCAGCCAGCTACTTACTATCTCTTCATATTTGTGTTTCCGCTGTGAGCTATCATTCATGGTCACTGTGCCTTATGCCAGGTTCAGGGATCACCTTGACACAATGTTATTACTTATGTAAACAGAACAATCAGTTCCTTCCTATTAATAGAATAATTCATTCTAACAGAAGTAACCTCCCATTCACATTGTTTCTTCCTCTCCAGTAGCGCTTGTTCCAAGGTAAAGCAGACAATCTACAGCAGCGTGCAGCCCTCCAACTCTAATGTCCTGTGGGATCCAGACTTCATGGCAGACTTTATAGAGAACCCCTCTGTTCATAATATTAATCACCTGATGCTCGGAAAGATCCTCAGTGAAAATGCAGCAAATCGCTACAGTTTTGTCTGTAATGTCCTCATGAATGTTTGTATGGGGCACCAAGATGCAGAGAGGTAAGCTCTGTGCCCAGTTCTCGAAATAAAAGGATAGAATGTGTAACAAGTGATTTATTAGAAAGAATAGATACACTTTTCTACCCTAGTTATTCTACATATGTTCCCCAACAGTTACTCTTTGAGTACATGAGCTGCACTCAAAATCGGCACTCGGATTTTCATAGTTCCTTTTTTCTTCATGTCGCTATCAGTTTTTAATACAGAAGGAAGAGATCAAACAATTCCCTATAATCTGACTACTGTTTGTCCATTGGTATACTATAGCAGGTTCCCCGTTTTTTTTCAGCAAGTGTTTCTGTGCAAACTTTTTGAAAAATAATAGTGAAACCCTACAGTTCTTTATTTAGGTTTCCAAATATCTTATCAATCACATAATGTTACACTACAAAACACATGGTTAGCGCTTCCCGTGGTGCATTGCCAATAAAGAGTTGAAGATCTCCCTTTTCAACTTGCATCCAGGAGATGATCACACTCACTGTTGAAAATAAATCCCACGATAGTATCATGGTAGGGAAAATAAAATGCTGTGTAATGTCATTTCCGGTTTATAGCAGTTAATTACCATGTTATGGTGAAATAAAGACAAATAGTTAGCCCTAAGACTAAAGCACCTTCCCAGCTGTACCTGCTTAATTTCCCTTACTTCTCTAAGTGGTAGGAGACAACTACTCGACCTTCCCTTCCTGCGCTAAAGTGCAAATACAGTGACCAAGACAAGACGATACAACGATGAATAGTTGTGATTTGTGAAATATGGGACAGAACCCAAAGAATCAGGAAAAGGGTCAGATACCCTACTGTATACTGTAGAATGCAGTACCAGACTATATCATGCCAAGAACTAGAGTCCACAACCCCTTTTATGAGATGCCAGACCCCAGGTCCAGAATATGATTGGAACAGTTCTTCCAATCATATTCTTTTCTTCCAAAAATGACAATAGAGAGACATTCTGTCCATAAAACAGATTAACTGCTAGGAAAGGAGTACACAAGTGTTCAGACTAGCTCACACAGAATGGAACAACGTGACACTTCTACATCCTCAGCCATACTTATTGGACTGAGGATGATGCCAGCACAGATATTACATATCATAAGAAACTAGATGCACCTGTATGTGAATAGGTGACACCCTACATTATAGAGTTAATTATAAACAGCACTCAGATACTGGCCTGTGCCTGATTTGGGTTCATCTTGCCAGAATTCTCAATGAATTTATTGTGTTTCATTCCAGGAAAAGTGATCTTATTAACTCAGCTTGTATCTTAGGCATTGAATCCAATAATACTTGGCAAGAAACAGTTCCAAAAATAAGATAAGCTAAAAACCTGTATGTTCAGATAAGTACAATGCAGGCTCTTATAGTTGTAGAGTTAGACCGGATCTCGCCTGCAAATTTTTTTTTCTATTTGTCACCCATTGAACTCAATGCCCCAATTATTCCCTATTTAATGTGTTGTGAATATGCTCTTACACTGTTCTGTTAATAAGTGACCTTCCTATAACATTGATTTGTGAAATCAATTTCCTGCTGCCTATTGTCCAGTAAGCGCTAATGTAAAGTCTTATCTCTATAGGATCAATGATATATCTAATCTGTGTGCTGAGCTTACCGCCTGCTGTACAATATTGAGCTCAGAATGGCTGGGAGTGCTGAAGGCCCTATGCTGTTCCTCCAATCATGTATGGGGCTTCAATGATTTACTCTGCAGTGTGGATGTAAGTGTCATTTTACTAATGTATTGTCTTCCCACATCCCAATCTGAAATCATATTACCACTTCTACTAGGGCAGAAGTAATCAACTATGTAGACTGATAAGCTAAGGTACTGGTATATCACTGCAACATGGAAAACTCCATCCACTGTGTATTTCCAGTCCTTGCTCACTGCAGTGAGTCAGGATGGCCACAACACTATGGCTGGAGCTGTCTGCCTCCATCTCCATCCATTGGGTGAAACATCTTTACCACCCCATGTGATTGCCTAATAAAAACCATAACATATAAGTTCCTAGTAATCCCCTGGTGATGTTATTACAATAAAGATTATTTTTAACCCTTTACTTCACAAGTTTACTCAGTTTTATTGCTGTTTTAGCTCCTATTACTCAGTGATGGTCATTGTAAGTTGGAAAACCTGATGGAAATGCGGCTGCGGGACCCTTAGCAAATAAGCCCCATTATGAGCCATCTAGTACTGTGTGCTGACAATGTGGTTAGATTATGAGGGTACAGGTTTATATACACTTTCATTTACCTTGTGAACATTGTACTAGTATCTGACACATAGAAAGAGAGATGAGACAGATCAGAGATTATGAGATACTTGAGATGCATATTACACACAGTCAGCTCTCCTACCTCTCTGGTATTCCACAACACATAGATCTGCTGTGCCTTCCTCCCCATACAAAGAACTGATGTGTCTGTAGCTTGTAGTTCTCCTCATGCTGCTGCTGTGGGCAATAGTGATGGGTCATTCATGAATGAGCCAGCACAAATAAGTGAGTCATTTGCATAAACAACGTGAGCCGGATTACCTCAGTGAGCCGATAGCTCACTAAACCTTGCCCTTAAATCGTTCACCACACCCCCTTTACCCTGATAAAATTGGGTTAAAAGTGGTGTGGTGTGACTGACTGGCCAGCAGCTCCCTGTTATACATGTAATAGAGAGCCCTTCAGGAGCCAGAAGAGCTGGCTCACTAAGAAGAATTCCCATCACTATTGGCAGAACCTCAGTGTATGTGTTAGTGAGTGAGCTCTGTAATGGACTGCAGGGGGTGGGGCTAGAGTTGTGAGAGCAAAGAGAAGAGAGTTGTGAGAGAAAGAGAGACTTACCTACAGGCCATCACACAGAAAGCCAAGATGGCTTCCCCGACCCTAAGTCAGAAGTTACAGGATCATGTCTAGGGGGCAATGAAATTGTGTACACCAGGACTGATAGTGACAGGTTTGACTTATATCTGTGAAATGCTGTATTTTTGTTAATAACAGTGAATTAGAGAATGTGTTATTTTGTTATCCTGAGTACATATAAGAAACTTGTCTGTGGAATAGATTTTGGAGAGCTGACTGTCATTGTGTGTAATAGGAATCTCATGGATCTCAACATCTTTCTCATCTCTCTTTCTATGTGTCAGATACTAGTACAATGTTCAGAAGGTAAATTAAAGTAAATATAAACATTTTACCCTGATAACCTAACCACATTGTCAGCTCACAGAACTAGATGGAGCATAATGTGTCTGCTAAGAGAGTCCCCGCCCACACCCTGGAATCTTACACTGACCATCACTGAGTGATAGGAGCTAAAACAGCAATAAAACTGAGTAAAATTGTGAAGTAAAGGGTTAAAAACCCTTTAACTTGCAAAAGCATATTCAGACAGAGTCCAAATAACATATAATAAAGGCATAGCCTGGGTCCACTTTGCTGTAATACTGAGGAACTGTATTTTACACTTTTTCATGTAGGAGTAAGTAGTTTATACACCTCAATAATAATAATAATAATAATAATAATTCTAAAGCTGCTTTTGTCAAGTTTCAAAATAGTATAGTTCTTTTATAATAAATTACTTAAACTTACCTGGCTCCCTGCCAGAATCGACTGCCGGGGAAGGGAGGCATTTCAAACCTAAACATCCATCGTCTCCTGGATACCTCCTCCCTTCTTACACGCTCCAGGCCCTCCGTCTCTCTCCCACAGGCTCTCTCCTGATCCCATCTCCTGCTGATGTCAACTCACGAAATTCCTTGCGCTTGCACTGAGAGCTATGCTCACTGTAAAGCATGGGAAAATTTGGGAACCTGGCAGTGTTAGAAAATGAACATTCTGGTGACAGGTTCCCTTTAATGTTTTCTTCTTAAACATAAACCACAGTAAATTCAGTAAATCTGTTGAAGAAAAAGATAAATATTTAACTTAAGTTGTAAGAGTGAAAGTAATAGGTGGATAACAAGGGTTGTTCAGTCATAGAGATACTGGGGCAAATATCATAAGTGTGCCGGTATGATGGCCCTGTCGCTGCTCTTGCACAGCCTCTTGATGTATCCAGCGGGGTCTTGCACAGTGTTTATTTCTATGCCAGGCCCTGCACATGTGAAAAGTCGCCGGCCGCGCCCTCCACATGGCCCGCTGCGCCCACCCTTCACCTCTTTCACGCCTCATTGGTGTGAAGGTGGAGGATTAAGCTAAATAATCGCAAGTGCTATCAATAAGCTAGCATTTACGATTATATAAAAGTGCCCCACTGTGCCCTTTTATATATTGAAATGCATTCAAAAAGCATATGCATTTACTTTAATAAGAAGATCTTAAGAGCAAGTGGTTATGTCAGTTTATGACCCCAGATCCATCGATTGTTTCTTTGTAAAGTTTAAGGTGTTGGCCACTTCACCTTATGATTTTTTGTAATGTGTGTGTAAGTGTGGGGGGCAAGATATCAGGTAATTTAGGAAAATTAAAAAAAATTTAAATTATTGTAATTATAATAAAAAATTAATAGTTCTGCTCCGCTTTCTTTATATGTGAAGTGAAGCCTCCTGTCTTTTACCTCATCAGCCGGACATTCCTGTCCAAAAAATGGCCACAGATGGAGGATCGTGTGATCTCATCATGTGATCTCATTATGAATATAAGATATAGGTCTGGGCAGGACCATTGTTCATGGACAGTTAGAGATCATATGACCCTCCATCTGCAGACATATTATGATCAGGAATGTCCGGCTGATGAGGTAAAAGACAGGAGGTTTCACTTCACATATCAAGAAAGCGGAGCAGGACTATTAATAGATGTATAATGGTAAATTACCTCATATCCTGCCCCAACATATATACACACATTACAAAAAACTTGAGGAAAAGTGGGCGAACCCTTTAAGTTCTATTTTATGCTAACAATCATATGAGAGTATTTACCATACATGATCATTGTAGCCCTGTTATTCTTGATTTTTCAGTGATAAAAATCCATTTGGAATTCCTCTCCATCCTGACTTTGCTCTTCTCTTCTAGGTTAGTGACCTCTCATTCCATGATTCTTTGGCCACTTTTGTGGCTGTTCTAATAGCACGGCATTGCTTTTCACTGGAGGACGTGGTCCAGCATGTTGCTCTTCCATCTCTACTGGCTGCAGGTAGCATCTGGGCTTAAGGTTGATGACACCACAATCTATAAACAGAATAATCTTCACAGGGGCAGATTAAGGCTGCCGGGGGCCTGGGCTGCATGAAAATTGGAGGCCCCCATAAGTTTATATATTTGTTAAGTTTTACATTAAATAATTTTACTATAAATGGTCAACAGTCCAGTATATGTTCTTCACAGCTCTCCGCGCATGTGCTCAATCTTTCTTGTAGGTGCATAATACTCTGCTGGGGCATTTCATGTGGCGGTCCTCTCTAGGTATCAGATAGTCCACAATTATGAGGTGTGTGCATCCTAATAACTATGATGCATCGCTAGCTGTCTGTGTGGCAGAACACAAAACAATGGCAGTATTATGTACTAAATTATTATTCCAAAAAGTCTAACCCCTTTCTTCATCCTGTGCAAAGCACATGCCCCCTACACTTTTTATGTGGGGAGACTATCAAAATTTTAGATGTTATTTACAGCAGAAAATGACATAAGTAACTGTACCCTATTTACTATGCAGCATATGAAATAAGTTATATCACAAGCTTTATCACTTTAATTTTATCCATGTATTTTAGACAACTCAGTTCCAGCAGCTGTGTGTGTAAAGGTCACTTTCCCCCACAAAAACCACACACTCTTTAATGCTGCTATTAATCTTGTAATATACTAAGTGGTTACATGTTGCTGTGCTTACCAGAAGAGAGTAATATTTACCAAACTTCCATAAAAATACATCCAAATATGTAAACGACTCTATATACATAATGAGATTTATTCTGTACTATCGACTTATTGGTAAAATGATACATTGCTATTGATGATCACCTTAGTAGAATACTAACATTCCTAATTATAGCTTTATGTTTTATTATTATTATTATTATTATAGCCTGTGGGGACCCAGATGCTGAACCTGGTGCCAGAATGACCTGCCGCCTCCTTTTACATCTCCTGAGAACCCCACAAATCAGCACATGTGGAGCCACAGGTGGTAAATATTATTGGGTTTTACAAATTCTTTTAGTATAGTAGAACTGTTATCGAAAATACATACATATATTACAGACTTTTTCCTACCTCTAAGAGAACTGCGGCACATTATACATGCCATTATATTATACATACCAGTCACATGTTCATCTGTCAATTTTCTGCCTCTCTGGAAAAGCTGGTAGATTAATTTAAAAGTATTAAAAGGACAGTGTAATTGGGTTTTACACGACTAAACTAGCAGCATCCTCAGGTAGGGAAGAAAATCATTTTTAGCATTACTTCTTGTTTGTAAACTCTCACCCATTTTTTATATATATATCTACACTCACCGGCCACTTTTTTAGGTACACCATGCTAGTAACGGGTTGGACCCCCTTTTGCCTTCAGAACTGCCTCAATTCTTCGTGGCATAGATTCAACAAGGTTCTGGAAGCATTCCTCAGAGATTTTGGTCCATATTGACATGATGGCATCACACAGTTGCCGCAGATTTTTCGGCTGCACATCCATGATGCGAATCTCCCGTTCCACCACATTCCAAAGATGCTCTATTGGATTGAGATCTGGTGACTGTGGAGGCCATTTGAGTACAGTGAACTCATTGTCATGTTCAAGAAACCAGTCTGAGATGATTCCAGCTTTATGACATGGCGCGTTATCCTGCTGAAAGTAGCCATCAGATGTTGGGTACATTGTGGTCATAAAGGGATGGACATGGTCAGCAACAATACTCAGGTGGACTGTGGCGTTGCAACGATGCTCAATTGGTACCAAGGGGCCCAAAGAGTGCCAAGAAAATATTCCCCACACCATGACACCACCACCACCAGCCTGAACCGTTGATACAAGGCAGGATGGATCCATGCTTTCATGTTGTTGACGCCAAATTCTGACCCTACCATCCGAATGTCTCAGCAGAAATCGAGACTCATCAGACCAGGCAACATTTTTCCAATCTTCTACTGTCCAATTTCGATGAGCTTGTGCAAATTGTAGCCTCAGTTTCCTGTTCTTAGCTGAAAGGAGTGGCACCCGGTGTGATCTTCTGCTGCTGTAGCCCATCTGCCTCAAAGTTCGACGTAATGTGCGTTCAGAGATGCTCTTCTGCCTACCTTGGTTGTAACGGGTGGCGATTTGAGTCACTGTTGCCTTTCTATTAGCTCAAACCAGTCTGCCCATTCTCCTCTGACCTCTGGCATCAACAAGGCATTTCCGCCCACAGAACTGCCGCTCACTGGATGTTTTTTCTTTTTCGGATCATTCTCTGTAAACCCTAGAGATGGTTGTGCGTGAAAATCCCAGTAGATCAGCAGTTTCTGAAATACTCAGACCAGCCCTTCTGGCACCAACAACCATGCCACGTTCAAAGGAACTCAAATCACCTTTCTTCCCCATACTGATGCTCGGTTTGAACTGTAGGAGATTGTCTTGACCATGTCCACATGCCTAAATGCACTGATTGCCGCCATGTGATTGGCTGATTAGAAATTAAGTGTTAACGAGCAGTTGGACAGGTGTACCTAATAAAGTGGCCGGTGATTTTTTTGAGATTGAGAGTGTAGAGGCTGAAGGGTAAATGTCACTCCAGATCATGTGTTCTGTAGTACCCAGAAACATGTTTATAAAAAATAAGAATTGCAGTTAAAGAAAAGGGCAGGATTTTTTATTTCAAACTCAGATTTCACTTTCACTGTCTATATATCTGGCTCTCAGAACTACAATCCTAATGCAGTCTTGAAAGATCAGAGTCTTTTCTTTTCTAGAAATATATCTCTAGGCACTATAGAGCCAAAGATACGACCATGTCAATTGACCCCCCTCCACTGCAGTGATGCATCTTTGCTGAAGCTTTGCAAAATTTTTTTAAAGATTCGATTCAGGTCCCCAACTATTTGGTATGAACTGATGCTGCTTTAACTGTTCTGATAATTGGTATATAATTCCCTTTAGTCCTCTAAAACACAGGTTTTTCAAAATTAAATTCAAATAATCCCATCTCCTCTCAGAAATATTTAATAAATGTTTTCATTTGTCGCTTAAACAATAATAACGGAAGCCGAACTAGAAACCAATGGATATTTTAATGGATAGATCAGACTTCTGTTTTTTATCATATATACAAGACTGAAATTATTCTGAAAATATTCAGATTCAATTTGGTGCCTAAAAATCACCAAATTCGGACCAAATATATGAATCGACAAATAGATTAGCACATCTCTATTTAACAGTTTTACTCATGTTGTTTAAAGGGAAACCTTTACCAGTTTAAGAGCCCATAAAGCAGTGCTTACATCAGCAGAGCTCATCCATGGGAGTTTTTTATGGATTTACAAAGTTTATTGTTCCAAAGACGAGTCATGCCTCCTCCCTGACTTGTGCCGTGTGCTCTTATTGCTGGGGAAGGTTTACATTTCTCGCTCTATCCCTGTACTGAAGTTGTGACGGTTCCCTGGCAGATTAAAATAATTAACCTCTGCAGAATACAGGACTGGAGTCAGTAGTTTTGAGGTTCTTAGTCCCAGTTGCATAAACACAATGCTGCTGGTTTATTGGCCCCAAATATAATGACACATTCCCTTTAAGAGATTTAGTCCCAAACATGTGCATTACTGAAAGGAAAGAACTTCACTTATCATGGAGACGTCTGTATATGTGCAAGTGACAAGTTATACTTTTCTATTGCTGTCGATTTTTCTATTTTATGACATCCCCAGTAAAATAAAATGCACTTGTGTTAGATGGTAGTTAATGTTTCAGGCTCACGACATGTTTAGTAGGTTTTTTATGACTTGAAACGATGGAGACAAACCTGAGAGCAGTGGACAGGTGTATGATCAGGAGCCACATTTATCTTTTCCACTTGTCATGGCCCTCACATGTATGAGACAGATTGTACAGGTTTTTATTATGATGTCTGTACTAGGTATAGCAATATATAATATGTGCTTTGCACACTGACATCTCCTGTAGTTTTTCCACTTATCTTCCCCTTATGATGCTGACACTTTCCAATTTTGAAATGTCAGGGGGTTGGGTGAATCCCTAAGTATAGCTGATGTATAATGCCAATAGCATAAAAATTAGTCATTGTACAGATGTCCCTCGCCTGAAACTATTAAAACTTTCTAAAGAAGATAAACCTCCGAGCCATGATGGAATGGCTAGCCTACCAGAGTCTCCAAATCTTAGTTCAATTACACCTCCATGGCGTATTATTGAAAAGCAAATTTGACCCATTAAAGACTATGATCCACATGTATCACTTTTGTGATACATGTGTAGTAGTGTAGTAGTTGTACCTAAATTCTGGTGCACTGTTGTGCCAGAATTATCACAATCTACTACCATCTGTGATAGGATAAGTTCCTGCCTCTTATTAATCTCTGTACTTTAACACAGTTTAGGTGCAGTTTAGGCGCAATATAGGTGCAATGTTAGATTTGGGCTCTTACATGTGACCCTCCTACAAGCTCCTCTCTGCTTCTCTCCCACACCCAGAATGAAGAAAATACTCACAGCAGCACCCAGGTGTGTGACACCCAGCACCCAGTTACCTCCTCAGCCGTGGGTTCTCCTGGAACTTGGTGCTGATCATCCTGCTACACAGGGGACACTTGTCTGTAGTATCTGCAAAATTCTGCAAACTTCTCTTCTCTCTTGGTGTGAGCTGAGGATTTAGCAGAATGTTTTGTAAATAGAAGGTAATGAACTGTAAATAGATTCTGCAGCTCCTGTCTGCAGTGTCTGGCTGAGCTCTGCTGCTGGGGATAAGTTGCTCTGCACAGGGGCTCAGTGCTTACTTCTCAGTTAACGCCACCTTCGGGCTGGAGTGTTTTTGCGCCTGAATGAAAAGTTGCAAGTGATGAATATTATTAGGCGCAGCAAAACATCTAGATTGGTAAGATAAATGGGGGAAACATGGTTATTTTTGCTGCATGGCTAGTTTGGCGCTTAGTTGCAAAAATGGTGCGCCGGTTTGAAAAAGCCCTATGATTTTATTTTAAAATTAATTAATTCAAGGTGCATTTGATAATAATTTCTCTTGTTAAGTCTATGCCTGGTTGCCAACTTTTTATCTATTATTGGAGAAGAACTTTCACGAGAAATCATTCCATGTATGCGCTTGAGAAGTGCCAGCATTTTGGACAACAATGTCGCCTTTATCATCTGTTTTGGCAGATTTCCGTCTCTACAGGCTCTATTTGTAATTGTAATTAGTTTTCCTAAACTCGGCTCCAGGGCAGCAGCACACTAGTTGCTTTTATGTTTTTGCACACTTAGGAGCCCTAAGGCATGTGCCTGCTTCTAATAAAAGAGCTGATGCTTCTGAGAAGGGACCTGAATGACCTTCCCATGTTCTCCAATGTGGTCTTGCAGGTGAAGTGTTCTGAATCATAACTATGCCTTTCTTGTGAAAATCCGTACCCTGAGTGAAGAGTGATCCTCATTTAATTTATATGTAAATGAGCATTTCAGTGCACTATGGGTGCGAGGTCATGTGCACCAAACAAGATAGAAGTTCTCCTGTAAACCGAGAACAGACCCCATAAAACAGACCCTGTACCGTGTATTATTCATAGAATTCGTATTGACTGGAGTAGTTCTTTAATTTCGCTCATACGTATGTGGTGATTTCCCAACATAATGGGGCAGATTTACTTACCCTGTCCTGTTGCGATCCCGACCCGAGGATTCGGGTCTGTTGCGATTCACTAAGATCGTGTGCCCGAGTTCCTGCATCCGTCGCTTCTGCGCCAAGGTCCGCCGGAGTTCACCTGCTCCTTCCTGGTGCACAATTCCGTTTTTAAATTCTGCGGTTGTCCGACATCCGCGCCCCCCGATTTCTGTCGCATGCAAGCCGGAAATAATAAAACGGAAATAATCGCGAAACCTGATGAAAGTGCGGCGTTCGGACACTTAGTAAATGTGCCCCAATGTGACATAACGAGGTGAATAAGTTCCATCTGCATTATTCATATACTATTATCCCCTAACAGACCCCCTTAATGGGGTTTATCAGTAATCTGGGAAAAGCCTAGGTGAAAGGGCATGGAAGGGGAACAAAAGAAAACATACTGGGGCACATTTTGCTAAGGGCTTTCCCCCGCATATCTGTTGGACCTTGTGACCCTAAGTCTCGCCAAGCGCCATATTTAACATGCAAATTGTGTTGCAATACCTATGTTAAAGGTGCACCGAAAAAAGTTTGTGAACTCTGTCAGAACACTGCGGGTAAGCGACAGATTCCTGATTTCTGGCGCACGTTCTTAATGATTCGGTCGCACCCAGCATTATACAGGGAAAGAGAACTTTTAGTGCAGTTTCTGTCCTTCTTAGTAAATGTGCCCCACTGTACATATCCTTCTGCAGTTCCCATGTCTCACAACTCCAGTACTTCAGGTTTTCGGCATGGCACCAAGCCAGAAGTTCTGGGGGATTAGAAAAACACGTTTGCCTATAAGCGCCTCCTAGGACCTGGAGACAACAAATTAAGTGACCTTCTATGGTTGATGGAAGTAACAGGGAAATTTATCAAGCTGTCTACAATAGAATTTTGTAGAAATTTGGGCCCAAAAAAATTGTGCCACATTTGATGAGGGAGTCTGACTGTTATCAGACTTTCCTGGAAAAAGCCTGTTCACCAAAAATAATGTAGTTTCCTGGTGTAATCTCAAATAATATGATAGACTTATCATCCAGCATTTGATACAGTGATACATCTGTGGTTGTATTAGACTGTCTAATCAAACTATTTTTTTTTTATAAATCTCCCACAACGTGTTTTCCTGAAAATAGTTTTTCTTTGTAGAGAAACTAGCACCTGGATTATGCTCTTCATGTGACAGACATCTTTTGGCAGCTGCCCAGAACAGCATTGAAGTGGGAGCTGTGTTTGCAGTCCTCAAAGCCATCTTAATGCTGGGTATGTTCTAATAAGGCATTTCCCTATATAATTTACAATGGTTGCTAGTTACAATATGTTGTATCAAGTTATATTGTACTTGAGGGTATTATAATATTCACATTATAACCAGTGAATAGGCTCTGTTCACTTCTGAAATGTGATGCTATGAAATAAATAACTAGTTACCTTTAAACACCAAAATATTTGTACATTTGTATATTAACAGTTTACATGTTGATCAACAAAATTGTAAAAGTCCATTTTATGACTTCAGTACAGAGCTATAGTCGGACATTTAAAGGAATTGCCCACTTTCAGGAAATAATTGATATTATTTGCATAATGACTTATACAATTTTCCAATATACATTCTTTATGAATTCCCAAGTGTTTTCTAGATCTCCTCTTGTTGTCATCCCATAGGAAGATTTATTGTTTACTACCTGTGGACAAAAAACTATTCCTGGTTATATGATGTCACAGAGGTGCACAGCTCGTTATAACACAGAGAGTAATCAGACAGAAATCATTTTAAATATGCCCGTTTGCAATTTTGTCTGTTAAAATTAGAATAAACCCAGTCAGTATTCAAGACATTTGGGATTTTCATTGTACAGTATTATGATGAGCTGTGCACCTGTGTGACATCACATGACCAGAGACCGTTTTTGTGTCCACAGGAAGTAAACAATGAAGCTTCCTCTAGAATCAGCTAATTCTATCAATAAGCAGAGATCTAGAAAACTGTGAGGAATTGATACAGAAAGTATACTGCAAAATTATATAACTAAATTATTTAGCTGAAAGTGGACAACCCCTTTTACATAGACTAATTGGACCTTTGGTTCTGTATTTTTATATGCTTTTGACTGTAGGAATATGTTTGGCACAACACAATAGCGATGTGCATACGATACAGCAGAAGGTAAAGTCTGTCTTCTTCAGTAGTTATTTACGTAGCCATCACTGACATAACCTCTTAGTGCACAATGGACCACGGACCTTGTAGGACAACACAGTGTGGTCTTCCTACGCTGCAGGAGAGCCATAATGAATGTACAAGCTGCCATCTAGTGGTTATATGTAAACTCGTTTGTCTTAATTCCATTTTATTTTGTAGGAGACGCTGACATTGGTAATAGTAATATCAGCTCTTCCAGACACATTAAGGCTGATATAACAGAACAAGCATCAGAGGAAACGATGCCGGAGTCTCAATCAACTCCACAATCATCTGGAAAACCAATTGTTATTGAGACAGCGAGTCTGAGCGAATATGCCAAGTATGTGCTGAGAACGATATGCCAACAGGTACATGGAAACCAAAACTTCTAATCCCTGCATCTTTTGGAGCTGAGAACGATTCCCCTAGATTGTGACCATTTATCTTTCCTTGTGGTGTAGGAATGGGTTGGAGACCACTGTTTGAAGGAACCGGAAAGACTTTGTACTGATAAAGACCTGATCTTGGACCCCGTCCTCTCAAATAAACAAGCCCGGAAACTTCTACAATTGATCTGTTATCCGCATGGTGTAAATAATTCAGTTGAGGGAGACAACATCCAGAGGCTCCATATTAAGCATATCTTACAGGTATTACAGTGGTGGATGTGCAGGAGCTATCTCTTCTGTCCTATTTGAAGTGACCAGTAATATTAATGACATGTAATCGTTAAGGATTAGCTACTCATCTCCTTTAATGGCTGAAAGGTTGAAAGCCGCATCTTTTGCACCATATAGATGAGATTTTGTGTTGATATTATACAAGACAAATCAAAAGTCCCAGGACACCCTTTTATTTCAGATATTAAAGGGAAAATTACATCTTAATACCCCAACAACTAATAGGCGAGAGAGTAATCTTTTAGGCTATGTTCAGAACATGGCCGCCAGTTTACCCAATGGGAAGATGGTGATGTAGTATATCATAGAAAAGCAGAATTTGGTCGGTAGTCAATTTCTGCAAGCAGATTTTTTATATCTCTTGTAGTTCAAAAGTTATCCACACATAGATTCCCCATAGATGCCCATTGATTGGATCCAACATGCAGTGTAATGCTACCAATTCCAATATGGAAAAGTAATACACAAGCTACAACTACTAACTGTGTGGGGATTGGTATATTACATCACAGTCTGCACTGCGAATAATGGTTTGTGTCTTCTCCATTTACTAGAACCTCGACCAGTGGACGCTCAGGCAGTCGTGGCTGGAGATTCAGCTGATGATCAAGCAATGCATGAAGGAACCTGTTAGTACTTTATCTCTAGACTCCACATAACATTGTATGTAATAGAGATCATGACTTTTTATTACTTAGATTTTTCAGAAAGCAGCATTATTAAACCATTCTTGTCATGCATTTCCAGGCCTCCAGCTCGGTGACGGAGATGAATGCACTTCTGGATAATATTGCAAAGGCCACCATAGAAGTTTTCCAGCAGTCCGCCGATCTGAACAGCAGCCCCAGTAATCCTGCCGGGGGTCTCTTCAATGCAAGCTGTGCAGCACATGCGGAGACAAACAACACAAGGCATAGTGTGAAGTCAGCCTTCCTCAGGTAAGTTGTGGTCTTACAGGGAATTGTACAATTTTTAGGCCTCATGCAAACAGATTTTACTGTTGCTTGTGAGCCACAACCGCAGAAATTGCAGGTCCTATTACTGCCCATGAGGTGCAGACCGACCTCTCTCGGGACGACACACAGGCAGAAAACAATGGACCATGGCTTTATAATGTGCACAGAACCTCAGGTCCATTTTTTTTCTTTTATATCATTGGTCCATTAAAATTTTTTGAATGTCGTCCAAAAGGTATGGTTTCTACCCCATATGTATGGATTAAAGATGAGAAAATCGATTTTTTGATTTATGGATTCAGTACAGTTCAGTGATTTGCTTTGGACAAATCTTGTATATATTTTGATGATAGAAGTCTAATGAATCCACAAAAAATGTTCATCGATATCAGTGGATGATTTCAAGGCTCTGTTATTAGTGTTTTTCTGAAAATTAACAATAAATTTTCCAATAAAAAAATTCCATCTTTAAGAGAACTAGAGGATGTCATGTGCCAATTTTCAGGGCCGATTAAAGCAACATTGGTTTGGACTGAATAGGTTGAGAAAAATTCAGTGAAGCTTCAGCAATACTGATTCGCTAGTGACGACCCACCAAAAGTAAAGACCTGACAAAAGCCTTTAGACACAGATATTGTATCACTGATTTGGAGAGGGGCGCAGCAGAGAAATCTCTCCGTGATACAGGTGGTGCAGTTACATTGCAGAGATCCAGCCATAAGAAATAGCTGTTTCTTAAGTTGTTTTATAAGTGATGTTAAAACATAAAATAATGTCATCTACCGTGTCATATTTGTAATTATGTTGTAATAGTGTTTTCATATATTTTAATTATATTTTAATAATGTTACAAGAGAACGTGTTTTTTATTTGTTAAAGTGTTTTCCATTTTGGTGATGTCGTAACGCTATGAGTTACTGCTGTAGTTTTAAACCTATAACTCTCTAGAAAATTCAGAGCAAAAGAAGGAAAGTGGAAAAATTTAATGCAGAGCACTATGAGGACAGCAGTGTGAGGAGACTCCCCCAGCATTCCTGAATCGGTCTGGGGGAACTGGGTCCTCCCATTTGTGGAGAGCCGGGGCTGCAGTTCTCAATGAGCATATCCCCTTCTGGAAGTCTGGGTGCTAAAGGATCCAGTTCACCCCTGACTGAGTCAGGGCTTCCAGTAGGGCAGCTAATCTTTTAGAGCTTCCGTGTCAGACCATGGAAGAAAGGACTCATGGAGGTCGGATAGAACTTCCACAATCTTCCAGTCTTACCATAAGAAATGTGCCAATTCCATGGCAAATTTAAAAAAAAGTCAAATGATCAAATAGAAGTTTTGAGAAATTAGCTTCTTTCTTTTTAGGATTATATCACAGATTACAGATTACAGGGGCATTTTATGATACCACAGTGGCTGCTGCTTTAATCCCTGATCTGAATTCCAGTAAATGATGTAACAACATCCTGATACCACGACACCTGTTGGTCCTGGTTCCACGGATTCCAGCGATAACCCAAAAGAGAAAAGCAGAAGGACTCCTGTTGTTGGTGTAACAGTAGTTCTCCCTTATTCTCCTATTTGATATCTTTTGGACTGTCTCAGAGTTGTCACAATTGCTGGTGTTTTTTTTCAATTGTGATTATATGCGCAATAATCCCAGACATAAATGGAACTGTGACTTATCAGATATAGCCAAAGGACTGGAAAAAAGACATTTACTCAGTAAGCAGGACAGTGACGCGTGGAATATAAATGAATCTAACCAGACTTAGATAAAGAATCTGTAAATTCATCAACTTGAATAATACATTTTATCATGGATTACGGGTTTGAATAAGTGATGTTATGTTACTTTTTGGCTGCAGCTCTTCTGAACGTAGGGGTGTCTGGCTTGTGGCACCTTTAATTGCTAAATTACCTACCTCAGTCCAAGGCAGAGTGCTGAAGGCAGCAGGGGAAGAGCTGGAGAAGGGACAGCACTTGGGGTCATCTTCAAAGAAAGAACGAGATCGGCAAAAGCAAAAAAGGTAAGTAGCCCTGACATTCTCTTTTCTATCCTGATGTACGGAGATGCCGTGAGAATTGTTGTATTATGTGTGATATAAGAACACAGACACTGAAGATAAATAAATAGCTGGTTCATGTGAACCTTATTTTTGAATTCATCATAGTAATGTAATCGATTGTAAGCTCTCCTGGCAATAAAGGTTAAAATATTTTCCTTTGATCTACATATTGCATGCAATGTTTCCTTAATTTCTGTACTGTACAGATACAGAATATTAATAAGGCATATTGAATAACTCTTTTGTATCTTCCATGAAGCATGTCTTTGCTAAGCCAGCATCCATTCCTATCATTGGTGCTCACCTGCTTAAAAGGACAAGATGAACAGAGGGAAGGACTACTTACATCTCTGCAGAACCAAGTCAATCAGGTCGGTTATCCTGGGAATTTATATTAAAAAAACGCTTCTACCATCTGCAACATCACCGGGGCCTAGCCTTTTCTTGGGGCCTGGAGGCAGCCGGGCCCAGAATACCGGAGTGGCTGGCTAGTGCGGCCTTGGGCACGCTGTGGTCACGGTGCTTGGTATGGGGACCGGAGGGCTGTCCTATAGCCTGGCAGGTCTCCAGCAGGTGGTGTGTGAAAGAAATAAGGAGGGAGAGGCTGATGTACTGGTTCTCCCTGGGGCAACCCTGAGTATCTGTAGGATGAATCCCTTGGTGATGGATGGGGAAGCCCGTGGTAGTGATGCAGGGATTATACCGAGGGAATGTTGTGCAAATCAGTTTGAGTTATGGAGAGCTGGTCCACTGGAAGGTTATACACTGCCAGATATGCAGGAGCTACTCACTCCTCTGTTCACTGGAGCTGACATGTGCTCTAAGATGGAGTCTCTCACTCTCCTCACTGCTCAGACATCTGATATAAATAGTTTTGTGCAAAAACTACAAAAGTGCTTAAGGAATGATACCTTTATTGGCTAACCAGAAAAATTTGGTGCAAGCTTTCAGGGCACACAGGCCCCTTCTTCAGGCATGGATACAAATGTAGCACTGAGAGAAAAACACATTTGAGGGATGTTACACTAAGATGATAAGTACATATGGTGAGACACAATTAAGATCAGCCGGGCAATAAAACTGGAGGTTATGTTACACAAAGAAGGGTGATGGGGGAGGGGTGGCCTAGTATGGCAGTGGTCTGGAGTCAGTCTCTTGTGGGGATTGAAGTCAGTCCATGTAATGAGCCTTAAGCCCAGGTGCAATATTGAGGCCTTGTGTCAGTGACTGGAAGGTCATCATCAGCTTGAACCCCCAGGTTTTCCTTTCTCTGTTATCCTTAAAGTCACCTTTCAGTATTAGGACCTTTTTGCTGTGGACTGGTCTAGAAAAGTGTTTTCCCACAGGGGTGTCCATCCCCTCACTTATGGTGTGTCTAGAAGAATTCATCCTGCTCTGAAGTTTTTGTTGAGTCTTCCCAATGTATATATTATTTTTGCGACACCTCATGCACATTATCAAGTACACAAGATTGGAGGATCTACAGGAGAATGTGCCCGGGATTTTATACTTATTTTGTGTGTTGGGGATGAAAAATACTACACAGAACCTCTCCTACAGCTTATCCGGTTTGTAGTAGATCACAAATATTTATCCTTTGGTGAGGACATTTACTTGCAATGTATGTGGAGTGCCATGGGGAGCAGAATGTCCCAACCTGTTCATGGCCAAATTATAGGATGCGTTTCTAACAACCTGCACCACTAAACCTCTAGCATACTTCCGCTACATTGATGACCTTCCTATTATCTGGTCAGGATCTGAGGATGAACTGTTCTTTCCACAGAAGTTTTAAAAAATTCTATCCTAACATAAAACTCTCCCTGGACTTCTCTAAATCTAAGGTAGATTTTCTGGACACAACCATATGCATTAAGGACAATATCATATAAACTACAATTTATCAAAAACCCACATGTCAAAAGTGAAACAGTTTTCATCCAAAACATATCAAGAAATCCATTGTTTACAGCCAAGCTCTGAGATACATCCGGATCTGCTCAGAGAGTTAGGATAGAGAACAACACCTTCTATCACTAAGAAGAACATTCTTACAACAGGGGTATCACCCACTGGTTATAGATACACAGATCCACAGAGCTAGAAGGATTCCAAGTAGCAGCCTCCTGGATTTCAAACAAGAAGAGGACAAGTGCAGAGTGCCCCTAGTGGTCATGTACAACCCACAAATGAAAATCTTGAAGAATATTGCAACAGATCTCTATGCCATAAGGACATATTCCCACAGACCTACCGTTCCTTGCCTACACATAGCCACCAAGTATGTGGTATCTTCTGGTTAGAAGTGCCCTCTCACCACCAACACAGACGCGCTCTTTCCCTGCAACAACAAAAAATGGAAGACTTGTGCCGAGTTTCTATCATCAAGTACAGTTAACATCCCAAAGACACAGCAGGACTATAAAATCCAGGAAACATTCTCCTGTAGATCCTCCAATGTTGTGTACTTGATAATGTGCATGAGGCGTCACACAAATAACATATACATTGGGGAGACTCAACAAAAACTTCTGAGCAGGATGAATTCTCACAGACACACCATAAGCGAGGGGATGGACAAACCTGTGGGAAAGCACTTTTCTAGACCAGGCCACAGCGAGAAAGAATTAATGGTCCTAATACTGAACGGTGTCTTTAAGGGTGTATTCACACGGCGGGCATACCGCCATGCACTGGAGAGGAGGAGGTGCACGGACACACACTTGCTAAAAGATAGAGTAGGCTCTATCTTTTCCCGGTATATGGCACATGTGTGGCACCGTACTGCCTCCGGCCCGCCATTACCGTCTATGGGGATGTATATGCGGCCGCTATAGCAATATATTATATTCTGTTCTGGCATACACGAGCTGGCAGGATGATAAAAAAAAAGCCAGCCCACCTCAAGTATTATACCTAAATAGGCTGATTACGTTTTTTTTAATTGTTTCATGTTTAACAGTTTTCTTATAATTTATTGTTCCATTTAAAAGACAAAGTATGTAGCAATATGTTATGTGCTGTTCTGGCCTCTAGGGGCCTCACTACTTCTGTGTGTGTACAGTAAAGCATGTAGTCAGACTTGTTGGTAGTCAGACACTAGTATTGTGACATGTGTAATGGCAACTTGATGAATAAAGAGTCTGAGATCGACTCCAGTGTGCAAAGCCAATACAGGAGAGACAACTAACAGAACAGCTGCAAACTTGCGGCCGCATATACGTCCCCATGGACGGGCGTCTGAATGTACCCTCAGGATAACAGAAAAAGGACAGCCTGGGAGTTCAAGCTAATGATGACCTTCCAGTCACTGACACAAGGCCTCAATATTGCACCTGGTTATGGCTCATTACATGGACTCGCTTCAATCCCCTCTGACTGACTCCACACCCCTGCCATCCTAGGTCACCCCACCCCCATCACACTTCTCTGTGTGGTAGCCAAGCTGAGGAAACCGGCTCAGCTCCCATTCAAGTAAATGCAAGCGGATCTGCAGTGACCAGGTCACTACAGAGAGAACAGAGTTGTCTTCTTTATACAGATGTGCCCATATCTCACCTTATCTTTAATTTGGTAAGGATTTCAAATGTAACCAATTCATCCAAGTAACAAAGTATATTAGTAAAATGTTTGATAGGCCACAAGCAATTGTACATATACAAACATATAAAACAGACACCTTGTAAAAGAATATCACAAAATCATGATTTAAAAAAATCGTGCACTACATATCTAAGTCCTCATACACACAGACATGTGCACTTTGCAGATAGCAAACAATTTGCAGCACAAACAGTCAGCCCACCTACAGTACTTGGGGGGGCTCTGATTATTGATTTGTAAAATAGCAGCTAGCTTCTCGCCCGTTTCTTTTTAGTACTTTATTTTTCAAAATAAAATAATTCTGTGTATTCTACAATGTGGCCAGTAGGTGGCACTGTGTATATACGTCACATTACGGTTTGTACAGAATTAGACAAATATTTCAAGCAGGCGCCAGCTGTTTCCTCTCCTACAGATACCATCACAGCACATTCTATGAAAGCTACTGAAATAATGGAATAAAGCCAATGTATCGTTACTAGAAATACAGGCAGTCCCCGGGTTACATACAAGATAGGGACTGTAGGTTTGTTCTTAAGTTGAATTTGTATGTAAGTCGAAACTGTATATTTTATCATTGTAGTTCCCGACAATTTTTTTTCTTTTGCCCCAGTGACAATTGGAGTTTCAAATTTTTTTGCTGTAATAGGAC
Organism: Engystomops pustulosus; assembly: GCF_040894005.1. Classification (NCBI taxonomy): domain Eukaryota; kingdom Metazoa; phylum Chordata; class Amphibia; order Anura; family Leptodactylidae; genus Engystomops; species Engystomops pustulosus. The sequence continues at coordinate 172,359,874 of NC_092413.1, read as the reverse complement.
CAAGAATTATCAATAAAGCTTCATTGCAGACAATTTTAAGCTGATTATTGCAATCTGGGACTATTTTAAAGCATCCAGAGAACTTCACCAGAGGTCACAGTGGGCAGAGGGGTCCGTCTGTAACTATGGGTTGTCTGTAAGTCGGGTGTCCTTAAGTAGGGGACCGCCTGTACTGATACGTACAGTGAAAACTCTCCGCCGCTTATAGTTAATCCATACTAATTAGAATTTATATAAATTGCATTAAGCTCATACTGTACATTTACAAAATATACAAACGGCATAAAAATGGGGGTTATGGATATAAGGACCATTGCTTAATGCAGAGTTATTCCTGGTTTAGTCCAGTTATCTGCTATCAGACAGTGAAAAGCTCATGTGCTATCCCTTAGAAGCATGAACAAGCCTAAACAATACAAGACAAGGTTTAGCTTAAAACAAATGTGCCTGAAGCAGTTTTTGGCCAATGCCTGTGTAAAACACATGCACACACCTACAAATACACCAAAACTGTGTTTCCATGTCTGTTACAGTAATAGTTACTGTTCCCAGGGTGCAGCTATACACCCCTGACTTACACCTGACTTAGTATTCACTCAGCTCTATAGTCTCAGGGCCACTCAGTTTGTAGTGTGTCATATATCATTTTTCCTCTCTGTCCTGCATGATATCTATTAATGGTGTAGATACCTCCATCCACTCCATTTTTATGGTCACTGGTCTCCGGAGCCCAACTGCTATGTTGCAGCCCCTTAGAGTAGTGCCGTATTCTCCCCCGCTGCTCTTCTGTGCCATATTTCTGGATTTATGCTGTTTTATAATGTTAAATAATTGGAATTTTACTTTATACTGGACAATGTAAAGGCAGTCCCCTACTTTAGGACACCCAACTTACAGTAGACCCCTAGTTATAGATATCCCTCTCTGCCCCCTGTGACCTCTGGTGAAGCTCTCTGGATGTTACTATAGTCCCAGACTGCACTGATCAGCTGTAACGTGTCTGCAATGAGGCTTTATTGATAATCCTTGGTCCCATTTCAACAAAAAATTTTGAAACTCCAATTATCACTCGGGCAAAAAAAAAATTTTGTCTGAAATTACCATTATAAACTATACAGTTTTGACTTGCATACAAATTCAACTTAAGAACACACCTATGGAACCTATTGGGTATGTAACCCGAGGACTGCCTGCACTGGCATTTGTAATTAAAAGTTTCTTTAAGCGAAAAACCTGCAAAGATGATTAGTAAACACAGTATACAGAGAATACAAGTGGAAAGTTCTAGCACTTATGAGGGGTTGTAAGTTATATGAGGACCATGTAAGTCAGCAGTCAGCATGTAAGTCTCTTCAGTTGGAGACAGTCTGGTCCGGGCAGCAACTAAGCAGCTCTGTCATCATCTGGAAGAGCAGGAGAGGTTCATCTACAAAAGTCTCCACACCTCTGAGATCATCTCCCCAAAACCAGTCTAAGGATCATAACCAAACCTCACCTAGCCCTTTGCAATACTGTAACATCAGCAGCGGGTTACAGGCCTGAGCATTGTGAAGTCAGGAAGGGCCAAAAGGTGTATGGAGATATCACAAGGAAGGAAACGGCATTATTAAAGGGCCACAGTAAATCAGAAAGTATTTCAGCAATCACATATTCAACTTTGTGTTTGCCTGACCTGCCACACACCAACAACTAGTCATCTGCAGACCCGGGGTCTGGGTATAACAATACATTACCAATGTTCAGATAATAGGGCACGTTTACTAAGGATTTGTGCCGCTTAGCTACAAGGACTGTGCCCGTTCTTCAATGGTAAAATGCACAGGTATTTAAGAAAAGAGTGCGTTGCGATTGTGCCCACACAACCCTTTTTTTGGCGCAGCTGCACTGGCTTTCATGCAACACAATTTGGGGGGTGCAGACGCTGAGGCCTGAGGCAGATCCAGGACATGCGTACACAAACACACATAAAGTACAACAAGGAATTACACATACATAAAATAGGGGTAAAATTGCGTAGGAAATAATCGCGTATGTTTAGAAGGGGAAAGATGGGTGTTGTACGAGTGTTGTGAAAAATAATAAAAAAAAACCTTATGTAAAAGACAAATCTCTATTTTAATATACTAAATATTTAATAAAGTTTTATTTTTTTTCATCTTTCCCTTTCTTCTGCTTGTAGATAAACTGCATCTCATATTGGTGGTGTACACCAGACTAGTTTTGCTTTCCATTTCTCTATAGTATATATTGGATATAACCATGCACATACAATATATATACAGCGACAACAGAACCTGACTTCAATTTGTGTAACGTCTCCAATATCTGCCTACAGTAGGTCTTTGTTCCATTGTTTTCTGAGGACTTCTGTAACTATTTGTGCTTCATTTCAAACTTAGATTCTAAGTAACTGGAGAGAAGAGAAATACCAGGATGATGTGAAAGCCCGGCAGATGATGCACGAAGCTCTTCAGTTACGGCTTAATTTGGTAACAGCTTTTTTCATGACTTTTTGTGCCAGTATATTCATTTGCTCTACATACAGGTTGGACACTAGATCGTTAATTTGAAAACTATAATAACCATTGTAGATCCATTTAGCTAGAGGGAACCCGTCACCACAACCCCCATTTAACCATGCACATGTTCCCAAAGCTTATAACATGACAATTGCATAGTTGCTTTTGTCATGTTTGTTAGTAGTATAGGTTTGCTTTAATCATATAATGTATTTTACCTGACTCCCACGCTAAGCTCCTGCTAGGGCAGGAATTCAAAATCAATCCTCAGCTCCTGAATCTTTTTCCAAGCCCACACGCTTCAGTCCATCCCTCTGATGTCTCTGGGCTACAGTTACGAACCAGCGTCCTGCCTGCTTCCTAGCTCCCGCCCATCTGTGACATCAGAGGGACAGACCAAAACGTGTGGGCTTGGGAAAAGATTTAGGGGCTTGTGTCCCTTTTTAATTTTTAATTCCTGCCCCCAGAACTCGGCGTGGGAAAAAAAGCCAGGTCAAATACACTACATGATTATAGTGAACCTATACTACTCAAACATGACAAGCAACTATACAATTGTCATGTTCTAAGCTTTGGGAACATGTGCATGGTGAAAAATGGGGATTGTAGTGATAGGTTCCCTTTAAAGGAAAAGTTGATTGTACTTATAGTTTGAGATCCTTAGTATGTGCAATATTCTTATAGTACATCTTGCTTGTGTTCAGCTCTGCATTAGTAAGAGAGACAGTGATATGTACTATGCTCCCTACTACATTTTTTTAAGACTACATTAACCTCTTTGTCTTGTCTCTTATTGTCTACCATCCATGTAAGCCAGTTTTGCCACATTTTACAGTACACAGCAAGTGGCATCATAGGAAGTCTATGGTGCCCAGCTCTACCACTTAACTATTTCAACCTTTCCTTTCTTATAACTTGAAATAGCACTGGTGTCATGTCAAGATCAATAGAGATGAAGGTCATGATATATGACGACAATCTATATTTAGCAAATTAACTTTTATATGGAAATCTTAGTAACATAGGGAGCTGTGTTTAAAGGGAACCTGTCACCAGGAGACCCATTTTTACCACTCCCCCAGTCCCCACAGAGCATAGTACATACACTGCCAAAATGTTTTTGTATTAAAAATTGGTTTTACAGAAAAAAAGATATGTTATATTGTACCTTTCATTAGCATGTGCTGTGTGACTAGGCAGTTGCCTATTGGGAGGAGGTGGAAAGGACCAGTTTCCCCCACACTATTGGGAAACAGCTTCCTCATGTGACCTTTTAAAATATATGAAAACACCCATCACTTGGCTTAGCAACGCCCCCTGCTCCTCTACAGCCAATCCCGAGTGTGGAGAGTTATTCATATATTTTAAAAGGTCACATGTTTCCCAAGGGTAGGGGGGAGCTACTCCTTTCCAGCCCCTCCCAATTGGCAACTGCCTAGTCACACAGCAGATGCTAATGAAAGGTACAATATAACATATCTTTTTTTCTGTAAAACCAATTTTTTATACAAAAATACTTTGGCAGTGTATGTACTATGCTCTGTGGGGACTGGGGGAGTGCTAAAAATGGGTCTCCTGGTTCCCTTTAATATAGAGGAGATTATAGGAATGATACATCTTGAAAAACTATGGAACTTTGATATATTTTCAACTAACATTTTCTTATCTTGGGTTGTATAAAACTTGAGCAAAGCTTAATATTCAGGGTACATCAATACAGCGGAGAATCTTGTTCTAGCTTATGATGTAGTCTGCTCTCTTGACCATAGGTCGGTGGGATGTTCGACACCGTGCAGAGAAGCACACAATGGACTGCTGACTGGGCTGTTTTGCTTCTTCAGATTATTACTTCAGGGACAGTGGACATACAGAAAAATACGTAAGTTCTGAGCAATTATCTATATTTCCAAAATCAGAAACAACTTGCTGATCAGTGATTGGCTGTGTACTTGGATCTCATCTGATCATGAGAAACGGGTCCTGAACTACCGCCTCCATGAAGCAGCAGGTCAATCACATGCAATGGTTCTATATTAATTCCTCACAAGACTACTGGAGATAGCTACAAGGACACAACCAGTTCTTTATTTTTTCACGTACAGCTTATAAACGTATATACCCATAACTTTTTTTTTCCTTTTCTCTTATATATGTATTTGTATTCTACCATAGTATTTTTTTTTTATGATTACAGTTTTTACTTTGTGCTGAAGATGAAACATTAAAGATGTCCAATTTACCTCTCATGTTTTTGTAATGGTAATGTAAGTTAGTGGTAGAATATAAGGTAACGTAGCAATATAAAAAGTATTAAAAGTTTTGCACCGCTTTCTTTTGATATAAAGAGAAGCCCCTGGTTCAGAAATGTCTTTTACCTCAATAGCCTTCCATTTTTGTCGTGTGATCCCAAATGTGTATGTGCATGCTATACCTTCCAGGACCTTATGGGAGGACTCAGTCTCATTACTGTCACTCTCATGTACTGCACTAAGACAGTAACAGGCTCAGCTGTGAAGGGAGAAGTGAGTTGATAAACTAAATCAAAGGGTGTTCCTTTTCTGCCGTATGGGGTGATGACAGTAGCAAAACTGAATACTATCTTACATTAAGGTCCTGGAAGGTAATAATAATAATTCTTTATTTACATAGTGCTTACATATTATGCAGTGCTGCACAAAGCTTGCCAAATTGGTCCCTGTCCCCAATGGGGCTCATAATCTAAACAACCTACCAGTATGTTCTTTTTTGGAATATGGGATGAAACCGGAGGACCCGTTGGAAACCCAAAGGAAGAGCATGTACAGATTGGACATGGACACTCAGGATCACATGACCCTCCATCTGCTTTTTTGGACAGGAAGGACAGCTGATGAGATGAAAGATATGCCTGAACCGGGGGCTTCACTTTACATATTAGGAAAGTAATGCAGAACGTTTAATTGACAGATTAGTAAATTACCTAATATCCTGCCCTCCATACATTACAGAAAACATGATGTAAAGAGGCCATTTGTGAAATGTATGTAATGGTTTACTATTACAAATAATGTAAAACATTTCTTTATAAATCCATGTTTTGATACCCCAAAGAGGTTTTTGTTATTTTGTGTCACTTTAATGTCACGTCTTTCTATTTTATTTTGAGACACATAATACTTTGACCATTTTTAACAAATTCAAGATTTTTTACATTGATAGATGCTTGCAGTAAAAAAAAGTGTTAATGGAAGAATGGCTGTGTGCACATCTTCTGACATTGATCCAGATTAGAAGGCAGTAGAAAGATATTCTTTTATGGACTGGGATGATAGAAATAAAGTGTATAACATAGGTAATCCAGATATACGGAGAACATATTGGTTACCAATAGTTAAAAGGATTTTTTCTAATGAGGAAATGTAAAAAATGTATTAGAGGAAAAAAAAGGCAACAAGCTACAGAAATGGTGGGGGTGGAAAAGGAAGGGGGGTTATTGGTAGTGTAAAGAATTAATTAACAAGATGAATAACTAATACATTTTTTGGGAAGCAAGGTAACAAAAATTGCTTTCTGAAAATGCAATGTTGAGGATACAATATTTTTCAATTTCAAATTTTTTTAACATTTTTAATACACAACTTGAAATGTGATCAGGAAAAGCAGAGAAAAAAACCATATAAGAAAAAGTTTCACGTACCCACCATGTCCCAATGGTGGTGGAAGTTAGATGCATGGAGTGCACACATGATTCTGGCTTGAACTTGTAGATACTTGAAAATAGAGGAGATCGTAGCACACCCAACGAAGTTAAAACACTTTATTCTTCATTCTTAAAAAACATACATCGGTGTATAAGTAGGCACATAAAAACCTACGCGTTTCAGCTTGTCTAAGCCTTACTCATGGTGTAATGTGCCTACTTATACACCGTTGGATGTGCTACGATCACCTCTATTTTCAAGTACTTGAAATGTGATCAGTTGATCGACTTTACAATATACTGAAATACTGTTATATTGCCACCTGCTGCTTATGTAGTAGACTAAGCTCCTGAGCTTCTGTCATATTGTCCCATTATACAACCACTATACACATAGCAGATGTCACTAAAGGGTTACAGTGTCTCATGCACAAAATATGCTAGGAAATATTATTTTTGGTGCATTGCCAAACCGGGAAAGATGAGACTCTGATGATAATTTTTACTACCAGGTGCAAAGTTTCTCTAACTACTTACTGGCTGTGCTTCTAGCATGAGTATATTCTACATGAAGAAACACACAAGTCCTCCTTTTTATTTCCATTAACATTTTTAAAGCAGTTTCCTTTGTTTGAACAGTAAATTTCATCTTTTGCAACTTAACTACTTACCTATTATAAATGAACAGTTTTGCAACTTTTTGTATCTCACCTTAGGCGCACATCAAGTGCATTGATACATACAGCCCTCTCAGGTAGGGCAAGAAATGTCCTTTCCTAAATTCCCCTTTTCATGTGAAATCGACAATTAACCTACACAAAATAGCTGTCAAAGTCCTATGTAAATAGTAAATTAGTATAATTCACAAAATAAACACATTAAATATGGGCTTGTGAATTTCCCCCCTGTGGGACTAATAGAGGATTATCTTATCTTATCTAACACTCATCATGATTTGGGTGCTGAATAATGATTGTGCATGCATCAATTAGTTGCTTGGATACCACCATAAACAATGTAGCATCTAACTTCAAAAATAAACAATCGGCATGTAGACTAGTTTACCAATATTTTATATGTTTATTTTGTGAATTATACTTATTTTATTCACTTCATAACTGTATTGCACGTAGTCAACGTAGTCCTTGCAAGACCTGAACATTTATATAAGTAAACTTTTGCACTTCTGTAACTTTGAACAATGATGTAATTGATGATGTCACATCCTGGAGATATATATGCCCTCCCTGTAACACCTTATAATATGCTTGAAAATAGCTCCATTTGGAGATTGAAACGTTGCACCTGTACTTTGGGTGAATAAACTTCATCTTTTTCAGGAGTGCTGCTTCCATTTTTCTAATTTGGATATACAAACAGCAATATGTATATTCTGAAATGGGACTACCCCTTTAATATGACACCAAAACATGGTTATGTGTATATTATGACCAATGAGGGGCACCCCATTTTGCCCACCCTCTAGTATCTAAAAGTGACTCTTCTCTGCTCATTTGCATATGACCTTGAAAGAGTTTTTTATTTAGTTAAAGGTGTGAAAGTTAACATAAAAGAGGGAATTCTAAAAAGGAAATTCATACCCTAGCTGAGGGGACTTGTAGTTTTATAATAAAATATTATACATAGTGTTATAAAATCTGGTGACCCCTTAGGGTGTTTTGGTCCATTTTAGTTTAATATATTGAGTCCGGCTCTAAATTTGTTTACAGGATCTAATTTGAGGTCTCTGTTTATTTCTAGGGATGTGGTCTGGAATCTGCATTTAGGAAATCTTATTTGCGGTCTATATTAATGAGTTGTGGTTAAGGTTTTATTTGGTTGGGGGTCTTATTCTGCAATTATTTGTGTGATCTAGTATTAGTTTAAAGGAGTTGTCTGGGATAAGAATTTTTTTATTGGACCCAAGTGGTGTAAAAAAAAAAAAAGACATATACTTAACTTGGTCCTTATCTCCAGTCACCCCTGGAATCTGAGGTTACACTGATTCTCAGCAGTAATGTCACAGTCACCCCCACACCCACTACAGCCTGCAGCAGCGGCCTGTATAGGGTTGCAGTGGTTTTCATGCACTCCACGTGGTGTCAATGCTGAGTCCCTGTACTGGACTGGACATAAAGACCAGGGTAAGTTCTTTAATACTTTTACCTGCTTGGGGCGAATAAAAAAAAAATCTGATTCTGAACAACCCCTTTAAGTTTTGTCAGTGTCTCTATTTGTGTACAGATTCTGCTCTGTGATCTCTTTCATTTTATACAATGGAGGTTTATATACTGTGGGTATGAATGGGCAGGGTGGTCTTTAGAAGACTTGCATTGTGTATGACTGTCCTGTATCAGACTGTACTGTACCATTGTACTGTTATGTGATCCACGTGAATAGTATCAGCCTAAAATCTATTTGCGAAACCAATCAAACTTGATCAAAATTTAGGATTAAATAAACAAATTTGAGGCTTGGAACATCTGGAACCAGTTCAATAACTAAACAATTAACTCATATTTTGAGTAGAATTTCCAATTTTCTGCCTGATGATTTCCCCGTGGGCAGGACAGGCGTAACACAAAGCACACTTGTTACTATTTTGTTTCAGAGTGATGAAAAAAGCTCATGTGTCTTTTCTTCCTTTCACAGTGAATTATTCACAACTGTTCTTGATATGCTGGGTGTCCTTATAAATGGAAGCCTTGCCTCTGATCTCTCCAGTGTCTGTCAGGGAAGTTCAGAGGAGAACAAAAGGGCTTATATGAACCTGGTGAAAAAGCTGAAGGTATTATTGCATGCTGGGTCCTACCGTGCCGCTGACAGTATCCAGAAGGAAAGTAAAATATGTGCTTTAATGGAAAACATAGGCTTATTTCTCAATACTTACATGGGACTGCATCATTATACACGTTGGCATCGAGGCTGGAGTCACAACCTCGGATCTATTGGTTTTTGAAAAAAAAAAAAACAGAATCATGAGGGACACTTAATAGGTCCTTTTTTAGTGAAAGTGTCATGCAAGATCCATCTTTATTTGGATTTGAACCTGTCACCATAAAAATGCAATTTAATCTGTGGGTAGTACGAATGAAGCAAGAGGAGCTGGACAAATTGTATAAAGTGTAGTGTACTATCTGTAGGCAGCTGAGGGTCTGAGCAATTTCTACATAGTATCCTAGTTTCTACACCTGGTCGGGGCAGCCTTAGATTTTACGCCAAAATTTGTGGTTTTTTAAGAAAGTTGCAGCTTTCACATCTGTATTTAGGTGATAACTCAGGGAACACTGCAGAAAACTGGACAATCGCGAACTTCAAAGGGAGAAAAAAGTCAAATGAGCACAAGCATAAACACAAATGAGCTCAGAAAAGTCTCAAAAATTAAAGAAAAACGCAAGCCTAAAATTTTATACATGTGTCCCATCTGGAGACATGGGAGCACATTTACTAAGGGTTGTGCGGTGCACTTTTTTTGCACATTCTTGTAGGCTAAAATGGCTTGCACAGGTATTTGAAGGGAACCTGTCACCAGGGACCTCATTTTCACTAAAGACAGGGTTCAGAAGCCCATTACAGCTGCAGTGAAAAAATGCCTCTCTGTCTTTTATGAACATTTGCATTACAATAAATATGTGTGTCATAACTTACCTTGCACCCTGATAAACTCCTGGGGTAGTCACAGGGGTTGGGCTTTGGTTTGGATGCATTTCAAAAAACAACATGTGACTTGTTTGTGTTACTCACTCCTCAGATCTTATCCCCCACCTTTGTGCTCCTGTACAGCTCCTCCTTCCTGCTCCTTCACAGAGCTCACAGCCTGGTGAGATGACATCAGTGGGGGAGGGAGGAACTATACAGAAGCACAAGGATGGGGGCTAAGATCTGAGCAGTCTGCAGCACAGACAAGCTACATGTTGTGTTTTGAAATGCATTCAAAGCAAAGCCCAGCCCCAGTGACTACCCCAGGATTTTGTCAGGGTGCATGGTAAGTTATAACACACAATTATATTGTAATGGAAATGCTTATAAAAGGCAGAGAGGCATTTTGCTACTGCAGGTGTAATGGGCTTCTGCGACCTGTCTTTAGTGAAAATGAGGTCCCTGGTGACAAATTCCCTTTAAGAAGTGTCTGTGCCGCTATTGTGTTGCTTCCCCACAATGGCCCGACAGAGTTCACCAACTTTTTTGTGATGCACTTACATAGGGTGTGGGACACAATTTGCATGTTAAATATGGTGCACGGTCCGAATCAGTCGGACCGACCGCCTGCACGCCCCTAGTCTGTGTCACATGGAGGCAAGCGCAGCATGTGACACAAAAGGTTGCGTGTGATACGTGTGCGACGCAGACACTTCTTAAATACCTGTGCAAGCCGTTTTAGCCTACAAGAACTTGTAGTCAAAGCCGTCAAAGCCCTTAGTAAATATGCCCCAATGTTGTATCTTTAGGTAGAATGTTATAGAACAGAGCTGAGCATATTGTACATTATTTAATTCCCTATCTCCAGAAAACATATTATAAAGCAAGAGGAGAAAAGTAGATTGCACATTGTCCTATCTAAAAGCAGCATGTTATAGAGCAGAAGGAGCTGGGCAGATTGTTCATAGTATCCTATCTGCAGGCAGCATGTTATATAGCAGAAGGAGCTGGGCAGATTGTTCATAGTATCCTATCTGCAGGCAGCATGTTATATAGCAGAAGGAGCTGGGCAGATTGTTCATAGTATCCTATCTGCAGGCAGCATGTTATAGAGCAGGAGGAGCTGGGCAGATTGTTCATAGTATCCTATCTGCAGGCAGCATGTTATAGAGTAGAGGGGATGAAAATATTTTGCATAATGTTCTATTTGCAAGCTGCATGTTCTAAAGCTGAAGGAGCAGAACAGGTTTTACGTAGTGTTATACATGCAGTCATCATGTTATAGAGCAGAAAGACAGCAACACAGCACAAGATTATATGTACAATCTGGTGTCTTTATTCATCCATCATGCAGCATTTTGACCGCCAAGGCAGTCTTTATTAAGGGTATGATTATGCATGATAAAGACTCCTTGATGTCACATGATAAAGTGAATAAAGACACCAGATTGTTCATGTAATCTTCTTCCATAATTGTTATAGAGCAGAAGCAGCCGGGCAGGCTGTACATAGTGTCCTATCTGCAGACAACATTTTATAGAGTAGGAGTAGATGAGTTGATTGCTATATACTGTAGTGAAGTAGGACAACAGTAGGTATATTTTGCCATTTATTTATATCTTTGGTTTTTCTGAGCAGTAGTTATGGGGGCAGTTCTTATGGTGATTGACAGCTTTCTCTTTACACACAGCCACACATGGAGGGTTGGGAATAACTGATAGAAACAGTCATAGGGGGTCATTTATCTTTATTTTTGCTTAGTTTTTTTCTGTCTTTTTTTTAGACAATTTTTGGCACATTGCAATTTTTGAGCCATTTTGGGGACATTTTGAAATGCCGGCCGGACATTTGTTTATCGTCAGTAAGACACATTTATCTTCTATTCCAGCTGTGCTAAATGTCGCAAATGACATTTATCATTTCAAATTGTCTAAAATTTGTCATTTTTTGGGCACAAAAAACTCCAGACTAAACCATACTTAAGGAAAACTTGGTAAGATGTGACTTGCGACATTTGTGTGAAAATTTGCGACATTTGTAACAAATGTCTCAAAAAATCCCCCATTTAACACAAGGAAAAAGTGTTAAGTACAAAAGAAGCAGCCAAAAAATAATAGGCAAAAACTAGCCAAAAGAAACAGAGATAAGATAAACGACCCCCTTAGTGTCATGAGGATGGTCCTAAGTATGAAAAAAAAATGAAAAAGAAATGTGTGGAAATCCATAGCTGATGGGTTACGTAGGTAGATCTGTTCTATGGAATTACAAGTTACTTCATGATCAGCTTCTCCATGCAGATTCTATGCTGATAATGATAACTAGAGATGCTCGGGTACTCGTTATTCGAGACGAACTTTTCCCGATGCTCGAGTGCTCGTCTCGAATAACGAGCCCCATTGAAGTCAATGGGAGACTCTGCACAGGGAAGCTTGACCAAGCACCTGGGAACCTCAGAAAAGGATGGAAACACCACGGAAATGGACAGGAAACAGCAGGGGCAGCATGCATGGATGCCTCTGAGGCTGCTTAAATGCACCATTATGCCAAAAGTATGGGCAACAGCATTGCAATGACAGAGTGACCGAATGATGCTAGATAGCATCTAAAACATCCAATAATTGACCCTGACACTATAGGGGACTATGCAGAGGCAGCGGCAGCAGCGGCAGGCTAGAGAGTGGCATGGCGACATACCCTAAATGGACTCAGGCTTCAAACCAATGGGTGGCAGAGAGGAACCAAAGGAGGTGAGCAAGAAGCGCTCAAATAATATCGGTACATGATAAAAGTTTGCCAGTATATTTTTTATGAATTACACAGCAGGGTGGCGACAAAGTTAACAAGTTTGATGTGGAAGCCATGAAAACAACCCAAAATTCTGCCTGACACAGCTCGTTTGATAAGGAGACCATGTATGGAGGCAGTGAACTAGTAGTAGATTAAAGGTGCTGCAGTTAAAACTATGTTAGCTGGATCTTGGGATGGAGCTGGCTCTCCGCTGCCAGGCGAGCTTTCGCCAATCCAAGCCCCTGTCTCTAGGCTACTCCCCAAACAGCACTTCTAAGAACCTTTTGTATAAGATCAAGTGTAGTAGCGTTCTTATAAGTTTGGGTTCTGGCGGGTGAGGGGAATGTAAACAGATGCGCAAGAAGCGCTGAAATAATATTGGTAAATGATAAAAGTTTGCTAGTATATTTTGTGGATTACACAGCAGGGTGGCGACAAAGTTAACATGGAAGCCATGAAAACAATCCAAAATTCTGCCTGACACAGCTCATTTGATAAGGGGACCATGTATGGAGGCAGCTATATGGACTACTTTTGGAGGCAGCTATGGCGATGACGTGTGGAGGTAGCAATGGAGACAACGTGTGAAGGCAACTAAAAAGACGACGTGTGGAGGCTGCTATGGAGACAATTTAATTTGGATAGTGCCTGTATGTGGCAGTCCAAAAAAGTTTTCAAACCAGAGGAGCAGGGAGCTGGTCCTCCAGAAAAATTACATAGATTGAGTGCTTGTATGTGGCACTCCCCAAAATTGTTTAAAACAGAGGACAGGGTAGTTGGCCCTCCAGAAAAATTAAATACATAGAGTACTATAGCCTAAGCCAGTTGGCCCTGGCAAAAAAATAGCCAGTTTCCTCTGCTTAAGTGTACAAAGAGGAGGAGAAGGAGGACAATGAGGAGGAGGAGTGCATACATTATTCAGGCTCAGCTTCTTTCACCTGGTGGAGAATGGAAATGCGGAGAAATCCAGGCTTTATTCATCTTGATAAGCGTCAGCCTGTCAGCGCTGTCAGTCGACAGGCGTGTACGCTTATCGGTGATGATGCCACCAGCTGCACTGAAAACCCGCTCGGAAAACACGCTAGCGGCAGGGCAGGCAAGAACCTCCAAGGCGTACAGCGCCAGTTCGTGCCACATGTCCAGCTTTGAAACCCAGTAGTTGTAGGGAGCTGTGTGATCATTTAGGACGATGGTATGGTCAGCTACGTACTCCCTCACCATCTTTCTGTAAAGATCAGCCCTACTCTGCCGAGACTGGGGACAGGTGACAGTGTCTTGCTGGGGTGACATAAAACTGGCAAAGGCCTTGTAAAGCGTACCCCTGCCAGTGCTGGACAAGCTGCCTGGTCACCTACTCTCCCTCGCTACTTGTCCCGCAGAAGTACGCCCTCTGCCGCTAGCGCTGTCAGAAGGGAAATACTGTTTCAGCTTGTGCACCAGGGCCTGCTGGTATTCATGCATTCTCACACTCCTTTCCTCTCCAGGGATGAGAGTGGAAAGATTTTGCTTGTAACGTGGGTCCAGGAGAGTGAATACCCAGTAATCGGTGCTGGAATAAATTCTTTGAACGCGAGGGTCACGGGATAGGCAGCTTAGCAAGAAATCTGCCATATGCGCCAGAGTCCCAACGCGCAAGAATTCACTCCCCTCACTGGCCTGACTGTCCATTTCCTCCTCCTCCAACTCCTCCAACTCCTCTTCTTCTGCCCATACACGCTGAACAGTGAAGGACTGAACAATGGTCCCCTCTTCTGTCTCGCCAACATTCTCCTCCTCTTCCTCCTCATCCTCCTCCAACTTCTCCGATATGCGCTGAGAAACAGACCTAAGGGTGCTTTGGCTATCAACAAGGGAATCTTCTTCCCCCATCTCTTGTGACGAGCGCAAAGCTTCCGACTTCATGCTGACCAGAGAGTTTTTCAACAGGCCAAGCAGCGGGATGGTGAGGCTGATGATGGCGGCATCACCACTGACCATCTGTGTTGACTCCTCAAAGTTACTCAGCACCTGACAGATATCAGACATCCACGTCCACTCCTCATTGTAGACTTGAGGAAGCTGACTGACCTGACTACCAGTTCTGGTGGAAGTTGACATCTGGCAGTCTACAATCGCTCTGCGCTGCTGGTAAACTCTGGATAACATGGTTAGTGTTGAATTCCACCTCGTGGGCACGTCGCACAACAGTCGGTGAGCGGGCAGTTGGAGGCGGCGCTGCGCTGCCCTGAGAGTGGCAGCATCTGTGCTGGACTTCCTGAAATGCGCACAGATGCGGCGCACCTTCTTGAGCAAATCAGACAGATTGGGGTATGTCTTGAGGAAACGCTGAACTATGAGATTTAACACATGGGCCAGGCATGGCACATGTGTCAGTCTGCCGAGTTGCAGAGCTGCCACCAGGTTACGGCGTTGTCACACACAACCATGCCTGGCTTCAGGTTCAGCGGTGCCAGCCACAGATCAGTCTGCGCCGTGATGCCCTGTAATAACTCTTGGGCGGTGTGCCTTTTATCGCCTAGGCTCAGCAGTTTGAGCACCGCCTTCTGTCGCTTAGGGATGGCACTGCTGCTATGCCTAGAGCTACCGACTGATGGCGCCATGCCCACGAATGGTAATTCAGAGGAGGAGGTGGAGGAGGGGTGGGAGGAGGAGGAGGCATAGTAGGCCTTTGAGACCTGGACCGAGGTAGGCCCCGCAATCCTCGGCGTCGGCAGTATATGACCAGCCCCAGGGTCAGACTCGGTCCCAGCCTCCACCAAGTTAACCCAATGTGCCGTCAGCAATATATAGTGGCCCTGCCCGGCAGCACTCGTCCACGTGTCCGTGGTCAGGTGGACCTTGTCAGAAACGGCGTTGGTCAGGGCACGGAGGATGTTCTCTGACACGTGCTTGTGCAGGGCTGGGACGGCACATCGGGAAAAGTAGTGGCGGCTGGGGACCGAATACCGAGGGGCGGCCGCCGCCATGAGGTTGTGAAAGGCCTCGGTCTCTACCAGCCTATAGGGCAGCATCTCCAGGCTAAGCAACTTGGAGATGTGGACGTTGAGGGCTTGGGCGTGTGGGTGGGTTGCGCTATACCTCCTTTTGCGCTCCAGCATCTAGGGTATGGAGAGCTGAACGCTGGTGGATGCTGTGGAGGATCGTGGAGGCGAAGATGGGGTTTTCGCACGGGAGGTGTTTGGGCCGGGGTCCTGGGCAGGGGGCTGACTAGCAGATGATACAGGGGAAGGAGCAGTGGTGTGCCCGGCCGGAGGTGAACGGGCTTGGTGCCATTGAGTGGGGTGTTTAGCATTCAGATGCCTGCGCATACTGGTGGTAGTTAAGCTAGTAGTGGTGGAACCCCTGCTGATCCTGGTTTGGCAAAGGTTGCACACCACAGTCCGTCGGTCATCCGGTGTTTCCTTAAAGAACCTCCAGACTTCTGAAAATCTAGCCCTCGCCACGGGAGCTTGACTACGGGCAACATTTGGCGCTGATGCACCAGCTCTGGCCCCGCCTCTCCGTCTGGCCCCACCACTGCCTCTTCCAACCTGTTCTGCTATAGGACTCGCCTCCGTCTCAGAAGCACTGTGTTCACCCGGCCTATCAACACAGCTTGGGTCTGTCACCTCATCATCCTCCGATCCCTCAGTCTGCTCCCCCTCGGACTTCCTGCCCTGACAACAATTTCACCACTGTCTGACAACTGTGTCTCCTCATCGTCCGACACCTCTTTACACACTTCTTCCACTACGTGAATAATGTCATCATCACCCACAGACTGCGACTGGTGGAAAACCTGGGCATCGGAAAATAGCTCAGCAGCAGCAGGACAAGTGGTTTGTGACTGTGGGAAGGGTCCAGAAAACAGTTCCTCAGAGTATGCCGGTTCAAATGCCAAATTTTGCTGGGAGGGGGCAGACTGGGGGGAAGGAGGCTGAGGTGGAGGAGCTGGAGGAGTGCCGATTTCGGTGACATGGGTGGACTGCGTGGAAGACTGACTGGTGGACAAATGGCTAGAAGCATTGTCCGCAATCCACGACATCACCTCTTCGCACTGTTCTGGCCTCAACAGTGCTCTACCACGAGTCCCAGTAACTTGAGACATGATGAACCTAGGGAGTGTACCTCTGCGGCGTTCCCCTGCTCCCCCATCAGCAGGTGGTGTCTCACCCCGCCCAGGACCACGGCCTCTGACCCCTGCAGTAGTTGGACCCCCACGTCCACGCCCTCGTCCTCTACCCCTAGCCCTCGGGTTAAACATTTTCCAAATTAAAGTGTAAACTTGAAAAAAAAAAAATGTTGTGTTTATTTTTTTTTAGTTTTTTTAACCTACACTGACAGCACACAACTGGATTTTGTGGTTTGCGAGATGAGTTTGAGCTATAAAATGAAATAAAGGTAAAAAAAAAAAAAAAATCAGCAGACTCTGCCTAATTCTACTCAAACCCCTAATAAATTGTCCCACTTTGGTGTTTGAGGTGGATATGTGTGTCACTAAGAGCTAAACACAACGGTCGCAGGTCTCCCAGCAAATTCCTCACAGTATGGTACTAGCTGCACTACTAGTGCCAGCAAGCCCAGCCACAAGCAGACAAAAAAAAGGAAATTATAACGCTATTGTAGGCCTAAGTAAGCCGTTGGGGTTCTCCTATGGCTATTTTGTAGCCTACAATGAGAGCACACTGCTTTGCAAGATGAGTTTGAGCTATAAAATGAAATACAGCTAAAAAAAAAAAAAAATCAGCAGACTGCCTAATTCTACTCAAACCCCTAATAAATTGTCCCACTTTGGTGTTTGAGGTGGATATGTGTGTCACTAAGCTCTCTCCCTAGCGGCATCCAGACACAGAATGATCCGAGCAGCGCGGGCAGGGGCTAGTCTATTCCAGGGTCACCTGATCTGGCCAGCCAACCACTGCTATCTACGTGTAAGGGTACCACGTCATGCTGGGTGGAGTGCAGAGTCTCCTGGCTTGTGATTGGCTCTGTTTCTGGCCGCCAAAAAGCAAAACGGCGGGAGATGCCATTTTCTCGAGCGGGCGAAGTATTCGTCCGAGCAACGAGCAGTTTCGAGTACGCTAATGCTCGAACGAGCATCAAGCTTGGACGAGTATGTTCGCTCATCTCTAATGATAACACGTCTTTCTCATTTAGCTCCACTTTGGAGTTTTAGCATGCAATCGAGATGTAACATATCCAGCTTCCATGTATTATTTGTAGAGTTTAGGTGCACATTCTAATATTCAGAACAGGTCCCATCAGGGAGTCTTGTCCCACACAGTTATCCATTGTTTTTGGTGGAATTTACAATGGAGTCAGCTGAGAACTGAGCCGTGCTCATTCCCATTTTCTTGCTAACTCAGCAGCACTGACATGACATGAGCTGCAGTTACTGTAGGATTTCTAAGCTGTTGCTTCAAACGTGATAAATGAAAGTGAGACAAGTGTCAGACATGTGAAAGTGCTTTTACTGACAGGAAGATTCATCTATGTATAAAGTGAGTTATCTGCATTTATTATCCACAGAAAGAGTAGAACAGCTCTAAATGCCTTGTATGTGGTCTATGTTAGTAACATGACTTACAGGGTTAAGAACTAAAATGTCCTAAATTACAGTACTAATGATCCAAGGTCTTAGGCTGTGTTTCATTGAGTATCTATCTATCTATCTATCTATCTATCTATTTATTATCTATCTATCTATCTATCTCCTATCTATCTATCTATCTATCTATCTATCTATCTATCTATCACATATCCATCTATCTATCTATCTATCTATCTATCTATCTATCTATCACATATCTATCTATCTATCTATCTATCTATCTATCTATCTATCTATCTATCTATCTATCTATCACATATCTATCTATCTATCAATCACATATCTATCTATCTATCACATATCTATCTATCTATCTATCTATCTATCTATCTATCTATCTATCTATCTATCTATCTATCTATCTATCTCCTATCTATCTATCTATCTATCTAGACAAAGGGAAAAAAATTGGGGGACATTAATTATAGTGGGTCTCAGGTTCGCCTATTTTTGTGCCTGGTTTGCTCTTCTTTTTGGCTTGAGATCTATGATGGATCTAGTTATGCCTTAGTAAATTTGGAATTGTCGCATGTCCGATTCATTTGCGCCTAAATTAGCGCCAAATTTGGCGCAAATTGTTAGATCTCATTTGTGAGCAATAATGAAAGGAGACTTAGAAAAGATGACAGAACGTTCAGGGCTTCATCTCTGCACAAAAAAACTATCATTATGATGCAAATGCAGGGACTAAAAGTTACAAAAATTCTTGCTGAAATGAGTCTTTTCCTTTTTTATTGTAATTTACATGAAATGGAGCCTGATAATATTCTCAGATCTGTACAATAAGACAATAATCACTCCCAGAGATGATCCCATAGAACAGTGATGGCGAACCTTTTAGAGACCGAGTGCCCAAACTACAACCAAGACCCACTTATTTATCGCAAAGTGCCAACACAGAAATGTAATTTGTGATTGATACCAGCCCCCTGAGGACAACAATAAAGCAGAAAATAGAAGAAATTTGGATGATCATTGCAGCTTCCCTCCAGGGTCCCACAAACATCTGTCCACACCTTCCCACTCCTCCAGTAGTCCCAGGTAGTGCTGTCGCTTTAAAATACCTCTGTGCGCAGCAAGTCCTGGGCTGTCTGGAACTGCAGGAAGATACCTGGAGTCATCTCTGGTGATGGCCTGAGTGCCCACAGAAAGGGCTCTGAGTGCCACCTCTGGCACCCGTGCCATAGGTTAGCCATCACTGCCATAGAAAGTGATGAAGTCGTTACTGGAGAAATTTTACATTTTAAAACTGCTCCGAAGTATTTTCCATGTTGCATAGAGGTTATTCTTCATTTGGGAACCTAAAATGTATGTTTTTAGTAATGAAAAGGGAAGTTTTTTGGAAGTGCACCTGCTCAGAGTAGGTGCATTTTGGCGCCTATTTTGCGCCTTTTTAGGTGCAAATTAGTGATAGATCCCGTGAAAAAAACATCTGTATAGGACACACTCACTATGTCAGATAAGGCGCAGGAACTCAAAACAACTAAGTGCCGGACTTTGCCGTGCGCCAGAAAATGCACCAAACGAGATGCGCCAGATTTTTGCGCTAAAAGACGCTCAAAACAGTCTAACAGACTATGATTAATGTCCCCCACTGTGTTTTGATAGTGCTGCTTGGATTTTTTTCTTACTGTATCTATCCTATCTATCTATCTATCTATCATCTATCCATCTCATATCTATCTTTCTATCATCTATCCATCTCATATCTATCTATCCATCTATCTATCTATCTATTGCCATCAGACAACCCGACGGATTCGGACAATGCGAGGGATTTAAGATATATAGAATTGTGTCGCAAGACACGCACTTACAAGCACCAGGAAGAAGCAGGTGAACTCTGGCGGACCTCGGCGCAGAAGCAACGGATGCAGGAACTCGGGCGCATGATCTTAGTGAATCACGGTAGACCCAAATCCTCATTGGACAACGCACCGCGGGATCGTGACAGGACCGGTTAAGTAAATCTGCCCCATTATGCTGAATTTTATGTAGGTATATATAGGAATGTTTGGTTCATAATGCATCAAATCAAATGGTAGATTTTCTTTAACTAATGTCTTCACTCTTTACAAACAGCCCCTGGATATTGCTATATCCCTACATAGCTGTATCATAAATTTTCTACATATAAAAAAAAGTTTATCCATCTGAAGCGGATGGTCCCCAGAATGTTTTCAGATACACTGCTCACTACAGGAGAAACAAGGCACAGAAAAGCTTCTTTACTTAAAATAAACCAGGGACACTTGATCATAGATCATAGTATTCTTCTTATATTTGTTATCCATGTCTCACCCTTCCCTCTGCTCCTTAGGCACTTCCCCCTTCCTCTGTCTGATGCAATCTCACAGCAGCAGAGGATGTTTCAGCACACGTTGGAAGGGGATAAGTGCTCCTGCTCAGTGTAATAGCCTGTGAAACCAAAGCATGGAGTGGCTCAGGTAACACCCCCCATGGTCTCTGAGTGTTACTACTATATCCATGCTTGATTTTCAAGGTAGATATCCGTTAAAGGACATCTACCACCAGGAGGAAGAACTGTATAGACTCCAGGCTCCATTATAAACCTATGGAGCCTGTGCCCCTCAGGCTCATCTGAATGTAGTGGTAGATGCATATAGTGGTAGATGCACTTTAATAAAGTATATAACAATGTATGTATAATATACACTATGATACAACGTAAGTAAATCGGTCTCAAAGACAAATGTCATTGTAAAGGTTTATCATCTTGATATACATTTGCTATGGTGAGGCCAAACGTGTCTTGTCATGTGATGGACACTATATTCTATCTCCATTCAGAAAGAACTTGGTGATAAACAGTCGGAGAGCATTGATAAGGTTCGCCAACTTTTGCCATTGCCAAAGCAGACCTGTGATATCATTACCTGTGAACCAATGGGATCTCTCATTGATACAAAGGGAAACAAAATAGCTGGATTCGACTCTATAGACAAGAAACAGGCAAGGCTGAGCACTTTATGACCACATTGTATTATTAATATTATTATTAGTAGTATTGTTGTGTTTTATTGAAGTAATTGAAGTCTTTACTTTCTTATATAGGGCCTTCAGGTTTCAACTAAACAGAAGGTCTCTCCTTGGGACTTGTTTGAGGGTCACAAAAACCCATCTCCTCTTTCCTGGGCCTGGTTTGGAACTGTCCGTGTAGATAGAAAAGCTATAAAATATGAAGAGCAGCATCACCTTCTTCTCTACCACACACACCCAAAGCCCAAACCTCCAAGTTACTACCTTGAACCTTTGCCCCTTCCTCCAGAAGACGATGATGAAGAAGAAGAAGCTGCTACTCCAGTGTCTGCAGACCCAGAGGGGAAGGCAACAGACTTTTCCGATGCTGGTAAATCAGTAACTGATGAAGAAAAGAAATCCAAAAGCAGAAAGCGCAAGAGCAAGGCCAACCAGCGAACAGATGTATGTTACCATTTATTTCCTTGTGTGCTTGTAATTTGTAGCTCTTCCAAGTTCCAGATTTTGACCATAGTTCTTTGAGTTATTTTTGCCTTTGTTTGCTCTATCAAAAGCTGTTTTCGTGTACTTTATGTCCTTTGATGAGCAGTTCATCAAGATCGAACATGAAAAAACTAGACTACAAAGTGGGAAGCGCAACATTTAATACATTTATAGCCAAATTAATTATATGCTTGAAACATAGAACCCATGTGTGCAACTGAGATATATTCACAAGCCAAACAGATGAAATGATTCTCCATCATTGAACTCCGACCAACTATTCCCCAGTTATTTTAGTTCCTTTAACGACAAAATTAAAGGAAACCTAACAGCAGAAATCCACTAATTGAGGTATTCCTGATGGTAGATTCCTTTCTCTCTTCCAAGCCCTACACTGTCTTTATATAATCTTTTTCCCTTAACTAAAAACTTTAGCTTTTATTTATGTAAATGAACTTCAGAGGCTACTGGGGCGTCGAGTAGTGCGGGTAAGCTCCGGGAACTAAGGCTACTCCACACCCCTGTAAACTCTGAAGTCTCCGCACATACAAAATAAGGGTACATTCACAGGCGGGCATACCGCAGACTCTATCTTTCCCCGCAGACACGTGCCACCACTGCCATCTATGGAGACGTATATGCATATACATCCCATATACATCCCCACACACAGCCGTCTGAATGAGGCCTAACTCCCAGCTTACTGCCGGAGCTCCAGAGAAGAGACAGAGGTCCTCGGTTAAAGAGGTAAATAATATCTTTATTTTTGTAAGGCAATCATATTCTGCAACACTTCACAAATCAAATTCCAGTTATGATAACTATGTTCATCCTGACCAACTAAAGAACCCTGCACTGCTAGTTTGGGGATTGTTAGGCTGCATAAATGATGCAATTTACATGGACCAAATTGTATAGGGAGGCTATGAATTGCACACAGTTTTGTCTGATCAATAAGACTTAAAGGGAATCTACCATCAAAATCCGTCATGATAAACCAGGGACCCTCACTCATAGATCCAGGCACCGAGCACTGTGGTAATCTTCTTATATTTGTTATCCATTGCCTTCTTTCATTATAAAATCAATTTTTAAAATCTTGCTAATGAGCCTGCAGATCTCCTGGGGATGTTACCATAGCCCCTCTGTGCTGCAGCTTCAAAGACTGTTACACAGTGCAGGAGCCCCCCACCCCATACGACTGTGTGAAGAAACCTATTCTGCTGCAGTGAGAGCTCTTCAGGTTCATTAGAATAATTTTAAAAGTTGATTATTTTAGAAGGAAGTAGGCCATGAATAACAAATAAAAGAAGATTACCACAGTCACGGTGCCTGGATCTAGGAGCAAGTGTCTCTGCTTGATTTGATCACAATTCATTTAAATATTTTTTCACAATTTTTTTCCCCAGAAATGTGTGTTTTATATTAATCTTGTTTCCAATAACTTCTTTGCGTTCCAGTACCTTGATTGGGAATGTTAAAAAGCATTTGCTCTACACTGATAGAGAGGAGCGGGTCCAGGGGCGTAACTTGAGGGGGTGCAGAGGTTGTGGCCCAAGAGGTTTAGGGGGCCCTTATGGTGTCTTTTTCCCATATGAGAAGACTATTACCATAAACCATACAATATAGTCCGGGCACAGACTTTGCACTTGGGCCCATCAGCTTGTAATTACGCCATTGAGGGGGTCATACACTCTTCATCAATGTCCCTCTTCTGCCTGTGTATACCTTGTCAAGATTGGTGGTAGGGGACCCACTGAACCACCACGAGCAATGACGTAAGCCAATACGTGGGAGCAGAGTCTAAGTGGCACCCGGTATTCACCAGAGCCAGCTACAGCAAGTGCAACCCACTTTGCGGTGGGCTCTGGTGAATGACGGGTGCCACTTAGACTCAACTTCCAGGTATTGCCTTACCTCATCTCTTGTGGTGGTTCAGTGGGCCCACCACCACCGATCCTGACAAAGCATACACAGGGAGAAGAGGGACGTCCATGCTCCACAGGCGCAACTTTGCTCATGGTAGTGGCCAAGGCGAGGTATAGAAATGGCAGGCAGAATAAGAGTCGTAGTCAGGTCAGGACAGGCAGCAGGAAATCGAAGTCAGGAACTGAAACAGAGGTCACAAAAGATAGCTGCAAGAGCCTCAAAAGAAGCTTTCTTTTAGGCATTGAGGCACAAAGATCCAGCAGGGGTCAAAAAAAGAGGCAGCCTATATAGGCGGACACCGGCCAGGGCGCGCTGGCCCTTTAAATTTTAACCAGCCAGCACGCACGTGCTCTAGGGGGTGGAGGCGCTCATGCCGGACCACAGGAGCTGTCGCTGCCGCGTGGTTGGGTGAGTATTCCTGCGGCTGTTGAGATGAGGTACACAGGGGGTCCACGAGTGTTCCTGCGACCTGAGATATGGTTCGCAGGAGCACCTGTGACATGCCTCATTAAAAGACACAAGTAAAACTAAGACAATTATAAGCTTTTCATAACCTGGACTTGCTGTTTCTGGTGTTCCAGGTGGTTTCGGACCACTCCCCTGGGGTCGCATGTTTCCTTGTTATACCTCTTTCTGTCAGATTTAGATGAACAAGTCCCTGAAAGTCAGTGACTGGCGATGTGAAGTGAATGTGGATGAGACGGCAGGACATTAAAATGAATAACAGTTGTGAAATATCTGAGCACATTTTTTTGCAATGTTCATACATGTGCATTTAGTGAGAAGCAAGAAGATGCCAATTATACTGTAAGATCTCAGGCTGACACATGTATCACATTACTCCCCTCCACTGACTCTAAACTCCCTACAACCACATAGACATCTCTGCTTCCCCAGGCTAGAGGTGAAAGGGGACACCAGGAATGAAAAACCCACAAATCTTTTTCCACAGACAAATCTTGAAATCAGTTCTTCTTAATAGGAAACAGGGATAGGGGTTACATACTCCTCTACAATCCTCCAGGTACTGGCAGGTAACAAGCCTGGTATTATGATACATAGACTACCAGTCTGTGCCTCATCTGATCCTTGTTAGCTCTTCATGCCGAACTGTTAACGAAGAAGATGCATAGAGAGAAGAAAGCAGGTCTGTGATGAGTTAAAGGGATTATCCAGTACATCAGGCCCCGGGTTACATACAAGATAGGTTCTGGAGGTGTGTTTTTACTTGAATTTGTATGTAAGTCAGAACAGGTATTTCCAGCCAAATTACCTTTTTGGTCCCTGTGACAAATGTATATTTAAAAATGTGGGTTTACAAGGGAACAAGGATTATCAATAAAGCTGGGACTAAAGGTCAATTATCTATATCCAGAGGTCACAGTGGGTTTATTTGTAACTAGGAGTTGTCTGTAAGTCATGAGTTCTTAAATGGGGAATGACTTGTAGTTCCATTTTTTTCCCAGTAAGTTTAGCGGTGGGTACTATGGCCAGCGATTGCCTGTGGTGGCCGCATGTCTGTTTTCATAGCTGGAGGACAGTAATGGAAATGGCAGATTATTATTTTATAGACAGTTTGTCCATTCTCCTGATATTTTAATAAATGGACTCATTTATTTGTCAAAAGAGGACCTTTCACCACCTCACATACTGGTAACATATCATTGTCACATACCATGATTTGGCTGTTGCTTTATGGTTTCAGGGGCACTTTGTATTTTTTTCAGCCCCCACAGTTGTTGAGATATCAGTCCCAGTATCTGACTAATGTAATCTTCTCTACTGTCAGAGAGGAGGTGCTACAGAAAAGGGGTGCTATGATAAACATTGAGACACACCCCCTTCTCTGCTCCAGCACCTCCTCTCTGACAGTGGACATGATTACAATGATTAGATGCTGGGATTGATACTTCAGCAACAGTGGGGGCTAGAAAGAAAATTCAAAGTGCTCCTGAATCGGTGTGTAGCAGCCCCTACATTAATGTATGTTTATCCCCAAATAAGGTGGTGAAAGGCGCTCTATAAGTATTTATTTAATTTGCTTCTATAGCACTTACATATTCTTTAGCACTGCACAGAGATGTGATGGTACACGTTTTCAGATTGTATATTCATATTTTGCTATTAGTCTAGTCTACTCAGAATAGGTCCTCTTCTTGCCCATGTTTGTGGCTCAGATCTTCCCATAGAAGTCTACGGAAAAGTATAAAATACAGATTCCACACAGGTGGTCTATATTTGTGGATGAGTTGCTATTTAACACAATCAAATGACCCTTCAAGGGCTTCAGACAAGATTGCATTCTGCAATCCCTTCTAAAGTTTTTTCTACTCCAGATTGTGACTGGAGTTTATTTGCAACCATTAAAATAGGATTTGCTCCAAATTATTATTATTTTTGGTAGGCGAGTGGAAAAGTCGAATATACAAATTTGCCAAAACAGTTGCAAATATAAGAGGAATAAAGAGAAACTCTTAAGATCAATGACCCCCATAGACTGCAAAGGTAGACCATGGATGAAAGAACAGCACATGCTCGAACACATGTAGTGTAACTGAGCCAACACAAGATGTGGTTACTCTGTGTGCTGTGGTATTGTATGAACAGACAAAACCTCTACGTATAACATTACATGTGTGGATACAGCTATGTGCCTGCAGGGTTTTAATGTGTTTCTTGTGCACGGCTATCACAACATCTCAGCACCACCTGCCCATTTATTCAGGAGGCGCTGAGTACAGTATAACATTTTCATTTCAGTGAATTCCATTTTTCAGCTAAAGAATCCTTTAATGTGCAATGTGCTATATGAGTGATGAAAGTGCGTAGCCTGGGAACAGTACAAGTCCTATGAACTATTATTTTCTTATATAATGATCAGTACCCCCACCCCCAGGTACAATTGTTATCTCCCATGGATAGGGAAGAACAACGTAACTTTGAACAATTCTTTTCATGTGACCCTTCAATTTATAATAAAAATATCACACTAAATAAACAACACATGTAAAAATGTCTTCATATTTTTGTTTTCCATAGGAATATCCTCAAAATATGTATCGGGCGCCACCTAATTTTTCACCCCTGTCATCTCAAATGTTACATCCCACCCCAGTTACTTCATGGAATTACAACATGGCAGGACAGCAGCAGGCAAACTTTTACTTGCAGAATTCATCCCTTATATCAGGTTTGTATAGCAACTGAAGGTACTTTTCTTCATCACCAGAACAGTTTTGGCACACAATATTTAATTGGTTAGCCAAGCCATTATCCCGGCCAAAAGGGATGTTCCAGAATATATCACCAATATCAAATTGGTGGAGGTCAATGGGGATCAAACAGAGGAGTTGCTTGACGGTCTTGACAGCTGGGAACCTTCTTTAACAGTCTGGGTCTCAGGATGATAGGATCTGGACTGTTTAACCTTTCAGTTTATGATGACATCAGCATCTACATGCCTTATTAGGGAGAGGGATCTATCTCTGCTCTTATTGGAAACCCACAATCGCAATAGGAGCCAATAAAATGAACAACTCCTACTGCAACAAACAAGATCTTACAAGCTTTGTTGCCTCAGTTTCAGAAGGGGATAACACAGAAACAAATTTATAATACATAAACTATAAAAAAAAATTTGACTTGGTATTGCCGTAATCGTTTTAACCCGGAGATTTAAGATAATTTGTATTCAAAATCTACCATGAATAAAACTCCTACTACTCTGTGCTATCATGAGAAGCGCCAAGGGAGCAGGGAGGCATCTACAAGGGCTTTAGGGGGGCAGAGTAAGTGCCAGAGATGCCCCGGATGGTGACACCAACAAATAAAAGTTGTTTTTATAATTAAAGTACTAGAGGAAATCTCTTCATAAACATATGCTGGTATTCAGAATACAATAGAAGATTTTCTGTAATGTAACTGTATGTTACATATCAGTTAAAGGGGTTTTCCCACGAATTTCCCACAGGATAGGGCCTAACTTGCTCATCAGTGGGGGTCTCAGAGATGAGACCCTACAGATCACGAAAACGAGGTGTCCTATGGTATCCCACGTACTTCCGTTGGACCCCTTGTCGCTACATTAGAGTAATGGAGCAGACATCCGCGCATAACCGTTCTGCTCCATTAATCTCTATGGAGCTGACAGAGATCGGTGAGTGCAGATGGCTTGGCCACTTAAGCCCAAAATAAACAGATAAATAGCTGCATCTAACATATTAATCTTTCTTCTACCATAGCCGGTTCCAGACTGGATCCAGCGGGTCAATTTCTTCCTACAAACACAAAGCAGGCCCTGACAAACATGCTCCAGAGACGTTCGGGAACAGTGATGCAGCCGCCCTCCATGCACGTCATCGCTCCCCAGCAGCAGTTATTACAGCTAAAACTATTGCAACAGCAGCAGCAGCAGAGGCTTCTTCGGCAGCATGTGCAAGCTAGAACGCTTCAGCAGGTACACGGGAATAGCCCTCCCCATATAGTACCAGTGTTTCGGCTTTGTTCCTTTATGAGTGATGCATAAAAACCAGGATGACCCCACCATGGGGGATGTTATCCACATGTTTCCAGATGATAAGACACAGGGTACATTCTTACCTAATCCCCTCTCCACATGTGTTGTGCTCTTTCTTAATGGGCAGAACAAATTGGATGTTTAGAGGAACAATAACTCCAGTGGTGTTTGTACACATGTCATCGTGGTAATGGAGATTTAATGTGCTTTTATGGCTTATATGATGTTACAGTCTAGAACCTAATTAAATTCACATATATACATTATTATATTGCATCTGTCTGTGACAAACATTAAATTTAGCTAAAATAATACATCTTACTCCTGTACTTAGTAACAACAGGCCATAAAATAAAAATTATTGTAAGAAAGTAGAATATTGAAAAGGACTGTAGTCCCTATAGACTTCCCCTGTGAGATTTTTTGTCTTATTATCTTTATTAAAACTAGTATGAGCTGAGAGATACAATAAAGATACTAGAGTTCTATTTCTAATTTGTTTTTATAGTACTTTGCCTCTACAATCATTTTAAAGTATACAGTATAAACAGTATACAATCATCCTTGACACAATGCCCAAATAGCTATAGCCATAATAGCTATAAGCCATAGAGACATGCTGCTTTTTGTTATTATCATGTACAGTATGGGGAAAAAGTTTAGCCATGAGTGGACAAAAAATGGAAAGTAAGAATGCCTTCATAAATAGAAGTGTTAGCAGTTTATTTGTATCAATAAACTAAAGAGAAACTTCAAAATAGCATCAATTCTTCTAGCCACACTTGTGCACAGCTGGAAGGTTGTTCCATACAGTGCATTTTCATTAAATCCTTTTGTCTATTTCATGTTATCCGGCGCTCTGTGTACACCAGACTCTGGAACCGCCTCCCTTTATTCATTAAAGAGCATCTCCCCTACCATCGGAAGTCACTCTATTTTACTTGGACACACTGGGGGAAATGTATCATTAGGCAGGCTCTGTCTTGGAAGCTCTGCTGCTGCCAGATTTATTTATTAAAGTTGCTTTTGGCCCTTGATGTTGGCAGTGTGTTGGCAGTGTATGCTATGTGGGTTTGCGCCAGAAACATAAAAAGTCACAAAAAACATCAAAAGTCGCAGAACATAGACCATGATTGGGACTGGAGTCAATTTGCTCCAAAACTTGTGCATAAATGGAAATTACAATTCAGAAATCGAGTCCTATTGTGAAATCTTGACTTCCGAAGTTTAATGAATTGGTGAAGCAGGGTCTGTGTCAAAGTGACTTTCCCCAGTTCATTTTGCTCAATGGAAATTCTCAAAGCCAAAAATAGACAAATAGAACAATGATGCATCTGCTCCACTGTGTGTATATAACTGGACCTGAGAAAGGGAGCTCGAAACGGGCTGTCCATCTTTAATCAATGAACTGACCGTTACCCTTAACTTCTGTGATCAGCCCTTTGTGGTAGTGCACCAACTCAACCTGCACCCCTGACCACTACCCCACACGTTCTAACTAGAATTGTGCACAACTCCAGCAGGTGAGCACCAACCAATGACACCACACACCTGATCTTGGACTACTACTCAATGAGCGCTGTCGTTTTTTTGTCTTTGCTACTTTCCCACCAGTAATTGGTGATTAACACATAAGCATCTTTTGGACAGTTCTACACATTAGTGGAGTACGGAGCATCATGTGTTTTTATAATTTTCACATCATCTCAGAGAGACTAGATGATGTTGTAATCAATGGGAGCACTCTGAGACTCCTTGCTCTTCTTGCAGCTGAATATTCTTCTTAATAGCATTGACTGTATTCTGTGGGTCTTTAGATATTTATCACGTCCCGTTTTTTTGAAGAGTATTCTTACTTTGCGGCAATTCTTCCCACAGCAAAAAAAACTTCTGCACAGCAATGTACATCCATAGATCTTCCAGGGAAAGCAAGTGACCCTTGCACTCCATTTAAATAAATGTAATTTAATTATAGTCAGCATCATGTGGCTCTATTGTAATTTCATGAATAAAGCACAAAGTATTTTAATAGTGCAAGGATAATGTACACAGTGGAACATAACTCTAAAATTACAAATAATGAAGACCATGTATATTGTTTGAAAATAATGATGACACTGTCTTGCAATAATGCAGTGATGTCACAGGATAATGTGAATTGATACATTAGAAGAGTGATAGATATCAATGATAAAGCATTTTCACTATCATCACTACGTGTTCCAATGGGAGCCCACAACAGCTGCTTTACCTACTCCCCAGTCATTTATGGCCTTGCTGCCATCCTATAGTCATTATAATGAGGTTATTTTATTAGATGCAGATGTGTCTCATCCAGTATTAAGAGTAATTAAAGCAGAATAGCATCCAGATGGATTTATCACCTACTCACTCAATAGTTAAGTCAGTGGAGTTATGACCTAGCAGTGGGGGTTGCCGGCACACCAGACCACAGCAGCAGTCAAGCATATACCCTGCTACTCAATTATAAAGCTATGACACATCAACAGGAGCGCTGTACTGTAGTACAGTAGTACTGTAGCATAAATCGCTATAAATCAGTGAAAGTGACAGTAGTTGTGATTTGGTATCTTGTCATTTATTTAATGGGTTGTACAATGTTTAATTGTTATTCTCTGTCCACAGGATAAGGAATAAAAATAATTGAGGGTCAAATTGCTGAGATTACGTCTGGTCACAAGAATGGACCTCGCTGATCACTTATAGGAGGAGCAGCAGGTTCAGCATTTTGTCACTTCATTCATTACTATGGGAGCAATGAAAATAGCAGAGCATGTTGCTTGGTTATCTATGCCACTCATAGACAGTGAATGGGAGTGTCAGAGATAGCCGAGCCCTGTGCTCAGCAATTTAAAATGCTTACATAGCAATGAATAGGGTGGAAGGACCCATTCCCTACCTGCTACTGGATCAGTTAGTGAGAATGGGACCCCCATTATACTGATTGCTGGGGTCCTCTTCTTGTGATCACTCTCTTACATCATATTGTTATCACCTATCCTTTGGATAGGGGATCAAAATCAAACATGGAACAACCTCTATAAGCTCTGAAGGGCCATGTGCCTCCCTTTTAGGTAAACTACGTATTGCCTGGGATAAACAGGTTTGGTCCACTTTAGAATTTCCACCATAGCTTTCAGCTATAATTTGTGTGTGGCTGGCCTGGCTTTTGTCCTTACAAAAGATCAAAAACTGCATTAAAAATTTGCAACAATAAAAGCCTTTTCTGCATTGTAAATTTTTATATGAAAATTTGAATGAGGTTAGTGAGGGCAGGATTCTTACCCCCCGACATGAATTATCAGTATTTGTCCAGGGAAAATATTAATTTATCTTGTAATACAGAAAAAATCAGATCAGAAACGTCTGTGCTATTATATCTTAAATCTTTTTTGGAATGATCATACTATTCCTTTAGCACAAATACATTGCGTTAATTTGTTACGCGCCTCGTTAATTTCTCCTGGGACTAATGCTAACCTCTGAACTTCTGTCAACCCCAAACTAGCTGTAGTTGCCTCCATTGAAGGCTATACACAAGAGGGGACAAGCTACATAAATATATGGACATGTGTGACATGAAGTGACCCCTATGCATTTTACGGCTTGGTAAACAGTAATAATGACAATGTTTGTACTGCTTCATAACCGACATCAAACCTAAAGCTGTGTGCGAGGACATAGAATCCAGATGTCACGTCTAGCAAGACAAACTGTGAAAACATTTCATCATGTAAGACACAAAGAGCTCTGTTTTCATAACACTCATATAAAATAATTCATTCCCCTTTCCTCGGAAAATAAGAAAATATTATGACAGTCTGACTTATGGCCTTGTGATTCTCCTTGCTGACTGTCTCCACTATTTTATTTGGACAGGAGTAGTCTATGCATTTTTCTTCGATAGACTGCTTCCATTATTTTCCTAGGACTCAGTAGGTGTTATCATGAAAATAAGTGTCAGGCGGGTCCTTGGTCTTTAGGAAAGCATCACTTGAGGAATTCTCAGCAAGATTGTGCGGCCAAGCATGTGTTACTACCGTGAGTAGAGGGTAGCAGCCACCAACATAGCTGACAGATAACATAGCAGTCACTGAAGCAGCAGGACCATGGTATTATCTCAGTTGCAGTCTGCATTCCCAAACCACGTGTCTGCTGCTAAAAACAACCTCACACAACATGGAGGTTTCCCTGGAGCAGGAGGTTTCTTTCCCACGAGACTGACAATATACAGGCACAAGAATGTCGCTGGTCGTGTTATTGTGCTGGAATATATAGGGAACAACTCCACAGTTCACTTCACAGCAGTTAACTAAGTCTTTATTCTATGCGAGACAAAAATATGGGATTTATTGTGTAGTAAAAATTGGATTGTTATTAGAGGCGAGATAAGCAGGTGGAGGATAACAGAAAAGGGGAAAGAATTTCTGGGTAAGGGCACAGCACCGCAGCTCTGACAGCATCATAAATCTGCATGATTCATAGAATAGAGACCTGTGTCCATGTTTAACTTATAGGGAATTTGGTTAAAGTCTTTAATTTCTCAAGAAATGAATTAAATACAATGTTGCAACAAATCCTTGACAGGCTACAAATCACATTACTAATGAGTGGCCACACATACATCATAAGCACAGACAGTGGAACCACAATGTGTTTTTTTTTGGTTCCTATCAGTTCACAATTTTCTCCATCCCTCAGCCCTACCCATCAAAATGATCTGATCAGTCTAGGATAGGACTCATAATCCTAGTCCAGGTAAACCCCCAACTATACAGGTCCCTACTTCTTCTAGGCAGTGGCGTAACTAGGAGAGACAGGGCCCCATAGCAAACTTCTGAATGGGGCCCCACAAATATACATATATACATACAGTTCCATATACACCCATGCAAAATATACACAGACATACAGTACATACACATCACATAAGCATACACATTTAGAGCAAAGAAAAAATCCAATACCCCAGATGCCGTGGCCCCCTGACACTGTGTGCCCCATAGCAGCTGCTATGGCTGCTACCCCTGTAGTTACGCCCCTGCTTTTAGGCTATTTCAGAAAAGTCCCATGTTCCTGGTTTAAATGGAGCAATGACCATACAACCACTTTAGTCAAAGTCATCTCAAATAGGAGACACAAGAACCCAGATCTCATGAATGGTGGTGACTCAGTGGTGGGACTGGTCTCAGAAAATCGTGAAATTGTAGCAGTTACATATTTTATATAAACATAGAATGCCTTAGAGCAGTGGTGGCGAACCTATGGCACTGGTGCCAGAGGCGGCACTCGGAGCCCTCTCTGTGGGCACCCAGGCTATCACTCCAGCATGAAGTTCACTAGACAGGACTCAAAGAATCTTCCTACAATGATAGGCGAATTTGCCCTCCTCCTTTCAGCGTTGGTGTCTTTAGGAGGCTGAACGATTGAAATTTGTCAAAGAACAAGGAGAAATAAATTACTGCTTAAATTGCTGTGCTGGCACTTTGCAATAAATAAGTGGCTTTTGGTTGAAGTTTGGGCACTCAGGCTCTTAAAGGTTCGCCATCACT
This sequence comes from Engystomops pustulosus, assembly GCF_040894005.1. Taxonomy (NCBI): domain Eukaryota; kingdom Metazoa; phylum Chordata; class Amphibia; order Anura; family Leptodactylidae; genus Engystomops; species Engystomops pustulosus. The sequence goes on along the minus strand of NC_092413.1, from coordinate 172,326,159 downwards.
GCCTTAGAGTGTATATGGTCTTCTATGGCACTTAAAATACTAATTATATTATTTCATAATAGACATGTTTAATAGATCCAAGTGTCTTGTTACAATATTCCTCAAATGATGAAATACCGAGAATTTAAGAGAAAATAGACCAGGGGTTGTAAAATTTTGACTTATGACTAAAAACATCTTTTGTTTTTGTGTTTAGGGTCATGCAATAGAACAGACTGCTCTATTTTCTCAGCAAATACGACCTTCCCAAGCATACCCTGGCATCCAGCAAGCACAGGTATCGCCATTGCTCTTGTCTCTAAAATATAACTGCGTGTACAAGGATCGCTTACTGAAATATTATTGTTAGGCATTCCATTATCCAACAAGGATATCTATTTTATATCACAACTTGTGGTTCACTTTGTCCATCACTCAGTCCGTTCTCAGGGGTTCTACTTTCTGCTCAAACTGATCAGCCAATACTTTTAGTGCCTTAAAGGACATCTACCACCAGGATGCAGGATTGTAGACCAAGCACAATTACATACTGGTGTTTGTCCCCTCTAGTAGGATTCACTTTTCTTTTAGCTTCATATGCCCTTTGTTTTTATGAAGAAAAAGGGGTTCACAATTATGCTAATGAACCTGCTGTGGCGCCTGGTGCTCTGTAGCTACCACTGCTGCTCTGAGCACATACAACAGACTTACCTGACACTATGAACCGTCATTATCACATTCTCATTCACTAGTTCCTTACTGAAACCTCAAATATGCTCCCTATGGGTTCCTCAAGGTATGTCCTGTACGTACGTACATACATCCCCCACACGGTCGTGTGAATTCGGCTTTATACAGGAGGCAAAAAAACCCCAGCAGGAATATAAAATTGATATTCTTCTTAATGGCTTCTTCTTGTTACAGCCGGTTCCTCATGGTTATACAATGTACGGTACTCAGGAGCCTGTCCAGCAGCATCATAGTGGAAGTGTATTGCTTACCCCTAGCTATAACCCAAGGGCAAGCGCTGCAGCCCATCCTAGTGCTGCTCTTATAGAACGGCTGCGGCAGATCCAGCAACAGCCCTCCGGATATATGCAACAAGGAGCTTCCTTCATACAGCCAATGGCAAGTAATCCACGGTGAGTTTGGCTTAAAATGCATTACCTGCAATTGAAGTACAAAATGACACTTACTATTCAATAAATGCAAGCAGAGATCTTGAAAACTGATATACTGTGATAAAGTGTATTGAAAAGTGTATGTTTTTATACTAGCTCAAAGCATTTTTTTGCTTGACTGCTTGATAGGAAATCTACCATCAGGAATCTACTTTCTGAACTAGCGCCCAAGGTAGATTCTCCCTCCCTGCATTAACCCTAAACCCTTTTTATATAGTTATTTTATTTAGCTTTAACCAGGTATATGTTAATTATATTGATAGTCAAAATAACTGCAGCGCGCTACAAGGGAGAAGGCTACTCTCCGTCCCCAGTAGTCCCTGCAGATCTTCCTACCTGCTTGTTTTCTTCTGTTCTTCAGGTGAGTTGCAGGTAGAAGGGGAGCTCTGTCCATGCACAGAGGGAGCTCCCCCGCTGCAGGCGTGTCACCAGCAGAGGAATGGGAGCTACTGCCTAGATTTCCTTTAAAGCGTAACTGTAACGCTATAGTGATTTTCCCAAATTATTATATGTGACTCCCCCTTTGAAAACAAGCAGAAAAATGCCTACTTTGTGCTGCTCATTCTAGAGGTGAAGTGGTAAATCCACCGAACACTGCACAGTGCACATACAGGATGTACATGGTGACAGCATGGCAGCTTCCATCACATGCAGGATGAGGGAACATGTAATAAGTGGTAGAAATCATCAGTACATGAATTCTATAACCTGTGCTGTGTGAGCACTAATGGTTAATAGATTATCTGCAAAGAGCTGATACAGCTGATGACAAGGTGGGGAGGGGGGGCATCATAAGGTGCAGAGAGAGACAAAGAAAGTTCTTTAGAATCACAGAACTGGGAAGGAAGGACTGATAGGTAACAGGGAGATCTTGTACCTCACTATTTTGTGCAAGAGACATCTGCATTGACACATCAAGCTCTGCTTCATAGTCTGTCACATGACCATCTCATCTGTGAGTAAGGAGCAGCAGCCCCTCCCTTACCATGAAACCATCTGATAAACATCAGATAAACAAATCTGTGGACTCGTAGGGCTTATAAGCACATGGAGAGGAAGCAGCTACTGCAGCTCTGAGGTAATCTGAGGGGGTATAGCAAATAAACTACTGAATATAGTTAACAAAGAAAATAGGCAAAGTTGTTTTACATCCCAAAAGCTATTGATTTGTGGAAAAAAAAACCTTTACTCTTTAAGGCTGAGGGAGCTCTGTATACTATGCTCCTAAGAATATCTTATAATTAGGTCCCTACAATGCATGATTATAGCCGGAGACATGAATGGAGACTACACCAAATGCAAACCAGACCCTCTAACTATAATGCATTGCTTTTGGTACTGGTGCATTCATACTGGTAAACACTCAGTATAGGTCTACTAGTGCTCCTGGACCTTAAAGGACATCTACCACCAGGATGAAGCATTGTAAACCAAGCACACTGACATATTGGTGTGTGTACCATCTGGCGGGATCCACATCTCTTTAAGTTTCTTATGCCCTTGTTTTTAAGAATAAAAGGCTTTAAAAAGTATGCAAATAAGCCTGAGGGGCTCCGGGCTCCATTAAAACCTATGGAACTCGGGGGCACACTGCAGTCTTTTGATGATGGTAACTGTCCTTTAATGTAAGTGCACCCTAGACACCCAAGCTTTCTTGGTAAGCACAATACCTACCTAAAAAGTGGGATCCATTGTACAGTATTATATTCTTGGACAACATTTCTTTTACACACAATGTGGAAAGTGAGGGAGAACTTTCCAGGAAATGTCTTGCAGTATGGTCTCAGGACATGTTCTACACCAACCTACATAAATTCTGCTGAAAGCTACCTAGAGCAAGTCTCTCTTCACATATTTACAAGACATGTTTTTCTCCTTCAGGTTTCCTCATCAGCCATTGCAGCAGAATCCCTTGATCGGAGGAGGTCTGGAGCCACTAGCCGCGCAAGTTCTACATACAAATATTAGTTCTGTACAGCTGAACCCTGAGCAGCTGAGACATAGACAGCAGCAAATTCGTCAGCAGAGACTTGTACAGGTAGAAACGATAAACTGACAGATTGTTAACACGTCAAGTATACAAAGTAACAGCAAATGATCCATCCATAGCAGAAAAGTCACAGAGCCTCACAAAATCCGTATGGTTTACAGATCACTGTCTAATTCACATCTGAAGCAAAATTTTATGTGATAACATTGACCAGATGAGACAAAGAAAAAAATTTTTGTTACAGATTTCATGTAAATGTTCATGTTTTCTGCTTATTTACCCAACATTCCACCCTAAGGGGTAGATTGAATTGTGTGTTGGATGTTTGGTATCGCGTGAATGAGATTTGTATAATTCTCATATAGGTCAATTTTTTATAAAAAATTTTATTTTTATTCTCTTTTTGTCATTTTTTGTATTCTCATATACTTTGCTGATACTGTAAATGCTACAGATTTTGCTCTCATGATTAAACGAACGATAAACTGCAGTAAATACGTCCCGTGTAGATATAATCCTACAATTGCGGATATATTGTGTATTACAGCTACAACAACAGCAAAATCAGCAAGCCATGGGCCTCCAGGCAATGCAAGCACAGCAGCCATTGGTAAGTATAATAGTACAGTACTAAAAAAATACAAATCCTCCAAAGTAGGGCCATGATCTGTGTATAAACCATGTGAAAATCTACTCAAAGTTCGAGTTTTCTTGTTAAAGCTCTGTATTAATATGGTTGGCACGTTTTTTACTGTGAGTTCCCTAGACCAGTGTTTCTGAGTATTTAAACTGAACCTGTGAGTTAGATTTCCCACCCCATAAAGACTGTGGCATGTGTAACATCACAAACTGACCTCTACCCCTTACTAAGCTTTCTGTTTTTGAAAAGTCAAGTTTTAAGGACTGAGTTGACTGAGTTTATCATTCTCAGGACATGAGCAATAACTGCATGACTAGAGGATGTGACTCTTTACTTTTCCATAAAACAAAACTCCTTTAATCACAACGGCTTCATCAAGTCATGGCTCTACATCATGCCCTGGAAGTAATGTACATGTATGTATACCAACCCATGGTGCTCCCCCTCTGGCTCCGAGATCCAACATTGCTTTATTACTTCTGGTTTTGGCCCCTGCATCCATTTGGAAGTTCCAAGGAATCACAAAACCTGCTTCATCCAAGGAGTGGCCTCCTCAGGGTAAATCACAGTTCTGCTGGAAAACGGAAGTGATGCCCTGTGTTACAAAACTTTAGGTCTTGAAGTACTTAGGGCAAAGCAGGACCCTTGAGCTGTAGCAGGGTATCTCTTCTGTTCTTTCTTTTGTTGCCCCATATCCCTGGGGAAACTCCTTTAAGGTATTTTTGCATATGACAATATACAAAAAGGTTTAAAAATCTTATAACTTCAATTTTCAGAAAGCTCGTGGGGACAGCATATATACAAGGCATACACAAAAATCATCACACTATACAAATATCATGCAGACCAAATTTGGTCACACTTCTAAGAATACTTGTTAGGGTACACACAGCGGAGGGGGGCTGGGTGTGCACTGGAGAGGAGGAGGAAAGCAGCACACTGCCCATACATACGGGGAAAAATGGAGCTTGCATGTACTGCCACCGGGTTGCCATTGCAAATTTGCAGCCGCATACACATCCCCACTGACGGCCGCTTAAATGTGCCCTAAAAGTGTAGTTCTGTAGATAAGATGGCCCCCCCTGCTGGATAAACCCTGCCCACTGGTACCACTTAGCCACACCCCATAAAAACAGAGCTGTATACTGGACAAGAACCTGTTAGAAAGTTGTGGTTGTTAAAGGGAACCTGTCACCGCTGTTCCAAAAAAATGAAACTAAGACAGATTCCCATAGAGCCCTTTAGTCCTAAGGGCATCCATTTATCAACTAACACTGGCGATGCATAGAAAAGCAAAAAATCACATTTTATTCTGTACCTGGTAACCAGGGAGAACCCAGTGAGTCCACGTGGGAAGATCACCGCGGCTCGAGTCCTCGCCCTCTTCTGTGCACATAAGCCAGCGCACACCTCCATCTTTCCTACGTCATGCGGCTCCCTGGCTTCCTGCTCGCTGATAAGCATTGACACAGCTGAGAGCAACCAGTGCGCGTGCGTGGGAACTCGGCTGTGCGATGTGGAAAAAATCATACAGGAGGCGTGCGCTGGCTGATGTGCACAGAGGAGGGCGAGGACTCGAGCCGTGGTGATCCTCCCACGTGGACTCGCTGGGTTCTCCCTGGTTACCAGGTACAGAATAAAATGTGATTTTTTGCTTTTCTATGCATCGCCAGGGTTAGTTGATAAATGGGTGCCCTTAGGACTAAAGGGCTCTATGGGAACCTGTCTTAGTTTCATTTTTTTGAAACAGCGGTGACAGGTTCCCTTTAAGGGCTCTTATCCCCCCTCAATCTCTGCCTCACCATATCACTTAAAAATACATAAGTCTTCCTAGAAAAAAAAATTTAAATTTTACAGTCACCTGAAAACATAAAAGGGAGGAAGGAAAACATATAATTTCTTTCTGAAGTCCCAATGAATTACCCATAGTTTCCTACATTGCACAGAATAATGTGTTCACAGCTTTCCTGTCCTGATGGTTTTGCCTGTAATTTATCATTTCGATCACCCCTCACCAGATGAGCACGGCGGCCGTCATGTATGTGTACGTCTGTACTTTGTGCTTTCTTTCAGTCTGGGTCTTTCAGACTTCTCCATGACTTATATTTCACGTCTTGCTGTGCACTTAGGGTTGGGCTTTGCCAAGTGAATATTCCTTGAGGGCCCTTTTAAGTGTAGACAAGTGGTTAATGTATGGAAGGTAAAACTAAGAAATCCAGTACTTTTTCCTTAGGTAAGAGATTTTGCTGACAATAATGGATGTTGTGAAAGCTTCCTTGCAGGTAGTGAGATTTACAGTTTGCTAGCAGATAGACTGCATACCAATGTTATGTTTGTACAAGGCAAATGAATCTTCCCCTTGTGTATAATTAGATGGACATGTGATATCTAATAACTCGATGTGAAATTTAGAAGGAACACAAGTTTAGTAAGAAGTTGCCGTTTCTAGAGTCCTTTCCCTCATGAAGTCCTTGAGACCCTTTTCTAACCCCAGGAAAATGTGTAACCTGTTCCATATTACTGAGATAAACTGCAATTAGGTAAAAGGAAAGTCAAATATTTGGATTGCATTGTTTTACGTCAGTTATGCTTAGTGTGACATAACTAATGAGCGGGTGTCACATTCACCCTAGAAATGGAAGGAGATGATTTAAAGTAACATATTGCAGGAGTCATTACTAAGAGGGGTCCCTGACAGGGTAACAGTTTCTTCTTTCATTCCCCGGTGCCATCTATTCATCATCATGTCATCATTCCAGTACTACAAAATCCCATCTCCAAGAGATCCCTTTAAGTCAGCTTCTTATTCTACAAGACGAACTGGACTAGACCATTAAGAAAGTTAATAAAATGGTTTTCCTAATGACCAAAAGTCTTCCTGGAAATTGATGGATAAGATGGAGGATGGAGTTTGAATATATTTACAACTAGGTGTAACTATTTCCCATGTCAAGAAGTTAAATCCCAAATAACCTGCCATTGACAGAGCTGATGATACAATGTCAGCATGAATGACATTAGGCAAGTTCTACAATTTGTCCAGAATTGCTAGTTTTGTATATTTCTCCTTTCTTTATTTTACATATTTGCTAAAACAGACTCTTATGTGTATGCTAGTTATGCAGTGACACACCGCAGCACTGCAATGGTAAATTTTAATAAAATATTATCTGCCATAGAAAGTTACTGCATTAAGCAAAGTATAATTTGTCCACAAATCTATATTTCTATATAAAGTAATGGCTTCATTTTCATGACTATTATCCATATTAATACATAATAGATGGAGTGAGCAATAAATCTTTCCTGTAACAGGTTTATGGATGTCATGTTACATCTGATCATTCCGCTTCCCCTGCATTTTCCCCTTAAGCACAATAATAATTCAGCCTTTTTATCCTGACATTCAACAGTATTTGTGTATAGACCAAGTTCATACGTAGAGTAAAATATGGAATATCCATATCTTCATGAAATATTTTAGTGTGAATATGTGTATAGTAGTTCACCATGATCATGTACAAGACTGGTTCCCAAAAGTAAACCTAGAAAATACATCAGAATCCGTAGGCCCACCTATACTGTGTTTCCAGTGTCTGTGTACTAGTCTGTATACATTGTGGAGGTGCCTAGGACATGCACAAAACCCATTATGCACCCTCAGCACCCATAAACGATTATTATCCCCATGTGAGTAGGGACTTCAGTACCCAGCAAAGCTGCCATACTGCGGATACTTATGCTTCCAGGTTCATCCCTTGAATAGGTTCCCCTGCTAAAGGCTACTTGGAACTCCTTGTCCTAGTTTGTGGCCCAGTTTTGGGAGCAAATCCAACCTATATTTTGTAAAATCCCACATACCTCTCTGCAGGTCCATAATTCCAGTATCCCCCTATTTAGTATCTATGGTTCTAGTTGGCTCAAGCTGGAAGTGTAGATATCATGTTCATTATGTATGTGATGGCTTAGCCATTCACTGGCCCCAATGTACTTCAGCTGTTCATGCACATACAACTGCTGAGACCAATGATTTGCTCACTTACCATAAGCAGAATGAACGAGATGTCACCACTTCTGCCCTGATTGGAGAGGAGGCACTACAGAACAAAGAGCTGACACTGGAACTAGGAAACCTAAAGGTTGATGAGTACTGCAGTTTTGTTTTTATTTTTATTTTTGTACTCAAATCTTTCTGGTTTTTCCTAATGTTTGAAATCTAAGATACCAAATACATCATTGTTTTGTACAGGGTGCATTGAAATAGTTGAAATCCTCTACAAAAAGCTGCCACTATTCTATAAGATATATAGTGAATACTGAAAATCTGCAGAAAGTCCCAAAATCTTCCGGAAAAGCATATGGCCATGATAGGAAGAGGATGGGGTGAGTGCTCCTCACCCCTCCCCTCTCCATTGTAAGCCTCGTGTCAGGAAAGGGACCTACCGTAACCCTATTTATGAAGACACAGCTGCATCCTCACCGGGTGTCATCAAAGTCAATGATGGCCGTGATCTGGCAACAAATTGTGAGGCCAGATGACGCCCACAAATACGTTCGTGTGAATAGGGCCTTACAGTGTTTTTCTTCTGCATTTTCCAATGCCCAAAATGCTTTTTTTCTGTCTGTCTGTCTATCGAGTCTCCTGTATTTAGTTGTCTTAACAGAAAAAACACTTAAAAACATACTGTTTATGTATCTGAATGAAGAATGTTTCCTTCTAACTGCTTAAACTCCTCTCTAACTCCATTCTAAAACCAAACATGAGTCATTATGATTGTTTTTCTGTAATTTTAGACGAGTGCATTCTCCATTTCACGTTAAATACTTCCTTGGTTTTTTATTTCTACAAATATTGATTCATGTACATAAGAAATGTAATGCAAATACCACATCTCATACATCACATAGTAAAACTGTTTTGGAAAATCTATTTTCCAGTTCCCAAGACAAGGTTTACAGCAGACTCAGCAACAGCAGCAAACGGCAGCCCTAGTCAGGCAGCTACAGAAACAGCTTTCAAGTGAGTACATGACTTCATTGTATCTATTCCAGATCCCTGTTCACATGGCAATTGTTCATTTGTCATTTTCTGTTTATTTTCCTTGTTATGTGATACAAACAATGGGATAATGCATCTTTGTCATTAAAGGGTTTTACCAAAACAACAGCTTAATTGATCAATGAGGATCCTACAGCTGGGACCCTCATAAGAACAGTGGTCCCTGATTCTTCTGTTTGAATGAAGCCCGGTCCTGCCCTGATGTAACATTTAACTTGTTTTGAAGAGAGAGTGATATCCAAGGATAGCCCTTTTCTACCTCAGTCCCATCAACTTTAAATGGGGCACTAGGGCACATGTGTGATTACCAATCATAAGGAGACTAGTACGCCCAATTAGTGGCGTAACTAGAAGCTGATGGGCCCCAGTACAAAGTCTGTGCCAGGCCCCGACTATAATGTATGGTTTATAGTAATAGTCTTTTCATATGGGAAAGTGACACCATAAGGGCCCCCTAAAGCTCTTGGGCCCAGGTGCGACCGCAACCTCTGCACCCCCTCAAGTTAGGCCCCTGGCCACAATGTTATGAAATGGAATCCCATAATTTCTTTACTGTAACTTATTTACAAAATTTAGCATCAATATTAATGCACTACTTCCTTGACAACTTGTTTTACCAGAGTTACGTCACCTTAAATATGTCCATGTATGCATGAGTCCATCCTCAGCTCAGCTATAATGTTCAAAATGCAACCAAAATCCCTAAACTTCTGTATTTTAGCTGCACATGAACAGCTATAGGCAATCACTTATTGACACAAATCCTGAAGTAATACCATCTTTAAAATGTCAGTTATCTCTTACCACACATATCTGTGCAGCCCTTAAAGGACCTCTACCACCAGGATCAAGGGTTATAAACCAAGCACACTGATATACCGCTGTGTGCTCCCACTGGCAGGATCTGCTCTTCTTTAAGCTTCTTATCCCCTTGTTTTTAAAGGAAAAGGCTTTAATAATTATGTAAACGAGCCTAAGGGGCTTCAGGGTCAGTGAACACCTATGGAGCCCAGAGCCCTGTGGGCTCATTTGCATAATATGTAAGGCATTTTTTTCTAAACACCAGGGAAGCTAAGAAGTTAAAAGATGAATGGATCCTGCCAGAGGGGACACACATCAGTATGTCAGTGTGCTTGGTTTATAATCCTTGATTCTGGTGGTAGAACACATATTTCAGCTTTAAAGAAATGCTGAATTTCAGTCTCATTATTGCTCTCTGATTGTGTTCTGTCCTGTGTCCTGTGTGTGTTTGTTCTGTTTTATATTGAAAATTGCTAAAATAAACATTTAAAATAATGAAAAGTAGTTCTTTGGATGCACCAACTGCCTTATTAGCATACAGATTAAAATGGGAGTTTCTTGGCGAGGGCATAATGGACAGAAATATTAAAGGTGTTTTTGAAATCTTTTTGATCTTTTTCATTTGCTGAATATACATTTTGGGTTGTAATTATGTTAGAAGGTTAAGTTACTTCTCATTTTTAGCTTTTAGACTGCAAAGATTTTACAAAATATTTTGGGAAACCTCTCTGCCAATGCTTGTAAAGTTTTTGATATTATAAAGAAGGTGTAATCCGGGCTGTTTTTCCAGCGTTTCATTTGCCTAATATAACTTTTTTTAGAATGTATTCACCATTCTTAGATGAAGAAGAGAATTGGATCCATTTTGAGAATAACCAAAAGTTTTCCAGATATTTATATGAAAGTGTTACATTTTGCCTATATTGCTATTACAGGCGGTCCCCTACTTAAGAACACTCAACTTACATACGACCCCTAGTTACAAACGGACCTCTGGATATTGGTAATTTATTGTACTTTAGTCCTAGGCTACAATGATCAGCTGTAACAGTTACCAAATGTGTCTGTAATGAAGCTTTAGTGTTGATATTGATTCTTATGACAACCCAACATTTTAAAAATGCAATTGTCACAAAAAGACCAAAAAAGTTCTGGCTGGGATTACAATGATAAAATATACAGTATGTAACCCAGGGACTGTAGTCATATATGAAACCAGTACAAAAAGCAGAAAATGACCCTCATTTTAGTTTATCAGTCTCATGGATATGTTTTTTTCTCTCTAGTTATATCTTGTTAATTTCTATATTTTAGATTGTTTTTGCTATTGAAGAGAATATCAAGTGGCTTGACTTAAAACTAGGACATGAGGTTTGTCTTAAGATTCCTCATTCTGTGTATTTTGGCAAAAACACACAGAGTTCATGGAAACTTTCCATTGGGTGAAGGTTTTTTCTTACAGTGCATCCAGAAAAATGTGAATGAACTGAGATCTGTCTAATTGCTTAAGTAAGAAAAAAAATAAAATCTGTCTGTTAGGGCATACGCGGAGATTCCTGGCTTCTAACAGTGCTCATTTATCATTCTCATTCCTGTGAAAGGCTATTTAAATTTCTCTTATCTAGGTTATTACATCTGATGTTTCTTAAAAGGAAATTCTTGGGTGTTCTTTCCTGCACTGACTCCAGAATGTGTAGAGTTAGATTTAGGGTGTCCCCCTGTTATAAGCTTTCAAAATCTTACATTGGCATATGCAAATGTACTGCAATTAGTCACATGGGCAGGTAACAGCTTCATATATTTAAGTTGTCGTTCCACTATATCACACCCAGTGAGGGATTATCTTCATGTCTCTCCTGGTCTGACATCAGCCTGATGTGCTCTTTGACTGCCAGATAAATATCATTGGATATAGTGTAATGAGTGTTTCCATAGATTAAGCTGCTCATCGCCCCCATGACTAGTTAAAGTGGTTGCAGATAGGTGATAACAAGATGATCGGTGAGGGTCCAACTGCTGTGCCCCCAGTGATCTGGAGAAGAGGGGTTCTATCTTCATCAATGGGTGGCAGGTGACAAATAAATCCTGCAGCTCTATTCAATACTATGGGAGTATCAAAAAGTGCAGAATACAGCACTCACCGATCTCTGTCATCACATAGTAAATGGTAGTACTATAGACAGCAGACTGTGCTTGGCAGTTTCCAACACGGACACACATTTGAATAGAGCCACAGGACACATTTTAGTCTGACTGCTCCACCCATTACGAAAAGTGGGACCACCTTTCTCTGCATTGCTCCGATGAGTGGGCTTGCATAAATCTGTGAGATGGTGATCTTCTGTTATAAAATCTTATAAGTTGTGTAAGGGATCAGGTCTGGGAACCTCGTCTCCTGTGCTAGACAGGCACAATTCACCAGCACATAAGTAATGGTCCACACTATGCGACTTCGGTGTAACAGAGCTCACCCAGTTATATTTAGCAGTAATATGAATAAAGAAAAATAAATCCTAGACCTCTCCGGCACTAAACAGAGGTTCTTTACCTCACCATGTGCTGACGAGATGCCTCATTTAATGAAGTGTCCACAACAGATCCCCTCTTTAATGAAAATTCCACAGCAGATGTCCCCTTTAAAAAAATGTCCACAGGAGATGCCCCTTTAATGAAAAGTCCATAGCAGATGCCACCCTTAAATGAAATATCCACAGCAGATTTTTTTTAAAGACTTGTGGCGGATCTTCATATAGGGCCCAGGTGCCCGCCCATACCTACAAGAGGATCCACCATTGGTCGGAGCGGAGCTTGCCGGGTTTACTATTGTCTCCATTAGAAAACTGTCAGAGACTATAGCAGAAAGCTCTGCAGGTCAGGGCGCCAGTCTTAATGAATTCCCCCAATTAGCACACACATCTGCTGCAGTGGCAGCTACCCGCTACAGTAGACATTGCAGAAACCTTAGTGAAGGATACTATAGGAAAGTTCAATACTACCAGCGGACAGAAAACCACAGACTCTCTTTAAGTTAGTTATGTAACAGGCCTGTGTGAGTTTGTTCGATGTGTGTTATTTTGCTTGGAACGTATACACATAGTTTTCCATGTGAAGACACAGCTCCTTCTTGTAAATGTGTTTATTTACCACTTTACTGCTCTCTTACCTCAGACTTCAGTATTACAGCTGAACGTGGTGTGCTCATCTGATTGGTCAATAATCGTCAGAATTATTTTACAATAAAATGAGACATTAAGATATTCTGTATTTTCTATATACTGATTTAATACAGCTACTTTATCACTGCTGTAGTATAATTGCTAAACTTGCCCATTGGGGCTCATTTAGTAAGGGTCGCAAATCGCACTTTAGTCCAACTATGCACCGTTATCGGGGATTGCATGGCTTGGACAGGTATTTAACAGGTGTCTGAACTGGGATTGGCATACGCAATAGTTTTTCATCTTTCATGAGACACAAATCGAGGGGCGTGACGCTTGACGATCTGATTCAGACTGAGCGCTGGATTTAACTTTCAAATTGTGTCGAAAGACAATGCACTTACATGCACCACGGAGAAGAATGTGAACTCTGTCAGACCTGAGTGGGGAAGCGACACATGCAGGATATCCGGCGCACAATCTTATTGAATTTCTGCACAGTGCATTATCGTTGGACAACTCCAGCGGACGCATATGTAAATGAGCCCCATTATAACTTCAATTATGACCAGTAGTGATTTACACTACGTGACAAATAGAAAGCCAACATTCACACCAATACTCTCCTTTAGTTTTACAAGCAGGTAACTGTCCATTTTAGGGGTTATATAGATAGTGGGTTTATAAAGTGTCCAATAGAAAATAAACAAAATGGCCAATTATCCCTAAATACCAAAAACACCAAAAAAAACCTGATCAAAATATATTTAAAGTAAAAAGGGGATGTCTTATTCCATAAAAATGTTCCTCCTGACGAAGCAGTGAGTGTGAAATGCGCGTCGGGCTTGTTTTCCTTTGAACTCCCTTGCTCTGTCCTTGTATTTTATATAATGCCTACAGGTAAGCTTGTGTTATGATTTATTCTATACCTGTATGTGCTGGAGGGTACATCCGGACTGTTTTTGTCACATTGTTCAAGCTTTGTTGCCTTTTTATACTATTTACGATTTATGGACATTGGTCCATAATTCTAGACACATGCATTTTTGGCCCCTTCCATCTTGGGCCCCTTTCTCCCCATTATGTATTATTCTGAGATCATAAGTATTGTGTAAAATTGTGATAATTACTTTGGAAATAAAAATTGACAATGTTTCTTTAAATAAGACTCCTTTTTAGTTTAATTATAAAGTGTCCAAAACTGTTATCATTTTACATGTTCAAATAGAAGGGAGAACAATGTTCTCTCTATATTGCTTTTATGCTGTAATGGTTGGCAGTGTGGACTGGCAGAACTGATGTTCTGGGTTTGAATCCAAATGAGCATATAATCTGCATGGAATTTGTATGTTCTTCCTATTTTTGCATGTTTGTTCCCACAATTCAAAGCGTACATGGATGAATACACTGACCCACATTTATTAAAGCCTCTGCACCAGTGGCACCACAAGAATGTGCACCACAATTCCTGAATCTGGCGCACCCTGCACCTAGTGCAATTTGCACTGTTTTTGATAAATGTGGGCCAATGTGATTTACTACCAGTCAGAGATCATCTTTATAAACAGCTGTGAGCTGAAAACTGAGCTCTGATTGGTTGCCATGGTCATCTAGAACAGTTCTGTTCTTAGATTCTTCTGATAAATTGAACCCCCCCCCCCAACCTGAAGTGAATTGTGTGAAAATTAGTAAAGTCTAGTAGGGTACTTTTTCCCCTAAAATAATGCAGGGCTGTTTTAATCCCTACTACATCCTCTTTGCTTTCTACTTCATGTTACCAATCTCAATACAGTGAATGACTTGATAAACTGTTGGTGGGGGAGGGGGTGTTGGTGGTGGATTATTATGGCTGGCAGCGGACAACCCCTTTTATGACTTGTTGACCTCTCAATCCTGTGGTCACCTATTCCCTTGCACATTACTTGGACATAATGAGCAGAACAATCAGCCTGGTTATGTGTATGCAGAATGAACTGAAAGGGTGCCATGATGGAGAAACCCTTTAAGTTACAATACATTTTATAAAAGAAAAAAGGAATCTGTACTTATATTTCAGTAAGGATTCATATTCGAGATTTAGAACTCTAAGTGATTAGGTATGTGCATATGTTTCTGTATAAATGACGCATCTTCCCTTATGTTTTTATCGTTTAGGTAACCAGCCACAACAAACAGTGAATTTATATGGAGAGCCTTCCAGTTTCTAAGCATGAAGACCTGAACTATAGACTTCTTGTGTTCTCCACAATGTGCATTTTTGAAATTCCACATTATAATGATTTTTGGGGGGGGATTTTGTGTGTTAGGCTCAAAAGAGGATGTTTTTGGAATTTGCTAATGTTTTCCTTGGAGAACTAAGAACAGTAGTCTGTGTTTTCTAATATTCATTTTGCTGCTGTAAAAATAAGGACATTGTGAATGTGAATGTACAATGTACAATACATGATAAAGACCAAACTACTGAACTGAAAAGTTCTTGGATTTTTAACACAATATGGGCTCCTATGCTGTATGTAGTGGTAGACTTTATTGTACCTTCCTATGATAGCCCATAGATGTTTCCTTTGAGCTTTTACGTGTTATGCTTTTGTTTTTTTCTCATAGCGTTGCTCATATTCTGCATTCTGCTGTTCAGATTCATTGGAGTAGTATATTGTGCATAGATAACAATGCTGTGCTGAAGCCAATACTTTATACTGTTAAATGTGCGCTTCCTGGAAATGGTAATGCAATATATTGCTTTACTGCTTATACTGTCTTTGTCTCAGGGATCATTTCACATTCTCATACATATAATTATTGCACAAAATGCATCTATGTAGTTGTAGTAATGCTGTTATGTTTATACAAGACTCTACATTTTACCAGAAACAGCGCCACTCTTTCCCACTGGCTGTGCTTGGTAGTGCAACTAAGGCCCATTATAGTTAATTGGGTTCAGTATAATACCAGACATAGTCAATGGTCAAGATTGGCCCTTTTTTTATTGGGACCCCAGTTCCTATATTTTAACCCTGTACAACACTGCCTGTGCTGACTCAATAATACCCATAATACATTGCATGCATGCAACTGAAAGTGATTTACACACGTAGTTGATCCCAGAGCCTGCAAAATGGATTGATACATCCAAAAAAACTGCAAACAAAGGTCCACCTTAAACAGTTATTAACATACTAACTAATATGAGATCATTTTGCTGTTAGATGAAATATTACCTTAAAATTTAGGAAGAGCTACTCTTTACAAGTTATTTCCAACAATTCTGTAATATTCTAATAAATCTAAAATAGATCTACACAACAAACAACAAAATCAAGTGTTGTCAAGGCTGACTACAAACTGACCCTGTATGTAGTCAGACACCAATGATGTGTTACTTGCTTCTATTCACAAACCCACTTACCGTTTAAGTCAACTTAAATGTCCACACATTAGTTTCATCCTTGAAATACCTATTTGATGCACATTATGGTCCACTGGCATATCCTAGAAGTAAAAAACTAGGAAAGTCTGATTCTTTTTCTCCCTGTGATATCTTTTTAACCCCTGCCCAAAGCAGTGGCTTGTTTGACATCTGCTTATCTTCCTAATTTTATAGAAATCGTTTGCCTTTTAGGGTTATCTGGATGTACATTTCAGGGTGTGTATTGATTGCCTTCTATCCTTTGTCTACGGCTTCACAGAAAATCGTTAGAGGGGTCATGTAACATCATAAAACCTTAGAAAGGATTAGCCCTCCTGCAGGGTCACCAATCCATTACAAGGCTCAATTAGGAGTTTTACTGTCCTGTGGAGGAAAACTTAGAAGCAGCAAAATAAACTATTATGGAGATTGGTTCTAACATGATCACCATCAATTGAACACCATTTACAGAAAAGCAATCAACACTCTTCATGCTGGAGGACACATGTTCAGGCCTCTACTGTAGTTTTTGAAGCTTAAACTAGAAATAGATTGAAAAAGATATTACTGTTTCCCCCAAATGTCTAATACCTGACTTTGCCTGCATAAATGGCTTCCACAAAGCACATGAGCTTCACAGTTTCTGTAACTCCCTGCTCGATCTACAACATTATTTTTGTAATTCCTGTTTACCTCTATGGAAGTTATGGAACTTTTATTCTCTTCTTATTCTCTTCTCTGCCATGTTTGCTGATGAGGAGAACATCCCTTTAACCTAAGGATTCAGGGTTCATGCTCTTAATTATTACAAAATTCTTCACTTGTTGCTGTAAAATCTCCATTGTAATGTTAACTGAGAGATGTAATGTTAATAGACATGGCTGTTAATGCCGATACATTTACAGGTTGTCACTCTGTTGGTTTAGACATTTCACATTACCTTGTGAAGGTTATGCCCATTATGAGCTGACCACATATGCACAAAGTACAGGAAAAGCACAGTGCAAACCCTATCTGATGCAACCAAACCTAGTACTACAGATTGTAATTATTCTCATTCATCCTTTATAGACCACCTCACGTGTTCATGAAAACATTGACAAAAAAGCACAATTCTGAGACAAAAATGTAAGCAAAAAAAGTGTAAATTATGTAACAAAATCAAGCTTTACTTGGTTATGTCAAAATTCAGTAGTTTTGTTTCAGAATTCAGAATTCCAACTTTTTTTTTTTTTAATTTTCACCTGGTCTCCCTACAATTTTGATGGAAAAAATTCCTTCAAAATGGATAGGTCCACCTAACATGTTGCCTATGTCTAGTCATTTTACATCCACAATAGGCCGTTCTTCTAGTAACACAAAATGGCTAAAAAGAAAGTGATTGTCGTAAATGAGAAATTCCCATTATTCAAATTGCGGCTCTATGAGAATCCTCTTTAGTTACGGGAGTCTTCTTTCACAGAATTTAAAAATAAATTAGTGCATGCCAAGTTTTACTTTTGTTTTTTGGCTGCAATTTGTCCCGTACTGCCTGCTGTGTGAATGGCCATACCCGAACACTTCGCGTGTCTCTCTTTGCATACATGGATCCAGCTTTTTGCAACAGATCTATGTCTGTTTTTGGAGCTCTCTGGCCTTCAGATTCATTTCAGTGACTTTTGGCCCTTGATAAATCTGTCTGCAGTGTTCTTCTGCTATGTGGGTTGTTTGTGACAGTCACATAAAAAGTTGTAGCACATAGACTAAGGGGCAGACTGGATTCCACTTGAGCCCAAATGGAAAGTCGCAAAACATGAATCCAGTCCTGCTGTGAAAACTTGGGGCTATGGAAGTTTAATAAATTTGGCGTAAGAGGGTTTATGTCAAAGTGACTGTCACTGTCCTATGTTCATTTGGTGTAATTGAAAGTCACAAAGCAGCAATTACACAAAAACTGTGCCAAAGCAACATCACACATAGACAAACTATTTTTAGGATCAGTATACTCATGGCCAAATTGGAAATTCTTGACACCCCTTCATTGGTGCGTCCACCTGTAAGCTGCATATTTGGGGTTGCTGAGAGTTGCACCCAGTCTTTCTGAATTTGGTGGCCTATATACTAAAGGGCAATTCAGGTTCCCATGTTTAGACCAGGAGACAATTTACATAGTTTTTGCATTTCCTGGGCTGACCAAAGTTCAGATGAGCTAAACACACAAAATCATCATTTGTAATGCTGTGAGTTTCAGCCTATAAACACAATATCGGCTGAGTGTGGGATGGTAGAGCTGAAGTTGGGATGGAATTCACAGCCATATAAATTACTGATTCAGCGTGTTCACTTTATCCAAGCCATGGTTGGTCTATTCATCTTTCATACAGACCAGGTTTCCTGGATCAAATATGGCAGTCTGAACAAGCCCTTACGTTGGGCTTCCAATATTCTGATCATAAAATATAGCTATAACAATAGCGTGTACAGTACAGCACAACCTACACAAACATTGGTTTCTGGAAATGGGATAAAATTCATACATTTCCTCTGAGATCATTAGAACTTGCTGTGAAAATAACAAAAAAAGATATTTCCCATACACATCCTTGGATATTGGTATTGAACAATTCAGTGTTTGCGATACACATTCCATTAAACAACATATTCTCGGATTTCATGCTTCAAGCATAAACTTTATTTCATTTTTATTGTTTCTATAAATCTTCGACCAATGGAAAAGTTTAGCAGACAGCTCTTTTTAGACCGATACAATATGGAACTAATGTGTTAGAGAAATCTTGTAATTTTAGACAATTCCTCAATAATAATGCTTGTACTGCCATGTTGCTGCTGCTGGAGCAGTATGTCAATAAAACGGTAAAAATGATTTCCAAAATATCTCATGCGATTCTGTTATTTACAAAGACAAACAACATCAAACAAAATAGGACATAGAAAAGTAAGTAAAAAAGAAATTCATTTCTTTCTATTTTATTGATGATCTTTAAAAAAACAGCACATTGGTTTGTAAAGAAATATAACAGAAAAATAATTGTCCGTCGTATAATTCTGAATAAAAATATATATTTTTTTATATATATAATGCAATATCTGTTCACAGTTTAAGTATGGAAAGGAGCTTGCAGAAAGGTGCCTTGAAGAAAGCAATTGCTGATAAATATCCAATATATTTTACGGAACAATTGTAAAACTGATCAGAAGTCTCTTCCCTTTTTAACCTTTTAAGTTAAAGTTTTATACTGTAACATTTATGTCTTTAGATGACTTTTAAATATGTGGTGCTGCTATCTGTCCCTAGAGGGTTCTTGGCAATGCACCGATACATTCCAGAATCTGAAGTTCTTGGATTCTGCACAACTAGTGTCCCTTGTGGATGAAGAAGCTCGGTCCCCATTGTTCGTCCTTTACTAGCCGTTGTTAATATGGTTAAGTCTGGCAACTCCCAAGATATCTCTGGTTTTGGTATCCCAATAGCCGTGCAACTGAGATGAACTGGAGAACCTGCTCTTGTGTGAATGTTATGAGGTGGCTTATTTGTAATCCTTGGAGGATAGGCTACAATCATGACGGCGACACTAATAGCCGCTTCTCCAGCATTATTTTTAACTTTGCACAAATAGTTTCCACGATCATGTATGGTTGTTTCATGAAGGACCAATGTGCCATTCTCCAGTAATGAGTATTTTCCATGCTCCTGAGGTCTATCTATTATGTATCCACTTGGAAGGATCCATGTAACACTGGGTCGTGGTATTCCATCAGAAAGACAATGAAGAGATAACGTCTCACCTATTAAGCTCTTTATCGTACCCTTTGGATGTGTAAGAATAGCAGGTTTCTGACCTACTTCCAAAATAATCAACTTTTCAATGTAGCCTACCTTATTCCTGGCTGCACACCGATATTTTCCTGCATCATCTTTGGTGGGGCTATATATTATAAAGGTTCCATTTGTTCCTGCATGATATTTTGAAAACTTTTGCCCATTTACAAATCTGGAACCATTTGGTAAAAGCCATGTTATTTCTGGAAGGGGATTACCATCTGCAAAGCAATTGAGTATTGCCATTTTGCCTGGTTTAGCAATAACCCTTTCATTGAAAGGATTTTTAAACATAGGTCTTCGAAGGACATCATGAACTTCCAATTGGACCACTAACATACTTTCACCCCCATCATTACGAGCAACACAAGTAAATTCAGCTGTATCAGAGGGCCTCACATTCCGAATTTCCAATGTCCCATTCTTGTGTACCATAATCCTGCTTCCGTGGTATGGTGCAGTCAGATATATGTTGTCAGGCATGATCCACATTATTTGAAGAGGAGGTGTCCCTTGTGCACTGCAGTGAATTAGTTTTCTAGAGTGTTTCAGAGCAGAATCTTTAATTATAGTCTTATTTGTATATAAACCATTAATAATTGGTGGAGTTGAAAGAACATCTAATTTGAGAAGTCTTGTGTCATCTCCTGCTGGATTGCGTGCCACACATACGTATTCTCCAGCATCTAATAATTTGATTTGGTTGATAGACAAAGATCCGTTTTCATGCAATATATATCGGTCATGCGAAGTTGCAATCATATCACTGGATGGAAGCAGCCAGAATATCTTTGGTTTTGGTTCTCCAATGGCTTCACAATCGAGAACTGTGCGAGATCCAGCTCTTGCTTCAAACTTTGTTTTAGGATTCAACTTAATACGTGGAGCAGCAGCTACAACACTGATATGTACTTTCATCTCATCTTTTCCCAATGTATTTTCAGCATAACATGTATAATCCCCTTCTTCAGACATCCCTACTTTGTTAAGGTATAATGTACCATTGTCAAAGAGAACATATCTCCGAGTTCTCCTGCCACTGTCATCCGCTTGTAGAACGTTGTTTATCACTGTACCATCTGGTAAACTCCATGATATTTCTGGTATTGGAGATCCCGAGGCCTTACAATCAACTTTGAAATCTTTGCCAAATGGAACTTGCTTTGTTAGTTGCTGTTTTTGAACTATTTTAGCTGGTTTCATGCTTAGGGTGACTTTCATCATAATAACATCATCTCCCAATTTATTCCTTGCAACACACAAATATTCTCCAGCATCTTTTTCATTTACAGAAAGGACAACCAACGTGCCATTCGGATGAACTTGTATTCGACTTCCCATTCTAAAAAAGAAAATGTATTAAAATAATTTATTTCACTTTTACAATTTTTGCATGAACACATTAAGACATAAATCTAATTAACAGAGCTTGATTTACCCTTTTGTGTATTTGGGATGTATTACTCTGCAAATGGGTGTAAGGAGTAAAAATGCACAGGCTGAACCACCACCAACCACTACTTTGCTCTACACTTATTAGGGGCAACAACCCAAAAAGCTTTCTGCAAGCCTTATTTGATAGGTTGGACATTGACTAACAATGGTAGCACCGGAAGCACAGCCTCACACATGTATAGGATGAAGGTCGATTGCACAAAGAAGGGATGCCTTTAAGAGTAACTACACATACTTTCTTATTATTGGTTCATCCCCTTTTACTTCATTTAAAGTAAACGCATTGGATTTCTGCAGGAAATATGGAGAGATATTCAAAATGTTAACGAGCAGTGGTATGTTACAAAGTTCTGCACTGTACACCAAGGAGATTTCTATTGGTCCTCAAAGTGTAGTGATAGCAGCTCTTTTTGTTTTACATTTAAAAAATTCCCTTTGAGCCCATCTAAATGAATTTTTGTCCATTCTGTCCACAGTAATAGTAACTATTTTCATGCACCTACACAGCATAAGCCGCTCTATGAATAGTCCCTTCCCTGTACAGTGCACACGACTGTGTACAATATGCGCTACACTACAGAACACATTTTTATATATTTATAGGAATAAAAACCCTGTGCAAACAAGTCAAAAACTATGCTTGAAAAGCATGGAGCAAGGTTTGGGTCAATTATGCGCTTATTAAACCATAATTATTTATGTAACCTGCACCGATTTCATAATGAGAGGTAGAAGAAAAAACACTTCCTACGTAAAATATATTCATCCAAATATCTGAACTCCTATTGACTTTTGGAAACTTTTAATCATATATTCCCAAAAACTACAAAGGCTCCTTTCTTGCAGGAAAGAGATGCATGTTAGCTTATTTTCCTTCACTTGAATCCAGTAGAAGGAAATGTAGAGGATTAGAAGAAAAGTAAATATTTAAACCAAGGAGAAAGCTCAAGAGAGACTGGAGTAAATGTTACTCCTGAAGGGTAAAGGAGGCAACAAAAATGTATAGGACTACATGCAGAATAGGGCAATTTTTTAGGACGTGATCAATGATATTTACAATACTGCAAAACTATCCACAGAATCGATGTTTCCCAGTTTCTTATGCTAAAAAGTCTGAACCGAGACCAAAAAAATACCTCACCTACAGCAAAAGTCTCTAAAAGAAGCACAAGAAACCAGACAAAGGGGCATATTTACTAACAACAGTGCAAACTGCACTAAATGCGGTTTGCTTGTGTTTAGTACAGGGGGCGCCAGATTCATTATATGTGGTGCAAGTTCTTCATAAATCTGGCCCTCCCTGCACTGCCCCGACAGAGTGCACTTTTTTTTGGTGCACTTTTAACATGGGGCATGCGACACAATTCTGTTGGACTTTGCATGTTATATCTGGCAAAGGCATATCCCCAAATTTTTGTTACATGATGCCTAGTGCAGCCGCGCCACAAAAGGGTTGCGACACAAATGTGGTGCAGACACTTCTTAGATACCTGGGCAAGCAGTTCGCGTGCGACACAAATGTGGTGCAGACACTTCTTAAATACCTGGGCAAGCAGTTTGCACTAAAACTAAAGCGCAAAGTCTGACTGATGCAGTCCTTAGTAAATGTGCCCCAAAGTGTTATTGGACTTCCCACAATTCACTAGAATCGAGATAGAAATGGGATGGAGAATGCTGAGCAGCATTGCAGTGAAGACAATACTGAGCAGCAGTCAAGCATGCACCAAAATGTAATATTAAACTCTCAATTTCCTTAAGTTTAGAGCAAAATTTTCGGAAGTTAAGGTTACATTTTGATTGGCAGATATCACTTTTGGTTCTTTTAGTAAACCTAAATATTTTGGCAGAAATTAATGTCTTAGTATACAACAATGCAACAAAAATATTTTCTTACCTGTGCCATTGATCTACCACAGCTTTTGATGGAAGCCTCCATATTATTCTTGGCCTTGGTTCTCCATTTGCACTACAATGTAGCACCAATTTTTCCCCAAAACTTATTTCATTGGATTTTGGAGATGCATGGATAATCCTTGGGACAATGTCATTTTGTTCCACCCTGAGAGTAACGACCCTTCTTTCAGAGCCTGTAGAGCTGGTTGCTATACACTCATAGTTTCCATTGTCAGATGTTGCTGCATTCCTTATGTAGAGTGTTCCATTGGAGAATAGGAACAACTTTGCATTTACATAATGTAATGGTTTCACCTTTGTACCATCAAACGCCACCCAGTGAACGCTTGGCTGAGGGTTTCCTTTTGCTGTGCAATGAAGTTTTACATTCTCTCCTGGAAGTGCAAGTACTGTTTGTCTTTTGTCTTCATAAATCACTGGAGGGGCAGCAATCACTTGAACTTTTACAGTGAATGTATCTGATCCAGCAATATTGGTAGCAAAACATTTATAAATTCCTCGGTCATAAATTGTTACTTCTCTAATTGTAAGAGTCCCATCAGACAGAACAAATACTTTTTCACTATTGTCAGATTTTTCAGATGCAATGGTCTCATTGGCGAGGATCCAGGTGATGGTAGGGAATGGTCGGCCTTCTGCTTGGCACTTTATACTTACTGTACTCCCAGAGTGCACTGTGATCTCTCTTGATCTTCCCTGTATAATCCTTGGAGGATATGTAATAACGGAAAGTGTAACAAGCAGCCGGTCTGAGCCATACTGGTTATTAGCAACACAAAGATACTGCCCACGGTCCTGGATGCTTACACTTGAAATAGAGAGTGTTCCATTTGGAAAGACTTCCATCCTGTTTCCCCTTCTTGTCTTTGACACGAAAGTTCCTGGTAAGGAAGCAATGATTTCTTTAGTGAGAAATATAAAAAGTGTTCAAACATGACTTCAGTTAATAGATGAAAACTTAACAGTGGAATTTCTTGTTCCACCTCATTTTGAATGAATACCGTACTGTACTAAGTGTGACTGTACCAAATATAATGCCTAAAAACATATGCATCTTATTGCAAATGTATATGTTTTATGGTAATAACATGCTATAAAATGTGTAAAGAACCAACAAAGACAAAAACAATATGACTTTCTAAAGACTCAGCTATAGATTTAGGACATAGGGGGATTTACCCAGAACTATCAGGAGGCTTCAGCCTCATTAAAAATCCAGCGATTGGCTGTGCTGCTTGGCGGCACCTGCCATAGATTTACACAATAGTCTCTGCATCCCTACACAACACCCCTCACGCCTCTCCACACCAACTTGGCACGGAGATAGCAAAAGGAGGTAAATATTTCCCCCTTTGTCATTGCAATTGTAGGGTTAATCTTTCACACTTTTGGTTTGTATAGAGGATAAGCTTTGTGTATGTTAAACCTCACATATCATTAATAAAGTTTATCAGTATTATTGTTTAGCGGACCCTAACCGCAAAGTTCAGGTCCAGGTTCAGCAAAGTAACCCCCTGAAAACTCTTTAAATGCTGCTGAAAAGTTGCCACTAGCATGCCATGACATTATTGGGAGGGCAACCCTTCCCAAAATGGCAGCGTGCAAAGACTTTGCCAGCAGCATTTCATCTGTTAACACCCATGATCAATGCCAGCACCAACCGCGGGTGTCATTGTTGGGGGTCGGGGTTCAGTGCCCGGATCAAAACAGATTATTAAAATTTGGGTAAAGATGAATTTTTACAGGTCTGCTAATCACTAATTAGTATAAAAAAAATTGAAATATAAAAATATTTTGCATAGAAATGTCTGGTCAAAGTGGAAAATATTATCCTCACCTGAAGCTACTTTTGTCCATAATATGGTGGGTGTTGGATCTCCAGTTGCTTCACATGGAATGAAGGCATCTGAATTAGCGAGGACAGTGAAACTTGCAGCTTTACCCCCCAAAATGCGAGGTTTTGAGCGAACATTATTAAATGTAATTTCCCCAGTCTTATGAGAAGTTGCTTTCTTTTCAGTTTGTTGTATTATTGTGGAGGAAAAGTTATATCGTGAAGGGGTCCTTGGAATAGTTGAAGCATGTGCTGTTGTGTGCAGATTTTTTTGAGATGTTTTGGGGAACCCCATGTTTTCTTTTCCTAGGCCAAATGATGGTTGAGTGGTGCTTGGTGGCCTTAAGGTTGCAGGGCTAGTAAAGCTGTTGATAACATTAGATGTTACTGATAGTGGTGAAGCTGTGGTAGTTGTAGGACTTGATTTGACAAATGAATGTTCATGTGGAGTATTTTTGTTGAGAGCTTGATCAGATGTGGTTATATCATTTCTATCTGATGGTTTTAAGTATGGAGTAGTTAAGGTATTAAGTGATGGTTGTGTGGATTTATCATCCTTTGCCAAATTAGCCCTAAAGGATTTGGTCACCATTTTTAGAGGTATATCATTTACTGAAGTTGATAATGTTGTTGGTGGTCTTGTAGTAACAGTAACTGAATATTTAGGTGTTGACATAATTCTAGTAAAAGTTGTAGTATCTTCAGTAGTTGACAAGTTGATAGTCGTTGATGGCTTATGAGTATAGCCGGAGCCATTAAAGAAATTCTTTTTTCTCGGTCGTTTTCTTCTTAGAGACCTGTGCCTGTTGTAGGCAAAAGCAGATGTTTTGGGAGCTAATGTAGAAAATGGAGTAGGGATAACAGTCACCTCTCTGAAAGCATTTATCCCAGGAGTATTCACTGAGTAAACTTCAGTATTTTCAGCTTTAGAACTTGTCGGCTGAACTTTAGTTACAGCATAATTTGGTGTGGTTGGAACCTGTACAGTTGCAGGTACTGTAGCTGTGGTTATTGTTGTCTTTTTGGTAGTTGTTTCTTTTTTAAAAGTGGTTGTAGGAACAGTTGTAGATTCAACTGTATCAGTTGTTGAATGTTTTATTGTTGCTTTTTCACTACTTTTATGAAGTTTCTGAGATGTAGCTTCAACACTCATAGGGTAATCTACTGTAGTTACAGTAGAGCTACTTGGATTTCCACTTACTGTACTCTCTTCCTTTGTATAAAGTACTTTAGTCACTGCCTGTAAATTATCTATTGTTGATTGAGTGTATGGAATTGTGGTTCTAGGACTTTTTGTAACAATTGGATTTGATGTTGAAAGTGGAGGAGTAATTGTAGAAGTTAGATGGTAATTTTTTCGGAGTTTTTTAAGGATCTCTCTTTGAATATTTGGATTGTTTCCAAACAGTCTATGCCAGGGAATTTTTCTTCTAATTATTTTGGAGGCTACCATGGGTTTGGTGGAGGGCTGGGGAGAAGTGGACACTAGCACATTTTTGTTTCCAACTACAGACATTGTTGTTGGAATAAGTGTCATTGCACCTTGAGTAAAACTTAATCCAACTGTAAGCTTCTCCAAAATAGACATGTCTATGCTGCTTGTTTTTGGAATGTTATCACTTACATACTGTGATGGTGTAATATAGGTGTTAGTTAATCTATCAGTGCTAACAACATTTTCGAAAGGTGCAGTTCTCAGAGTAGTAGACTCTCCAATTTCTGTTTCTGGAGCTGTTATAGAGGATTGCTCAGTTGTTAATGGACTATTTGTCATTGATGGTATTGTGCTATATACAATCTGCTTATCTTTAACAATTTCAGACGTCGTGGTGTATGCTGTTGTGCTTTCAGTAATATCATTAATGTTTTCTAGTTTTCCAAATTTAAATGGATGAGTTCTAATTGGAATACGATCTGGCCTCACAATGCGCCTTCTTCCTGGGATTCTTCTGCGACCATACCTTCTTAAAGTTGGCACAAATGGTGTCACATCTTTACCTATCTGGATCTGTTGATGAGTGATGATAGTGGACCCAGCTGGAAGCCGTGGAGTAATAATCTTTTGAGTGCTATGAAAGTAGATGGGTCCAATGTCCGTTTGTGAGAGGAACAACTTAGCATTTGACTTGGTTGAGGTATCAACTTCCTCTTCCACATGCTTTGCTTCAGAATAATGTTGAATCCTTGAAGTGTGAATCTTTGACGTAGATGAATGTAAATTGTCGGATGTTGTCTGTAACTTACTTGGAGAATAACTCTTTGTAGTGTCTTCAGTCCTGGAAACAACAGTTGACTGGGTAGTAGTAGTTGGTAAAGATGTTGTTTTTGAATTTACAATAAATTTCTTATGAGATGTTGGAGGATTTGTGATATAATTTATGATAGATGGCTTAGTACCTTCTTCAAAGGTTGCAGAAATGATAGAATTTCCTGTACTTGAACTGGTTGGTGGAGCAGATATTTGTTCAAGCAGTGGTGGCCTACTAAGAGAATTCATAGGAGTTACAGGAAAATAGCTAAATGTAGTTGTTTGATCCCTAAATATATTTTGTGATGCAGGGGACTCATATGATGTTGCCGTGGAGTTAGTTATGAAGTTTGGAGGTGAACTACTAATAGAATTTTCTTCTAGTGTGGGGATAGTAGCCACATTTTCAGACATGCTGTTCAGATAACCAGATGTAGTAAATGCATTGGAATAATCATACCAAGTTGTTGTTTGCAGTCCATTTTCCAGAAGAATAGGGTTAGAAATATCATTGGTGAAGGTAGAATGTAAATCTGTTTCTGTAGTAAATGAAGGAGTCATATTTTCTTGGTAATCGTCATGAAGATCGCTGTCAGAAGTTTTTGGACTTACAATACCGTATTGCGGGGTTGAAGTTAATGATTTTATTGTAGTCACAAAAATATTATCAGTTTCAAGACTTCCATATTTAGTAAGAGGAGTAGGTTTCGGCACTAGATTGGTTGTAGCATCTGTTGGTAACCTGTCCAAATCACTTGTAAATGGTGGGGGATCTGATATTGCCAGCACCGATGTGTTTAAAATGCTTATTGTTGTAGGTTGTTCCTCATAATTGTTGGTTATAGTTGGGTTTTCTCCTGAGGTTAAAGACTGTGTTGTGCTTGATACCTGACCACTCGATGTGATGTAACTATGTATCTCTGGAATTTCTGTGAACTTTTCTGTGGTTGGTGTTGTAGATATTTTATTTGCACTCAATTTAATATTATCAGAATGAATCAAGGACACTGTTGGCTCAGCATATATGGTGCTTCCACCTGAATATTTTTCTGTTACTATTAAAAAATTTTCCTTCACTGGAATGAATTCTTCACCAGATGGTTGTTCTCCGTCCCCTGATATACTTTCTATATCATTTTCTTCCTTGGGTGTTGTCATGACTTCTTTTATTGATTTGCTACTAATTGAATTTTGTTTTGTTTTTTGTAATATCTCTGTCCAACGTTGGGGATCAATCTTCCTTGTGTTTTTACTAAATTGTCTCCTATGTCCTCTATATCTATGGTTTATTCTGTTTCTTCTTGGTGATGTATTTCTGTTCTGTTGCCCATCAGGTTTGACGGGTAAACGTCTATTTGGGTATCTTTTATGTTCAATGGCTTTACCTTTACCAGGCTGAAGGTTTTCCTTAATGTCTTCAGTGCCTGATCCTTCATTGTTTTCATCTTCTTTTTGGTCCAGTTGTATTTTTTTCATGAGTTTGTTGCTTTTTCTATCTTTCACCAACACTCTGTGTGTTAGCATGTCAAGGCCATAATGATTTGCTGCTAGACATCTGAAATGACCTCTGTCTCTTTGTGTTGTCTCTTGGATTTTTAATGTGCCATTAGAGAATATAATCTTGTTCTTTGAGGTTTCATGGAGAATAGTGTGATCTGGTAAAATCCAGTTTACAGATGCATCAGGAACTCCATGTGAACCACAAGGAAGATATAGCGCATCTCCATTATTGACTGATAGCTCAATCCCATTTACAGCTTCTTCTTCGACATCACTACTTACCACAGTAATTCTAAATGGAAGTACATCAGCATCCAAATAATTTGTAGCAATGCAGTGGTAAACCCCATTGTCAAAGCTATCAGCTGCCTTCAATGTAAACTTTCCATTTTTTGTAAGAGTTATCCTTCCTTCTTCACTCGTATACGGTGCTCTAATTTTAGTTCCATCAGGAAGAAGCCACTCAATATTTGGTATTGGATCACCCATAACTTGGCAATCCATCTCTACTGTCCCTCCTAATACAGCAGAATATTCTGTCTTTGTCTGGTTGCTCTTGATGATCATAGACCAACTGTTTCTTGAAGGGTATTCTATGGAATTGGGAATTGTCATATGGATATGTGTCAAGTAGCGAATGTGCAATGTGCTGAGAGTTGTAGCTGTCCTATCGAGTTGTAAAGTCACCACGTCCTGCATCAACCAGTTTGGTTCTGCTCGAATTTCTGCATCAATATCAGTGAACACATCTTCACCAGAACCCACTTGCTTATATTTATAGCTGATAAAAGGTGTCTTAGTCAGCAAGAGTTCTCTTTTAAGTTTCATTGCAGAATCACTATACATTGCTAATATTCCCCATAACTTCTGAATGTGATCATAGTCGATGTTGCATACCAGGAATGATGAAAATGTAGTCTTCATGACTGTGTATTCTTCCTGTTTGTCCAATGTTATCTGAGACATTTTGGTTGGTCTTTGAACAGTACAAGCCAGATTTGCTTCATTCCCGGCCTGGTCTGTCATGTTTATAATTAGAGTTCCCATTGGAGCTACAAAGTCTTTGGCTGATATAGCAGTATAGCTTCCTTCATCTGGGGTGGAGATGTTTTTGAACTTGTAGATGTTCTCTATAGTAGGTTTAACACATGTAAGATCTTGAGATGATATTTCATTTAATGATTTCCCTTGATTCTTTCTTGGGCTTGAACATAGAGGGCATTGAGTTCCTGAGCGATCTCTCTTGCATTTGATCAAGTCTATGAGAAAAAAAGTTAAAAAGGATTGTAAAGTCAGTTCTCATAACCACATTTTCTGTAATGTTCTTTACAATGTTTAATGTTGTATAAATTAAAGAACTAAATTAGAATGATGCACTGTTTGAATATTTAGCTTATTCACTGAGTTGCCCATGTGACATGAACGTTAAAGGAAACCTACCATGAGGAATCTATACACGCCCCAGTAGCCTCTGCAGTTAATTTACAGTTTACTAAAATAAAGTTTGTAACAAGTTAGGTTCCAGGATAATTATATTGCAGAGATTAGGGCAGAGACTGGTAGGAGGAATCTACCATCAAGTCTATTTCTGATGGTATATTCTTCATGGTAGGTTTCCTTTAAAGGCTGTGCTTAAATAAATATAATTTAGATATTATTAAAATATTTGAGTGCATTCAAAGGGATTTTTTGAATTATGAATACTGAAAAAATATACAAGGTCAGGGTTTCCCGCTAAAGTAGTACCTAAAATGACCACTATTTACTGGACTTATATAAGCAATAATTGGCTGAATAGTCACATGACTGACAGAACAGTTGTTCAGCCCCAAGGAACAGACCATGCAGCACTGGATAAGAGGTCCTTTA
Source organism: Engystomops pustulosus (assembly GCF_040894005.1). Classification (NCBI taxonomy): domain Eukaryota; kingdom Metazoa; phylum Chordata; class Amphibia; order Anura; family Leptodactylidae; genus Engystomops; species Engystomops pustulosus. Next base: position 172,295,305 of record NC_092413.1, on the reverse strand, counting down.
GCTATCTGATCCTTACAAAATGTTGAAGCATTGTTTTTTTGACGCCACAAAAGTAAATTTGAGCCAGAAGTCTGGGCTCAGTGTCCAGCAATTTTGGTTTTAACAAATAATAAAAAAGGCAAATTTATAAAACTCTAAACTCCGATTACACTTTTCATAAACAAAAAAGTCAGATTTGTTTTGTACTAGTACCTCTGTCAATATTTTAAACATGTGTCTCAGAAAGGATTAATATCTGGTTTTACCACTGTACATAGTGTGCAGAATAAATGGAATTTGGACATGGTTTCTTATGTTCTAAAGTTTAAATTGTTAGGTAAAATTATTTATAGATAATAATTTCTAAATATCCTACAAAAAATTTCAGAATCTGTAAACTTGTGCTCTAAATCTGTAGCCTCTAATCAGAAGATAGAGCAGCCACAAAGAACATTTGTGCATAACATGGACAATGCCTCAATTAACCTGTGGGGGAGCTGCAGGGAAATTGAGCACTGGATACTTAATTTCTGCACCGATTACAGCTGACTTTTGGAGGTAATTTAAATGGAAAACCTTAAAATCATATTAAAGGGTTATTGAAGGGTGGCATGCTCAACACAAGGTGATTGTCCTAAGTGAACAATACTTTTAATTTTGGTTTAATTGTTACTGCTAGAAAACTGAAAATCTGTAAAACCAACAACTTTTAATTATGCCAATAATCTATATTTCACCTACATTAGAAGCATTAATCTTGACCTGACAATACATATAGTAGTTGTAGTTATGCTGTTATACTGTAGTCTGCCTCCTGCAACCTTATTCAGCCTTATTTACTATGATGAACAATGTAAATTACCTTTAGATTCCTGTCCTAGTTCTGTGAGCCACTGAAGGTTACAGTCACAGGACCAAGGGTTTCCATGTAGGTAAAGTCCTTCCAGTTCATTCAAGTATAAGAACATCTCTTTTGGCAATGATGATAACCGATTATCTGACAGATTGATGAGTTTGATAGATGACGTCTTAAATATTTGTATAAACCTTAAAGTGACAAAGGTGTCTGTGTGTAGCTGCCGCAGTTCGTTTCCTTCTAAGTGCACCAGTTTTAGGGAAGTGAGCCCATAAAATGAATCTGGGGATAGGAATTCCAGTTTATTATGATCCATGTGTAGTCTGACCATACTCTTCAGACCACGGAATGTATTCTTGTGGAGGGTTTTTACTTTATTGTAACTCATTTTCAATACCTACAATAAAAATTACAACATGTTGAAAATCTTCATGGCAAAAGACCCAAAACATTAAAGTAAAAATAGAAAATACATTTCCTATTGAACACATTACATGAGGTGTTAATAGTTTCAGAAAAAGGTGAAATGAGGGCATATCGTAAAACCTGTTACACTTAGGGCATGGGATAAAAGATAACATACTAAAGAAGGACCGTCTGAACAAAACCAGCTGAGGTACTAATGAAAATGAGTAACAGCTTTGGAGTAGCTTATGCCAAAAACTGTACATGTCTTACTGTAAAAACATTAATTGTTTCAGATACATGTTCCGCCTCATCTGAAAGGAAAGTGCAGTTAAGTAGAAATGGGTTTACTGGTGACAGGGATGTGGTTAAAAATGCAACACTGAGCACAAAAAATCCCCCCTTATGAGTGCTTTATCAGTGCTTCTACGCCATAAACTGAAATAATCACAATTTCTTTGCCATGTGGGCGTGGAGGGGGTACGCCCAACAGCAGCCTTAATCCACACTTGGCCGAAGCCTCATGGTGTATCGGTTCCGGTGAACGGGGGCTTTATCATACGCCATGCGCACACAGCAACGGCTTTGATAAATGTCTCCCGTAGCAGAAGGTCAGACTAAAAATTCTTTTAATCTTATCTCATATCATGTCAGGTTAGATGAACATGTACAAATGTCATTGTTGTCACCCTTCCAGTGATAATTGAAAAGCCCTGCTCAGCCACAAAGATGAGCAGGAATAGGACTGCAAGGCCATGTGTACGAGCCCATAGAAACAGCAGCTAGCACATTTGTGTGCATGAGGGCTAAGACCGTCTAAGTTGCACTAAGGTGCACAGTGGTGAAGGTTCTTTTAACCATACCAAATGGTAAAGGAACTTTTATAAGAGGGGTCTTAGTGTCGGGAACATTGTTCTATTTTTTTTTTTAATTTGGCCAAAGTTATTCCATCTTTTTAATCAGAGGATGGACATTTCTCCGTTATCTTACCATCACCATGGTTATTATACCATGTATGACATTTTAATAAAATTGACCCTGGTGACCCTACATAAACTATAAGTATTATTTCCATAATCTGTTTTCACGACAAGTATATTTAGGAGCAGTATATTGTGATAGGATCCACCTGTACACTATCCACTGTAAATATATGTCTCAGCTCCTGTCTTGCTCAGTGACCTCCTCTTCCTGTGCGCTGTATACGGCTGCTCATACCTGCAATGAAGATAAGTCCTGGAAAGCATTTTCATGGATGGTCTGGATTTCATTACTGTGTAACATCAGAAGTTCTAGTTTCTTCAGGCCGGTGAAGTCGGTCTCTGTCAGCTTGCTCAGGCTATTGTACCTGTTATCATTCAAGGGATGATAGAGAACAGCAGTCAGCATGTTATGTACATAGAAATCCATGGAAATAAAATAATATTCTGGATTTTACAGGGTGTCTGTCTCCAGGAGTATGAGATCATCTACAGTATAAAGAATACCTCAGAGAGATTTCTTGCCTAGAAAATAACTTAATTTTCTTGGAAATCGTGCATGCTACATCCCATTTTACAAGTGTTTTTTCTTATTTGCTGGATTCTTTCCACCAGTTTTATCGCTTAACAATAACTTAGTCTGGGGCGCTGTGATATTTCTACATACTGAAAAGCTACAGTCAGGAAAATATACATGTACACAAAATGGCTTTATGAATATAGATATGGTCAAATAATGAAGAGAGTTGATGTCTTATTTAGCAATGTTGGAAAGTAGTAACTAATTGGCTACTTTGGATAACCCTTGGGCCACAAATGTTACACTACTCAGAAACAAGTTGGGGTGCAACTTCTACCCATAAGAGCCACTGTGTAGTGCCATACAGGCGATCCATGTCTCGGATCGCGGGGGCACCCATGTCCCGCTGTGCTGCCGGGGTCCCCACTCCCCGAGGTCCATACTCAACTCACCTGGCTTCGGACTCCACGACGATCCCATACAGGTCCCAGGCCGGCTTCCTCCGAGGCCGCGCTCCTGCTTCCTGCCGAGGCCGCGCGCTCCCGATGCTAGGGTGCGCGTGCCCGGCTCTTCAGGAATTTAAAGGGCCAGCGTTTACCTTATTGGTGCTGGCATCAAGGCTCTGCTATATAGCCTGGCGATTCCCAGCATTCCCTAGTCGCACCCGCAGAGCAACCTGGTAACTCCCCGCCGCAGCAAGACCATCCCGCTTTGCGGCGGGCTCTGGCGAAGCCCAGGAGTTAACTTAGACTCCGTTCCCAGGTGCGTCTAAGGTTGATATCTCCTGCGGTGGTCCAGGGAGTCCACTTACTTAGTCCTAGGGGACTAATCCCCATAGACTGTGACACTCCCTCTCCCATGCTAGGAAAGGGAGGTGATGTCACGTGAAGGGCGTGTGACATCACGTTACTCTCCAGTGCTCTCAGTTTGGGAGAGAGAGGTGCGAGGGTGTCCATAATTAGCAGCTTGCAGTACCGGACATCTCGTCCCCGTGCTCCGTGTTGCTAATTAGAAGTTTCTTTTCTAGGTGACTAGCAGAGGACAGCTCCGGCATCAAGATGAAAAGGAATGGAGGTGAGTATTTGTAGGTGCTTTTGTGTTTTTACAACTGGTACATAGTTAGCCTTATACTACTGTATGTACATTAGACAGGTACTAGAGTATCACTGGCAGACCAATATTATTTCTGCGCTCAAGGGAAAGGGAAATGTGGACATCTGGAGATGATTATCCCCTCTTAGCTTTCCTCTGTTCGCTTACAAATCGATTTCCCTCATAGTGAGACATTTATTTATTTCTTTCTCCGGAGGAGGTTGTCTTTCATGTTATTAAAGTAGCAGCGGCCCCATAGTGCGCTCATAAACATTCTCTCCCATGTGCATTTGAAATTCTCTTTGCGAGTGGGTAAGAAAATAAATAGCGTGGTTAATCGCTATGGTTCATGATCACGAGAAAAGCATGGTGGCAGCTCGGTGGAGTATGTGCATAGTGGTCTGAGGTTAGGAACAGAGAGCTATGATACATAACGGAGGCCGGGCAGGAAATTCCTGACACCTGTGCTAATGAATTGTTTGTGATTAGTGGTAATTGACTATGTCTGGTGTTATGGGAACAGAAGAAGGGAGCTCTAGCAAAGTCACACTGGCCAGTTCACCAAAGGGTAAGCCACTATATATGTGCAATACATTACATTACAGTGGAGTTGCTGCCGTTTGGCTCAGTCTATTACTAGACGTGCTTTGGTAGCAGTTTTTTTAAACTCTTTTGGCATTTGCATGGAGAGGTGTGTTTTAGGTTGTTCATTTTCTAGAACAAATAGGAGACAAAAAAAGGGGCATTATAAAAATGGGGAAAAATGTATCCTTCTTTCCTTCTTCAGAAAGTCAGAGCTGATCAGAGACCACAGTAATTGGTTGCTGATTGCACAACACTATAGATGTTGTGGTGTAGGATGAAATATTAAAGGGGTTGTCCACTTTCAGCAAATAATTGATGGAAAAGTTATACAATTTTTTAATATACTTTCTATATCAATTCCTCACTGTTTTCAAAAGCTAAGCTTGCTTTCCTGCAATAGAAAGCTTCTTTATTTACTTCCAGTGCACCTGTGTGACCATGGACAGGTTTCTATCCACTGGAAGTAAACATAAAAGCTTTCTATAGCAGGACAGCAAGCAGAGATCTAGAAAACTGAGGAATTGATAAGTATATTGGAAAATTGTATAACTTTTCCCTACACAAACCATATCAATTATTTGCTCAAAGTGGATAACCCCTTTAAAGATGTTTGATTGAGGGCAAATGTGTATTTCCTCTTTACCACTATGGGTTCTTGATGCTTTACTATGACAGAGGATCCTAAGGCTCATGAGCTTCTGGCTATTGTTTCATGCCTGAGGCATGGCCTGATGGTCAGATTTTAATAACTATAAAACTACTAGTATTCTTATTATAGTTTTAATTTTGGTTAGGGATTTCTGCCGTGCCATGTTTACAGATCCATACATATGGTGGATGTTAGAGCTCATTTGATCTGTTTTGCATGATATGCGACCAATTTATGACCCCCATAGTCTTCTATGGCTCCAAGTTACACACGGTGTGTCACTGCACCGTCACCAAGTTACCACAGCTGCTTGTCTGCCTATGGAGGGAGGAGTGGTGAAGAGCGCTCCCACCTCCTCCTTCCAGTCCTATGCTCCCCCGGTCCGGGCAAGCACCTGGCCATCTGAATGTAACCTTAGTATGATGGGGGGGGGGGACCTGACTAAAGACCTCCATTGATGGACCCACACTATCAGCACCAAATAATTCATCAATGAATTTATATACTTTAAAGTGACCTGTTTAAAGGAACTAAACACTAGATTATACAGTGATCTACAGCAAAGTTGAGATTTTTACAATATGTAATTACAGTTTGTGCAGACATTCTCTAGAATATATAGAGGCTAGTTACAGATAAAACCAGTCATGACCGCAGTAGGACCCTGATATGTTTTCAGTATAGATAACCGTTTCCCAGAGAAGCTTTCTATCTATACAGCTCCCACACTGCACAAACAAGCCAAAGAGATAACATGATGTATCCACTGAACTGTAATAAATGTATAATACTATGGACTCCCACAGACCACATAAAGCTTTTTAAACATACCCTTACTCATTACTGGGGGCCAGAGGGTGTCCCAGTAGTGGAACCCACAATATCCCAAAATGTAACTACTGATGGGGAGGGATACTCATTTAGCACTACTACACCTGTAAATCAGCTTACAATTATGTTTCCACATTGTAAGGACCATAGATATATGTATCATTTTATTTTGTATACATATGGAAATCCAAATGATAAAGCCCTAATTAAACTAAATTTAATTGGAGATACTTCAGATGTGTATTTGTATATGTTTTGTTTTTGACCAAATGGGACATACCCTAAATTGATGCGTTCCACGTGTGGTTGGATATGTTTAGGGATGACATTGAGATATCTGAAAGTGCAGTGGACTTCTGTCTTGACATAACAGGCGCAGGGTTGGGGACATGCCATGCCATGTGTAGGAAGTAGAGCAAGCCAAAGGAGAATGAAACAGCCGGGTAGACTTGTATGACGTCTTTCTATTGGTTGCATTCTGATGGTTATGCTAGAGCAGCATCACCCTGGGGAGAAAAGAAGGAAAGAAAATCATCATAGGAATACATTAAAACTGGTGAGCCCCAATGCACAATCTGGACCAAACCCCTTAACAATGATTTCTCATCTATAGAACTGGTGTGGTGTTTCATATTGGGAAGCGATACCATATAGGCCTTCTAGCCGGGGTGTGACCACAATTTCTGCAGCCTCTCAAGCTACATACCACAGAAAATATGTTCTTCATCAACTGACAAATTCAAATACCCCAAAATCCAAAATGAAGTGTCGGTTTTAATATAAGTAACAAAAAGTCTAAGGGCTCATTCAATATTACTGCAAATCCTGCTTGGAAATTATTAGCAAACTTTGGCTTTTAGCTTCAAGGTTATTGAGGTTATGGCCACTTAATATGTATTGGTAGGAAATTTGTTTCTTATGAAAACATTCCCTAAATTAATGTATTGATAATGGAGAGAAGTTATAAGACAAAGTAAGAGTAAATAATGCATCTTTTTTTAGACTTTTTTTACAAATAAAACATGACTTCTTCGGTCATGCAGTTCAAACTTTCTACTCATCATCTTCCTGTGCTCTTAGAAATCACATGAAGGACATAAAATGAGTTTTCCCAGTAATACAACTACCATCTATAGGCAGAACCATTTATGTGGGGAGTGTTTATACCGCCACTGATTACATGAAGTGGGGTCCAAGCTCCTACCATCTGAATGGAGCAGACATACAACTACTGGCTTTATTCATATGAGACAGCCAAAGATAGCATGTGACGTGCTTGGCTGTCACTACACTAAGTGTAGCTCCATTCACACATAGGGACAAGGCACAGCTATTTTCATGATTGTTGGGGGTCGCAATGGTGGAATTCTACAACTTGTCCTCTCTCCTGTTCATACTCAGTGGGTGTTCAGTTTGAGGTTTTAGACTCATTGGGGGTCATTTATCTTTATTTTTCTTCCTGCTTTTTCTGTCTTTTTGAGACATTTCTTGGCGCATTGCAATTTTTTGTGCCTTTTTGGGGACATTTTGAAATATCCGCCAGGCGTTTGTTTTTCGTCAGTAAGACACATTTATCTTCTATCTTCTATGCTCAATGTCACAAATGACATTTATCATTTAAATTGTCTAAAATTTTTTAAAAAAAATTTGAAGTAACAAACTCCACACAAAACTATACTTAAGGAAAACTTAGATCATGGAAAGAAATTACTTGCGACATTTGTGCGACATTTGTAACAAATGTCTCAAAAAAAGATCTGAAAAAAACCCCATTTAACACAAGGCAAAAGTGATTTTCATAAATTACCAAAGAAGCAGACAGAAAAACGACAGGCAAAAACTAGCCAAAACCAACAGAGATAAGATAAATGACCCCCATTTATTCCCATTGAAGTTGCATTGAGATGAACAGATCTAACAACCCTTGAAACCAGCAGGTGTAGGGCTACAATAGTCAACCATCCAACATCGTTACCGTGAATATGGTGGGCAGCAGTGTTATTGGTTGCACTATTGAGACATAAGTAAAATATGTAACTTTGGGTAAATGTCACTTGAATAAATGCTGTGATGAAAATCGAACCAGAGTAACCCCAACACTTGTAGTATTTAAACATGTTTCATCCATTAACAACAATCTGAAATTGTCTGTGCACAGAGCGGTGCCAGAGAACACGTCAGCTTCCTGGTTGCCAAGCAAGCATTCCAAGGAAAACTAACTGTAAGGAGAAGACGGATAACCCTGGCAAGGTAGGGTTCCAAATATGCTGATATCATTTCATTGACTTTCTCCTCCCCTCCTCTGCAGAACGTGGGTTCAAGTCACTATTCTGTCTTGTAAATGAAACCTGAAACCTTTGCGTATATAGAGGTTTACTGATGGAGTTAGGGATGGGATCGGCTGGATGATTGGCAACTGACCACATAGTGTATAGAGGTTTTAGAACAGCAAGGCAAAAGTAATATATTGTCCAAAAAACTATAGGATCTGCCTAATTTTGATGACTAGAAGAAGAGGAATATCAATCATATATACACATGGGATCCCTACTATGCAGTCACATTTATCCAGGTTAGGAAAAATTAGCATATTTTGACCTATCATCAACCATCACAAACAGGACAAGAGATAAATGTCTAGTTGCGGTGTTCCATCTTCCACAATGACCACAATTCCATCTGACCTGCTCCATAAGGACTTTTTGGGATTGGCCATCCTATACAACCATCCCAAAGGTCCTTTAGAAATCAATAGAGCTGATCAGTTCTCCATTTGTCCCAGTGGTCCCATTGGATTCAGGATCAATTAATTTAATGAGGAAAATCCTTTTAGGTAAATGGAAGTGGTTTTGGTAAGGAGCAGTTTATGCAACAAATCTGTAATATGTGAATATATGCTTAACAGTGCCTTTCTATTATGACCATCTCTGCTTAAGACCCTTAATCGTGTGGATAGCGAGGGGCTTATACAGTGTTCTGGCATGTTTTCTCTAATGTATGTGCCCCTCCCCCTGATACAGTCGGCGAACCACAACTTATGGCCACGTTCAGACTGTGAATATACACAATCAGTATTCTATACCTGCCTTTATAAGCCACAACACGACTGGATGAAAAGGGAGCGTTACAATCTTTGTTATTCAGTAAAACATTACTATATATATATATATATATATATATATATATATATATATATATATATACAGAATATATATATACAGTATAGTTATGTTCTCACACAACTATAGAAATTTGTGAAACTGGCATCAAACCCATCCACACAAATCAAGGATACTAGTAACTACTATTATTAATAGTAAATACTGTTATTAGAAGGAGCTCTGTGACTATCCTGCAGGGGATAACCCATGTGCATTCCCTTTCAATTCATCAACAAACCACAGATTATCCTCCACACTCGTAATAATTGCATAACACTAATCTATTAGAATATATTAGGGAATTGCGACTTGGGCTATATCTTCACCTCCAGTATATATGAATTCCCTATTATAAGTGTAAGTGATGGATAAACTAGTGATTCCAGTGATATCCAGATATAAGTGATTACATGCACATGCATTGAGTGAGATCAGTACCTGGTACTTGGATGTTGCAGGATTCCCTCTTGTGATGAACTGACCCTGGCAGGTAGTTGTCCACCCCAATAAGACAGGTTAATGATGCTGTTATCCCCTCCAGATGTCAGTGGGGTTTCTTTGCTTTTATGGCTCTAAACATCTCCATAATGACCCAGAGACATGTGCAGGGAAGGCTCCTCCAGGCATTGTGTTACATGCAGCACAGACTTCACTTCTGCCTCTTATTTGTTTCCTTGGGATAAATCTGCATCCAACCTGTGGGATCTTCTGGGTCCTGTCTAGAGCTTGCACAAGTTCTGCTCCTCACTGGTCTCTCTCCATCTGTTCCCTGTAAAGGCAGTAGTTGTCCTTCTATCTCTTCATATAGTTTTGGAATTCCTTTCTTGAGTCATCTGTCTGTGTCTCCTCTCTGCCCCCTGGAGTCTCCCTGTGAGCTGGAGAGAGTGGAGCTGCTGCACAGCATCCCATGCTAGGAGCGCACAGCAGTGTGAGCACAGGGTATGCACAGCATCTGATGTCACTGACACCCGATATGCCCCTGTATTTTTGGTAACACAATGTATGTGCATCCTTCTAAATGTCAGCTCAAGGCGTTACAGTCAATCCAGAATAAAAGTGTTTGTGTATCAGTGAAGGAATAAGTCACCAACAATCATCTTGTAGGATTTCGTTTTGTAGGATAATGATAACCCTCCAACTGATCTCCTTTGCAGGTGACCAGTCCAGCTATTCTCCTCTTCATGTTACATTTCCCTTATGTCATGATAAATATTTCGCTTTTTCCAAGGATTTCTCTCCGGATAATGCAAACCATGTCATGGTGTACAGTATCAGCCAAGCTGTGATTTTCCAGATAAATAGCAATGTCCTATAACATATAATCAACTGTTGGCATTTGAAAGACATTGATGTGGAATATGTTGGTGATATAATAATAAAAATGTATTATTATATATAAGAATATAAGAATTGTATGGATTTTTTTGGGAAGGTTGGTTAGTTTTGAGGTCACTTGTTACTCCTTCTTTTCCCTTTCTTGTCTGCTAATGACTGGCAGATGGTTACATGAAAGGATATAATGCTGACAAATGAAATTTTCAGGATGTCATAAAGAATGAAAATAGGAAAGAGTGCTTGGGTTTATGAAGTCACTGTGGACAAAAATTGAATTTGTATGTAAGTCGGAACTGTATACTTTATAATTGTAACTCCAGTCAAATTTTTTTGGTCTCTGTGACAAATGGATTTGTCATAAATACCAAGATTAACAATAAAGCTTCATTACAGACACCTTTAATAACTGTTACAGCTGTTACAGTAAATTTGTAACTATGGGTCGTCTGTACATGATAATGCCCCATGTGGAAGGCCTATAATGATATACCATGGTGCACAAAAGAAAGCTTTGCGTTTGCTACCTCCAAACATGATACAATTCTTATAAGAGGATGAGTCTTCTCTGCTTAAGTTCTAAATATAAATTTTCTTCTACAGATTTAGGGGCACACTTACTTACAAGTTCACCCGAATTCACTAATAGTGCATTGCCCATCTATAATTCTGAGTGAGGTGATTCACTAAGATTGTGCACCAGAAATCATGAATCTGGTGCTTCCCAGCACTGGTCCGACAGAGTTCACCATCATTTTTGTGGTGCACTTTAACATTGGGCGTGCAACACAATTTGAAAGTTAAATACGGCGCACAGTCTGAATCAGTCGGATCGCCAGGCGGCACGACACCTAATTTGTGTCGTATGGAGGCCAGGGCAGCTGCGCCACAAAAGGGTCATGTGTCACACAATCCCAGCGCAGACACTTCTTAAATACCTGTAAAAGCCGTTTTAGCCATGAAGAAGGTGCGCGGTCCAACAAAAGTGCAGCGCGTGACCCTTAGTAAATGAGCCCCACTGTGTTGACAGAGTAAAACATTAGGACTGATAAAATAAGAGTTTTGGCCTGCTACTGCAGAGTTTATGACTTCTTAATGCAATGTTAAAGGGGTAGTCTTATTTAAACTCAAAGATTTAGAAATCTATACGCTATTAATGTATGAAATCAGTCTGAATAATTTTGGGGAAACAGACAAGAGTGATGTTGGTATCAGTGGTCTGAATGGGGCGGTGGGTGGATCGTAAGTCTGGTGGGAGTCAAGATAATGCCCTAGAATCATAGCCCCCCCAAATGACTTCAGACGGAATTTTAACAATATTTTATAGATTTCTTAATAATAATAATTTCTTAAATAATAGCCTGCCTCTATGGCTCCTGTTTTCAGGTGACTGCTGAGGTCAGTAAGTTATGTGCCCTGGGTCTAGAGGTCATTGCTGGGGTTAGATGCAAACAGCATGATATCTGACAACAGTTAGGAGCCTGCAATGGGCCACCAGCATTGGGACAGATACATTACAAAAATGGAAGTCACCGTGGTTTTCAGATAAAGCAATTAGAAAGCCCTGTAATTTTTAATCAATGTATGTTGGAGCTTGTGAAATGGCACAAAGAGCAGTAATGTCCCAAGCTTTGGTGTGTGGCTATTGAAAAAATAAGGATTTTGAGTTCCTTTCATTTGAAAACCACGTGAAATGCAGTATGTCGATTAATAACTGAAAAGCCATCCTAAAATCTTATTGCTAAATTGGTTTAAGTCTGGTCAGAGTCCTATGATCTATGGATGTCCGCCTGTGACCTGTTCATGATGAGCTGTGTTTTGTAGTCACATTCCCAGTAAGGGTGGCAGAGGAAATAGCAGTCACTATCCACCTGGTGGTCTCGGCCCCCCTCAGCAGGCCATAAATCACTAACAAGCTGTGTAATGATCTTGAGTGTGATAATGGCTGCTAACTCCTGTAATGACTGGTGTAAAGAATGTGCTAAACCAGCTCAATCCCCGCAGACAGGGAACATCAGCAAATATTCAGAAATACTCTGCAACTCAGAGGGTTAATAAAAGATCAAAATGGATGGAAGACAACTGGAGATGATAGATAAGCCATAGATGACAGATAAGAGATAGAGTAATGGATGAAAAGGAAAAAGAAAAAGCAGTGTTGATCAAATACACATGCCAAAAACCCTCCAGATACAAAGCAAAAAAAAGAGGCAGCACTCCAGTTGAAAACATGGTGTACTGGTTTATTCACAGGTGACCAGAGCCATGTTATGGCACACACACACAGGAGCTGAAACATTTGGGCAGATTTATCAAGCTGTCTGAAAGTCAGAATATTTCTAGTTGCCCATGGCAACCAATCACAGCTCCCCTTTAAAATATTCATGAGCAATGGTAAAATGAAAGCTGAGCTGTGATTGGTTGCCATGGGCAACTAGAAATATTCTGACTTTCAGACAGCTTGATAAATCTGCCCCATTGTGTGGTCACCGGTGAATAAACCACTACACCATGTTTTTAACTGGAGCTTGGAGTCCTGCCACATTTATTTGCTTTGTAGATAGACAGTTACTGTAAATCTTAGTAAATACTTTTATTAGTAAATTTTTCCGAATATGTCATGTCCTGTAGTTTTTGTCATACTTAAAAGTCCTTCACGAGGGCATGTGTTCAACCAGATTTTGGGCTTATAACACAGCCGGGTGGAGAAGGGAGGGGGAATGAGTGGTCCTTCCTTCTCCATTGAAAGCCAAGCGGTCGGCTCGGTCATGTTGAGACACTGTGAGCTTACTATACTGTGATCTGGTGCCATAGACCTCTATGGTGGCCATAATCTGGCCACAAATTGTGTAGCGGATTATGGGCCCCCATATGATTGTGTGCATGGGCCTTAAAGCAACAAAACTCATAGAAGTATGACAATGTCAGGTTCACTGCCCTTTTATTGGTTATTGTATTTTATGTTTCTGTCCATCATGATCTGGGTTAAACTGTCCACAATCTGTTGTCATAACACACTGACCACAGCTCCAGCATTAATTGATACTTTAGAAATCCTCAAGAAAATATTCTTGGGTTCTTCAGCTTCTCGAATTGCTGTATATTTGCCTCCAAGGTTAGAGATTGGTTGTGGGTTGAGATAATGACATCTTACATGTTAATCTAGACATTCTAAAATGCCCCCACTAACCAAGTTGGTTTGAAAAGAAAGTCTTTATCTTGTCTAGAGGTTTCTTGCAAGCTTTTGCAGGTCCATTTATTGTTATGTGCACTTTAATAGCAGAAGTGACAATTTCCTGTCTGTATGTCTGTCTGCACTTTCAGTGTCTCTTTTTCTGCATCTCTCTCTTCTCCTCTTCCACTCACTGTCGGGGTTCCTCTGGGTTCAGTCCTATCAGCAGATATGGTTTCCAGTATCATCTCTTTACTGATTACACCCAATTATATACTTCTGCACTTAAATGGGTTGTCCGAGAGTTATGAAAAAAAAAAAAAGTGGCCGGGAGGAGGCTGCTTAAAAAAATAAAGATGTACTTACCTTCCGACTGTGTCCCGCGCTGCTGTCGCTCCGGTCTGCGCACTATGTAAACAAACATGGCCGCTGGAGCAGTGCTGGATTCAGCTTCTGGTCGGACATAGCTGCCCATGCCTATCCGTCCCTATTCACCGCACTGTGTATGCGGGCCAGAAGGTTGTCGGGTTCCGGCCGGAAGCTGAATCCAGCACTGCTCCGCCGGGCATGTTTGTTTACAGTTTGTGCGTAGACCGGAGCGACAGCAGCGCGGGACACCGTTGGAAGGTAGGTACATCTTTATTTTTTTAAGCAGCCCCCTCCCGGCCGCATTATTTTTTTCATAACTCTCGGATAACTTCTTTAACATCACCCCTGCCTTAATTCAGAACACTATTGACTGCCTCTCTGCTGTCTCTAGCATCATGTCCTCTCTCTTCTTGAAAAGTAATCTTTGTAAAACTGAAGTTCTTGTCATTTTACCATCTACTTAATGACACAACCCTGACCTTTCCATCTCTGTCTGTGGGATCACTATAACCCTGAGGCAGCAGGCCTGATGTTTCAGGGTTGTGCTGGACTCTGACTTCTCCTTTGCATCACAAGTTCAATCTCTTCCTTGCTTTTGCCACATGCATTTCAGATGCATCTCTAGAATCCGCCATTTTTTACAATTGAAACCTAAAATGCTAATTGTCTAATTGTCTGATTCACTTTCGACTAGACTACTGTAACCCCTACTAATCGGTCTTCCACTCACTAAACTCTCCCCTCTCCTCTTTTTAAGGCAGCTGCCAGGCTTGTCTTTCAGACAAAACGCTACATGGATGCCACCAGTCTGTGCCAGTCACTACACTGTTTGCCCGTCTTCTTCCACGATCCATTGCTGGGTGAAGGTAAGCGCGTGTCCAGCGGCCCTTTTTTTAAAAAAAAATACGGCGGTTTCTCCGAATCCGTCCGGATTTCGTGCGGCCACGCCTCCCGATTTCCGTCACATGCATGCCGGCGCCGATGCGCCACAATCCGATCGTGTGCGCCAAAAACCCGGGGCAATTCAGGAAAAATCGTCGCAAATCAGAAATATTCGGGTAACACTTCGGGAAATCGCGAATCGGGCCTTTAGTAAATGACCCTTATCTACAAAGGTCTGAACAATGCTGCACCTCCCTACCTCTCCTCTATTATTTCAGTCTATCGCCCAACCCCTGCTCTTTAATCTACCAGTAATCTTAGATTTTTATCCTCCTTAATTCAAACGTTTCATTTATGTCTCGTGGACTTCTCCTGAGCTGCACTAATTCTATGGAATGCACTAACAGAATAATCCCCAACCTCCAACGCTTTAAACATGCTCTTAAAACCCCTATTTTTACACTATCACATTCCATAACTGCATGAAACTTCAACTTTCTGTTCAACTTCAACTGCGCTCCTCCCGTCTGTTATCCGACAAACACCAAAGACCAAGCTCCAGGTTTCACTGCAGTCTAATTGACTTTGGACTGTATATAAGCAGTAGCAATTTTTATTTGTTAAATTATTTTATTCTGTTCCCTTATAAAGAATGTCTGGATCATTATACAACCTCTTTTACCTCTTCTTTCACCCCCTTCATCCTCATAAACTGTAAGCTCTTGGGAGCAGGGCCCTCACTCCTGTTGTTCCATATGACTGTTTGTACTCTAGGGGGCTTATTTACTAAGGGTCCCTTGGCCACATTTTCGGGTTTTCCGACTTTTCGGAGATTGCAACACCCGGACAGGGATTTAGAAGGGCATTGTGTGGGGCGGGCCGTTGAACAATCTGACGGATTTGGAGAAACCGCAAGATTTAACTTGTGTCTCAAGCCAAGAACTTACACGCACTGGGAAGAAGAAGGTGAACTCCAGCAGACCTGAGCGGGGAAGCGACACATGCAGGATATCGGGCGCACAATGTAAGTGAATCGCGGCACAGTGCATTCTCGCCGAACACTCCGGGGGAAACGCGCAGGACTGGGTAAGTAAATGTGCCCCTATATCTTTTATTTGTATATGTCCTCTATGATTTGTAAATCACTATAGAATATGAAGGTGCTATATAAATATTATTAATATTATTATTATTATTATTATTATTATTATTATTAGTAACTGTAATGTTTAGTATAGTTCAAGAACATTCATGAGAAGCAAAACTATGCCAAAATGTAGAAGCATGGTGTGTGACAAACATATGTATGTTATTGCTATTGTATGTAGGTAGCAACTAGGTGCTGATAAATGATAATGATTGATTATTGATTAATTGATCATCAGAATGTGACTACCTCTAGAAAAGCAGACTGCAGTCTGCTGGATTATGGAATTGAGACTTGTGTGAAGACAATGCCAACATCAGCAATGATTGCGATTGTTGCTGTCCATTAATCTGTGAAGGGTTATAAATCAATTTCCATACATTCTACAGTAAAACAGATTGTTAACAAGTGAAAAACATTCACGGCAGATAACAATCTAACCAGGAATGTTCATTGAAATAAATAGTCCGAAGTTCAGGCTGTCCAATGCCGAGAAAAAATGTAAAATAGTTATGATTAAGGGGCATTGGGGCTCATTATACTACAAATGGTCTCCAGCACACCAGCAGATCCATAGCAGATGGCTGAAAAGAAAAAGAATCATGGTGTTACAACGGTCCAGTCTAAACCCTGACTTCAACTGTGCATAAAAGGAATGGCCATCAATCTCTATCACCTAAAGGAACAATATAAAGAAGAATGGACCAAAATTCCCCTAGAACGATGTGCGAGACTGATACAGTCATACAGACAATGACTATTTTGAGTCATTGCTTTTGCTCTGATGGACCCAAATTAACCATATACTGAATTATTTGGTCACCATTTCTCCAGAATGGTTTTCATATAATTTGAAATATAAGAAAACTCTATGGCCAGATTAACAGAACTCTGGTGATAACAAATGATCATCAGGGTTGGAAAGCTCAGACTCAGGCTGTACAGCGGATCATGGGGGACAGCTATTTTTAAAGAGGTAGTTGTGTTTTTTTAGACATTTACTTACTACATGAATAAGACATATGAATATTCAACATTCCTTACTATAGAGTCTAGTCATAAGTTATTAAAGCTCATATGAAAGTTAGAAATACTAACCTATATAATGCTAATCCTATATTGTATAGCCCTATACTAGGGTATGCTGGTCATTATATGTGCATTTGCCCATTATACCATATGCATTATTCATAAAGTATACAGCCCAGTGTATCATGTATCCATGATGGTTACAGTGAAAAGGGACATTACTGTAACTGATCATATACATCATTATATACCTAGTGTATATGTTTATAGAGTTATCATATGAATAGATCATGTAAAGTTCAACATTCACATTATTTCAGCATACACAGAAAGCCACTTCTGCCTTCTGGATTCTTCTTCAGATGAAGGGATCTGCTGATGTGGAAGTTTTTTCCAGTGCTAATAATAACACCATTGTTTGTTGTCCTGCATTGTGTGACCGCTGACCCAATCCAGATGCCATCCACATGCACAGGAACCATCATGTCTTCCAGTTCTCTAGGGACAGAGATGAGTCTACATATTTATTTGTTTTGGAGACATCACTTTATGCATGTGTATGGTCCCACCATCAATTCCATTACAGCTAGCCATGTATGTGCACAGGAACCATATGCAGGAAAAAATACTATTTTATTGTTTCCTACATTCCTTACCAAGACTCTAGATGGGAGGTACCTCTACACACATGGCACGGCTGAACTGGCTTAGTTAGTAGCTTATTGGAAGCTAATTAGATTTTTTTGTCTAAGAAATTACAAATAAAACTTCTGTAAAATAACTAAACAACATCGGTGCACAGCTCAGATCTAGATGTTGAACAGTAACTTTAGGTAACATGGCAATGCACTAGGGTCATAACTAATATGGAGAAAAGGTGGGGGAAAGATGAAAAAAGATGTACAGTAAATAGGATAATGGAAGAAGGTGTATGACAGACAACAAAAAGGTTTGGTTAAAAGGAAGGGAGGTAAGGGAGCAAGGGACAACTGTACAGAAGACCCCAACCACAGCAGGTCAGATGGGCCAATTTTCAGGAATACCAGGTCTTAAGAAACCATTGTCATAAGTATATGTGAGCAAGGATGTTAGATATTCCATGTAAATAATCTGATTGACCATAACCAGCCATTGACCCACTTTTCCGGGTTCCATCCTTCTCCACTTGATTAGAGTACATGCACTTGCAGCTATAACCAGAAGCAGAACAAGAAGTACTTGTACAGTAAATATTCAGAGTAATGTTACAATGATGGAGAAGAAACAACCGAAAAAAGTCCATTAGAAAGTTCTTTTTTACTTATTGAAACCAGTGACACTGATCGCAGTGGTGTGGACCAGACACATGTAGGACTATGGAGAGTTTTCTAGGCATGTTCTATGCAGAGATAAGATGTGGCATCAGCTCTTGTCAGTAGTGGATGAAATTATGGTGTTTTCTATAGAGTTGCAATCTTCTATCGTAAAGTCTTTCCAATAATGTAAATGAAGTGACTGCTGCAATAAAAATCCATGCAGAAGTGTAAGTCTATCAATAAGTTTAGCATCTAGAGTGTAAATTGTTTGCTCAGGGAGGTTGCATGGAAAGTGTTTGTGAACAGCAGTTTTCGTCTCTCTCCACAGATTCTTGATTGGATTCAGCTCTGGACTTTGACTTTGACCCAGTCTCAGGTCTTTTGCAGACTCCCACAGGTTTTTTTCCAGAATGGTCCTGTATTTGGCTCCATCTATCGTCCCATCAATTTTAACCATATTCCCTGTCCCTGCTGATGAAAAGCCTAAAGCCCAATGCTGTCACCACCATGTGTGACAATGGAGATGGTGCCTCCACCATGTGTGACAATGGGGATGGTGTATTCAGGGGGATGAGCTGTGTTGCTTTTACGTCAAACATAACATTTGGCATTGTGGCCAAAATGTTTGATTTTGGTTTCATCTGACCAGAGCACCTTCTTCCACATGCTTGGTGTCTCCCAGGTGTCTTGTGGGAAACTTTAAACAAGACTTTTATGAATATCTATGAGAAATGGCTTTTTCTTCTTGCTACTCTTCCATAAAGGGCAGATTTGTGCAGTGTAGGACTGATTGTTGTCCTATGGACAGACTCTCCCACCTGAGCTGTAGATCAGCAGTTCATCCAGAGTTATCAGTCTTCTCCTTGTTTGAGTTTAGAGGGACGTCCGGGTCTTAGTAGATTTGCAGTGGTCTGATACTCCTTCCATTACAATATGATGTCTTGCACAGGGCTCCTTGGGATGTTTAAAGTATGTAAAATTATAAAATAAAGTTTTGTATCCAAATCCATCTTTAAACTTCTCCACAACATTATCTTGGACCTGCCTGGTGTGTTCCTGGGTCTTCATGATGCAGAATCCTGAGACTATCACAGAGCAGGTGGATTTATACAGGGACTTCATAACACACAGGTGGATTATATTTATCATCATCAGTCATTTAGGACAACATTGGATCATTCAGAGATCAGAGACTGAACTGAAAGTTTGCTGCACTGAAAGTAAAGTGGCTGAATAATATTTCATGCCGCTCTTTTCAGTTTATTATTTTCTACAAAAGTTTAAAATATCCAATAAATTTTGTTCCACTTCACAACTATGTCCCACATGTTGTTAATTCTTCTACAAAAAAAATGCCTGAAATGTTTGATGCCTGAAATGTGGCAAAAGGTAGAAAAGTTCAAGGGGGCCGAATACTTCCACAAGGCACTATGGGGCACATATCATAGTTTTGTCTCTCTGAAGTGAATTTTAGAGACTTTTGGCAGCTAGTTTTTGCACCTTATGTATGATCCTGTCTTTTTACTTGTGATACATTTTCAGTTTTTCCTATCCTGGCATGTGCAAATTTTGGCTTCTTTTTGAGACTTTTGTTGCAAATGTCTCAAATCCACATGGACACAAGCAATGTGAGGGGGTTATATACAGGAGTGGACACTACTGTTAATTTGGGATTTAACACGTTTAATTTTTAATGCATTTTGAAAATAATTACAACAGCTGAGGAGTTGATTTGCCTTATTTCATTACTTTTAACATTTGAATTTACAAAACGCATAGTAAACGCTATGTTAACACAAGCATTAACGTAGCGTTTATATTGCGTTTTGTAAAAACAAATGTTAACATTAATGAAATAAGGCAAATCACCTCTCCTCCGCTGTTGTAATTAGTTTCAAAATGCATTAAAAAGTGCAATTAAATCGCTAAGTGTGACCTCACCCTTAGAAGTAACCAATAAAAAAAAAAAATTAAGAATTTTGACGAAAGAGGTTACTGTGCAAAATGTTAAACAGTTAAAGCATGTGAAATAATTCCAATTTACAATAATTTCAAGTTAAAATCGGGTCCACGAAAAAAAACCTTCCTTTGCACTTGCAAAGGTCGCAAAAAAGTGAAAAGTCGCACGGAACATCTCGAAAGTTAAGATACATGAGGCACACTGCAAAAGGTGCAGACCGAGGTGCATTTGAAGGGCGCCAACAAAAGTTGCAAAAAAAGTTGCAAAAACAAGGAAAAGTCGCAAAAAAAAAGACAATTTGCCTAGCTGAAACTATGATACATGTGCCCCTATGTCTTTTTTCTATTGTATAAACTATGTAACTATGATATAGTACTTGTCACGGGGACGGGTGCTCTTGCGACCCATATCCTGGGTCGCAGGCCCATCCATGTTCCTCCCTGTGCCCCCGGATCCAGCCTACACGGTACCTTACTGGCCCCAGTAGCGGCTCCCGTGGGCCAATACTTGGTGCTGGCCGGCCACCTGCCCTGAAAAATTCCCAGCCCCTGTGTCCCCTGCCGGATCGTTGTGCTTCTATGCCTGAGAGAAAGCTTTGTTCCATGTCTTTTGCAATTATACTGATTTCCCATTGTGACCTTGATTCCATTCCTGGTTCTTATCCCGTGCTGCCTGTCCTGACCTACCGCTGCGTCTCCCACTCTGATCCTGTGCTGCCTGTCTTAAACTCCTGCCTGTCCCTGATTCTGTACTTCGCTGTACGAGCGACCTGGTGGTACCACACTGCAACAAGTCCAACCTGTTCTGGTAAAAATGAGGTACCACTTACACTTCGGTCCCAGGTGTCGGTTTACATCATCGTCCGCAGTGGTCCAGTGGGTTCACTACCCCCGGTGCCTGATAGTTCTTTTTCATAAATGTAAATAGTGTAAAAATTATTTTTTAACTTAAAATCTGAATATACAAAATAAATTATTTTACGGTGATACATTCCTTTCAAATCTTTTTTACGGACTTACATAGGCTTTTATTCCAAAATGTTGTATTTGTGATGTCCCATTATCATATTTATTTATACACTATTGGACATAATGTGGCACATTTACCAATTACCGCATTTTCGTTGGGTTTCGCAATTTTTTTCAGATTTGCCCTGAATTGCCCTGCTTGCATGCCGGCTTGCATGTGACACAAATCAGGGGGCATGGACAATCTGACTGATTCGGACAAACTGCGCAAATTGTGTCGCAAGCCATGCACACACATGCACCGGGAAGAAGATGGTGAACTCCGGCGGACCTCAGCGGGAAGCGACACATGAAGGAAATTGGACGCACGATCTTAGTGATTCGCGGCAGACCCGAATCCTCGTCGGACATTCTGGATCAGCTGCGTCAATGGGACGGGTAAGTAAATGTGCCCAAATGTATTCTCCAATACTCTTATGTGAATGTTTCTCATAGGATAAA
Organism: Engystomops pustulosus; assembly: GCF_040894005.1. Classification (NCBI taxonomy): domain Eukaryota; kingdom Metazoa; phylum Chordata; class Amphibia; order Anura; family Leptodactylidae; genus Engystomops; species Engystomops pustulosus. The sequence goes on along the minus strand of NC_092413.1, from coordinate 172,273,592 downwards.
TATTTATATTTGATTCTATTTGATATTGGTATTTTATACAACTAACATATAATAGTGTGTGGAACATGTGAGCTAAGCTTGTGACAGAGACAATAGCCATGGCAGAAGTAGGCTTTTTAAAGTGTTGCATGTGCTTTTTTAAAAAGTTTAAATGTTTCTAATTATCTGGATTAATAAACAAGTGAAAAAAATTCACTAGATGTGAAGAAACAATCATTTTCCTATCGAGCAGCTGAAACATCTTTCCTGTTACAGTTTTTAAGAAACTAATTTCACATATTACACCATTATGCTAAAAGCTAACACTGACATGAAACTTCTGTTTCATAAAACTGTAAGATGATGTTGTTGTTGTTTTTTTTTTACTTTTTATGATGATATTATACTCATATATATATACTTAAGGACACCTGACTACAGATGGCCCCTAGTTAAAGACGGGCCCCTCTGCCCACTGTGACCTCAGGTGAAGCTCTCTGGATGTTACTATAGTCCCAGACTGCAATAATCAGCTGTAAGGTGTCTTTAATGAAGCTTTATTGATAATCCTTTGTTCAATTACAGCTAAAAGTTTTAAAACTCCAATTGTCACTGGGGCAAATTTTTTTTTTTACAATTATAAAATATACAGTTTCGACTTATATACAAATTCAGCTTAAGAGCACACCTACGGAACCTATCTTAGATATTACCCGGGGATTGTCTGTATATACATATATATATATATATATATCACACATGTCAGAACTTGTAAATTGTTCCAAATGGGATCAGATTTCAGGCTTCTGTGCTTGAGAACCAGACCCAGAGCTGCCTGTGATTGTCAGCTCTCTTTCAGGATCTTTCCTTGGGAAAGCTGGGTGTGTGTTGGATCTTGTTATGGCTGCAGCTGTGGCTTGAGTGATGGACGGCTGAACCAGTCAGTGCTGGTAGTGTCCATTACTCCCTTTATATTCTGGCCAATCCCTATAGGCTTCTCTTTGCTACATGTAGTGCCATTGCCTTGTTGCTATTCTGTGTATCTGACTTAAAGGGGTATTCCCATATGGGCATTCACATTTCATTTAAATTATTTGCCATATGAAAACATTTGTTACATTGGTTGTTATTAAAAAAAAAAATCCTGTGATAATTTCTCATAAATGTAGCCATGTTGTCCCTTAGACACTCTGTCAGCAGTGGCCAGACATGCACTATTGAGCCCTGTCTGACCAGCTGGAATCAGGGTTCATTACCACAGGATGGCTATGTTATATGTAGTAACTCCCAGACATTTCATATACAAAAACCTTTTGCTTCTTTGTGCAATCCCTCCAGCAGAGGTGGCCGTATCTGAGAACACAGTCTTGTTTCTAAGGGACCATATCACTACATTTATGAAAAATTATCTTCACACAATTCTGTATAGTATACATACCGGTATGTATAATGACATCACTTTCCTTGGGTCCCCAGAAATGCTAAATCCTGTGATTTTGTTAAAAATTCGAAAAAAACATCCTGGTTGGGGAACTCTTCTAAATTTCTGCTTGTAATTCTTTGCACAGCATAAGGAGGAGAACACTGACACTTTCAACTGGGAGGATAGGAGCCGTTCATCTTGTTCAGTCTAATTCTGTATCCGTCTGCAATCTGCCTCTTATTAGACATGCTATATTTATGAAGCAAATACACATATCAGATATAAAACTAAAACATTCACTTAAACATCCACTGGTTTATACGAATATTTAAGCAGAGTGTGAACATTTTTATGGAGAAAAAATTGGGTTCTTTGGATAAGTCGTGTGCTTTCATCCTGGGATATAGGGAGCCATCCAGCTTATAATATTCTGACAAAAGTGACACTTACAATGTAGTAAAGACTGTCCTCGCGTTTGATGTGGGTTTAAAAAGCTTTTTTATGGTTCCACATATGGCTTTTTCCCGTTGCATACCAAGCTATTTTAATCATGGAAGTGAGCTTTGTTTGCTCCCCACAGCGTAATATATGCAGGTTTTTCTCTAAAAGACGCCTTTGTACATGCGCCATCAAACAATTTTTCTTTGCTTTAAGTACTTGGTCAGTATAAAGCATAAAGTGGTGACCTTTGGCACTACAGATGTTTCTTACCATCAATACCGAGAACACTGCCAGCGTTGGTACAACACAAGTAAAATAACCTACATTATGAGCAAGATCACAAGCTCGAGGAATATTCTGTATGGTAGTCATGTTCTTCTTCTGTATTTGTTCTCAGCCGTCCAGTTCATTCTAGATAATTCTTATTCTATATGGACTATTCCACCAAAATATTAGAAACCAAATCTAAAACTTAACTTTTGATCAATACCAATGAAGTAGGAGTAAAAAGGTGCCCCAATTACTATAATAAATTCAATTCAAATAACAGGGGAGGCCCACTGCCCTCTCCTGCCCCAACTCCCTAGGGTTTTTCCAAACTTGCTAAAGATATAATATCACCAATGCAATGCATCTCAACTTGGAATTGATATAATAGTCTGCTACCGAAGGGAGCTGTCCCTTCTTTTGAATGACGGCTTCTACCAAAATTCTGTCTGGAAGATGCTGAAGATCGGTCCATATGGGCAATGTATCTAATTATTACTAGTTGGGTGGTTACTGTACATATAATTCATTACTGATAACAATCTAACATTTTATAGTTCACTACATAGGGTATTCTCAAATTATAATGGGGAAACTACAAATAAATTATAATTCACAATGGGGCACTAAATACATAATCATTGTGGTGTGAGGGGCGGGGTGAATAAATATATTTATTATTGTGCATTATCATTCTTTTGCTCCCATAGAGATCAATATTATGGCCCTACTGTAGCCAATATAGTCACAGAGCCCCCTAGATCTAGTAACAATGTTTACACATTAGCCACTATGGCTACAGGGGCTGTCATTTTAACTATCAGTTAATCGAAAACCAGTGTTCCCCCACTCAATGGTGGCTCTGCCTGTAGGTTGCTAGATCTATAAATTGGTTGATTACTAATCTTCTAGTGCAGTGGTGGCGAACCTATGGCACGGGTGCCAGAGGTGGCACTCAGAGCGATGTCTGTGGGCACCCAGGCCTTAACCCCAACATAGAATTTGCCAGACAGGACTGCAGGCCAATACAGCCCACAATGTGCTATGACCATTTTAAAACAACATCCTTCGCTGCCAGGGCTACAGGAGGAACAAGAAAGTGTGGACAGAGATTATTGTTGGAGCGCCTGCTCTAGGAACCCTGATTGTTCCTCTTCAGGGAACGCTGAATCCAAGTTCTCCATCATCTTTCTATTGTATTGGTGAACTCAGGACACAATACGATTGAAACCTGAGATACAGCAGGGATCAATAAGTTACTGCTTATAGTGTCATGTTGGCACTTTGCAACATATAAGTGGCTTTTGGTTGTACTTTGGGCACTCTATCTCCAAAAGGTTTGCCATCACTGTTCTAGTGTATAAGAAAAATGATATATCCTTTACATGGTACACTGGAATTTTCTGGGATGATGTGTGAGACCTCAAAGTTTCAGATGGAAGCCCTGTGTACAGAATGTAAATATGGGTAAAAATGAAAAATGGGTCAAGGCCTAATCTAAAAACAACCACTATTGCCACTGCTATTCACCAGCTATGCCTTTGTCCCTCTTGTCTATCTTTTGGTTTTGTATATGGAGGGCACATTGCAGGGAAGTCGAAAATCAGTAACAGAGTTTATTCAGTTATAAGTTAATTGTGTTATAAGCAGCAGGCAGAGCTATTCTGCCATTATTCCCGAAATTTAGCCTGATATTTTTTAAAGAATTGGAAATGCCAAAAATCTTCGCTGCCAATTCTGAAAGTTCTTAAATGTTTTCATTTAAGAACCACCGATTACAGATGGTATTAAAGTCTGTGTATAATGAATAGTAACTACTCCAAACTTGTCTACTTCAGCACAAATTTATTAGAGGGAATGTCCATCTGGTTGCTATTAATAAGGAACTCTAAATGACAATTTGCATACAGTGTATAGCTGCCTAGACAAACCTGAAGACTTGTAAATGTGTGTAAAGGTATTCTTGTTTCTTGTAGTGGAGTCTAAGCTGCCACTGACACTGCAACGCTGACTGAATGCCATGGAGTGCGCAAACTAAAGTAGGACCTGATGTCATGTATTGTGTGGATGTATCTTTTTTTATTCCCCTACTTAAAAACACCTGACCTACAGACGACCCCTAGTTACAAATGGCCCTCTGGATGTTGGTAATTTACTGTATTTTAGCCTTAGGCTACAATAAACAGTTATCACATGTGTCTGCAATTAAGCTTTATTGTTAATTATGGTTCTTATGACAATCCAACATTTTTAAAATCCAATTGTCAGAGAGACCAAAATAATTTTTTGGACTGGGGTTACAATTATGAAGTATATAGTTCTGACTTACATTCACATTCAACTTAAGAACAAACCTACCTATCCCGTAAGTAAGCCGTACTTTTGTTGAATAAAGATTACATTTTATCAACATAAGTGTTGTTATTGTTGGTTTTCCTTTTAACTCTGTTCTGTGTCTTGGATAAGTCGCAATTGAGAGTCTTTACTCGGACATTCTGGTTTAGTTACAGCGTAATGCCTATTAAAGCCAACGGACAATAAATTACGGTAGTATAACAATCTTAGTATTTATTTTATTTAAAAAACATTAAAATAGCAGATGGTAATACCCCCCAATGATGGCCACAAAATGCAGTAATAACATACAACAAAATGTTTTCATACATGAGTCTCTATTGCAGTCCAAATAAAGGTAAAGTGATCAGCACCATATATGGAAACAGTACCAAGATGCATGTGCATAAAAAAGAGACACAAAACTCTTCACTATAGTTTAAACCTAAATGAGGTAAAGCTCACCCATGTCACTGGCGATGGCACTTGGGTATCGAGGGTAACTGTGTCCCGGATGCACGTTTTGGCTTAGAATAGCCTTCATCCCCAGACGGGACATGGGTGCCATCGCCAGTGACATGGGTGAGCTTCATTTTCCCATTCATGGGATACATTAGGCATTATATTGCATCAAATAAACCAAGGGGTTGGTGTTAATTTGGGAATTGAGTAACTGGTTAGGCCGTCCCAATATAGGTAAACATCAGGATATAGGTATTTTGAAGTAAATTTTTGGTTATTCCCTATCTTTGTTCACAAAATTTGGTATTAAGTTACAGTGTGTATAATCACCATTACATAATCACTTAATTTGTGATTAGCATAATTTTTTGTTGTATTTATCTCTAATGGGGCGGTAAAAAAATAACAATGGGACCTTATTTTACTTATTTAGTCTGTTTTCTTTAAATAAAGAAACAAGTCTCCCCTTGTACATGTGCAATATCGTAGGTCACCTTGTCACGGCAGAGAGAAAAACGCAGTAGCATTGTGTTCCGACATCTTTTCAGTTTATTGTTTTAAAATATCTATTTTATTATAGTGAAGGGTCGAATCATTTTCATTGAATTGTGTAGCTGACACCAATTTACAAGAATACTCAAGATACCACTGAGGTTGTTTATTGCCCAAACTATCTTTGCACATGGGACTGCGGTGCGGTCATTGCTCAGAAATCTTTAGTGGCAGATACTTAAGAATTGACTCTTCATCTTCTTCTATCGTCTGATCTCATGACTATACAATGTTAAATGTCCCCCACTCTAGAGGATATATCTATAGAATATAATAGCAAGCATATGCTCTGTGTACTGAAAATTACTTTACTATGGGATGTATGATATGTGTCAAAATCAACAAAGGAAACTAGTCCCTCTGGTGACATTCTGGCCATTTATCAATGAAAGTGTCCTTCCGTTGGTCCAGTCCATATTTAGGACCATTTCCATTCACTGAAACTGAACACCTGCCTAGACCAGTGATGGCGGTCTATGAGTATTCCAGGCATGACATAATAAAATATACTGACACATGTCTGGTTATTTCTAGGAGAAATGTCCCCGCCACCTGTGTGTCTTCTCCTTTGCTCTAAAAATACACAAATTTATGTAACAATAGACACACATGGATTTTTAAACTGTTGTTGCTCAGATTAACCAATCACAGCAGAGTTGTAATAAAAATTGTGCTGTTATTGGTTTCTATAGGCAAAAGGGACGTTTTTTCCCCCATTCAGCCAATCACTGGTCTCAGCTGTGACTTAATGGGTTGACTTCAGCAGTGACATGATGTCTATTGAGATGAATTATTACCAGTAAAGGCAGGGTTGGCTCCAGGTATCAGTAGGCCCCTGGGCGACAGAGCCTCAGTAGGCCCCTTTGCAGTGAACTCACATGGTAACATAAAAAATTCAGAAACTGAAACAGTCTCCTGTACCCTAAAATATTCCCTAGTTTATCATACCAAACAGCCGCCACATGTTTATTTATATATAAGGCCCCCTCCCCCCATGGATTTCTTAAGTACATTCTTATGTGGGCCCCCTAGCAGCCCTAGCACTGAGCCGGGTATGCCCAATGCGTGCATCGGCCCTGAGTAGAGGTGATCTGACCGCATATGGCACATGCTGTCAAGTATTTATTTTTTACTTATTTTAACACTATGTTACATTAAAGCAGTTGAGATGGACAACCCCTTTCAAGATAAATAAAGGTGAAGCTACAATCCACTTCATGTCAGAACAGGAATTTAGTTTGTATGACTTGCATATTTTACATTTGTGATATTAGAAATGAAGAATGTTTTGAGAAATGTGAAAAAAAATAAGAAAAAGCTGTAAAGTGCGCTGTGATGAAAGTGTATGCGACACATCCTGGTGAGGCGAGCCGGATGGTGACATTGAGGGAGTCTAGTCAGTGAGTTTAGTAAATATTCCCAGTCTGCGGTGAAACAAGAGCCCGCTCTGATTATCCGTACACGGCGAGTACATGGAAAACGCACATTCAGAGATGATGCTTTACCCAGGTTGGGTTTGGATAAAATGTTCCTGACAGAAAATGCTTTTAACAATCTACAGTAAGACCCACCAGTCACGTCTCAAATTCAGCAAAAATGCTGCAAATATGGTTTTGTTTTATCACTTCCAGATCCTATAAGCTGATTATAACGTTATGACCGCCGGCGTATAACACACAGTCTGGGCAGAGCTTCTAGTACAGCAGTCCACCGCGCCAGCAGCAGAAAATGTACTGACTATTACACCGTGTTGTTACATTCTGTCATTTTAATCCTAATCTGTGAAGTAATAAATAGCAATGTCCAGATACAGTCCATGACAGTGTCCCTATATTGTTAGTGATAACCTCGGAGAGCTTTTCCCACTATATACACGTGTTCTAATCCCATAGTATAGGGAATGATGGGATAGACTGGTGAGACACCCAGTAATGGGCTCATATTGTGCTCATATTCCACCAGAGCTCCTGTCACTTCTTTGGGACCTCAATGATGGCTATTTACCAGCTGATTGGAATTGAATGAAGAACTGGTCAAGCAGGTTTGGGTTTACAGACCTGAACATGAACCTCAGTCAGATATTCGGGTCCAGGATAGGAGTTCTGGGTAACACGGTAAAAAAGCTGGTTGGCTTCTGAGCAACCAATCAGCTAGCTTTTAGCCCCTAGCAACCAGAGGCATGCCCATACTGTACATAGCTGTGATTGGCCAGGCAGGACATGTGACCCTATTGTTTAAGAGTTAGGGTCACATGTCCCAGCCACATTACAGAGAGAAGACAGAGAGGGAAGGTGGCTGCTGCTGGAGACAGGGACAGACAGGGACTTTGACTGCATATTTAATCTCAAACTGTCTCATACCAGAGTCACTGCCTGTCTAATGTCATAGTACAGGCAGTCCCCGGGTTACATACAAGATAGGGTCTGTAAGTTTGTTCTTAAGTTGAATTTGTATGTAAGTCCGAACTATATATTTTATCATTGTAATCCCAGCCAGAACTTTTTTGGTCTCTGTGACAATTGGATTTTAAAAATGTTGGGTTGTCATAAGAATCAATATTAACAATAAAGCTTCATTACAGACACCTGTGATAACTGTTATAGCTCTTCATTGTAGCCTAGGACTAAAGTACAATAAATTGCCCATATCCAGTGGTCCGTTTGTAACTAGGGGTCGTATGTAAGTCGAGTGTTCTTAAGTAGGGGACCGCCTGTATAATGGGAAAATTATAGAAGTACCGTGTTAGCCAGGAAAAATAAAAAATCTGATGAAAATATGTTTGTGTGCAATATGATACCTTTATTGGTTAACCCGAAAAATTATATTTGTTGCAAGCTTTCAGGGCACACAGGCCCCTTCATCAGGCATGGATACAAATTGTCAGAGTTGGAGATGCATGGATCCACTGGACAATGCGGGAGGTGGTACTAGCCGACACCCGTGGCACCACCATCCCCTTCGGTCTCCCCCTCCTCTTGGGCTGAAGAAATCTCTGCAGAAGATCATGGTCCAGGATGTTGTCCTCAGGCTCCCAAGATCTCTCCTCTGGCCCGAACCCCTTACAGTCAACCAAAAATAACAGCTTACCCTTCACCGTCTTCATATCGAGGATCTCCTTTACTTCATAGATGTCAGAAGAGTCAGTCACGGGTGGAGGAGATACTTGCCGGGAAAAGTGGTTCAGGATGACAGTCTTGAGTAGGAAGACATGGAAGGAGTTAGGGATGCACAAGGTGGGAGGAAGGCACATTGTGTAGGACAATGCGAGCCAGGACTTCGAAAGATCTCAGATCTCGTACCAACTCCTCAACAGCAGGGAAATCCGAGGACACAGGCAGAGGAAGAGGAGGTCATGGATGCTGTCCATAGACAATGAAGAAAGGAGTGGAGCCAGAAGATTAGGGAATTATACGATAATTCCGCCAATAGCAACAGAGCTGACCAGTCGTCTTGACAGGCAGAAACAAAATGGCGGAGGTAACATCCCAGAGTCTGGTTAACCCTCTCCACTTGTCCATTGGACTGAGGGTGGTAAGCTGAGGAGAAATCCAACTTTACCTGCAGTTGGCTGCAGAAAGAATGCCAGAAGTGGGAAAAAAACTGAACTCCCCGATCAGAGACGATGTGTAGAGGTAGACCGACTGAACGACTGGGTATTGGCAACAGAAGCAAGAGACCAGCCAGTTTAAGACGGGAAGGCTTATTATGGGCACAGGAGGTGCAGGATCCCACAAAGTTCCGAACATCCTTGACCAAGTCAGGCCAGCAGTAGTAGCGGGAGATGAGGGCCACGGAACGTTGCACCCCAGGGTGCCCAACCAGGCATGAAAAAGGTCCCCAACAAAATCCTCTTCCACAGAGCAGGTCTGATATATGTTTTGCCATGTGGAAGCCGCCGAAGATCCACCGGAGCGGCAGCAACCAACTGTTCCGGAGAGATGTTATACTGAGGAACCGGCTCTTCTCCAACTACATCTGAGGCATCGGAAAGGGCATCTGCCTTGATATTCTTCTCTGCAGGTCGGAAGTGGATCATCAGGTTGAAGAGGGAGAAGAAGAGTGACAAACGGGCTTGCCTAGGTTTAAGACGTTGAGCTGTCTGGAGGTTCGAGAGGTTCTTATGATCTGTGGTTTTTGATGGTCAAAAGTTCTAAATCCCCTATAGAGAAATTCCTCTGCAGGAGAAAAGGCTTTGGAAAAGAAGCCATACGTGAGCGTTGGGCCCTTAGGCCCCTTCTGGGTGAGCACCGCCCCTGCACCTACAGAAGATGCATCCACCTCCAGTATAAATGGCCTCTCAGTATCGGGTCTAGAGAGAACAGGAGCCGTGGCAAAGGTAGAGTTTAACTTTGTGAAGGCTTCTTAATCCGCCGAAGGCCAGAGGCACGGGTTAGCGCCCTTCTTGGTGAGTGCCACGATGGGGGAGACCAGAGTAGAGAAATGGGGGATAAACTTCCGGTAGTAGTTTGCGAAGCCCAGGAACCTCTAGATGGCTCGAAGACCTTCTGGATGCAGCCACTGCAGAAATGCCGAAAGTTTGGCTGGTTCCATCTGGCGACCTTTGTCGGAGATGACGTAACCGAGGAAAGGTAGGCTTCATTGGTGGAACAGACACTTCTCGAGCTTGGCGTAGAGGTGATTATCCTGTAGACAGCCAAGAACTTGCTGAACATAAGGCTGGTGGGACTTAAGGTCCGGGGAGAAGACAAAGATGTTGCCCAAGTAGACCACAACATTCCTGGAAGACAGCTGGAGCATCTCGCATGGGGCGAGGCCTGGACTCGGGAGCGAGGACAGGTGTGTGGTGCTGCGCCTGTGGGGGGCGAGGGGCACGGGTGGGCCCGTGACCCATATTGTGCCACAAATGAAGCATTTTGGTGCACGCAATCGGATTGTGGCGCATCGGTGCTGGCTTTCATATGACAGAAATCAGGGGGCGTGGTCGTCGGACAACCGGAAGGATTCGGACAAACCGCGGAATTTAAAAGACGTTTCATATTGCAAGATCAAGCACTCACATGCTCCAGGAAGAAGCAGGTGATCTCCAGCGTACCTCGGCGCAGCAGCAACACATGCAGGAACTTGGACGCACGATCTTAGTGAATCGTGCCGGACCCGAATCCTCGTCGGATAATGCACCGCAGGATCGCAATGGGACCAGGTAAGTAAATCTGCCCCATCGTGTTTTAGATTTAACCATCCTTCCCCTTGTATTTGCAGATAAAAGCGAGAATGAAGTTTGCACATGGTCCAAGTTGGAATCAATAAGACTCATCTACAAGCCACCATCAGTTGTGGTATCAATGGTGATATTGCTGATTAAAATAAGTCAAAATAAAAAATAAAACTGCCTTCTTTTAATTGAAACGATGCAATTTTTAAACAAATTTTGCTTAAGTCTAAGTCCCAGCTTTGGTCTAAGTCCCAGATAATTCTCACATGTAGTATGAGTATAGAGTTGGAGCAAACCATTGAAGCCACCATACATTTGTGATCCCTTGGAACTAAAATGATCTTCTGTGCAGTGGTTCCAATGGAAGTGTGCAGTTAAAAAAAACATGCATTTGTTATGGATTATGTTGCATAATTGCCATTGATTTCCAAATATTGCCAAGGCAAAATCTCACCCTAATGCTCCCCATAACAGATATCTACTAAGGGCAAGGAGCCTTAGAATAAGGCATTTGCAACATCCTCTTTTTTCAAAAGTGGATGAGAAGCAAAGATAATAATGAACATGTTACATATTCCTGAATCTCAAAATGAGCACTCTAACAAAACATAAACATGATCATCCCATATGTTAAACCTTGTAACCAAAAAATATCCAAATTCCTGAATCACAGCAAACCTTCCAAGATTCCATACGCTGAAGAATGCCAAATTTTTGTATTTTAATAAGAACTAGATGAGATTGGTGTCTCCATGATTATGCCAAGAACAAAGTCAAGGTGTCATTTGGACTGTACAGTGGTAAACAGAAGCCAGTAAAATTGTGCAAATACATTTTATTTTGTCAATTTCACCAGGGTTGGAAGTATTTTTTTCCCCAGCTTTCCAGTACATTGCACTACATTAAACTGCACCACTAGTAAGTACAATTTGTTTTACAGAAACATCTCTGTAAATGGTAAATCAAAAGCATTGTGGCATTTAGGTGGAGAGAAGTAAAAAATCAGAAGGCAAAAATGGAAAAACATGGGGTTAAGGTTAAAAGTTACACAATGGCAAATTCCTCCATTATTTAGAGAGTACTAGGGTTTATAAAACCTCAATAACACATTACAGTCTATTAAACATTGCAGAGCCTTCATGAATAGCAGCTGTTTCTGTGGTACAGAAATCCTGACAAAACCCCCTGTTTTTTTAGTGGGACTATGTAATAACAGCAGACCTTAGAACATATCAATGCCTTATGTAATCTTAACTATGTTATTTACAAATATAAATGCAGTTAAACGCATAATATTTAATGAAATAAGGATTTCTGATTCACAATCCAACTAAATATTGTGGGAAATATGGGATTCCATAGTATTTTAAAGGGAACCTGTCACCAGGAGACCCATTTTTAGCACTCCCCCAGCCCCCAAAGAGCATAGTACATACACTGCCAAAGTGTTTTTGTGTTAAAAATTGGTTTTACAGAAAAAAAGATATGTTATACTGTATTGTACCTTTCATTAGCATTTGCTGTATGACTAGGCAGTTGCCTATTGGGAGGGGCTGGAAAGGAGCAGTTCCCCCCACCCTTGGGAAACAGCTCCTCCACGTGACCTTTTCAAATAACTGAAAACACCCATCACTGGGCTTAGCGACGCCCCCTGCTCCTCTACAGCCAATCCCGAGTGAGGGGAGTTATTCATATATTTGAAAAGGTCACATGTTTCCCAAGGGTGGGGGGGAACTGCTTCTTTCCAGCCCCTCCCAATTGGCAACTTCCTAGTCACTCAGCAGATGCTAATAAAAGGTACAATATAACATATCTTTTTTTCTGTAAAACCTATTTTTTATACAAAAACACTTTGGCAGTGTATGTACTATGCTCTGTGGGGACTGGGGGAGTGCTAAAAATGGGTCTCCTGGTGAAAGGTTCACTTTAACTACAAATCATAAATAAATCCTAATTTTGATTCATAAAAAAACTAAAACTATTGTCGTGTAGTGTAAAATGATTGTATTGTAGTGTAAAATTATTATATTTAGATAAATCCACTATATAAATAGCTGATGAATAATTTCATAATGTATACTCCTTCATGGATTGTATTATCCAACCTGAATGGTCAGAAACTGAAGGTCGCAGTAAAAAAATACACACTTTGCATATATTATTATTCTACTGCATATATAATATATACAGAATAAAACTTTACTAAGAATATTTGTTAGTCCAGTTTATTGCAGTAACAATAGGAACATGGGTTTATACTAGTACAGTATTGCCTATAAAACAGTGATATGGGGTTTATACATAGAAGGCTCCCCTGTGCCTTTACTTTAGATGGTTTAATTATTGCTGAGGAGACAAGAGAAGGTTTGAGTGCGCTGAGTTTGGCGAAATCCTGAACAAATTTTTGGTTACTTAAACTCAGACCTAAACGCTTCGTCCTCCGGCAACACTTGTGATCAGTAATGTCATCGGGCAGAGGTTTGGATTAAGACTCAAAGCCAAACCCGATCCTGAACTTTTGGCTGAATTGTGGGTTCTGGGATCTAAACCCACAATGTTTGGCAAGAACCCAAACATTGCAGTTCGGGTCTGATCAAAACTAATTGTACTGCCTCTTGGCTTTGCTCATTAGCATTTCCTACTGCGTATGGTTGCTCCCAAAGGTAGTGCCTGTTAAGTTCACATCCACATACAAAGGTGTAACTGTGAAAACCACCAAATCACTGGAATGGCGCACTTAAGTGTAGCTCAGGGTGAAACAACCACTGTTCATTACAGGCATACAGATTTTCTACATATAAATAGGAGTATGCTTCATTAGATGCCATATTATAAGTCTATTTAATTCTAAAAGTGATGTCTCTGAGGGACTACAATTCAGTAATGAAATGCCATAAGGATCTGCATACCTATTTATACTGTAGCTATAATGGAAAGTAATAGCTAACTATAATCTCAACCTTTATGCTCATTAGAGGAAGACAGACCTTTCTAATGTCTCCAGTCTCCAATACTTTATATTGATCCTATAACATACACTCTATGCACAAATCTGTTGAAGGTGTCTTACTTTGCATTTTCGCTTCCCCGCTGAGGTCTGCCGGTGTTCACCATCTTCTTCCCGGTGTATGTGAGTGCATTGTATTGTGACATGCCATCAGTTGTGAATTTTTAATACATTTAATACAAGATATGCTGGCAACCATCCTACAGTAGCTGGTGCTTACCTGTGGAACCCATAGTATCTATACTTGTCCATTTGATATCAACTAGACATGGTTGATTATAGAGTAATACAGTGCTAGTATAATATGAATCAGACATTGTGCCATTTAAAGATTTGTAACTATAGTTTCCAGACTTCATTCTTTCTATTATCTTTATTTGTCCATATAAGTTTATCCAACTCTGGTACTGTCAATACTTCACAAAAATAAATCACAGTTTCTTGCTACAGACATGGTATGACCTCTCATAAAATTATATAGCAATATTGTGCCTATTGTCCTAGTAAAATTTTAGCATAGTGCACATATAATCTGAACCTGACATAACAGCAACTGAACTGCCCACAATATTATAATGTTTTATCTACCTCAATGTAAAATAGAACCAATGTGTAAATTTGTTAAAACCCTCCCCCCTCACAGCCAATAAATAAGCTGTGGATACACTTAATGTATTCCAGAAACTGTGACCAAAACTCCACAATAATTAGGAATGCCCACAAACTTATGAGGTTTGGCAGTCCTAGACGTATTATACAAGAAAGTGAAACAAGAAGGTGTGCAAAAATCGTCAGCTGGATATTAGTATCAAGAATGTTTTTAAAATGTGAATTTTACTTTCATTTAATTTTTGAATCGCGCTTTTTAACTGTTTGTTTTAGGTCAGTTTACTGGAAAACTGAGAATGAAATGAATAAAGCTCAGACTGTGGTTTGTATCTATGTGGGTTCCTGCAATTTATAAAACCACCATTGAACCAAACAAAATATTCTTCATAGTCTACAGACCACAGTTATACAAAATCCCTTATTCCAACACATTCTGTGCCAGTTTCAAAGCATCTTTGGCGCATTTGCATTATACATTTTCTGTTTTTTCCATTTCATACATACCTGGCAGAGGCAGCTTATGAATGTGAATCACTTATTTGATTAAAGCTACCCTAAAGAGGAGAAAAAGGGAGGGACCAACGGTGTGAGTGTGACTTGAGAGGGTGCAGAGGGTGTTTTTGAGTCAAACAAATGGACATTTAAATATCCAGAATTATTATATTTTTTTAAATAAAATGTTCTATGCTATTACACTATTTGTTCAATCAGAGTTCAAAGGTTGTCCAGTTAATCCCCTTTTTATTATTAAAAGATTAAAATCTATCACTCAAAATAAAATTACCCCCCCGTTAGGTCATGTTCTCAATAAGATAATTATGCCTCTGTCATAAATCCTTCTGTTCAGGATCCCCATAAAAAAAATCTTAAAATATTCAAATTTGTCTGAAGTGCTTCCGGTGCTATCCGGGAACTGCCTCAGGCTACTCAATCCTCCTTTGAGAGCTTGAGTACTGGAGGAGTATAGTGCAGTGAGGAGTATAAATAATGCTCTGCAGGCAGAGTCAGGGGTTTTGGTAATGCCCCCCCCCCAAAAAAAATACTTTTATGACTAGCAGGATTTAAAGAGAACCTGTAATCAGCAATTGCCCTATTAAACCACTACTAGTATATTGTCAATCAGCATAACACCTTCTAGTTTTTGTTTCTTTATTGGTCCATTGTGGTGGCATCATCAAGAAAATCAAGTTTAAAGTGAGATGTAAATTGGTTGTATAAAGTCAAGGAGAGTTTAACACTGAAGTCAAGGTGGGGAACTTTGAAAGCCTCCTCCTCTGTGATTGACATCTTGCATCTGACATCAGGAGATCTGTTTAGTCATGTCTCTTGATGCAGGACATCAATTACAGTGAAGGGGGCTTTCTGGGGAAGAGCTTGACATCAGTGTTAAAATCTCTGCCTCCTTGACTTTATACTTACATCTCACTTCAAAGTTGATTTTCTGGGTGATGCCACCACACTGAGTCATGAAAAAAAGGACCTGGAAGGTGTTTGGCTGCTTGGCAACATACTGGTAGTGGTTTAATAGGTACATTTCTGATGACAGGTTCCCTTTAAGGCCAAGGCATAATTGACTTATTGAGAACACATCCTACAAGAACAGAATTTTACTTTAGGAGGTAGATTTAAGACATGGATTTAATTGTATGGGCAGAGAGAGTTCAATAAAAAGAAAATGATTCCCACCTTACTGCTACTGCTCCTGCTCATTTTACTTGGCTGATAGACATCATCATTGATGTCTTGTTCTTCAGCATAAATGTCCCATTTCCACTATCAGCATGCTCATGGAACCTATATCAAATGATTAACTTATGATTAGGGTCACCCTGAGACAGTATAAAAACCTGTAAAGCCAGATCACAGATTACCTGACAATAGGTGACTATTACTTAACCCCCCCCCCCCCCCGATCCTGTCCCTGTGTGTCCTAAGTTTAATTTCCTATTTCTTTGCTCTGCCGCATATTTTGTAATAAGTATGTTTATACAATATGCAAATGGGCTGCACGAGCAGCGTTCTGAGAGCCGGTGATGTCACTGTCAGATAGATAGCAGCGCAGAGAATGTAAAAATCGTGTGTGAAAATAACATTCCCTGCGCTGTTGGATTCCTGCCTAGCGCTAGATGTGAATAGAGCCAGTGATGTCATCGGCTCTCAGAACGCCGAAGCGGCTCTGGGGAAAACATAAATTATATTACGGTGGAACCTGATGGTGCTCTGCAAAGCACCACAGGCTCACCTGCATTATTTATAAACATATTTTTTACAGAAATGCGGCCATGCAAAGAAATAATAAATAAACTTTTGGACACGGGGATGGGACGGGGAGCTAAGTAAAAGTCACCTACCATCAGATAATCCTTTAAATTGTGATCTTCTAGTCTAAAACTGTCTTGCCCATATATTGGTTAAACCTACAGTATGAGCACAATGTAAACATATTTGAGTTGTTAGTGTAAATTTTTAGCACATTTTGGAAAATGCTAACCGGGTCCTCCCACACTCCAAAACATACTGTTAGGTTGTTTAGATTGTGAGTCCCATGGGGACAGGGACCAATTTGACATGCTTTGTGTAGCGCTGCATAATCAGTGTGCGCTATATAAATAAAGAATTGTTATTATTATTATTATTATTATGTGTTACAGGACATATAGTATATCAGGTTTCTCAGTAGAACTGTCCAGCTCCATTAACTTTTTCATTGTTAGAATTTTATTTATTTTATTCATTTTTTTTTACATAGATTAAGCATTTTGCATTGACTATAAACTTGTTTAATTATTTAAATTATCACCCTAATGATTCATGAGGGGGGACTGGGGAAGGGTCTATAGTATAAACCATCAATCTGTTGTAATATTCAGTGACAAGTCTGGTTCTAAAAGTCCCTTGGACAACAATATTTTCTTATCAATAAAGGGTCTAATGTCTGGGAACCAAGATACAATTTTAGACCCTTTTCTGACTTTATTGTTAAGAAATTTATGACAAGTCTCCATCCCTGCTAGGTCTAGGTCAGACCTTTCTGGGTCAAACTAGTTAATAAAAACACTTTGTAAGATGGAAGTTTCACACAGTTGAAATAAAGTCTAATTTAATGTCCATGTTATGGCCGCTCGACCTACTCAACCTACTCAACAAATCATGTAGCTACAAAACCCTAAGACTCCTGTGGTTAGTAGACGCAATAATATAGACTCCAAAAGTCATAGTATTTGTTTGTAAGGGTTTAGATCCTCATACTTTAGGGATGTATTTGTATTTATGATAAGAAGTGGAGTAAAATTATTAAACCATCAACAATATTATGTAAAGTTTCTTGTCTGCGATGCTATGCAGTAGCTATTATGGTAGGGTTATTGATGCGCTATTTCCTGTTTTGCAGTTATATCCTGTTATTTTGTGCAAATAAACTGAACACCTGGATGCAATAACCATCCATTGCTTATTGAATTAGTTAGAAACAGGAAACATGTTCTATGATTTATGGCTTTACAGCTACCAATCTGTCAGATCAAAAGATATGTATAAGGTATTTTACTGTTATTTACTAAAATATGTAAAACGAGTGAATACAATGTAACAATATCATCACTTAAATGTAAAATGCAAAGTAAATAAAAGACATGAAATTGAAACATGTCCATGATTAGAGTATGGAATATAATTTTTTTGTACAAATTACATGCATATTTATATGGATCTCATACTTTATTGCATTGAAATGAAAATGGAAATTTATGATAAATGATAGCATAACTAAGGTAAGTGATAACAGTGCTCACCATGTGTTAATATATTAACCTGAGTTCTTGCCAAACACATATGGATAAAGTTGGCTAACAAGATTTTACTAATTATTTGCAATATGTACAGGCAGTCCCAGGGTTACATACAAGATAGGTTTGTTCTTAAGTTTAGTTTGTATGTAAGTCGGAACTGTATACTTTATCATTGTAACCCCAGCCAAATTTTTTTTGGTCTTTGTGACAATTGGATTTAAAAAATGTTGGGTTGTCATCAGAACCAGGATTAACAATAAAGCTTCATTACAGACACCTGTGATAACTGTTACAGCTTTTTATTGCACCCTATGACTAAAGTACAGTAAATTGCCAACATCCAGAGGTCCGTTTGTAACTAGGGGTCGTATGTAAGTCAGGTGTTCTTAAGTAGGGGACCTGTATATAAAGTTGTTTCTGAAGCTCTGAAAACCTACATTCAAAGAGATGGGGAAGTAAGAAGCTCCAGAGATAACTCATGGACACTGAAGCAGTTATTAGCATACAGAGTGAGGGTTTTCTTTCCTAATATTCACACAATAATTTATGAATAAGTAAAACTTGAAAAAGATCTTTTCAGGTCACAAACAATGATCAGATTAGTTTATTGGAGTAACAGGTTTGCTTGACAGGTTTTTATCCTCAGAGACATCTAAGGCACATTGATCAAAATGAAAGCAATATACGATGGAATACATTTTGGATGTTCTACAATATCGAGTGCCGGGGTTTTACTTTCTTTTTGATCATTACCTATATAAGCCACAGCAGATGCAGTGTTTCCCCTTTCCCCTCGCACCAACCTCACTTAGAAATAGAAACATTGGATCCAGTCTATGGCCTCAGATGAGCTGACCTCAACAATATCTCTTGTAGAGGGCTGTCCTACAGCCTGGCAGGTCTCCAGCAGGTTGTGTGTGCAAAGATGGAGGGGGAGGCTGATATACTGGTTCTCCCAGGGGCAACCCCTTTGTGTCTGTAAGATATGCCCCTGGGTAATGGATGGGTGGTGGTGTAACAGCCGTATTCAGGGATCAGACGGAGGCAACGTTGTGCAAAATAACTCACGGTTCTTTAATGGAACAACTGCAGGTAATGGGCCAAATGGTCTTGTTACAGATGCCGGATTGTTGGAGATTATGGATTACTGGAGTGGTCATGGAGAGTGATCCTCAGGAGTTGGTTCACCAGCCTAATAGTAGTAGATGCAGGCTGTGAGGTAGCTGTGGCCAATACTGTAGCTGCAGCTTTGTCCTGGGTGTTAGTTCTATGTGTAGCACTGAAGGTGTACTACACACTAACTCTCTTTCTCTCAGTGTGTCTGGTGGAAGATGTGCTCTCTAGGAGAGCTGGGTTCCAAGAGATACTCATGTGTTAGGAGCTATATTCCAAGACCCCTTGTCCCTTCCTGTCCAGGGGTTTTGTTAAACCCTGGTCAGGTGGTGGTTCACTCTCCAATCACACTCCAGTTCACATGAAGGAATACAATTGGACAATAACTTTAGTAAACTTAACCCTTGCCTGCACAGGCAGTATCTAAAGCTGCTAATTACCTTAATTGACTGCATTTTCCTAAAGGTGAGTTGATCAAACTCCACTAGAGGGGTCCTACAGGTAGAGGGCCTTATTCAGAAGCACTCCCTTGCCTATACATCAGCAGGGGGTTGCAATAGCTTTAGTTGGGGCTTGAGGCTTGATATATATGTTCTAAATTATAGGTATTGTTTGTATGCATTTACCTTGCCCTCTCTTTACACAGCAGCCAAAGAATGGGAGTGTCTTATTTAAACAATAGCCTACAGTAAAAGTTTTTGCTATTATCTTAGTTATTCTAGTTTTTTTCATGCACAATTTGGTTTCTTTTGGAGAGGATTTGGTACTTTTGGTTTAGTTTGAAGCTTATATTATACATTTTCATGGAATGTAGATGGAGATTTTGTCTTTCAGCATGTGTTTTAAAAAAATTAGTCTATCTATATCCAGTGTTTTTGTTATTACATATCGAAATGGACAGTAATTATTTTCAAAAGCATTTTGAATAGTTTAAACACAGTGAGGACATTTACCAGGGTTTCCACACCTGAAAACTGGCGAATAAGCCCTGAAATAGTTGTAATGCTGTCACGCGACGGACAACTTAGACCATGTAAACGTTCACTTTGCCTGGATTTTGCACAAAACTTTGCCAACTAGCAGCTGCCGTAGTTTTTGTCGCCCTGCATGATGACGCATGATATATCTCCCCCAGTATTTCCATTTGTTTTTAACCTATAATACACAAAAATCTTATAAACAAATTTTGTACAAAGTGGAGAAGACAAGGATTTATTTTTGCATAGCTATACATTTTGACATACTCATACTTACTTTCATTCCTTTCATTTCTTGAGTCCTAATACCTAGACATACATGTATATAGAATACAAATGCATCTTGGGGAGCGGCCAGGTTTTCTAATTTATATGTCCCTTCAGTCTTTATCAATCCAGAATTCTCCAGATGGCTATGACAAAAGAGGCTTTAGTGATATATAGACAGGAGGTCTGTGAAATTTACAATTCTGGCCAAAATCCCATACACAAGGATGTTGGCTGTTTTACAGTGTAAGCTAGAGAGAGTTGTTATATCTCCGAGCCAAGAAGCACACAGTGTGACTTGGCCCTTAGTTACACCCAATAAAAATAGTATTTCATGTTTCATCTGACTGCTCATGTTGAATATGCCGCATGTTTTAATGATGTAAAGTAGCTCTGTTTTTTACCAATGCAGAAGTAAGTTTTCTGTTATTTGATCATGGGTAATGGCATGGACCAGTAGTGAGGCTCTGAGGCCACAGACAATTAATAGCACTTCATATACTTACACACTGGAAATACATTACCCTTCTAAGTGATATCTTGTGTTACCCAATGTTATGGTCTCCACTACTGATCTAATTTAGCAAAAATAGTGCTGGAGCTTAGCTACTCGATATATAATGGGAAACTATGCCTTCCCATTGTATCCTGTCTGTAGGAATATCCTTGCCCCTACAATAACACTCACTATGTATTCTTAGAACTCACATATTACAAAAACCTTATTTTCTTTTCCAGGTGCTCCACAATAATGTAGAAGATGGATAATAGGTTGACTGTAGGTAAAGATTAGGGGCAGTTAAAAAAAAAACAATAAGTAGTACTAAAAGGTTTATCTTAACTTTAAACAAGTAATTCTCCACCATAATAACACCTAAACTAGATTTCTTACACCTGGGACCCCTATTCAATTTAACTTCAATGAACTTCATTGTTTGGGGTTGTAAAGCATGCTATAATTCTTAGTACCACCCAGTGGCATAACTAGAAGCTGATGGGCCCCAGTACAAAGTCTGTGCCAAGCCCCCGACTATAATGCATGGTTTATAGTAATAGTCTTTTCATATGGGAAAGTGACACCATTAGGGCCACCTAAACCTCTTGGGTCCGGGTGCAATCGGAACCCCTGCACGGGTGATTTTTAAATGTAATATTTTGCTAATATTTTTATGCTAATAAACATGTGATAACATGATTTAGGCTGGCCTAGACCCCCTCCTGCTAGGCTATCCATCAAACTTTCTAGAAAGGGAGAGGCAATTTTTAATAAAAGCCATGGGCCTATGCCATGCTCTTGAGTTACTGCTATTAGATCCATATACTGAAAATAAGGAATATTATCTGCAGAGATTCTTCCATTTTTGATTGGTGCAAAAGGTACATTCCAAAGAAATTTCCAGTGTTCCTACTGCCCATCTGGCAGTTTGGCTGTAGTACATGGTAGAGACGAGTCCACGCATGAGGCTAATGGACATATGATTTTTGTGGGTAAAACTGTATTGCTGAACCCCCATTGTTTCTGGAAATTCATGACCAGGATTGTAATTTAGCTCAGATACAATTGTATCATCTTAGTACCACCTTTAGCTGCTGTACTGTAACCTAAGTCAGGTGGCTGAGGGTAGTAGTCCATTATATGCCGCTCTCACACTAGTTTTTTATTTATTTATTTTTGTAGCAAGAATATGAAGGAATAGCTAGCACACAATGCCCCTCTACCTTTTACTGGGCCCCAGACTGTGGCCAAGATAGAGGAAGGCCATAATAAAAAATAATTTAAGAGTGAGATTATATGATCAATAATTTCTTTGTCCTCAAATCGCTTGGGAAGTCACATAAACTAAGGAGTAGACATGCTGGAAAGCAAGAAAACTATGAGCAAGAAAATGTAAAAGACTGATTGCATTCTGAAATTAAAGAATCTGTGTACA
Source organism: Engystomops pustulosus (assembly GCF_040894005.1). NCBI lineage: Eukaryota > Metazoa > Chordata > Amphibia > Anura > Leptodactylidae > Engystomops > Engystomops pustulosus. The sequence continues at coordinate 172,251,269 of NC_092413.1, read as the reverse complement.
TTGACACTTTGGGAATGAAATAATAGTGTTAACCTGTGCTACAATTACCCCGAGTCGGGCACAGGCGAGCAGTGCTCCTTAGAGATTCATCACACACTACTACACATGACATCATCCGCTAGTGTATGTACGCTGCACGCTGCATATGGAAAACATACCATCCATCTTTCTATGACACTGATTTAGTTGTTTGCTTGTAAAACTATTACTTCATGCTAATTAGAGGAATTTTTGCAATAGAATCAGTTCTCCAAATGAGAATAATGTAAAAATATATGTGTAGAATGTAAACATGAAGTCATCTTATGAAGGCAACATAACATACCGAATCATAACATGCTAAACACCTAGAAATCTATGAGTGATTATGCATAATAACTGACAACTGCACATATTGTAAGACCTCACAAAACATTTCAAAGTTTCATAATATGTTCTGCCTGCAGGCCAGGAATTCTACCAGCGGATATCTACCTTTTATATAGAATTTAAGGTTGGTTCCTATTAACCTACTAAATCCTATTATTTACCTAATATGCTAATATGTGGAGTAGCCACTCTGGGCAGTGGGAGCACCTCTGTGATCTCTCCTACCTGCGCTCCTCACACTGCTACCGCTGTTACCGGCACTATCAGGGCTCTGCTGTATGCATTGGCACTGAAGCCGGAACTTCTGCGCATGCGCACAGCTGTAATGGAGTCGTGTACAGTGGGAACAGTGTGAGGAGCATGCAGAGGACACACAGGTCAGTGGAGGCAACTGGGACGTGGAGTAGCCTTTGCTCTGACTACCCGGAGAGACTACTTCACAGACCATACTGCATACTAGGTAAATAAAGTTAAGATTAGTTTATAGGATTAGGTAAAGATAGATTAGGGCTTAGTAGGTTTATAGGAACTTGATAGGTAGATTCCTGATGATAGATTTCCTTTAAAGAGTTCTATCATTAACATCAAATGGTTTGTGCTATATAACAGGTATGGAATTGGACCTTCATATAAATTCGAAGTACCAATGGGGTTCCAATGGCAGTCAGGCAATGTCATCACAATGACTTCAGGGTATGTCATTTATTTTTTTAAAACGCGTTTTTATTTTGGTTCGCATGAGTCCATTCACAATTAACCCTTTCAAGATCCGTGACGTAATAGCACATCACAGGTCGGCTGCGGGTACGGGCTGAGACCTCTCCATAGCCGGTAAGTCTTTGCTGTGTATCGCAGCAAAGACTTACCGGTAACACCCGGCGACATCAAAGTGCCTTAAAGGAATCTACCATAAAAATCAAGCATAATAACCAGGGGCACTTACTCATAGATCCAGGCACTGACTGTGGTGATCTTCTTACATGTGTTATCCATGGCCTCCTTCCTTCTAAAATCAACTTTTTAATTATGCTAAAGAGCGTGAAGGGCTCTGGAGGGGTTGTTACCAGAGACTCTACTTGCTGAAGCATCGCAGGCTGTTACACTGGGCGGAGCATTTCCCACCTTCAACTGTGAAACTTCCTCTGCTGGTGAGATATTAAATCAGGCAGAGGGAGGGGGAAGTGCCTTGAAAGCAGTGGAGAATGGTGAGATAGCAAACAGTCTTTGTAGCTACAGCCCAATGGGGCTCTTCCAGAACCCTTATGGTCCATTACCATAATTGGAAAAGTTGATATTCGAGAAAGGAGGCCATGGCTAACAAATATAAGAAGACTACCACATTTACAGTGCCTGGACCTATGAGTAAGTGCCAATGGTTTATCATTCCTGATTTCGATGGTAGATTTCTGTAAGGCTCTGATGTTTGATGTCGCCTCAGGAATAATAAAGAGGGATTCAGGAGAACAAAGAAGGAATTTGTAACTATACAACTTTACCCGCAACAACTGTTCTCACATCAGTCTGCTAGAGCACTGGAGAAGGAGAAGCAGCAGGTTTGCTTGTACTTATTACACTTTGATGACAATTACGACACTTGGCTGATAGTATTTGCTCTTCAGCACCACCTACTAGAGCCACATTCATTGTCCTGAGCCAATTACATGCCTTACATGTATAATGTAACACTCATGGTCCGACAAGGTTTAGTAAGAAGGTGAAAACCTCCTGCAGCCCAAAAAATATAATAAATAGAAAAGCTCTTTAACAATACATGGCTTTGTAGAACAAGGACAGTCAAAGATGCCCCCTCTTTTAGAAATCTCACTTACGCGCTCCCCACGCGCACACATTGGGGTAGATTCATGGACCTGCTAGAATTCTGTATTAATTTGTGCCAAAAATCCCATTGTACTACAATAATGAATCATTTCAGACTTATGGGGCAACAAAATTATCCTCTTCAAAGGGGTATTTGCCGAAGTTGTGAAAAAAGTGCCAAAATGTAAAACTTATGCTAATGAGTCTCTAGGTGACTTTAACTGTAGCTTCTGTATCTCTGGCTGTAGATTCATAGGCTGTTATACTATGTCACACGGTGAGAGAAGGGAAGAGTGTCTGCTCTTGTGTCAACACTTAGAAAACACTGGCTTATGGGTTTTTTTTTTTATTTCTGACATGTTGTATGGGTTTTGTAATGAGGATTGTTTATAAACAGGACATTTTTGTTGAAAAAAACTAAGTAAATGGAATCAGAACAGAATCAGATTAAACCAAAAAAAAGTTGTCTATAAAATGTTCTGCATTATTTTTCAAACTCCAGAGTTTCCTGTTTTTTATGAAAGCAGGGGGCCCACCTTCAGTTTAGGGCCCTGGGGCAGCAGCTATGTGTGTTTAGATGGTAGTTATTCTATACACACTACATGGCCTGTGCTCACTATTACCTATCATTCTCAGTATATTACAACTCTGCAACTGCCTATTTAAACATTTTAAGAGTATGAGTCAATATCCGACCTCTTGTGTCACTGACATATACTGTTCCGAGCATATACTGCTACTCTCTAAATGTAACCCTAAACATCAGGCCTATGTCTAATCATGCCCCATGTGTTTCAGCTTAGGCTGTACATTTCGATCTGTCACTTAATATAATGTTCATCACTCATTACTGATTCTGAAAGCTGCGACACAGTGTGGAATTCACTACTGTGGAAACCACTGATGCGTTTCACCATAAACCATTGATTTTACAGGGAAGACATTGTATGGAACGTCTTCTATGAGAACATAAATATCAGACTATTAAAAGTGTTCTGTCTACACTATAGACTTTCAAAACTTTGTTAAACATTAGTGTGACCTCCTGACACTTGCAAAAAACCCATGACGACTTTCAATAACTGCAGAGTTCTCATTCAGAAGCTTGGAGATCCCAATTCAGGTTATGCCCTTTCCTTTAACTTGATTTACGTCCTTAAACTTTTCTTCATCCTCTCTGTCTGACTTTTATTAGGCAGAAATGTTTCAGTAAGAACAATTTTGTGACTGAATTAGTCTATCTAGATGTATTTCGGACGTAGTAAATTAAAGTAAGTTTCTTGTCGCTGACTCAAGTCAACTTTCTAGAAAGTTTAATTAAAATGTGTGACTCTTCCTGCAGGCATGAAGGAGGCTGGAGCCCCAGATTCTAGTGGAGATACACGCTGACAGAGGAATGTAGCTCCCGGCTATGGAATAGTAGAATCAGCTGCTGTAAAATATGCAACTTAAACTACTCCAGGCCAAACTAGAGGATGAATGTTGCCCATGTGGTGTCTTATTTGTGTTTTGTCACTATAATTAAGCATTTGATGCATAAACCTATTGGGATTGTTTGATGAGTTCATAATTTATCTTTCTTATAATCCTTCTGTATAATGGCATTGGGCTGTGCAAGGAGACTAGTGCAAAGCATGATGGGTTTTGCTTAATAGAAACCAAAATGAGAAGCTAAAACTAGATTGATCAGAAAAAAATCTAATTTATAGAGCAACCAAAATTTTTATACAGCCCATGTGCCATTGCCATCTTAATCTTCCCCAACCCTGACAAATAATGTTTTGGTTGGCAGTCAAAGGTGGCACCCTAGGTGATTTCCTACCCTCACCTACCCCTTGTCCCACTCCTGCTTGTATGGATATTTATTAGGCACAGGTTGATGCAAAAAATAATAGTGCCGCATCCATAAACATACAAACCTATAATACATAATGTTAATTGTCCTATAAAGTTAACTCACCTTAAGAGGTTTGTCCATGAGAGAAGATACTCAAATTTCAATCCACAAGTGATATTTACACAATAAAGATAATTTTTAACCCCCTTACTTTACAATTTTACTCAGTTTTATTGCTCTTTTAGTGCCTATCACTCCCTAGGCAGGTCAGTGTAAAATACCAGAGTGTGGGCAGGGACTCTCCAAGCAGACACATTGGGGCAGATTTACTTACCCGGCCCATTCGCAATCCAGCGGCGCGTTCTCTGTGGTGGATTCGGGTCCGGACGGGATTTATTAAGGTAGTTCCTCCGACGTCCACCAGGTGGCGCTGCGCTGAAGAGCATCGGAATGCACTGGAATACACCGAGCCGGGCTGAGTGAAGGTAAGTGCAATTTTCGCAACACATTTTTTTTAAAAAATGCGGCGGTTTTTCCGAATCCGTCGGGTTTTCGTTCGGCCACGCCCCCGATTTCCGTTGCATGCATGCCGGGGCGATGCGCCACAATCCGATCGTGTGCTCCAAAATCCCGGGGCAATTCAGGGAAAATCGCCGCAAATCGGAAATATTCGGATAACACAATGGGAAATCGCGAATCGGGCCTTTAGTAAATGACCCCCATTATGATCCCTTTAGTACTGTGAGATGCTGTGTGCTAACAATGTGCTTAAATTACCAGGGGAATTACTTTCAATTGAGAGAGATCAGAGATGAGAGATGATGAGATCTATGAGATATAAAACACAATTACATTTTCAGCTCTGCTATCACAGCCATAACATACACTATGAGCTCCACTGTGCCTCCCTCCCCCTCCCCTGGATAAAAACCTTATCTGTCTATAGCTTTACTCTCCTTACGCTGCTGTGGTGGAAGGAAGTCTCTGTGTGAGCTTGTCTTAGAATGCAATTGTGAAGGCTGGAGTCAGGAGAAGAATGTGTCCTGCCCAAGTCTAGACTTCTGATATAGGGTCAGATCCAGCCACAACTAAAATTGTGTACTGATAGAGACAGGTTGGAATTATAGCTGTAAAATGCTGTATTTTTGCCAATAACAGTAAATTATAGAATGTGTTATTTTGATATCCTGAGTATATTTAAGAATCTTGTCTTTGTGGGAATACCCCTTTAACTAATAATAACAAAAAGAGGCCCCAGAACCACCTATATTATGGAGTCGCATGGATTCTTACATCGGTTATTTCCAGAAAATACAAGACAGGAACATCTTATCACCACATGCTGAACCTCACTTTGACCCACCCCTGTCTAGATCCTCATTTGGTTTTAATGTTTAAAAGGTCTGTGCCTGCATCAATCTCTATGTTAGAAGCAATTGCTAGAAATAAGTCAAGAGTTTTGCCATGATAAAACAACGGTGAGTTGTTTAAATAGGCAGGGAAGGCTACTAGATACAAAATTTCCTACTTAGATGTATAAGTAAGCGACTAGTGATAGAGACTAACATTAACAATCAGGAGACTATATGGTGCAATGTATGGTAATGATATATAGTACAAGTTACAAATAAAAATTAGGGATTCCTAAAATGCTGACTAGGTAAAGCTTTTGGGAATTTTAAATGAATTCCAAGTGTCCTATAAATGCCTGAATTTATAAAAGTAGAAGCGCCTTGCAGAGAACCAGAAATGACAAAGATTGTGTAAGAGCTGAATTTTATCCAACTGAAAAATTATGTCCAAATGTGCATGAAGTAATAAAAGTATTAGAGAATCCACAAAAAGCTACTCAATAGATTTATGTTGATGGTCTAAAATGCAGACAGAATGTTATTGATCATGTAAATGTGGTTATATTTAACATTATATATGTTATATTTTATATTATCTGGAAATCTGCCGGTTAAAAGATTTGTCCTGTGAGTGGATCTTCAATTATCTAAGTATATATATATATATATATATATATATATATATATATATATATATATATACATATATATATTATATAATTTTAATTTTGTTACGGAGACTTTGGCAATTAAGGCTGCCTTGCAGGCGTGTGAAGACTTATCGCCATTGATGCTCCAATGGGGTATTTTGGGAAAATATGCCATGAGTTAAGGCAGCCCCTTAACAACAAGCATGACTTGCAGAAAGCCTAATGACATGATGTGGTTTTTAAAACCAAGCCAATATATTTATTCCATAAGAAACAGATCCCCAACTTTAGACAGCACTGTTTTGATGTGGTTGTCTTCAGTACAGTAGGGAACTGATTTGGCTGAATGAGAGGCTTTTGACTAGGGTCGGGAAGTAAGAGTTCTCCTTATGGAGACTTTGCCAATTAAGGCTGCCTTGCAGGCGTCTGAAGACTTATAGCCATTGACGCTACACTGGGGGATTATGGGAAAATATGCAAATGAGTTTGCAAATACGTTTTCTAGAATGGGAAAAAGAAAACCACGCCTCTTTTGCTACCTTGTAAACCTTTTGCAGCCTCTTAACACCAAGCATGACTTTCAGGACATGATGACATTATGCTAATGGACTAATGACACACTGCAGGATTAAAACCAAACCAGCATATCTTCTTTCAAAAGAAAGATTCCCAACCATAGACAGCGCTATTTTGATGTGGTTGCATCTCTTCAGTACAGAGTTAAGGGGCTGCCTTTCAAGGTTTTCCTTTCCCCATCCTGGAAAACTTATTTGCATATTTTCCCAGAAGTTCCTAGTAGAGTTTTAATGGCTATGGGCCTTAATTGACAAAGTCTTTGTAAGGAGAAAACTTCTCCTGACCCAAGTCAAAAGCCTCTCATTCAGCAAAACCAGTCCCTAGCACTGTACTGAAGTGATGTAACCACTTTAAAACATTGCTGTGTACAGTTGGGAATCTGTTCCTTCTGGAATAGATATACTGGTTTGGTATTATCTTGCTTATTGTTAAGGGAGCTGCTTCACTAGGTATCAAAAGAGTTTTGTATATTTTCCCAGAAATTTTGTTGTACTGTCACAATTGCTTTCTGAGTTAACATACAGTTAGAATAACATTATATTATGTGTTATACTTGTGATGTGCCATAGAGGGGGGTGGAGTGGTGATTGAACATAGGTGAAGGAAGTCAGCACCCCACTTCCTGTCTAGAAGAACTCGCTGCATCTTACCATTATGGGGTTGATGATCTACAAGGCCTCACAACATTGAGTGTTTTCCATTGTGGCCAACAGCGCTCCTGGTTGGTTACCTTTCTTCGCAATTTACCTGCAATTTTATAGAAGTTTTGGCTAAGTTCACATCTGCACTGAAGAAATCTATAGGAACCTGCAGCCAAGCTTTGCGCAAAAAAGCATTTAAAGTCCTGATTATTCCATGTGGTAAAATAACAGAAACCATAAATTAAATCCAAGAGACCCGTTATAGTCATTGGGATATTTTGAGCATCATTGGTGTTTGGTAAAGTTTTTGTCATGTTCTGCTCCTATAACAGAGCCGAATAGTGGAAGACTCAGTTCTAGTGTGAACCTAGCCTGAGACTCTGGTAACTACATCTACAACTACATCTACAATAATACTCAAAAAGCCCTTTTCTTCAGAATAAAATGTATGTATGAGGGGACTAGTGAGTCATGTGTGTCTGCGAAAATGTAAAATGGCGGAAATCTCAATTAAATAATTATATTTGTAACAAGCATGAGAAGAATAAATATATCATAATCCAAGCATTGCGTGTTTGTATTGTATATTCAATGCTATGTAATCTATGCCATATTTGTGTTATGTATATCACGTAATCTGTGATTGAGTAAGCAATGAGCTCAACTTCCTTACTTTCAACAATGACTTTCTAGTATTCATTATTTTGGATATGATATAAATTACTTGCACAATGAGTAATCTAAAGGCAGCGAATCCCTAACATCATAGGACGGAAAGATTTGCAGTTTTTATCTTTAGGTTTACCCCAGTTTTTTTCAAAGCTATTAGAGAGCAACACTCCCAAGAAATAAACAATATTCCTGACTTGTAACTACTGTACAATATTACATTTTAGTAAATGTGACTTCCTTAATGGTGGCTGTTTATCTGCTCCCTTCTAGTCCTCCACTGTGCCAGGTGACCACACATATGATGTGGTGTCAGTTTAAGTCTGATTGCTGGTCTCAAGATTCAGCTAAGGCTACATTCATACTAATGTGTGCCCATCGTGCAGTAGCATGGCGGCACACGTCAGCGCATAGGCGAAGAGGAAAAGATGAGCGCTGCTCGCTCTGCCCCTTTCCATAGAAAATAGTAGCTGCATGGCTGTGGATTGAGCCAAAGATAGAGCAGACTCTATCTTTTTGCAGCTACTTCTCGGAATAGTGAGCACTTGTTGCGCTCACCGTCCCAAGCCTGTGCTCAATAGCCATCTATGGGGGACATATGTGCAAGCTTTTGTCCATACCTACATTTCCCCGATGGTCGTGTGAATGAGCCCTAAGGGTAATAAGAGATAGAAAGTTAAAAAAATTCAGCACTTTCAAGATCGCAGATAATGTCCATAAGCTTTATTCCATAAAATCACAGTACAAATCCATATACAAAGGCAGAAAACAGTGAATGCTGTTTTCCGCCTTTCTATATGGATTTGTACTGTGATATTGGGGGATATTTACTTACCCGGCCGCTAGAGATCCCTAAAAGTGAATTGTCCGACTCCAATGCAGTGTGCCGCTATTCACTAAGATCGTGCGCCCGATATCCTGCATATGTCGCTTTCCGTAGTTCACCTTCTTCTTCCCGGTGTATGTAAGTGCATTGGATGCAACACAATTTTAATATTAAATCCAGCGCTCAGTCCGAATCAGTACGACGGCCCCTGATTTCTATTATACGGAGAACATGGCACACACCAATTCTGAATTTTTCAAATGATTTTTTTTCCAGTGATTTTATCACATAGCAAAGCCATCACCATAATATAAAGTAATTTCAAGAGTAATTTTTCACAGATCATAAATAATTAGCACGACGTTTCGGTCATCACGACTTTTGTCAAGTAGGATCTGACATCAGTGATCTGTCATGGAGGGGAGTAGTGAGGCTGCTGATTTCTGTCGCTTGATCACTGCGGCAAAATCTGATCGCGTGCGACACAATCCCCTGATATATACCATGAACAGCATGAACAGTCCGACGAAATGCGATCCATGGACCCTTAGTAAATAAGCCCCATTATGATGGAATGAGGTTTATGAAGATTATCTGCTATCTTGCAACTTGCTAGATTTTTTCCTTTCTATCTTGGATCCTGATTGCCTTTGACTTGTCTAACCACCTCAAGCAGAAGGAACAATTGGAGTGGTAATCGCTCGTATTTTTCATTTTGGACAAGGATGATAATATGATAATAGAGTAGATAAATCACAGATCCGGTTGTTTGTGTATATGTAGCATAAATACCATTGGGAATACACCTCTAAGCCTTTTTGCCATACTATTGTTTAAAGGAAACCTACCACCACAAATCTACCTATAAAGGTAGATCGGGTGGTAGGTGAATCAATGGGACGTGAGGATAGCCCTTTTAAGGGCTAATCCTCACGTCCCCGCACTGTTTTATAAACTTTTATTACCCTAATATGTTAATTTACTTATGCGGCTACTGGGGCGTGGAGTAGCCGCATCTGAGGTTACACGAGGCGGCTACTCCACGCCCCGGTAGCCACATTACCCCTCCTACTCACCATGTTTGGCGCGCAGCTGCTCGTAGCTGCGCGCCCTCGTCCGCCGATCCTGCCGTCTGCGCATGCGCAGAAGAGCAGGCCCGCGCCTGTGCAGCCCCGGCTTCAGAGCAGTGACCGCGCAGGCGCGGGCCTGCTGTTCTGCGCATGCGCAGACGGCAGGATCGGCGGACGAGGGCGCGCAGCTACGAGCAGCTGCGCGCCGAACATGGTGAGTAGGAGGGGTAATGTGGCTACCGGGGCGTGGAGTAGCCGCCTCGTGTAACCTCAGATGCGGCTACTCCACGCCCCAGTAGCCGCATAAGTAAATTAACATATTAGGGTAATAAAAGTTTACAAAACAGTGCGGGGACGTGAGGATTAGCCCTTAAAAGGGCTATCCTCACGTCCCATTGATCCACCTACCACCCGATCTACCTTTATAGGTAGATTTGTGGTGGTAGGTGCCCTTTAAAGGGGCTTTCCGACTTTTTGATACTGATGATAGTCGTCCAATAGAATAGATCAATGGGAATGTGGGGAGCCTGGTACTCAGGGTCCCCAAGATCAGTTTATTCTTGCTGCCTCCAGCTGTGCAATCATCACAGAGAATGGAGACACTCTGCAGATTTTTTCCCTAATTTGAGCCAATTGGCATCAACCTTGTAGGGATTTTTTGTCTTCCCCTGGTTCCACACTACAACTTTTAGGTTGGACTTCAAGAACCTGTGTCTTATTTCCCAATATTATCTACTATGAAACTACAAACACTGAATTTGATGACAGATACTGTAGGGTCATAAATATTAATAATAATAATTCTATATTTATATAGCGCCTACATATTCTGCAGCGCTACACAGAGCTTGCCAAATCGGTCCCTGTCCCCAATGGGGCTTACAATCTAATCAACCTACCAGTATGTTTTTGGAGTGTGGAAGGAAAATGGAGGACCCAGAGGAAACCCACACAAACATACAGAGAAGATACAAACTCTTTACAGATGATGACCTGGATGGGACTTGACCCCAGCGCTGCAAGGTTGTAGTGCTAACCACCGAGCCACTGTGCTGCTCAAGAATCTGAATAACCTCTCTGTTTTAATTTATTATTTCCCCTCTCTTTTATTTTAGCACTCTGGCAGCTAGAAGGATTGTTTATAGACCATTTATAAAGTTTTTACAATGTGTATTTTCATAATTCACTGTTCCTGAGATCTTGGCTCAAGGACAAAAGTGCAATAAGCTTACAAATAGAAAAGTTCAGCACATTCGGTGTTTAAACAAATGGCAATAATTTAGGGGTCCCACAGCAGCCGTTTAGTGCAGGATAATGAGCTCATGATTATATTTTGCTCACAGTTTAATGAATCTGAAATCCTGTATTTATACAAAATACACGTTACGTCATTCTCTGCTGAAATGTAAATTCCTTTGCTGAATTCAGCCATACTTTCATTACAAGATAAGGTTAACTTCTGAATTGTTGGAAATAATATATTATTAGGTTGCTTCCTCTATTATTGCAAATTCTGCAGACAAACCCATTGTAGATTCAATGCACCTATGTAAGAAATTCTGAAATGGTTAATTTTGGGGAGTCACATTTTTCTTAAAAAAATTCTGACTACTATGGAGAGATTTACTGTGCATATGGATTAAAATTGCTAGTAATTGATTAAATAGGAGCTGTAAACGATAAGGTCGGTTTCACTCGAGCTGGTTTGATGAGACTTGCTGGTATGGAACTGGTCTACGTCTGTATGTAGGGGGTTCTTCCTAGGTCAAGTAAGGTCATGAGACAAATGTGGTTTATGTCCGCATAAATACATTTTGTAATACTATAGCTGAAAAAAAAAAAAATATGGATCGTTAGTAGAACTTTGTGGATTTATTGAACGTTTTCCTCCTTCTCTATAACAACCGGTTACTTTCTTGACATATGAATGCCCAAAACACTAAAAATTTACCAGCTATTTTACAACAGGAGAAGTAATATTACACTTTCACTAATAAAAAAGACGTGTAGGATAATTGGATATGGCAATGCGTCATATAGGACATATATTGTCTGTGTATGTATGATATATTGCACAATAATATGCCAGTTCAGGACATTTGTCCTGAAAAAATACATAATACATTTATGGTTATAGTATAGTTTTCTCTGGAAAAATTAAGTTAGAACTTACAAACATGATACCATACAGAGCTACTAGTCAGCATCAATGGGGAATACCTCTCTACTTCTTGGAAAGCTCAGAAAATACAGTAGTTCACTGGTCCTGAAAATTTTTGCAGCATATACAATGGATACACCAGATCCAAATGAAGCATGCAGTAATATCAAAGCATTTATAAGACCTCACACTAGTCGTATGACTCTTCCAGCAGTCACTCCACTGGTAACCTATTACTGTACTGTATGTCTGCTATGCCTCCTACTGCTAATAGGTTCATGGAAAAAATGGTAGATGTGCGCCAAACCACTGACTTTATTTTGACTACAAGACCCACTGCAGAACGGGAAAGCTAAGAGGCAGCAGATTTTAGGCCATAAAACTAATCTCATTAATCCCATGCCTCTTGTCTCATTATTATCATATGTGTTGGCTTGAGCTTCTGCCTTTTCCAAAAGACTTTCATATAATTTTTATTGTATTATTTTGCAGAGCTTGAAATAAAAATAAATCACTCTGGTTGTTTCCATTTGTTAAATACTCATATTTAAAGTCCTGTATGTAGGAAATGTAACCCCTGTAATGCAATTGGCTAAAGGGAACCAATGAAATCTATTTTTCCTAAAGACTGTCACAGACTGCCAGAACTGACAGAAACTGGCGTCGAAATACTGATAAATCTCCCCCTACATATACACTGTGCCCCAACACAGAGATTATTTATACACTGTCCCCCAACACAGACACATTTACTAAGGGCTTTGCACCAGTTTTCTGACGGACTTTGCACAATCTTTTACATGTAAACTTCTTGCATTTAAGAAGTCTCTGCGCCACTATCGTGTCACACGGGACCCTTTTGTGGCGTGGCTGTACTAGCCTCAATGCAGCATAAATTAGGGTGCATTCCGGCGCTCAGTTGGGCCACGTGCCAGATTTAACATGCAAAGTCTGTGGCACGTCCTATGTTAAAGGTGCACCACAAAAAAGTTGGTGAACTCTGTCGGCCCAGTGCAGGGAAGTGACAGATTCATGATTTCTGGCGCACAATCTTGATGATTCTGGAGCAACCAGCATTATATAGGGGAAGAGTTTCCCACATTCCTAGTAAAGGTGCCACTATATATACACTGTGCCCCAGTCATAGACACTATTTATACTCTGTGCCTAAACATTGACTGTATGTATACTGTGCTCCAACACAGACAGTATATGCACACTGTGCCAACCAAAAACACTATGGCGCAGATTTACTTACCTGGTCCATTCGCGATCCAGCGGGTTCTCTGACGCTGATTCGGGTCCGTCCGGGATTCACTAAGGTCCATGCACCCGATGTCCACTAGGTGTCGCTGCTGCGTCGAGGTCCGCTGGAGTTCACCGGAGTTCACCTTCTATTTTTTGGTGCAGGTAAGTGCGTGTCAAGCGACACTTTTAAAAAAAAAAAATACCGTGATTTTTCAGAATCTGGAAATCGCCCCCCCGATTTCCGTCGCATGCATGCTGGCGCTGAAGGGCCACAATCTGATGGCGTGCGCCAAAAACTCCGGGCAATTCAGCGCAAATTGGAAACATTTGGGAAACCAGACGGAAAAAGGCGATTCGGGGCCCTTAGTAAATGACCCCCAATATATACACTGTTCCCCAAAATAGACACTATTTATACTCTGTGCCCCAAAACAGATACTATATACTTACTGTACCTAACACAGACACTATATATACACTGTGCCCACACTGACACTATATACACACTATGCCCCAATATGGACACTATGGGGCAGATTTATCAATCAGTCTGAAAGTCAGAATATTTCCAGTTGCCCATGGCAACCAATCACAGCTCAGCTTTCATTTTACCAGTGCTCATGAATATTTTAAAGGGGAGCTGTGATTGGTTTCCATGGGCAACTAGAAATATTCTGACTTTCACACTGCTTGATAAATCTGCCCCTATGAGGCACATTTACTTACCCATCCCGTTGACACCGCCGATCTTGAATGTCCGACAAGGATTCGGGTCTGCAGCGATTCACTAAGATCGTGCGTCCAATTTCTTGCATGTGTTGCTTCCCCCGGTGAGGTCTGCCGGAGTTCACCTTCTTCTTCCCGGTACATGTGAGTGCTGATCTTGCTACACAATTTGCTTTTTAAGTTCCGCAGTTTGTCCGATTTGTGTTGCATGTAAGCCGGTGCCGATGCGCCATAATCCGATCGCATGCGCCAAAAACCCCACGAAAATTCAGATTCTTAGTAAATGTGCCCCTAAGGGTCGCGCACTGCACTTGGAACTGTGGAACTGTGCACGTTCTTCATGGCTAAAACAGGTTGCAGAGGTATTTAAGAAGTGTGTGTACTGCGATTGTGGCACACACGACTCTTTTGCGGTGCAGCTGTGCTGGCTTCCATGCGACCCAAATTAGGGGGCGTGCTGTCGGACAGTCTGACTGATTCGGACTGAGCGCCATATTTAACTTAAAAATTTAACTTTAGACAATTTGAAATGATAAATGCAATTTGCGACACTTAGCACATGTGGAAAAGAAGATAAATGTGTCTTACTGACGAAAAACAAATGACCAGCGGACATTTAAAAATGTCATCAAAAAGGGTGCAAAAATTGCAATGTGCCAAAAAATGTCCCAAAAAAGAAAGAAAAAACGGGAAGAAAGATAAAGATAAAACAGCCCCAATAAGTTTCAAATTATGGTAAGTAAGCACAATACTTTTCACTTTGAATCCCAAAGTGCTGCTGTTTTTTGGATTTTCTATTTCGATGGATTGTGTCATTATACTGTGCAGCGCATTCATTATCAATACCATCGGCGTCTTAAAGAAGCAGATGCTATTGATTTTAATACAATATGGAGTAGGTGGACAAAGGCTGGGGCCTCCACCTGCCCCACATTGTCGGCGCTCCCTGCAGTCACTCGCCCCACCCGGTAGTAGAAATGGCCCTGACATAAACAGCCATTTATGTACAAAATGTCTGGCCATAGCTTCTAGCAGGACCTACATCCATTCTCTTTTGTCCAGGCTCTGCTTTAACTGCAAAAGAGCTTATCTTTGTGAAAATTTTAAACTATCTTTTTTGCAAGGATAGATCTGAATTTGATTGGCTCTCACAGTATATTTCACTGCAGTATTTTTCGTAAGATGAACACAAAGTCCTGTTTTAGTTAGGGATCTGTCCTGCTGTTTTACATGTAATGTGGCTGTGAGATTTTATACCACTGACATCTGAAGACCTTAGAAATGATGTACTATATTAGTTCGTAGTAATTTCTGTTAGTGACACTAAGCGTTTTCCTTGTGCAGTAAACAATAGTGAATGTCATATCCATGGGGATAGATAATTGACATTTACAGGCTCAGATATGATTTAAGAACTTCCTGTAAGCAATATCTAAGTACACAAGTTCCTAATATTGTTGCATACTTTAAAGGGGTATTCCAGGAATCAGCATAATTCATATACAAGTGGGCACTCAAAATATAAGCTATTGTGTATTGTGTAGTTGTTATTTAAAATTTTGCTCCCCTTAGCAGAAAATGCGGCTGACATACATTGTAATGAAGAATTAAAATGCTACTGGCCCTTTAATCAGTCCGTTAATTTCCTCCGTGCGGTCCATGCAGGACAGAAGATGGCTGATGGTCACATGTCCACATCACATGTCCTGCACCTGCACCTGCCTGGGCAGGGTCATGTGATCACGACTACGTTAGGCTGTAGTCGGTTGGTTGCACTGCATCCAGTATGGCCAGTGTTGTGATAATAGCAGTTACACATCATTACTATGGTAACAGAGCAAGAAAACCTGTTAGATCATCACTGGGAGCAGAGCATAAGAGGGAGGAGGAGTTACTGAGAGCTAAAGGATCATGGAACTTGTAGTTATCAGTGGCGGCCATCTTAGTGATAACTCCACCTACTTTAGAGAGGCCATAAATTTTGTAAATCATAAAATCAAATTATTTAAGCTCCGTTTTGTGACTAATGACATTAAGTATTGTTGTATTCATTTATTTATATCATCATGGGTTTTTGTGTCAGATGTTCATATTCCCGGAATACTCCTTTAAATATACTTTCCCTTTGGAAAAAGCAAAACAACTACTGGCAGTTAATTCACTAGTTGCTGCAGCCATAATGGAAAAAAAAGGAGCCCAAAAGTCCCTAATGACTACAATGGGACTTTTATTAGTGGCGGATATTGTACTAAATGAAAAAGTAATTCTTGCAATCTTAGAGCCAAAGGACATGTTTAATGTGGTAAGCTGCATAACGATACAGTTGCAGCCTGTCTGCAGATGAAACAATCCTCTCTACTGGTGTTCTGTTGTGTGTTCCATCTTATAACCAATGTCTCGAAATCTCCAAACCGCTAAATCAAAGCCGTCAATATGGTGGATAATTTGTTGAAATGAGTAGCCAGTCCTCAATCCTTTGATACATCTAAGGCAA
This sequence comes from Engystomops pustulosus, assembly GCF_040894005.1. Taxonomy (NCBI): domain Eukaryota; kingdom Metazoa; phylum Chordata; class Amphibia; order Anura; family Leptodactylidae; genus Engystomops; species Engystomops pustulosus. Next base: position 172,234,832 of record NC_092413.1, on the reverse strand, counting down.
CAGGCAAATTTCACCTAAGTAACATTTTAGAGGCTAATCTAGCTGTCTACAATTTCTCACCAGCAGGTGTAGTACCCAAAAGTAGCCTCTTAGAGTGCAACCGGGGAAGCAATTTTATGGCAACACCCATTGTCTAATCTGATCACATCTTTAATATTTTAAATATCTGCCTCAGACATAAAATAACAAGATACATGCTACTTACCTAACAATGTAACTGAGCTGATGTTCCTGGGGCTCCCCCTGTAGCCCATACTTACAAGGAAGCAGTGATGACTTTGTATACCACTGGATAAGCAATGATGGCACATGGTTTCCTGGGTCCAACACTGGATGTAGCTGTGATGCCAAGAAATGCAGCACACATATTATATACATCATGTGCTGGATCCGCAAAAGGTATATGGGTTTTGTTGTTATTATTTGTAAGCAGATTTTCTTTCATACCTGGACAATCCCTTTAATGACGAAGAATGGAAAGGAGTGCAGGTAAAATTGTTCCTCCTAAATCTGTTTTGCTAAACATACTTCTGATAGTGTGGCTGCATGTATATACCTCAATCTTTCAGTGCCACGCTTCCATAAAAATGAGTCCCGGACCAATTCAAAATATGCAATACTGTAGTACTGTATGTTTGAGAGCTATGTGGGGTATGTGTCCTATGTACAAGTGCCATAGTCTACAGGATGTCTTTTGTGTATAAGGTGTGTGTTGTTTTTACAGCATTCATCTTCCAGAGCTGTCAATTGTCATTGCTGAACAAAAAAAAAAACGAATTGGGACAAATTTACTAAGTCGTGTGCCAGTTTTCTGTCGGACTTTACACATTCTTTTTAGAGCAAACGTCTTGCACAGTGTCAGGATCAGTGGATCCTCTGGACCACCGCAGGAGATGGAACTAGCCGACACTCGGGACCGGAGCCCAAGCGGCACCTGGTTTTCACCAGAGCCCGCCGCAAAGCGGGTTGGACTTGCTGCGGCAGGATACCACTAGGTCGTTCCACAGGTGCGACCAGCCCGCGGTGGCAGCCGAGGTCGAGGTACCTAGCGGATGACAGTCTCGTAGTCAGGTCCAGGCAGGGTCAGGTCCAGGCAGAGATGCAACGTCAAGTCCAAGTCCAAGGTCAGCAATGGGAGGTCCAGGCAGGTGGGAGCGGGAACACAGGCACACGGAACACAGCAACACGGAGGAACTCGGGTAACACAGGACTCAGGAGCGGGAACACACAGGAATACACAGGAACGCAGGAATACACAGGAACGCAGGAATACACAGGAACGCAGGAATACTCGCTTGGAAGCTTTCTCTAAGGCTATGAGGCACAAAGATCCGGAAAGGGTTACAGGAAGAGGCAGGCTTATGAAGAATTGGGCAATATAACCAGCGGGAATTAATGGCGCGCTGGCCCTTTAAATTTGGAGAAGGTGCCGCGCGCGCATGCGCTAGCAGTCGGGGACGCGCGCGCACAGCGGAGGGGAGCGAGCCAGGAGCCGGGACGGGTGAGATGCGCTGACGGTGCGCTGGCAGGGGCAGGGCGGCACGGGTGAGCCCGCGACCCGCAATGTGGGTTGCGGAACCACCCGTGACACACAGGCAGTCCCTAGTTACGTAGAAGATAGGTTCTGTAGGCTTGTTCTTAGATTGAATTTGTATGTAAGTCAAAACTGCTATATTTTGCAAGTGTAACGATCAGTAATAACCAAAAATTTGTAAATCAGAAAAAATTTAACCAAAAAACATAATTTAACTTCAAATCTTTATTTAATTCACCAAATATGATTAAAATGTAGCCATTGGCAAAGAGAACCAACAAGATTAAAATGGTGTGTGTTATAATCCATATTCTCAATTAGCCCAAAGTATAAATATAGTACAAAATATATTCTAACAGGACATACCTAATCACTCAAAGTATAGTTGTCAAATATTAATTACACAAGAATTCATACATAGAAAAAGAATGGGATAAGACTAGAGATGAGCGAACACTAAAATGCTCGGGTACTCGTTATTCGAGACGAACTTTTCCCGATGCTCGAGTGCTCGTCTCGAATAACGAACCCCATTGAAGTCAATGGGAGACTCGAGCATTTTTCAAGGGGACCAAGGCTCTGCACAGGGAAGCTTGGCCAAACACCTGGGAACCTCAGAAAAGGATGGAAACACCACGGAAATGGACAGGAAACAGCAGGGGCAGCATGCATGGATGCCTCTGAAGCTGCTTAAATGCACCATTATGCCAAAATTATGGGCAACAGCATGGCCATGACAGAGTGACAGAATGAAGCTAGATAGCATGTAAAACATCCAATAATTGACCCTGACACTATAGGGGACGGCATGCAGAGGCAGAGGCAGCGGCAGCAGGCTAGAGAGTGGCATGGCGACATACCCTAATTGGACTCAGGCTTCAAACCAATGGGTGTCAGAGAGGAACCAAAGGAGGTGAGCAAGAAGCGCTCAAATAATATCGGTACATGATAAAAGTTTGCCAGTATATTTTGTGGATTACACAGCAGGGTGGCGACAAAGTTAACATGGAAGCCATGAAAACAACCCAAAATTCTGCCTGACACAGCTCGTTTGATAAGGGGACCATGTATGCTTACAGTTCATGCCAGTCGTTGCACTGGCTGCCAGTCTCCTTTCGAATACAGTTTAAAATAATAATAACCCTCATCCATAAAGCTCTGTATAATGCTGCACCCCCCTACCTCTCCTCTCTTATCTCAGTCTATCGCCCAACCCGTGCTCTTAGATCCGCCAGTGATCTTAGATTAACCTCTACCCTAGTGCGGACCTCCCACTCGCGTCTCCAAGACTTCTCTAGAGCTGCACCAATTCTATGGAATGCTCTGCCCTGGACTATCAGACTAATACCTAACCTCCAAAGTTTCAAACGTGCTCTTAAAACCCATTTCTTTAGGCAAGCCTATAACACTCATTAACTGCATGAAGTTTTAACTCTTCTACTAACCCGTCCTGTGTCGTCCTCCCATCTGTTATCCAGCAACCAACAGGCACCAGACTTCTCTGCAGTCCCATTCACCCTGGACCTGGTATATAAGATGACGGCTGAGTGGTTCAAGCGACAGCAATTCCATTTATTATATTTTTTTCTATTCCCTAAGAAGAATGGCTTGACCATTAAATATTCTTTTACCTCGTGTTACCCCATCATCTTCATAAACCGTAAGCTCTGGCGAGCAGGGACCTCACTCCTGTTGTTCCATACAAATGTTGTGCTCTGTTACATTACATTTGTATTTGTTTCCTATGATTTGTAAAGCGCTACAGAATATGATGACGCTATATAAATAAAGATTATTATTATTATTATTATGGAGGCAGTGAACTAGTAGTAGATTAAAGGTGCTGCAACTATGTTAGTTGGATCTTGGGATGGAGCTGGCGCTCTGCAGCCAGGCGAGCTTTTGCCAATCCAAGCCCCTGTCTCTAGGCTACTCCCCAAACAGCACTTCTAAGAACCTTTTGTATAAGATCAAGTGTAGTAGCGTTCTTATAAGTTTAGGATATGGCGGGTGAGGGGAATGTAAACAGATGCGCAAGAAGCGCTGAAATAATATCCCTAAATGGTAAAAGTTTGCAAGTATATTTTGTGGATTACACAGCAGGGTGGCGACAAAGTTAACAACTTTGATGTGGAATGCCCTGTAATAGCTCTTGGGCGGTGTGCCTTTTATCGCCTAGGCTCAGCAGTTTGAGCACCGCCTGCTGTCGCTTAGCAACGGCACTGCTGCTGTGCCTAGAGCTACCGACTGATGGCGCCATGCCCACGGATGGTAATTCGGAGGAGGAGGAGGTGGAGGAGGGGTGGGAGGAGGTATAGTAGGCCTTTGAGACCTGGACCGAGGTAGGCCCCGCAATTCTCTGCGTCGGCAGTATATGACCAGCCCCAGGGTCAGACTCGGTCCCAGCCTGCACCAAGTTAAGTGTAGTAGCGTTCTTATAAGTTTGGGATATGGCGGGTGAGGGGAATGTAAACAGATGCGCAAGAAGCGCATGATGCGCATGGAGCTGGCGCTCCGCTGCCAGGCGAGCTTTCGCCAATTCAAGCCCCTGTCTCTAGGCTACTCCCCAAACAGCACTTCTAAGAACCTTTTGTATAAGATCAAGTGTAGTAGCGTTCTTATAAGTTTAGGATATGCCGGGTGAGGGGAATGTAAACAGATGCGCAAGAAGCGCATGATGCGCATGGAGCTGGCGCTCCGCTGCCAGGCGAGCTTTCGCCAATTCAAGCCCCTGTCTCTAGGCTACTCCCCAAACAGCACTTCTAAGAACCTTTTGTATAAGATCAAGTGTAGTAGCGTTCTTATAAGTTTAGGATATGCCGGGTGAGGGGAATGTAAACAGATGCGCAAGAAGCGCTGAAATAATATCCCTAAATGGTAAAAGTTTGCCAGTATATTTTGTGGATAACACAGCAGGGTGGCGACAAAGTTAACAACTTTGATGTGGAATCCATGAAAACAACCCAAATTTCTGCCTGACACACCTCGTTTGATAAAGGGACGATGTATGGAGGCAGCTATATGGACGACTTTTGGAGGTAGCAATGGAGACAACGTGTGGAGGCTGCTATGGAGACAATTTAATTTGGATAGTGCCTGTATGTGGCAGTCCCAAACATTTTTCAAACCAGAGGAGCAGGTAGGTGGCCCTCCAGTAAAATGGAATAGATTGAGTGCCTGTATGTGGCAGTCCCAAAAATGTTTCAAACCAGAGGAGCAGGTAGGTGGCCCTGCAGTAAAATGGAATAGATTGAGTGCCTGTATGTGGCAGTCCCAAAAATTTTTCAAACCAGAGGAGCAGGTAGGTGGCCCTCCAGTAAAATGGAATAGATTGAGTGCCTGTATGTGGCAGTCCCAAAAATGTTTCAAACCAGAGGAGCAGGTAGGTGGCCCTGCAGTAAAATGGAATAGATTGAGTGCCTGTATGTGGCACTCACAAAAATTGTTTCAAACAGAGGACCGGGTAGGTGGCCCTCCAGAAAAATTAAATGCATGAAGTACTATAGCAAGAGCCAGTGGGCCCTGTCAAAAAATAGCCATTTTCCTCTGCTTTACTGTACAAAGAGGAGGAGAAGGAGGAAAATGAGGAGGAGGAGGAGTGGATCAATTATTCAGGTTGAGCTTCCTTCACCTGGTGGAGATTGGAAATTCTGAGAAATCCAGCCTTTATTCATTTTAATAAGCGTCAGCCTGTCAGCGCTGTCAGTCGACAGGCGTGTACGCTTATCGGTGATGATGCCACCAGCTGCACTGAAAACCCGCTCGGACAAGACGCTAGCGGCAGGGCAGGCAAGAACCTCCAAGGCGTACAGCGCCAGTTCGTGCCACATGTCCAGCTTTGAAACCCAGTAGTTGTAGGGAGCTGTGTGATCATTTAGGACGATGGTATGGTCAGCTACGTACTCCCTCACCATCTTTCTGTAAAGATCAGCCCTACTCTGCCGAGACTGGGGACAGGTGACAGTATCTTGCTGGGGTGACATAAAGCTGGCAAAAGCCTTGTAAAGCGTACCCTTGCCAGTGCTGGACAAGCTGCCTGCTCGCCTACTCTCCCTCGCTACTTGTCCCGCAGAACTACGCACTCTGCCGCTAGCGCTGTCAGAAGGGAAATACTGTTTCAGCTTGTGCACCAGGGCCTGCTGGTATTCATGCATTCTCACACTCCTTTCCTCTGCAGGGATGAGAGTGGAAAGATTTTGCTTGTACCGTGGGTCCAGGAGAGTGAACACCCAGTAATCGGTGCTGGAATAAATTCTTTGAACGCGAGGGTCACGGGATAGGCAGCCTAGCATGAAATCTGCCATATGCGCCAGAGTACCAACGCGTAAGAATTCACTCCCCTCACTGGCCTGACTGTCCATTTCCTCCTCCTCCAACTCCTCCAACTCCTCTTCTTCTGCCCATACATGCTGAACAGTAAAGGACTCAACAATGGTCCCCTCTTGTGTCTCACCAACATTCTCCTCCTCTTCCTCCTCATCCTCCTCCACCTCCACCTCCTCCGATATGCGCTGAGAAACAGACCTGAGGGTGCTTTGGCTATCAACAAGGGAATATTCTTCCCCTGTCTCTTGTGACGAGCGCAAAGCTTCCGACTTCATGCTGACCAGAGAGTTTTTCAACAGGCCAAGCAGCGGGATGGTGAGGCTGATGATGGCGGCATCGCCACTGACCATCTGTGTTGACTCCTCAAAGTTACTCAGCACCTGACAGATATCAGACATCCACGTCCACTCCTCATTGTAGACTTGAGGAAGCTGACTGACCTGACTACCAGTTCTGGTGGAAGTTGACATCTGGCAGTCTACAATCGCTCTGCGCTGCTGGTAAACTCTGGATAACATGGTCAGTGTTGAATTCCACCTCGTGGGCACGTCGCACAACAGTCGGTGAGCGGGCAGTTGGAGGCGGCGCTGCGCTGCCCTGAGAGTGGCAGCATCTGGGCTGGACTTCCTGAAATGCGCACAGATGCGGCGCACCTTCGTGAGCAAATCAGACAGATTGGGGTATGTCTTGAGGAAACGCTGAACTATCAGATTTAACACATGGGCCAGGCATGGCACATGTGTCAGTCTGCCGAGTTGCAGAGCCGCCACCAGGTTACGGCCGTTGTCACACACAACCATTCCCGGCTTGAGGTTCAGCGGTGCCAGCCACAGATCAGTCTGCGCCGTGATGCCCTGTAATAGCTCTTGGGCGGTGTGCCTTTTGTCGCCTAGGCTCAGCAGTTTGAGCACCGCCTGCTGTCGCTTAGCGACGGCACTGCTGCTGTGCCTAGAGCTACCGACTGATGGCGCCGTGCCCACGGATGGTAGTTCGGAGGAGGAGGTGGAGGAGGGGTGGGAGGAGGAGGAGGCATAGTAGGCCTGAAACACCTGGACCGAGGTAGGCCCCGCAATCCTCGGCGTCGGCAGTATATGAGCAGCCCCAGTGTCAGACTCGGTCCCAGCCTCCACCAAGTTAACCCAATGTGCCGTCAGCGATATATAGTGGCCCTGCCCGGCAGCACTCGTCCACGTGTCCGTGGTCAGGTGGACCTTGTCAGAAACGGCGTTGGTCAGGGCACGGATGATGTTGTCTGACACGTGCTGGTGCAGGGCTGGGACGGCACATCGGGAAAAGTAGTGGCGGCTGGGGACCGAATACCGAGGGGCGGCCGCCGCCATGAGGTTGCGAAAGGCCTCGGTCTCTACTAGCCTATAGGGCAGCATCTCCAGGCTAAGCAATCTGGAGATGTGCACATTAAGGGCTTGGGCGTGCGGGTGGGTTGCACTATATTTGCGTTTCCGCTCCAGCGTCTGGGGTATGGAGAGCTGAACGCTGGTGGATGCTGTGGAGGATCGTGGAGGCGACGATGGGGTTTTTGTGGCAGGGTCCTGGGCAGGGGGCTGACTAGCAGCTGACACAGGGGAAGGAGCAGTGGTGTGCACGGCCGGAGGTGAACGGGCTTGTTGCCACTGAGTGGGGTGTTTAGCATTCATATGCCTGCGCATACTGGTGGTAGTTAAGCTAGTAGTGGTGGAACCCCTGCTGAGCCTGGTTTGGCAAATGTTGCACACCACAGTCCGTCGGTCATCCGGTGTTTCCTTAAAGAACCTCCAGACTTCTGAAGATCTAGCCCTCGCCGCAGGAGCCCTCGCCACGGGAGCTTCACTAGTTGACACATTTGGCGCTGATGCACCAGCTCTGGCCCTGCCTCTCCGTCTGGCCCCACCACTGCCTCTTCCAACCTGTTCTGGTCGAGGACTCTCCTCCGTCTCAGAAGCACTGTGTTCACCCGGCCTCTCAACCCAGCTTGGGTCTGTCACCTCATCATCCTCCGATCCCTCAGTCTGCTCCCCCCTCGGACTTCCTGCCCTGACAACAACTTCCCCACTGTCTGACAACCGTGTCTCCTCATCGTCGGACACCTCTTTACACACTTCCACTACGTCAAGAAGGTCATCATCACCCACAGACTGTGACTGTTGGAAAACCTGGGCATCGGAAAATTGCTCATCAGCAACCGGACAAGTGGTTTGTGACTGTGGGAAGGGTCCAGAAAACAGTTCCTCAGAGTATGCCGGTTCAAATGCCAAATTTTCCTGGGAGGGGGCAGACTGGGGGGGAGGAGGCTGAGGTGCAGGAGCTGGAGGAGTGGCGATTTCGGTGACATGGGTGGACTGCGTGGAAGACTGACTGGTGGTGGACAAATTGCTCGAAGCATTGTCAGCAATCCACGACATCACCTGTTCGCACTGTTCTGGCCTCAACAGTGCTCTACCACGAGTCCCAGTAACTTCAGACATGAACCTAGGGAGTGTAGCTCTGCGGCGTTCCCCTGCTCCCTCATCAGCAGGTGGTGTCTCACCCCGCCCAGGACCACGGCCTCTGACCCCTGCAGTAGTTGGACGCCCACGTCCCCGCCCTCTACCCCTAGCCCTCGGGTTAAACATTTTTAAAATGAGAGTTATAACTTTATTTTTTTTTTACTTTTTTTTGGTTTTTTTTGTGTTTTTTTTTTTTTTTGTGTTTTTTGTTTTTTTTTGAGTTCTTAAAACCAAACAATGCTATCCTATTGCTATGGCTATTTTCTAGCCAAGTATCAAAGCACACTACTATGCCAGATGAGATGACACTGAGTTAGTGCCTAATTGAAATCCAACCCCTACTAAATTTTCCCACTTCGGTCTTTGCTATGGATATGTGCGTCACTAAGCGCAGAACACAGCGGTCGCAAGTCTCACTACAAATTGCTCAGAATTGGCTAGTACATGCACTGCAGAAAGTACAGCCACCAGCAGATCAACCAGAAATCAAATATATAGAACGCTACTGTATGCGTAAGTAAGCTCTTTGTATTCTCCTATGGCTATTTTCTAGCCAAGTATCAAAGCACACTACTATGCCAGATGAGATGACACTGAGTTAGTGCCTAATTGAAATCCAACCCCTACTAAATTTTCCCACTTCGGTCTTTGCTATGGATATGTGCGTCACTAAGCGCAGAACACAGCGGTCGCAAGTCTCACTACAAATTGCTCAGAATTGGCTAGTACATGCACTGCAGAAAGTACAGCCACCAGCAGATCAACCAGAAATCAAATATATAGAACGCTACTGTATGCGTAAGTAAGCTCTTTGTATTCTCCTATGGCTATTTTCTAGCCAAGTATCAAAGCACACTACTATGCCAGATGAGATGACACTGAGTTAGTGCCTAATTGAAATCCAACCCCTACTAAATTTTCCCACTTCGGTCTTTGCTATGGATATGTGCGTCACTAAGCGCAGAACACAGCGGTCGCAAGTCTCACTACAAATTGCTCAGAATTGGCTAGTACATGCACTGCAGAAAGTACAGCCACCAGCAGATCAACCAGAAATCAAATATATAGAACGCTACTGTATGCGTAAGTAAGCTCTTTGTATTCTCCTATGGCTATTTTCTAGCCAAGTATCAAAGCACACTACTATGCCAGATGAGATGACACTGAGTTAGTGCCTAATTGAAATCCAACCCCTACTAAATTTTCCCACTTCGGTCTTTGCTATGGATATGTGCGTCACTAAGCGCAGAACACAGCGGTCGCAAGTCTCACTACAAATTGCTCAGAATTGGCTAGTACATGCACTGCAGAAAGTACAGCCACCAGCAGATCAACCAGAAATCAAATATGTAGAACGCTACTGTATGCGTAAGTAAGCTCTTTGTATTCTCCTATGGCTATTTTCTAGCCAAGTATCAAAGCACACTACTATGCCAGATGAGATGACACTGAGTTAGTGCCTAATTGAAATCCAACCCCTACTAAATTTTCCCACTTCGGTCTTTGCTATGGATATGTGCGTCACTAAGCGCAGAACACAGCGGTCGCAAGTCTCACTACAAATTGCTCAGAATTGGCTAGTACATGCACTGCAGAAAGTACAGCCACCAGCAGATCAACCAGAAATCAAATATATAGAACGCTACTGTATGCGTAAGTAAGCTCTTTGTATTCTCCTATGGCTATTTTCTAGCCAAGTATCAAAGCACACTACTATGCCAGATGAGATGACACTGAGTTAGTGCCTAATTGAAATCCAACCCCTACTAAATTTTCCCACTTCGGTCTTTGCTATGGATATGTGCGTCACTAAGCGCAGAACACAGCGGTCGCAAGTCTCACTACAAATTGCTCAGAATTGGCTAGTACATGCACTGCAGAAAGTACAGCCACCAGCAGATCAACCAGAAATCAAATATATAGAACGCTACTGTATGCGTAAGTAAGCTCTTTGTATTCTCCTATGGCTATTTTCTAGCCAAGTATCAAAGCACACTACTATGCCAGATGAGATGACACTGAGTTAGTGCCTAATTGAAATCCAACCCCTACTAAATTTTCCCACTTCGGTCTTTGCTATGGATATGTGTGCCACTAAGAGCTAAACACAACGGTAGCAAGTCCCCCTGCTAATTCCTCACAAAATGGTACTAGATGCAAATTAAAATAAAAAAAGTAGAACGTTATTGTAGCCCTAAGAAGGGCTGTTGGGTTCTTTGAGAATCACTCCTGCCTAACAGTAAGCTAATAGAACAGCCTAACGCTTTCCCTGACCAGCAGCAGCTCTCTCCCTAGCGGCATCCAGACACAGAATGATCCGAGCAGCGCGGGCAGCGGCTAGTCTATCCCAGGGTCACCTGATCTGGCCAGCCAACCACTGCTATCGACGTGTAAGGGTACCACGTCATGCTGGGTGGAGTGCAGAGTCTCCTGGCTTGTGATTGGCTCTGTTTCTGGCCGCCAAAAAGCAAAACGGCGGGAGCTGCCATTTTCTCGAGCGGGCGAAGTATTCGTCCGAGCAACGAGCAGTTTCGAGTACCCTAATGCTCGACCGAGCATCAAGCTCGGACGAGCATGTTCGCTCATCTCTAGATAAGACATACCACTTAATAGGACACCACACCAGCCAATGATCAGACAAAGTATATTTTTCGTCCCTGTGAATAGAGTTTTCATACTTTTTGGCACTTTTTCAGCACACGTATTAACAATAAAAATTCATTACAGACTCTTTTTAATCATTGAAGTCTGTGGCTAAAGTCAAGTAAATTACCAGCATCCAAAGAACATCACCAGAGGTCAAGGTGGCCAGAGAGGTCAGTTTGAGAGCTCATCTGTAAGTCGGGGACTGTCAGACGTTCTGTCCTGGGAGGATGTTTCCTATTTTAATGTCTTCAGGAATCGGTGAAGCTCACAGCTTGGAAATATCCATGACCTTATCTGCCAACTCTATAAAGCTTTTATGTTATACTGAACGAACCAGTTATGTGGAATCAGGTGAGTGATTCTGTTTGGTAGTGATATAGTGGTGTAACCAGCATATGTTTTTTCAATTTACATGTAGAAAAGAAATATTAGGCTAGATGTTGGAAAAACATTGTAATGGCGTTCGTGTAATGTTCCTTGTTCAGCTGTTTTCAAGATGTAAGTTATAGCATATAATGATTTCCAGTACGTTTGTTTGCAGTAAAATAGAATAATGGAATCTCTCAGATTCCATTTTTATCTGTATGTCATGCAATTCTCTGTTTATATTTAGTCACATAAAATATAATCGAGCTGTGATTTTTGGAACTTGGTGGAATTGGCTAATGGATTGGATGCTTCCCTCCTATTTCTAAGCATTTGAGCCTGGTTCCTGGGCGCGATAACAGAACCCCTCCAGGTTTTGGTTCCAGCACATGAGCAACGCCACCCGCCAAACTTCAGCCACCCCCACTACTCCTTCTGGAAGTCCTTCTCTTGTTGATGTCACACCTCCCCTTTTCAGATCCCGCGCTTGTGAATTTTACCTATGACTCCAGTGTACAGTCATGGCCATAAGTTTTGAGAATGACACAAATATTATATATTTACATGATCTGTTGCCCTCTGGTTTTTATGTGTGTTTGTCAGATGTTTTTATCACATACAGAAATACAAGTGCAATCATATTATGAGTAACAAAAGCTTTTATTGACAGTTAGAATGAGTTACTGCAGCAAGTCAGTATTTGCAGTGTTGACCCTTCTTCTTCAAGACCTCTGCAATTCTCCCTGGCAGCTCTCAATCAACTTCTGGGCCAAATCCTGACTGATAGCCGTCCATTCTTGTGCAATCAATGTTTGCATTTTGTCACAATTTGTTGGTTTTTGTTTCTCCACCCGTCTCTTGATGTTTGCATTAAGATCTGGGGAGTTTCCAGGCCATGGACCCAAAATCTCAATGTTTTGTTCCCAGAACCATTTAGTTATCACCTTTGCTTTATGGCAAGGTGCTCCATCATGCTGGAAAAGGCATTGTTGATCACCAAACTGCTCTTGGAGGGTTGGGAGAAGTTGCTCTTGGAGGACATTCTGGAACCATTCTTTATTCATGGATGTGTTTTTAGGCAAGACTGAGAGAGCAGATTCCCTTGGCTGAGAAGCAACCCCACACATGAATGGTCGCAGGATGCTTTACAATTGTCATGAGACAAGACTGGTGGTATCAATCACCTTGTCTTCTCCCAACAAGCTGTTTTCCAGATGTTCCAAACAATCAGAAAGGGGATTCATCAGAGAAATGACTTTACCCCAGTCCTCAGCAGTCCACTCCCTGTAGCTTTTGCAGAATATCTGTCTGTCCCTGATGTTTTTTCTGGAGAGAAGTGGCTTCTTTGCTGCCATCCTTGATACCAGGCCTTGCTCCAAGAGTCTCCGCAGTCTCACAGTGTGTGCAGATGCACTCACACCTGCCTGCTGCCATTCCTGAGCAAGCTCTGCACTGCTGGGAACCCCATCCCCATACTGAAACACTTTTAAGAGACGGTACTGGCACTTGCTGGTCCTTCTTGGACACCCTGGAGCCTTTTTAGCAACAATGGAACCTCTCTCCTTGAATTCCTTGATGATGCGATAGATTGTTGACTGAGGTGCAATCTTTCTAGCTGCGATACTCTTACCTGTTAGGCCAGTTTTGTGCAGTGCAATGATGACTGCACATGTTTCTTTAGAGATAACCATGGTTAATGGAAGAGAAACAATGATGCCAAGCACCAGCCACCTTTTAAATTGTCCAGTGGTGTGATTCTTACTTAATCATGACAGATTGATCTCCAGCCCTGTCCTCATCAACACCCACACCTGTGTTACTGGAGCAATCACTGAAACGATGGTAGCTGCTATTTTAAGGCAGGCCTGCAATGAAGTTGAAATGTGTTTTGGGGGGAAAAGTTCATTTTCTAGGCAAATATTGGCAAATATAGGCAATTAATGGCTGTTAAGCTGATCACTCTTTATAACATTCTGGAGTATATGCAAATTGCCATTATACAACCTGATGCAGTAGACTATGTAAAAATTAACATTTGTATCATTCTCAAAACTTATGGCCATGACTGTAATGCAACAATGATGCCCCTGGAGAAGATAAAGAGAGGAGCAACGTTGAGTATATCGGTGGGCATAGCAGTAGTGCCGTAAGGGGCATGTAGTATACGTTGGAGCCAAAGCTGAAGCACTTTAGACTGATTTTAAATAGATTTTTCAGTGGGATCCCAAACAGGAACATATTGAATAGAAGGCCAGTAAGACTAATCTTAGTTTGGGGTTTTGTATTAAAGATTCCCTTTAAGTCTTAAACTATTTGAAAAGTGGATACCATGGACCCCTTTTTAGGGTATATAGGAAAATAGAACAACAAACACTGAAATATATATAAAAAAAGAGCTAAACATTTGTGGATATTGTGAAAAACCGCTCTGTAAAATTTTCTTGTGAATAAAGTAGGTGGTAGCCTTCAGGTGTATTCAGTCCATGAAATGAATGGACCCTGAATCTCAGCATCATAGTCCACTATGGTGTTAGGAGTCCCTTCCTCGCAGCTAGACTGCTGCCATGTACTGAAGGCATGATTGCAGGATAGACTAGTATAATAGAGGACTATGCTGCAATAAATGAAGGCCTCATGGGTCAGACAGCAGGGAAGGCATGGAGACTCCAGTCTGGCAAGCCACTGTGGAGAATCTTGCCTCCTACTAGCCTCATGCTGGTTTTGGAGAACATGAATTTTCCAAGCATTTGACAAGTCCAAATTCCCATTGTGGTTTAAAAATTATTGCAATGTTTTCTTCTCTGGCAGACTGTGGGAATGCTCCAATACCATGGAATGTTTTTAGCTGGATGTCAAATAAATTGTGGTCAGGATGTATTAAGTTCATTTATCAAATGTTTTGCCATGGTTATAGTTAGGTTATTGGCAAAACTTATTGTATTGGTGAGACATATGATGTTCCAAAGTGAATATTAAAGGGAACATACCAGCTCCAAAATAACATAAAAATAAAGTAAGACCAGCATTGTATAGACCATTTTAAAAGTTTTACATATATACCTTATTGTTTCCCAGCAATCAATCATTTTGGAGAAACCATTGGGGCACATGTATCATAAGTCTGGGTTTGTCCTTCTGTTTTTTGGGGGGCTTTTCTGCTGGTCCGATGTATCTTAGCAGTTCTTCCTTATTGATACATGTGGTGTTTCATGTTAAGTGAATTTACGGCTTTTCAAAACAAAAGTCACAAAAAGTCTCCAAGAGTCATCAGCTCTAAACTAATTTCTACGTCTGGTAAGTCTCCCCATACCATGAACAAGACACTTCTTACAGAACTGTTACTGTATCTGTATTCATGTGTCCTTATGTACTACTGTGCATGCATCATGATGCCATGGTATGAATAACCTGCGGGCCTCACATTGACACCTTCAGCACCCCTGCAGCCACACTCATTGACACATGATTATCAAAGCAGGTTCTGTATTACATTGAACAGAGTAAGAATAAAGCCATAATAAGATCCTTCAAAAGCAGCTCGTCTGTATGGAGATGATTTACTTCACAGAGCTAAAACAAACTGAAAAAAACGACAAAAAGAAACATATTACACCAATGTTAGAATTTACATTGACTCACTATAGACCCAAGGTTACTCAAACATGGAGCCTCATTTATGAGATGAATACTGTGGCAGAGCATAAAAAATATTACCACTGATTTAAATCCAAAGTTTTGCACAGCATGTGACAGGGGGTACAAAAGAAGTGTCACATATTTGTAAAAATTCCCATGTCTTTTTTCTCCCAGGATAGATTTCTGACAAAACCAATGACTAAAATATGACAAAAAAAGATTGTCCTTTACATCACAAAAGCAAAAACAAATGAGTTGGATTGGTCCTCGGCACTGTGATCGCCCTTGATAACAACATCCTCGATGAATTTTTTGTACAGCAGTGCTCTCTGACTAATTTATCTCCAGCACCAGTATCTGCCCCATAGCAGCCCACTTTTTTATTGATATAGAGTTCAGTAGTCCCACTTACCTAGTACTTAACCTTTTAAGGACATGGGACGGTAATACCCGCCACCTGGACGTACATTTTCATCCCACACTGCTGTCACTGTAACACCTGTCAGTGGTGACAGCAGTGCCGGAGCTCGGCTGCATGAGGCGCCCAAGCCCTTGTTCACACCACCACAGGGTTTGGGTGGGTGGCATTCATCTGCATAGCAACCAATGGACAAGGACCCCTGAACTGCCTTCAGTAGCACAATGTGCGTATCAGCCTATGCATCTGCATAGGCTGACTACTCTAAAACACTTCTATACATCGGAATGTCCCAGAGTGGGACTGAAAAAAAATGCAACCCACGGGCATCTGTTGTATCAGCTTGGTACGTGATATTAGCAATCCCGTCTGCAGGCATCATGCGGGCTCGGTTGAAGGGTTGGGGTTGACGATAGTCTCCATGGCAGCCCTGGGTTCCGATGAAGCACCCCTAGACTGTCTTCAACTGTTGAGTGACAGATCCTGTTTTTCGACAGGATCCGCCACTATAAAAAAAAAAGTGAGAAACATTTTTACAAATAAAAGATAAAATAAAAATATGACAAAAGTCCCCTAAATGCCTCATATATTATAAAACTCCCACATGTAATAAAAATAGTAAAAATCACCACACATATAAGATGTCGCCACTCGAGATCACCCTAATAATACTGGCCCTCAGAACATAAATAACATGATATATATGCTACAGTGTATAAAACATAATATAAAAGGAAAAATCAGAAGAGATTTTTTTTTTGCATTCCCACTAAAAAAGTTAATAAAATGTAATACTTAGTATATGCTAAGTATTAGTGCTAGTGCTTGATAAATTCCCCCCAATATATTCATAATTGTAAAAGGTGAGAACAACAGCATTTGACTAGGGAGACAGAAAATGGCAGGTATCTGCCGAGGCTTTCAGTGATTCAGCTATGGGTCCATGGGACAGCGAATTCTTATTTTCTTTTAATTTAACTGTATAAATGTATACAGAAGACATCACCATGGTACAGCCCTGTAAATCTGTTCATATCATCAGCTTTTCATTTCTGTCAACATTCCTACAGTCACCAGGTTTATAGATGTATATATTAGGAAGCACTATGGTGGCCCTCTGGGAGCAAGTACAGTAGATCTACAGGTTAAATTACCCAAGGATATTTATGTAGACAATTTGTATATTTTTGAAAGATTTCACATAATCCACTTTCCCAGTAGAGGTTTATTTATAATAGAATAAAACTGAGCCCCTTCAGGGAAGATGTGGGGAGAATACAATGAAGCATTTATATTAACTGGAGCAGAATGGATGAAATGTAATTAACTTTATGTCTGGCTTCAAATCGTGATGTGATGGGTAATTTAGAAATTTTAGAAAAATTTATTTTCAAGTCTATTATGTCTTGAGAAATGTTTTTCAAAAAAAATTATATTATCAAGAATTTCTAAATGAATTAACTATGATGATCTGGACCGGTCTTCTTATACAGCATGAAAACAGCAAAAGTACTGTGTGCCGGGGTGACGAAGAGAGGATTTTGCTGGTAGCAAAGTGTCTGGGTTTCTCTCCATTGTGTGTAAAGCGCTGAGCTCTTGGGTGAGGGGATACAATGAGCTGAGTGGTGCTGTTACCTTTGGGATGGCTGGGCCTTGTGGTGCACCACAGCCTTGGTGCTGAACCAATGTTTGTGTCGGTCGATGGTGTGGACCTATAGTCCCCCCTGGGCCAACACCTGATACTGCTTTCCAGTGAGAAGGCCCTTGATGATTGGAAGGTGAAGATGGACCAGACAAAAGGTAGATAAGGAGGAGGCAGTGTAACAATAACTCTTTTACTGATAACTTACAGGCACTAGAACAGTCAAGCAGACAGACATGTATCTGGCCAAAGCTGGTCTCAACCAACTGAACAACCACTCCTCCCCCTTCTGTTAAAAGTGTGTTTTGTGGGTGTGGCATTAGCATGTCCCGCCCACCTTCCAGCAGGTTCTAGGAAAAACTGAAAACTAAAGCAGTTCCCATCACAGACTGTTGCCACATAAACTGTTGCCAGTTTATGTGTGTATTGTGGTTTCAATGTAACTCATTCTCTGCCTACCAATCACAATGAGGAATACAATGAGGAATAAATATTTTTCGGCCTATAAGGCGCACCGGACTATAAGGCGCACCTCTAATAAATGCCTGCTAAGACATCTAGGTTCATATATAAGGCGCACTGGAGTATAAGGCGAAGGATCAAATGCAGTACCTAAAAATGACCAGCAGGTGGCAGACCTGTGCACAGTTCAAGCCAGCTACACTTCCCGGGAAACTTGTCTTCGGCGTGTCAGAGAGCTCCGATCTCAGAGGTATGGGCTGCTGGGGGTTAATGCAGGGTGATGCAGCAGGGGTTAAGCGTTCTCCCTCTGCCCCTTCTCCTTCCCTCCTCAGCCAGGGTGTTATTCCCGTGGGGTTCCCTGTGTCTCCTTCTCTTTCCCCTGTTACAGGGCTGTCAGGTATGGGGGATTTCTTACTGATGATGATGATTGCCTCGTGGTCGGCACTATGGCAGCTCCGGTCTCTCCGTGCTAGGGGAGGGCAGGATGGGCACAATGTTAGTTGTGGTGCCAGGGCACTTCAGGAGCCAGGGACCCTGTGTACAGTGTGGGAAGGTGCAGGAAATTTCTGGGGATGGAGCTATTAAACACTGGTAAATGTACAGTACATCTTGTCTGTAGTACATTTCTGTATAAGTTCATATATAAGGTGCACCGGCCTATAAGGCGCACCTTTGATTTCTGAGAAAATTAAAGGATTTTTGGTGTGTCTTATAGGCCGAAAAATACGGTAATACAATTCACATAAAATTACAGTGCACAAAGCGATGCCATGCAGCACCATGCCAAATCCCAATGTTTCATAATATGGACCTGTGTGTGCTAGACTCCTAAATTGAAAACTTACATACAATTTAACTAGAAAGCTTGTCTTCAGCCATCAGAACTTTAAGAGGAAATGAAACCTGACTAAACTTCAAACATGAGGAAGTAATGGATAATCCGTATGATCCTTTTTTGTAGACAACGGATTGTACAACCATGAAATTACTAATGGACAAGCACCGTGATCTGCAGAAATCATTAGGTTTTGTCTGGTTAAGAGAAACAGGTGGTGCGGTAAGCATGATGTGGCACTGGTGGTCTATTTAGGAATACACATAAATATGAGTTTATTAGTGGAACGGTAGTGTTAGCACGTAATGAAATTTGATATATCACTCCCATGGTGACAACTGATTACATGAAAGTCTTTAATGTTCTTGATGTCTGCTTGGAAGATGCCACACAAAGAATGACTACCTCTAAATAAGGCTAAATGATTACCCATACTGTCAAAGCAGAACCGTAAAACATGGCAAATTATTTCCTGAAATCAATCTGATGGTTTAATGACCTGTTTGAAATTAAAGGAAACCTACCATTTCAAATGGTCGGTGTAAGCTGTAAACACCGAGCACCAGCTCAGGGTGAGCTGGTGCCGGTGCTTAGTTTCGTTAGTGTTATAAACCGCGGTATCGCGGTTTTAACACTTTTTAACAGAAACTGCTTCGGCGCTGCGTGCGCACGATCGTGTGTGCGCCTACATAGGAAATGCCGCAGGTGTTGCGCGCGCACGCAGCGCCGAAGCAGCTTCTGCTATAAAGTTTAAAAAGTGTTAAAACCGCGATACCGCGGTTTATAACACTAACGAAACTAAGCGACGGCACCAGCTCACCCTGAGCAGGTGCTCGGTGTTTACAGCTTACACCGACCATTTGAAATGATAGGTTTCCTTTAAGGTTAAGTTTTAATGTACAGTATTTTTGATGTTATCTGATGGAGGATAGTGTATTTAACAAGATTGAGGGAAAGTATACTTTAGTATATTTTATATACCTGTTGTCTGTGTTGCCTCTATGTGTATTTTACCAAAAAAAGAAGAAAACTATCACAGATCTAACTGAAAAAGCCTTGGTTTAATATTTGTAGTATTTGTCCACATTTGAGTTTGACAATACTTTTTCTTTAAAGCGAAACTGTAACGTTACCACAAACAAGCAACCAGCAGAATTCCCAGGATGCCAGGGGTATTTCTAACATCCCCAACATTAATGCCCTGACATAACATCACTGTAGCAGCCACTGCATACAACGAATCCTAAATGATGCTGCAGGCTTGAGCCTTACCAAAACAAGAGTGATGCACTAGAACGAGAAAGGTCTTACTGTAATGGCAGGACACAAACAAGGACAGTGAGCCCTGACACTGAGACCCCCAATCTGTCCCTACCTACTTATTGGGTCCCCCCTAAACGGAGGCCAATAACTGGGCCACGTTCCCTCCCTGGTAAAGGTGTGAACACGTAACAATACAGACAAACAAACACAACAAGGTGAGGTAAACAATCCGAGTCGGCAACAGCGGGGAATATCAACAACCAAATCACAATCCAAATAGAGTAGTCATTAAACAGGCAAGATATCAGAAACCAGAAGTCAGAAATATAAGAGAGCTAGAAACACAGTAAGATAGCAGTTTGACCAGCAAGGAGTCAAAGCAAAACTGGACACTTATAGGGAACCTAAGTCTTGCCACAGGTGGAAGGAGCAAGCAATTACAGATCCACAGTGTTAACTCTTGCAAGACAGAATCAGTGAGGGGAGTGGCAGACATCAGGTCAGACAGCCATAGAACCTAGTTCAGACTGCAGGATGATGAAAAACGCAGTGTCTCCTAATCCTACCAGCACGGTTAGAGGAGACAGCAGGTGCAGACATGACACTTACTTTATTTTTTTATTTTACTGACTCGCCTGCCAGTGCCTAGAAATTTCCAGATTCTGAATTCCAACAATATAGGGAATTTATCTATATACCATTAGGGTGGGCCCCCTATCAGTTTAAATGGTGGGCCCCAGGCTCCTCAATGCAACACTATCCTCAACCATTCAGATGTTTTTAAGATATCTTTTAAGCTCCTGCAAGCAGCACCATTATATGATTCTTCCATATGACCATATTCTTATTATGTAATAATATATCTGTAATAATATTATTACTCTGTTATTTTGTTTGTACTCCACAATTAATAAACTTTGAAAAATGAAAACATTTTTTTTAGGTTTGGGTAGCTATTTAAATGGCCTTTATTGGCAAAGCCTCCATAAGGAGTCTTCTTATTTTGCAAATCTAATTACAAACCTCTCTCTTAGCTAAACCAGTTGCCTGTGCAACACACCTGCCAATGCATAGGCATGCTGGTAGTTGCTAATAGCACCCTCTCTAGGAAGTATGATAAATTGCAGCTGTAAATACTGCCTGGAAAGGCAACAGCTATATTGGTGTAATTAATTATGCAACAATGTTGCTGTATTTTTAGCTGGAGTTTGATTGGAGAGGTGCTACCATCTGAAAAGAGGGAGTATAAAAACCTCTGCTCGGTGAGAGCACATGGTCTGTCTCAGGAGTCAGTCACCTTCAGTGCTGCCACAGATACTAATGCCAGGATCTTCTAGTGCTTCAGGCCTACTACTTGACACACAGGGCAAGTCAGGAGACTCTAGCCTGGAGCTGCAGCTTCCACAATTTGGACACAGCTCCACCTCAACTATCCCAACCAGCATCTGCTTTCAGGCTGGTGTAATATTCCTGCGGACCACTCTCCATGACCACTCCAGTAATCCGAAACCCGCTGTAAACCATTTTTGGCCTGTTGCCTGCTGTCTGCTGTTCAATAAAGAACTATAAGTGTATTTGCACAATGTTGCCGTCGTCTGATCCCTGAATACAGCTGCTTAATACCACGGGCTCAACACAACAGAGTGCCCTAGGCCGCAATAGCCAGCCACTCTGGTATTCTGGGCCCTGGGTGCCTCCAGGCAGCCAAGAAAAGGCTAGGCCCCAGTGGGGGATGTTGCACCTGCAATATATTGACGAGATGCAAAGACATAGAAACAGCGCTGTCTACAGTTGGGAATCTGTTCCTTTTGGAATTGATATACAGTAGTGGTTGGGCCTTCATTGTGTCATTGGGCTTCTTGAAAGTCATGCTTGATAAGGGGGCTGCAATACAAAGTAACTAAAAGGCAATGGGATTTAATTTGTTGTCCAAAATAAGGCGCAAAAATTGCAATGTGCCAATAAAAGTCTCAAAAAGACAGAAAAAAACAAAGATAAATAAAGATAAAAGACCCCCAATGTTTTCCTTATCCCATCGTGGAAAACTTTTTTACATATCTCCTTGAAATTATTTTTACTAGGTATACCAAGTCTCTACATTCTGTAATGTTAATGTTTTTACCATAAAAGTTATACAATTTTCCAATATACTTTCTGTATCAATTCCTCACTGTTTTCTAGATCTTTGTTTGCTGTCAATCTGTAGAAAGCTTCTATGTTTACCTCCAGTGGACAGAAATCTGACCATGGTAATACAGGTGCGCGGCTTTTTAGAACCCACAGATCTGATTACTCTCTATGATACTAACGAGCCGTGCACCCGTGTGACCATGGTCAGATTTCTATCCACTGGAAGTAAACATAGAAGCTTTCTATAGAATGACAGCAAGCAGAGATGTAGAAAACCATAAGGAATTGATACAGAAAGTATATGGTAAAATTGTATAGCTTTTTATGGTAAAAACATTAACATTAATTTGCTGAAATGGGAACACCCCTTTAATTCTCCTCTTATCTGTTGAGAAAAGGAAAGCTATCAAATGGTAATAATTAAAGAATAATATTACATATTCCTGTGTAAATGACACATGCACATCATCATATAACAATATTGTAAATCTGAGCTCTTTTCTCAAAACCAAAGACAGAAATGAGTAAAATGGCATTACACTATACCACATATATTTGGCATGTACATGGTAAGACAAGTTGGAAAGCAACTGCTGATAACGGAAATCTTAGTTTATCAAAATCTGTCTTTCATAAAATGTTTTCACAGATGAAAGTAATTGAGTGTTAAAAGACAAACTACACGCAAAACACCAGGAAATATAAATACTGGAACAACTGTGAACATTTTTTACTACTACAGGATACACAATAATCCCATAAAATACAGGATATTAAAAATAAAAATGGAGAGAAAGGAAATATAAAAAATTCCAACAATCAAATTATAAAAATCTAAATAAAAATTGAAGATTTTTACAGTGTAATTGACACATACTGTGCCTGTATTCCCACAAACATGCACAACTCCATATAGCAAAATTATGAATCAGAGCCATTTACTCAACGCCAAGGACATAGACAAATTCTGCTTATTGGATTAACTGGTAGCTTAGGACCAAAATGGTTATGTACCCCTTGTATACATTTATACTGATACCAAAACACATTTGGCCATATTGCATTCAAATTAAAATATACTGTACAGAATTAATCAATGGGAAACAAAATTAAAAAAAAAAACTACAAAAGGCAAACAGTGCTTCAGGGAATTTTTAAGAGAGCAACAGATATATAGTCACTGCATTTATTATTCTTTTGGAAATAAAGTCACTTTGTTGCCAGGACCCCGAGACTCCATGTTCGCTCGAACGTAATTGGGGACCGATATCTCGAACCAGTGGGAGGTGCATTGTCAGCCAGGATATAGTCAGCCATCCATCATTTGCCAGCCCATTGTATTTATACAGATATAGTATGGATAAGGTGACATACGGATGAAAATTGTCACTTATATACTGTAAGGATTCATGCAGCACAGAAATACAGGACTGTGTGAATGCATACTTATGTAGTAAATAGTGTAGAAAAACCATTCGAAAACGTCAATGGGTAAGCACAGTAGCGGTCATGTACTATGCAAAAGGGGCCAGAATTCTTGTGTCATTTGCACAAAAAACTTTCAGTCATGCAAAGGAAGTGTTTTAACCCCTTAAGGACGCATCCATTTTGTAGCTTAAGGCTCAGTCCCATTTTTTTGGATTCTGACTTGCGTCGCTTTATATGGTTATAACTTTTGAACTTTGTTACTTATGAAAGCGATTCTTAGGTAGTTTTTTTTCCCACATGTTGTACTTCATTTTAGTGGTAAATTTTGGCTGATAACTTTTGCGTTTATTTACAAAAAAATGAAAAAATAATGAATTTTTTGAAAAATTTGCCATTTTCTAAATTCGAAATCATCTTGTTTTCAGGTAGATAAATTTACCACCTAAATAAGTTTCTGAATAACATTTCCCATATGTCTACTTTATGTTTCCATCATTTTTGAAATGTCTGGATAATTTATTTTGATGTCACGAGGCTTACAAATAGATTATCGATTTCCCGTATTTTCAGAATTTACTGTTTTGGGGAAAAATACAGTTTTGTATTAAACTTTACATATTTAGCATTAACACCCCCTATATAATCAACCCATTTTCAAATCTGCACCAAACAAACAGTTTTTAGGAAGATTGTTAACCCCTTGAGATCTTCAAAGTAATTGAATCAAACTGGAGGTGAAATTTAGAATGGTCAAATTTTGTCAGGTATATGTTCATTTAGCCCTAAAATTTACACATTTCCAAAAAAAAAACAAGAAAACCCCACATATAAATTGTTATACAATTTCTCCCGATTACAGAGACCCCCCACGTGTGGATGTTACTTGTTTTATGGGGGCACAGCAAGGCGCAGAAGGGAAGAAGCGCCCTGTAGCTGCCAGGATTTTAGTTTCCTCAATGGCCCATTTTGCAGGCTATAAAATTCTTGCTTTTTCGTTATTGGTGCCATGTGATGGCATTTTTTTGCAGGACAAGATGCTTTTTCCAGTGTTACCTTTTTGGGGTTGGTATCCCCTATTGTTGAAAATGTAGGAACTTTTTTTGAGGTCAGGAGTAGAAAAGCATCAATTCTGTACTGGATTTTTTACTTTTTTTTTGTGTGCTCACTGTATAGCCTAATAATCCTGTTATATTTATTCTATGGATCAATACGATTACGTTGATACCAGACTTGAATATTTTTTCTTATGTTTTACTAAATTTGTCAAAAAAACTCATTTTTGCATCGCCATCTTCCAAGTGGCATAACATTTTTACTTGTTTGGCTACAGAGCTGGTTGATGGTTTGTTTTTTGTGGGACATGTTGTACTTTGCAACAGTATCATTCTGGAGTTCATATGTTTTTTTGATCACTTTTTATTGCATTTTTTGTGGGATTCAATAGGTAAAAATCATAATTTTTGCCGGGTTTTTACTTTTTTTTTTTTATGACGTTCATCGTACTGGTCCAATTATTATTTAATTTTATTCTACAGATAGTTATGGACGCAGTGATACTATATATGTGGGGTTTGTTTTATGATTTAAATTTTATTCTATGCATAGTTATGGACACAGTGATACTATATATGTGGGGTTTGTTTTATGATTTTGACTTTTTTGAGCGTTATATGGCTCTTTATATGTTTTGGGGCTTATGGGCATTTTTATCGATTTATAAACTTATTTTTTATTGAATAACATTTTTTTTTTTACTTTTTTACTAGTTCCACCATGGGACATGAACAAGAAATTTCTCCTTTCCATGTATTTTTTATCAAAGTGTTGGCTTATTTTTTTCCAATGGAAAGGTCAATGCTTTTTATTATGAAAATTTTATCAAAACCTTTGGTGCCCAACGGATACAAAAAAAAAAAATCAACATTTATTTTTGCAGGTTGGGTTGGTTTTACAACATTGGATTGTTACACGGGTGACATTTTAATGCTTTTCTGATGTGTTGTTGAGACATTTCAAATCTGCCCATCTGCTTTTCTTTACAGTAACAATTCCTCTTCTGTATGCTCGTGTTGTCTTGTATATTCCAGCTTCCTTCTTTCAGAATTATGGCCTGAGTCTATGATCTCCAGGAGCAAGTCTACAATTCTACAGCTAGGAACCTCACTAATCCATCATCAGCTTTGTCCCCATTAATTGGTGTACTGTATATTTGAGAAACATGTTTCTGAAAGGATTTTTTATTTATCTGGAGAAAAGAAATCCTTGGAAGCTGAGAGTGTAATGTATACCTTAGAGTCAGAATTATTACTTAGTAAGTAAACTTCTGGCATTGGACCATAGAAAAGTATTTTTTTGTTCTTCAGTGCATTTCTTTCCAATACAGTTGTGCAATATACTAGTATACATTTTTAGAAAAACATTTTTAATATAATTTGGACAATTCAGTAAATACTACATTATGTAGCGAGGCTTTGGAAGTTCTAAGTTTTAACTTGGGGGCTTAAAAGCAAGATCACGGTGATACCTGACACCCAGCAATGATCAAAGTCCATGACAAAACTGAAAATGTTGTTTAAAGTATCTTTGTTTTATTTCTCTCTTGGATTCAGACAACAAAGAGGGACATAAAAAAGGTCAAAACTGTTATACATACCATAAATTCAGTGCATTAAGAAGATAATGTGAATACAATAAGGACCTCACATATTGAGGAGCAGATGTTCTACAAAAACAGTTTTTCATTTTTTTTACATATCCTTGTGACAAATTGCAAATGTGTAGATAAATTCTCTGGGTGGTGTAGTTTCCAAAATAGGATCATTTATAGGGTGGGGTCACTGTTCTCGTAGCTCAGGAACTTTCCAAATATATAATGGCACCTGAAAACAACATACGGTAATCAAAATCTTCCCTCTAAAAGCTCAATGCCTCCTTCTACTCTGCATTCTGCTGTCCGCCCCTAAAGTAGTTTACATTGACATGTGGAATGCAAAACAAAATCTGATATGTGTTTTCTCATCTTATCCTGCATGAATGTGTACATTTTAGGACTAAATAATCAATTTATTGTCAAAATTTGAAAAATTTCAAATAGAACCTCCATTTTGTTTTAATTCTTGTGAGATGCTTAAAGGGTTAACACACTTAACAAAGGCTGTTTTGAATAGCTTGAGTGGTGCAGTTTAAAAAAAAAGAGGATGATTTATGGGGAGTTCCTAAAAAATAGAACTTTGAAAACCCTCATGAAGATGAATTGTCCTCTAAAAATATATATCTGAAATTTACTTGCACATTTGGAAAATCGTTGTTCTAACGTCCTGGTAAAATAAATTAACCGATAAATAATTATGTCAGCATAAAGCAGACATATAGTTAATGTTAGTCAGCAACCAATTTGGACAGTTAGACTAACTGTATGATGAATATAACATTTAGAAATCAGAAAAATAGGAACATTTTTAAAATTTTCCCCAAATTTCCATTTTTTTTTTACTAATAAGTGTAATATATTTTAACTAAAAAATAAAATTTATGTAAAGTACAACATGTCATGAAAAAACAGGCTAAAAATAAACTTGGTAACATAAAGCATTCCAAAGTTATAATTGCTTATTGTGACACAGGCATATTTGAAGAATTGGGCTGTGTCCTAAGAGTGAAAATGAGCTTAGGGATTAAGGGGTTAATGGTTCCTTTCCATTGTTGCAATGTTAAAAAATCAGTTAGAAAACGGCAGTGAGTCCAATAACATCAATGGAATCCTGCATATTAAATTTTACTTGCATTGCTCTGCCTTTTTGTTCATGATTGACAGGTCTCACTGCTAGGACATGCTGCTGTATGGAACTAGTACTTAGGGGCCATCTGCCCCTGTCCTATAGTCCATCCTCAGCCTTGTCCAGGTCTTCAATTTTGTCTTAGCCATGATTTAGAGGTTGGAGTGTGATTGATTACATTTGTTAACTGTATAAAAGAGACTTGTCCACACAGTCAAACAGGTGCTATTAATAAAGCTAATAAGTTCAAAGTATTATTATTATAATTATTTATAGAGCAGCATTAATTCCATGGCACAGTACAATCAGTAAGGGGTTTACATACATAGCATTAAAGGAAACCTACCATTTAGAATGGTCGGTGTAAGCTGTAAATACCGAGCACCAGCTCAGGGTGAGCTGGTGCCGGTACTTACTTTCGTTAGTGTTACAAACCGCGGTATCGCGGATTTAACACTTTTTAAACTTTAGAGCAGAAGGGGCTTCGGCGCTGCGCAACCATGCGCGCGCAACATCTCCGCTATTTCCTATGTAGGTGCGCGCACGATCGTGCGCACGCAGCGCCGAAGCCTCCTCTGCTCTAAAGTTTAAATAGTGTTAAAACCGCGATACCGCGGTTTATAACACTAACGAAAGTAAGTACCGGCACCAGCTCACCCTGAGCTGGTGCCCGGTACTTAATGCTTACACCGACCATTCTAAATGGTAGGTTTCCTTTAAGACAAAAACTGGTCAAGTACAAAATACAAAACTACAGTGATCAGGAGACAAGTAGGAGGAGGACCCTGCCCGTGACAGCTCACAATCTATATGGGGGAGGGGGGGGGGTAATAGAGACATGAGGGAGCAGTGCAGTTAATGTGCGTTGTAATCAAACCTGAACAGGTGGGTTTTCAGGTTACGTTACAAGGTTTAGAAAGTGGAGGACAGTCTGACACATTTTGGCAGAGAGTTCCAGAGTATGGGAGGTGCACGGGAGAAGTTCTGGATCCGGTTGTGAGAAGAGTAAATGGTAATAGAGTGAAGCTCAAGGTCCTGTGCCAGGGTTGGGTTGTCTAGGAGTAGTGAGAGTGAGGGGGGCTACAGACTCAAGGGCTGAAGAAACTGTGGTGTTGTAGAAGGTGTCAGCAGTGTCTACCTCCTTGCATGAGGAAATGGGAGAGAGAAGGACAGATGTTTGAGATTCCTATGTGGGTGTATAGGCCTGTGGACTCCAGGAGTGGTTGAAATCAGATTGGCAGAGAAAGTAAGTAAGTTGTGGTCGGATAGGAGGAGAGTAGAGTTAGACAGATTGGATAGGGACAGAGGCGGGTGAAGATGAGGTCATTTGTGTGGCCCTTTTTGTGAGTGGCTGTGGAAGACCACTGTGAGAGGCCAAATGAGGTGATAAGTGAGAGGAGTTTAGAGGTAGCAGAATGAGCTATATAAATGGAATGTTAAAGTCCCCCATGATGATAGAAGGGATGTTTCTGAGAAATGAAGAGGTCATGACTTCATATGGAACATGCGTGGAGGAGGTGGTGGAGAGCAGGTCAGGTGGATAGGTTGTAGATTAGAGTGGTTACAAGATATGGAACCTTATATATGCTATGATGTACTGTTAAATGTATAAATGTAATGTTAAAATCTTAATAAAAAGAATAAAAAAAAAAAAGAGTGGTTACAAGATTTGGATGAGAGAGGTCTGTGGCAGATATGGTGATATGTTTAAAAGGCCCTGAATTGGGGGAAATGTCACTAGCAGCAAGGAGTATCAGAGATAGTAGAGAATGAGATGGTTGCTTCTGTTTGCAAAGCTGGAGTGTAGTGCTCAGGTAAGCATCAGCGGAAACCATTAGATGAGAGGGCAGAGGAGATAAAGAGAATTCGTTAGTAGGTGGTGGAATATTGGGATAATGGTGGAGATATGAGAATGGGGGGAAGATGATAGTTATTGTTACAAACAACATTACTTGTGGGTAAGATTAGTGATGTGTTACTTACATATAGTATAATGTATTCATATCTGGTTCAATCCTGGTTTAATTCTGGAATAATGCTGATGATGTACACTTAAGATCTGCACTTAAGAGACTGCAATGAAGACCTCTAGACTTAAATTTATACAACCAAGATTAATTAGTGACTACTATAGGGTGTGAGAAATGGGTGGAGGAAAAAAATGAAGGGAGAAAATAGTCTCCAGAGAACAGCAGGTATACATAAGTGAGAAAGGTGAAGATGGAGACACTAATGCAAAAGATTCCTGGAATCAGTGGTGCCATATAATGCAGAAATACCTGAGGATGAGAGAAATGGATGGTGATGAGATCAGGTGAAGGTTAAGGCAGAGGTGGAAGATGATGGTAGAGGACAGATCATATTTTATAATGCTACATTCTGGAATAATTCTGATGATGTACATTTAAGATCTGCACTTAAGAGACTGCAATAAAGACCAATGAAGACCTAGTAGAGTAGGAGGAGCTTCATGAAGAAAAATAAACAGGTCTGAGATTTATAGAATTTTTGCTGGTTGGAAGGTAGTAAAATACTTATTTCATGCAATAAAATGCAAATTAATTATTTAAAAATCATTCAATGTGTACCTAGGATAAAAAATATACTTATTTTACCCACTGTATTTGTCCATGATAGCATACATTTTTTAGCTTCAACATATCTTTATTGATTAAGAAGTATAAAGACGCCTTACAATGGAACCAGCGAAACAAATGCCCCTCGCAGGGGGAAGTATAACACAGTCTTGCTACATAGCCAGCTACTGTATCAATTGAGCAATAAAGTATAAACGGGAAGGGGTACATGAGGGGGGGGGGGTTTGGGAGAGAAAGGCTTCAACAGAAGATTGGTGTAAGTGTAGTAAGTAAGAAAGATTGCCGTGATGGAGGATTCATATGAGCCATGAAGTTAATCATAAATCTTTAGGGTGATAGTATCAATGCCCTCTCAAGGTTCGGGGCGCCCCGCGAAGCAATCCATGGGTTTTATATCCCTTCAAACGGCTGGAAGGTGTCAGTCCTGGTCAACTCAATTTGCTCAAACAACAACAGTAGGTTAATTCTATTTTAGACCGCTGTAAAAGACAGGTCAGTGGATTTCCATTTCACTGCTATGTGTATTCTAGTTGCCAGTGCAATAGATTTTTAAATACATTTTAATATGTGATTAATATTTTTTGATAGAGATTACAGATTGCCTCAAAACTCCTCCTTTGGAAAATGGTTAATAATGACACCAGATTTCATTTGTTGCTGGAAAATCTGCAAATTTATTCTGAATCTACAAATCAATGAATTCATTGAGTTCATCTTTAACCAAAATTCTATTTATTGAACTACAAGGCTAACTCGAGAGTTAGGTAATTGTACCTGCCTCTATGTTAGATGTTTTTTTACTTATTGTGAAGGAACCCTATTTACCTACCTAATAAACTTGCAAACCTTAATGGTATAGCATTAATACCATAACATAGGCCAAATGAAAAGATTATGAGACAGACAAATAGACTAAATAGGGGGCAGGCTCATAATTGGGATACAGGGTTAAGGCTAGTTACAGGCTCAGCTTTGGGTTCCTGAAGGTTCAGGGTACCAGATGAGGCAGCATTCAGATTCATGGAAAATGTGTGTTTTTGTGGGTTTCCTCTGGGTCCTCCGGTTTCCTCCCACACTCCAAAACATACTGGTAGATTGTTTAGATTGTGAACAGGGACTGATGTGGAAAGCTCTGCGCAGTCTTGTGTAATCTGTGTGCAATATATAAAGAATTATTATTTATTATTATTATCAGGCTACAGTTCAGGGTACTGGATCAGACAGGATTCAGGTGCAAGTATGGTAGTACTACTTATCAGAAAAGAAACTATAACCAGCCCTAAGTGAACAGAGGATTTAATATTTAATTCATTCCTGGACAACACCCACACAGCTGACTGGCTCGACGGTCGTGTGATTAACCACACCTGAAACCCCCCCAACTCAGTAGCAAGATTAAACCACCCAGCTTTCCACAAAACAAACACCTATCTCAGCCAAGCAAATTAACTCTGCAAGGCAGCTGCCAATCACAGCTCCAACAGAGAGGCCCTGGGTGTGGGTAACAAGCTCAGAACACTGCAATCTAAATAGATAGTTCTGATATGTATTTTCTGTTTTCTGGTCTGGACCCTGGATCTAGTGCTCCATAGCTGCTCTGCACATTGTTGTACAGTAATAAGACATAATCGTGGCAATGCTGGAAGTTATGATTCAAGATTCAAGCCAAGTGTAGCTACCAAGTGTTGTAAGAGAAGGCGGGATTCCTCTCTATGAGCATGGTTCTCTGCTGTCCTTGTCTGCAGTGATCAAAACCAGTCTGAATTTTAACTCGATATAACCTTTCGCAATAAAAAAATTGACAGCAAATTAGTTGCAGAACATTGGCCAACGTTCCCCTTGCATAAGCAAAGCTCTTTAGTACCTTTTGCTCTGGTGGTTTTAGCAGCTGTTGGATGGCGTTCCTAATAGATTTTCCTTTCATTCTTGTTTTTAAAACTATAAGATCACAGTGCTGAAAAATAAAAGGGAACACTTCCACATAAATGTACATGCGAGACGTGTGAGCTCATTCCTGGACCATGATGGTTCTGCAGAAATGTTTGTATTTGTTACAGAGCTATTCTACTTACAGATAAGAAAAGAAAAGAAGAATGTTTTTCATTGTTTATTTTGTGATGTTAATACTCAAAGTAAAGTGTTTATATTACTATAACTGGAAGCCAGGATTAGTAAATCTGCTCCATTAAATATTCTCTCATCTCAAATGCAGATCTCATTGACGTGGGTTATAGTATGAGGCATTTAGTACAGAAAAAAGTCCAAAGTTAACCTGCTATATGACTACAATATCTATTTATACAGATGTGATCTTCCTCCCATTTCATTCTGGCAGGACATGTCCAGATATGTACAGCATATAATATGAGTAACTTCTTCAGTATTATTTTATGATATTGTATCAAAATGTTAAATCCTTTATGTGACGTTGAGACTTGCCTACTAGAGTGAAATTGTGAAAATTTTGTGACTTTTCCTCTTGATAAATCTTTTGGACATCAGCTCGCCAAGCAAACTACATAGTACAATCTAAGGCCCCTTCCACACTTGTGAGTGTGATGCGCTGAACTCGCATCACACTCGCAGTGAGTGCTGCCTGGATCTCCCAGCCTGAACGCTGCAAACCCGAACCAAACTGACATGCTGAGTTAAGATCCGGTTTGCAGTGTTCGGGCCGGGCAATTCAGGCAGCACTTGCTGAGAGTGCGCCGCACTGTTAGGCCCCTTCTACTCTCGCAACGCATGCTGCTCGGATCGCACGGCCCAAACACTGCACACCGGGAGTGAACTCAGCATGTCAGTTCAGTCATGGGATGCAGTGTTTGGGCCGTGTGATCCGAGCAGCACGTGTTGTGTACACTCTACTCTTGTTGTGAGAGTGTAGAAGGGGCCTTACTGTGCACAATAGAAGTCAATAGCCCAAATTTATGAATTGGTACAAACCTTATTTGTGCCGTTTGCCGCACTCTGTGCCACATTATTTAATAGTGGCACACGCTCTTAATTAATCTTTTCTGTTCGGCACCTTTTTTATTTTATGCACTTTTCTTTATGCTGTTGAGGCGGACTAATAAATGTAGTGCAGACAATGAACGCACACCAAACCGCCCTTTTAGATGCACAGTTTTCTAAAGTTTGTCCGCAACACAATTATGGTGCAAGCACTTTCTAAATACATGTGCAGGCCCCTAAACATATTTTTAAAGTGCAAACTTAGACAAAGAACTGGCGCAAGCACCTTAAAGGGTTATTCCAGTTTCGGCAAATTAATGTTATTTTTTGTATGATGAAAAATTATACATTTTTCCAAGGTACTTTCTGTATCAATTTCTAATGGTTTTCTAGATCTCTGCTTGCTGTCATTCTACAAAAAGCTTCTATGTTTACTTCCAATGGGCAGAAATCTGACCATGGTCACACAGGTGCACAATCGGGGAAGTGTGTGTCAAATACAGCCAATTGAACCAGCCCTTATTCTGGGTAATATTTGCAAAGGGGCATTAGGACAAGTAGCCATTGACTTTTAACTTTATTTTGCTTTTGTGTCTTTGATGCTCTTGTCTCTCAAATTTCCAACATTTCCATGTTTTCTTACTGTATAAGAATGTGGTTTACACCTTCTGATAGAGATCCCAGCCGAAAGCAGGAGCAGATAGAAGGAATCAAATAGACAACGAAGAAATGTTAAGTAACATAAAGATAAAAACTGAATTTTACAATGACAATGGCCCCATTCATCCATACGCTTTAAGGACATGGAAGAATCGGTAAATGTAAGTGTAAGTAATTTGAAAATGTATTGGACGATATGGGAAGTTACTATGGTAATTGAAGACTTAGTTTATGGTTGATCCCTCAGCATTTGGTCTGTGCACCACTTGCTGCTCTTTCCTCCTGCTGATTTTATCATGTAGGTTTATGTGTCTATCACAGACATCACTCAGTGGCAATAATTCATTAAATTCATTACGGTTCACAGGATGTAGAAATACATAAGTTCAGAAAACTTCAGATTTTTGTATATTCTCATTACATGAAACATCTCTACTATATATAAACATGTCAAAGTATGAGTGAGGAAAGTGCTAAGAAAGATAAAAATAATCAGATATCCTTGGTTTACATTTCATTGAGTGAATGAATGCATTCCTGCTCAAAGGATTTATTTTTCCTTTCTATCATGTTTCTATGGAAGTTGATGGTCCCGAGATGAGAAAAGTTTTATACAACTTTTTTAATTGATCCACTTATAAAGTTATAAATTTACTTTAAGTTTTACTTAAGATTTCAAATGGATTCTTACAACTTCTAGCTACTGTAGACTCATTTCACACCACAATTCTGGCAAACATACCCTAGACTAGGGGTCGGAAACATATGGCCCGCGAGCCAGTTGTTGCTCTTTTGATGACTGCATCAGGATTTATGGCCACAGGTTCTTTAATAAATAGTGATTGGCTCTGTGACAAATCTATGACAAATCCATACAGAACATGTATATATTGGTATGGTAGATATATCGATGACGCTCTGCTTATATGGTGTGGAGGAGAGCAGAGCGTCATTGACTTTATTCAATATATCAACAATAACCAATGCAATTTGTCATTTACATATGAAATGGACAAAAACAAAATACCATACTTGGACGTCATGCTAAAGGGGAACCTTAATAAAAATTGTATTGACACTGAAATGTTCCGCAAACCCACCAGTGGTAACACGGTCCTACAGGCATCCAGCTGCCACCCGCAGCATATTATTAAAAATCTGCCAGTAGGCGAATACATAAGGGCTAGAAGGAGCTGTAGTGAGGATGCATCCTTCTACAGAGAATGTCAGGTCATCACGAATAGACTTAGACACCGAGGGTATCGGGATTCTACCTTAAACAGGGCTCAACATATAGCCAATAATAGAACCCGACAATCCCTGCTGTCCAATACAGCTAACAAAAAACGTGGCAAACAAACCACTACATCTCAACCAGTGTTCTCCACCTCTTATAGTTCTCAATATAATCAAATTGTTACAATTATTAAGAAATATATACCCATGCTAACAACAGATCCACATATGAGACAGGTGTTGAGTCAGGGATGTCGTTTTGTGTCACGCAGAGCACGTACCATTGGTAACATAGTCTCTCCTTCCCTGTATACTTCCCATAATAATGTGGCTCAAAATACTTGGCTTAGCACCAAAGGCTCCTACAAATGTGGAGGTAAAAGATGCAACATCTGCCGATATATGTGTAACACTAATACATTTTCTAGTTTTCACACCAACAAATCCTGGTCCATAAAATCCCTTCTCAATTGCAATACTAAATTTGTAATATATTTGGCAGAATGCACAATATGCAGAGTGCAATACGTGGGCAGCACAATCCGATCATTGAAAAAAAGAATTGCGGAGCATATTTCAGACGGTACCAAACAGACAGACAAGAATATATCTACATTATCTAAGCATTTTCTACAAAAACATGCAGGAGATTTTTCAAGTCTGAAAGTTACCGGAATAGAAAGGGTTACCGCTCCCAAAAGGGGAGGGGACAAAACACAAAAGCTAAGAAACAGGGAGATGCTGTGGATACTACAGATAGAAACACGCATGCCCAAAGGACTTAACCATAGATCGGATACAATGTATCTATATTAGAGAACTCATGTGCTGTTGTATATTGCATGTATATAGGAATCTATGTTGCCCTTAAGATAAATTAATATTTTCTATATAATATGTTAGCTGCGATACTTGGCTCCAAGCGCTGCAGTAGTTGAAGCTCAGGACACTCTGCGCTTGCGCTAATTATACAGCCTCAAGACACCTGTTACCTGCCTTTTTAAGTTTGAACACATACAGCATTGTTTTAGACCATGAATAAGAACTGAATATCTACGTTCGAAACGCGTAGGTCGTCTGCTACCTGCAAATGTATACGTATTTTTAATGGATATGAAATAAAGCCTCAAGTTTTAAGCAATTTTCGAGTGCCGGTCAAACCCTACTTTCTTTGGATATTGTAATCGGCCTCCGACAAGCCGTCTTGGACTCGAGCACCGGGACTATGCAGATACTTCCACCACCTTCCCAAGTCTGGCATACGTGAGTGAGCGGACAGCTCTGTTAACCTATATTTTTCTACATTATTTTTTTTTGCTATTACGAACTATCTACTGAGGGCATGTGCTGTGGACATGTGCATATTGTATGGCTCTCATCGATTTCCATTTTAAAATATGTGGTGTTCATTGCTCTGCCACCCAAATAGGTTCATGACCACTGCTTTAGACTTTAGTGGGCAAGAATTTCCTTAAGCTGTTGCATGGCATTGGGTCTCCATGATCTGAATGAAGAAAGAACAGATGTAGTCACCGGTAGTTAATCTGTGAAGCACAAAAGGCCATCTACAATACAAATGGAACATAACCAGATGGTGCCTTGAGTTAGACAAAGTGAGACGGCAGTAGCTTACAATATGGAAAGATTAATTATCATAAAAAGAGGCTAATGTGTCATTATGCCAAGTATTTGGGCCACATGGTTACACACATATTCAATGATCTAAAGCAGGGGTCAGGAACCTTTTTGGCTGAGAGAGCCATAAGCGCCATATATTTTAAAATATAATTATGCGAGAGCCGTACAATATGCTTAAAGGGACACTGACAGAACAATGGCTCCAGCAGTCATTAGTACAGCAAGGAGTGTTCCTTATACATCCTTATACAGACGCCAACCAATGCAGAACATCCCTATACAGACGCCAACCAATGCAGAACATCCCTATACAGACGCCAACCAATGCAGAACATCCCCATACAGACGCCAACCAATGCAGAACATCCCTATACAGACGCCAACCAATGCAGAACATCCCCATACAGACGCCAACCGCTGCAGAACATCTCTATACAGACGCCAACCAATGCAGAACATCCTTATACAGACGCCAACCAATGCAGAACATCCCTATACAGACGCCAACCAATGCAGAACATCCCTATACAGACGCCAACCAATGCAGAACATCCCTATACAGACGCCAACCGCTGCAGAACATCCCTATACAGACGCCAACCGCTGCAGAACATCCCTATACAGACGCCAACCAATGCAGAACATCATTATACAGACGCCAACCAATGCAGAACATCCCTATACAGACGCCAACCAATGCAGAACATCCCTATACAGACGCCAACCGCTGCAGAACATCCCTATACAGACGCCAACCGCTGCAGAACATCCTTATACAGACGCCAACCAATGCAGAACATCCCTATACAGACGCCAACCGCTGCAGAACATCCCTATACAGACGCCAACCGCTGCAGAACATCCCTATACAGACGCCAACCGCTGCAGAACATCCCTATACAGACGCCAACCAATGCAGAACATCCCTATACAGACGCCAACCAATGCAGAACATCTCTATACAGACGCCAACCAATGCAGAACATCCCTATACAGACGCCAACCGCTGCAGAACATCCCTATACAGACGCCAACCAATGCAGAACATCCTTATACAGACGCCAACCAATGCAGAACATCCTTATACAGACGCCAACCAATGCAGAACATCCTTATACAGACGCCAACCGCTGCAGAACATCCCTATACAGACGCCAACCGCTGCAGAACATCTCTATACAGACGCCAACCAATGCAGAACATCCTTATACAGACGCCAACCGCTGCAGAACATCCCTATACAGACGCCAACCGCTGCAGAACATCCCTATACAGACGCCAACTGCAGCAGAACATCCTTATACAGACGCCAACCGCTGCAGAACATCCTTATACAGACGCCAACCGCTGCAGAACATCCCTATACAGACGCCAACCGCTGCAGAACATCCCTATACAGACGCCAACCGCTGCAGAACATCCCTATACAGACGCCAACCGCTGCAGAACATCCCTATACAGACGCCAACCGCTGCAGAACATCCCTATACAGACGCCAACCAATGCAGAACATCCCTATACAGACGCCAACCGCTGCAGAACATCCCTATACAGACGCCAACCGCTGCAGAACATCCCTATACAGACGCCAACCAATGCAGAACATCCCTATACAGACGCCAACCGCAGCAGAACATCCCTATACAGACGCCAACCGCTGCAGAACATCCCTATACAGACGCCAACCAATGCAGAACATCCCTATACAGACGCCAACCGCAGCAGAACTTCCCTATACAGACGCCAACCGCTGCAGAACATCCCTATACAGATGCCAACATGTGTCTAAGCTGCTGCATAACCTCACATTAATGTAGAAATGCAGTGGTGGGGGAAGATATGTGAGGATGATGCAGCTATGAAGCTCTCAGGAGAGCTTCATAGCTGCACACAGGACACTAAGGGGTTAAGGCAGAGTGTGAGGAGACACTGGGGGGAGGGAGCACTTATCTCTGGCTGATCCCCAGCTGCTGACTCCTTCTCCTTGGACTCCTTCTCCTTCATGTCTCAGGAGTATGCAGCTCTCTGGTCTCCTCTGTCTGAATCTCCCGCGCTGCTACATCCAGCCCCGGGATTGGCTGCAGGCAGACAGTCTCCTCCCCTCCCTCTCTCACACACGGAGGAGACTGCTGCAGGGAAGGAGAGAGAGGGCCGCCCCTGAATTAACCCCGCGGACCCTGCGCTGCTCTGCAGAATACATCCAGGGGCATAACTACAGCCGGGGGCACAACAGCCTGGTCTTGGCAGGCATATTAGCAGTTGCTGCGGCTGTAGTTAAGCCCCTGGATAGGAGCCCCGGCTGCGAGCCAGATGCGGCCATCAAAAGAGCCATATCTGGCTCGCGAGCCATAGGTTCCCGACCCCTGATCTAAAGTATGGAGTCAATGATCTAAGGTATGGAGGTTCTCGAAAATGGCTCTAAAATGCTCTCAGTCAAAGGGTAAGCTCCAGTTGTATGAGCTAAGCAAAAATTAAGATACAATAGTTCAGCAAATTTTTGGAATAACTATGACACATTTTTACATTTCACCATTATTTTAGCATTGTACGTAAAGGTTAACAACAATTGCATAAGTTGTAAGACTTTTTAGGTGAAAGTTCTATGCACCATTTTCAGAAATTATGTAATAAATGTTTTATTCCTCCTGTAAGAACATTTGTTTTCATTTATACTGTATATACTGTAATTCAATAATGGACTGCAGATGGGCTGGAAAATTCCAGCTTTCCTTATAATACATATTTTCAGGTATGGTGGCATCAAATTTAACATCTATTGCATACCTGGAATAAAATGTAATGTACATTACCATAAAGCAATCAAGTCTAAGCACAAAGAAAATATATCATGTAGAATAGTCTTACCATAGACAACTGGTTCATATAGCCTCTACTAGATTAAAAAAAACAAAGTTTTTAAGGGAAATCTACCATTAATATTGAGAATGCCAGGGGCACTTACTCATTGATCCAGGCACTGTGACGGTGGTAATCTTCTTATATTTATTATCTATGGCCTCCTTCCTTCTAAAATAATTTTATAAATTATGCTAATGAGCCAGAAGGGCTTTGAGTGATCCCCTACATGCTGCAGTGTCACAAGCTGTTACAGTATGCAAGGACCAGTTCTCCCATCCCACCTTGTGCTGAAACTTCCTCTGCTGGTGTGAGATTACATCAGGCAGATGGAGAGGGAAGAGCAGTGGGAGCAGAGTGTATGGGGAGACATTGTGAAGCCAGAGCATGGAGGGGCTCTGGTAACACCACCCAGAACTCTTCTGACTCAGTATCGTAATTTTAAAAGTTGATTTTAGAAGGAAGGAGGCAATGAATAACAAATCTAAAAATGTTACCACAGTCACAGTGCCTGGGTCTGATATAGTTCACTGTACATATCTTACAGCACTCTTTCTGCTCTGTTGCTTACAGAGCAACAGTATCAACACCAATGAAGATCATGTACTGACTGGCCCACAGATGAACAAGCAAAGACATTGGGGCCTGAGCCCCAGACGTTTAATGCTAAATGAGTAGTGTATTATCTCAACCATCCTTTATGGCAGTGATTTTCAACCTTTTTTGAGCCGCGGCACACTTTTTATACTTAGAAAATCCTGGGGCACACCACCAACCAAAATAGCACAAAATGACACTAAAACAGTCATATTATACATATAGTTAATAATATAGATTCTAAATTTATTTTACTCAGTGTGAAACCTGGGCCTGTTTCGATAAACACAAAAGGGATATCCTGGCAGGAATGGTGGAAAGACACACGAAGCTCTTCCTCAACAGTTCTCAGTTGAGGAAGTATATGGTGCTGATTATTATGTGGCTCATATACTGCAAAATAAAGGGGTACAATGAGAAGTACTATGGCCATGAGGCCAGAGTACAAGTGCCAGCTCATATACTCAGAATATGAGCTGGTACTTATAGTACTCCAGCCTCATGACTATAGTATTTCTCATTTTACATTTCTCATTGTTATATGCAGTATACTGCTGGAGTACTAAAAGTACCAGCTCATTTACTGAGTATTCTGCCAACAGTTCATATACTCAGGCAAAAGGTCATATAGTCAGCATTATTTGTGGGCATTACCTTGGCGGTGGGCAAATGCGGGAGTCTCTCCACTCTCAGGATGATGCGATGGCCTCGGTGATGTCATTTTGTCGCGCGAGGTTCAAAGCTTGGGCATGTGTTATTGTACACGTCTCCTACATTGTAAGAAGCCGTGACTGCGCATCGCCAGGAAACAAAACACAGGGAGCACCATAGTTTGGGGAACTTTCCCCGCGGCACACCCGACCATGTGTCGCGGCACACTGGTTGAAAATCACTGCTTTATGGTATACACTCACTGGCCACTTTATTAGGTACACCATGCTAGTAACGGGTTGGACCCCTTTTGCCTTCAGAACAGCCTCAATTTTTCGTGGCATAGATTCAACAAGGTGCTGGAAGCATTCCTCAGAGATTTTGGTCCATATTGACATGATGGCATCACACAGTTGCCGCAGATTTGTCGGCTGCACATCCATGATGCGAATCTCCCGTTCCACCACATCCCAAAGATTCTCTATTGGATTGAGATCTGGTGACTGTGGAGGCCATTTGAGTACAGTGAACTCATTGTCATGTTCAAAAAACCAGTCTGAGATGATTCCTGCTTTATGACATGGCGCATTATCCTGCTGAAAGTAGCCATCAGATGTTGGGTACATTGTGCTCATAAAGGGATGGACATGGTCAGCAACAATACTCAGGTAGGCTGTGGCGCTGCAACGATGCTCAATTGGTACCAAGGGGCCCAAAGAGTGCCAAGAAAATATTCCCCACACCATGACACCACCACCACCAGCCTGAACCGTTGATACAAGGCAGGATGGATCCATGCTTTCATGTTGTTGACGCCAAATTCTGACCCTACCATCCGAATGTCGCAGCAGAAATCGAGACTCATCAGACCAGGCAACGTTTTTCCAATCTTCTACTGTCCAATTTCGATGAGCTTGTGCAAATTGTAGCCTCAGTTTCCTGTTCTTAGCTGAAAGGAGTGGCACCCGGTGTGGTCTTCTACTGCTGTAGCCCATCTGCCTCAAAGTTCA
The DNA here is from genome assembly GCF_040894005.1 of Engystomops pustulosus. Classification (NCBI taxonomy): domain Eukaryota; kingdom Metazoa; phylum Chordata; class Amphibia; order Anura; family Leptodactylidae; genus Engystomops; species Engystomops pustulosus. The sequence continues at coordinate 172,193,690 of NC_092413.1, read as the reverse complement.
ACGTACTGTGCGTTCAGAGATGCTCTTCTGCCTACCTTGGTTGTAACGGGTGGCGATTTGAGTCACTGTTGCCTTTCTATCAGCTCGAACCAGTCTGCCCATTCTCCTCTAACCTCTGGCATCAACAAGGCATTTCTGCCCACAGAACTGCCGCTCACTGGATGTTTTTTCTTTTCCGGACCATTCTCTGTAAACCCTAGAGATGGTTGTGCGTGAAAATCCCAGTAGATCAGCAGTTTCTGAAATACTCAGACCAGCCCTTCTGGCACCAACAACCATACCACATTCAAAGGCACTCAAATCACCTTTCTTCCCCATACTGATGCTCGGTTTGAACTGCAGGAGATTGTCTTGACCATGTCTACATGCCTAAATGCACTGAGTTGCCGCCATGTGATTGGCTGATTAGAAATTAAGTGTTAACGAGCAGTTGGACAGGTGTACCTAATAAAGTGGCCGGTGAGTGTATATAGGATATACCAGGAATCCATTATATTGATCGATCATATAAGAAACTCCCCAGTTTATATTTTGTAGATGCATTGGATCACTTAGATGACTGTCAAGCATCCCAAAACTTTCTCAATAATGTTGTGGAGATCCAATCACAGCAGTGTAGCTCCAATAGAGGAGACAACATGGCTTATTAAGAACCCACCGGCCCCACAAGTATGGTGGAATCAATGGTATCTTCCTCTTAAATATTTTGTATTAAACTGAAGGAGTATGGTAATGCAGTAACTATGCTGAGGTACCGGTCATGGTGTGGTGGAATTCTCCAATAGCAGTATGGTGGTATCATTTAGTTATAATGTGGTGTTAATAGTAGTATTTATGGTATGGTGCAGGGGCATTGGTAGCTCAAAAGATTTGAGTCACTGGAATTTTTTAAGCCTGGGAGGCATCATCCGATATGAACTCTACCTGCATCCTCAGGACACAGAAAGAGTTGAGAACTGTAGTAGAGCATGGAGCTGCCATCTCTGTGCACTGCTACAAGATCCATGTAAAGCCTATAAGCTCCGCAGACAGGGGGCAGAAACCACACAGGCAGGATCATGCTGCAGCGGCTGTGGCTGGCAGTGTTGAGGGATTGCATTTGGCCCTGCCCCCCATATTGGAGTCTAAGTGAATGGGGACAAGAGGCTGTCATGGCAACTGATCGCCACCCTCTGACGATGTTTGGGGGAACAACGATCGAATCCAAAATGGTGGCGCCCACGTCAGCGCGCATACCGGTGGCATCGTAAGGGTGAATAGCCGCGATCAGTGCTATATGCAACAAACCCCCCCCCCCTTCGTGAGTCCTCTTCAAACACCCCCCTACACCTCTTTGCCATACAGCTACAGCACAGAGCGTCAAGGGGTTAACAGTATAGCGGTATTATTAGGCATTAGTGAACTGCAAATTGGGTGAAAACATCCTTACGATAGCCAATATATGTGCTACTTTCTCATCAATGCCCTTGATAAACTTTTAGCCTTCACACAGGGGTTTTATGTGGAGACCCTAACCTACCACTTACCTTAAAAGACATCATCAGATTAACTGATAGGAGATGACTATTACTTCCTACCCTTTCCGTCATCATGTGACCTAAACTTTATTTTGTATATCTTTGCATGGCTGCATTTATGTATAATTAGCCTGTAGTGCACTGCAGAGACTGTTCTAAGAGACGGTGATTTGATTGCCTCTCTTTTAAAATCTCACCAGCTCAAAATGCGACAGGCACCGCCCCGGGGTGAGCATAAACTATATTACAGCAGAGCCTAATGGTGCTCTGCAGAGCACCACAGGCTAATTTGCATATCTTATAAACTTATTTTTTACATAAATGCAACCATGCAAAGATATTACAAATGGGACACCCAGGGACGGGAAGGTAGGTAATAGTCAGCTATTATCAGCTTATCTGATGGTAGATGTCCTTTAACCTCCCTCCTTGACACATCCTCTGAACATTTCTCTCCAACTTTGCTATGCAAAACTGCATTGCTTGGCTTCTTTTTCATCCTTATTATACTGACTACACATTCTTTTACCAAGTTCATCATTGATATTGCGGGATTGACCACATCCTCTTATCACTTAGAATGCTTTCCCACCTCTCCTCCTGGATAGCAGCCTCATCCCGCAGATCACACCTCTATCTCTTGCTCATTTCAATTTTTCCCAGAGACCAGATATCAAAACAATAAGTGGCAATTGTTCCTATTTTCTGGCTAATTAAACTCCAATATAATGTCCACTTATCCACTGTGGGGCACATTTGTTAACCATTTATACCACAATAAGTATGTAAATGTGGACAGTGCTTCTTACTTGCTGAATTGAAAATGATCTTTTAGATTCCTTCAGATGACATAGTAAAAATGTCTGATGTTTCGCTGCCTCCATGTGGGCCTTTGCAAAAATACAAGAAAGGAAAAAAAACTTGTGGCTAATTGATAGTAGCTGTACCTCAGCATTTTCCTATATGGTGTTCAGGGGTGTAACTAGGAGGTGCTAGCAGACTTCTGAATGGGGCCCTCTTTGGGCTTAAACATATACATATTATACTCATATACACACACACATCGGTATTCCTATATACATAAACAGTTCTTCACACACACATTTATACACGCACACATATATAGAACACATCACATATGCACACACATACAGTGCCCTATACAGACATACAGCATATAAACACAAATACAGTATATACAAACCATACACCTTATATACATACACAGAAAATACACATCACACATATAAAGCATACATACATCACATATATACATACATACATATGTTACATAAATATTATGTTGTACAATGTGCAGTATAATATGTATATAATAGTGCATATCCTCCATTCTTTAGCGCAGGTGAGATGATGGGGCCCCGTTAACACTGTGGGCCTCATAGCGGCTGCTATGGCTGCTACAACTGTTGTTACGCCCCTTATGGTGTTCATGGTGACAACCTAATGTACTTACAATTATTTGACAACTAACAATGTAAATAAATAGTTCCAGCAGCAATTAACAGTTAGTGACCAGCAAGGGCAAACTGGGAACTTAAAGTGACCCTGGAAGAAAATTCTAAAAGTGGCCCCAATGGTGTAGGTGGCTTATGTGACATGGTTGGGGTTAGTAAACTCCACAACTCTGCATTTGCCTTAATGCAAAACAGGTACAACACTTTGCTAGTAAGCAAGGAATATCAGTGGTAGATGGGGCAAAAGCAATAGAACAGTTCATGAAGATTATAACTACTTACATATTGATGTAAATAGGAGGCAATTTTTATAGGTAAAAACAAACAAATTAAATATAATAATACTTTCTCAGCCATGTGACCAGGGTGATGTCATCTAAGTGTATGGAGGGTCGGACTGGCCCACCAAGTGCCTGTGAAACCTCTGTTGGGCCCCAAGAACTGCTTACTCTGCCTCCAGCCTATGGTAGATAGCAGCAGAGAAGAAGAGGAGAGGAGCCTCAGGGGAACATGGAAAAGTAAGCATGAGAGATGAGAAGGGTCACAAATGAGGGGGAAGATGAGGGGGGCCAAAAGTGAGGAGGGAGATGAGAGGGTCCACAAATGAGGGGGACATGAGAGGCCACAATATGGGGAGGGAGAAGAGTGGGGTCACAATAAGAAGTAGAGATGAGGCCGCCATGAATGAGGTAGGCCAACAAGATAGCGGGTCACAATAAGAAGGGAAGATACCAGATGGCACACAAGAGGGTGGGAAATGAGGGGCCACAAAATGAGGCGAAAATTAGCAGGGGCCCCAATAAGACGGTGAGATAAGAGGGGGCCGCAATAAGAGGGGAGATACCAAGGGGTTACAATAAGGGTAGGGATGAGGGGGCCACAAAAAGAGGTGGAGATGGGGGGTCACAATAAGAGGGGGAGATATGAGGGGGAGATAAGTGAGGCCACAATATGAGGAGGAGATAAGTGAGGCCACAATATGAGTGAGAGATGCAGGGCCACAATATGAGGGGGAGATGAGAGGGGTCACAATATGAGGGGGAAATTATGAGGGCCCACAGGATGAGGTGGTAATGACAGGCCACAATGGAGGTTTAACTCGCATCCCGGTGGGTCAGTCTGACCCTGCATACACTTATGTGACATAACCCTGGTCATATGGCATGGTTCTTACTATGCCACATCTTTTATTATAACCCTATATACTGTGTCACCCCAGCGCCTCAGTCTAGTATTTTAATATATGCACAACCCCGTAGCGCTAGCGTCCCACCCATCACCTAGCTATGTTCTTGTTTTAGCAGGGGTGTGAAACTCCAACTAACAAATCAGATCTATGTTTTCATTAATGACAATTAATTTACAATGCATTTGAAAAAGTGAACCAAACTCATTGGGGCTAATTTACTAAGGGTCACACAATGAACTTTCGTCAGAATTTTAACCCCTGTTAAATGCACAGCTTGACAGGTATTTAACAGGGGTTTGCGCTTTCGATTGTGTTGCACCCGATCAGATTTTGGCGCAGCTGCGCCGGCTTCCATGCGACACAAATTGGGGGCATGCCGTCGGATGATCCGACTGATTCGGACTGAGCGTGGGATTTAACTCTAAAATTGTGTCACAAGACAATGCACTTACATACACCAGGAAGAAGAAGGTGAACTCCGTCAGACCTGAGAGGGGAAGCGACAGGATATCGGGTGTACAATCTTAGTGCACAGAGTACATCTATTGCACTTTCTGTGAACTCCATCTGACAGGTGAGTAAATGTGCCCCATTGTTTCAGTATGGCCTAAAAATGTATGTTTAATATTTCCATTATTATAGTATTATACAGTATTATAGTATATTGGTATAAATAGTATTATAGTATATAGTATAGGAGTATTATAGTAGCCATGATTAAGAATAGTGTATCTATTCGAAACACGTAGGCGATATCTCCTGACTCGTATTTGGACTCCTGTTCGGATGTAAAGTTTTTATTTGAAATTTAAAATAAAGGTTGAAGATTTTATGGATACCTGATCTTGGAGCTGGTCCGTGTTCGTTTGTATTAGTCTCACACTCCAAAAGAAGCTGGAGAGACCGTGCTGGATCATGCCGTCAGGGAATTAATCTGCATTCTAGGTGAGCTGATTTACAAATTGTTTGCTGTGAGTATTAATAGTAGTTCTATTTTTGTACATAGGCGGCGGTATTATAGTAGTTCTATTCTTGTACATAGGAGGCAGTATTATAGTAGTTATATTCTTGTACATAGGGGCAGTATTATAGTAGTTATATTCTTGTACATAGGGGGCGGTATTATAGTAGCCCTATTCTTGTACATAGGAGGCAGTATTATAGTAGTTATATTCTTGTACATAGGGGGCAGTATTATAGTAGTTATATTCTTGTACATAGGGGACAGTATTATAGTAGTTATATTCCTGTACATAGGTGGCAGTATTATAGTAGTTATATTCTTGTACGTTGGGGGCAGTATTATAGTAGTTCTATTTATGTAAATAGGGGGCAGTATTATAGTAGTTATATTCTTGTACATAGGAGCAGTATTATAGTAGTTATATTCTTGTACATAGGAGCAGTATTATAGTAGTTATATTCCTGTACATAGGGGGCAGTATTATAGTAGTTATATTCTTGTACATAGGGGTAGTATTATAGTAGTTATATTTTTGTGTATAGTGGCAGTATTATAGTGGTTATTTTCTTGTACATAGGAGGAGTTTTAGAGTTATATTCTTGTACAAGGTGGTAGTATTATAGTATTCTTATACATAGGGAACATAGGGTACATAGAACACTATGGACACTATTAATGACCATAGAGTGTGCCATATTTAAAAACTGAAAAAAAAAATGTGTGTGTTTTTTCTGTAGCTGTATATGATTAGTACAGTTGTTTTTGGGGCAAGCACACGTGAGGGGAGTACAAAAATTACATATGCATTGGGCCCCATGTCCCAGATTTTTTATAACCTCAGCAACACCCCAAATGGAATTTCAACAGTATGTGACATAGTTATAGTGCAGACACAAAACACCTCATAAATACATGTATAAACAGTTTGCACATTCTTTTTAGTGCAAAATCAGACAGAAAACTGTCGCAAACACTTTAATAAATGTGGGCCAATATCTTTAGCTCTTCTATTAATTATTATTCAGAAAAAGACTATTAATTATTACTCAGCTTAATTAAAAACCATGTAATTCTCAAATCTCAATCCCCTAGCGATGTTAACACAATAAACATCATTCATAACCCTTTACTTTACAATTTAAGGCTACATTCACATGTATGGGGGATGTATATATGTCCAACGTATATATGGCGTATATACGTCCCCCATACACTTCTATGGACTCACAGCCCTGTACGGGAGCGGTAGGGTGCAGCACCGTACCGCTCCGTTGCCCATACAAAGATTGGACATGTCCTATCCTTCTACGTAAAACGGCGTTGTGCGCTGTATATTCCTATGGAGAGGGGTGGGGTTGAGCTGCGGTACGGGGGGCATACATCATGTGAATGTACAGAGGAGCCAAAAACAGAGGGCGCACGACAAGACTAGGTAATGGTTCCAAATAGGTTTTCTTTTTTATTATTGTTGAATCGTCAAAGGTACACAGAGGAAACACAACGCGTTTCGGGGAACTGTGGTCCCCTTTTTCAAGTGGATAAAAGATCAATCTCTGGAGTGACACACTGGAGCACCCATGTATCACTCCAGAGATTGATCTTTTATCCACTTGAAAAAGGGGACCACAGTTCCCCGAAACGCGTTGTGTTTCCTCTGTGTACCTTTGACGATTCAACAATAATAAAAAAGAAAACCTATTTGGAACCATTACCTAGTCTTGTCTTGCGCCCTCTGTTCTTGGCTCCTCTGTACCGACTCTTTGACTCCAGTCGATCTAGCATCTCGTGTTTGGATACCCCAACTACGCCGGCTGCACCTCGACCCCAATTAAGATCCTATATGCCAATACGAGAGTTGTGCCTTATACAACTAATCCAGGTAAGCGACTGTCTAATCACGTCCTATACCCTGAACCAACGGTATCACCCTATGAGCGCTGTTGTGTCCCTTGTCTGTTATCCTCCTATATCATGTGAATGTAGCCTCATTTTAGCTCCTATCAATCATGATGGCCAGTGTAAAATCCCAGGGCATGGGCAGGGACACTCTAAGCAGACACTTAATGATTCCTCTGTGCTATGAGATGCTGTCTGCTCACAATGTGGTTAGATTATCAGGGTAAATATGTCACAATCTCAGGGGAATAGTCCCTTAGGACTAAGTCAGTGGACTCCTGGACCACCGCGGGAGAGAGCAATACTAGCCGCAAACCGGGAGCGGAGTCAAAGTGAACTCCTGGTCTTCGCCAGAGTCTGCCGCGGACTCTTGCTGCGGTGGAGAGTCACCAGGTTGCTCCGCGGTAGGGACACAGGGACCACGGGAAGGCAGGACCACAGATGGCAGGCAGGACCTCGGATGGCAGGCAGGACCTCGGATGGCTGGCAGGACCTCGGATGGCGACTGGATTACTTGACCGCCACAGGATACCAGGACCGCCACAGGATACCAGGACCACTAAAGGATACCAGGACCGCCACAGGATACCAGCACCACCACAGGATACCAGGACCGCCACAGGATACCAGGACCGCCACAGGATACAGGACCGCCACAGGATACCAGGACTGCCATAGGATACCAGGACCGCCACAGGACACAGGAACACGGGAACACCACGGAACACCACAGAACACGGGAACAACACGGAACGCGGGAATCACAGAATCCACAGGGGCGTCTGGAAACGCTCGGGAACACGGAGGGCTTTCTCTTCAATAACAGGACATGAAGATCTGGCAGGAGATGCTGGGAGTCGCCAGGCTATATAGCCTTGATGCCAGCACCAATAAGGAGGACGCTGGCCCTTTAAGTCCCTGGAGAGTCTCGCGCGCCCTAGCTGCGGGGACGCGCACAAGCTCGTCATACAGCAGAAGCACCGCCAGACGGGCCGGAGCCAGGAGGCGAGATCCGGAGACAGGAACCAGGGCATGTAAGTATGGAGCTGGAGCGGCGGGGGCAGACACGGAGGAGCATGGGTGCACCCGCGATCTGTAACATGGATCGCGTGGACACCCATGCCAGTACAGCAGGCTGGGGCCGGGCAGCGCACAGGTGCACCCGCGATCCGAGACATGAATTGCGGGGTCACCCGTGACAATATATACTTTCATTTACCTTCTGAAGATTGCACTAGAAACATAGAAAGAGAGATGAGACAGATCAGAGATGATGAGATGATGAGATCCATGAGATGCATATTACATACAATCACATTCTCCTGCTCTTGTTACATGTCAGCTACATACACTATCAAATCTGATGTACCCCCCCTCCCCTCCCCCGGATAAAGAACTTATCTGCCTGTAGTTGTAGCTTTCCTCTCGCTGTTGCTGATGTTTGATGGCAGGAAGAATTCTGTCCCCTGCACACATCGGCTATATCTAGAGGCTGCGGCCTTCTCATATATTCGGCGGTTGGCTGCACTGTCAGGCAATTCTATGCCAGGTCCTGGATAGGATTGCACTTTTCTCTGAAATAAAAGCTAATGCTAGTGTATCACTAGCAATTGTGATTTTTACCCCCCTTCCTGCCACCTCCACATCAAGGGGTGTGGAGGGGCATGAAGGAAGTGCGGTCACTGGGGGAACGAGCCAGTATGGGGAAGTATTCACTGTGCTTATTTCTAAACCAGGTCCTAAACCTACACAGCCACCTGTTGCACACAGCCCTAATCCTCATGATATATCCAGCTGAGCCAGAGGGGATGCGGGCCGGCTTATGTAAATAACTCCTATTCTGTGTACTCACCCACTCCCTAATTGCAAAAATGACACATACAACATATTGGCTGCACTTTATTATGGACTTTTTTCTTCACAAATTGTATGTCCCATTTGAACAGAAAAATGGCATTAGCATTTTTTTAAAAGTGAAAATGTCAAGTTTGGAGCAAAACCTTCTTAAAATGGTGTAAAAGATTTACACTAAATCTAAAATTTACATTCAAACCAAAATCTAATAAAATCAGAAAAAAATGTGTTGTGATTTCCAGCTTGTATAAAGAAGTATAAAGGAAGTCAAGAGTGGAGCCTTGAGAAAGGGAAATTACAAAGGGGAAACATAATTTACTTCTCCATTTTAACCACAAGTAGTTTTTCTAAAAAGATGAATAATAAATTGTTACAAACTGAACTGTGTGACTGTGGGCTTATATGAGGATCTCAGATATTTTTTTAAACATTTTGCATTAAATTAGAGTAAATGTGACCAAGCTATCCCTATAACTATATATTGAATATGAATATACATGCACGTTTTAGCATTATACCTACCAAATAAGGTGACAGAAGGAGAAGGCCTCTTCTCAAATATCTCAAAATTGCCTTGCTTTCTCTATGTATGGAAAATATTCAATTCAACCACTCAACAATTATCTCTCATTTCCTAAATACAACTAGAAACTTAATAGCTAAAAATTGGAAAACATCTTCTTGATTAATTTATACAGGCTATTTAAAATCTAGTAGCAACATATGCTAACTCATTAGAATAAACGGAGGAACTTATATGGGCACTGTTATATGTTTTCCATTATTTGTTACTTTTTTCTTTGTTATGACATGTATTGTTTGATATATAACTATACCTTTTGAAACTCTGATATTATATGCTATCATCTGTATCTATTGTAATACATGCATTGTTGTATCTCTTATTTGCTTTGATATAACAAAACAATAAAAAGAAAGATACAAAAAAAAAAAAAGATGAGGGTTCAATTATACAATGAAAATGCGGCTTCAAAGTATTTCAAAACTCCCCATGACCAAATATAATAAGTTCCCTAGACGTCTTCTACAAATACTCTTACTAGATAGGACATACAGCATATCTTTCCAAGATTACCACAGCTTTCATTGCCTGTTTTTTTACACTACATTGTATTCTATTATTTGACCAGCAGATGGCACTTCTTTACTAAGACTGTGCCCTATGTGGAGTTGTATTGGCTTTTGGTTGCAACTTAGTTAAGATTTATAATTGCTCGAAAGTAATTGCTTCGTAATTTCATATGATGGAATGAATATGAGATTCAGATCTTTTTGCTGCTCTGCTAAAGGAAAGACAAATAAGTCATTGTCAGTCACTCTTTGGTGATGCCCATTCTAAGGGATCAGCTCCAGGCGAAATATTGTAATTGCTTGGCAGGACCATCAGGATCCTCTTGCTAACTTTCAACAACTTTTACAATGTAATACATGAGAATGACATATACAAAACTTAATGCACATGTAGTGAAAACAACCATTGCTCATAGTAATGCTGCATATACTAAAATTAAAATCATATAATCCATAATATTCCAGTTATTGTTGATTGTATTTTTTACTACTTTTCCTGTGGATACACTAGGGAAGATGGATTGTCATGAATGCATCACAATTCTTCAGGAATGGGATCTGAAAACTGGTGTATATGTCTTACATCACATTATTAATGGTTTTAAACACTTTGGGGCATATTTATCAGGGCCTGTGCACCACGTTAATGACGTAAAGGCCCTGAAATAATCGTAAATGTTAGCTGATTGCTAGCACTTGAGATTATTTGCCCCAATCCGCCACCTTCACGCCTGGCAGTGAGCAGACCGATGCGGCGCTCTCACTGTTGTATCAATTTCTATGCCAGGCAAAGCACTCGATAGCCACATTGAGCATTGAGCATCCGGTGAAGCCAAAATCTCCAAACAGTTCCACCAAAAGCTCAAGGTAAATGAAAGAAAAACACAACTTAAAGGGAACAGGTCAGGGTGATTTGCAACACTAAACCACAGACAGGGCCTTATGGACTGGTGGTTTAGTGTCCTAAATCTCCCTGTATGATTTTTTAAGTGTGGGTCTAAAATAAAAACAAACTTTATACTCACATCCTTCCTCATTCCTTCAGTGCCTGCGTGCTGCAGCTAGTGAAGCTGACATACGGTAGTACATTCCGGCTTTGATGAGCAAGCACCACAGGTACAGCGCATGTGAAGGGAAGTCGGGCATTATCCCAGCTTTACTTGCCTCATCACGAGAGCCACTCACGTGTGATATTAAAATGTGAGTCCGGTCTCTAGGTGAGTGTGAAAGTTTGTATTTTTCATTTTCCTCCACATACAGCACTTGTACAGGTCGATCTAGGAACCTAAACAACTGGACCATAAGGTCCAATAGTTGGTTTAGGGTCCCAAATCAACCTGACAGGTCATCTTTAAACTTTAAGATTATAGAAGTATAATTCACTTTACCTGGCTCCCTAGAATTAATGTTCATGAAACTATGGTTTATGAAATGTTTAGATTACCACATAGAAATAAGATAGCTTACAATTTTACACATTTTCCTGGCTGAAAATCATCATTAAAGAAGGAACACATTTTAATATTAGGGTGTAAACTAAATATGTTATGCATTTTATGCAATCAAAAATTCCACATTTTTGGGGGGCGGAGCCTGACTGAGCTGCATGGCGGACGTGAGTTTGTGAGCTCCCGCAGCACAGCTCTGAAACACTTAAATTAGCGACCCCGACCTACTGCAGCATGGGCAAATCGCAACGGGAAAATTCACTAGACAGACCCGAGACGCCAAAAGGGAGAAGAGGACAAGGAGAAATGGAGAAATTCCTCAGCAAAAAACTTACCACGCCACCCGCGAAACTTCGCAAGATGGCCGCCGCACTCGCTGAGGAGACAGACCAGCCGGATGAATCAGAAGATGAGAGCACGCAGGAAGAAACATCTACCCTGGAAACGGCGCCACTGACTGGTCCGGCTCTGAAAAAATTGCTAGCTCAAGCGCTCTCACCGATAATGGATGAAATCAGCGCAATCCACAAAGAGGTACGCGCCATTGGGCAGAGGGTGGAGCTATTAGAAGATACACAGGCCGCCATTATAGATCACAGTGAGGCTGTCACCCGCAACTTATCCCAACAGGCAGAGGCACTCAACAACGCCTTCCTCTTAATTGAGGATCAGGAGAATCGCAGCAGGCGCAAAAATGTGAGAATACGTGGTCTGCCTGAGACAATCTCGCACGAACAACTTCCAGCAGCTGCTAAAAAGATCTTTGGAGGCCTGTTAAACACGGACAGGGCAAATTCTGTCACAATTGAACGCATACACCGCTCACTAAGACCAGCGTCTAAAGACACTGAGCCTCCCAGAGACGTGGTCTGCGGTCTCCTCAGTTACCGAGATACCGCTGATATCTTGCGGGCTGAAAGAGAGAAAAAAGAGGTGATTGCTGAGGGCCAACAAATTATTATATTCCAAGATATAGCTCCCTCAATACTATATAAGCGCAGGCTCCTCAAACCCCTAACTGACCACCTAAAAAGTAAGAAAATTTTGTTCAAGTGGCTTTTTCCTTTTGGCTTAACATTCCAATCTGCAGGACGCAGATGCACCATCAAGAGCCCCAAAGATCTCCACAAAGCATGGGACATACTCGATATACAACCTTTTGATTTCCAGTCCTGGCTACCAGTCGCAGAGAAGCACATGGATATGCCTGTTTCACCACGACTTGAAAAATGGACCCCAGCTGGAAAAGGAAAGTCGCCCAGACAAAAGAAGAAACAAGCTGGTGACATTCAAGCAACCTGAAAGACTGAATTGAAGCTCCCTGTCCCCCATTGGGCGCACGTAAGAAGAACTGTCACGATTTTCTTGTAGTGCTTAACTCCAGTAGCTGTGGAAATTAATAACATGTTTGCTCTATGTTGTTAGAGGTTGAGGCCTCCAAACTTTAATAAGCTATGTTACTTGTTTAAAGTGTTTAGAGTTGTAGATCCCGATCAGGCACATTCCAAAATGTGCTGGACCCCCCCCCCCCGGGGCCCCTGCTCCCGCAGACGCGCTTGTGCCTGCGGGATCAGCACCCTGGTACTCATCCCAACCTACAGAGACCAAGGTCTCAATTATACTTGTAATCAAAGTTTGGTTAGAGCTGCAGATAGTCTCTGTGGCACAGTTGTATTCGGTTCTAAAAGTTATCCACCGGTGTGATAAGTCACTACATAAACAGTCTGGGAAGACATACATTACACTCACAATTAAACAAACATGACAGATATTAGAGTAACGACTTTTAACGTGAGGGGCATGAACACGCCCCAAAAAAGATCACAGATCTTTGCCCTTCTCAAGAGAGAAAAATCAGACATATGTATTATACAAGAAACTCACTTGAAATCGGGCAAAATTCCAAAATTCCCTACTACACACTTTCCCCATATATATCACAGCACCTACATGAAGGCAGCTAGAGGTGTGAGCATCCTAATAGCTAAACAGGTTCCCTTTTCTCACACCCTGACATATACTGACCCAGAGGGCAGGTTTTTGTTAGTAAATGGCAAAATAGGTTCAGTGGCAGTGTCCCTAGTCGCACTCTATGCCCCCAACAACAGCCAGATAAGTTGGCTAAAAGAAGCACTAGCCAAAGTGGACTCTATTGCCAATGGTTTAAAAATTATAGGAGGTGACCTCAATATAATTCTAGATCCGCAGCTAGATGGATCCACTGGGAAATCTGTGCACTCTAAGAAAGTCTTGAATGCCTTCCGCAAACACCTGGCCCAAGTAGGCTGGATCGACACATGACGCATATGTAATGCATCTAACAAAGATTTCACATATTTTTCCAAAACTCATAAATCTTACCAGAGACTAGATCACATTCTAATAGGCAAGCAAATGACATCTATGCTTAAAAGCTCACATATAGGTCCCATCTCAATTTCGGACCACTCACCAGTCACGACCACTCTGAATTTCCAAAATCTACCGGTTAGAACAAATGTCTGGAGACTCAATGAGACACTTTTAGATAAGGAGAGCAACATAACTAACATAAAAAACAAATTAAAGAACTACTTTGATGATCCAAACTTAAAAGGCTCACCCCAAACAACCCTTTGGGAAGCTCACAAAGTATTCATACGCGGGGAACTCATGTCACTAGGGGCTTGGACCAAAAAAGAAAGGATGAAAGAACTGAATAAATTGTTAGATAATATTGCTAAATTAGAAAATGATAACAAACCTACAGATACCAATGAGGATCTTGATAAGCTTGAATTGCTTAGGAAAAAGGTCATTGACCTCCTAAATATAAAAGCCGCAATCAACTACCAACGATCAAAATATAAGTACTATGCCCTTGGGGATAAGGCTAATAAACTAATGGCCCATCTAGTACACAAAGAAAGAGAAAAACAATACATACAAGCAAGCAGCACACAAGAGGGAGTGAAAGTCTCAGAAACAGGGAAGATAGCCGAAGAAATGAGAAAGTTTTACCACCATCTCTATAACCTTCCTAATTAAGACGCTCTAATAGTGCTAGACAGACCCAACCAAACTACTGCCTTCCTAGATCCCCTTAACCTCCCAGTATTATCCACTGACCAGCAACGCTCCTTAATCTCAGCGATCACTCAAAAAGAAGTAGGAGACATCATAACCTCCATGCCTCTAGGAAAAAGCCCGGGACCTGATGGGCTACCCATTAGCTATTATAAAAAGATGAAAGATGTTCTCCTACCCCAGATAACAAATTGGTGTAACGCCCTCATGGGCGGCCAACAGCTTCCCCCACAAGCACTGGAAGCTATAATAACAGTCATACCCAAACCGGGTAAAAACCCAGAGCTATGTGGGAGTTACAGGCCAATATCGCTACTAAATGTTGACCTGAAAATCTGGGCCAAAATCCTCGCCAACAGAATAGGGAAATTCCTACCAGGCCTCATTCAAAAAGAGCAAACCGGGTTCGTACCAGGGAGAGAGGGGAATCACAATTCAGTGAGAGTGATTAATGCCATCCACTACGCACAAAAATCCAAGATTCCTATGGTCCTTCTCGGCACAGATGCCGAGAAGGCCTTTGATAGGATAAGCTGGAGCTACATGACAACAACCCTCCGCAAATTTGGCTTTCCTTACCAATTCGTGCAAGCGATAATGTCATTGTATGGAAACCCAAGTGCACGTCTTAGAATTAATGGAACCCTATCTGGCAGATTCCTAATAAAAAATGGCACTCGTCAGGGATGCCCTCTATCCCCAACCTTATTTATTTTGGTAATGGAGACCTTGCTACAGGCACTTAGACAGCACCCAAATATAAAAGGACTTGACATATAAGGAACCCCTCATTTGAACGCCGCTTTCGTGGACGATTTATTATTGATGCTTACAGATCCACTTACGTCTGTCAAACATGTAATAGAAGTCTTTGAAGCCTTTGGTGAAGTTTCCAACTTCAAAATAAACTATACTAAGTCCGAAGCGATGAATATTTCGGCCGCCCCTTCGGTAATAAAAACGTTAAAATAAACAACACAATTTCAGTGGCAAAACAATAAGCTTACATATTTAGGCATCCAGATTACAAACTCTGAGAAAGATTTATTTCAGGCCAATTACACTAAATTGATAAGACAAATCACAACGCAACTCAGATCGTTAGACATACCATACGTATCATGGATGGGACGCAAGAACCTCTTAAAATCATTCATAATGCCCACCCTGTTATATGTTATGCAGATGGTGCCCATAGACCTCCCTAGGTCATTCTTTAACACGATAAAATCACTCTTTCTCAACTTCCTGTGGCAAAATAAAAATTCGCGAATAAAATACGACAGACTCACTAAATAAAGGAGTTTAGGTGGATTTGGACTCCCAGACCCTGTATCGTACTACAGAGCAATACAAATAAAAAGGTGGGTGCAGTTATTTAATCCTGCATATGCAACTCTAGGCACGGAATTGGAAGTAGCAACAATTAACAATCAATCGCTAGCTAAATTATGGAACATTAATACCCCAGGCAGTTGTGCAAATCCTCTAACTAAAGGGACTATCAAAGTAATAAAATGGGTGAGCGAACACCTGGCAGCCATCCGAAACCCCCCCACCCTATTACCCAGTAACCTATTACCGTTTTACTTAAACCCCCAAGCAAACCCCACGGAGAGTTTATGGAAGCAATTCAGGAAGACTCCACTCCGCACCTTTCATAAAAATGAGGTCTCAGATCTTTTACATAACACCGCGCACACCAGTTTGCCAAACAATTTTTTACATGTAGCAGAACTCAACATGTACAAAAAAGAACTTCATAAAAAACACGTAACATTGAGGGACCCCACATGGCTTGAAAAATGGCTACTGAAGCATACTACTCAACCCAAATTAATCTCATCTTTCTATGACATCTTGGTATCCAAAGACAAAGAAGTCAAACCAGCGTACATAGGTTCTTGGGAAAAAGACCTAAGGATGGTTATAAGTGACAAGCAGATTCGGACAATACACAATAACTCTCACGGTTTTTCCAGATGCGTCAGAATTCAGGAAAATTCCTTTAAATTAATGACCAGGTGGTATAACACCCCAGCAAAACTCAAAGAAATTGGGCTAACTCACTCAGACTCCTGTTGGAGATGCAATTCTCCCAAAGCATCCCTTTTACATATATATTGGACTTGCCCAATTCTCCAACCATACTGGAAGGAGGTCCAGAACTTGGTCCGCAACATTACAAACACTACAATATCCCTATCTCCAGAATCAGTACTGCTGTGGCTACCCAATAAATTTTGGTGTCCGAAAAAACACCACCTAGAGACCCTCCTAGTCCAAGCAGCCAAACTGACGATACCCCCTAGGTGGCTCAACCCTGACCCACCAACAACAGCCGAATGGTTGACTAGAGTAGATAACCTATTTAGAATGGAAGAATTGGCCCATTGGGAAGCCAGAACCCACCACAAATTCTCAAAAATTTGGGAACCTTGGTCCAAATTTAGAGACAAAGGAATCGCTAGTGGGGACCCACTGTTGACCCCCGCTATCACTCAAACTAAAGGGGCTAAGTAGTGAAAAAATTCCTGATGAGATGCCCGAACTGTAACAAGCAATAGGTCAAATTAAAAATTTATATAAGAGTGATCATCTTCCCTGAGTCAAGTACTAACAGAAAAAATACCAAGACAGTCACAACCGGTGAAGTTAGTGTTATAAGAGTTGGAAAGTTATTTCCTTGTTTGTTATCTGATATTCCCCTTCCCCAACCCCTCCAAACCTTATACCCAATCCTTCAAGATCCTCACAGAAGCAAGTCAAGATCGATGCTAAGGACCGCAGAGGACTATTCTCCACCATCATTCTTACCCAACCCCCTTTTCCCACCCCCCCCCTATCCTTGTAGTGCAACACTATCAATCTATGCTTAAGATAATTGATGTAATGATACGCACACGCTTTTATATCAAATGTATATTTTTTGATATCCCTGTTTGTAAATTTGCAGAAATACAATAAAAAAATTTCAAAAAAAAAAAATTCCACATTTTTTACTTTAGACTTAGAGGCTTCCAGAACTAGTATGAAAAGAATGAGTGTGGCCTGTATTGCATACTTTGAAGCAAATTTTGGAAGATTTACTGTTGTGAAACTAAACAAACTAAAGTAAAAGAAGGTTTGACTCAGCAGTAATGATGAGGAACTGACCCAAGAAACTCAAAAATTCTGTTTTGGTCCATGTTCGGTACCAGAACCCCCTCTAGTTAATGCTTGGTGTTAACTGCTATTTTAATTTTTCAGACTGAAGTTTGGGTCCAGGTTTAGTGTTAAATTCAGGTTTAATTCAGGTTTAGTGCACAATCCAGCACTAGGCACTGTAAAAATGATGGGGCAGTTTAACATTACACGGAAGGATCCAGCACTCGTGATATATAAAAAAAAGTTAATCCCTTTATTTCATCCAAAAATTAAAAACATCAGTATGCCAGGTTAAAAAACAAAATGCCAATATGTATCCATGGAATACAGGAGAGAAGCACTTAGATGACCTATGCGTTTCGGACAAAAAAAAATCATGTCCTTACTCATGGTCTTTAACACTGTCTAACATTTAGAAACTTGGGTCCCAGTTACCTCGCTGAACTTGAACATCAAGGATTCATTTATCTATAACAATGACATTCAAGTAGATTATAAGTTACTGTGTGTTCCCCAGTTGAAGTAATGCTGCATGAAAACATCTGGGTGTCGTTTCCACATTTATCACTGTCAGATCTCATTATTTGGCTGGGTGAATACTACTAAGCTCCACATTTGTGTGAGGATTGGGTAAGTCATTGTCTTTTCACTTTCTGCAGGGTTAGCATTTTCTAAAGGTCAAATAGCAGCAGAAGACATTTGAACTTCAATTTTCTGGTCAAAAAAACCCATATTTCCTCAAATTATAAAAACAGTGTGGTTAGGTTTAGTAACATTATGTTGGGAAATAGTTCATCAATAGTTGACTGTCTGTGGCCTTATCTTTAGAGACTGCATTTGATTCAGTGATGATAGTGATGGTCTGAACCATCAAGTTTGTGTTGGTAACAAATTCAGGGGATTCTACTAACACTACCCCCATAGCTTAAAGAAACCAGTCATCAGCAATTGGCCTAACTATCCCGTACCGGTATATTGTCAAACAGCGTAACACCTTCTAGTTTGTGTTTCTTTCACGGCCCAATGTGGGGGCATCATCCAGATAATCAACTTTGAAGTGAGATGTAAATTAGTTGTGTAAAGTAAAGGAAGCTGAGAGTTTAACACTGAAGTCAAGGCGGGGAGCTCTGAACGCCTTCTTCTCTGTGATTGACATCCTGCATCGGAGATCTGGTTGGTGATGTTTCTGGATGCAGGACCATCAATTACAGTGAAGGCGGCTTTCTGAGTCAGAGAAAGTTTGACCTCAGTTAAAAACTCTGTCTCCTTGACTTTGTACAACCAATTTACATCTCACTTAAAAGTTGATATCTGTATGATGCACCACACTGACTCATGAAAGAAACATGAGCTGGAACATGTTCAGCTGCTTGGTTGGTTTAGTAGTGGTTCATTAGGTCAATTTCTGATGACAGGTTCCCACTAACAGTCGCCACTGTTCATGATTCAGGAAAATGCGGCAAGCTGGTTGATTGATGTTGCAAATGTTCACACCCTGCTGATTCTCACCTTTTTGCACTACAAGAACTTTCACCTGCCCATCCACTAACTCATGTGCGATGTACCAATTATGTACACTTTACATATGCTGGAAAGGGAGTATGAGCAGCAGAAGGCGATAGTTGAATTTCAGCTCTAGATAACCTAGGTGAGTCAAAGCACTTTACCACTAATCAATGTGCCTCCACAAGGAACATTTTTTCAGTGCTGCAGATCTTCCAATATGCCACCAATATGATAGCAATGTCAGTGGTACCATACCCATCTTTCAGCTGCTTTAAAAAGCTCTCCAGGCTATGACGGAGGATGTAATGGTGGCACATGAGGAAGAAGAGGAGGAACAGGTGTCAGGTCAGTCCACACATGGCTCGCAGGGTGGGTTGCTGGACCAACAGTCAGGTACTGTACTTTCCAGCCAGGGGAGACTTTTGGAGGATGAAGAGGAGGAGGATGAGTAGCAGCTTATAGCAGGGATACACCCGAAGCTGCTCACGAGCATCAATGGAGTGTGAGTTGCCTGTATAATCACCATTTCCGTTTACTGGGTGGCCACCTTGATGGATCCATGCTACAAGGATAGCATAACATCCTTAATTCTAATAGTAGAAAGTGAGGAAGTAAAAGTAGAAAATTGTTGAAGGCCCTACTGGCAGAGTTCCCATCAGACATTGAGAGCTCAGTAGCAGCACGGGAAGGAGTTGGAGGAAGTTATCTACACAACAAGAACACCAGCACCACCTTGGGAGGGAGAGTAAGCATGGCAACAATGTGCAACACCATGTTCAATTCTCTTTAATCTCCACCACTATCTGTCTCTGCAGATATCGAATACGGCACTTAATACCAGGGGAGGGATTGAAGGGAACCTCAGTACATGCCAGTCTATGAAAAATAAGCAGAAAGCAGAGGGGCTTCCATATACCGCTGGTCTCTCCAGAATCAAGCTACATAGATACAGGACCAGAACCAGAGTGAGGCAGAAAGCCTTAAACTGCACCAGATTTAGTACATTGGGGCACGTTTACTTACCCATCCTGACGCGTTCCCTGAAAGTGCATTGTCCGACTGCAATGCACTCTGCCGCGATTCACTAAGATCGTGAGCTTGATGTCCTGCATGTGTTGCTTCCCTGCTCAGGTCTGCCAGAGTTCACCTTCTTCTTCCTGGTGCCTGTAAGCGCATTGTCTTGTGACACAATTTGAAAGTTAAATCCCGTGCTCAGTCCGAATCAGTCTGATGGTCGGTCGGCACGCCCTCCGATTTCTGTCACATGAAAGCCAGTGCAGCTGCGCCACAATCCGATCGCGTGCAATACAATTATCTTCTAAATACGTATCACAGCGGCGCAAATCCCTAAAATGTCGGAAAATCCGACGAAAGTGCGATCCACGACTTTTAGTAAATAAGCCCCACTGATGCTGGTTGATAAATCTGAGACACTATAAGACTATCTCCATGTAGATTCCTTTAATGGAGAAGATTACATAGCCACAGCACAGAAGAAATGCTGCAGAATTGTAGTGGCTTCAGATGTCTTTGATCAGAGGATTCTCTTTCATCTTCTGATTCTAACTGGCATCCACATCAGTTTTTTGCAGCCATGACTTGTCTCTGCAGATTTATCAGCAACAAATGTTAGGTTCTGCACTTCATCATCATCTCATTCACCTAGATTAAACATAATGGGGCACATTTACTAAGGTCCTTGCACATTGTTCTATGTGCAAACTGCTTGCACATGTATTTTGTGGAACGGTAGCACTATTCTTTACGTGACTCAAATGTCTGCACTGAAGGGGGCGTTCCGGGGCAGCGTTGGACTGTATCATGCAGAGTTGACCAAAAGTTGGTGCACTCTGTCGGTGTAATGCAGGGGGTGCCACATTCATGAAGAATGGGTGCCAAAATTCATAAATCTGGCGCACCGTGTAAATTTCACAAGCAAACTGGTTCCCCGGGGAGCCATTGGAGTGAGTTGGTAGAGAGTGAAATACATTAACAGAATTTTAATTTGAGATTGTCAAATTCCACATTACTGAAATTTAAACTGGAAAGTGTCAAATGTTGCAGGACCTGAATTTAAACTTGAATTGTCCAATTCTGCATGAATAGATTTTTAACTTGAAACTGTCAAATGCAGCGATAGGTGGAATTTAGCTGCAGTGAAAGGGTGTTTGGTTTTCACATTGCTTATTTCCATGTAAATAACTGGATCTGAACACCAATGCGCCTTTAATCACTTTGACATTAACCGCAGTTTTTAAAATGATTATTTCTTTGTTTATTAAATTTTTCTATGTCATTATTTTAAGTACTTTTCGTATACAGGCGGTCCCCTACTTAAGAACACTCGACTTACATACGAACCCGGGGACTGCCTGTAGTCCTTTAATGCCAGGGCAAATGCCCTGTTATTCATTGTTTTTGTTATTCATTGCTTTAGCCCTCTAGCCCTAACTACCCCCCTAACTAAAATTCAGATTCCTATTAATTTCAACGGGGTTTGTGTTCGGATTCACGTCTGGGTCCCGAAATGAACATGGGCGAACCTGTTCAATCCAAATTTTACACAACCCGGTCATTTCTAATCTTTAGTCTATGGCATAGTTATCTATCTAAATTTATTTACAACGGACTCATTGTTAGCCCTCCTGCACACATACTCGGTTCGGCAGATAGGGACTCCTCGCATAATATTTCTCTATGATGCAAGGAATCCAAGTCTGATTCTATTGACCAAATCCAGATAGTGTGCAGGGGGCCTTATTCTGAGACCTTTACGGTGAGGGCAATGATCACAAGCATTTCACCTGTTTAACTCACTTCAAACCCAATAAGCCCATTAGTTACATTATTTAAATGTCTCCCCGGCATTCCCTATTAAGACTGGTCATGGGTTTTATCTACTTAGCAGTGTGTAAGGACAAATCATTTCACGCTCATAGTTTTCTACAGCAAAATAAGCTGATTACTTCTTAAATCCAATTACATTAATCCTATTTTATTCTATTTGTGGAGTGATAGCTGAAAACTGCTGGCAGCCTTTGAGTTATCCATGTAAAACTTCAGATTAAGCAGTGAAGAGAAGGTCTCTAAACATAGAGGAGCAATAGTGAATTTACTTTGTGAATGGGTCGTGTTTATGTATTAAATTGTAAAGTGTTATTTTTATATGTTAGTACTTTGATATTTTGAAAAGTTAATGTTATGCAATATTTAACGCCTTAAAGACCTGGCGCTTTTTTGTTTTTTCATTTCCAATTTTTCTCTCCCCACCTTCAAAAATCTATAACTTTTTTATTTCTACACTTAAAGAGCTCTGTGATGGTTCTGTAAAGACCCAAGGCTGTCATGGCGACCGATGACGTCACGGGGAGCAATGATCCTAGCCAAGATCCTACCCATCTTTTTGAAACCGGCGGGGATCGCAGGGATAACATCTCTGTTACCGGTAAGTCTTTGCAGCAATATGCAGCAAGACTTAACGGCTATGGAGGGGGCTCAGCCCGTGAGCCCTCTCCATGCACCCGCACCCGTCGGTAAGGGGTTAGGCCTCTGGATGTATCTGGCGAGTGGGGCAGTTGGCGACCAAACTACGCCAGTTCTATCTATCTATCTCATATCTATCTATCTCATATCTATCTATCTATCTCATATCTATCTATCTATCTATCTATCTATCTATCAGAGAATATCTTAGCATACTACATATTTTTCATTATACAAGATTATGAGTGGATTACACCAACTTTTTGGTTTAATTACTAGAAATAATTTGAAAAATATGCAGCAATGACAGAAATTCCCACTACGACCAGTAGTCATTGCACTATGTGCCTCTTCACCTCTCTCCCTTCTTGCTGAAGGTCTGTAGCAGTGGTGGCGAACCTATGGCACGGGTGCCAGAGGTGCCACTCAGAGCCCTTTCTGTGGGCAGTCAGGCCATTGACCCCAAGACAGAGCTCACCAAAGAGGACTAAATTCACCAAATCTTCCTGCAGACCCAGGCAATTTAAGTGATACGGCAAACAGCGCTATTTTAAAACGACACTTCATTGGCTGTGTGGAACTGCGGTAAAAGTGAGAAAGTGTTGAAAGAACTGCATGATCTTTGTAGGTCACCCTACTGTACCCTACATTCTTACTGTACAGAGAGACCCTGGTGAGAAGCTACAATGATAGTCTGAATGTGCCATCCTTCTTTCAACTGTATTAGTGACCTCAAGGGGCCAAGATGATTGATAGATGTTGAAGAGCAGGTAGCAATAAGTTACTGCTTAAAATACAATATTGGCACTTTGCGGTAAATAAGTGGATTTTGCTTATAGTTAGGGCACTCGGTCTCTTAAAGGTTCACCATCACTGGTCTGTAGGATCCATTACTGTAACGCAGTCATTGCATCTCTTTTCTTAAGTGTGGCTGTTACAAGGAAACACCGTGTCACTGTTTAGTCACTGCTGTGCCAATAGTTCAGAGGAACGTTGGAACATTCTGTCTTTTTGGCTATTACATTAGTGTCAAGCAGTTCTGTGTACATATACACGCTAGAAACTTTGGCTTTGTGTTGGAGGCTCATTGTTCAGTAACTTCATGATTCAGAGTTGGGCTGACGCACACAGCAGAGCTGATATAGTTCGTGACAAAACCTCTTATATGGACCTGTCACCAAGCCCAAATGCTAAATGACATAGCTCACTCAATTTTAAATTTCTGATCCACTTGTTTAATAGATATGGCCACCAAAAAAGTGTATGTGGGAAATAACCTTTTATTCCATATAGCATTGACAGACTATGGGTACCGCCCTCTTGCATGAATGGATTTTGGAAGAACAGAAATCTAATTGATCAGTGACAAAATAGCAACCACAATTTTGCACAATATTATAAATGGAGAAGATAATGAGAGTCTGGGCCAGTTTAAGACAAAATGGGGCCCCAGGTAAAATAAAAGCGGGGTCCCAAAATAAAGCTATTTTATGAACAGTCTCATTCAGTAAGATTTTTATTTTTAGCCCTGCACAATAATAACACATTTACAATCAGTATTTTGGTAAGGCAATGTGTAATATGGGACTGTAAGAGAGTTTTATAGGAGAAAAACAGATGATATATTATATATCCAGAATAGGAATTTAAAAAAAGAAATAGATTTATAGCCTCTTTGTTCCTCCTACCAGAAATCTTCGGCTTGCAGCTCCTCGTAGCTGCACACCCTCGTCCGCGAACCCTGCGTCTGCGAATGCACAGAACAACAGGCCTGCGGCTGAGCGGTCACTTCTCTGAAGCCGGCAACGATCGCAGGTGTTAAATAGTGATGAGTGTAAATGTACCTTTAAATGAACCCAGCAAAGTGGCTTTGTTGGGGGCATTTAAAGGCATTTAAACACCAATACCAATCTCAAGTGTTGCCAGCGGGTGTTCTAAACCAAACTTTTTTTTCAAGGATTTGTTCAAAGTTTTCCTCAAGGATGACAAGGCACAAGATTACAAAATAATTTCGGCAGCACAGTGGCCTCCATAATCCATAAATGGAAGAAGCTTGGAACGATGACAACTCTTCCTCGACCTGGCCGTCCAGCCAAACAACGCAATCATGGGTGAAAAGAAAAACCCTGAGATCACTGTGGCTGAACGCCAGAGATTCAGTAGGGAGGTGGGAGAAAGTTCCACATTGATGCAGTCCTCCTCCAGTCAGGGCTGTATGGCAGAGTGTTCTGATGGAAGCCTCTCCTCAGTGCAAGACATATTATAGCCTGTATACAGTTTGCAAGAAAACTCATAAAGGACTCCCAGACTATGAGAATAAACATTCTTTGGTCTGATGAGACAAAGACTGAACTTTTTTCACAGCTAAAATAACAAAGCAGTGGCTACAGAACAAATCTGTGACCATTCTTGACCTGCCCAGCCAGATCCCTGACTTAAACCCAATTGAGCATCTCTAGAGAGAATTGAAAATGGCTTCCACTAACTTTCACCATCAATCAGGGAACTGCAAATGATCTGCAAGGAAGAATGGCCAAAGATCCCCAAATCCAAGTGTGTAAAAGACTGAGGGTCTGGATACTTATGACCAGTGACTGAAAAATTTAAACGGGTCTGAATACTTTACGTACCCAATGTATACAGAGTTTAACAAAGTTTAATTGCCATTAAGGTAAGTGGAGAACCCCTTCATAGAACACAACCAAAGTCTTTTGCTGATCCATGCATTATCTATTCTAATGGACCCATATACTGTATTAGCAATGTGAGGAGATCCAATGTAGCTTACAAGACTATAAATACCTAAGTGCTTGCTCTGCTGAGACATATAAGACATGCCATCAATGTAATAGCACAGTACAAGCTCTTCTACATATCTATTACATTTATACTACAGCACTTTTCCAGGCTACTGTAGGTCATTGATATCAAATATGGTAAATATAGCACCCAAACGGAGCTGCTAGGCAAAAATTACAGCGATAATGGAGCCAGAAGAAAGATTCAACATCATGTTCTACCACTTTAAAGGCAATGTACACATTTTGCAACATTCCTTTTATTTTCTGCCTGAAGCAGACTGTAATAGATATTGCTGAATGTGGCTGGTATACAATCACAGAGCATTTGTGACTGGCACATTCTATGGAAACACCTGTGACTTGCATATGCTGTCATGTCAAAATGTAGTTGTCTTGAGTTGTTAGTGTTGAGCTAGTATACCGTGGCTTACTTATGCTGACTTCACTGCTCCACTGCTTCTGAATTCAATGGTTAATGCCCTATGTGCCAAGGTGAATAAAGTAACATGTATTAATGTCCATAGTGGGTGGCCACAATGGGGGCAGGACTTACATTGTTCATACCAAGGGTAACCGGAATGGAGTGGCGAATACCCACCAAGACTGTGGAATGTTCCCCCAGGAGTAAGTGGACTGCGGGTAAGGAAATTGATCTATAGTTTATGAAAGCTTCTCTTAAGATTTTGTTTTCATTCTTCAAATCACTTTTCCTGATCTATTATAGTCAAGAATAAACAACCATTTAAAGTATGTCGGAGTCTATCCAAAATTTTATTTATAGTACGTAGTAGTGTATGTGCACACAGCTGGAGGGCTCTCCCTAGGTAAGAAGCTGATGGTTTTGAAAACTTTCTAGTCTCTGTAAAATATAATAGAGACCCTGAAGTAAGACATCGCAGAGGAGAGTCAGAGCTGAGCTTCATTCGTTCAATTTTAATGGTTATATCTTTCTTACTAATCCTATATAAAGACAAAACGGAGGGGTTTATCAAAGATTGTGCTGGCATACAATCCTTGGTAAAGTCAGAATTCCAGGTGCATGGCCAGGAATTACAACTCCCCTTCCATTAGCTATAGTCCTGGTGTAGTACTGTACAGTCGTGCACTGGATATACCTTGAGGACAGGGCAGCATAATGCACCAGGGCTTGATGAATTACACCAAAATATTTTATGAACATTTAGCGTTAAGACACTTTTTCTCTCTGAGATTCTTAAATATATTTAAAGGGGTATTCCAGGAATCAGCATAATTCATATACAAGTGGGCACTCAAAATATAAGCTATTGTGTAATTAGTTGTTATTTAAAATGTTGCTCCCCTTAGCAGAAAATGCTGATGACATAGACTGTAATGAAGAATTAAAATGCTACCGGCCCTTTAATCAGTCCGCTAATTTCCTCCGCACGGTCCGTCGCAGAAAAGAAGATGGCCGCTGGTCACATGTCCACATCACATGTCCTGTACCTACCTTGGCAGGACATGTGATCACCACCTTTTTTGGCTGTAGTTGGTTGGTTGCAGTGCATCCAGTATGATCAGTGTTGTGGTGATGGCAGTTACACATCATTACTATGGTAACAAAGCAAGAAAACCTGTTACATCATCACTGTTAGCAGAGCATAAGTGGTAGGAGGAGTTACTGAGAACTAAAGGATCATGGAACTTGTAGTTTCCAGTGGCAGCCATCTTAGTGATAACTCCACCTACTTTAGAGAGGTCATAAATTTTGTAAATCATAAAATCATATTATTTTAGCTCCGTTTTGTGACTAATGACATTGAGTATTGTTACATTCATTTATTTATATCATCAAGGGTTTTTGTGTCAGACGTTCATATTCCCGGGACATCAATTCAACTGGTGTCCTCCAGATGAGATGATGAGGTTACGCTGCCTGCTGGCATTAGGGTTACACACAGCAGAATGAGAGCTGATGCTGGGTAATTGGGAGAGGTGAGTAACTGTGTTAATTATATTTTTATCAAGCAGCAACATGAGGGAGCTGCTTTGGGGCTTATATGAAGGGGACCAGCTGGGTGGTAATATGAGGAGAAGCTGCGTGTCGGTAATATGAGGGTCAGTTTCTGGGGATCTGCTGGGGGGCTTATATGAGGGGAGCTACTAGAGGGGGCTAATATGAGAGGGGATTGTTGGGGGGGCAAACATGAAGTGGAGCTGCTGAGGTGGGCACAGTATCAGGTGGGCTAGAATATGAGGCGGCCTCAACCTGGGGGCAAGTTGGCAGAGGCATAATGTAACGGGGAGCTTAGGGGGGGGGGGGCAAAAGTCGTGGAATATGGCAAAAAAAATTTCACTTTGTGTACCACATCCTTTGTCCTCTTTTTCTTCTGAAAAATTGGAAAGTATTCTGTTTGTATTGACCACAAATGTCCAATTTTCCTAAAAATAGGCGGAAATAGGGATGTCTGGCTTTCTAGACCACAGAGACTATGGACATTTCTCCAGACCTTAACAGTGGGCCATAGTGTCAAACTAAGTCAGGTAATTTGGAATTGTGCATATGTTGTAACAGAAAACTGAGGGAAGAAATTAGCTTCATAGGTAGTATTACAAAAATGTGGCCAAATACCGTAGCCAATCAGCGACATAATGCATATTAGAAGCAAAACTATATAGAAAGATGTCAGGAATGTTCAGTCACCCTTTAGATTTATGTTGTTGGAGTTTAAACATACTAATTCAAGCTCTACACTCACCACCCCATATAATGACCCTATAGGGCAGTGATGGCTAACCTATGGCACGGGTGCCAGAGGTGGCACTCAGAGCCCTTTCTGTGGGCACTCAGGCCATCACCAAAGATGACTCCAGGTATCTTCCTGCAATCCCAGACAGCCAAGGACTTGCTGTGCACAGAGCCATTTTATATATATTAAAGGGACAGCTCTACCTGTGACTATTTTCTGCTTTATTGGTGTGTTGGCACTTTGCGATAAATAAGTGGGTCTTTGTTGTAGTTTGGGCACTCGGCCTCTAAAAGGTTCGCCATCACTGCTATAGGGGGGTTAGTTAGATTTTTAACATCAGTTTATTATATCAATATAAATAATGTTTGAATTAAATATATAAATTAAGGGAAAATCACCATTTTGATTCACATTTACCAGAAAACAATAAATGAAGACTTCAATAGTTGTAATAATGAGGTGATTAGTGGAGAATAGAGATGAGCGAACACTAAAATGCTCGGGTACTCGTTATTCGAGACGAACTTTTCCCGATGCTCGAGTGCTCGTCTCGAATAACGAACCCCATTGAAGTCAATGGGAGACTCGAGCATTTTTCAAGGGGACCAAGGCTCTGCACAGGGAAGCTTGGCCAAACACCTGGGAACCTCAGAAAAGGATGGAAACACCACGGAAATGGACAGGAAACAGCAGGGGCAGCATGCATGGATGCCTCTGAGGCTGCATAATCGCACCATTATGCCAAAATTATGGGCAACAGCATGGCCATGACAGAGTGACAGAATGAAGCTAGATAGCATCTAAAACATCCAATAATTGACCCTGACACTATAGGGGACGGCATGCAGAGGCAGCGGCAGCAGGCTAGAGAGTGTCATGGCGACATACCCTAAATGGACTCAGGCTTCAAACCAATGGGTGGCAGAGAGGAACCAAAGGAGGTGAGCAAGAAGCGCTCAAATAATATCGGTACATGATAAAAGTTTGCCAGTATATTTTGTGGATTACACAGCAGGGTGGCGACAAAGTTAACATGGAAGCCATGAAAACAACCCAAAATTCTGCCTGACACAGCTCGTTTGATAAGGGGACGATGTATGGAGGCAGTGAACTAGTAGTAGATTAAAGGTGCTGCAGTTAAAACTATGTTAGTTGGATCTTGGCATGGAGCTGGCGCTCCGCTGCCAGGCGAGCTTTCGCCAATCCAAGCCCCTGTCTCTAGGCTACTCCCCAAACAGCACTTCTAAGAACCTTTTGTATAAGATCAAGTGTAGTAGCGTTCTTATAAGTTTAGGATATGCCGGGTGAGGGGAATGTAAACAGATGCGCAAGAAGCGCTGAAATAATATCCCTAAATGGTAAAAGTTTGCAAGTATATTTTGGGGATTACACAGCAGGGTGGCGACAAAGTTAACAACTTTGATGTGGAATGCCCTGTAATAGCTCTTGGGCGGTGTGCCTTTTATCGCCTAGGCTCAGCAGTTTCAGCACCGCCTGCTGTCGCTTAGCGACGGCACTGCTGCTGTGCCTAGAGCTACCGACTGATGGCGCCATGCCCACGGATGGTAATTCGGAGGAGGAGGAGGTGGAGGAGGGGTGGGAGGAGGTATAGTAGGCCTTTGAGACCTGGACCGAGGTAGGCCCCGCAATTCTCTGCGTCGGCAGTATATGACCAGCCCCAGGGTCAGACTCGGTCCCAGCCTGCACCAAGTTAAGTGTAGTAGCGTTCTCATAAGTTTAGGATATGCCGGGTGAGGGGAATGTAAACAGATGCGCAAGAAGCGCTGAAATAATATCCCTAAATGGTAAAAGTTTGCCAGTATATTTTGTGGATAACACAGCAGGGTGGCGACAAAGTTAACAACTTTGATGTGGAATCCATGAAAACAACCCAAATTTCTGCCTGACACACCTCGTTTGATAAAGGGACGATGTATGGAGGCAGCTATATGGACGACTTTTGGAGGTAGCAATGGAGACAACGTGTGGAGGCTGCTATGGAGACAATTTAATTTGGATAGTGCCTGTATGTGGCAGTCCCAAACATTTTTCAAACCAGAGGAGCAGGTAGGTGGCCCTCCAGTAAAATGGGATAGATTGAGTGCCTGTATGTGGCAGTCCCAAAAATGTTTCAAACCAGAGGAGCAGGTAGGTGGCCCTCCAGTAAAATGGAATAGATTGAGTGCCTGTATGTGGCAGTCCCAAAAATTGTTCAAACCAGAGGAGCAGGTAGGTGGCCCTGCAGTAAAATGGAATAGATTGAGTGCCTGTATGTGGCAGTCCCAAAAATTGTTCAAACCAGAGGTGCAGGTAGGTGGCCCTGCAGTAAAATGGAATAGATTGAGTGCCTGTATGTGGCAGTCCCAAAAATGTTTCAAACCAGAGGAGCAGGTAGGTGGCCCTCCAGTAAAATGGGATAGATTGAGTGCCTGTATGTGGCAGTCCCAAAAATGTTTCAAACCAGAGGAGCAGGTAGGTGGCCCTCCAGTAAAATGGAATAGATTGAGTGCCTGTATGTGGCAGTCCCAAAAATTGTTCAAACCAGAGGAGCAGGTAGGTGGCCCTGCAGTAAAATGGAATAGATTGAGTGCCTGTATGTGGCAGTCCCAAAAATTGTTCAAACCAGAGGAGCAGGTAGGTGGCCCTGCAGTAAAATGGAATAGATTGAGTGCCTGTATGTGGCAGTCCCAAAAATGTTTCAAACCAGAGGAGCAGGTAGGTGGCCCTCCAGTAAAATGGGATAGATTGAGTGCCTGTATGTGGCAGTCCCAAAAATGTTTCAAACCAGAGGAGCAGGTAGGTGGCCCTCCAGTAAAATGGAATAGATTGAGTGCCTGTATGTGGCAGTCCCAAAAATTGTTCAAACCAGAGGAGCAGGTAGGTGGCCCTGCAGTAAAATGGAATAGATTGAGTGCCTGTATGTGGCAGTCCCAAAAATTGTTCAAACCAGAGGAGCAGGTAGGTGGCCCTGCAGTAAAATGGAATAGATTGAGTGCCTGTATGTGGCAGTCCCAAAAATGTTTCAAACCAGAGGAGCAGGTAGGTGGCCCTGCAGTAAAATGGAATAGATTGAGTGCCTGTATGTGGCAGTCCCAAAAATTGTTCAAACCAGAGGAGCAGGTAGGTGGCCCTGCAGTAAAATGGAATAGATTGAGTGCCTGTATGTGGCAGTCCCAAAAATGTTTCAAACCAGAGGAGCAGGTAGGTGGCCCTCCAGTAAAATGGAATAGATTGAGTGCCTGTATGTGGCAGTCCCAAAAATTGTTCAAACCAGAGGAGCAGGTAGGTGGCCCTGCAGTAAAATGGAATAGATTGAGTGCCTGTATGTGGCAGTCCCAAAAATTTTTTAAAACAGAGGACCGGGTAGGTGGCCCTCCAGAAAAATGGAATAGATTGAGTGCCTGTATGTGGCACTCACAAAAATTGTTTCAAACAGAGGACCGGGTAGGTGGCCCTCCAGAAAAATTAAATGCATGAAGTACTATAGCAAGAGCCAGTGGGCCCTGTCAAAAAATAGCCAGTTTCCTCTGCTTTACTGTACAAAGAGGAGGAGAAGGAGGAAAATGAGGAGGAGGAGGAGGAGTGGATCAATTGTTCAGGTTGAGCTTCCTTCACCTGGTGGAGATTGGAAATTCTGAGAAATCCAGCCTTTATTCATTTTAATAAGCGTCAGCCTGTCAGCGCTGTCAGTCGACAGGCGTGTACGCTTATCGGTGATGATGCCACCAGCTGCACTGAAAACCCGCTCGGACAAGACGCTAGCGGCAGGGCAGGCAAGAACCTCCAAGGCGTACAGCGCCAGTTCGTGCCACATGTCCAGCTTTGAAACCCAGTAGTTGTAGGGAGCTGTGTGATCATTTAGGACGATGGTATGGTCAGCTACGTACTCCCTCACCATCTTTCTGTAAAGATCAGCCCTACTCTGCCGAGACTGGGGACAGGTGACAGTGTCTTGCTGGGGTGACATAAAGCTGGCAAAAGCCTTGTAAAGCGTACCCTTGCCAGTGCTGGACAAGCTGCCTGCTCGCCTACTCTCCCTCGCTACTTGTCCCGCAGAACTACGCACTCTGCCGCTAGCGCTGTCAGAAGGGAAATACTGTTTCAGCTTGTGCACCAGGGCCTGCTGGTATTCATGCATTCTCACACTCCTTTCCTCTCCAGGGATGAGAGTGGGAAGATTTTGCTTGTACCGTGGGTCCAGGAGAGTGAACACCCAGTAATCGGTGCTGGAATAAATTCTTTGAACGCGAGGGTCACGGGATAGGCAGCCTAGCATGAAATCTGCCATATGCGCCAGAGTACCAACGCGTAAGAATTCACTCCCCTCACTGGCCTGACTGTCCATTTCCTCCTCCTCCAACTCCTCCAACTCCTCTTCTTCTGCCCATACACGCTGAACAGTGAAGGACTCAACAATGGTCCCCTCTTGTGTCTCGCCAACATTCTCCTCCTCTTCCTCCTCATCCTCCTCCACCTCCACCTCCTCCGATATGCGCTGAGAAACAGACCTCAGGGTGCTTTGGCTATCAACAAGGGAATATTCTTCCCCCGTCTCTTGTGACGAGCGCAAAGCTTCCGACTTCATGCTGACCAGAGAGTTTTTCAACAGGCCAAGCAGCGGGATGGTGAGGCTGATGATGGCGGCATCGCCACTGACCATCTGTGTTGACTCCTCAAAGTTACTCAGCACCTGACAGATATCAGACATCCACGTCCACTCCTCATTGTAGACTTGAGGAAGCTGACTGACCTGACTACCAGTTCTGGTGGAAGTTGACATCTGGCAGTCTACAATCGCTCTGCGCTGCTGGTAAACTCTGGATAACATGGTCAGTGTTGAATTCCACCTCGTGGGCACGTCGCACAACAGTCGGTGAGCGGGCAGTTGGAGGCGGCGCTGCGCTGCCCTGAGAGTGGCAGCATCTGGGCTGGACTTCCTGAAATGCGCACAGATGCGGCGCACCTTCGTGAGCAAATCAGACAGATTGGGGTATGTCTTGAGGAAACGCTGCACTATCAGATTTAACACATGGGCCAGGCATGGCACATGTGTCAGTCTGCCGAGTTGCAGAGCCGCCACCAGGTTACGGCCGTTGTCACACACAACCATTCCCGGCTTGAGGTTCAGCGGTGCCAGCCACAGATCAGTCTGCGCCGTGATGCCCTGTAATAGCTCTTGGGCGGTGTGCCTTTTGTCGCCTAGGCTCAGCAGTTTGAGCACCGCCTGCTGTCGCTTAGCGACGGCACTGCTGCTGTGCCTAGAGCTACCAACTGATGGCGCCGTGCCCACGGATGGTAGTTCGGAGGAGGAGGTGGAGGAGGGGTGGGAGGAGGAGGAGGCATAGTAGGCCTGAAACACCTGGACCGAGGTAGGCCCCGCAATCCTCGGCGTCGGCAGTATATGAGCAGCCCCAGGGTCAGACTCGGTCCCAGCCTCCACCAAGTTAACCCAATGTGCCGTCAGCGATATATAGTGGCCCTGCCCGGCAGCACTCGTCCACGTGTCCGTGGTCAGGTGGACCTTGTCAGAAACGGCGTTGGTCAGGGCACGGATGATGTTGTCTGACACGTGCTGGTGCAGGGCTGGGACGGCACATCGGGAAAAGTAGTGGCGGCTGGGGACCGAATACCGAGGGGCGGCCGCCGCCATGAGGTTGCGAAAGGCCTCGGTCTCTACTAGCCTATAGGGCAGCATCTCCAGGCTAAGCAATCTGGAGATGTGCACATTAAGGGCTTGGGCGTGCGGGTGGGTTGCACTATATTTGCGTTTCCGCTCCAGCGTCTGGGGTATGGAGAGCTGAACGCTGGTGGATGCTGTGGAGGATCGTGGAGGCGACGATGGGGTTTTTGTGGCAGGGTCCTGGGCAGGGGGCTGACTAGCAGCTGACACAGGGGAAGGAGCAGTGGTGTGCACGGCCGGAGGTGAACGGGCTTGTTGCCACTGAGTGGGGTGCTTAGCATTCATATGCCTGCGCATACTGGTGGTAGTTAAGCTAGTAGTGGTGGAACCCCTGCTGAGCCTGGTTTGGCAAATGTTGCACACCACAGTCCGTCGGTCATCCGGTGTTTCCTTAAAGAACCTCCACACTTCTGAAGATCTAGCCCTCGCCGCAAGAGCCCTCACCACGGGAGCTTCACTAGTTGACAGTGGCGCTGATGCACCAGCTCTGGCCCTGCCTCTCCGTCTGGCCCCACCACTGCCTCTTCCAACCTGTTCAGGTCGAGGACTCTCCTCCGTCTCAGAAGCACTGTGTTCACCCGGCCTCTCAACCCAGCTTGGGTCTGTCACCTCATCATCCTCCGATCCCTCAGTCTGCTCCCCCCTCGGACTTCCTGCCCTGACAACAACTTCCCCACTGTCTGACAACCGTGTCTCCTCATCGTCGGACACCTCTTTACACACTTCCACTACGTCAAGAAGGTCATCATCACCCACAGACTGTGACTGGTGGAAAACCTGGGCATCGGAAAATTGCTCAGCAGCAACCGGACAAGTGGTTTGTGACTGTGGGAAGGGTCCAGAAAACAGTTCCTCAGAGTATGCCGGTTCAAATGCCAAATTTTCCTGGGAGGGGGCAGACTGGGGGGGAAGAGGCTGAGGTGCAGGAGCTGGAGGAGTGCCGATTTCGGTGACATGGGTGGACTGCGTGGAAGACTGACTGGTGGACAAATTGCTCGAAGCATTGTCGGCAATCCACGACATCACCTGTTCGCACTGTTCTGGCCTCAACAGTGCTCTACCACGAGTCCCAGTAACTTCAGACATGAACCTAGGGAGTGTAGCTCTGCGGCGTTCCCCTGCTCCCTCATCAGCAGGTGGTGTCTCACCCCGCCCAGGACCACGGCCTCTGACCCCTGCAGTAGTTGGACGCCCACGTCCCCGCCCTCGTCCTCTACCCCTAGCCCTCGGGTTAAACATTTTTAAAATGAGAGTTATAACTTTATTTTTTTTTTTACTTTTTTTTGTTTTTTTTTGTGTTTTTTTTTTTTGTGTTTTTTGTTTTTTTTTGAGTTTTTAAAACCAAACAATGCTATCCTATTGCTATGGCTATTTTCTAGCCAAGTATCAAAGGAAGCACAGTACTATGCCAGATGAGATGACACTGAGTTATTGCCTAATAGAAATCCAACCCCTACTGAATTTTGCCACTTCGGCCTTTGCTATGGATATGTGCGCCACTAAGCGCAGAACACAGCGGTCGCAAGTCCCACTACAAATTGCTCAGAATTGGCAAGTACATGCACTGCAGAAACTACAGCCACCAGCAGATCAACCAGAAATCAAATATATAGAACGCTACTGTAGGCTTCAAGATCAAGAAGCTGTTTGTATTCTCCTATGGCTATTTTCTAGCCAAGTATCAAAGGAAGCACAGTACTATGCCGGATGAGATGACACTGAGTTATTGCCTAATAGAAATCCAACCCCTACTGAATTTTGCCACTTCGGCCTTTGCTATGGATATGTGCGCCACTAAGCGCAGAACACAGCGGTCGCAAGTCTCACTACAAATTGCTCAGAATTGGCAAGTACATGCACTGCAGAAACTACAGCCACCAGCAGATCAACCAGAAATCAAATATATAGAACGCTACTGTAGGCTTCAAGATCAAGAAGCTGTTTGTATTCTCCTATGGCTATTTTCTAGCCAAGTATCAAAGGAAGCACAGTACTATGCCGGATGAGATGACACTGAGTTATTGCCTAATAGAAATCCAACCCCTACTGAATTTTGCCACTTCGGCCTTTGCTATGGATATGTGCGCCACTAAGCGCAGAACACAGCGGTCGCAAGTCCCACTACAAATTGCTCAGAATTGGCAAGTACATGCACTGCAGAAACTACAGCCACCAGCAGATCAACCAGAAATCAAATATATAGAACGCTACTGTAGGCTTCAAGAAGCTGTTTGTATTCTCCTATGGCTATTTTCTAGCCAAGTATCAAAGGAAGCACAGTACTATGCCAGATGAGATGACACTGAGTTATTGCCTAATAGAAATCCAACCCCTACTGAATTTTGCCACTTCGGCCTTTGCTATGGATATGTGCGCCACTAAGCGCAGAACACAGCGGTCGCAAGTCTCACTACAAATTGCTCAGAATTGGCAAGTACATGCACTGCAGAAACTACAGCCACCAGCAGATCAACCAGAAATCAAATATATAGAACGCTACTGTAGGCTTCAAGAAGCTGTTTGTATTCTCCTATGGCTATTTTCTAGCCAAGTATCAAAGGAAGCACAGTACTATGCCAGATGAGATGACACTGAGTTATTGCCTAATAGAAATCCAACCCCTACTTAATTTTGCCACTTCAGCCTTTGCTATGGATATGTGCGCCACTAAGCGCAGAACACAGCGGTCGCAAGTCTCACTACAAATTGCTCAGAATTGGCAAGTACATGCACTGCAGAAACTACAGCCACCAGCAGATCAACCAGAAATCAAATATATAGAACGCTACTGTAGGCTTCAAGAAGCTGTTTGTATTCTCCTATGGCTATTTTCTAGCCAAGTATCAAAGGAAGCACAGTACTATGCCAGATGAGATGACACTGAGTTATTGCCTAATAGAAATCCAACCCCTACTGAATTTTGCCACTTCGGCCTTTGCTATGGATATGTGCGCCACTAAGCGCAGAACACAGCGGTCGCAAGTCTCACTACAAATTGCTCAGAATTGGCAAGTACATGCACTGCAGAAACTACAGCCACCAGCAGATCAACCAGAAATCAAATATATAGAACGCTACTGTAGGCTTCAAGAAGCTGTTTGTATTCTCCTATGGCTATTTTCTAGCCAAGTATCAAAGGAAGCACAGTACTATGCCAGATGAGATGACACTGAGTTATTGCCTAATAGAAATCCAACCCCTACTTAATTTTGCCACTTCAGCCTTTGCTATGGATATGTGCGCCACTAAGCGCAGAACACAGCGGTCGCAAGTCTCACTACAAATTGCTCAGAATTGGCAAGTACATGCACTGCAGAAACTACAGCCACCAGCAGATCAACCAGAAATCAAATATATAGAACGCTACTGTAGGCTTCAAGAAGCTGTTTGTATTCTCCTATGGCTATTTTCTAGCCAAGTATCAAAGGAAGCACACTACTATGCCAGATGAGATGACACTGAGTTATTGCCTAATAGAAATCCAACCCCTACTGAATTTTCCCACTTCGGTCTTTGCTATGGATATGTGTGCCACTAAGAGCTAAACACAACGGTAGCAAGTCCCCCTGCTAATTCCTCACAAAATGGTAAAAGATGCAAATTAAAATAAAAAAAGTAGAACGTTATTGTAGCCCTAAGAAGGGCTGTTGGGTTCTTTGAGAATCACTCCTGCCTAACAGTAAGCTAATAGAACACCCTAACGCTTTCCCTGAGCAGCAGCAGCTCTCTCCCTAGCGGCATCCAGAGACAGAATGATCCGAGCAGCGCGGCCAGCGGCTAGTCTATCCCAGGGTCACCTGATCTGGCCAGCCAACCACTGCTATCGACGTGTAAGGGTACCACGTCATGCTGGGTGGAGTGCAGAGTCTCCTGGCTTGTGATTGGCTCTGTTTCTGGCCGCCAAAAAGCAAAACGGCGGGAGCTGCCATTTTCTCGAGCGGGCGAAGTATTCGTCCGAGTAACGAGCAGTTTCGAGTACCCTAATGCTCGACCGAGCATCAAGCTCGGACGAGCATGTTCGCTCATCTCTAGTGGAGAAAGATTATGAGAATATAGAGGCCGCTTTCTGGATTTCCTCTATTATGTTATGCTGTTTTGTTAAAGAAGCCAATAATTTCCCAGACTTACTACCCCAACAAAAATATTTATGTTTCAAAGGCCCGTTCATGAGCTACTATATGTGCCCCCGCTTTAGCCCGACAAGAATCCTGCGTATTGTTTTGCAATTAAACTTTACAAGCTGTAGCTAAAGTTTCCAGGGCTAGTCTGTCAGTTTTTGTGTATTTTCTGGATTCTGGATATATAATTAATCAGGTGATTGTGAATATAAACTTTAGAAGCCATCTGAAACAAGTCTACATCTTTAATATGGACTATATGTAGATAAGATAATCCTTTATTAGTCCCCCTGTGTGGAATTTCACAGTCCTACAGCAGCAGAGAGAATACAGTGACAGAACCATAATATTAAAGATACCGTATACACTAAAGTATATGCCGAGTTTTTTAGCACGAAAATTGTGCTGACATAACCTAACTTGGCTTATGTTCGAAAAAAAAAAATTAAAACTGTACTCACCTTTCCAATGCCATCCACAGGTATTCTTCTGGCTTCCGATGCTCCTGTGCCTCTGTGGGTCTTCTTCAGGTCCTTCGGTTCCTGTTCGAGTCATTTGGCTTCTCTTCGGGTCTCTGTGCAATGTCGGCGGTGCACAAACAATAACATCGGCAAATGGCTAATGTCATTGAGTGTGCTGGCCATGCAAGGGGACCTGAAGAGGAAGTGAATGACCCAAAGAGGCTCCAAAGCAAGCAGAGGAGCTGCGTGGGCATCGGAAAGGTGAGTACAGCGTTAATTTTCTTTTATTAAAGGCTTGGCATACTTGAAGCAGGGGATGGCCGGCTATATACTGGGGGAATGGGCTTGCTATATACTGGAGGGGCTGGCAGGCTATAGACTGGGGGGCAAGGGCTGGCAGGCTATATATTATGGAGAACTCTTGGCTAAATACTGAAGGGGCTGGCAGGCTATATACTTGGGGGCAGGGGCTCACAGGTTATATACTTGGGGGTAGGGGCTGACAGGCTATATACTGGGGGGCAGAGGCTGGCAGGCTACATACTGTGGGGGCAGGGGCTGGCAGACTATGAACTGGGGATCAGGGGCTGGCAGGCTATATACTGGAGAAAATGGGCTGGTCAGCTTTATACTGCCTGGAGACTGTCACCAATGCATTTCCCATCCGAGTCTTATACTCAAGTCAATAGGTTTTACAAATTTTTGTGTTAAAATTACATACCTTGGCTTATACTCGGGTAATTGCTGAGGAGGACACCCAATTTCTTATAGGTTTCAGTATCTCACTGTCCGTCCCCTGGATGACCACCATTTCTCTTAAGGTGGTTTTGCTGGCACAAATCCGCAAATCCCCAGATCAATTATCTGTACTCCCTCTCATCCTTTTCGGTAATGAGTCATCAGAGAACTTCTGAAGATAGCAGGTAGTTGAATTGTATCTGAAGTCTTCTGTGTACTACATAACTCTAATATAGGTTGTAAAAGGATGCAACTACCCATACCATACATTCTGGT
This sequence comes from Engystomops pustulosus, assembly GCF_040894005.1. NCBI lineage: Eukaryota > Metazoa > Chordata > Amphibia > Anura > Leptodactylidae > Engystomops > Engystomops pustulosus. Next base: position 172,154,268 of record NC_092413.1, on the reverse strand, counting down.
TAGGCTAACCATGCCATTTCACAATTGAAGTTAGAAATCCTAGAATTGGTATCGATATCTAGAAGGAGGAGCAATCGCATTCAACAATTTAAACTACGAGGGGCTTTTTGGACCCCTAGGCCTCAATAGCGACTATAAAATACAGTTTTGTATGATACAATAGTACTAGAGATGAGCGAGTATACTCGTCCGAGCTTGATGCTCGTTCGAGTATTAAGGTACTCGAAACGGCTCGTTGCTCGGACGAGTATTTCCCCTGCTCGAGATCGAACATTTAATTAAAAAAAACACAGTGAAGAACAATGAAGAATAGAATAAAAACAGTGAACACAGGATCATTTAAGTGAAGAACACAGTGAAGAATAGATTACAGATGTTCGGCACATCTGCTTACTTGTCGGAAGATACGCGCGGAACGGTGCGAACAAAATACTATGTGAAGAACACATTGAAGAACACGGTGAGCAGGACAGAGACACCAGGGAGCAGCACAGAGACACCAGGGAGCAGCACAGAGACACCGGGGAGCAGCACAGGCAGCGGCAGGCACGGACACACCGGGGCAGCGGCAGTCACTGAGACAGCGGGGGAGCGGCAGGCACGGAGACATCGGAAAGGGCAGAGAGATCAAGGAGACTTCAGTGGAAGAAGAGGAGCGGATCCCGGGACAGCGTATCACCCCGACAAGTAAGCAGATGTGCCGAACATCTGTAATCTATTCTTCACTGTGTTTTTCACTGTGTTTTTCACTTACATGATCCTGTGTTCACTGTGTTCACTGTTTTTATTCTATTCTTCACTGTTCTTCACATCTGCTAACTTGTCGGGAGATAATATACGCGCGCGGAACAGTGAAGAATAGATTGCAGATGTTTGCATACATCTGCTAACTTATCAGAACACATTCTTTTTCAATTAAATAACACATTTTATTCCCGAACCATGGTCCCTTTGAAAAATGCTCGAGTCTCCCATTGACTTCAATGGGGCTTGTTATTCGAGACGAGCACTGGAGCATCGGGAAAAGTTCGTCTCGAATAACGAGCACCCGAGCATTTTAGTGCTCGCTCATCTCTAAATAGTACCCAATGTAACAACATGATAACAATGTTTTGACCTTCCAGGTGCAATGAATTGTCCAATTAAAATTCTCATCAACTTTGTTAATGACTTCTTTGTTCATCATTTCCTTTTCTTATGAGATCGTCCATCTCATACAGGTTTGACAACCACCCCCGTTCTCTAAAAGTTGCATTATTCTACATTATTCATCAAGTTCCATTTTACTTCTCAAGTTCCATGTTCATATTAATCCTACTCCTCCATACATATTCTACTGTTATTTTATCCATCTATTCCACTATAGCTACCATATAAATTTAAACAGCATATCCCTTATCAACACATTTGAATTAATATCTTTTTTCATACACACACTCATTTTCTCATATTTTCATATACCCATGTACATTGAATTCCCTGTTCACATGTATTGTTCCCTTCAGTTATATTATGATCTTTGCCCATATACCACTGTTTATTTAGCTCCTGTATTTCAGTGACACACTGATGCGGTACAGTGATGCACTTCCTCTCTTCTTCTACTCCTACTTACAACTGAGCATGATATGCCGGTATGTGCATTCCAGGGACACACATCTGGTCAAGCTGATGCATTCCACGTGCAAATTTCTACTAGGACGGCCGGGTCCCACGCTCATACACATAAGCTAACACACTATTGTAAGTTTGGGTCCTTCACCACTGTGCCAGCACTGCCATTACTCTCACTATACAGTTTACATTCCCTAATAGGCATCTTTCTGCGGACAACTTTTTCCGTGGGCAATCTGGGGAGATTTTCAATAGTTATCTATATATTATGGTCATTATATACCGATATACCACTCTATATACCGATACTATTCTTTATTATTGGTCCATATACAGTATGTATCACATTTTTTTAAAAATGGTTTTCTGGAAACTAGTAGTCCTTTTGACACTGTATTTTATCATCTACTAATGAGCTCTAATAAAAAGTGCCTTCTTCCGTTATCGCCTCCTGGGAATCCTCCCAACTTAACAGATCAAAGTCACACATGAGGGCAAGGGATACCACGCATTGTGACCTGATGTTAGAATGGCCTGGAAGAGTACTTGGAGATTGCAGGGACTTCTACGAGAGGGCTAGAGGAGTATGGCAGAGGATCACCAAGGATATAGGTCCCAAAACAGTAAGAAAGGGTTCAGGGCAGTTTAGGGGTTGACAGTGACTTGTACAGCTGCAGGGTTACCTGCCCCTCACAAATATTGATGCCTTAGGGAGCAGAAGATAGATGCAGGGCTTCACCTAGACAATGCCGGGCTGATCCAGCGCAGTGCAGGTGCAGGATAAAGGACTGCTATAAATTGAGGCACAGGATGCACAGGGCCTTTTGAGGCTGATATCAGACATCGTGGCCCTTCTTAGGATGCCTTTTGGTTTCTATAGGGGATCAGGAAACTGGATGGGACTTAACAGCCAGGTGGCAGGTAGCTGTTCTTGTTTGGAGAGTGTTGGATCCATAAGACGGCTGCAAAATGAGGCTGAAGCTTTAGAAGGCTGAGTAGGCTGTATGTGTGTTAGGACACGCTGGTGGCTCTGGTCTCAGCCTACCTCAAGGCACGAGAGGCTAACCTAGGATGGTGGCAGATACAGCACACAAGTAGTCTAGGGAGCCAGGCCAGGCTTAAGTGTGAGAACACTGGCAGGCAGAAAGTCCTGAAGAATGCTGGGGTTGAGCCAGTCACAACAATGCCCAAAATCTGTGAATATGGGGGACACAGGAGGGAGGATGGTGGAAAACAACTCCAGATGAAAGTGATCTTCTCCTGTGCGTGTCTTTCCCCTCCAGCAATAAACTGGAAGTTCAACATGCACTAGACTGTGGAGCAACCAAAGGATAAATGTTGCATAATTATTCTAAGTGAAATCCACATTTGGGCTTCCATCATATGCAGTATTTGGAATGTTTACAGTCTTTTTTAAACAAATGAAGGCAAAATTGTAATTAGAAAGAAAAAAATGCCCCTTTTGCAAATTTCTTAGTTGGTTACTCTACCCTTCCTGACGTGAACTATGACAGCCATCCTTGCATTCTGGGCTGTTGCTTGAGGTATGAAAAGGCACAGTGCCATTGACATTTTGTTATTCTTTTTCTTACAAAAACTGTTCTGTGAATGGTGCCTAAGTCTATTAAAACCTCTGCAACAGAAAGTTAAAGCTTTGACCTCTAATTTCTATCATTATCTAAGAACAACATATTATCCTAAATTAAAAATATCAGTTTTCTCAAACAAGTCTCTTGATGCCCATGTTATAGAAACGTTTGTGCTGTATATGGCTACAGATCTGCTACAATGATCAGTAAGACATCAAGCAAAGGCTGATTGAAAAGCTCCGAGTAGGTAGAAGACAGCTGGAGCAGTTGCTTCCTATCTGATCTAGCTGGATATCAGAGGTATTGATGTCTGCAGCTGCTCAGCTATAGGAAAACACAGGAAAACATTTAATTAAAGTATTCTACTTCAAAGTAGATATTTTACTGCTCACATTTGAAGGTATACTCTGCAGGCGGTTTTCATGAACATATGTATAGATGTGTAGAAGCAGACAATAACACACGGCTTCTCAGATTTTTTAGGTAGTGTTTAGTGATGAGTGGACCCAACAAAATTGGGTTCGTTATTGGGGGGGTGGGGGGCTTTGCACTAAGCCCACACCCGATACTGAAATTATAAGGAAGTTTAGGGTCGGATCTGGGGGACTTTGCGGTTCAAGTCTGCTCATCACTAGCAACAAGAAAAATACCTATCTTCAGAAGTGAGGAGACTAAAGGGATTGGCCACTCTTTTACATAAATTGCCCATTTGCTTTCACTGCCTTAATAATAATCCCTTAATGTTCACCAATTTATTCATCATCCCTGATGCTTCCTTTATTGCTGTGGGCAGACTCTCTGTGCACTCTATAGGACTTATGTTTACATGTCATAATACTGATAAATAGGAGGGACCTGCAGCAGGAGATCATGACTTATCCTACTGCTCCTCCCTTCCACCTCCCATTGTAAGTCAGCAAGATGGACTGAGAGAAAAAAAACACATTGGAGGCTGCCATTAGGGCTGACTGAAGTAGTGAGAAACATGAAGTTGTGTAGAGATGCAAAGTGCAGCATGTGGAGAGCAGGAAAAGGCTGAAGCTCTCACAGGAGGCAAAGACACAGGTACATGTATACATGCAGAGATCTATCTAAAGGAACAAATTTATTGAAAAGTGGCCAACCCCTTTAATTTAATCAAGCTCTCCAAATGTAGTTACTACATAATTAGATGCATGATTGTGTGGACAGTCTACCACTAGTAATCTGGTGGTAGATGTCCTTTAAGCATATGCACATGCATATACTAATGTGCATAGGATATACTAATGTGTACAAGTGGGGGCCCACAAAATTGGCCAATGAGGAACCATTAAATTCCTAGTGGCCTGGTGTTCATAGTGTACAATTGATAACTGCATCAAGAGTGAATTTGCATGAGATTAAGTAAAAACTTGTTTCCTTTTCCGGTACTGTAATCAAGGCTGACTCTGCACTCTGTCCTGCTCATTGGCTGTGATGGTGAAAGGGTGGAGATGCTTTCAAAGGGTTTTTACTGTAGGCTCTTTGTGGTAGTCATATTTTGTTGTTTAAGTCTATCGTACTGCAACACCCTCGCCGATGCAATGGCGAGGGAGTGTTTGCGATTGTAATCACATCACACTACATGGTCCTGATAGGACATAGGGGTATTGCAGTGGTGAATCCTGCCTGGCAAGGCAGAAGTTAATTTTGTATGATGTAAGATTCTATCATCCAATGATCTGTGTTACATCCTGTCCTCTGTAAGCTGAGATGTGATTGGAGGAGCAGCCACCACCTGACCAGAGGGGAAGTAATAAAACCCCTGGCCAGGAATGTTCTAGAGAACTTTTCAGAGAGATTCTAGTGTAGGAGAATCCTAGAGATCAGTGAGTGAGTGAGTAACCTCAGTCTAGCCCATACCAGAGCAGGAAGAGCCTAGCCCCTGCCTCTGAAGAGTGGAGTATAAGACTAGAGTTAGTATAGTGAGGAAAAGGGGTATCATCTTACCTTTAAAGGTGATACCTGAAGCCCTACAGGACAAGCGGAAGCTTCCTACCAGGACACAGCTGCCTCCCAGCCTGCCCTCTACATCCAGGCTGGTGAACTATCTCCTGAGGCTCCCTCCAAAAGCATCTCAGCACTCCATTCACCTGTTAAAGGCACGTTGCTGCGGTTCCTGCCGGTTCAAATAAAGAACTGTAAGTTGTTTTCTTCAACTTCTGTCTCCGTCTGGTCCCTGCTAATACGGCTGCCTTCATCACCGGCACCCTGTCCATCACCCAGAGACTCACCCTCGGGACATTAAGGGGTTGCCCCAGGGAGATCCGCTATAGCAGCCTCTCCCTCATCATTTCTTGCCAACACCACCCTGCTGGAGACCTGCCAGGCTGTAGGACAGCCCTCCGGTTCCCCCCGTACCAAGCACCGTGACAATAGCGTGCTTAGGCCGCAACCGCCAGCCACTCCGGTACCGCGGGCCCCGGCTGTCTCTAGGCCTCACCTCAAGGGCTAGGCCCCGGTGGGGGATGTTGCAGTACTTTTGTAGGTGGAGAGGGATCAACTTCTTTTTAACTGTATGGGTATCAGAATTACCCAAACCCAACAATATGGTACTTGAGCCCTCCATGTGCTTGGTGCATCATCAACTGAAATAGGATGATTAATCTGAAATAGTTTTTTGTGTATTATAAAATATAGGGATAGCTAGTTATGCTTCTTAATAATATTATTTTATCTCTGTACTGTTATACCAATGTACATGGGCGTAACAAGGACAGGTTGGGCCCCATAGCACATTTCTGCATGGAGCCCTCCTTCATCTTAAAAAAATGTATTCATATTTGTACAATCACACACATTTATACACTCAAATATACAGATATTTACAGTGGGTACAGAAAGTATTCAAACCCCTTTAAATTTTTTACCCTTTGCTCAGTACTGAGTAGAAGCAGCTTTTGAGCTAGTACAGCCATAAGTCTTCCGGGAAAGATGCAACAAGTTTTTCACACCTGGATTTAGGGGTCCCCTGCCTCTTCCTTACAGATCCTCTCCAGTTCCCTCAGGTTGGATGGTGAACGTTGGTGGACGCCATTTTGAAGTCTCTCCAGAGATGCTCAATCAGGTATAGGTCAGGGCTCTGGCTGGACCAGTCAGGAATAGTTACAGAGTTGCTCTGAAGCCTCTGCTTTGTTATTTTATCTGTGTGCTTAGGGTCATTGTCGTATTAGAAGGTGAACCCTCTGCCCAGCCTGAGGTCCAGAGCACTCTGGAAGAGGTTTTCATCCAAGATATCTCTGTACTTGGCTGCATTCATCTTTCCTTAAATTGCAACCAGTTATCTTGTACCTGCAGCTGAAAAACACCCCCATAGCATGATGCTGCCATCACCATGTGTCACTGTTGGGATTGAATTTAGCAGGTGATGAGCAATGCCTGGATTTATCCACACATCCCGCTTAGAATTAACACCAAAAGTTCAATCTTCATCTAATCAGACCAAAGAATTCTATTTCTCATAGTCTTGAAGTCCTTTACCTCTGTCCTTCACCTCTGCCTGCACCTCTTTCTGCACACCTCTGTCTCGTGTGATTGCTTAGTTTGGCTGGTGACCTGGCCAAGGAGTGGTTGTCATCCTAAAATTCTTCAATTTAAAGGCGCAGGCGCAGAACAGCAGGATTCTCGGACGAGGGAGTGCAGCTACGAGGAGCCACGCATTGGAGAGTTTTGGTAGGTGGAACAAAGAGGCTTTACAAAATTTACATATTTGCCCAATAAAAGTTGTGGGGACGCGAGGATTAGCCCTTAAAAGGGCTATCCTCACATCCTATAGATGTACCTACCATTCAATCTACCTTTATAGGTAGATATGTGGTGGTAGGTTCACTTTAAGTATAATGGAGGCCACTGTGCTCTTAGGAATCTTGCTGCAGAAATTATTTTGTAACCTTGGCCAGATTCGGCAGTTCCTTAGACCTCACGATTCTCATGTGCTCCAACATGCACTGTGAGCTGTGAGGTCTTATGTAGATAGGTGTGTGCCCTTCATAATTAAGTCCAAGCGGTCTAATTAAACAAAACATTTTTGATCTTACCAATTGGCTGCAATGAAACAAAGAGTGAAAGATTTCAAGGGGTCTGAATACTTTCAATACCCATTGTGTATACAGTGTGCTGAGTGTCCTAAATTATTGAATACTGGAGCATGTTTTTTTATTAATATGGTGCACCCCCACTACTCAGGATGTATGCACTAACTTTTTTTCGGTGCACATTTAACATAGTGCCTGCAACACAAAGCTATATGGGCACTGGAAAACCCCTTTAGGTGCAGAATATTGAGGCACAGCGGACATAGTGCAGCAACACAATACTGGTGCAGACACTTCATAACCACATGTGCAAGCACGTTCTTTTCAGTACAAAGTCAGAATTCAAAACACTTTAATAAATGTGGGAAATTTTGTACACATCAATACATTTATACATACGTACAGTATAAACACATCATATACACACACACAGGGGAAAGTTAAAGGCTATATACACACACACCATACATCACATACACACCATATACCAGTGGTGGCGAACCTATAGCACGAGTGCAAGAGGTGGCACTCAGAGCCCTTTCTGCAGGCACTGAGGCCATCAGAGTTCACCATACACTGAATCTTCCTACAGTCCCAGGCAACTTAAGAGATGCTGCTCTCAGCGCTATTTTAAAGTGACACTTTATTGACTGTTTGGAACTGCGGGAAAAGTAAGAAGGTGATGACAGAACTGCATTATCTTTGGAGGTCCTCCTGCTGGACCCACCATTCTTCCTGTACAGAGAGACCCTGGAGAGAAGCTACAATGATAGTTTGAATTTGCCCTGGAGGAACAGGGAGCAATAAGTTACTGTATAAAATTCCATCTCTGCCATATACACTCATACATCACATACATGAACACATAACCACACACAGATACAACAGATGCACATATATATATATATATATATATATATATATATATATATATATATTTACACACTTACCAAAAGGTGTTTCCTCTCTCCATTGGCACCAAGGAACACCACTCAGCACTCAGCATCACATCGGGATATATATATGTATGATGTCAAATGAACAGGAAGAGGAAGGACGGCCTGGATACATGGACACAGAGGTGGACAAACCAGGTGCCTCAGAGTAAGAGGGCAGCGGCAACAGCAGGGACATAGAGGGAGTATAAATAAATTATGACTTAACTGTGCCTCTAAGCATAATTTATGTTCCTGGGTGGTTCCTGGGTGGGTCCATTAACATTGCAAGCCCCACTGTGAATGCAGTGGTAGTTTTTTTTAAATTTTTTAAATTTACTTTATTATTCTATAAATGATAACAGCAACAAGTGATACAAAATACATAATCACCGTACATCACGAATACACTTGTCAAATAAAAGTGACTAAACTTCTTGGTTCAATCACCTTATATAAGATCCCCCCCCCCCAACCCTCACCTGGCCAGGTATGCTGGGGAAAAGAAAAAAAAGAAAAAAAGACCCTGCGGCTGCGGTGATAGTTATGTCACTGTATCTTCCCCTACAAGGTGAGCAGCTTTTTAAGACAACATCATTTATTGATAGTCGGTAATAATATCCAATATCTTTCTAAATGTAGCCACTCAGAGATTGGGAATTCTATCGGATGGGTTTATTTTAGTATGACAACCATTTTATAGAAACATGCTGTGGTCTAGATATTGAAATAGAAGGTAGAATATTACTTGATCTGCACACACCATTATTTCATATTCTACCAGCCAAGGCTATGCTGTGTCAGGTTGTTGGATCCAATAGAATACATTTGATTGTAGAATGATGTGGGCAGATAAAGGATGGCTGACTTCCAGGCTGCACCTGGATGAAAGATTGCATAATGGAGCTGATTTCTGCACGTTCTTCCCACGCTAGGCTCGTATGAAGCCTCTAAACATCTGCAGGCACTGCCCTATGATTTTTTTTTAATGAACAATAGAAAGTTCAGCCAAGTGAACATGTGGAGGATACAGTATGACACATATGAAGAATTAGCCCCACTGAATATCATACTCAAACCTTTACTTTATCCACAAGGAACCAAAACCTAACACGTTGCTATGTGTCTGATATATTTCCCGTAGAATATTACATTACAGCACTTAATCACAAAGTATTATGCTATATGAGGCAACCCAGTGGTAGTGCTGTGCGTAGATATTTTAATTGGTTTTGTTTACATGTCATGATATTACATTCAATAGTTTTCTTGGAAATCGTTCCCCAATTTCAAGCTTCTGAATGTACATTCAAAATAGTAGGACAAAAAATAGCACATTGCAACCCATCCCAAAAGGCCAGACATACGACCTGCCACATTTCCAATCACAGAGCACCACTTCTCCACACTGCGCAACTAAAATTCATGTCATAGTGTCCCAGAACTGTTTTCAGAATGCCCCATTGAGTTCACTACTTATGGAGAGTTAGGGGAATTTTCTAATGTTTACTACCTGTTTCTCTTAAGACAAAAAGAAAAACAATTGGGATAGATTACACTGAAATAGCAATATAATTCACATATGAAATGGTCTCTATTGCCAATTTTCAGCTTCACAGAGCTTTATTGTTTCAGATTAGTTGTATTCATCACTCTTTTGTGACTTTTGGACATAGTGAACATTACATTGAGGTTCTGTATAAAATGTAGTCTACTAAGGTTGTAAAAGTTTTTGAATCTTGTAGACCAGTGCTTCTCAATGGTAGTAAGACATATACCCCCTGCGTAACTGGTACATAGAGCACCTGCGTCTGATAAATCTCTGCCCCTCCCGACGACTGAGAACTATCAGTTCCTGGCTCGAGGCAGGAACATCACCAGGCATGACCCCCTTCACGCCTTACCACATCCACTTGGCATGGAGTTGATAAAAGGGGGCAAGCTCTGTGCAGCGCAGCGGAATCTGTTGTCTCATCCTTCCCAAACTGTAATGAGATAAACCTGAATTTTACTCACACTTATGGAGGTTTTCAAAATGAAATGCAGAGTTGATTTTCTGAGATTCACAAGATATATCTATAACCATCCAGAGTCTGGTTAATGTGTAAATTTCCCCAACGTAATGTGAGGTTAATTCTTCAAGATTTATGTAATGTGCCTCTTACGGGATGCATAGTATTCACAGGAGTATTGAGAAACAACACAGAGATTTGGCCCCTATAGAAGCGACTCGTTCTATAGAGCCTGTGGTTCATTTTGAAAGGATGACATCTTTAAACTGTTTTATAATGTTTGTATGCACATCTGTCATATTGTAGGCATTGTTTTACATGAATATTATGTGCTCATCATTGAAATAGACCCCCCCCCCATTTCACACCAGTCCTGGTTTCCATGGGGATTTTGAATTTGGTCAAGTTATGTTTCACGTGACCTTGTCATGTATCCTGGAGCCCCGCCTCCATTGAGGATTTGCCGGTATCAACAGTTTATACAAGTTACATGGAGACCGGGTTCCGAGGGTTTCATATGTATATTTTTCCTGACCTGGACGGGTGAGATATAGAGGTGTGTTTTTGCTATATATACAGTATATATGTAGTGACGTGTGCTAGTTAGAGATCATGAGTAAGAAGAACTAGCGATAGGGCTACATTTACATCTGTCACTAAAAACTACAATCCATTATTAATGAAATTTTAGGGAGGATATGATAATTGAGAACTAAGGGTAAAATGAGGAACAGCTGAGCTCAAGCCCAACGGACAGGGGCATTTCATTATTTCCTTTATTGCTATGGTTTATTACATAATAACTATAATGATCACTAATATTTTCTTGGTGTACAAGGTACGTAAGCTCATATAGGCCACCATAATTAACCTACACAGTTTATAAAACTGCAGTATGTTTCTGTGCTATTAGCTTTATGAAAAAAAAGTTTCTATTGATGGGACAAATTAACTTTGTATTTTATGAGACAATTAGCTAATGGGTAGAGACCTAGCTGCTGTAACTCACTGCTCCCCTCCTCCCCTTATCCATAAACTGCTATGTAATATGACTCCTCAGTGAGCAGGGCCTGTACCAGCACTTGGCATACCTGGGCAAGTGTTGGGGCCCAGAGCTGCTGGGGGGGGGGGGGGGGCACATAACACTGTACATAAGAAATTCTATGGGGGTAAGGGGGACTGTAATGAAACCATAGGGGACGAGTGGGGCTTTATGTAAAATACCCATGAGGTGGCTATATTTAAAATAACCCTGAGGTTGCGAGGGAATATTTTAGGGAACAGGAGACTGTTTTAGTTTCTGAATTTTTAATGCCGCCATGTGGGTTCACTGCAAGGTTGAAACCTTGAGCCAACCCTGTCAGTGAGCTTGTATAATAAGATAAATTTGTACATTATTCCTGTGATGTGACATCATTATACACATTTTACTTACATTATGACATTTACCTGGATTGTTTCTCTGTTGTAGCATAACTATGGCGGAACTATGTGCATTGTTTTGACATAACTATGTGCGTTATTTTAGTGTTGTATCAAACACATGTATCAAACTTTAACTTGAAACGAATAACATTCTATACCTTGATTTAAAACAAGAAACAACTTTGGGCAAATTCCTGTAATGTAATTGTTATGGCCCACATTTATTAAAGCGTTTTCAACAGTTTTTTGTCTGACTATGCACTGAAAAGAACCTGCAAACTGTTTGCACAAAAAAAAGTGCAAAAGAAAAAATGGTGCACATAAATGTGGGGATTATGTGAATTAGTTACCTGACTCCAGCAATGAAGTCTTTGTCAACAAATTTGGCAAAAATTATCTTACCCTTGTCTGCATGTCATTACAATATGCTGGAATGTCCTCCTTTTAATCACCTTTGATCTGGTTCAATGGTTTATTGTCTACTCTTTGCTACCACATTATTTGATTTGATGAATGACACCATGTAAACTGTTGTAGATGGGTGAAAGCCTAATTGATATGGCCTTTGTTCCTCTGTGTATATGGAATGATGGCTCTGGTTATAAGCAGTCTGTGACCGGTCTGTAACTGATTCCCTATCCACAGATTACGTTTCCTTAGGTGGCGAAACCTAAGTGCTTACATACAGTAACACAAATGCTGAGCACAAAATGTTTCTCTATAGCATATAGGGTTTGGAAAGGACCCACCTCTCTTCCAATGTGCGCTGTGGAGAGGTGATATCCAAAGGAGGGCTGTCAGCACAAGGCTGCTCTCTCTCCTTCTGTACTCTTGTATCCTCTCACTATAGTCACAATCTGGAAAAGAGGAAAAAAAAAAGAAAATAGCCAAATACACATCATCGAGACACAAACATACACAAATGTAAGAGCCTGTTACAACGTCTCTATAGACGTGCAGTCTATGGAGATCAGATGACAAATGGGCTCAGGTCCAGCAGATTAACTTTGCCCTATCAGTGTCTGCTGCTGACTTGTAACACAGTCAGCGTGAGGGAGCTTTAATCACTAGAGAGAAGTGGGTACTGTAGTTAGACATGGCATCAAAATCCCTGTGCTTTGTGCTTCTGTCTGCACTGGTGGCGTATTACATTTATAAACCTCTGCCAGACAACATTGAGGAGAAATGGAAAACTATGATGCTGGACGCCACATTCAGAAGTCTCGGACACTTGGTAAGTTCATTATCCATAAATTATTGTCTATTCTTACAGTATTGTTTCCTGATCTGCAGCTGGTTGGTATGTTCTATAGGTTTTAAATAGAGTATTATGTTGCATGTAAGCTGGATTGAGAAGATCCTGCAGAGTTGTCATATGGGTATAATAGAGCTGGTGTAGAGAGATGTGTTTATCATGTCACATTATGTCCTATCAATCCCTACAGATACTCCAGTGTTTGCATCCCAGGTCTTATATAGTCTGCATTATAGCTTTGTAATATAATCTTTGCTATACATATCTATGTGTACAGTATCAGATTACACTGTAACAACTCTCCTCCTTATGTAAACATATTGACCTAAAAGGGTGAAAGAATGAAGATACTTTATGGTTAGTTTTACAAAACCTATTATGATTCACCGTTATGACTTAGACAAAGTAGACCTAAAATTTATTGAACAGTTAATATTATTATTATTATTTCTATGTTATTTTGTATTTTACATGACAAGTAGAATGTTGGTAGATTCCACAGTAGTAAATATAATCATTTCATGGTGCACAAGGTAAAACGAATGTAAAGAATGAATATTAATAAAACTACAGTAGGATAAAGCATACTTGCTCCCAATTTTTTTTAAAAAAGGGGTGAACTTCAGCCTGAAAAGTCTTCCAATCTCTGGGACATACAAAGACAGATTATACTAATATTATGTAATAATTTGTCTTTTGGAATTTCTTGCATCTTTAGACTCTCTTATACAATTTATTTGTCAATTAGTTTTCAACAAAATAAATGCCCAAACTATCTTAAACCCTTCCCATTTTACAATGAACCGTGTCACCTTGTCAAACAAATAATTGATAAATGTGATGCCAGGTAGGTGCACAATTTTGTTATTAATGTTATTGTTTTTATGATTTGATTTGTAAAGAGCTACAGAATTTGATGGCGCTATATAAATAAAGATTATTATTATGATAAAAAAATTATACAATTTTTCCAATATACTTTCTGTATCTCTGCTTGCTGTATTACTATAGCGGGCGTCTATGTTTACTGGCAGAGGACAGAAATCTGACTATAGTCACACAGGTGCACAGCTCGCTAGTATCAGAGAGTAATCAGATCTGTGGGTTATAACGAACCACGCACCTGTGTGACCATGGTCAGATTTCTGTCCACTGACAGCAGGCAGAAATGTAGAAAACAGTGAGGAATCAATCCAGAAAGTATATTTGAAAATTGTATAACTTTTTATAATAAAAAACAATAACTTTAGTTTACTGTAAGGGGAACGCCCCTTTAAAGTTATATGTTTTACTAAATGTGCACATTGTAAAATCTGCTTGGCTTTGGGGTGCCAGTTAATATTAAATTAACAACAGTATTCAATGGATCTTTATAGGGGATTTATTAAGGGTACAATACAGGGAAATATACATAGAGGGTAAACTAACTAAGGGACAGAGAGAGAGGGTAGGGGAGAAAGTGCTCTAACTACAGATCTGTATCCAATCTTATATGCCCATCCCCATACCACCTTCACCACTGTCTTGACCAATCTGATGATGATGTGGAGTCAATAGGTGGCCTCCTTGCTTCCATATCTTCTTATCACACAAACTTGCAGAACAAGTAATTTGAGTCTTTGATTCCCCCAGATCTGGGAGAATCCCCAGGGGGCAATGACATGCAGCTGTCCTCAGTGTCTCTTGTCATGATGGCCTTAGACCCTCCAGGTGAAATAGCACAGTTCATTGTTATCACATGCAGTCTGTCTCCACAATCTTTATTAAGGGCAATGTAGGCATTTATGGCTTAGCTCTTCTTCTGTCCACAAAGACCCTCACATTGCCTAAAGTCACGTCATGTTACACATTCCAAAACACATTTAAAACACATTTTTATATGTGTATCACTGGCTAATAAATCTTATAAACGTATGTATAAATTATATACTTTTTCCTTTTGTTGAGCTGGTTGAAGGATTTTGTTTTTTGCAGTATGAACATTAATTTCCATTGGCAAGTTACTGAGATAAATGACACCTTTTGAACACTTTTTTTTATTTTTGCAGGCAAGGTAAACTACAATTCTGGCATTATTTTTTTCCCACAGCTATCACTATTCCTGATAAATAATACATTTGTTTGATATTATAGGTTGCCTAATACACAATATTATTACGGTAAATGGGTGTTTTATTTCTTTTATTTTATTACATGATCCATTTTTAAAGTGGAGAGAAGGAAATTAATATTTTTAATATTCCTTATATCTCTTATATGATGGGGCTTATTTACTAAGGGTTGCAGATCACACTTTCGTCGAACTGTTCACGTTTTTTGGGATTTACGCAGCTTTGACAGGTTTTTAACACTGGGATTGTGGCGCATGCAATTGGATTTTGGGACTGCGGCGCCAGCTTTCATGTGACAGAAATCGGGGGTGTGGCCGTTGGACGATCCGACCGATTTGTACTGAGCGCAGGATTTAAGTTTCAAATTGAGTCGCAAGACAGTGCACTTATATCCACCAGGAAGAAGAAGGTGAACTCCGGCATACCTGAGCAGGGAAGCGACACATGCAAGATATCGGGCGTATGATCATAGTGAATTGCGGCAGAGTGCATTTTCGTCGGACAGTGCACTTTTGGTGACCTCCGGGGGACTGGGTAAGTAAATGTGCCCCAATATATTGCAACAGATGATAATGGACAAGCCCCCTTTCTTGGACTATTGAGCACTCCCTCTAAGGGGGTTACATGCCTGGGAACAGAATAATCTCTGCTCTCTGGCACTGTAGCAGATATAAGGAAACCCACACTGACTGTACTGACAGCATGGTGCATGGAGTCTACAAGCTTTATTGTATATGTGGTGTGGCAAGGTATTACATTTTGCATAATACGATACAGAATAGAAGCTTGAAAACAATGCAGATGGGTGCAGTCTGTTTGTGCAGAAGCATTGCTATGGATTTATTTGACATGGAATGAATTCTGCTTGTGCTTACATTGCTTTTTATATACCAGGTACACGTCTCTGTAGTATACGGACTACCTCAGGGGATTACACAGAGAGAAAACATGTAATCAGCTCCTTGTTTAGCTCATAAAATCATTAGATTTGTGGAGCTTGCATTGGACTTTGTAACGTTATATCTAAAGACAGAAATCTACTTCAAATACCTCCTGCACAGCAGTAGCAGCTTACACTGGGAGAACAGGTGGCATCAAAAGACAAATAACTAGCATTTAACAAGTATAATAAAGCATGTTATACTGCTCCAGATAAGTGAAGACCTTGCGCCAGTATTCAATACCTGGCACACTCTGCACATTCAGAGGCAAACTGCACATAGTACAGACTGCACAGTGTTTGAGAAATCTGGGCCATTATGTTACCACCTGAGGATTGGCTGATTAGGACAAATACACTTTACACTAATAAATAATGACAAAGGACAATCTAAAGTCTTCAATGCTCCATAAAGTTGTTTCCTACATAGGAATTATGTAGAACATGGATTACTGTGCTTAAAGAGGAGTAAAATTGTCAGTTGACCATTTCAGGTGAAGCTTACATATGTACATAGCAATCCATCCCATAATTTAATGAATTGTAGTCTGCAGACTCTATTTAATTTACGTTTGTCCAGAAAACATGGGGAATCTGCTCCCTTACTTTTTCATACCCCCTCCGAACCAGCAGAAGTTACATGTAAGATATTTTTGAAGAACTGTATAAATGTGCGCCATCTTACTTGATGTAAGATGAAAGATTTGTAGTTAGTGCAGTTTGCACTTAGTGTACATATTTTTATAGTTCTTCTTTATGTCCATCTCTTCTATATTACTTTTCCATATACTTACATTTAAGTATATAGATTTTGAATAAGTTTTATGGCGTTGATAGGTTGGGAGAATTGCAAAGATTCAGCAGAGGTTTAAGAGTTAAGGTAAATTAAACCTTTTGTGTTAATAAAGAAGCATTTTCTGTTATAAGATTTGTTACAACATTTTCTATATTCTGATATATTTGAATATCATAGTATCATAGTATATAAGGCAGGAAAAATCCACATGTATCCACATGTGAATAAATACATCTTGGATTAGGACAACGGAGTGCGGCTGCCCTCTCTTCTGTTTTTGATGCTACTGGATCTTGGGTCAGACCAACGCAGCTAGCACCCACACGGATTGAATCCCTTGTTATATCTCACAGTGCTGACCTCCTTTACTACACCTGTTAAGGCAGGAAAAAGACGCAAGTTCATCAAGTCCAACCTTTAAGAATTAAATAAATGTTTTATCCCCAAACCCGTGATATTTCTTCTCACCAGAAAGGCATCCAGACCTTGAACATGTACATAGAGTCCGCCATAACAACCTCCTGCGGCAGAGAGGACTGATAGAAGGACTCAATTTCAGAATATTTTCTGAATCTGACAGTACGTCTAGAAGGAGCACCTCTCCAAACACAGTGATCAGCGGCTCTTATGTACATACTATTAGGTAGATTCATTTAGTTAAACTGTAAACTTAGGCTTGACAGGTTTGACATGCACCAGATTTATCAGAGTGCTGGATGATTACTCTGTATATGTTTAGTCTGTCTAGTGGAACTTAATGCCATCTATTTGTTGGCATATACTCTATTGAATTGGTGCTCCTCCTGTTGCCTTGCCGTAGGCTGTGTCTTCTTGTCACGTACCACTGCTAAATATAACTGCACAACTATTTCTGCCTAATAATGTTGCTCTGTTTCTATTGCCCCTCCCTAAAATCATTGCCATCTTGTTGGTCAAGGATTTAAAAAGCATTAGACATTGTTTGATGGCCGTGTGCCATCCATTAATTCAACAGATAGCACACGGTCAAATGCATTATAATGGGCTCCCACAAGGCCATGGTTTCCACCGCCCCTTATATAACAACATGAGCCACAAAACTCCTATCCCTGCCTTTGTGGCTTTGACAGTCCATGGGGTGCCAGTCCATGGTCACTGGTGTATCATTGTACTTCATATGTCAGTGACACAAAGTCTCCTAAAATCTGGCCACAGGTCTTTTGTTCGCAGCGCAAGAATGAACATCACAATATCACAATTTTTTCAGCATTAGACCCATAAACTCTAATTCCAGCCCATAAACAACAGTGCTGCTAACAGTGGAATAAAGTGGTAAAATTTAACTAACCCCTTAACCCTTTTAAAAGTCCAGATAAACAAACTCATCTGTTGAAATACAAGAACATGTGAACTTTTTGGTCTAAGGGTGAATTCTTACCATTCAATAATATAACATAACTTTTCTGCTGTCACCACTGGTCGTGGTGCAATGATGCTATGTAGGTCTTGCACATAACAGCTATAACCAGGTAGAGCAGGACTGCCTGTAGTGTTTGTAACTGGATATTTGATTCTGCTTTCTTACTGTCATATATTTTAGACTTGCCAACCTTTAGATTGGATAGTGCCCTGTGTGAAATCTACTTTTGATGGTTCCCGACAGTGATAAGGATATAGCCTTGTTAGCAGGTTTTTCTGTGATTCTTGTTGTTGCAGTCTCCCAATCTTCTCAAGTGCGTTACACATAACACGGTGGAAGAGAAACCCTTGCTGCCTTGCAAAAATGAGGATAATAATAATAATCTTTATTTATAAAGCGCCATCAAGTTCCGTAGCACTTTACAAATCATAGCCCATGACCCCAAGGTCCATTCTGGACGAGATCTGGAACTTTTTTTTGGGGGAGTTTTTTTTATACCCCCCTTTAACGACTTGCCTTGTCTGGACACATATGTTTACTTCTTCATTGTTGAATATAGTCATATGATTTTCCAGTCTATTCTCTGCATCAGTTCTTCACGTCATTCGAACCCTGCCAGCAGTGATTTTAGGAGATAATAATCACTGCTGATCTGGTGGTGATCAAGTCACAGATCTACAATTCTGCAAGACAAACTCCTTTCAACTCAGTCATCACATTGTAAATAGAATATAATCTACTTTAAACACTTAATTGTAGATGTGATATGATAAAAACCAAAGAACTTTGGACAAGACTCAATGTAAAAACATAGTGTGGGCAGTCAACGGAGTGTGAAGGAAGATTGATTTCAGAATTTTTTTTAGTTATGTGAAGTACTTTTACAAAACTATTGTATACCTCCAAAGCAAAGTCAACAGTGTTAGAGATGATATCAGTAATATTCATGCCTTGCTCCTGCATAGGGAAAACACTGTCAATCTGCAAGTGTCAGGGGAATAAAGGGGGAGCATGTCCATCAACGACCTCAACTCAGTTGGTGCTGGCAAATAACTCGACATTTTTATATATACAATGGATTCTCTAAAACTATTCCATGGTATACACAAGTCACATATCACTGAGACCAGTATTAATACAATATGGAAGCAGAAAAGAATTGACAATTCCTATTTAACTTTGTGCCAAGACATTTTCTGCCATTTTTCTTTTCACAATTACAATTCAGAGCCCTTGTTTGGCGGGGAGAAAGGGACTCTGTTATCATATATAACCATCATGGACCGCCCGCAGTCATGTGTTTTAGCCCTTAATGTGTTTTTCTTGCAGAATTGTGATTCATTTTCTACACTTAAACATTGAAGAAAAGTCTAAAATTAAATATTATTTTTGCCTTCCAAGTCCAAAAGTCCATTAGAAATTTATGAACTGAAATGCCGCTATCCGATAAAACCATATGTACAATGTGAAAAAAAGAAACATCCTGTATATGCTAGAGTAAGTGTTACGGATTAGCAGTTCCACCGCATTACCAGGAACAGGCATCCCAGCAAATTGACTCCCCTTGCTAATAGCCATGGCTATGATTGGCCAGGTGGACAATCCTGGTGATGGCTAATAGTAAGGCATGTGAATTTACTGGATTGGCTGTTAGGCCACTAATCCGGCAATTTGTCCAAATGTCAAACCCGAACTGTTTTGTATTGTAATACTTTGTATTAGTTTACTGCAGAGAAGCATATGTTTTAATATTAAAATCTGCTGTTCTATACAATGCTGCTGTATCCAGTAAAAATCCAGACAAAATATACTTTTCTTCATCTCGTGGACTTACCCAAGGCTGAAAAATTACAATGTATGAAATTCATGAAAGGCCACTGTTTAATGTATACGTTCTTATAAACCCAGTGTAATGGCAGGGGTTAATGCCTGCATTGGCGTTGCACCTCTTAGTAAATAGGTGAGCTGTCTTTCTGTCCAATGTATAATCCTTAGTGACCCGTTATGATAAAAGGTACCTTCACCAGCTGAAGTCGCCTGATCCTTTGGGCTCTGAATCTGCTAGTGTCCTACTAAGGTCTAAGCCTTATAGATGACTGACTCCCATATTTTGACGTTTGGTTTGTTCTCTGTTCACATTCCTGAATTTTGCTTCTAAACTGTTTCTCTTCTGCATCTATAGTATTTGACTGGTCCTCGCCATTACTGCAGTCTCTTGTACAACTCCATTTGTTGTATTTGTAAACCAAAAATGTACAATGGAAAAAAATTGGAAATCCTTGGGGTTTTGGATCCATTTCTGATTTTGGCTCCACAATACTGATGCAATATATTGACGAGAATGCTGCCCCGTGTGACAGGATTTACATTGTGAATGTGATACTTTCAGCCCATACATCCAGCCTCCTCATTTACAGTAGATATAAAATTTCCTTTCAAGACATATAGATTTTTATAAGCACTTAACAAATACAAATGTTTAATGAGGGTGGATCCTATAAAACAGAAACACTTTGCTATGGCAATGTGTCCTGTGCCAGGTCAATATAATAAAATCTTTCAAAAGTTAAACAATAAAAAGCTTAGTCCCAACTGCAGAGCTTTGTCTTTCACAAGCTCCTTGGCACGCGATTCTCTTTGACTCGTAAATCAAAGTTGCATCTATCTCCTTCAACATTAGTATGCGGAAAACTGAAAAGTAGGGCTGCTCCCTCGCACGTACAGAATGTTGGCACAACATCTTCTAAAGAATAATTCTAACCAAATACCAAAAATGGGATAACGTTACTATAACAAAAACATGTTCTGTGATAAGGTCTAAGATTCCAGTGCTTTGCTCACATAAAGTATGATATGGTGTAGTTAAGGGGGTGTTCTGATCTTTTACATCAATGTTCTAAATTTTTGAGTCTAAAACATCGGGCCACATATATCAAAAGTAGTGCAAACCACAGCACACAGGTGTCGAGTGTGCAGGGTTCTCCAGACTAATCAAAAGTGCACGGTCTTCATTAATATGCTCAATCAATACCAATTATCCAGGAAATGTGTGGAAAGCAAGGACTGCTATGAACACCAACTATATGTACCTATATACGGGCCTTGTACAACAAAGTACACAAAATATATGCATAAATACCATAATATGGAAAACACAGAATTTTATTGAACAAAATAATAATACACATATGATCACTGCAATAAAAACAACCCATAAAATCAATCCCTGGTGGACTAAAAGTACACCGCCAATCCTATACAATCACATTGTAAACCACAGTCAGTCAATACATTACAAGTGTAAACATAAGGTTTCAATGTAACACACAAGTCAATCAATATAATATATTACAAGTGTAAACGAGAGGTTATAACATAAACCTAATCTAAGTAACATGGAACCTGGTAGGAGGTCATATAAACCAAACAAGACAAAATAAAGTGCATCGTGCAAAATAGCTATATATACCAACCAGGCTGCATATTGAACAGGAGATGTGGCGCTGTACCAGACAACCCCGACGCGCGTTTCGCCGTCGCTTCCTCAGGGGGTAATGGATTCATTAATATGCTGCTCCCTGCACTGCTCGGGAAGTGTGCACCAACTTTTTTTGAGACACAATTCTGTTGACGAACACCCCTTTAGGTGCTGAATTTTGTTGTGCGGTGTACACAGCGCAGGCGCAACACAAAACTGGCGCAGACACTTCACAAATAGATGTGCAAGTAGTCTGCATGTTCTTTTCAGTGCAGAGTCAGACAAAATCTGCCGCAAACACTTTTGGTCATATTTTTTTGTGACTACTATTCATAATAATTCACTCTAATGCTTCATCTTCAAAGAGTGCTGTCTACTGTAAATCCTGTCTTATATCCTGGTCCCACTCGTACAATGCCTAGTCAGTCTGATCCTAGGTAAGATTCATACTTACATTAGGAAGAATTACAATGTATCATGGATAGTAAAAAGTCACAAGATAATGGAGCTAATTTAGTGGGTGCCAAATACTGTGAGCCTAAAGGGTTTTGGGAGATGTAAAAATTGTGTTCGGCCATGGCTTCTATTGTCAAAATCAGTTATTAGGTTTAGGCCCAGCTCACATCTGCATTAGGTCTTCAGTTAATTCATTCAGTTATTGTGAGTAGTGATGAACGGACCCTTCATAATTTTAAAACCCTGTTACTCGAACATGGACTGCCCATCAGTGACAGAAACAAACGGTGACGGCGCTGCACGCTATCATAACTGATGCTTCCAATGAATGACCATCCTTCCCAAAATGGCTGCGCCCTACACCACTGGCATGCTATTGCACACACACGGGGTTTAGCCAATTAATGCCGCTGGTAATTTGCCAGCACCATTTAAAGATTTAACTTTGCCTGCACCGATTGCATATGTAAACAGTGATATGGTTTTTTTTTTTACAAAAACAAATTACTTTCCATTGCACAACGAACAAAACGTATTGCAATGCCACATTTTTTGTCAATCTGGCTGTGTGAGGACTCATGTTTTGCGAAAAGACATGTACATTTTATATGTACACACTTGGGGTTCATAAAGGTTGATTGTGATTAACATAATTTTTTTGTGTGATGGATGTTTAAAAAATTTCAATTTGTGATCATTTTTCATTTATTTTTGAAAAAGTGTTTTGCCGTATGGGATAAATACTATTATAATTTTGTTGCTTCGGTTGGTACAGGTATGGAGGTACAAAATTGATGTGATTTTATTATTTTTTTAAAGGGCGGGCAATTTTTGTGTGGCTTTTTTTTTAGACTTTGTTATTGTTTTTGAATGTAAAACCTTTTATGTTCATTTTACTTTGCCCCACAAGGGGACACTGACTGAAATAATTTGACCACTTATATAATGCAAGGCACCATAAAATGACATTGTATCAGAAGAAGTACCATGAATGGCCAAAGTAAAAAGCCTATATGGCGGCCATTAAAAGGTCAAATCGAACACCACATATACACAAGTCATACTAGCCTTGCTCCATGTAATCTAGGGGACATTCATTACTGGCTCCGCACCATTTTTTCGTCGGTCACCCCAAAAATAATGAATGCCCCCCACTCTCTTTACCCACTTCAATCCTCTTAGGATCTGGCATAGCTACCTGCCTCACACATTCATTTCTATTTCATTGCAGGCAACATTGGCTGAGATGTTTGGCATAAAACATTACATGGATGTAATGATGCTTCTAACATATGCCGAACACACAGAGCCCGCATCTGATAGCAACGTTATTATCACCGACACATCATTTAGTGATGTTCCAGTCCGGTTATATATACCCAAAGGACAATCAAGTACATTAAGGAGAGCAATTATGTTCATTCATGGTGGAGGATGGTGCTTAGGAAGTGCAAGTAAGTATTACTGTACAGAGTATTATGTTCTGCTTGGTTCCCTTACTACTTACTCTATGTTGAGTTTTAAAAGTGAAGCTCCAATATTGTTATTTCATGTTTCTTTTTAATCCGATAACTTTCATTTTCAAATAAGTAACAAGCAAACATAAACTGAGTCCAGTATACATGAGCATAATTATACATTTTAACATGACATACAAAGATCAGAATCCACCCCCCTACCCCCTCCCCCACTTCCCCTCTAACGCTGATGTCCCATGATCCACGATCCTCTGATTCAGCTACTACTCGGTCTGAATTTACTGAAGATGACCCAAGGTTTTATCATCATACATTGCCCTCCATCAAATCCTCTCAAAGTCAAAAAAACCTAAGTTATAATATATATTGCATGTGCTCTTTCTTTGTGTCACTCATCTATCGGAATACAACTCAATATCATCTATTAATAATCAGTCATATGGGGGAGCAGAGCGTTGCTTATCTTAAGAATGTACAAAAATAAGTGTTGCAGCCCACTTTAGGAATATGTAAAGATTTGTTTCTTCATCCTGCTGTTTACTTAGGAAAAAGTAAACTCAGGCTATTTCTTAATTCCAGCTCTATAGTTGTACTAATAATAAAACAGAAAATTGATTAAGCTTTTCTGTCTCAAGGTCACACAAGGGCAGAAATACAACAACATGAACAGAAATAACTAATGGCTACAGGGTTTTCAAAAAGGGGAGTGATTAGATGAAAGTAGGAGATAGACTATAAGCAACCACCCTATCAAGGCTTGAGGTATAGGAAAGGTCAAAGACTCAAGGGCATGTACCTACTCTTGAACCACTGCACAAGTTTTACTGATTTATAGGGAACAGGTAGACTTTCTTTAAAGGGACTCTAACAAGATTTTACCACATTAAACTGCTAGTCCCCTCCGGTAGGGTATGCATTGTCCATTCTAGAATTCTAGAATTCCCTCTCAATGTAAAATCTCCCCCATTTACCTATATACAAAGTCTTCCAAAGTCATGTAAAAAGGAGCAGAGAAGTCAGATTTTGGCTGGGGTCAGTTTAGAGGCTCCAGGGGGAATGTCACTTATACGCCCCTATCTTCAGTTTTATAGTACCAAGAACTGTGCTTTTGGTCTCTATAAAAGATAGGAATCTCATCTCTCATTCCACATATGGATTTTTGAATGGTCAAAACTGCTGGTAGACTTTCTTTAAGCTGGATAAATATGTAAATAAGTTTTACGGGATGGGATAAGAAAAACTGTACCTCTTTTAGCTAACTTGTAATGAAGCTTCCTTGACGTCCATCATAACCTTAAGAAAGCCTTATGACATGATGGGGGATTAAAAACAAACCAGAAGGAACTGGTTGGGTCTCCTCAGTAAAGTGTAGGTAATTGGTTTGGCTGAGTGAGATGCTTTTGACTAGGGTCGGGAAGTAAGAGTTCCCCTGATGGTGCATCCAAAAGTTTTTTTTCAGGTGCAAAACAGGAGTAGGGTGAAAATAGAGTAGGAGTAGCATTTATTAATGATAAGTCCTCTCCCATTATGATCCACACCTGCTTATGGCCATCTGAAAAATGTGTGGCTGCATCCTTACTGAGATTAACAATTTAGGCCTCCTTGACCCTAGTCAAAAGCCTCTCACTTAGTCAAACCAGTTCCCTGGCTGTACTGAAGAGACCCAACCAGGTCAAAACACTGTTGTCTACAATTAGGAATCTGTTCCTTCTGGAATAGATATACTGGCTTGTTTTTAATCCCGCACCATGTCATAAGGCTTCCTGAAGGTCATTCTTGATGTCAAGGTAGCTGCCTTACAAGGTAGCTAAAAGAGGCGTGATTTTTCTTATCCCATCCCGGAAAACTTATTTGCAATTTTTTTCAGAATCCCTTAGTGGACATTCAATGTCTATAAGTCTCCACACATCTACATACTTCCCGACTTTAAGCTGGACAACTATCCCAACCTGCCCACTATACAAATACATGCTTGACCAACTTTATATATATTTTAGTTGAAGAGAGGAGAGAAAGTTTTGATCAGGCTCCTCAGCTGGCAACTAATGTCATCTGGCAATCTTTTTTGTCTCATGGAAGAGTCAGGAAAAACATAAACATCTCATCTGATCAACCACTTATATCAGATTGTGCTTCTAGCAATAATATAAAATTGAGGAACAAGGATCTGATGCAGAATCACTGCCATTGCCCATGATCCACTAATGATTTATGTTGTGATCGCTGCTGTGAGAGAAGAAAGGGAGAAAGGCAGCACAAATTATAACAGCAGTGTTGGAGACCTCTTGTAGGACTATCACATTTCAGCTTAATCTGCAGAATAGCTTTGAGAATCATGTTATAATGCCCATAACTATATTGGAATGCTGTGTAATTTTCTCTTATGAAGAATTAATCTTCTTGTTTATTATGTGACTGTCCTGCAGCCATGAAGCCATATGACCAACTATCAAAACAATCTTCCCATAAGTTGAATGCCGTAGTTGTGTCAATCAAGTAGGTACTGTCTGCTGATCAAACGCTCCTATTGTTTCTCTTGTCCCTTGCTTCAGACTATGACCTTTCACACTGAAAGCCAAAATATGTGCAGAAGACTTTTCGTTAAACTTTTGATCCCCGGTCATGCTGAAGTACAAACAATATCACTAATTATTAACTTAAAGGCATATGGGGATAGTCTACAGTATCTAGTAGCAATGAAGATTTTTCTCTAAAGCTATTAAACATTTTTACAGGAAAACCTAATATTCAATTAATCTATTTCATTTATTAAAACACACACTTTGAATAGTAGATAAATACTGGATAGAAGAGTCTGTGCAGAAGTTTGAGTTTGTTTATATGTCCTCAGGATAGTATGTTTTATTTAGCTCCAGGTATTTGTTTTCAGCCTGGATATTGTTGATTTTGCATGTATTACTATGCATTACCATATACCGTATATACTCGGGTATAAGCCGACCCGAGTATAAGCCGAGACCCCTAATTTTAACACAAAAAACTGGAAAAACCTTTTGACTCAAGTATAAGCAGAGGGTGGGAAATGTATATAGACTTCCCAGCCCCCTGTAGTATACAGCCTGACCAGTCCCCTATAGTATACAGCCAGACAGTCCCCAATAGTATACAGCCTGCCTAGTCCCCTGTAGTATACAGCCTTCCCAGCCCCCTGTAGTATACAGCCTGCCCAGTCCCCTGTAGTATACAGCCTGCCCAGCTCCCTGTAGTATACAGCCTGCCCAGTCCCCTGTAGTATACAGCCTGCCCAGTCCCCTGTAGTATACAGCCTGCCCAGCCCGTGCCTACAATATAATTCCTGAAAACAAACAGTGTACTCACCTTCCGAACCCCCCTTCCCCCCCGGCTGGTCCTCTCTGACATCGGCTCCATGTCCCTGTGTCACCACACAGTCCATCGCAGGTATCGTGATGTCAGCTGTCACAGTGTGCGCAGAGCGGCCGACGTCACGATCCTTGTGCCGGACAGCGCAGGGACACGGAGCCGATGCCGGACCATCGCGGTACAGAAGAGGACCTTTCAGGGGGGCCTTAATACAGTGTTTGTTTTTTCTCATGACTCGAGTATAAGCTGAGGTGAGGTTTTTAAGCAAATTTTTTGTGCTGAAAAACTCGGCTTATACTCGAGTATATACGGTACATGAGTATATAAAACTGCAAAACTGTGTTTTCATTTTCAATGATTTAGTTTCTTAGTCAAGTAGTTACATAATTTGCTATTACTAAATATGTTTCTTTGTTACTCTAATTGATGCCTTTACAAATTGGACACTTTTGGGTATTAAATTGGTCAGAGTGATCACTGAGAAAACAAATACTCTACTTCTCTATAGATGAAGAGTAGCTATTATTCAGTTCTGGAAGTTGAGTTTGCAGTAATCTTGTATGGCTTTGAAGCTAGGATACCGAATTTATTTTAATTTTGCAAGTAGTACACATCATATCAGATAAGTTTTTGGATGTACAAATAGGAAATCACTACTTTGATTATCTATAAGAGGTCCTTGTGCATCACTTTTATAGTTGCATGTGAAAATCTATCATACAAGTAATGCAACCCAAACTTGTGTAGTGGGTGTAACATTTTGGTTGCAGGAGCCTTCCTCAGACAAGGATTGATTAAAGAAGGGGAATAGGGATGAGATGCAATATGTATATGCAAAAATGTGTCAACTGCTGCAGTTAGTGCTCATGCACACCACCGTTATGAAGGCTGTGATCTGGCTGCAAAATTTAGGACCAGAGCACAGCCCCCATAGGGGTCTAGTGCGGTCGTAGTGCGGTGAGCACACAGTGTGGCCTACAGGTGGGACTTGTTTTGTCCTATGTTTTGCGGTAATATGGTGGTAGCCACTTGACTTTCTATGGAGAGGGGAGGGGTGAGGAACACTTGGGTGAACACAGGGCCCTCTGCATGAGGCCTTAAGTACAGTATACAGGGAAATCACAGATGAGAAAAACAAGGCCAGTGTGTAAGAGCCTTTTTTGTCAGTGACCAGTGTTGCCTCTGATTCTGTGATTTGCTGCAAAGAGGAAGTCATTTTTAACCACCCAGGAACCTTCAGACTATTACATGTTCCACTTTGGCTTTTGATTGCAGAATAATTATGATTAATATCAGAATCTAGCTGTTTATTGAGGATTACTACAATACATTTTAAATTGAACTAGATAATCCCATTGAAAAAAATCCATATCAACACACAGTGGCAGTAAATTAAAGTATAACTATAGATAATGAATATAAATTACATGTGGCATCATTGTCATTTATTGTATATCACTGGAACATTTACTGATGACACCAACAGTTGCATTATTCTATAGATCTCTTGATTTTTCTTGCTGTTTTTGAAATGCTTTTTATTTCTTGAATATAATATAATTTTTTTTATTTCTATGCAGCTACCGGCTTGCACCAAAATTTCATTTTCCAATCCAGTATGATGATGTGTACAAAGTTGTAAAATTTTTTATGCAAGAAAAAGTTCTAGAAAAGTATTCTGTAGATCCGAAACGGATAGCTGTATCTGGAGACAGCGCTGGAGGAAATTTAGCTGCTGCTGTGGCCCAAATGGTAGGATTGTAGATGTATTTTATTTTATATTCCCATTGTTATACTCATACACCATATTACAGGTCTTTATTGTAAGGATGCCTACAGCCTAGGCCTTATTCAGATGTGCTGGGCAAGCGCAGGGTTGAGTGGAGAAGCTAAAACTCCTCACCCCTCCTCTCTCCAATGAAAAACAAGTGGACCAGCTTGGTCACAGTGTGGTGAGACAAAATGTGCTCCCTACAACGTTACCATGTGCAATAGCTTATGTTGTGGCTCTGTGAAAAGGGCCTTAAACTCTTAGTTAGTTAACCTCTTGACGTACTATTACTGAATGAAGCACTATAAGTTAGTGCTCTATGCAGTAATAGTATGACATGGAGCTGATGCCTTGCACATTGTTAATCTACCGCTGACATCCCTGCGTACCTCCCACAGTCAACGAGACCGTGGCATTTACATGCCTGCAAGGAGATTCCCTGCTCCCGAAGAGTTCTCAGGGGGTACCGATCTTTGCTATGGCAACCCAGGGATGTCCATAGTATATGCCTGTAAAGTCCTGCCTGTGACAGGACCCTACAGGCAGTGTGTAGGCCTATGCATCAGCTTAGGCTGACAACTCTAATACCCTGGAATACCTCAGTATTGCAGGGTATTTTAATGAACAAGAAACTAAATGATTGCTTGTTTATGTCCCATAGTGGGATAATTAAAAAAGATAAAAAATCTACATATAACATAAAAAAGTGAAAATCACCAAACTCCACATATATAGTATTGCCATGTTTGTAAGGAACTGTAAAATAAAACTAAATTGTTATTAAAGGGAACTTGTGAACAGAAATGGATCTAATAAACCACTACCAATATGTTGTCAAGCAGCTGAATACCTTCCAGAATGTTTCTTATATGGTCCAGTGTGGTGGCATCATCCAGAAAATCAACTTTGAAGTGAAATGCAAGTCGGTTGTATAAAGTCAAGGAGGTGGAGATTCCCTTTAAACCCACACCCATTTTTACCTAGCTCGTTCCACATAAAATGCAATAAAAACTGATCAAAAAACATATCAATACATAAAAGGCACAAATACATAAATCACAAAAAACAAGCTATCAACCTACTCTAAATTAGAAGTTAAGCCACTTGGAAACTGGGGTATAGATTCCCCCCCCCCCCCACTGTAGGTTTTATTCTACAACATTAATAAAACTTACACAAATGAAATTTGGTATTGCCGTAATTGTAAACTGACCCATAGAATAAATAGAAAATGTTACTTAGGGTATAGGGTGAACACCAAAAAAAGAAAAAGAAAAAATCAATGACAGAATTGATGTTTTTTTCTACAAAACCTCCTCCTCAAAAAACTAATCAATTTTCAGCAATAGGGAATAGCCACCCCAAAACAGTATCACTGAAAAATACATCTCATCCTGCAAAAAAAAGCCCCAATAAAAAAAGACTCAATAAAAATAATAAACTTATATACTCACCCTCTGGCAGCCCCGATGCTCGGTGTGGCTCCTCTTCTGTTTTCCCTGCAATATTTTACATATTTTATTGAATTTTTATTATATTAAACTTATGATATAAAAGCATAATTTATAGTGGACATCTGTTCAAAGACCTGATTGTGAGAGGACTGTGACTGTTTGGCGGTATGATTTATTGTAATTTTTGGGAACAATTGTACAATAATTGAAGAAGATATTGAGTGGCGGTAAGGGATTGGGCTTCCTTGGGACTGCCAGATGAAGCTGGAGCTGATTAAAATGCATAATATGGAAGATTACTTGTGATTGGCTTTACAATAATCTTGAAATGGACTTCTATTAGGGGAATACACCATGTAACACCTTTGTCTTCTAGCCTACTTCCCACGGGAAGCTGCTCATAGTTTGCTTCTTCATTCTGGTACAAGTATATTGTCACAATGCATTCTGCTACAATTTCAAGAAAATATTTTTTCATATTTGTCATTCCTGAATAAAAAGTTATCAAACAATGTTTGCAAAAACATTGGAAACATTCGGAATAGGAGCACAATTGCCTTTTGTTTTGCTTTGCGCCTAGTCCATGCTCTTGTAACGTTTCAATGAAATCTAAAGCTGTGAGAAGTATCGCAATGTTCTAAGCAAATATAAACATGTTGACTCCACATGTCATGAAATAGTTGCTGACTCCTATTTAGCTTTTAATTTGTTTGTTAAAATGCATTTGATTTTCACAGCTGCTTCATGACCCAGAAGTCAAGGTGAAATTCAAGATTGAAATGCTAATATATCCAGTTCTCCAAGCTCTTGATCTCAGTACTCCATCTTATCAAGACAATGCCTTCATGCCTCTACTGTCCAGGACACTAATGGTCCGATTTTGGAGTGAGTATTTCACCACAGACCGCTCACTGTTTGAAGCAATGATGTCCAACAAACATATACCTTCTCAAGATGCTCATTTATTCAAAAATGTAAACTGGAGTAGCTTATTGCCTGAAGATCTCAAGAAGAATCACGTCCACTCTTTACCTGACAGCCAGAATACCATGTTTTTGAAAAAATACCCAGGGCTTCTGGATGTGAGAGCATCTCCTCTGCTGGCAGAAGATGAAAAGTTAGTTGGCCTGCCATTGACATATGTGATCACATGCATGTATGATGTACTTAGAGATGACGGTGTTATGTATGTGTCAAGGCTTAGAAACGCTGGGGTAAAGGTAGTACATGAACACTATGACACATTCCATGGTATACTTCTGATGACCAACTGGCCATTCAATTTTTCTATAGCAGATCATATAGTGGACAAATACTTAAAGTGGCTTGATAATAATCTGTGATAGAAATACATTTTTTAGGATATTAATTTCCTTACCTGCTGTAATCTGATGACTCTCTTTTCTCTCCATGTGTCCATGTGTCTTCTGAATAAGGACAATTCATTCAATTGCCATAGATTATATTTGACATATGGTACCTACTTGAAATTAAAATAATCATAAGATTTTTTGGGACTTGTAACAGGGTTATGGTCATCCAACTACATTTGAAGACTACTAGAATACATACAAATTCCAGTTTAGGAACCTTTGGAAGCTTTCCATGTATGACAAAGACTAAGTTCACTCTGGTTTCTGCAGTCCATGTGGGAGACATGTTAGGAAAATCTAAGCAGAATGATATAAATAGTTTTGTGGGAAAAGATTCATTATAATTCTTATTCATTCTCTAGACTCATATGGGTGCTATCTCTGTAAGCACAATACAAAGATGGCTGACACTGTACGTGAAATTAGAAGGAATTAATTTTTATTGAACCATTTCTCATAAACTGTGAGGGGAATTTATAAATGTGGCGTAATGTCTGTTTTTTGGTAATTTTGGTACCTGACTTTAGTGTTTTGTGAACTGCAACTTTATATTGGGGTGTACTGTAAGAAGAACAAATGTGTGGCAGAAGTGACACATTCTTGAAGAGGTTTAGAGGTTGGTAGACTTTTTGTTGGCCTGATTACGTGCCCAAAAAAGTGTTGGGAAACTAAAAGTGCAGGAAAAGTTTTGGGATTCAAAAGCTGTGCCCAAATTGAGCAACAACAAAAAAATTATCAGTTTCAGAAAACATTGCAGGGGCAATGGAAAAAAACCTGGAATTGCCCAACAAAAAAAAACGGATACAAAACCTTTAATAAATTTGTCCCATGTGCCTAATCTGTGAGGGCCAACACCTCCTGCACAAATTTGCAATTTAGTCCAAGTTTACACTGGGCTAATTGTAGTCCACCATGTTGATATGTGACAGCCCTGCGAATAGGCTATTCATGGTCTTTCCTGGGGAACCTCTTCGATGTCTCCTATCCTAGTGTCTCTTCATGTTTCTCAAAATTCTTGCATAGCGGACAGCTGTGAATATTACTAACATTAACACTTTTCCAGAATGTGTGTGTCTATCCTGAAAACTGTACTCTTTATGCCCTTTATGAGGTACATTTATGTGGCTGTTAAAATGAACATTATTCTGTATTCTATTCATGTAATATTTGTGACCAGAAGTTACTCTTATTTCCACTGTATCCCTGTTTGCAGACAGATGAAGATATGATATTCTCTACTTTTATTTTACAAATCTTTTTTTTTATTGAAGCTTTTGTTTTTACAAATAAACTTGTCTTTTCCATACAAAGAAGTAGTAGTACATTTCTGTAGTAAAGGACTGCATGTCACTCCACTGGGTGTGCAAGAGGGTGCTCAAGTTGGATACCAGTCCGCTATGTATAATAATAATAAAACACTTGGCACTCCGTTTGATGATGCAAAAACACTGAATTTTACTGGTGTACAAAGTATGACAATCCAAATTCATGTAACGTTTTGGTCTTTACTATAGACCTTCTTCTGACACAGATTGCAAGGTGTGGAAGAGGATGATGATGAGGCAATAGAGGCTCATCATCATCCTCTTCCACACCCAGAAATCCATGTCGGAAGAAGGTCTAGAGTAAAGACTGAAACGTTACATGAATTTGGATTGTCATACTTTGTAACCCATTAAAATTCTGTGTCTTTGCATCATCAAATGGAGTGCCAAGTGTTTTTTTATATTGTAGTAAATTTCTGTACCTGCTCCTCAGAATGTCTGTTGTCATAAAGTTATCTGGACATACTGTAAGGGGAATATTTCTAAAACAGACAAATTGAAAAATGCAACATACAAGAGCATTTTGGGAACAGTCTGTATTTCATACAGCTCAACACTCAAGTCAAGGTCAAGTCAAGCTGGGGGATCTCTGAACCCCTCCTCTTCTGTGATTGAAATTGTGCATTGGACTTCAGGAGATCTGGTTAGTGATGTCTTTGCATATAGGACCATCAATTACAGCGATGAGGGCATTCTGAGGAAGAGAGAGCTTGGCTTTAGTATACCACACACTACCCATAGTCAGGAGGAGCTGTTTTGGGAAGAAAGCAGCCATGTTTTTAAACCTCGGGATAAACTTTTTAAGTCTTAAAAATGGAGTTAAAGTTGCTCTCCATAAGAGTGCATGTCAATTCAAGTGAAATGACTTGGGCAACCCCAAAAAAATCTTAATTAGTGTGGTGAAGATTAAAATGTAATCTCTAAAGCATGACCGCTGCATTCTCTCTGTACTGACAATTACATCAAATCCTAAATGCGTTAAAGAAAACCTGTCACCTTTCCTGAGCTGTGCCTTTCAGTTAATAAAAATAAAAAAAACTATTCTGGACAATGTTTTCTTCTAACTTTCTACTTAAAACTGTATGCTGGTATATATCCAGTGCCTGTCCCTGGTATATAGCCAGTGCTTGCCCCTAGTATATAGCCAGAAGTCCCCTGCCTCCTTGTATATAGCTAGCCAGTGCTCCCAGTATATAGCCAGTGCATGCCCCCAGTATAAAGCCAGTGCCCACCACCCCCAGAATATAGCCAGTGCCTGCCACACAGTTTATAGCCAGTGCCTGCCCCACAGTTTATAGCCAGTGCCTGCCACACAGTATGTAGTCAGTGCCTGCCTCACAATATATAGCCAGAAGCCCCCTAGCATATAGCCAGCCTCCTGCCCCTTAATTTATAGCCAGCACACCCCTGCACAGCCTAAAAAAACCCAAAACACGCTGAACTCACCTTCCCGACACCATTCGCGCGTCCTCTTCTGTCTTCAGCTCCAACTCCATCTAGGGATCCCCGCGTGATCCCTTCGCACTCACCATAGCCGCATGCTGACATCACAGTGTATCCTGATGACTGCCCACAAACTATGATGTTGGCAAGCAGCTGACGTCATGGTTTAAGTGACTGGACCGCACAGGGAGCTGAAAATGGAGCCAGAGCTGAAGACAGAAGAGGACCTGCAGGGGTGTCGGACAGGTGAGTACAGAGTATTATTTTCATTGACTCGAGTATAAGCTGAGTGGGGAGTTTTCAGCACGTTTTTTTTGTCAGAACAGTATATTTAATAATTGTAACCCCACCTAAAAATTTTTTGGTCTCTGTGACAATTGGATTTTGAAACTCTTGAGTTGTTAAACCACGTTTAACAATAAATCTTAATTGCAGACTCCTTTGATAACTCCTAAAGCTGATCATTGTAGCATGGGACTAAAGTACAGTAAATTCCCAACATCCGTTGGGGACCACCAGTATATACATAATGGTGTCTGCACCGTTTTTTTTGTCTGTTTGCATGGATCATCTATGGAGCTTGCTCATGTTATTATGTGTTTGTGCCATAATTGTCACGGTTGTACTTTTCCGACACTTTTGAAAACTGTGCACCTATAGAGGGCGTGGTAGTGCTTATTTGTAAATTAAGACACATTTATTTCCACAATTGTGTTGCACTATGTAGAATAAAAGTGCACCAAGAAAAAAGAGGTGCAACTATGTTACATCCTGAAAGCTGAGCAGATTAACTAAGAGCCTGCACAAAGTTCACATTAGTGAGGAAAACTACACTAAGGCAGACTCCACCACTTTTTATATATCTGGGCCATTATATTTTTGTCATTATATCTGGGCCATTATCTTCTTGTCACAATACCAGCCTGGACGACTGTTGGAATAATAGTCATTACTATCTATATGTAACAACTATTTTTGCATGTATTGTATCTGAGACAGGAAGAGACAGCACAGACATTTTTTCCTACCTTGCAGCAGATGGACTGATAGCAGTACATACATGTTATCCTGTATGCTGATAACTGTGAGTTCTGTTCATGAATAAAGTTCCTTTTACTGTCCCACTACTGGAGAATGATCTGGATAATGAATGAATGGAGATTGATAGTGGAGATTCTGGCCCAAATTTACTAAAAACAGTGCAATTTCCTTACCCGTCCCCCTGATTTCTGTCGCACGAAATCCAGCACAGCCACACCACAATCCGATTGCATGCTACACAATCCCCAGCTAAATACCTGTCACAGCGGTGCAAATCCCAAAAACGACCACAAAGCTGAGAAAAATAGTTCACAGTACGACATTTTCAGGATTTCTGGCACACTTTCTGGTGCAGAGAATGTGCAAAGTCCAACAGTAAACTGTCGCAAGAATTTTAGTAAATGTGCCCCAATATCTTTTCGATAAAAGTAACAATAAGGGCTGGAAGGTTATCCTAGACTTGTTATATCAGACTATCTGACTTGTCAAGACCATCAAATTTTTCATAACATTCCTGGTAGGAAGAGCAAAAAATCCCAAATTTTTATTATAGAAAAATACCTTTAAATATGAATAGTAAAAATGTCTTGGTTTCCTAAAAAGTAACACATTTAGGTTCATTGTAAGAGGGCTCTTCATTGTGCTAATTAACAGCTTTTTGTCCCATGTTATTAGTCCCCTAAGTTGTGTATGGCACAGTAAAAATGCCTGGGGGCTCCCACACATTACTGAAGCTCCCCTTGTAGTATAGGCAGCACAATGATGTCCATACTGCAACACATCAGGCTTGGCATATGCTACATATGTTACATTCTCACCATGTTTTAGCCCTCCGTTTTAAGGATATGTCTTGCAGATTCCCGACGCGTCTTGTATATGGAAAGTTACATCACTGGGAAACTCCATGAGCATACCATCAACAGAAGCGGGGGATGGATGCAATACTTTGCATCTGTCCCCCATATGCTATTATGGCCAATGCTGAGCATAAACACTCAAACGAAGGAAGCGGGAAGGCAAAGGAAAATATATATTTTATTTTAACGCTTGGGAATCATTTGTTTATTTAATCAAAAAAGAAACAATAGAAATATTACAAAATGCAAAGCTCCACCAAAACACGAGTATAGATACAATAGGTTATAGCACATAAGTGCTACTGCACAATATACCGCTCACTATTTTCATTCATTGGTACTTCCTCTACTTTTTCCTCCTCGATACCACTTAAGTCAGTAGATGGTGTTATCATACGTATAGACTTTTTGGATGTACATAGTAAAAGAAGCCATGATTTGTAACCATGACCTATAAATGCATATAAGAGAGGATCCAAGCAAGTATTCAGAACAGCTAAGCACAATGTGGCAACCACAGTCTTCTGAAGAACACTGTGCAAGGTGCAAATGTCTGGATGATGAACCAAGTAATGAAGATGAACTGTCCTTTGAATATGGTATGGCAAAAAGCAGACACAGCAGACCAGAAGAGTCAAGGATATCATAGTAACATGCTTTCTAATGGTTTTCTTCTCCATAGGCATAGTCACAATATGTCTGATGAGCAACGCAGTACACACCACAATGGCCAGTAAAGGAAGTAGAAATCCAATAACCAAAGCGAAGTAGTTCATATACATTACCCTCTTCCAGGCTGATATTACCACAGGTTCAAAGCACCTTGTCACATTTTCCCGGACACTGATACCAGATAGTAGGAAAGGTATTGTACTTAGACCTGTAAAAACCCAGACAACTGCACAAACTATAATGGCTGTCTTCACTTTGACTGTATTCGGGTGTACCACTGACATATAGCGGAATATGTTCATACAAGCCAAGAAAAAGATGCTGGAGTACATGCTGAAAAAAAAGGAGAATG
Organism: Engystomops pustulosus; assembly: GCF_040894005.1. Classification (NCBI taxonomy): domain Eukaryota; kingdom Metazoa; phylum Chordata; class Amphibia; order Anura; family Leptodactylidae; genus Engystomops; species Engystomops pustulosus. Next base: position 172,117,095 of record NC_092413.1, on the reverse strand, counting down.
TCGTAACGCGGCAGAGGAAGTCTCCAAAGATCCAGTTCCCATCCTTGTGGTAGTAGGCTATCCTCAGAGGCAGGAAAATTAGAAACAGAAGATCAGCTACTGCAAGGTTAAGGAGGCATATAGTAGATAAACTTTTCTTTTTCCGAACCTTGCAAAAAACATACACAGCAGCTCCGTTAAAGAGCAACCCGCTGAGAAACACAATAATATAGACAGCTGTATACACCGGATATTTGTAATCATCTTCTATGGGGCAAGGGTGGATGGTGTCTTCACTGTTGTTCATCTAGAAAGACAGACAAAAGGCCATTATAAATATATTACTTCCATATATAATCGTAAAAGAGAACAGTGGTCAGAAGCTTTTTTGGTTTGAGAAACCTAACTACCTACTCAACTATACAAATTATGGAAAAATTCCTAAGCATGGTCAATGGCCATATTAGTTATTGTTTACTCCAGGGACAAAACAGTCCCTTCATATACTGTACACTGCTGATTAATAAGTACTATAACAGGGGGAGATTTAGCAGAAGTTTCAGAAGTAAAACTGTTCTAGTTGTACATGGAAACCAATTAGGGCTGTGGATAAATGAAAGCAGAGCTCCGATTGGTTGCCATAGTGCACTTGGTGTGGTTTTAGCCTAGAAGTGAATGCTAGAGACATTTGCAAAATAACTAGACTATACAGTACATGCAGGGGCTTAATACAGCAGTAGAATCCATAGCAGCTGCTATGGGGCCCACAGTGTGAGGGGGCCCACTCATCTGGTCTGGCACACTAAAGAGTGGAGGATGTGCACCATTATATACATTATGTGTATATAACAAATATTTGATGTATATATGCTATATCTGTGGTGTATATATCCTGTATGTGTATACAGTGTATGATGTGTGTATATATATATATATATATATATATATATATATATATATTGTATTATCCTGTATATATGTACATATGTTGTACGATTGTATATGGCATTGTGTGTGTGTGTGTGTGTGTGTGTGTGAATGCTCATTATGTGTGTGCACAAGTGTATAAATGTGTAATTGTAACTTGCATGTGTGAGTATGCAAAAATGTACATAGGGAAGAGGGCCCTATTTAGCCTGCTATAGGGTCTTGTCTCTCCTAGTTATGCCCCTGTGTACATGTATGTTATTCTCAGTGTACTCTGCATGCTTACATATTAGGAAATTCGGCAGATTTGTGTTATTCCCTTTCTATGCGCTCTATTCAAATCAATGAGGCTGTGGGTACACATAGTCATATGCAGAGCCTAGCTCAGAAATAGCAATGAATAGTTCATTGTGAACATACACAGAGCACAAGATCACAAATCAAGGGGGAGAGACGAGTACCAGCTACATCCTCAGCCCAATATCATGGCAGGATGAATTCAAGTTTTTCAAACTTTATATAATGTGATATATGTTTACAAGTTAAATATAACATGACTCATAACACACAAACATAAAGTACTAAACTTAATTAAAAAAATACATGCAAATAAACATCTCAGTCCCACAATACATGAAAAAAATTAAAAATAATCATAGTGCAACTATTCCTGGGATTGGAGAAAGGAAAACCTGGTGCAGGTAAGAGTGAAGGGATAATAAAATGGATGTAAGTCCAGCAACCTTTCCACCTACATGTGTTGGTCAGCAGTGTCCTGACTCCTTAGTATGGACCCTTCCGTCCGAAACATATAAGTGGAAAGGTCCATATGTGATTCTTTTTGATCATTTGTGGATTCTATTACGATCAATCTATTCTTAATTCTAACAATACACAGTAGATTTACTTGCTATTGCAAAATATTGTACAATTTTTTCCATGTCTGGAAGCAATTTGTTTTTTTCTTCAAGCCATATCAAGGAACAAAATTTATGGGTAGGACTTCAAATATGCGGAAACATCCTGCGTACTGTACCATGATCCACCAGTAAATAGCAGTTCCATATCTCATGAGGACAAGCCCTGTTCTGTTATGGTATACAATTGCCTCAGAGATGTCCCCATGAGATTACATGGAAGACCATTTATCTGCAAAGGGAACATACGGCTGAATAAACTAGCAAAATCAGTTGTTGTGACTTCTTAACATGATGAATATTTAAAAATATTGAGCAAGTTTCCTCTAGTGATGGCAGCAAACAAACACTATTGGGGGAGATTGATCAGAAGTGTCTGAGAGCAGAACTGTTCTAGTTGCTCATAGCAACCAATCAGAGCTCAGCTTTCATTTTATATAAAGCTGTGGGGAAATGAAAGCTGAGCTCTAATAAGTTGCGATGGGAAACTAGAATAGTTCTTCTCTCAGACACTTCTGATAAATCTCTCCCTTGTTTTTGTAGAGGACTAGGGATGTCTACACATGCGCTTAGCAAAAGTAACAGATGCTTTCTTCAGTTTTTCACAGTCGATTTGCCTCAGTCTGGCATCTGTTTTTTCAATAATCCTCAAACTATAGTCTATGGCTCAGATATATAAAAAATAGTGCAAACTAGATCACCTCACTAATGTGCACTTTTCACCGTATCAATGAATTGTTGCGCATGCTGTTAAATTATATGGCGCAAAAGGGGCTGCTTGGGAAAAAGTGCACACAGAAGCGCCTTTCTTTCTTTGCTGCACTTTCAATCTACTCTGTGCGACACAAATGTGTCAGATTCTAGCTATAAACTATGAATAAGCACTACCACACCCCTTCAGGTGCACAGTTTTATAAAGGGACACAATTGTAGCGCAAACACATCATAAAATCATGTGCAAGACACCTTTTTTCATGCACACTTGGACAAAAAACTGGTACAGACACAATAATATATTTGGGCTTACAAATGATTGGAAAACAACATGGCATAATTTTTAACAGATCAGTTGTATGGGCTCCTAAAGTAGCAGGTATGGGGACTGATGCATTAAAACAGCTGCGCTTTTAATGCATTAAAAGCACAGCTGTTTGCCTCTGCTTAAAAAAAACGACGTCACAAGTTGTTTTTTTCACTAGTCCTTTGCTTTTCTGATACAGGCTCCTAGTACCAGGTATTTTGACCGCGGGACCTTAGTAAATAAGCCCCAATGTCTTATATTGATTCATCAAACATATCTGTACTGTGTGCACCAGGCATAAACAACTTCCCCCCAAGTCTATGGAAAATACGTATTTCTGTTACTAAGGTTCTATTATCATTACCATAACAAGTAAAACTATAATTTGGCATTATATTAAAGAATGGGTGTGGATGATAGAGAGGAGTTGAGAAATATTTGATGAATGTCTTTTTACTTATAAAAGCATGGTAAGATAATATGCCTTTACAAAGGAATGTCATTTTCTCTCCAGTGTTTGCTCATAGTATTACACAGAAGCAGAGCCAATACTAGTCTCATAATGAGAATTTGGAGGACAAATCTATTGGCTGCTCTTAATACGTTTAACTGTAAATGACAAACCTAAAACGACACTTGTTCTTTAGGGGAGCCGTCACCTTTCCTTACACGTCAGTAATACTGATTGGGGCACATTTACTATTAGAGGTGCGATCTGCACTAAATGTGGTTTTTTTGTGTATAATTCAGGGTGGGCCAGAGTCATGAAGAACGGGCGCCAGAAATAATGAATCCGGCACCCCCTGCACTGCCCTGAGTTCACCAACTTTTTTGTGATGCACCTTTAACGTACAAAGTCCGTGCAAAGTCCGACAGAGAACTGACGCACGGCCCTTAGTAAATGTGCTCCATTGTCTACTGTGATATAACAATTCTGGAAACTTTTTTCTTATACCTCTATTTTGCACTGTTCCCAGTGCAAAATAGAGTATGTTTTTGGTAAGTTCCTAGCTAAATATTTCTTTTCTCTTCTCCTTTCTGTACACTCTTCAGACAAATCTAAAATTAAAGTTTCTGTAAAAGTAACTATAAAAGTATTTTGCACCCTAAAACTTGAGTTTCATGAAATATATTCCTTCTCGGCCACCCTTTTTAGCCTTTTATAGCTAAATACTATACAGTAGGTCTTAAAATAGCTAATTTTCTAATATATATTCGTAGGAGGCAGAGATCTACTCTTCTGAAACTGCATTTTCACATCTCTAGTACAGAAAGGTAAATGGATTCCTGCAGCCACCACCAGGAGGAGGTTACAGCTTATTCTTACAGTAAATGAGCGCAATAATATAACATCATATGGTAAGGAAAACAACTCCCCCTAGTGGAGGTTGAAGGCATGGTATTCCACAAAATGTATTCAGAAAAGAAATGGAAAAGATAGGTTTAATCAATTTTAAACAAATACTGCAAATAAACTATTAACTGTCTAATGTTTGTCTACATACAGATAATGAAACATAATACAATATAAAATGGTTACATAGAGTAAATCTATAGAAGGAACATTGTGATAGAAAGCTTAGTAGGTTTATTTCCAGTGGACAGAAATCTGACCATGGTCACACAGGTGCAGAGCTCATTAGTATCATAGAGCAGTGGTGGCGAACCTATGGCACGGGTGGCAGAGGTGGCACTCTGAGCCCTCTCTGTGGGCACCCAGGCCATCACCCAGCACAAAGGTCACCATTCAGGACTCCTCCTCCTGCAGTCACAGGGAGCCCAGAACTTGCCATGTTCAGCACTATTTTAAAGTGACTTGACGTACAGGAGGAGGGGACAGCGCTGGATTATCATTGAATCCCCTTCTCAGGGCCTGTGATTCGTCCTGTTAGAGGGACCTTAGAGGGAAGCTACAATAATAATCCGCATTGCTCCATCTTTGTACTGTATTGGTGTCTTCAGGACACCAATATGTTCGAATCTGTGACAGAGCTGGGAGCAATAAGTTATTTTAAATTGGCATTTGGCACTTTGTGAAAAATATGTCGCTTTAGGTTGTAGTTTGGGCGCTCAGTCTCTAAAAGGTTTGCCATCACTGTCACAGAGAGTAATCAGAGCTGTGGGTTATAATGAGCTGTGCACCTGTGTGACCATGGTCAGATTTCTGTCCACTGAATATAAACTAACTAAGCTTTCTATAGAATGACAGCAACCTGAAAACCGAAAGGAATTGCTACAGAAAATATTGGAAAATTGTATAACTTTTCATTATACAAACAATAACATTTATTTGCTGAAATGGGAACACCCCTTTAAAGAGGACCTGTCACCCTCAAAAACTGCACTAGTGCTAAAACAGAGGCAGCAGTGTTACATTGTTAGCGTTATCGGAAACTGCCGCGGGTGACTGCAGACTGCAGCGCCCCTCATGAATACACCGCTTTGAGAGCGGTCCGGCGTTTGTAGTGTAGAGCGCAGCAGTTTTAATTAGCGTTATCGGAGGTTAACACTGCTGCATCTGTGCAGTTTTTAAAGGTGACAGGTCCTCTTTAAGGGCTGAGGTTTTAGAAAACCTATTTAAATTATTCACTTTTTAAAGTAGTTCCAACCTTCTATACAAAGGAATGATCATTCATTTTGCACTGATTGGATCTTATATGAATTTCAAGCCCTGGGACACCTGGATGATGTCTATATGTCCTATACAGTATATGACCTATAGAAGGAGACAAACCTTTCAAAGACCCTCTAGGAGAATAATGAGAAAACAGGCTTTATTATAAACATACACAGAAGAACATTTGTTTTATTTGACATAGTAGTTTGTCAGTGTTGTTTCCTGTGAATACTTGTTATAATACAATTAAAACCTGGCATAGAAGAGGCACCAGGTTTTATATCACTAAACTAACAGCTCCCACAGGTGACAAATCCTTTCTAACAATGCCCCATTATGTTAAAACTTGCCCTATGAGAAATGTACTCCAAAATCACATGCAAATACAGTGAGAAGAGTCCCTTTATACCTATGATGAGTAACTTTTAGAGGCTTAAGGGGGAGCGTCACTTCAGACATATCCTAGACTCTATATTATATAAAAGTTTGGTAATCATATCTAGTACAAGCAGTCCCCGGGTTATGTATAATACATTCATAAAATCAAATTTTACACAGCTGCTCTCTGTGACCCGGGAACATCATAGACTAGTTTTTGAGTCTAAATTTTCACCCTGCGCTTTCCAAAATCCACCTATTAACAACCATATACAGCAGCCATTGTCTGCTGCTGTGGCAGTTAGCAACCAATCACAGCTCAGTTTCTATTTTGCCACAGGTCACTGTTATATCAGCTCTGAGCTGTGATTGGTTACTATAGGCACTGAGTTTAAGACACTTATGTGTAAGCTAAAATGGATACAAATAGGGACAGAGAGCGGCAGACAGAAAGAGAGAGACCGACAGAGAGACAAACAAACAGAAAGACAGAGATGGACAGACAGATGGAGGCCTTGCCTTAATACAAGAAGCCGTATGCAGTTTGCAAAACACAAATGACACTGTGAGAAATTAGATTCTCTGGTTTGATGGGACAAAGATTACATTTTGTGGTGTTTATACGAAGTTGTATGTGTGGACAAAACCAGGCCCTGCTCATCACCTGCCAAATACAATCTCATCAGTGATACATGGTGGTGGCAGCTCCATGCTGAGACAAGATGAATGATTGCAATTGAAAGAAAGATGAATGTGGCCAAGTACAGAGATATCCTGGATGAACACCTCTTCCAGAGTTCTCTGGACTGAAGGTTCACCTTCCAACAATGACCCCAAGCAAACAGCTAAAATCACAAAGCAGTGGCTTTAGAACAAGTCTGTGACCATTCTTGACGGGCCCAGCCAGAGCCCTGAACTAAACCCGACTGAGCATCTCTGGGGAAACTTGAAAATGGCGTAATTCCCAAGAAGACTCATGGCTGTACTAGCTCAAAAGGTGCTTCTAGATGGGGTGCAGAGTGTACATTCATGAGCAAAAAAAATAACAACTGGCTGCAATGAAACAAAGGACATGAATAAAAATGTAAATGGGTCTAAATACTTTCCTACCCACTGTATGTCTCTAACTGCCTTCATCTCCAGTTCAGGAGCAAATAGAGACTGATACAATTTGAGGGATAACAATTAGAGATGAGCGAGCACTAAAATGCTCGGGTACTCGTTATTCGAGACAAACTTTTCCCGATGCTTTTTTCAAGGGGACCAAGGCTCTGCACAGGGAAGCTTGGCCAAACACCTGGAAAACTCAGAAAAGGATGGAAACACCACGGAAATGGACAGGAAACAGCAGGGGCAGCATGCATGGATGCCTCTGAGGCTGCTTAATCGCACCATTATGCCAAAATTATGGGCAACAGCATGGCCATGACAGAGTGACAGAATGAAGCTAGATAGCATCTAAAACATCCAATAATTGACCCTGACACTATAGGGAACGGCATGCAGAGGCAGCGGCAGCAGCGGCAGGCTAGAGAGTGTCATGGCGACATACCCTAAATGGACTCAGGCTTCAAACCAATGGGTGGCAGAGAGGAACCAAAGGAGGTGAGCAAGAAGCGCTGAAATGATTTTCTCTGTGAACAAAAGGTTGACGGTATATTTAGTCGATAACACAGCATGGTGGCGACATAGTGACCAAGTTCCATAACGTATGTGGTGAAACACCCCAAAAATGAGCCTGACACAGCTCGTTTGATAAGGGGACGACATTTGGAGGCAGCCATGGAGAGGACTTCCATGATTAAGAGCGACAGTATGGGGCATCTATATTGCGCCGAGTTCCACTATGTATGTGGTGAAACACCTGAAAATTCTGCCTGACACAGCTCGTTTGATAAGGGGACCATGTATGGAGGCAGTGAACTAGTAGTAGATTAAAGGTGCTGCAGTTAAAACTATGTTAGTTGGATCTTGGGATGGAGCTGGCGCTCCGCTGCCAGGCGAGCTTTCGCCAATCCAAGCCCCTGTCTCTAGGCTACTCCCCAAACAGCACTTCTAAGAACCTTTTGTATAAGATCAAGTGTAGTAGCGTTCTTATAAGTTTGGGATATGGCGGGTGAGGGGAATGTAAACAGATGCGCAAGAAGCGCTGAAATAATATCGGTAAATGATAAAAGTTTGCCAGTATATTTTGTGGATTACACAGCAGGGTGGCGACAAAGTTAACAAGTTTGATGTGGAATGCCCTGTAATAGCTCTTGGGCGGTGTGCCTTTTATCGCCTAGGCCCAGCAGTTTGAGCACCGCCTGCTGTCGCTTAGCGACGGCACTGCTGCTGTGCCTAGAGCTACCGACTGATGGCGCCATGCCCACGGATGGTAATTCGGAGGAGGAGGAGGTGGAGGAGGGGTGGGAGGAGGAGGAGGTATAGTAGGCCTTTGAGACCTGGACCGAGGTAGGCCCCGCAATCCTCGGCGTCGGCAGTATATGACCAGCCCCAGGGTCAGACTCGGTCCCAGCCTCCACCAAGTTAAGTGTAGTAGCGTTCTTATAAGTTCCTGCCCTGACAACAACTTCACCACTGTCTGACAACTGTGTCTCCTCATCGTCGGACACCTCTTTACACACTTCTTCCACTACGTCAAGAAGGTCATCATCACCCACAGACTGCGACTGGTGGAAAACCTGGGCATCGGAAAATTGCTCAGCAGCAACCGGACAAGTGGTTTGTGACTGTGGGAAGGGTCCAGAAAACAGTTCCTCAGAGTATGCCGGTTCAAATGCCAAATTTTCCTGGGAGGGGGCAGACTGGGGGGGAAGAGGCTGAGGTGCAGGAGCTGGAGGAGTGCCGATTTCGGTGACATGGGTGGACTGCGTGGAAGACTGACTGGTGGACAAATTGCTCGAAGCATTGTCGGCAATCCACGACATCACCTGTTCGCACTGTTCTGGCCTCAACAGTGCTCTACCACGAGTCCCAGTAACTTCAGACATGAACCTAGGGAGTGTAGCTCTGCGGCGTTCCCCTGCTCCCTCATCAGCAGGTGGTGTCTCACCCCGCCCAGGACCACGGCCTCTGACCTGTGCAGTAGTTGGACGCCCACATCCCCGCCCTCGTCCCCGCCCTCGTCCTCTACCCCTAGCCCTCGGGTTAAACATTTTGAAAATGAAAGTTATAACTTTAATTTTTTTTTTTTTTGTGTTTTTTAGTTTTTAAAACCAAACGATGCTATCCTATTGCTATGGCTATTTTCTAGCCAACTATGAAAGCACCCTGCTATGCCAGATGAGATGACGCTGAGTTATGAAAAAATAAACGTAAAATAAAAAGTAAATGGCAGACTGTGCCTAATTGAAATCCAACCCCTAATAAATTGTCCCACTTCGGTCTTTGCGATGGATATGTGCGTCACTAAGCGCTAAACACAACGGTCGCAAGTCTCCCTGCAAATTCCTCACAATATGGTAGTAGATGCACTACAGCAAGGCCAGCCACCAGCAGCTCAACCAGAAATAAAATATATAACGCTATTGTAGGCGTAAGTAAGCCGTTTGGATTCTCCTATGGCTATTTTCTAGCCAAGTATGAAAGCACACTGCTATGCCAGATGAGATGACGCTGAGTTATGAAAAAATAAACGTAAAATAAAAATAAATGGCAGACTGTGCCTAATTGAAATCAAACCCCTAATAAGTTGTCCCACTTTGGTGTTTGAGGTGGATATGTGTGTCACTAAGAGCTAAACACAACGGTAGCATGTCCCCCTGCAAATTCCTCACAATATGGTACTAGCTGCAAATAAAAAAAAAAAAGTATAACGTTATTGTAGCCCTAAGAAGGGCTGTTGGGTTCTTTTAGAATCACTCCTGCCTAACACTATTCTAATAGAACACCCTAACGCTTTCCCTGACCAGCAGCAGCTCTCTCCCTAGCGGCATCCAGACACAGAATGATCCGAGCAGCGCAGGCAGCGGCTAGTCTATCCCAGGGTCACCTGATCTGGCCAGCCAACCACTGCTATCGACGTGTAAGGGTACCACGTCATGCTGGGTGGAGTGCAGAGTCTCCTGGCTTGTGATTGGCTCTGTTTCTGGCCGCCAAAAAGCAAAACGGCGGGAGATGCCATTTTCTCGAGCGGGCGAAGTATTCGTCCGAGCAACGAGCAGTTTCGAGTACGCTAATGCTCGTACGAGCATCAAGCTCGGACGAGTATGTTTGCTCATCTCTAATAACAATCTTATTTTTACTGTCCTAAGTACTATAGAGCCCAAGGTATCTGGGGAGACAATCCTCTTTCAGCCTCTAAAAGTGACTCATCTCTGACAAAAAGTGAATCTTCGCAGATGAATGACAGTGAAAAAGGTAAATTTTAACATCCCCAACTTGATGAAGCTGTTAGTTGAGGTGCAGCAGGTGATGATAGTGTCCCTTTAATTATTCTGAAATCTATGTAGGAAGCATCATAGTGGGAATGATCAGTCAGTACCACGGGAGATGGGATAGCAGAGAGAAAAATGGGCCGATTGTTATCATTAAAGAGATGTTTCCTTAGTTATCTAATCCGACGTATTTGTTCACAGAAATCCATCACAAGTCTTTTCACATGATGCTGACATTTTTATACTTACATTCTTGTACTTTTCCCTTGGAATTCTCCTTTTGCTTTATACTTTAAATTTCTTCTCTGAGAAAATATAACTGGAAACAGTGAAGTTTAAAGATGAGGTATACTGCAAATAATAATCCCTCCTAGTTTAGAATATAGGGACACCATAGAGATACATTACATATGGCACATGTAGAGTTATAATACATGGCACATGGTGCAAGGGGCAGAAACAGCAAATTTTTAACATGTAAAAAAATACCCTATAAAGGGCTGTAATAAAGAGAGTTGTTAAATACAGCAAGCCCAGCAGGAGTGGAGTATACAGCATATACAGCATTAGTGGAGTATACAGCATTTACTGTATGAGTGGAGTATACAGCATGTACAGTATGAGTGGAGTATACAGCAAGTACAGCATAAGTGGAGTATACAGTATATACAGTATGAGTGGAAAATACAGCATGTACAGTATGAGTAGAGTATACAGCATGTACAACATGAGTGGAGTATACAGCATGTACAGTATGAGTGGAGTATACAGCAAGTACAGCATAAGTGGAGTATACAGCATGTACAGTATGAGTGGAGTATACAGCAAGTACAGCATAAGTGGAGTATACAGCATGTACAGTATGAGTGGAGTATACAGCATGTACAGTATGAGTGGAGTATACAACATGTACAGTATGAGTCGAGTATACAGTATATACAGTATGAGTGGAGGATACAGCATGTACAGCATAAGTGGAGTATACAGCATGTACAGTATGAGTGGAGTATACAGCCTGTACAGTATGAGCAGAGTATACAGCATGTACAGTATGAGTGGAGTATACAGCATGTACAGTATGAGTGGAGGATACAGCATGTACAGCATAAGTGGAGTATACAGCATGTACAGTATGAGTGGAGTATACAGCCTGTACAGTATGAGCAAGAGTATACAGCATGTACAGTATGAGTGGAGTATACAGCATGTACAGTATGAGTGGAGGATACAGCATGTACAGCATAAGTGGAGTATACAGCATGTACAGTATGAGTGGAGTTTACAGCATGTACAGTATGAGTGGAGTATACAGCATGTACAGTATGAGTGGAGTATACAGCAAGTACAGCATAAGTGGAGTATACAGCATGTACAGTATGAGTGGAGTATACAGCATGTACAGTATGAGTGGAGGATACAGTATATACAGTATGAGTGGAGGTTACAGCATGTACAGCATAAGTGGAGTATACAGCATGTACAGTATGAGCAGAGTATACAGCATGTACAGTAAGAGTGGAGTATACAGAATGTACAGTATGAGCAGAGTATACAGCATGTACAGTATGAGTGGAGTATACAGCATGTACAGTATGAGCGGAGTATACAACATGTACAGTATGAGTGGAGGTTACAGCATGTACAGCATGAGTGGAGTACACAGCATGTACAGTATGAGTGGAGTATATAGCATGCACAGTATGAGTGGAGTATACAGCATGTACAGTATGAGTGGAGGATACAACATGTACAGTATGAGTGGAGTATACAGCAAGTACAGCATAAGTGGAGTATACAGTATATACAGTATGAGTGGAAAATACAGCATGTACAGTATGAGTAGAGTATACAGCATGTACAGCATGAGTGGAGTATACAGCATGTACAGTATGAGTGGAGTATGCAGCATGTACAGTATGAGTGGAGTGTGCAGCATGTACAGTATGAGTGGAGTATACAACATATACAGCATGAGTGGAGTATACAGCATGTACAGTATGAGTGGAGTATACAGCATATACAGTATGAGTGGAGTATGCAGCATGTACAGTATGAGTGGAGTATGCAGCATGTACAGTATGAGTGGAGTATGCAGCATGTACAGTATGAGTGGAGTTAGCTGTGCAGGCTCTGCAGGCTATTACACCATCCTGTCGGGGAATATTTCATCATATGGATCTTTTTTGTTACGGGGTCAAGCAGACATAAACACAAAAAGGGAAGTTAATCTGTGAGAACATTGACTTACACCACATCTACCAATGCTGTGCATCAATTAGATTCAACACAATAGGCGTCAGATTCACACCAGTAGCCCCAGCTGTGTGATAGATTAGGCACATCTTGCCATAAATTAGACAATTTCCTCTTTTTAAGCCAACTGTTAGTTTAGTTTAGACCAGGGGTCAGGAACCTTTTTGGCTGAGAGACTCATAAGCGTCACATTTTAAAATATAATTCTGCAAGAGCCGTACAATATATTTATACAGTATATAGCGAGTCAGCCCACCAGTAAAAGTGTATAGCCAGCCCCCCGGTTTATAGACTGTATGCCCCTCCCCATTATATTGCAAGCCAGACCACTCAGCATGTAGACAGGCCCCCTATATGTAGCCAGACAGCCCTCCAGCATGTAGCCAAACAGCCCCTCCCTAGTATATAGCCGGACAGCCCCTACCTAGTATATAACCAGCCCCCCAGTATATAGCCAGAGTGCCCCTCAGTATATAGCCAGCCAGCCCCCTGTATACAGCCAGCCAGCCTCCCCCGTATACATCCAGCCATCCCCCCGTATACAGCCAGCCAACACCTCCCCTGTATACAGCCATTCTGCCCCCCCCCCCCAGTATACAGCCAGCCCCTCCTTTGTATAGAGCCACCCCCCCCCTGTATACATCCAGCCAGCCAGTCCTCCACCCCAGTACATACAAATATAAAACATGTACTCACCTTTCCGACACTCTCCCGCAGCTCTGCTACTTGAAGCAGTCCGGTCGGTGGGGATAGCTCCGTGTTCACCGGCGCTTTACAGTCTTTGACGTCAGCCGCTTGCCGGCTGGACTGCATCAAGTAGTGGAGCTGCGGGGGAGCGTCGGAAAGGTGAGTACATGGTTTTTAATTTTTTCACTGACCCCACCAGTCCCAGACCAGCCCCTGACTAGTCAGCTATTGCCAGTCTGCCCCTGGATAGGAGCCCTGTCTGCGAGCCATATGCGGCCATCAAAAGAGCCATATCTGGCTCCCGAGCCATAGGTTCCCGACTCCTGGTTTAGACCATTATTTCAAGACTTCTTGAAATAAATCCCTATACTTTTTTGTTGAGAATATTGAAAAGTTTTTAGTAGGACATTAACTGTTATTTTGGATAAGGGTTTGTTATGCAACATTCTGTGCCAAATTTATCAACTGTCGCACACTGAAAAATTAGTTATCTGAGCCACCCACTTCTAGGCCGGGGATGTAAGAAGACTCCACCCGTCACGTTCTTGGACCGTTTTAAAGCAAGCGTTTTCAGTCCGTTTATGTCTGTTTTGAATGTTTACCATGCGTTTGGCTGCTTTGAACCAGTTTATCTTCATTTCTAGCAGTGTAGGCACCTGTGAAACAGATTAACACCAGCCAAACCATCCATGGTAAGGTTACAAAAACCTGCCTGTTTTCAGTCCGTTTAAAAACAGTTCAAAAGTGGTCCAAGAATGCGACGTGTGGCAGCACCCTCTGGAGTCATTAAAGGAGTTATTAAAGGCCTCCTCTGCAGGTGTGTGGAGACTTACACCCATTGCTGCTTCAGTGGAGGATTCTGGGAAATATGCAAATATGTTTTTTAGGATGGGATAGGGAAATATTGCTTCTTGACCCTTCTAGATTGAGATTGTAACAATTTTTGTTGCCTTTGAAAACATGTTGACCTTTGCATTCACTTTTCATAATGGTAATAAGTCAAAAAAGGCCACAAATTTCTATTTTGGGCATTTATGATGCAACAAAAGTAATGCAGAGGAAATCTTACATCAAAACCCATCATGATAAACCAGGGGCACTTACTCATAGATCAAGACACCACAACTGTGGTAATCATCTTATTATTGTTATCCATGGCCTTCTTAACAATTATTTGTTAATTAAGTAATTAATCAGTAATGAGCCAGAAGGGCTCAAGGGGTGTTAACAGAGCCAATGTCTCCCCTTCCCCCTGTCAGTTCAGCACTTCCTCTCTCCCGGATGTCATTTTGCAGCAGAGGAGGTTTCAGCACATAGTTGGAGTGTTCTTGCACAGTGTAATATCCTGCAAAGCTGCAGTATGGACGTGCTCTTTTAACACCTCCAGGGCCCATCTGGATCATTAGCATAATTTTAAAAGTTGATTTTAGAAGGATAGAGGCCAGATTGAAGAATATTACCACGGTCACGGTGCCACGGAGTAAGCATCCCTGGTTTATCATGCTTCATTCTGATGGTAAATTTCCTTTAACTTACCTATTAGGTGAAAAAACTTTTGGTGGATTTTTTTGTAAATTTACAATTAAATTGTATAAGCAGTCAGGTACAGTAAAGTCACATTTATTTAGACATGTGGGCAGTGACAGCTGATCTGTAATTTAGGCAGTGAACTTCAGTTTTGTAATTCATCTCACTGCGGTTTATGGGAGTGCCTGTTTCCTAGTAATGCCCTGTATAATCTATAAAGAACAGACACAACTCCCTTCCACTTTGCACAGATGCCCTGGATAACCACTCCCAGCAGATGTCCAATCTTGTGACTTACAGAATCTTACAATATCGGTAAAGTGTACAGAGAGCAGAAAAGTCTTATCCTCCATGTCAAGAAGCATTCAAAGCGCTGTATCTAGGGCGGGTTTATTTTTCTATATATTAGTTCCTAGGTTATAATAATTGTTGCACAATAATTGCAACATCCACAAGTGCTTCCTACTTCTATGAATGGATATATTTGGATACTTCTTCTTTTTCTAATCCTCATGTCAATGTAGCTGGTTGTACTACAAAAAAGATTGATAAAGAATAGGAATTCACGGTCTATGAGATTGCAGAGATAGACGAGCGCTATGTTCAGCTATTTCCGACATTCCCATAAAATCCAATGGAGCCACAAGACGGATGCTCGACCAGAGGCTCTAGCCACTAATGGAAATCGGATCCCTATTTTCATGAGTGATGACGGTCCTGGCAGTCAGACCCCCACTAATCAGATTATAATCCACTTTCCGGTGGATAGGCGATAACAATCAGGCTCGACACAACCACTTTAAAACACAAGGGATGATATACAATCATTGTATAGTAAAAAAAAAATAGGAATATTCTTACAGTTTTTGTTTATCCTTTTTAATAGCTGCCGGTAATTCTTGTTCATTTTTACAGGCCTAAATCATGAAATGTCACTGACGGTAAAATGAAATCACGAAGAGTTGGTTGAGAAAAAAATCTGAAAATTTAGAAAGTATTTTATCAAGATGGACATAGAGGGGCTTATTTACTAAAGGTCCCTCGGGCGCATTTTCGTCGGGTTTCCAGACTTTTCAGGGAACGCGCTGGGGATTGTGTCACATGCGATCGGATTGTGTCCGAATTGCGCTGGCTTTCACACGTCACAAATCGGGGGGGGGCGGGCCGATGGACGATCCGACAGATTCAGACTACACGCGGGATTTAACATTTAAATTTATGTTGCATCAAATGCACTTACATGCACCGGGAGGAAGAAGGTGAACTCCGGCGCACCTGATTGCAGAAGCGACACATGCAGGGTATCAGGCGCACGATCTTCATGAATCGCGGCAGAGTTCATCCTAGTCGGACAGTCCAGATCAAGGATCGCACAAGGACCGGGTAAGTAAATGTGCCCCAGAGCCCGAGCTTCCAGAAGGACATTATAGAACAGGAGAGGTTGAATAGAGTAATGTTCTTATATAGTTTTATTATTATATGCAATTATGTATAATATATATAAATGTGTTGATGTGTTGAGATCACTGATCATTCTGGTCTTAGCTGTCCGATGGGTGATTAGTTCTCAGCCACTGAATAGGACAACCCACTGAACTCCTGACTATAGATAGAGTATACATTGGAATCATTATACATAGTCATAATGAATCTTCCCTAACAAAACAAAATATATTCATCCGCTGAGCTCCTCTTTCTCTATAACATGATCCCAGAAGTTTTAATAGCTAGATTTCTGAAGAACGTGTGCCACAATTCATGAATCTAGCACCCTCTGCACTATACACAGGCAAACTGCACCTAGTACAGTCAGCACTGTTTTTGATGAATGTGGGACAATCTGTCTGGGTTCTATCGGCTGCTGCCTGTTCTTTATTGCGTTTTTTAAAATAACTGTCCACGAAATGTTAATAGGAAGTTGAACTTCTCATTAAAAATGAATAAACTTTAATTTGCTAAAATGGGAAAACCCCTTGAAATGAATTACGATTAATATGATGACCTAATAGATATACACAGGCCACTGGGTATGTTCTAAAACAGAGGTATCCTTCTTTACCTGTTTTCTTTCCTGGAAAGGTCCAGTTATCATATAGTATTGAATTTAATTGGTTAATTTTAGAGATGAGCGAACACTAAAATGCTCGGGTACTCGTTATTCGAGACGAACTTTTCCCGATGCTCGAGTGCTCGTCTCGAATAACGAACCCCATTGAAGTCAATGGGAGACTCGAGCATTTTTCAAGGGGACCAAGGCTCTGCACAGGGAAGCTTGGCCAAACACCTGGGAACCTCAGAAAAGGATGGAAACACCACGGAAATGGACAGGAAACAGCAGGGGCAGCATGCATGGATGCCTCTGAGGCTGCATAATCGCACCATTATGCCAAAATTATGGGCAACAGCATGGCCATGACAGAGTGACAGAATGAAGCTAGATAGCATCTAAAACATCCAATAATTGACCCTGACACTATAGGGGACGGCATGCAGAGGCAGCGGCAGCAGGCTAGAGAGTGTCATGGCGACATACCCTAAATGGACTCAGGCTTCAAACCAATGGGTGGCAGAGAGGAACCAAAGGAGGTGAGCAAGAAGCGCTCAAATAATATCGGTACATGATAAAAGTTTGCCAGTATATTTTGTGGATTACACAGTAGGGTGGCGACAAAGTTAACATGGAAGCCATGAAAACAACCCAAAATTCTGCCTGACACAGCTCGTTTGATAAGGGGACCATGTATGGAGGCAGTGAACTAGTAGTAGATTAAAGGTGCTGCAGTTAAAACTATGTTAGTTGGATCTTGGCATGGAGCTGGCGCTCCGCTGCCAGGCGAGCTTTCGCCAATCCAAGCCCCTGTCTATAGGCTACTCCCCAAACAGCACTTCTAAGAACCTTTTGTATAAGATCAAGTGTAGTAGCGTTCTTATAAGTTTAGGATATGGCGGGTGAGGGGAATGTAAACAGATGCGCAAGAAGCGCATGATGCGCATGGAGCTGGCGTTCCGCTGCCAGGCGAGCTTTCGCCAATCCAAGCCCCTGTCTCTAGGCTACTCCCCAAACAGCACTTCTAAGAACCTTTTGTATAAGATCAAGTGTAGTAGCGTTCTTATAAGTTTAGGATATGCCGGGTGAGGGGAATGTAAACAGATGCGCAAGAAGCGCTGAAATAATATCCCTAAATGGTAAAAGTTTGCCAGTATATTTTGTGGATAACACAGCAGGGTGGCGACAAAGTTAACAACTTTGATGTGGAATCCATGAAAACAACCCAAATTTCTGCCTGACACACCTCGTTTGATAAAGGGACGATGTATGGAGGCAGCTATATGGACGACTTTTGGAGGTAGCAATGGAGACAACGTGTGGAGGCTGCTATGGAGACAATTTAATTTGGATAGTGCCTGTATGTGGCAGTCCCAAACATTTTTCAAACCAGAGGAGCAGGTAGGTGGCCCTCCAGTAAAATGGGATAGATTGAGTGCCTGTATGTGGCAGTCCCAAAAATGTTTCAAACCAGAGGAGCAGGTAGGTGGCCCTCCAGTAAAATGGAATAGATTGAGTGCCTGTATGTGGCAGTCCCAAAAATTGTTCAAACCAGAGGAGCAGGTAGGTGGCCCTGCAGTAAAATGGAATAGATTGAGTGCCTGTATGTGGCAGTCCCAAAAATTGTTCAAACCAGAGGAGCAGGTAGGTGGCCCTGCAGTAAAATGGAATAGATTGAGTGCCTGTATGTGGCAGTCCCAAAAATGTTTCAAACCAGAGGAGCAGGTAGGTGGCCCTCCAGTAAAATGGAATAGATTGAGTGCCTGTATGTGGCAGTCCCAAAAATTGTTCAAACCAGAGGAGCAGGTAGGTGGCCCTGCAGTAAAATGGAATAGATTGA
The DNA here is from genome assembly GCF_040894005.1 of Engystomops pustulosus. Taxonomy (NCBI): domain Eukaryota; kingdom Metazoa; phylum Chordata; class Amphibia; order Anura; family Leptodactylidae; genus Engystomops; species Engystomops pustulosus. The sequence goes on along the minus strand of NC_092413.1, from coordinate 172,098,523 downwards.
GTGCCTGTATGTGGCAGTCCCAAAAATTTTTTAAAACAGAGGACCGGGTAGGTGGCCCTCCAGAAAAATGGAATAGATTGAGTGCCTGTATGTGGCACTCACAAAAATTGTTTCAAACAGAGGACCGGGTAGGTGGCCCTCCAGAAAAATTAAATGCATGAAGTACTATAGCAAGAGCCAGTGGGCCCTGTCAAAAAATAGCCATTTTCCTCTGCTTTACTGTACAAAGAGGAGGAGAAGGAGGAAAATGAGGAGGAGGAGGAGGAGTGGATCAATTATTCAGGTTGAGCTTCCTTCACCTGGTGGAGATTGGAAATTCTGAGAAATCCAGCCTTTATTCATTTTAATAAGCGTCAGCCTGTCAGCGCTGTCAGTCGACAGGCGTGTACGCTTATCGGTGATGATGCCACCAGCTGCACTGAAAACCCGCTCGGACAAGACGCTAGCGGCAGGGCAGGCAAGAACCTCCAAGGCGTACAGCGCCAGTTCGTGCCACATGTCCAGCTTTGAAACCCAGTAGTTGTAGGGAGCTGTGTGATCATTTAGGACGATGGTATGGTCAGCTACGTACTCCCTCACCATCTTTCTGTAAAGATCAGCCCTACTCTGCCGAGACTGGGGACAGGTGACAGTGTCTTGCTGGGGTGACATAAAGCTGGCAAAAGCCTTGTAAAGCGTACCCTTGCCAGTGCTGGACAAGCTGCCTGCTCGCCTACTCTCCCTCGCTACTTGTCCCGCAGAACTACGCACTCTGCCGCTAGCGCTGTCAGAAGGGAAATACTGTTTCAGCTTGTGCACCAGGGCCTGCTGGTATTCATGCATTCTCACACTCCTTTCCTCTCCAGGGATGAGAGTGGGAAGATTTTGCTTGTACCGTGGGTCCAGGAGAGTGAACACCCAGTAATCGGTGCTGGAATAAATTCTTTGAACGCGAGGGTCACGGGATAGGCAGCCTAGCATGAAATCTGCCATATGCGCCAGAGTACCAACGCGTAAGAATTCACTCCCCTCACTGGCCTGACTGTCCATTTCCTCCTCCTCCAACTCCTCCAACTCCTCTTCTTCTGCCCATACACGCTGAACAGTGAAGGACTCAACAATGGTCCCCTCTTGTGTCTCGCCAACATTCTCCTCCTCTTCCTCCTCATCCTCCTCCACCTCCACCTCCTCCGATATGCGCTGAGAAACAGACCTCAGGGTGCTTTGGCTATCAACAAGGGAATATTCTTCCCCCGTCTCTTGTGACGAGCGCAAAGCTTCCGACTTCATGCTGACCAGAGAGTTTTTCAACAGGCCAAGCAGCGGGATGGTGAGGCTGATGATGGCGGCATCGCCACTGACCATCTGTGTTGACTCCTCAAAGTTACTCAGCACCTGACAGATATCAGACATCCACGTCCACTCCTCATTGTAGACTTGAGGAAGCTGACTGACCTGACTACCAGTTCTGGTGGAAGTTGACATCTGGCAGTCTACAATCGCTCTGCGCTGCTGGTAAACTCTGGATAACATGGTCAGTGTTGAATTCCACCTCGTGGGCACGTCGCACAACAGTCGGTGAGCGGGCAGTTGGAGGCGGCGCTGCGCTGCCCTGAGAGTGGCAGCATCTGGGCTGGACTTCCTGAAATGCGCACAGATGCGGCGCACCTTCGTGAGCAAATCAGACAGATTGGGGTATGTCTTGAGGAAACGCTGCACTATCAGATTTAACACATGGGCCAGGCATGGCACATGTGTCAGTCTGCCGAGTTGCAGAGCCGCCACCAGGTTACGGCCGTTGTCACACACAACCATTCCCGGCTTGAGGTTCAGCGGTGCCAGCCACAGATCAGTCTGCGCCGTGATGCCCTGTAATAGCTCTTGGGCGGTGTGCCTTTTGTCGCCTAGGCTCAGCAGTTTGAGCACCGCCTGCTGTCGCTTAGCGACGGCACTGCTGCTGTGCCTAGAGCTACCGACTGATGGCGCCGTGCCCACGGATGGTAGTTCGGAGGAGGAGGTGGAGGAGGGGTGGGAGGAGGAGGAGGCATAGTAGGCCTGAAACACCTGGACCGAGGTAGGCCCCGCAATCCTCGGCGTCGGCAGTATATGAGCAGCCCCAGGGTCAGACTCGGTCCCAGCCTCCACCAAGTTAACCCAATGTGCCGTCAGCGATATATAGTGGCCCTGCCCGGCAGCACTCGTCCACGTGTCCGTGGTCAGGTGGACCTTGTCAGAAACGGCGTTGGTCAGGGCACGGATGATGTTGTCTGACACGTGCTGGTGCAGGGCTGGGACGGCACATCGGGAAAAGTAGTGGCGGCTGGGGACCGAATACCGAGGGGCGGCCGCCGCCATGAGGTTGCGAAAGGCCTCGGTCTCTACTAGCCTATAGGGCAGCATCTCCAGGCTAAGCAATCTGGAGATGTGCACATTAAGGGCTTGGGCGTGCGGGTGGGTTGCACTATATTTGCGTTTCCGCTCCAGCGTCTGGGGTATGGAGAGCTGAACGCTGGTGGATGCTGTGGAGGATCGTGGAGGCGACGATGGGGTTTTTGTGCCAGGGTCCTGGGCAGGGGGCTGACTAGCAGCTGACACAGGGGAAGGAGCAGTGGTGTGCACGGCCGGAGGTGAACGGGCTTGTTGCCACTGAGTGGGGTGCTTAGCATTCATATGCCTGCGCATACTGGTGGTAGTTAAGCTAGTAGTGGTGGAACCCCTGCTGAGCCTGGTTTGGCAAATGTTGCACACCACAGTCCGTCGGTCATCCGGTGTTTCCTTAAAGAACCTCCACACTTCTGAAGATCTAGCCCTCGCCACAAGAGCCCTCACCACGGGAGCTTCACTAGTTGACAGTGGCGCTGATGCACCAGCTCTGGCCCTGCCTCTCCGTCTGGCCCCACCACTGCCTCTTCCAACCTGTTCAGGTCGAGGACTCTCCTCCGTCTCAGAAGCACTGTGTTCACCCGGCCTCTCAACCCAGCTTGGGTCTGTCACCTCATCATCCTCCGATCCCTCAGTCTGCTCCCCCCTCGGACTTCCTGCCCTGACAACAACTTCCCCACTGTCTGACAACCGTGTCTCCTCATCGTCGGACACCTCTTTACACACTTCCACTACGTCAAGAAGGTCATCATCACCCACAGACTGTGACTGGTGGAAAACCTGGGCATCGGAAAATTGCTCAGCAGCAACCGGACAAGTGGTTTGTGACTGTGGGAAGGGTCCAGAAAACAGTTCCTCAGAGTATGCCGGTTCAAATGCCAAATTTTCCTGGGAGGGGGCAGACTGGGGGGGAGGAGGCTGAGGTGCAGGAGCTGGAGGAGTGGGGATTTCGGTGACATGGGTGGACTGCGTGGAAGACTGACTGGTGGTGGACAAATTGCTCGAAGCATTGTCAGCAATCCACGACATCACCTGTTCGCACTGTTCTGGCCTCAACAGTGCTCTACCACGAGTCCCAGTAACTTCAGACATGAACCTAGGGAGTGTAGCTCTGCGGCGTTCCCCTGCTCCCTCATCAGCAGGTGGTGTCTCACCCCGCCCAGGACCACGGCCTCTGACCCCTGCAGTAGTTGGACGCCCACGTCCCCGCCCTCGTCCTCTACCCCTAGCCCTCGGGTTAAACATTTTTAAAATGAGAGTTATAACTTTTTTTTTTTTTTTACTTCTTTTTGTTTTTTTTGGTGTTTTTTTGTGTTTTTTTTTTTTTTTTTGTGTTTTTTGTTTTTTTTTGAGTTTTTAAAACCAAACAATCCTATCCTATTGCTATGGCTATTTTCTAGCCAAGTATCAAAGGAAGCACACTACTATGCCAGATGAGATGACACTGAGTTATTGCCTAATAGAAATCCAACCCCTACTGAATTTTGCCACTTCGGCCTTTGCTATGGATATGTGCGCCACTAAGCGCAGAACACAGCGGTCGCAAGTCTCACTACAAATTGCTCAGAATTGGCAAGTACATGCACTGCAGAAACTACAGCCACCAGCAGATCAACCAGAAATCAAATATATAGAACGCTACTGTAGGCTTCAAGAAGCTGTTTGTATTCTCCTCTGGCTATTTTCTAGCCAAGTATCAAAGGAAGCACACTACTATGCCAGATGAGATGACACTGAGTTATTGCCTAATAGAAATCCAACCCCTACTGAATTTTGCCACTTCGGCCTTTGCTATGGATATGTGCGCCACTAAGCGCAGAACACAGCGGTCGCAAGTCTCACTACAAATTGCTCAGAATTGGCAAGTACATGCACTGCAGAAACTACAGCCACCAGCAGATCAACCAGAAATCAAATATATAGAACGCTACTGTAGGCTTCAAGAAGCTGTTTGTATTCTCCTATGGCTATTTTCTAGCCAAGTATCAAAGGAAGCACACTACTATGCCAGATGAGATGACACTGAGTTATTGCCTAATAGAAATCCAACCCCTACTGAATTTTGCCACTTCGGCCTTTGCTATGGATATGTGCGCCACTAAGCGCAGAACACAGCGGTCGCAAGTCTCACTACAAATTGCTCAGAATTGGCAAGTACATGCACTGCAGAAACTACAGCCACCAGCAGATCAACCAGAAATCAAATATATAGAACGCTACTGTAGGCTTCAAGAAGCTGTTTGTATTCTCCTATGGCTATTTTCTAGCCAAGTATCAAAGGAAGCACACTACTATGCCAGATGAGATGACACTGAGTTATTGCCTAATAGAAATCCAACCCCTACTGAATTTTGCCACTTCGGCCTTTGCTATGGATATGTGCGCCACTAAGCGCAGAACACAGCGGTCGCAAGTCTCACTACAAATTGCTCAGAATTGGCAAGTACATGCACTGCAGAAACTACAGCCACCAGCAGATCAACCAGAAATCAAATATATAGAACGCTACTGTAGGCTTCAAGAAGCTGTTTGTATTCTCCTATGGCTATTTTCTAGCCAAGTATCAAAGGAAGCACACTACTATGCCAGATGAGATGACACTGAGTTATTGCCTAATAGAAATCCAACCCCTACTGAATTTTGCCACTTCGGCCTTTGCTATGGATATGTGCGCCACTAAGCGCAGAACACAGCGGTCGCAAGTCTCACTACAAATTGCTCAGAATTGGCAAGTACATGCACTGCAGAAACTACAGCCACCAGCAGATCAACCAGAAATCAAATATATAGAACGCTACTGTAGGCTTCAAAAAGCTGTTTGTATTCTCCTATGGCTATTTTCTAGCCAAGTATCAAAGGAAGCACACTACTATGCCAGATGAGATGACACTGAGTTATTGCCTAATAGAAATCCAACCCCTACTGAATTTTGCCACTTCGGCCTTTGCTATGGATATGTGCGCCACTAAGCGCAGAACACAGCGGTCGCAAGTCTCACTACAAATTGCTCAGAATTGGCAAGTACATGCACTGCAGAAACTACAGCCACCAGCAGATCAACCAGAAATCAAATATATAGAACGCTACTGTAGGCTTCAAGAAGCTGTTTGTATTCTCCTATGGCTATTTTCTAGCCAAGTATCAAAGGAAGCACACTACTATGCCAGATGAGATGACACTGAGTTATTGCCTAATAGAAATCCAACCCCTACTGAATTTTGCCACTTCGGCCTTTGCTATGGATATGTGCGCCACTAAGCGCAGAACACAGCGGTCGCAAGTCTCACTACAAATTGCTCAGAATTGGCAAGTACATGCACTGCAGAAACTACAGCCACCAGCAGATCAACCAGAAATCAAATATATAGAACGCTACTGTAGGCTTCAAGAAGCTGTTTGTATTCTCCTATGGCTATTTTCTAGCCAAGTATCAAAGGAAGCACACTACTATGCCAGATGAGATGACACTGAGTTATTGCCTAATAGAAATCCAACCCCTACTGAATTTTGCCACTTCGGCCTTTGCTATGGATATGTGCGCCACTAAGCGCAGAACACAGCGGTCGCAAGTCTCACTACAAATTGCTCAGAATTGGCAAGTACATGCACTGCAGAAACTACAGCCACCAGCAGATCAACCAGAAATCAAATATATAGAACGCTACTGTAGGCTTCAAGAAGCTGTTTGTATTCTCCTATGGCTATTTTCTAGCCAAGTATCAAAGGAAGCACACTACTATGCCAGATGAGATGACACTGAGTTATTGCCTAATAGAAATCCAACCCCTACTGAATTTTGCCACTTCGGCCTTTGCTATGGATATGTGCGCCACTAAGCGCAGAACACAGCGGTCGCAAGTCTCACTACAAATTGCTCAGAATTGGCAAGTACATGCACTGCAGAAACTACAGCCACCAGCAGATCAACCAGAAATCAAATATATAGAACGCTACTGTAGGCTTCAAGAAGCTGTTTGTATTCTCCTATGGCTATTTTCTAGCCAAGTATCAAAGGAAGCACACTACTATGCCAGATGAGATGACACTGAGTTATTGCCTAATAGAAATCCAACCCCTACTGAATTTTCCCACTTCGGTCTTTGCTATGGATATGTGTGCCACTAAGAGCTAAACACAACGGTAGCAAGTCCCCCTGCTAATTCCTCACAAAATGGTAAAAGATGCAAATTAAAATAAAAAAAGTAGAACGTTATTGTAGCCCTAAGAAGGGCTGTTGGGTTCTTTGAGAATCACTCCTGCCTAACAGTAAGCTAATAGAACACCCTAACGCTTTCCCTGACCAGCAGCAGCTCTCTCCCTAGCGGCATCCAGAGACAGAATGATCCGAGCAGCGCGGCCAGCGGCTAGTCTATCCCAGGGTCACCTGATCTGGCCAGCCAACCACTGCTATCGACGTGTAAGGGTACCACGTCATGCTGGGTGGAGTGCAGAGTCTCCTGGCTTGTGATTGGCTCTGTTTCTGGCCGCCAAAAAGCAAAACGGCGGGAGCTGCCATTTTCTCGAGCGGGCGAAGTATTCGTCCGAGTAACGAGCAGTTTCGAGTACCCTAATGCTCGACCGAGCATCAAGCTCGGACGAGCATGTTCGCTCATCTCTAGTTAATTTACATTGATTTTTTGACCAACATAGTGCACTGCTATTGAATACTGCTACAATGGGTTTGATGTATTTTAGTAACTTCTAGTAGCAAAATAGCACAAAGAGCAGTCTGACCCTGCATCTACATGGGCAGAATAATAGACTGAAACACCTACATTAAGGGAATTTTACCATCTTAATCCATCATGATAAACCAGGGGCACTTACTAATAGATCCAGGAAGGTACATGATGAAATCTCAGGAGAGTAGGTGGAGCATGTCCTGATATGCCATGTTACTCCTTAATTTAGGCTCATCAAGGGACACAAAATTTATTTCATAGCCACCTTGCCATTCACTGTATCATAAAAATAATGTGTTATCTTTATTCTATGGTCCATCACTATTATAGCAAAACCTCATTTATATTTTATTGTACGGGTTGTTACGGATGTGGTGATACACATTGGGGCTCATTTACTAAGGGTCCGAACATCGCACTTTCGTTGGGTTTCCTGAATATTTCCGTTTTGCGCCGAATTGCCCCGGGGTTTTGGTGCACGCAATCGGATTTTGGTGTATCGGCGCCGGCTTTCACGCAACAGAAATCTAGGTGCGTTGCCGTCGGACAACCCGAGGGATTTGGGAAAACCGCGGAATTTAAAAAACGAATTGTGTAGCCAAGATCAGGAAGAAGAAGTTGAACTCCGGCGGACCTCGGCGCAGCAGCGACATCTGCAGGAACTCGGACGCACGACCTTAGTGAGTAAATGTGCCCGAATATGTATTGTTTTTATTGGCGATTTTCACTTTTTTATGTTGTATTTGATTTTTATATGGGATGGGGCATCAGGGGAATTCTTATTCTTTGTTTTAATATTTTTTTTAATTTGCATTTTTGTTTAAACTTTATTTGACTATTTTATTTTGTCCCAGGGTAGGACATGAAAAAGTGAGGGTGCCAGTAATGCCCTATAGAAGCCACGGTCACTATAACCATGTTGTCTATAGGGTTAAACAGCTGAGCCTGGGCGATCACCATGACGGAACTCTACAAGGTGCTGGAACTACCTGCATCCTATGACGTAGAGTTATGTCACGGTGTGGAAAGGGGTTAAAGGAGTTGCCCACTTTCAGCAAATAATTGATATTGTTTGTGTAAGGAAAAGTGATAATATTTTCCATATAGTTTCTGTATCAACTCCTCACAGTTTTCTAGATGTCTGCTTGCTGTCATTCTATATAAAGCTTCCAGTTTACTTCCAGTGGATAGAAATCTTCCCATGATCTTGTGATGGACGCACAGGTGCATGGGCTGTTACTATCACAGGGAGTAATGAGAGCAGTGTGATATTAATGGCTTGTGCACCTGCCTGTCCATCACAAGACCATGGGAAGATTTCTATTCACTGGAAGTAAACATAAAAGCTTTCTATATGAGGACAGCAAGTAGAGATATGGAAAACTGTAAGGAATTGATACAGAACGAATATTGGAAAACTGAAAAACTTTGCATTATAAAAACAATATCAATTGTTTGCTGCAAGTAGAAACCCCTTTGATTTGACACAGACTTCTCTACATATGAGACAAAAAGAAAGTGGTAGGATCACATTTGTGTTTATAGATTTGAAAAATGATACCTCTGTAGAACAATGGAGGATGTGAATAGGTTTCATTCATAAAAGTCTGTGGCTAAATATTGCTGAGGATGAGACTAGAGAAATATGACAACTGCACTGGAATCAGCGGATTGATCTATTTCTGAATGCAAAGAGTTTACATCGAAGCAGATGTTGAAAGATCCGCCTTACAAACATTGTACATACTTAGAATATATCCAAGTATATTATTACGTTATTTTAGAAAAATATTGTATTACATAGTGTAAGGATTTCTCCAGCACAGAGTGAGCTGACAAAATGTTGATGATGCAAATTTATGTAAGCCATTCATTAGTACTAAAAGTGTTAGTATTAGTAATACATGTGCTACTAAAGGTAATAACTTCAACTAATAATTGCTGGGAAAAGTAAAAAGTGACTTACTTGCTAATGTGTCCTCTTACAAATGTCAATGCCCCCTTTAAACCATCCGTGTTTATACAGAAAACTTTCCACCCGAATACAGAAATAAACTTACCAAGAGTTTTGACGTCAGTAATACTCAAGAGAAAACAAAAGCAGAAACAAAAGGGGAAGTTCTCTGTGTTTTTGTCAGAGTTACTTACTCAAGCCCAAGAAGCAGAACAGACCCTGTAAGTGAGATAACTCTTCTAGACGCTGTGAGAAGTGGAAAGATAAAAACTAAGCAGATTCTATACATTAAGAGGGCCACCATTCCCCTCCCATAAAGTATTTCCAAAAAGGAAATGATGAATTCCAGCAATGAAAACACTATTTATAGGATGGGTAAGCCTTCACTGCTGTGAAAACTACAGGAAAGACGAGTACTCGGTTTTTCTCTCAGCAGTGTAGATATTTGGGGAATGTCTGATGTGCCTTCTCTCAAACTCACATTTTAGCAAAGACTAGACCTTAAGATAATAATGTGGCGATATCAAATGACAAGCATATCTAGTCATCTGGTAATAGTGTGCTTAGAAGCACTTGCAACACTGTCGTGTTTGTTGGCTGGGAACTACACACTGAGGGTGAATATGACACTGGAATCCAGATGTAGCGCTGGTTAACATAACTTAAAGAGAACCAAGAGCTGCTTACGAAAGTAAACCTCCAATAACACTAGCAGACACTGCCACAATGTAAACTAGGTGTATTCGTGAGGGGGCGGTCCGAGATGCTGCCTCTTCCACGTACTGCCCCGCCCACTCCATAGGCCTGCGGTGACTTCCGCGCGTCATGCAGCAGTCACCACCCCTAATCCTGCCCCCTCATGAATACGCCAGACCACTTTGAGAGCAGTCCAGCGTTTCTAGTGTACATCGCGGCAGAGATTTCCGATAACGTTAGCAGTGTAACACTGGGACTGTTGTAGCACTAGGAGCAGCTAAATTTAGTAAGCAGCTCCTAGTGCCGTATTTAAGGGTGACTGATTCTCTTCAAAGGAAATCTATCATCAAAACCCATCATGATAAACCAGTGGCACTTACTCATAGATCCAGGCACCATCACTGTCGTAATTTTCGTATATGTGTTATCCATGGTCTCCTCTCTTCTAAAATCAACTTTTACAATGATGCTAATGAGCCTGCAGAGTTCTGGAAATGATACTGGATTCCCTCCGTGCTGCAGATTCACAGGTTTTTACAATATCTCTACAGCACTTCCCCCTCCTTCTCCCTGATGCAATCTCACTACAGCCGAGGATGTTTCAGCACACAGAGGGAAGAAGAAGTGCTCCTTGTTACAGCCTGTGAATCTGCAGCACTGAGGTGCTCTGGTTACACCCCCAGAGCTTTTCTGGCTCATTAGCATAATTATCAAAAAGTTGATTTTAGAAGGAAAGAGGCGATGAATAACAAATTTAAGAAGATTACTGCAGTCACAGTGCTGGATCTATAAGTAAGTGTCCCTGGTTTATAATGATGAATGAAGAAGGTTCTATGGTGGTAGTTGCCCATTGGTCTAGTTGATTTCTGTGAGATTCATGCTTTCCATAGGCTCTTTAGATGCATATGCAGTACCTGTTACAGCCATCCATTGGGGAGGAATCATGGACATCCTGTGCAGTTCAGCAACTACCAAAAAGATCCTTAGACAGCTGGATCTCTGTAGATAGAACAAAGGTCTGAACACTAAATTTAAGCCCAGAAACTCGGCTGAGCCAAGGTAGTAGAAACCACACAGTTGGCAGAGACAAAAAGAAGAACCTTCATAAAAACTTCTCAAGTTAAAATACATTTAGAACTCCATAAGCTTAGTCCTGCTGCAAAATGATATACATTGTAGAGATCAACTCTTCTTCCACTCGAGGAAGATGTGTTCACACCGCTCTTTCTATGCAGTCTATTTCTGTTGCAGTACCACACCTAATACATCTTAGTCACTCAGAACTTGTTTCTTTCTGTATTTGTCATGAAAGCATATGTGAATGAGGAAATCAATATTGGGATGATATGGAAATCTTGTGGGGGGTATTACAAATAGAATTCAGAAAAAATATTTAATGTGTAACATCTGTGTCAGTATCATCCTGACTGTGATATGTCTCAGTACGTTTTCAGTGCAGTGTGAACACGTGCTTAGGCTTGCTGGCTGTTTGGATTTTATTGCACTACAACCTTCATCTACAGCAGCTTTGCTCCAGTTCATAAATAGTTAATTTGCTGTGACTGAGCTCTTCTCCAATCATTTTTGTGGAGGAGATTTATTGCTGGCTTCAAATAAATCATCTGCTCACAACAAGTTCAGTGCTGACTATAGATTAGTGATCCTGTGTTTCTCTAGTATTCTGGTGTTTTGACTTTCTGCATGTATATAGACTACGTTTCTGCCTTGCGATTCTGAACTGCCTTGTTGTGATCCAGCCCTGGAGACTATTCTTTTGTGTTAATGCAGTCTTGACTTTGTCTCTGGCCCAGATCTATTATTCTGGCTGTGCCTGTTTTCTGCACATAGTGTCTGCACCACAATCCTGAAGCATGAAAACAGTGTACCAAAAAGAAAAATGATGCACACTTCCCAAGCAGTGCAGGGTGCGCCAGATTATTCGAGACCGCACGCCAGTATTCAATAATCTGGTGCACCCTGCACAGTCACAAGGCTGCACTAGTTTTGATAAATTTGGGCCTCTGTGTTTTGCACTTTGATGCAGGAATCATTTGCCAAATACAATCCCAGCAGGGACACATGGTGGTGGCAGCATCATGCTATGGGGGAGTTTTTAGCTGCAGGGGCAGGATGACAGGTTACAATTGAAGAAATGATGAATGCGGTCAAGTACGGAGATCCTGGATGAAAACCTCTTCCAGAGTGCTCTGGACCTCAGGCTGGGTCGAAGGTTCACCTTCCAACAACACAATGACCCTAAACACAGATACAATAACAAAGCAGTGGCTTCAGACCAACTCTGTGACTATTCCTGGCTGGCCCATCCAGAGCTCTGACCTAAACCCAATTTAGCATCTTTGGAGAAACTTCAAAATGGCGCCCAATAACGTTCACATCCAACCTGAAGAAGCTGGAGCAGATCTTCAAGGAAGAATGGCAGAGAATCCCCAAATCCAGGTGTGAAAAACTTGTTGCATCATTACCAGGAAGACTCATGACTGTACAAGCTCAGTAGGTGCTTCTACTTTCTGAGCAGGGAGTCTGAATACTTATGGCCATGTGATATTTCAGTTTCTCTTTTTTAATTAATTAGCAAAAATATCTATATTTCTGTTTTTTTCTGTCAAGATGGGATGCAGAGTGTACATTAATGAGCAAACAATACCTTTTTTGATTTTACTAATTGGTTGTCATAAAACAAAGAGTGAAAAATTTAAAGGGGTCTGAATACTTTCCGTACCCACTGTATAGAGGGCTAAGATGAGAAATACTTGGACAACATTTACAGTTGTGTTAGGCTTGTATCTGAAAATAATAATTTAGGTTAATACAATTAAATATTCTGTATAGAACCTATTATTCACCTGATCTGTTATTCAAGGATGGACATTGTCAATAGGATGCAGTAAGTATTGCATAATTGATATGGTTTTGCTCACACATACACATATATACTCGTGTATAGGCCGAGTTTTCCAGCACAAAAAATGTGCTAAAAAACTTCACCTAGGCTTATACACGAGTCAATTAAAAAAAATAAAGTTACATACTCACCTTCTGGATCCCCCAGTACTTGGCATGGTTCCCCGATGCTTGGTGCAGCTCCTCTTCTGTCTTCTCCACGATGCTCCGGTCCCCGGCCGGTACATACTATGACATCATCATCAGCCGCATCACGGTGTGCGCCAGCCTGCCGGCTGTTACAGAAGACAGGAGAGGAGTCACGGTGACCGGAGTTGCGACAAGCATCGGAACCACCCAAAGGTGAGTATGTTATTTTTTTTAAACTGGGGGCTGGCAGTATACTAAAGAGCACTGGCTTTATACTAAAGGGGGGTGGCTGGCTAATAAATGTGGCTGGCTGGCTGGATACTAAAGGGGGCTCCTGGCTTCTAAAGGGTGCTGGCTGGTTGTATACTACAGGGGGATGTCTGTATACTAAAGGGTGCTGGCTGGCTAATAAAGGTGGCTGGCTGGCTACTAAAGGGTGCTGGTTGGCTGTATACTACAGTAGGATGGCTGTATACTTAAGGGGGCTTGCTCTATACTACTGGGGGCTGGATGTATACTACAGGGGGATGGCTGTATACTAAAGGGAGTTGGCTGGCTATATACTAAAGGGAGCTGGCTGTATACTACAGGGGACTGGCTGGCTATAAACTACTGGGGCTGGCTATATACTGGGAGGCTGTGACCAATGCATTTACCATACTCAAGTTAATAGGTTTTCCTAGGTTTTGGTGGTAAAATTAGGGGCCTCGGCTTAAACCTGGATTGGCTTATACTCGAGTATATATGGTAGTAGAATTTTGACAGGAGTTATTTGAAATAATTGAGCTGAAGCTTGGATTGAACTTCCCTTTTGATATGTCTCTGCGAGTTATGGATCCATTATGGGACTGTAATTGTCTACAACCGAAGGGTAATTATGTAAATTACTATTGCTGGGGAGACTCAAGGACAGAACTGAGAAGTTAAGAGAGTGAATGGAGAAAAAAAGGGAAACATTATTTAATGTTTTTTTTTCCCACTTGATATCCTGTAAAAGGGGTAGGGATGTGCTATGGGAAGCATTGAGGAACATTTTTATATATATTTTGGAAATAAGTATCTGCAGAAATAGAAATAAAGTGTAATGGTAGGAACTTTGTTGATAATCATCCATGTAAAGAAAACAAACCCCAAATGTCCAAATCACCACTTTTAAGGCATTTCCCCACAAACTGAGAATTATTCAAAAGCTTGTAAAATCATTGAAATGGTATCAATTAAAACATCAGCTGGTCCCACAATAAGTCACACATACACAGTTCTGGGTGTTAGAATAAGGCGAAAATGAAAGTTTATTCAAATTTGGCATCTCTATGTTCGTACTTACCCAAAGATAAGAACTCAAAGTTAAAGCCATAAAAGCTAAGACTGCAAAAAATTGGCACAACTGTGTTTTTTTGTCAATTGTACTGTGTGATGCTCCACACTCCCCAAGGGTACACAAGGTCAGTTAACTATTGTTTTTACAGACACTGCCTGGACACACAGGCTCATGGAGGCACAGGAAGTGAGTGTGGCCTATGTGACCTGGCTGGGCGCAACAATTGGTCACAATCCTGAAAAGCTGAGAGATCATTTTCACTTGCCTCAGTGAAACAAAGCTCAGTGAGCGGGTAGACTGCCACCAGCTCCTGTTACGTATAAGCCTGGTCCGTAATGGGATTATATCGGACCAGAAGCCAGTACAAGTAGCGTACATATTAGACTAAAACATAAACGAGTAGATTTATAGACTGAGATCAAAAACAACCCCGGTTAAATTTAGATAGTTAATTACCATAAATTGCTCCAGGTGTTTTAATGTCTAAGTTAGACTTGCCCAGTCAGCTCCAGGGAGGTACTAGAGCTCCTCCCACCTGGGTTAAATCACTGGAGATCCAAAACCTTGGATAAATCATAACCTTTAAGTGGAGGATTAGAGAGGAAATGTATGGGTGCCATGAGATCCATATGGACCTTCAGTAAATTTGGAGACCATACAAGCCCCTTCTACTATGCTACCATTGAGAGTTTAATGTATCTCTTCATACAGGGATCTAGAAGGGACTAGATTCCAGAAATGCACTTATGATCCAGCTAGAATGCACTATAACCTCACAACTCCCTTGTCGATTATGTCCCAAAGATTTCCTTGGAAGCTTTGGCCATGTGTTTCTTAGGGAACCTGGCTCTAGGTCATCTGTCCAATGTGCGGAAATCAGCCTTTCAAGTCAAACACCCTTAGTTAAACAGCTTGTATAATTTTACATTTGACAAACCCCCCCCCCCTCCCTTTGTTATATTCTTCACATACTGAATTTTTTTCCACCTTTCCAGTTTATGGCAAGGAACATTAATTACTGACTATTTATTCTGCTGATAAACCCCCCCCCTCATATTGCACTGTAAACGGGGAAGATATGAAAGTGATCTCAGTTATATTGAAAAAAATGTGATTTTTCCCAGTTGTGGGCTGTACTACAGGGCATACTATAAACCGAGACCAGCACCAGTCCAATAATTATTCTTATATATTATAGGGGTTCAACGTAAATAAAATGCAGTAATGCATCAAACTAAGTATAAAAACTTTTTGTAAAAGATTTTGCTTTTATACTTTTTCCTTCTCCATAGTCCACTCCTGATTTTAGATGGCAAATTCTGTAAAATACTGAGCAGTAAACTACCCTGTTAAACTGACCTTGAAGTAGGAAAAAAATCTAAAATCCACTATGTTGAAACATCTGTGGGGGAAGTGTTGAGACACAAAGCGTGTCTGTTGTTAATAAGGAAGGAAGGAAACATAGGGGTGAGAAATCTAATAACTAAGCAAGAAAGAACAGTTACAATGTCACTTATTTATTATTACTGTTCAATTATCAGGTTCCATTTATTCCAATTTAAAGGAATGTTACCATATAAATCTTTGGGTATCTCAAGTCATGATCATCAATGGGGCTCCTGCGAAAAAAATTGATAGTGACGAAGAAGCTGAGATTACAATATTCAAAACATACTTCATATCATTATAATATTTAAATCAACCTTCTGTGTCAATTAAAATTTATCAACTTCTAACTTAGAGTTTAAATTAATGACTTAGCTAACTATAAATCCAATTGTTAACATTTCTACATGTATAAATTAGTTAGATATAGAACTTGTATCTCCTTTTACTGATAGTAGATATGTCCTAATAAAAACTATGTTCCTCAGGACTTCTTTTATTTTAACTATATATGCTGCGATCGCTACAATATAGAGTTATAAAATTATGCAAATTATGCTAATTAATTTATTCACTCCCCCTGTTGCTATAGCAGCCACACCCTATCTCTACCTGTCACCTGCTCTATACACTGTGGGGGCGCGGGACAAGGGTGGACTGCTAGCAAAACTGGAGGAGTAAATAAATTAATATACTAGGCACTCTGAGGCGCCCTGCTGATGTCCCGGAGCGCTTCAGGCTAATTAGGATTATTTTAATAAATCTAGAGTTATAATAAAAGGACTCCCAAGGTACATCGTTCCTCAGGAACTTCTTAATAGGACATGTCTACTGTTAGTAAGACTGATGGTAGATGTTCTTTAAAAATACAAAAACGTTTTGTTATCTGTATATATCCAGAAGATAGAACAAATGCAACATCTTAACCAAGTTGAATAGAGCTTCAGAACCATGATCATAACATAAATACAGCACCATAGACAAAGTACCAGAGCACCAGATCTAAGCCCAGTACATATAGTTAATACAGCACCAGAACCAAGTTTAGAACATAAATACCATCTACCACCAGGATCAAGTATTGTAATTGTATTGTTTATCCGATCGCTTGTTCTAGCCCTTACACTGCAATACACTTGTATTGCAGTGTACGGTGTAAGTAACTGAGCATGCTGTGCATACAGCTGGGTCCTGCCAGAAGGCGAAACTCAGCGGGAAGAGGAGCTGGCAGCCTCGGGGCACACACCGGGGGGTCCATGGGGACACACATAACCATGGCGTGTAAGGGATTAAGCACCCTGGATGGGAGATATTGCACTCCCGGGTGTTAGTGCCGTAGAAAGGCGTCATGTCAGAAGTAGTACCTTTAATGATCACCGTAAACTCCCAATAGGGCAGTCATTAAAGAGTAAAGTCATCTTTTACATTGAATTCTATGGGTACAAATAGTGTCAGTTTCTAAAGTATTTTTTAGACTACCCATCAACATAAAGAAAACCAATATCATGGTAGAAATGCTTCCCTCCTTTACGCTGAACAGCTGCCCACTGACAGTGACTGTACACCTACCTGGGCCTGGAAATACACCAATTAGGAAGCTTCAAGCAAGCCATTCAGGTGGTCAGAGACAAGGCCTGCAGAAGCTACCTCCGGTGACAGTCCGTACAAAGTTTTTTGACAGTATCATATCCCCTATCATTCTGTATGGCAGTAATGTCTGGGGCCCAAACACATACCCAGATTGGTCAAGGTGGGAGTCCAGTCCAACCAAAATAGCTCTGCAAATACCTTCTTCAAGTCCATCAGAGCACCTCAAACAGCGGCTGTAGAGGAGAGCTGGGCTGATTCCCTCTACATATTACAGTCCAGAAGAGAGCGCTATCATTCCTAGCTCACCTACAGAACAGCAATCCAGATTCCTTCAACCATAAAGCAGGGAAGCAGCAGGTGGTCCCTGGAAACCTGGGAGCCAGACATAAATATGGACCAACCACAACTGACCAAAGCCAGGAGAGCTGGTGCTGATAAATAAGGCACAGGAGGAACATGAAAGTGACTGGACTACTAGAGTACTAGACTGGAGTGATAGAGTCATCCAAGAAGCTGACCATCTACCAGGGTCTACAGAGAGACTACAAAGTGGCCCTGTACCTGGAGAAACTTCCAGACCCCAGGGACCGTCAGATCCTGAGCCGCTGAAGACTGAGCTCCCACAACCTGGCCAAGAAGTTTGGGTGGCACAGACAGACATACGTGCCCAGGGAGAGCAGACTGTGCCTACAGTGCCAGGACCAGGAGGCCAACGAGGATGTGGTCTACTTCCTGATACACAGCAGTGAGGGACACTCACTTCAGGAGACTCTCAGATCTCTCAGATCTCCATCCTGCTGGGGGAAGAGGAGACCACAATGGCCATAGTGGCACAATATGTCACTGCTTGCTATAGGCTGAGAGACATGTGATATACCATGAACTATAATAACCCCCCTAAACCCATATCCCCTTTAATCCTGTTCCCCATCACCCTGTACCCCACCTTATTCCCCACAATCCAATATTTTATAAATGCTTTGGCAATGCAAACTTATATTTGATCCTGCCAATACAGTGAAGCTTCTTTGAATTGAAATAGACATATATAGATGCCAGACCCTCCTGACCACTGTAATGGAGATCGGGTGATGCTCTTATATAGAGCTGCATCCTATCTACCAGAGAGGAGAGGCTCTGTACTGCTCTCTCCCTCTGCCTACAGGTACAAGACCTCCTGTGTGTGTATCTGAATGGATGATGCTGAGCTGTGTGTGTGTATCTGAATGGCTGATGCAGAGCTGTGTGTGTATCTGGATGGATGATGCAGTGCTGAGTGTGTATCTGAATGGATGATGCAGAGCTGTGTGCGTGTAATTATGGATGATGCAGAGCTGAGTGTGTAACTATGGATGATGCAGAGCGGAGTTTGTAAATATGGATGATGCATGGCTGAGTTTGTAACTATGGATGATGCAGAGCTGAGTGTGTAACTATGGATGATGCAGAGCTGTGTGTGTAACTATGGATGATGCATGTCTGAGTGTGTAACTATGGATGATGCAGAGCTGAGTGTGTAACTATGGATGATGCAGAGCTGTGTGTGTAACTATGGATAATGCATGTCTGAGTGTGTAACTATGGATAATGCAGAGGTGAGTGTGTAACTATGGATGATGCAGAGCTGAGTTTGTAACTATGGATGATGCAGAGCTGAGTGTATAACTATGGATGATACAGGGCTGAGTTTGTAACTATGGATGATGCAGAGCTGAGTGTGTAACTATGGATGACGCAGAGCTGTGTGTGTAACTATGGATGATGCAGGTCTGAGTGTGTAACTATGGATGATGCAGAGCTGAGTGTGTAACTATGGATGATGCAGAGCTGAGTGTGTAACTATGGATGATGCAGAGCTGTGTGTGTAGCTATGGATGATGCAGGGCTGAGTGTGTAACTATGGATAATGCGGAGCTCAGTGTGTAACTATGGATGATGCAGAGCTTTGTGTGTAACTATGGATGATGCAGAGCTGAGCGTGTAACTATGGATGGTGCAGAGCTGAGCGTTTAAAAATGGATGATGCAGGGACGAGTGTGTAACTATGGGTGATGCAAAGCTGAGTGTGTAACTATGAATGATGAAGAGCTGTCTGTGTAAATGTATGTCTGTGTGTGCTGTGCTTTAGTGCGACCAACAGGGATATTTTAATTGGTGTAAAATATATATTTCCTTTTTTGGAAGCCTAAATCTGGGGTGCGTCCTATAGTAAGAAGCGTCTTTTAGTCCGAAAAATAGATATAAATAAGAGAGTGATAGATGAGGAATAGATAGACAGGCAGACAGATAGATAGATAGATAGATAGATAGATAGTTTTTTGTTCAAAATATTATATACATATTACTAATTGTGTTTAATGCTTTCCCCTGGCCCCATGATGTTTATGTGCACCCTTGTATTCCCAGGTAATTTTACACTATTTTCTGTTCTATCTAATCGGCACTTGCAAATCTTTTAATTTGTAATTTATGAAGCCTTAGGCCCCTAGCAACATATATTCATTATTGGCAACAAGAAATGTTTGAAACTGGGCATATCGCCAACACAAATATTGCTGTTTTCTCTGGTTGTTATTCTTTCAGGTGAGTACTTGATGTGTTTGAGGTGTTTTTATAAATTAATGAGGGAAAGAAAACTAGTTAACAGTGCAGAAATAAATACTGCATAATGTTTCATATGAACTATTCAGCCATTTACAATATGCTGACAACCAAACTCAGCTGATGCGCTTAAAATTAATGAAAAGCACCTTCATATTATCATGTAGCTCTCTCCCTCTCTCTTACTATCACAAGAGTTCAGTCATGAATTGCAACTGAGAAAATGTAACATTATCAGTAGAGATGAGCGGACCCAAACTTTAAGCTCAGGTCTGGGGTTCAGGAGTGACACTGTGCAGCCAATCCAGAAAATTGATGCCTCTACCTACTACACATGGTTATGATTGGGCAATTTGCTGGATTGACTGCAGAGCCACCATTATGTCTGGGTCGCACGGTACACATGCAAACCCTGGACCCAAACTTAAAAAGCAATTCCACGTATCTCTAATTATCAGCCAATTCTTGACAATTCTTGACAAAGTTTTTAATAAACTTTGCACATGTTTGTACAACAGAATGTTAGAAGCTTTGTAATAAGTCGTAGAAGACTAATGTGCTTCACATAGAAATAGAATTGCACCCCCACCTTGTACTGAAGAAGGACCAGCACCCCAACACAGGGTTTTCTAAGGATGGGTTTCAGGTTTGGCTGGTATGAGTTAGTTGACATATTTTCCATAAAAATATGTTTCCTCTAATGCTACTTATAGGGAGTGTAGAACATGGAAAAAAGCAAGACGGTGAGCAATAACGGCAGACACACCAGGCTGTTCAAACACACTCGACATCCGGGCAATTTTCCCTTCCTGCACCAAAATGAAACACAGAGGGAAAAAAAGCAGGAGAAAACAAAAGAGGAAGGTTGTACAAATATGGGTGGAAACAAAGAACAGGGAAACAATCAGACAAAAGGTAAGGAGCAAAGTTAAGAATAAACTAAATAAAGCAATGCAGAATATGCTAGATAGCCCTAGAAAAGACTTTTAGCAAGCAATGGAAAGATGGCAAATTAAAGGGGTTGTATGTTCGGCTAATAATTGATATTTTCTCTGCTTGTTGTCATTTAACAGGGAGTTTCATTGTTTTTCATTGGATAAAAATCTGTCCGTGATCCAAAATAGAAAACAGATCAGCAGGGGAAGAATGGGAGTGGAGAATGTATCTGTCCAGCACTAGCTTGACCATCTGCAGCCCAGAACAAAATCAACAGGAGACCCTATAGTAGAATTCAATTGAAACAGCCAGGAGTGAAATAGGGCAGCATTCAGACTAGTGCAAGACAAAATGCAAAATCTTTACGGAAACAGGATGCCGCTGAAACCTGAATGGGCTCGAATGTTACATTTCGTTACACCTTTTTATCTCAATTTTGGACCCACTACATCTTACACTCTCCAAAAAAGTTGCTTTTTAAATTTGACTTTTTGACTGGCCATTTTCCCAGTTCTCCAGCTAAAAACTAAGTTTATGGTATTGGATGAGTTGCATGTGAAGAGCAGATGGTGCGTGGATTACTTGAGAAGACTCCATTTAGTCATATAGCCTTGCAGTACTTTCTGAATTCATTAACAAGTTCGACAGCTGCCTATTATTTCTCAGTGATATTGTTCCTGCAGCCTGGCTCTCCAGCTGTATAAATATGAGCATCTATCATGCAGTCAGGGAGTAAATGCACATAATATATTGTAGAAGCCGGAGACTAAGACTATAAATCAGTATAAACAAACCATAAATGTATGACTTTATCAGTATGGGTTTTAGCACACAGGACTGGACTCCAGGATGAAAGCAATTTGTCTAGCAAATTATTTTGTAGCAGAGAATTGCTTGTACGGCTTTATCATTTTAATTAGCTTATTTAATAAAGTGACAGAAAATAGATGCTCCATCTCTGAAAGCATAATATTCATAGGAGAATTATGACATTACTACCCTCCATATTTTCCTGCATGATACAATTTCTGACTGCTAAATATAGGAATGGGTCACATAGGAATAGCAGTGGCTGATGTTAAATCTGATATATGCACATCCTTCTTCTCCCTGCTCCAAAAGCTGAGGTATAAGCTTGTTCCCTGGTGACAATGATAGGACAAGGGTTTAGGTTTTGCCATAGGGATATTACTGTATATACCGGTTTGTTATGGAGTTTTAAATGTTTTAACCTCTTAACCTTTTTTCAGTTTTTGTGTTCCTATATCTCACCCTGCTCCTCCAACAAGCCAGGTATTATGATTTTTTCCATTTACAGAGCTTTTTGTGACTTGTATCTGCAGGACAAATTGTACTTCCTAATGACATAATTTGAAGGACATCTACCACCAGGATGAAGGATTGTAAACCAAGCACACTGACATACCGCTGTGTGCCCCCTCTGACAGGAGTTGCACTTATTTTAGCTTCTTATTTAATTTAAGTAAGAAAGACTTTAAAAATTATGCAAATGAGCCTAAGGGATCATTAACTTCTATGGAGCCCGGAGCCCCTCATATTCATTTGCATAATTTGTAAAGCTTTTCTTGTGAAAACAAAGGCAAAAGATAACAAAAGAAGAGTTGATTCTGAGGGGGCACATACCAGCATGTAAGTGTGCTTGGTTTACAGTCCTTCATCCAGGTGATAGATTTCCTTTAATATTTTGTGCAATGTACTCTGCTAATTTTTTTTGGACTTCACAAAATATTTTGTTGCATCATTTTCTTCTTGAATTTGTTTTTACTTATTTTTTTTACTGTTTGGTCCAAATGACACACCTCCCTTTTTTTTTACTAAGTACAATCATAAAGATATCAGAATGTATTGTTTATAGTTATTTCATACTTTTACATACAAATAAAATGTATTAGCATCACTTTATTCTGACACCAGTAAGTATATAACATGATGTCATTTTTATGCAGGTGGAGATAATATTTTCATTGCTACCTTTTGATCACTTTTTATTAAAAGTTTTATGATCGATGAATGGTACTACTGCCTCTGAGAGTAATGAATTACAGGTCTGGGAGCCTTCAAGAGGCTCCAATCTGCATCCACCAATGAATTGCGGTGCCCATGTGCTATCACCGGATAAGTGCTGTTGTTGGGTTCAAACGCATTAAATGCAGTGGTGCCGGCACTGATTGCGTCAGTATCTGGCAAGTATCTGCTCTATAATACAGCAGCCCATTAAAGTCTCCATCACCAAATGCTTATGTTGACCGGTTGGGAAGGCGTTAAGGTTACATTGCAATGATACAATTTAAAGGGAATATAATTTTAAATAAAAAACTTTTCTTCCCTTTTTAACAAAACTTGTCAGGTCTAAATGTATGCGACATAATGACCACATTTTAAAACACCACAATTTTAGGATTGTGTGTCACAAGGCGTCTATCTATATGTGCTTATGTGGGGCCACACAGTGGTTTAGATGTGGATTGCAAGTGGTTAAGAATTTTTTTAGCCTGTCACAAGAGTCTATAGAATCATCTCACAAGAAATGAAAGCATGTAACGGTATTCTTACTTAGGATATTTTTTTCCCCTTCACATATAGTACTATGTAAGTTTAGTTTCCACACACATTTTTATTTTGAATAGATAAAACTTTAGTTAAAGAAATGCTACTTTCAAAATCAAGCATAAGTCATGGACAATTACGCATAGATCCAGGCACTGTGACTGTGGTAATCCTTTTATATTTGTTATCCGTAGACTCCTTTCTTCTAATATCAACTTTTAAAATGAAGATAATGAGCCTCAAGGGCTCAGGTAGATGTTTCTAGGGTCACTCAGTGCAGCTTCATAGGCTGCTACAATGAGCAGAGCAGACCTACCCCCTCCTTCCTTGCTCTTACAGTAAGGAATACCCGTCTATGCCGATGGTAGAATTTCCTCCCTTTATGTATAGAGCATGCCCTCTGTCTATGGTGATGGTAGAACCACCTCTCCTCTAGGTGTAGAGGATGTCCCCTGTCTATAGTGATGGAAGAACTGCCTCTCCTTCAGGTGTAGAGAATTCCCCTTGTCTATGGTGATGGTAGAACCACCTCTCCTCTAGGTGTAGAGGATGCCCCCTGTCTATGGTGATGGTAGAACCACCTCTCCTCTAGGTGTAGAGGATGCCCCCTGTCTATGTTGATGGTAGAATCACCTCTCCTCTATGTGTAGAGGAAGCCCCGTGTCTATGGTGATGGTAGAATCACCTCTCCTCTAGGTGTAGAGGATGCCCCCTGTCTATGGTGATGGTAGAACCACCTCTCCTCTATGTGTAGAGGATGCCCCCTGTCTATGTTGATGGTAGAATCACCTCTCCTCTATGTGTAGAGGAAGCCCTGTGTCTATGGTGATGGTAGAACTGCCTCTCCTCTAGGTGTAGAGGATGCCCCCTGTCTATGGTGATGGTAGAATCGCCTCTCCTCTAGGTGTAGAGGATGCCCCCTGTCTATGGTGATGGTAGAACCTCTTCTCCTCTAGGTGTAGAGGATGCCCCCTGTCTATGTTGATGGTAGAATCACCTCTCCTCTATGTGTAGAGGAAGCCCCGTGTCTATGGTGATGGTAGAACTGCCTCTCCTCTAGGTGTAGAGGATGCCCCCTGTCTATGGTGATGGTAGAACCTCCTCTCCTCTAGGTGTAGAGGATACCCCCTGTCTATGGTGATGGTAGAACCACCTCTCCTCTAGGTGTAGAGGATGCCCCCTGTCTATGTTGATGGTAGAATCACCTCTCCTCTATGTGTAGAGGAAGCCCCGTGTCTATGGTGATGGTAGAATCACCTCTCCTCTAGGTGTAGAGGATGCCCCCTGTCTATGGTGATGGTAGAACCACCTCTCCTCTAGGTGTAGAGGATGCCCCCTGTCTATGTTGATGGTAGAATCACCTCTCCTCTATGTGTAGAGGAAGCCCCGTGTCTATGGTGATGGTAGAACTGCCTCTCCTCTAGGTGTAGAGGATGCCCCCTGTCTATGGTGATGGTAGAACCTCCTCTCCTCTAGGTGTAGAGGATACCCCCTGTCTATGGTGATGGTAGAATCGCCTCTCCTCTAGGTGTAGAGGATGCCCCCTGTCTATGGTGATGGTAGAACCTCTTCTCCTCTATGTGTAGAGGATGCCCCCTGTCTATGGTGATGGTAGAATTGCCTCTACTCTAGGTGTAGAGGATGCCCTCTGTCTATGGTGATGGTAGAATCACCTCTCTTCTAGGTATAGAGAATGCCCCCTGTCTATGATGATGGTAGAACCTCCTCTCCTGTAGGTATAGAGGATGCCCTCTGTCTATGATGATGGTAGAATCACCTCTCCTCTAGGTGTAGAGGATGCCCCCTGTCTATGGTGATGGTAGAACCTCTTCTCCTCTATGTGTAGAGGATGCCCCCTGTCTATGGTGATGGTAGAATTGCCTCTCCTCTAGGTGTAGAGGATGCCCTCTGTCTATGGTGATGGTAGAATCACCTCTCTTCTAGGTATAGAGAATGCCCCCTGTCTATGATGATGGTAGAACCTCCTCTCCTGTAGGTATAGAGGATGCCCTCTGTCTATGATGATGGTAGAATCACCTCTCCTCTAGGTGTAGAGGATACCCCCTGTCTAAAGCTATGGTAAAACTGTCTATTCACTATGGTGTTGGTAGCACCACTTCTCCTCTAGGTATCGGGGATTCATCCTGTCTATGGTGCTGGTAGCATCACCTCTCCTCTAGGTTTAGCGGATGCGGATGTCCTGGTCACAGGACAATGCACTGTGCCACGATTCACTAACATCGTGAACACAATTTTAAAGTTAAACCCCGCGGTTTGTCCGTATGAGTCAGATTGTCCGATGGCCTGCCACCCGATATGTGTCGCATGAAAGCTGGTGCCGCTGCGCCAAAATCCGATCGCGTGCGCCAAAATCCCCTTCTAAATGCCTGTCCCAGCGGCGCAAATCCAAAAACATTGGAATATCCGACTAAAGTGCTGTCCGCAGGACCCTTAGTAAATAAGCCCCAATGTCTTTTTGTTTGTAGCTTTTTTTATACCCTAGCAAAGAGTGGATTTAGCAGGAACAAGTTACATACTCTAAGCCAGAGGTCCCCAACCGCCGGTCCGCGGACCAGGACCGGGCCGTTGGAGTTCATCAGCCGGTCCGCGCAGGGGCGGCACCGGCCAGCACTGAGCTCCCGCACCGGACGGGACCACGTTGCAGCCCTAAGTCCGGCACCTTGCTCCTCGACGCTGCCAGCACCTTGCGCCCACCCCCCGACGCCGCCGGCACCTTACAACGGCCCCCAGACCCTGCCGGCACGGAGCTCCCCCCCCTCCAGGCTCTCGGCTCCCTGCTCCCCCTGCCACCGCTCAAGCTCCAGTCTCCTTTCCCGCTCCCTCTGCTAACGTCCTCCCTGCTCCCGGCTCTCCGCCCCCCGCTCCCGGCTCTCCGCTCCCTCTGGTACCCGGCTCTCCGCCCCCCGCTCCCGGCTCTCCACTCCCGTCTCAACCTGTCTCTGCTAACGCCCCCCCCCCCCTCCTCCAGGCTCTCGGCTCCCTGCCCCTGCTCAAGCTCCAGGCTCGACTACTGCTTCCTCCGCTCTCGGCTCTACGCTCCCTCTGCCACCCCGCTCCCGGTTCTCGGCTCTTGACCTACCCGCTTCCGGCTCTCCGCTCCCGGCTCCCCTTCCACTCCCGTCTCAACCCGGCTCCGCTAACGTCCCCCCCTTCAGGCTCCCGGCTCCCTGCTCCCCCTGCCCCCGCTTAAGCTTCAGGTTCCCTTGCCTCCCGGCTTTCACGACCTACTCGCTCCCGGCTACCTCACCGCGCCACCACCGCTGCAGGACAAGGCACCGAAATTTCCAAGAACACAATAGGTAAGGTTACTTTATCTTTGCATATATATGTATAATATGTGTATATATGTGTAAATATATGTAATATGTGTGTGTATATATGTGTGTTTGTATATATGTATATGTGTGTGTGTATATATGTATGTGTAAGTATGTGTATATGTGTATATGCTGTATCTACTGTTTGTTTAGGTGTATATATGCTGTATGTATATGCAGCATTTGTGATATTTGTGATATTTATCAGGGCTTCTATTTTGTACTACATGGCAGTACTCGGTATGCATTTTATACTACTTGGCGGTACGTTGTATCTATTTTATAATACTTGGTGGCATGCTGTGTGCATTTTATACTACATGGCGGTATTCTGTATGCATTTTATACTACATGGTGATACGCTGTATGCATTTTATAGTACACGGTGATACGCTGTATGCATTTTATACTACATGGCGGTATTCTGTATGCATTTTATACTACATGGTGATACGCTGTACGCATTTTATACTACATGGCGATACGCTGTATGCATTTTATACTACATGGCGGTATTCTGTATGCATTTTATACTACATGGTGATACGCTGTACGCATTTTATACTACATGGCGATATGCTGTATGCATTTTATACTACATGGCAGTATTCTGTATGCATTTTATACTAAATGGCGGTATTCTGTATGCATTTTATGCTACATGGCGGTATTCTGTATGCATTTTATACTACATGGTGATACGCTGTATGCATTTTATACTACATGGCAGTACTCTGTATGCATTTTATACTACATGGCGATACGCTGTATGCATTTTATACTACATGGCGATACGCTGTATGCATTTTATACTACATGGCGATACGCTGTATGCATTTTATACTACATGGTGATACGCTGTATGCATTTTGCATTGCTTTATTTTTACACCAAACCAATATGATGGATCTGTTCCGGACACTCCCTGATATCTTATATTATAAGCTCCACCCTCCATAACCCCACCCCATATGACCAAAGCCCCGCCCCCACCGAGCCATGGAAAACTGGTCTAGCTTAAAGCCGGTCCCTGGTGCAAAAAAGGTTGGAGACCTCTGCTCTAAGCCTTTCCTTTATATTTCCCATCCCTTATCAGCCCACCCACAAAACCCACAAAATTTGTGTAAAGTAAAACCACCACCAAAAAAGCAACCACCATGTTTTTTTTCAGTCTTAAGATGCTTTCATTTCCCATCCAGGTCACTAGAATTAGCCCAGGATATCGCTCTAAAGGACATCACTGGCTGTGATGAACAAATGAACAAATGGGACAAGGGGGTGAATATGAATTGGGGGGGTGTGCATGTTTAACAAGAGGGCGGAGGCCTGACACCTCTTGGCTTATTTACAAAGATGATTTCTCAACAATTTAAGAACTCCAGAACTAAGTAAAGAAGGTGCCATCCCCTAATTCAGGTAGCGAGCATGACATTGTTGACAGTCTACCATCAGTATATCTGATGGAAGACAACAGTAACTAAATGTACAGTAGGTTAGAGAATTCTCCCCATTAGAGCTTTCTACTGTTACATCAGAACAGCTTTTCTTTGTAAGATTTGTCTGCTAAATTAATTTGGCATCTGCTATTAAATTTGTCCTCTATTGACAGTATACTAAGTGGTAGTAGATGACACACAATTTCACTCTTGGTGAAAAGAGTCTTGTTGTAAAGGGGTTAGATATGTTTTACCAGTAATTTATGTTCTGGAGGAAAGGACATATTGGCAGATGTTGTTGAAAACTGTTGTTGATAACATTTCACAAAACTGAAAGTGAGAATGAGGAATGCTGATAAGATACCTCAGCAAACCTCTATGATTAAAGAGAAGCCAGTGAAGTAACCTCCTGGTTGCACTTTGCTAAAATACAGGAAGTGACACAGAAAGAAAGTGACTATTTGGATGTCAGAAGTACGCTACTCGCTGATAAACACAACAGGACTGTTTTTTGAGTAAAATTACATGTATCTTTAACACTACAGCATCTATCTAACACCCTTATAACATCCAAAACAGGTGCAGTGTTTCCTTTTGTTTTGAGACTATGGGGCTTATTTACTAAGGGTCCACGGATCGCCTTTCTGTCGGACTTCCCGGACTCCAATGTTTTTGGGATTTGCGCCACTTTGACAGGTATTTAGGAGTGGATTGTGTCACACGCAGTCGGATTTTGGGGCAGCGGCACCGTATTTGCGACAGAAATCAGGGGGGTGGCTGATTCAGACTGAGCGTGGGATTTAAGTGGTTGTGTCGCAACCAATGCACTTACATACACCGGGAAGAAGATGGTGAACTCCAGTGGACCTGAACGGAGACGCAGGATATCAAGCGCACAATGTTAGTGAATCACGGCACAGTACATTGTCGTCGGAGTATGCACTTTTGAGAACTCCTCCGGACGGGTAGGTAAATGTGAACCTATATGTGTCACACATGTTAGGGGAGGTAACAACTTCTCAGCAAAGTGAATCATAGGTGACCACTTTTCAGATTGGAGATGTTCTCTTTATGTATATGTCAATTCCAGTATCAAGTGAAGCAGAGTGACAGAGCCATATAGTCCCTGTCATCAGTGGCGGCTCCTCTTGTCAATTTCATACATTATAATTATTTACAGTCCCTATTAGTTTCCAGAGGTTTGTCCTGCTCAGCCCGCAGGCTGTATAAGTGGGGGGACTGCAGGACTGGCCGTGATCTTTTCCTTTAAGGGGCACTGTCCCTCCTGCTCTCCCCCTCCCCTTTCCTCCTCTGTTTAAGCTCCCATTGGTGGCCAGCGAGTTCCGCTGGCCACTGGGGGGCAGCGGGCCAGGATATTTATTCATGAGCGCGGAGCTAGCCCAGCCTCTTTGACTGCTCCGCGCTCACGAGATCCCACCCACCCTCCCTATGTTACTATTGTATATTATTGGCTTGTTAATATTTAATGCTTTGCTGTTTGTTATTGCGTTGTTCATGTTGTTGTTGGTAGTCACAGCTTGGCCTGTGGTGGAATCTTGACCCTCTCGGCTGGTAGTTAAATCACCTGACGGAACAACTAGGACATGCCCCCGCGGAGGCGGGGCCAGGCATGCAAGGTGAAATTAGGGTAAGGGTCAGGGTTCTCCCCACAGGTCGCTTAT
Organism: Engystomops pustulosus; assembly: GCF_040894005.1. Classification (NCBI taxonomy): domain Eukaryota; kingdom Metazoa; phylum Chordata; class Amphibia; order Anura; family Leptodactylidae; genus Engystomops; species Engystomops pustulosus. The sequence goes on along the minus strand of NC_092413.1, from coordinate 172,068,921 downwards.
TTGGTTATTGTAAATAATAAAGCTGTGGCCGACCCCCAGTTTTTTATCCCAAAAGTTGTATTTTGTGTTGGTTTTTTGGAAAGGGGAACGGGGTACATTTTGGTGGGTAAAACATTAATACGGTCAGTCTTATAGCGATTGCCTCTCCAATATACCGTTATCATGAATGGTGGATGCTAGAGCTTGGTTCTATCAAGGACATTAGGATGGAGTAACTTATTATATTTTTCTTCCTCTGCTGGGTAACTTCCCTTTCTTTACAGGTACAACCTTGTTCCCTTAGGCTTCTTTCACACGTGTGTTGCAGATCACGTCAGAGTCTGATCAGAGGACGATCAGGGTTTGGTAAGTTAAAAACTGACATTTTTCATCAGAGTTTGTTCAGTGTCTCAGTTTATCACGCACCTTTTTTTTTGTTTTCAATGCATTTTTCACGGGCAGATAACGCAAGTGAAAAAGACTCAGGACTGAGGTCTCTCTTTTCTATGGCAATTGATCAGTGAAATTGCACTGGCTTTGGACTTGCATGTGTCTCAGAGTGCAATGCGTTTTTGATGCATCATCATAGACTTGTATGGTGCATTTTTCACGCGTGTGACTTGCAAAAGTAGAGCATGCCGAGATTTAAACATTTTTTTGTTGTGCGTGAAAAAAATTGCAAGACTGAAAAAAGAATTGATTACAATGGGTCAGAGTTCAATGCAAGTTCAGTGAATCAAAAGCACACATAGAACACGTGCATGAAAAATAGAAGTATGAAGGGGGCCTTAGTGTTCTGCGTGTGCTTTGGAGGGACAGAACTTGCATTGCACACTGACCCATTGTAGTCATTGTATATGTATATAGAATTATTAAAAGATAATGTCCAGCACAACTCCCTAAGGTTAGTCTGATACCTGTATGTCTTCTGAATAACTATTTCCCAAAAAGGATAACCTTGCACTAGGTAGCGCTATCCTTTCTGTTCTCTATTTCTCTTTTTTTCCTCATAAGTTTTCAGGATGTGACACAGTGTGCATTTTGTTTCATGCTGTTGCCACTCAATTGTGGTGAAGCGCAGTGATAAATGTTGCACAAACTCCATGTAAACACCACCATGCTCCTTTAGGTGCACAGTTTTCTAAAGTGTCGGACAAAGTGCCACCATGACACAACAGTGGCCCAAACACTTCATAAATACATGTCCAAACAACCTTTTTTTGGTGCAAACTTAGAAAAATAATCTTAGACACAACACAGGCACAATAATATATCTGGACCATAGAGTATGGGTTATAAAATATCTTTTTCAGGACATTCCACCTCACCACAGCCAGTGACTTCTGTTATTCATGTCAAAGCGCAAAGAAGTCACAGTATCCAAATATGTTCCATCATCATGACTAGATGATGAGCTAATGAAATAATAAAAACACTTTGGATTTGGATTCAAAAATACTAAATGTACTAACTTGTTCCCAATTCCAGAATCCTCAATAGTAACAGAACCTAAGACTTGTCTTCCAAGACAGCAACTTCAAAAGTTCACTCAAAAGATTTACATGACTGATACGTTTGCATCTTGTGAGACATTACGAGGTTTCAGACATGGTTTTCTTTTTACAGAAAACTATTGTGATGTATATTTGCAAATACTTTGACTACACTGCACATGATTCCAAAAATATATAATTTAAAATAAACAAGATGTAAGAAACACTTCTTGCTGGTAGAGGGAGCTCTGCCTTAAAAATCATAGCAGGAGAATGTCAATATTTGCTACAGATGAAAAAGAAATGGATGCTCAACTTGTGCTGTCCCCTCATTCTAAAAAAACCCATATCAGTTTCGTTATAACAATACTCAATTTCTTTGCATATAACTGTTTAAAAATAATACATTTCAGCATTGCAGCCATTGCAGCATCTGTTCCTTTTTCTGAAACTTTTTCTGGAAAGGGGGCATACACCAAAAATAATGCAACGTTTTCGCAAATCTTCCTGGCATCATTTAAGCCCCTTTCCCTAGAAGCATTTTTCTCATACAAGTCTAATGCGATCCGTCATTGGATTGGACTCGCACTAAACATAGCTGTTCAATAGATCTTTACGCACATCAGTTTTTATCACTGTGCGTCGGCGTTGCAATGCATCAAAACTAGAGTATGTCCTACTTTTACCATCCTGAAAGTAGTAAACACACATATTTTATCAATTATTATACCAAAAACATAGATACCTGTAGTTACTATGCCGAACAAATAAATATTTACTTGCAATGAATATACAGCACACATAAATATATCCCTGGAAAGAATATAATGCACAAATAAATATATACCAGCATTGAATACCCTCACATAAATACATCAGTTATAAATGTACTGCACACTAGTGCTGCAATCATGTAGATACAGACATCACAAACTGCTCAAATTAGGTTGTATCTTTGTCCTTCTCCCTCTGTACTGGCATTGTGCTTCCTGGTCTTCTTTCTAGAAGATTCCTCAAGAATGACAATCCTTCTACATCAGGTACAGAATGTAATCACATCTTTTCCCGACCATGTCTTATCACTGAGGAATTTGCCAGTCTTGTGATTTCAGCCTCTGGAGCACATTTCCACACTGTGACCCTAAAAACATAACAGTCAGTATGATGTCCTCTTGATAACAGTTATGTCCCCAGGGGGCTCCTTAGTAATATTTACCCCTTAAAACTAATGTCACCCCATATACCGTTTATACACTCTTACTTTTCAATATTTTATAGAATATTCTAAAGTATACTATCCCCTCTTTAATTCATTTGTAGAGCCTATTTAATTTAGCTTGCACAGCAGTCCCCCGTAATGTATCTCAGCAGTCCCCTTGACTCCATTATCTTCTCCTGAAGACAAGTCTTCTATTGTATCAGATTTATCATCCATCATCAGACACTGTGATAAATATTACTGTTTCAGCAATGTATCTATGTAGTCGGGGTGTACCAAGCCTGTCTGCTGCCTGAGGCGAGCCATAAAGAGACACCCCCCCCCCCTGCCCATATATGTAACATATCAGGGAGTGTCAGGACCAAATCCATCATATATCCATCCCCCCTCCTACCAGTCTATATTTCCTCATGTTTCCTCTGCCAATATTCTTACATAAGGCAGATATGACTGTAAAGTTAGGCAATTTAGATTTTGTTAAAAATCCCTGAAAGCAGGATACCAATAGATCACCATTCACATCTCTAATAGATTATGGATGATCAATGGGTGGATCCTACTGGCAAACTCAACCAAAATCAAGTGTTTTGTTGCGGATAAATTGCACATTTCTCAGCAAGCATTTCAACCTGTGCATAGTGCATTGCCCTGGCCAGACTTTTGTATGTATTTCGTCTCTCAGACACCACGTTTATTAACCTCTTCCATTAAAGTGATGTATCTTTCTTGTGAAGAAGGATTTACAGGCGGTCCCCTACTTAAGAACACCCTACTTACAGACGACCCCTAGTTATGAAACACTAGCTGTTGGTAATTTATTGTCCTTTAGCCTGAGGCTACAATGATCAGCTATGACAGTTATCAAAGTGTCTGTAATTTAAGCTTTATTGTTAATCCTGGTTGTTATGACAACCCAACATTTTCAAAAATCAAATTGTCACAGAGACCAAAAAAATTTTGGGTGGAGTTACAATTATAAAATATACAATTCCAACTTACATACAAATTCAACTTAAGAACAAACCTACAGAACATATCTTGTATGTAACCCGGGGACTGCCTGTATTGGCATTCATTAGTAAATAAATTATTCCTTTATAATGCTTTCATGCTGGGCTTCTTAGATTGCTATTATTTTTTGCACCCCCCTACACCTATCATATTTTGGCTTTATGTAGAATGGGCTGTATATATGAAAGTATCAGTGGCAATGGGAGTGAGTCCGTGCCCCTCTCAGTGGTGTCACCTGTCCCGGCCCTCACTTACCTCTCCACGCTCCTGCTTCCTCCTTGTCCAGTCACCGCGTCCATGCTCCTTAGGGTACGGGCGCGCTGGCTCTCGAAGATTTAAAGGACCAGTACACCGCCAATTGGCGCTGGCCACTTCCGAGTTTTTCATATAAGCCGGCTGCTCCCATAAACCCTTTGTGCTTCATGCATCTCAGAAAGCTTCCTCCCTGCGTTCCTTGTGTTCCTGTTCTGTTCTCTCGTTGTGACCCGGGACCTGACCTTGACTCTGCACCTCTGCCGCCTGCGTTGAACATCTGCCTGCTTCTGACCACAAGATTGCCTGCTGTTCCTGTACCTCGACCTTGGCTGCCACCGCGGGCTAGTCGCACCTAGGGAATGACCTGTTGGCACCACGACGCAGCAAGACCATCCTGCTTTGCGGCGGGCCCTGCTGAAGACCAGGTGCCACTTAGATTCCAGTCCCATGTGTCGGCTAGTGCCATTGTCCCCGGTGATCCAGGGGGTTCACTGACTCCAAGCCCTAATAGACAGATTCCCTTTAAACTATGTAATTATGAAGGGAATTCCCAAAGCAGACATTGATGAAACTACTTATCACTAAATTTGAATTTATAACAAGACAGTACAGGTTCAATGACACTAGAAACACAATGAGCACTGTTGTACAGTTTTATAGCAAGAAAAAGTACAATATTAACCCCTTAAGGACTTACCTCGCTATCACCTTAAGGACCCAGCCCTATATTTCAAATCTGTAATTATAAGTTTAGAACACTTAAACTTACCAAGGTGATTTTCAGCTTGTCTTTTCGTGATACATTGTACTTCATACAAGTGGTATATTTGGGTTGATAAAAATTTTTTACATTTGGTGACAATTTAGACACATTTGTGATTTTCTGTTTTATAAATGTTACGCTTATCATACAATTCGTTTGACATCCCAAATAGATTACTAACTAACATTAAACATATCTCTGCTTTATGTTGATGTTATTTTAATAGGATGTTCGGAAGCTTACAAATCAATTAGCAATTTTCCATTTTTTCCAGAAATTTTTAGATTCAATTATTTTAGAGGCCTATTCATACCTATAGGAGTTTTAAAATGGCTATTTATTAGAAACTCCCCACAAAGCACCACATTTCTATATAATACCCCTCAAACTATTCAAAACAGCTCTTTGTAAAGCTTGTTAACCATTTAAGCATCGAACATGTAATAAAACAAAACAATTACTTTATTAACTTTATTACTATACTTTATTAACTTTTTTGGCTAGGATGCAAATAAAAATATCTATTCTGATACTTATTTTTTACCTTTATTTTTTGTTTTATACATATAACACAGATTTAATGTTATTTATCTTGTATGGGTCAGTATCATTTCAATGAAATCCCATTTTTAAAGCTTTTTAAGTTTGAATAGTTTTGGAAAATAAAAACACATTTGGAGAGAAAAAACACTATGGGGCAGATTTATCAAGTGTCTGAAAGTCAGAATATTTCCAGTTGCCCATGGCAACCAATCACAGCTCAGCTTTCATTTTACCAGTGCTCATGAATATTTTAAAGGGGAGCTGTCATTGGTTGCCATGGGCAACTGGAAATATTCTGACTTTCAGACACTTGATAAATCTGCCCCTATGTTTTTCATCGCTGTCTTCTAAGAGGCATAATATTTAGATTTTTTTGTTGATTGAGCTGCATTAGGGATCATTTTTTTGCAGAATGAGTTGTACTTTTTATTTGAATCATTGTGATGTAAATGTGACATTTTGATTACTCCCTCACTGCAGTCACCGTTAACTTTTATCAATGGCGACAGCACTGAAGGATGAAAATGTACATTCAGGGGCCTGGTCATACATTTTCATCCCAGGTCATTAAGGGGTTAAGTAAATAATATGAAAGTAGTTAATCCAATGTTTTTGTATATAGTATTTGATATAATGCTGTAATGAGTCTACTTTAACCCTTTAACGAAATGTGACGTACTACTGACGTATTCCTTTAGCGACAGACATACATACATACACACACATACACATACATCCAGCTTTATATATAAGACTAGATCATGAATTAACTTCAGTCTGTCCCTAGCTGAGTATCTAACAAAGACATCAAACAATAGTAAACCTTATGGGCTATGCCGCTGTAAACAGGGGAAACATGGTAACATCTATGTTGTGTCTAGGAGTGTTTTAAACATTTACCATTGGAATCATACCCAAAATTACATATTTAGTCACAAGTAACTGACTAGATGGGTGCTAGAGGACTGGCTGTCTGTAGACACACAGCCAACTATTACTATCAGCTCAATGATAAAATAGTGTAATATATAGAGATGGATACAAAAGAAGATGACTAGTAGAAAAACTAGTTGAGGTGGTTTCAGTTCAAATGTTGTTTACCATAGTAAAAGAATAGACTATTGTTCTAGGTTACACTAGTAAAAAATTCCATTCAGCTTAAAGCATAAATATCCATTGGAATTAAATAGCAACAATACTAGATTGAGTAACAAGCACTGTCATTGGAAATGGATTGGTACAATGTATACTGCAACTTTTGCAGTATACTGCAGTTTTGCTTAATCCTTTGCTTCAATAGACTGATAATGGTGTATTCAAAATGTTATAATGACATAAGTGATAAGCGAAATCCTGCAGTAAAGTTATAGCATAAAACAAAAGACGATGATAACATTTTGAATAATACCTACCGTAATAAACATGGTTCCGCATAACAGTGGAATAGAAACAAAGTCCTCAGTGTTCTTCACAGCAATCTTCGCCCACTCAGGCACTACTACTATAAAGAAGACCTGTCACATGAAATGTGGCCTGTCAAACTGTTCAATACTGCCCAGTTTAAGACTGCAGACCCACACATTATACATCACGCAATGATCTATTGCCTGTAGACTACATTAACAAAGCAAAGTTGAAGTTCAATTAGTTAAATTTTGGTAAGATTGTATAAGATCACTAACCACTTCATGGACTACTGTTTTAGTGGGTCCCTACACTAGTGGGGGTGACAGCACATGGCGTCCACTGTCGCCACAACACTGCAGGGACCAAGATCCAGCATCTCTCCAGTACCCATACTGAGGGACTAGGCCTCTGTGGTTTTGAGACCTGGGTTCCCACCAGCAATGCACCACAGAAACAGCGGATGCCATGTAGTACTGCACTGTGTGAACAGGTTTAGGTTTATTGAGGTCTCAGAAACTGCCTCAGAGCAAGTAGGCAGCCATTAGAAGTAGTCACCTACGAATAAAAAACACTTGGGCCAAATGGGGCCAGGAAAATAAATAATTAAAAGAGGGGACAGAATTCAAACTAAACCAACATTTTGAGAGAGAAAGATCTGGATCACATCCACACATTACATGATGATCTATTGCCATTACTCTACGTGAACATGATCTATTGCCACTGGTTCTGTGTTGTGATGCTGTACCAAGTATTGGAGGGACCCAAAAGAATGAGGTCCCTGTGAAGTGGTAAGTGGGCTTATGCAATTTGATCAAAATGTACCTCAAATTTGTTTTGTTTATGTAGCCTAGCAGCAATAGATCAATGTATAATGTGTGGATGTGCGGTACAGATCTGGATATGGCAATCAGGCTGTTCACTCACTCTCCTCTCATCCCAGGAAAGTATGGGAGGAAGTACAGAGAACAGAGAAGACATAGCACACAGAGGTGCAATGACAGAGCTGCCACTTCCTGTAATTACTAGGCAGAAATCATAAACAAGTGCCCCTTCACTCTACATTCCAGTCACCCTTCACCAGAATGCCAGGGTGACTGGAAAGGGCTGAAGCAGGATGATAGCAGAGAAACAGATGCAGTAATGAAAATATATTGGAAAAACGTTAGTTTTGAGTTTCTGCAGTTATAGAATAAAACTTTATAAATATAACCATTGAGCATTAAGAATTTGCTGCCCCCAAAATTCAAGGCTAAAAAATATATGGGTGGCAACAATATTCACAAGTTTGTACCTTTGGAAAGAGCTCAAAATTGGGGAATTACATATCACAGATTGGGGAAAAGAATTGTGCCTCTTCCAAACTTTGCAAATGAAGGGAATAAATTGCATCATCAAAACAATGGAAATATATATGGAAAAGCATAATAGCAAACTGTTCACTCTTCAAGGTGAAACAATTTGTTCCCAACAACATTCTTCTATTTCCTGCTCTTCTTTATTAATGTTTCCTGGTTCTCATGCATCTTAACAGCTTCCTCTATATCACTAAAGTAATATGCAAAGAGTCAGATAAGGGCGAAACGCGTAGGTCGCTTTACTTGGACCCTCACACCTATGCTATCTGCCTATTCTGGATTTTAACGGCATTCAATAAAGAATTTTTGATTTTACTTGCAACATCCCTGAAAGCGCAGACTTCGTTTGTTCAAAAGGGTCCACTATACAATTAAATTTACATTAAAAAATTGTTCTAACTCCCATAGTAAATACTTCCACCAATTGTCATTTAAAGGTAGATATTAGGACAATCTATTATCTATGTTTTTATTGTTCACAATAAGTTCTGCAGCACTTTTATAACTTACTTAAACATCCTATATGATTTTCCCTATAGTAACTATGTTATCTATATTATTAATGAGAGAAGGAATGCTATATTTTAAAACCTGGCATTGGTCACAAAGCCCCCCTACATATTTTGCCAGTCAAGCAGGCTTCATAAGGGGAACCATGTCTATGCTAACTCACGCCAACGTGCCGCACAAGCAACAGTGGTGTAAGGCCAATAGAGAAGCCCCATACCTAACCACAGTTCAGCCGGGGGACTATGATATACAACAGTGTTGGCAAATTTATGACACGCGTGCTTTGAATGTCTAAAGTGTTAGTTTCTATTTATCGAGGAGATTTAGAGCACAAGTATTTTTAGTCTAAATAAAGACATCAAAAAGTTAAAATTAAATACAATAGAGATATGATATTCTCTATTACAGAATATATATGTCACGGGTGGTCCCGCGACCCATATTGCAGGCTGTGGGCTCACCCATGTCCCTCCCCCCCGCAAGTGCATCGCGCGCGCATCTCACCTCTCCTGGCTCCTGCTATGACTCCCTCCACCGTGCGCGTTCTCAGCTCCTACGGCACGCACGCGACGGCTTCTCTAGATTTAAAGACCAGCTCGTTGTTAATGGGCGCTGGTAATTTTTAGGAAAACTATATAAGCCTGCCTCTTCCTGTGCAACCGACCGGATCTTCGTGCCTTGAGCCTTAGAGAAAGCTGTGTTTGATGCCTTGCGCTATTTCTGTGATTTCCCGTTGTGACCCCGGTTCCATTTCTGACTTTGCTCCTTTGCCGCCTGCCCTGACCTCCTGCCTGTCCCCGACTACGAGATTGCCTGCCATTTCTGTACCTCGACCTTGGCGACCTGGTGGTACCATGCTGCAGCAAGTCCAACCCGCTTTGCGGCGGGCTCTGGTGAAAACCGGGTACCACTTAGACTCTGGTCCCAGGTAGTGGCTTGTGTCATCATCCGCAGTCCGCATGATCCACTACCTCTGAACCTGACAATATAATCTAATCTGACAGTATAACAGTAATTATGGATCTCTTCCCATTAACAATAAAATAACATTCAAACAACAATAAAGTATGAATTGTGTAATTATAATTATAAGTAAAGAGCTAGGGGCAATTCTGCTTCATGGTTTCCTTTATAGAAGCATCTCAATAGAGAGTGAAGAACAATGACGATTGCACATTTGTATAGCACCTCTGTTCTATTCAGGCTAATTCTCTTGAGTTTGAGAAGTTGTGATGCAAATATGTGTGCCAAAGTATCAGTTTTACTTGTTATTCATAACAATGTGACCACGGATTCTACCAGGTGATTGAAGTAAAGTTTGTTCTACATATTGGGGCAGCTGCAATGAGCAACATTTACTATGATTTTACAATTAAAAATTTGTGTGATCATAATATTTTTAAAATTTATCAGGTTAGTAATAGATTTCACTTGTGGCATATAATGGGAGAACACACCAGTAGTATTCCACCAGTGTTAGTACTGAGTTTACTAAGTTTAGTATCTTTGTGAGATGACTTTGAAAATGGTAGTCTTTAGGATATTGCCATTGTAACTAATCGTAACTGAGGATTGCTTTGTGATCAGTGAAATAGCTTGTGTAGCGACAGCACTGAGGGGCTCTGGTAACACCCCCCCACATACACTTCAGTTTAATTAACATAGCTTGGCATTAACTTTTTCCATCCCAGAGCTTGGCTGGCCTCCATTTTAGGAAGTGGCACTGACCTGCCAAATTGTGACATAAGTGATGAAAAACAGCAAAACTGAGTAACACAGAGTATTATAAAATGATATACGAACTTATACACACATATTAATCGCTCCTGCCATTCTTATTTCGTGACACAGGTTCTAGAATGCCTACTACAAACATATAAGTTGTCCTTACTGTTAGGGATAAGGGGATTGAATAAAAAAATCCTGGCACTGATTGCTGGTTTTATCTATTTGAATGCTGCCAAAGCCAATAGCGGCATTTAAATTAATGTGGGATGTTTTGCGGGCACTTAGCAACCGCAGCTCATGTGCACCACCATTTTGGTGAGGATAGTAGCTCACGGTGATGTCCTAGAGGAGCTCTGATCCTCCCCTCCTCCCACATGCATTGCGCTGGTAAGAACTGCAGTCAGAGCCAGCACTGATCAAGACTTTGTAGCAGTAGTGTTGGGCCGGATCTCAGTTCAGTACGGACCCAAACTGTGTCATTCACACCCTCTCTATATCACTCACCATGTGTTCAGCTTCCCCGAGTAGGACATTTACAGTACTTAAAAACTTTACAACACTGAACACAGCTATGCATTAAAATGTAAAAATCAAAATGTAAATGTTAAATGTAAACTCAAACATTGGCCCACATTTATCAAAAACTGCAAAAACTGTACTAGGAGCAGCTTGCACAGTAGTGTGCACAGATTCCTGAATTGTGCTGCACGTTCTTCATGAATCGCGCCCCCTGCACTACTCTGAATGAGAGCACCAACTTTTTTTGGTGCACCTTTATCATAGGGCATAGACACTTTATTAATACATGTGCAAGCAGTTTGCGCTGATAAGACTGTAGAAGACCACGCCTCCTGAGGAAGCAACAGCCAAAACATTACGGTAATGTTCCCCTGAACAATAACTTGGTATATATACAGATAAGGAATACTTGAATACAGAGATAGATATTGAGTGAGTCAGTAGTGGGAACTTAGAAGAATTAAAGAGATAAAACTTAACATCTGAGACGTTATTGTTGTAAGCTGCCTATCCTTATAAGCTGATAAGACTGTGCAAAGGCAGACAAAATAATAAATGTGCTTTAATAAATGTGGGCCAGTGTCTATTACCTGAGATAGCATTAGAGGTTGCTGATCAGAGAATTATCTTTACAGTATGCTAATAATGGCACCAGAATTGCTTTTATTATTCTAGTCACTATGTAAGTATTGCCACACACAGAAGAATGACTTACAGCTGCTTGGCCCCAATATAAAGCCTCCAGCAGCTCCTGGATCTATAATGTATTATTTATGGTACTGGTTTACTTAAATTGGAATGAGAAACTATATGGGTCCCTGAGGCTCCTCAGTCCAGGTGTGACTGCGACCTCGGCACCCCCTCAAGCGATGTTCCTCATTCTATAATATACTATAATATTAACAGGGTAAATACATGAATATTTTAATTGAATTACATATTGTAGTTGAAAACTTACCGTATGTTGTAGTGCAACTTCCCTCTCAAGATTTCACAAAATAATTGTTTTACTATGAAAGAGGAACTTTATTTCTTGAATATACACAGAATGTATTTCTGTATGCAGTAAGTGTGAATACATTGCAGGTATAATATATTATTTCATTTTCCTGTGTTAAATTATTTTAAGTACTAGAAATATATGTAGTGGCCTAAATACTATAGTGTACATTGAAACATGATATATAGTGTACATGAAACAAAATATAAAATAGACTGTGAGCTCTTGTGAGCAGGATAACGATTTATTATTATTATGAAAATGTTCATTATAAAAATGATAATAAAGTGGTCCCGCCCCCTGGTGTGATATGCCTGTTTAAGTACATTCTTCATCAAATAACATTTCTGAATCAACTTTTGTGATGACTTTGTGTACTACCGTATGTTTTCTACATAACTGGTTGTTCTCAGTTAGTAGCACGTCCCAATTCACAATCTGATACTGATGACAATCAGGAAGACTATGCAAGGCCACATCCCAATTGGTAGCACCCAGTTGGCAATAGAATCATATTGTCACGGACGCCCCTCCAATCCCCATCTCGGATTGCAAGTGCAACCATGCCCCTCTCTGTGGCGCCGGCCCTTCCTGCTCCCCTGTACCTCACTTACCTCTCCGCGTTCCTGCTCCCGTCCTGGCTGGTCAGTGTTTGCATCCCCACTGCTTAGGGTGCGCACATGCAGGCACTCACAGATTTAAAGGGCCAGCGCACTGCTAATTGGTGCTGGCCCTTTTCAGGAAAAAGACCTGCCGGGTCATCGTGCTATTGCCGATAAGAAAACTGTTCCCTGTGCCTCGCGCTTGTGTTTTGATTTCCTGTTGTGACCCCGGACCTGTTCTTGACTTCGCTCCTCCACTGCCAGCCCTGAACTTCTGCTCCGTCCCTGACTTTGATCCATTGTTGCTTGCCTTGACCATCTGCCTGTCCCCGATTCTGCCTGCTGATTCTGTACCTCGACCTCAGCTGCCGCAAGTGGACAAGTTGCGCCTGTGCCACTTAGATTCTGGTACCAGATGTCGGCTTGTGTCATCATCCGTGGTGGTCCAGGGGGTTCACTGCCCCAGACACATATATCTTAAAGCCCGTTAATAGCAGATCAACATCCCAGTATAAGGTTACAAGAGAAGATAACCCAGTATTGTTAAATGATGGAAAAAAACAAATATTTGAAGGGTAACTAAACATTTTTATTTCAGAAAAGAATAGTACAGATGATAATAGTAAAGTTTATAATGTACTTTATTGAGCAACGCAGTTTCTCTCTGCCTTGTTTCTGCTTTTTCTCCTGCAGTTAGCAGTGCATCTGGAAGTTGTCAGAGATCCACTTACCTTGGGCAGATATGAGTAAGAATTGATTAACACTTTTCATACCAAGAGAATATTTCCCTTGATGATTCAGCCCTCTGAGAACAATAATAATAATATTTATTTATATAGCGCTGTCAAATTCCATCAACTTCTCCTGTAAGAATATGTTAGGTCCCCCTAAAATATTTTTATTTGGGAGACAGAGTATTATCACTGTATATGCAACAGCGATATGCAACTGCACAATCTGCTCTCACTTGGTAGTAAATATAACCTAGAGCTACTATTGTATATGCACAAAAATGCTTTATCAAGCAGTATAATAGTTTTCTTGTGCAGAAACTTAGTTTCACTATATAGTTCAAAATTGCTGCTTCAGAGACACAGTAAAGCACTGCTGTTATGTGTATACAATAGCGCCATTACTTCCCCTGCAACTACACACTGCCACTCAGTCGGAATACGTAGTGAGAAGAGTATAGAGATGCCGTGCTCCCAGCTCCAGGCGTATTCAGACTGAGGGTCAGTGTGGATTAGGGGATCCACTCCTGTATTGTTGTCCTGGACTGGTGCCTGACAGCCTCTCTGGCTATCATAAAGTATGGTCATACTAATGAAGCCATACTAGTTCTTATATATATATATATTTCAACAAATAAATAAGAAACTATTTTATAAGAATTAATAAAAGTTATATTTTAGCTTACACACTCTTCCCTTCCCTCATCTCTTTCTTTTCCCCAACAAAGTAACTAGATCTTACATGTGGTGCACATCGTAAGTGTATATAATAGTCTGTGAACACGACCCTTTGTTCATTTAATACATGGAGATGTATACAGCTGGGTATCAGCATAGAGATGATACTGGAAACCAAATCTGCTGATGGTTTGTCCAATGGGGGCAGTATAGAGGGAAAAGAGAAAAGGACCTGAGACTGTGAGAGGAAGGGGAGGAGAGAGATACAGAGAAGGATTCACTGAAAGTGCGGTCAGAGAGATAGGAAGAAACCCAAAAGAGTAAAAGAGTAAAGAGTCCTTTAGGCCAATGGAGCGAAGCATCCTGAGGAGGAGCTGGTGGTCCACATTATCAAACGAAAGAGGAGAGAATAGTCATCTTTGGTTTTAGTAGTGAGGACTTCATTGGAGACTTCCGTTTCAGTGTAATACACAGAGCGGAAACCAGATTGTAGGGGGGCAGGGATGGAGTTAGCTGAGAGATAGCGGTTTAGTAGAGAATAGACCAGGCTTTCCAGGATTTGGAGATGAAATGAAGATTAGAGACTGGTTGGTAGTTTATTCTGTTGGATAGGTCCAGGGAAGGTTTCTTTAGTAATGGGGTAAAAACCGCATGTTTGAAGGAAGAGGGAACGACACCAGAAAAGAGAAAAAGGATTAAGGTTTTAGAAAGGTAAGAAGTGACTGCTGGGGAGAGAGAATGTGCGAGATGTGAGGTGATAGGGTCACTGATACAGGTAATGGGGCGGGCAGAGGAAAGGAGCCTGGACACTTCTTCCTGTGACCGGCTCAAAGAAAGAGAGCGAACAGGGTGAGAAAACAGAGGGAAGGGGAATAGTGGAGTGATTGGATTCAGAATTTATTTCATGATGAATGCAATAAATTTTATCTTTAAATTAGGGGACCAAATCTTCAGACCCAAGCTCTATGACAGGGGGCTGCACCTTTGGTGTTAGTAGTAAGGAGTGAAGAGTATCAAAGACCCTTTTGGGGTTGTAGACCTGGTTGGCAAGGAGAAGGGCTCTGGGAGGCAGTAACAGAGCCCCTCTGTGATGTAACTTGACAGGCTGTTACACTGCCTCACCCTCTGCTGTTCCTAGCATAGTGGGTCCAGGACATGGGTATATACTGCAGGGTGGCACGGTGGCAGAGTGGGTAGCGGTTCTGCCTTGCAGCGCTGGGGTCCTGGGTTTGATTCCCACCCAGGTCAACATCTGCAAAGAGTTTGTATGTTCTCTCCGTGTTTGCGTGGATTTCCTCTGGGTCCTCCGGTTTCCTTCCACACTCCAAAACATACTGTTAGGTTGTTTAGATTGGGAGCCCTATGGGGACAGGGAGCAATTTGACATGCTTTGTGCAGTGCTGCGTAATCCGTGTGGGCTATATAAATAAAGAATTATTAAAGTGTTTTAATCTGTTGTTCATGTTAAATCTATTCATGGTAACTCTATAAACGTAATGAGTACATGAATACAAGGGGGATTTGTGAGCAAGCCAGCCAACATTTAAAAATAAAAATGTACTTCCACTGTTTCCTCCCAAAATGGTGAGTCAGTGATACATTTTAAGCAACTTTTGATGCTGCATGTTCAGCACTGCATGCCACATACAACCAGCACATCAGTGCATGTACTGTAAGTGATTACTGGTATAGATGGAGTTGTGGCCCAATAAATGCCTTTACCACAGATGTGCCCCTATACATGTCTGCTCGGTGCCTAGAAAAAGTTTACCACCTAGTTACAGTCTACCATAGAAATAAGAAGCCAGATTGTTGCAGTTTCATTAGATGAGCTGGGACACCTCCCTGGTGATGCATATCCTTTCAGAAATCCCCCCTGGTACATAGAATATAAAACACATAACTACTCCTACATGACATGTAAGGATTTTATTACATTAATCCATAGAGATAATCATATATGGAAACTTTATTCTGATTGATACAGATCTAATACAGTTCTGATTGATACAGATTGATCCAGTCTGCTGGATGTGTCACTATACTTCTGCTTCTTACACAGCAACATCTTGTGACAGCCGGACACAACATAATAACCATCCCACATGTGTCTATGTGCGGCCATGCTGTGGGGGCATTTCATCATGAAACAATATTGAGTGAAGAAACTGCATTACTGTAGTTAACCAAAATGGAGATCGGTTATCATCTACCAAGAATTATGACTGCTGCAAGATAGTATCTAAGAATCTTATCTTATAGTCATTCCAGTATCACAGTCACTGGTAAAGTGTTCTACATTGTGGACCCTGTAATGGATGCATGTTTATTTCTTCATTTATTATTAAGTAAGTATATACTATCTTTATTATGTAAACTAATAAGAGACAGTACATAATTAGCATCACCCCTTCTGTAATGACCAAACTATGAAAATCATGCACTGTTTAACAAACAAGATAACTAGAAATCCAGTTTCTGGTCTTCTCCCCTCAAAACATGGAATAAAACATGTTCTGAATAAGATAAAAAAATAAATCATAGGTATATCCTAAAGGTCTGCTTTATTTCATCTTTTACTGGATGGTCTGTGCCATAGTACAGTAAGCGTCCTGACATCTAATAGTCATTGGTATTTGGCACACCAGGGACACTCCTTCATAGATCCATGCACCCTGACTCTGGTAATTTTCTAATATTTATTATACCTTCCTTCTAAGAAAAACTTTTAAAGTTATGCTAAGGGGCTCTGGTGGGTGTTTCCTGAGCTCCTCAGTGATGTATTTTCACAGGCTGTTACAATGAGCAGAGCAGGTATCCCCTTCCCCTGCACCTACTGCTGCTGCTCAATTACACAAGCAAAGGGAGGATGGAGAGAGCAGGTACATAAGAAATCTTAATTTTGACATATTCTGACACAAATAACTTTTTCATAGTTCACTGCATGGACCTGTGTAATGAGTCATTTTTTGCTGGACAAGGTATTTTTTCATTACGACTATTTTGGTGACTGTATGATCACTTTTTATTTACATTTTTGGCTTAATCCCACATCATGCTAGGTCATACTTGATGTTAAGGGGGCTGCCTTTCAAGGTAGCAAAAGGAGGCATTGTTTTCCATTTAACACCTTGGAAAACATATTTACATGCTTCCCAGAATTCCATAGTGGAGCGTCTATGTCTAAGTCTGCACACGCCTAAAAGGCGGCCTTAATTGTCAAACTCTCTATAAAGAGAACTATTACCTTATGATCAATTTTTTGTTGCACCAATAACATGGGTCGTGTGATACAATTCTGTTGGACTTTGCATTTCAGTGATGAAATTTGTCACGTGAAGAATTGCACAGCTGCTCCACAAAAGGCTTGACTGTGACACATATGTGTTAAATACCTGTGTAAGCAGTTTGCACATAAAAGAATATGAAAAGTCTGCATAAAACTGGGGCAAGGACCTTAGTGAAAGTGCCCCATTGTCTTTCTCAATAAGTGCTGTTTCATTCTTTATGATTGGACCATTACGTCAAAGATGGCAGTGCCCAAGAGACCTCACCTTTTAAGTGCTGCTAGAGCCCTCTCCATACTAAGTCATGGGTCTTTAATAATAGACTTTATCTGCAACTCTTATTCTTAACACAATGGGGCAGATTTACTTACCCGGTCCTGACGCGATCCAGCGGCGCGTTCTCTGTCGAGGATTCGGGTCTTCCGAGGATTCACTAAGGTAGTGCACCCGATGTCCACCAGGTGTCGCTGCTGCGTTGAAGTCCGCCGGAGTTCACTGGAGTTCACTATCCGTTGCTGGGTGCAGGTAAGCGCGTGTCAAGCGACACTTTTTTAAAAAAAATTCAGCGTTTTTTCCGAATCCATTGGGTTTTACGATGGCCATGCCCTCCGATTTCCATCGCCGATGCGCCAAAAACCCAGGGCAATGCGGTGCAAATCGGAAAAATTTGGGAAACCGGACAAAAAAAGGGAATTGGGCCCTTAGTAAACCCCCAATGTCTTTAGATGCCTGTTATGGTCTGAAATATGAAATTCATATCCTTAAAATGATACCAAAAACAGATTTTAGACACTACAGAACTAAAGATTAGATTGAGGTTTCTGAACTGACTGTCACCCTGTAGCCTCTAAAATTTACTCATTTTAGGCAAAATATGACTCCTACAAACTAAGAGGGGCAGCTCCTACTACCTTTAGATCTGCATTGCTGATTTCACATCAAATAACCATGTAAAGCCTGAGACAATTGCTGCCCTTAGTAGTTATGTATCTTACATTCACATGCTGCCAGTGGGGTCAGTGATTGGCTCTGCCATGACATGTGTAATAAGTAGAGATGAGCGAACACTAAAATGCTCGAGTGCTCGTTATTAGAGACAAACTTTTCCTGATGCTCGAGTGCTCGTCTCGAATAACAAGCCCCATTGAAGTCAATGGGAGACTGGAGCATTTTTCAAAGGGACCATGGTTCGGGAATAAAATGTGTTATTTAATTGAAAAAGAATGTCTTCTGACAAGTTAGCAGATGTATGCAAACATCTGCAATCCATTCTTCACTGTTCCGTGCGTATATTATCTCCCGACAAGTTAGCAGATGTGAAGAACAGTGAAGAATAGAATAAAAACAGTGAACACAGGGTCATTTAAGTGAAAAACGCAGTGAAAAAGTGAAGAATAGATTACAGATGTTCAGCACATTCTTAAAGGTTGGACTTGATGGACTTGCGTCTTTTTCCAGCCTTATATACTATGATACTATGTCTCCGCGCTGCTGTGCCCCCGATGTCCACGCGCTGCTGTGCCCCCGATGTCTCCGTGCTGCTGTGCCCCCGATGTCTCCATGCTGCTGCTCCCCAGTGTCTCCGTGCTGCTGCTCCCCCGATGTCCCCGATGCCGAACATCTGAAATCTATTCTTCACTGTGTTTTTCACTGTGTTTTTCACTTAAATAATCCTGTGTTCACTGTTTTTATTCTATTCTTCACTGTTCTTCACTGTGTTTTTTTAATTAAATGCTCGATCTCAAGTAGGGGAAATACTCGTCCGAGCAACGAGCCGTTTCGAGTTCCTTAATACTCGAACGAGCATCAAGCTCGGATGAGTATACTCGCTCATCTCTAGTAATGAGCATGGTATCAGCAATTCTAGCCCTGAGATCCCAAAGACCCGTGTAGAGGTAAGTACAGGTAGTCCCATGGTTACGTACAAGATAGGTTCTGTAAGTTTGTTCTTAAGTTGAATTTATATGTTAGTCGGAACTATATATTTTATAATTGTAACTACAGACAAATGTTTTTATGGTCTCTGTGACATTTGGATTTTAAAAATGTTGGATTCTCTTAAGAACCAGGATTAACAAAAAATGTCTTCATTGCAGACATCTTTAAATGGAACCTACCACCACGGATCTACCTATAAAGGTAGATCGGGTGGTAGGTGGATCTATAGGACAGGAGGATAGCCCTTTTAAGGGCTAAACCTTACGTCCCCGCAATCTTTTGATAACTTTTATTTAGTTAATATGTAAATTTTCTAAAAAGGCTAGAACAACGCAGAACAACAGGCCGGGGCTGCGCGGTAACAGCTCCAAAGTCGGAGCCACTGCGCATGTGCAGACGGCAGGCTTCCAGGACGAAAGCATGCAGCTATGAGGAGCTGTGCACCAAAGTTATCTGGTAGGAGGATCAAAGAGGCTACTGGGGCGTGGAGTTGCTGCGCCGTGTAGCCTCAGCCCCAGAATCCTCTTTAGAAAATTTACATATTAGCAATATAAAATTTTCATAAGATTGTGGGGACATGAGGATTAGCCCTTAAAAGGGCTATCCTCATGTCCCACAGATTCAACTACCATCCGATCTACCTTTATAGGTAGATCCGTGGTGGTAGGTTCCTTTTAATAACTGTTGTAGCTGTTATTGTAGCCTAGGGCTAAAGTACAGTAAATTATCAATTGCCAGAGGTCCGTTTTTAACTAGGGGTTGTCTGTAAGTCGGGTGTTCTTCCCTGCAATTGTTTTTAATAGATTGGATAACCCTGTAAAAACATGTAGCCTACAATATGTGTGGCATTAAATCTGTATGCCTAGCGTTCTGCAACTGGGCAAATGCGAAAAACTCTGTTACTTCTTTGTGTTTCCTGTAGGGGATTGTCTTTTCCTCTAAGCACTTAATCTATTTCTCAGCCCCTCTCCTCCCACAGGATGTTCATTAGAAGATCTTTGATGTACAGTGATATGTTCGGCGCCAAATCTCCTGTGGCATATCGAGGGTCATAGTGACTGGGCACATGTAGTCTGTAAAATACCTAGAACTTCACCATTCACATAACTAAAGTGTAAAAGATCGGGACCTCTGAATGGAATAGGATAAAGCATCACAGTGCCCTGCATTGCATTTGTAAGTATAATAATACAAACATTTACTGATACTAGAAGCTGCAGTACTAGTACAGAAAATGTTAAGGGGAATGCTAAATACATAAGATTCTATGGTATAACTTCACTGGAAGAGAAAAGATAAAGGTTTCCAAACCTTACATTATTTTCATTCTTTTATGTAATTCTCTTTTTTTCCGGTTGAAAGGGATTTACTACAATAGCACCATGTCTGATCACTAGAGGTCTGACTGCTAAAATCTGCAAGTGCACTACATGAATGCTTATATCCACAGATAACAGAAATTACATACGGCCTCTACTCTTTCTATTGAATAGCTTTTCTCTGGATATGCAAAAGGATTCCAGATAATTCCAAAAGCTGCAGTATTTTTTCTCCAGAAAAGATAAGATTCGTACCATAATGAAACACAAAATACTGAGAATGTGTGTCCACCATAACTTCACAGAGGTGGACACAGAAGGCCTGTTTAATAGGGACAGAATGTGGCAATGGAGGGATATAGAAATATTAATGAAAGTTAAAGATTGTCATGTTTCTAATTAAGGTCCTGATTTATTCTTGATAGCAACACTGCAGAAGAAATGCTAGCACAGGCATCCAGTACCTGTTGTTTCAGATGCTTCACATCTCGTATCTTCAGATGACCCCAAAGGTAAAAGTTGCCATTTGTGACTTGCTAATATCTCACAAAGGGATGTTCACTCTCCAATGACGTGCGGCAAGTGCCACGCTGTGGGCTCTTGCTGAATGACGAAAGGACAGCCACTGATGTTTGTTCATTTCTGACAGTTTCCTTGCATCCACATTTTGGCAAATCCCATACTCAACCTGTTTCATGAAATTTGGCAAGCATTTTACTAACTCTAGCATGGGAGATGAGTGGTCTCGTAGGGTGCCTTGCACTTAAATCTGCTGCAATGACGTGGGTACTGTGTTCACCAGATGTCAACACAATTTGTATCTGCTCCTCATGTGTTAACCTCTGTGTCATGTCAATGACTGTAAACAAAGAGAAACTAAATAACTCATGAAAGAATAAAGTTACCTTAAACCCAAGCAAACCAAACACTTTGAAATTTTCAGTAATTTTGATGTGTTACATGACTCTCTTCCTATTGTAAAAAAATAAAGTTTGATCCGAAATGTCCAACTTCAAAATGGCCGCAATGGTTAACACCAATCTTAAAAGGTTTTCCCCCTCCCATATCCTAATGTACCACAGACAGTAGGTTGATATATTGGGGCACATTTGCTTACCCAATTTGGAGGGGTTCCAAAAAGTGCATTGTCTGACGTTCATGTCCGCAGTTTGTCCGAATCCGTCGGATCGTATGACGACCCACCCCCCCGATTTGTGCTAAATACCTGTCCCAGCAGCGGGATCCCTGAAAATGTCGGAAAACCTGACGAAAATGTGATCCGCAAACCTTAGGAAATAAGCCCCATTTTATCCGTATAAATGGCTTACCCTGTATATGGTTAAATTTGGGTGTATTACTATTAGCAGGAGTGTTTGTTCTGCTTTGGCAATGTGTGACAAAAATATTTAGGAATGTCGTGTTGTTCTTAATTGTATACTATATATTTCTATTATTTCAGCACTTTGCTCTTCCTTTTTTATTTAATACTAGAGTAAGAAATATTTGCAGTGGACCCAAAAAAAGTGTTAAACAGGAGATAATTTTCCCAACATTATGATAATTATTATTCATAAATGCAAGAATTTTGAAAAGAAATGTGCATAAAATAATTAAGTAAATCAAAGAGACATACGCAATCATCTGCTGCTCCAATCCCTTAACAGTCTCTTTACTTGATGCTCCAGTAATGATGTCCTTACACAGGTATGTGATAGCTACAGCCAATCACTAGCTACCACAGTATTATACAAAAGTCTGTTATTGGTTTCAGCAGTCACATGTTGATAGACCATCATCAAAACAATGAGTTAGGGGACCTGTAAGAACATTAGCCATGGAAAATTTTGTAAGGCAAGTACTGTATTCATTTTACAATTTCACAACATTCTAATCCCTTATTAAACAAAATTACTAAATTGGATGACCCTTTGAATATTCTCATAGGGATCATTTATATAATATTGACTAGGATCTGAAGAAATGATTACGCTTCATATATGTGACAAATATCTGTATGGTATATGCGACCACAAAGAAAAAAATATGGATACATATATAGGATTGAACAATAACAACAATATTTATTAATTGTCACGGGTGGTCCCCGGGGCTCACAGGCGCGGTGCCGGCGTGACTCACCTCTCCCTCTTAGGGCACGCGGCATCTTCAGGAAATTTAAAGGGCCAGTGCACCGCTAATTGGTGCACTGGCTGATCACTTCCCCTTTAAAAACCCTGCACCTTCCTTACACTCTTGCCGGATCTTTGTGCCTCACAGCCTTAGAGAAATCTCTGTTGCGATTTGCCTGCATTCCAGTGTCTCCTGCGTTCCAGTGTCTCCTGCGTTCCTGACTCCCTCCGTGTTCCTGTGTTACCTGAGACCCTCCGTGTTCCCGTGTACCAGTGTTCCTCCGTGTTGCTGTCCTGTGTGCTGTGTTCCCGTACCCTTCTGCTTGGACCTCCTGTTGCTGACTCCGGACCTGACTCTGACGTTGCATCTCTGCCGTCTGCCCTGACATTGTGCCTGGACTTTGACCATGAGATTGTCAGCCATCTCTGTACTTCTTCCTTGGCCGCCACTGCAGACAAGTCACGCCTGAGGAACTACCTGGTGGTACCTCGCCGCAGCTTGTCTAACTCGCCTTGCGGCGGGCTCTGGTGAAAACCGGTACCACTTAGACTCCGGTCCCAGGTAGTGGCTTACGTCACCATCTGCAGTGGTCCAGAGGATCCACACCTGCAAGCCTGACATTAATTAATCAAGGAAAGACAATACACACAGGACAAACAAGATTAAAAAACACTTAAAAATACATCCAACGGATGTATGTGGCTACCAAGGGCAAATTATGCCCTGAGCTCCCTATCCCAAACTGGTAGTTCAAAGTGAGTGACTCACCCCTGAAGAAGTCACCAGTTCGGTGAGAATAAGCGTGGGGTCTGCCTCACTCCCTTCCCGTCTGTCCCTGCTTACCTGCTCGTATCTCCCCTACATTCGAAATACCTTCCTTACATTCGGGTATTGTATGATCGGGCTCAGGGACGTTATAACCAACTTATTTCCTTTGCACAGGTCACTTTGTCTACTCCACCACCTCTGTATTGGCTATATGCGGATTTATATTGGATTTATAGGTTACCTGCATGCAGACACTTTGAACTACCAGTTTGGGATAGGGAGTTAAGGGCATAATTTGCCCTTGGTAGCCACATACATCCGTTGGATGTATTTTTAAGTGTTTTTTTAATCTTGGTTGTCCTGTGTGTATTGTCTTTCTTTGATTAATTAATAAATATTGTTGTTATTGTTCAATCCTATATACGCATCCATCTTTTTTTCTTTGTGGTTGCATATAGTCTATTGGGATGCGTGGATGTTATTACACAGAAATTATCCTGGTAGTGCCTGCTCGTCTCCTGTTTTGTAAATATCTGTAGGGTATTATTAACTGCTTGGCTCCACTGCACTACTTTTTCACGTCCTAATCATCTAGTCCAAAACCTATTATGGCATCAATAGTCTGTGTATGATTCACTCCCGATATTATGATCCTGGGGTGAATCATCTCTATACCCGGCTCTCTACCCAATGTTAACATGCTGTCAACTCTTAAGATGCCTTTGGCGGTCACATCAAAATAAGAAGCAGTGGTAAATGTTTTACTGCAGCTCTTCAAAATGGAGGACAGCTGGGGTCCTAACATCCTTCAGTATTTTTTCCTGACGAATTTAGAAATTTTTTTTTTGTTCATTGCTTTTATTTTGCTCATCTCCGTGCTGTTGAAAAGAGAACAAGTTCAGATTTCAGAAAGTTTAACCCCCAGAGAAAATAAAATGTTAACACTCCCTTGGCTAGTATGAGGTAACTCTCATATATAGTCCCCCCACCATGGGGTAAATTCATTTTTCCAGCATGAATACTGGTTAAGTTTGGAAAAACAGAAGTACTTAGCATTTAGAAACAGATAAACAAACAAAGAACAAACTATTCAAAAGTATTTGAAGTCCTGTTTGAATGACCATGGTTCTAAAATCTTAAATGGGTCGTCCGAGAGAAATTTGCACTAACCTCGTCTGTAACACCCGGACAAGCCATCGGGAAGTTGTCCGAGCAGAGCTTTGAGCTGTAAACAAACACGCAACACACAAAGGGCCCTTGGCCCAGGACAAGGTAAGTATAAGTTTATTATTTTATGCAGCCCCTCCCCAGCCACCACATTGGGGCACATTTACTTACCCGGTCCAGTCGCGATCCAGCGGCGGGTTCTCCGACGCTGATTCGGGTCCGGCCGGGATTCACTAAGGTAGTGCGCCCGATGTCCACCAGGGGTCGCTGCTGTGCTGAAGTCCGCTGGAGTTCACCGAAGTTCACTATCCTATCCTGGGTGCAGGTAAGACACTTTGTTTTTTTTAAATTTCCGTTGCATGCATGCCGGCGCCGATGTGTCACAATCCGATTGCATGCGCCAAAACCCCCGGGCAATTCGGCGCAAAATGGTAATATTTGGGAAACCCGATGGAAAAACACGATTCGGGCCCTTAGTAAATGACCCCCATTATTTTTACATACTCACGGACAACCCATTTAAGTTTATTATCCTAATGGATAATCCATGATCTCATTTTCTTTCTTTTCTTTCTTTCCTTTCATACCTTCTCCTTCAGTTTTTAATGAGGTAAATTGTTACCCTATATTTATTCTCTGTTAGTGCTAACATTTGTTTTACCGTATAATGTTATAAAAAATGTCAAAAATAATAAAAATGTAATTAAGAAAAAAAGAACTTCCAAGGAATCATATCTTCTCAATGGACACTATCGATCTGTGATAACAGATAGTAACAGTGATAATTGAGGTAAAACATTGCAATAGTTTTAGGCAGGTGTAAAATGATGCAAACTATAATTGATTTTAGAATGAGAAGTTATCAAGTTATCATTAGTTTATTTTTATTAATTTAGATCATGCAAAGTAAATAAATGAGAAATTTTAATCTAATGATTATTTAAAAAAAAACAAACAAACATCACTTTTTCTTGGAAAACTTGTGCAAAGTTTTTTAAGGAACTCAGCAGGAAGGTTGTTACAAACGTTTTGGAGAACTAACCACAGATTTTCTTGCTCAAATCTTTCTGTCTTTTCATGTTTTGGCAGACAGACCAGGCGATGTTGAGATCAGAGATCTGTGAGGGGTCATATAATAATTTCTAGGCTAAGATAGTTCTCTATGACACTGAATTAACATTTCTACATTGAAAAAAGTCTTAGGTCCAGTGTAACCCAAGGCGCCAAGGCTTTCAGTTAAACTTTCCATTTTTGCATAATGAAAGATCTTCTGTCCAGCTTTCCGTTCCATGTAAACTTCAGTGGACCTTCTGTTACACCCCCATTTGGAGGCTGGTGTTTTCCCTATTTTTTTTCTGCTATTTCATTTGGAAGAGTTGAAAAGAATCTGTCAAACGCAGGTGTCAATTAATCCTTAATTTGGAGCATTTGGACAACTACCTAATATTTTTACACATTACTGTATGTCATTTAGAGCTTTCTATTTGTTGACAGGTGCTCTATAAGAAGGATCATTTACAGACTGAACAGTTGCCTGTGTTGCAATGATAGGAAAAAGTCATAACTCTTTGGGGCACATTTACTAAGGGCCGTGTGCCAGTTTTTTCATGTTCTTTTCAGTGCAGACTACTTGCACAGGTATGTTGCACATAACCCTTTTGTGGTGCGGCTGCACTGGTCTTCATGCGACACAAATTAGGGGGCGTTCCCGTGCTCAGTCGGACCGTGCATCAGATTTAACATGCAAATTCTGCCAGAATTGTATTGTGCGCCCCATGTTAAAGGTGCACCAAAAAAAGTGGTGCACTCCGTCGGAACAGTGAAGGGAGCGCCAGATTCATGACATGTGCCAGAAATCCTGAATCTGTCGCACCATGGACACTAAACGGGGAAACTGTGTTTAGTGGAGTTTGTTGTTAGTAAATGTTCCCCATTGTATTTGAAAATAGGATAGATAGAAATCTACTAAAACTTGGAACCAAAACCTCATGGCATGTCAATGGGTGGTGGTGGGGGGGGGGTTATTTGGCAAAGAGGGCATTAAACAGACCTCGCCCCCACAGTCTTTCTTTTATTTTCCTTCCTGGGCACAACATTAGGCGTAGTGCAGGGCAGATAGAGGACAATAGTTACTTAGAAAAGTACCGTAAACTATAGCTACAATCTTCACAGATCTGATGTGTTCTAAATTTATGACGAGTCTGGAGCCTCTTTGTAGATCCTGGTCCCTTTGGGGAGAGGATAGTAAAACTAGTGTGCGAAACGCCCGTCTTAATACATTCCCCCCAAATGATTGCAATGCTGATGGCTGCACTGGATCTCTCAAATGTGTCTATACACTGGTATTAGTTTCTGATTTTGCAGAAACTACAAAGCCATGCATATAGTATAAAGTTTTAACATGGCTTACTGCAATGAAAAAACTTTCTACATCATTGCGTAGCGTGCAGCTTTCATACTGACAGACCCAGAGACAATATCTCATCATTAATGAAACATATGCGATAGCACTACTACTCATCATAATTACAGGACATGCATAGATCCTAATGACTCACGCTAGGGTTTCTACACATTCATTGTAGACAAAATATTGTAGTAGTGATGCAATGACTGATCATTTTACCATATAAAATGCCATTTTTTATTATAGAATTTTAATTGCATCCAGTAATCACAGAGAAAACAATAAGCAAAGAAGTAATTGTGATGAGAAAACTGACGTCATGTTAATGATTCCTTTTATGTCTGTTTTTCCTTTCCCTGAAATGAATCTGCCTTAAAAACGTAAAGTTGTTTATGGATGGATGTTGTGAACCACATCTCTTCCTGTTGGTTGCTAACCACAATGGGAGTTTGGCCACACAGACTCGTTACTTATGTCTGAATTATTAACTAGCGTTACTCAAGATATGCAAATGAGCCTATTACAGCTTTTCTCCGCTACATACAGAGACCTCACAGAACTGCTCACAGTGTCACAGGCTGCTGGTGGTGGACTGCAAGCATCAGAATCATCAGATACAATGGTAGGTAATGCTGTCCTGTTCATAGACTTGTTTGTGTTAGATCTCTACAATGTACATATTTACTGTTACTTGCACTTATACTTTGCTATTGTTTATATATAGTTTAGGCAACAGCTACAGTTGAGTTGTTTATTGCTTTATAGTTATCATTTCACTATAGATAGAGCTCTTAGATCTCCTGGACATAGAATATTCATGCTTGACCTTTGTGAATTGGAGTTTTGTTAGTCTTCAAGACTTGACATTTAAGTTGAGTAAAATCAATAAGCTACTGGCATAGTATTAATGTAGGTTTTTAAGGAGGCACATTGGATAATAACTCTATCTTATCTATCTATCTATATATATATATATATATATATATATATATATATATATATATATATATGTATATTTTATCATGGACTCTGTATATACTTTTTCTGGATAACTGTAGCCAGAATTCATAAACTCAGGACCGTGTTACATTTTTAGTGTGTAGAAAAATATGCACTAATCCCTTGGTATAAATTGTATTGCATGAATAATGATGATGATAATAATTATTATAAAGTGATGTATTATTTTTGTGACCGATGTGACTCCATTGTCCAGGCAGTATACACTTGGAGGTCTATAGTAGCACTGAATAGGATCATGGAAGGCTGTGGATGTCATGTTAAAAAAACCCAAACATTATTTTCACTTACAATTCAACCCAACACTGGAACACAACCCGTTCAATCACTAAGACCATCAATCATTTCAAAAACAGATGAGCCCACTAGAGTTTTAAGCAGTGAGTAGTCTGTAAAAGCAAGGTCACTTTGTCTTTGACGTGAACTAAAGCCCTTAAAGGACTCTGTTTTATTTTTGCATCTCCGTTTACTTCTCCCCACCTACCAAATGCTATTACTTTTTTTATTTTTTTCCATTATTAGAGCTGTATAAGGGTTTGTTATCTCCAAGGCAAATTGTTTCCATCCAATTCCATGCAATGAACTGGGAAGAACTTCAAATTCTGTGAAATTGACAAAGAAATGTGAATGCACCATTTGTCATGCATTTTTTAAAATGTTGTTATGGCTATTGCCACATTTATGCTTTGTGTTGATCAGTTGCAATGACAGCTGGGAACCTGTGTATAATAGATACATATTTACAACTATACAGTTATATTTTATAAGTGGTCAGTTACCTTAGGGGGCTTTAATTAATAGCAAAAAAAGAAAGTTTTTAAAAATATGTGAAAAAATAAATATTTTTTTCCCCTAAAACACAAATAAAACATAAACAAATCAAATCATAAACATAATGGGGCAAATTTATTATGCAGTCTATGCCACAATTCTGGTGTAGACTGCGGATAATACATGCACAAACTAGAAAATAGTATCTGAATGTCCGATTCACCACCAAATTAACATAAAAAAGCGATGAAAAGATTGACCAGATGTTATCATGTTATCAATGTAAACATCCTCTGATTCCGCAACCAATGACACCTTACCTTGATCCAGCCAGCACCTATCCCCTCAGGATATAGCCAACCAGCCTGCTGCCCCACAGTATGTATTCTGCCAGCCACCTGAGTCCAGTATATTGCCAGCCAGCTCCCTGCACTGGGTATGCCCAGCAAATAAAAATGATAAAATCAGTACTTACCTTCCCCAGGTCCTCTTCTTGATTCCTGATGCTGCCCTCACACACACTATGAAGTCAGTAAGTGGCCACGCACACGAATCAAAAAGAGGACCTGTGGGGGATGTCAGAATATTAAATGATGCCACTAGAAAATACTGTTTGTCTCACAGATAACAAACCCTCATATAGCTTATGTAATATTACATCTAAACATTCAGACATTGATATTTTGAGAGCATCCTGAAGTTTTTATTTTTCCAACTAGGAAATGTAATTAGCATATTCCTTTCCCAGATCTGTTTCAGACTGTACAATGCAGAGCTTTCTGGTAGAAACCTGACTGGCACCGTTAGAGTCCATAGGAGTTGTTCCTGTCTGTCATGTGTGTTCTATTATTTTCATTTTCTTTTTGCTATATGTGAACACACCCCTATGCTACCTGGGCAAAAACATTTTTTCTCCTCTGGCTACAAACTAAGACTCAGACCGCATTTTTGCGGTCGTTGAGTCCGCAGTATTTTTATATTTTCAGAGTTGTAAGTCCACAAAAATGGCTCATGTATAATCCATATATCTTCCATTTCTGAAGATCTGCAAAAAACACAATGATTGTGTTACCTAGTACGTGATCCCAAAATATGGACGACACAAGGATTACATCTTTGTTGCATCAGTATCAGTGCAGCAATTTCAAATCTCTTTTAATTGAGTTTTTTTTAAATTAACAGCAAAAGAAAATACAATAGTTTAACCAGAAATGCAGGTGACACCTCAGCCTGGGAAACATATCTAAGGTGGGAAATCATTAGCCATAAATCTTTGTCAAGGAAAAGCGATTATTACTGAAAGTGTAACCGTCATTTCAAAAAACTTTTGCAATTGGATTAGTTACCCGAATCTTGCTCCTTCCTCTTGTATTCTGCAGACTTCCCCTAGATTTCATTAACTGCTCAGATAGCTGTTACGATGGACATTGTGTGTTCATAAAGAAGCAGAGACAATAGAGGGAGAGACACGTCCAAATCTCTCTCCCTGCAGCCAGCTGATCACCTCATGTCTCACTGCCCCAGCACTCAGTCATGTGCATAACCAAGCACCTAAACTCTCATCTCTCCCTCAGCTTTCCCTACACTTGTGTATAAACAAATAATCCACACAGAGAAATACTGCAGCCCCCCATCACCTCACACAAGGAAGTGGCAGGAGACACTCTCCAAGTCTGCAAGCTGTGCCCTCATGTGCTGTGCCCTCATGTGCTGTGCCCACATGTGCTGGAGTGTTACATAGATAGATAGATAAATAGATAGAAAATTAAAACAAATCAGCTGCACCAGTTAAGAAAAAACTGGGTGCTCAACCTTCAGGTTTTTTAAATCCTTTCACATATAAAAATCAAAAAATGGTGGCACTCTAAGTTCTTGTGAAAAAGGAATTCTTTTGTTCCAAAAGTGCTACGTTTCAGCTCCCATATTGTGCCACCATTTTTTGATTTTTAGATAGATAGATAAATTGATAGATAGATGGATAGATAGGAGATAGATAGATAGATATGAGATAGATAGCTCTGGTGTCATTGGTCAGCGGCAGGCTCTGACCCTCCTTCTTGCTGATTGTAGGTTTTTTGAGAGCTGGAAACCCTGGTTGCTATGGGCCAAAAAAGGTACTAAATGAGGTCCGAGAGGCAAAATACTTTGAGGAATGATTCCCAGGGACCCCTGGAGCAGAATTATGTATTTTAGTTTTGTTTTTTTTTTGCTCAAAATGACGGTTACACTTGAAATCAACAGTATACAGAATACATGAACATAACACTGCATCCAGGGTAGGGGTGGTAAAGGGAGGGGTAGTAGAAAAGAGATAGCGGGAAATGTTTAATGAAAAGGATACAGGAATGCATGGGTGGAGGGAGAAGAAGAGGTGGAAGAATGGCTGCTGTTGAATCGAGATGTGTAGGGTGTGTCAGAGAGACCTGCAGGGGACCAAAGCATATCCTACCATGGGGATCAAGCCTTCAAAAGCTTTGGGTTGTTACAGTTTTGAAAGGCACAGATCTCCTCTAGTGGCATTGTTGGAAAATCTTGTGGACCCAATTTATAGTAGAAGGTGGTGAGGTTGACCTCCAGTGGAGAGGGGTTTGTTGAAGTTTAGTCTGTGTAAGATCCTGTTAATAAGAGGCGATGCTCCTGGGAGTAGGTCGACAATAATTGGTGACACAGAGTTCCACAAAGTGGGCACATTTTTGTGCATTACCCCATATGTAGATGTAGGTACTTTTGTCCTGAAGACATCTACAGCAGACATCTGGGACTGGATCCTTGTAAAGGGGAAGGACTCGGGTCTTCTACCATCTACTTTCTAGATTGTGAGATATCTCCTGTAAGGTGATACATCTCAAATAGCCATGACTATTGCAGAAGATTTGTCGTACCTTTTGTTCAGTAACACAGATGTCTAGATCCTGTTCCCATGCTGAGATGTAGTATTTTCTGATGTCTGAAATTTATACAGAAAGGAGATTAGTTTGGATACATGTGTTAGGTTCCTGAATATCTGAAGAGATAATGTATTTGAAGCTTTCTTTCAACTGAGCATGTGTTTGCAGTTTTACTATGGTGAGTTGAGGGGACCTTTGCTGTCATTGAGGGAGAAATGGAAATACTCCAATGCTTAAGACATTTATTGTTTTGTAATTTGAGGAGGTTTGTAAGGCTTTGTTAGGTGGATCACTGGAAGATTTCATGATGGTCCCTTTCCTGGTTGTTTGGATTCCATTCCATCTGTTGTAAGGGACCAGCAAGCATTTGCATTATAAAAGTTAGTCCACCAACTAGTCCCATATATGGGTTGACACCAGAATTTATGTAATCTTAGTACAACAGAGCCGGTGTTATAAACCACTTCAATCAAGTATGAAATAAAAACTCCAAATTTTATTGATATACACTAATAACACACTTAAAAACACACCAAATGTATAATTCTCTCTGCCATTGTCTAAAATAAAATAGTGTGAGCTCCTAACAGCTGCCTACAATTATGGCCAGATGTAAACACGGACTGAAAAAGTGCAAATAAATGTGTAATCTTGGCAAACAAATGTGCCCAAAATGTTATCACATGTGCTGAATAAAAGCTCAGTGCATTTCACCATAGTCCATGTAGCTGGAGGAGATTTCTGCTCCATGTGTATTGCTGCTGACTCGCAACTTCCTCAGGCAAGGTATAGAAGTCCATGGAGGCATGCTGTAATTTCATGTGATCAGATACATACATGGAGTAGATGTAACAGGACTTAGATGACATCATACTGGTCACATGACTTTAAGTGCCCAATAATGTAACAAAGTTTTCTCTCTCAACGTTCAATAGGCAGCATATCATAGCACTAAGACCTATCAATCAGGAAAAGGTAGTCAGTGCAATACAATAACCACTGAAGATGCAGGGCCTCACTTAGTGTCATTGGACTCACATCAAAGGAGTTGCAGATAAGTTTACAAACTGATTTTATAACAAGAAGATTTTTTTAAGAAGCTATTATTCCAAGTTGTATAGGCCATACAGTATCCTACTTTGAAAATATGTTACTGAGCTGTACCTAGGGCTGTACATCACAGAGCTAGGGGTGAGGTAAGATTTTGGAATGAGGAAGTGCCATAAAAAGCTCTTTTATATAGAATAAACTATCCCTTTAAATGATGTTGCTCATGCCAGGAAGCATCTACTTTCTTGGTACTGTCTGCCAGATAAACAATATTGTGCCAGCAATTCTATTATTTCTGTGGTGTGTTCATGCAGTAAAACTTAAGACCAGAAGTTGCCCAAGTTTCCTGTATTGACAATAAGTTAATACATTTTAGTCATACAGTTTGAAGCCATTCAGTTTCACCCATGTTCTGTGTGTTTATGGGAAAAGTTCTACCCACCATTGTGAGATTGTTGTGCTAAAAATATCTAACAATGTCAAGTAAACCTGGCACTGCAATAAAAGTCAGGCTCTAGTTTCAAGAGCATTATAGCTTCCGTTCATAACAAAGTCATAACATTTATGCCATCTTAGCTTTCACGTGAATCCTATTGAACAGTTCCCTAGTTACTTTCCCTGTGCCCATCCTCCTCCTGGAAATGTCATCACTTCTCTGATAGCTCCCAGCCCATGCTTTGCACTCATCTGTACTCTTCTCTTCATCCCTATGGTGGACACACCCAACATCTCATCTCCAAGGTTAAATTAGGATAGAATATAATTTTTTTATTTTATTGACCCATTATTCATGGTACCAAGTAAGTACAAGCAAGGAACATCTTAAATGGAACTTGTCCTAAAAAAACACTACTATTGTGGGGTCAAGCAGATTAACACCTTCCAGGCCACCTCCTGGCCCAGTGTGGTTGCATCATCCAGTCAATCTACATAGAAGTGGCATGTAAATTGGTTGTATAAAAGTTTAGCAGTGAAGCTGTGTTTGATGCCCTCGCAGAAGTCGGTCGAGTGATGTGAGTCCTCAGCAGAGGTGGCTTTCTGGGGCAAGGAGAGGTTAACTTCCATCTCACTTCATAGTTGATTTTTTTGGATGACGCTGGGCCATGAAAATGATATAATCTGGAAGCTGATAACATATTGGTATGGCTTTATAGGTCAATTTCTGCTGACAAGTTCCCTTTAAATTCTTCAAAGTAATAACAAATCATGTAGAAAACCTTTGAGATGACCCGGATGTCGTGTGTGACAAAAATAAATTACCTAGATTGACAAACTTCTGAAAACGTGACTAAACTCATGTAATAATCCAGCTGTAAACAAACCACAAGTTACATATTTGCACAATCAATAGCAGAGAACAAGTCCAGAAGTGTGAAACAAATGAATCATAACTAGTAATATGGAAGCTTTCTGACAACTACTGATAGTGGCGGAAATTGTCCTTAGGCGTCTGTGTAGTGTGGTGATGTCATAGGGTATTCTATTCTATATCCAGGCACCTCCCATTTTATACAGGGGCCCAATGACATTTGCAGTAAATTCTAGTCATTTGGTACAAGTGATACAGATTCTTCTTGTGAAACCTTCTTATTGAATCAATAACATATTTATATGGGTTTTGCTACAATCATATCTGTAATGTAGAAGGCCTTTCTCACCACTATGTATCATGGTCATGCTGACATCCTAGGCTGGTGATATGTCATACTCTCAGCAATACTTGGGAAATTATCATCATCAAGACTAAAGAAAGAAATAATAGATACTAATAATAATAATAATAATAATAATAATAATAATAATAATAATGATAATTGAGTAAAATACATTAGTTAGGCCCAGCTCACATCTGTGTTTAGACCTTCGTTAACTTCTGTCACTAAAATGTTAATATTGGACGTTAGAATGTCCATTGAATTTGGTTAGTGCTTCGAGAGAAAAAAATTGCATGAAATCAATGGACATTTTTTCCACTAGACGCCCATTATTATCATTTTAGTGATGGCAGATAATAATGGATGTCCGAACGTAGTTGTGATCTGGGCCTTAGACTGCATTTCTACAGTGAAAGGTTTTCAGTGGTCACAGATATAAGTGGAGATAACTCTGATTACAGACACTTAACCTCTCAGATATAATGGTGAGATATAATGGTGAGGAAGTGGGTTCTCTCAAGTGAATAAAAGACCAATGGAGAGATTGTAGGAACATTTGGTTATTAATGATTTTATGCCTCCAAAAGATTGAAAGTTTCACAGCTTAAAAGTAACATAATGATATTTCCATAGATTGCAGTATGCTATGGTACTATATCCAATGGTATACACAATGCAATGAGGAAAACAGTTAAAAAAATTTGAAAAAGAAGCACATTCCTCTGAAAAGACACATTGCATTCTTGTTTACTATTATGATATGTATTAGTCTTTTATTACAATGAAATTTAGCACATAATTGAAGTTCCTCTACACCAAGCACACTTACATGCAGGCTTGTGCTTCCTGAAACAGTATCTGTTCTTCTTTTTGTGTCCAATAGCTTACATTTTGAGGCAAACATCTTTGAAACTTATGCAAATGAGCCTCAGGGACTCCAGTCTACGTCACATAAGCCTCTACTGGCAGCATTGTCTAATAATTATTCAAACCTCCATTTGGTGTTTTTGCCACATCCTCCCTCTCCTCCCCTGCCAGAGAGCAGGTAACAATGGCCGACCCACAACAATTTGCGAGGATTGTACTCTCTGTCTGGAGAGGGGAGGGAAAAACTCTGAATGGAGGCAGGAATGATAATCAGACAACGGACCCAGCAGGAGCTCCTTTGGCATATCCAGGAGCCCCTGAGGCTCATCTGCATAATTTTAAAATCCATTTTTCTCCAAAACTAACTATTAAAAGCACAAAGTTGATTGGATCCTGTTGCAAGATTCACAAACCCAGCATGTAAGCGTGCTTGGTTTAGAAGCACTGCATCCGTGTGGTAAATTTTCTTTAAAATATTAATGGCATTTTAGTAACAAATACAGGCGGTCCCCTACTTAAGGACACCCGACTTACAGACAACCCATAGTTACAGACGGACCCCTCTGCCCACTGTGACCTCTGGTGAAGCTCTCTGGATGCTTTACTATAGTCCCAGACTGCAATGATCAGCTGTAAGGTGTCTGTAATGAAGCTTTATTGATAATTCTTGGTCCAATTACACCAAAAATTTTGAAACTCCAATTGTCACTGGGGCAAAAGAAAAAAAATTGTCTAGAACTTCCATTATAAAATATACAGTTTCGACTTACATACAAATTCAACTTAAGAACAAACCTCCAGACCCTATCTTGTATGTAACCCGGGGACTGCCTGTACACAGAATTAACCAGTTAATACCCCTACACACACTAAAAGTGTACTACAAAACTTGTACTTGTAGTTTTGACACTTTTTACTTACTGTTGGCTGTTTGTTTCAATAAAATAATTTTTTGCAATATTTGGAGGAACTGACACATAAATGGCTAATAAATGGCTAAACTGTACACTCCAGCACCAGCATGTGGGTAGTGCCGTGTGCCACCATTTTAGAGAAGATCGTCACTCCTGATGAAGTCATTGGGAGTGAAATCCTCCTCAGAATGGCGGTGGGCAGTGCTGTCGGCATAGTGGTACCTAGTCCTTGTGGAGACTTGTACAGCAGCATTAAAACAGTTAATACCCGCTAACGGTGCCAGCACTAATTGAGGGTATCACTGGAGGGGGGTCGAGGTCCACTCATCACTTCTTCTAATGCATTTTTTCATTATGACTGACAATCAGCTTGGTGGAAGTTTATATATATATTCTTGTCACTTTCCTTTAGGACCATGAAATCCACAACTGTACAACAATTGATTGTCTACTTGAGAAGTATTACTTATCCACTATATATTCCCTGGAATTTATATTTGGAATCCTTGGCAATGGTATAGTGATGTTTGGATATATTTTCTGCATGAAGAAGTGGACCAGCGGGAGTGTGTACCTATTTAACCTGTGCCTGTCAGACTTCGCCTTCCTGTGCACCCTTCCTCTGCTGATTCACAGCTACGCCAGTGGGAGCTGGATGTTTGAAGAATTCCTGTGCTATAGCAATAGATACTTGCTGCACGCCAACCTCTACACTAGCATTCTTTTCCTCACCTTCATCAGTATTGATCGATACCTGATTATTAAATACCCTTTTCGAGATCATATTCTGCAGAAGAAGGAAATGGCAATTGTGATTTCTACTGGGATTTGGTTTGTGGTCATGTTAGAAATAGCGCCCATTCTGTTTTTTATAGAATTGCGTAACAGCAGCCAGTGCCTCAGCTACGGAAGTTCCGGAATGGCGTCCTACAGCCTTATTTATAGCGTGTGCCTCACTGTCACTGGCTTCATCATCCCACTCTGTGCCATGTGTATATTTTACATGAAAATGGCCCGCTTTTTGAAAACCAGAAGTGAAACTCTTACAACATCCTTCCCCCTGGACAAACCTCTTACTTTGGTGGCCGTTGCAGTGATTGTGTTTTTTATTTTATTCACCCCATATCACCTCATGAGAAATGTCAGGATTGCATCACGTATGGATAGATGGCACCTGAGCCGAGAAGCAAAGATCACCATCAATTCTGTATATGTAATCACAAGACCGATTGCTTTCTTGAACAGTGTGATAAACCCTGTCTTCTATTTCCTAATGGGGGATAATTTCAGGGAAATGATGCTCGCCAAAATCCGCTACTTTTTCAGGACAATGAATTGTCACTGCATCCACGATTGCAAACCAGACTGTAGTAAAGGAAGAAGTTATAGGACAGATTCTTAGCCTGAAAGCCTTAATGTTATGCAGTGTATATTGTATATATTATTATGTTGTATGTCATAGTCAGTATTTTTCTGTTAAACAGAATGCCATCCTATTATGTATGTATTATATAGATGTATTTTTTTTTTCTTTTTAGATTCAATGCAAAATAAATGTTCAATTAGAAACATTCCATATATTTCCATTTAAAATGAATTACTAATTTTGGTCTAAGACTTGGGTCTACAATGATTCTGCAGGCTACATATACACCAACGTGTGCCCGCCCGGCTACGTCCGGCGCGTTGGTGACCCCTCCCCTCGCCATAGAGATCCATGGTGTACGGGTCATAACACGGGGGAAAAATAAGACACGTTATATCTTTTTCCCATGTATGGAGCGTTAAGGAGCAGTGTGCTGTATGTAAGCAGGTTTTAATATAATGTATTCCTCTTCTATGTATACTACAGGCGATATACATACAAATTAAGCTATGTTCATATCTCATTTAATCCCCACTTTGTAAGAATATTTTGGGAGAATTTTTGGTGTATCCCTTATAGGGCATCTGGGTATGCAAATTAGCCTTAGGGGCTCCAGGCTACATGGGTGTTATGGAACCTGGAGCCCCTCAGGCTCATCTGCATACAGTCTTTCATCCTGGTAGTAGATGTCCTTTAGCACCTACCCCTGAAAGGGGGACAATGAACATAGGCAGCAGGCAGTGATTTGCTGCTGCCGATATGCTGGAATTCTCCATATATTGACAGTTATATTACTGGATAAAACCCACATAGTACATTCAGCAGAGGCTGGGGATGCATGCCATGCAATAGTATCCATCTCCAATGGCCTTCCATGAATGTGTTCTTCTTTTCCAGGAAGATCCAGAATGAAAAAGTGCACTTTACTCCACTTTCATTTTACCAGTGCTCATGAATATTTTAAAGGGTAGCTGTGATAAATTAATAATTCCTTTATTCATATAGTGCACACAGATTACGCAGTGCTGCAGAGAGCTTGCCAAATCAGCCCCTGTCCCTAATCACAATCTACTAAACCTACCAGAATGTTTTGGAGTATGGGAGGAAACCGGAGGACCCGGAGGAAACCCATGCAAACACGGAGAGAACATGCAAACTCTTTGCAGATGTTGACCCTGGGAGTTGAACTAGAAATATTCTGACTTTCAGACAGTTTGATAAATCTGCCCCATAGTGTAAGAATTATCAGACTATATCTCTTGCAACTTATTATACTGTAATATTGTATATGATCGATATTCTGTAGTCTGATGGTAAACATATTTACTGATGAATTGTTGAGGTATTTATGTAATTGATTTCTTTCACATTTATACTTAATGTACCTATCTCTCAATATTCTTGCTTTTGATAAAGATCATTTGCGTGGACACATCACTTAGATTTATAATAATGCACAATAAATAAATAAAATGTCAACTTGCTCATGTAGTGGAGTGCTCAGGTTTTTTTCCATTCATTATATTGGGTTGGAGCACTTGCCAGAGCACCTGTCCCTAAAGGGTTTATCCTGACGTGCTACACACATTTTAGTAAGAATTTTGTGGCAGGTATACTTCCAGGTCAGTTATTTATGTAGTGCAATACTTTATTTTATACTTCTAGCTCCAGTCTCTAGAACTAATACTAGAATATACAGTCATAAAAACAGAAACAAAATAAAATGTTATTTTTGTTCTACCATGAACGCTTCATTGGGTCAAGAAGCGTAAATTTTTTTTCCTAAGAGATTGGAACTTCACTTCCATCTGCCTTAGTTAAGCTTTGTTACCCTTTTCTTAAAAGGGAGCTTGTGAAAGGTAGTCCTCCTTTTTTGCACCCACAAACTCTGTAAGAGCATTTGAAAAGGTCATCTAAAACTGATAAGTGATTCAAAGTCTACAAATCTCCACCAAACAATGTTCGAAATAATCTTGAATAGAAACGTACTATTTTGTTCTCTATGTAGATCTATATGTCTCCATGGTAACAGCATTCGAGCTACGTGTGATTTGATCTTGTAGGCATAAACCTGTACATTGAGACTTTGCATCTTGATAAAATTTGGTACTTTATTAGCAAGAATGATACAAATGAAAGTGAGGATGACAGAGCATGTTGATCAATCACATGCATGCATCCTTATTTTAGCTGGTTTGGTCCCTGTGTCATCATTATTATCTCCTCACAGCTTTTCCCCCTCCCATTGCCTCATGCAGATGTGAGCAGAAAGATATTTACTTGCAGCATGGGATTAGCTCACATCTGAAAATTAGAGAGGGAAGGATGGAGAACTGTGAGGAGATAATGGTGATGACTCAGGAACTCAGAGAATTCCAATGTCCACATGCCTCCATCCAGTTTGCTACATGGGAGCCAGGTCTACTTTTATATACAGCAAATAGAATACGTTAATAATAAAAGCAGATTGGGGATTAGTATTAAAAAGTCTGTGGGAATCTGTCATTGGGTAAAAATCCTCATGACAGGTTCCCTTTAAAATTTGTTTTTTTATATTATTAGCTTGGTTGTATTTTCTCAATAACACTACCATATCTGTCCATGCTTTCTGTATGGCATTGAAGCTTAGCTCAATTAAGGTGAATGGTTCTTTGCTACAATATCAAATACAGGCGGTCCTCTACTCAAGGACACCCGACTTACAGACAACCCATAGTTACAGACAAACCCCACTGACCTCTTTTTTTTGTCTGGATCTACAATTATAAAATATGCAGTTTCAACTTACATACAAATTCTACTTAAGAACAAACCTCTGGACACCCTATCTTGTATGTAACCCGGGGACCGCCTGTACAGCCTTGGTACTGCTTTTGGAAGAAATCCTTTTTTCTAAAAATGGTAATCCATTAACAGATTTATAACAAATACAGGCTTATTTACTAAGGGTCTACGGCCACACTTTTCCAAAATTTTCGGGGATTGCGCTGCTGTGACAGGTATTTAGCAGGGAATTGTGTCGCACGTGATTGGATTTTGGTGCAGTTGCGTCGGTTTTCATGCGACAGATATCGGGGGCCGTCAAACGATCCGACTGATTCGGACTAAGGCTGCATTCACACACAAGTATGGGGAACGTATATACGGCCGATATACGTCCCCCATACACTTCTATGGGCTCACGGCATGGTACGGGAGCGGCACACGTGCGGCACCGTACCGCTCCGTAGCCCGGGAAAAGATAGAACATATCCTATCTTTTCCTGTATTACGGCGCTGTGGCCCATACATCCCTATGGAGAGGGGCGGGGGTGAGCGGCGCTCACCTCCTCCTCCTCTCCCCACGCTGCCATGTGTCCGCCGTGCTACGGTGCGGCGGGCCCACGGAAGTGCATGTAGCCTAAGCGCAGGATTTATCATTCCAATTGAGTCGCAATCCCATGCACTTACATGCACCGGGAAGAAGATGTTGAACTCCGGCGGACCTGAGCGGGGGAAGCGACACATGCAGGATATCGTGCGTACAATCTTAGCGAATTGCAGCACAGTGCATTATTGTATGACAATGTGCTTTCAGTGAACAACTCCGGAAGGGTATGCAAATGTGCCTCATAATGTTTAAACTACAATACTCTTTTTTTAATATTCACATTTCTTATGTGTTCCCATGTGTTGACTCTTCACGTCACACCAAGCATATGTCATATGGTTTCTGCAGTGCCATAAACTGTATGGGAAAAAAATCTTGACTACAAGCAGTATTAGCCAGTGTGTATTGTATAATTCTATTAATTAACTTCCAATTTTAAAATCCATTATTGTACTGATTGCAAAAAATATCATACATTTTCCTGTCAATTTGTATGCTGCATGTTCTGTTATTTCGATGTATATTGTAATTGTTATTTCTATGTATATTGTAATCAATGATTTTCTAGATGTAATATCTTGTTTTATAAGACTATTTGCATTTAATTGTAATATATAATGTGCAATATGTGTAAGTAAAAAGATATATGACTAACATTGTGGGACTAAGCTTATTTAACCCCTTAAGGACCAGGGGTTTTTTACTCCTTACCTTCGAAAATCTATAACTTTATTTTGTCATGTAAGGAGCTGTGTATGTGCTTGTTTTCTGCGTAACAAATTGCAATTCATACTGACGGTATTTATTATGCTGTGTACTGGGAAACGGGGAAAAAATTCTGAAGTGAAACTGATGAAAAAATGCAATTGCACCATTTTCTTGTGGCTCTTGATTCTATGGCTTTCACTGAGCGCCCCAAATGACAGGTCTACTTTATTCTTTGGGTCAGTATGGTCACGGAGATACAATATTTGTATAGGTTTTATAATATTTTCATACATTTACAAGAATTACAACCTCCTGTACAGAATAAATTCTTCATTTTGCCTTCTTCTGGTGCTAATAACTTTTTCATACTTTGATGTATGGAGCTGTGTGTGGTGAAATTTATGTGACTTTTGATGAAGTTTTCAATGCTATAATTTTTAGGACTGTACGTTCTTTTGATCACTTTTTATTTAATTTTTGAATTTAATTTTCAAAATGGCAAAAAAGTGCCATTTTCGACTGTGCTATTTTCCGTTACGGTATTAGACGCAGTGAAAAGACGTTATTATATTTTTTGATATATTGGGCATTTTTGGACGCGGCAATACCTAATGTGTTTATTTTCACTGTTTATTTATATTTATATGACTTCTAGGGAAAAGGGCGTGATTATAATTTTTAGGTTTTTTTAACATAATTTTTTGTTTTTACTTTTCGAAAATTTTTATTTGGGGTCTGATTGACCCTACCATATACAGACATTTTCTATGCAATCATTATGCTACCATGGGGATTCAGCATGACAGCCTCGGATCTTTATGTGACTCAATGCTGTCATGGCAACCAATCTCCACTCCACGATGACGTTATGGGGAGCGACGGTTCAAGCGAAGGTGGCGGCAGCACCGACCGTGGTTATTA
The DNA here is from genome assembly GCF_040894005.1 of Engystomops pustulosus. Classification (NCBI taxonomy): domain Eukaryota; kingdom Metazoa; phylum Chordata; class Amphibia; order Anura; family Leptodactylidae; genus Engystomops; species Engystomops pustulosus. The sequence goes on along the minus strand of NC_092413.1, from coordinate 172,026,579 downwards.
GCGGTGGGGGTTTGCTGCAATATACAACAGCCCCCACCCTTGTATGAAGAGGACTCAGCCCGTGATCCCTCTTCATACATTCCCTGTACCTCTGTTAAGGGGTTAATAAATTGTCTCTTTTAACTATAGAGGACTTGTGCTACTGCTGCTTTGTCTAGTGTGATACCCTATAAAATGTTAGCATTCTCAAACTTTATTAATCTTTCCTAAAATCTATATTAAAGTGAACCTGTCACCAGGAAAATCTTTAGCTGGTAACAGGTTCCAATAGCCTAAGCTCTGTTAATTTTAAAAATGCCTTCTGAATAATTCAGTACATTTATAATAGTTTATTTTACATTACCTAACTCCCTGCTAGAAGTGTGTGGTAGGTCCCAGGGGAGAAAAGCTGCAGTCTGTGTGTCCCTGTGTCTCCTCATGCATTCTTCCAATGCACATGACAGGAAGTGGGGACGGTTGAGGGAGTTGGATGACTGTGGGGGAGAGGAGACTAACACAGGCACACACAGGATGCAGCTACCCCTCCCCCCAGGACTCCGAACATGCTGTTGGCAGGGAGCCAGGTAATGTGAAACTATTATGAAGTACCTCAATGATTCAAAATTGATGACAAAGGCATTTTTTAAATTTTTACATTTACATGCGACAATAAAGGATTAAATGAAGTGAAGAGATATAGAAAGGAGCAAAGTTAGCCCTTTATATATGGAACATATGTAGGTAGGTATATGCAGTGAATGATCTAGGTGACAGACACAGATAGTCAGCATTACTCATTATTATCCCACACATTGGGGCACATTTACTTACCCGGTCCAGTCGCGATCCAGCGGCGCGTTCTCTGCTCTGCATTCGGGTCCGGCCGGGATTTATGAATGTAGTTCTTCCGCCATCCACCAGGTGGCGCTGCTGCGCTGAAAGTCATCTCATCGCGCCGGAATTCACCACCTCGGACCAAGTGAAGGTAAGCGCTCCCCAAGCGACACTTTTTCGGTTTTTAAATGCGGCGGTTTTTCCGAATACGTCGGGTTTTCGTTCGGCCACGCCCCCCGATTTCCGTCGCGCGCATGCCGGCGTCGATGCGCCACAATCCGATCGCGTGCGCCACAATCCCGGGGCAATTCAGGTACAATCGGCGCAAATCGGAAATATTCGCGTAACACGTCGGGAAAACGCGAATCGGGCCTTTAGTAAATGACCCCCATTGTCTCCTGATGACTCGCCTCATGAATAGAGGACTTAAAAACGTGTTGAGACGCCGTACAAAACTGTACTTGGTTAGATGGCACTGGAGTCTCTTAGAAAGGAACTTCAGTGTCTCGCTATGTAACTCTGCTGCACTAATGTGGCTGCTTGAATGTAATGGCAGACAGCCATTTGTATGTGTAGGGTGACTATAGGGGTGACTATAGGCTATGGGTCACTATCCCATAGCCCATATACTCAAGGCAATGTCATATGAGCAAGTAATGCACATAGTTATATCAAAAGAAATGAAAATACCGTTCATACACTTTGCCTTATTATCTATTTATTAAATCCACTACTGACAACTTTTATTTTTTAATAAAAAAATTAAAAATTATGTTTTCACTTTGGTCGTATGAAACCACCCCCACTGTAATATAAGTTGTTATGTAGGTGATTATAAGGCGAAGCAAGAAAAAAAGTACCAATGGTAGACTGAGTTTTTACAGTGTACTATAAAGCTGTTATACAGTATGTATGTATGAATAAAGCTTCATCAGATAATGTGGTTCATATTAGGATTCTCAGATATTATGTAGCTGAATAGTATTGTCCTCAGACTAGTGCCAAATGCCAAAACAACAACGTTTGAAACCTCAATGATGTATTCCCCGATTCACTTGTCAAGAGGAAATTTGAGAAGAATTAAAGTTTGTGGTATTCATGTGTTTTGTGTCCTTATAGGGGCTAATGATTCTGAAATTTATGCTGCTGACTTTGGAAGATGCAACAACTCCATTTTCTCTGACTTCCCCTCCTATACTGCTGTGAATGAATAGCCACAGAACTGCATTCACTTGCTGGTTTGGTCTCACTACAGGACATACAAGAATGAGAGCAGAAAGGACTGCTAATGTCTGCCCTTACATTCACCATTTATTTCATTCTTCATTCTTTATCCACATAGAAGGTCCTTTCCATGCCAACCACACACTAACATTTAGTCTGGTTAATCTGTTTTGCTAGTCCCGACAGATAAATAAATTCAAGGCCTACAACCATCCCCGACAGTTCACACTTCACATGTAGATGCAAGGACATAACAAACTTGAACATCGAGTAAATAAAACCTAGGAATAGAATGGTGTGGCTTAAGAAATGTCTCAAATAGACATTAGATCCAATGAAAGATAAACATGCTTTTATTGGGGAATCTAACATCATGATGAAGTAGACTGTAACATCTGTGCCGGTCCGGGCTTCATTCATTACCATCCTCTACACTCACCAACGATAGTCTGGTATAAACGCCTTTATTATGTCAATGCGGAAGGGGGGGGGGGCGCCAGCCACAAGAAGAAAACGTGTGGTTTCACATGATAACGCCCTCTCTCAATCTGCTGGTAACTGTTTTACCTTACGTTTGACTCTTTTCTTGTCCTGAGTAGTATGTTTTATTTCACCCATATTTGAACTACCTTCCTCTCATTTCTTATTTTGACCTCTTTTTCTCTCTGTGTTTTATTTTGGCACAAGAAGGGAATGTCGCTAAGTTGTCACCTACCGTCTAGGGTAGGCAATGATGTGTGCATTTGTGTAAGTGTATGCATATGTGTAAGTATGTGTATGATGTGTGTAATATGAGTGTGCGAGATGTGTATGTATGTATATGCACTTGCATGTGTTAGTATATGTGTATGTAAGTGCATGATGTGTGTATGTATGTGGTAGTATATGTTCATGTGTATCTATGTATGTAGTTTATCTATTGTGCCCCATTATGCTTACATCATGTATGTACAGTGGTTATATACTGGGGGGAATATATCAAGATCGGCGTTTATCATGATAGTATTGATACCTACCTTCCCCAATGCAGCATGTGCTGATTATATGACAAGACACAGACCTGGCTGCAATTGGATCCATTAGGAGACTGGAGTCAATTGTAGGGCACTTTTATGTATAAGTTAGCAAATCCAGTCAATATTGTATCTAACACTGTGGCTTTACTTTTATTTACGGTAGTGAGTCTATACTTGGCAAGCCATCAGCATGTACACTGGGCACGCAGAACCATGTGGCCTGCTTCCCATAACACTATTTATAGATGGAGTAACATTGTAGTATTTATATAGCCTCTGTAATGATTATACATAAGTGGAAGTCCTCTCATAAATCTGTTATTGGTTAAACAAGAATCCATACACATAAGACTTAACCCTCCGATGACGTCACAGTCGCGTCGATTGTCTATACAAGATGGTGGCAACGATCGGCAGCAAAGTTTTTTTCGTGAACTCTCTCCATACATGGGGCATGATGGGGTAAAATATCTTGTCTACATGACCAGGGGAAGTTTCTGGGAGGGTAGAGATGGAAAGGGGTGAGTGCTCCTCACGCATTTCACCTCAATAGGGAACCATGACATTGTGACTCGGTAATCGTGTGGTGAGACACATATGCAAATCCTGTGTCGGGAAGTTGGGAAAACCAGTGAAGTAATAACATAATGCCCTAGGTTTTATTTTTTATGTTATGTTTTTAGATTTTATGGTATAGAGTTTATCCCATACTGTGGTCTAAGCCAGACTATATCAGTGCTCCATGTTAGAAGGGTATATTCTGGCCTGGGGGGTATACTCTATCTTAGGCTACTTTATACCCTCGGGTATATTCTAGCCTAGGCCAAATTATTCTGACCTGCTACACTGGTTCAGCACCTGTGGCTGTAATTACATCTCCACAAAGACAGTCCTGGCAGAGAGTATAGCTATAGATTCCACATCCATGCTACCCCACTCCCCGTCATGGCAACTTTTCCAAAAAGGGGCATGCAGGGCAGTAAACCCTCAAACAGTTGCAATTCCTGGTCTTGCGGCAGGACTGTGCTACTTTTTCAGGCCTTGTGCACTTGAAATGATCCAAAAAAGAAAAAAAAATGAATGTCGACTCACCAATGATGTTTTCCTATTACTTCATTTCATAGGAAAATACTTACAACATCTGGAATAATGTTGTTATATGGGAGGGAGGAGTGAAGTGCAGGACATCACAAATACAAAAACATGATGGCCATTTCTGCTTCTCTGTGCTTCAACTGGTCTGTTTGTACAAAAGGAAGTGGCCTCACTCATATCTTAAACCAAACATGGGCTGGTCGCTTAACCAAACAATTGTTTTCTAATAGTTGTCCATTCTAACCTTCTTGGTATCTACATATGTCTATCAAATACATGCATTCATTATCGTAATAGGTCGCAGCTGCACCTACAAAGTCTCACCCATATCTGTGCGTGTCAAACTTACCCCACGCATGGTCCATTAGGAGCAAGGTGTTGGTATTCCGCCTATCAGTAATGGCAGTCAGAGCATGCGCATGAAAATGCCGCTACGTCTCCAAAGTGAACAGTTCGTATAGAAAGAAAAGAGCTGGCACTCACCAATAAAAGTAGATTCTTTATTCCAAAACTTTAAAATACATCGTTGCGGGAGGGAACGAGACTGTGGGAGACTAACCACGAGCGACGGTCCATTTCGCGCTGTACTAGCGCCGGCAGGATTAAGCGCTAGTACTAGACCACATTTTATTAGTGATCAATACAGAAATTAAGGTAACTCCATGGGGGTCACTTACTATTCATTGGCATTTAAGTTGTAAATGCTTATGGAAATTTGATATAAAGTAAAGACATATTATAGTTATAAAACATAGGCTTTACATTTGTGTTGGTAGACCTGATATATATAAGTCTAGTGTTGCTAGGTTTGCCGGTTTCATGTTTGTGTGAGCAACAAACCCGCGTGCGCCGCTACGGCTATTCGGGCTCTCATTATCTCACAGCAGTGGTTTATAAGCACAAGCTCAGATCCATTAATTTGCACCAAAAGGGCACCTGTCATATCAGTGCAAACAAGCCCCGCTCCGTGCTGTGTTTACTCTCACTCTCATCTTTCAATCATTAAAACTTTCATTTTATTGACACGATCATGTTTACTGCAAGGAATATTTTAACGGCTGCTTATTTTTCCCCATAGATAAGCTAGGTCAACCACTCTTAGCCCAATTTTAACCGAGTGGCATAAAGTTTCTGATGTTTTATTGCTCACTTTAGTATTATAATGATGAATCAGTGGGTTATAAAGAGACTTCTCACATAAACCTGCCAGATCTGATTGCACTTTCTACAGGGCTTTGCTATATCTCTTACCACAATGGCCAGAGATTTATCAAGTTGCCTAAGAGTAAAAATGTGCTTGGTTGCCTACAACAACCAATCACAGCTCAGCTTTCATTTTACCAGTGCTCATGAATATTTTAAAGGGGAGCTGTAATTGGTTGCCAACTAAGCACAGTGTTTTAGGCTTGATAAAGAGTATTGATAGATCTCCACCAATGTTTCCATACCAAGCCAGGTACTAATGTGATAATTCAGCCTGTGTATAAATATGAGTGCACCACTGGACAATCTATAGTGCTCCCCACACCTCCCATGTACCATACTACTGATGTCCTCTTACAGTGAGTATAGTTAAATACATCTCAGTCATTTCAGGCAGCAGGTTCCAGATATGACTACTACTTGGGAATTTCCTATAGCTACACCAGTGATCCAGTACATAGAAAAAGTACGCCAGAGTGCCCGCCACCCACAATCATACCTACCTTCTCAAGATTCAGGTATCTTTAGAAGTGCTGTATTTAGTGCTGATGCTGTCCCAGACACCCACTGTGTTTGCACCCCTTATTGGTGTTGACAAGCTATCGCCTCTGGCCATGAATATTTGCGTTTGGAAACGCATTGGACAAAATTGATCATCAATAAGTAGCAGCGTGTGTGCTGTGTGTGTAAGGCCAAATTCAGATGGCCTTGTGCTTCCTGGCTAGAACCCAGGCATAGTTCACAGCCAGAATGATGAGCTATGAGCACTCCTTATGCAGTGCCCAGGATAGAGGTGGCCCCCCTACTATGTTGGGTCCGCCGGGCACCTTCAAGATGTCACCACGTGTCACCACAATTATCTTCTTACTGAAGAAATGTGGTACAAAGCAATACAAGTAAAGCATAGGGATGGCTTCTCCAATCTACACCCTGGCAGAAGAAGCGTTCTCCACTGAGGAAAGGCCTGGGCTAGGTTGGTACCTTGGTCGAAGGCTTGGAGCCCAGAGTCTATGGCAAAGTATCCCCGTCTAAGCTTCTTCTTCTGGTTGCTCAGGTAGACTTCCAGTCTTCTCCTCCAACCTCTTTTCCCTAACTGAAAGACACCAAGGACTGGGACTGTTCTCATCGACTAGAGAAAGCACCTGTGAGTGCAAAACAGTCCAGTTGACGCAGATTGCACCCCTCCTGTGTATGTAGCGATCAACAAAGAAGTTTTTTATAGCTGATGAGTGCAGCAACTCTCTTCTTTTATTAATCCACAACTGTATTTTTCCTGCTGAGCAATCTACAGCCCTCCAGTCATACCTGTCCTGGGGATGACGGTTCTGTGTGGATATTGCCTGCTGAGCTTTTTCTTTTTCTGAGTTTCATGCTGTTCTCTTTATACTTTCTATTTCAGTACAAATAATGACAAAGCAGTCTCCCATAGACTTCTATGCCAGAAATGTCTCTCAGTGTTCATATAGATACTGTACTAATAAAAATAATGTATATAACAAAACACTACAGATAAATGCAACTTAACCCTTGATTTAAAATAAGGTAAGAAGTGCTGACATTGTATAAGGGAAATATTCAAATGTCCAAATGCTCCTCCTACACCATCTTTAAGGATGTTGGAATATCTTGCAAAATACACATTGGATGGAAAAACTCTTAATATATGCTTATCAAATAATTTTCAAAAATCTATCCCATGATACCAAACTCGGTCCCCTACCCCAACTCCCTGGCTTAAAAAATCTTAAATGGGAACCCACATTTTTTTATGCAGATTCAGATTCCCCCAAAAAATTACATTGATTTGACCTAGCTCTTAATTTTGATGACAGATGACAAAATCAGCAAAAATGTGTAAATGTGTGTAAAAAGGTAAAAAAAAAAGGTTAAATTTCGATAAATACACATCAGATCCAATACCTGAAAATAGATGTATGCAATATTTTTCTGAAAGCTATACAATGTTATGTACTGGCTTCGCTCCTGTGCACCAGGGCTAGATGCATATGTTAATAAATTCAACAACATCATAAGACTTTTTCGGTTTTTATGTAACATATTTGTAACATTGAAATGTTTGTGCAACTTTGTACTTACTGCTGTCATCTAAGCATATGTTCTATGTATCCATGTCACATTGAAATCCTGTAATGCTAATGTTACTATGCATCTGAAGCAGAATGTTACGGGTAAAGGGGGAGGGTGTTTGTGTTTGAGGGCGGGAGGGGGAGGTGGGGATTTGTGGTTCTGTAAAAAATGGTAAAAAAATCAATAAAAAAGATTTGAGGAATTGGAATAGGAATTGAACTTGCAGTGTGACCTTACCCCAACACATACATACAAACTCACAGCTATCTATATACACACACACACACATACACATCATGCACATACAGGAGCACATTTATCAGGGCTTGTGTGCCAGTCTTGTGGCATTCAAGCCCTGAAATAAGCACACTTCCTGGCTCAGTGGGCCATGGCCTGCACCTGTACATTCACATGCTATGTCACAATTCTATGCTAGGTCAGACCTGGTGTAGAAATGGCCGCAAGCGCAGTGCAGCACTCCCACCCGGTGTATTTATCATTAGGCTGGAGCCTCCTTATAAATCTGTCCAGTGCTAAGGAGCAGGGGCACCATCATAAGCTGGCGCACTTAGCACTAGCGTATTATAAATGTACCTCATTAGAGATGAGCGAGTATACTCGTCCGAGCTTGATGCTCGTTGCTCGGACGAGTATTTCCCCTGCTCGAGATCGAGCATTTAATTAAGACAGTGAAGAACACAGTGAAGAACACATTGCATCTGCACATTGCAGATGTTCCGAACATTTGTTAACTTAGCCGAAGACACGAGCGCCGAGCATCATGGAGTGGAGGCTGGATCAGGCATGCTAACTTATGGAAACATCTGCACACATATTGTTCTTCATATTCTATTGTGAAGCACACCGTTCGGCACGCGTCTTCCGATAAGTTAGCAGATGTTCGGACCATCTGCACTGTGTTTTTCACTGCTCTTTCAATGTGTTTTTTCAGTGAAAAATGCTCGAGTCTCCCATTGACTTCAATGTGGTTCATTATTCGATACGAGCACTTGAGCATCGGGAAAAGTTCGACCCGAGTAATGAGCACTCGAGCATTTTAGTGCTCACTCATCTCTATACCTCATAGTTCACATAAACATCCACATATACATATACTATCAACACAAGTTACACACATAATATACACTTATAGGTCAACCATACATACACTCGCCTTTCATGATGAATGGCTATGGAAGTAAACAACAAAGCTTCCTATTGAATGCGAGCAGGAAGACATCAAGCCGAGATCTAGAAAACCATGAAGAATTGACACAGAAAGTATAAAAGTACAGAAGATTTTATAACTTCTCAGTGCTGTGAATAGGGACAGGTGGGCGTGGGCGGCCACGGCCGGCCAGAAGCTGAATCCAGCGCTGCTCCGGCGGCCATGTTCGTTTACATGGTGCGCAGACCAGAGCAAATGCAGCGTGGGACACCCGGAGGGCGTCGGAAGGTAAGTACATCTTTATCTTTTTAAGCAGCCCCCTCCCGCCAACCTTTTGTTTTTTTCATAAATCTCAGACAACCCCTTTAAAGTGCACGATCCCTTTAAGCGGTGCATCAATCTTTTTTATGTGACTATACATTTTGTACATTGCAACCGTGCGGAAAATAACATTACATTACATATCAATATCTTTCCACAGAACCTGGACAGAAGGGGCCCAAATGAAGAGGTTGTGTCAGTGCAGATCACTGTCAGATCACTCATGGATAATAATTAGAGATGAGCGAGTATACTCGTCCGCGCTTGATGCTCGTTCGCGTATTAGCGTACTCGAAACGGCTTGTTGCTCGGACGAGTATTTCGCCTACTTGATAATGAGCTTTCACTTAAGGAAACACAGTGAAGAACAGTAAAGAACACAGTGAAAACAGTGAACACAGGATCACAAGTGAAGAACACAGTGAAGAACACATTGCAGATGTTTCCGTACATCTGCTAACGTATCAGAAGACATGCGTGCAGAACGGTGTTCTTCACAATAGTATGTGAAGAACAATATGTGTGAAGAACACATTGCAGATGTTTAACACGGGTGATTCTCCTTTTTGAAGTTTCACAAATATTCCATTGAATAAAAAAACCAAAGAAACTGGACTGACTCCCTTATTTTGTCAATAAAATGACACATTTTATTGCAGAGCCTTGGTCCCCTTGAAAAATGCTCGCGTCTCCCATTGACTTCAATGGGGTTTGTTATTCGATACGAGCACTCGAGCATCGGGAAAAGTTCGGCCCGAGTAACGAGCATTAGAGCATTTTAGTGCTTGCTCATCTTTAATAATAATTAAGGGACAACAGTTTGCTATATAAAACATAGTTTGGTGAGATGATGCACATAATAATTTGGTGTTTGGGCCGTGTATGTATTTTATTTACGGCTGTTCTGTATATTATATAATCGGAGTAATAAAGTATATACATATTCAGGAGGCACTGTATAATACTTTTTCAGAGGGGTATAGTATACTGTGGGTAGGGAAGGCATTCAAATCCCTTTAAATGGTTTACTCTTTGTTTCATTGCAGCCAATTGTTAATATCAAAAAGTTCTTTTCTTTGATCAGTAATGTACACGCTGCTCCCCAACTTGTCAGAAAAAAACTGAAATGTAGATATTTTGCTAATTTATTAGACAAGAAAAACTGAAATGTCACATTGTCATAAGTATTCAGGCCCTTTGCTCAGTATTGAGTACCAACATGCTGCCGCCACCACGTGTCACTGTTGGGATTGTATTTGGCAGGTGATGAGCAGGGCCTGGTTTTCTCCACACATACTGCTTAGAATTAAAACATTCAATCTTTGTCTCATCAGACCAGAGAATCTTATTTCTCATAGTCTGAGAGTCCTTCATGTGTTTTTTTGCGAACTGTATGTGGCTTTCATATGTCTTGCACTGAGGAGAAGCTTCCATAGGCAGACTCTGCAATAAAGTCCCGCTGCAGTGATAGCTGACTTTGGCTACATTCACACGGACGTATGAAAACGGCCGTATCCGTACCGTTTTTTTACGGGTTACATACAGCCACATTCATTTCAATGGACAATACGTCTGACCATTTATATTGCCGTTGTTAACTCCATTCCGTACATTACCATATACTAGCCATATAAAAATATAGAACATGTCCTATTTTCCCCGGTATTTCAGTTCCGTATGCCCTAGAAGTCTATGGGGACGTTTAAAATATGGGTTACATACGTGCTGCATATGGATGAAAAACGTCACGTATATACGGCCCGTAAATATGGGCTCCTATGATAGTTCCTTAGACCTCATGATTCTCATGTGCTCTGACTTGCACTGTTAGCTGTGAGGTCTTATATAGAGAGTTATGTGCCTTTCCTAATCAAGGACAATCAGCTTAATTGAACACAGCTGGACTCCAATGGAGGAGTAGAACCATTTTAAGGAGGATCAGAAAAAAATGGATGGCATGTGAGTTAAATTTAAATGTCACCACGGTGTTCAACAGGGTTTAACTGCAGTCTACATCTTTTGTAGTAACTTTAAATATACTGTGTGAATAGATCTATACCACACAGCTGTTTGTTAGTTTGCTGTAAGTGTCACTAGAAGGAAAAGTGGCATGATTTCAGTCAAAAGTTTTTGTCCCAAAAATCATGCAAATGCCAATACCAATATTACAAATATTTTGGTGTACTTTTCTGATGTAAAATAGACCAGCTAATATGAGGTGTAAAGTAGCATCAGACAGTCTTTATCCAACATCAGACACAGTAATACATTTGTAGTTCCCAAATGTCCCCATTTCTCTGCTGTACAACAAGATAATCTTTTTGTGGAGTCCAGAGATCTCAAACTTCGTTGATCTGAGAGACAGTAATACATTTGTTGCATCATATGACTGTCTAATCTAACTGTGAAAAACCTCTCACTCAGCTTAACCAGTTTGCTACACTATACTGCCATGATTCAAATACATCAAAATATCTACAGGTGGGAATCTGTTCCTTTTAATAGAATATTTAATAGATATTCTGGTTTGGCTTTCATCCCACATCGTGTAATTAAGTTTTCTTAACAGAATTCATGTTTGATGTAATGGGGGGCTGCCTTACAAAGTAGCTAAGATGCTATTATTTCCTTTTATTTTTTTTAAGTATTTTTTTATTTATTTTAACAAAACAATAAAGTTACATACAGTAATTTGTGTTGCAACCTAACAACATACTTGATTGCATAGTGATCAATGGACATATATTTTGAACATTACAACTGAGTTGATCACTTAGTCGTACATTAGGTAGATCTTTATTAATGTTCAGCTAAATTTGGGTTATCTGGAATGGGTCGTCCAGTTATCCTTCTTTGTCAGAGTCTCTAATGCGTAGTTAGAAATGGATCCACTTTTTTTCCTTTTAGTCTGCTAAGTTCCATTAACTTTAATCAAACAGAACATAGATACAGTAATAACAAGAGAGAAAACTAATAACTTTGGGGAAGATGCAATTATTTCCTTATCCCGGCCTTGAAAACATATTTCCATATTTCTCAGAAATCACCAGTGGAGGTACAATGTCTGTAAGTCTTCACACAGCTTTTATTTGCAAAGTTTCCATCGGGAGAGCTCCTATCGACTTGGTCTCACTCCGCACTGTTTTACTTTGCAATACTTCTGATAAATCTTCTCCAGAGAGTTATCACCAGTGATGTCCTAATTCATGGCCACGTACATCTTAGAAAAGTGGTCTGTGCTGGTAAAATGGAACATAGAGGGAGCTGAGTATGCCTTTTTCTTTACTTGAAATCTAACCTGACCACCAATGGGTTAATCCATTTAACAATAACATACGTAAACACTGTTTATGATGACGTTTTACTGTCACTCTCTAGTTTTTAGTATGTACATTGCTCTGCATTGTTCATGAATTGAGAATAGCTTTGTTACGCCTGTGCCACGCTCTCACTGTGCTTTGTTTCCCTATGGGTGTATCTGTACCAGAGGATTTCCTATTGTTTAGCTGTACATTATGTACCAAGCATGTGATATGTACCCAATGCCCCCCACCACACTAGAAAAAAAAAAAGAAAAAATATTTTCTTGTGTTTTATTTGAAAATGTAATCCTGCTTGCAGACATGTCAGTGTGGATTGACTGAAGCGACAGAAAAGCAGATAGTATCCATGAGACTCAGTTGTAACAACTTAAACATAGAGCACAGCGCTAACTGTGTGACTGGCGTAAGATAAAGAGGTGTATCTTCTGGCTAATTGGAGACTAATCGGTTTTTAGAATGGAACTGGCAGCACAATTTTACTTCTAGGGGTTATCAAGGAAGTCTAGAGTATGCCCATGGGGGAGATATATCACTCCTATTGCATTATTTGCTGCTCCACTCCCAGGATGTGCGTTTAAGGGGATCTGTATAACCCAAATAGCAGTTCTTTTTTGTTACTGAAGCAACTACGAAGAAATCTGTTTCATATCTGCACAGCTGCTGTAGTGATTTCTGCCCCTCAAGGGTGTGCGTTTTGGGGCATCTGTATAACGCAAATTCCCATACTTTTTTGTTGCTAAAGTTGAGAGCAAGAAATGCATGTCAATCCACATAGTTTATAGAGTGATTTTTGCTCCAATTACAGGGTGTCTGTTGTGGGGTATCTGTATAACGCTAATTCCCATAGTTTTTGTTGCTTAAGTTGAGAGCAAGAAATATGTGTCAAATGCACATAGTTTATAGAGTGATTTTTGCTCCAATTACAGGGTGTCTGTTGTGGGGTATCGGTATAACGCTTATTCCCATACTTTTTGTTGCTAAAGTTGAGAGAAAGAAATATGTGTCAAAATCCACATAGTTGATTAACCACTATGTCAGACAGAAATGTGGCAGGTGGAGCAGGCAGAGGTCGCAGCACGGTAAGGGGATGTCGCAGCAGGGGTGAATTTGTGAGGCCAGAACTGCCGTTATCAACTAGTGGCAAAGTGTTGATCAACAACACATTGGTCATCCAATTCCTCAAATACAACATCTGACAAACCCAGCCAAGAGTCTGTGGGTTCATCAGATACAACAATTAGTTGGCATGGCCCAGGAGCAGGTCAGTGGCCCTCACCTGTCCTCAAGCAGCCTCTGTCCTGTTCAATTCCCTCATCCAGAGAGCTACCAGGTGGTCTAGGCTCAGCGCCCATAATGCCACTATACAGCGAGGACGAAGTGTTTGAGGACAGTCAGCAGCAGCTTGGCAGTGAAGATGTGGGACAGACATCCACTGCTTTGTGCAGAAGGCAGGCTGTGCATACTGACACCATTGAGGAGAATAGCAGTGACAGGGAAACGCAAATTGATGATGATGTAGCTGATCGCACTTGGGAGCTGGGTGTAACAAGGGATTCATCATCCTTGGGCGAAGTGTGTTAGCTTGCGCATCAGGCAGCGGAGCAGGCAGCAAGTCGCTACTGTGGCCGTGAGTCAGCAGGGTGGCAGCAGTGCAAGGACAGGAACCAAATGGCCGCAGGGTACAAACCGCACTTCGGAGGTCCAAGTAACCAGTGGTACAAGGGGTCAGTTAGGCAGAAGCTTTAGTAGTCACTCAGTGCAGAGTGGTGGCAGTAAAATCACCACATCGGTGGTGTGGCAGGTTTTTGTTAAGACACCAGTGGAGCAGAGTATGTGTATATGTAGAATCTGCAGGCAGAAAAGTGAAGCGAGGCCAGGAAAAAACGCTTGCACCATGGCCCTGCGTCAACACATGCAGCATCACCATTCAATGGCCTGGGAGAAACATGGAATAGATGTGAAGGTACATCCTGCCGCCGCAGCACCTAGTGGCACACATGCCAATTCAGCCAGTCAAGGCTCAAGCACCTCTGCTGAAAGGAGCTGTTTGTCTTTGACATCTTCTTCCGGTCCAGATGCTCCTGCAACTCACTATGCATGGCACCAGCAGTCGTTGAAAGAGGCGATTACAAAGAGGCAACTGTATGTGTCCAGTTCTCTTGTTCTCTTGTGCTGTTGTCCAAGTTGATGGTACTGCAGTCCCTCCCTTTCTAAGTCGTGGACTCTGTACTCTTCAGAGAACTAATGGCTTGTGTGGAACCAAGGTGGAGAGTTCGAAGCTGAAACTTTTTTTCCAAAAAGACAGTGCCAGCCCTTCACAAATATGTAGAACAGAAGGTGGGCCAGTCCTTGAGCTTATCAGTTTCTTCCAAACGCAGACGTGTGAAAATGTAACTACGGTCAGGGCCAGTACATGTCCTCTGTGGCCCACTGGGTGAATGTGTTTCCCGCCTAACTACACCAACAACTTGAAAAAGAGATGCCGCTTTTTCCTCCACATTGTCAAACTGCTGCTCTTGCGCCAGTGTCAGGACTTGAACCGGCGGACTCCGCTGTCCCAGGCTGCAGCTCTACCAACTGAGCTAAGCAACAAGCTGGACAGCTCCAGTGCTGATCCTTGGCCTAGTTTGTGACTTTCCAGTTCCTAGTTCCTGTTTCCCTGACCTTGCTCCACCCCTTCCTATATTGGACTTCCTATTTAAACCCAGCCTTGCCTATACATCTTTGCAAGATTATTGTGCTTCCAGCCTGTAGTCTAGCTTGTATCCTACTCTCCTGCGATTGACTCCTCTATTGTGCAACGACCACTGGCTTCCACCTGACTACGATACCTGCCTGCTCCCTCAATACTGACGCTGATCTCCTGTGCTACGACCTCCGGCTTCCACCTGACTACGATACCTGCCTGCTCCTCTGTACTGCTAAGCCTCTCCTGTGTTCCGACCTCTGGCCTTGCTGACTACGATTCCTGCCTGCAATAACTCAAGTAAGTTACAACACTTAGACTCCAAAACCAGACCCAGATGGTTACAGAATAATCTTGCCTACCATGGAGTCTGTTGTGACCACTCTGAGACAACAGGTGGCTGAGCTACAAGATTTTGGTGCTACTTATCAGGAAAAATTCTCTAAGTTGCAAACTGTGGTAATGGATCAACAAAAAGAAATAATTGAATTACAAAGGCAAATTCTGGCTATGCACAACCAAGGCGCAGATTCATGCCGCATGCCCCTGCCATCAAAGTTCAATGGAGAACGTCGCCATTACAGAGGTTTCTTAAATCAATGCCGCATATTTTTTCAAATGCAACCTGCACCTTTCATCACAGATAAGAAAAAAGTATTGTTTATAATCAATCTCCTGACAGATGAAGCTCTTGCATGGGCCTCGCCTTATGTGGAAAAGAACAGTGACCTCCTCAATGATTTGGAAACTTTCACCAAAGCTATGGATCAGGTTTTTGATGACCCTAATCGTTGTGCCACTGCTGAAAACAAATTACATAATCTGCGTCAAGGGGCGACGCTCTGTTGCTGAATATATGGCAGAATTTCGTCGCTGGGTAGCTGACACCAAATGCGATTTACCAGCCCAGAAGAGTCAATTTCGACGAGGGTTATCAGAACAAGTGAAAGATGAGCTTGCCAGAGTGGAGGCCCCTGATAGTTTTGAGGACTTTGTTAAACTGTGTATCCGAATTGATCAGAGACTTACAGAACGTAGGAATGAAAAGTTGAGAATCTTTGGAAACAATCCGACCTACTCTTTCAGCCAATCTACACAACAAAAGACTGAAACAACACCTGAACCTATGCAGATTGATGTAATCCGCAAACCTCTTACTGCGGTTGAGAAAGAAAGGCGCCGTACTGAAAATCTTTGTCTTTATTGTGGAGAATCGGGACATTATGCCATCCACTGTCCAAATAAGTTCCAAAGGACTTTCTACACTACCAGATTCTGTTTCTCAGTCTATCTCCTCTGTAACTCAAGACAAAGTTAATTCATCTCATTTTGTCATTCCTATACAAATCACCATTGGGAGCCATACGTTACAATGTTCTGCTATGTTGGATTCTGGTGCAGGGGGTAATTTTATGGACTTACAGTTTGCACTTGACCATAACATTGCACGTAGGCCTAAATCCATTCCAATCGAAATGGAAACAGTTGATGGATCACCTTTATCATCTGGGCCTGTAACTGAGGAGACAATTCATCTTGGAATTTGTATTGAACCTGATCATCATGAAACTATGACTTTTCATCTGATTTCTTCTCCCAAGTTTCCAGTCATTCTAGGAATTCCATGGTTTGCTATACATAATCCTTTTATCAACTGGGAATCAAGGTCGGTTACCTTTCCATCTAAATACTGCAAGGACAACTGTCATATGAATCTGTTTATCCAAAAGCAAATGCAAGTCTCTGAGATTTCTCTTCAAAAGGACATGTTGCCACCTCAGTACCAACAATTCAATGATGTCTGCAGCAAGAAAAAAGCTGATCAGCTACCTCCTCATCGCCCATATGATTGTCCTATTGAGTTGCTTTCTGGAGCGGCTATTCCTTTTGGGCGAATTTACAGTCTCTCTGAACCAGAATTAAAAGTACTCAGAGAATACATTGATGAAAATTTAAAGAAAGGCTTTATTCGTCCATCTTCCTCCCCAGCTGGTGCACCCTTGTTCTTTGTAGAAAAGAAAGACTCATCCTTGCGGCCATGTATCGACTACAGAGAACTAAATAAGATTACTATTAAAAATCGTTACCCTCTCCCCCTGATTCCTGAGTTACTGGAAAGACTGCGCTGTGCCAAGATATTTACCAAACTTGATTTAAGAGGGGCATACAATCTCATACGTGTTCGTCCAGGGGATGAGTGGAAGACAGCTTTCAGAACAAGATATGGACATTTTGAATACCTGGTTATGCCATTTGGCTTATGCAATGCCCCAGCCACCTTCCAGCATTTTATAAATGATGTGTTTCGAGACTTCTTGGATCAATTTGTCGTGATATATCTTGATGACATTCTAATATTTTCAGACACCTTGCAGGAACACCGCAGACATGTTATGTTAGTCTTGGAACGTTTACGGGAGAATCATCTTTATATTAAATTAGAGAAGTGTGAATTTGAACAAACCAGAATCCAATTTCTGGGACATATCATATCTCCAGAAGGCCTATGTATGGATCCTGGTAAAATCAAAGCCGTTGTGGATTGGCCTACCCCCAAAAATGTTAAAGATATTCAGAGGTTTGTTGGCTTTGCAAATTTTTACAGGAGATTCATTAAGGACTTTTCTAAGGTAATTTTTCCAATCACTTCACTCACAAAGAGAACCCAAGCATTTTTGTGGTCCCCAGAGGCACAGGAGGCTTTTGATAAATTAAAAACGCTTTTTACTTCTGCACCCATACTGGTACATCCAAATCTTGAATTGCCATTTGTTGTGGAGGTAGATGCCTCAGACGCTGCTGTGGGAGCTGTTCTGTCTCAACGAGTTGGTGACAAGATGCAACTTCATCCATGTGCCTTTCTTTCCCATACCATGTCATCTGCAGAAAGGAACTATGACATCGGAAATAAAGAACTGTTGGCCATTAAAATTGCCTTCTCTGAATGGAGACATCTTTTGGAAGGCGCAAATCATCCTGTAACTGTCCTAACAGACCACAGGAATTTAGAATTTATCCGTACTGCCAGGAGATTATCTGCAAGACAAGCACGGTGGGCCTTATTTTTCTCTAGATTTAATTTCATAATTTCTTATCGACCAGGCTCAAGGAATGGCAAGGCTGATGCCTTATCCAGGATTCTTGATGAACCTAAGGAGGGGTCTAAGACAGAGTCAACCATCTTACCTTCCAAAAATTTTGTAGGAATACTTGATTCCAAAGAACTTTTAACCATGATCAAAGATGGATATCAGAATGACTCATTTCTCAATCACCCTTCTCAGGATGTGAATCTTTCCTTCACAGAGGGGTTCTGGAAGCAGGACAACAGACTATATATCCCTGAATCTGCTCGCCTTGAAGTCTTAAAGCTGATCCATGATTCAAAACTTGCAGGGCATCTAGGAGTTATGAAAACTTATGAACTGTTGCTTCGCTCATTTTGGTGGCCCAATTGTAAAAATGATGTTAAGAAGTATGTTTCATCCTGTTTAACATGTGCACGAAACAAGACTCCACGTTCTCCCCCTCTAGGTCTTCTTCAAACACTGCAAGTTCCATCCAGGCCTTGGGGATCAATTTCCATGGATTTTATTGTGGATCTTCCTCCTTCTAAAGAAATGACCACCATTCTTGTTGTTGTGGACCGACTCACAAAAATGGCCCATTTTATACCAACCAAACGAATCCCTACTGCTGAACAAACTGCAGAATTAATGATAAAAGAGATTTTTAGGCTGCACGGGGCACCTGACAATGTCATCTCAGATAGAGGTGTGCAATTCACATCCAAATTTTGGAAGAATTTTTGTACAGCCTTAGGAATCAAAATTAATTTATCTTCTGCTTTTCATCCTCAGTCAAACGGCCAGACTGAAAGGACTAACCAAACTCTTGAACAATATCTCCGCTGCTTTATTTCTTATCTTCAAGATGATTGGGTGGACTATTTACCAACAGCAGAATTTGCTTACAACAATTCCAAACATAGTTCTACATCTGAAAGCCCATTTTATGCAAACTTTGGCTTCCATCCTGTGTTTATTCCTAACCTTCCATCGTCTACATCTACTCCTGCAGTTACTGACAGACTAACAGCATTACATGAAACTCAGAAAAAACTAATTGAAATGTTACAAGAAGCCCAAGAAAACTACAAAAAGGCGGCAGATAAACATCGCAAGACTCCTCCTACCCTAAATGTTGGTGATAAGGTTTGGTTATCTACTAAAAATCTGAAAACACATGTTCCTTCTCCCAAATTGGGCCAAAAATTCATTGGACCTTTCCAGGTTTCTGCTCAAATTAACCAAGTTGCCTTCCGTTTGAAACTTCCCAACAGTTTGAAAATACATCCTGTGTTCCATGTATCATTGCTTAAACCATTCATTGAAAACCCCTTTCCAGGACGAAATCAACCACCTCCTGCACCAGTAAAGATCCAAGGGGAAGAGGAATATGTTGTGGATAAAATCCTGGACTCTAAAATTTCAAGAGGTCGTTTGCAGTATCTAGTGCAATGGAAGGGGTATGGACCAGAAGAAAATTCTTGGGAGCCAGAAAATAATGTTCATGCCCCTAGACTAACAAAAGCTTTTCATCAGAGACATCCAGAAAAACCAGCCCCTAGGATGTCCAGAGGCCATCCTGAAAGGAGGGGACTACTGTCAGGACTTGAACCGGCGGACTCCGCTGTCCCAGGCTGCAGCTCTACCAACTGAGCTAAGCAACAAGCTGGACAGCTCCAGTGCTGATCCTTGGCCTAGTTTGTGACTTTCCAGTTCCTAGTTCCTGTTTCCCTGACCTTGCTCCACCCCTTCCTATATTGGACTTCCTATTTAAACCCAGCCTTGCCTATACATCTTTGAAAGATTATTGTGCTTCCAGCCTGTAGTCTAGCTTGTATCCTACTCTCCTGCGATTGACTCCTCTATTGTGCAACGACCACTGGCTTCCACCTGACTACGATACCTGCCTGCTCCCTCAATACTGACGCTGATCTCCTGTGCTACGACCTCCGGCTTCCACCTGACTACGATACCTGCCTGCTCCTCTGTACTGCTAAGCCTCTCCTGTGTTCCGACCTCTGGCCTTGCTGACTACGATTCCTGCCTGCAATAACTCAAGTAAGTTACAACACTTAGACTCCAAAACCAGACCCAGATCGTTACAGCCAGTGCCCGCCACCTCCACCTCCCACTACCCCAACAGCTCAGCCTCCACAAGTCTAAGTGCTGCTCCATCATACCACATGTGTAGGGCACAGCGGTGTCACGCAGATTTGCGCCTGGTTTGCCTGGGCGAACAAAGTCACACAGGGGAGGAACTGCTCCGCGTCATGCAACAAGAACTTAATCTGTGGCTTTCTCTGCGACAACTGAAAATCGGAACCATGGTGACAGACAATGAGAGGAGCATAGTGTCCGCGCTGCAACGAGGAGGGATGAGCCATGCTCCCTGCATGGTGCACATGTTCAATCTGGTTGTCATCAGGTTCCTCAAGTCTTCCACCCATCTGCAAGAAATTCTAAAAATGTCCAGGAAACTGTGCATGCCATTCTAACAAAGCCCCTCCTTGAGTTGCAGCGTCACCCGTTGGAATTCAAGCCTCCATATGTTAGACCGCCTGTATGAACTGGGCTGAACTGGAGGAGGAGGGGGAAATTCGAGCACAAGCAGAGTCTGGTGAAACTAGAGGTTTTTCCACTCAGGTGACAAGAGAGGAGGAGCAGGAGCATCCGGAGGAGGTAGAAGACGAGGCAGATGACCAAGAAGCACCCTGGCAGTATACAGTGGAGATGGAGGCCGGGAGTCCCTCAGAGTCACTTGTGCAGATGGCACAAGTGATGGCATAGGGATGAGTTTAGTCTCTCCATCCTCTTGAACCCTCGCTATCGGTCAAAAATGAGAAACTTTTTTTCCAGCTGCACAGAGGGAGGAACAACTGGCATACTATAGAGAAATACTGAGCACACAGTTGGCCGCTGCCTTCGTGCGCCATTGTCCATCCTCTATCAGGTCTGACCGAGGGATTCCTGGCAGTCATTGCTCACGTACTACTGCCACAGCTGCTTTGGGGAGATGGGGGGTAGGAGCAGTAGCAGCTTCATCAGCAGCAGCTTAAGTCTGGAGTCCTTAACCCCTTAAGGACGGAGGGTTTTTCGGCTCATTTCTCGCTCTCCAACTTCAAAAATCCATAACTTTTTCATTTTTCCGTGTACAGACCTGAGTGAGGGCTTATTTTGTGCGTAACAAATTTTACTTTCCTGTAATGTTATTTATTTTAACATGCCGTGTACTGCGAAGCTGAAAAAAAATTCCAAATGTGGAAAAATTGAAAAAAAAACCACACGTGCGTCACGTTCTTGTGGGCTCAGTTTTTACGACTTTCACTCTTTGCTCCAAATAACATGCCTACTTTATTCTTTGGTTCATTGCGATCGCGGTGATACCAAATGTATATAGGTTTTATTGTGTTTTAATACATTTTCAAAAATTAAACGAATGTGTACAAAAAAGAAAAAAAAATTTTTGCCATCTTCTGACGCTAATAACTTTTTCATACTTTGACGCACAGAAATGTGTGAGGGGTCATTTTTTGCGAAATGAAGCGACATTTTCATAGCTACCATTTTGTGGTCTGTGCGACATTTTGATCATTTTTTATTTCTTTTTTTATGTTATGTAAAAAGGTGTTACCCCAAGGAGAATCCGCTTGTCCACCCGTAATGTGGAGAGACTGACCTTTGTCAAGATGAATCAGGCTTGGATCGGCTCGGATTTCAACTCACCAATGCCTTTTTCCTTCATTTTATCTGTCAGAAGGAATGAAAAGCCAGAGGATTGAGAGCCAAAAGTAGGAGTGGATACAGAACAGAGAGGACATGCAAATATCCCATTTACTGGTCATCTCTGTTTTAGATCCTGTTTGTTTTTTGGCTTCGCGCAATACTGATGATGGATTATTGACCGATTGAAAGCGGACACTGACGGATGAAATGAAGGGCAAAATGAACAGTGACATCAATGTAAAATTACTGCTGACACCAGGGCCGATTCTAGCATATTTGCTGCCTGAGGCGAATATTAAAATGCTGCCCCCCCCCCCCCGCTCCCTGTTAAGTAAATCCTTAAACTTTACTAACAATTAACAATCCTACAGACAGCTCCCTGACACTGTGTGACTGACTACAGGATCTGAGAGGCATTAGTGACATCTAGTACCTTATAGATGACAATCTCTTCCATCAGTAGAACTTTATTCCGGGTTCTCCAATCCATGACGTATCGCGGCTGAGTTCACGGCCGGATATCTTCAGCTCCGTGCAGCATCTCCACCCGGCGTCCCTAAAAATACCACAGTCACTTACAGTATAAAGTCTCCTGGAAAACAACACTGTGCTCCTAAATAATATATACCCCTCACAACACAACTGACCGCACTCTCCCCACATATAACACATCCCTTCATTATATATATATATTCTACTGGAATTATAGCAGGCACAGCACATCAATATACAACACCCCCAATTTATTAATACAGACCCCCCCCCCCAACATTTGGTTTACATGATGCAAAGTAATCTGTATCCTATAACTAATAAATATATAGCACCCCCTAATGAATATATATATATATATATATATATATATATATATATATATATATATATATATAATACATTTATTTTTATATATCCCTGCTCTCATATATTTAAAGGCCTCGTTATTCACCACCCAATTAAATTATATACAGATCCCCTACAGCTTAAATAAAATCTTGCCCCACATATACAGCCCCCTCCCAGCTTAGTAATATTCTGTATCCCATATACATCCCCCAGCTTAGTAATATACTGTACCCCATATACAGCCCCCCAGCTTAGTAATATACTGTATCCCATATACAGACCCCCAGCTTAGTAATATACTGTATCCCATATACAGACCCCCAGCTTAGTAATTTACTGTATCCCATATACATCCCCCCAGCTTAGTAATATACTGTATCCCATATACAGCCCCCCAGCTTAGTAACATACTGTACCCCATATACATCCCCCAGCTTAGTAATATACTGTATCCCATATACAGCCCCCAGCTTAGTAATATACTGTATCCCATATACAGCCCCCCAGCTTAGTAATATACTGTATCCCATATACAGCCCCCCCAGCTTAGTGATGTAGTGATATATAGCATCCCCCCAGTATAAAATAATTATGGCCCCAAATAATATATATGGCACCCCCCTAGTATAAAATAATTATGGCCCCAAATAATACATATAGCACCCCCCCCCCTAGTATAAAATAATTATGGCCCCAAATAATACATATAGCATCCCCCCCCCTAGCATAAAATAATTATGTCCCCAAATAATACATATAGCATCCCCCTCCCCTAGTATAAAATAATTATGGCCCCAAATAATACATATAGCACCCCCCCCAGCATAAAATAATTATGGCCCCAAATAATATATATAGCCCCCATCCCCCAGTATAAAATAATTATGGCCCCATATGATATCTATAGCCCCCCCCCCCCAGTATCAAACGTTTTCAAGCCCTATATAGTACCCCCTCCTCCCTCCCTCCCTGTATAACATGAAAACTTCCTAACATTTAGTGAAAGTACATGAAAAATAATAAAATCATACTCACCTGCAGGCAGCTGCTCCCTCGGCGCGGCTCCGGTGTTCACGCGGCTCTCCTGTGAGCCGCGGCTCCGCACAGTGACACAGGCGCGTGACGTCATGGCGCCTGTGTCACTGCTTAGAACGGAGCGACGCAGCTGCCGGAAAGGCGCTGCGTTACTCCGCATATAAATCGCGCCTGTGTCTTAAAGAGACAGGCGCGATTTATTATAGCTGGTGGGCGATTCGGGCGTGAATGGACGCCCGAATCGCCCACTTTAGAGCGGCAAATTTCGCCGCCCTTTACAGGGACCCGCATTCTGCCGCCTGAGGCGAGATTTTCATCTCGCCTCATGGCAGATGCGGCCCTGGCTGACACCCTCTGCACTCTTTAGGGGGGGTTTTTACATGTATCCGCGTTTAACAGAACAGGTTCTGTCGTAATCTATGGAATCATCTGATGTCAGTGTAAAAAAAGTGCACTCTTTGATGTTGTAGTGGGATCTTGGCCCTCAGCTGGAGATGGCACAGACGTTACCTTGTCAGGCTGCGTTCCCGCTTCGCTTATTTGGGGAAGTTGGCCTATGTAAGTGCACATGGAAGTGAAGAGTGAAGCAATTCTAAGAGCCGTGTCTGTCATGTGCGTGTCATACTAAAACACAGCATTGTTTGAAGACCAAACCACGCTCCCTATGCATATTTAAGCATGGCACAACGTTTTATAACACCCTACAGGCTCTCTGCAGCCAGGAAATACCTGATTTTTAACGTGATTAGTCATGATTCAATTCGGGTCAAATCAAATGTTTTGAAAAATTTGGCGAATCGGGTCGAACTGAATTTCAACAAATTCGCCCATCTCTAGTCGCCACTTATCATTATGGAATAAAGACACCACCTTTTCACCTTGCATCTAGCATCTTGCATTGGAGCGCTGCTTTTTTCCTTGTGCATATATACAAAAGAAAATATGAGCTAAGATGTAATTATTTGTTATTTAAAATTTTCCTCCACTTACCTAAGTAATGCTGTGGTTACAAATGTAATGAAGAATTAAAATGCTACTGGCCCTTTAATCAGTCCGTTGATTTCCTTGGCGCGGGGCATACACAGGAAAGAAGATGGCGACTGGTCACATGTCCACATCACATGTCCTGCACATGCCTGGGCAGGTCATGTGATCATCACTATGTTTGGCTGTAGTCGGTTGGTTGCAGTGCATCCAGTATGACCAGTGTTGTGGTGAGACATCATCTCAGTGATGTAATGTGCAGTGATGGCGGTTACACATCATTGCTATGGTATCAAAGCAGGCCAGTGTGTTACATCATCACTGGGTGCAGAGCATAAGAGGGAGGAGGAGTTACTGATACTAAAGGATCTTGGGACTTGTAGTTTCCAGTGGCGGCCATCTTGGTGATAGCTCCACCTAATTTAGAAAGCTCATAACATTTTGTGAATCATAAAATCAAACAATTTAAGCTTCATTTTCTGACTAATGACATTAAGTTTTGTAATATTAATTTATAGCATTATGGGTTTTTGTATCTGATGTTCATATTCCCGGAATATCCCTTTGTTAGAGCTATGGATGGCTGCAAAGCTTCCAGCTCATTTCCTAGTGTGGCTCTGCCATAGGCACCACTTCTATGAGGTTGTTACACACTAACCAATCACCTATTGATGACATATCTAATGGATTTCAGTTTTATTTGTGATTTCAGCAGCCATTAATTGACTATAACATCGATCCACTAAAGTCATTGATTGGCTGCAGCAATATGACAAGCCCTTACTCACAATAATGCGATAAGTAATTGTACTAAATCCTGATTATAACAACTTACGACTCATCTTTAGAAATGTTACTATACAATACAGGGCCGCATCTGCCATGAGGCGAGATGAAAATCTCGCTTCAGGCGGCAGATGCCCGAGCCTTGATTAGAGCGGCACCCTGGGCGTCTGTAATGTGGGTGATTCGGGCGACAAGTGCCGCCTGAATCACCCACCATGAAATTAATCGCGTCTGTTTCTTTAAGAACACAGACACGATTACTATACAGAGCGGCGATGGGACGGGGGGGGGCGTGGTGTGTATGCAGGCTGTGAACAGTGTGCACTGCAAGCATCTCCAGCCTGCTGACAGGTTCTCCTGTCCTTCCGGCCTCCATGTGTAGATAACATTAGTGAGGAGCAATGATTGATGCTCCCGCTCTCTGGACCTTGTGCAGGGAGACCGGAGGACAGGAGGAGCAGCAGGAGACTGCAGGTGGAGGAGCCCAGGAATGGCCGAGTCTCAGGAATAAGGCCTCTTGCACACTAGCGTTGCGTTTCACGTCAGGGTGCAATGCGTGAAAAACTGACGTTTTTGGCTGCGTTTTTGTTCCATTTTTCCTTGGAGTAATTAGCGTTTTTGCGTTTTTCACGCGCGTTTTGTTAGCGGTTTTTTGCGTTTTCGGCGCATTTTTCACGCGCGAGTCAATGGGAGAATCGAGCATTTTTCAAAGGGACCATGGATTGGGATTAAAATGGGTTATTTAATTAAAAAATAATGTCTTCTGATAAGTTGCAAACATCTGCGATCTATTCTTCACTGTTCCGCGCGTATATTATCTCCCGACAAGTTAGCAGATGTGAAGAACAGTGAAGAATAGAATAAAACCAGTGAACACAGTGAAAACAGTGACCACAGGATCATTTAAGATAAAAACACAGTGCAGAACACAGTGCAGAATAGATTACAGATGTTCGGCACATCTGCTTACTTGTCGGGAGATACGCGCGGAACGGCGCGAACAAAATAGCATGTGAAGAACAATATATATGTGTGAAGAACACATTGCAGATGTATTTAAACATCTGCAATTTGTTCTTCACACACATATATATTGTTCTTCACATGCTATTTTGTTCGCGCCGTTCCGCGCGTATCTCCCGACAAGTAAGCAGATGTGCCGAACATCTGTAATCTATTCTGCACTGTGTTCTGCACTGTGTTTTTATCTTAAATGATCCTGTGGTCACTGTTTTCACTGTGTTCACTGGTTTTATTCTATTCTTCACTGTTCTTCATTGTGTTTTTTTAATTAAATGATCGTTCGCGAGCAGGGGAAATAATGTTATTCTGGTCACCTAGCAACCCTTACGTACAAAACGCATTGCACTCGCATTGCACTTGCAATGATTGCGAGTGCAATGCGTTCTTGATGCATCTCCATAGACTTGAATGGGGCGTGAAAATTGCGCGTGACTCGCAAAAATAGAGCATGCTGCGATTTTGACGCGCGTGCAAACGAACGCAAGCACGCGCGTGCAAAACAACGCAAATGAAGAAAGACCCATTGAATACAATGGGACAGAGTGCAATGCGAGTTCTGAGCGTCAAATGCACGCGCAGAACTCGCGCGTGAAAAACGCCAGTGGAGAAGGGGCCTAAGAGTCACTGGATCACAGCTACACAAGTGCAGACCGGGTGTCGGGTGTCACAGGTTTGCAGGCAGGAGCCTCTGAAATGCTGGCTGTAACCCCTGCTGTGCCAGAGAGCAGTAAAGAACAGAGCTCAGGTACTGACCAGAAGCAGAGGGGCTGGATGTTCTCCAATAGGTTGTTAACCCTTGGTGTGTGCATGGAGGCAAAACTTCCCCAAAGATTTTATAAACTCTTTACCTCAACTCTTTGTTTACCTACTGATTTTTGCTCAGCTTTGTATAGATAGGCTGAGGATACTAGTAACTACTACAGGCGGTCCCCTACTTAAGAACACCTGACTTACATACAACCCCTAGTTACAAACGCACCTCTGGATGTTGGTAATTTACTGTACTTTAGTCCTAGGCTACAATGATCAGCTGTAACAGTTATCACAGGCGTCTGTAATGAAGCTTTATTGTTAATCCTGATTCTTATGACAACCCAACTGTCACAAAGACCAAAAAAAGTTTGACTGGGGTTACAATAATAAAATATACAGTTCCGACTTGCATACAAACTCAACTTGAGAACAAACCTACAGACCCTATCTTGTACGTAACCCAGGGACTGCCTGTATATACTTCACTTGCATCACCTAGTCCTCCATCCGCTACTGCTTATGTCACCTGCACAGACTGAAATAATTCAGCTGCAAATGGTATTCTTCATATACTGAACTAATCTGGTATCCGCTATTGTATATTCCAGCTGTATAGCAACTATATTATACCCCCTGTGCATAAAGTGATCTAATTCTCTACCAACTACTGTAGATTCCGCCTGCATAGACTAAGCTAAGCCTTTATCAGCTCCGAATAGTATTTTTCATTTGTAGCGACTGAACTAATCTGGTGTCTACTGTATATTCTATCGGTATAGCAGTATGCTTCATCTGCATAAGATCTTCTTATCAACTACAGGCGGTCCCCTACTTAACACCCGACTTACAGACGACCCCTAGTTACAAACGGACCTCTGGATGTTGGTAACTTACTCTACTTTAGCCTTAGGCTACAATAATCAGCTATAACAGTTATCACTGGTGTCAACAATGAAGCTTTATTGTTACTCCTGGTTCTTATGACAACCCAACATTTTTAAAATGGGGGCCGGGGGGCAGCATTTTCAATTTTCGCCTCAGGCAGCAAAATGGCTAGAATCGGCCCTGATACAATACACTGTGAGAAAGATAAACTTACTTTACTGTTAGGATATGTCAATCTTATGGTGCAGATTTATGTTTTCCCCACTAGATGGCGGTTATACATTAGTGTTGGTAGTAAGACTTCAGTTTTTAACCACTTTTGCAGATATACAGAATTCTGAAAAACAAACTGTTACTAATACTATCCAAATATAATGTTATCAAAACTGGTTTTATTTGTAGACTCCCTATTATTTGTATATTACTAAGGTCTGATTAGTAGAATCCCTATTATTTGTACACTACTGACATCTACCGGGCAGCAAGACCTAGACGAGGTGTTTCTGAACAATTAAAACATATGAATTTGGGCCTTCAGGGACATTGGGCACATTTACTTAGAACAGTGCAAAATACACTTTATGCAGTTGTGTGTAGTGTGCAGGGGGCACAAGATTCTGGATTTCTGATGCCCGTTCTTCATGAATCTTGTACCGCCTGCACTGCTCCGACTGGAGCACCACTTTTTTTGGCGCACCTTTAACATGGAGCGTGTGACACAATTCTGTTGGAGTTTGCTTGTTAAATCTGGCACACGGTCGACTGAGCACTGGAACGCCACCTTCTGTGCAGAAAATTGTGTTACATAAAGAATAGTGCATCCGCGTCACAAAAGGGTCTTGTGCAACACATATTTGGCGCGGACCCTTCTTAAATACCTGTGCAAGCAGTTTGCACTAGACAGAACATGTAAAGTCCAACAGAAAACTGGCGCTCCAAATGTGCCCCAATATGTTTTATAAATGCTCATGTTGAGGAAAGTTTCATTAATAAATTATTACTCTTTTGTGTGTAGCTGTATAAGTGCATTGCTGTGCTCAAAGGGTAAAGTGTGCATAGAATTCTTCACAAATTGCAGAAGCATTTGCTTTTATAATATTCTTGAATGTGACTTTTGCACAATGTGTGGACTGTGTAAAAGGTTTTTCGTAGATCTGAGTCATGACTTTCTAATAGTTGTTATGTTGGAGGTATATAGTGTAGATTTACATTGCTATACTGCCATCATGTGGCCGAACTGCATTATGTCCTATGGTGGGGTTTTGTCGTAGAATGCACAGGAGCTTGGGTCAGAGCTGTACAAGTCTGTATGCAGGTCCACAATACTTTATATTCCTAGTTCATATTGATAACTAGTGTTTAGGGCGTCGTTCCTTCTGACTTAAAGGTGTTTGTGATCAAGTCATTCAGGTATAGAACTGACAAAGTTCAGCCTTCCATGTCATGCTGAGTCCAGTTTGATGTTTTATTTGAAGTGTAACTCAACTTTTGACAAAATTTCATAAATAAATAGCACAGATGATAATAGTAAACTTTGTAATATACTTCATTAAAGACATCTGTTCCCTTGTCATTCTTTCCCTCTGTCTTTTTTCCTTATTTAAGCAGTCTGTGTAAATCACATTTCTGTCCTGTATCCACTGACAGCTGTGACATTAAGGAACCTGGTAGCCACAGAGAAGCTGATTTACTTAATGAAGTAAATTCCAAAAATTACTATTATCACCTGTAATCTCTAATTTATAAATTATCCCCTATCCCCAGGATAGTGGATAACACAGTGGGGGTCCCCCAACAATCAAGAGAACGGGATCCACTGTTCTCCACAGAATGGAAATCCTTTTCTAACTGATATTCTATTACAATGCTGGGGATAGTGCTGTTCTAGGCTATCTCCGGCACTCACGCAGTCAGTGAATGGAGGAGCAGGTTAGAAAAGGATTCCCATTCTCTGGAGAACAGCAGATCGTATTATCATAATTGCTAAAGGTCCCAGCATTTGGAACCTCAACAAATACCTTGTTATCCTCTAAACTGATGATATGGGATAACTTATAAACTTGGGACTAACCCTTTAAGGACAGTAGCACAGTGGTCTGTAAGGGCAGTATCATGTAGGAGGAACAAAACCAATCTGGGTTGGAACTTACAAACACTACTGTGCTCCACAAATATTGGGTAATATGCTCTCTGATGTGTGATTGGAAACGTCTGCAATGTGTTCTTCACTGTGTTCTTTTGATGTGTTCTTTCAGTGAAAACATCTGCAAACATCTGCAATGTGTTCTTCAGTGTTCTTCTTTCACTGTGTTCTTTCAGTGAAAAATGCTCGAGTCTCCCATTGACTTCAATGGGGTTCGTTATTCGATACGAGCACTCGAGCATCGGGAAAAGTTCGGTCCGAGTAACGAGCACTCGAGCATTTAATGCTCGCTCATCTCTAGTTGCAACCAATAATTTATGAAACAAGAAAATATGAAATATCACATGGTCATAAGTATTCAGACTCTTTGCTCCATATTTAGGTAAAGCAGCTTTTGAGCGAGTACAGCCATGAGTCATCTTGCAAATGATGGAGTTTTTGCACACCTGGAGTTGGGAATCCTCTGAGCAAAAATATCTACATTTCTGTTTTTCTCTGTCAAGATGGGGGGCAGAGTGTACATTATTGAGCAAAAAAGAACTTCTTTGATCTTACCAATTGGCTGCAATGAAACAAAGATTGAAAAATTTTAAGGTGTCTGAAAACTTTCTATACCCAGTGTAATTGGTATTTTCTTACCATGTTTGCATAGTTACTCGCAATTACATAGATTTTTACTTCCAAACCAAATATCTTAGTGATAAGATAACAGATTTCTTATGAAAATAAAAATTAAAGGAAATCTACCAGTATAGATAAGCCCAAACAGACTGAAAATACGCACTTGAAGTCTTCCGGAGCGCCGGACATCTTGTCCTCACACTCTGGGGTGCTAATTAAACATTTCTTTTTCAGGTGATCCCAGTGTGTCAAGCTTACCAAAGACCACCGCTGGGATCAACATAAAGAGGAGGGTAGGTGAGTATTTTCTGTCTATTTTGGCTTATCTATACTGGAAGTTTTCTTTTAATGTGTTTTAGGGTTCATACACACAAACATAATGGGGACTGATATCCGGCTGGCCAGATTTGCGGCTTTTGCTGTGTTACAGCACCAACCCTGCGCTCCTCTATGGAGAGGGGTGAGCAGCACTCATCCCTCCTCCTCTCCAGTGCTCTGACATCCATGTGAATGTATCCTTAGACAGATAATATAGACTGTGAGAGAGGAGACAACTTGTTTAGGCAGACAACTTCTGTACCAGCTACGTGACAGTTGTGTTTGCCAAAAGGAGACAAGTCAGTGCAGAAATATTTTCACTCTAATGCTTTCAGCTACAATACAGATTGGTCAGCCAACAGGGAATCCTCGATCCAATCTGCATGGTCTGTTTACTCATATGTTGTCCTGGACTGATTCCAATCGATGGAAAAGAGCTATCGGGGGAATAATGGAACTGAAAGCAAATGACTAAAAGTAGAAACGAACACAGGCATCTGGTCCCACTATATGTCCTTCTAGAGGAAATGAAGGATTTCACTGAGGGAATTGAACACATAAATGTCAATTCTCCTAGACATTTTGGTAATCTATTGTTGTACCATTTATTTTATCATTCTCTGTAAATTCAGGGGATTCTCCAACATCACATTAATGGTGATAACAGTAAATTATGGTAAAATTCATGTAGTAATATGATTTTATATTTTCATGTGGAACCAGTTTCTTGACTCAAATACATTTCATTTGTAAGTTTTTCTAAACAGGATTAGATTTCATATATACTACACGGCTGGAAAAATACACAAATCCGTGAAGTCCAACCTTTAAGAATTAAACAAATGTTTTTTCCCCATAACCCGTGATATTTTTCCTCTCCAGAAAGTCATCCAGGCCTCTCTTGAACATGTACATAGAGTCCCCCATAACAACCTCCTGCGGCAGAGAGTTCCATAGTCTCACTGCTCGTACAGTAAAGAACCTTTGTCTATGGTGATGGTAGAACCTCCTCTCCTCTAGGCACAGAGGATGCCCCCTTGTCTTGGTCACAGACCGAGATATAAAAAGATCTTTGGAGAGATCCTTGTACTATCCGTTCAGGTATTTGTACATTGTAATGAGGTCTCCCATCATTCGTCTTTTTTCTAAACTGAATAATCCGTTTTGTAATCTGTCTTGTATTTTAGTCCCCAAATTCCCCTAATAATCTTGGTTGGTCTCCTCTGCATCACTCCAGTTCTACTATGTCCTTTTTATACACTGGTGCCCAAAACTATACACAATGTTTCATGTGTGGCCTGACATGCGGTCACAAAAATAAAGTTTACCATCCACCAATTGACTGTTTAGAACATAATTGTACTGTTTGTTTCCAAGGCGCAAGTGCATAACTTTACATTTATCTACATTAAACCTCATCAGAAATTTCTCTGCCAACTCCTCAAGCTTCCACAAATCCCTTTGTAATAGTAAACTATCGACCTCAGTATAAATTACTTTACATAGCTTACTATCATCCTTCAGTTTAAAGTCTAGTGACCAATAAATATGATATAAATTGATCCCATATGAGGGGGGAATTCTTTTGTGCTCAGGCATACTGTCACAGATAAGGATAAAAATTTGGTTACATACACGTTACAACCGGATGACAACAAGACTACAGTGTTTCCTTGTTGTTCACTTGCTTAACTGTCCTAGTTGCATACATACATACAATATAGACATACTTTAAAGTGTTCAAGGAAGTAACGGTTAGACCAGCGTTGGCTGGAGGTATACTGTCCATTGCTTCTGAGACAACATGGTGATGGCGAATAAAGGTGTCTGGCAGAAAAACCTGAGTCGCAGCATACAGTGAAACCCCTCATATACAGCACTGATACACTGATCTTGCTGTGGAAGTGGGACAAGATGGTATAATGAGTAAGGGGGGGGGCAGTAACTTGCATGTCTTGCCTTGGTCCAGGCACTGTGAACAGGGAGATCTCCCCATCTCCTCCTTCGGACTGGTCTGTAGTCTCTTCTCATCATCAATGCCTCTGCTCAGACGATGGTCCACATAGTGCAAGAAGCCTCCCCTTCCAGTGCTGCTCTCTCCAGCAATCCACGTTGTTACCAACGGGTTACGGAGCA
Source organism: Engystomops pustulosus (assembly GCF_040894005.1). Classification (NCBI taxonomy): domain Eukaryota; kingdom Metazoa; phylum Chordata; class Amphibia; order Anura; family Leptodactylidae; genus Engystomops; species Engystomops pustulosus. The sequence continues at coordinate 171,993,324 of NC_092413.1, read as the reverse complement.
GACAGTGTGTTACAATGAGGGCACTACCGGGCAATGAAATTCTCCTTGCCATCTACCTCCTCGCTAAGCCGCTCTCTCTGGATTGCTGCACTGCTGATCAGCAGTGCAGGGGCCGCTACTGGGATGACATAAGCTGCCTTGTCTCCTTCCTCCATACTGCTCCCTCCTTTGATCCTTGCTGTTGGTGCAGTTGGTGAGTGGCGGACCAGCAGCTAGCCACATCAGTTGAAATTGGTGTAAAATAGGGAAAAAGGGGGGTGTAGAAAATGCCTGAGCATGGCATACAGGTAGCCACCTACCATCGCGCCATCTTGGATTCTGTCTAATGGTGAAAGCTAGAGCAACAAAAGAAGGCCACAAAACCACTGAAAAAGCCATATGCAAAGGGCCCAAACAAAATTCTGCTACATTCAACATAGTGTTATCTTGTGAAGGGTTTCACTTACCATTTAGACATTGATCCATAGATTTTTATGGGTTTACATAATATTGAGTAGACTTTCTCCATAAGTAGTTAAAACAATAGAAATCAATAGATGATTCATATTTTCAATTTTAAGAGTTTTATCTTATGATTCTATAATTATTCTAATTGAAAATGTAGTCTTCACCAATGATGGTTAAAGTGACAGCAACTACTGTAAAATGTGATCATGAGTAATTAGGATTAGAATGTTAAAACTTAAAGAGGTTTTGAGTACATTTATGTCCCAACCTTAGGAATTGCTGATAGGGTCAATGGGACAACACAACAGCTTCCCTGCTTAATAGGCAAAGTACTTTGGTAGCTATAGTGCCTGTTACTGAGGCTCCCTCCAACTGAAGTGACAATATCAGGCAACACTACATTGCTATGTCTATCACAGCATTCAGTAATAATAAGAAGGGCACTCCAGATGCTGGTGCTTGCAAACTAAAAATGTAGTGGAGTGATGATTTGCAGACTCAGACTCTTCTTTGAGGATGTTTTAGTCTGGTCATTGTATGCAAAGTGCTCGCCAAAATGCCACATGCATATGGCAAATAGGCCAGCATTGATAAAAATCTGGTAGGGCTGAAACATTTTCAAATACATGTTTGCCTTATACCCTTTCATAATTTGTTATATATTTGATTTCTATCTATATTTGATTGCAACTATCTTGCATGCACGTCCACTTTTCATTCAGTTCCAACTATGGGAGAAAATTGACAAATCTATTTCCTATTCCTCATTTGGCCTAGCCATGAAAAGTGGGTTAGCAACCCTTCTTTTTTGAGGAAGGGCAGGTCCTATGGTAGGACCCATCTATCAGGTATTTAAGACATCTCCACAAGATATGTCATAAATACTTTACACTAGACTACCCCTACAGGTGGTTCCTGACTTAAAGGAAATCAACCACTTTAACCAAGATACTGTCCATTGCTAAGCTTAACATGCCAGGATCTCCTAGAAAAGAAACTTATAATTAGCAGCACAGAGAGCGGGGACAAGATGTTCGGCACCTCGGGCTGTAATTATGCACACCCTCGCCACCTCCCTTTCCCATGCTGGGAGTGGGAGATGACATCCCGCGAGAGACATGAATTCACGCCTCTCGCATGACATAACCTGGGAGCATGGGAGAAGGAGGTGGCGAGGGTCTGCATAATTAGCAGCCCAGAGCGCCGGACATCCATGCTACTAATTCTGAGTTTCTTTTCTAGGAGATGCTGGTGTGTCAAGTTTAGCGAAGACAAATGGTGACGCTCTCTGGATGCTTTACTTTTAGTCCCAGGCTGCAATGATCAGCCGTAAGGTGTCAATTCTACTATGACACTCATTGCTATTCGGAATGATTTTGTAGAGATAAGCCTCACCTCAGCGGAAGAAAAGGTGCACAATTGGTAAAATTGGTCAGATAAGAGATCATAGAATAGATCATAGTGCTAGGATAATATCTATATTAGGCATAATACAAATGTAAGAGTTGCCAACGAAAGGTAACCATGGACCATTATTTAGGAGAGACTAGATAGCACCATTTACCGGGGCACACAATAAAAGTTCTTTCTCTCCCTTTCTCTAGGCATGTGACAGGGATATTCAGAAACATAAAAGCATTTTTTCTACCTATTTACAAGCCAAGGAATATCGGAACATCAACCTCTTGGAAAGTAGATTTTCCTAGCAAACATAAACTTGTTTTCTATCATGCCCACTAGCAGAGGATACAGGACTGTCAGGAATTATCTTTAGTAAAATCCACACTCCTCCCCAGCATACAATACGGTAATTAACAACAGTGATTGTTTTAAGTTGGCAATTTTAGTACAGGAAATCCTCCTTGTGAACACGTACAATAGTTCTTTAATTTTTCCAGTGCTTGGAGCAGCCAGTAAAAACAGGCACTATCCTGTTACACCATATCAGTGTTATACACAAAACCTCAGGGATATTAACTGTGTGAATAGTGCACTTAATAGCTCAGAAGTTTTCCCTATGCAAAGACAGCATGCTAAATATAGTAAATCATGTAGAAATGTTAGCTCATTTGTGGGTTTTAACTATATTTTACTCAATTAACACATTTATGTTTATGTTGTTCTTTATGGCATTAGTCTTAGCTTTAATGGCATATTCTGATGACATATACAGGTATATTAATAATATTCTCAGATGTTCTATTCTATAATAATAATTTCTTTATAAATACAGAGCACACAGAGTTGCCAAATCAGTCCCTGTCCCCAATGGGGCTCACAATCTAATCAGCCTACCAGTATGTTTTGAAGTGTGGGAGGAAACTGGGGGACCCAGAGGAAACCAACGCAAACACGAAGAGAACATACAAACTCTTTGGGGATGTTGACCCTGGGACATGAAGCCAGGTCCCCAGGCTGTAGTGCTACCCACTAAGCCACCGTGCTGCCCATTCTATGTAAGAGGGATTTGATGAAATAAAGAAGTATTTTACATCTGAACACTTTCCTTGGATATCTATTTGTTTGGAGCCAGAAAAACATTCTTCATATATCCGATTCTCTGCATTGCACGCTGAGAGCCACCAGCCCTCTATAATACTACTGTCACAGTCTATGGGGATTAGTCCCTTAGGACTAAGTAAGTGGACTTCCTGGACCACCGCGGGAGATAAAAACCTTAGCCACACCCAGGAGCGGAGTCTAAGTGAACTCCTGGTCTTCGCCAGAGCCCGCCGCAAAGCGGGATGGTCTTGCTGCGGCGGGGAGTCACCAGGTCGCTCCACGGATGCGACTAGGCCCACGGTGGCAGCCAAGGTAGGAACACGGGGACCACGGATGGCAGGCAGGCAGGACCACGGGAAGGCAGGCAGGCAGGACCACGGGAAGGCAGGCAGTACCACGGGAAGGAAGGCAGGCAGACAGGACCCCTGAAGGATGGCAGGCAGGCAGGACCCCTGAAGGACGGCAGGCAGGCAGGACCCCTGAAGGACGGCAGGCAGGACCCCTGAAGGACGGCAAGCAGGCAGGACCCCTGAAGGACGGCAGGCAGGCAGGACCCATGAAGGACGGCAGGCAGGCAGGACCCCTAAAGGACGGCAGGCAGGACCCCTGAAGGACGGCAGGCAGGCAGGACCCCTGAAGGATGGCAGGCAGGACCCCTGAAGGACGGCAGGCAGGACCCCTGAAGGACGGCAGGCAGGACCTCTGAAGGACACTAGGATACTGGACCGCCACAGGATTGCAGGACCTCCACAGGATTGCAGGACCGCCACAGGATTGCAGGACCGCCACAGGATTGCAAGACCGCCACAGGATTGCAGGACCGCCACAGGAATGCAGGACCACCACAGGATTACAGGACCGCCACAGGAATGCAGGACCGCCACAGGAATGCAGGACCGCCACAGGAATGCAGGGCCGCCACAGGAATGCAGGGCTGCCACAGGAAGGCAGGACAAGGGAACACAGGAAACCAGGAACACAGGAATCACAGAATCCACAGAGGCGTCTGGAAACGCTCGGGAACACGGAGGGCTTTCTCTTCAGTAACAGGACTTGAAGATCCGGCAGGGGATGCTGGGAGTCGTCAGGCTATATAGCCGAGCCAGGAATGCCAAAGCCAATAAGGAGGACACTGGCCCTTTAAGGCTGGGAGAAGTCTGCGCGCGCCCCCTCTTTTGGCAGGAGCACGCGACTGCATGGAAACATCATGCGGCCTACACGCTGGGAGCAAGAGTGCAGGCCAGAGCCAGGAGAGGTAAGTGAGAGCTGGGGGAGCGGGGACCGTGGCAGCAGGCATGGGTACACCCTCAATCCGTACCGAGGATCGCGGGTGTAACCGTGACAACTACCAAAGCTAATTGGAGTTTTACCGACTACACAACTCAACAGGGTGATCACCTTTTAACCTTATTATTGTCATTTTGATTTACACATGTGGCTCACCCCTTCATACGTAGTCTGTATATGTTGCATACTTCACTGCTTATCATTCCCATACAGATATTGTAAGTGTTGTATTGTGATCTGGTGCACCTTGTATTTTTTGTAGTCTGCGACAGCTACAAAAAGACTACTTAATGTGCATATCATGTCTCTAAATATTGAATATAGTAATGAAATTTAATATCCAATAAAATACAGCAAAAATAGAGAATGTGTCCCACATTTTAATATATAGGATTCAGTGGCCTCTTTGTGTAAAAAAGTAAGCCGCATTCCCAAAAAGAAAAGAGAAAGTGAAGGTATATATACAGGCTTTCAGTAGGCCTCTGGGCGACAGAGCCTCAGTGGGCCCCTTTGCAGGGAACTCACGCAGCAACATTCAACATTCAGTCTCCTGTTCCCTAAAATATTCCTTAGTTTATCATCCCAAACAGCCCCCTCATGGTTATTTTATATAAGCCCCCCTCACTCTCTATGGATTCATTAGATACAGCCCCCCTCAACCCCAATGTTTCCTTATAAACAACCTTCTGTGGGCCCCCCTAGCAGCCCTGTGCCCTGGCACTTGCACATGAATATATATTAACTGCTTGGCTAGCCAAAGCATTGTAGGATTTACACCATCCCAGGATGTATCCTATCCTACCAGCTTCCCTTAACTTTACTTTATAACAAACCTTTACAAATTTGCTGTCTCCAAATATTTTCTCAGCCAAATAGTGAAGTTAGTAGACTATTTAATGTATATCACATGCTAAACAACATTAATTTAGAATTTTTAAAAAATTGCTGAATTGCAGTTTTCCCCAATAACACCCCCATAAAAGGATTCATCAAAACTCATCAAAAAATGAGGGGATACTCTTCATTCTCCTGATATGGATGTGTCCTACCATGCAAATCAGAATATCCATATATTTGTGAATATGTGTAATAAAAAAAGATATTTTAAAAATACAATATTAAATATACGGCCACCATGAACTCAGATTTAAATTGAGGGGTATAAATTATTTAGGAGCACAGTTTTGCTATTACTATACTGTAAATAACTGTGGTACCTTTAGGGGCGCAGTATGGAGATGTAATGCAAGGAGCTGAAGACAACTGGGTGGGAAATGCTTCCGCAATAAGTAACAACTTTGTGAAATCTCTATGAGTTACTGACAAACTTATGAGACTGCTTTCCGCATGTGTTGTATCATTTGCAGAGTGTCAGTGAGGCCGCCTTCCAAATCCAGTGAGGTGTTGCACTTTAGGTGTTAGTACTTCTTTTATTCAGTGGAAACTTTTTTTTAAAGATTTTCGTAGTAAATTAAGTGTAAATCATACTGAATAACATACAATGACATAGTATGGAAACCTAGTGGTCCTAGTTTAGTTTAGGAGGTCTGTTTTTCAGCAAAAAAACTCTAAAGCTATGTATGGGATATGGTGTGAGATGTTAAACTTTAAAATGTGTTGGGGGGCACAACATTTGCCTGCATGGGGCACAAAAAATTCCTGATGGTACAGACTTTGGTTTTATCAATATTTTAGACTCACCAATGTTTCGAAATCCAAGATCTTGTATTAATTGTTGGTGTTGTGCTAGTCTCACAATGTAGCTGTATGCTATATTTGTCCGACTGTCCATTAACCCAAATCCCACCAGGTTACATGCAAAGCAAATAAATTACATTTCAAATTCCACCCAGTATAGTAACAAGTTTGCTTCCAACTTAAAACTGAAAAATATATGAGTAATACTACGAGGTATATAGACGACTGGAGCTAAGTTTTTCATTACAACATAATGTATCTTAGCAATGAATATATAGCTTGTAGCAAAACAGAAATGCCAGCCTATATATTTACTCATTTTTATAGGATATCTGTTCTCAGTAGGGACACAATTACATCTTAGAAATAACCTTGCATTGAGCTCATAGTGCAGAACTTTTAGTTCCAGCTTTCAGAACAAAATATCATATCAATTTTTATAATCTCTGGTTGGCAAATATAAACTTCTGATATAATCATAAACAATAATTTAGTAAAATATAAGCAAAAATATGAAATTTGTCTAAAAGGTTGGTGGAATCACCCAACGAAAAAGAAGTTATGATGCTCCATTGCATTGATGTATGTGAAATAAGAACAACAAAGGTTGCAATTAACATGGGAATGGATGTGCACATGCTCTGTGTGCATTGAGGGTACTATAATGCCCTCAGTACAATGACTTTTCTCAGAACAAAGGATCCCCAGCATAACAGGAAGTTGTTGATCAAAAGCCAGATCCCCCCATTAATTATAAAATATCATAATTTATAGTTCTGGTGTCTTGAAATGGGATTAAAACACAATGTGTCCCCAATGCTCCTGGGCCAAGAGTGACAAAATCTTATGCCCTGAACTTCAGTTTAATACTGAACAAAATGAAAAGCCAAGGTACATTTTATAAAAAAAAAAATTTAGCAGTACCCAGCTTCCTCAGATGCTTCAAATAATTTAAGTCCATAGCTGCAAACACTGGACGCCTGTTGTATATCACTATTCGACATCAATAGAGCAACAGATGCTATCGATATCGGCAGATGTGCCATCGGACTTCAAGATACCACAAGTCTTTCATTCCTAAAACAATTGAATTGGACAACAAGATAGCCAAAACAAAGTGCTGATCTAGTAGAACCCACCCTACCACCCCGCCAACACCTCCTGTATTTACATTAATTATTGTTGTACCAATGTGCATTGTTTTGTGTATACTTTTTTGTATAATAATGTTCACATAATTTCCAAGTGGGAAAAAAATTATTTTAATTCTATTCTATGACAGTAACTGTCTAAGGTAATCTATATCAGTCTGAACTAGAAGTCTTATTTTTCCAATAGACTATGTTCAATACCATGCCACTACATTTCCAGAGAGGGTAAGTTCATCTCAAGCAGTTTAATAAGTTTGGAATGAATGTGACTCCCACAGTGCCCAATTATAAGTGAATGATTTTTCAAGAGTGTAAGTAACTGGAACAGTATTGCACATTTTGATATTGCATTGTGCTTAGTCACAGTAAGAGATCATTTATCTGGCAGCCAAAATATTTTGCCAAAGGCTACTTGCTGCTGGTGGAGAACAAAGAACCCAAACCTGGTCTGGAAATATTGGTACACCATCAATGGGGGAAATATTATAAAAATATAAGGTGAACCAGAAATATTAAATAATAAGACAATCATGGATATATGTCCCTATTTCTGTGCATCTTCTCCAACAACGCAATGAATCACAATTCTGTGATCAAGACCAAGATAGAAACGTAAGGTAGTCCGTCATGTTATGTCCGTTAATGTTTCCATAAATAATATAGGAGAGTTTTAAACAAACATTTATAAACAATAGAATTGCCATTTATGTTTGTTTATTCAGATGTATAATGTTCCATGACACATTTAGGTGGCCAATCATTGCAAGTAACGATCATTCCACATTCAGACATCATATTTCAACCCATCTTTACACTTTTATTCCAACATGATTTAATCTGCTCAAGGGCAAAAACTGTATGATATTTGTTGACATTTGATATATTCAGACTTAAAGGACATCTACCACCAGGATAAAGGATTGTAAACCAAGCAATGACATACTGGTGTGTACCCCCTCTGGAAGTATCTGCTCTTCTCTTAGCATCTTATGCACTGGTTTTTGCAAAAAAAGGCTTTTAAAATCATGCAAATGAGCCTGAGGGCCTCCAGACTACATAGATGTTAATGGAGCCTTGAGCCCCTCAGGCTAATTTGCATAATTTTAAACATTTTTTTCCTTAAAACAAGGGCATAGGAAGCTTAAAGAAGAGCAGATCCTACCAGAGGGGCTACACACCTGTATGTAAGTGTGTTTGTCTTGCAATCCTTGATTCTGGTGGTAGATGTTCTTTAAAGCGTACGTCCTCTGTTAATAAACTTTGCAGAAATCACTAGAAGAGTAATATCAGCCATACTCTGTTAAAAAATATAATTTTACATTAGTTCAGTTAGTTAGAGTTTTATACTCTGGAAGAGGATACCAGCACAGTTTTGTGTAATAACTTTGGTGTGACTTGGACTGCAGAGAATGGAGCGCAGAGAAGAATTCATCTGTTTCTGACCAATTAGTCATTGTCTAGAAATGTCTGTAATCCTTAGCAAAAAAAAGTAATGAAGTTTGAAAGCTATTACATCTGTCTTCTAAATGTATAAAAATAATCTTGGTGACGTACCATGAACTGACCTCATGACAAGTGGAATTTCTTGTAAACAGTAATATAACATTCCACCAAATTAATCACGTGGCTTAACTTTCGTGTAGTCTTTGCCACCTCCCATCACCACTGGTCTCTGTTTGTATACCGAGGCTTGGCAGTAAAGTCACAGCAACAGCACAGACCCGCTTCTGCACACGGGATCGGCTGAGGTGGGTGTGCCGATACAGCATCACCACTTAGCCTCTATATACAAACAGAGACCAGCACTGAAAAGGGCGCCATGCTGGTCCAGAGAAGGATTGGAGATAGGTTGTGTGCTATTTTCCCGTACACAGAAAGAATAGTGATCCCAGAGAACTCAATTAATTTCTGTACAAGACAAATACAAGCTTACAATTACCATATTAGACCTATTTTTGCCGTTCTAAATAATGGATGCATTAGAGAAACTTACTTACATTCAAGTCAATTGGAACTAATGGTAAACAGCAGGTTTTCTGCTTACAATCAGTTCTAGGTGTCTGTTATAATGTTCCATAATGGAATAGAGTAACAAACACCCCGAGTTGAGGTTTTAATTTAGCCTTAGTATGACGCAGTGACTTTATTGACCATCTTGGATATATTTTAATTTTGAGAAAATGGATTTAATAGACTGAGTATTTATAAATATTTTTCAATGTTATTTCTAAATGTAGATGGTGGTTATATTTAACTAGAGATGAGCGAACATACTCGTCCAAGCTTGATGCTCGTTCGAGCATTAGCGTACTCGAAACTGCTCGTTGCTCGGACGAATACTTCGCCCGCTCGAGAAAATGGCATCTCCCGCCGTTTTGCTTTTTGGCGGCCAGAAACAGAGCCAATCACAAGCCAGGAGACTCTGCACTCCACCCAGCATGACGTGGTACCCTTACACGTCGATAGCAGTGGTTGGCTGGCCAGATCAGGTGACCCTGGAATAGACTAGCCCCTGCCCGCGCTGCTCGGATCATTCTGTGTCTGGATGCCGCTAGGGAGAGAGCTGCTGCTGGTCAGGGAAAGCGTTAGGCTGTTCTATTAGAATAGTGTTAGACAGAAGTGATTCTACAAGAACCCAACAGCCCTTCTTAGGGCTACAATAACGTTATACATTTTTTTTTTTTATTTGCAGCTAGCACCATATTGTGAGGAATTTGCAGGGGGACTTGCTACCGTTGTGTTTAGCTCTTAGTGACACACATATCCACCTCAAACACCAAAGTGGGAAAATTTATTAGGGGTTTGATTTCAATTAGGCACAGTCTGCCATTTACTTTTTATTTTACGTTTATTTTTTCATATAGCATCGTTTGGTTTTAAAAACTAAAAAACACAAAAAAAAAAAAAAACACAAAAAAACACAAAAAAAAGTTAAAAAAAAATTAAAGTTATAACTTTCATTTTTAAAATGTTTAACCCGAGGGCTAGAGGACGAGGGCGGAGACGTGGGCGTCCAACTACTGCAGGGGTCAGAGGCCGTGGTCCTGGGCGGGGTGAGACACCACCTGCTGATGAGGGAGCAGGGGAACGCCGCAGAGCTACACTCCCATGTCTGAAGTTACTGGGACTCGTGGTAGAGCACTGTTGAGGCCAGAACAGTGCGAACAGGTGATGGCCAGAGCAGGTGCATCAGCGCCAAATGTGTCACGTAGTGAAGCTCCCGTGGCGAGGGCTCCCGCGGCGAGGGCTAGATTTTCAGAAGTCTGGAGGTTCTTTAAGGAAACACCGGATGACCGACGGACTGTGGTGTGCAACCTTTGCCAAACCAGGATCAGCAGGGGTTCCACCACTACTATCTTAACTACCACCAGTATGCGCAGGCATATGAATGCTAAACACCCCACTCAGTGGCACCAAGCCCGTTCACCTCCGGCCGTGCACACCACTGCTCCTTCCCCTGTGTCAGCCCCCTGCCCAGGACCCTGGCACAAAAACCCAATCGTCGCCTCCACGATCCTCCACAGCATCCACCAGCGTTCAGCTCTCCATACCCCAGACGCTGGAGCGGAAAAGGAAATATAGTGCAACCCACCCGCATGCCCAAGCCCTTAATGTCCACATCTCCAGATTGCTTAGCCTGGAGATGCTGCCCTATAGGCTAGTAGAGACCGAGGCCTTTCGCAACCTCATGGCGGCGGCCGCCCCTCGGTATTCGGTCCCCAGCCGCCACTACTTTTCCCGATGTGCCGTCCCAGCCCTGCACCAGCACGTGTCAGACAACATTATCCGTGCCCTAACCAACGCCGTTTCTGACAAGGTCCACCTGACCACGGACACGTGGACGAGTGCTGCCGGGCAGGGCCACTATATATCGCTGACGGCACATTGGGTTAACTTGGTGGAGGCTGGGACCGAGTCTGACCCTGCGGCTGGTCATATACTGCCGACGCCGAGAATTTCGGGGCCTACCTCGGTCCAGGTCTTTCAGGCCTACTATGCCTCCTCCTCCTCCCACCCCTCCTCCTCCGAACTACCATCCGTGGGCATGGCGCCATCAGTCGGTAGCTCTAGGCACAGCAGCAGTGCCGTCGCTAAGCGACAGCAGGCGGTGCTCAAACTGCTGAGCCTAGGTGATAAAAGGCACACCGCCCAAGAACTATTACAGGGCATCACGGCGCAGACTGATCTGTGGCTGGCACCACTGAACCTGAAGCCAGGTATGGTTGTGTGTGACAACGGCCGTAACCTGGTGGCGGCTCTGCAACTCGGCAGACTGACACATGTGCCATGCCTGGCCCATGTGTTAAATCTGATAGTTCAGTGTTTCCTCAAGACATACCCTAATCTGTCTGATTTGCTCACGAATGTGCGCCGCATCTGTGCGCATTTCAGGAAGTCCAGCACAGATGCTGCCACTCTCAGGGCAGCGCAGCGCCGCCTCCAACTGCCCACTCACCGACTGTTGTGCGACGTGCCCACGAGGTGGAATTCAACATTAACCATGTTATCCAGAGTTTACCAGCAGCGCAGAGCGATTGTAGACTGCCAGATGTCAACTTCCACCAGAACTGGTAGTCAGGTCAGTCAGCTTCCTCAAGTCTACAATGAGGAGTGGACGTGGATGTCTGATATCTGTCAGGTGCTGAGTAACTTCGAGGAGTCAACACAGATGGTCAGTGGCGATGCCGCCATCATCAGCCTCACCATCCCGCTGCTTGGCCTGTTGAAAAACTCTCTGATCAGCATGAAGTCGGAAGCTTTGCGCTCGTCACAAGAGACGGGGGAAGAAGATTCCCTTGTTGATAGCCAAAGCACCCTCAGGTTTGTTTCCCAGCGCATATCGGAGGAGGTGGAGGAGGATGAGGAGGAAGAGGAGGAGAATGTTGGCGAGACACAAGAGGGGACCATTGTTCAGTCCTTCACTGTTCAGCGTGCATGGGCAGAAGAAGAGGAGTTGGAGGAGTTGGAGGAGGAGGAAATGGGCAGTCAGGCCAGTGAGGGGAGTGAATTCTTGCGCGTTGGGACTCTGGTGCATATGGCAGATTTCATGCTAGGCTGCCTATCCCGTGACCCTCGCGTTCAAAGAATTTATTCCAGCACCGATTACTGGGTATTCACTCTCCTGGACCCACGGTACAAGCAAAATCTTTCCACTCTCATCCCTGGAGAGGAAAGGAGTGTGAGAATGCATGAATACCAGCAGGCCCTGGTGCACAAGCTGAAACACTATTTCCCTTCTGACAGCGCTAGCGGCAGAGTGCGTAGTTCTGCGGGACAAGTAGCGAGGGAGAGTAGGCGAGCAGGCAGCTTGTCCAGCACTGGCAAGGGTACGCTTTACAAGGCTTTTGCCAGCTTTATGTCACCCCAGCAAGACACTGTCACCTGTCCCCAGTCTCGGCAGAGTAGGGCTGATCTTTACAGAAAGATGGTGAGGGAGTACGTAGCTGACCATACCATCGTCCTAAATGATCACACAGCTCCCTACAACTACTGGGTTTCAAAGCTGGACATGTGGCACGAATTGGCGCTGTACGCCTTGGAGGTTCTTGCCTGCCCTGCCGCTAGTGTGTTGTCCGAGCAGGTTTTCAGTGCAGCTGGTGGCATCATCACCGATAAGCGTACACGCCTGTCGACTGACAGCGCTGACAGGCTGACGCTTATTAAGATGAATAAAGCCTGGATTTCTCATAATTTCCAATCTCCACCAGGTGAAGGAAGCTCAACCTGAATAATTTATGCACTCCTCCTCCTCATTTTCCTCCTTCTCCTCCTCTTTGTACACTAAAGCAGAGGAAACTGGCTATTTTTTGACAGGGCTTACTGGCTCTAGCTATAGTACTTTATGCATTTAATTTTTCTGGAGGGCCACCAACCCGGTCCTCTGTTTTAAACAATTTTTGGGAGTGCCACATACAGGCACTCAATCTATTCAATTTTTCTGGAGGTCCACCTACCTGCTCCTCTGGTTTGAAAACTTTTTTGGACTGCCACATACAGGCACTCAATCTATTTCATTTTTCTGGAGGGCCACCTACCTGCTCCTCTGGTTTGAAAACTTTTTTGGACTGCCACATACAGGCACTCAATCTATTCAATTTTTCTGGAGGGCCACCTACCTGCTCCTCTGGTTTGAAAACTTTTTTGGACTGCCACATACAGGCACTCAATCTATTTAATTTTTCTGGAGGGCCACCTACCTGCTCCTCTGGTTTGAAAACTTTTTTGGACTGCCACATACAGGCACTCAATCTATTTCATTTTTCTGGAGGGCCACCTACCTGCTCCTCTGGTTTGAAAACTTTTTTGGACTGCCACATACAGGCACTATCCAAATTAAATTGTCTCCATAGCAGCCTCCACACGTTGTCTCCATTGCTACCTCCAAAAGTCGTCCATATAGCTGCCTCCATACATCGTCCCCTTATCAAACGAGGTGTGTCAGGCAGAAATTTGGGTTGTTTTCATGGATTCCACATCAAAGTTGTTAACTTTGTCGCCACCCTGCTGTGTTATCCACAAAATATACTGGCAAACTTTTACCATTTACGGATATTATTTCAGCGCTTCTTGCGCATCTGTTTACATTCCCCTCACCCGCCATATCCCAAAGTTATAAGAACGCTACTACACTTAACTTGGTGGAGGCTGGGACCGAGTCTGACCCTGGGGCTGGTCATATACTGCCGACGCCGAGGATTGCGGGGCCTACCTCGGTCCAGGTCTCAAAGGCCTACTATACCTCCTCCTCCTCCCACCCCTCCTCCACCTCCTCCTCCTCCGAATTACCATCCGTGGCCATGGCGCCATCAGTCGGTAGCTCTAGGCACAGCAGCAGTGCCGTCGCTAAGCGACAGCAGGCGGTGCTCAAACTGCTGAGCCTAGGTGATAAAAGGCACACCGCCCAAGAGCTATTACAGGGCATTCCACATCAAACTTGTTAACTTTGTCGCCACCCTGCTGTGTAATCCACAAAATATACTGGAAAACTTTTATCATTTACCGATATTATTTCAGCGCTTCTTGCGCATCTGTTTACATTCCCCTCACCCGCCATATCCCAAACTTATAAAAACGCTACTACACTTGATCTTATACAAAAGGTTCTTAGAAGTGCTGTTTGGGGAGTAGCCTAGAGACAGGGGCTTGGATTGGCGAAAGCTCGCCTGGAAGCGGAGTGCCAGCTCCATCCCAAGATCCAACTAACATAGTTTTAACTGCAGCACCTTTAATCTACTACTAGTTCACTGCCTCCATAATAATAATAATAATAATAATCTTTATTTATATAGCGCCATCATATTCCTTAGTGCTTTACAAATCATAGGAAACAAATACAAATGTAATGTAACAGAGCACAACATTTGTATGGAACAACAGGAGTGAGGTCCCTGCTCGCCAGAGCTTACGGTTTATGAAGATGATGGGGTAACACGAGGTAAAAGAATATTTAATGGTCAAGCCATTCTTCTTAGGGAATAGAACAAAATATAATAAATGGAATTGCTGTTGCTTGAACCACTCAGCCGTCATCTTATATACCAGGTCCAGGGTGAATGGGACTGCAGAGAAGTCTGGTGCCTGTTGGTTGCTGGATAACAGATGGGAGGACGACACAGGACGGGTTAGTAGAAGAGTTAAAACTTCATGCAGTTAATGAGTGTTATAGGCTTGCCTAAAGAAATGGGTTTTAAGAGCACGTTTGAAACTTTGGAGGTTAGGTATTAGTCTGATAGTCCGAGGCAGAGCATTCCATAGAATTGGTGCAGCTCTAGAGAAGTCTTGGAGACGCAAGTGGGAGGTCCGCACTAGGGTAGAGGTTAATCTAAGATCACTGGCGGATCTAAGAGCACGGGTTGGGCGATAGACTGAGATAAGAGAGGAGAGGTAGGGGGGTGCAGCATTATAAAGAGCTTTATGGATGAGGGTTATTATTTTAAACTGTATTCGAAAGGAGACTGGCAGACAGTGCAGCGACTGGCATGAACTGTAGGCATACATGGTCCCCTTATCAAACGAGCTGTGTCAGGCAGAATTTTGGGTTGTTTTCATGGCTTCCACAACAAACTTGTTAACTTTGTCGCCACCCTGCTGTGTAATCCACAAAATATACTGGCAAACTTTTATCATTTACCAATATTATTTCAGCGCTTCTTGCGCATCTGTTTACATTCCCCTCACCCGCCATATCCTAAACTTATAAGAACGCTACTACACTTGATCTTATACAAAAGGTTCTTAGAAGTGCTGTTTGGGGAGTAGCCTAGAGACAGGGGCTTTGGATTGGCGAAAGCTCCCCTGACAGCGGAGCGCCAGCTCCATCCCAAGATCCAACTAACATAGTTTTAACTGCAGCACCTTTAATCTACTACTAGTTCACTGCCTCCATACATCGTCCCCTTATCAAACGAGCTGTGTCAGGCAGAATTTTGGGTTGTTTTCATGGCTTCCACATCAAACTTTTTAACTTTGTCGCCACCCTGCTGTGTAATCCACAAAATATACTGGCAAACTTTTATCATTTACCGATATTATTTGAGCGCTTCTTGCTCACCTCCTTTGGTTCCTCTCTGCCACCCATTGGTTTTAAGCCTGAGTCCATTTGGGGTATGTTGCCAAGACACTCTCTAGCCTGCCGCTGCCTCTGCATGCCTTCCCCTATAGTGTCAGGGTCAATTATTGGATGTTTTAGATGCTATCTAGCTTCATTCTGTCACTCTGTCATGGCCATGCTGTTGCCCATAATTTTGGCATAATGGTGCGTTTAAGCAGCCTCAGAGGCATCCATGCATGCTGCCCCTGCTGTTTCCTGTCCATTTCCGTGGTGTTTCCATCCTTTTCTGAGGTTTCCAGGTGTTTGGCCAAGCTTCCCTGTGCAGTGCCTTGGTCCCCTTGAAAAATGCTCGAGTCTCCCGTTGACTTCAATGGGGCTCGTTATTCGAGACGAGCACTCGAGCATCGGGAAAAGTTTGTCTCGAATAACGAGTACCCGAGCATTTTAGTGCTCGCTCATCTCTATATTTAACCCCTTACGTTTATAGCTTTAGGCTCAACCCCATTTTTGGATTCTGACATGCGTTGCTTGAAATGGTTATAACTTTTGAACACTGCTACTTATTAAAGCGATTATGTGAATGTTTTTTCTTCACATGTTGTACTTCAATTGAGTAGTAAATTATGGCTGATAAGTTTTGCGTTTATTTATAAAAAATAATAAAAACTGTTGAATTTTTTGGAAAATTTGCCATTCTCAAAATTCAAAATCACCTTGTTTTCTGGCAGATAGTTTTACTACCTAAATGAATTGCTAAATAACATTTTCCATATATCTGTTTATGTTTTCCTAATTTTTAAATGTCTGGATAACTTATTTTTATGTCACGCATCTTACAAATAAAACATCGATTTTCTGTATTCAAATATATTTTAGAATTTACGATTTTGGGGATAATAATTGTTTTTAATGAAATTTTAAATATATAACATTAGAAACCCCCTATATATCAACCCATTTTCAAATCTGCACCCCTCAAACTATCAGAAACAGCTTTCATGAAGATTGTTAACCCCTCGAGATCTTCATCGTAATTAAATCAACATGGAGGTGAAATTTAGAATGGTCTGATATTATCCGTAATACATTCATTTAGCCCTAAAATTTACACATTTTCAAAAGCTAAAATAAGAAAACCCATCTTAAAACTTGTTGTGCAATTTCTCCTGAGTACAGAGACTTCCGACATGTGGCCGTTACTTGTTTTATGCCCACAGCGAGGCGCAGAAGGGAAGGAGCCAGGAGCGAGCAGCCAGGATTTTAGTTTCCCCATTGGCATCTTTTGTAGGCTATAAAATTATTTAACAGGTTTAACATCCACAATCAGAGCTTACTATGACCGCAGGTATTACACTGGGGTGTCAGCTGTTAGTTACAGCTGACACCCTGTGTACACCGATGCATCAGCTCTATGTCCAATATATTGGAAGAAGAGGTTAATGTATTTTCTTTATATTATGTTTTAGGAACCATTTCATGGGTCGCTCTATTTTATAGGAGATTGTTTTTATAAAACAAAAAGATGAGGCTTATCTGACATTGTATAAATTGTTTATTTGCAATAAATATAAATTGTTTATTATATAGTATTCCTATTTTTTTCTGATATCTCCCCAGACAAATTAGTAATAAAGGGAAAAGATAAAGGAAAATCAAACAGTGAGCCCAAAATTCAAGCCCCCAAAAAAGCCCTACATACTTGCTTCTCATACCCGAAAACAAGTAACAAGGACAAACAACACAAACAGGGAAGAATAGTCAAAAAAAGCCAAGTAACAACAGAGATATCATGAAGTTCAAAATCACAGATAGGAAAGAGTAGTCTGAAGAGAGCCAAGATCAAAATACCAGAATGAGAGTGATCAAAACACTTATTGTAAACCAGAACCTGGAGCAGAACTCTGTCAACTGCGGGAGGAAAAGTGTCTGATGCAATCAATTCCAACCTGCAATCTAAGTCTGTCTGTAGAGTACAAATCAAATCAGGGTCTTCCCAGTTGCGCACCATAGACCGAAGATGAAACACATATTACACATATATTAAAACAATAAATTGTATTTAGGTCACACAGAATATACTGTATGTTTTTCATGTACAAAATACAGATCTGTAAAGTACCATGTGCAGTGATCAGATGCAGTACATATTTATTTGACACAATTACAGTGTATTTTTTAAAGGATTATTTCAGCATGAGATTAGGGAAGTCAAGCTGTAAATATACAAATATACAAACTGCTCTACCAAGGGTCCTTTATATAAAGGCAACAGAGGGTTAAGTTATTATAAACTGGTCTGCAGATGGTTGAACAAGAGCAGATTGGCAAAAATAATACTCAAGTTCTGGTGCCAGAAATTACATTTCCAAGTTTCCATTTTAGGTAGAGGTTTTTTTTAGAATCACAAACTTATAGACATAAGTGCAATAATAGAGAACAGAAAGATTAGTGCTATAATTTAGGTTATAGTCAACTATAGCAGCATATAAGCCAGAAATACCCTGCTGACGTAACCCTTCCTAGCACCTCGTCACAGACTGGACTATGCTAAAATCCAGCACAATATGTTCAGCTGTTTGAAAGAAGATGTGGCCACCAGAACATTCTGAATGGATGACAGAGGACTGGAAAAATGTTGCCTAGACTGACAAAATTCACTACCAGCTCACAGTACTGTATGTCATGCATGCAGAAGAAAATAGTCTGTTCCCAGACCAAAAAAAAAGTTATTTTGCCAGGTCTGGGTGATTTTCAGGAAAGCGATTATTCTTAGCATAAATAAATTGACATGGAAAACAGTTCTATTTGCATATCCTATTACTGTTCTAATTGTCCATTTAAAAATAATACACATGATTTGGGGAATTGGATAAAATTTGTCTGGTACAGTCATACTTTTTTAATTGCTTTATCTTTAGCATTACTACACCAAACAAAGTGCTGCAGTGCAGTTAGAAATAATGGAGGCCCCTAGTTCCCCCATTTTAAAAATCATTGTGAGTTTCTTCAGTGGGGGCATCCAGTGATCAGATATCTCCCTTAGGGTGCCTACACGAAAGTGCCCAGCAGAAGGGACTCCTGTCCACTGCTCTGTGCTCAGCCTGTGGGGTCTGACCAGTACATGGATCCATTTTTAGGCCCCAGGCACTTTTCTGTGTAGTCAGCCATATTCTGAGAATAATACATACCCATTGTGGAAAATTTTTGTAGCTCAACCAGACAACTGATCGGGAAGTGTCATTGGAAAAAAAAAATCCTGATGTCACAGGGACGAAAAAAATACAGTGCCAGAAGTTACACAAAGATAGCAGTTCCAACTTGCATACAAATTAAATGTAAGAACAAACCTGAATAACCTCTATTGTAAGTAACCTGGGGCCTACATGTATCTCATTAATGTTGCTTGGTTTTATCATAAATACGTTTATTAACTATAGTGTTTTTTTCTAATATTTTTAAAATATGAAGTATTCTGAATTATTTCAGTTTTGACACTTAATACTCTTTATTCATAGAATGCTAATATATTCCAAAAAAGTTTAGTGACAATGCAAAAAAATGTAAATATTCAATCAATATAAATACCTTGATGTCTCTTATTTTTTATATCTTACATGTTGGTTTTTCTGTATAGACTAGGCCAGAGGTGGCACTCAGAGCCCTTTCTGTGGGCACCCAGCACAGAATTTACCAGATGGACTGCAGGAGGAAGCCTTGAGTCCTAAGACATGCTATGATCAGTGCTCTTTTAAAGCAACACCTACTTGGCTGCCCGGACTACAGGAGGAGTGAGAGGGTATGAAAGAGATGGATAATCATTGGAGCCCTTGCTTTGGGCCCCCTGATTCTTCCACTTCAGGGGACCCTGGAGGGAATCTACAATCCAAATGTCTCCTGCATTCTATTGTATTGGTGTCCTCAGGATACCAATACGATTGAAACTTGTGGTACAGCAGAAATCAATAGGTTACTGCTTAAATTGTCATGTTGGCACTTTGCACCATTAAAAGTGGGTTTGGTTGTAGTTTGGGCACTCTGTATCTAAAAGGTTTGCCATCACTGGACTAGGACATGTTACGGAGAGTTATCTGAATCCAATAGAGGTGGATGATTTAAAAATAAGGTAGACTGCAGCATAACACTGTATACTAAGTACAAATATTCTGTATGAAGGTCTTTTGCTGTTCCCTGGTCTCAGAGAGGAACAGTTTGATTCCTTTTTCCTTTTAGCAACCAATGTCGTAGGGGCGTGGTCAGTAGAGAGTGGTCTGACGCGGGGAGTTCCTATAGCAGCACTTGCACATGCGCGGTACTATGAAAATTCTCCACCAGCAATGCCAGGTAGTGCCAGATAGCAATAAATGCTGTGCAGGCCAGAGCCTCTTGATGCATCCTGATGCTCAGTGCGGATATCAACAACGTCTGAAATAAAATGCATAAGAGTTGGAGGCTGTAATGTTGCTGAACTTTACCCTTTGATAGTATAAGGCACATTATAAGCCTGCTTTAGTATTTAATGGCCACAAGGATCAGTAAATACTTACTGCATTACTCCAGTGGCTACAATCCAAGTCCTTAAAAACTACATTGTCCCTGCACTTTATTTATCTTGATAATGACTATTTATTTTCAAAGAAAAAACAGAAAACCAAACAACTTACATTAAAATTTGTGTCTATGCATAAAGCCATTTCCATGATATAAAAATGCCATGTACATCTGCAGCCAACCCCTGCTATTTGATCTTAATGCCAGTATCAATGACTTCATAGAGAATATTTCTGGATCTGACCCCTGTGCTGTACTACAGATCCTCTGATTGATTTCCCAGCTGATGGATTTTGTTCCTTCTGAGATAATGAAACCAGAATAAAACTTCCAGACAGAACTGGAGGGGGGACGATGCTGAACAAACCTCAAGTGATATACTTTATCCAGAAATATTAATTTCATGGTAGATTTCATGGTAGGATCATTGTTATAGTTTGTTATGTAATATGAACGTGATTAATATACATTAGATATACGGTATATGAATGGCTGATGAGTGATGAGTTCTGTATATTATAGTATATTAGCGTCAGGGCTAGATCAAGTATATATGTGGCATATCTACGTTGTGATACTTTGTATCCTATTTACTTTACTGTATACTTAATACCTGATACAAATCGCTTTATATCACAACAATTTAACACATAGATTGTTTGCAATTTCACAGAGTGTTAAAGACTTCAGCTGTCTTTGTGGGGAAAACCTGGCAGAAAGTAGACATTGGTGGTGATTTGTTGGTCAACATTGATGTAACTGCACCATAAGTATCAGATGTATGGCAGATTCCTCATCTAAAGTCTAATTATGATTATGTATCATGTATGATTTAATACTCTTTTAGTGTCTGAATGTATGTAGTTGACCCTACAAGACGTGGAGCTTCATGATCCTGTCTGAGCAGCTGGCGGTCCTGTCGGAGCAGACTACATCTCCCTGGGCCACTCTCTGATGGGAGACAGAAATAGTATCTGAGAAGCTTGTGTGAAGAGAGAAAACAGCTCCATAATCACTCATAGGTTATCTCACACTATTATAGTGACTAGTTTTCTAATGTATGTTGTTATAATAAGTAAGCACCAACCCCTTGGAATTCCCCATGTCCCATTTTTCTGAATTGCTTCCCCTGTATAAAGTTCAGCAAGTGAAGAGTCACTTGTTTGCCATTTGTCTGGTGTACAAGGAATGAAAAAGTCACAATTCCCAGCGGACTGTCAAGCAATTGTAATTTCTCCCCCTCTTGCCACTCTCATGACATCTCATAACATTTATTTACTATAGCCTGGCATATATATCTATGGCAATCTGGCTTAGATTTCATTCACGCCAAAGCCTCTTGGTTATTCCAACGTTTGTGTGCCGATCTGGAGAGCCACACTAGGCCCTAGTTAACAACCGGGCCCTTTTTTCATTTTTGCGTTTTCATTTTTCACTCCCCACCTTCATAAATATATAACTTTTCTATTTTTCCATGTAAGAGCTGTATATGGGCTTGATTTCTGTGTAACAAATTGCAATTCATAGTCACAGTATTTAATATTCCATGCCGGGTACTGGGAAGCGGGAAAAAAATTCTGAATGCAGTGAAAATGATGAAAAAAACATTTTCTTGTGGGCTTGAATTTTATAGCTTTCACTGAGTGCCCCAAATGGCATGTGTACTTTATTCTTTGGGTCAGTACAATCTCACCATAGCTCCTGTACAAAAAAAAAATCTTCATTTTGCCGTCTTCTGAAGCTAATAACTTTTTAATACTTTGGTGTACGGAGCTGTGGGTGGTGTTATTTTTTGCGACTTTTGATTAAGTTTTCAATGCTACCATTTTGAGGACTGTATGGCCTTTTGATCACTTTTTATAAAATATTTTATATTTTGCAAAATGGCAAAAAACGCAGGAAAAAAACATTATTATATTTTGATAGATCGGACATTTTGGGGCGTGTCGATACATAACATGTTTATAATTTTTACTGTTAATTTATAATTATATCGGTTCTAGGGAAAGGGGGGTAACTAGAATTTTTAGGTTTTTTAATTGAATTAAATTTTTTAGCATGTTTTATTTATTTATTTTTTTATTATTTTTTCAAATCCCCTAGGGTACTTTAACCCTAGGCTGTCTGATTGATCCTACCATATACTTCCATGCTACAGTATTGCAGTATATGGGGATTTTGCACATCATCTATTACAATGTGCAAACCCCACATTGTAATAGATAGCCTAAAACATGACAGCCTCGGGTCTTTGTGTGACACGAGGCTGTCATGGCAATGGATTGCCGCTCCCAATGACGTCACGGGGAGCGACCATCTGAACCAAGATGGTGGCGCCCACATGCTGCCGGCTAGTTAATGCCGTTGGCAACTTTGCCGGCGGCGATCAATGGGGTTAATACCTGCGATTAGTGACAGCACGCATTGTGCAGCAAACACCCGCTGAGTATGGAGATGGATAAGCTTCATACTTCCTCCTCCCCTACAGGACCTACTGGAACATCCAAATGCAGCAATGGGTTAATACATTCCAACAACTGTATCATTAAATTAATTTTGGGATACTATTAAGCACTAACAATGTAATTCAGTGAACCTCAGGCTGCCATGAGACGCCATTGATATCCTGCGATTGCAGCTCTGGGGTGACGGAAGTATCCACCCGCATAGATACTGCGGTCAATGTTTGACCTTGGTGTCTATGGGGTTAAAAACCCTGAATCTGAGCTTTTGCTGATCACAGATGTTAGCACCAGGGCTGGGCTATCTTTATAGAGCCCAGCACCAGCAGCTTAAGGATGCTAGGTGAACAGCCACCAAAAAAGCTCAATATGGCAGACGAAAGGCCAGTGCACCGCATAGGCATACTGAAGCAAATGATCCAGTCTGCGTAAGGGCAACCAGGTATACTTTTATGAAAAATAAGTGGAACCACTAGTGTAAATTATACAAACAGATTGAGAATTAGTACTAAAATTCTATGGGAAACTGTCATTAGGAGAAAATGTGAAATCCTGATGACAGGTTGCCTTTAAACATTTTGCAATTGGTGTCGGGATGAGTATGATTGTGGTATAAACCTTAAAAAATGTGTGCTATATGTAGCCCAGTGAAAACAGAGGTATCATCATCTCTAGATCCCTGCCTCACAAACACAGCTAAACTGTGCACATACACATGTGTATCACACTACTACACAGCAACTATAGAGTTAACAAAACAAAGCTGCTGTAGTGACATCACACAATATTGTTACATTTTGCAGAGACCAGGGCAGACCAGGCCTAGTGTCTGAGTTGTAGTGCAGAGAAGGTCCTGTGTCTGGGTTGTAGTGCAGCAACCTGTAGCAGCAGAAGCACCTCAGCAGAGCTGGGAAGAGATTGCACATTAGTTGCACATTAGAAAAAGCCGGAAGCACAAGATATTTCTGTACAGGACAGAGAGAATGAATATATGTAACTGCAGAAGCTACAGAGGATCCAGAGACATGTGCAGAGGGAGGACACTGGAGCACAGAGACACCTCAGCCTCATACATCAGGTACTGAAGTCACTGCCCCTAGAACTTGTCTTGGATTATTATTACTGTGATTGCTGACTGAAGTGTTCATACTGCTGAGAATAAACTGTTCAAAGAGACTGTGGAACATGTGCTTACCTATCTGGGCCTAATATCCCCTAAACTACACACCCTCAGAATCCTAAAGAACTCGCCCCTGCTAGCCCATCGTGGTCTGGCGTGTGTGGCTGTTACATTGGTGGCCCGTACGGGGATTTTGAGTGGATTTGGGATGCCCCAGAGTCTCTTAAAGAGACAGTACATCGCTAGTGAATCTCAGAACTGTGTATAAAGAGAAAGTGCCTTGCTGTCCTAACAATAGCCATGGATATACAGCAACAGTTAGATGCCATTAGTGGGTCTCTTCTGCCATTAACCCATGCAGAACTGGTGTCAGTGGCCAAACAAGCCAAGGTGCCAGAGGACAGAATTAATCAAGCCCGCACCCGCAGACATCTAATCACAGCCATTAATAGGACCCTAGATGAAGTTGAGGAGAGTGAAGAATCAGAGACTGTGATTGTGTTCTTGCAGAGACTAGCCCAATTTATTGCAAGCCTGGGAACTAGTAACTCAGATGATTGTTTGGTGCCTGAAGATGACCTGTCATCCCCACAAAAGGTACTGCAAGGATTAAAAGAACAGGTTCAAGCCCTACAACAGACTGTGTTAGAGTCAGCTACTACACTGGAAGGAGTATTCAGCACTGGTCCATCTCCAAGCAAGTCTAGGCCTGCAAAGAGAACCAGTCCTACTCCTGAGATCACCATCAGGAAAGAATTTAAAATAAATGGCAAGATTGGGGAGAGAGAGGAAAGAGAAAGACTGTCCTATACTAATCTCATTCATCAGATAGATTTGGGAGTCCAGAAAGGATACCGTGATGAAGAAATTATTGAAGCAGTAGTGAAAGCCATCAGTCCAGGACTGCACCTCAGAAATATGCTGGAAATGAAAAATAATCTGACTTTACCCCAACTCAGAATTATCTTAAAGGGACATTACAAAGAAGACAGCACATCTGACCTTTACCATACACTGATCAATATCTCTCAAGACATCACAGAATCCCCTCAAAACTTCTTGTTCAGAGCTATTGTGCTTAAAGAGAGGCTTTTGTTTGCATCCAGAGAAGATGAAGCAGAAGAAAGATTTGATCCAGGTTTAATCCAGAAGAAGTTTCTCAGATCTGTTTGGACAGGTTTATTAAGTGAAAACATCAAGTTCCAGTTGAAGCGGTATCTGGAAGTGCCCCACATAACAGATGAGGAATTAATTGAGAAACTGAATGATGCTGTCAGCCTTGAATCAGAAAGAGAACAAAAGTTAAAGAAGCACTCTGCAAGCAAAATCCCCAAGGTGACTCCTCCTAAAACAGAAATGGTGGGTGTGCCACAAGGAGAAGTCAGAGAAACTGATCTTGTGCCTAACCAAGCACCAATCACCCCCAAACCACTACTTAAAGCGACAGTAACACCAACTGATTGGGAAGCAGTAGTGAGTGATCTTCGAGCAGAATTGGCTGAAGTGAAAAGAGCCTTAAGAGCAGAACCAGAACAGAGATTCAGGAGAACACGTCGAGTCTTTCAACACAAACCACCCCCGGTGGACAGACCACCTCCAGCTTGTGAAGATTGCATAAACTCCAATCAAGCTAGAGCCTGTTGCCATTGCCTTAAATGTGGTGAAGAAGGACATTTTTCTAAAAACTGTAGAGTACCTCGTTTCAAGCAGTTAAAAGGCAGAGGGTTGCTGGTGAGGGACAACCAGTAACCTCAACCCCAAAGAGGTCCCAAACTAATCACACAAACCATGCTATGTTTTTTGAAGCTACTCAGAATGGAGAGAGGTTGCGCCAATATTATCCCCAAGTGTGTGACCGTCTTCAACAACTCCAAGCAAGAAGAAACTACTCAGTCACCAGTATTGATAGCGACACTTCTCCAGGCTATACGCCATCAGAGAAAAGCATGTCAAAAGACCAGCCTAAACTCATTAACCTGGTTGGAGAAAAATGCATCATCCAGTGCACACTAGATGGATTTCCTTTTAAAGCTCTGTGGGACACAGGAGCTCAAGTCAGTATCCTGAATGAAGAGTGGAGGCGACAATACCTACCTCACACCAGACTCCGGTCAGTACAAGAACTGGTAGGTTCTGGCCCATTCAGTGGAAGAGCTGCAAATCAGACTATAATACCTTTCTTAGGATGGGTTGAAGTTACCTTTCAATTGTGTACCAAGCAGAACAATTCTTGTGAACTGTCAGTACCTTTCCTGGTTACTAGTGACCAGCGAGTCGCAGAAGAACCTATTATTGGTTACAATGTGATTGCTGAAGTGGTTCACCAAACCAAGAGTCACACTCCACTAGTGGACTCAGTGTCTACATCCTTTGCATTACCTAACAGGGCAGCAGAGAGAGTGGTGCAAGCTCTCAAGAAGGCCGAAACAACTGTGTCAGTCCGAGAGGTAAGGATAGGCCTACGCTCAACTACCATTTCTGCTCATACAGCGGTGGGAGTGAAATGTGGTGTCAGAGTGGGACCAAGACCAAAGCCACAGAAGATGCTGTTTGTTCCTCAAGATCCTGCTCAGCTGCCTGAAGGAGTCATCACAGGTGAGACTGTGGTGAGCGTTCCTTATAGTGGTTTTGCCAAAGTGACTGTGCTAGTTATGAATTCCACCAAGCATGAAGTGAAATTGGATCCTAGAACTTCATTGGGACATCTTGAAGATATCAAGACTGTTTACCCAGCCAATGTGAAACCAATCTATTCACCACCTGAGAGTGCATCATCATCTCCTAGAGTGAACACCTGTCAACAAGAGAAACAGACACCTTCATCGAGAGAACATTGGGATCCACTGGTTTCCCTAGAGCATTTGGGAGCAGAAGAACAACAGATGGTAAGACGGATGTTGAGAGAAGAATGTCATGCCTTTGCTAAAGATGACTTTGATGTTGGATGTATTCCTTCACTGAAAATGAGGATCAACCTTAAAGATAATACTCCAGTGACTAAGGGGTATACAGGAGTACCAAAACCGCTACACAAAGAAGTTAAAGAATACCTACAAGACCTTATCAACAGAGGATGGATCCAGAAGTCAAAATCATCTTATTCCTCTCCCATTGTGTGTGTTAGGAAGAAGGATGGAACTCTTAGACTTTGCTGTGACTACAGAGAGTTAAATTCAAAGACTATACCAGATCGTCATCCTCTACCCAGAATACAAGATATGCTAGACAGCTTGTCCGGAAGCACTTGGTTCTCTGTCCTAGACCAAGGCAAGGCCTATCATCAAGGTTTTATTGAAAAAGCCAGTAGACCATTGACCGCCTTCATTACTCCTTGGGGTCTCTATGAGTGGATTCGCATTCCCTTTGGACTCAGCAATGCACCCGCCGAGTTTCAAAGAAGCATGGAAGCCTGTATGGAAGGATTGAGAGATGATATCTGCCAGCCTTATTTGGATGATAACCTCGTCCACAGTAAGACCTTCGCTGATCATGTCGAACACATAAGAACTGTTCTACAACGTTATCAACAACATGGAGTGAAGCTGACACCCAAAAAATGTGAGCTCTTCAAGAGAAAGGTCAGATATCTTGGAAAGATTGTATCCGGAGAAGGCTATACAATGGATTCAAAAGAAATTGCTCCAGTGAAAGCATTGAAAGACAAACCTCCATCTACAGTAGGAGAACTAAGAAAAGTTCTAGGTTTCCTTTCCTACTACCGAACTTACATTCAGAACTTTTCCAAGATTGCATCTCCTTTATATGCTCTCTTGTCAGGAAACTCCACCTCTAGTGCTGTGACACCAGAGGACAAAAAGAAGAAACAAAGCAGACCTAAAACCAAAGGAAGAATATCTGCTTCTGCCCAACAACCTATCAACTGGACTTCTCATCACCAAGAAGTGCTAGAGGAATTAGTTGACTGTTTGATCCAACCACCAGTTATGGGATACCCTGACTTTAACACTTCATTCATCCTACATTGTGATGCTTCTCAAGTAGGACTTGGAGCCGTCCTGTACCAAAGACAAGATGGAAAACTAAGAGTTATTGGTTATGGGTCAAGAACTTTAACACCAGCTGAGAAAAACTACCATTTACATTCTGGGAAGTTAGAATTCCTAGCTATGAAGTGGGCCATCTGTGACAGATTCAGAGACTACTTATACTACAGTCCAGAATTTGTGGTCTACACAGACAACAATCCTTTGACTTATGTCCTAACCACAGCAAAACTAAATGCAACTGGTCAAAGATGGGTCGCGGAACTAGCAGACTTTAATTTCAGTATTAAATATCGTCCAGGCAAGTCTAACACAGATGCAGACGCCTTGTCAAGAATGCCACTTGAACCAGATGACTACATGCAACAATGTTCAGAAGAAGTGGGAATGGAAGACATTGTGAGTACTGTTCAAGCCATTCAAATACAACAAGAGGAATACATGCCCACCTGGTGTCCTCTTGCCGTGGAAATAACTGTAAAGGATCAGGAATTGGACTCTACTGTTTCTATTCGTCAGTTGTCCAAAGAGACAATCAGAAAGGCTCAGAAAGAAGACAGAGTTATTGGGAGAGTACTTCACTATCTAAGTCAAGATAGACTTCCAAGCAAAAGAGAGAGAGAAGCTGAGTCACCTGCTATCAATACTTTACTGAAGGAGTGGCCTAAGCTCTATTTGACTTCAGATGGGATTCTACATCGAAAGAGAGGACCCAATTCACAACTTGTGTTACCAAGAGTCTACCACCATACAGTGTTTAGAGAACTCCATGAAGACATGGGTCATTTAGGAGTTGAAAGAACAACTAACCTAATTCGAGAAAGATTCTTTTGGCCTTATATGCAGAAAGACATTGAAAGATATGTGACCAAGGAATGTGGTTGTTTAAAAGACAAACGCCCTCATAAACCTATCAGAGCACCCATGGGAAACATCACAACAACTTACCCGTTTGAGATGGTGTCCATTGACTTCTTACATCTAGAACAATGTAAAGGAGGTTATGAATACATCCTTGTTGTCATGGATCATTTCACTAAGTTTGCACAGGCTTATGCAACTACCAATAAGTCTGGGAGAACAGCTGCTGAGAAAATCTTCAATGATTTTTCCCTCAAGTTTGGCTTTCCAACCAAGCTCCACCATGATCAAGGTAGAGAGTTTGAAAATCAGCTCTTTCGTCACCTCGGAAGATACTGTAGAATTCAGAAATCACATACCACCCCATATCATCCAGAAGGAAATGGCCAAGTGGAAAGATTCAACAGAACTCTACTATCCATGTTGAGAACTCTTACCTTAGAAGAGAAAAGAGATTGGAAAAATTCACTGTCTAAGATGGTGCATGCCTACAATTGTACCAAAAGTGAAGCCACAGGATATTCACCCTTTTATCTTCTATTTGGCAGATCACCCCGTCTTCCAATAGACATAATGTTTGATACACCAGTTTCAGACACTTACAAAACTTACCCTGACTATGTTCGTGCTTGGAAACAACGCATGACTGAAGCCTATAAAATAGCTTCTAAAGTTGCCACTGAAGGACAATACAAAAACAAAGACCACTATGATAGGAAATGTCATGGAGCTGAATTGTTACCTGGAAACAGAGTGTTAGTGAGAAATCTACTTGAAAAAGGTGGACCTGGTAAACTTCGTTCTTACTGGGAAGACAAAATCTACGTTGTTGTCAGAAGAAGGAGTAAAGATAGTCCTGTATATGAAGTGAAGCAAGAAGCGGGAAACAACAATAAAACAAGAGTCCTACACCGAAACTTGTTATTGCCTTGTGACTACCTACCACCAGATAAATTCAATCTTGAATTAAGGAATCAACCTAAACCTTCTAAACCTTCAAGAAGACCTCAACTTGAAGAACCACTTGAAGAACCT
Source organism: Engystomops pustulosus (assembly GCF_040894005.1). NCBI lineage: Eukaryota > Metazoa > Chordata > Amphibia > Anura > Leptodactylidae > Engystomops > Engystomops pustulosus. The sequence continues at coordinate 171,963,658 of NC_092413.1, read as the reverse complement.
GAAGAAAATTACTTAGACAGCTCAGATGAAGAAGATAATACTTACATCTTGAGAATGCCTACTAGGAGCAGTTATCCTCAAAACAGAAATACATTAAACCCTGAAGCCTCCGAGTTTACACCACAAACATCTTGTGAAGAAACTCCTGGAAGTACTGAAATCATACTAGAGCCAACTACAGTTGAACCAGAAGCTGAAACAGATCAGGAACCTGAACTTGAACCAATTCCAGAAGTTGATGCTGATGATCCAATACCTGAGACTGTCACCAGATCTTCTACAAGAGAAAGAAGAAGACCTCTTACTTTAACCTATGACACATTGGGTGAGCCAAGTGCCGTACCAAGAACTGTTCAATTAAAACAAGTTTCATTACCTGTTACCCAGGAATTACAACCTGAGTGGTACCTACCAACCAATTGTTTTTCCGAACCTTTTTGAGCACTGATTTTTGAATCCTTTTTCTCATATTTTTTTGATGAACTAAGGACATACAAATGTTCTATCACTTAGTTAGTGTTAGCTTAGGTTTCAAGCTTCAAGGAACAACAGATCAACCCAACAAGATCTCAAGAAACTGTTTATATATATTCATGCAATGTTTAATTCATCTTTAACATTCTTTTTCTCCTTTAAGCAGGAAATTCTTTGAGAATGTTAGTTAGAATTTATAAAATAGGATGTTATTGTTTTTGCTGTAACCTGTTTAAACCTACGTCTGTTAATATGTCAGGTCATCACCTTCCTTGTCACCTCACAAAAAGGACAGGTCAAGCAATATACACCTACCACGGTGGAAACCTGGGTCACATGCCTTAAACCAGTTTACCAACTGGACCACTGGAAGTGTAGACGTCCACTACCCAGAGGAAGCCTTACAAGGGGTAACAACCCTATACCAGGAACAAAACTGGGAGGACTAGTTCCAACCAACCCTGTCTTCACCAGTGTAACTCACTGATGTCGAGGACGACATTAAATTCAGAGGGGAAGAGTGTAGCCCAGTGAAAACAGAGGTATCATCATCTCTAGATCCCTGCCTCACAAACACAGCTAAACTGTGCACATACACATGTGTATCACACTACTACACAGCAACTATAGAGTTAACAAAACAAAGCTGCTGTAGTGACATCACACAATATTGTTACATTTTGCAGAGACAAGTGCAGACCAAGCCCAGTGTCTGAGTTGTAGTGCAGAGAAGGTTCTGTGTCTGGGTTGTAGTGCAAGAACCTGCAGAAGAAACACCTCAGCAAAGCTGGGAAGAGATTGCACATTAGTTGCACATTAGAAAAAGCCGGAAGCACAAGATATTTCTGTACAGGACAGAGAGAATGAATATAAGTAACTGCAGAAGCTACAGAGGGTCCAGAGACATGTGCAGAGGGAGGACACTGGAGCACAGAGACACCTCAGCCTCATACATCAGGTACTGAAGTCACTGCCCCTAGAACTTGTCTTGGATTATTATTACTGTGATTGCTGACTGAAGTGTTCAGACTGCTGAGAATAAACTGTTCAAAGAGACTGTGGAACATGTGCTTATCTATCTGGGCCTAATATCCCCTAAACTACACACCCTCAGAATCCTAAAGAACTCGCCCCTGCTAGCCCATCGTGCATACCTCCCAACTTTCAAGGGAGGGAAAGAGGGACAAGAGGGCGGCGCGCGAAGCGCGCCGCGGCGATTTTTCCCATGTAAGCCACACCCACTTGCCACGCCCCTTGCCACGCCCCTTATCAATTACAGAAATTCACACATAATCTTTTCCTTCATATTTATATATTACGTTGGTAAATAATATAATTTTGGAATCACTGACCCTATGTTTACCCATTGTAAACAAAGCTAAACATGTCCTTGTTACCACAGTAGAAACTGATATGCAACCTTGGCGTTACAAAATGCAACATGTGAACGTAGCCTTAATGGAACTTGTCAGCAGAAATTGGCCTAGTAAACCACTTGCAGTGTGTTGTCCTCTAGATTGTGTTCCTTCCATGACCCAGGGTGGTGGCATCATGCAGAATATTCACTTTAGTTGTATAAAGTCAGGAAAGGGGAGAGTTTAACACTAAAGTCAAGCTCACCCTGCCTCAGGACTCCTCCTCTGTTTTAATTAACATCATGAACCAGGCTTCAAGAGGCCCAGTTGGTGATGTGGCTTGATGCAAGGCCTTGAATCTTGGCTTAATGCAAAATTCTCAGCCTCTGACTTTATACAACCAATTTAAATCTCAAAGTTGATTTTCAGATTTTCTGCTTGACAATATTCTGGTAGTGGTATATTATGTCAATTTCTGCTGACGGGTTCCAAATCTTCAACAGAAAATATTTGTTTGAACACAGCCTTATCAATCAGGTCTATTGGTTACATTACTTTTCAAAACTTGGATAACACTTGCTGCCCCCCCCCCCTCAAGTATTTCAATTTAAAGAGATAATAAGGGAAAATAACAAAAACATTTATTTTCAAAAGGTAAGGTGCAATAGAACATTAAAGTAGCTTTGGCAGAATCCTTTTTAAGTCAGTATTTTTTACATTATAAAGTGCTACAAAATATTATTTTGATTTCAATGTCTCACTAGAAAACCTAAACAAGAGCAGTATATTACTGCAAACAACATGATCACTCTAATATATAGTAGCAACCATTACGCAAAGTGCAATTGTAGGCGACCAACAAATTTTAAACAATATTTAACGAATAAATAACAATAAATAAATAACTATACTGTACTGTAGGTAACTACAGTAACTTTGTGGAACAATAGGTTATTAATCAAGGATCACAACATCATCGTCCTCAGCAGCAGCTCCTGGTGGACTACTTTCAACAGAAGCGGATGTTTGAGCAGAGCCAACTTGTCCTTTTTTCTGTCCTCCTGTTGACTTTTTCTTTGAAGCAGAACTGCTTGTAATTTTTTTTGATGCTGGAAGTCCAAATGTTGTTATCAAAGATGCTGGTCTCTTGGCAGGAGCAGATGGTGCTTCTGTTATGATACTTGAACTTGCTGTAGGTGCATCGCTGGGCTCAGTGCTCGGTAAAAGGCTTTCTTCCCTATGGCCAGTTGCACCACCAGCTCTTTCTTCTCTTCTGTGGGATAAAGCCAGGAAAGTAGCCGATTTAGCTTTTTTCAGTAGCTGTGGGGAAGGCTGCCACTTATAACATGGTGTTGATGAAAATATATTAATTTTGCTGGCCAGGATTGCACATAGGGTGTTTTTTACTGATGTTACCGACTCATACACATTTGGACCTGGCTGTTGTGTAACAGGATTTTTTCCCAGGCTGCTCCGTTGATCTGTAAGGATCTTTCGAATAATGCTAAACAGTCTCTCACACGAGGCATTGCTGTGGGGAATAAGCAGAACAAACTTGACAAGCCTGCAAAGGACACCATATGTATAATGTCCAGTAACTGGATCTTTGATTAGGGATAGCTGATGCCAAAATTCGTCAATTCTGAGATATTTTTTCACTGGAAGATCACAACTTTGGTAGTCTCTGAATTGATTCAAAAGTTTGTCCATGTCCTGCTGATCAATAACATTTGGAAATCTTTCCGTTATTGTGCGAATATCCTCAATGTTTGCGGATAATCGCAAATCTGGATTGACAAATGAGAGACTTCGAAGTACTGGGTCTTCTAGAGGCATAGCCTTCTTCATGTAATCCAGGGCTGTGCAATAAAAAGAGACGGTTTCTCTGGCAAATTTCTGAAACCCGGAGGTGTCGATCAGGTTCTCCCTCCTTGAATGGTTTCTTGTTTCGAAGCCAATCAGAACATCCTCCAGGGGCAGTTGTACAGATGGGTCACTATAATCAATATCCATAATATTTTCAGCTCTAGCAATAATCGTTGGCTGGATAAATCTAACCAAAATGTCTTTGTAAAGAGTGACCATTGCTGGAAACAATTGGTGTACCATTGGAGCTTCTGTTTGAAGAAGTATGTTAAAAGAATTAAAGACCGGTAGCACAGAATGCAAAAATAAAAGATAGACTTTTGTCATTGGATTCTGGATGCTGGACAGAATACGCTTTTCCCTTGCACCAAGACCGCTGCTATCCTCCTCAAATGTACTAATGAAATAAGAGGTGAGGGCATCCCAATTAAATAATGTTCTTTCAATAGATTTCTCCAGAGACAACCAGCGGGTCTTTACATGCTTCACAAGCTTTCGCACGCCTGTGTTGCAGAAGGCCATATACTCCTGCAAGGTGCTTACTCTTTTTGCACTTTTTTGGAAGTGGAAGTAAATGTCTATAATGAGATCTTCCACACAAACAGATAGTGGTTTAGCTGCGTGTTCAGCCATTAGATGGACTAAGTGACAGGGACAGCCCACAGCATAAATTTTTTGTTTTGAACTTTGGGCACTTCTGATTCTGGACACCACACTGTTGTGCTTTCCCTGCATATTGGCAGCATTATCTGCTGAGTACGTAGCACACATATTCCAGGACACATTATGTTTTTTTAACATGGTGTCCACCGCAATAAAAAGGTCTTGGGCTCTTCCAGATGGACATGCAACCATGTCCAAAAATTCTATAACAATAAGCCCTGTATCAGGATGTTCGTATGTGACCAAAACAGGAAAATATTTTTCAAACTGATCAGAACTAGCATCCAATGAGATGCCAAAGTATTGTTTCTGGCTTTGAATACAATCCCTTACGTTGCAGAGAGCCTCTGGTGCTATGGCCCCCTGAATAATGTGTGTGGTTTTGGTTGCTGCACATGCATAGCTTTCAGAAATCTTAGAGTCTGTAAACATTTTCTTAACTAAGGGTCTTACATGGTCACTTGTTGCAATAGAAATGTTATGCTCAACCAAAAAACCAGTAAATAATACTTCTGCTCTGATGACATTTTCAGCTAATTTGGAATCAGAAGCAGGAAAGAAGGAAGACACTGTTTTGGACTGTGCCATGGCTTTGGCTGAACCGCCATGCTTATCTGTAGCTATATGTCTGGTTATATCATTATAACCACCATGACCCACTGAAAAATCTGCTGCACAAAGTTCACAAAAAGCAAATGAGTTTCCTCGCCGTGATTTCTTAAGAAATGGATGCTCCTTCATCCATGCATCCTTAAAATGGGAGAGCCTTTTTGCCTTTTTCTTTGGAGTTTCACAGGATTTTTCGGCCATGTTGTTTTCTTATAGACCTTTGATAAATTTACAATTAATTACTCTTATGGCAGATATAACTTTATGGAAACTGGAAACTGTTTAAGATGGCAAACATAACCCCAACAGACAAGCAAGTTAGCGCATTTGAAGCAAAAAACACTTTTGTGCCAACTATGATTTAAAATTGTCTCATAATCAGGAAACAAAAATAATGTATGACTTCAGACCTAATTGTTTCTATGTTGCATTAAGGAGGTCTTCTAAAGATGTATGCTAGGGATGAGGTTTTGTACATAATAGTTACATACAATGCAGGTAGTAGCTTTTGCCACGCTGAACAGAAGCACCACTCTATTGTCTGGATGAACGCTGCTGTTCCACAGAGTTGAAGTGATTTACAGGCCAACCATATCTGTCCACTTGTGGTCAGGGTGTGTAAGCTATGATAATAAAATCTAAATGTGATTGTGTTCAAATAGATAAGTGATTATTGAGGTTATATTGCACCATCATAAAAACAAAGATTTTATTTACAGCAATAATTCCTGTATATGTCTACCTTCTCAACAAATGGAGGTACCTCAGAAATTTAAAAAAAGTGCCTTTTACGTTACCAACACAGTGAAAGAGATATTATTCACTTAAATATGTATGATCCGTGAAACAAGACTTTGTGGTGATCGCATTTCATGAACTGTATGCTATTCTGTGAACAGGAGTGACACGCGTCATAGTTATATATAATACAAGGAGACCCTGCTTCCCTGCAGAAAAACAGCATAGTGCTAAGAACATGATTACAGAGCAATTGTTCTGCAAAGAAGTATTAAATTTCAACGTTCAATCCTTGAAATGTGCCCACCTCACAATCTAGTATTCAGGGATCTAGCACATTTGTGTGAATAAGCCCTTAATCTTGTGCACACTTTTTTTTATATTGCAGCATGGAAATTTAGCATGCAGAATTGTCAGCATCTCCCAGTAGGGTAGTATAAAGAATCAAAAATGTAGTGAAAAAAAACTTTGTATTTTTTCTATAGTGGTTTCTAGCTGCATTCTGCAACAGGACAATAATTTGTGGATAAAAAAATAGAAACAGGAAAAATACCCTGGAAAGGAAATCTTTGTTTATAAAAAAAAACTTGCATACTGGAACATTCAAAATAACTGACAGACGACATAAAATTTTTTCAAAATCAACTTTATTTAGCCTAAACAAAGCAAACTGAACAGTCAAACTTTTGACTCACCAAACAATTCCTCCGTTTATTCACAAAGATCATCAAAAACCTGGAAATATGTAAATATTATTAACCTCTATTAATGACTTAAAATATAAAAAAATTGAGTGTCATTGAAATTACTTTCCACCAAGGTTAAAACATATCCTATCTGTTTTTGAAAAGACGGCACACAGTTGTACTAAATGCAGGGCTGGATTAAGATTGGTGGGGGCCCCGGGCGCAAAATCTTGTGGGGGCCCCCATTGAATGTAGCCCAGACAAAGAACAGAAATCGCTATACACAGGCCCCCCAGCAATAGCTATACACAGCTCCCCCACAACCACTATATACAGCTCTCCCAGCAATAGCTATACACAGCTCCCCCAGCAACCACTATATACAGCTCTCCCAGCAATCACTATATACAGCTCCCCCAGCAATCACTATATACAGCTCCCCCAGCAATCACTATATACAGCTCCCCCAGCAATCACTATATACAGCTCCCCCAGCAATCACTATATACAGCTCCTCCAGTAACTACTGTATGCAGCCCCCCAGCAATCAGTATATAAGGCTCCCCCAGTAATCACTATATACAGCCCCCTAACAATAACTATATAGAGCTTCCAGTAATCACTATATGCACCCCCAGTATTAACTACATACAGTCCCCCTATGACAACTATATACAGACCCCTATAATAACTACAAACACCCCCTATAATAACTAACTATATACAGTCCCCTATTAGAACTACATACCACCCATAATAACTATATGCACCCCACAATAATAGCTATATACAGTTCACCTATTATTATTACTGCATGCATGGTCCTGGAAGATAAAAAAAAAAGAAACAAACAAAAAAATGCCAATTGCCAAGGGGTATAGTGCAACATGCTTGTTGCTAAGGGGTCGTAGAGGAACATGCTCGTTGCCAAGTAGGTAGGTGGAGACATGCTTGTTTCCATGGGGGGGGGGGGGGGGGTACATGCTCATTGCCAAGGGGGTAGTGGGGGGCATGAAAAAATAAAAAGAACAGTACTTACCTGCTGCAAAAAAATCCTCTTTTTCAGCGTCTTCCTGCACAAAGCAATGCTATGTAGGAGAGCTAGCGGGTGTGTACTCAGATATGTACTACCTGTTTACCTGTATTCCATATAGTGTGTGTCTATGGATGAGGATTATAGGTTATATCTAATCTCCCTGTTTTTGCCCATATGGCTCTGAGTCATGAGTTTTAACCCTTCCTGTTCTCTCCCATTCTATTTTATAACTGAGCTGATTATTTATGTCTCCCTGATTAGCAGCCTTTCCTTATCAGCTTATAGTAAAAGACAGAGATAAAGAAAAAAAACAATCTATTAAAAAAATACCACTTATAGAATAATGTCAGGGAGAGAGCAGGGAGAGTTAATATAATTACTCAGAGCTGTATAGACAAAGAACAGGAGATAAGATCTTACCTGTATTCAACCTCACTAAAAAACACTATCAGGCTAAAATAAGGATTTGACTGTCAACAAAGAGATAAAAGCTTTTCTTAGTTTTACAAACTAAGCAGAATTCCTTAACAAAATAAAGTACTGTATATTGGACAATTTTAATATCACTCCCTTGGCATAACACTTACATTTTAATTCAGTTACTGCAGATTGTAGCCTACTTACCCCCAACACGATCTGGATTTCTTTGGAGAAGTCAAGGTTGATGGTCAGTCTAAAAAATGTCAAGTTGGCAGTTGTAGATCTTTGAGCTTGGTCTGAAAAATAAATTACTCTTACTAATTTGCTCTTCACTTAACACCTCCTGTTAATAGGGTTTTCCCACGAAGAGAAGTAAGACCCTATGCACGGGATAGGGCCCATCTTGCTGATCAGTGAGGGTCTCAGAGCTGAGACCCCCGCAGATCGCGAGAATGAGGGGTCCAACCGACCCCTTGCTGCTCCGTCAGATTAATGGAGCAGACAGCCGCGATTGACCATTCTGCTCCATTAATTTCTATGAAGCTGCCGGAGATCGCCGAGCGCGGCGCTCACTGATCTCCATCAGCTTCATAGAAATTAATGGAGCAGAACGGTCAATCGCGGCTGTCTGCTCCATTAATCTGACGGAGCAGCAAGGGGTCGGTTGGACCCCTCATTCTCGCGATCTGCGGGGGTCTCAGCTCTGAGACCCTCACTGATCAGCAAGTTGGGCCCTATCCCGTGCATAGGGTCTTACTTCTCTTTGTAGGAAAACCCCTTTAATTGGCTTAATGTATGCCAGATTTTGTCCATTACTTTATACCATGTCCCCTTTGTCATACTAGTTCAAAAGGGTCTAAAGCAGTATAAAACTCTTGACAAATGTGGTGCAAGGAGTTTTAGAGGGATTGTTAGCAATACAGTGGAAATTTATCATTGGAAATTCGAAATGATCATCGCATTTTCAGGTAGATAGTTTTACCACCTAAATAAGTTGCTGAATAACATTTTCCGTATGTCTACTTAACATTTTCATAATTTTTGAAATGTCTGGATAATTTATTCAGATGTCACGCGGCTACAAATCGAACATAGATTTTCCGGATTTTCAGAATTGACCATTTTAGGGATAAATACAGTTTTGAATGAAATTTTACATATTCAACATCAAAATCCCCTATATATCAAACCATTTTCAAATCTGCACCCCACAAACTATCAGAAACAACTTTTAGGAAGATTATTAACCCCTTGAGATCTTCATAGCAATTACATCAAAATGGAGATGAAATTTAGAAAGGTAAAACTTTGTCGGTTATATGTTCATTTATGTTCAAGAAGCGCCCTGCAGCTGCCAGGATTTTAGTTTTTTTAAACGCGTGTTACACTGGGGTGTCGGGTATTAGTTATAGCCGGCACCCCGTGTGTCCCGATGCCGGTTCGGCTCAGATCTTGAGCTGAACCGGCATCGGCTCTGCGTCCGATATATTGGACGCAGAACAGCAAGGGGGTTAATAAGGGTTTTTCAAAGAATCCGAAAAACCCTGATCAAGAATAAAAAAAACCCCTGATTTCTCATAACCTAAACTTAGGCTATATTCACACTGCTGTTGGGGGACATATATACGGCTGGCGTATATATGTCCCCTATTGACCAGCAATGGGCGCACGGAGCAGTGCAGAAGCCGTGCGGCACCGCACTGCACCCGGGGAAAAAAAGGACATGTCCCATATTCCCCCATGTTATGGCGCCGTGCGCCATGTATCTCTATGGAGAGGGGCAGGAGCGAGCAGTGCTCACCCACTTCTCCTCTCCTGTGCACCAGTGCGCGCGACTGAATGCATCTTTAAGTTGACCAAACTAATTATTCAGAGAAACTTTTTTAAAATGTGCCTACCTTCTTTGGCTGCCCGCACTCCTCAGTCTGTCTGGCTCTGTGCCCACATCTTCTTCTGTATGCAGACACATGCTTTCTCAGGGGGGCGGGACCGAACTCGGACTGAGGGGGAGGTGCTGGGCTGTGCTCACACACAGACACAGCTCCATCACAGAGCAGGCATATGCTCAGAGGAGGGGGCGGGGCCAAATTCGGACTGAGGGGAGGTGCTGGGCTGTGCTCACTCACAGCCCCATCACAGAGCAGGTATATGCTCAGAGGAGGGGGCGGGGCCAAATTCGGACTGAGGGGAGGTGCTGGGCTGTGCTCATACACAGAGCCCCATCAAGCAGGCACATCGTAACACGGGGGGCGGGGCCAAACTCGGGAGAGGGGCAGCCATCATGATGAGGGGGAGGTGTGACTCTGCCGAAGACCTGATCTCTGTCACAGCAGCGGGAAGATGCTTACCACGCCTCCTGGCTTCACTGCAGCCATTCAGAGAAGGAAGTAGGTGTCGGGGGGCGGAACACAGACGGAGGCGGGACATGGAGGCGGGACATGCCAAGCCAGAGCGGAACCCAGCGGGGAAATCCGTGACAAATCATCAATTGACCGGGGAGGCGGGACAGGGGTTAAAAAACGTGACAGTCCCGCTAAAAGCGGGACAGTTGGGAGCTATGCATCGTGGTCTGGCGTGTGTGGCTGTTACATATATTTATTATTATACTATTATATACTGATTGCTAAAGACCAGACGATACGGACACCCAGCATGAGTATTGGGACGCCTAAGCACAGTAGTCACTATTGCAGCAACCAGTAAATGCTTCCATCCAGTCCAGTTTGATACATATGCAAAGTGCATCCTGTATGAAAAACATAAAATGATTGTATAACAGCTTAAATGAATAACTTTTGAACATGTATTATTTCCAAGTTTTTAATACACAAGAAACACATTTTTTCCTTGTAAGGAAGTTTGGCTATCATTGACCTCATTGCTCTGCAGTTTACAAATGCGAGAGCTGTATTTATATCCGAGCGCTAAATCTTACGCTATAAATCAAGGCTTGCTTCCATACTTGTGTTTACACATTGTACTGTATTTCTTCATTTTACATTATAAATAGACTTACAGCCGAAATGTGGAGGCAGAAGAAAATCTGATGCGGCGTAAAATAAAACATTTCATGCCCCATTGCAGAGTTGTCATCACAACTTCATTTTCCTAAGAAGCAAATGTTACTATTCCAAGTTAGAAGAGATTTTCTTTACATGATCAAATTGCCTACTAGTTTAACAATATTATTTTGTCACCATAAATTATGAGCCAATGTCACGGCACCACCTGTGTAAGTTCACAATGTTGCAAATACACTACGGAACCCGACTACGAGCAGGGAACAGAAAGCTAAATGTGATAAAGCATAATGTAGATACATGGCAGTATCAAAAATGTACAAATTATAGTATAAACTATGTATAAAGCACCCATTTGGGGGATTTTGTATTCAGCCAGGGCCGGTTCTAGACAAAGTGGGGCCCTGGGCAAAACTAAAAGTGGGGCCCCAAAATAAAACTATTTTATGAGCAGTCACAGTCAGCAAGAGGCTCCCTTTAATAAGGTAAAATAAAATGTAATTTTGGAGAATTTTATAGGAGATAGATGATAGGGAGATTGATGGGCAGCAAGGTAGCTCAGTGGTTAGCACTACAGCCTTGCAGCGCTGGATAACATCTGCAAAGAGTTTGTATCTTCTCTCTGTGTCTGCGTGGGTTTCTACTGGTTCCTCCAGTTTCCTCCCACACTCCAAAAAATTACTGGTAGGTGGATTAGACTGTGAGGCCCATTGGGGACAGGGACCGATATTTTCTGAAAGCAGACACTTGCCCCGTTTTCAAAATTGCATCAAAGAGTTTACAGACATAGGCACCTTCATGCAATTTTGATTCAAACTGAAACATTTTATAAAAAATACTTAAAATTTGACTTTGATGGCAAAAAATTTGTTCCAAACAGAAAATCTATATCTGCTTTTCAGCTAGAAATTTTTAGACAGTCACAACCTGCAAAATATATCAATAAAACAGAATGAAAAGTAAAGGTGCCATAAAACCTATAGAATTTTGAAATCAGACAACCAGGCGATGCATTTGGCAATTAACATTCCAAATTTCCTCTAAAATATGTACAAATCCAGATACTTATATAAAGAATATCTACTTTCCTAAAACAGCAAGATGTGAGGAGATCGTACATACCCCACATGTGTATATTCACCAAAATATGCAGCAAAGGGAACTGCAGAAAATTGCACTGAGCGTCACACAGATCTATCACTGTATGATCCCTTACACAATGGTCACCCAAATAAATAACTATATATCCATAAACCAAGCTAATGAGATAATAAAGTCACTTTTATATGTGCACCATTTTATTATCCGCACAATAACAGAACCCTCCGCGCTTAATAAGCATTTGAGTGAGACGCCATAACATAGGTGTAAATAATGGAGGATGGTGTGAAATAAAAACTTTATTCCAGAACATGTGTGTTTTTGGTGTTACATAGAACTTTATGGACATGTTCTGGTCACGGTGTAGTCACATTAGGCGTAGAGGATTGAATGTTCATTGTATCAGTCAATTTTACCAATAAAAAAAACTATCACAAAATAAAAGGCAGTAAGAGAGAAAGTGTGTTCTCAGATAGTTCTGCATAGAGAAGGGTTAAAAACATGAACATTAGTTGATATTATCCCTTCTTAAAATGTAGTAATATATAAAGTGCAGCAGCTCCTGTGTGCAGCAAATTCTCCCTGTAGCCTGATGGCTAAGAATCTGGAGGGGGGTACATTGAAGGGGCTGTATCTCTGGCTCTGTGACACATAGAACCTCACATGTTTTTTCCTGTGAAAGAAGAGTCTCCTCTTTAAATGAATCTAAATATGTGTTTCTAAGTGCCAGGAAAATGGAGATATTAACTGTTAAACTGCCGTCGGAAGTGATATTTATATATAAAAATGGCACCTGATATTCTCACTTTAAACCTGAATATCTCTGGATCCATGGCGTCTAGAAACAAAATTCAAGATTCATTTGAAAGAAGAGATTCTCCCCTTTCAGGGGGCCCTGGGCAATTGCCACCTTTGCCTACCCATAGCGCCGGCCCTGTATTCAGCACATTCATATTTGTAAAGAGCAAAGTATTTAATGAAAACATTTCATTCATTCAGAAATAGGATGTCATTTGAATGTTCCCTTTATTTTTTTGAGCAGTATATATATATATATACACACACATAAGTACATGAAAACGGAATAAAAACCAAGATCAGTGTATTGAGTGCAGAATTGTGAGCAGAAATGTGTAACACACATATGACATCTTTGGCCAAATTCGCTTTCATCTTCTTCTTCTATCTAGAGGATATGTCAGCTTCTTCCCGCTAGAACTAAGCTCTGAAGATTTAGAAACACAGATATTTAGGTTCCTCATTTTATCATCAACTCATCCACCTTCTTATGACAAATTTAATATTGTTCTGTTGTTACCCTAGAAATCGCAGTTATACCCCACAGTAGCCATTGGTCACAGTGCCCGCCCCCAATAGCCAGAGGGCTGCCCCCAGTAGCCGCAGGGCTGCCTCCAGTAGCCACAGGGTTGCCCCCAGTAATTATATTGCTGTCCCTAGTAGTCAGCAGTCACAGAGCTGCCACCAGTAGCCACACTGATGTCCTTAATAGTCACAGAGCTGCCCACAGTAGTCACAAGGCTGCTCTGCCACCTAGTCAAGGTGCTGCCTCCAGTAGCCATTGTTGCCCCCAATAATGACCCCATCCCGCTCCCATCCACTGCAGCACGCTTGATACAGCACTGTGTATATCAGGCATGTGGAGGTAGTTGGGCTGGAGCTCATGCCTCTGTAAACAAAAGGGGCATGATTGGGATGGGCAACTGGAGAATGTGATCCCCAAGGAGGTAAGGATAAGATTATTTTTTGTTTTTATAGTTCCCATTTGTTGATATACATTTATAAGGCCTAGTCAACCCCTTTATCCACACATTCAGATTGTAAGTGTGTTGGAGATGTGAGTACCTATTTTACCCCTTCATGGCCAGGTTTTTTCAGGTTTTTGCATTTCCATTTTTCTCTCCAGTTCTTCCACAAGCCATATCTTCTGTTTACAAATATATATGAGGGTTTGTCATCTAATATTTCCAGTGGCATCATTTAATGGTCCATGGCATGAACTGGAAAGCTGCAAAAAATTCTAAATGAGGTGGAATTTGTAAAAAAAATGCAGTTTATTTTTAAATCTTTCAAAGTGCGGTCAAGATGACACCTGTCCTTTATTCTTTGGGTTACAATGATCGCAGAAATACCAAATTTATATAGTTTAGTAAGTTTAGAACATTTTCATTGATGCTATTTATACAACTTTGATCACTTATTTTAAATTTGTATTGGAGGCAAAATAGTTCTCGAACACTTAGGGGCAATTTTCTGTTACAGAGTTTCTATTGTAACAAGTGCTTGTCGATAATCAATCCTGGCACCTTCTATTTACTTCTCCCTCAGATATTCAGAATCATTTATTCATTTATTAACTCCTCCCTGACCGGAAAATAACTTTAGACGGGAAACAGCGGGCACATGTCTGGAGTCTGCAGCGACGTCTTTAGATGTTGCTTCAGTTTTCTACTGCCCATTTGCCCCTATACACTATATTGGGGCAGATTTATCAAGCTTTCTGAAAGTCAGCATGTTCCTAGTTGCCCATGGAAATCACAGCTCCCCTTTAAAATATTCATGGGCACTGGTAAAATGAAAGCTGAGTAGTAATTGGTTTGGGCAACTAGGAATATTTAGACTTTTAGAAAGCTTGATAAATCTGCCCCATTTAATATTAAAAAAAAGCGTCACACGCTAGGAATTAACTTATAATGGTCATTTTGAGTTAATTTGAAAACTGATAAAAATATATACTATGCATTGCAAAAAATATATATATTTCTCTCCAGTTTTTATAACTTTAACCCCCCAAAAAACTAAAATGAAAAAAGTTCCCTAACCGTTTTTTTTAACTATCCCTATGAGTCACGAAAAAAATGCAGCAAAAATTTTACGGAATTGCACAAAAAAAGGAAGTTATGTCCCTTAAACACAATTAGTGAAAATTAGTTAGAAATGCTCTGGTCAGTAAAACTTTTTAAGGCCTGGTCAGAAAGGTGTTAAGCCATTGTTAAAAAGTATGTCTCGCCGATTGTACCTCCACATAGTCCGCTGGAACCTATTCTCATTCAAGGTGAACAGGAGCAAGAGATTTCTGATTTCTTGGATACCAGAAGACCGGGTTCTAGCTCCCAGTCTCGTCAGAATGTCTCATCAGATTGAGGATTAGGTGCAGTGAAAGTAACAGATGGCTGGAGTGGCGCCCAGAAACACCATTTTAACTCACTGCTCACTCCATTCGGTGCTGGTTAGACTTATCTTCAGGCTCATGTAGTCCTACATACTTTATTATACTTTTTTTTTCTGACCCTTGCAAGGATCTTTGCTGATTCTATTTGCTTCCTAATTTTATACCTCATCTCCATCTTGGTTTTGACCCGATTAGCCTGACCTCTCTTTTGTCTATCTCTCAGTCCGTTTACCTGTTCTGCATACATAACCAGGGCAAGTATCATCATCCAGTTGCCACCTGGTAGTCAGCGCAGTTTGGGTAAGTAGGCACGGACAAAGGTAGTGGGAATGTCTTACCCAGTCTTGTGATTATAATAGAAAAATGCATTTTACAAGTTCAATCTCATCTTTGTTAAATTCTAAGTGTAACAGACACTTGAACATCACCAACACTGAAAACTACTAAGCTTTGGAGTTGTTTCCCCTTGTTAAGTGATTTATACTGTCATATTCTTTTATTTTTACCATCATGCAAATTACATTTCTAAACACAACACCGCAATTACTCAATGAGAAAAGAAGCGTATCCGCTGTTTATATTACCACTGAAGGCATGTTCACGTGTGAGCTCTGGGTTGTTTCAGTTTTTGGATGTTTAATGAGATGTGTTTATCACACATTGCTGGATGGAAAATAAGTGGCATCTTCCGTAGATTTATTCCAGGCAGTGGGCAGATGGCCACTTGCAGAAATGTACAGTATGTGAAAGGTCTATTTATCCTCCTTTATTCCTTACAAGGCTGTCATTACCCTGGACCCAGTAGGCGAGCTAGCACACCTTAATGATGTTATTTTTCTTCTCCAAGGAAAATATGAGTTAAACTTCTAAAACCAAAGTCTTTCATAAGAAGCAAAGAATGAAATATTACCAGTTGTACAATATAAAACACAGTAAGTTCTGCCAGCCACATGACTCTATAAAAGTTCTTCAGTTCTTCTAGTTGCAGTCTTGCGTAATTTAAACCCATTTAACCAGGAATTCAACTAATTAATTAATTTGCTCTATAGAATTTATTAATGTGCATCCCATGAACTATGTAGCTAAATACTATCTGTGGTAAAGAAGAATATGGGGACTTGACTCTTATTACTGCTTGGAAAAGCTAACTATTGCCCAAATGTTATGAAGAGAAATAATTAGTAACCTCATGTCTTATGCTAATACTTGAATACTTGTACAACAGTCATTATAACATAAAGACTACTATAAATCATGCACATGAATTTGGTAAAAAATAAGTTTGGTATAGTTTAGAACAACTCTAAAATGACAGACTTGCTTCAGATGTTCTTGCACTGGTTACTTACCAAAAGTGTTAACAGAAGGATGACTTGGAGTGATGAGCGGACATAACCCACAATGTTCGGGTCCATGCCAAACATTGTAGTATCAGCACAGAAGTCTGGGTTCAGCGCTCAGCTGACTTCCACCCTCCCCGCTGGTAACACCTTCATTTGGTGCCGACACCAATCACAGATGAAAACTCTTTGAAACTCGGGCCCAGTGGGTTAGTTCGAATTTCACTCTTTACCTCCTACTCTGCTTCCTATTCTCTGCATTAACCGTCACCACAAATTCCCCAACACTGAGCACACACAGCAAGCTGTGCTGAAACTTGTGGAACCAAAAACAAAGTTCTAGTGTAATTTCTCACAGCTTCAAACCCAGATGTATATAGGCCCCTTATGTCTTTTCTAGGAAAATCCTTTTAAGAGCATTACCACTTTCCAAAGGAGTAACTCTGAAAAACGACATCTACCAGGGAATTTGAGCAGAGTTGTCAGTTTACACTTTATTAACTTTAGCAGGCACATGCATGGAGCCACACGTAACATTTGGCAGGTTATGGGGCAGATCTGTCACCCAGCCGTGGGGTTATCCGGACGCTCAAATCTTTATTTCCCTTTACAGATTTACAGATACAAATGTAATGCGACTAAAAGTGCAGCCTCCAAGATTAAAACACAACTATAACCAGAGTAAGATGGAAGTGTCATCTTTATGAGGCTATCTATCTATCTATGGCCAAAAGCCAACAAACCACACAAAGAAAAGATTCCCTCCCAACCCCTAGAGTAACCTCCTGGTTCAACTAAAACTTTTTGAAAAAAAATGTAAAAAAAAAATTCTAACTTTTTGGAAAACATCAACTTTTTTGAAAACATAACTTTTTTAACAAAATCCTAAACTATTCACAACAACATAGACTGCACAACCCACTTTTTGCAGGAGAATTGCCCTGTTTAGTGATGAGAGGACCAAAAATGTGTCTGGATACTCATTGCATCTTTTTTGGCAGTGAGAGGAAGGGCCCAGTATTCCCCATTGTGTCTTAAAAGGCAGTAAAAGTAAAGGCCACTACTGGTGCTTACAGGTGCTAGATCCTCACTATGGTATAAAATAATATCTTTGATTCCACCACTGGAGCTAATGATGAAAACGCTATTGGTGGATTTCTCATCTAACATTAATATCTCAGTAGCATTTACAGATGATTCTTTGTCTATTTTCTTTGATGACTTATATTCAGTGTAGATTTGATAAGATTTCAATACAGGATGACCACTATTCAACGGCCAAATCTGTTAATGTGCCATTGATGTACTGAAAAGTTTGAGCCCTAAACTCATCGCTATAGCTCAGGGGTTGTTGCAGGCCTTGGAAATTATGAAAGAGAATGAGGAGCTTTATCCATTTCTTTGGAAACCTTTGAATACTGTAACCAAGAAATTTATGTTTGTCCTCATCACCATCTTATTAACCCACAGTGGAGTACCTGAGAGGAATCAGTATATAACACTTCTGTGTTTCTGTATTGTGGATGCAGCTGCATTGTTTGGCCATACAGTAAGAAAAAAACATCTGTATGATAAACTTACTGCAGAACTGAATTAATATTATTGGTCACCAATGAATAAATTTCCAGTCCAGGAAGTGGCATGAAAACATTTGACCTAGGTATTACTGCATGCTAATCAGTGTGCGTTATTCACAGGCAACAGAACTTTTATGATCGATGTATCAGTGCACTCTATTCGAGGTCAACAGAACTTTTATGATCAAGGTATCAGTGCATGTTATTCACGGACAACAGAACTTTTATGATCTACATATAAGTGTGTGTTGTTCAAGGACAATAGAACATATTAATCCCCAATAATTACTATGATGAGCACTTTTTTTATCCATTTAATAATGTGTGATAATAATTATGATGAGCCCTTTTATTATTCATGTATAAATGCATGCTCATTTCTTTGATGAGTACTTCTATGATCCCCATATTATTCCATGCATTATGTGCTAATCACTAAGATGAGCAGTTCTATTATCCACATATTAATGTGCATTATTCACTATGATGAGCACTTCTATTACCTACATATTAATGTGCATTATTCACTGTGATGAGCACTTCTATTATCCATTTATTAATGCATACTAATCTCTTTGATGAGCACTTCTATTTTCTACATATTAATGCATACCAATCACTATGATAAATACTTCTATGATCCACATATTTATGTGCGATAATCCCTATGATGAGCACTTCTATTATCCATGTATTAATATGCGCTAATCACCAAGATGAGCACTTCTATTATCCACATATTAAAGCGCACTATTCATTATGATGAGCTCTCTTATTATCCATGTATTAATGTGAGCTAATCTTAATGATGAGCACTTCTATTATCCATTTATTAATATACGCTAATCACTATGATGAGCACTTCTAATATCCATGTATTAATGTGCACTAATGCACTAAGTATGATTAGGACTTCTATGATCTACTGATTTGCACAGGCTAATTACTATGATGAGGACTTCTGTCATCCACATTAATGTGTACTATTTACTTCGTTGAGGACTTTTAATCATACATATTTTCCATGTATTAATGTGCACTAATAGGATGAGCACTACTATTATCCACGTATTGATGCGCGTTTATCTAAGGGAAGCATGGTGGTTTAGTGGTTAGCATTATAGCCTTGCAGCTACTGGTAGCTACTGGTAGGTTGATTAGAGCCTCATTGGGGACAGGGACTGACTTGCCAAGCTGCATAATCTGTGTACACTATATAAATAAAGGAATTATTATTGTATGCACTTCTGTTATCCAGATATTAATGCTTGCACAGCAAATATCCATGCTAAACACTAAGATGAGCATGCCTATTATTCACGTATTAATGCACTCTAATTACCATGATGAGCACATCTATTATTAACTTATTAATGAGCACAAAACACTATGATGAGCACTTCTGTTATCCATGTATTAATGCGTGCTAATCACAATGATGAGCAACCCTATTATCCATGTATTAAGGCACGCTAATCACTATGATGAGTAGTTCTACTATCCATGTATTAATGCACACTAATCCCTATAATGAGCACTTTTTTCATCCACTTATTAATGCACGATAATCACTCACAGGAGTAACTTTACAATGAAGGTATGATTTTTTTTGGTGCTGACTACTATACATCTTCTATACACCTATGGGCCCTGAAAAAAATGCTGTTTTTCGGAAGTCCCTGCTGACAGACCCTATGATGAGCAGTAAGCTTTTTCTGCTATGTTTAATGGCATCTTGACATGCAAACTTGCTCTTGTACTGCAGAATCACATGTCCATCATGGCCAATTATAGGCATACCCACAGAGTCTGTGGTTGCTAAGGAGCTGTAAGCTGCTTGATTGGCTTCTTCAGCAGTCAATCAACCACCTTGTTGCTTTTTCCCTAATTCAGACCCAAATCTCAAACAGCAGTGCTTCTTTGTTCCATGGGTTTGTGGGTGCCAAACCTGCCATATTCAATATGGACCTGAATAGTTTGCTCATCACTTACCATATTTTACCTGCAGGGGTGAGAATTTGGCTTTAGGTTTGGTACCAAACCCGAACCTAAATAGATCTGCTCATCCTCATTTGTAAGCCAACAACAGGACCATGGGTTTTACAATACATTGTGTAATGCAAAGGTGAATAATGTTATGACAGATTTGGAAAAGAGCAACAAAAACATAACAAGATCTATTACAAATTACAGTAAATGCTCAGTGTGTATAGAGGCAGATAACAAATAGAAAGGTCAATTCGGAGATGTCTCCCACAATCAGGACGATAACAATAACAAGGGAGTATTCTCTACAGAAGATGGGCTCTCTCCGTGTTTGCGTGGGTTTCCTCCCACACTCCAAAACATACTAGTAGGTTGTTTAGATTGTGAGCCCCATGGGGACAGGGACCAATTTGTTATGCTTTGTGCAGAGCTGCGTAATCTGTAGGTGCTATATAAAATAAAGAATTATTATTATTATTAATGCTACACCAAAATAAAGGGTGCTCTTTTCTCAATCACAGTAATGTAATTTTAAGTTGGTGACAGGTTCCAAAAGCATATGCTACGCAGATTTTAAAAATGTGTTTGTTAACATTCTTATTACTGCCACTACGTTACTTCACATTACCTTTCTCCCTGTCAGAAGCGTGCTGTGAGTTCTTAGAAGTTTGGGACTCACTTATGCCAGACCTTCTTGAATCCATCTAAAAGACAGGACTCGGCATAGAATTGACTGGCCGCACATCCGGAGGCTATATCAGGAGGCCGGAGCATTTAGCTATATCCAGCGCAATGGGAGGGGTGGGTGTACATAAATCTCCCACAATTATATTCAATAGACCTACACATTACTGCAGCTGCTTTTTGATAAAAAGTGGTCATTACATGTTACATCTTATGACAGGGCTACACTTTCCAGATGAAAGTAAGTTTTTGACTTGTTTTGAATTTTTGAATTGCATAAGTTGCGTCATAAGAGCGTATTGTTGTTTGCCGTCAGCTGGACAGATGGAAGCCTTACTTCTCCTCACATGTAACTATTCTCTTTCTTCCTGCAGCAACCTGCTGCTGCATTTATACGTGATAAGGATTTTAAATCTAATCTTTATTTTAATCTCTAGAGGTACAAAGAATTTAACAGCAACCTGCACCTTCCAGAAATGAAATGTAAGATTTAAGATGCAATAGACGCACGTTTATGAGAACGATGGAGTCTCTGCTGTATAGCAAATACGTTTTGCAAGTTTTATTAAGAAATAAGGCAATGCAAGAAATTAAACCATAAAATATGTTTTTTTTTCTACCACTTTACTTTCCACCAAGGATTCCGATGTAAATTAGGATGTGGCTCAGTACAATTAGTCATGTTATTGTACCTGATTAATGAAGATCATTTTATTATGTGTGGAAGAAGGTGTTTTGAAGCCTTGTGCCGAAATAAAAACTTTAGTAACTAAATATTATTTGACTTTTCTCTGACCCATGTTTTTCTCTAACTTTAGATTGACTACAGCCTTTGATGTTCATCAGTCACTTAAAATATGGAGAACAAATGGATTTTCTTAAACCTTCTACAATCTACTATATTTTTCTTAGCTGTGGCCATGTCCTCCATTTTGAATCACAAAAACACGTAAACGAGCTTATTAGGAACCCTATTATGTCTGGAAGATTTCAGGTGAGAATTATGAAAAAACCTGTTGCAGTGTCATTAAGAAAGTTTAATCAAAAGAAAAAAAAAACATTTGCAACTAACTTTGAAGGTACTCACTTTTTACTGAAGTGTTATGACCAAAACCAGATTTTAAAAAAGTAAGGAAAATGAATGAAAGTAATGCAACACCAATGCAAATTGTGTTCAATGGGCTGCTACAAACCTCTGCCAAAACCTGCAGTGTTTCATGGCTTCCACTTCTAAGAAGGAGTATCCCAGTTCCATCACATGGCCAGGATGGGCCTCCCACATGGTCAACATTAAAATGGTATTCCAGGAATAAGCATAATTCATAAACAAATGGGTACTCAAAATATAAGCTAATGTGTAATTAGTTATTATTTAAAATTTTGCTCCCCTTAGCAGAAAATGCTGGTGACAAAGACTGTGATGGGGAATAAAATGCTACTGGCCCTTTAATCAATCCGTTAATTTCCTCCACGCGGTCCGTTGTGGAGAAGACACAGGACAGAAGATGGCCGCTGGTCACATGTCTACATCACATGTCCCGCACCTGCCTGGCAGGTCATGTGATCACTGCTATGTTTGGCTGTAGTGGGTTGGTTGCATTGCATCCAGTATGGCCAGTGTTTTGGTGATGGCAGTTACAAGAAAGTCTGTTACATCATCACTGGGAGCAGAGCATAAGAGGGAGGAGGAGTTACTGAGAACTAAAGAATCATGGAACTTGTAGTTTCCGATGGTGGCCATCTTAGTGATAACTCCACCTACTTTAGAGAGGCCATAAATTTTGTAAATCATAAAATTAAACTATTTAAGCTCCGTTTTGTGACTAATGACATTGAGTATTGTTGTATTCATTTATTTATATCATCATGGGTTTATGTGTCAGATGTTCATATTCCCGGAATACCCCTTTAAGTCACTAATTGTTGCTATGTTGAGCTTTGCGCCGTTGTGAGAAACATTTAAAGAGGGCCTGTCCCTATCTACCAGTGGTTTATTGTTTCAAATTGCCCTTTAGCAATTTTCTTTGTGCCAGGAATTAAAATAAAAAATGTTTATACTTACCTTATTCCACTCCTCCCTAGACCTGCACAGATGCATACACCCCCACTTTACAGACGCATCTGTAGGTACGTATAAGGGTTTTATTTATAGGGGCCACAGAGAGACCTGGTAAAGGACGATTTGGGACAATAAACCACCGATTCATAAAGACCTCTGGGAGTTTAGTTCAGTAAAAGAAACTTAGGGGAGTTTGGTTCTTACCATGTGTGCCGACATAAGGACAGAATGAATGCTGTTACAGCAGCAGGCTAGACTCAACCACTGTGAAATGGGGGACACGAACTACATCTGCCTGGGAAAATAAAAAGAATCTCCTAATCTGTGAATTGCAAATGGTGAGGTCTTCTTGGGTACTTAAAGTAAGGCCTCATGCACACCTTTTTTGGGGGCTGTGAGCTAACTGTAAAAACAGCAGCTAGTTCCCAGCCCCCATTGAGGTCTATTGGGCATGGTCACAGTACATGGTGCATGCCCTGGGCCTCAGCACACTGTATGCAAGCCAAGCAGACATGCTGCAAATGATAGAACAAGTCTTGTTCCTGCCCCAATTTGTGCTGTGGTCACTCATTTCCTGAGGACATGGGTGGGGTGAGCAGTGATCAATTTCCCCTGTTTACACAAGGTCATGTGCATTTCCAAAACTTTTCCCTAATACCAGTGTTCCTCCTGTTTCAAGGAAGAGTTAGACAAAATCTTAAAGTCAAAGCAGCTCACCTCCTATAGGCACAGATCACCAACCCTATTAAAGTGCAACAGTACCCAAACGTTTAACCCTTTTGCATCTAATAATGTCAGCACCTAGTCTAGAGGTACCTTCTTTATACAGTCCGGTGTACCCGACAAGAAAGAAAAATTTCCAGAGCCCTCAGCACCTGTGTGTTGCGTCTACCGAAGCCGGTGTGGAGCACACTGGCTTTTACGGGTAAAGCCCGGATACTGTGATTCCAGTCAAGAGTTTAAATGAAATGCACTTTACTCTTGCTCTGTATACAGGTTTTCTGGTATCCATAGTAGTTTGTTTTTTACAGTGATTGTCTTTTCACATATTCTATGTACGTTTTTATGAGTATGTTTTATAATTACCTCAAGCCCTTTGTTGTTGTTGGTATATGTATTGGTTTAACATACTATCATAGATAAACATTGTTGTACCTCAATGGTTTGCAGAACAAAAAATGGTCAGGTATTAATACAAAAAATATTCCAATGAGGAAAATTCTGCATGTGGTAAAATTGATATAAAACACACATAATTAAAAAAGAATTTCAGTGTAAAATATTTCCTTATGCATTTCTAACCATTTGTAGTTCTTAATGATGACATGTCATGTTATGATTAAGAACCATAATGGTTCTAAACACGTAAGAAATCTATTTTTCACTAAAAAACAATAATAAAGTGTATGTTTTATCCCAATTTCGCCATATGCTGGATTTTCCTAGTTGGAATTGTTTTTGTTTCTAGTTAGAGTTGTTGTCTATATTCTGAGACATGTTCTGCATCTACAAGTTATTGCATCTTAAGTAAATGGTTGTGTCACCTAGCAAGAGACGGTGCACTTCAGTGGAACAGGAATTATAGGTATTCTGTAAATTTAGGGCCATTACCCTGGTTGCTCCATAGAGATTATACTGTATATAGATCCGGTATATTGTATATATCTGCCAATTTCCATGAACGATAGTTAAATAGTATCCACTTGGTGAATAGCACAGCAGGGTAGGTCCAGGGAAAATTCAACTTATACAAAATCTGGTTGTGTTCCTTAAAAAGTTTCTGCATTATTGCAGCATTTCCATATACGTTTCTGTATAAGCTATTAATAATGCTAGTGTTAGTATTAATGAAATATCATCTACAAGCAACAAATTGAAACAGTGACTCAGATCATAATAAAGAAATGAGTAATATAATTGCTACGTCTTTATGTAGTCAGGCTCCAACAAGTAATGTGCTGATAGGTGCAGACCCAGATTTTATAGGGGTGTTTACTTAATAGAGAATGTCACTAGTCTTAAGACAGACATAGTCAATAAAGCTTAGGAAACAGGTGTGGACTTAACTGTTCTGTAGCATGATGGACAATGGCCTCTGTCTGTCGTACCCTTCTCCTTACTTGTATTCATTCAGCAAAGGAAAAGTTTTAGTATTTAATTCTACAATTATAGCCAATATTATTAATATAAATGTTAAGATATATAAAAATAGTGTATAAAAATAGCATCATTAGTAATAATAATGATAATCGTTATTTATATAAGGCCATCATATTCCGTAGCGCTTTACAAATTATAGGGGACATATACAAATATAATATTACATTACACAGAATAAACAGTCATATAGAACAATAGGAGTGAGGGCCCTGCTCACAAGAGCTTACATGTATTGCAAAATAAGAAAAATATTAAAAATAAAATACATTTAATACAAAAAAATCCACTTTTTATTATTCCCTTTATTTCCAGCTACAACAAGAAACTGTATTTATTTATACTGTAGAGTGTATTGTTGTTGAGGTGTTTAAGACACAGTGGGGCACATTTACTTACCCGTCCGGAGGAGTTCACAAAGTACAGAGTGTCCGAAGATAATACACTCAGGCGCGATTCACTAAGATCGTGCGCCCGATTTTCTGCATGTGTCACTTCCCCACTCAGGTCCGCTGGAGTTCACCTTCTTCTTCCCGGTGTATGTAAGTGCATAGTCTTGCGACACAATTTGAATCTTAAATCCCGCGCTCAGTCCAAATCAGTTGGATCGTCAGATTGCCCGCCCCCCGATTTCTGCTGCATGAAAGCCAGCAAAGCTGCGCCACAATCCAATATTGTGTGACTCAATCCCCAGTTAAATACCAGTCATGGTGGCGCAAATCCCGAAAACTTTGAAAATTTGACAAAAGTGTGATCCGTGGACCCTAAGTAAATAAGCCCCATTGTGTTGTATCATGGAGGTATACCACCAGAGTAGACCACCAATGCAATGTGATGTAAAAAGAACATACTACAGTTTTCGGACATTTAAAGGAAACCTACCATTTGATTTGATGCATTATGAAGCAAATATCCTTAAAAATGCTGTAGCTACACTAATGGATCCTGCATATCTTGGATATTCCCTGAGCTGAGTGGTTTTGCTAATAAAACAGATATAACAGTATGATAATGAAGTTCTGTCGCTTCTATGGGTGCTCCAGAGCTTGCTTTCCCGCTTCTCATAGCAGGAGAATTTCTCTCTGCAGGAGAAGATGATGCAATCAGTTTTCTCTCTGCCAGACAGAATAATCAATTGATGCACCAACCCCCAGCTGCTGTGTATATGAGTGATCCAGCTCAGGTTGATAAGTGCTTGACTAGTCATGCTTAGTCATGCTTTACTTAGCAGCCATTTGTAATTCTAAGCTCCCACGTGTAATGTGTTTATCTAGACAGCCATGCTGTCCCAGCTTTCCCAAGGTCCTGAATATTATAATTGTCTTTTTTTTTAAATAACCACTCATCTCAGGAATTAACCAAGATATGATCCTGCATCAGTGTAGCTACAGCATTCTCATGGTATGTTCGCTTCATAATGCATCAAACCAAATGGTAGGTTTCCTTAAAGGAGTTTTTGGGGTACATGAGTTTCTTTACTAATGGCCGAGAGGGTGTTAAAATATTAAGCTTCTGGCAGCACTGATATCGACAGAGCGTTTCTGTTACAGCCTGTGCCTTGTATTAGGCTGGAGTGGGTGCCTGCTATGAACATAAGGTCACCACTGAGCCCCTGTAATTAAAATTGGGGCTAAAGTGTAACAGAGTGAAATGGAGGTAAGGACTAAGGTATGTTTAATTGTTTAATTTTCTTTATTCATCTTACACCACCTTGGGCCAATTGTGTAATCAACCTGGACAACCCCTTTATGTATGCCGAATCCAACAGGAAAATAAAGTACAATTTTTCTCCACAAGGGCACTGTATAGATGCAATGTTTTAAGTTTAACGTTTCAACTTGATAATTTTATTGATATAATTATAAGGGCACAATTTAGGCACAAATCCACTTCATGCCCCAGTTTCATAATAAAACCTAAATAAAGTTTGCAATTTTCTTGCTATCTTTAAAGCCTGTTGCCCACAACATATGTGCTCCATGTGCATCAGGATATACTGGATGCAGTATATACCAGAATCATTGAAGTGAGCTCAGCATGTCTCTTCAGTTAAGTGGTTCTTGGTTCCATCCGGTTAATCCCGCTAGCACACGGTGCAAGTTTGTCAGACTAAACTAGCTCACGGGCAATGGGCTTTAGTAAAAAAAAAGTCACAAACACACTCCAGGCATAAACACCTTATTTTAGCACAATCATTAACATGTCTTAGCAAGCATAATAAATCTGATAAGCAAAAGACACCAAAAGAGCCCCCCCCCCAAAAAAAAAATAAAAAACTGGAATAGATCTCTGTGTAATTATAAAGCTGCCTGAAAGTCAGTTTTCTGGAATGCTGTACTTTGTTGCAGTTAGAGGGGTTTTCTACTTTGAGCATTTAATTGATATTATTTGTGTAATGAAAAGTTATAGAGTTTTCCGAAATACTGTCTGTATCAATTTCTTGCCATTATCAAGATCTCTGATTGCTTTCCTGCTATAGAAAGTTTACTTCCAGTAGATACGAATCTGTCCATGATCTTTGATGCACGAGCCGTTAGTATCACATGGCTCTGATTAATCTGTATGATAATAACGGCTCGTGGACCTGTGTGTCCATCACATAACCATGGGCAGATTTATGTCTACAAAAGTAAACATAGAAGCTTTCTATAGAGGGACAGCAAGCAGAGATCTAAAGAACAGTGAAGAATTGATTCAGAAAGTATATTGGAAAATTGTACAACTTTTCATTACACAAACAACATCAATTATTTGCTGAAAGTGGACAACCCCTTTAAGTATTTATCAGATTCAACATCTTTCCATTGTTCATAGCTTTAGACTATAATGTTTTAGTAATACACAGCTCACCATCAACGGAGAACAGATATCGCCTTTATAGCTCTGCTCATATTTTTATAATGTCTATTGCCATAAGGTATGATTTTTTTTCTGTTTAGATCAAAAGAATTGGGGAAATCAACAGCATCTCGAAAGTTTATCTTTTTTTCTCGCTGTTGAAATCAAAGTGAAGTACATTTAACCTACTGTACTGCGGACTTGACTAAGAGCAGGTCCAGTCAAAACAAGGTCTTAAGTTGAGAGCCCTCAGTATTAAGCTGAAACACTATGTAAATATTTATTCTGAACCACAATACACTTTTCATGTTTGGATTAGTGCAGTGAAAAACATACTGTACGAGCACTCAGAATGTCTCCATGTAGAGCAAGGAATATTGTATTTATCCCTAGGGAGGAGGCGATACAAGGACTGGTAATGAGAGGACACACACAACTTGGTCTTGGGAGGAATTCTTACAAATCCACATTTTAGTTTATCCTGTCTCATGAACAAGGCGACCTTATTCTTTTTCAAGGAACAATTTAGGCTTTGATGAAACCCGGGCAAAGTGGACAGCCAGTCTACCCTGTGTTGCATCACTTGTACAACATCCCAAGTTTACTGAATTTCTGACATTTAAAAGGGATGCATCAATTTGAAGATAAGGATGGATTTATAACAACTTTGACAGGCTTGTTGTGTTTGTTTTCGGGCCTAAAAAGTAGTATGCTCGTAACTGGGCTAATTTAGCACCAAAAAATTAGTGCAATTACACCTGACCACCTGAAAAAAAGTGCTCCGGGCTGCTAATTATTTATGTCCCACATGATGTCACCTCCCTCATTAGCATGGGGGAGGGAGCTGTTGAGAGACATGAATAATTAGCAGCCCGAAGCTCCGGACATTGCATCCAGGTGCCCTGGGTTTAATTTTTAAGTCTTATTTTCAGACGATCGGGAAGGTTAAGATAAAAGAAGATGAACATCGGGATCAAGATGAAAGGGACAATAGGTGTAGTTTAGTTTAATTGTGAATATGAAACCATATTTTATCTGCTTCAAGACTTCTACCTTTATTAGTGAAAAACAGTGTCAGACTGGTCCACCAGAGCACCAGAGCATCTTACAGTCCGACACTGAACCAACACATGTATTAGCTCAAGCACTGGAAATAGTTATTAGTAGCCTTGAAAATACTCACACGTATGGAGGGGTTATTTATCATACGCCTGCCCTCGTGGTGTATG
Organism: Engystomops pustulosus; assembly: GCF_040894005.1. Taxonomy (NCBI): domain Eukaryota; kingdom Metazoa; phylum Chordata; class Amphibia; order Anura; family Leptodactylidae; genus Engystomops; species Engystomops pustulosus. The sequence goes on along the minus strand of NC_092413.1, from coordinate 171,934,630 downwards.
CGGCAGCATTTATCTCTATGCCAGGCTCTGTTTTGTGTAGAAATAAATGCAGCCGGCAAATTTTCCCATATTAGTGCACAGTGCACAGATGCAGGGACAGCAACGCGCTAGGCCATAAGGGGGAAATAATCGCAAGTGCTAGCAATAAGCTTTGCATGGCGTAGAAGCCCTGATAAATACCCCCATGGAATGTCCTGGTTCTGTGAAATTTATGAACAATCATTACTTTCATTTCCACAATAGATATTGTGGATATATATATAGACCTAAATACTATATTGGGAATACCTTATATCCCTATACTGGAGGTCCCATCACTTACATGGGTTCCCCAGAATTTTTTTCTCATCCTGTTGTTGAATTAATTTTACATTTGCTTGTTAGATTAGGCAAAGACAATGGGGCAGATTAATCACTTCTTTTTCCTATGCCTTTTTTCCTTATTGTAGCAGTTTATGTAAATCAGGTTTCTGTCCTGTATACACTGACAGCTGACAGATGTCAGGAATCTGATAGTCTCTAATGAATTAACTCTTTACAGACAGTCCCTGATAGTCTAATCTCCTCATAGACTTCAATCATGAAGGGAAATGTGCTCTAGGTATAAAAAGAGTTAATCTTTAGCCACTTTGGATGATCTCAAAAGGCTTTAAACCCTTCCCAGTGCATGAAGTAATAGTACTTCACGGGCGGCAGGAACTTACAGACTCGCACCGTAGCATTATGTCATACCTCTGGCACCATCTCATAAGCGAAGCCCGTACCAGAAGCAGCAGCTTTCAGCTGTAATAGACTGTAAGGGTTGGAGATTACTTGGATCACAGGTGTTAACCCCTTACACATGATGCATTGTGTAAGCGGATTCCCATCAGGGTCGGAACCCACTGTGCCGCTTACCAGGGGGATCTGATCCATGCTGTGGCAGTCCTGGGGTCCAAGAGTGCCCCAGGGCTGCCTGATATATGTGTACGTCAGACCCTTTCACATGGAAGGACCCGACTGAAACTTATCAATACATTACTATTTCAGCGTAGTGATTTGGAATTGAACAAGTGATCAGAACATCGGTTGTTCAAGTCCAAATTTTTGAAAATATTAAAAAGTTAAAAAAACTGTGAAAAATAAATATTAAGTTCCTAAACACTTCCCTTCCATATACATATGTAATAAAGAATAAAAAAAACAAAAATGCAAAAACACATATTTATATCACCGCGTCTGTAACAGTAAATATAAACTATAATTGGACCCACACAAAGAAAATCGTAAGAAAAACCACGAAAAACGTCTCTTCACAAAAAATGTTCTAAAAAAGGATCAAAAAGTTATCTAGCCCATAATCATACAACGGAATAGAACAACAAATAAGTCCTTAACTCTGTCAATTGAAAAACACAGAAGTCATACCTCATATGGGGTTCTGGCACACACAGGACAAATTGGGTAACAAACTTCTGTGCTATGAGATGCTGTGTGCTGACAATGTGCTTAGATCAAGGTACAGGTTTATATTTTATTTAGATTTTGAACATTCTACTAGTATCTGACACAAAAAGAAATAGAGACAGATCAGCACACACACAGACAGCACTGCTATATCCCTCCTTCCTGGATAAAGACCATATCTTACCTGTAGCATGTAGAGTAAGTCTCTGCACACTGCTGCTTGTTGGCAGGAAGTGCCTGTGTCTGATTTGTTCTTGTAATGCAGGGGGAGGGGTAGGAGGCAGAGAGCACTGCAGTGTGCAGACAAGAGAAGCTATTCATTTAAAAACACAGAAGTTATACCTCATATGGGGTTCACACACATGGACAAGTTGAGTAACAAACTTAATAAATTTTAGCTAAATTACCATTTTTTTTACAGAAATGCAAAACTCATTACCAAAACTTTTCATCTAATATGAAGTACAGTGTGTCACGAGAAAAAAATCTCAAAATCATCTGGATATGTTAAAGTGTCCCAAAGTTATAACCACTTATAATGACACATGGCCATGTCGATAAGGGCATACACTGCTCACTAAAAGAGAAAAAAAGCAGCAAAAAAGAGACAGAGAAGATATATATATTACAAATTTTGCAGTTATCACCTGCATTTCTAATTCAAAGGTATAGTTTTAAGCTTTACTACATCTGTAGGAGTGGATGCATTTGGGTTTATACACAAGAGAAAGGATACAAAATTAGTAGTTTATAGGCATGGAGTGCAATGGAGAATGGAGAATAGGGGTATGTGGTAGTGGTATAAAGATGGTAATAATCTATGTTAAACGGTAGGCTGGGTTAAAGTATATAGGAACGCTATGCTGTTACATTCTTCTACAGTGTGGAAGTAACTTTACAATATCCATAGTATTTTTTAATTTGCTTTTATTTATTCAGCAGAAGTTTGCTGGATTTAGAGTCATTGACCAAATATCATTCTGATTATTCACATATGAGCAAATGAATGGGGGCAGAATCAGGCTTTGTGCCTAGGGGAGTGGCAGTTGTATGATTCATAGGCTCCGTAGAACTTGTAAAAAGCCATTATACAGCCTTGTGCATAAGAGCTTGGTATTCTTCATAAGAGCTTTGACAAAACAACTGTGAAAGAGAGAAAATAATTTTATATATATATATATATATATATATATATATATATATATATATATATATATGCTTTTAGTATTGTTTCTATGTGATGCATCTCTACAGTATGTTCCTGTAGTTTAATTTATTTTACACACGTGCTTTATTCATATTTTAGTGTTGCTTTAAATCTGCCAAGATCTCAGTTGTTTTGGCAGATACAAGTGGACAGCGTTTGATTCTTCAAACTAATTAGGACAAAAAGGGTCTGAAAAATCCCTAATGCGTTCTGCATGACAAAGTTTTCTGAAATCTCTCCAAGCCCATGTAGGATTTCATATTATAACACATTAATTGACGTTTCGCTTACAGTAAATAGAGGTACGGTATGTTTTTGTAAATTGAAAAAAGCTGCTCCTTTCCCATTAATACTGTTGCTGATGGGATTAAGTGATAAATACTTTGTTTAGCTGAGTGCAGTTAGTAATACATAATCAGTTTAGCGTTTGCTTATATTCGTATTATTAACATATTACCTAGTCTGCTTAGCGTACAACAGAATTTAGCAAACAGCCATAAAAGGAGAGCAGAACATTATCTGCTGCTGGCACAACAAAGGGAAATCTTAATATGGGAAATAAAGTCTAATACAAGATAACAACAGCTACAGTCGCTCTTCTGTAAATCACCTGACATTATTACATACACATTATGTCATGCCTTGGGGATACATGTTGTATGTGACCGATCTCTACAGTATATGGTTTGTACCAGAGAATTCTCCATTTCAACAAGTATTATTTTGTTAGAAATTTTAATGGAGGAACATTCTATCCTAATAAGGTTTCTACTGATAAGAACTAGACCTTCCAGTTTCTAGATGTGACTAAAAAGCACACACACTGTTTACATTTATCTAATGGTAGTCCCAGGATAAGTTTATTAGACCAGGTTCGGGGAGTAAGAGTTCTCTTTATGAAGATTTTAAGGCCACCTTGAAGGCGTGTGGAGACTTACAACCATTGATGCTCCACTAGGGGATTCTGGGAAATATGCAAATATATTTTCTAGGATGGGAAACATTGCCTTTTTAGCTACCTTGTAAGGTCATCCCCTCAACATCAAGCATGACTTTCAGGAAGCCTAATGACATGATGTGGGATTTAAACCAAACCAGTATATCTCGTGGTTACACTGTAGGGAACTGGTTTGGCTGAACAAGAGACTTTTGACTAGGATCAGGAAGTAAGAGCTCTCCTTACAGAGACTTTGCCAATTAACACTGTTTTGCAGGTGTGTGGAGGCCACATCCTGGAAATCGTATTTGCATATTTATTTCAGTAGTTTACTCATAAAATTAACTTTTATATTTATTTAGGTAAAGCACAAGTGGCTCCCAGGGCATAAACAGAGCCCCTCTGGGCTCAGGACACACACACCCAAAGATCCATCTGCACCTCCCTCTTCCCGGGACATGTAGAGACACGTAGTCCCGCAAGCTGCTGCCAGCATTCAGGCATCTATGGAGTCCAAAAATGCAGACTTCAGCTTTCACGGTACAAATTACGACAAAAACCCAAGACACAGTCGTTGAATCACCTCTAGATGCAGGGAAACATCTGTGGGAAAAGGATACATTGTAGGCAAATGGGGAAATCTTATGCACAACAAGTTTGCCGCAAAATCACAAATAAGGCGCAAAAATATAGCAAAAAAGTTTAGGCAACAAAGTTGCAAAAAAAGGAAGAAGGACAAATGAGAAATCTTCTCTTTATTTTTGGTGTAGCTGTAGTTGTGCCTGAGCCTGATGCTCTGTCTACTAGGGGTGAAGGTGGGACAGCCTCTGCACACAAGACCGTTCATTTTGTTTAGGGGATTCCACATTATCTGCAACATCCACTACTTTGTCTTCAGCAAATTGTGTAGAACTAATGTAAATTCTAGAACAAACAAAGACTTGAAATATCATGTGATTTGAGTTTCTAAATTTGGCCTTACAGGATAATGAAAGAATTTGTCCATGTAATAAACATAGAAAAATGTGGAGTTTTTGAGTTGAGTTTTTGATTCTTTCATCGAAGTTGCAAGTTATCTTATGTTAATATCTCTTGTTATAATAATACCCTATGAGAGAAAATTGCTGTGGATTCCCCTCTGTGAAGTCCCTGCCCTGATGAATGTATCATATAGTTGTCCATTTCTTACAGTGAACTGAGATAATGACTGGAATAGCAGATGAAAACGAAAGCTCTCACATTCTTTTTATCATCGGCACAACCCATTTACAGTGAACTTGTCACCTACCTCTATATTCTTTTATCACTTTAATTTGCCATAGAATCAGAACTAGTAAAGAATCTTTGTGTCTTTTTGGCTTAAATGAGGTGTAGTATACATAGTGAGGAAAATAAATATTTCATACACTGCAGATTTTGCAAGTTTTCCCAACTGCATGAAATTGGAAGGTCTGTAATTTTTATTGTAGGTCACTTCATCTGTGAGAGACAGAATCCAAAAAAAAACCCCAGAAATGACAATGTGCCACTAGTGCCTTTGGAGTGTGCAGAGAGCAACAGATTACTCAAAGCTAGTGCACAGACTTCATTAATCTGGTGCCCCCCGCACTGCTCGGGAATTCTGCACCATTTTTTTGGTGCATTTTGTTCATGCAGGAGGGCAGGAGGCAGAGAGCTCTGCAGTGTGAAGACAAGAGAAGCTATTCATAAGATATCCATTCATATCCAGCGACAACCGTATGTAAACACCAAGACTGATAGTGACAGCTTGGAATTATATCTATGAAATGCTGTATTTTTGTTAGTAACAGTGAATTAGAGAATGTGTTTTTTGTTATCCTAAGTATATTTTAAAATCTTGTATTCATCTGTCAACATATTTGCACATATATAGCCAGTGACGGTTCCTGTAGAGCCTTATTAACTAACTAACACCCTTATTTTAGCTAAAAATTGTTTTGCTTACATCCCCATTAATCACCTTTTATCTTATATTACCTGGCATCAAAGGGGGCGTGTCTTGCCTGACAGGCCCCATCCATCTACTCCTCTCCATGCCTTATGCCTCCTTACTTTTCATCAGTCCATGTCATGTGACCAGGTCATTTAGCCTCTTAAAAATAACAAACTGTACCCCATGTATGTATCTGACCACATAAAGTCACAGCAGCCTCCATGAACTTCTACTCCTCTCCATCCTCGATGGAGGCCGCTGTGATTTCATGTAATCACATACATAAAGTACAGTACGGGTACAGTTTGCTAATGTGAAGAGGCTAAAGGACCTGAGACTGGTCACATGACATGAATGTAACACAAGGCATAAACATGTACACAATATTTCCTATAACTAAGTAGAGCGATTTATATCTCTATAGTTGACTATTGGCAGACAATGTACAAGGAGGCAGAACAGGGATTTGAAGAGACACCGAGCAGTTAGTCATATTAATGGGGTGTGTGTGGTTCACTGCCAACCTGGGAGAGGAGAAGAGTCAGAGCCAGGAGACATGAGTCAGGAAAGCTAATTTGCATATCAGAAAAATGGCTATAATTAAGGTATTGGCAGCTAATTTTAGGTGATATAGAAAGGACTTGTAACTAGAGATGAGCGAACATGCTCGTCCGAGCTTGATGCTCGTTCGAGCATTAAGGTACTCGAGACGGCTCGTTGCTCGGACGAGTATTTCCCCTGCTCGAGATCGAGCATTTAATTAAAAAAACACAGTGAAGAACAATGAAGAATAGAATAAAAACAGTGAACACAGGATCATTTAAGTGAAAAACACAGTAAAGAACACAGTGAAGAATAGATTACAGATGTTCGGCACATCTGCTTACTTGTCGGAAGATACGCGCGGAACGGTGCGAACAAAATAGTATGTGAAGAACAATATATATGTGTGAAGAACACATTGCAGAACACGGTGAGCAGGACAGAGACAACGAGGAGCAGCACAGAGACACCGGGGAGCAGCACAGAGACACCGGGGAGCAGCACGAAGACATGGGGCAGCAGCACGGAGACATCAGGCAGCGGCACGGAGTGGCACGGAGACATCAGGCAGCGGCACGGAGACATCGGGGCACGGAGACAGCGGGGCACGGAGACATCGGGGCACGGAGAGAGCGGGGCACGGAGAGAGCGGGGCACGGAGAGAGCGGGGCACGGAGAGAGCGGGGCACGGAGAGAGCGGGGCACGGAGACAGCTGGGCACGGAGACAGCGGGGCACAGAGACAGCGGGGCACGGAGACATCGGGGCACGGAGACATCGGGGCACGGAGACAGCGGGGCACGGAGACAGCTGGGCACGGAGACATCGGGGCACGGAGACAGCGGGGCACGGAGACAGCGGGGCACGGAGACAGCGGGGCACGGAGACAGCGGGGCACGGAGACAGCGGGGCACAGAGACAGCGGGGCACGGAGACAGCGGGGCACGGAGACAGCGGGGCACAGAGACAGCGGGGCACGGAGACAGCGGGGCACGGAGACAGCGTATCTCCCGACAAGTAAGCAGATGTGCCGAACATCTGCAATCTATTCTTCACTGTGTTTTTCACTTAAATGATCCTATTCTTCACTGTTCTTCACATCTGCTAACTTGTCGGGAGATAATATACGCGCGGAACAGTGAAGAATAGATTGCAGATGTTTGCATACATCTGCTAACTTATCAGAAGACATTCTTTTTCAATTAAATAACACATTTTATTCCCGAACCATGGTCCCTTTGAAAAATGCTCGAGTCTCCCATTGACTTCAATGGGGCTCGTTATTCGAGACGAGCACTCGAGCATCTGGAAAAGTTCGTCTCGAATAACGAGCACTCGAGCATTTTAGTGCTCGCTCATCTCTACTTGTAACCCTTTATCAGCAGGCATTGTTAGTTAGGGTGCAAACATTTGGTGACAGGTCTTCTTTAACCCCTTCACGCTCCGCGGCGGATATATCCGCCACGGAGCGCAGTGACTTAGCGCTCAGTGGCGGATATATCCGCCACGGCGCCTATGCCGGCTCGGCTCTGGATCAGAGCCGAACCGGCATCGGGAAACACGGGGTGCCGGCTGTAACTAATAGCCGGCACCCCAGTGTAACACCCGCGATCGGAGACCGCGGCATCTAACAAGCATCTGGGGTGTCTTTCCCCCACGATCGGCCCCCCCGAACCGTTTTCGGGGGGCGCCGATCGTTGCTATAGTAACTCTGGGGTCCGATCTGGACCCCAGAGTTACTAGCAAGAATTGCCAGTAAGATGGCGTCTGTGACGTCATCTTACTGGCAAAGTGCCAGCCTATGCAAGTGCATAGGCTGACACTGATAATACTCTGCAATACATCAGTATTGCAGAATATTATCATGAAGAAGCAATCAGAAGATTGCTTGTTCATATCCCATGGTATAAAAGTAAAAAAGTAAAAAAAAAAGTTATTCAATAAAAAAATAAAGTCATAAATCACTAAAAATGCCCAAAACCCCCAAAACATATAAAGAGACATATAACTCAAAAAAAAAGTCTAAATCATAACACAAACCCCACATATATAGTATCACCGCGTCCGTAACAACCCGTAGAATAAAAGTAAATCATTATTGAACCCCCACGATAAACGCCGTAAAAAAAAACTGTTATAAACCCTCCAAAAATTATGATTTTTACCTTTTCAATCCCACAAAAAATGCTATAAAATGCGACCAAAAAACCATATGTACTTAGACATGATACTGGTGCAAAGTACAACATGTCCCGCAAAAAACAAGCCATCAACCAGCTCCGTAGCCAAAAACGTAACAAAGTTATGCCACTTGGAAGATGGCAATACAAAAATTATAGATTTTTCCCCACATTAGGGTTTTGTTTGACAAATTTAGTAAAACGTAAGAAAATATATTCATGTCTGGTATCCCCGTAATCGTATCAACCCATAGAATAAAGATAACAGGATTATTAGTCTATACGGTGAACACCAAAAAAAAAAAAAGTCAAAAATCCAGTACAGAATTGATGCTTTTCTACTCCTGCCCTCAAAAAAAGTTCCTAAATTTTCAACAATAGGTGATACCAACCCCAAAATGGTAACAATGGAAAAAGCATCTCATCCCGCAAAAAAAATGCCGTCACATGGCCCCAATAACGGAAAAGCGAAAATTTTATAGCCTTCAAAAGGGGCCAATGAGGAAACTAAAATCCTGGCAGCTGCAGGGCGCTCCTTCCCTTCTGCGTCTCGCTGTGCGCCCATAAAACAAGTCACAGCCACATGTGGGGGGTCTTTGTACTCAGGAGAAATTGCAGAACAAATTGTATGGTGGGTTTTCTCTTTTTATATTTTGGAAATGTGTAAATTTTAGTGCTAAATGAACGTATAAGGGAACAGTATGACCATTCTAAATTTCACCTCCATTTTGATTCAATTACTATGAAGATCTCAAGGGGTTAACAATCTTCGTAAAAGCTGTTTCTGATAGCTTGAGGGGTGCAGATTTGAAAATGGGTAGATTATATAGGGGGTTTTGATGCTAAATATGTAAAATTTCATTCAAAACTGTATTTATCCCCAAAATAGTCAATTCTGAAAATCCGGAAAAGCGATATTCTATTTGTAAGCCGCGTGACGTCAAAATAAATTATCCAGACATTTCAGAAATTATGAAAATGTAAAGTAGACAAATGGGAAATGTTATTCAGCAACTTATTTAGGTGGTACATCTATCTGCCTGAAAACGCAATGATTTAGAATTTCGAAAATGGCAAATTTTTCAAAAAATTTATCATATTTTCTTTTTTTTGTAAATAAACGCAAAACTTATCTGCCAAAATTTACCACTAAAATGAAGTACAACATGTGGGGAAAAAACAATCTCAGAATCGTTTTGATAAGTAACAGTGTTCAAAAGTTATAACCATATAAAGCGAAGCAAGTCAGAATCCAAAAAATCGGGCTGAGCCTTAAGCTGTAAAATGGCTGCGTCCTTAAGGGGTTAAGTTGAATTTGTATGTAAGTATAATTGCAGACAAAATATAATTTTTTTGTGCCTGTGACAATAGGATTTTCATTATGTTGGGTTGTGATGGGAACAAGGATTAACAGAAAAGCTTCATTGCAGACAAATTTGATAACTCTTATATTGCCTACTGGGGCTAAAGTATATACAGTATATTACCACCATGCAGAGAGCTTCATCAGAGGTAAGAGAGGTGAGCAGGGAAGTCCCTTAGTAACTAGGAGTTGTCTGTAGGGATGTTGCTAAATTTTGTGCCCTCTATTAATGATGTGAGGAACCTACTCTCTATTCCAGTTCTATGACAAAGTTTTATGCCATAAATATCTTCTTCGATTATTTAACACTCTGTTTCCGGTCCTTGACACCTGCTACATTATAAACCTATAAACAATGGGCCTACTGTACCTGTAGAAGAAGTTATAATGGAAAGATCCCATTAGACGTGGACTTTGATTCTCGTAGTATGCAACAAGCAAGGCAAGTGATGTCATGCAGAAGCCTCAACCTATAGCAACCTTCAAGAGTTAAATGCAAAATAAATCTGCGGATTTCACATCTTCATACAAAGCTATACAAGAGACAGCGAGGATTTTTCCAAAGCATGGTCAATTTTCATCAAGTCTGCGGTATACTGTACATTATATATAGTGTAAGACAAGCAGGCTGCAAGGACGGTTATACCTCCAGCACCCATAGCAGACAACTAGCTATAACAGGGTTAAAACTGCTTTGGATGCCAGCCTCAGTAATGGGTGTCAGTGGGAGTTCCTGGGAACCAGAACTACTTGATGTTGTCATATTAAATGAGCTCAAGAAATCCTAATCCTTAGCACAGGCTATGACATGAAACTAATGCTTCTTATCCCTAAAAAATAAGAATTGTGGCAATCCCATTAGTTTCCATTAGCCAGATTAATCTTTGCATTTATTTATTATTTAAAATGCATTATGTGAGCTTTATATCTGTAATGGGAAATAAATTGTAGAAAAAAAAGGCTTAAACTTCAGGATGTATTCAGTATGGGAAATCAGCTACTAAGTGTGGCGGATATCTTCTTGACATTGTAATGTCTATCTACAGGAATGAGCACCAATATAAACTGCAAAGTATATGCGCTAGATGTGTATGTACTGGATACAAGGGAGTTTAGTGTTTTAAATTGTTATCCATGTGTGTCTAGTATTATAAAACCACATAACTTATTTAATTCTATTATATACAACTCCTTCAACCACAGTGTGGGGATGTCCTGCTGTGCTTTCTGCATTGAGCTGCTTTATAACCCTTTCCATTTAAAGGAAACCTACGCACCGGCACCAGCTCAGCCTGAGCTGGTGGCCGGTATTTCCATCAGAAACCTGCCACTACAAGTGGTAGGTTTCCTTTAACACCTTAAAGTAAACCTACCATGAGGAATTTATCTATTGGAAGTAGACCTGATAGTATATTCCTCCTGCCTGCCTCTGCCCTAATCTGTAATTGAATATTCCTGAAAACTAACCTAACTTGTCAAAAACTTTATTTTAGTAATATGTAAATTAACTGCAGAGGCTACTGGGGCGTGTACTAGCCTGGCCGGGCACTGGGAGCTAAGGCTAGTACACACCCCAGTAGCCTCTGCAGTTCATTTACATATTACTAACGTTTTTGACAAGTTAGATTAGGTTCCAGGATTATTCAATTACCGATTAGGGCACAGGCAGGCAGGAGGAACCTACCATCAGATCTACTTCTGATGGTATATTCCTAATGGTAGGTTTCCCTTAAAAAAACACTGAATCAGATTTGAGTTCTTTTTTACCTATACTACACAAAAAGAGTTAATAAAAGTTCACCAGTAGGGCATATGAAACCCAAAATTGTGCTATTAAAAACTATGTTTTGTTTCCCCAAAAAACAAGACCCCATACTGCTTGCAAAAATTATAAAAGTTATAGGTTGTAGAAGGAATTGATGAAAAATGGCCTGGACATTAACATGGAAAACCGTACTGAGATAAGGGGTAACATGAGTGACAGCTCAGCATTATTCAACCAGAAGCCTACAATTCAGAGCAGAGGGAAGGCACTGTGTTGAGTTCAGAGAGCATTTTGAGGGCACACCTAAAGGGGCTATAATTTTTGAATATAAATGTATATTTCACGATCTGCTACTACTACCAACATACAACGGAATGGGGGATATGCAAATATGTTTCCCAGGATGGGATAAGGAAAATATTTCCTCTTCCCTATGTTGTAAAGCAGCCGCCTTTACGTCAAGCATGACTTTAAGGAAGTCTAATGACACATGGGGTTGTCTGACATTATTTTAAATAACTTCACTGGTGGACCAGGGAACCGTGGAAAAAAATAAACCTACACTTACCTCTCTCACACTCAGGTGGGCGACGTTGTTGGAGTGGCCAAACAAACAGGGGCGTGGCAGTGGACATATTAGACTGCCTGCTGTTATGTCTTTATTTTTCAGTTTTTCCTGAACTAGTGTGGGGAGACCAGCTGCTGTATTGTCCACCATGCACTGCACATACAGATGACAATAGTAGAACATTTATATATTAGAGGAGATTGAGTAACATCTCAGTGATCCTCTGTATGAGACTGTTTTACATTGCTGGCATTAATTGACATAAAAAACCTATTTAAAGGACATCTACCACCAGGATGAAGGATTGTAAACCAAGCACACTGACATACTGGAGTATGCCCCCTCTGGCAGGATCTAGATTCCTATGCCATTGTTTTTAAGAAAAAAAGGCTTTGAGAATTATGCAAATGACCTTGAGGGGCTCCAGGCACCATTAACATCTATGGAGCACCTCAGGCTCATTTGCCTAGTTGTAAAAGCCTTATTTTTTTAAAAAAACAAGATAATACGCTAAAAGAACAGCAGATCCTGGCAGAGGGGATGCACACCAGTATGTCGGTGTGCTTAGTTTACAATCCTTCATAGATCCTGGTGGTAGATTTCCTTTAAGAAAAAGCCAGAATTCCACAATTGATATTTAAAAAAAACTCATAGTTTTGTTGAAACACAAATAAATATATGAACAGACATTTGAAGAAATTACAGCCTGTGCTGGAGGGACCAAACTGCACATAAACACAAGAGGAAACCCTGTTCCATGACTTGATTTCTCTTAGTTTCTCATAAGTCTTTATTTTTCAGTTTTCCCTGAACTGGGGAGACCAGCCGCTGTATTGTCTCCCATATACTGCACATACAGACTAGAGGAAATCCTGTTCCATAACTCGATTTCTCTTACCAGGATCATATAGGACCATCAGGCATTTTGGTTTATATAAAAACAGTTTTAATCTCCAACAACAAGCATTTTTCAAAGATAAGCAAGTAACATACGTTTGCTTTTATCTTGATGCTGCAGAACATTGCTGCTGCAGAGAATACTTTGAGTCTTTTCATAATATAGGAAACCAAGCATTTTTTTTAAGTATTTTTTTATTTATTTTAACAAAACAATAAAGTTACATACAGTAATTTGTGTTGCAACCTAACAACATACTTGATTGCATAGTGATCAATGGACATATATTTTGAACATTACAAATGAGTTGATCACTTAGTCGTCCATTAGGTAAATCTTTATTAATGTTCCGCTAAATTTGGGTTATCTGGAATGGGTCCATCCAGTTATCCTTCTTTGTCAGAGTCTCTAATGCGTAGTTAGAAATGGATCCACTTTTTCCATTAACTTTAATCAAACAGAACATAGATACAGTAATAATAATAAGAGAGAAAACTAACAACTTAGGGGATGGAGCCTGCACAAAAGTTGGGGGGGGGGGGGTTGTTCTGGCAACAGATAGTTATCTTGTTGGATCTGATTTTGTTGGGTGTTATAATTGGACTCATAGTTGGCTATGGCTGATGATAAAGCTATTGGTGGTAGAAAGTACTAGTCATCCAGGTGTCCCAGTTTTTGGTAAATTTTTATGTAGTTGAGAGCTGGTAGGCCAGGATTTTCTCGTAGGCACAGGTGGTGTTAATCTGCGTTATAACCTCATTAATATGTGGGGCTTCTATTGATTTCCAGTGTCTCGTGATCACCAGTTTTGTTGCCATAAAAATGTGTCCTGTGCGCTGGAGCAAAGGAGTTGGAAACCAAACATTATGCTACCAAATACTAAATGATCATCAGCAATTGGTTTTCTTCTCCTTCAGTTCCTGATTTTCCATGGCTCCTTACAATGCAGTAAGAACTGGTTGGTTATTATGTTTATATCATGATAGAAGCTTTTATTGGCATCCCTTCAGGTAGAGAAACAAACACAACGTTAAGCTATTAAGATGTAACTTCCAAAGTAAACAGAGGGTGGATTAACTGGTTTTAAAGTGAATAAGTGACATTTCCAGTACAATAATATGTGTATAATGGCTTGCTCATTATTTGGCACCTTGAGACTCATTTCAGTGTTGACCTTTAAAATCTTCAGGTTCCTGGGAACGCCATTGATTTTGGATCAAATAAAACAATCTCTATTTACCGTGGATGTGAGTTATTTAGAACAGCTGATGATTTTACTGCGCCTTTCATTGCGGCGCTTACTAAATTGTTTTCAAGAGCTTTTTTGCTACCCTGCTCCTGGGAGGGCTCTTTTACCTAGAAACACGGAAGAATGGATGCACAATAATATTTTTCATGTCTGTTAAACAATAGGCAATTTCCAAACAGCTGCATAAAAAGCCATTAAATAGTTTTTTCCGTGCTGTGAAAATTGAAGAAGAGTGGGATTGCTGAAAAGTATGGCAAATTATGAGATTGTTAGCCCCTCTGCTGCCATTGTGTAACGTACGGGGAGCAGTGTTAACTGGAGACGCATTACCTAAATGTAATGGCTGTTTCCATCATGTTACATGAGCGTTATTTTGTTTCCCACATTGTATAGCTTTCACACAATTGCTATGAGTCATTTGGCAGCTTTTCTTACTTTGGAGAGATTGCATAGGTTGTGATACAACAGTGTGCGCATTATCCCGAGCAACGACTGCTGCTGATAAATGATTCAGTTTCATCATCAGAAAACTACTTTTCTTGTGCAATAAAACATTAATGTATCAATAAATCACTAAGAGAGGTATATGTTACAGTTTGCAACGTGCACTCGGCTTGCAACTTGCTGAAACAAGCCTAATACTGTGGAGATTTTTAGGCTCGCTACCGAGTGAATAACCAAATGCTCCTCTGTTTGTTTTTGCTGGCACTTCTGTACATGGGCTGAGCTGTACAATGTTTCGCTGTGTATTAAACAGAAATAGATGCATCTGTCTTTTTTTTTCTGATGTCCTGTGGAATCTTGGATGGAATTTTCATGATCTGTTTATGAAAGAAGAAAATACCTAAAATATGGCTGTGCTGAATTCCCTTTTCAAGCAGCCCTTAAAAGGGAAAAGCAAAATTGTTAACCAATAGGAGAAATGTTTGAGCTTCTGAATTTCATTGACTTGGATGTCTCATTGAGGTTATTTTTGTATGTTTCCTAATACCCTCTGTATGCCCAAATATCACAAACCTATCATCTGCCATGTTATTCTTTTAACCCCTCCCTTGTACTGTTTGCAAAAACTGCTCAGAATAACTTCAACTATTTTTAAACTCAATTGAATATTCATTTACCTTTCCAGTTATTGGTTGTATGAGACTACTGGGTCCATGGGACAATAAATGAAGTCATGAAAAGGAAAACTGTGATAATGAGAATACAGTGTAACCGGCAGGCAGGAGGAGCTTAACAGATTTATATGTAATTTTGTAGGAAAGAACTGTATGACTCATTTGTCCATGGGTACCTTTACTTTTTTCCATGAGACAAGCAGGTGGCGGACAACCTCCTCTCTAATCTTTTTTTCTCAAATTTCTGGCCAAACCCTATTCACAGTTAAAGGGGTGGTGACAAGTCTTATTGTTTACCCCTATCTAAAGGGACCTTTTAGTCAGGAAGGCTGTGTGAGAGCCTTCACATCAGGGGCTCTGAAGGAGAGAAGTGGAAGCGGTAGTTGAGCTTACGGCCGACGGGGAAAGTAGGTTGCAGGGCTTCCAAGGATGCAGTCGAATCAGGCACCGGTTTGCAAAGTGGTCTTGGGGTGATAGGGAACTATGGGATCATGATAGTTAAAAGAAAAAGTATTATATTTCTTTGTTAACAATCATCAAATATTATAATTTCTTAGAAATTGGTGATCATAATGGATTACACATGTCCTGGATTACAGACCTTTCCCACTTCTGGTGAGTCTGAGAATGGGGGTATGGAAAATGGATTATCCTCCTCCTATAACTGTACTTCTATAAAAAGGAGGCATTAGTACTGTGTATAGCTGACACCTACTGAACATCCTTTTCAGGGAAAGCTGCTTCAGGAAAATATCAGGAATATCAGGAAAAGTGATTGGAACATTGCTAGTTATAACTGGTCCGCCCCCCATCTCTTCAAAGTTGTGCTTCTCCTCCAAGTTGTTCTTCATCCCTGGTATTCATATACCTTCCTTCACATTTAACATCACAGCTCTTTCAAGAAAATCCTACACATGGTAGTGTCCTGGAGTCTTTTAGAGGCACACATCTATTTTTTCTACTCATGACTCTCCTCTGTAATGTGCATGCTCTTAATGGGTTAAGAAGTTCCTTGGTTATTTCCACATAAGGTAGACAAGATAACTGCTACTTGTGGATTTATGTTGTAGAAGTTATGCTCTTCAAAACTACACAATTTATCTTGGTTGAAATTGGATAACATATCCTTGGTTTGAAAACTCGCCAAAGATATGTAAACTGGGAGTAGTCTGATCCAGTTTCTCAACACATGTCATTGTCAGTCTGTTCTACCTCCTACCCGAAGAAGCAATGAGTCAAAATCAGGTCATAATAATTTAACCAGCAAAGGGGGACGGGGAGGGGTAAAAATGTCAACCATTGGGTCAAATAGGATATGATGTTTTCCAGCTGACCATCGTTTAGATGTTACCTAAAGGTGGTCATTTAAGTGATGAACTGTTCCCATCACTATTTGTCAATGAGGGATCTGTGATATCTTCTAACTTTATATTACAGATTTTATCACCTTTGATTGTAAGTTTCAAATACCCAATTCTATGGGAAATGTCTGTTTTATTTTTCCACCCATTAGCTACAGTGAAAAGTGGCTACCACAATTACCACTCGTCTTTTTTTGGATGTGGGATTCAGGGACATTCAGGGGCCCACTGAAGAGCCTTCAGCTCTGTCTTAGTCCGTAGTACACAGAGTTGAATGCAGGGACTAGCTGTGCCCCAGAGGTGCATCTGCCATGAGGCAAGTTAAGATTCTCACCTTTGGCAGCGCCCCCTGCAGAACAAGGCGGGGCGGCATCTTTCAAATCAGCATTGAAGGCAACTAGCACATGTTGCGATAAAATAACACTACTCACGGCACATCCTGACTACCACAAAGATGGTTTGCATGAGGAGAGGGTTGGAGGCACAATCATTGTAGCAGCTGCAGCAGTTGGGGTATTATTAACTGTGCTGTGCATAGCTGCAGACTCTGACCGCAGGGCAGACTCTGACTCTGCTTGACAGTCTGCCCTCCCTGTTCATTCTCTACCCCCCTCAAGTAAGTGGCTGTCAGAGACAGTAGGTTTAATTCCATCCACTTGAATATTTTTTTAGATAGGGTTACCAGGTCTTCAGATCTGTTCCCACCTTGTCTACATAGGTATGCAACCTTAGTTGTAGTGTTGGACAATATTTTTAGATGATGACTCTTCTGAAGAGATTGAGCAGTCTGACAGGCCTCCAAAACTGCTCTCAATTCCCTGAAATTCGAGGATTTTGACTGGATGTGTCTGTCTCATGTGCCCTGAATGTGATGACCCAAGAGAACAGCGTCCTAACCGATTATAATAGGATCTATCTCTATAGTAAGGACAGAATTTGGATTCCACCAAACTCCTTTCCTTATGTGTTTTGTGTTCCTCCACCAATTGAGAGACAGTTTGATGTTATGTGGAATTTTTTACCTTGAGATCCAGATGCAGCACATTTTTGGCCCAGTTTGAGACTGCCCGGATCTGGAAGGTCCTTGGGTGGTTGGTTTTGGGCCCAGGCCACGCACTGGATACAAGACATGAGAAGTCCCAGGAGGCTTGTGGCTGACCGGATACTGCAAGAGCTATTACTCTGATATAAACTTATAAATTTTGTTACCTTTTATAATTTGTCTGGGGGTAGAAAGTTGCTCTGTTTCCTTGAATTTAGTAAGATCCCAACAAATAATTTTTCTGTCTCTCTGTTTCTGTTTCCTGGTTCATAATCCAGCCTAACCTCTGAAGGAAAAGTTGATGGGTCTGGAGCTCCAATTTTGCCAAGGCTACCAGGAGCAGATCATCCAGCTAGGGAACTATGGTGATATTCTTGAGTCTTAGATGAGCTACTTCTTCTGCCATAATTATCGTGAAAATATGTGGGGCTGAAGAAATCCTGAAAGGGAGGGCTTTGTATTGGGAACAAGGGTGTTTCCTCCCGGGGATTCTACTGCAAACCTGAGATATTTTCTATGTGAATGGTGAATGGTAATATGCATCCTTCAGGTCTAATGTGCAAATAACATAATTTTGCCCTATCAGGTGGGTGGCTGGTTTTATGGTTCAGTTTTTTCACTTTTATAATCAAACGAAAAGACCTCTTGGGTTTTTCTAACTAAAATAAAAGGTGAATAATATCCGTTTTTTTGTTCTCTCAATTACTGGATTAATCACATCCATCTGAAGCATTTGTTGGATGTTGGTCCAGAGCTGGATAATTAGTGAATAGGTTGGCTGACAGGAAATGAGAAATTTTTGTGTGGCAATATGAAGAAATTCTATCTTGTAACCCTGATGTAGTGTTTGCAGGACCCAAAACTTTGGGGACATAGCAGTATAGTTGGCTACAAGCATGGAAAGTCTCCATGTTTGTCACTATTCTTCTGCCTAAGGTCGGGTTTGAAAAGATAACACAGCCCTTTTCCCCCTTTTTGGTAACCCCAGGGATGGTAAAATATTGGGACACCTGTGCTGGGGGCCCACTTGGGTGAGTTTTGGCACCCCTACCTATGCTGAACCCCTAGCTACGCCTTTGCCTCCAATGGTCCTTAAACTGCTGAACTGAAAGCCCACCGCCAGTGACCCATCATCCTTTCCAAAGAAATTTGGTTCTGATACTGTATGTAGGAAGTAAATGTCATATCATTAAAACAAATTACAACAATTATTACACAGTCCAGGGCCTGTGGTGATTGCAGTCTGACCCTGTGTGCAAACTAACCAAGTAGATGAGAGATCTAAGGTTTTACTGATGACTTTTAAATCATAATTTTTATGCAACAGAAATGAGTAATTTTAATTTGTTTGGCGGATAAATTATTTTGTTATTTATGGCAGATAAATATCACCATTTTCTTTGCAGCTTCACCTGCCTGGAACATCCATGCACTTGTGTGCAGGGTGGGGACCGCTGTCTGTTGCTTGCAGCTGTGAGATAATTAAGTGGCCACAGGAATATCTATATTCTGACCTTTCCTACTCTGCTCAGTTATTTCCTGATTTCTCTATGATTTATTGGATGTAAAATACCTACAATCTGGAATGAAGCTTTTGTTGAGTCATGTACTCCTGTAACTATCTATAAAAGGTACAGTGGAAACCCATTTCATATGTAAGAATACACAATCTGGATGTATGTTTCTGTGAAAAAAAGGAATTCATTTAAATTAATTGTATCAGTCGTTTTGACCATACAAAGATATATATCAAAGATCTATGTAACCATACCCTTCTGTGTGTTGTTAGCAACATCAGGACTGTGAAAACTGCATTTATATTCTAGGATTGTAGCTGAACCTAGAGCACTTGGGGTGCCTCTGTGATGTGTTCTTTGATTTTTGCATTCAAAGCGAGATCAAGGAACTGCAGCCCCTCCCCTCTTCTGTAATATTTAACCAGAAGCCCGCTGGCCAAGGTGGGCTGTGCTCTGTCCAGTGGAGTAAACAGAGGAGAAATGTTGCTATTAGCATGATGAGGTGACATGTGGCAATATATGCAGCAGATACCTGATACTCAATCTAGCTTTTTTACCTAATGTCATTATTGTAAATATTTACAAATACAGATTTTCCAAAATGTATTTTTTATTGCAGTGTTAAAATACTGAGGGTCATCACATGAGCCACATGATGACTACACCAGGAAAAAGATCAGAAGTGAAAGTCTCTTAACAGGAACCTGTCACCAGGAATGTGATTTATAGCTGGTGACAGGTTCCAATAGCCTATGCTATGTGGATTTTAAAAATGCCCTTGTCGTAATTCTGAATGTTTTCAGTAGTTTGTATCATTTTAATTTACATTACCTGGATCCCTGCCAGCAGTGTGTGGTGAGTCCCAGGGAAGGCAGCTGCAGCTTGTGTAATGTGTCTATGCTGTATCTGGGATGTATATATGCTGTATGTGTATACAGTGTATGGTGTGTATATACAGGGCTGGCGCCAGCTCTGGGCATGCCCGGGCAAGTGCGTGGGCCAGAGGTGCTGGGTGGCCCACATAAGGCTGTACATAAGGAATCTATGGAGCTCAGGGGGAGCTGTATCTATTGAATCTATAGGGTATGACGGGGCTTTATATAAAATACCCATGAGGGGGCTGTTTTGGATGATAAACTAGGGAATATTTTGGGGAACAGGTAGTTTGTAGTTTAAAAATTTTTAATGCTGCAATGTGAGTTCACTGCAAAGGGGTCTACTGAGGCTCTTTCAGCCAGGGGCCTACTGAAACCTGGAGTCGACCCTTTGTATATATACTGTATGTGTGCTGTATGTGTGTATATATGCTCTGTATGCGTGCACGTAAGTGTATAAATCTGTGATTGTAACTTGTATGTGTAAGTATTCAAATATGTATATTTTTAATTGGGAATTAGGCCACATGCAGAAGCCTGCTATGGAGCCCTGTCTCTCCTAGTTATGCCCGGGTCATAGACTAGGTTTGGAGCTGAAATTTTCACCCCGTGCTTTCCAAAATACAGTTATTGACCACCATATGCCTGGGCCATTGTCTGCTGCTGTGGCAGTCAGCAACCAATCACAGCTCAGTTTCTATTTTGCAACAGATGATTAATAGGAGCTCTGAGAGGAAAGAGACAGAGATGAAGAGACAAACAATGAGACATATAGATATTGGATATAGAGATAGATACATATATACATAGATAAATATTAAATATTAACCCAATGTTAACCCATTCTATTTTGTTATAGCTAAGAACAGTAATATACTGTCCCAGGCCATGTAAAGACCTGAGTTACGTACAAGATAGACTCCATAGGTTTGTTCTGAAGTTGAATTTTTATGCAAGTCAGAACTGTATATTTTATAATTATAACCCTAGCCAAATTTTTTTTGGTCGCTGTGACAATTGTATTTTAATAATGTGGGATTGTCATCAGAACCAGGATTAACACTAAAGCTTAATTGCAGACAACTTTTGCAGTTGAGCATTGTAGCCTGGAGCTTAAATAGAGTAAATTTTTAACATATAGGGGTTTGTTTGTAACTAGGGGTCGTCTGTAAGTTGGGTGTTCTTAAAGGGAACCTACCACCACGAATCTACCTATAAAAGTAGATCGAGTGGTAGGTCGATCAATAGGATGTGAGGATAGCCTTTTTAAGGGCTAATCCTCATGTCCCCGCACTGTTTCAATAACTTTTATTATCTTTATATGTAAATTTTGTTATGCGGCTACTGGGGCGTGGAGTGGCCGCAGCTTAGGCTACACGGCGCGACTACTCCAACACCCCAGAAGCCTCTTTACCCCTCCTACCCACAATCTTTGGCGTGCAGCTCCTTGTAGCTTGTCCCTCGTCCGACGAACCTGCCATCTGTGCATGACCATGTGGTCACAGCTTCGCCAGAACTGCACAGACACGGGCCTGCTGTTCTGCGCATGCACAGGCGGCAGGTTCGTTGGACAAATGCGCGCAGCTACGAGGAGCTGCACGCCGAAGATTGTGGACAGGAAGGGTAAAGAGGCTACTGGGGCGTGGAGTAGCCGCGACGTGTATCTTTACATATGAAGATAATAAAAGTTATCAAAACAGTGCGGGGACGTGAGAATTAGCCCTTAAAAGGGCTATCCTCACGTCCTGTTGATCCATCTACCACCCGATCTACCTTTCTAGGTAGATTTGTGGTGGTAGGTTCCCTATAAGCAGGGGACTGCCTGTATATTACTAGTAGCTAGTATGACATAAAATTACATTAATTCCAGTTTAAGGGTAACACCAGAAGAAGACCGAACAAGACACATACAATTACAGAATGTTTATTATCATATATTGACTTTCTTATCTATACTAACATTATATAACTATAAAACACAATAAGAGAACATGTAAGGATATACATGTAAAAATATTGTAAATTAAAGGGATATAATGTATCAGCCCCTGCAGTGGTTCGTGTGCTTTGCACATAATGTCCATTTTCCTAATACACTGGTAACACAAATGAGCTGCTTGTCTTCCAATCAGTATGGCACGTTAGTACAAATTAAGCTTTCAGTCAACGCCGCAGGATAATCAAAATGGATCAGAATAAGCGCTTGATGTTAAACTACAGTACTGCCTAATGTGAATGAATGCCCAGTTCATGCAATCCATTCTGTGTAATGAACAATTCATGGTGTGAGCTTATATTGTCAATTAGTGCTGCAGCAGGATGGATTAAAAATCGATGGTGTTCCAGTCACTGTTATAAAGTAATGGAATATTTATAATCTTACAAGACTGAAGACTTCAGTGAAATAGACAGCGTTCTACATCAATCTAAGGTAAGCGGTCCACATATATCGCAGCAGGGTCAGTTTTCAATGCCTTAGGGCAGTGATGGCGAACCTTTTAGCGGCCGAGTGCCCAAAAAGACACCCAAACCCCCACTTATTTATCGCGAGGTGCCAACCACAAATTGAAGCAGTACCTTACTGCTCTCTGTTCTTCAACAATCATATTGGCCTCCTGAGGACAGCAACACAGTAGAAAGGTGGAAAATTTGCATCATTTTAGCTTCTTTCCAGTGTCCCTCTGTAGACCTGTAGGGGCCAGCAGGAGGTCCTGCAAAGATAATTCTGCCCTGTCTATTCATTCTCCCTCTTCCTACAGTCCCAAGTATCAAAATATCACTGACAGCAGCATCTTTTAAGTTGCTTGGAACTGCAGGAAGATTCTTTGAGTCTTGTCTGGTGTGCTGGGGCGATGGCCCGGGTGCCCACAGAAAGGGCTCTGAGTGCCACCTCTGGCACCAGTGCCATAGGTTCACCACCACTGCCTTAGGGGGTTGTTTATCATTGGTTTTGCTGGGCTTTCTCAGCAGACAAAAAGTCTCAAAAAAGTTGCATTAAGGTTTTTTGCAACTTTTCCCTGCTAAATGATATAAATGATATCTAGAAAGGCAGTACCTCACTTTTCAGCATCAAAGGTGAGATTTGACCTTTGTAAAACAATTTACAAGTGAACCCTATTAGGTTTTTATAGGACATATATCGTAGCATATTTGCATACATACTGAACGTGCATAATAATCAATTTGCATATATAAACAATTTGAATAATAAGATCTCATTTTTTTGTATCATGTGCCAGTGAATTCATACATATAAAGTGCATTGATTGCGTAAACATTAATGAAAATTGCAGATGAACAAGTAAAAAGCATCTATGCCCTCAGGTGTGAACATGTCCCATTGATACATATGTTGTAACTGCCCCCATGAGCATAAAAAACACCATAACTTGGGTATATAAAAAAAAAATGAGTCCTCACCTCTTCCGGCCAGGCTGTGCTCACGAACCTGCCGTTGACCTGGAGCAGGAGCCAGTGCAAATGAAGAAAGAAGAGGAGCTACCTGGTCACAATGGTGAGTACTTAGTTTATGTTTTTAATGTGCTGGCCATACTGGGGGCTGGCAGGCTATATTCTCCAGGGGGCTGGCTGGCTATATACTACAGGGGGCTGGCTATATAATACAAGGGGCTGGCTTGCTATATGCAACAGGGGGCTAGCTATATACTACAGGGGGCTGGCTGGCTATATACTACAGGGGGCTAGCTATATACTACAGGGGAATGGCTGGCTATATACTACAGGGGGCTAGCTACAGTATATACTACAGGGGACTGGCTATATAGTTCAGGGGGTTGACTTAATACTACAGGACGCTAGCTATATACTATTGGGAGCTGGCAATATATATTACGGGAGGCTGGAGGGCTGGCTATATACTACTGGGGGCTGGCTGGTGATATACTACTGGGGGCTGGCAGGCTATATACTACAGGGAGCTTGTTGGCTATATACTGGGAGGCTGTAACCAATGCATTACCCAGCTTATACTTGATTCAATAGGTTTTTCCAGTTTTGGTTGTTAAAATTATGTGCCTCGGCTTATATTCGGGCCAGCTTATACTATACGGTACCTCCCTATAGAGAAATAGGCAGACATTACAGCTTTCAACCATGAGCAAGGGCTTAGTATGCTGCTGACTCCAGTATGCCTACTCCAAAGTTGAAACACGAGCAGTGGAAGCCCAAATCTGCTATCTGCTATGGGCAAACCAAAGGGAAAACCTTGCACTTTCCGGCAGTACACAATAAAGCAAATGCTACATGAAGAGATGACAGCAGCACCTTTACTGGAAAACTAAATATATTATAGTCAATAGATATATTTCCCTAAATTTAACCAAAAGTACTACCGTGTTTCCCCGATTATAAGACACCCCCGAAAGTAGGACGTAGCGGGGGTGCAAGGGGGAACGTCAAATGTAAGACGTACCCCGAAAGTTAGACATAGAGGTACCTGCAGTAACCCAGACCAGCAGATGCACCTCTCCCCGCAGCAGCTCCATCGGAAGATTACAGTCTTATGTGGATGATGATGGTGGTAGTGAACGTGTCGGCGGGGGCGGGAGCATTATGCAGGTTCCGGGAGCGGAGGGGGTATTGGTGGATGCTGGGGGCAGTCTGATATCGGCTGGCGGGGGCGGGAGCGCGATGCAGGTTCCGGGAGCAGAGGGGTGGAAACGGAGGTACGGTACTGTATGTGAGGGGCGGGTTGGAGCCAGCCAAAGGGTCGGCGGGAGCTTGATGCCGGCACGTGCAGCGTGCATGTGCATGACGGTTCCAGGTACTGTAACCCTATGGGAGATGTGTGGGATACTGTATGGGGCTGTAACCCTATGGGAGATGTGTGGGATACTGTATGGGGCTGTAACCCTATGGGAGATGTGTGGGATACTATGGTTTTTATGGTTAAAACAAAAATCGACATTTTTTCCAATATAAGACATAGCCCGAAAGTAAGATATAGTGGGACTTTTGAGGGTAAAAAGAATGTAAGACACTGTCTTACTTTCGGGGAAACACGGTAATTATTATAAATATAGATAGCTGACCGAGACCGGTGGAATAACAGAAGGTTACATGTGTCCTCCTTAGTCCGGTCATATATAACGGAGGAGGTAGTGTACATATATCTCCCACGTCTGGGTGTGTAACCTGAATGGCATCATGTCAGACATGTGCTTTGCTTTGTGGGGGCTAGAAAATAGATAGAAGATTATGGCAAACAGTAACCACTATACCCCCTATTGGGTTACACTATTCGGTCCACTAAACCATATATGATGGTAACAGCTTATTCAATTAGGAACCCAGCGCACCCCAGCATTATTAGCCTAATTAATATGATAACAGATATGCACAGTACTATCTTACCCATGGGAGTAAAATACGGGTAACGTCAGTTTCCCACCAGAACCTTACTAAAGTAAGCTCAGCAGGAGTGAAAAAATAGTCAGCATAAGTATAGCCCTTTTTTTTTTAATAATATTTACGCAATTAATGCACTTATATGTATGAATACATTGGCACATGTTACACAAGCTATATAAAATTGAGATTTTTTTTTTTAATTTAAATTGTTTATATATGTAAATTAAAACACCAAAACGTTGCTGACTTGAATAAACCTCACCTTTGACACTGAAAATTTGAGTGCTGCCTGCCTTATATATGTAGGAGGCACAATGTATCAGTGTGTGTATATACAGTATAGTGACATAGCTGTTATCCAGGTGACATTTAACTGTAAGTGACTGTGGTATTTTTAGTTTCACAGTGTGGTTGTAAAAGGTATATATATATTATTTAGGAACACAGTGTTATCCAGGTGACATTAAACTGTTATCCAGGTGACTGTGGTATATTTAATTGCACTGAGTGTTCTGGTGTGTTGTAGGGGGTGTATATTATTTAGGAGCACAGTGTTGTTATCCAGTTTATGCTGCACTGTAAGCAAATGTGGTATTTTTAGTGACACATAGGAAAGGGGGGGGGGGTAACAATGTGTCTCAGGTTCCGCCAGTCTCTAGGAGGAAAACACTTGTCTTTTGCTGATACAGATTTATCACTGTGATGATGAATTCTGGTGCAGTATAAGACTGTCGGCTGCTACTTTACACCTACTTTTAGTTGGTCTAAACTGTGCGGCAGAATTTTGGGCGCATGGACGATTTTCCACATGCCACGCCCCTTTATCATAAGGCCACACCCCTTAATCGGCCAAGCCAGGGAAACTGCCAAAAAAGGTCTAAAAGCCTTCATAACTGTGGTGCAAGGCATTTTTGATGCATTTTGGCTAAACCACCAGAATTGTAGCACAAGTGCGTTAATAAATCCCCCCATAGTTTCTCACACAGGACTTTGAATCACACAAAGCTATAAGGGAAACTCTCATTAGTAAATCCGGCAAGGCCTGGTTGCAGCTTCCAGACTGTAATGTAAAAGAGCCCTTAGTAAGGGACAGACAGAGCTGCCATGTATTACTTGCAGCTTAGAAGTGGTTGCAGCGTTATAAAGCCCTTATGATCTCACACTTGTGCACCTGTTATGTTTGCTCAGCTAATAAGAGAAGGAGATCAGTGGTTTCATTGCTTCTTATAAACCCTGGTGTAGTAAATGAGCTGCTTGACCCCAGCCACAGTCTGCTGAAGTGGAATGTTCCCTGTGTGATAGCAGGATTGTTAACTAATGGTCAGGAGATAGGAATGACTGGCTGGGAGTGCATGGCTGCTCATATTACCATCATTTATCATTGTGAGAGGGCTTTATATTCTATTGATGTCTTACAATTGTTCACTTCCTCCCGTGTTGATGTTTCTATAATTCCTCTAGATAGACAGCTTTCAACACATGGTACATACCATTGTCCTGCCACTTCTCTTCTGCAATGCTGTAGTGGTTCGGAAATAACCCTGGGGGCAAAGAGCATTGTGTGTTCATAATGAATGAATGGCAATCGAAAGTTTACAGCATATGCCTTTCATGTCACTCTATCAGCTAAGGGTAAATATTTGCCATGGCTCTAATTAGTGAAAAGTGCAAGTCACCTCCATACAGTTTGTATTGGGCACAGAAGTTTACAAACCTGCCTTATTCAGCAATCCAACATGACAGCTGGGCAGCTCCTCTCACATGGGATCTACATTGGGAACAGAAAGTATTCAGATCCCTTTACATTTTGTCCTCTTTGTTTCATTTCAGCCAAATGGTAAGATCAAAAAATGTCTTTTTTTTTGCTCATTAATGTACACTCCGCAGCCGATATGGACAGAAAAAATTGTAGATATTTTTGCTAATTTATTAAACAAGAAAAACTAAAATATTACATGGTCGTAAGTAAAGTTTTTCATTAATTAAATGAAAATAAACATTATCATAAACTTGTTTGGTATCCAATTTTGGGATGTGGGTATGCCGAAAGTACTTATCCTGTGCAGATAACCCCATTACAGAAAAAATGTCTGAATCGCCATTTCACCCCAGATAAAAATTTTAATAAAAACTGATCAAAAGGTCATAGGGCCACTAAAAAGGTTGAACATCAGCTTGTCCCACAGAAAATGATACCTTACACAGCTCTATACAAAGAAGTATGGAAAAGTTAGAATATGCTGACACAGCAAAAAAAAAAAATATTCAAAAGAGTAATCATTTTTGTAAAGATATTAAAACATAACAAAAACTATATAAAATTTGCATTTACATGATTGGATAAAAGGGATGTGTCATTTGAACCATGCAGTGAAAGCCATAAATATGAAGTCCTAAAGAATATTGGGAAAAAACAGTAAGCAAAAAAGAAAAAGGATCAGTTCAATTAGGGTTAATTTTCTGTTATAGTTACAGTTCTCCTTACATTAATGGGTTTGTCCATTGAAAATGATGTGTGGCCAATGGTAGAGGCAGTTGTTAGATAAGCATTGATGTAAAGCTTGCTGTCACGGGTGCTCCTGTGACCCATGTCTCGGTTCGTGGTCCCACCCTTGGTCCTCCGTGTGCCCTAGCGCCCCGTGGCGTCCCCTTACCTGTCCCCTTTCCTATCTCCGCTCCATCGACCGTGCATTCCCGACTATTAGGGCGCACGTGCCGGCTTCAAAAGATTTAAAGGGACAGCACGCTGTTAATTGGCACTAGCCATTTCCCAGAATACCATTTAAGCCTGCCTCTCCCTACACACAGAAGAAAAAATGGTCAACGGCTCACCTTTGTCCCAATTCGTGCTCCAGGAGTGCGTCCGGACCCAGACAATTGCACATATGCAGGAAAAAAGGAGTTCACTCCAGCACCGAAGAATATCCAAATTTACATTTCTTTATTTAATCCAAATTTCAATGTTACATGGTAAAAGCATCCTATATAGCAGTGATGGTGAACCTTTTGGTGAGAGAGTGCCCAAACTACAACCAAAATCCACTTATTTGCCGTGAAGTGTCAACATGGCATTTGAAACAGTAACTTATTGCTACCTGTTCTTCGGCATCTTTAAATCGGATCGACCCCCTGAGGCAACCAATAGAGTTGAAAGAAGGTCACATTCAGACTATCATAATAGCTTCCCTCGAGGGTCTCTATGTAGGTGAAGAATGGTGGGTCCAGAATGAGAAGACATTGCACTTCTGTCAGCACCTGCTCACTTTTCCTGCCGTTCCAAACAGCCAATGAAGTGTCGCTTTAAAATAGTGCTGAGAGCAGCATCTCTTAAGTTCCTGGGACTGCAGGAAGTTTTGGTGGATTTGGTCCTATTTTGTGAATTCTGCCCTGGGGCGATATTCTGAGTGCCCACAGAAATGGCTGAGTGCCACCTCTGGCACCCGTGCCATAGGTTCGCCACCACTGCTATATAGCAATACCTTGTATTTTTTGTGGTATACAGGCCTACACGTTTCGGATTTAACGTACACCCTTAGTCATGGCACCTCCCTGCACACCCTGCCAGATCTTTATGCTATATGCCTCTGAGAAACCTTGTATTGTTTATTGATTTCCCTTTGTGACCCTGGACCTGTTCCTGTTTACCCTGCTCCGCTGCCAGCCCTGGCCTTGTGCTCTGCCTCTGATGTTGATTCCGTGCCACCTGCCCTGACCATGTGCCTGTCCCCCACAACAAATCTGCCTTCCATTTTTGTATCTCGCCTTGGTTACCACTGTGGACAAGTCAAAACTGTGGAACGACCTGGACACCACACCACAACAAGTCCACCCCGCTTTGCAGCGGACTCCTAAGGGTACTACTAAGATTTCGCTCCCAGGTGCCGCCTTACGTCATCGTCTGCGGTGGTCCAGTGGGTTCACTACCCCTGGAGCCTGACACTTGCCTCCTATCTTCCCTCTACCAATACTGTTACTGCAGTGGTGATGTCACATGGCATGTGACTGCTGCAGAACATCACTGGTCTGAGGACTGAGACTAATAACAGGCTGCAGTGACCACCATTAATGGAACAGGAGAGTAGAGAAGAAGTGAGAAGAATCTTAGTTTTCTGTGGACTCTGCATGTTCTTTTCAGTACAAACAGCTTGCACAGGTTTTTAAGTGTCTGCACCACAAATGTGTTGCACTTGACCCTTTTGTGTCACGGCTGCTCTATTCTTCACGCAATCTTCTTGGGTGTTCTGGTGCTTAGTCGGACCGTGCGCCAGTTTTATCATGCAAAGTCCGACAGAAGTGTGTTGCATGCCCTATGTTAAAGGTGCACCAAAAAATTATGAGCAGTGCAAGGAGCATCAGATTCATGAAGACCGTGCGCCAAAAAATCCTGAATCTGGCTCCCCCTGCATACTGCACTGGCAAACTACACATAGTATAAACTGCACAGTTCTTAGTAAATGTGCCTGAATGTCTCACAATAGACAGTATAAACTTAGACAGTCTGAGAATGCGTCCAATTTATTCTGGTGGCTGAAGCTGGATAAAAACCAGCTGCATCTTCAGACTGTCTGGTCTCGGCATTTTTAATCTATACATGGGAAATATGTATCATGAGGGATAGTTATTTTTTTCTACATATACAGAGGAAATATGAAAATGAATGTATTTTATGCTATAAGCACCCCATAAAGTATCTGTAAGGAAAGCATTGGTGTGGATTGACACATGAAATCGAATTTTTCAGGCTTATTTTTCCCTTTGCAATACCTCAATGCCAGGGGGGCGTAAATGGGTGTGAAAGAGGGCGCAGCTGGCTGTGAAAGAGCGTGGCCAGCCAGGCAGTGGGGTGGTGCAGGGTGTTCTTGTCCCCACACCGACGCACTGCCTGTAGAGTCGCCGGCTGCGCTTATTTCTATGCCAGGCCCTACCTGGCGTAAAAAATAAATGCTGTACAGGGTCCTATCAGATACGTCAAGAGGCTGGAGTCTCTTAATTTATCCGCCTGCACCTTATGGGTGGCGGGGCTATCATAAGCTGGCACATATAATGTTGGGGAAGTCCACCCCTTAGCTGAGTCCTTGGTATTCATGGGTATGAAAAACATAAAAAAAATAATAGGGTTAATAAAAATATAGGCAATAAAACATTTATGAAACTTTTGAATCCGGAAGCCTCCTGAAAAAGCAGTACACAATAAGTGTGTCAGTGCAAGGGGGAATGGAGCTCCTCTATGCATTAGGTAAAACCCTTTTTTTATCCTTTACATGTGTGATGTCGCCTTCTCTTTGTCATAGCTATTCCATTGGCTACATTATATACAGATTTTGATCTCAATATCTCTTGTGCCATTAGAAAGTACACTCACCGGCCACTTTATTAGGTACACCAAGCTAGTAACGGATTGGACCCCCTTTTGCCTTCAGAACTGCCTCAATTCTTTGTGGCATAGATTCAACAAGGTGCTGGAAGCATTCCTCAGAGATTTTGGTCCATATTGACATGGCATCACACAGTTGCCGCAGATTTGTCGGCTGCACATCCATGATGCGAATCTACCGTTCCACCACATCCCAAAGATGCTCTATTGGATTGAGATCTGGTGACTGTGGAGGCCATTTGAGTACAGTGAACTCATTGTCATGTTCAAGAAACCAGTCTGAGATGATTCCAGCTTTATGACATGGCGCATTATCCTGCTGAAAGTAGCCATCAGATGTTGGGTACATTGTGGTCATAAAGGGATGGACATGGTCAGCAACAATACTCAGGTAGGCTGTGGCGTTGCAACGATGCTCAATTGGTACCAAGGGGCCCAAAGAGTGCCAAGAAAATATTCCCCACACCATGACACCACCACCACCAGCCTGAACCGTTGATACAAGGCAGGATGGATCCATGCTTTCATGTTGTTGACGCCAAATTCTGACCCTACCATCCGAATGTCGCAGCAGAAATCGAGACTCATCAGACCAGGCAACGTTTTTCCAATCTTCTACTGTCCAATTTCGATGAGCTTGTGCAAATTGTAGCCTCAGTTTCCTGTTCTTAGCTGAAAGGAGTGGCACCCGGTGTGGTCTTCTGCTGCTTTAGCCCATCTGCCTCAAAGTTCGACATACTGTGCATTCAGAGATGCTCTTCTGCCTACCTTGGTTGTAACGGGTGGCGATTTGAGTCACTGTTGCCTTTCTATCAGCTCGAACCAGTCTGCCCATTCTCCTCTGACCTCTGGCATCAACAAGGCATTTCCGCCCACAGAACTGCCGCTCACTGGATGTTTTTTCTTTTTCGGACCATTCTCTGTAAACCCTAGAGATGGTTGTGCGTGAAAATCCCAGTAGATCAACAGTTTCTGAAATACTCAGACCAGCCCTTCTGGCACCAACAACCATGCCACGTTCAAAGGCACTCAAATCACCTTTCTTCCCCATACTGATGCTCGGTTTGAACTGCAGGAGATTGTCTTGACCATGTCTACATGCCTAAATGCACCAAGTTGCCGCCATGTGATTGGCTGATTAGAAATTAAGTGTTAACGAGCAGTTGGACCGGAGTACCTAATAAAGTGGCTGATGAGTGTATATTTTTGTTACAATTCGAGGCTTTCTATCTATCCCTCAATAAGTTACTGCATGACATCACAGCCCCAGTAATGTCCCCTCAGTCCCCCTGTAATGCCATCCCCAGCCCCCCTGTAATGTCCTCATAGCCCCATTAATGTCCCCACAGCCCCCTAAACCCCCCCCTTAATATCATTATAGCCCCTCAGTAATCTTCCCACAGTAATGTCCCCACCACCCCAGTAAATAAAGTAACCCACAGCCTCAGTTATAACCAATTATTGTGACATATGTCAGATTCTAAAAAATGGCCTGGTCACAAAGGTGAAGGCCACAAAGGTCAAGGAGTTAACTTGATAGGAAAGTTTTATTGTTAAATGTTTTTTTCTTTATAGAGTTAGTAGATAAATGACTACAAATGTGAATAAATTGTAATTGTCATTTTTCCCAGAATTTTATTTAAAATGTTGTAATACTGAATTTACCAAAATCTTTCCTGCAGGTCCTCCTCCATTCTGTGGGGGGAGAAGGGGGCAGACTGTAAATGTCTATATCTTCTGACCCATGGCACAAGAGAATCTCCCCTTTAAAATAATATCAGGATTATATTTCTAGGTTTCACAGAATTGCAGATATTTACCGTAGAATTTACAGTAGGAAATGGTGAGCGGTAAACATAAATCAGATTTTTAATTGCAACTTTAACAGGGGATATCTCCGGTTCTTTGAAACATAGAAACACATGAGGTTATATTAACCCCTTTCCGCCAATGCCCTTTTTCATTTTACGCTCCCCAATTTAAAAAAATATATATACCGGTATATCTTTTTTTATTTTTAAGCTAGCATTACTATTTTCTAGTATTTTTCCACTACCAGAAAGTTGTAAAACAGTTACACACCTTTCACATCATGTTTCTTCCATGGTCCAGCAAGATGGCTTCATTCTACTACTTTGAAGTGAAATGTAAACTACTTGTATAAAGTCACAGAGAGGGAGAGTTTAGCACTGACGTCATGAGGGGTCATATATCTTTATTTTTCTTACTGTTTTTTCTCTCTGTTTTGAGACATTTATTGGTGCATTGTAATTTTTGTGTCTTTTTAGGGACATTTTGAAATGTCCACCGGCCATTTGTTTATCACCAGTAAGACACATTTATCTTCTATTCCAGATGTGCTAAATGTCAAATTGTCTAAAACATGCATACAAACATACATACATTTTTGGAGCAAAAAAACTCCAGACAAAACCATACTTAAGGAAAACTTAGAAAATAGAAACAAATGTCTCAAAAAGAAATCTAAATAAAAACATTTAACAGAGGAAAAAATTTAGATAAATTACCAAAGAAGGAGAGGAAAAAAGCCAAAACAAATATAGATAAGATAAATGACCCCCATGGTCTCATACCACCCCCATCTGCTGTGATAAACATCATTCACCAGACTTCAGAAAAGTCAGTTACTCATGTCCTTGGATGCAGGACTTCCGTTACAGTAAAGGGGGCAACCAGTTGGAGGGAGAGCTGGACTTCAGTGTTGAGCTCTCCACTTTGTAGCTTTTTAAAACCAATTTACATCTCTCTTTAATTTTGACTGTAAGACATGTTAGACTGTAAAATCGACATGAACTAGAAGGTGTTATCTGTTTAACAACATACCGGTAGTGGTTTATTAGGTCAATTAAGCTGACAAATTTCCTTGAAGCAGGTTAAGGTTACTCAGCTTAAGGTTGCAATCCTTTAGTTATGAACATACAGATCATACAGGGGCAGAGCAGGCAATATTGCAAACAGGCCTGTGTAGGAGAGATAGAGACAAGAAGGGAGCGTAAGTACGGTATACTCCAGGTCATGCCGTTTTGTGTAGCTGTTTGTCACCAATGTTTTACCCAAGTAATGAAAACTTTTGTACGCAGTCTTTTCCCAGCATGCTACCTGCCTGTAGTCTTAACAAGTCTAGCACAAGGCATTGCACCTGCAGTGACACTCTAATAGCAGAAGTTGAGCAAAACATAGCTGATATTGAGCAGCATTTCTCAGTTTTGCAAGTTGTTATCACAATCTAACAGGCAGCAGCTCAGGGTAAGGAAGGAAGCAGTAGACCTGAGGACAGAAACCACTACCCAGATTCCAGGAACACTTATTCACTGACATGTTACTTTCTTCTCTATTTATATGACTAATGTGTTTGATCCTATTAGTTATTAAGCTGTTTTATTCTTTTTGTTTTTGCAACAGATTTTTGCAAATATTATTCCTGGACCAACCCTTGTAACATTCAGAAGGAATTTTCATATTCAATATTATGTATATTTACTGTTCATAAAAATAAATACATTTGCTTGAATTGGCACCAGTGACTTTGAAGACTGAATTCAATCACATCCATGGTAAACTTTCAGGATTTTGACCAGAAATGTTGACATGGCCATAGAAAAAAGACAAATATAAGGGTGTCAGAATCCTGCAGCCACATTGTACAGGTCTTCAAAAGCCAAGTTTAAAAAAAAAAAAAAGATGTAGTGGGGCATTTATCAATTTTGGCGCAGGGGCCATGTTTCTGGCGCACTATTCGTGCTATATTTTTCTCTGGGATGTAACATTGTGGCACAAGGGGTTAATGAAGTGGCACAGGGCCAAAAAGGGTTAGAACTGTCTCCACATTCAGGAAGGTGAAATAGAACTCCCTAGACAAGCTTTTTGTAGCTCTATGTGTGAGTCAAAAGTTGGGCCCAAAAATGTGTTGAAAAACTAGACTCAAAAGAAATGTGTCACAAGTGTACCTGTATATGTTCAGGTAATGGGCCAGCTGAATGTAACCTTAGCTGGATTTGCTTCTGGATAAAAAACAAACAAAAACAAAACACAGACATAAGCCCCTTTTCGCACTTACGTTTTGCACATCTCTGTGCATGTTTTTGACATGGACAACTAGCATCACACTCTGACCCATTGGGGCTCATTTACTAAGGGTCCGAATGGCGAACTTTTATCGGGTTTCCCGTCGATTTCCGATTTGCCCTGAACTGCCCCAGGATTTTGATGCATGCAATCGGAT
The DNA here is from genome assembly GCF_040894005.1 of Engystomops pustulosus. Lineage (NCBI taxonomy): Eukaryota > Metazoa > Chordata > Amphibia > Anura > Leptodactylidae > Engystomops > Engystomops pustulosus. The sequence continues at coordinate 171,899,621 of NC_092413.1, read as the reverse complement.
TTTGGTGCATCGGCACTGGCTTTCACGCGACAGAAATCGGGAGTGTGGCCGCTGGACAACCCGACAGATTCGGGAAAACCGCGAAATTTAAAAAATTATTTGTGTCACAAGATCAGCACTCACATGCACCAGGAAGAAGCAGGTGAACTCCGGTAGTCCTCGGCGCAGCAGTGACACCTGGTGGATATCGGGCGCACGGACCTCAGTGAATCCCGATAGACCCGAATCCTTGCCGGAGAACCCGCCGCTGGATCGCTACTGGACTGGGTAAGTAAATGTGCCCCATTGTATTCAGTGGGTTTTGTCAGACTTTTTTCACACACACACACACATGCATGTTTTTTTTTTTTTTACATGCATGAAAATCCCAGCATACTCTACTTGCATGCAAGTCATGTGCATATAAAACGCACCATACAATGGATGGTGCATCAAAAACGCATTGCACTCTGAGACACATGCAAGTTTAATGCAAATGCGTTTTTTTATTGATCAATTTCCATAGAAAAAAAGATAGAGGGTGTAACTGACCCTGTCACCTGGAAACCACCATTGCTGACAGATCTGGAAGCATAGCTCAGGGAGACTCAAGAGACAGTCTAAAGTCCTACATTTATTCATCCAGGCTGGGAGCAGTGATCTTGGTTCACCCAACTGTACTGAAAGTTAAAGGGGCATGGAGTGGGCCAGACTGGGGTGGGGAGGGGCACAGAGTGGACCAGGCTGGGACGGGGAAGGGGTGGAGTGGGCCAGACGGGGGTGGGGAGGGTCATGGAGTTGGTCAGACTGGGGCGGGGAGGGGCACAGAGTGGCCCTAACTGGGCCCGGGGCAAACTGCACCAGCATATTAGCTACAGCCTGTGTGGTTAATATTTTAAATGTAATAGTGTTAAAACATGTGATTGATTATATTAGCAAGTGGTGGAGAAGGTTGTAGACTCCATTTAAGTGATTGGTAGTAATAGAAGGCTAGAAGATATTTTGTAATATGGACTTTAGGAACGGTACATATTGAAAATGTACAATATACAGGGATATGTAGCTTTTCACTGTAAATACACTTTTTCTCTATTTTCTTTTCCTATTTCTGATCTCATACCATAACTACACTATCACTCTGAGCCAATCAGATGTCTCCATGCTTCTTTCTCTCTGCGTTCAGCCTTTAGTATCACAGACACCCACATGGAAAAGCTGCAACTGCCTCACCCTCTTCTGTTCTATTAACCCCTTAAGGACGGAGGGTTTTTCGGCTCATTTCTCGCTCTCCAACTTCAAAAATCCATAACTTTTTCATTTTTCCGTGTACAGACTTGTGTGAGGGCTTATTTTGTGCGTAACAAATTTTACTTTCCCGTAATGTTATTTATTTTAACATGCTGTGTACTGCGAAGCTGAAAAAAAATTCCAAATGTGGAAAAATTGAAAAAAAAACGCACGTGCGTCACGTTCTTGTGGGCTCAGTTTTTACGACTTTCACTCTTCGCTCCAAATAACATGCCTACTTTATTCTTTGGTTCGGTATGATCCCGGTGATACCAAATTTATATAGGTTTTATTGTGTTTTAATACATTTTCAAAAATTAAACGAATGTGTACAAAAAAGAAAAACATTTTTTTGCCATCTTCTGACGCTAATAACTTTTTCATACTTTGGCGCACGGAAATGTGTTAGGGGTCATTTTTTGCAAAATGAAGCGACGTTTTCATTGCTACCATTTTGAGGTCTGTGCGACATTTTGATCATTTTTTATTTTATTTTTTATGTTATATAAAAAGGTGTAAAAGTCGCATTTCGGACATTTGGGCGCCATTTCCCGCCTCGGAGGTCACCGCCGGCCGTAACCGTTTTTATATTTTGATAGATCGGGCATTTTGGGACGCGGCGATACCTAATATGTTTGTGATTTGTACTGTTTATTATGTTTTATATCAGTTCTAGGGAAAGGGGGGTGATTTGAATTTTTAATATTTTATTAATTTTTTTTATTTTTTAAACTTTTTTTTTTCTTTTTTTTTTCACTATCTTTTAGACCATCTAGGGTACATTAACCCTAGATGGTCAGATCGTTCCTACCATATACTGCAATACTTCTGTATTGCAATATATGGCATTTTTGCAGCACATTCATTACAATGAGCCACTGGCTCATTGTAACGAATCTGCAGCTGCAAGATAGCCTCGTGTCAAAAGAAGACACGAGGCTACCATGCCAACCGATCGCCGCCCCCCGATGACGTTCGGGGGCGTGGCGATCGAAAAAAAGATGGCGGCGCCCATGCGCCGCCGTCTTTTTAATGCCGCCGGCGACTTTGCCGGCGGCAACGGGGGGGTTAATAGCCGCGATCGGTGCTAGCACCGACCGCGGTTATTAGCGGTGGGGGTTTTATGCATTATGCAAAAACCCCCACCTCTGTATGAAGAGGACTCAGCCCGTGAGCCCTCTTCATACATCCCTTATACCTCTGTGCCGTAGAGCTACGGCGCAGAGCGTTAAGGGGTTAAAGGAAGAAAACAATCTTAACAGTACTCAGGATGACAAAATACATTTTTCTTCTCTCATTCAATGTTATTAACAAAAATACAGAATTTCACAGATATAATTCTAGCCTTTTTTTCTATCAGTGCTGCTATTGCATGTTTTGGTTGGCATGGGATACGACCATAAATTCAGTCCTGACTATGGTCGGGCAGGTCTTCCTGTCTGATCAGATTCCTCTGACATGACCACTGTACTGCAGGAGCAGGGGGAGGAGGAGGCAGAGATCATTAGAGCTAGAGGCAATTCCTGGCTAGCAACATGAAGAGGGGAGCTGCTCTACAAGCAAGACATAGCGGTGCTGAGTGCGTGTTTGATTGATTAGGTGAGGCAGCAGAGTGGAGTTTGTTATTAGGGATCTTACATCCATCTCATGACTCTATGTGACTCCATCATGATCTGTCTCATCCCTCTTTTTCTATATGTCAGATATTAGTAGAATCATTAGATGTTAAATGATAATCTAAGCACTATGATAAACTAAGCACATCGGGGGAGATTTATTAATGTGTCAGTCTCTAGACCAGTGTGGAGTAAGACTGAACAGTTCTCTGGTGCACCAGATTGATCCCTGTGTCTGATGCTGGATGATTAATCTGGTGCCATATAAGATTGGTGAGTCATACTTTGCACCTCCATTTAGTTGGTCTAGTTTATTGCACAACAGTTTTAAATTTTCTGGTGCACGGCTTATTTCTGGTGCAGACACACCCCCTTTTTCCAAGGACATGCCCCTTTTTTGTGAGACGGATTGATACATTTCTTCCATTGTCCACACACTGCAGACAATAGAATAGAAGGATGTACATGAGCAGGGTTGGCTTCAGGTTTCAGTAGGCCCCTCGGTGATAGATCCTCATAGGGTCCCTTTGCAGTGAACTTTTGTGGCAGCATTAAAAATTCAGAAACTAAAACATTCTTGTTTTCCCTAAAATATTCCCTAATTGATCATACCAAACAGCGCCCTCATGGTTATTTTATATAAAGTCCCCTCACCCCCATGGATTTCTTATCTTCAGCCTTATGTGGGACCCCCCAGCAGCTCTAGGCCCCAGCACTTGCCCAGGTATGCCCAGTGGTGGCACTGACCCTGTACATGAGCATAGCACGAGGAACCAGGAAGGATTAATTTTACATTAAGGAGCTTATACAGCGGTAGGAGCGAAAGCAGTAAAGTGAGTTAAATTGCAAAGTAACAGATTATAAATTATCTTTATCATGTCACCATCACTACTGGATTAAGATTTGAGGACTTTCTTTCATGGGCAAACCCCTTTAACTAATATTTCTCCAAACAGATGGGAAAAGGAAGTTTCTGAACTTTTAAGAAATGTAATTATATAAAATAAATCCTGCATGAATAAAACATAAAAGTGTGATTTCCAAAGAGCAATATTGCTGTGATCACATATACTGTATGCACTGTACTTATAGTTATATGCATGGTTACAGCCTGTTGCCATGGAACCTCATGTAAGTTTCAATGAATAGTATATTTTTAGAGCTAAAGGGTTTTCAATATCATAATTACTTTGGTTTTTCATGGCTTCCTCTTTTGCTGTGGCCTTGTCCTTCAAATGAAGGAAAGAAATGTCTGTGCGCAATACGCAACGCGATCTGTTGCTGTGGCTCCGGGCAGACATGATATATACTATTCTTAAATGAAAACTACAGAGAAATGAGGCTTCCACATGTTTTAACTACCGTAATGATTTTTATTTTACAGTTTTTCCTACACTGTTCCAGAAAGGCAGCCTCCCTGCAGCACTCAGTAACAGGGAATGTAATTATGGGAAGTTGGTAAAAAAATACACAATGCTTTGGATTGGTTTCAAGCTGTTCAGATGGATTTATGTATTTTAAGCTTTCTATACTAGATCCCATCTAAGCTGGTCATACACATTAGATGTCAACTCTCCCGTGACTACAGATGCTGGAGGAATCAGACATTGCACAGAATGTTAAATGATGCCTCTATGGCTCTATAAATAATAAAAAAAAGTTATGGGTTCGGTACTGAAGTGGTTGATATCACTTGTGCTTATTATTCCCATATAGTGAAGTTACAGTACAAATGATCCCAAAAAGGACATCTACCACCAGGATGAAGGATTGTATATCAAGCACACTGACATACTGGTGTGTGCCCCCTCTACTTTTAGCTTCTTATGTCCATGTTTTTACAAAAAAGGCTTTTAAATTATGCAAATGAGCCTGACGGGCTCTGGGCTTCATAGGTGTTAAAGGATCCTGGAGCCATTTAGGCTTTAGGGTCCTTGCAAAATATATATATATATATATAAAAATAAAACCCACCCTAGAAAAATGGTACTGCCGCGTCTGTAGCGACTTTGGCCAAGCAGATATAATATTATACCCATATTGTGAAAGGTATACAAAATAAAAATTAAAAACTCATTAAAAATTGCTATTTTAGTGCTTCCTACCTCCCAGAAAAATGTAATAGAAAGCAATCAAAAAGTCTGATGTATCCTATAATAAAACCAATCTAACTGTTAACATGGCGACACATAGGCAAATGCGGTTTCCTTAAAAAAGTGTTTTATTTGCTAAAGTAGTAAAACATAAGAAAACATGTACATTGCACTAACCTATAGAATAACTATATTCTGTTTATTATACTGTACCGAACTGTGTAAAAGTTTTAATCAAACTAAGTGGCAAAATTGCTGTTTTATCCTGTTCCGCTGCAGGAAAGAGTTAATAAATTGGAATCCTCATGCTACTTTTACCATAAATATTAACCCATTGGAAAATCCAAATCTTTCTGTAAAAAACAAGCCCTCATATGCCACCAAGACTGAATACTACCCCAACTACAATTCTCAGCATTGTGCACCCAGTGATTCTTATTAAGAACCCCACTGTGCTTGAATGGACATACCCTGTTCATAGTTTCAACTAAATACAGTCTTGCCCAAAGCTATTAATGGAGTTCCTCATGATGATAAGCAGTTCTAGTAGCAGTTCTAGTAGAGATAATGCATTCAATTATTTGCAAATGAAGTGAAGTGTTTAGAGTTTTTATAATTGTTTAAGAGGTTGGCCACTTTAACTGGACCCTAAAGGGTATCATATCATACTTACCAAGGTAAAGTTTCTCGGTGGCTGCCAGAAGCCATAAATCAAATCATATGAAACCCGGCAGCAGGACTCAGACCTGTGACATCTTGTGTCCTGCTGGCTTCCAGTAAATTAAGGGAGCTGTACCCTGATTACAGTATGCCCCATCTGTGATCACCACACCCACAACAGTGCTTCGAGGGGTGTGCCAAACCCCTCCAACCACTGCCATGTGAGCGGTTATAATGACTGAACAGCCCACTTCATCCAACGGAAGCCAGCATGACACATGATGTCACAGGAAGTACTGAGTCCTGCTGCCCGAGAGTCCCATGGCCTGCAGATCCCAGGGGTCACTACAAACTTTACGGGGCAAGTATGAAATGGGTGGCTTATATGAAATGCATGACTTATATTTACCCTGGTAAAGTTTTGTATAAGTGCCCAACCACTTTAAGTTTTTATCCTTATAGACAACACTACTACAGATGAGGGGAACTCACTCTATACTTTACCACTCAGTAAGACAATGATTACTCTTATATACAACATATGAAATGGTTAATATAGGGACACTATCCACAGATGGTGTCTTCACCATTTCCTTCCTCTTCAGAGAAGCGCTGAAGTGTGTGCAGTCTCTTACTTCTGCTTACTAATTCTGTAATCTACACATCAGGATGTTTTCAGCTCAAGTGTCGGCTCCGAATGTACATTATCCATTTGCATCAGTTATATGTACGCCTTTTTTTGTAAAAACTGTAACTAATCTTGTTTGTACTGAGGCATCACCCAGCTTTCCTGTAACCCTGATGAGAGGTTTTGCCTATTTTTTTTGTTCCTGTAATAATAAGCACATAGACCTATGGGCCGTTTTATAACAACAAAAGACAAAGGAGCTATTTTTGGTTTCCGGTATACAATGGGGATTTAATTTTTGCAAATGCAGAGCAGCAGACGTCACTTTTACAGAAACAAACAGCATTAAACTGGATATCATACGGCACATGCATCTGTATTAACATGGGTCCTTATGGGTGATGCAGTAGGAGTTTTCAATGCACACCCAATAAACTGACATTGCAGATGTAGTGTGAAAAGAGGCTAACAAGGCAATGGGGCTCATATACTGTAGTCTATGTATAGCTTATGAGACTCTATGGGGAGATTTACCAGGCCTTGTACAGCAGTTTTTTGGCATACAAGCCCTGAAATAATCACAATTCCATGTAAACCACCAAAAATGTAGTTTATTTTTCCCCTCAATCCACCTACATGCCATGAAGGCGTAGAAGGGGCATAAAGGTGGCTATGTATGCGCACTTGCTATAGCCAGCTCCCTTTCCGGCACAGCTCATAGTGCAATTCTACATAAATGCAGCTGACTGAGATATCTGAAGACTGGTGGCTCCTTATATATCAACACACTTGAGGGGATGGGTTTTATCAAACACTGGCACATGATAAATGCATTTGACAGGGAACCTGTCACCACAATTTCACAACAAGCAGAACACAGGCCAACGGCTGCGTGATCTCAGCTCCAAAGCCGGAGGTACAGCGCATGCGCAGAACTCCGGCTTCGGGGACGAGTGCATGCAGCTCCTTGTAGCTGCGTGCTAAGGATACCTGGTAGAAGGATCAAAGTTGCTACTGAGGCATGGAGTAGCTGCGCCGCATAGCCTCAGCTCCGGCTACTCCATGCTCCAATAGCCTCTTTAGAAAATTAGCATATCAAGCCATTAAAAGATTGTGGGGACTAAAGGATTAGCCCTAAAAAGTGCTATCCTTACATTCATTAGATGCAACTACCACCGGATCTACCTTAATAGGTAGATCTGGTGGTAGGTTTCCTTTAAAGCTGTATTTAATGGGTAGGTGCTCTGTTACTTGATGAGTAGGATAAGTATAGGAATTTAATAAGATACTGTACTCTCTGACACCTGTAATATGATCATTATACTCTATGTATAATTACAATGCTCTGAATGGCTCAAGGTGCATGAATATATATGAGGATAGAAAATGAAAATTCCTCCATCCAGATACAATATGTGACGAATCATATAAATGATGCTGTTTAATATCCACACTAAATTTCCCCATAGCCAAGTTCATAGAGGATTGCATTACCACAGTCTGGGCACTCGGGGGATTATATGGGGGATCTGATCTACTTACTGATCATCTTCTGTAGCTGTCATCTTGTCAGTTTAAGAAAAACCATTGAGTGTAGTCCTCATTGCTAGCGTATAATGCCTGTCAGATGTCCAGCCAGGGAATGGTGCTTTTCAGTATCAATGGAGGCCTATAAGTCAGAATTTTTGACATTTAATGATAGATATGAATGGAATATAAGCTTCTATAAATGTAATAACTATTATTCCTATGCAACTTTGCCTGAGGTCTAAGCAGTTTGCCCAGAACATTAGGGTGAAAATTAGGATCAAAATGTCTCCCAAGCCAAAAACAAGAACACTTACATGTGACTATGATAGCAGTAGCCCCTAGGCAACAAGCATGTTCTATAGCAGCAGCCACCTTGGCAACTAGAATGTTATATAAAAAAAAAGCCACCTGGAGGCTAGTCGGGCTGCACACTGGCTGGCTGTATAGTGATATTGAGTGCCATTGGCTTGCAGGAATGTCAGCGATTACATTAGGTTAGCTTTGCTGGGGAGAATCTCCTAAGGAGCCAAGTGGGCTTTGCGGCATCAGCAGCATGACAGCAGTCTCTGTAGTAGAGACACAAAAATCACAAAGACCAAGTCGTAAGACTAAGGAAGTCTCAGAAGTATGATCAAGAACTTTAGACAGACTCTATATTTATAGGTTTGGTCTGTGTAGACACCCTTAACTGCGAGAATAAATCTTAACCTGAGGAAGAAGTACGCAAACAAAAGGATCCAGAGTGCGTATGAGGCCCTTAAATAACTTGTTTTACCTTGAGCTGAAGCCTAATGGGTTGATCAGCGCAACTAGCTCCTTAATTTCTTAAGGTCAAACTTTAGGACATTACAGAACTGTGCTCAATAAACTAAATTTACAGAATCCAATCATTGTGTAGAAACTTCTCAACAGTGAACACAAGAAACAGGAGGCCCCCAGAGCAATATATCTTGTGTCTCTGTGCTCAGCTAATAACCTGAATACTTATGTCTTTGGGAAATTTGGATTTTCTTTCTTAGTAACTTTTCACAATTCTATTTCCCCTCATCATGCGGCATAAGTGCAGATTAAATGACAATGATGATTTCGTTTTTAGTGCAAGGCCTAGACTATACATTAAACTTTTATTGGTTGAGAAGGCATTTTGGACTCCTAGTACAGGCCTCATACACGTGAATCATATCACACAAACACCGGTCCCATGGTGTCATCGGCAGATCCCACTCAGAGTAGTGGATTCCACTACTCTAAGTGTGATCCGCTCTCTTGGAAGTCTTTCTACTGCCATTTGCACATGAGCGGACCTCTTGCTCCGGTGACACTATGAGACCGGTGTTTGTGGCATGAGGCCTTAGGATGATCTGGATGTTATTATAGCTGTGTCTACCCAAACACATTTGGATCTTATAAATATATGTATATGTTATAATCACACATAGGTAGCAGTGTGCAGTGTGTAATATTCATGTAAAGGTTGTGATATATAATAATATTTCACGTCTGCAGACAGCATAGGGTTTTCTCAGATATAATCAGACATAATTTCCTGTTATGTAAATATGTGTAACTGAAGTAATTACAGAAGCAGAAAACGGCCAACAGTTTGCATAATATATTTATATCTGACAACAGTGAAAAGTGGAACTGCTACTTACAGACAACAACTAACAGTTTTACTCCCTTATTATATAGGAGAGGACTTTGTTTAGAGGGCACAATGTACAAGTTATATACAGTGTCAGGGACAGTGCCCGACACCATTTAGCCATCATTTCAGAAATAAGCTATGTTTTCAGCAATGGTTTTATAAACCTGAGCCCTTTATGTAAAATCTCACAAAATAATAATGTCTTAAAGGAAACCTACCACCACAAATCTACCTATAAAGGTAGATCGGGTGGTAGGCGGTAGGCCGCACCTTTTTTAGTAACTTTTATCAAACTTTTATGCTAATTTTATTATGCGGCTACTGGGTCGTGGAGTTGCCGCATCTGAGGTTACACGAGGAGGCTACTCCACGCCCCTGTAGCCTCTTTTATCCCCCTACTCACCATCTTCGGCGCGCAGCTGCTCGTAGCTGCGCGCCCTCGTCCGACGCCTGCGCGGTCACTGCTCCGAAGCCGGGGCTGCACAGGCGCGGGCCTGCTGTTCTGCGCGGGCCTGCTGTTCTGCGCATGCGCAGACTGCAGGATCGTCGGACGAGGGCGCGCAGCTACGAGCAGCTGCACGCCGAAGATGGTGAGTAGGAGGAGAAAAGAGGCTACCGGGGCATGGAGTAGCCACCTCGTGTAAAATCAGATGCGGCTACTCCACGCCCCAGTAGCCGCATAATAAAATTAGCATAAAAGTTTGATAAAAGTTACTAAAAAAGTGCGGGGACGAGAGGATTAGCCCTTAAAAGGGCTATCCTCACATCCCATTGATCCACCTACCACCCAATCTACCTTTATAGGTAGATTTGTGTTGGTAGGTTCCCTTTAAGTAAAATAGTACAAACCACTCTTTATTATTCGGCCATGCCTATAGATTTGTATTCATAGACACTCCAGCTACTGTATGTAAGTTACCTACATTTGACTGTCAGGAAAAATATTCTTACGTGTCACAAAGAGGCACAAAAAATACAATATATAAGTCTTGGCTAGCTTATTTTGATGTATACTGGCAATGATTTTGTACAAGTTTTGTCTAATACACAGAGATTTACATGAGTCCTATTGTTATAAATTCCACTTAATCATGAAAACTACTGCGTCTTTTTTGTGATTAATCACAGTAGTTGCTATTTTGACTGGATGCTATTCAAAAGGACCTTTCACCTTCATCACCAAACCCAACTGTTCACATGTGCTTACCTGGGTCGTATTTAAGGCAAAGCACATGGCCAGGTGAAAAAGGGAGGTGATCGCCCCTCCCCTCTCCATAGGAAACTTCAGTCCAAAGATAGGACCTGCTTTATTTACTGCAAAGCAGCCACCTGGCTCACACAATGGGGCACATTTACTTACATGTCTGACTGAGTTCACAGAAAGTGCATTGTCCTACGATAATGCACTGTGGCACTTCCTGGATGTGTCACTTCCCCGCTCAGGTCCGATGGAGTTCACCTTCTTCATCATGGTGCATGTAAGTGCATTGTCTTGTGACACACTTTGAATGTTAAACCCCCAAATCAGTTCAAATCAGCCCGATTGACCGACGACCCACCTCTCGATTTGCGTTGCATGGAAACCAGTGCAGCTGCACCAAAAACTGATCGCATGTGACACAATCCCAGCACAGACACCTGTTAAATACCTGTCCAAGCCATGTAATCCCCGAAACGGTGAACAGTCCAACGTAAGTGCGATTCGCAACCCATTGTAAATGAGCCCCAATGTGATGATAATAAACTGTGTGTCATAGACCTTTATGGGAGACGTGATCTGGTCTCAATTATGGTCATATGTAAAGGGTGTTATAGTCATTGTGATGCTTATTCTGGTATAGTTGGAAATTTCTTTCCAATCCAAGTAATCCATTCAATAATTTTTAGCTCTCTAGATGGGCAAAGCTAGGTTCTCTCTGGTTCAGTCCTGGACCACCCATCCAACAGTATAGACTATAGAGCCTGAATAACATTGTTTCAGTAGCCTATATGATAATTAACAGATGGATAGTTCTCAGACATTTACAAATTACACTTAATGCAGTTTTCCCTGTATAGTGTGCAGAGGGCACCATCCTGCATGAATCTGGTTCCCCTTGCACTGACCGGACAGTGCACCTTTAACATAGGGCGTGCAACACAATTTTGTCGGACTTTACATGATAAATCGGGCGCACTGGAGCAGTGTAATTTGTGTTGCAGTGACTGGTGCAGCTGCGCCACCAAACGGTCACATGCAATACAAATGTGGCGCAGGAACTTCTTAAATACTTAGGCAGGCAGAAAGAACCTGCATAGTCTGATGGAAAACTGGCGCGAGTAAATGTGCCCCATACTGTCCTTTCAACTCTGACAGTGGAGATTCAAAAATATTTAGAATGATTAATTGGGAACCAAAGGTGCTGTGGAGAAAATGCAAAGTGGCCCAGAGGGTGGCATCTTTTAAAAGTTATCAAAAGTTGCAGTTGATGGAGTTGGTGAAAGGTTCTTCTTCTATTCCTCTACTAAGTTTTACCATTTCCCTTTTCAAAGGGATTGGACTGAGTTGTTATTACTGAGGGCAAGAGTGTGATGCTCTCGCCTGATGCTGTTATAACAAATGAACTTGTGTGTTGGATATCTCGTCCTCTATCAGGTTGCTGTAGGATTCCTCACCTTTTTCAGATTCCACTTTGGGCAAAGTGAAAGTACAATTAGTGTCCCGGAACTGGGGGCCTCAGAAAGTTGTGCTTGTCTCAGAAAAATGCATTTTGGGAATGTAACATTCCATCTGTAGAACCAAAGAAGGGAATGTAACATTCCCGAAATGTGTTGTCTGCATATACTGTATAAATAAATTACAGCTTTTTTTAAAAAAAATAGCCTTTTTTAAGCTTTCTGAGACCCTCAGTATTGGAAGACTAATAGTAAAAATGTGTATAGATATACTGTATCCCCTCAGATATAAATTTCAAGAATTTTTATTGGTAAAACTATAAAGACATGTCAGTAGAGGTGACTGATCATGGTATTCTTCCATCCTTTCATGGCTATCTGTCTGTGGAAGCCAACACTGCACAGGCGTCCAAAAATATAGTACAGTAGTAGGTTGTTTTATGTAGTTCCACAAATCCCATAGAGGTGTGTGGTTCTTAAAGAAATAGTACCCTACATAATTATGGAGCTATGGAAACAGTGAATAACAGCCTCCTTGGATATTCCCATATTATGGACTACAAATGGGGCCTCAGACGGATGGGCATTCTGAACATAGCTGCGATGGGGATACCCCTTTAAGGCTACTTGTAGAGCATAGGAGAACAATTACAATAGCTGATGCACATGTACAGCCCTTATCTGCCAACAAGCTGCACTGGTTGTAAAAGGGAAGTGAAAGCTGAAATCATTACTGAGAGCTATCTCTTTAAGCCTTCAGGTAAGGAAGTTCTTTGTCAGGACTGATAACAATTAACCATTTGCTTTCCCAACATTTCGAGTTACAGAGTGTAGTAATGTTGACAAGTCCTTCTGATAATGAGATAAGTGGAGCAGCAGTCATTTCTCTCCCCATTGAGATCCACAGATGACAAATTACTCATCTCTGTTCTCCCGGCCTATGCCACTGACACTAAATTGTCGGTGACCTTTAATGACAAGTATTTGGAGTCTGGGTGTTACAGTGAGATGGTAATCAGCAGAGAATGTAAGGTAGGTACAGGATAGACAGAAATATTCATCTTTATAATGTATCTGCCTCAATACTCAAGTCACATTACAGGTGTCATAAACCAACAAATGGAGGTGAACAATTTTCTGGAATCTCTTGTTTTTGTGAATGAATAATGGAGCCCAGGTCAGCACATTGTAAAGTAAAATGGAGGGAAACTTTCTATAGCTGACTGACGAAATAGAGAAGTGGTTCTTTCAGTATCCCAGGAAGTGTTCATTATTAGTAGCCCGTGAAGTCTTCTTTAAAGTCTAATTCACAAATGGGCTACTTTCTAGTCTGCGAGTTAACAACCCACAAAACCTTATAAAGAATTTTAGGACCATTATACAAGCACTTTTACCTCATCTGTCACCTCTTCCTCCTCATAGATTGTAAGCTCTTGTGGACAGAACCCTCATTCCTATTCTTCCATACTCCATATTTATGGTTAGACTTCCCCTGCTTTTTCTTCCTCTCAGCTTTGCTATTAATCCCATAATCCATTAAAACTTTATTACATGACCGTCCAAAAATATCTTTCCTTCTTACCTTTAAAGAAGACCTGTAACCAGGATTTTACCACCCTGACTAACAATGCCTTCTGATAAAGGGTTACAAGTCCTCCCCATAACACCTATAATTAGCTAGCAGTGGGGCACTGTACCTTAACAGGCATTTTCTGGTATGCAAATGAGCTTTTCTGACTTATGTCCTCAGGCTTTGACTCTTCTCTCTCCTGGGCTGCCAGTGAATCACGCCCCCCTTATTTTGACAGCTCTACTTTCCGTTACATTAACGTCATGTGACCAGAGTGACATCATCTGAGGTCCTTTAGCCTCCTAACATTAGCAAACTGTTTCTGCACTGTACTATACTGTATGTATCTGATGTATGTGATCACATGGTGCATGGAGAAGTGAAGAAATCCTTGGAGGCTGCTGTTATATCATGTCATAAGGTACATACTTACATACATACATTCACCCTGGTCACATGACATGAACTGCAGAGTAGTAAAGAGGAGTAAGGCAAAGAGAGGAAAAGATGGGAGGGGCCTGCCACACAAGACACGCCCCCTCTGATTCCTGGTAATATAAGATAAAATAGATACTGTACATGGGGATTTGAAGAAAACTATTTTTAGCTAAAGGAAGGGTGTCAGTTAGTTAATGGGGCTCTATAGGAACCTGTCATTAGCTGTTTAAATGAAAATGTGGTGACTGGTTCTCTTTAAGTCTTTTATTCTGTATTTTGTTACAGTAGTTTATTTGACTAATATTCTTTTTTTAAATGATTTTCTTCTGGTGTGTTTACATCTTGTAATATTGTTCTACTTTATAGAAACATTCTAGTTTATTGTCTTAACAATAAAAAATTTGCTTTACTGATTCAGTACAAATCTGGATATTTTCAGGCACTGAGTCGAATGTGAATATTTTCAGATTAGCTTTGGATGTATCTTTTATATGATTATAAAGAAGTCTAATGGATCTGTAAAAATGGAAATTTATCTCCATGGACTTTGGATGGTTTCCCTTAGTGTCCCTTTGCATCACTTTCATTAGGCTTCTGTTATTATTGTTTTAGTGAAAACTGAAAATGAAAAATATTTGTAATAAATTATCAAAACAAGATAGGACATTTTTTCTTTTTACATTTTTTCCCCTGATTTTTAGAGGACTAGAGGGGGTTATATACCAATTTCCAGGATAATAAAAGCGACATTGTTTCGGACACGAATCATATTCAGTTAAGCTTTAGAGAAATGAATGTTGAATGATTTGCTTATTTCTAATTTTGGGAAATAGATGAACACAGTAGAACGTTAGTGTAAAGTTTGTTATTTGTGTTAATATTTCGGGTCAAAATATCAGCATTGTGTATGGCCGGTTAACACCGTATGTTGTTGTGACTTTTTCATCCACTTTTGACGGATCACCCAGTGCTATTCACATTGAAGCTTCTCCGGGAAGACTTTTCGTGTGACCTCCTTGCTGAATAGACTTGCAGTGTGCGTTTTCTTCTGACAAGCCGCCTCTGTGAATCCTTAATAGAACGCTTGTGACTTTGTACGACATTTGCAATGTAATACTGCTCTGAGGTTATGATGTTATGCATATAAAATGGGACATACCATTAGTAGGCATTACAGGGGGTTTGCTACAAAATGACATTTTCTTACTGTACGTCTGCGGTTGCAGGATAAAACTGCAGCAGAACATTCATCGGGCTGTGAAATTCATCTGTCATAATGCTACTTGGAACACATTATACACTGTAAGGGCAGTGAAAGATATTTTTTCTTCTCTCGCATTCCTCAGGCCCCAGACATGAACGCCCAATGCTTCCTGGTAGGTTTTCTGACTGAGGGGGAGGGGCAGTGCATTAAGCAAGGCGAGCTAGACATTACAGATAAGAGGCTGTACTGCTACAGTATGTTCAACAGACTGTTCCTCTCAGTAGCTGACTGATCAGTGTCCACTATCATGCTGCACTGACTTACGGATCTATACGCCCTTTTATTCTGCATCTAATAAATCATTGACACAATGCCTTGGGTGGTCTATTCACAGTCTGCAAGTCTCTGAAAAATGTGAGAGGTAAGTTGCATCTTTGTATTTACACAACTGTATGATAGATTGTAACATTGTAGCAGAGTGGCGTGCCCAGTATGGACATATATAATACCGCCACCGAGGGCTCTGATATGGACGCAGATTGATCACCTCCACATCTGCTACCGAAAAAAGTACCAGCTTTCCTGCAGCTGTATAACACTTCAACCTCTGTATAATACTAGAAAACCTTAGCATGGAGAGAAGCAGGTGCAGGCGCACAGGAGGGGTTAAATGATATATAGGAACATGCTCTGTCTTTTTAAAGGGGAAGGGCGTTTAAAGCCCACTGTGTTGACTGTATGTTGCAGAATGTGTTTCTTCTATCTAAGGTTCAAATCTCCTCTAGAAAAGGTTAAATGGACTGCTACTGCCTATAAATTATGCATGACATGTGGAACTGGGTCTCCTTATATGGCTCGCAATATATTTTAGTGGAGGGTGCTTCTTGCCAAGTTTTAAAGGTAGAAACGCCCCACGTGAGGACTGTAATGTTGTACTGGGTGTCGCAATGACAACAAATAGCAAGCGACTGTGACCATTGTTATTCTGTATAACATATGTCAGCAGATAAGGAAACAGCTGGTCCCTCTAGACAGATATTATATTTTGAGAATATTTTACCTTTCATGGAAATGCATTTTTACTGTCATTGTTGGTTTTTTTCGGGTGATATTTAGTGAGTTAGAAGTTTGTGATGATGTTATGACCTCTTTTACTGTTTTGTGATGTCGCAATATTTAAAGGGCAAATGAAATAAAGGATTTAGTAACAGTCAGACTCCTATGAGATGACCACCCAAAATTGCAATTAAAAAATGGTCCACTTGAAGGATTTTAACCATTCAATTAGGATTTGAAGGAATTAAACATCTTTTTCAAGAAGAGTGGTTTTGATAAAGTAGTGGTCTTCTCAGAGAGGTTTTACTGTATTAAGAACCTAGCTCTTCTATATGATGATCTGTTTGATGGCCTTTATAATGAGGATTAAGCTGCTCCTTTTCACTATAATCTCTGTAGGGTTAAATTGGGTTTGGGAGATACAACTTCATGTAACTGTAGACACGTGGAGGGACAATTGTGACAGTTTGAGGGTCCCATATGTCAATGTTACCAGATAATGGGTGTTATCGTGGTCACACCTCAACTTCTACAAAGATGACTTTAAAGTTGTCACTGAGCACTTTGTATGAAAAAAAAATTCATCTCACCCTGCTTGTTTACATCTGCCAAGCAGCAATAAAAAGCATATGTCATACAGCATCAAAGAACGCGAGGTTTTCATGTCACCATCAATACCCTGTGTAATTATGGACTGCAGATCTGGGCCTGAGACTTTGTAACTTTGATGCTGTCCCTTGCAGGCGGCCTGATGTAGATGAAATGACAGATCCTTCTCTGGCTTGTCTATTAGGAGATTGCTTTCAAAGAGAAGTAGATGCAGGATAATGCAGAAGGATCTAAGCAAGAAAATCATGTTTACATCAGGAGAACCATAATAGTCATTATATACCCCCTCTTCTTCACATCTAACTGGGTACAAAAAATAGGTATTTATTGAAATAGAGACTTAATGTAAAATATGACAATTAATCTAGGACCATATTAAAGACTGATAGGTGTGTATGGCTTAAGTATGGCTTACATGGAGTTAGTTATGTAATCAATAATCTTACCTGCATCTCCCTCAGCATATGTTATGAGACTGCACTTGTCTCCAGGACATTAGAAAATTCATTGCGGTCCTAGGGGCAGAGACTACACAAATGAATCGAGAGGCATACATAAAACTGTACAGTATGTCCACATGGCAAGTCTGTGGATGTAAACATATAGCACTGTGCCAGTAACCAATCACAACTGATTCCCAATCCTGACGTTGTGCAACAGTCCAATATAGAATATTCACTGCCAGCAGCTCAAGTGTCTGCTTAAAGGAATCTTCCATCAGCCTTACTGATGGTAGACGTGTCCTACTAAATAGTTCCTAGAGGAAGTATGTTTCTTTTATTATAAGTCTATACACTGCAATTGCAGCAAAATAGATTATAACAATTATGCTTATTAGACTGGAGCGCTCCGTCACCCGGAGCACCTCAGAGCGGCTTGTCTTATAATTTATTCATGTCCCTACAAGACAATTTATGTCCCTACAAGACAAGTCCCACCTGGTCCCATCCATAGTGCATAGAACAGGTGACATCGGGTACCAGGTGAATAAACTATAACAAGGTGCTCTTGGGTCTGGCACCCCAGTCTAATTAGCATAATTGTTATAACTCTATGTTGCCGCAATCTTGGCGTATATAGAGTTATAGTAAAAGAAGTCTTGAGGTGCATCCTTTCTCAGATACGTTTTAGTAGGACACATCTATCATCAGTAAAATTGATGGTAGTCATCATTTAAAGGGAACCTGTCAGGCTGATATTGGACACTAAACCACCAATACCTCTTTATGGATTGGAAGTTTAGTGTCACAGAGCGACCTATATTGTTTTTTTCTATGCCCACAACAAGAAAAAAAATGTACACTTACCTCAGGCTGGAGCTCTCGCCTTCACGGTGCATGTGACATTGGGATGGTCTATACACCATGAAGCTGGGGTGTACTATGTGGGCTTCATTAAAGCTACGTACAAGCATCAAGAGTCCAAAGCACCTTATCAAACTTATATCTAGGAAAATATAAAGAGTTTTTTTTATTACTGCGGCAATGGAACAACATGTAACAGGGTGATTTGGGACACTAAACCCCCTGTCAATAAGGACTTGAAGTTGGTTTAGTGTCCCAAATCTCTCCCTTACAGGTTCACTTTAATGATTATTTTATGTAAACAAATCAAGCAAATCAAATTTTGGATTTTTTTTTCCCCAAAATGCCATTTTACTTCTTTTGCCACGTTCAAATGTATCCTTCATATTTATTCTTGCCGACCTATTTGTTTGGGATTAGTAAAAAAGGACTTTTAAGAAACTACCCAAAATAAATTATGGTAGCTCTGATGGTTTTTGTGTTTTTAACCATACCCAATATTATTAAAGGGGTTATCTCCGACCATTTCCATGTTTACAGATCACATACAAACATCACTTTGTTGTCACATAGCCTGCTATCAGCCGATGCAAATATTGCGGATAGTTGCCCAAAATGGCCATAATTCTTGATCTTGTATGCTGGGCCAGCTGGAGGATATCTTTAGTCTTCAACCTTTGATGTTCTGGTGAATATTGCATTCACAGCATATTGCACAAACATTTCTTTAGATAATTTTGGTTTAATATTTTGTCTTTTATGTCTGGGAGAAAACCTTAAAGTGACCCGACAGCCCATTTATGCAATGTATAATGTGCTAGACTAAAACAACAGCTCCTGAGTTATTCTGAATGTTTATTTAAGGAGACTTAGAAAAAAAAAAGGGTTTGGTGAAACGTATCCAGACCTACAATTTTGTGTGATTGTTTTAACACTTCTCCAAAATAGCTCATGAACACTACTTGGGAAAGTTGAGCTGTCAGAGCGGTAAATGATGTCATGCCCAAAATTCTTAACACTGAAAACACTAGCTGGTGGCAGCACAGGGACCATCTGGCCTCTCAGATCTGCAGATTTCCCTTGCTACTTTATATATTACTTGGCCCTCATTGCTCAGCTTAGAACACACAATGGTATCCATCGTCTAACAAGTATTTTCTCCTATCTTATTCTGCTTAAACTGTGATGAATGCTAATTGAAAAAGAGCTCAAGCAGGAAAACATGAAGTCCCCATGGCACATTATTGAAAAAATTATTTAGTAGCTTTCCCCTTTCTGGTGCTGGGGAATACAAGCAATTTTGCCTTGTCTCTGGCACTTGTATTATTAAACACCGCTAGAAGTCACAGTCAATATGCATGATGGATTGTGAGGCTAAAGTGCTTAATAATGCTCAGTGATGGCCAACTATATTATAAAGCCTGTGCAGGTGGTATTAATGCAAATTAAAGGGAACCTGTCACCAGGGACCTCATTTTCCCTCTCCCACTGATGTCATCTCACCAGGCTGTGACCTCTGAGAAGGAGCTGGAGGTGGAGCTGTACAGGAGCACAAAGGTGGGGGCTAAGACCTAAGGAGTGAGTAACCCAGACAAGGAACATGTTATTTTTTGAAATGCATCCAAACCAAAGCCCAGCCTCTGTGACTACCCCAGGATTTTGTCAGGGTGCAAGAGTAAATTATAACACACAATTATATTGTAATGCAAATGCTTATAAAAGGCAGAGAGGCATTTTTTGCACTGCAGGTGTGATGGGCTTCTGCGACCTGTCTTTAATGAAAATGAGATCCCTGGTGACAGGTTCCCTTTAAGGCAAATTCATGGACCTGCCAGTGTTTTACACTGCAGGTTCTGGTGTAGAGTGGCAACAAAAAGTGATATCCTATTTCACCACTATGGCAAGAGATGAAAGAATACTCTAGGGCTATAACTGGTCTGAAAAACGGATTGCGCACTGACCAGACTGACCACAGTGCAGATGATGGGACTTTGTGTATCACAGTGATATTTGATGTGTTGAACAGCAGAACTGACACTGTAATCATGAGAAAAGGCACAATTTATGGTGTGGCCTCTGTTATGTGCCTGTGTGATCTCACCACTGAGCCTTAACCGTTGCTGGCACCGACAGCCTTCACTGCGCTGAACAGGAGGGAGGTAAGTATATGGGAGATCAGGCAGCCCATATAAAAAGCTAGCAGACTGGAGATCTGTGTAACCATACCTTTGTGTATAATGTTAGTAACAGCAAGACTCTGAAAAGTGAAGCCATAATCCAGTGCTGCAGCTCTTGCAAGAGCTCTGGGTGAGTCTTTTAGCCTGAAGAGCTTTTTTTCTCTTGGCACTGCCCGGCTCCACAGCCCCTCTGCTAGGAGTGGCAGCTGTATCAGGATTTTGATGTATACTAAATCAGTCAGGCAGAGCAGATGGAAGGGTTTCTGAAAGAGTTCATTGCTAAGAGCAAAAGCTCTTCAGATTGAAAGACCTGCCCAGAACACTGAGCTGCAAACCTGGATTAAAGTTCATATTTCACAGTCCTGCTGCTACTTACTACACATACAAAGGTATGGTTACACACCTCTCCAGGGACTCTACCTGTACTGTCTACAGTTTATTGTTGTCATAACTGATAACAGTTTAACCTAAAGAACGTCCCCACATTTAAATTGAGTTGGTGTTATGTTAGAATCATCCTGCGACTTTTACTTGTATATTGCTTTGTTTGCTTCCTTTTTTCTTTGTTCTTGTACTGGGTTATGACACAATGGTCTTCTTCAGACACAACTGCACAGCAGGCCTGTGTTGTATCCCAAGACAGCAATAAGTATCTCAGCAAGATGACATTTATCCACTGTGAGCAATCACAGAAGAAACCCACAAAAGAACAAAAAAATAAAACATAAAAGTTACAGGGTAGCATGTTCAAGCCAATAAACCAAACTCAACTGAACCTGGAAAATCTATATTTTCATTTTATGTTCTAGCCTCCTATTGCTCTTGCTAGTTGACGGTCTGTCTATATACTAGTTTACTGTCATAAGTCATTACCACAGAGAAGCGTATGGATTGAGGCTGCTCATGTCTCTATCTAATGTCACTGCATTGTTAAGAAATATCTACGTGAACCTCGCACCGGGCCGAGTAGCCTGCAGCCTGTTTTTTTAACACTAATTACAAGTGAGAAGAATCTACTTTCTTACCATTCACATGTAGATATTTTTACCTCAACTGAAGGACGTTTTAACAGGAAACTGTAGAGATGCAGCTGGAAACCCCCCTGTATGGTACAAGTGTTCACATACACATCGGGGAGGGGGAGGCTACATTCACTTCTTCTTTACTATTATTCATAAAACACAATACTAATAAGATAAGAAGGGTTAGGGTCAGCACTGGAGCAAATCATCATTAAGGCTAATAGCAAACCTGGAATGCCTTCAGGGCCCTCTACACACGCACATATATATCGTATATTGTACAGTCAGTGCAGGACAGGGGCTTCTTGGGGCCATCAGATAATATTATTCTGGGGGCCAATCCTCCATCGATCCCAAGGAAAAGGACTTTAGATGTCTAAAATAGGGTTGCCTCCTGTTGCACATTTTTGTTCTTAAATTGAGTTAGAACCTCACCGGAGGATTCTCTGGTACCTTGGTGGGCCAGTCCGACACTTTGTACATACAAAGGGGCATATTTCACAATCGGTGAAATATCCAGAAACTACATTTACCTTTCCTGAATCTGCAGCAGTAAAAATATTCTGCAGATTAGAAAATAGCAGTGTAAATATATTTCTGCTATACTTTCTTTCTGAAACATATGGATGAATGCATGTATGAATGCCTGTCCACTCTGCTGCTAGAATAAACCACTGCGGGTTGGCCGCAGACAATTTGTAGCTTGCTGCAGACCTACCCTTCTCTCTCTGGCCTAATGCAGT
Source organism: Engystomops pustulosus (assembly GCF_040894005.1). NCBI lineage: Eukaryota > Metazoa > Chordata > Amphibia > Anura > Leptodactylidae > Engystomops > Engystomops pustulosus. The sequence goes on along the minus strand of NC_092413.1, from coordinate 171,877,402 downwards.
GCTTGTCCTAATTCACTTGCAACACGGTTTTCATTGTCTGTAGACACTTAAAGGTATGTGGCTTAAATTGTACCAAAATTATGCAAATGGAACAAGTGCAAAGTTGGACCAGACAGTCTTAAACGGTTAAGGACCGGGCCCTTTCCTGTTATTTCATGTCCATTTTTCACTCCCCACCTTCAAAAATCTATAACTTTTTTATTTTTACACGTAAAGAGCTGTATGACAGCTTGTTTCTGCGTAACAAATTGCACTTCATAGTGATGGTATTAAATATTCCATGCCATGTACTCGGAAGCGGGAAAAAAATTCCAAATGCAAAGAAAATGGTGAAAAAACGCATTTGCGCCATTTTCTTGTGGGCTTGGATATTACGTCTTTCACTGAGCGCCTCAAATGACATGTCTACTTTATTCTTTGGGTCGGTACGATTAAGGGGATACCAAATTTGTATAGGTTTTATAATGTTTTCATACATTTACAAAAATTAAAACCTCCTGTACAAAAATAATTTTTTTGATTTTGCCAACTTCTGGCGCTAATAACTTTTTTATACTTTGGTGTACGGAGCTGTGGGTGATGTCATTTTTTGCGAAATTTGATAATATGTTCAATGATATCATTTTTAGGACTGTACGACCTTTTGATCACTTTTTATAGATTTTTTTAGATTTTTCAAAATGGCAAAAAAGTGCCATTTTCGACTTTGGGCGCTATTTTCCGTTACGGGGTTAAACGCATTGAAAAACCGTTATCATATTTTGATAGATCGGGCATTTTCAGACGCGTCGATACCTGATGTGTTTATGATTTTTACTGTTTATTTATATTTATGTCAGTTCTAGGGAAAGGGGGGTGATTTGAAATTTTAGGGTTTTTTATTATAATTTTTTTTTTTTTAACTTTTTTTTATTTTTATTTATACTATTTTTCAGACTCCCTAGGGTACTTTAACCCTAGGTTGTCTGATCTATCCTATCATATACTGCCATACTACAGTATGGCAGTATATGGGGATTTTCTTCCTCATTCATTACAATGTGCTATCAGCACATTGTAATGATGGGGTTAAAACGAAATATGCAGCAAAGACTTACCGGCTATGGAGAGGGCTCAGCCCGTGAGCCCTCTCCATGCACTACTACTAAAAACGAAAAACTACTAAACCAATTAAAAAACACTTTTACGTTTACGTAAATTAGGCTGAAGAGTTTGGGGCAGCGTTACCAGAGCCAGGCTCCCCGGAGCTCTTTAACCATGCTTGCTGCCTATTCCCCCTTCTGCCTATTGTTATTCACTGGGTTAATAGCGCATGTGTATTATGCTGATGAATTTTAAACAAATCTACCACCAAAATCAAGCAATATAACCCAAGGACACTTACTCATAGATCCAGACACTGTGACCGTGGTAATCTTCTTACATTTTTATCCACGGGTCCTTCCAAAAATCAACTTTTAAAATTATGTTTATGAGCCTAGAGGGCACCTGGGGATGTTGCCAGAACTCCTTTGTGCTGCACTTTCACAGGATATCACACTGCCTTACCCTCCTCCTGTGCTCCCACAGCACTAACTCCCTCCCTCTGACTGATGTAACCTCATAGCAGCATAAATGCAAAAGGTGATTTTAGAAGGCAGGAGGCCATGGATAACAAATATAAGAAAATTACCACAGTCACAGTGCCATGATCTAATAGTAAGTTCTACTTAAAGAGAACCCGTCATGCAAAATAACCCCCCTAAACTAAATATATTTTCATAAACTGCCATTAGAGAGCATTGCCTCTATCCCTTCATTGTCCCTCTACATGCCTGTAAACCAAAGCAATGAGATCCTAAAGCTGTATGCAAATGACCTGTGAAATGTCCAATGAAGCATTAGCATATTCAAGCTGTCCAGCTTATTCATGAGTGGGAGGCACAGCCACACCCCCAGTGCATGACTGACAGCCTGTATAATGATGTGAGGCTGTATAATGATGTGCTTCCTGGTGCTGGTGGCCACGCCCCCTGCAGCCTGTGTGTGCATGTGTGTGTGTGTTTAGGAGAGATACAGCAGCTCCATGCAGCCATGTTACAGCAGAACATGTCAGGTACATGTGTAGCTGATGTCTGTGTCTCTGTATATTAGGAGGATGCAGCATGTCAGCAGATGCGGCACACACACTAGTCATGCTTTACTATACATTACACACAGACATGAGCAGGGGGAGGAGAGGGGAGGGTAACAGGGGTGACATCACTGCCTCTGACCATGTGACCAGCCTAATTTACATAATAAAGAAAAGATGATTTTACAATGATTAATGTATGAAATAACTAGATAAAGGCTGGGATGGGATCCTTGTGAGCTGCTCCAACAGGTAGTAGTGACAGGACTAGTGGCAGAGACCTGATGACAGGTGTCCTTTAAAAGAAAACTACCGTCAATATCCATCCTGATAAACCAGTGACACTTACTTATAGATCCAGGCACCGTGACTGTGGTAATCTTATATTTGTTATTCATGGCCTCCCTCCTTCTAAAGTAAAGTCTGAGGGGCTGTGGTGGATGTTCCCCTCAGTGCTGTATATTCACAGGCTGTTACAATGAGCAGAACAAATATCCCCTCTGTCTGTGTAATCTAGCTTTAGCTGGAAGTGCAGGGGGAGGAGAGACCTGCTCTGCTCATTGTAACAACCAGTGAAAAGACATCACTGGCAGGCTCTGGAAACACCCACCAGAGCCTCGCTGGCTCATTAACATAATTTGAAAAATTGATTTTAGAAAGAAGGAGGCCATGGATAACATATATCTATAAGTAAGTGATGGATTTTGATGTTAGATTTTCATTAAGACCATAGAATGAATTCTACCGTGTTCATTCTGGTAATACTATATATCTGATGTCCCAGCGTTATCATTATAAATAATATCATGCATTATGTGCAGCGTTATTACCTTCCGCCTTCATTTACACTTGTAAAGGTGAGACCCCCTCCTAAACGTGTATTGTTTCTCCTGACCTCTGTGATGCTGATTATAATGCAGTCCATTTTCTCTTCATAATTTTACTTGCATAATATAATAAAATCTATTTTGGTAAGCTTAAATGGCCCATGCATTCCCATGTGCACTATGCGGGGAACAAGATGTACAATGAGATGTGACCTTCAGCTACAAGTATGAATTGTTTCCACAGAAATCTGCAGACTTCTGACACCAGAATGGACCCTGTGTTTACTTATTGATGTAATACATGGGAGGGACGCATGGACAAGTATTTCTATTTTGCTTCGCTGTAGTCAAAGATTATAGTTCATTCCCTTTTGTACTTTATTCTATTTACATTTTCATGCAAAATAAGTCCTTACTGGGTAGTTTCTTGTATAGTGAAAGGGTTTTATATACTTTATTATTTATGTATCCATATGATCAGTCATTACCAGGTGATTGAGGGGATGCTACAGCGGATTAAAGACAATGGAAGGAGCTAGAAGCAGACAGCGCCACCCTGAGTATAGTGGCCATCTAGGTTCACTGCAGGGTGTGGCTGGCCTGGAAGCTGGAGCAGTGGGCTGGCAAGGGGACAGCTGCAGCACTGGCGTATAATAAATAACCCCCAATGAACTTATTCAGCAAATTAACAGCTATTAATTAAGAGCTAAATTCAGGAAACCCCAACAATGGCAGGGTCTTTAACCCTTAGTGGTCTGCAGTGCTGTACATATTATGGAATCTAAGATGGATGACTCATTTGTGTTATTGACATTGGTGGATTTCCCATTCTTTGGTCTGCAGCAGTTGACAGCTGTCAGTCCCACAGAATGTCCCTCCAGGTTCATTTTTGTACTTAGGGGTTCATTTACTTACCCGGTCCTGCGCAATCCCCACTCTGCGTTGTCCAACGAGAATGAACTTTGGCGCGATTCACATAGATCATGCGCCCGGTTTCCTGCTCAGGTTCACTGGATTTCACCTTCTTGTTCCTGGTGTATGTAAGTACATTGTCTTGCGACACAATTTTAAAGTTAAATCCCGCACTCAGTCCGAATCCATTGGACTGAAAGTTGGCAGAATTGCGCCAAAATCCGATGGCGTGCAAAACACTCCCCTTCTAAATAGCTGTCACAGTGGCCCAAATCCTGAAAATTTCTAAAAGCCGACAAAAGTGCAATCTGCGGGACCCTTAGTAAATAAGCCCCATAGTGTTTACCAATAATGTTTACATAGGTTGCATATGTAATTAGACCCCATGTACTCAAAATCCCTCTCCCCTTAAGAGAACAGTAATACTATAAATGGGCATTGCTGGGCAATGACCTACGGCAAATCCTTAATAGACATTAAGGGTCAGCAAATTAGAGCTCTTCTTCCGGTGACTTGCCATTTAGGGCTGCATTGTAGGCGTGTGGAGACTTAGAGCTATTGATGCTCCCACCAGGATGGGATTAGTAAAACATTGGCTCTTAGCTACCTTGTAATGCAGCCCCCTTAACATCAAACATGAGTTACAGGAAGCCTAATAGGCTGGGACCCTAAGCAGACTTCTGAATGGGGCCCCCTTATCCCTTAAAAAATATAGGTATCTGTTCATCCACACATGTTTTTGCAATCATATGCATTAATACACCTTTATACACTCATGCACACACATGTATGCACCAATATATACATGTATACACTTATACATACAATATACAGTATACACATCAAATAAACAAATAAAGTAAATGTACATCATATTATTGCACATACAGCATATACATACCATATATACACATATATACAGTATTAACACACTAATACAGTATAAACAAACTGTATGAAATAGTGCACTTCCTCCATTCTTTATTAGGGTCGGTCAGGTGGCAGGGCCCCCTGACACCGTGGACCCCATAGCAGCTGCTATGGCTGCTACCCATGTTGTTACGCCCCTGCCTAATAGCACAATGCAGGCTTACAAACCAAACCAGTATATCTATTCCGTAAGGAACAGATTCCCAACTGAAGACAGCAATGTTTTAATAGACGTTTTCTACAAAATACTTCTTCATTTTAATAACATCTATAATCAGTGACACATGACAGATTGGTGATTAGGGGTAGGCCCTACTGTTTGTGCACCTGGATCTAGAAGTCGCAAACTATTCCTGTGGATGAAACTGAACTAAACACCAGAGGTGAGTGGAGATGGACGTAGGCTTTAAGCAATAAAAGAATCTTGAGCTCCATTAACACATATTCACTCTGTATTGTATAGACAGTGTAAACTTAGACCAGACAGCCTTGAATGTATCACATTTATCACAGTGGATTTTACTGGCTGTGAAGTCTGGCACATCTTTATATTATATATTCTAAGGTTATGGACAGTCACCAATTCCACAATTTTTGGGGGAAAACCCTTTCAATCAATGGATGGACTTTTTACTTCCAAAAGTGTCCAACTCCTATATAATGTAGCAGAATACTCCAATAGACCTATTGTGACTGTTTATATGATTCCAGGTTTAAAAGGGGTGTTGCCCTTTCAGTACATAAATATTATTTTTTGTATCATTAAACATTATATAATTTTTCAATATACTATACGTAATCTGCAATATAAGTCCTTTGCACATGTGAACAATGAGAGGAGTTCAGATTGTCTTTTTTTACCAAATTGAACAAAGCAAGGTTTTCTTTTTAGTGCATCTAAATAATCTAAATAACACATCTAAAAGAGTATTTTTTTTACAATTAAAATGGGGAATGTGGATATTTGTAGTTTAAGTGGAATTCTGCGATTTTTTTTGATTCACTACCTATCCATAGAAGGACAGTTTCACATCTGAAGGGGTCTGACAGCCACCCTCCCACTAATCAGCAGAAACCTTGCTATATAATTTGGTATATAGACTTTCACAAATCAATCCTTCTTACCCCCCACTGGAATTAAAATAGGACACAATACAGACAGTCCCCGACTTAAGAACACCCGCCTTACAGATGACCCCTAGTTACAAACAGGCCTCTGTCCACTGTGGCTTATGGTAAAGGTCTCTGGATGATGGTGATTTACTAAACGTTAGTCCCAGGCTGCAATTATCAACTGTAAGGCGTCTGCAATGGAGCTTTATAGTTAATCCTTGTTCCCTAGTCAAACCAAAATTTTTTAAATCCAATTGTTACAGGGACCAAATAAAATAATTGGTCTGGAATACATATACAAAATATACCAATTCCAACTTACATACAAATTCAACTTAAAAGCAAATCTATAGAACCTATCTTGTACGTAACATAGGGGCTGCCTGTACACCTATAGCCACACACACTCCAGGTATTAGCCTTAAAAGATGTTTACTTCCACTTTAATGTCTGCAGCTTGAAACCTCTGCCAGCAATGCAAATATGTACATTAAAAAGCGCTGCCCATTAAATCTGATTCACAGAATGTTCTTTGAGCTTGTAACTGTTCTAGACATGTTTTATCATCTCCAATATTTTATCATCCTGAAAGGCTTGCAGGCAGGGCAAGGACAGAACCCTTTTGCTGTTGGTTTATTTTCCTAAGTGCAGAGTGTTGTAACGTGGGATTGTTGCAATACCTCCTGGTGGTATCCTTTCAACTGAAGAAGAGGTGGGGACATCGCTGTATAGATCACTGCTAAGGATTCACGTTGCTAGTCTGTGCAGATCAGTTCAGATCACGTCTCCTGAAGGGCATTAATAAATTAAAGACTGTACAGGGAAGGGCTTTTACATGGTACATGATCTGCATTGCAAAATTGGAAAGTAACAGAATGATTCTTATAATGCATATAGCTTACAGAAAATATTCCAAAAGAAGATAGGTTCAAGAAAATCCAACTCCAGCAGTTATACTATATAGGGCCTCATTCACACAGCCATTGGGGGATGTATATACGGCCGACGTATATACGTCAGATATCTGTCCTCCATAGGCTGGCAATGGGCGCACATCCTACCTTTCCCCGGAATACAGCGCCGTGCCCCACATTTCTCTATGGAGAGGGGTGGTGGTAAGCGGCTAATACTGCAGGTTAAAAGGGTTTTCTTGGCTACAGATATTGATTACCTATCCTTGGTATTGCTCATTAATATCAAATCACTGTAACTAATCCTATCACCACTACTTGTTGGAGCAGCTCACAGGGATCCATCCCAGCCTTTATCTAGTCAATTCATATATTAATCATTGTAAAATTATATTTTCTTTATTATGTAAATGAGGATGGTCACATGGAGAGAGAAAGTGATGTCACCCCTGTTCCCCATCCTGTCTGTCTGTGTGTAATGTATAGTAAAGCATTGCTAGTGTCTGACATGCTGCATACACAAGTACCTGACATGTTCCGCTATAACATGTGTGAGACACAGACATCAGCTACACCACTACCTAACATGTTCTACTATACACATACACGTGAATAGTAGCTTTAGGATGGCTTTAGGATCGCAGTGCGCATGTGCACCATTTTGTGGAGGATGTTTGCTTCCTGAATCAGTGCCACAGTAATTTACCATTAACTCCCACTGTCAGTGCCAGGTTGGGGTCCCGGGTACTGAACAGGCTTATAAAATTCATCAAAGTTTAAATCTTAAAGGGTCAGCTCATCACTTCATATTCTTTGTTTTACTAGAAAACCCTTCTCTTCTTTAAATGCATTCGTATTATAAGACACAAATATAATATGTAACTGATTAATGACTCAGCTTTATAAAAACTTAAATGGGCATTCTCATCTGGGATTTGACATTTAATTATTCTGCCATATACATACATTTCTTCAATTGGATGTTATCAAAAAAATATGCATCTGTGTGAAGATAATTTCTCTCAAAAGTAACCATGTACTCCCAGTTGTCCACTGCTGGAGAAATTGCACATAGAAACAAATTGTTTTTGCATATGACGTGTCCAGGATTTACTGGATGCCCTGCAGTTGTCCTGTGGAAATGAACACTGAATCGTGGTGGTTGGGCATAGCTCAATAGTGCATGTCTTGCCACTGCTGGAAGAGTGTGTTGGTGGTCGTAGCCAAGGGCAGCAATCTTGTTTCCGAAGGACAACATGGCTACATTTATAGGAAATTACCTTCCCTTAAGTACAATAAGTTTAATAACATGCAATTAATAGTTATAGTGGATTAAATCTGAATTCTCAGATGGGAATACCCCTTTAATGATGCATACAGTGATAGTATGATGCAGCACCATTATGCTTGTCATCTATGAATCTATTGTCATGTTAGATGGGAGCATTTCAGACCCAAAATAGACCCTAACAGATACAAGTCAAATACAATATCAGCAATTAGACCTCCTAGGGTTCAAGCACCCGAGGAGCCTGACAAAATAGTAAAAAAAATTAATAAAAAGGTAAAAAAAAATCACTAGAAGCAAAGTTCATATGTCAATAAATAAACATTAATGATACACATGTTATCCATGGGTCCCAAATTGTCCAATCTATCAAAATATAAAAATGATTATCCCATGTGGTGAACCTGTAATGAAAAAAAGGCTGAATGTCCCAAATAAATTTGTTATCGCCATTTTTCTGCTCAAAAATATTTGAATAAAAAAGAATCAAAAGACTGACCAGTCATTATAATAGTGACCCAAAGAATATGATGAATCATTCAGTCTGCATAGTAAAAAACCTAAAAAACAACGCCCATAAAAAATGAGACAACTGTGTTTTTTTGTCAGTTGGATTGCATTTGGAATTCTTTTCAGCTTCCCAGTAAATTGCAGGGAAAATCATACTGAAACGTTGTCCTGCAGATAACAAGGGAGATAAAAAAAATGGAAAAACAAAAATAGAAAAGGGCTGTGGTGTCAAGGGGTTAACAATTAATAAATATTTTGGAATATTAATAATAATATTTAAAGTACGGTAAACTGAATAAAATGCACTCTATTGACAATAAAATTAAGAAAATTAGATAATAAGAAATTACTCAGAACGTCGCAAGTTAAAAATTGTGAATATTTAAATGGGGGAGTATTTATTTTTTTGGAGGAGATTCACCTGGTAATTACCACAGTCCAGATTAATGAAAAATGCTTCCAAAATTATGACACCCTTTCTTCTGTAAGATAACTTTAGGAATATCTGATATCATATCTGATACTTTAGTGGAACTTACTCACATAAAAATGTTTAAGTTCTAAATTTATTTGGTAAAAAATTGGTCACTGAGCAGTAACATTTCATTTTTAGCATGTAATTGATTGCTTTGAAGCATCAATTTCTTCTTCAAACTTATGGGTGACCTTCACATCCAAAAATTAATGGTGAAAATGGAAGGCAAGGAATGGTCTAGTCTCGAGAGCCACTCAGGCGTAGTGTGATAGCGGGACTTGTCCTCTGACTTAATTTAATTTCGGATCTAAAGAGCAGATTAGTTAATGAAGCACCTACTCAGCCAGACAGTTCAATCTCTACCATAAGGTTAAATAAAATTAGTTTTCTTCATCTGGACAGATATTCCAGGATATTACATTATAGGTGAATATTAGCAGACATAAATCTGAGCCATTTTAGGACAAACTTAAATAAAAATGATATTATGGGAGGAAATGGAACATAATTATGAAGAAATACAGTTGTGGATGGCGGGGAACTCCATTCCACAACAGATATAATCCTGAAGTCATATTTATAGGGGTTGTCCAGCGGCTCAAATAAAAAAGAAAATTTTGCTGATCGGTAGGGATCCGTTGTTCCCAAAATAAAGAGAGAGGCTGGTGGCACATGTGCCCTACTCTTTTATTCATCTCTATGGCGTGGATGGAGGTAACCAAGCACATGACTCAGATATCTCCATCAGTTCGATAGACAGTGACTGCATGACTGTCCAACCTGCAACTCCACATATTTGGGGTGTAACCTCACCTATGGGACCCCAACGATCAGCAAGTTGATAGATTATTACTTGTTGTAACTGATCAACCCCCTTTAATTTTGTGACCTTATTTTGTTCTTATTAAATTAATTACAGTAAGATGTGCACCAAGGTCGTATACAAGGACCATGGGGTAGAAGAGAACATCCAAGTCTCCTTATAATGCTTTAGAAAGAAAGGGATTTGTCTATGCTGACTGCCTCTATTAATTTAATAGGGATTCCCTAATCCCTAACCTTAACAACATTAGCTAAAAAGTTAAAATGGTCTTTCAGGTTAAAAATAATGGACAGAAAAAATCAATAATCTTTTTATTTCTCTTCTGCATCCATGACTGGTGCTCGCGCTGTATCAGTGTGGCCATTGCACTGAATAAGTGGCCACACTGCTCACACAACATCTGGCATCATTGGTTCCCATCACTTGTGATTCCAGTAATACATTTGAACCCACTTATTGGCTGTAGGGGTCACATGTTCCTGTCTATATGCTGAGACTGGAAGGACACAGGGGGGCAGCGGTACTGAATCATGAAGACACAGGATCTGTGCAATGCTTGTTTTCGTTTTGTTAGTTTATAGAACTTTTGCATTTTATTTATTACCTGGTTTACTTCTTAACTTCTTTAAAGGGGTTATCCAGGAGGGGGCTGGTAAAAAAAATAAACATTTACTTACCTTCCATCTGTAATCTCTCCAGTCTGTGCCCCATGTAAACAAACAGGGGCACGGAAGCCACGCTGTGTTCAGCCTTCGGCCAGCCAGGGTGGACGGCCACGCCCATCTGTCCCACCTGATGCAATGCTAGGAACAGGTACAGTTGGGCGTAAGCTGCCGGACGTAAGCTAAACGCAGTACGGCTTCCACACCTCTGTTTGATTACAGGGGCTACTGACCGGAGAGATGGCAACACAGGATGTCAGGAGGGACCACGGAGGTAAGTAAATGTTTATTTTTTTTAACCAGCCCGCTCCCTGCCACCAATTTTTTATGCCGTTGGAAAACACCAGGATTATGAATATTTAGAAGAGGGAAAATGTGAGCTGATATATATCATGTGTTGCATGCCAGCTGAATTTTCTGGTAAACAGCATGGAAAACTTTTTTTTGCTTTTTGCACCTTACCACTGAGAGTAAAACTGGGAATATAGCGGAGGAGGGCAGGGATGCCTTAGCCAGACCGATCTATGATAGGTTATACCATAAAGCAAGCACCATAGATATAATCTTGTTATATTTGTTATCAATGGCCTCCTTCCTTCTTAAATCAAGGAACTTAAATCAACTTTTGAAAGTATGCTAATGAGTCTAAAGGGCTCTAGGGGGTGTTACCAGAACCCCTATATGCTGTAGCTTCTGGATGTAGCCCCTTCCAGCTATTACACAAAGCAGGAGCGCTGCTGAAACTTTCCCTGCTGTTGTGCATATAGAGGGAGGGGGGAAGTTTTGATGGATCATGAGGGGAGAAGAAGACATACTTGAACCATGGTTTATCATGTTTGATTTTGAAGGTAGATTGCATTTAATATTTCCATAGTTCAGGAAATATCCTAAATGAACACCTTACTTACCTAAAACACAATGGGGGTCATTTACTAAGGGCCCAATTTTCCCGACGTGTTACCCAAATATTTCTGATTTGCGCTGATTTCCCCTGAATTGCCCCGGGATTTTGGCGCACGCGATCGGACTGTGGAGTGGGCGTGGCCGAACGAAAACACGGTGGATTCGGAAAAACCGCCGCATTTAAAACAAAAAATCGGTCGCGGAACTTGCACTTACCTTCACTCAGCCCGAGCCGGTGAACTCCAGCGCGTTCCGATGCTTTTCAGCGCAGCAGCGCCACCTGGTGGAACTGGAGGAACTGCCTTAATAAATCCCGGTCGGACCCGAATCCAGCGCAGAGAACGCGCCGCTGGATCGCAAATGGACCGGGTAAGTAAATCTGCCCCAATATATTGTTATGTCAAATAGCCAACTTCCCCTAATATATTACCAGACACCTGCTGTTTAGCCTTATATATGTAATCATTGCCCATTTCCCCACATTCTTGTTATGAAATGAAGGAAATCATATTGCAAATGCCACTATATTATGTGAAATGCAGTCACTCTTATATAACACACTCCTATTCATTGTGACAGAGGAAAAAGCGGCTGTCCAAAACGACTACTGACAAGTGGGGAATCCAAACTCTATTCCCACCCAACACCAGATATTAATACTTAATTCTAATTTAACTTTTTTTTAATAACGCTTACTAACTATAGGTCTATATTTCTTTGGTTTGGATCCAAACTTGGGTCGGAACCAATGTTGCACTGATTGTCCTAGAATTTTTTTAAATTTTCCCTTGGCCAACCCCCCTCCACAAGGTTAGGGATGACTGACAGTATCTATAATTTATCCATCTGAGGGTTGCTGCATATTTTCTACCTTATCCATAAGTAACAGCAGGAAGTGGCGGCTATTATAGCACCTCTACATGTTGTTGTCTGTGTTTTCCCACGACTCCTGGAAGGATAAATCTGCCTGGTTACATAATACTTTCCTTGCCATTTTATTTCTGCACCGCTTGGTAGATTACCAAAATCTTTGTCCTTGTTGGGAACTTTAATGGTCATAAAAGTTAGAAAAGAACTGTGTATGAATGCTGCATCTGACTACTAGAATAATATGGATACTTGGATCTTGTAACTGGATGACTGTGAACAGAACCTTTCAACCTATTTTATCACATAGATATGTCTCATGCTGGGTTTATATCCCAGCCCTTTGTTGTAACAATACATCAGGGGGAATCCCTGACTACCCTTACCACAGTAAGCCAAAACATATCCCCTGAAAGCAAATGAAGTAGTGAACATCGACTGCAGCCACTGATTGGCTTCTACCTATGTACACCATGTTTCCCCTATTGGTGTCACTGTCCTTATATAGAGAGTACGCTCAGTGGAGGCCAAGGATGGATGCAATACTTTGCATCCATTCCCATTGCTTCCAAGGCCTCTGCTGAGCGTTAAAGTACATCTCTCAGCAAGAGGGAGCAGGATGGAAAGATATAACTTGTTGCATCTTTCCGACCTCTGTTTTCCACAGTATACTGTGCCTCCGTCTACCAGTATAAGTCAGCATATACGCTGGGAGCTTCCTAACTTATACACTGTGTATATATATATATATATATATATATATATATATATATATATATAGTGATGTGAATGTATCAAAAGCAGCACATACATATTTAATAGCAACTAGTTGCCAATAAACTAACCCCTCATCTTATTTATATGCCTCCTGTACTATATAGATAACCCCCCAGTGTATTGTCTATTTAGGTTACTACACTCTGAAGCAATGGCCTTTATCAGGGCATCGGCTGATTGGATTTATCCTATCCAATCTTCTTATATAAGAGGCTCCAATATTTGACAGCTACTTATCTCCTGTTCTTTCCCTATAGAATATTAATCTGTGCATTGAGCCTTTTCCATTATATCCATCTGCTTGTGTAGGAAGAAGAGTCTGAAATAAATAAAAGTGACTGGAATGGAAGGGGTTATACAATTATTGTAAATTGATAGAGTACATAATAAATAGGAGAGAGGAATAGCGCTAATAGTACATGTGACTAACAGTTACTAATTCACATCAGAGTCCTAAATAAATGGAATCCACTGTCTGATGCTAATATCTAACAATGATCACAAATCACCCATCTCATAAATAGAAGTTTGGAATGCGCCATTGTTCTATGAGTAAAGCGGCAAATGTCGGATTGATATTCATGATATTCTAATCAAGTAATTACAGAGCTCAAAGACAAAATGTAGGCTTTTAAATTAAATATTAATTACAATTTTTAATTTGTAGTCGAAAGCCGATTTTCCCTCTGCCATTATGTTATAGCTTTGTGTTGTATTTTTTAATTTTTCTCACAGCTTGAGAACTCAATTTTTCTTAATTGGAGCGTTATAAGTTAATAAATATTCCCTTTTTTTTAGATTTATCAACATTTGCTGTATTTCTGGAAAACTGTACTACAAATAAGGTTATTTATAGAAATCTGCTTGTAGCAGAGCTACCTAAAACTTTGGAAGGCTGGGGCATATGGGACAATCTGGTGGGGGTTAGCTGTTATGAACTAGCTTGTGGCTAACCCGCTTTCATGTACACTACTGGCACAGCACATGCACATGCACACTGTAGGTTTTCCAATGCTGGAAGCTGTGGAAAGCCAACAGAGATGATTGTGGTGTTTTTGATGCATTGGCTTTAAGGGAAACAAGCTGCTAAGTTCTTCACATGGAAATCTAGCAGTGTTTTCACCATGTGTGTCCTTTAGCCTAAAGAACCAAAATAACAAGTAACCTTTTTTTTATTAATACATCATTCCTCTTAGATAGCACATCACCATAACATTGCAGTTGTGTCCACACAATCATGACCAAGAGTTTGTCTACCAATCTTGGGTCAGGAAAGAATTAATTCTCCTCATCTTTATGCATACAAACTCCAAATATTTGTGCTGGGGATTCTGGGTAAGCAATAATATACACTCACCGGCCACTTTATTAGGTACACCATGCTAGTAACGGGTTGGACCCCCTTTTGCCTTTAGGACTGCCTCAATTCTTCGTGGCATAGATTCAACAAGGTGCTGGAAGCATTCCTCAGAGATTTTGGTCCATATTGACATGATGGCATCACACAGTTGCCGCAGATTTGTCGGCTGCACATCCATGATGAGAATCTCCCGTTCCACCACATCCCAAAGATGCTCTATTGGATTGAGATCTGGTGACTGTGGGGGCCATTTGAGTACAGTGAACTCATTGTCATGTTCAAGAAACCAGTCTGAGATGATTCCAGCTTTATGACATGGCGCATTATCCTGCTGAAAGTAGCCATCAGATGTTGGGTACATTGTGGTCATAAAGGGATGGACATGGTCAGCAACAATACTCAGGTAGGCTGTGGCGTTGCAACGATGCTCAATTGGTACCAAGGGGCCCAAAGAGTGCCAAGAAAATATTCCCCACACCATGACACCACCACCACCAGCCTGAACCATTGATACAAGGAAGGATGGATCTATGCTTTCATGTTGTTGACGCCAAATTCTGACCCTACCATCCGAATGTCGCAGCAGAAATCGAGACTCATCAGACCAGGCAACGTTTTTCCAATCTTCTACTGTCCAATTTCGATGAGCTTGTGCAAATTGTAGCCTCAGTTTCCTGTTCTTAGCTGAAAGGAGTGGCACCCGGTCTGGTCTTCTGCTGCTGTAGCCCATCTGCCTCAAAGTTCGACGTACTGTGCGTTCAGAGATGCTCTTCTGCCTACCTTGGTTGTAACGGGTGGCGATTTGAGTCACTGTTGCCTTTCTATCAGCTCGAACCAGTCTGCCCATTCTCCTCTGACCTCTGGCATCAATAAGGCATTTCCGCCCACAGAACTGCTGCTCACTAGATGTTTTTTCTTTTTCGGACCATTCTCTGTAAACCCTAGAGATGGTTGTGCGTGAAAATCCCAGTAGATCAGCAGTTTCTGAAATACTCAGACCAGCCCTTCTGGCACCAACAACCATGCCACGTTCAAAGGCACTCAAATCACCTTTCTTCCCCATACTGATGCTCTGTTTAAACTGCAGGAGATTGTCTTGACCATGTCTACATACCTAAATGCACTAAGTTGCCGCCATGTGATTGGCTGATTAGAAATTAAGTGTTAACGAGCAGTTGGACAGGGGTACCTAATAAAGTGGCCGGTGAGTGTATATAACAATATACATTTTCCAGGGTGAGCAAAGAAAAACAATGCCTGTAGAGCTACATGAGCCTACCACTCATTTGCATAATTTTTAAAGCTTTTTTTTTCTTAAAAACCAGGGAATAAGAACAGCAGATCCTGTTAGAGGGGGCACACACTTGTCTGTCAGTGTACTTGGTTTACAATCTTTCATCCTGCTGGTGTCCTTTAAAGGGTAAACTGTCACACCTTGCATGTGCTGGAAAGTGCCAGTTGCCGGCAGGAGGTGGAGTGGGCAGAGCACACAGCAGTTAGGAGGTGGGGTAGCTGGACTGTGTGGCCAAGCTGCCCCACATCCTTGACTGCTTCTTTAGCCAGAAATAAAAGTACTTTTTTAAACCATACTCTGGTAAGCGATAAAAGCATTCAGGATGACTTACAAAGGCTCCAATAAGCCACTGTGGGTGGTTTTATAGGGGCTTAATGATAGAAGGTGGGTTCTCTCTAAATAAGGCAGATCCCTCTACATCAATTTCCGATTTTCAAGAAGCCTAGTGACAAGATGTAGGATAGTAAGCCAAACCAGTTAATCTCTTCCAAAAGAAATAGACACACAACTGTAGTAAACACTGTTATTATATCTCATCAGCACAGTATAGGGAAATGGTATAGCTAGGTTAGAGGCCGTGGACATTGGTCAGGAAAGGATTAATTCTCCTTGTGGAGATCACCTTTGCTAATCCCCTATTGATGTGAACAGAGAATTTCACCTTCTCTAGAGAGGGAGATGAGAGACAACTCTGATCTTTACCATTTAACTTCTTCAGCACAGGTGAATTAGGCAACAGTGCAAGGGTGCTGAGGGACAACTTCAAGAGGTGATAAAACATTTCTATGGGTCATTTGTTTATTTTAATTTCACACCTCCATGACTACATCCTTTCCATCCAGCGTGCTCCGACCATCAATCATATGCATGGCTGCTGTCAAAATTATGTCTACTGAAAGTCTAGAAATAGAGAGGAATATGCTTGTATAGAATGGGTGCATTTTGCACATCTGGGTGTCATTAACTAAAATCCCTAGGTTAAGCATACATGGGGTCAGATGTGACCGCCGCAGCTTAGTAAATAGCTAATTGCAGGGTGCTACACAGTAGTGGTCTTGTGCTGGGAACACTGCAGAGGTTTTTGTGACTTTCTGAACAGTATGGTTTTACACAAACAGTACTTAGAAAGTTAATGACACATATCAGCTTTCAGGACTGCCATCGCTGTCCCAGTCTTGTGCATCAGAGCACATCTCAGAGAATGATTTTGCATTATTTTTCCAGTATGCAGTTACTAAAATGATCTCTAAATGATAAGACAGCAAAGACTATTGGGTAATTGGATCAATTATATGCTCAGTCTAGAGTATAGAGAACAATGCACTGTGGAGAATAATCTTGATGGTATGAGTTATAATGTTATATAGCCGCATGGTATGATATCATAAGCTACTATCACTCTCTGAATATATGATATTTTCAACACCTTCAAGGTTAACTTCAGTATATAGCAGACTGTATCGGTACTGAGCAAGAGATATTGCAAATAATATTCTTCTCACTTATCAGGACCTATCATATCTGTGTCCACTGATTTTAATGATCAGCATGACCTGGACATATTGCTGGGTTGGCGGGTGAGTAGCCAATCCGGAAAATTTACGCCCCTGGAAACAAGCCATGGCTGTGATTGGCCTGGGTTGCCAGATTGGCCGTTGATCATTGGCTATGCTATTTTTAATCACAGTGTAATCCTTTATTTGTCCTGTGGTGGCGCTGCAGAGACCCTAAGCACTTGGTGGCAGGTGGTTCATAGACGTGAAAGACTGCATGAAAGCTGATCATGTGCATGTACCATGTATGCAGTCAAATCTGCAAGCAGCATGTTATAGAGGAGGCAGAGCTGAGCAGATTGTGCATGGTATCCTATCTGCAGTGGTATTAGTGATGGGTTGTTGCGAACAAGCCAGCACAAAGACAAAAAACCCTTTAGTGAGCAGATAGCTCTAAAATATGAAATGAAATTGGGTTAAAAGTGGAGTAGAGGGGGTGACTGACTGGACTGAGGCTCCCTATTATATATTTAATAGGGAGCCATTCAGGAGCCAGAAATGCCGACTCTTCTTAGTGAGCGGATCCTAATGATCCAACTCACTAAGAAGAGCCGGACTTCCCATCACTAAGTCGTATGTTATAGAGCAGGAACAGCTGAGTCTAGGCAGCATGTTATAGAGCAGGAGGAGCTGATAAAATATTATATAGTATAGTAGTATCCTATCTGCAGGCAGCATGTTATAGAGCAGGCGTGGCTGATAAAATATAGATTGTTATAGTGCAGAAGGACCAGAGCAGAATGTATATTGCTTTGGGTAAGTTGCAGTATAACTTGTAATTTATTAATTTATAGCTTTGTTCTTTATATGTTGAGAAGGAAATGGAGGGGAGGGGTCCAATCAGTGACTATTACACAATAATACATTGGACCTACCCCCATAAACAGATTTATATGTGAATTGATGACAAGTTGTAGTGTGGTATAATATAGTAGAAAGTGTACATTTATCTACTCAGGTCCTCTTGATCTAATATGCAAAGAATGCTAATAGGACTCTATGCAAAATCTCAAACAGCTCATCCTGCTCAATAACATGCTGCATACATTATGTACACCATATGCAATCTGCCCAGCTTCTGCCACTGTATAACATGATTCTTGTAGATAGGACAATACATACAAACTGTAGAGTTCCTCATGCTCTATAAAAATCTGCCTCAGGTAAGAGACTATGTACAGTGAGCACCACTCATCCTGCTCTATAATGTGCTGCCTGTAGATTACACTGCATTTTCATAACAGTTTACAAGGCTGTGTTTGCAGTGTGAATGACGCCTGTTTCATCATTTCTGCTGCCGTTAATCTGTGCAGCTGGCGGCAGGTTATGATCTTTGTCCCTTTCCCTTGTCCCTGTTTGCACTGTTTGTTGAAGGATTTGTCACAGCTATACTACCATGTTACTGCAGAGACTCTGCTCCTTTCCTGACAAGAAGGACAGAAAACAGTTTACATTGGCTGATCAGTAGTGCTCAGGGGGAGGAGTTACATATTGTCATGCATTTTAAACACCAGGTGGTGCCATACTATATAAGTAAATGTTATAACTCTCCACCAGATGACTTCCTTTTTTTAAATCATTTGTTCTTCATTAAATATACATTATATTATATATCACAGATAATAGTATCCCCTCACAAGGTCTCCCACCCCCACCCATCTCGGCCAGTGTTTAGTAACCTACCATCTCTTCTTACTTGCTGGAGCAACCGTCTTTTCTTCCATTTAATTTCTTTACCTAGGTCCATATATTTATTTTTTTCATAATTTTTCACCCTCTCCATTTGGTCTTCCCATTCTTTCACATTAGGTTGAAAAGTAGATTTCCATTTTCAAATAATGATATATCTAGTGATAAACAATGCCCTGATTAT
Organism: Engystomops pustulosus; assembly: GCF_040894005.1. NCBI lineage: Eukaryota > Metazoa > Chordata > Amphibia > Anura > Leptodactylidae > Engystomops > Engystomops pustulosus. The sequence continues at coordinate 171,858,211 of NC_092413.1, read as the reverse complement.
CCAATTCTTTTGATTTATAGTACTTCTTATACAAGGAGGATTACCCAGTAACATGACATCTGGAGATGGAATAAAATCCAACTATATTCCTTTACAAATTTCTACATGGATCTGTTCCCAATATTTTGATATTGTCCTACAACTCCATATCATGTGCAGAAAATCAAAATTTATTTCATTACATTTAAAGAGGACATGTCACCCCAAATAAACCCTCTAGGAGCACTTACTAAAGTAAGCAGCTCCATAGCCCAGTTACAGCAGTATTAAATTGCTAGCATTATCGGAGCATACCGATAAAGCTAGTGAACACTACACTGCATGTTATGACGGGGCGGTCCGAGGCGCTCCCTTCTCCTCTGCTTCTCCCACAGAGCTTCCACACCATATGCTGGCGGTGACTGCCAGGTTTCAAGCAGCAGTCATCGCCTCCTCGGACCACCTCCTTATGAATACGTCGGACCACTGTAAGCTTGCTCGAGCGTTCTGAGGTTTATGTACTGTAGGGTTCACCAGCTTTATCGGTATGTTCTGATAAAGCTAGCAGTTTAACACTGCTATTACTAGTGTAGGGCTAGGGAGCTGCTTACTTTAGTAAGTGCTCCTAGAGGGTTTATTCAGGTGACTGGTCATCTTTAAGATTTCGTAAAATTACTAACCATTTGGGGAGAGAAGTACAATCTATATATTATCTTGAATTGAATTATCTTAAAAGTTTCAGACGCTGATATAGTTTCCATATTGTTCATAATGTTAATCCATTGTTTATCATCAAGTGGACCAATATCTTTGTAATGACAGATGACATTGAAAATATTGTCCATTTTTAACTATCTATACTTAAATTATGATCCTATGAGCTAAAGCATTTGATAATTTCAGAAAAATATTATAAAATCTGTCTAAAACTAAAAACTTGGGGCCATATGTATCACTCGTTTTTTCTGTTGTTTTTGCGCCTTTTCACACTAGCGCACAATTTTTGCGATTAAACGCCAAACTAGCCGTGCAGCAAAAATAACCAGGTTTCCCTCACCTAGCCTACAAATCCAGATGTTTTGTTGCGCCTAATGATATTCATCACTTCCGACTTTTTATTTAGACGCAAAAACGGGCGCAAAAACACTCCAGCCCGAAGGTGGTGTAAACTGAGAAGTAACACTGAGCCCCTTTGCAGAGCAGCTCATTCCCAGCAGCAGAGCTCAGCAGACACTGCAGACACCCAGTACAGACATTACATACACTACAGACAGGAGCTGCAGCCTCCATTTACAGGTCATCACATTCTATTTACTAAACATTCTGCAAAATATTCAGCTCAGTGCAATAGCTGAGAACTTTGCAGAATGTTGCAGATAGTACAGACAAGTGTCCCCCGTGTAATTCTGAACAGTATCCCCCTCAGACATCAGTGTGTCTGAGGGGGATACTGTGCAGAATTACAGGGGTGCAGCAGGAGACCAGCATTGGGGGATCCCCTCCAGGAGAAGCCCCTGCCGAGGAGGTCACTGGGTGCAGGGTGTCACACACCTGGGTGCTGCTGTGAGTGTTATCTTCATTCTGGGCTGTGGGAGAAGCAGAGATGAGCTTGTAGCAGGATTATATGTAAGTGCCCGAATCTAACACTGCGCCTTAACTGCACCAAAATTGTGCCTAAACTGTGTTAAAGTAAAGTGATGGTTGTAGCTCGTGATAATTCTGGCAAAAAAAACACCAGAATTTAAGTGCAACTACTACACTTAGGCATAAAAAAGTGGCCCAAGGTATACATTTAGTCATGGGTGATAGATCTTCATATGAGAACCCCTAAGTCATATTTATATTCTCATGTTAGTGTGTAGTAGAGACATTTTCTTCCTGATAGCGACAGATAAGCGGCCAGGAGTAGCAGTCATTTATCTAGCTCTAGCCATCTGTGGACTATCTGCATTTACATCTAGCAACTTGTCATTTTTAGAGCAATTTCGGACTCATTTGTGCCATAATACTAGCAGAGATATGTACTGTTATTTCTATTCATGTTGTCTTACTCTTCCATTTATTATAACGTGTCATTCCTTGTACAAATAAGGCGTTGCAGCCGTTTTTGGGTCTAGTCTTATTTCCTCAACTCTTCTTTTGTCTAATCCATCTCCTAGAATTGAAAAAAACATATAAAGTGTCATCGAATTAGGGCGGATGCTCCCACGTGGTTCTACTTCTGGCAACATGTCACCATTTTGTGGTGAAGCAATGGAAAATGCTAAAAGTAAGATGCCATTTTAAAAGCAGAAGCCCAGAGGTGTAGCGAGACTGGTTTGCATATGACGGGGCCAGCTTCAGCATGTTATAGGCTTATACAGCTACTTTTTGGCAGGGGAACAGCGTGTTACAGTTTATTGTATTTCTGGAATCAAATAAACTATTTACGATTTAGCTGCAGCGATCCCTGGAGGTAAAGAGAAGGACTCGTCTTTTTTTACTTCTTCTCGGTAGAAAGTTTTTGTAATACTTAGTGCGGTATATAGAGAGCTTTTGTTCGTATCTTCTCCAGTTTGGTGAGCAGCGTAGCTTTACAGTACAAGCTTCTGCATAGGCAAGAAGTGCTTATAGTTTAGAAGGAAGTGAATGTGATAGGTTGGAAGAATGTACCATTTATAAACACCCCTGCTTTCCTTTTATACTCGTGTGCGAGATGTAGCAGAGTGAACAAGGCAGAGCAGGCTGCGCAGGAGAGACGACTCAGCCTGGAAGTCGTCTGCAGTTCTAGGGCTTTGCATCTAGTGATTTTCCAAAGCGCTTCTGCTTCTCTTTTCGCCCCCTTACCCCTCCTTTTCACAAAGGGGGGGCTTATTTTATTGGAAAATAACCTAGTCCAGCCCACTAACTGCATGCTGCATGTTGTACAGATTGAAAAAACCTCCATGCAAAAAGCTGATGCAGAAGAATTATTTACATCTGATGGATATTTTCTCTGCTTATTGCATAGTAATGAGCTTCTGACAGGCGCGACCTTTCATAAGACAGCCCACATTATTGGCTTCCTGCCCAGAATATTGCTGCAACATTATCTGTGATTGGTTATCTTCCTATCATGCATTGCTTCACAAGGGAAGCTGCCCCTTTTTTTAATAAATCTACGATGGCTGGCTGCAATATGCTGCTCTGTAAGTATTGTGCATGGGGAGAAACAAGCGAGCTTAGACTCCACGCTGGAGCCACAAGGGAAGGGGGATGAAAGTGTGCGAGAGAAAGTAAAGTGCTGCTCGGTTACAATGATAACGTGTTTGTTTTTTCTACAGGTTGGTACTAAGAAGTGCCTTTCCTGACGTCTCTGCTGCTTGGACCCGCTTGTAGAGCAGTTTCTGCTTTTTGCCTTGCTTGCTGCCAGCTACACTGCAACGAGAGCCCAGACACCCGCCTCATCTAGACAACCCCCTAATTCTGCTCCTAATCAAGAAAAGTCCTTGTGCATAAGGCAGTGTCTTATATAGTAGGTATCTGCTTCTGTAAGACGAAATCCAGGACAGACAGACACAGGGGATAGAGCCAGGGGGAGAAAGGGGGAGCCAAAACCTCTATTATTATCCTACAGTGCTGCATCTATATATGCCAAGCTAATCGATACCAATCACACCGCAGAACCCAAGCGAATTGCCCGTGCAGCTGGGTGGAGATTACCTTTCAGAAAACTTTCGGAACAATTTGGAAAATTTATGCCAAGCGCAGGGGCTGCCACGTTTTCATGCTTGCATTTTGGGCTGAATATCGGAACTCCGAAATGGGTAACTGAGAGTACAGAGAAGTTCCAGAAGGCCTCCGCACTCGAATGATTCTAACGTTACAAGTCACGTATTCCCTCTTATTTCTAAGCTTGTCTGTGAAGAGCGAGAGTGGGACATCTGTATGCAGATACATACAGCCCAGGTTTACAAATTAAAAACCACACGGAAAAAAAAGAGGACGACAGGAGTTTGGCTTAATTTCTCTACTTCGGAGACATTTTTTTATTTTTTATTATTTTTTTCTCTTTTTATAACTACCTATAAGTTTTAAATATGGCTGTTAGCGTGGCACCCATTCGGGACACTAAATGGCTAACGTTGGAAGTGTGTCGGGAGTTCCAGCGAGGGACTTGCTCACGTCCAGACACAGAATGTAAATTTGCACACCCATCAAAAAGCTGCCAAGTCGAAAATGGTCGAGTAATCGCCTGCTTTGATTCATTGAAAGTGAGTAAACATAACTTTCTATTTTAAGGGTAAACAGATACTCATTCTATTACTGCTTGTATTATCTGCAAGAGTGGAATAAGGCACAAAGATACGTATAGCAGAGCTGAATTCCGACATTTAACTATTTCATTACTGCACTGTGATATACTGTGATAATCAGTACAATGAAACAAAATATCAATGGTATATATGTCGTTAATCAGAATGTACTGTAGATCCCAGAATGTGTCAATATGCTGCAAATTTTTGTGGACAGATACATAGATAGATATTTGTGTTTATGTGTTTTCTGTGTTTACTATTTATCTATTACTGTATATATATATATATATATATATATATATATATATATATATATGTTAATCAGAATTTACTGTAGATTCCAGAATCTGTCAATATGTTGTATATATTTGTGGACAAGTAGATATATATTTGTGTTTATGTGTTTATCTATTACTGCATACATAGTATATTCAGAGTATATAAATATATACATAGAGAAAAAGAGTGAGAGATGCAATAAATATTCACCATATTTGTTACCATAGATGTTCTTTATTGATTCTGTTCATATTGGATATCACTGTGTTCCAATGATTTGCATCAATTTCCATAACTGTTTTATCGCAGGATTGTGCTTTTACCTCTGCTATGTACTGTATATTGTGTCACTAGAGACCAGTATTCAGTATTTGCCTACATTATTTATTGCTTTGATTTCAGTAATGAAAAAGTATCTGCATCCTTTAAAGGCATTAGGCTGAATAACAACTGATATATTTTGTGGTTTATCACTCATGGTTTATGGGCCTTGTGTAAAATGACACGATGACCAAAAAAATTTGTAGAGTTTGCATTTTAAAATTAAGGCCATGTCCATCCTGCATTTATTGGATCTCATAAAACTTGCTTGTGTGGTCTAAGTGGCTGATACATCAGCAAGTAAACTTCAAAGAATGGTGGCCTTGGTCTATCCTACTTACTTTTCTGATGCATGAAAGTGACTTTGTTTTAGGGACTGCAACTGTATTCTATCATTTTGTTCATGTATTACAGTAGTCGTGTGGTAATAAGAAATCTAGTACAAATCAAGTATAAATTAAAATGTCAAGCTTTGTCTCTGACACCTTCTATTAGAGTGTAAGGATCTTGCCCTCAAGGGCAATGCTATATCTGAAGGATCAAAGTTTCTTGTTGACATATTCTTGGTAGGACATTGATAGTGACATGACAGAGAATGAAACAGAATGAGTAGGGGCATGTCTGTCGTTATAAATTACTGATAAATGTGTTATTATAGGGTCCCTTATGTCAGTAATTTACTGAATGATGTGATAATTATCATGATCTAGAAACGGCTGTGAAGAGAGAGCATGAGATTATAGAAGAGAGTATAATTTATGTCAATTATAGATAGTATATGGATAAATAGATGATAGATACTGTAGATAGATAGATAGATGGATGTATAGATGAAGTAAAGTCAGCACAATCTTGTAGACTCCTAATAAGGAGGGGTGCAGCGCCCCCAAAAGGTTCACCTTTTATTTTGAAATTTGAACCACAGAGTGCTGCCCGCTTTTTACTTTATTTATATAGATGGATAGATAGATGGATAGATAGATATTGTAGATAGATATATGTAGATAGTCTCTCATATAAAGAGATATGGTAGGAGGATTGATAACTACTTAACTCAAACTAAAGGATAACAGATCTTTGCGCAGTATATGATATCTTCAGTTGTGACCTAGGCTTAGGTAAACCACAGAGCTGGTCATATTCCAAAAATGACCTCAAGGGATATTGTATGCTGGCATCTGTCTTCCTTTAATCACTTGCATGGTTTGCTCTCATTGCCTGTGCGCTATTTTTCTACTGACTATTTTTCTACTGTCCGACCTCTCACTTCCTATCACTCACAAAGTTCATATTTCCAAGTTATGTGAATTTTCTATTGGTAATGACCCCCATATGTGTAGCATTTATATAGGTGATGATTGTATCTGTTCAGTAAGCCATTCAATCTTGAAGCTACCTTGGCTATATCACAAGATAACACTTTTGAATTTTTTGGTCCATCTAGAAGGTTTTCTTGGAACATCAACAGATATAATTTCAACTATCTTTTAAGGCACCTTGGGTGCTATGTTTTCATGCTTTCTATAATAAGATATTAATGAAGGTACATGTAGCATTTGGGCATTACTGGGTATCACCATTCTTGTGGCCATATTCTTTCTTGGTCACAGGATCCTTTTACTGACATCTATCCCTCCTATCCCATACGCCTGCAGCCAAGTGCTTATAATGGGAAGAGAAGAGGAAGATGCTTCCAGACACCTCTTTTGGTGGATTATCTCTTCTAGGAACAGAATGGGTAGGCTGGTGAATTCAATATGTCTGATCATTGTTATCGCCAGGGTAAAGACTTGCAGAGTGCTATACATATTGGGTGGACTTATTAAGAATTATTAAAATTACCCCAGCTGCGCTCCACTGCCGGGATCCACTCAGAGTTAGTAGATTTGGACGTACTCTGTGCCAGGTTGCCCCATTTAGACCAGATCTGACCTGGCAGAAAAAGAGACCGGCCGGGGTATTCACGCTTCAGCCAGCACCCCATGCGCTCTAGAGGTTTTGGAGCAGAGAAGACTCTGACCTGGCGAGGATGGGGAGATTTACCAATACTGACATGTTGACTGTACCCGCTGACATTTATCTTGTGTGTATGGCCATCTTTAGTCATGATTATTTTCTGGCTTAAATTCAAAACTGAAAGCCGCCCCACCGCAATAAAACAAGCAACAATGTCTAAATAATAAAAAACCCTTCCTTCATTAGAGAATTGGTAAGGTTCTATTTTCCTAAACATGGAAATACATTGCTGGTTACTTCTTTATGAGCTCTTCTCCTCTCACAACCAAAGCTGCTTCCACAATTCTGCAATAGCCGCCTGGAATTCATCTCCAGTGACCCAGCTGCTCATGTATTTTGAGACATCAGCTTTCTCCTGCATTGCATGTAGTGGGATCTATATTAAAGTACAGGGCAGGATTGTATATAAACACAACTGCACCACTATGCAGACACTGAACCAGCAGAATTATTTTAGCTCAGTTATCAGTGTTTGGTTCTTTGCTATGGTACTACATGTACTTTTGTCTGCACATAGAGTACAGGATCTAGGAACAAATATCACAACAGGGATGGCCACATCAACAGGTGCGCAATATTTCTAGTGGGAATCTACAACCTGATGCTTTTTCTGCAGTAATGGGGGAGCCCAAAGCTAGTTCCTGTGGCAGAATTAATAAAAGTGTCATAAACGTAATAAATCTGGCTATTTTTGAGAAATAGTGAAGCATGGTGGCTCAGCGGTTCATCTGCAAAGAGTTTGTATGTTCTCTCCGTGTTTGCGTGGGTTTCCTCCAGGTACTCTGGTTTCCCCCCATGCTTCGAAACATACTGGTAGGTTGTTTAGATTGTGAGCCCCATGGGGATAGGGACCAATGTGCCAAGCTTTGTGCAGCGCTGTGTAATCTGTAGGCGCTATATAAATAAAGAATTATTATTATTCACAACTCCTTTCCATTGGTTTAGTTCACATCAAATGTATAATAAATTGCATAGTTATTGTGAGCTATTACCACGCCCCCTTGGCAAATCTATAAATATGATCCAAATGTATTTTTTGCATTAATTTGCCCCAAAGTTTTCAGAACTTTTAAACGATATTATTATCTTTTATGTTTGCCAAACCTATATATTTTCTAAGGTCAGCTGACCATCTTATTTGTTGGGGGCCAGACAGTTAGGCGTTAAGGTTCAGTTCACACCTGCAGCAGGGGTATTCCGTTATGCTCCATATTTTAGCAGAGCTTAACAGAAACCAAGAATGGAAGGTCAACAGAAAGTCTATCCCATTGTCTTCAATGTATGGAAGGTTGCGTTATAATTCTGTTATAATACATTTTTTTGCTATTTGATAACAGAAGGGGGAATGGAACCTGGAACACAGGTGTGAACTGAGCCTAACATGAAGAATCATTTTGTATTTAGGGGAGATAACTTACCACCTGAATAGTTACTTTTCCAAGCAGGTTTGGCTAAATGTATCTAGATTGAACTCAACTCAAACCTTGATTCAGTTTTTGTTTTCACTGCAGAAATTTCAGTATGTGGCTTCTTGTTATAACACTTAGTGATAATGCGATATTCTAGTAGTGCTTTAGCTCACTTAGGATCTAGTCTAGGAGGTACTTTAAAAAGTACCTACTTGAAGGTACTTTCCACTACTGGTTTGCAGTGGAAAAATGTCCAAAGTGAGTAGAGTCGGGCCAATACTTGCCAGCATTTGCCGTCTGAAATAGGGATCTTCGGTAAGTTCGGTTAGTATTGGCAATTATGGCAAAAGCTATTCAGCGCAGTGAAAAGCACAATCCTTAAGAGCGTACACTATACACAGTGATGAAAATGTGCCTCCCATAGTTATGCACTGCACGTGGAAAGACATTTCCTATTATGTTAAAAGAAGATGTCTTCACATTTATCATAATGGTTCATTATAATCGTTTTTGTGTCTTGTTCTTTGGAGTATAAAGAGCTTCACTTTCATACTGACTTTTTTACTCAGAAAATTACTTGTGGAATGATCTGTTCCATTTTACATTAAAGGCTGAGAACAATCGAGATACTGGTGTAGTCATGATGTATATGAGGTCTCTACAGGTTCAGCGAAGGCTAATGCTTGCGCCTGGTCTCGATTTTTGGACGTTAGGGGGGGTTCCATTCTATATTTAGAAGAGAAGGATGGCCTCCGCATTATAGTCAAAGGAGACCCCATAGAATGGCATTACCCTTCAGCTGTGCATTTCAGTTTTTGGCTAAAGTCCCAGGAGTCTTAAACGAAGTAGTGCAGAGTTTCTACTGCTGGATGACGGTAAAGGGCAACCATTCAAAATAGTCAGTACAGTATTTATGAGTACAATCTACGCACATCTATCAAATCACAGGCCTTTTTTTATACAGTTTAGACAGCTCCAGTCTGGAGGGAACGATAAATGCTGTACTTCTATAATATTGTCTGTTATTGCCTGTTATTTCCTGGGCTTATACAGGCGGTCTCCTACTTAAGGACACCTGACTTACAGACGACCCCTAGTCACAAACTGGAGGTTGGTAATTTACTGTACTTTAACCCTAGGCTACATTAAACAGCTATAACAGTTATCAAAGGTTTCTGCCATTAAGCCTTATTATTAATCCAGGTTCTTATGACAGCCCAACCCAACATTAAAATCCAATTATCCAATTGACCAAAAATTTTTTGACTGAGGTTACAATAATAAGGTATACAGTTCCAACTTACATACAAATTCAATTTCAGAACAAACCTACAGAATCTATCTTGTACGTAACCCAGGGACTGCCTGTATAGCCTTAATGTCTTGTATTCTGTATACCGTAGCTCTTAACGTTTTTTTGGTACAATATTCACATCAACCCTATCTGCAGCCTTATTTTACCAATAGGGGACATTCACAAAAATTAGGGTATGGTTATTGGGAAGACGGTAAACCTATCAGTACTGTATGTGTTTGGAGTATAGGAGGAAATTCATCCAGACACAGATATAGCATATTCACCTCTCTCCGTCAATGATCTTCTGGAAAAGTGGAAGGCTCAGGACATTTTAGGCATCGGTCAGAGTCCCAACTGTAATCAGACATTTTCTATCTTATAGATAAGTGTCAAAGTTTGGACAACAGTTTAAAGCCTTATATTCATCTTGGGAAACCCTACTCAGAATATTATACTGGAGACCTGTCTGTGCCTCTCAGCAACATGGAACAAAAATCGTGGCCATGTAGATTATTCCTAGATGTTACGATGTAAGCTAGTTGAGAATTATCTAGAAATTAGAGTGTTAGATAAAGCACCAATACAATTCCCGTATCTGTAGGCTACTTTTACACATGTTCTCTGATTTCATATAATGGTAAGCCCTTAGTTATCCTGAAATAACATTACATCACCATAATGTCACTCAGTTGGTTGGTGCTACATACATACACCACACATGCCACACCATAGTGTGATGTGCTTACAATGTTCTATTCTACTCTCCAAAATGTGAAGCATTTTGAATGGTTGGAACTTCATAACCTGGCAAATTAATTTTACCCTTGATGTTTCTTATGAGCAGAAACGCATTACACAGGAGACTTTTAGATTCTTACACAATGTATATTGTGTAAATCTACAACTTGCAATTATTTCTCATGATTTTTGCCCATTAAAGTCACCCTTACAAATAGTGATTATGTCTCTCTCTTGTAGAGCTGTAATTGACAATCCTTCATAGTACAGGAATATTATTGTTTGGTCAAAAATTTGGGATAAGGAATGTCTTATTTTTACCATGAACAGATATCCACATTTATTCTTCTGGAACATAATCATGACTTCCAAACGCTGAATTCCATTGTGAATTTCTTGGGGCTGTATTGCCTGTATTGCCTCATTGGTTCCAATTTCTCAATGGCACTTTCCTCATAGCTCTACATGTACAAGTAGCAGCGTGTAGCCATTGCATCTGTCAGCTCCCTCTTTCCTGCAGCTCCTGCTTCCCTCATTTCCCATGCTGTCTACAAGCTAAAGGGAACACATTTCAAACTAATTCTGTACCCTGACACGGTGAAACACAGTTCATTTTAAATATTTCTCAAGGATTGTGTTTCAAGGTGCCACAGACACTTTCACTTCCACTATCCACTTTAAACTGTAGATCTCTGTTTCAGTGGCACTTTGAAACACAATCTTTGTGTAATTTAAGGAGCATTTCTCTGCTTTAAAATGATACCAAAACTGTGTCACAAATCAGAAGATGTAGAAGTTTTAAGCTTTTTTCAGAGTAGGTCTTATATTTGTCTAAAAAAGGTTGGAAAACCATGCTAGGTCTTACTGTCAGGGTAGGTCTTATTTCCAGGGGAAAAGGGTCTTACAGTCTTTGTGTTGCTGTGTAGGAAAGATCCTGCCTCCTACTTTTAACACCTATCATGGTAAGACATATGGAAGATATATTGACTGTGTTCACTGTTGCTACTGACCTCTATATAAAAACTGCCATGCAAGTAGCTAGATTTCCCTATGCTTGTATGTCCCAATGCTCTAGGGACAACTACCTATAAAGGTAACTGGGGTCATGTTTACTTAACACCATTAATCAGAAGGGTTATAACCAAACTGAAATGATACTCTATAACCACTATAGGAAAATGCATATATCCATTAACACAAAAATGGCTATACACAGAAATTTTTCCTTTCCGACTCTATTTTGCACTGCTTAACTCTCTAAACATATGTGACTTCCAAATGTAGGCTATAGATTTAATAAAATTAATTTCAAGTTGTAATTGTTGGATCATTTTGCATAAAAAGCTTGATAGATAAACAGACACTAGTATTCTCTCTGTATATCCCCTGTGAGGCATGCCATGGCTTTACTTGTCACGAGTGTTTACTTCTGTGTTCGGCATTTTCTATCGCTGTTTTTGAACTGTTGAGTCCTGGCTTGGATATGAATTGCTTGTGAATCATCAACAGACACTTGTTTCTCCCTTTAAGGCTTTTTCAGCGTACTGAAGGTCGATTCATGGCTTTGGACTGTGACGCTGGAGTCAGCTTGCAAAGCGTGCCCTGTAAATGTGCGATGGAAAAAAAAGTGAAATAGCTCCAGAAAACCTTACCAGAATAAGGTCCTCATTCACATGTGATTTTCATACTTATGAACAGGGGTCAGCTTTCTTAGCAGGATCCACAACAGTGTGCATTATAGGTAAAAGTATGCAGTACCCCTCTTGTTCAAATAACCTGTAATAAATGTGAACACGCACAAATACAGGACACTTAATGCTTGGAGATAGGAGTTGGCTTGAGGCAGTGATCTAAGGCTTACCTTTGCCATTTAAAAGCATACCAACCACCCAGCTTTTAATAATATTATCGGGATGCCTGGTCTTCAAAAAACTACAATGGCCTGACAATTTTGGTTGTATGTATATGCGTTATGGTTGGTTGGTAACCGGTACACCCTCTCCTCGTGCTTGCGGATGGGTTGTAATTTTGGTTGTATGATTTCCCCTTAATGGCCTTAATAGTTAGCTGAACCTTAATTATGTTGACATCTTTTCCTTCTGACTCCCCCAAACACATTCATGCTAAATTCTCTCAAGAGTATAAGTGTTTTCAATGGCAAGAATAAACTAAATCATGGCAAGTCACCTCTTGAGAACAGAAGATTGGGTGTTGAAATTCAATGTGCTGATTTAATGATCCTTCTTTGCCTTGAGAAAGAGGAGCCCATACACAAGGTCGGACTGGCCCACCAGAGAATCCGATAATCCTCCGGTGGGCCGAAGATAAAACACTTTATAATAGGCCCCAGGATCCAACAGAAGAAAAAAACCCTTTGAAGATGACTAATGTTTCTTATAGGATGATTCACATATAATATGGGTTATTAGATCTTTTTGATGATGCATCCTTCATGGTGATTGTATGGATGGAAGGAGGATCTCAAGATCACAACCTCAGATGGGCCCATGTTACCGCAGTCCAACACTAGTAATGTTGATACTATGTGAATGCGGGTATTCGTAAGCCGAAGAGAAACCTGAGGCTCCTAGGCTCGTCTGCAGCCATACCTTCTAGACCCACTGAAGTTACGAACCTGCCTAGAGATGGAGTAGAATATTGTAGATAGAATAAGTGAAATAAAATACTAATAACCACTAAGATAAAAAAAAGGAATTCTTATTACATTGTTGGCTAGTTATGGTTACAAACTGAGTGGAATGCTTAATGTCATAAGTAAGAAATGAAAAGGACAAATCTCAAAAAGGAAGTGGAAAAACCTAATGATCTTTCCATCACTCATATAGAAGTGACTTTGTAACATCAATTACTTAATCCATTGGGGAAATTAGAATAAGAGTGGTGATAGCACGCAGTATTCCTAGTAAATTAGGCCACAGTAAGATATGAGCATCACCAATTCTGCATTGTACTTGGGTTACATTTCTTTTAACCCATAAAGTCTCTGTTCCGTAGAAACCCTCAGCGATTTCACCATTGCAGATTGTAGCCTGATCCTAACGTCCGCATTGATGGTGACATTGTGAATTTTACCTTCGTCATGATGCTGCAGCTCTTTGAACTCTCGGCAGTCACTGGATATATCTCCTTCTTCTTTGCTGACTGGATAGAAGGCACAAAATATAGGTCATAAATAAATCAATACAATCAACTATATTTAGCTTATCTGTTGTCACTGCAGTGGGCAGATAGACGGAAATCTGAAAGAGATTTATTTTCCGTGGAGATTTTTAATGCTGTTGTAGCATGTTGTGTAAGTGTGATGCGGTAATAGCCACTTTTATGTGCGTGAGTGAGTCAGATAGGGGAATTACAGCGCAATGAGTGTAATAGAAAGCCAGGATTATTCACAGAGTAATCGTGCTCCCCATAAATGTGCGCTGTAACATTACTGCATATGGAATATTACAGCACCACACATCAATGTTGTATAGGGTCTAAATTGTTTATTAGCTTATACACTAAATGCTAATTGAAGTGATCATTTGCTATAATTAAAAGGTAATGCCCTAGGCTTCGTATTGGTCCATTATGTATATATTATATTTATTATACCTTCATTACATTGCATTGTCTTTGAAATGTTTCTAAACTTCAAAATCGATATATTTACAGTTTTATTGGAGGATTATTGTTTCTACATTTACATAATCTAAACTGCGATTACATCATCGCAATCCAAGGCTCCCCAAAAATTTTAATAGGACTTCAGCAAACAATGGCAAATCACAGCCTCTAGTAGACATGTGGATGTGCCGTAACAAATTGCTTAGGTCCTATGGAGCCGACTCAGGAGTTCCAACTGAGGTGCTAACTTCAGTGACTCCAGTGTAATCCATAGTGCTCCTAGTGACAACGAGTTACCATTTAAAATAAAGGGCCAGAGTGCAAAAATGTTATATCTAATGTTATATCTAAAAGGCAAAAGTTGTCAATGGCACCAGGTAAAGGGGAGCCATCAAACCATGTACAAAACTAAAAATACGCCTACAAAGTGATACAGAAAAAAACAAAGCAATAGAGCAGGGGTAGGGAAACTATGGCTTGGGAGCCAGATGTGGCTCTTTTGATGGCTGCATCTGGCTCACAGACAAATATATAAGGTAAATCTACGAAGGTTTTGGAGCCAGGAGATCCATTGCTTATTAAATCGAGCAAGGGTACCATAGCAGTAAGCTAGACCCAAGTCGATTATACAAGTTCATAACTCCCAGCAGCTCAAAGATACTTGGATAGTGGAGATATCAACAGTGTCTAGTGATGACCAAAACTGTGTACTTGCTCTTTAATGTCTTCTTTGATCAAGTCGTCTATGATGGAGTCTTCCTTCTGTGACCCAAGAGTCATGTTCTGGGGCACAGTAGTGGCTTATTATATACGCGGTTTGGGTTGTAGACTTGGGCCAAAGCTTTTTAGGAGGCAGATGGCCACACAAACCACCAACCAAATTTTTATATGCAGAAGGACCTTCACCCATGAAACTTTTACATCTGTTCCTGCTCTCAATACACATGTACACAAAAGCCGTTTTAGTTAGCTGTGAAAGTCCTTTGAAGGTCCTCAAAAGAAGCCGATCCTAGTTCCAGATGTAGGAAGTGATTCCAGACTTTTAGGGGCCATAATATTCATACAGCCCAGGGCCCGTGGCAGTCTCTATCTGCTGGGAAAGAGGGAATTGTCTCCAGTGTAAGGGGTGTTTGGAATAGAATTGTAGGTCACTTCAGTGATAAGGCATAGTGTTGTCATCTGCTGACATGTTAGTATATGGATATATTGACATACTTGTTTTTCATTTTAGTTCTCGTGATCTTTATTTCAAAAGATAGAATGATCACACAATTCTCATTTTGGAAGATGATGAACGTTCTCATGACTGTCCACATGACATGACCAGAAGATGGATATCATTTTCATCAGCTCAGACATTGCAGTTACATCTCATGGTTTCAGTTTGGGTATTTGATTTACAAGGCAGTGCCTGAAGTATTTGTTAAGGAGATGTTACTTTTAGACTAGCAGGTTGGTGTCAATCTGAACTCAAGTATTTCCCTCATGGAATTTAGTCTATCTGTACTGTGTAACATTACACATGGTGCCATGACTATAACCTGTTGTTAAGCCCTTAACTCTGAATCTGGGACGCTTAAAATCCACCTTACTATTTGCTGGAGATGTTTTAACACTCCCGTGCACACTAAAAAGTCGCTCCAGTGCACATTCATCTGCTCTATTTATTGCAGCTCCTCTGGTGACCCATGCCACCTACCAAGCATGGTGCCTGATGTTCCCTGCATTAAAATGTCAATAATAACTATATTTTGGCAGCAAACTCAAACCAGAGAAGTGGCTGTTCAGCACATTCCTAACCTGAAATGTTCATTCTTTACAGTGCGCCCATCTCTTGGTCATGCTGTGGCACTGTACATGCTGTGCCCAGTACAATGCTTAGTTTATTTTGACCAGCTTTTAGTGATTTACTAGTATGAATGTTTCCAACTGGAGTGGTGTTTTATGGCATATACATGGTGTTTTAGAAAATAACAGTCTATTGGGACAAATGTCAGGGTAGAGATAAGCGAATCATCGGAGATTTGCATTTCTGACGCTTTGCCAAAATGTTTGTACTATTAAATAAGGGTCTACACCAATGTTGGTTTAACTGTCCTGAAAATTAGTGTATAACCTTGGTCCTATCCTGTTTTCTAAGTTTTCACCAAACTTAGAATTTTAAGTTTTCTCTTCAACAATACCGAAAATCTAAAGGATGTTGTGCAAATGGACAATAACGGAAACCACCAAAAGCCCCTTTAATCCAATAGACAATTTAACAGATCCGTTAGTTTTACATTATTATAGTATATACATGAAGCAAATCCGAAAATATCTGAATTGAATTAGACACCTGAAAATCAGCAAATTTGTCCCCAATCTGTTGAACTCTAGTCCCGGGGGCATAAACCTTGATAGAGTACTTGTCTCAGCTTACATCTTTTCAGTGGGAATTGGGATGTAAGCCATTGCCAGACCCTGCTGAATTACCATTGCCCAATCCTTCTTTGCTCTGACATCTGCCATCAGAGGAGAGAAGTAATTTATTGCATATGAACACCTATAGGCACACTGTATGGCACATGAAGTTACTGCACGGCCCATGGGGCTTTATTATGTCACTTGTATTATGATATATAAAAAATGGCATTCTTGATGTTGACTTCACATTTTTTGTCTTGAGTGTGAGTTCGGCATCACAGTTCTTTTTATTGGATAATGATTTTATTACATCGAAGCCCTTAGTGTTCTTTTTGATAATTTTTTTTATGGCAGTAAAGCAATAACCTTTTATCAGACAATAGAACAAGTCCCTTTGTATTATTTCTGTTCTTTTCCCTTTGTGCAACAGAACAGTTATCGACTTGTATAAGCCTATAACATGCAGCATGTACAAGAAATACAAAGAAAATGTGAGTTTCTTTGTTAAAGGGAACCTGTCCCCTCTGTAAAGCTCCATAAACCTTAAACAGTCCCTTATTCATTGAGGTACATGTGTCCAATTGTTACTAGGCTGAGTGCTCCATGTGTCAACTTTACTGAAAAAATTACTTTTATTCCTCTTGGAAGCAAAAATTGAGTCAAGGAGGTAGGGGAGCTCAGATATCCAGTCAAGCTACCCCTCCTTCTGCAGGTGGCTCAGCCTCAGACCACCATGATGCGCCTGTCAGTTCACTGGCGCCCTGTGTGTCCCTGGCTGGCTTCGCTGGTACAGCTGGCTAGCTCAAACTCTGCCTCGCGATGAACATAGTAGTGGCGCATGTGTCTGTGAAACCGTCTGGGGTCACACAGGGTAACACTTAACATGCACCGTGCATGAGCTGTCATTGCGGAGGATAGCAGGAGCAATGGTCTGAGCGGCCAGGAGGAGAGGAGTAGCTTGACTGCATAACTAAGCATATAGGGGAGAATAAATGTCATTTCTTCAGCAAAGTTGACTTGTAGAGCAGCAAATGGACACATGCACATCACTGTTTAATACTTATGGGGATGAGCTGACAGGTTCCCTTTAATGTTTCAGTATAATTTCAGATTCAAATGGATGAGATACGATAAATCCTTGACTTGCCTTCTGACCTATTTTAGTAATATAAAGGTCATTCTCAGCTAATTACTCCATTCTAGATTGTAAGCGTATATTTCTATCTTTAATTACCTCAAAACTTGTGTTGTATACATATAAGGAATATATATATATATATATATATATATATATATATATATATATATATATATGTATATAAAATTTTTGTAAAAGAAGAGGAATTTAATATTTGTGTAAGTCTGTTTAACATGTTTTATGAAGTATTGTTTATCATATTGTTTAAAAATTAAGGTTTTTGCCTTTGTCTTGCACATATATTTCTTTATTTGGTCTCCAGCATTATATGGTTATTACATTTATCATGCTATCTTCTTTTTAGGAACTGTGCTGTGTTGGTCACATGATCTTTTTTAGATTTTGTGATTGGTTGAGAGAAATCATATGATCATACTCAGTACCAGGAAGTGCATTTTTTCATCTGTTCATGCCTCTCCTCTGCTCTTCTTTCTTCCTTTCCTCTTTCACTCTTTTCTGTCTGTCCTCCTGTCCTCTTTGCCAACTGTCCTTTGCTCTTAATTCATACCTCTTCTCTTTTCTTCTCTTCCCCCCTTTTTTACTTCTCTAGCACCCTGCTTTTCTGCCCCATCTCCACTCTTGTTATGTTGCTTTGCTTCCACTCCTCTTTTCCATTTTTCTATTTTACCTTTCCACTTTTTCTGCTCATCTCATCTTGGATTTTTTTATTCCCACTTCTGTTTTCTGACTCTGATCACTTTGGGGAAGTCATTTCAGGCAGTTTATGAATATATTAGGCTATTACATTACATATTATATGATTTATAGAAAATGTACAATATCATTGTGTTGCATATGTACCATTCAGATAAAGATGTTATTACAGACCAGCATTACTGTTAATGGTTCATTGTGCATTTATTCTTCATTTGGTTCTTTAGGGTACTGACCCAACAACTGCATTTATTCTACATTTTACAGTGCTGTCAGAGCTATAGATCATGAGAATTTACAGATTTTTATCTTCTATGTCCAATCTACCCCTATGTAGACATCTTAGCTGTGGATGATGGGAACATAAGACGCACATATACTAACAGTAATTTAAAATGTTTTTAACATTTTTCCATTATACAAAGGATAGGTCATAAGCGTCTGAGCACAGGAAGTCCCACATTTGGAGCCTCTACATATCATAAAGACAGGAATCTGGTGCACTCACAATTGAATACAGCATTGTCTGTCCTTCCGCACCAATCATTTTTATGGCACTACTTAATATGGCTCTTTTTCTTATAGATATAATAGATCATACAGATATAATGTAGATAAACATTGCATGCAAAACCATCATTTTACGCCCCCTACATATACTGTATATGGCGGGTGTATGCTACTGAAAATCAAATACTGAAAAGTATATCATAGCTAAGCTGCTTATAATAGTCCAGGTTTATCCTCTTTGGGGTCTAAGCCGTACCCCTGTATAAATTACAGTAGAATAGTTTATTGAGAAGCTCAGCTTCATTGTTAGTACCTACAACCCTCCTGGCTTACGCTGCAATGCAAATCTTCTCACACACCACCAACAGCTGTAGCTCAGCAAGTTGATAATCCCTTTATAAGTATTTAAGGTTCAAATTCCAAAAGAACCTATGACCTCAATATACTAAACTGTCTGACATATATATGTATAAATATAATTGTACAGGGATTACAGGCTCCCTGTGAAGCATGGAGTATAATGCCTAATGAATGTACATCTCTCCAGTACCAGAAAAAATACTCTGCTAAACTAGAACAATCGAGGCAAAATAATCCCCATCTGAAATGTATTTCATGGATATGAGTATAAAATAGCATTTAGCAATTATAACAGCGCTGGTGAAACTACTGCTAATGATTATCTTGTGGTTTCCCGTCCTAAGTGACTCCACTGATGCTGTACTGAACTGCAAGCTTAGATATATGAGTTTATATTGAATTTTTTATTATTATTGTTTCATGTTGTAATATGATATTTTGAGCATTGGTATTATTACTTTTCCTGGCTTTTTAAATGATTCTACCTAACATGCATGGTAGAGATCTAGTCCATGAAAAGTGGGGTCTATAATGCTATCGTATGCTGAATTTGTTGTATTTGTCATGCGTTGCTGTCATTTTCAGAATATCTTCTAAGACCAGTCCCAAATAGAACACATAAGCTTGTTTTATTATATTACATATGTCAAGGTCAAGTAATTTGAAATCTATTGTTCCAGTTAGTGATGTGTCGTTCGTGAACGAACCAGCTCGAATAGCCGGCTTTTGTTAGTGGGGTTAAGTGAGCCAATGGCAATGGCATACAATCGGGTTAAAAGTGGAGTGGCGTGGGGTGATTGACTGGCCTGCGGCTCCCTATTATATATTTAATAGGGAACCGTTCAGGAGCCAGAAGAGCCGGCTCTTCTTAGTGAGCGTAGCCTATTGAGCCAGCTCACTAAGAAGAGCCGTAATTCCCATCACTTCTTCCAGTGCCACCTTAAAGGGGTTGTCCAGGAACAGAAATAAAATGAAATATGGCTAGAGGCAGGACTGTAAAAATAATAAACATCTTATACTTCAGGCTGTAGTAGGAGCATGGCCTTGGTCGGGATAGTCATGGCTTGGTCGGGACCGATAGACTTGTATGTAAGTCGAAACTGTATATTTTATAATTGTAGTTCTAGACAAATGTTTTTTTTGCCCCAGTTAAAATTGGAGTTTCACATTTTTTTGCTGTAATGGGACCAAGGATTATCAATAAAGCTTCATTACAGACACCTTACAGCTGATCATTGTAGCCTGGGGCCATAGTAAAGCATCCAGAGAGCTTCACCAGAGGTCATAGGGGGCAGAGGGGTCTGTCTTTAACTAGGGGTCGTCTGTGAGTCGGGTGTTTTTAAGTAGGGGGCGGCTGTAATGAATTGCATATTCTTTACCCAGAATCCCTAGAGACGGGAAAGCTTTCCTTCTCAGTCCCGCCAGGTCTGATTCTGAACATTTTTGATCAGCTGAAAAGCATTAAAGGACACCTGTCATCAGGTCTGTGTCACTAGTCCTGTCACTACTACCTGTTGGAGCAGCTCACAAGGATCCCATCCCAGCCTTTATCTAGTTATTTCATACATTAATCATTGTAAAATCATCTATTCTTTATCATGTAAATGAGGCTGGTCACATGGTCAGAGGCAGTGATGTCACCCCTGTTACCCCTCCCCTCTCCTCCCCCTGCTCATGTCTGTGTGTAATGTATAGTAAAGCATGGCTAGTGTGAGTGCTGTACCTGTTGACATGCTGCATCCTCCTAATACACAGAGACACAGACATCAGCTACACATGAATCTGACATGTTCTGCTGTGACATGGCTGCATGGAGCTGCTGTATCTCTCCTATACACACACACACAGGCTGCAGGGGGGCGTGGCCACCAGCACCAGGAAGCACATCATTATACAGCCTCACATCATTATACAGGCTGTCAGTCATGCACTGGGGGTGTGGCTGTGCCTCCCACTCATGAATAGAGTGGACAGCTTGAATATGCTAATGCTTCATTGGACATTTCACAGGTCATTTGCATACAGCTTTAGGACCTCATTGCTTAGGTTTACAGGCATGTAGAGGGACAATGAAGGGATAGAGGCAATGCTCTCTAATGGCAGTTTATGAAAATATATTTAGTTTAGGGGGGTTATTTTGCATGACGGGTTCTCTTTAAGGTCCATGAGTGATTCTCAAAGACATGAATAGTCAACACTAAGATGCTCACACCACACAGTATTATTAGGTTTCCTATGCATATTACTGAGTAGAACAGGATTTAAAAAGTTTTCTGGACTGGCACTTTAAGAAAAAATAAGTAACAGATGTCTCAATGTTAGGCAGATTGTCATAGTGACCTCTGAAAGAGTGAGATTGTTGTGTCATCAGGGAGAGATACATAGCTTACATTTGCATACTGTTCTGCTGTTGTTACACTGATCAACAGTAAATCTCTTTAGGATGTAACTTTTATATGTAAATGAGAACAAAATCCTCTAAATTACGTGTCTCATTTCCATGATCATTTTATAATTAACCCCAAAGCTACAAGCTCACGGTGATGTGAGCAGACCTGCCCTCCTCTCGTAGATGAGGCCGCATCGGAGAACCATCGTAACTGCAGGAAATAAGATGACTCTTGAGAGTTTATTAAATTCTTCTCCATAACAAATGTAGAATTTCATGGGAAGAGTGAGAAAGTCTAAAAATACAAATACATCATTCGCACTTTGAGAAATGATAGATCTTCTCTATTTACATCGCACTGAAGTGCAAATCTGAGGATGGAACGTCATACATGGAACCTGGGAATGGGACTGTGGCCTACGTAGAGACTTCCAAACATCTCAACCTGAACTGTAGCAATGCCTCACACATTTTCAATGGCGTAACACATGTATATAGCCACTTTACCAATGTCCTCCTTAATTGTATTCCATCCATGAGTCTCTTAATGGCTCTTCCTATAAGTTTTTATGTATATATGTATCACATGGAAATGGTTGCTTAGGAGCAATGTAAATCAGGAGTGTCTCTAGTTATAAGTTTTGAATATTTTGGGGAGATGTATTCATTGCCCATGGAAACCAATCAGAGCTCAGCTTTAATTGTATACATAGTTGTGGAAAAATGAAAGCTGAGTTCTAATTGGTTGCCATGGGCAACTAGAACAGTTCTGCTTTAAGAGATTGATGATAAATATCCCCACTTTTTGAGTCTAATGAAAGGTATGTGAAGATCTTCCACAGGGGGACTGAAACCCATGTAAAAGTTACAATAATAAGACAGATTCTTGTAACACAGTTATAAATAAATTCATGTCTCAGCCTCCACGACTGTATACTTATGGTATCTCAGCTTATTTAGGAGGATATAGAAGGTACCGATGAACACAGAACAGTAGCAGCTTTGTCTCAACTGGAGATGTGAAATTATGCTGAGGCTTCATGAGATTGATATCATACCGGAAATGGAAAAAAATGGTAAAAACTAAAAATTTTAATGGTCATATTTTTGAGCAAGGTTAAGAACTGGAGTTTTAAAAAAATTCCAGTGTGTGATATATACACACACTACAGCCTACAGTATGTATACAGGTTAACTCACACGAACCCTATTGTCTCAGTGAAGAGAAACTGCCATAAGAGATGTTGAATATCTCTCTCTCTCTCTCTCTCTCTCTCTCTCTCTTCTCTCTCTCTTCTCTCTCTCTTCTCTCTCTCTTCTCTCTCTCTTCTCTCTCTCTTCTCTCTCTCTCTCTCTCTCTCTCTCTCATGAGAAATTCTTTGGTATTATCTTCATTTAATTTGTATTCAATGGAAAACCACAAAAAGAATGGATTAAAGTTGACTCAACCTCTGTCCTGTGTCCTTGTGTGCACCACATTGAACATGGAGAAAAGAAAGAAGACCAAATAACTGTCTGAGGACTTGAGAATCAAAATTGTGAGGAAGCATGAACAATCTTAAGGCTACAAGTCCATCTCCAAAGACCTGAATGATCCAGTGTCTACCACAGAAACATAAAAAAGCCAGGTTGGAATTTGCCAAATCTTCCCTGAGAAAGCCTAAATTGTTTTGGGAGAATGTTCTCTGGTCAGATGAGACAAAAGTAGAGCTTTTTGGGAAAAAGCATCAACATAGAGTTTACAGAAAAAAAAAGAAGCCTTTAAAGAAAAGAACATGGTCCATACAGTCAAACATGGCGGAGGTTCCCCGAGGTTTTGGGGTTGCTATGCTGGACTGGACTGCTTGACCTTGTGCATGGCATTAAGTCTGAAGACTACCAACAAATTTTGAAGCATAATGTAGGGCCCAGTGTGAGAAAGCTGGGTCTCCCTCAAAGGTCATGGGTGAAAGAAAGCACTGGAGACATGTAAAGTGGCCAGCAATGAGTCCAGACTAGAATCCCATAGGACACCTTGGAGAGATCTCACAATGGCAGCTTGGAGAAGGCGCCTTCAAATCTCAGGGACTTGGAGCAGTTTGCCAAAAAAGAAGAATGGTCTAAAACTCCAGCAGAGCATTGTAAGAAACTCATTGATGGTTACTGAAAACAGTTGTTCGCAGTTATTTTGTCTTAAGGTTGTGCTACCAAGTATTAGGCTGAGGGTGAAAATACTTTTGTCTGGCCCATTTTTGGAGTTTTGGAGACCTAGCAAAATAAATGAAGATATTAGTACCAAATAATTTGTAATTGAAATCATTTTCTGGAAGAAAACGAGTATTATCTGACAGAATTGCATACCAATACTTTTGTATTGCCTTTTTTTCTACTTTAATAACTTTAATTTAGAGATGTCATGCCAGATTTCAAAGTAACCAAAACATATATTAATATATGATTTGAAATTCCATGATACTTGAGACATGAGACATGATGCTTCTTAAAACATGACTTTGTTAGATTATGTACATATTTGGATGCCCATGAAAATTATAAAAAGACGTCAAATATTTAACCAAAAAAGTTACCGCGAGAAAAACAGTTTGGTTAAGTAAAGACTTATAAATGCCTTACAATGGACTTCATTCATAGAGGAGCAGTCGCTGTGCCGTGCACCATAAGCCTATGGCCATGAATAGAGTCACTGTTCATTTAGCTAGCAGTATAATGAAACAGATGTGGCCTATACATTGACTTTCCTTAAATCATCATTTTCATAAGAAGTCAGTCCATCTTACTGGTGTCTGTCATACTGCATGTCGTAAAGAAGAAGGTTGTCACACTTGACAAGTGTTTTTGTATATTCTTTTTATTGTGCCATACATTTTTGACATATCTAGGTTTTTACCATAAACTTAATATCAGGTTGTAAGATATTACATGTGAATATGTGTTATCCACTGCCAGATTATATATGCAAACAGTCCCCTAGTTACAGACGGATCCCTACATTGTCTGCCCACTGTGACCTCTGGTGAAACTCTCTGGGTGCTTTAATTTAATCCCAGGCCGCAAAGATCAGCTGTAAAGTGTCTGCAATACAGCTTCATTGTCAATCCCTGTTCATTGTCAAACCAAATTTTTAAAATCCAATTGTCAAAGGGATTAAATAATTTGTCTCAAGTTACAAGTATTAAATATGCCAATTCTAACTTGCATACAAATTCAATTTAAGAACAAACCTATAGAACTAAAAAAATGTTTTGCCAATTTTTACTCTATGTAGACTTGCAATAGTTAAAATGCATGTTCGGCCTTTGAATTATTATCATTATATTGTCCATCAGAATGTGTGACACATCAAGCCATTGGCTTATGATACAAGGATTCCATATAGAATTTGAAGATCTTATCTTAACTATATCAACTGTGTTCAAAAATAGTTGGTGTAACTATTGACAGGAAAGAAAAAACATTGTGTGTGTTCCTCGGGATTCAAGATACAAACAGAATTTCTATTTAGCAGAGCTATTAGAGTTGATGTAGCAATTCATTGTGTAGGTGGCCTGTGTGTAATCGGTGCAGTATTGTATAGTGTGCAGCATTCTAATGACTTTATTGATCTTAGATAAAACCTTATTAGTTGTGGAGTGACATAGTATTTGTCGACAGAAAATACAATGCAATATATATGAAGTCTTACTGCTACTCTACAAAATGTTTACTCAGCCTGTAAAGCAATTACTAGGGTTGTCATGAAGTCATGATGCCCAACCTAGAAAGACTTAAGACATTTTTCTAAGTTAAGACAGTTAAGGCATGTTTTATTGCTTTGGATTGTTGAATCCAGGTGGAGGGACTTGTGTTTATTTTTTTAGAATGATTTTGTATCTCTATAGAGGGGTCCAGTACTTCTCCGTCAGACTTTTTGGGTCCCTGAACAGCTACTTCAGCCACAAGTTCGGGTTCTGCATTCTGGCTCAACTTGGTAAAAGCTGGTTGATGGGCTGCTGAGTTGATGGGCTGTTGAGCAGTCTTCAAACACTTGTGATCGTCTGTTAAACCTTTAAATGGTTGTGCTCAATTCAGCTCTGTGTGTTTTTAATCATTGCCGGCTTCCATTTGTATACAGAGGCTCAGGGCCGCCGCAGCAGCTATCACTCTTGCTACAGCAGCAGTTGCAGGGTGTAGTCTGTGCGCATCTGTTGATGTGATGTCCTCAATGAGTCTCTGTATACAGACAGAGGCCGTTGTGACTGAACAGGAATCATGGTGCAGTCATCGGTAAAGTGACCACAATGGGTAATGACAGGTCCCATTGATATTAATGGATTCTGATCTGTAGTAACCTGGTCTAACTACTAAACAGAGGAATAAGCTGAAAGACACTTTAAATGGTAGTAAAGGCAACATTATTATAACTAGGTAAATCATTGGTTGTATAACTGGATTGTGTTCCTTCTTTTATTCCTTCAATTCTCAACAAATATTAAATAAATCATGTGAATCAATCAGTTTCATCCTCTGTTATCTTCTGTTACTTCCTCATGCTGTAAATGACGTTCCTCTTCACATACAGTAGATATAAAAATCTATCTATTTTTATGACATCCGGCCATGGCACTAGGATTCACAGGCTTGTCTACCATATAGAAATATTTAGATGGAAGTCAGATTTCGATGTATACAGTAGATATGGCTGCACATTACAGTAAGATCAAGCTGTGAAATAGCTTCATTATAGCGGCATAGAGTGTACTATGTTGTAGTGCAGAGAATGGAGAGCTACATGGAAAGAGAAGGTCTGAATGTCCTTATTGAAATTGTTTTCATACAGGCAGCAGACTGCACACGGCTCAATTGACATGGAAATTGTATGAAGTCATGTTTACCGTGACTGGCAACACAATCCAGGTCTTGTGGAGAGAGCACATCATGCCAGGATGGAACAAAAGGGACCTACATTTAGATTTATTATGTGAATATGTCACGAGATTAGTCATATTAACCATCAATTCTTTATATGAAAAATAAATGACACTGAAGTGAGTACATTGTGAGGGTAATAGCCAAAAGCTTTGTGTACCTGTAGATATCTTCCCCACTCCCCCTCACACAATGCACTCCTGGCTGAGCATTTATGTTTATTTCGATAGAGGAAGGTGAATAGACAGAAGTTCAGTCTCCAATACCTCTTAATGAACATAAAGCAATACAAAATTTCTGTATGTATCACAAATATGTATCAATATCATAAAAAGTATCATGAAATGTTATTTGATTTTCCCAATTTCACAGTGAATTCCCCTAAAGAGGACCTGTCACCATAAAGGACATTGGTCCACATTTACTTTTCGTGAGGCAAACTACACTAGGTGCAGGCTACTTCACTGATGTGCAGTGCGGGACGGATTCATGAAGACCGGAGCGCAGTCTTTTTTTTTTTTATGGTGCACTCAGTTCAAGGGGCGTGCGCCACATTTCTCTTGGACCTGCCAACTAAATGGGGTGCACTGTGCAAGTGAGCGCCGGGACGCCCACTTATGTGCATGGTATTGCATACCTGTGACACAATACTGATGGAAACGCATCATAAATAAATGTGCAATGCACATGTACTTGTGTAAGAAAACTGGTGCTAGCCAGTAAATAAAAGTAAATAAATTTGGGACATTAAGTGCAATCTGCTCAGCTCCACCTCTGCTTTATAACTTGCTGCCTGCAGTTAGGACACTGTACAATCTGATCAGCTCCACCTGCTCTATATTTTCTTTATAGCTTTCTTCAGATAGGACACTATGTACAATCTGCTAATATTCCACAACTCTATCACATGCTGCCTGCAGATAGGACATTATGTACAGTCTGATCAGCTCATCTTGCTCTATAACATGCTTTCTTTAGAAAAGACACTATGTACAATCTGCTAATATCCCACTGCTCTTCAAAATGCTGTCTGCAGATAGGACATTATGTACAGTCTGTTCAGCTCAACCTGCTTTGTAACATGCTTTCTTCAGATAGGACACAATCTCCTCTGATCCTCCTGATCCATAACATACAGATATAAATCAATGTCCCATCTGCACATCCTGACCTATAACTTGCTTCTTGCAGATAGGACCCTATGATCAAATCTACTCAGCTCTTCAGTATTACATGATTTTCATAGTGACAGGTTTCATTTAACATGTCTTTGTATTGTATGTCAATGTCATTAGTCCTAATGATAAGCTTTATGGTTCATGAATAACTGGCTGGTCAGGGCTTAGAGCACTAGCATTGCAGCTGGCTTTCATTTTTGGAAGTACTAAACCATCTTTTTAAGAAGCTCTTCAGTCCTGAGCGGTTCAGGTTCCAGTTGAACTACATCTGTGGAATAATGGATTATTAAGTATTATAACCACAGGTATAATATTATTTCTTTCCAGTGACGTTCCAGAGAGTACATATCAGTAAAAAGCCCCTTCTGAATAATCCTTGGCATCTTCAGCAAGTTATAGACTACAATGAAACCTATGGTAGTGCCAAAGCCAAATTATAAGACATCTGGATGTACTTAGGATTTTGGCGAATGATCACTGATGTAGCGAATGCAGGCAAATTGACTTGTTGTTTTTAACTAAATCTAATCGCCATGTTTGTCTGGTAGATTTGATGTGCCCTGTTCAATTACACTTGATCAGTTGTGTCACCGATAGGAATCTCTCCATGTTGCTGTGTGTGCTCAATACTTGTCAATACAAAGCAATGTATGGCCAGTGTATAGAGTATGCTGTTCCCTGCCAGCTGTTCTCTTTCCTTGGAGCACTGACTTCCATTGCTATTCATATGTCAGAGATAAAAAGCTGCCAGCACTTCATTTTCTTAACTTGTAAATAAGTAAATTGCTTTGTCAAATTTGGGCACATTTTGTTATTTTATCAGTACAAAGTATTTGGATCAAAAATACCAACCTAAAACCTATTTGATTTGCACAAAAAGAAAAAGGACTGGGTAGCCGTTTCTTGGTTATGTAATTCTTTGTTAAAGGGGTTGTCCAATAAGGTTGTCAGCATGCAGGAGCTGGCACGATCATCCGTTTGCCCTGGTTAATGCACCCAGCCAGGTCTTTCACTTTAGCCGCCAACATAGCGAAATTGTAGTTTGACCTTCAGATAAATGGCTGACCATATAATATGTTGTTGGTGCAAATCCTTCTGAACAAGAGATATTCCCTTAGTGGGGGACTCCTCAATGTCATCAGTATGGTCTAATAGTGCATACTGTAGTAACAGGGGTTGTCTTTAGGTTGTCTTCATTGACTAATACTGTACAAGGCCGCTGATGGATATGCTGGATCACATTACCCACCATAACATAAAAATAAACAATGGTGTAGCTAACAGTAATAAAAGCCCATGGCACTGTACCTGTAGATCTTTTATTAAAATTAAAATAAAAAACCATAACAATAATCATAAAATATATAACATAAAACAAAGCCAGACTTAACAAACCCTGCCCCTTTCCTATACAATATATACAATATGTTTCTGTAAATTCCTACAGTTACTCTACAGCAGACATTAGACTTCATTGGGGGTCATTTTTCTTCAGTCAGCACATCCTGGGTTTTGGACTTGTTTCAATTATCTTAGAGGGCAGGGCCAGCACCAGCACTGGGCAAGTTCCTGGGCCCTGGGCTTTTTGGGGGTTGGGGCACATAAGGCTGTACATTAGGAATCCATGGGGAATATTTTATGGAATAGGAGACTATTTTGGTTTCTGAATTTTTAATGCCGCCACGTAAGTTTACTGCAAAGGGGCCTACTGTGGCTCTGTCTCCCAGGGGCCTAGTAAAACCTGTAGTCGACCCTGTTCGAGGGTGATATATCAGACATGTGACTCTATTGTTTTTTGCAAAGTTGCAAATTCTTCTGCAATCCTTCGAAAGTTTTGCCTACGCCTGCTCGGAACTGGAGTTTATTTTCGCCAAAATTGTGCCATTTTACAGTACAGATAAAGTCACAAATTTTAGCACAAATATGCAAATGCGCCAAAAAAGGTTGCAAATTTTAGAGAAAAAAAGAAAAGCCTAAGATAAATGACCCCCATTCATGTATTGATAAGCTAATATTCAGTCACCATATCCAATCCCAATGCTTTCTAATTAGCTTCAGACTAGTATTGTATAGACAATAATATTGATTTCAATGGACTATTGATGGTTTCCATTTTGTCCCTTTACACCACATCCGTTGTGCTTCCATTTTTATCATTTTATTAAAAACTGAAAAATAAAAATGTGTATATTATTAATGAAACAAAATAGGACTAGAGGCGATTACATTGTTTCACCAAATAGACTTGGATCCAAAATGAATCTTACAAAATACCTGACAAAACATTAACAAAGCAAATCTTTACCAATTTGCTCATCTTTACTCTAGAGAATATGATGTTTGTAGCATATCTCAGAAAACGAACCTAAACCGGCCAACTACGACTTGTATTTTGCCAATGCCGCTTCTCATCTAATGCATATGGAACAGCTGAAAAGAATCGGGGAGAGTAAATTACATGAGAGCATTGTTTTAGACATTTGCATTAACTTCGGAAAGCAGAAGCATTGAAGCACCAATTTCAGTAAAACTATGAGCACATCCATGCAAACCCTAATGTACTGTGTATGATAAAGCTATCGGAAACGGGACAGTATGGACATTTGGTTGTGTGCTGTATGCTGCCGTATATACATGTAGTATCCAGAGATTTTGGGGTTGAACAAGCTAATGACATCATTTGCAAACGCACCGTATTATATACAGATATAGAATAGATAAGAATACTTTATTATCCCCATAGGGGAAATTACTTGACATCTGCATAACAATGACACAAATATTACTCTCACATGTACAATGAATAAATACATTAAAAAAAGACCTACACATTTATAAACTATGATTACATGTTAAAATTGCAGTTAAAAACTCACCAATCCTTCATTTTACTTGCCAGATATGGAACAGATACAGTGACACACGTGCACATACCGGTAAAATAACACATGTATATATACGGCCAAATACGGCACTGAAATACATGACTAAAAAAAATCATATGTTTAAGAGGCCTTAGACAATATTGGTCATTGAATAAATTGATTCAGTGGTGAGTATGGCTCTAACAGTGTACAGACTCTTTAGGTTAGTTACTGGTATGTATGTTATAATTTCATTATGCCACAACTGAGGGTTAAGGAATCTTGCCACATAAAAAAATAAATTCCCTGTCCATTCAATAACATAAATTATATAGAAATAAAATTATCCGGGATAATAATTCTAAGAAACACTTGTAAAATTATCTCATAAAAATGAGCTTGGTCATTGATGGGCACATTCCCTTTAAAATGAGCATAGATGTGATATTAGATCACATAACATTGACAGAGTCACTTACATTTATAGATAATTCTGTTTACAGCTTGGAAAGCAATGGTTTATCAAGGGTGTAGACTGTTGATAACTAATGCCAGAATAGCTATTAATACAAGTTACTCTATAAATTGCCCCAGAACATGACATAAAGTTAATTAAAAAATAAGGAATGAAAAAAAAAGACTTCAGGCCCCATCGTTCTGGGATCTTCAAGCTATAAACATTGTGCAACTTTGCAGAAACAGCAGGAAAACGATGGCAGGAACCCAAAGTGTGATCCTGAGCTTTCTGTAAAAATATACCTTAAAGGAAATGTACCATGAAAATCCATCATGGTAAACCAGAGGCACATACTTGTAGATCCAGGAACTGTGGCTGTGCTAATCTTCTTATATTTGTAATGTAATGCCTCTTCTTTCTAAAATCAACTTTAAAATTATGCTAATGACCCCAAGGCCTACCGTGCCCTGCACCCCTACCCTGCCCCTACACTGTCTCACCCTACTCCCTTCTCCCTAAGCACTTTAAAAGTTGATTTTAGAAGGAAGAAGGTCATTAATAATACCTATAATATGATAATACATCTATAACTAAGTGCCCCTGGTTTATCAGGCTTGATTCGGGTGGTAGATTTCCTTAAATGTCTTCCTGGTTCAATTTCTGGTCTTTCTTTTCTTAAATGTCTGTGTCTGGTACTGCAGCTCCTTAAATCTAATCTCCTCTATTCCTTTCAGCAATGTAGTGAGACAATTCCCTAATATATACAGTATGTCCTTACAGGAGGCACTTTGTGGCTAATGAATTTTAGCTACAAAGGTGTTAGCTACACTCTTACATGTCTGCTCCAGATAGTAATTTATAGAGAGCTGCAGCGCTCTCATCATGTGCACCTATGCCTCACATGATATATCCTATGATCTTGTTTGCTTTGGCAGCAGCTGACTGGCACTGGTTGGATCAGTTCAGTTTACTATTGACTAATATCAAGTTATTGTCTGTGTCAGTTTAACCCATTGTTTTCTAATTTAGTATGATAATGACATGATATTATATGCGGTGTGGGATGCATACGCTTCTGTGCTTTTATAGGACAGTGTATACTCCTATAGGTCTCACTTCTATGGACAGCACTTACATATGTGTCCTGTTTTAGGATCAGTTTACATATCTGTTATCCAATGTTCTGGCATATGGCCAGGCATTATGACTTGGGCATCATGCACACGTCTGCAAATGGCGACTGTGAGCTACCCTCAAAAATGGCAGCTAGCTCACTGTCGCCATAGATTGTGCACATCTGATCCAGACAGTCGCACTGAAAAAGATAGAACAAATCCTATCCCTGCCTGTTTTGCGGCATGGACTCTCATCCGTTCACCCCTTCCCTATCCACATGCTCATAGCACATGTCTGATAACACGGATGCGCACATAAAGTTTTTCACACCATCGCCACCTCCACACTAAATGGGTGTGAAGGGGCACGGAGCAGGATATAGCTTCCTGGCGCAGGTTATAGCTCAGACAAAACCTGGTGTAGAATTAGGCTGCATTCACACAGCCGCATGGGGGACAGCGGATATACGTCGGATATGCGTCCGCCATAGACGGTAATGGGCACACGGCGCTGTATGGGAGCGTTACGGTGCAGCGCAAGTGTTCCGTACCCTGTGAAAAGACAAGACATGTCCTATCTTTCCCCGGAACACAGCGCAGTGCCCCATGTTTCTCCGACGTGTGCCTGCCTTAAAGTAGCACGTAGTTAGTGTGAATGTAACCTTATCTGTATGTACACATATAAAGTACGTAGAGACTGGAATCTCATAGTGTATACTGTGCAATATGTGCGGCTCAGGAAACATCCAGAGCTTTGCCACATTGCCGCAGTTTTTAATATATTCTTCCACATGTGTCAACACCTGTTATTTGTTTTGTAAATTCATTAGCAGGTCACATTATCCCATTGAACTGTAAAAAGTGCTAAGTTTCGAGCGGACACATCTTTGTTCTGAAGATACATCTGAGTGGTGGGACCCACATCTATCAGACATTCGCAGCATATCCTGTGGTTATGGATACATTTCCAAGGCGGAAATATCCCTTTAACAATTGGCCAGTATGTCTAATAACATAAATTGCCCACATTGAATATTATATATTTGCAACTCTAGGTCATGAGATCAAAGTTATAGAGCAATATGAAAAGTACAATTCTTCACATATCTAATGTCTATTTCATAATGGAGACAAAGGGAATGAAGAGAGTTTGCTGTGATTGTCTCTTTCTGACATACATAAGGTTGGGCCGTGGATATTACCGCTTTGCAGTGTTGTATGTATCTGTCAAACATTTTGTTCCCTTTCATTGTTGCAGCCTGCCTTCACACACTTCGCTCTTTGTTTCTTTTTCATACAGAAATGACTAATCTTCCTGTTATTCTATGCTCTCAGTTTTTCCCTTAAGTTATTTTTTTCTTGTCAGGCTGCATCAATCTGCCAGCAACTTCCTGTGGAGTTTTCCTAACTTTCCTTTTGTATTACTTATGATTGAGAATATCAATTTACCCACAACCATTAATAGGTTATTACTCTGTAGTGATCAGATAATGGCACCTTCTGGAAGACAGTTTCGAGACTAACCGACTCCCATGGTGAGATCTTAATATTCATCCCGCCTTTACCTATAACCACTTAAAGGTAACATAGTTTTTAATAGCAGATACAAAAAAAACAACTATAATCTGTGGCGGCTTCCGCTTCCCACGTGCGGATATTGCTGCGCCGATGCTGTTCATTCATTGATGGCAAATAGCA
Source organism: Engystomops pustulosus (assembly GCF_040894005.1). NCBI lineage: Eukaryota > Metazoa > Chordata > Amphibia > Anura > Leptodactylidae > Engystomops > Engystomops pustulosus. The sequence continues at coordinate 171,824,537 of NC_092413.1, read as the reverse complement.
CTTAATACTAAAATATTTAAGAATGGGCTGTACAGAATAAAAAGCAGGTCAGATCCACCTCAACTCCCTTCTTACAATACTACGGCTCCGCAAATAAACCGAAACTCAGAGCAAACAAAGGATTGTTTGTTCAGTATAATAAATTCATCTATCTAGTACATTGCAACATGCAAACTTGAGTTCATAGGTTGTCACATTACTTATAGCTGCAAAATTCCCTAAATCTGGCATCTGATATATTAAAATGCTGGCCCTTTCTAGTATAAAGCTGCAAAATGAGGCATCATCTCTTTCTTCTTTAGGAAAAGCTTAAAAGAAATCATAATAATTCTATAATAAAAAAGGGATAGTAACAGTCTCTCTACTCCTTTTTGGAATGTCTCTAAACCTACAGAATAAGAACTTTGTATAAACATTGAGGCACATTTACTTACCCGGTCCACTGAGTTCCACAAAAGTGCATTGTCCAACAATCATGCACTCTTCCGCGATTCACTAAGATCGCGCGCCGGATATCCTGCTTGTGTCGCTTCCCCGCTCAGGTCCGATGGAGTTCACCTTTTCTTCCTGGTGCCTGTAAGTGCATTGTTTTGCAACACAATTTGAAAGTTAAATCCCGCGCTTAGTCTGAATCAGTCAAATCTTCGAACAGCACGCCCCCCGATTTCTGTTGCATGAAAGCCAGCGCAGCTGCGCCAAAATCCGAACACAGGTGACACAATCCCAGTAAAAAAAACCCTGTCAAAGCTGCACAATCCCCAAAACACATGAACAGTCCGACGAAAGTGCGAGCGCGGACCCTTAGTAAATAAGCCCCAATATGTTATATCCCAGCATCTGATTTTAGGAATCTTACTGTCATTTTATCCCTTGACTTTCTTGTGTGCTTTTCAGACATGGGATTTGCCTTTTATAAAATAAACCTTCTAATCTTCTAAACACTTGTATTCCACAGTATATGTCATACATATATGTCAACAAGAAAAGGAGGTCCCTCAAGCCTCTATATTGCAGGCACTAACAATGAAGGCTTTTTTCATTCCCTTCCATGGGGGCATGTAGGGCTGGAAGTCTCTTAGCAGTAAAATACCACATGGGTAGATACCTCACCAATCATAGCAGTACAGGAGCCAGGAGACCTCTAACCATAAGACAGGTGTTATCTAAGATGTGTATCCTCCTTCTAGACTGATCACTGATCACTGATCACTGTGCTCTATCATAGAAATAGATGAAGATAGCCATGTATGTGTAGACATCTATTCAGGTTCAGCCAGGTAGGGGACCTCTATTCTCATCTTAGGTCTTGGACTAAGACTAAGAAGGGTAACCTCCTTCTAGAGGGACCAATGCTGGGGGTGATTTACCACAGAAATAGATAGTCATGTATGTGTCAACACCTCCCGAGTCACAGCCAGGTAGGGTCAGGGAACCTCTATTCTCTAGACAGATGTCAGTCTAAGATGGGTATCCACCGTACCGCTGCCGGAGGCCATAGCTGAAGACATATATCCGTCTGCAAACTTGTGGCCGGATATATGCCCCCACACATGCAGGGTGACAGGGGCACTTGTTATGGTACATAAGAATGTAAAGTGATGGCCTCCAGTCTGTGGCTTTCCAGCTGTTTCATGACAACCTGATATGCTAGAAATTTTAGTTTTGCAGTTGAGCAACAGGTTTGGTTTACCGAGACTTACTTATCCGGGAACACACTGCTTTAAAGTTTAGCTTGTCTATGTTTGAACAAGACTAGAATAGAGGACAGATCCCGGATATTCCATAAACACATATAATAGGATTATTGGAAGCCTGTCAGCATACTCATTGCTTGTTGAACCTTCATACCTTTCAGAACATATGCCTGGAGAATGTTACAGCCGCCTGCCGTAGCCGAACTATTAGTAAAGTGTGAATGTGTTCATTCTCCCACTGAGAAATATCCAACTGTTCCTTATGTTTTAGATACAATCATTTTATATACTGTATTCCGATGCTGACACGTTGCCGCCGCCGCACCTGCATCTTAAAGAAAGACTCAAGTTTTGTATTCTATTTGCAAACATTAGATTATTATATGTTGGCTAATTGTCAAGATCTTTCAGCACACTTTATACCATCTGCTGTTTTTTGTCTTATTTCGAGGAGTAGTAGCTTTTCTTCAACCAGGGTTATAATAAGACTGCATTAAGGGGGGCCATGTCTCATATTTCCAAAGGGGAAGCCTACTGTATTTATATTTTGTGCACAAGATAATGCTATGTTCTGATGAACTGTAAAGCCTCTAACAAGGACACTATGTGTGGGCGTTAAAAACAAAGCTGCCTTCTACACACTGCTTCTGCTTGTTCAGAAGGAAAAAAATAGAACAAAAGAAGCGGGTGTGAATAAAAAAATCTACTAATCTCGGAGATTTGATTAAAAAGATACTTGAGGATTTAACCTATTCCATGACACAACAGAAAGATAACAAATAACATTTAAGTAGCCAGCCCATATATAGTCAGGGCTCACAATCAATATGGGTGGGTGGATGGAGACACGAGGTGAGGGAATTTAGCGGTGCAGTTAATGTGTGTTTCAGCTAATATTAGATATGGGATTTTGGGTTATCATAGTTTATAAGGATGGAAAAAGACGCAAGTCCATCAAGTCCAACCTTTAAGAATTAAATAAATGTTTTATCCCCATAACCCGTGATATTTTTTCTCTCCAGAAAGGCATCCAGGCCTCTCTTGAACATGTACATAGAGTCCGCCATAACAACCTCCTGCGGCAGAGAGTTCCACAGTCTCACTGCTCTTACAGTAAAGAACCTTTGTCTATGTTGATGGTAGAATTGTCTCTCCTCTAGGCGTAGAGGATGCCCCCTTGTCCTGGTCACAGGCCTAGGTATAAAAAGATCTTTGGAGAGATCCTTGTACTGTCCGTTCAGGTATTTGTACATTGTAATGAGGTCTCCCCTCAGCCGTCTTTTTTCTAAACTGAATAATCCCAAATTTTTTAATCTGTCAGTGTATTCTAGTTCCCCCATTCCCCTAATAATCCTGGTTGCTCTCCTCTGCACCCGTTCCAGCTCTACTATATCCTTTTTATACACTGGTGCCCAAAACTGTACACAATATTCCATGTGTGGTCTGACCAGCGATTTGTATAAGGGCAAAACTATGTCTTTATCATGAGAATCTATTCCTCTCTTGATACATCCCATAATTTTATTTGCTTTAGCAGCAGCCGCCTGGCTCTGGTCACTAAAATTAAGTTTACCATCCACCAATACCCCCAAGTCCTTTTCAGTTCCAGTTTTACTAAGTAATTGACCGTTTAGAACATAATTATACTTTTTGTTTCCATGGCCCAAGTGCATAACTTTACATTTATCTACATTAAACCTCATCAACCATTTCTCTGCCCCCTTCTCAAGCTTCCACAAATCCCTCTGTAATGCTAAACTATGTTTGAAGTTTCGAAAGCTCTGGGACACTTTTGTTTGGTAGAGGGTTTCAGATTATGAAGGATACATTGGAGAAGGCTTGTAAATGCAATGGGAAACTAGTGGAGAGACCATGGGTGTTACTACATGGTTTGGATTACAAATATGACTAATAAGAAGAATGATATCACTGACTAAGCTTTTCCTCTGTACTATTATCTTATATATCTAAATATACAGTACCGTTACTGCTTATAAATGAAGAGCTTCCTACTGACAGCACCTATTCCCTGGACACAGGCATTCTACCAAGTAACAAGACCCCCACTGATCATGAGCGGGGTCCCTGAGTTCCTTATTATGGCATAACTACGGCCCCATCAATCTTTATGGGGTTGACAGAGCGCTGCATTCAGCTGTCTTCATCGTCCCCAAAGAAATGAATGGAGGAGGGGACCAATACTAAACTGAAAGCAATGTTGTAGGACCACATTTAAACATAGACCCACTGTTATGGAATATGTAAGAAGACTCTTAAAGGATTAATACAATTTTTTTATTTTAATACCAAAAAATTAGGCATTTTAAAAAATGCTTTAGTTAATTTAGAAGTATTTATTCTGCATACTAAAAGGGTCAGATTTTTTCTAAAACTTATTGGAATATTAGGCTGGAGTTACATGAAAGTATGCCGAGTGGGCATCCTCTCCGGTGCCATGTAGAGGGGTGACCCATCCCTACTCCATAGAAATGCAGGGCGTACGCCCCGTAACACTGGGAAAGATAGGACATGTCCTATCTTTTCCCTGTGTACAGAGCGGTACATTGCCACATGTGTGCTACACCATATCGCTCTGTGCGGCCATTGTTGTTTATGGGGGGGGGGGTATGTACTCGCACAAGCTTGCGGTTGTACATACGTCCCCCATACGGTAGTGTGAATGCAGCCTAACATTGTAAAAACCTACTTCATTTTCTTACAGATTCTCCTTCTGTTACTTGCAAACTAGTGAAATTGGTATTGACAATGTAATATCTAAAATTCTTTTACATACTATATAAGTACAGAAATATGTGAGCTATTGGAGAATGGGTATTCATTCCAAGATAAACTAAGTGCCAACTTCCAGTCAACAACTGAGCTCATCCTGTAACCCAGGGAAGAAGCATCTGCCATAGTTGGAAGGCATCGCATTAGACAGGTCACCCTCAGATTATACGTACAAGTCAATATTTTTATTTTAGAGAAAAAAAAATCTCAACTCAGGGAAAGTAAATCAGCCATTACTGTGGGAATACAAGCCGCACAAGAAACAAGGCAGGTTCCATCAGGGAGATATTTGGCACAAAACCACCACTTGTGCTGTATATAAATATTTTACAAATGTAGCGTGTACAGCTGCGACTATACCGCCTTATGGAGCATTGCCTGGATGGAGTGTGGAAAACCAAGGAACTTTACATGGCTGCTTTACACGGCTTTGTATTGACAATGGGCCTATTGATCGGCAGTATTCTGTGTGCCTGCTCATACCATGTGCCCATTATTTAAAGGGAAACTGTAACACAGACAAAGCTCATGTGTATGAAGCTTTTACAATGCTGAACTAACATGCAGAATAACTTCATACCATGCATGCATTTTCCTCTACGCTGCTTAGAGATGAGCAAAACGATTCCTTGGTAAGAATCTGGCATTTTTCAGGCATCAAATCAGAATTTTTAACATAAATGTTTTATTAGGTTTTCTACTTCCTATCCCTTTCTAGTACATGGCCCTCAAAGAGATGTTGCTAGGCAGCAGGGTTACTCCTCAGAGGACTATAAGGATAGTTACAGTGAATATTATCCATTAGATCCTCATTAATGATTTTTCAATTGATTGATCGATCATTGCTGCTCGGAAAAATAGTTCCATGTCAATGAACCCTCTGAAGACAAATATATTTTCATAGGCATGAAACCAGCATCATCAGCTTGTTTTCAACATATATAGCTAGATAATAAGTCATATTCACATGCCAGAAATAAATCCGTGCCAGCTTGAGTTATAGGTACACAACAAAATGTGTTAATAAGATGTAAACATTCACAGAGAGCAATAAATACTCATGAATTTTACATGTCATGTCATTTGTTCTGCTTATCTCATGAGCCATACATGGGAGAAATCATGTAAATGGATACCATTATATGCCATAAACATAGCACAAATATAATTAATATGATGCTGTAGAATCCTGGTCCATATGTCCATATGGTGACATTCAGTACCACTGATCCATATGACGGAACCATAGGCTCCGGACATATGACTCTACTCTATGGGGGACATGTATCTTTATTTCTGCTAGTTTATTTGTCTCATTTTTGCGACTTTTCCCTGCGACTTTTGCTGTAGTTTTTCAAGTACCTTGGTCTGCACCTCCGTGGGGTATGACTACAGTGCTTATAATTGCAGGCCACGGTCTCAAATCCAAAATTTACAGTACTGTTCACTCCTGTATGTAACCCCCTCACATTTCTTGTGTCCATCTCGATTTGAGACATGATTTTTTTCTAAAAAAAAAAAGCCAAAATTTGGGCCTGCCAGCATAAGAAAAACTGAACATGTATCACAAGAAAAAAGACATGAGGTACAAAAAAGACCTTCCAAATGTCTCAATTATACACTAAAGAAAAAAAAAACTAAGATACATGTCCCCCTATGTTTGAGATAAGGAGGTGTGTAGGGTGGTTCTGGCTCCAAAGATAAAACAATTAAAGGGATTGTCTACTTTCAGCAAATAACTGATATTGTTTGTGCAGTCATTTAATGTAATAAATTATACAATTTTCTAATATACTTTCTATATCAATTCCTCTGTTTTATAGATCATTCTATTGGAAGCTTTACTGTTTACTTCTTTTCAATAGAAATCTATCCATGGTCATGTGATGTCACACAGGTGCACAGTTTGTTATATCGCAAAGAGTAATCAGAGCTGTGTGCACCTGTGTGACATCACATGACCAGGGATCGATTTTTAACAGGAAGCAGCCAATGAAGCTTCCTATAGAAAGACAGCAAGCAGAGATCTAGGAAACGGTGAGGAATTGATACAAAAAGTATGTTGGAAAATGTAGTACACAATATCAAGTATTTGCTGAAAGTTTACAACCCCTTTAAGGAAAACTACCACTCTAGTTATCAAAAAACAAACCATATAGGTATACTCACTAAGTATACCTAAGTATACTAAGAGTAAATATGTGTTCAATTACATCCTTAATCCTTTCAAGCCATGGGACGCTGTGCATCACACACAGAGACAGTCAGCGACTTAGCTGTGCTGAGTCGCTGACTGTCGGATAGTGGTGGGGGCCCCATAAAAAGTGAAAGTGGTGGGGGCCCCAGGGCTTGAGCCCCAGGAGCCCCTCCTTTAATCTGGCCCTGCCTGACATATGCAGCAAATGCGAACTTCATGCTATCCAGCTGTATACAATGAGTAGTCTTAGTTAATTGCTTAGATATTAAATAAAAGAGAATTATTAATATCTGGGGGATCCCTTAGTATTGAAAAGCATAGACACCAAAAAAAGAGAAAAAAGACAGCAACCTATATAATTACCAAACGCTGATTTTGTTTGATGGACGCAGCCCAAGGTCCTGGTGTGCAGGATCCAAAAGTCCAAACAGAGAGAAGAGAAGGCCACAGCATCCAATAATGAAAAAGGTGATAGACCTTTATTCACACGGCCATGAAAAAACGGCAACGTTTCGATTCACCATGCTTGACAAAGATTCAAGGTGAATCGAAATGTTGCAGTTTTTTCATGCCCATGTGAATAAAGGTCTATCACCTTTTTCATTATTGGATGCTGTGCCCTTCTCTTCTTTTTGAAAAGCATAGACACGTTCTAGCTTCTCAATACAACAACATGCGTCATGCCCAAAGAAGTTCTTCTACATTATAGCCATGTTAACAAAGCCTTAATCTTATAACTAAGTCAATTAGTAGTAAATGTTTTTTTTACTTGCTTGGGGATTTGGGTTACAGTACGGTACACTCTGTTGGCCCTTGTACTCAGCTGACAATTAGTAATAATACCGTAACCCTTGTGATAATGCAGTGATATCTTCCTGTAATTGATTCATTCATGGACAACTGACACTTACATCTGTTGCCTTAACAAAGCGAAATGTGTTGGGTCTCTGTCATGTAGTGAGTGTGGTGCAGACTTACATAGGCTGTGCTCTATCAATGCTACTATCAGCCAGCTTTATACCTGATCTTGCTACTACAATGACCTATATTTTTAGAGCAACATACTACAGCCCTTGTTCTAGAGAAGAACATATCAAGCGGAAGCTTCATCATGAAATTCCACATCCTCCTTTCAGTTATAGGAGGAAGTGGGTAACCGTTTCAATGCAAGATGCATCTTGTGAAAACTTACAAACATAAAGGTTAACGTTCAGCACATGACTTCTTGTAGTTCTCCGTGTTTGCTGCCCACAGTGTTTGATGGGACACGTCCCAGCCTATGACTAATGGTGACAGTACTGAATGATACCTTTATCACTTTCTAGCCGTAAGCAATCTAGAATGTCATTGGAGGTATTACTGGCGTTATATAAATCTTTATTAAATTTCAATCATGAGGTTAATAGATTAGTAAATTAATCCTTGTGCTTCCCTGACAAGCTTGAAACAAACAGTTTAAATAATATGCATTGAGTATATTGGGAAAATATACAGTAAAAGAGTATCTAGAGTATCAAGATGGTGGCGTCCAAGATTAGGACAGGGCATATGCTATACGTTACATGTTTTCTACATAATAAAGAAATGATACCATGCCATACAGAGAACTAAGCTATGCAATAAATAGGTTTATGGGATTTGGGGCACATTTCTAACTGGAGAGACAGTGAGAGTCCTGATTGTCCCGTCTACATACAGTGATTGCCAGTGAGAATCGGGATTACTTGTCCACACACAGTGATTGACAGTGAGAGTCATGGTTATCCCACCCACACAGAGTGATTGACAGTGAGAGTCATGGTTACCCTACTCCCACACACAGCGATTGACAAGAAGAGTCCTGATTATCCCACCAACACACACAGTGATTGATATTTCTCTCTATATTAGTGTATGTACACAGAAGATGGTCAATCAAAGGTGATGGTATAAACAGGGGGCTCTGTTTTCCAAGAATCCAATCATGATTTACTCATATAAGCTGCTCCATATCTAATAAAGTTATATTATACATATATGACATTGCCGGACATCTCTTCCTTTATCTTATGCTGCTCTTATCCTGTGATAAGTACATTTTAATTTTTGAAATTACTAAAATACCCTGCTAAATGCAGATGTACATCACAAGTTCTAGTGGAACCATAAGGCGTGGGTTCTGTGAAAAATTGTATTGTAGGTTGGTGTATAAAATAATGTTCAAAATGCTTGATGCCCTGTGTACCACATAATAGTTAATGGGGTCCTTGTCATTGCAAATTACAAATTGAATTTAGGGTTTCCTAAAAAAAAACTTCTGCATTCTGTAATGACAGCCAAACCACAGCACATTCAGCACAAGTACATGCAGGAGCATTTGCTTCATCAGACTGCTGTTTTGTATCTGACATAATAAAATACATTTTAATAATTCATCAGGATATAAAATCCTGCCACCGGAATACTAATAGAAAGCAATGCATGTCTATAAATTAATGGCGTACATCCTGATGTAACAGAACATTTTAAAAAGCTATGAAAAAAAGATAAAGCTATTGCAATGCAACTCAATAGCATGCAAGGTGTTAAATCCTGTTTAAAAGACAATCCCTGATATGCCCTGGGTCTACAGTGCTACAACAGCATACAGCCAAATGACTGAGCAATTAAAAACTAAAGTAGGGCCTTATTGCACTTTTAACTGCTTCTTTCTCCTGTAGTGAGCAGTGTATCTGAAGTCCCTTACACAGAATAGTGATAAGGAAAGGAGACTAAATATTTACCTAGAGAATATTTTACTTAATGATTCACCTCTGTAAGGGCATGAAAATATCCACTGTCTTTTCTGTAAAAAGTTAAAGCATAACTGTCAAGTTATAATGATTTTACCAAATTATTATATGTGATTTCCCCTGTAAAAACAAACAGAACGATGCCTACTTTGTGCTGCTCGTCCTTTTCTTTCCAAAGTTATGGCATTTTCTGTTCTGAAAGTATTTGACATAAATCTTTCTCACCAGAGGTTAAGTGGGCAGAGACTAATGTCTGTCAGTCTATGCCCTCAGGCTGAGGCCAGTAAGCATGCCCACAGATCCCATGATGCCTTGTGTTCTCTCTTAAAGTGATTTAGCATTAAATCCATTTAGTTTCCCACAAGTAAATCTAGTGAATACTGCACAGAGCACATACAGAATGTATATGGTGACAGCCTGGCAGCTTCCATCACATGGAGGAGCAGAGAACATGTAAGAAGTGGTAGAAAAAAAAATTAAACCAGAAAAAAAGGTAAACCAGCTAGATTAAGTGTATAGCTTGTGCTGTGTGAGCACTAAGTGTTAATAGCTTATATGCACAGTACAATGTGGGGACAAAGTACAATGTGGGGAAAGGGCTACAGAAAAAGTTCTGTAGAATCACAGACTGGGATGGAGGGACTGATAGGGAACAGAGGAGATCTTGTACCTCACTAATGTAGCATACATTTGTAGCTACAGTCTTGAACACATCTGGCTCTGCTTCATAAACAGAGAGAGCTCTGTCACATGACCTGCTCCTTTGTAAGCAGGGAGCAGCAGCCCCTCCCCTCCCAGGAGTCCGAAGAGTTTGTTGTTCATAATACAGACTCCAGGGCTTTTCAGCACATGCAGAGGAAGCAGCTCCTACATAGTCTGTAAGGTATATGGCAAAGAAAGTACTGGATTTAGGTAAGATAGATAATAGGTAAAGTTATTTCACATCTCATGATTTGTGGAAAGAGAAATCTTTACAGTTACGTGTTAGGCCATTGGTCAGCTTTTGTCAGTGGTGTATGGGGACAGCTGATTTACACAAACTGCTTAAATAAGGAAGAAAGGCAGGGATAAAGAAGAACTGAATGCACTATTCATATATGCAACTTTGTTAAAAGTTTAAATACCTTTAGAATTTGAAACTTGCACAGCCATTGGACATTACAGATGGCACAGATTCAATTTTTGCCATACAGTGGCTTGAGCTCTGGAGTTCTGTTGTGCAACCATGTATTACATGCAGAAGGATCAATGTGTTGTCACCCTCTACTTCTAACAACAATAACCACCAAAGGCTTCCTCTGTAGGATCTTTGCTGAATTGCTGATTATATGATTGCCCATAATGCTTAGCATAAAAGCTGATCTGTCACATTAAACATACAGTTTCATCTGCAGTAAACATGATATAGAGCAGGAGAAGCTGAGCAAATCAATATACAGATTGCAGGAACAAATTCTGTGTATTTATATTGATTTGAATGATTACTAAGTCTGGAGGTAGAGGGCAGGCACATGGACAATTTTTTCAATAGATACAATTTTCCGTGGAGAGCTGTCCATCAATGAATGATACACTCCCTGGTGAATAGAATGGCCCAGATTTATTAAATTTTGCACTGACTTTGCACTGAAAATAACATATTTGGAGCTAGCTTATGTATTTAAGAAGTTTTTGTGCCAGTTTTGTGTTGCAGCTGCACTGTGTCTGCCCAGACAGAAAAAAATGTACATGTAGAGGGGCATATTAGTGCTTATTCAGAGTTTTCAACACATTGGGGGACATGTATCACTCCTATTGCATTTTTTTCTATTCTTTTTTTTGTGCGACTTTTCACAGTTTGTGACTTTTTAGGTGCAGAATCAAGCAGCCTATCAAAGTCAGCTGCTTCAAGGATTTAACGCACATCTACCGCCAGGATGAAGAATTGTAAACCAAGTAAAGTGACATACTGGTGTGTGCACCCTCTGGCAGGATCTGGACTTCTTTTAGCTTCTTATGTCATATGTTTTAAAAGTTATGAAAATGAACCTGAGGGGCTTCAGACTCCATTGATGTCTCTGGCGCCCCGAATCCCTCAGGCTAATTTGCATACATTTTAAAACATTTTTTTTTTCATAAAAAAAAATCCTTTGAAGCTAAAAGAAGAGAAGATCCTGCCAGAGGGAGCACAAGCCAATTTGTCAGTGTGCCTGGTTTACAATCCTTCATCCTGGTGGTAGATGTCTTTTATGCAGTTGCCTTATTTATCTTTGTAGCCCAGATGTTTATTCAACTTGTGTGACTTTTGGGCTCTGAAATAGTCCCATTCTTGCACCTAATAAGTCGCAAAACAGATTATGCTAGACCCAGACTTACTTTTGCAGCTATTATTGATTTGTAAAACGCTACAGAATTATTATTATTATTAGTATTTGAGACTAAAACGTCACAAACGACAAAATGTCATAAAAGTGAGACTAAACAGGCAACTCATCACATGTTTCACAAAGGGAAAAAACTTAACATTGCAATCATTAAGTAGGCCAACTTTCAGAAACTTGAAAAAGTGGCAGCTGAAAAACTATGATACATGTACTCGACAGAATTGTGTTGAATGCTCTATATTAAAGATACACCTAAAAAAATATGGGGCACACTTCCCGATCAGTGCAGGGTGTGTCACATATGTGAATATTGTGCACCGCTACTCAATGTTCTGGCGCACCCAATGCATTTGTGAGGCACACTGCACATAGCACAACATCACTTTGAGATTTCCTAACCCATTTTTTATGTAAAAAATAGAAAAAAACAGGGAAAAAACATGAAAAACTATGAACAGAGTACATTAACTTGTGGTTCCTTCCTTTAACATATGTCTATGATTCAATTTGTGTTTCTTTTGGTCAAAATATAAAAAATACACAATAAACCCATCATAGTATGACTGACTAAAACATTGTGTAAAGCACTTGTCAGTGATATTTTAGAGATTGTTTGGAGATAATCATGGAAATATGAGATGAACTAAATATGAGTAGAGTAATGAATGGCTTATAACTGTGCCTGGCTAGCACTGACAGCTGTGCTGGCACTCAGTATCTGATATCAGTCTGTGGTTCCAGGTGTGGCAAAAAATAGAGTAACATATTGTATTGCGATAACTGGGTGTTTTCCGTTTTTGGAAGCAGGATGCATCTTGCGTTAGATCTAAAAGTAAAAGTCGCTTGGCAAAATGATTTCTATAAAATAATCACAGTGACTTCAAAGGCCAGATCACGGATTCAGTTACATGTATCTAATTTAAAGCTATGGAATAGCGCTGGCATCGGGACATGAGTGACTACAACCAGATGGAATTTGATAGTGGCATCTTAAGACAGAAATCTACAACAGCCTTGAATTATATGTATGCTATTAGCATTGTAATATGGTGCTTTCACTCATGATATGCGGTGTTAGTCAAAGAGAGAAAGAGAATATTAGGCAGGGACTTTATTAGGTCTATGCAGAATGAAAAAACACCTTAAAGGGGTTATCCTATGAGTCATTTTATACTAAAAGTATTGCCACTATGACTGTTAAAAACAATTTTTAATTGTAGTGTTTCAAAATTCAGATTTTGTGTCCCACATGGTGATGCTGCAAATCTAGTCTGCTGCAGATAGGTTCTGGTTATTATTAGTCTCCTTCCCCTCCTGGGAGCTGATAGTATAGTCTATTTTTCTCCCCTCGCAGAATATAAATTGTCCATATTTATGATTTGTACAATGTTATTACAATGATATCGTTTGTTTTGGACCAAATGTTGCCAATATTTCTCAGACTGATGACTGTGCAAGGATCCATTTTCACTGCATCATAGTCATCTGTCATACTGTGCCTCACCAAAGGACTATGATCCTAGACTGTAACCACACTTTCAACTATGATTCTGGGAGAATATTTAGTCCAGCTTGTCTGAAACCATCTTTAGTCACATATGTGACGTTCTTATCCAAGTGTCTTAGTGTGAATAGAACCCTGAAAGTCATTCGGACCATTTTCATTTCTGTTTTTCCTAACAGCCTTAGCATGCCTTACTTTACCCAATACTTGAAATGAGTCAGACCCATGGAAAGGGTGGATGAAAAAAGGGTTCATGAAAAACAGATTTAGTAGTGGATTATTACTGTATATAAGTAGTTTGGGTGGCTTGCTAGGGCCCAAGGCTCCTAGAGGACCCTTGACCACCCAAATAACCCATCATGGCAATAAAGAGAGGGTCCTCCAGTTGGCTCTCAGCACACACGTAGTAGCAGAATAGGGTTTCTTGAGTCCACCAGGTAAAATGATTCATGAACTTCTTGTAGCCATCAAAGTAGGTTGTGTAATGCAGAATCTTTGAAGCCCCTTACTTATTGTAATATATGTGAACCCCTTGTACAGTGCCATGGACTTAATGGTGCTCTATAAATAATAATAAAAGAGACCCTCCTAATTTTCCAAGAAACTTGTTTTTGATACCGTATGTAGAAAGTCGGTGTCAACAAAAAAAAGAAAAAAATAGACTTGTTATGATAAAAATAATTCCTTTATTTATATAGCGCACACATATTACGCAGCGCTGCACGGAGCTTACCAATCAGTCCCTGTCCCCAATGGGGCTCACAATCTAAAGTTGTATGTTTTGTTAGTGGTCCTCAATTTTTTTAAAGCTCAAGGTCCATTGCAGTCTTGTTCCGCCCATGTGTAGATAGTTGGTACTTGAAAAGTAGATTGTAAAATCCAATGTACAAATTATGAAATTGCCTAAATCCACTGTCATTCCACATAAAGGGGTAGTTCATGGTCTGTGCCATACCTTCTGCATGACTACAATTCCTACTTAATGAATATGTAGTAATAGGGCCCTCACTACTCTAATATGTTAATGTATTACCATAATGGTGGTTTCCCTTCAGTGGAGAAACACTCATGCTGGTCAATAGCAGCACACTTCACCAACCAAATCATTATCACTAGCAGTAATATATTCAACATGTGACATCCTATTATATGTTATAATGCCTATTTTGTTATATACCATACAAATATATTAATATGGGGTTTTATTACCCTTGTTTCATTTCAATGTTAGTAGTGATTTTATGCAGGATAAAGGTAAATCTTGTATTTTGCCTGTGCTCAGTCCACTGATATTCAACATACAACATCAGTGACGGATTCCACAGTGGAGCCCCATTTTACAAAAATGTCCACAGCAGAGCCCCCCTCTTTAATGAAATATCTACAGCAGAACCCCCCTCTCCAGAAATATCCGCAGCAGAGACCCCTTTGATGAAATGGCCACAAGAGAAGGCCCCCCTTTATTGAAATGGTCACAGCAGGGCCCTTCCCTTTACAGAAATGTCCACATTGAGCCCCCTTGGGAAAAAAAATGGCTCCATCTTCTCCTCGCAAAACACAATTATGTAACGTGGATGGGGCCCTGCCACTTCATAGTGTATGCACATTGGCCGAAAGGGGAGAAGGCAGAGCCGCAGAGAGAAGAATCCGGAGGTGAGTATAGAGTTTTTTTTTTTAACCTGGTATTCCTCATCTAGGGCCTGGGTATGGGCCCTATATGAAGATTATTTAACATATTCACATATAAATAACTTTTTCCAAGCTGGAAGAATAACTAGTCATATGTGGAAAACTAAATTCTGTTTAAGCAGCAGTGAATGGACACCTCGTCAGCAGTGTGGAAGAGAGATTAATGTGTTTAAGGAGTGTCATATCCCTTGTTACAGCTAAACAGAAACAAAGGTATGTGAGTGCTAAGAATAGACGCAGAAAGTATTAGTCGGCTTTTCTGCTCTTTACTTGGGGTCTATATACGTGTACAGTATTTGAAAGCAATGTACTAATGCTAGAAGGATCATTCCACTTGTATCATCCATGAGCAGGTCTTTTATCTTTTTATCTCCTATCTGCATCTCACTATCTGTAATTATTGTTGAAGTGGAAAACTCTTTAGCCAGACACATCACATCCACAAAGCGCCTTCATCATTTCTAGGTACATCCTATTGATGCCTTCTCTTTCCCTATGGGTTACACTAATAACTAGACTCTATGTTGTTTTCTAGAAAACCTCTCCAGCCGGTTTAGCATTATTAGGGCGTATTCCTTATAAGCCCTATAAACGTGAGCAGGGCGTGGGTATCCTTGTGTTTGGGTATTTCATCATTAACAGCACATGGCATGTCGGGGCAGAAATGTGTGTGAAATGGTTTACTCAAACTTATCTCAGAATACACAATGTAGTACAAAGCTCTTATGATGACGATTCAATAATTGCTTAGAATGAGGGAAAACCTTTTGCCGCTCTTACTGTAGGTCAATGTCACTTCAGACTCCCCTATCTACAGTTATATAGTGACTAGAAACAGGCTTATTTTACATATTAAAGATAATCTCAGAATCAAAGATAGAGGTGTTGATATTTGTTTTTTAGTCGGACCAAATGAGCAGCCTATTTACCATATCTTTATGTTGTAAACTGTAAGATGTGTTTAAAGGGAACCTGTCACCAGTGACCTCATTTTCACTAAAGACAGGTTACAGAAGTCCAGAAATCTGCATTACAAATATGCAAATATGTGGGGACCATGTTTTACATGTATTTTGGTTTCTATATTGCAAAAATAATAACATTGTAAAAGTGCCGGAGGCGCTCAGGGTGACAGCGCCCGAGCGCCTCTCGGTTTCCACACAATGTAATATATTCACGTATTTCCATTGCAAGCCTCCTCCTGCTCCTAGGAGAGATCACACACCCGCTGTCTCCACGCCCCGGCTCTGATGAAACTGGCCAGATCCAAGCTCCCTGGCTCTGATTTTGGGGGGAGAAGGAGCCTTGGAATCCAAGAGGCACTCGGGAGCCAACAGCCTTAGTGCCTCTGGCACTATTGCAGAGTTATTATTTCGGCAATAAAGAAGCCAAAATACATGTAAAACACAGTCCCCCCATCTGGTGGTAGATATCCTTTAAAAAGGAAAAAACACTAACATCTGATCATCAGAAAAGCAGAAATAATGCAGGCGCACACAGCCAGACTTACAGGATTCAGTGCTTCTAAATCAAGCTCACTTACATGCTGGCGTCTACTTCCTGAAACAGGATCCATTCTTCTTTTTGCTTCTCATAGCTCAGTTTTTGAGAAAAATATAAATGTAAAATTATGCAAATGAGCTTCAGGAACTAGTGGCATCATCACGGAAACGCCTTATGGCTGCTAATTATTTACACCTCCATTGAGTGTTCTGCCCACCTCCTTCCTCCCTGAGGCTCATTTTCATAATTTTAAAAGATGTATTTTTCAAAAACTATTATAAGTAAAAAGAAGACTGGATCCTGTTTCAGGAGGCATACCCTAGCTTGTACATGTGCTGGGTTAAGAAGCACCGCACCCATGTGCTATATTTCCTTTAAGATACATGTACCCCAATGGGTCTGTTTTAAGCATTCTGTGAATTGGATGTTCTACGCTTCTCATCCCCTACCATTAAGAAATTTGAGTACCTTAAAGTACCAACTTTAAGATTAGAATCTAAAAACAAGTAACTTCTTCTGTCTTGTGCTTATATCATATGTTATAGGTAGTGTATTTATTGTACGTTATCTTCTGGAAGCAATTAGAGTCTGGTATTCCATCCTATGTATTGCACAGCTCACAATAAGTTTTATGCTCTGTAATAATCATTGATATGGCCATGGACTTGTAAATAACCTCGCTTAGTCATCCTTCACATAGCTCTAGCCAGATTTACTTGTTCAGCGGAAAGGCAGACTATGATTTATTTATGGTAAAAATAGACTCTTGACCAGTAGACATTATAAAGACAACTCATGTTTCTCTCTTTGGGTACTTTTAAAGGGAAACAACGCCCTGAGTATTGTTTTCTATGATATTTACTAATCTGTTATCCAAATTTGATATGGCGGGCACTTAGTGACATAAGGTGTAGCTGGTGGGTGACTACACCTCACCGCACTCATTTCTGCCGATACCAGGTTATTTGTAAGAGGAGCCAGGTGGGCAAGCAGCGAGGGATCTAGTCTTCCTGCTGGAATCTCGTAATATTTCTCATGCTCTTCAAAACGCTATATTTAAATGCTATATTTATAAAAGCTAAATTTTGTAACTCAAAAAAAATTAAAAACTTAAAAAGCTAAGAGTTTATTTACATGTTTTCTAACATGTTGCCACAATTCTTAATTTTTCAGCTGTGAATTGTATCGCAATATTTATTTAACAAATGCACATGACATTGTCAATAGAGTAGACCTTTATCTTGGTATGAGCATGATGAACATAAATTCGCTTTCCTTCCTAGTAGCATTCTTTAAACCCCATTGTGTTTTTCCCACCCACACCCACCCAAAGGCACTGCCAAAACACGCTGAGCCTTCGTGAGAATAAGACTATTTACGGAGATTATTACTTGTTAGATTGTTGACATAATTGTACTTATTTCTACATTCTCAGTTTTGCTACACTTTAACCATTTTTAATTAATATTTAATGATTAGTGTGACAAATAAAGTTATTTTCAGAATAATAGTATTTTAGTGCCCTGATACATATGCAGTTTTCTGTTGTTCTCCAGAAACTAGTTTTTAGTCTAGAAGCCAAGAATTAAAAGGATTTATTACTATGAACAAGATGGGTCATAAAAGGTCCCACCAGTTACTACTATGGTCGGTATCCTGAAGATGAAGGATTCATGGAGAATGCTCTATACCCTTATTTTAGTAAGTGGTGGGAATCCAATGGTGGATAGGTGTTAAAAGTCGAACATGAGAAAACCATTTTAATATATAAAATAGATTCAACAATATGTATGGATTTTAATCATTTCTATGATTATTACTATGACTTATGTTTTTGCTTTGTAAAAAAGTAACAATTCAACTATTTATACATTTGGTACATCAATTTATTGGAGAAAACATGGCTTGAGGGGACTTAATGGACCAAGCTTATTTACTATGAATTGCCATGTGTTCCGAGCCTTATGGGGCCAAACTAAGCATCAAAAGAAGGAATGTCTACATGGATTTTTTCGTTATCTTACCATCATAGTGAAATACAGACAAGCTGTAAGCTTAATATTGAAAAACACTATTTGCTCTCTACCATTAGGCAGATCCTGTGGTTTTCAACTACCTTAATGTTTTTTGTACTGCCCACTTTAAACCTTGATATATGTGTATACCTATGATCATAGCATTTACTTCACTATTATCTAAGAAAATTTCATGTGGGTCAATGCAAAGGTATATCATCTCATCATGAGACCAATTTTTCAAGCGGAAAATCGTTTGTCTTGTAAAAAAAAATATATATTTTGCTGTATGGTTGAATGCTAGCTAGATCTGGCTATGCCTCTATACTTTCCCATGTTTGTCCTGATGGATTTGTGGAATATAAGAACAGTAGTACTAGAACAACAGTTAACATTGGACTAAGAGAAATACACAGGATTATAACATGGTTTCATACCAGTAGAACTCTATCACAGATATACATAAGGTGCCTCCACAAACTACCGTTTATCAGTGATTTAACGTCCGTACAGTGTCCCATTTCACTAACTGACCTCAGTGCAGAAGATGGGGCTTATATATGATGCACAGATTCCCATACTCTGCACTATAGTTGGTCTGCGAAACGGGACATTGCACGGTCCGGAGTTCACAGACCATCCATAGCAGTATGAAAGAACCCAAATACAGAGGGATATAGATGTTTTCTTCCTTTACAGAATCTGTAGAGAAGAAAACATTCAACATTACAGCAGGGATTATGTTGAGTGCTCTGTAAGGTTTTTGTACATGGCCTGACCATTTTCACAAAGCAGAAGTAAACTACTGAAAATGATCACAATATTCTCGGTCTTTCTGCAAGCATCATGTGGTGGTCATCTTCTCACTCACAATCAGTCTTGAAAATAAGTTGGACTGAAAATGGAGCCGGTCACAACATAATAATTAAAACATAGGCAGGTGCTCATGAGGGTGGAGAAAATCAATGCACAATAAACAAGGAAAAAGTCCCTCAGGCACTGTACACATACACTACGTCTTTGTTCATGTGGACTAATTATGGCAGCTAAAATGATGTTTTGATTAGAGATTTACTGTCTATTTTGGGCTTAGGAGGACATTTTTGAGATGAAAGATTGTAAAATAAATATCTTAAAAGGGAAATGGATTTAAACGGAATGAATAATTTTTCATCTCTATTGCTAGGTTAGGTATTTTTTTACTTTTAACTTGTAATAATAATAATAATAATAATAATAATGTTAATATTAAATGCATAGTGCATTGTTGGTAGCCCCCCTTTTGTATAGAGAGGCTGCAGAAGCGACACCACCTTGATGGCATGTGAAAACTGCAGCCTAATAATGGTGTTAGCTTGGACAGGTATTCTCAAGTGTAGTATTCATGAGACATCCACAGAATATTTCACAGGTGTAGGTCCCACTGCGGAGACATGAATCCTGACAATGAGGGTTACTGACCGCCTTCCAGTGGTCCAGCTACATTGAGGAATGGTAGGGTATGCGCAGACATTCTTGATTCAAGGAAATGGAAAATATCTGAAATGGAAAGCGACTGATTTCTGCGGATTGTTGCATTAAAACACCACATTAAAGGAAAGTAATTTCTACATGAGGACAAGTTCAAATCCAGAAGGTTGATTTTAAAAATGCCATTTATTTGAATAATTCCAATGCTTTTTAATTGTTTTCAGTGTTGGGTGAGGCCCTGGGGGGCATTTCAAATGAGAATTGTTTGAGCAAATATAAGTGGGAGTCGGTAGCAGGGGAAAGGGGAGGGCGATGAGTGTTGACTCATGCCATTTCTGTTGACTCATGCCCCGGGACTCATCAAACACACTGCTGGCAAGGAGCCAAGCAATCAACATTGCAGAGGCTATTGGAACTTCTCATCATATAAATAATGACCTTCCTGATGACAGGTTCCCTTTAACACCATGGAGGCCAGTTATAGCCTTCAAGGGGCACATGCTTTACTATTTATGTCTAGAGGCTGAAATTAATGGGAGCTGCCATGCTGGCCTGGAGGGTAGAAGGAAATCCAGCCCCCTGCTGCTGGCCCCAAATTTTTTAAACCCATGCAATCCCTTCAATGGAATTGAAGGAACAATCCGTCACTTCTTTGTAGCCCCCATTGGCAGGCTATGTGCCACCATGAAGAGTACTACTATGGGAATGTTCTGCACTTAAAGTATAATAATATTATAATTTTATATGTAATATAGAGAATAATCCACCCTTGCCATGTGTAGTCGAGTTATAGCATAGCCTTGTATATTTCTATAAGTGTCATAATCCTAAGCTTGCTTTACTTTAAGCTCAACCAGAGACGTAATATTTCAGTCTTCACAAGCTCCAAGTTATGTCCATATTTACTTCAATACTTGTATACATATAGAAGTATTATGTGCTTTCGGCAGGGAAGGGATGTAACTGTTATCTATGAATAGCATTCAGCTGTTAGGGCAAAGATTAAGCTTGCTTAAGTCAGTGACAGCAGACCTCTTAATTTGTTGAGGATACTGAAGAGAGGCCCGGCACTGTCATATCTGAGGGAAGTCATTTTCCAGCCCGATACAACCTGTTTTTGCTGAAAAATAAATAAATTCTGTTCATGTAAAGAAGTCGAAAAAGTCTTTCATTGCCAAAATTTGACATATTTACAAGTATTCATTTCCTATTGTTAAATTAACCAGAAAGCCTGTAATTGGACACTGTTCACACATAATAAGGTACACCACATTGGAAGCCTGCAGGAAAATATATCATTGATCTTACCTACCTACTGTGATTGTAGCACAGGAACATGGTCACCCGGGTAAATGTGCCGACATGTTTTGTACCTGTTTTGCAGGCAGGGTGAGTTAAGCAGACATGTGCCTAGGTGCTTTTTGTCACTGTGGAAGCCAACAATATACATGCATGTATTTAGATACATATAGGGGCAGATTTACTTTCCGCAAGGATTCTGCCCCGATTCACCAAGATTGTGCGCCCGAGTTCCTGAATCCATCGCTTCTGCGCCGAGGTCCGCCGGAGTTCACCTTCTTCTTCCCAGTGCTTGTAAGTGTGTGTCCTGTGACACAATTCTAAATCTTAAATTTTGCGTTTTGTCCAAATCCATCGGGTTGTCCGGCGACCCGCCCCCGATTTGTGTCACGTGCAAGCCGGCACCGATGCGGCAAAATCCTGGAGCAATTTGGCGCAAAACGAAAATCGTCGGGAACCCGGCGAAAATGCATTTTCCCCACGATTAAATGAAAGCCTTGCAACAGAATAGCAATAGATGGTCATCCATTTCTGCCAAAAACACAGATTGGACTAAACATTGATCTAGTTTGTATGATGATAATAACAACAATAATAGTAATAAATAATATGAAGATGAAATCCTAATTCATATAGTGCCCTCATTTTCTGCAGCATGTATAACTTAGATGTTGCCACCTGTAGACCAGTGCTATGAAGACTGATTCCAGTAGTATAGTGTAGTGTTCAATGTAAGTCAGCAGGAGAGGAGAAAACTTAAAGGGAACCTGCCAGCAGAAATTCACTTAATAAACCACCACAAGTATGTTATCAAGCAGCTGAGCACTTTCCAGATCATGTTTCTTTCATGACCAAGTATGGTGGCATCATCCAGAAAATCAACTGAATGAGATTGAGAGTGAGATTTAAATTGTATAAAGTCAAGGAGGCGGAGATTTTAACTCTGAAGTCAAGCTCTCTCTTCCTCAGAAAGCCCCTTCACTGTATTTGATGGTCCTGTATCCATCATTGACCAGATCTCCTGAAGTCTGATAAATGATGTCAATCACAGAAGAAGAGGCGTGCAGAGTTCTCCACCTTGACTTCAGTGTTACACTCTCCGCCTCCTTGACTTTATACAATCATTTTACAGCTCACTTCAAAGTAGATTTTCTGGAGGATGTCATGACACTGGGCCACACAAAAAAAAAACATAGAAGATTTTACACTGCTTGCCATTATTCTGGTAGGAATGTATTAGGCCAATTGCTGTGACAATTTTGTCACATTAATGTAGTGTAAATTGTTTGTGGTAAGTATAGTGTAACTGAGTACATACCTATGGGAAATTGCTGGTGGAAAATAATATTAATAAGAAATAATATTGATATAATATTATTAGATAATAATATTGTTAATAGCCTAATGCTTCCTTCAGCTAATTTTTTTGTATATGATCCTGTTAAGAATGTGTCAGACTTGTTTTACCAACTATTGCTGGTTGTGTAGCACAATATGCTCTCATATACAGATTTATAGACGTACAATATGCTCTTATATACAGATTTATAGACGTACAATATACTCATATACAGATCTATAGACTTACAATATGCTCTCATATACAGATCTATAGACTTACAATATGCTCTCATATACAGATCTATAGAGTTACAATATGCTCTCATATACAGATCTATAGACTTACAATATGCTCTTATATACAGATCTATAGACTTACAATATGCTCTTATATACAGATCTATAGACTTACAATATGCTCTCATATACAGATCTATAGACTTACAATATGCTCTTATATAAAGATCTATAGACTTACAATATGCTCTTATATACAGATCTATAGACTTACAATATACTCTTATATACAGATCTATAGACTTACAATATGCTCTCATATACAGATCTATAGACTTACAATATGCCCTTATATACAAATTTATAGACGTACAATATGCTCTCATATACAGATCTATAGACTTACAGTATGCTCTTATATACAGATCTATAGACTTACAATATACTCTTATATACAGATCTATAGACTTACAATATGCTCTTATATGCAGATCTATAGACTTACAATATGCTCTTATATACAGATCTATAGACTTACAATATGCTCTTATATACAGGTCTATAGACTTACAATATTCTCTTATATACAGATCTATAGACTTACAATATACTCTTATATGCAGATCTATAGACTTACAATATGCTCTTATATGCAGATCTATAGACTTACAATATGCTCTTATATACAGATCTATAGACTTACACTATACTCTCACACTGGATGACATAGGAGTTAAAAGAGTTTCCCAACCAAGGCCCTGATGGGTGTGTAAAGTGTTAAAATGCAGTCACATCCCATCTGTCATCATAGACCTGACATGTGCTGATGGAGAATGCTCCAGACAGGGTCAGACAAAAGCAAACTAGGCTTATACATGAATCCCCACATAATTTCAAGCATTTAGGTAGTATCTGACAGTGAAGTGTAAAATCTGAGGCCACAAAGACTGGGATTTGGATGCAGACAACATGAAGTCCACATACCGGACAGCAGAGTGTGTGATAAATCCTTGCCAGACATGATTATCATACTGATGCTATTATAGGTGAAGGAAAATCACCATTCTATATTTACTGGGCGCATAGAGCAGGACATTTTTCATCTCATTATTTTCTATGTAATGCTATATCTCTCCTGTCCCAAGTCAGGATAAATAGATTCAGAAAATTCTGTCGGCAGCTAAGATTTCAAGCAGACTGAATCGTTTTGGGAACATAACACAATAAAAGTTTTATTTTTAGGCAAGGACCAAAATATGAGAGTATTATACCATAAGGCCAGGAAAAACAGGGTAAACAAGGGCTTGGGTTGCTAATGGCAGACAGATGCATCATGGGACGGTTGCTAAATTTTAAGTTTTGCATTTGACTCAAGCGGAAATAGAAATGAATATCGTAGAATAGATGTCAGTCTGTCATTTCTATAACTGTAATGGAATAAAAATTGTCAGTCTCACCAAGGTACAGACAGAAACTTCAGAGAAATGTACTGTTTGCCGGGGCGGATGAATACTATAGCCTCTACAAGTCTGGAATTCACATTCGACCTAGGAAACTATGGCAATGGAGGATGCGTCCTTCCTGCCTGCTTTCAAATTGCGGTGTCAGGATCTTTAGTGGACCTTTAAAGGTCCTGAAATTTCTCTTGTGTACATGTGTATTGATCTGTACATGTGCACAGATGTATCATAGTTTCATAGGCAAAGGCCCTTATAAATCATAAATATGGCGGGGGGTTTGGGTGGCCATGGGCATTTCTGGTCACTAAATATTTCTATATTTAACAGTAGTTTTAACCCTATTTGGGCTGTTATCATTTGCCTCCTGTATCATTTTTAACAGCCTGAAGCGATCAGAGATTAGCTGATTATTTCAATACATTAATGGCACATTACTGGCACTCGATCCATGGTCCGTTTTTGCAGTCCGTATATCATCAGTATGCTATCAGCTACATAAACTTGTGACATGTAGCTTTCACATGAGCAACACGTGATGCTACTGAAGGGGACCAACCAAGACATTAAGCTTCTCTACAAAAATGCCTTAATCTTATAACTCTGGAGCCAAAAGGGTGTTGCTCTTGGATGGATGCCTGGTTACACAGTCACAAGCACACTAGCTGACTCACCAAGAACGGAATTTATGCAGAAAATTATAGCCAAGGTCATTAAAATTGAGTCAGATAGCTTGTCTGTACAGTTCCCCTACATTGTACAGGTTCATAGGAACACATTAGTCCATACATTAATGTAACATAATAATAACTTTGTGATTGAAACTGGTCTGGTACTTTAATGTTAAGCATAATTTCTGATAATGACTGATCATTTATAGAGTTGCCACATAGTTGCATGGCTGCAATGTCTGATATATACATAGAATTTGGTGGATGGGTTTTGATAGACAATGCAGGTGTTAATAAAATGGAGTAGTATTGGACATACAAAAGAAGAGATGGATGCGGTGCGCTACATAGTTTAGGTTGGAATGATCGGCTATCGATAAAATCTAGAACTGGCATTGTGAATAGGAGAAATATATACAAGCCCTTATAGCTATATTATAAGTGACAGCAAAGTATGTATAAAATTGTATATACAGTAAACTTCCCACAGATGCTTATGGACCGCCGGTTATCATAATAATCATAGTAGATAAGGTTGGAAAAAGATGTAGGTCCATCAAGTCCAACCTTTAAGATTAGAAAAATGTTTTTTTCCCATAAGATGTGATATATTTTTCTCTCCATGCAGCTAGGGCTCTCTGATTATTCAACCATCTTGCGCAGTCATCTGCCAAAAAAATACAACTTCTGACAGAAAAAGCAGTGCGGGCAGCACACTCCCATAGCTGAAGAGGACAACAAAAGCAAAACAAACAAACTCCCCATTTCTTATCCAAAATTATATCTTACGTCTCCTGAATTTTAATCATCAGTTCTGGTAGAGGTAGTAAACTAAGACGAAAGCGCAGCCTAGAACAACCATCCAGTATGGAATTGTGGGACAGGTTCTATGCTCAGAATCACCATGTCTGACAGTTGGCTCTCATTGCTCTTACAGTAAGGAATCCCTGTCTATGGCGAACCGGCTCCCTTCTAAGCATAGAAAATGCCCCCAAGTCTATGGCAATGTTAGAACCGGCTCTCTTCCAGGCATAGAGCATGCCCCGTCTATGGTGATGGTAGAACCAGCTCACCTCTAGGCGTAGAGGATGATATCCTAGCTTCACTGTGCCTGTGCTACAGATCCTGTGCATGTACTACACTGGGATCATTGAAGCATCACACAAATACCGGGAGCACCAGTGATATAGTTCATACAATGGGGCAGATTTACTTACGCGGTCCATTCGCGATCCAGCGGCGCGTTCTCTGCCATGGATTCGGGTCCGGCTGGGATTCATTAAGGCAGTTCCTCCAACGTCCACCAGGTGGCGCTGCTGCGCTGAAGAGCATCGGAATGCACTCAAGTTCACCGGCCTATTCCTAGTGAAGGTAAGTGCAAGCTCCGCAACATTTTTTTAAAAAAATGCGGCGGTTCTTCCGAATCCGTCGGGTTTTCGTTCGGCCACGCCCCCGATTTCCGTTGTGTGCAAGCCAGCGACGATGCGCCACAATCCGATAGCGTGCGCCAAAATCCCGGGGCAATTCAGTGGAAATCGGCGCAAATCGGAAATATTCGGGTAACACGTCAAGAAAAAGCGAATCGGGCCCTTTGTAAACGACCCCCAATGTGTCCAAACCTAAATAAGTATGAATGTTTATTTTATTTATAGTGCCCGCTGGTTTCTTTCTTCACATCTCAGTTTTTAATACTTTTCTACCCTTTTTCACAAAATTTCTCAGTTCACTGCTATATTATGTAATCAGTTGGGGAAGACTATAGTTCATATAAGTCTGTGAATAAAAGAGCGACAAAAAAGGAACACGTACTGTGAGCTGCAGCAGGACTTCTGTCTCTCTTAGGTCCTGCTCACACTTGTGGGGGCCTAACACTTCAAGAGGGGAAGTTTTCTCTGACCAAATAAATTAAAAAGTCTAATATTCCTAAACCAGCCTAGCCATCTAAGTAATAATTTGTCTTGAAAAATATCTCACATCTGAAGATAAAAACGAAATGTTCACTTGTAGTTTGGAAATTGGCAAGAACAAAGCTTTTATTGAAGACGAGTGACAGAAAAGTTGCTGGACCATAATAACCAATGAGATTCCAGCTGCCACCTTGGAAAATGAAGCCAACTGTCACAACTGGTGGTTCTGAGCATAGAACTTGTCCCACAATTCCATACTAGATGGTTGTTTTAGGCTGCGCTATTGTCTTAGTTTACTACATCTACCAGGAGACATAAGATATAATTTTGGCTAAGAAATGGGGAGTTTGTTTGTTTTGCTTTTGTTGTCCTCTTCAGCTGTGGGAGTGTGCTGCCCGCACTGCTTTTTCTGTCAGAAGTTGTATTTTTTTACCAGGAGTTGCTGCTTTGGGACACATATTGGCTGAAGCAAGCTATAATTTGTGAGAGCCATAATCAAGATGTCGGTCATGTGCAAGGAAGCGCGGTGCGTCAACACAAACATTGCTGTTATTTAAGGGGTTTTACAGTAGGTGATGCTAACTGAGTGGCACTAAGATGCCTGCCACGTCCTCATTGTTACATGGACAATGAAGGTGTTAATATTTTATGCAAAATGTAAAATACTGATTTGATGCAGTAGCACATATAATACTTTGTTGCTATGGCAACAGCCTAAGTCTGAGGTGTGAGGAAAGTGGTTTTGTGCTAGCAGCCCGCACTTTCTCTAAGTCCTGCAAACATGTCATGAATTCTATAGGGAAATTGACATGTTGGTACAAAGATGTACAATTTCATAAACCATTATAATGCGGCATGACTAACAAAAGCCACACTTTCACCAAAATGACACCTTACAGAAGAGACACTACTTTACCCATAAACATACTATATTACTCTCCTTATACAACGACTGGGTGCCAACACAATCACCTTTAAGAAATGTATGTCATGCTCCTTCGCTACCTAAATAAACCACAATGTCTCAAGTTATCATCTTCTCAGACCACATTCATCTCTGAAAATAGAATCTAAATATACGTCACTAAATAAAAGTACAGGTATATTGTATAATATTATATAGTATCCTATCCACGGTCTACACTGCCACATAAATAGTCCCACAGGAATTTCTGTTCTCGTATAGAGATTGTCACAACCTATTTAGTCCACAGGGTCCTAAATTAGCCACACAAATATCCGGAGAACATGCAGACTATGGAAGGGATTTTTCAAAAAGATGCATGGCCTGAATTGTGACTATATCGGCCTTTAGGGCATAAAAGAAGCCATTCCTGGCCAAAGAATGTGCCAGCAGGAGCCTCCAGGACATCAAGATATATCGGTTGTGGCAACGGTTACATCAAGAGCCGGTACACCATGCACCATTTTATCCCCTCTCTATGTACATATTGTTATTGGGTGGCAAATTATTAAGCCCCCATACAACCCTCATCACCTTTCAAGGTTGAAGCCGAAAAAGGCCAACAGGTTTTTTTTTTTCACAATAACTCGGTTTTGAAGTGCATGAATCACCCATATATTATAGATTAGATCAATGGTCAAAATTGGCATAAATGGACCACTCTACTCTAAAGTCAGCCGCATGTGAACGTAGTTGGTCCACAAAAAAACAGATTTCACAGACCAACTACAGAGGAGAGTTTAGAACTATAAATTTGTGATATAAGTGTCTGTGCTGTTGTATTGTGGGGAAGAAGAGACTGCTTGTATCATATATCCTTCCTCGGGACTGTGGTAGGCATGAGACATACAACTAGTGGAGTTGGCTCAGGAATTGCACATTTTTCATGCTTTGTATGCCAAAAAAAATTGGTGCATGTGCCATGATACATTGGCCACCATGTCTGCCCAGAAAATACCTAATTGACTGTTTTAAGTGGGGTTACATATATTTTTTGTTCATCTGATCCCAAATTTCACTATAACTATCATGCCCAGCAAATTCAAGGAGTGTTGTTGCTAAAAACCTTTAGCTGCAGTTTTTCTATTCTAAGAACCGATGAGATCAATGCCACTAATAGGGTCGACCCTATACATGTTATATAGTCAGTTTGTCTCTCTGTATGGTCAGGCCAACATCAGATCTTTACTTGTTGTTACTAATGCCTTTACCTATTAGAAGGTAAATCCTCTACAATCCAATTATTTTGTTAAAACAATATTTGAATTGCAAGAAATAGGGCCGAAGAGAGCAGCAAAGTATTTGGTGGCTTTCTAATCTACCTTGCCTTTACAGGCTATCCTACCGTACAGTATAAATAATATGTATCCAAGGAATAGAGAATTCTCTGAAGGAAAAGCTAAAGTATGTCAAAAGTGTTTGCTTTTCATTGTCTATTTAATGGGGTTAATGGATCTATATTGATGTTCTATCTTGCTTCCCTCCTGTCTTTTGCTCAGATCACATGAGACAGTGGCAGTCAAGGTCTCCGGAGTATGATGTGTTCAGAATTCAATTATGTATTTAAGAAAAATGATAAACTATTCTATCTATTTTATCTCTTCACAGCCAGAACCAAATGTCACTTGTAAAATACAGTCTCTAAGAAACTTTAGCAGGTGTATCCATTGCAATATGAAACATTACATTGAGGAGTGCACCTTATACCTTATACCAGAAGTGGAGCAGTGCTAGGAGTAATAATCTGGCCCTGAGCTATTAAACTAGGATTTCAGTAGAGATAATATAATTACTTGCTGGCCTAATGTGATCATAGCAATTAAAATGTTACAGTGAGAGTGAGAACAATATATTTCCTCTTTTGTTAGAGAACTCCTATGAAACAATTAATCTTTCAGATGATAAAATATCACAATTTCTTTTCTCTGTAATATTATAGAACGGGAAACATTAGTCTGTCTAAATAATAATCTGAATATCTATGAAGCTTTATTGTGCTAGGAGTTTAATAAGGAAAATCTACATAGCGGTTTGAGATTTCGTGGAATTATGTGTTATCTCTTTATTTCTTCTTTAGGCGGGTGCAGCTCATTCATTTAGGGTGTGCACTGGGTGAAAGTGGAAGATACTGTATTAGAAGCAAGCTTAGAGCATAGATATGGGCGTATAAATACTGTATCGCAACCAAGGCTACACCCACATATGGTATAGGACAATGTGTAGATATCATACTATGATATAACTAAGGTCCAGAGTAGAAATATGATACCAAACCAAGTCTTCTGGACAGATATGGGAAAGAACAAGCCCTAATGTGTAGAAATGGTACAAAAACAAAGGCTTTGTGCACATGTTCGATTGTAGAGGCGGAGGAATGAGCGCTGGCCATATGTACGGGGAAAGCTTTCTCTATCCTTTTCCCAGCGACAGTACGAATAAGACATGTATGTGGTCCCCGTACCGTGGCTGGGTGCCATAGACGTCTAAGGGTACGTCTATCAGCCGAATAAACGTTGTTCGTGTGCATGGGGCCTTAGGGTCCTTTTGGGTTTGTTCTGACAAACTTGTCCGTGCATGTGTAGGCTAAACTTAGAACTACTGAACTGAGCTGATATGCAGAGTTCAGTTCAGTGGTTGTAGGTTTGGTTTGGAAAATCACATTTGCCGGCTTAATGACCTTACTCATGGATATAGCCCCATGGCCATGCCTCATCTATAAATAAATTAAAAGACTCAATAGCAATGGGAAAATATGTGTAAATTGTATAAAAATATATGTGTATTTAACATGCATTTCCGCTACCATGGGTAAATAGCTATTTAGGCTCAAATAAAAATGGTTTTAAGAACCAAGTGTTGTATGTATCTTTCTACTATATGAAATCCAAATACGTAAATATTACATGAGGACTAAGACTAATGTGAAGATAAGGTTCCCTGAGCCAAGTACACAGATAAGATACTAGAAGCAAGCCTAGCATATAGATACAACATCAGAACCAAGTCTAGTTTCTATGTACTGTACCTGCACTAAGGCGCGTGTTTAGATATGGTATAAAGACTGACGGCAGTGCAATGAAATGCACCAGACACCAGCATGATATATTCTTACAGGGTTGCAGCCTTACAGCCTTGCAGCGCTAGGGACCTGGGTTCAACTCCCAGGGTCAACATTTGAAATAGTTTATATGTTCTCTCCGTGTTTGCATTGCTTTCCTCTGGGTCCTCCGCTTTCCTCCCACACTTCAAAACACACTGATTAGATTAGATGATTAGGTTGATTAGATTGTGAGCCCCATTGGGGACAGAAACTGATTCAGCAAGCTCTGTGCAGCGCTGTGTAATCTGTGTGCTCTATATAAATAAAGAAATTATTATTATTATTAGAGTACCCAGCCTAGATGTGGTGGCACCAGTACTAATGTATGCCAGCCAGAACATGTATTAAAGGGACTGGCCTGCACAATCTTTTTCTGTAGCCATCAATAGCAGCAGCGCTTGCAATATTCTGATCGTGTTAGCAGGCAATGACTCATACTGTCATTTTATATGTAAAATTGGTCTATTTTATGAAAATGTATACTTTGGTGAAACTCATATAGAGCTTACATATAAGAGCAATATTGTTCATTTAGTAATTTCAGGAATAGAGTGTTCAAGCCCACAAGAAAACCTATAAATGGAATCTTTGAAAGGTGCTGGAGGTGTAATGTTAGGCAGGAAATAGCGCAGTAGAAAACGCACCTACATATTAATGCATTAAACAGAGGAAGCAAAAAGCACCTAAATGCTCATGAAAAAGCGACTTTTGGAGTTGGAGTTGGAGAGTGTAAGCTTGACTATGAATCTGTCCTAATACAAATAACACCAGTAATAGGGATATAAGGGGTTGGCATAAACGGATAAGTTTTACAAAATTTGTATTCTCAGGTGGGTACAAGGTCCTTAGCACCCTGTTTATTAGTTACCACTAAGGTCGGGAGCACTGTGAACCCAGACATCCATTCATGGTGTGTGTTAACCCTTTGAATGCCACCAATGTTATCACAGGGAAAATAGACGCATCACCTGCAATCAAAGGGTTATCACCCGCTATTGTGCAGGTGGTTGTTCGGGTACCTGAACTTTTGTTCAAGACTGAACTCAGGGGACCCAAACCTGAATGAGTCTGTTCATCACTAGTTACCACATCAACATCCAGTGCCCCATTAAAGGCTAAGTAACAATCCCAGCTCTGCTGCATTACACATGAACATTTATTTTACCTATTGACTCTACACTATATGGAGCTAACTGCCAAGGAGAAAAGAAAGCCACATTTAATAAGTGCACACTTCCGGGAGTAGAAAGCCTTGCACTCAGTACACACTTGTCATGGCTATGCCGGGCATCCGCTGACTTTACTTGAACCTTCAATGAAGCACAACGCACAAAGGAAGCTCTTGCTTAAGAATTCAGTATGTGACTGTATAGGCTTAAGGCTGAGTGGCCTTTTTGCCCCGTTACTTGATGTACTGTATAAAGATACTTAACCTTTACATAGAGCAAATTATCAGCTGTTCACAGTACTGTATATGCTTATAACAAGGTGATCTTCTATTACTGCAGACAGATTCGTAGGTTCATATATGCAGTATATATATATTTGAATACATTCACTTTTTATATCGTACACATACACATGGATACAATATCATCTACATGTAAATGTGCCTCTGTGAGTCTCTATATTGGTTTTTAATGGTCCTTGGATTTAGCAGATTGCTGGTTTACAACCTATGAGTCTAATAAAAATTTGTGCCTGTCATGTGAAAAGAAGCCAATGATTCTGATTTACATTGACTATACAGATGGCTGATTATACTAATTATTCACTTTAAGAAAACAAAAGTTGTTTTTTCTTGCATTTTCCATTATTCACTTTAAGAAAAAAAAGTTGTTCTTTCTACCATTTTACATTATTATTTAAGATTGTAGGTGGCATCTTGTATTGCAGGTCACAAGAGCCAGTGCTGAAATTCCATGTAAAACATTTTGGCAGCCAAGGTAGATGGGAGCAGGGGGGAGCCCATAAGAGTGTCAGCTGTTTTGGGCTATGACACAGTGCTTTTACTAGCTCTACAGCTGCAGACTGTGTTAGATATTGTCCCCAGAGACCTGTAGCTTTGTGACCATAGCTTTGTGTTTGTTGTTAGTAGCAGCAGGATTGTGAAAAATGCATTTATATTTCAGGATTGGACAAGCTGGACTTGAAGTACTCTGGTGCACTGCTGTGTGAGATCTCATCTGAGTAAGAGCAGTAGCAGGCTTCTGATTGAATATTACAGCAGTAAGAACGAGCTGAGGAGCAGTTTGAATGCATATAAAAAACACAGCAGTGATAGGAGACTTCCCCAGTGCTATAGTCCAACTACTCCGGAGTAGGCTCAACGAAGAGTCCCCGCCCCAGTAGTCTCTCCGGAAAATTAGCATATTAGATAGATATACTAGATTAGGTTATAAATTGTTCTAGGGTTAGGGAAGGATAATTTAGGGTTTACAATATTAATGGCAACTTACTGTCAGATTTACCTTAATAGGTAGATTCCTGATGGTAGGTTTCCTTTAAAAAAAAACACAAGGCCCATCATGCCCTGCAGCTTGTGATGTAGCAGGTCAGAGTGCGTCTCCAAATATCACCAGGCACCAGCTCTGGGGACTAAAAATCATTTTAAAGTTTTCTAATCTTAGAAATTTTCTTTACTTTTCACACATATGGTAAAGTAGATTACACAGCATGTGATGTCTGATATTATCCGCTTGATGTATATGTTTATGCTGCGTATGGGAGGTATGAAACTGAGACCGTATTGTTTACCAGCACAACATATGTGCACACTTGACAGACAGATTTGGGACTTCTAGTGTACAAGCCCCAGCTGCAGTGAACATGCTCTTTTGAGATAAGTGTGGCTTTTCTTGTAGTAGCCAAGGCCAAGCTCTAAAAAGCTGCGCACATAATGCGGCTGTAATTTAATTACACACAGGCTGCTTGTTTAGCGGAGCCTGGGCTTTCAGCCTAAATGTTGTTGATGTGATAGGAAAAGAAAAACATCATATGATAGCCGTCTGTGCTTTCCCTCTTACTTTCATATTCCTGCTGATTAAGTTTCGGAGCTCCTATAAACTGGCAGATCTTCTCTCTCACCCTCCTTGTACCACGTATGCCAAGTATGAGAAGGTGAAGGATGCCGAATAATCAAGCGCTTGTATTGAGTTTCCATCTCTTTCTCTACTTGATTTGACCTAAACTTGTCCAGGAGAAGTAATTGGCAGGGATGTAATCACATAGATTTTTTAATTATGAAACAAAATGTAGGAAATCTTTCCTTCGCACTTGTATACTGGATCAATAGAAAATCTATTGCTAGAAGATGGACTGGAAGGCCTTTCATGATTGCTACTGCGGTTACTATGTGGCGTCTGTAGACAATAGTTCAGATATATCCTTGTGTCTGTGGCAGTTCTTTACACTAAAAAATAGGTGGAGCTTGCACATGTATTTATTATGTGTTTGCGCCACAGTTGTGTCGCGGTTGCACAAACTGTGCACCTTTAAGGTTGGGGTAGTGCTTAGTCGTAGTTTGTGTCACATTTATTACTGCGCTGAACCACAATTCTGTCACAACAGCATAAACCAAAGTGCCCCAAAATGGTCAACGGTGTCACGACCTAAAAAGACATCCTCACAACAGACCAGATTTACTACGAGCGTGCACCACTATTGGATTATTCACTTGAGTGAGGCATACTGCACAAAAGCAGATTGCACTAGTTTTGATATATCTGGGCCAATTTATTGGACTCATAAAGTGTCCTATGGTTTCAGGCATCAACCAACAGATTCTCATGCCTGGGTGAAAGTTTGTTTAAAGTCTTAGTTTACATTTGGAGATTTTATCATATGCCCCATTTCTCTGTATCATGCTTTTAGATAAGTTGCCAATGTGACTTTGCTTCCTTAATAATAATCCTTTAATGTTCATCAAGTTATTCAGCACTCCTTCTCCTTATTTTTGTGGTATGTGTGCAGACATGATTCTTTGTTTACACGTTTGAGCACTGATGACTAGTAGGAGCTGCAGCAGCAGAGTTATGACTCATCCTGCACCCCCTCCCCACCAGTGAAAAGAGAGGCAGAGTGGCCAATGCCATAAAAATGGCCCAGAACAGTGAGAGAGAGGAAGTTGTGTAAATATGCAGTAGCATTTGAGAACAGGGAAAGGCTGACGCTATCAAAGGAGGCAAAGTCACAGGTACATATACATTTCTAATGGAAGACATTGAAAATATTCAACCCTTTAAGCACTTAATTTTTTGAGGGGGGGGGGGTATCCATTCTTTCTATGTTATCAGGCCCCATCCACCCATTAAAACCATAACTAAACTTTAAAGGAAACCTACCACTTGAAGTGGCAGGTTTCCGATGGCAATACCGAGCACCAGCTCAGGGTGAGCTGGTGCCGGAGCTTATTTTAGTTAGTGTTTTAAACCGCGGTATCGCGGTTTAAAACACTTTTTAAACTTTATAGCCGGCGCAGGCAGGTACGCGCTCGGCGCTTACCGTGCGCGCGGCTACATAGGAAGTGAATGAGAGCCGCGTGCATGGTAAGCGCCGAGCGCGTACCTGCCTGCGCCGGCTATAAAGTTTAAAAAGTGTTTTAAACCGCGATACCGCGGTTTAAAACACTAACTAAAATAAGCTCCGGCACCAGCTCACCCTGAGCTGGTGCTCGGTATTGCCATCGGAAACCTGCCACTTCAAGTGGTAGGTTTCCTTTAAGCAACATAATAACATAGGAAGAATAAAAAGTCACAGAGGGGCTGATTTCCTTAGAGCAGTATTGCAATGTTTACTATAGAATTTATTTATTTATGCTGAATTTATTTAAAAAATGGTTCAGAAACCAGTTAAAAATTCTCTAGAGAAGATGTGCCACTGCTACCTGTAACTGGTCGTATATCATCAGTACAGTATACTGTGTATCTGTGCTGTATGTATCTGTATATATCTTTGCTGAATACATTCTAGAGATGAAATCTATAAACTGTTTTTGGAATTTTCAATGGTTTTATCTCTGAACCTGTGCAAGTAATAACAATTCATCATTGTTAACCTCCTGCGCTGTGTGATAGATGTGCACTTTGTTAATGTAGATCTGCTTTCAGGTTTAAGACATTACTGCTCTGGGGGTGGTTATGGATTTTTTGTCACAATTATTGCTTTTTTGGCTAGATTCAACTACAGCATGACAAAGCATTAATGTCTTCTCCACGCAGCGCGTACACTTTAAATATAGAGCGCTCAGCTGCAGGAATGAAGTGAATAAGCACATCCCTGGAATTCATTTGTTTGCATTTTTTGCAAATTGCAAACAAAAAACAATAAAACAAATGACTGCATAAATAAAAGCCTTGATGTGATGCCTCCATAGAGTAATGGCTAATGTGAAAACTGCCAATATCCTCGACTGGAAATTAGGATAAATTAGGTAATACATCTACTCCCTTCACACACAAAATAGTAAATAAAAACATCCCTGTGTCTATCAATGCAGAAACTATAAATTGGCACTGATAAGCACAGATTTAATCAAAAGTGTAGTACATATTACAAAAGCCATATACACAACTTGTACATGTAAAATGACCCATTTCCTGGCAGTGTTTTTCAATAAATGAGAGGAGGTATCAAGGTTATGTGGCTCCCCAGGTGCCAACAAATGCTTCCTAGGAGAGTTTCAGTAAGTATCTCAAGCCTTATTATAGAATTACAACTAAAAGAACCTTTAAAAGAGAACCTGACATGCTAGGCAGCATGTTATATAGCAGGAGCTGCGGAGCAGACTGTACAGAGTGTCCAGTGGCGTAACTTGACGCTGATGGGCCCCAGTGCAAAGTCTGTGCCAACCCCCCCCCCCCCCAACTATAATGTATGGTTCATAGTACTAGTCTTCTCATATGGGGAAGTGAGACCTTATGGGTCCCCAAAGCCTCTTTGGCCCGGTCGCAACCGCATCCTCTGCACCCCCTCAAGTTACATGCCTAATAGTGTCCTATCTGCAGTCTGCATGTACTACTATAGATAAGAAGGAGCTGAGCAGAATGTACAGTGTCCTATCTGCAGGCTGCATATTACAGAGCAGAAGATGCTAAGTACAGGCGGTCCCCTACTTAAGGACACCCGACTTACAGACAACCCATAGTTACAGACAGACCCCTCTGACTTCTGGTGAAGCTTTCTGAATGCTTTACTATAGTCCCAGATTGAAATAATCAGCCTGTAATGAAGCTTTATTGATAATTCTTGGTCCCATTGCAGCAAAAATTGTTTAAACTCCAATTGTCACTGGGGCCAAATGTTTTTTGTCTGGATCTACAATGATAAAATATACAGTTTCGACTTACATACAAATTCAACTTAAGAACAAACCTCCAGACCCTATCTTGTACGTAACCCGGGGACTGCCTGTAGAATGTATATAGTGTCCAATCTGCTGGCTGCATGTTATGGAGCAGAAGGAGCTGAGCGGAATGTACATGGTGTCCTTTCTGCAGGCAGCATGTTATAGAACAGGAGGAGTTGAGCAGCAATAACATGGAGTCCTATATGCACATAGTAGAGCATAAGGGCCTGAGCAAAATGTGCGAATTACAGTTATTTTTATCAATTGCATTTTTTTATATTTAGCGTATACCTACTGTAGTTTTGGAAAATTCCTTTACTTTTCAAGAATTTGCACAGGAAGAATGTTATAGAGCAGGGGGAGCTCAGCAGATTGCACATAGTTTCCTATCTGCAGGCAGCATGTATTTCAGCATGAGAAGCTGATCAGATAGTTCCCTGTCTGCTGGCAGCATGTCATAGAGCAGGAGGAGCTGAGCAGCTTGTACACAATGGGCAGTTGCATAACTTGAAGCTGATGGGCCCCAGTGCAAAATCTAATGTATGGTATATAGTGCTAGTCTTCTCATATGGGAAATTTATACCTTATGGGCCCGGTTGCAACCGCACCCTCTGCACCCCCTCAAGTTACACCCCTGATAATGGGGCACATTTACTAAGAGCAGTGCAAACTATGTGCAGTTTGCCTGTGTATACTGCAGAAGGCACCAGACTCAGGATTTCTGGCGCCTGCTCATCATGAATCTGGCGCTCCCTGCATTGCCCCAACAGAGTGCACCAATTTTGTTTGATGCACCTTTAACATGGGGCATGCAACACATTTCTGTTGAACTTTGCAAAGGGGGGTCTTTTATCTAATCTCTGTTTGTTTTGTCTTGTTTTTGTCTTTTTTTTTCATCTGCTTCTTTGGCAATTTATAAATCTCACTTTTTCCTTGTGTTACATATGTGTCAAAAATGTTGCTCAAATGTCTCAAGTCTCTTCTTCCCATTTTTTTTTTTTTTTTTTTTTTGAATTTTTATTGTTTATACAACAGTGAAAAAAGGCCAACAGAGATTCTGAGACCTTTGGACCTAGAAGACAAATGAACAGTGTCCATTTTATAAGTGTTCCTTAAGTATGGTTTCTTCTGAAGTTTTTTGCACCAAAGAATGTTAAGATAAATGTAACCCGTGACATTTACAAATTCTAGAAGGCGTCTTAATGACGAAAAACCAAATGTCTGTCAGACTTCAGAGCACTTTTAAAAAAGTCCCCAAAAAGTCGCAAAAATGCAATGCGCCAAAATAATCTTAAAAGAGACAGAAAAAAATGAATAAAATATTGATAAATAACCCCTAAAGTGTCAAATGGGCAGTTATTGGCAGCTTTCTCTGTTTTAATGCTGATATAAGCTGTCAATCACTCATTAGCACCACCCACTGGTCTTCTAAATGCAACATATGCAGAGCTTTAATCAAACCATTTACACATTATATTGATTCTTTCCTTCACAATATTGGCAGACTAGTTTCCATTTTTCTGAAGACAGGTTCCCTTAAAATGATTCTAAGTATTCTGAAAGCTTCTTGCTATCGGTTGTCTCATCTGACACCTCCATAGGTTTGTCATGGGAAAGTCTGGTCAAAACTGGGTCAATGGTATCTTTTTCTAAATACATACATAAATACATAATGTCCCCCCACCGGGGCCTGACCGCAGTGTGGGGGCAGCTGGATTGAAATGTCTCTGCGTTTCCTTTTATCAGATATGACATCACGTAGTACTGTACCTCTGGACATAATCATATTTATTATACAACTACATCTCTACTCTGGAAATGGATGACAGATGCCAGGGGGCATCAATGACAGAAATAAGAAGCTCGCCTTTTCTCTTTTTATTCCCTTAGAAATGGTATTGGTTAGGATAGAATATGCAAATGTTAGACTGTATTTGTATTCTCAGAGTAGGGTAATAGGGCACCCACCTTGTAATGTACCTTACCCTGTGCATGTGCCTTTTATTTTATACGGCAGAATTGTGCTTATTAAGGCGACAATTATTATTATTTGTGTTTCAAGGTCCATTTTTTGGTGTTTTTTTTAAACTATGATTTTAGATTGTGCTGCAAGGGCTTAATAATTTGGCGCATGGCAGAAAGTGTGTGCAATGACTCTCCGTATTCATGGAGGTGTTCTAGAACTTGGTAGCAGGGTCGGCTCCAGGTTTCAGTAGGCCCCTGGGTGACAGAGCCTCAGTAGGCCCCTGGGTGACAGAGTCTCAGTAGGCCCCTGGGTGACAGAGCCTCAGTAGGCCCCTGGGTGACAGAGCCTCAGTAGGCCCCTGGGTGACAGAGTCTCAGTAGGCCCCTGGGTGACAGAGTCTCAGTAGGCCCCTGGGTGACAGAGCCTCAGTAGGCCCCTGAGTGACAGAGTCTCAGTAGGCCCCTGGGTGACAGAGCCTCAGTAGGCCCCTCGGTGACAGATCCTCAGTAGGCTCCCAAACAGCCCCTCATGTTTATTTTATATAAAGCCCCCTCACACACTATGGTTTCATTTTATACAGCACCCCTTAACCCCATGGTTTCCTTATGCACAGCCTTATGTGGGACCCCCAGGAGCTCTGGGCCCTGGCACTTGCCCGGGTATGTCCAGTGCTGGCACCGGCCCTGCTTGGTAGAGTTTCCTTTTGTGGGTCTATGTGTGCGAAACAAATCGCATCAGAAAAATGTGTAGGTAAACTTAAAGTGCAGGAAAAGTATTGGGGAGAATAAGAAAACTGTGCCCGAATTGAGAGACTAATTAAAGTCGTGAGCCGCGGAAAAAGAAGGAATATGTGTGCTCTCCGACGCATATTAAATAGGTCACAGGAGGAACACCAGAAAAAAAATGGCAGCCCACTCTAAAAATCCGGCGCAAATAACATAATAAATATGCCCCATTGTACCCAGGACAATATAACCAGGTGATACTCTGTATACCACTGCACATCCTCTTGCATATGTGTGAATTAGTTCTTACAGATGTATGCATTAGCCTACTTATCGTATTCCGAGTATGGCAATTCATCAGTAATGTTTGGTTTGTTGCTTCACTTGTACAAGCTTATTAGTCATTTGAGGCTGATGTATCTGTCATGTGAATCACTTGTCTCGTGTACATAATGAAGCTCCTTCTATATGCACAAGGAAGCAGAGAAGGAATTATCTGTCAAATCTTATAAAGGTTCAGAACTTTTTAAGAAACCATTTACAGACCACTTAATGGCTTTGACAATATAATGGCAGATTGGAGCATGAATGTATTAAAATATGAACAACATTGCAGTAAATGACAGAGAAAATATCTTCCTGCATAGAGTTGTCTTTTTCTTTTCAAATCTGAAGGAAATATGAAAATATTAGAACAAATTGCCTGGAAACCATTGCTATTAGGGGAATAACAGGAACATTGTGTAGGATAATCGTTCACATTAAGGTGTAAATACATCAATGGACACCTGACACTATTCCAGGGACAATGTAGAGAGTTATGTGGGTGGTGATCAGGATCCATGTAATATCCCTAGGACCTGGCTAAATAGTAAAAAACAGGAATCATTGCACAGGTAGTGAAGAGATTAAGGTGCTGACAGTAAAGCTGAGAATTATTAAAAGCGATTATTATTATTTACAGGTTTTTTTATTCTTAATCAATCCCGGTACATCATAAAGTGACAATGACATAAAAACTGTCAATGAGATTCCCCTCTGTCTATTTATCTATCTATTGTATCTATCTACAATATCTATCTATCTAGACAAAGGTGTGGCACACATCAAATTGTCGCCACTTTAATGAACCTCGCCTTGGTTGGATTTATTTTGGAGAGCTGCCTTCTTTACTACTACATATCTACCTATAATCCCTCCCCCTAAACAATTTAGAAGTCCAAAAAATTTATGGTATGTTTACTTATCCAAATGTTATGAATGGATACACTATATCTTATGAATAGCCAATTGTTCCATGAAAGCAACAAGATGACAACATAAAGTGACTTGACTTGTCTAACTCACCTTTAGCTCTATGAGAACCATTTATGAATGCCAATTTGGCATTGAATTTTTTTTTTTATCACTGCTTTTGTTTTGTGCAGATGGAGTGTTTTATGATTTCCTCTTTCTTTGCGCCGTGGTAAAGATGTGGAGGAGCCAATTGCCTCTGCTGTATTTAATAACTTTAATGTCAGAAAGACTTGGATAGGGACAATGGTAGGGAGCTTAACATTTAACAGGTTTGGGACTCATCTTAAAGAGAACCCGTCGGGAAACATAACCCCCTAAACTAAATCTATTTTCATAAACTGCCATTAGAAAGCATTGCCTCTATCCTGTGACCTGTGAGATGTCCAATGAGTCATTATCATATTCAAGCTGTCCAGCCTATTCATGAGTGGGAGGCACAGTGTGTGAGGTGTGAGGTATAATGGTGTAATGGCTCCTCTATGTGCTTCCTGATGTTGGCAGTCACGGCCCCTGCAGCCTGTGTGTATAGGAGAGATACAACAGCTGTTATAGTAGAACAAGTCAGGTACTTGTGTAGCTGATGTCTGTGTCTCACACATGTGTATTAGGAGGGAGATCATGTCAGCAGATAAAGCACATACATCAGCAATGCTTTACTATACATTACACACAGACATGTGCAGGGGGAGGAGAGGAGGGGGGGTAACCAGCCTCTGATAATGTGACCAGCCTCATTTACATAATAAAGTAAAGATGATTTTACAATGATTAATGTATGAATTGGCTAGATAAAGGCTGGGATGGATCCTTGTGAGCTGCTCCAACATGTAGGGGTGACAGTATTAGCTGCAGCGACTTGATGACAGGTGTCCTTTAAAATAGGCACATGCTACACAGGGGTAATATGCGGGAAAACTTTTCTTTCATTTTGAAGTTAGAGTAATGCACTTTAAAACTCATCTTGGATGTGGAATGCTGCATTATTGCTGGTTTTGTATGGTATGGCTGGCACAGCCTTCTGAAAGCGTGCACCCTACATATACTTCAGAACATATTTATCATACACTGGAACTACTTGTGCCAGAGTAAGACACTGGCCGCAGCCCCTGGTGTTTGCCGGATCTATTAAGAGGCTTCGCTGTCCTGACAAATACGGCTGCACATGCGCTGCACCGCCAGAGCTCTTCTACACCAGATGCAGCCCATAGGCTGGGCACAGACACAGGGGGCAATACCGCCCCCTCCATTCCCACCTGGTATACATGGTAAAAATCACAATTTATGGCAACTGCACTGGAAATTGCGCAAAAATTTAAAACTTAACATATGCTGGTGCATGGTGCATTAGCGTAAGATGCAGTTACCTCCCCCCCCCCCAACTCCAGAATCCGCTGGATTTATCAGAAGGCTCCAGTCTCCTGATAAATCAGTCTGGGGCTGTGCCACCGCCATTACTGCAACAGCTCTGACCTTGCGTAAAAAAGCGCCTTAGCCTGCACTAGAAACGGTTTCAGGCTATGCACTTTGTGTGGAGGTGGAATAGAGGCAAATACCTTTAATTCTTTGCTGCGCACTGGGAACTGCACCTATTTCAGAGCTTGTATGCCAGGCAGGGGTATAACTTGGAGAAACAGGGCCCCACAGCAGACTTCTGAATGGGACCCCCTTCTGCCTTAAAAAAATATACATATTTGCATCCTCACACAGCATATAGACACCACATACACAAATACAGCATAAACATATATGCGGTATATACACACCATATATACATACAGCACATACACACGTATACAGTACTATACTATATATCATCTATATGTCCTCATATTTAGGCAACTTTAATGTAAATTATTAATATTCCATAATTAAGCTGTATGTTATCTTTGACAGAAAATGAATATTAATCTTTTTCCGTCTTATTTTCTCTTAGGGTCGCTGTTCACGAGAGAATTGTAAATACCTTCATCCACCACCACACTTAAAAACACAGCTAGAAATAAATGGACGGAATAACCTGATTCAGCAAAAGAACATGGCGATGCTGGCCCAGCAGATGCAGCTAGCCAATGCAATCATTCCTGGTACTCAGCTCCAACCTGTGGTAAGTCATATCATTGGATCTACCTTGTAAATGGAAATGCAATAAGTCCCTATCCGTTCAGTGTGACAGTGACTCTTTGAGGGTCATTTATCTTATCCATGTTTGTTTTGGCTTGTTTTTGTCGTTTTTTATCTGCTTCTTTGGTAATTCAATCTCACTTTTCACATGTGTTAAATAGTTTTTTTTTTTTAGATCTCTTTTTGAGACATTTGTTACAAATGTCTCAAAAATGTTGCACAAATGTCTCAAATAACTTTTTTCCATTTTTCAGATCTTAAGCAATTTGAAATGATAAATGCCAATTGTGACATTAAGCACATCTGAAATAAAAGATAAATTTGTCTTTCATTTCAAAATGTCCCCAAAAAGGCGCAAAAATTGCAATGCACCAAAAAAAACCTCAAAAGCAGACAGAAAAAAAAAAACAGGAAGAAAAATAAAGATAAATAACCCCCTTTGTGTGGAACAAGACTCTCGAAACTCCTGCTTCCTCTATTACTAAAACCCCTTTACAGGCACAATAGATGAACAACTCTATTCATCAATTTGTAGATTAGTTACAAATTGTCAGGCACAGAATCTGAATATTTGTTGATTCACTTTCATATATCTTGTGTATACATACAATAATAAGGAAAGGCTTGCATTCTGTCTAATCCTTTACTATCATTGCAATGAACACTGAAATTAAACTTTTTTTTTAATTAACGAAACAAGAAAAGACCTATTTATACTTTAAAAACAAGTGTTTTAGAGTTCTAGAAGAGGTTA
This sequence comes from Engystomops pustulosus, assembly GCF_040894005.1. NCBI lineage: Eukaryota > Metazoa > Chordata > Amphibia > Anura > Leptodactylidae > Engystomops > Engystomops pustulosus. The sequence goes on along the minus strand of NC_092413.1, from coordinate 171,780,357 downwards.
TATGTCAATTTCCAGGAGAATTAAAGCAGTTTGGTTTGAATAGATTCAGACTTCATACAATAGACATATATATATATATATATATTATGCACATGATGTCCCTACACCCTTACAGGATAATCCCATCCTGGAAGTCCCGGGTCACGTACAAGAACTTCATCAGAGGTCACAGTGGGCAGAAGGGCCCGTCTTTAACTAGGAGTCGTCTGTAAGTCAGGTGTCCTTAAGTAGAGGACTGCCTGTATAGGCTAATTGGGCAACATGAAGTCCCCTATTCTACTGATTGTGGGGGTCTCCGCTGTTGAACCTCCTGTGATCAGACATTATCCATTATTCTGTAGGGATAAACGCCTCTAATCACAAAGCCCATTTTGGGGGTTTGCACGGGGAAATAAATACTTTATCTGTAAGGGGTTATGTGTGATAATGAAAAGTAGCTTTTCACGTTAAAAGAGCTCCCCTGAAAGACCAGATACACCCCATGGCTAGGTAAGGCTCTATTTTTGGCAAACTATTAGAATTCCAGTAACTGCCTCTGGAGGGAGCAAAGTGTTAAATGTTCTTTTGAATTTAACAGCAACTGGATATTTTTTGTAGGCTTTTTTTTCTGAGTTAAATCTGAGCCAGCATTATATCAGGCAGCATCTTAAAGGTCACGGCAAGGCGATGTATTTCTGTTTACTCACAACGTGTCACTATGGAATTTATAAAAGATCACAACCGCACTAACCAGGAATTCAGCTCCGGAGGCGGAAAGTAACATAACACAAACAATGTATGTGGACCATTACTGTCAGGGAGAGGTGGACTTTACTGTATGCTGAATAGTACAATGAGATCACGTAAAAGCTATATACCGTGATGTTTTCCTGTACAAAAACAATTTGGAGTATTCCCGGTTATATGCTGGAATGTAATTATGTATTTGTATTTGTGTATAGGTACATAGAAAGGGAAATAATACAAAAGTTAGTTTGATGTTTCGCAGCGGAATTCTTATAGATTTTCACTATTTGGATATATATATTTGCCATTTGACAGCTAGAATGTTAAATATTCCTTCATTCCTTTGGTACTTCATACATGAGGTTAAATTGGAGATTACTTTATTGCATATGGATGACTTTTAAACAAGAAAGTCTATTTATCTGTGTACAGACAGTATAAACTTCTGTGGAAGTGCTTGGATCACTGCCTGGCACTGAAGACAATCTCTGATTTCTACTTGACGCTCCAAGAGAACAGGGAGTTCCAGATTCGAGAGGCTAGAATGTGATGTGTCGGATACAGCCAGATCATTTCATGATGAGTTTCTTGAATGATCACTATTAATATGGAATATTCTAAGGCACCTTCTTCTAGAACATCTTCCTGTCCTTACTGAAAATGTTACTATTTCTTTGGATGGGTTTAAATAATGTCAGCAATTCCCCTACAAGAAATAGGGCTGGACTGTAAAACATTACTTGGAGTTTAGGTAGACATAAAGGCCCCATTCTTCAGTTGAGAAACAAAGTATACTTTATTGACTAATGGGAAGGGGACAGAGGGTTTTCATGGGCTTACTCCTGAAGAGTTTATCCAGCTACTTTAAAAATAGCAAATTACATCTGTTTACTATACAAACACTTTAATATGATAGTATAGATAAGATGTCACGCAAGATGTCAAAAAATGTCAAGGAAGCCTTTCATCACAGATCTTGTTAATAGGGTAGATCCGTTGGCCGGTTCCTCTAACCCAGTGATGGCGAACCTTTTAGAGGCCGAGTGCCCAAAATGCAACTCAAACCCAACTTACTTATAGCAAAGTGCCAAGACAAAAATTAAAAAAAAAAAACACATAGGTGTTTAATATAGGGACTTCTGTAATAAACGTAAAAAAATCCTGGCAGTGTACTGTTGTCCGCTGCTCGCCTAAAACTGTTGTATACTGTTCAAGGGGAAGGATTGGGGCAGAGCTCAGGTACACCTGCAGCTGATAACCAGCATTATAGAGAGAATTGCCCCATTTTAATATTGATGTATTTTATTTATAGCTATGTCATATGTCACATGTAGGGGTCTGCTGACCTTTATACATGACCCCAATCCCAGTGGTGTAACAAGACACCAGTGGGCCCTGATAGATAGATAAATAGATCATTTTTCTAGATACATAGATATGAGAGAGACAGAGAGATAGATATGAGAGAGAGAGATAGATAGATATGAGATAGATAGATAGATATGAGATAGATAGATAGGAGATAGATAGATATGAGAGAGAGAGATAGATAGATATGAGATAGATAGATAGATAGATAGATAGATAGATAGATAGGAGATAGATAGATAGATAGATAGATAGATAGATATGAGATAGATAGATAGATATGAGATAGATAGATAGATAGATAGATAGGAGATAGATAGATAGATAGATAGGAGATAGATAGATAGATAGATACATAGATAGATAGATAGGAGATAGATAGATAGATAGATAGATAGATAGATAGATAGATAGATGATAGATAGATAGATAGATAGATACATAGATACATAGATAGATACATAGATAGATAGATAGATACATAGATAGATAGATACATAGATAGATAGATGATACATAATAGATAGATAGATAGATACATACATAGATAGATACATACATAGATAGATACATAGATAGATAGATAGATGATACATAATAGATAGATAGATACATAGATAGATAGATAGATACATAGATAGGAGATAGATAGATAGATAGATAGATAGATAGATAGATACATAGATAGATAGATAGATAGATAGATAGATACATGGATACATAGATAGATAGATAGATGATACATAATAGATAGATAGATACATAGATAGATAGATAGATAGATAGATAGATAGATAGATACATAGATACATAGATACATAGATACATAGATGATACATAATAGATAGATAGATAGATAGATAGATAGATAGATAGATAGATAGATACATAGATACATAGATAGATAGATGATACATAATAGATAGATAGATAGATACATACATACATAGATAGATACATACATAGATAGATAGATAGATACATAGATAGATAGATAGATAGATAGATAGATAGATAGATAGATGATACATAATAGATAGATAGATAGACAGATAGATAGATAGACAGATAGATAGATATGAGAGAGACAGAGAGATAGATATGAGGGTGCTGGAAAGATATGAATAGCTGCATGATGTAGTTTATATTTACAGGATAGCAGGGGAGAAGGGGAGAATGAGCTGATGCTACACTGTATGTCATTTATTACCTTTCTATACTGCAGCTACATGCAGCCCGGGCTCTGGTGATTCCTCTTCCCTCCTCTCCTCTCCTCTCCTATTGGCTGGTCGGGTCAGGTGACCAGCCCTCTGTGTGAGTCCCGGCTTTAGCAGGGGGGAAGGCAGAGCAATGACTGCCTTCCTGCCGATATTACTGTGCTCAGGGGTCCCAAAAGAGCACATTGAACAGTGCAGCCGCTGGACCCCTGTATCTAAGGGCCAGATCCTTATGCCCCTGCCCAATTTTATTATGTGGGAGCAGCTGTATCATGCTGCTCTCTTCTCCCGGCAGTGGTTTCTATGGGAACCACAATAACATTCAGCGCTCCCGCGTGCCCACAGGAACAGCTCTGCGTGCCGCATGTGGCACGCGTGCCATAGGTTCGCCATCGCTGCTCTAACCTATTGCAGCCATAGACCCTTTCCAGCAAAAAATTTAGTGCCCCAGAATATCAGAAATATTTTATCTGATCAATATGCAAATTCTTTTAAGAGGCTTCAGGGGTGGGGAGTAGCCACGCTGTGGAGCGGGAGCTATGGCTACTCTGTGCCCCAGTTCCCTCTTTAAATCCCTCCCACCCTCCTGGTTTCAACGTGCAGCTCATTGTATCAGCCCACACTAGTCTGCAATGCCGAAGTTCTGTTCATGCACAGTAGGTCACGCTTCGGAGCCGAGTCCTTGCAGCTGCAAGCATGTGCTCTACAAGGACCGGATTCGAAGACGAGTACGTGCAGCTACACCCAGGCAGGTTCTGAAGACAGGAGGGTAGGAGGGATTCAAAGAGGCTACTGGGGCGTAGAGTAGCCGTATCTCCCGCTCCACATCTATTGATCATAAAAAACATTGCTAATGTTCTGGGGCACTAAATTATTAGCTGAAAAGGGGCTAAGGCTGTCATATGTTAGAGGAACCCTATCAGGTAGATTTGGGATGGTAGGCTTTCTTTAAAGGAAATCTACCACATCATTTAACAAAGCTCTGGTGGTTACAAATCTGAACGCAGATCACCTTTATAAAAGATTACTTGTAAGAAAAGAGACTTTAATCCTTAAGTAAATTAGCCTGAAGGGCTTTGAGGGGACTTAGCAGAGTCTACTCACCACCCTGCAGCGCTTCTAACTCAACATCAGCCGACTCCTGAAGCAGGCAGCAGGTGGAGGGTGCCGAATGAGGAGGCGAGTTAAAAGTGCTGCAGGGGGTAACGTACTACAAAGACCTTCAGGCTAATCTAAACAAGGAATTTTTATGAGCAATAAGCTGGTGACTATCTTATGTAAGGGTATGCTGGCGTTAAGATGTTTAACCCCTACAGATCACTGGTGGTTGTTTGTAGAGGTTAAATAATGTGGTAGATTTCCTTTAAGGACCATATCACTGTAAAAATCTATCATTTGCAAACATTTGTAGACTGACAAACTGTGACAGGGAGATGTCAACTGACAACTAGATGCCTCCAGGCAGTCCCAGGGTTGCAGACAAGATAGGCTTACTGGGTTTGTTCTTAAAGGGAACCTTTCACCAGGGACATAATTTTCACTAAAGACAGACTGTAAAAGCCCATGACACCTGCAGTGCAAATCTGCCTCTCTGCCTTTTCTAAGCATTTGCATTACAAAATAATTGTGTGTCATAACTTTCTCTGGCATCCTAACAAAATCCTGGGGTAGTCCCAGGGGCTGGACTTTGGTTTGGATGCATTTCAAAAAACAACATGTGGCTTGTCTGTGTTACTCACTCCTCAGATCTTAGCCCCCACCTTTGTGCTCCTGTACAGCTCCACCTCCTGTTTCTTCTCAGAATTCACATCCTGGTCAGCCTGACATCAGTGGGGGAGGGACAAGCTGTACAGGAGCACAAACATGGAGACAGCCTGCAGCTCAGCCAAGTCACATGTTGTTTTTTGAAATGTATCCAAACCAAAGTCTAGCCCCTGTGACTACCCCAGGATTTTGTCAGGGTGCAAGGGTAAGTTATAACACACAATTATATTGTAATGCAAATGCTTAGAAAAGGCAGAGAGGCATTTTTGGACTGCAGATGTCATGGGCTTTTACAATCTGACTTTAGTGAAAATGAGATCCCTGGTGACAGGTTCCCTTTAAGTTGAATTTGTATGTATGATGGAACTGGTATATTTTCTAGGTGTAACTCCAAAAACATTCTTCTTGTCCCTGTGACAACTGGATTGTCAAAATTTTGGGTTGTAGGAATACTGATTCACAATAAAGCTTCATTGCAGACACCTTTGATAATGCTTACAGGTGATTATTGCAGCCCAGAGCTAAGGTTCAGTAGATCCAGCATCCAGAGGTCACAGTGGGCCGAGACGTCTATCTGTAACTACCTGTATATAGTTTCCTCTCTTGTCTCCTGCTAAGCCCCATCATTCATGTTGGTGACTTCTAATGCTTGTGTGGTCCTGGTTGCTTTACATTCATCATGCAGTGCTCTATGTATTCCCATAAGAAGGTCTAATCCTGGCGCTCCGAATCTATCATTCTGGATTCATGAGGGTTTATGAAAGGGACACAAATAACAAATGACAATATTACCCTTGTGGTATTTTATCTTTTACAGCCAATGTTCTCAGTCGCACCAAGCCTAGCCACCAATGCAACAGCAGCCTTTAATCCATACCTGGGGCCGGTATCTCCGGGCCTCGTACCAGCTGAAATTCTTCCTACTGCACCGGTACTTGTTGCTGGAAACCCGGGAGTCACGATGCCATCAGCTGCCGCAGCTGCCGCACAGAAGCTAATGAGAACCGACAGACTGGAGGTATGGATTATGTAACATACTGTACATCACATATGTAATAACGTCACAGCGCTGGGTGCCTTTTAGGACTAAAACGTGGAAATTCTGAACTCTCCATGAATGAAATGCTTATGTTGCCACTAATGAACTGACCTGCAATATAATAACCACAAATACTCCTTACAGTGAATCGTGTGAATCATCAGAAGCCATAACCTGCGACATCTTGATGATTATTAACCCCTCATGTGCCATTAAGTTGAATGAAGATTTGATGTGGCCGTGACCCAATTCTCTACCCTGTTACTATCTTGTACGCTGGCTTGAGCCACATTTTAATTGCTTGAAGTTGCACTCATACATTCCATGCTGTGAAGACAACAGATTACCTTGGTTGCCAAGGGATAGTAACCAAGGTGTATTCATCAGAAATGTCTTGAATATGCAGTTTCGTTACAGATGTAGCAGACCTGAACTTGTTGTTTCACTGTTCAACTATTTATTATTATTTTATTTTATTTTAAAGCTCCAACTGTTTTTTCAGACAGGACAAAACACCTCTGTCTAGCATAAAAGTGTAACTTTTACACCAATTATTTTATTACAGTAGTAAAAAAACAGATGATAATAGCAAACTTTGTAATTTACTTCATAAAGTAAAGCAGCTTCTCTGTGCCTGTTTTCTGCTCCTTCTTTCTCATGTAGTGAGCATTGTATCTCAAGTCAATGTACATGGTACAGAGTTAAAGGGGTATTCTCGTCTGGGCACTCACATTTAGTTTCACTAATCTTCCATATATAAACATTTCTTCAATTGGATATATTGAAAAAAATGTTCCTGTGTGAAGATAATTTCCCATAAATGTAGCCATGTTGTCCCTTAGAAACTAGATGGCTTCCTCAGTTACGACCACCTCACACTCTGGCAACGGTGACCAGACTTGCGCTATAGAGTCCTGCCTGACCTCCTGGATTCAGTGATTATTGCCACAGGACGGCTTTGGGACATGTAGTAACTCCCAGACTTTTCATATACAAAAACTTTTTGTTTCTTTGTGCAATCCATCTAGTCATTAGTCATTTCTAAGGGACCATATGACTACATTTATAAGAAATTATCTTCACACAGGAACATTTTTTTTCATAACATCCAATTGAAGAAATGTTTATCTATGGCAGATTAATCAAACTGAATGTGAATGCCCAGACGAGAATACCCCTTTAAGAAGCGAAGGCTAATGAATGAGTAGAGAATATCTCCCTTGATGATTCATCTCTGTCAGGAGATATTACTATCCAGGGACTATGTATAAAGAGATAAGTCATTAGACACTTTATCAGGTTCCTTTATCTCTCAGTTGTCAGTGGATACAGGACAGAAAGCTAATATACACAAACTGCTTAAATATAGAAGAAAGGCGAAGGAAAAAGAAGGGCACAGGAACATTTTAGTACCTGTAGGTAGTAATAAGTAATAATTGACCTATTAAACCAGCAAAATGTTGACAAGCAACTTAACACCTTCTAGTTCATGGCCCAGCATGTTGGTCTCTTTCGGAAAAATCAACTTTGTTGTGCGATGTTAATTTGTTGTGTATAGTCAAGGAGGCAGGGAGTTTAACATTGAAGTCAAGTTCTCCCTGCCTAAGGTTGCATTCACACACATGCAAGCTCGCCAGGCCATAGCCCCTCTGAATAGGAAATAATGCCGCACGGCCATTCTTACAAATAAAGATAGAGCATGCACTATCCTTTTGCAGGTACAGCACACATTATGCTCACCGTACCAAGCAAAGCGCCATAGCCATCTATAGGGAAGATTTACATCCCCTGAACTGTTGTGTGAATATGGCCTAATAATGCCACCTTTAGTGTAATTAAAAGCCATATGTACAGGGATATCAGTAACCAGCTCTCGAGAAGCCTAGGGATAACATCAATCACAGTGATGACAGTGGTGTTCTGAGCTCAGCACTAAATGCACCACCTCTATGACTTCATGCAACCATTTTACATCTCACTTCAAAGTTTATTTTCTGGATGATGCCACCACACAGGGCCATGAAATAAAAATGATCTAGAAGATGTTAATATCCTCCACAACATACTGGTAGTAGTTTATTACGTCAATTTCTGTTCACAGAAATAAAGAATATTACAAAGTCTATTATAATCTTCAATATTCATTTTTGTGCTTTAAAGTAAACTGACAAATTTGTGCAACATGACGCTTAGAGTATATTCAGGTCTCCTTTTGGGGCTTCTTAAGTTCTGTTCCATTGTAGCAGAGGGGATAGAAAAAAAAAGGCAGTGATGTGTACAACAACAGAAAACAATGATGTCCAAACTTCAAACGTTCAACTTCTACTGTAATGTCCAAAACATTATTGGGATTTTCTTGACAGATTTTTAAAGGAATTAAATCCAAAAGAGAGAATAGTTCAAGAAAGTCTTACGTATGTGTAGTTTTAGCTAATGGGAAGTTTTCCAATAACCATCTAGTTTGTCTGTTGATTTGTTCTCTGGATCAATGTTGCTGGATAATAGGCTGAGCTTTACTTAAAACTAGGAGCGAAACGATGTAACTCCTACGGAGACAGTCGCTTGTCCTAGAACATGTGCCATATGACAAGTTCAATTCTGCTCACCTGACACAATGGGGCTCATTTATTAAGGGACCGCGGAGCGCATTTTTGTCGGGTTCCTCCTCGATTTCCGTTTTGGGGTGAATTGCCCCGGTATTTTGGCACTCATAAGCCCTGGAAAGGAAAAGGTGAACTCCAGCAGACCTCGGTGCAGAAGCGACGGATGCAGAAACTCGGGCGCACAATCTTGGTGAATAGCGGCAGACCTGAATCCACGTCGGACAATGCACCGCGGGATCGCGACAGGACCAGGTAAGTAAATCTGCACCATAATGTCTATCATTTCCAAATCAACATTTGCTGTATGTGATGTACCTAATTGTTATGATATCTCCTACGATATATAAAAACAATTTGTTCACATGTTCCCTAAGTCTAATCTGTGACTTCTCTCTACTTCTTTATTCCACTGATCCCACAGATACATGGAATTTTATATCATTTCAAGCAGATCCAATGTTTTTTCTGCTCAATGTCTTGTTTCCTGTGATATATACTGTGAGATTGATTATTATAATGTTACGCTATATGGGATAACATGAGCGGCTTGTAATATTATCATATGCTCTTTGCTTTCTCTTTTCATAGTAGTTCATGCCGCTCAATCTTACATGTGTGGATCACCTTCATGCTTCCTCACCATCCTCTCTGCTTTCCATTGTAGCAATGCTTAACTATTCATCCAATCCCCATTTCACTGCTTCCAGTTTTCTCTTCTTATGATAGACATATCAGGCATGTATGTGACATTTAGGACATTTTCAGCTGACATTTGCAGATTCAGCTTCATCATCCACAGTGTAACAGTAGGCAAATTGAGTTATGTTCCAGATCGTGGCTCCCCTAGACAGAAACCAGCCCAAAAGCAGCAGAAAATGTTCTTTCTGCAAAAAAAAGTTTAACATCCTAAGACAGGATACATTATTCTAAGAAAGTTTGGATGTCCTCCATGATGAAAAGATTACATGACATTGACAGCGAATTGAAGAGCTACTCCTTTACATTCTTCTCTGCAGGCTGAATTTTTTGTATCTTGGATCTTGTACTGTGCAGACAGTATGTTATATAGCAGGAGCAGCTGAGCAGATTGCATGTAAAGTCCTATCTGCAGGCAGCATGCTATAGAGTAGGCGGAACTAAGAGAATCTGTTGTAATAAAGCAAGACGAACTGAGCAACTTGTATATAGGGGTCTATTTGAGGGCAGCATGTTATAGAGCAGGAAGATCTGTGCAGATTGTACATAGTGCCCTATGCGCTGACAGAATGTTATAGAATAGAAGGCGCTGAACAGATTGTACATAATGCCTTATGCACTGGAAGTATGTTATAGAGCAGGAGGAGCTGAGCAGATTGTACATAGTGCCCTATGTGCTGGAGGTAAGTTAAAGAGTAGGAGGATCTGAACAGGTTGTACATAGTGCCCTATACGCAGGAAGTACGATATAGAGCAGGAGGATCTGAGGAGATTGCACATAGTGTCCTATGCGCTGGTAGTATGTTATAGAGCAGGAGGAGCTGAGCAGATTGTACATAGTGCCCTATGCGCTTATAGAATGTTATAGAGCAGGAGGTTCTGAACAGATTGTACATATTGTGCATGTTGTAGAGCAGTACACATTGCATTTTCATGGCGACCGCTTTTCTTTTACTTTTCATCTAGGTTAAAATGTCTTCTACAATGAGATATTTTACCTGCCCCTTTTAATTGAGGAGCTATCCTTATCTGTCAATGTGTGATCTGTGGGGATCCCCTCATTCAATATTGGAGCTGCAGTGGCTTCCAATATATCCCAAGCAGCGCCAGGAGGTTGGTGAATGTCCCCACCAGTCATATAATGACGGCCGGTCATAAGGATAGATTATGAGTGAAAGGTCACAGAGACCCTTATGAAGCATTGTACTTTATTGAATACATTGAATAATAACATTATAGAGGATTATATTGCAATGTTGTGCTTTGCTTGCTTTATTGTCATTGTCTGCCTTTTTTTCCACCATGACATGCGTCTGCATTTGCGGCCACAGGTTAGGTAGTGACCTCACTTACACTATGTTAATGGTAGACGGACTGGCTGGAATGGAAACTGAAGTCCTCTTTTTATTCACAGGCCAGCTACAATCAGGCAGCTGCACTACGAGCTTCCCCACGTTGCCCAACCAATGAACTCAACCCTGATCTGGAGGGAGCACCCTCTTTGTGGGTGAGAGGTAGTTCAGTCTCCATGCCAGCTCAATCCTGGGCCTCTCCAGAGCAGAGACTGCCAGTTGTGCCAAATTATGTGTGGTGGTTTTGTGATGTGGACTCCTGCCCTCTGGGAAGTGAGCTGCGACCTGCAAACTCATTTCACTTAGGACATCAAGCTGGACTTGACCCTCGGTCTCAGAAGAGAAAGGCGAGTGTTCCTCACCATGTCTAGTACACATACTATTTCTATCTTTCTGCCTTCTGTACAAACTCTCAGTCCTTGTCAATCATCGTGACCACATGGACTCCTCTAACACTCAATGTATTCATTCTGCTTCTTTCTACTCACCTTTCCATTCCAGTTGATCCCATTATTTCTCTTCTCCGATGCTTCCATAACCAAACCTCCCTTCCAATACTGTCATTTCCTTATTTCTCATGGTTAACAACTCTGCTCCATCCTTCTCTTCCTTTACGTTCTACATTCCATATTGCAATTTATTAAAGTATTTTTTTGTATAATGTCTTTATTGCGATACAAAGTACTAATCCTTATCTATATTGTATGTTATTGTTCTCCCGATGGTTTAGACTGTTCCTATAACAATATATCTATCTGACGATGTAAAGTGCTGCCATTATTTCTCCAGGGGATGTTCTGCTCTCTGTATCTGTTGGTCTTAAACCCAACAATATAAATTCACTTGCTTCCCTTTACATTATACTATATATTTTTTCCTTAACTATAACACGGATGGCAATCTGAACGTGTTACTTCCTTGTCTTCAATCATATTGCAATTATATAAAATATGCTTTCGTAATTTGATTTTCCGCAGGAAAGCATGGGATTATGTACACTATATCGTGGTACCAAGGTTAATAGACAATTGTCCCTTTAAAGAAATATTTGGAGAACATAAAGTCACTATACTTGTCTCACAATCGATCTTCCCATATATATTTGAAAACCTTAATATGTGGATGCAGCCTAAGTCTTTAACTTTAAAGGATCCCATAGAGGGCAGAACAACTAGTTTAACACACACACAAACCAATTGTCCAAAATTAAAGACACCCAGGGTAAATTTCTTTCAGGAACAGCTCCACTCTTCTCTGTGGCCTCTGAATATTATTGCAGTTTAGCCTTATTCCATATTGTGCAACCCCCTAGAAATGTCCTTGAAGGTCACTTAATGAAACCTTTAATGTCTCCTTTCGACTTTCTCCTTGACATTTCTTTTGATGTTTTATTAATCTCTGTATAGAACATATAGAGACTTCAATGTTTACTGATAAGATCCATTGGGATGACAATATTAAACAATAGCAGCAAGACACTTTAGTCAATGCTGAGTCAAAGAGATTTCCTCAGGCATAAGCAGCTTATTTTCAGTAGGCAGACAAACACCATGACACCACTTATCTATGAAGAAAAGAGGATTGTATATAACCAACGTTAAGGAAGTCTATTGGGACCCAGATGAAACCAAACCAATAACAGTACTGCGAACGAACATTTATGTAGAAGCGTGAAGAAAATATAGAAATAATCCTGTGGAAGTGCAATGAGGGCAGGCCTGATTTTTTAGATATAATAGAAAATTATTTTAGATTCCTGCCCCGTGCCTGTGCACTACCTATGTAGGCGATGTTGCAATTCAACACCAGGTTAGACTTGATGTAAAAAGTGGCCCCCGGGTGCGTCACACTGCTGCTGTTCAGCACATTTATCAGGAGGCTGGAGCTGGGGTGCAGGGGCACTTTGCGACAAGAATATGATAAATGAAGTAGTGGATTACAAATAGGCGTTTTGGGCAGTAGTCTGGGGCCCAAGCTTTCTAGGGGGCACATGGCCACCAAAACCAACCGCCACATTTTATACTTCACCCACGAAATCCTTGTACATCTGTTCCTGCTCTCAATACACATTTACACAAGAGCCATTTCAGGACCTTAGAAGGTCCTCAAAGTTCCTGACACCGCAGACTGAAAGCAGGCAGCATGCACCGTCCATTCTCCAAGAAGCTTGATCCCAGTACCATAAGTAGGAAGGCTTATAGGTGCTATAATATTTAATCAAACCATGGCACCTTGGCACTCTTACTCCACCCCTGGATAAATGGGCCCCTTTGATTTCTATGAGACCCATATACAAAAAATTGGGGCAGTCACAGGAATTTCTAAAACACATGAAATTAAATCTTAAAGTGGTCATCTAGCTGCAGAAAATGAAAGAAATGGTAATTGTGTATGATGAAATACTATAATTTTTTTTTTTGTATTAAGAGATTTTCACAAGCCATGAAAAAACTGTATACGTTTTTACAGTAACATTTATTTACTGGAACTGGACGGCCCCTTTAAGAGTTTGGTACAAATAAACAACAACAGCATTTGTTAGTTATCTAAAAATCGTTGGGTTGCCTTTGGAAAGCTTAATAAATTTAAAGAAAACGCAACTTAATTCTGTATTCATACTTGTCTATTGGTTTTCTTTGGTCTATTTTTTCTCATACCAAATCTTTTACTGCAGTGTATGAGCGCCCTCTAGTGGTATCCCATACAACCTGCAGCTTTTCTACATCAGTCCTGCTAACTGAAAAGTAGATCTCTCTTCTGCGTTGTCTCTTCTAAGGGATCTTTAGATTAGAATACAGGTGCAGGCTATAACATTAAACTTTAGAGAGTAGATGGTGTTTTTTTCATTTCATTGTAGAAATCTCACATTCACATTATTGGATAGAGAATCTAAGAGCAGCGGGTCCTTGAATTTGGTTTTGAGCAGTGGCGTAACTAGAAGCTGATGGGCCCCAGTGCAAAGTCTGTGCCAGGACCCTTTTTGTTATGTATTGTTTATAGTAATAGTCTTCTCATGTGGGAAAGTGACACCATAAGGGCCCCGTAAACCTCTTGGGCCCAGGTGCGATCGCCACCTCTGCACCCCCTAAAGTTACGCCACTGCTTTTGAGAAGTTGTGTGCCTCCATGTAATGCCCTCTTCTGCTGTGTCTCTAGGTATGTCGAGAGTATCAACGCGGCAACTGTAACAGAGGAGAAAATGAATGCAGGTTTGCACACCCGTCCGAGAGTGCAATGATCGACACCAACGATAACACCGTCACTGTGTGTATGGATTATATCAAAGGAAGATGTTCACGGGAAAAGTGCAAATACTTCCACCCGCCTGCACATTTGCAAGCCAAGATAAAGGCTGCACAATACCAGGTCAACCAAGCTGCAGCTGCTCAGGCAGCAGCAACCGCAGCAGCCATGGTAAGTTTACGCTGTCCACTACTTGCCAGTACAGAACAGTAAAATAATATATGCAAGGTAGTGAAAATACAGATATAGCAGCACTAAATTAGCAGGATTTAGAAAAATTGAATTTGTCATATTGGGTCATTTGTGGTTTTGCATAAGTAACTCTACATTATTAAAAAGGGTTGTCCACTTTTATCAACAATTAACATTGTTCCGCTATACAATTTTCAAAAATACTTTCTGTTTTACTTCCTGGTGGTTTTCTAGATCTCTGCTTGCTGTCATTCTATAAGAAGCTCCATTGTTAACCTCGGTCATGTGATGTCACACAGATACACAGCTCTGATTACTCTCCATGGAGCTGTGTGACATCACATGGCATGTGACATGATTTTTTATCCACACAATGTAAAAAAATGAAGCTTCCTATAGAAGAACAGCAAGCAGAGATCTAGAAAACAGTGAGGATGTGATATAGAAAATATATTGGGAAAATGTATAGCTTTTCATTACGCAAACAGCATCAATTATTTGCTGAGAATAAACAACCCCTTTAAGCGATCTTAAAGGAAATAAAACATATGTTTTTATGCATTGTGAACCTTGAGAATGTTGTAGCTACACTAATGCAGAAACATATCTTGTTTAATCCTTGAAAGGATTAAAAGCTGGGTGCTGCTTGGCTGCTGTATTTCACCGAGCTTACTTAACTGTCCAGACGTAACTAATCAACCTGAGTTGGATGACTCATACACAGCAGCTGAGGGATGGTGCAGTGATTGATTACTTCTGCCTGACAGGGACAACACAGTGGGGCACATTTACTAAGGGTCCGCGGATGGCATTTCCGTCGGGTTTCCCAACGATTTCCGTTTTGCGCCGCATTTAACAGGGGTTTTTGTTGCACGTGATCGGATTATGTCTCAATCTCGCTGGCTTTCACGCAACACAAAAATGGGGGCGGGCCGTCGGACGATCCGACGGATTCGGACAAACCGCGGGATTTAACTTTAAAATTGTGTCACATGCACCGGGAAGAAGATGGTGAACTCCGGCGGACCTGATCAGGGAAGCGACACATGCAGGATATCGGGCGCACGCTGTAAGTGAATCGAGGCAGCTGTGCATTCTCGTCAGGGATCGCAGCTCAGTGTATAGAATGTTCTCTGGAGCAGTGCATAATTAAGGTAAGAGTAGAAACGCTGGGGCAGCCACAGGAGGGCCAGTGCCTCATTATTAAGCTCAGCTCAGGGATCAAACAAGATATGTTTCTGGATCAGTGTGGCTACATCATTTTCAAGGTATGTTTGGTTCACAATACATAAAAACAAATAGTAGATATCCTTTAAGGATATCCTGTCATCGTCCCTTATACATTTATTCTAGTAAATACTTGAATTACTAGACATTTGTGTGGGTGTATTCATACGTAGTCAGACTATGTAGTGATATGCACCATCCAAATGTTGACTTTCTAGGAAAAATAACCAAGAAAATGGCAATAAAGTTATATAAAAATTTGGGAGCTATTTGTTAGAATCAGTTTCAGGAGAAGTGATGGGGCCTCGTTAATTCAAAAGAAATATATACAAATTCAGATTATAGAGAGGAAAATGCATCTCTGCTACATCTGTAATGTATATACTGTGTATTCTTATTAGACCCTAGTGCTATCCAGCAGAATAGATCCCATATAAGCATCTACCTCACTGCCTGTAATAAGGTTTTGCAGTACGAATCTATATGAATATATAACATTGCAGTAATATTGAAAGTGAATAGGGCCGTGTCTCATGTGGGTAATATCTTATTTCGTCCTTTGTGCTATACACTATACTTTTTTAGTAACATTTTCAGCAGCAAAAGCCATAACACAAGACAATAGGAGAGCTTGCTTTGTCAGCTTTATTATGATAACCTATTGGGCCATATAACACTGCAGGAGGAGACGGTGCGCCTATGCTGTATAATACTAATGGATTATATCCCAGTCTTTCTTGCCTTCCATAACACTTCCACACGGGTCATCAGAATTTAGATAAACTCTGAAAATGGCTGTTGTGAATTTTGGTGGCTTCATTTTATAGCTGTCAGTGTCCTTTATATAACTTTTTAGCATGAGTAGATTATAGAGCGCAAAAGATCTTTTCCTACTCTGAGATATTATCTGCTCCTCTATGTGGCTGGTTGGGCATGGAGCTTACCAAACACTTCAGTCTTCATATAAAACCCCAGGAAAAAAGGTTGCTTTGATGTCTACACCTGCACTCACATACAGGTCTCTACCCTATTACAGTGCAACGCTGGGCAAAAGCAGAAAGGCTTTCGTATTATCCAAGTAGTTACCCCTCCAAAGTCTCCAATAGGTTCCTCCACTGTGGCCACATCCAGTGTTTTCGGTCTCCCCCCTTCCTACCTTGACTTCCAAGCTGAAAGTTTGCAAAATAGTTAAATGGATTGTGTAGTCTTTTTTTTTTTTACTTCAAATGCACAAAATATTTTGTGCAAATTGAATTTTCATTGAATCCTCACCAGTTCCCAAAAAGGGGTGTGTTGAGGGCGGGAACAAGGCGATGCCGGTAGGCTCCTCCCATGGGTTTTGCTATGTTCCTACTGTGAAAGCTGACAACTATTGGCTTCAGTCCCCTAATGGAGTCAGTTGTACTAAGCTGTGCATCTACTTTATGCCAAGGCTGGACATTGTCAAATATTCAGCAGGAAAGAAGGGATGTAAAAAACACCAGATTTGATAAACACCCACCACTGAGTGACAACATAGGGATAATTTAATGATTGGAGCAGGTTTCCCCCCACTGTACCTCAGTCTTGAAATCTTTTGCACCTATTTATATATATAGCCTCTTTACTTCTATAGTACTGCTGGAGATATACAAGTGTTTTGTAGAGAATAAATAGAGATACTGCACATGCTGTCACTGGCCATTCCATTAATATTAATGGTACAACCCACTAAAGCAGTAAATTTAGGCATCTAAGGTTAGAGCAACTCACAAAAGTGGGAGAAAAGTTTTCAGTGGTTCCTATCCAGAAGATCTATTTTGTAGCCCCTTTTGCTCTAAGAGGAGTACAAGGACTCTGGTTAGATATAACAGAAGACATAACAGTGTTATGCTGAGATCTCACTACATACAAATTTGAGGAGACTCCCGTATGCTCTATGTCTAGCTACAATCCTGGAATATAAATGCATTTTTTTCTCGGCCCTGCTGTTATTAACAGCTCCAAAAGGCCTGCTTTCTCACACCATACAGTTCCTCCAAACTGTTGCGATATAGAAAGAGGGAAACATGTTGTGGAAAATAGAGTTATAGCCCCACATTCGTCTCGACACACTCTGTCCCCTAACTGTGCCGTGAACTGCGGCATCACTTCATCCCGGGTGTCTTGCCATCTCTTTAGATGAGTTATATACTCCTTTAAGAAAGACTTTGGATGGTGATAGAGCAGGTCCTATCGAGTACTTCCGAATTTTCGCTTTTGCACAGCGCTGCCTATTAATTCTTTATACTTAAGTCTTTCCATAAAAAAAACTACAGCACTAAAGGGCAGAAATAAAGTGCACACCTTTAAATGGGCTATTATCCTCAGAGGCATTGTGATGGCTTAGCCATATATACCGATATTACATATATATAAATGTGTATATATATAATCCCCTCAAACAGTGCATGGGTTCAAAACAATCCAAAAAGAAGCATGCAACTCTTTACTCCATATGTAAAGACAGTTTAAGTCATTTGCTGGGTTTGCTTTCTAGAAATTTTGGCGAAAATGTTGAAATTTAAAATTTCTCTTTGTCCTGTGAAAACACCAGCAAATACTAGATGAGCCATTGCCTTAATAATGTTTGCTAATTCTCGATTAAAAATAGTAGTATGACAGTAACAAAACCAGAGCCTTTATTGTGCATGCTTAGTCTTGTTATTTGTTATTATACGGCATTCGGATGATTTGTTTTTTTTGTTTTTTTTTTCTCACCTACCAAAATATGCACTGCTGCCCCCATGATGCACCTCTGCTTGCTGTTTATGTTAATGCGCTTGAACCCCATTGGCCCATTGCCATCATGTGCTCGCTGCCTGCTAATTAAGACTCAGTCGGCTGTCAAATCACTGAAGCGATCCCTCGAGGCAACCTTTGACCTGGTACTATGACCTTTCACCTTTTAGCTTGGCATGTAGCTTTTACTGTAGAAACCAGTGTTAAGCTTACAAATTGTTATCTAGTTTTATAGACATTTTCTGTTATTGAGGTATAAAACTGAGTGTGGTTACCATGTGCATGTACAGTATATACATACGGATGGAGCAGACCGGTATGTTTGTGGTTTGATAGTAGGCTTAACATTAACTAAAAGTTTTCCCCCTTCCAAAAACGAAATGACCACCCTTTAGCCTCTGCTATATCAGTATGGATATCACCCTATACTTATGCATATAATTTGCCACAATAACCACATTCAGTGCTGCCACAGCAGAACTAGTATATCCATAATATAGACCACAGTCAAACTGTATGTAAATGTTTGTACTATATGTTTGTGGTTGGCATGGCTCTATTGCTACTCTTATGTACGTGTAGTTTTAACATTTGTAAGTCAGTGTTAACATACTTGCATGTACTGGGACAGTTTGCATGACTACATGTAGATAGGTTTGGGGAGGTTTGGGTATATTCCAACATGATCCTACCTTCTTCAGTCATTCTGTAGAGTAACTGTTGCTTTAATTGTTGACCTTCATGGAGCTAGCAGTGCAGATGATGCCAGTGCTTCACATTACCATACAACATTGTACCTGCCATACAGCTCCAAAATCAATGTAATCCTTAAACGTGATACTCTTGTACAGTCCCCTCTGTCCCCGGAAGCTACAGATATTATTCACCTATAATGTCTGTCGCCTGCGTGTATGAAGAGGTGCAATCAACCCTAAGTCAGGGGTCAATGATGCCCCCGGGGTAGGGTTTATAGGTACATTAGTGTAGTAGACTAGCGTGCTGCTTTATCTGCTTATTATAACTCATTGCCTGTAGACCTGGAGAAGTCTGCAGTGAATGCGCTTGTGCTCATCTGCAGCCTTTTCCAGCTCGGAGAGATTTTATAATGACAATCTCATCTTCTGATTGTATTTATTGTCTGTATTCATTTTCCTAATTTCTTTTATGATCTCTTCACACTCCTTTCCGAATGAAGGGAATTCCTCAAACTGTACTTCCCCCATTACCAAAGAGGCCTGCACTTGAAAAAACCAATGGTGCCACCGGAATGTTTAATACGGGTTTTTTCCAGTACCAACAGGCTCTTGCCAACATGCAGCTCCAGCACCAGGCAGCCTTTTTCCCACCAGGTAAGTTCCATGTCTTCAAGTTGGAAGAATACAATGTTAGCTTGAATAGTACGTCATAGTATATGTAATATGTATACAAAAATGTAACAAATAAGTGTATTTTTACAATTGGATATACAGTATGATGTCTGCAGTAAAGGTAGCGGAGGGCAGACAAGTACTGCATGGTGCGAAAAATACACAAGTGTAGCAAAGAGAGACACACAAGAGATGAGATGTCAATGGGATGCAAGTTCACATGTTCAGGATTTGCTAGAGGCAAAACTGAAGTATATTATTCTAAGCAAGTGCCATAAAATCTGCACTAGGATCCATACAGTTTAATAGTTTCTTAAAAATCTGAAAGTGGAAACATGCAGTAGTCTTACAGTTAAAGCATAACTAAACTTTTGACAAAATTGTGTAAATGAATAGTGCAGATGATGATAGAAATCTGTGCTTGTGTCCTTCTTTTTCCTCTGCCTTTCTTCCTTATTTTAAGCAGTTTGTATAAATCAGCTTTCTGTTCTGTATCCACTGACAGCGGAGAGATAAAGAGTCTTTACAGATTTTCATTTGATAGTCTAATATCCTTGCAGAACTGAATAATGTCTCCTTATTTGTCTGAAGTAGATGGACCTCAGAAGGCTTTAAGATACACTACTCAGTAAAGGAGAAAGAAGCATAAAAAGCACTGTGAATCTGCTTTCAGTAAAGTTTACCATTATCACCTGCTCAATTCATTTCTGAAATTAACTTTGATGGTTTAGTTACTCTTTAACATAATATAAGGATCTAATGATCCCCCCCATTACTAAAATACTATTGGATTTGTCTTTCCCACTCCCACAGTTAATGGTATTCAGCATGACAACAGCTTTAATCTCTAGTCTTGATCTTTGATGTTTGCATTTGCTTCTGCTTGCTTAGGAACATTTAAAGAAGACTTGTCACCGCTCCTGCCATGTTAGCTTAACTAAATATGTGTATTATTCACGAAGTATCAATTTTGGAACAACTATTGTCAGCTGTTCATCTGTTATTCCAATAGGAATTACATATATTGATAACAGGGTACTACATGCTGTGGTGCTTAATGTATAGTATCAGAGGGTGAAGAGACATCTCCCCTAACACTCAGTTAGGAATAACAGAGGAATAGCAAAATACAACACTTTAAAAAAGGTGCTTTAAAATTGCAACGTCATGAAGGCACTTGTATTTAGTAGGATGGACATGACAGGAGCACCGATGGGTCCTCTTTGATATGTGCATCCATCTAGTCTTTGATGATGTGTGTACTAGTATTGCTTTTGCTGTATTAAATCAGATTCATATGTCTTCTGTTGCATTAAATGAGAGCATGGTATACTTTTTGCAGCAAATAGAGGGTCAATCTTGCATTGCTAGATTACTGTACAGCAACAGATGTAGGTGCAGAGGTCGCTGTGTGACCCGGGCGTCTGAGAGCCATGATGCTGTTAAAGAGCCTGATCTTTTTACTGTAACCCAGTTAACAGTATTTGCTCTAAAATCCTATCAACCCTTTTGAGGCATATTTACCCCTATAATTAGTTACATAAAGTAGTTATGTTACTTTGTAACTATGATGCATTTAAAGGTATTCTTTATTATATATAAAAACAAATTATATATATATATATATATATATATATATATATATATGTATATATATATATATATATATATATATATATATAATTTTTATCTATTTATTTTTCAAAAAATAATGGATGATGGAAAAGATTGGTTACCGATAGTTCCAAAAATAGAATTCCAGCAGGCCAGTATGATATACATGTTACTTATTAACTGTGTGACATTGTGAAAGGAAACTAGGTCACCGATCATCCATGTCAATGGTTATGGTCAGGAATGGCAGAGATTACCTGTCATACCTGTAACATAAGACTAGAGCTACTGTATTGCCAGCACTTGCAGCTGTCACATGGTGCATACATAGTGCGAAGTGTAAATGTCATCATTATTAAGTACATTTTGTCTTAGTGATTGTGACACTAACTATCGTGGTGATCAGTAACACAGTTTACCCTTTGTACCTTCTCTGCTCCACAAATATCCTAATCACCCACTACGCTCCTCTGTGATTTTGGTATGCTCACCATGTATGCCACTGTTGCCATAATAACACATTTCTCTCTTGTACAAATAATTTTTCCTAATAATAACATGTGTGATGGGTTTTTTTTTTTTAATTCTTTCCCCTCTCAATCCACCTTCCTGTTGCAATGCATGATGAGCAGGCTCAATTTTGTGCATGACACCCGCTGCAAGTGTTGGTAGGTGCCAGCTTTGTTTCTTAATTTTTTTTTTTACATACCTTATAATAAGCCTTTAATCTTGCACTCAAAATCCATGTCTGGTACTACTTATCTAGATAGAAAATGTTATAGCATTACTACATTTACTTTGTAAACTGTGGATTTTGATTGTACTTATTTCTTAAATTAAAAATGATCCTAATATTTTATTGCTATTTAATGAATTAAATTAATGAGAAGTTTTTTCATAGAAAACAATGTAAATGCAACTGCACACAGCAGAGGTATACATTTTGTGGTATAACTAACTTATTGGTTGACTTTATACATTAGATCAGGGGTGGTGAACCTATGGCATGGGTCTTAGAGGTGGCACACAGAGCCATCTCTGTGGGCACTGAGCTGTCACCCCAGCACAGAGCTCGCCAAACAGATTGGGGCAGATTTACTTACCCTGTCCTGTCGCGATCCCTGATGTGCGTTCTCCGACGAGGATGAAGTCAGGCACGATTCTTTAAGATCGTGCGTCCATTTTCCTGCATCTGTTGCTTCCCCGCTCAGGTCCGCCGGAGTTCACCTTCTTCTTCCCGGTGTATGTGAGTGCATGTCTTGCGACACAATTTGAATTGTAAATCCCGCGCTTAGTCCGAATCAGTCGGGTTGTCTGTCAGCCACGCCCCCGATTTCTGTCGCATGCAATTTGGCGCCAAAATCCGATCGCGTGTGCCAAAAACCCCTCTTAAATCCGATGAAAATGCGCTCTGCGGACCCTTCGTAAACGTGCCCCATTGAGTCACTCAAGTTATGCTCTTGCGACCTTGGAAAGATCTGCATGTGCTGTATTCACCGTTATTTTAAAGCAACACTTCCTGGGATTGCAGGAGGAGCAAGAATATCCGGACAGGGCTGGATTATCATTAGAAGTTCTGTGATTCTTCCTGTTAAAGGGGATCCTTGGTGGAGGCTACAATGATAATTGGAATTTCCCCTCCTTCTGTCAATGGTATTGCTGTCCTCAGGAGGCCAATATGATTGAAAGCTGTGGCAGAGCACAGAGAAATAAGTTGCTGATTAAACTGTATTTTGGGCGCTGTATCATTTGCAATAAAAAATATACGTTCAAGGGTCTTCTTTAGATTGCTGCATAGGCTACCATCCCCAGTGCAGGAGCCTGCTTAGTATGCTAAACTGGCTCCCACACTATAGACGATGGTCTAGGAGGGGGATAAATAAGCACTATCTACAACTGCCAAGCTAGGAGCAGCCCAGCAAATGAGCCATTTTTCGAAAAGGAAAATACTCAAGCCAATGCTTTAATACTTTGATGGGGTTATCCAATATACAGCTGCTGACAAAGATAATATTTTTGTTACTTCAGGGTTAGGTAGACCACATGTTGTATTCCTCCTCTGTGTGCACATCCTAAAAGTATTATCATTAATAGTAACTAAGTCATAGAAATGAAGCTTTGTGTGTAATGAGTACATTGTTTTGATGGTAACAAACATTTTCCCTTTTTTTTCTCTTTCATCCCACCTTTTTCCTCCTTTTCCCCCGGAATGCTGACCTGCTTTTGCACTTTGATTGCATGCCACTCGCTGGTGATGATGTTACACCACGTGGCTTCACGCTGCAATAAATACCATGCCACCTGCTGCTATGGTTCCCCCTCTGCCACACTCTTCTGTATGTTTGCTTATATGATTTCCCTCCGAAAGTTCCCATGGTGCACGGTACAGCGCCGGCTACTGTGTCTGCAGCAGCAACATCTGCCACAAGTGTTCCCTTCGCTGCAACAGCCACAGCCAACCAGGTTTGCTAATTTACAGCTTCCATTCTTAAGAACAACTCTAAATAAGTGCTTTATCTCCTCTCTATGATCACCGACCCTCATGTTGGCATACATATTATTTCTCAGCTTTTGCAGCTGATGACAATTTTTAATGAAATCACAAAGAATAGGAAGTACAATATAACTTTATGTAATAATATATGTGCGGAGTATAAGAAGATAATAAAAACTCCACATTCTCCCCATGTACACGGAATCAGGAATAGAGGAAGTAGAAGTGATTTTGTCAATAAAAACCACTGTAGTTGTATGCAGTTGTAAGAGCCATGAGATACTGAATATATCCAGACATATATTCCCCATGTATACCTCTGATAAAGGCCTTAAAGGGAACCTTCTCCAATGTCTCCTTCCGCTCTCTCATTCCTCCTTTCCTCAGGAATGAGGGAGTTGAGGGAGACTTGGCTGAGTCACACAGTGACTGGCTGAAGAGAAATCATTCCTGAGGGAGGGGGGATGAAGGAGACATGGGCTGAGTCACACAATGACTCACTGAAGAGAAATCATTCCTGAGGGAGGGGGAATGAGGGAGACATGGGCCGAGTCACACAGTCACTCACTGAAGAGAAATCATTCCTGAGGGAGGGGGAATGAGGGAGACATGGGCCGAGTCACACAGTCACTCACTGAAGAGAAATCATTCCTGAGGGAGGGGGAATGAGGGAGACATGGGCCGAGTCACACAGTCACTCACTGAAGAGAAATCATTCCTGAGGGAGGGGGAATGAGGGAGACATGGGCTGAGTCACACAGTCACTTACTGAAGAGGAATTCTTAAGGGAGGGCAATTGAAACAACTGAGGGAGACAGAAGAGAAAATCTGCCATTGGTTACTTTCATGCCAGATACTTTAAACAAAGAAAGAAATTGATATAATAAAGATGTGAGATGTGAGTAATAAAAACTAAATGGGAACCAGTCATTAGGTTTAATGGTGAAAAGTTGAAAACAGGTTCCTTTTAAATGCCCAGAACCTGTATGACTACAAATTGGCTAATTCAGTAATTACACTTTAAAAAGATATTTTCAGGAACAATAATGATTAATCCTAACTTCATATTTGCTGAATCGGCAGGAGACATTTTACATAGAATAACATGCCTTTGTTGTCAACAATACCCACGATCCAATTTCATTTTTTCCCCACTTAGATTGACTGCTATGGAAAAAAGTGACCCCCCCCTCCCTCTTTTTTAATGAATTGGGGTTAGGGCAGATTTCTGGGGTCATTGTTTCTCAGAGACTGAAAGGACTCTCTTCACAGTGGGCTCATAAGAGGTCACAATATATGAGAAGGAATTGGTGACACAGGAACTATTGCTGTAGATAAATAATACTTGATGAGGCATCACAAAACTAAAGAGCAGATTAATCTGTATGCTGATACCAAGTGCTGAGAGATTACATACCAGGAAGGAGTAAACTGTGGTGGGTGGTTTAAAGGAGGTTTGAAGGAGGTTAGGGAATGAGATTGGCATAATGAGATTTTTAGGACCCATTTTAGGGTAAAAACTGCTTTATTGAAATTTCTTCTTTTATTTTAAAACAACTAAACCTGCCCTGTTATTGGTTTCTATGTGCAACAAAAACAGTTTTCAAAAGTCTTCTTATATGAGTATATTGTCACTTTGAAGCAGAGGACCTTAGACTAAGTGCATGATGATAATGGGTCCAAAGGCCCTTGTTCACCTGTGGAAGGCCAAAATAGTCTTCTTTTGGCCTCTATCTGCTTGGTAGGAGTTGGCTTGTCAATGTTTCTACTTTATAGGATAGTGCAGAAGACTGTCTTGACTTATCCAGAGAGAAGAAATACAAACCCATTTATGGTTCAGGTTACATGTATTGTTCCTTATTGCCAATGACAATAGAAAAAGACTTTCTGAGCTACAAACACAGACAGGAATAGGACCTGCTCTATAATTTGCAACTTGACCAGTCGACTTATACAAGAGCCTGTGGAAACTGCAGCTGTTTATGGGCCTATTCAGTCAATGGATAGCACATAGCCTAAAAACACCAAACTGGTGCGTTATACAAGAGGCTTTTGTCAAGATCTTTACTACAGGAAAAATTTTTATGATCAAATATTTCCAGCTGACAATTATTCTATGCTGGTTACTGTAACACCAAAACACGGAACACTGAAAAGTACAGAACTAACCCCAATAATAATAATTTTTGCCGTCCAGTTTTCCATAACTTGTTACACTTCATTTGGTTACCCAAACTTGGGAGAAATTCGATAAAAGGCTTCGTGTATGCCAACTAGAAAGGGTCTGCACCACACGTTTTCTGTAACATTCTGCTCCCTTGTCACCCCGTGGAGCTGCTGACACTTATTTAGAGTTGCTGAGCAATTTCTTAACATCGATTTGCTACTGTAGCATTTAGTTTCACAATATTTTACTTATTATTCTGTATATAGAAGACAATGGCTTTTTTGTGTTATTTTTTTTTTTTACAAATGGCTGGTAGTTGGCTGCAAATGTTTTCAATACATTGTTAACCTGTTTTATCTACAGATACCCATAATATCTGCAGATCATCTGAGTAGTCACAAGTATGTTACACAGCTCTAGAGGTCATTTCCTGATGCAGTAAGTTTTACAATCTCTACCGTTATACATTGCTATTAATATGTACTTAAGGGGGTTGGCCACAATTTTACATATGTTGCATATGTGCCTTTACTGCCTTAATAATAATTCCTGAATGTTCATCAAGTGATTCAGCATTCCTGATACTTACTTTAATACTCCATCGATCTTTGTTTACATGTCTGAGCACTAATGAATAGGAGGGGCTGAAACAGGAGATTATGCCTTCTCTTGCTCTCCTCCTCCCCTCTCCTTGTGTCTGTAAATGAGAGAAAGAGGCACAGTGGGTAAAGCCATTAGGACGGAGTGAAGGAATAAGAAACAGGAAGTTGTGTATATATGCAGCAGGCAGCACGGTGAGAACAGGGAAAGGCTGCAGGTCTCAAAGGAGGCAAAGGTATATGTACACATACAGGCAGATTAATTAAAAGTGGTCTTCCCCTTTAAGGCTTCCTTCACACACATGCTTGTTGCTTCAAGTGTTTTTCATTGCATTTGTGTGTTTGTGTCTGCTATTTTGCATAGTATTTTACTGGTGTTCATTTTCCATAGAAAAGTCTATATGATTACTAATGCAACTTTTACTACAGTTGTGGCTTTAGTTTCAATGGGAGCCTCAACTGCAGTGACTGAGCTCGGCTTCTGCATGGACATGGAGCCCACTGCTTCCTGCCCCATATGCTGTGTTTACACAGTGCTGAATAGGTGATTGGTATTAGGGCCTATCTGGAGAGTCAGCTAATAATAGTAATTCCTGACCAACCCATTTAAATAGGACCTGTCACCCAAAATTTCGTCACTAGGCGCTGCTTACTTTAGTGCTTGAACAAACGCTGCAGTGTTAGAGTGATAGCGTTACCGGAAACCTCCGGTAACCCTATCTAACAACGCGGCGGTGTAAAATGTGTGCATCGCTTTGCGAGCAGTCCGATGTATTCATGAGGTGCTGCCTCTTCCCCGGACCGCCCCGCTTGCTCCATAGGGTGGCGGTGACTGCTGCGCAGCATCTGGCAATCACCGCTCCTAACCACGCCCCCGCCCCCTCATGAATACGTCGGACAGCTAGCAATTACATTGTCCCCCACCGCAGTGTTAGTTAGTGTTACCAGAAGTTTCCGATAATGCTATCACTTTAGTAAGCAGCTCCCAGTGCCGAAATTTTGGGTGACAGGTCCTCTTTATGGCTGGAAACACACAGGGTTATGGGTTAGCCACTGTGTAATCATAATGCAGCATAGTG
Organism: Engystomops pustulosus; assembly: GCF_040894005.1. NCBI lineage: Eukaryota > Metazoa > Chordata > Amphibia > Anura > Leptodactylidae > Engystomops > Engystomops pustulosus. The sequence goes on along the minus strand of NC_092413.1, from coordinate 171,752,851 downwards.
GATGGGGTTTAGGATAAATTATCCTTCATTCCTATGGATACAGACCAGATTGTAACCACCAAAATGTCTCCTTTGACAGATAAATCAGACAGAAGGGACATTATACATACATATGCAGTAGGCATAATGGCAACAGTATACACAGGAGTATACAGTAAGTCTAAATCCCTATAAAACAGAGTGTATGCAGTGTGTGCTCTGGGGATAAATGTCATAGTTCCTGGATAAATGTCATAGTTCCTGGTGCACCCTGTACTTATTCAGTTCCAAAGTAAACTGAAGGCAGACACCTCATAGCTGCAACCTTTGTGCTGACAAGTGACTCATTGTCTATAACACAATATTTCAGTGTCTACACTAGACAACTTTACGTAACAGATGGATAAAGAGAATTGTGGCAACCTGGTAACCAAAAAATAAGAATGATTTCAAAGATTACATTCTATAAATTAACCAGTTATGCCTTTTTCCCTTACAGATCATATGCTCAGGAGACAAGGAACTTGAAGAAAGTACAGGCCAAGGCCATTAGCCATAGTATGCATACAGTACAAACAAGACACACAGCATTGTCCACCGTGACACACTTTCATCTTGCATGCTGTACAATGCCAAGATCAATATGGATCCCATTACATATATTACAGTCTATGATTTGTATATTTTCTTGATATTTGTGCTAAAGTGAAATTCCTATTCAAACATGATACAACATATCCTGTTTTTTCTTACAGAGGTTTGCACTCATACATCTCTTAGTAGTGGTGTAGCTAGACCTTGGACAAAGACTCAATTTACTACCCCCTAGCCCTATATCTAAATATCCTAGGACACGGTAAATTGGCTCCTTGACACCCACCCTGGTGCAATGCCCTGTCTTTTAGTTCTAATGACTTGGACTTCTGATGTATGTTTGCTTTCTAAGTAAAAAAAAATTCAGATTATGTTGTACTTGGTAATCTACAACGTGTTGGTACGTCTTTAGACCAAGATTATTCTTTTTCATTTTTTTTTTTCTTTTGAGGTTTACAAATAACAAAAGATGCACCTTGTCTTTTCAATTGCCATTGCAGCTGAAAGTATGCATGCAAACTAGTTTTATAAGGATGAGAATTCCTGTTCTAGATTGTAAGAGGTGGCAAGAGGTCTGACACAGATGAATGTGCCAAGCAAACCACAGCTGTGTACGTTTTTAAAGCACATTAAGGCTTTAAGTACGGTCTTATTGTATGTGCCCATGAAGTGCCATTGACTGTACATCATTATAGAGTATTACTTCAACAGTGTTATTTTTTGTATGCAGAAAAAAACACATTTTCTATGTTACAAAGGATCAGTCATAGGCACTGTTAGCGTTTTCAACCAAAGTTCTTACAGATATGAGTTTACCTGAACCAAACATGTAGAGTTGACATCATAGAAATACCATCCTTTTATGTGGTGTTATACAAGGAGCCAGAGAAAAGACAAGATGGCACATGTATTGTGTGACTCACAATTGATTATACAGGTATGTTTCCTTGGAAATGTGGCATATGGCACGTAATGGAAAAAAATATTCCGAGCTTTTTAAGAGATCCTATTGATGCTTGTTAGGCTAAACTTTGAGTCATACAAAATGTTATAAAGCCAAAATGCTGCATATGAGTCTGTTTAGACATAGTTTTGCCTTATTTGAGCCTACACCTTATCTGTATCACAAGGGATGTTATAGTCAAGTTTGTATACTTTGGCTTCAATGGTATTTTACAATGACCTAGCCAGAAACACATACGGGTTTCTTCCATTCTAACTCTTACCCATCTCTGTATTTGCCCCCTAATCAGTTATAGACTGATCCTAAATCGGTAGGTTTACTACTCACTTGCATTCCCCTGCCTTGAGCTACATTGGGACATAGAGGACTATGATTGAAATGGTGGAGAGAAATCCTAGTAATTCTAGGAGGAACATGAAGACTTTTGTTTGGCACAGTAAGGGAATACAAGAAACCCAAATAGAAAAATGATGAACAACCACCATTGTAAAAGCAAATTACTGATAATGTTATAATTTGAGTTCCTATAAAGTGAATGAACACTTTAAGGGAATTTCTATGATTAGTAACATTTTCTATTAATGTCCTATGTAATACAATTCTTATGCCCAATCGTCACCATTTGCACTTTTTATTGCCTTAGCAGACATACTAGAACAATGGAAAGGATCTCTACCGCAACAATTTATTACAGATTTTATCCTTTAGAGTTTATCATTGTAAAATCATGATAAATGGAAATAGTATGAACATCCAAAAAGAAAATCAGGAATATTGTAAGGGTTAGGCTCCTAGGATACGCTATCACACTGATCTGCAGTGCTAATTCAGCTCTGTGATTCATTCCCTGTACTACGGTGCTCCTGGAGACACTGGCAAACTACAGCTAGCCCCATTGACTTAGACAACTGGACACTGAGGAGCACTGTGCTGGGACAAAACAAAGAACGGCATCTCAGGACTGGTGATGTCCTCAAGTGATGGAATGCCCTAGTGAAATTCTGACACTTTATCAAATGAAAATAACTCTTTAATTTACAAAATGAATATGGAATTTATTCAAAGTTTTCCCAACACATAATGCACTTATAAAATGCTGCTACCCTCATACTCTTCAACATTTTGTACGCCAATTCTTTTAGGACAGTGCTGTATATATCTACCATATCTAAACACATTCAACACAGGAGATTACTAGTTTTTTCCCCCGTAGTATGTACTTGACATACAGTATGCACTAACCTAAAATATAAAGAAACATTTAGAATTTTTATGATTGTGTGTAAATATATAGTCAAATATATCATATATATGCAAAAATATATGTGTCTTTTAAATATATAATATAACCTAGAAGACTGGTCACATGTACATTTGATAAGGAGCTATTTCTGTGATGTCAGAATGAAAACTATTGTAGAAACTGTATTCTGTGAGTGGATTGGTAGATACCAATTTTTATAAAGGTTTGGTGAACTCATTGCTATGATTTTACCCATTAGAAAAGCTACAATTCTCAGCATATTACACATTGGATGGATAACATTGCTTGTACGTGAATGAACATGGTATTTTGCTTTTGGATACATGTTCAATGCATTGGCTGGTGAAATGACCCTTAATAATTGTCATGATATAGCAACTAAATTATTAATTTCCTTCAGGAAAATAATGACATGATGAATGATTTATGGCAGATGCTGTGATTTGTGTCCTTGTGTTTATCTACTCGTTCAGTATATATTCTGTATGGTGAACCCGAGGTGTTACTACCACTGTATTCCAACTTAATGATTTTCCTTGGAAAACAATCTATTGCATAATTTTAGGGGCCGTAGTACAGAAATTAGATGGGACAAACTCAAATGATGCTGTAAAGATCAGAAGCCAATCAATACTTACAGAAAAAACTCTCGACAGTCCAGCCAATTTCCGGAAAAAACTTTTGAGACTTTTATTTGGTCAGAATACAAACATCCACAGCATTGTTTCTCGATATTCCCTTGCTCTATCCAACGCGTTTCAAACGGATTAACCGTTCTTAATCATGGTGTATCTGATCTGATCAGATACACCATGATTAAGAACGGTTAATCCGTTTGAAACGCGTTGGATAGAGCAAGGGAATATCGAGAAACAATGCTGTGGATGTTTGTATTCTGACCAAATAAAAGTCTCAAAAGTTTTTTCCGGAAATTGGCTGGACTGTCGAGAGTTTTTTCTGTAAGCTATTGTGACCTCAGCAAACGAGGTGAAGCCCGTGCCATTTCCGAAGTACATGGAGGCTGGAGGTGAGCTGGAATAAGATTTCTTTTCACTGCCAATCAATACTTACCTGACACTGGCCATGTAGCCATTTCTGATGCACTAGAATCAAATGATAATCAAAAAATCACTTAATATAAAAATTAGAAATGAGTGAACCTATATGTTGGTTTACAAATCTACACCGGAGGAACCTGCACAGCTATACAATATAGCATTAATGTAAATTATAGCAAACACACTAAGAGATAATGAGTATATACATAAAGACCAAAAAAAGTGTGTATAGGAAAAAAATATATTTATACAAACTTTATTTTATCATCACAGTAAATACACCACACAATGAATATACAACATTAAAACCACTAAAAATGTACCAAAGTACATATAACCCAAGATCCATGTATGCCCATATATTGCACACTGCCCAAGCAAGATTTCTAATACCTGTATGTAACCTAGATATAACAACACTTGTCAAGATCCAAAATTCAGAAAATGGATAAGCAATATCATATCACAAAAATGTTGTACAATTGCACATGAGTAAGTAAGATGGCACAAGGGATAATATACTTGGTATCTCCCTTCCTGATTGACATAGTTACCAAAGGTAAGCTTTTAGTGCCATAGGCAGGGTGTTGTGGGCAGTGTGAGGTTAAGCCCCACGCATTCCCCACGCGACTAAGTGACGCAACGCATAACTATGTCAATCAGGAAGGGAGTTACCAAGTATATTTTCCCTTTGGCTGTGCCATCTTACTTACTCATGTGCAATTATACAACATTTTTGTGATATGATATTGTTTATCCATTTTTTAAATTTTGACAAGTGTTGTGACATACAGGTATTGGAAATCTTGCTGGGAAGTGTGCAATATATGGGCTTATCAGGGTCCCATACATGGATCTTGGGTTATATGTACTTTGGTACATTTTTAGTGGTTTTAATGTTGTATATTCATTGTCTGGTGTATTTACTATGTTGATAAAATATAGTTTGTATATATATATATATTTTGCATATACACACTTTGGTATTTTTGTATACACCTATCTTTTGGTTTGTAACTTCAGCATGGCAATTATAAGTAATCAAATCCAATCTGAATCTAATTTTCAAATTTGCATTGGACAGGGCTTAGAGAAAGGGTGAGAGACGAGGGGCGAGGGGAAATTAAAGAGTTTGTTACAAGTAAACTAAACGAGAGAGTGTTATTTATCAAAATTATCTGTGTTTTAGAGGAATAGATTAATTTGAGTAATTGGAACAAGTTCACTTTCTATCAAAGAGATTCAGACCCAAACAGATTATTTTGAAAAGTTCAGCAAAGCTTTTACAAAGTGAATATTGGATGATGCATTCATCTTTAGGCCACATTCACATGATGTATGCCCGCCGTACCATAGAATGGCGGGCATAAATTGGCGCCGGGGAGAGGAGCAGGGGATGAGCACTGCTTACCCCCGTCCCTTTCCTTAGGAATACACAGCGCACGATGCTGTATACCATAGAAAGACAGGACATGTTACTGCTTCCGTACGGCACCATGAGGCCATAGAAGTGTATGGGTGGCGTATATATGCAGTATATACACCGGCCGTATATACGTCCCCTATACGTTCGTGTGAATGTAAACCGTAATAAATGTGTAACTTACACAGAAATTGAGATGGTCATTTCTAAAAAGGCCCCACAATCAGCCATTAAATTAAAGGAAGACTTAAAGTCCAAACTTGACTCAAGGGCAGTGTTCTCTACTTGGCCATTGGACCTTGGAAACTGCCTTATTACCTTAATGTAGTGTTGATTTGTACCGTGTTAGCCATAGAGAGCAGAGTAAGAGTGAAGAAATCAGGCAATACCTTTTTGAGGCTAACTGAGTATATTTGATGGTGAGCATTCAAGAATACTAGTTCCCGTAGTCATAACATAATGTCATATCTGATGAAGAGAACTACTATAATCGAAAGCTCCCCATCAAATAACCTCAAAAAGGTATTGCCTGATTTCTTCACTCTTCTATTGCCTGAATGAACAGTCAACACATTCATGAATTCTAAGTATGCATTCCTTCTTCATCATCCAGCCAATGCATTGCATTTCCTAATTTCAAAAAGCCATAATGTTAACAATTTTGTTATAATTTTTTTGTTATCAAAATTCTATTTAGAAGAAAAGTATTTTATTAAATGTTCATCCATTTCACCCAACTGCTGAGAACGTGCGCTGGGAAAATCTTTAGAAACAGAACTGGCTGTAGGACACGCAGATGTTTATGATGCTTATGATTGGGATCATGATATAACAATCAGTTTTTGGTATAGGACTGAAGATAAGATTAATGATTGTACTGTGCATCTATCAAAGCCTTAGATTACATTACGGGTTCTAACCCAAACCAATGTAATTTCAGTTGTGTTCAGAAAGTTTAAGTGACTTTGCATTTTATCATAATTACTTACATCATTGAATAGTACTTTTTCTCTTTTTTTTCTCAAATGTTTATTTTTAATTTCATAGATTTATTAGAATGTTTTCATTTTTATCGCAAGTTAAAAACTGTTTAGGTTGTAGGTTTTTTCGTTGACATAGGTTTTACTGAAAACTTTTTCAAAATACAAAAAGAGAAAAAAAAAAAAGAATAAAAAGTTGTTTTATTTTCTTCATACCATACTCAGTTCGGACTTTACATGTATTGTCATATAAGTATTTGTATTATTGTTAACAAAATGATTTCTATTTTACTGACTTAATATTACAATGTAAGAATATCAGTCATTGTTAGTTTTCACTAAGAGAACAAAGATCTTTTGTATGGATATATTATGTAATCATAAAAAGTAAGGTGTTACGTTGTTGCTACGGTAACAATCCTGGCGGACAATTAAGTAATATTTTGATGAGTTATTATGTTTGTAATTAGTTCTGAAAAAAAAAATAGTTCCTAGATATTAGAGTAAAAGTTTATTTTCTACTGTATCCATTTCAAATGTTAAGATATTGTTTTAATATTTTTTGGAAATCCCTGAATATCAGGCCTTGTTATAAATAAGCTGCATAATCAATAAATCAAGGGACTTGTTTTTTTTTTTTTTGTTGATAATCCAAATATTCAAAGTTTACGTAGCGAGTAAGAGTGTGCAAACTCTTGAAGGTTGATTATGCTGCAATTTTGCATGTCGGAAAGGATAGGGAGAAGTTGACTTTTTGCACTTCTGTATATAGTCAAAATAAAGAGAGAATCGTGTATTATAGTAAGATCTTATTTTGAATAAAAATGTCTATAATTACAAGGAGTTTTGTTAAGACTTATAAAATGACAGGCTGAACAAAATTGCTTGCAAAGTGGCACAGAGTTAGCACTCCATACCCCATAAAAAGGTTGCTTTGCTTTATGTGATCAGCTTGTAGTTTGCCAGGATTTTTTAGCTGGGCAGATATACAGTCCCATTATTCGGAGATCATATGACTTAAAGATACAGACCCAATGGTCCACGTCTGCCCAACATTACACAAGCCGTGCTGATACTCCAGCTATTGAAAGGTAGTCATGGATCAAGTAATCCTTACATTACTCACTCAACAAACTCAACAAACAACTGCATGTTTAGTATCACAGACAATGAACTATATTAAGGGTATATAACTATTCAATTCAACTTCTGACAGTTTTGTAGTCTATCGTTCACAAGAGGAAAAAAATTACTGAGTTTCACAAACCTTCGAGTGCACCTGTCACCCAAACACAGTGGAGGAAGCTATTTTGTGGACAGAGAAAATATTTAGTAGAATAGTTAATAAAAGTGTCAGAGATATGATGCGCTATATACTTCAGTTATCTAAACCACAATGGGCTACTGGCCAGAGACTAGTAAAGTCACCGTGATCTGGGGGGGGGGGGGGCGCGGGGGGTTGTGCCAATATCTACGCATAAAAAATATTGAAGCAATTTAATAGAAGATAATTTAATTCAAAACCATCAGAATTGATTATTATGTAGATCATTATCTACAATTACGTAGCACCCGGTCAGGAATTCCAAGTTTTCTCCCCATTATGCCTCCTTTCATAACCTGGTGCACATTGTAGTGCATATCTACACCAGGGTATATCATCTTGATAAATTCCCCCATATTTTTAGAGGGTTTTCCCATAAGAATAAACCAATTATCTATGATCAGGCCTACTTTTTCGCTTTGGCTTTTGTAGAAGGTTCCCAAGAAGGGCACTTTAAACCTCCATGGTTTTTATATTTCACAGTATGGAATATTGATAGCCATTGTCTTCACAAAGTTACCACAGTAGCACACTAAGGGGGTCATTTATCATTAGGTTGCCTCTTCTAAACTGTTTCCTATGCCATGCCAGGAGGGCACTAAAATTGTTTTGTGCCAAACTTTGCAAATGTTTAAATTGTCCCATATATTCCAACTTAGATGTATACAACTGGATTCTCTTAATAAATATGGCACAAGTTAGGAGAATTGAAAAGTGTCTAAGAGAGGTAGAAGTTGCATAAAATTGTGCAAATTGTCAGGTTTAATGACCATTATATGCTAGAAAACTGGCAACTGTGTAGATTAACTCACCCTAAGATCTGTATTTTTAGAGATATTGGCCCATTGCAGAAAATAGAGGCCTCCACTGTGTTTTAATGACATGTCCACTTTATATTCATTAGCAGACAAAACAAAGAGCGCACATTCGCCGTAGTAGTAGTAGTGGGATTTTATTTCCAGTTTGCTTTAATTTGTTCTTTTAGCAGATGATTTGTATATAAGTACTTAATAAATTGCACTCACCAAACAGTATATTGATGTAAACCAAAGCTAAATTTAATTATTGATATTATTATTATTGTTAATATTATTGGACCATTTTATTACCCCAAAGTCACACTGGCAAATAGCTAAGTTGCACTTAAATGAAATCTTTCGACTCTTCATCTGCTAGAAGGACAGATGCGCTTGATTTTGCAGTTGTATAACCACAAACTTACTTTTATGCTTGTAGTTGCTGAAACCTATGTACTCTGTCTTCGGCTGCAGTTTTTTTTTCATGCTTATTTTATTCTTACTGCTAATAGTTGATCATGTTGTCTGAAAATAAAGTGAAATTGCCCTAATAAAACTTATCTTTATGGAGTTTTTTTGTGTCTGTAGCATTTATTTATAAGAAAAGCTCGTGTAGATAATGATAGATAATTTATAGATATTCAAATATTATATATATATATTTGCACTTGTCTATATAGATACAGCATATGGTGACATTTTGGTGTGAGTATGGACTACATATGTGCATTTGTATGGAAGTACATGTACTTACATGGGGATGTGTGTTTTATCTATACCAGATTTTGCTATGGGTTAGGGCTAACCATATTTTTCGGACTATAAGGCGCACAAAAAATCCTTTGATTTTCTCAGAAATCAAAGGTGCGCCTTATAGTCCAGTGCCTTATATATGACCCGTACTTACAGACAACACGTACTGTATAACGTTTAAGAGTGTTTAAGAGCTCCGCACCAGCAATATCCAGCACCAGCCCACACTGTACCCCGGCCACAATACCCCACACTGGGTTCCACAGGGAACCCCAGATGACTAACACCCTGCCTGAGGAGAGAAAGAGAAGGGGCAGAGGGAGACAGCATAACCCCTGCAGCATCACCCTTGCAACATTAACCCCTAACAGCCCATACCTCTGAGATCCGAGCTCTGTGCACAGGAGATGCGTTTGCCTGGAACTGCAGCTGCCTTGAGCTGTGCACAGGTCTGCCACCTGCTGGTCATTCATCCTTATAATCAGGTGCGCCTTATAATCCGGTGCGCCTTATGTATGAACCTAGATGTTTTAGCAGGCATTTATTGATGGTAAACCTTATAATCCCGTGCGCCTTATAGTCTGAGAAATACAGTATTCTTATATCCATTTTTTATTATGTTCTATCCGTTTTCCTTAATCTGTTATGATTTCCACAGTTTGTATGGATAGCATTGTGTGGAATAAACAGTTGCTGTCTTGTCTGTAACAAATGATGGTTAATATTAGGGATTATTATAGCAAGGAGATTCTTGTACATTCTAAAAAATCTACAGGTTCCGGTCCTGCACATTGACCAAAATCCTCATGTTAGCATCCTGTGAGGCTTCATTTTAAGATTCTCAGGTCATTTTAAAGCTATCATAATTGACAGGGCTTCGCACCAGCCCTAGGCATACCTAGGCAAATCATGGTGGGGTGCCCATATAAGACTGTACATAAGGAATCCATGGAGTGAGGGGGGTTGTGTGTAATTAATCCATAGGGAGCGGAGGGCTTTAGATAAAATAACTATAAGGCGGCTGTACATAAAATAACCATGAGGGGGCTGTTTGGGATGACAAACTAGGGAATATTTTAGAAAACAGAAGACTGTTTTAGTTTCTGAATTTTAGATGCCGCCAGGTGAGTTCACTGCAAAGGGGCCCATTGATGCTCTGTCGACCAGCGCCTACTGAAACCTGGGCCCAGAAAATTGATCATGACCTAAGAGAATATCAGTTACTGGAAAGATGAAAATGACATGAAATTCCCAGCACCGCTGCTAATTATTTAAAAGCATAAATAAAAATGTCATAAATAAATATTTAATAAGGCAAATATTTTTATGCACAGTTAATTGTATGGACAAAAATTACAAAAATATTGATATCATTATGGAAATGAAGAAATTAAAAGAATTGCAAAGTCTAATTTATATCTTTCTTGGCACCTCTGGACATAACACAAAGAATACAGAATGTGCGGCAAGGGGTTAAACATGTAGTGCCATTGATTGTCTTGTGTCCCCTCTACATATGCTGCAGGTTTGTCCGATCATCTAATGTGTATAGAGGAGATAAAAATGGGTAAGTTGTAATGTAACTGCCCTGTACTCTCTCTATTCACTCTCTCTATTTAGCTCAAACAGGCTAAAAAAGGTAAGTCCAGCTACATACACATTCCTCCACGATAATCATTAAATCAATAAATGTCTTTATTTTATTTTTTTAAATCATGGAATTTTATAAAATTTTAACAAAGATAATACATGGGTTGTAATATAAAGAGAAATACAGGTTAAACATTTGTAGGAGTTTCACGTTCTATTCACATACAACAATTCCCCGGACGCAGCTGGGTTCTAACAAAGGCTTCATTCACACGCAGTATGCCCGCCGTGCTGGAGAGGAGGAGGAGGTTCTATCTTTTCCTGGTGTGCGGTGCTGATCCGTACCGCTGCCGGGCGGCCATTGCCGTCTATGGGGACTTACATGCGGCCGCATGTACGTCCTCGCCGACGGCCGTGTAAATGAGCCCAAAGAGTGAAGTGTTTCCATAAGCAATACAATATATCTATTTGTTCTGTAAGAGATCACGAGGACTAGAAATGTCGTTTATGAGAGGGGTAAGGTGGCACAATTGGACAGTTTTGAACAAAGGATAGGGTTGGACCCTTAACTACCTCCTCCTTTATGGGCGGTAGAATTGGCTGCCCGTCCAGGTGCACCAATGTTATTTAAAGGATGTATATGTGTGAGATTGATATGCAAACATTTTCTTAAATGCGCAGGTAGAGTTGACAATCTCTAGAACTTCCTCAATGTTAGGGCAGGAGTGGGATTTCCAATAACGGGTAATTGCAAGTTTCGTTGCCATCAACAGGTGTGCCACTATCCATCTGTGGGATAGGGGGAAGTCACACAGACCAATAAAAAGCAAAGCTAGTTTTGGTTGTAGTATATTCGAAGACCCTGTGAGTTTGTTGATTATTTGAGCGGTTGCTTGCCAAAGTTGTGAGATCCGATTACATGACCATGGTGTATGAAGCAAAGAGCCCGTATGTCCACAACCTGTCCAACACTCCTGGGGCGAGGACGGGAAAATCAAGTGTAAATGTGTGGGGGTATAGTACCATCTGAGGGCTGTTTTAATGGCTGCCTTTGTGGTTTGTGTACCTGAACATCTGGTAAATGTCGGTGAAGGCCTGTTGGCATTCTATGGGTGAGATTGAGATATCTAGGTCTTTGCTCCATCTCTTTAAGGGCGTAGACAGAAGCATGTTGTTTTTATTGTTAAGGAGATTGTAGGTCAAACCTATGGTTTTAAGCCTCTGGCTACCTCTATTGAGGATGTCCAAGATTTCGGAATTGGCTGTTGGCTGTAGGGGCCCTCTCAGTTAGGGTTTGTAGAAAGTTTTGGATTTTATGTACAGTCAGGACATCAGAGGTTGATATATGGTATTTGCTTGTCAAATGATCAAAGGTGATTGTATTGTCAGGGTCTAATATATCTTGTACTGATCAATGGTGATTGTATTGTCAGGGTCTAATATATCTTGTACTGTTCATATGCCTCTCTCTTTCCAGGTCCTAAGATCTATCCTTGGTATATGCAATTTAAAAAAATCGATAGGGAATTTGTGTTTGGATAATAAATAGTCTTTTTTCGTAGTAGAGATCTACTTATGCCATACTGCATCTGAAGAGCGTATTGAGTGCAGGAATGAGGATGGAGGGGAAATTCTCCACAAAGCAGAAAGTATGCTGGTGCGTGTATGGGTAATTGTGGCTTCTAACCTATTATGCATGAAGTATAATAGTCTTCTAAGGAAGGAAGACCCCATCCCCTGGCCTTTCTATGCCTCATAATAATTGTCATGGAAGGTCTGGGTTTTATAGCTTGCCAAACAAATTTACTGAGTTGCCTTTTGACTTGTAAACCAGAGGGGGAAAGTTGTATTTATATAAAGTTGCTGTTGAGAGGGAGAGGTGGATTCCTAAATACGAAACATGGTCTTTTTGCCAATCTAAAGTGTATTTGTCTTGTAATGCTTTGAGTTGTTCTGGGGGAATGGCTTTGGGGAGCATTTGGGATTTGGAGTCATTGACTTTGTTATAAGCAACTTTCCTGTATTCTTCTAGCTGTTGGAAGACATGATCATTGGCGATATAATACTTAGGGTGATTTTGTGGGAGACTGCATTAATTTTGACTCCCTTTATTAGGGGATTGGTCCTTATTGCCTTCGCCAGAGGCTCAACAAAAAGATCTAAAAATAAAGGGGATCGTGGGCATCATTGACAAGTCCCATTTCTTAGTGGGAAAGGCAGGGAGAGAGCTCCATTAATAAAGACCGAAGCATTAGCATACTGGATTGCCGAGTATTTAAATCCTGAGAATCCAAACTTGCATAGTGCCGAGAAGGCAAGCATCCAGTTGACTCTGTCGAATGCCTGTCGGCATCTACTGTCAGGAAAGTAGGGGGGATTTTATGGTGTTTGCAGTATTGCATCAGTGCGGTTGGGGCTTACCTATTTTTTGTGAATCAACTTGATCATCTTTTACAAGGTGGGGGATGGCCGCCATGATTCTGGTGGCTAATAATTTTGTGTACAATTTAACATCGCTATTGAGTAGCGAAATTGGGCGATTTGAGGATCTCGGGTAGGGAGATTGGCTGATTGAGGTCCTGAAGTTGGGATGAGGAGGGGGAGGGTAACTTTAAAGGAAACCTACCACTTCGGAAAGGGCTTATAAGCAGGACATGCCGTGCACCAGCTCAGTGTGAGTTGGTCCCGGCGCTTATCACCGTTATGTTTTAAAACTGTTTTAAAGTGTTTTAACAGTTTATTAATGTTTATATCCTTACTAGCTTCCCCAAACCGAGGTCCGCACTCGGTGCACCATGTGCACTACCACTTCCTATTCAGATGCACGTACGGTCGCGCACATTTTGCGCCGCGCGCGGACCTTGGTGCTGGGAATCTAGTAAGGATATAAACATTAATAAACTGTTAAAACACTTTAAAACAGTTTAAAAACATAACGGAGATAAGCGCCGGCACCAGCTCACCATGAGCTGGTGCACGGCATGTCCTTCTTATAAGCCCTATCCGAAGTGGTAGGTTTCCTTTAAGTTTGTTAGGAGTCGATATATGCCTGGGAAGGATTTGGAGCTGTTGGGTCATCTTTTAGATTGTACAAAGCTTTATAATAGTCTTTAAAAGCATTGGCGATACTCTTGGGGGCATTAAGCGCTCTCTGGTGATTGGATGGGTGATGTAGGGGATTCCTGTCCTTTGAGACAGACTTTTAATTCTGGAATTCTGGCTAGGAGGCGGCTTGCTTTATTATCTTGAGTGTAAAATCCTAATTTAAGTTTTTTAATGTTGTGGTCATGCTATTCCATCAGGACATTGCTTAGGCGGAATCTCTCCTCCCTCAATAATGTTGCTACTCTGGGGTTAGGTTGGTTTTATTTAGGGAGTCTAGGTGGTGAATTTTTTGTGTGATGTCTGTAATTTGTTCCTCTCTTTCCCTCTCACTCATCCCCCAAGTCTGGAGATTTTGTCTCTCACATATACTTTGTAGGCTGCACATAGAGTCATTATGTCAATGTCATCAGATGTGTTTAGTTTGAAATATTTGGTGATAAAGGTCTCAATTTTTTGTAAATGAAGGTCATGAATTACTAAGAAAGAGTCGCCACACATAGTCATTATGTTTAGGATGCTGGTCTGAAAGTGTAAGTGTTACGGGAGCATGGTCTGACCAGCCCATTGTTCCAATGCTGTCCTCTTCAATTCTATCTAATAATGGTTTCTCCACTAAGAAATAGTCTATTTTCTAGAACATCTGATGTCTGGGTGAATATTAAGAGTAATCTCTTTCATCCGCATGTTGTGTTCTCCAGACATTGAATAGGGAATGGATCCATATTGCTGGGCCTAGAGGAGGTGGGGAGCGGAGGGTTGCAGATGATGTATAAATAGAGGGATCAGGGGTGATGTTGTCGTCTCCACACATTAGGAGGGAGCCAAGCTTTATCTTGGACGCTATTCTTACTACCTTTTGGTAGTGAATTTGTCTTTTATTAGGGCCATAGACGTTGACTAAGGTCAGGTCTATATTGTTGATTGTGCAAACAACGATTATGTATCTGCTTTGTGGGTCCACAACCTTTTTGTTGATTGTTTCCGCTAGGGAGGCTTGGAAGGCCACAAGATCTCCTTTTTTCTTTTTAGAAAAGGTAGAGGTTATAATATCCGGGAAGTCCTTGTGGTGTAGGGGAGGTGGCGAGTTGCAAGACACATGGGTTTCCTGTACTGTTTTTTTAGGTGTACTTTTGAAGTACTCAAGAAATAAGAGGGGTAGTGCGGCTATTACATAAACCTTTCTCAAAACAGAACTGCATTATAAAGTTAAAGGATACTGAACCAGGTCCTGTGAATGGATATTCCCCCCCTTGGTACAAATGGTAGTTGAAATTCATGATAGGGCTACAATCCCGTTCATGTTGGGGATCTTTCTTGGTCAGGTGTTATGTTCCAGGAGGATAGTAGCTGCAGACCTTCTTTTTCAGAAGTAAGATGTGGATAACGTCTTGATTCCTGATCAGTAGTTTTATCGGGAAGCCCCAGTGATATTGTATGTTGTTCTATCGAAGTAACGGAGTTACTGGACCAAAGTCTCTCCTGGCTTGAAGCGTAGAGGCGAATAAATCAGCGAACATCTTGATTGCAGTATAGGGGGCACAAAGCGGTTAATGCTTTCTGGAGAAGGTCAATAACTGATTCTTGACCCTGAAGAAGGCAAACCTTGCTAAGACATCTCTTGGAGTAGTGTCAGGTAGGTTTTTAGGCTTTGGTGCTCTATGCGCTCTGCCGATTTCAAGTACGTGATCTGTAAGGGTTGGGAGTAACTGCTTTGTAAGATTTTTTAAGCATTCCAAAAGCTTGGGGGGGGGGCATTTTCCGGTATGCCCCTGAATTTGATGTTATTCCACCTATTGTGGTCCTTAAAGTCTACCATTTTGGCTTGTAGTTGATGAACTTTATCTTCTTGGGCCAGATGACCATCAGCCAGGTTGTTAAATGCTGAGGTGTATTCCGCCATTTTGGTCTCAACATGTGCCACTGATGACTGGAGCTCTGTTACTACAGTTTGAAAAGAAGACACCATTTCTAGCATGTTTTGTGTAAGAGAGTTTCTCAGCGCCTCCAGCATATCCTTTCCTATGTTTTCGGAGACCATTTTATCCATGGTCTGAAATGCTGCAAAGGCATCTTGTGATGGGGGATCACTGGAATCAAGTGTGGTACACACGCTTTGTAGAGCCTGTATGGCGGTATGCATCTTCTGGCGCTGTTTCACCAGGCTGAACGTCAGTGAATAGTTGTTTTGCTGCATGCTGGGAGGAAGCTGTTGAGGTCTGGAGGCTTGTGGGGTCTGTATCTTCACTCGGTGTTGAGAAGTGTTATTTGTCGTGTCCGCCATCTTAGGGCCTTTGGTTGACAAGGTGTCTGACCACTTAGTCGGGATATCAAAGGTAGGTGATGTTACTTGGCCCGTTGTACTGGGAGAGGGTTGTGTGTAGTTTCGACCTTTTGTATGTTGTGCTGGAGACGGCAGCTGCAGGAGAGGCGTAGTTTTCTTCATGCGCCATCACTGTGTGCGAGCCGTGCTACAAAGAAACGGAGGATGGACCCGTCCGGCTGATCTTCTATGGCCCCCTTCTTGCCCGTAAGCTCTACGGGTGTTCAAGAGCCCTTTTTTAAAGCTATGTTCGTTGCTGGCAAGAATTCCGGGCCCTTGGCAGTATTGTTGTAGGGGAACTATCTGTCAATGTTGCCATCTTCAATGGCAGCCAAGCCACGCTTCCCCCCCAGATATGTCTTTATTTAATCCATTAAAAATTTAAATTCAGGAATTTCAGGAAACACATAGAATGCTAAGTCATTGCATACGGGTTTCAGATATACACTTTGGGGCGACATTTATCTTTTCTCTTTCTAGCTTTCTAGTTTCTCTTTCGTCTAGTCTTATTTGTCTTAGGAGGATTCTCCTTGTGTTAATTGCAGCTGTACCTTATAGTCTAATATTACTCTTTAGAGTGAGGGATGCAACTTTTTATTAAAAAGTCACAAATTTTTGGTCATAAAAGTCTCAAAGCTGGCTGTCCAATAAATCTTCCCTTTTTTTATATAATGCTTTTGGTGATATCGCTGCTAAAAGACAGTTCAGCGGGTTTTTTTGTTTTTGTTTAAAAATAAAATTGTCTTTCCAGAAAGCAAAAGAGTTGCAATAAGCAGTTTTGTCCATTTGTCAGGATGTGCACATCTTTTGAGGTTTCTTAATAAAGCATTTTAGATGTCAAAAAGTTTTTTTTGTACTGCATTTTTACTTTGCAGCTAAAATTTAACTTTTAAATTTTTTTTACCTGAAATTTTTTTTGAAATTAGACAGGTCAGTGAGAATATTTTGCAAATATTAAAAAAATTCCAGTTGGTGAATACATCTAAACATCTGGATTTGTTAGATGAATACAACGAAAAACAGTGCACCACGAGTTGTGGTGCGGACGTGGAAAACACGCAAAAACGTGCACAAAAAAGTCTCTGCTCAAAAATTTGTGTCTTTTTTGTTTTAATACTTAGAAGAAAGGTAATGATTAATCTCCCCCACTACCTTTACTCATGGCTACCGCGATCTCAACAGCCCTATACATATACTGAGTAAAAAGTATATGTATCTGAAACGCTTATGCTGATGCCATAACTTTGTGTTCTATATGTAACCCGGCATTCCTGAATGTTAATTTTTAGGATTATTGTGGAGGGCTGTATGTGTAGCTGGGCTATCCTTTTTTGGCTATTGCACTTCATAAAAGCAGGAGAATCTTGTTCTTGCACAATCCACAGGTGTTTATGGTTGTGATTTGTATATGATATTGAACCCATATTCAACCCGGATCCGTCCTCTCCTTAGCCCTGCTGCTGCTGTGTGCCGCTCTGAAGCCAGCTGGTGGGATGACATCATATCTATATGCCTGCCTGACAGCTCTATACACCTCCAGGACTGTCCTGTCGGTAGCTGGGCGGTTGGGAGTAAGTATGTGTTCACCCAGGCAGTCTCTCTTTTTCTCTACAATACAAGAGGTTAAACAGATGTGTAATGTACACTAGTTGACTTGCAGCTTTATTAAGAAATGCTAATAGCATTATAAAAATAACAAAACATCACTACCTGAAGACATTGTAGTAGTTGTGGGTACAGAAACTTGGGGGTGATTTATGAGGCAATGCTAGGGTGCTGAAGACCAATTGAATGGAACAGCAAACAGTCTACTTCTACAGTCCAGTAGAAATAGAACATAAAACACTCACCAAAGCTTCAGTGGTCTTTAGTTGAGCACAACAAGCTTACAGGAGGAAGCTGGTCATGTCACAGAACGCGTGCACGCTTGTGCCCTTCTTAACTCGATCAAACAGAAGGCAGCTCATTCTGTTATATGTGACCCGGCAAACATAAAAAAGTTTTTTGATTAAAATTAAATAATATAAAACCAACACCTGAAAAAAGGTAAACAGTTTCTGAATGACTGTTAGAATAGGAAAACACTTCAAGTGATTTCTATCATTTAATCCCAGGAGACCTAATGCATTATTTTTCAAGATCCTCCTGGCTTTCCATTTCAAGAGCTCTTTGTTCCTTTCTGTACCCGCAGGGTTAGTATTAACTCTCTCAATACCTCCAAAGCTCAAGGCATCTGAATTACTTTTATGAGTTTCTCTCGTATGATCAATAAGACTGGGGGGGTGCGCCCTGATCAGAGGAAATAGAAGGGTAGCGTTCCCTAAAACGGACATAAAATGTCTAAAAGTCTGGCCTATTTAAAAGATTTACTTTGCCTAAAAAAGATGAAAGGTTTCTCAAAAGTAAGTTGAGGATCAGACAGACGGGTGGGGATCGGATGCTAAAATGTTCTCATTTTAACATGACTGATCTAAGGACCTGTTCCTGTTAATTAAACCTGAATGAAAAGGAGATTCTTTGGACTTGTTTTTTCTTATTCTTATTTGTTCGCCTTTGTATTAGATCAGTTTGAGAAAGTATACTTGCTTTGGCACAAACTTTCTTCAAAAGCGATGGGGGAGTGCGCAATGTTTAAAAAATGGATCTCCAAATCCCCTGCTTTCTGTCTAAAGAAGGACTCATCTTTATTGAGCCTTCCGAAGAGTAACAATAAACTCTAATGATCCCTCTCCTTCACATGATGCAGATGTAAACTCTCAAAGTGGAGGAGTTTGTAGCAGTATTTTTCCTATATCCCTTATTTGTAAGAGTTGTAGCCTTGGCAGAAACCAAAATACCAAAAATTCTATCCAATACATGCAGCCAGGGTACACATTGCGGTACCCAAGAGCTGCAAGGGCCACTTGCCATTCTGCCTTAAGTAGAATGAAGATGAACTTTTACCCACATTTGCCAAAATCTGTTGATTAGCCAAGATCGTTTGGAACTCGGGTATATAGATTCCTGACCTCAATTGAGGCTAAACTGCATCATTTATTAACATTAAAGGGAACCTACCACCCCGATTCTACCTATAAAGGTAGAAGGGGTGGTAGGTGGATGGATGGGACGTGAGGATAGCCCTTTTTTGGGCTAATCCTCACATCCCTGATAGGCGGAGTAACGCGGCTACTGGGGCGTGGAGTAGCCGCGACTAGTAGCCTCATGTCCGGCTACTCCACGCCCCAGTAGCCGCATAAAAAAATTTGCATATACATGTAATAAAGTTTTGTAAAAGACACCAGGAATGTGAGGATTAGCCCAAAAAGGGCTATCCTCACGTCCCATCCATCCACCTACCACCCCTTCTACCTTTATAGGTAGAATCGGGGTGGTAGGTGCCCTTTAAGGATCTATTATCAAGGAATTAGAATCCTTTAAATATGTAGGAATACTCTCAAGGAGTAGCAAGTCTAAATGTTGCAACAGGGATTCAGTGAAGGATCCAATCCCTGCCACAAAAGGACTACCCAGGGGAAAGGGACTATTGAAGTAACAGCTTTCTGTTCTGCATCACAATTGGTTCAGTTGTAAAGGTAAATGCTTCATCAAGTGAACCTTTTAAAATGTGCCCTGCTTCGGATTTAGTTAATTAATTCCATTTATCCAGTTTATACTAATATGACATTGCACCCAATAAATAATAAATTATGAAGTGGTCTTAGCAAAAATTGAAAGGAACATACCGATTCCTTATAAACAATATGGGAAATGAGTAATGTATTAGTCACACTCTGAATGTGGCTGCTACGGAATAGTTGTATAAGAACCATGTGTGGAAACTGTAGATTGCATTTTGGTAATTGAAAGATTTAATTAGATATTTGATGTTGGCCCAAGATCCTCAACTCCCACTGCCTTACAGAGCCAATGCAACGTGCCAATGACTCACACTGGGATTATAAGAATGTAATTGATTTAGCAGTATGGAATGTGTATATTTATTGTATATATAAAATATTAATAGATTACAAATTTAAGTTTGTGGCTCTGACATTTGATGGGAAGCTGCCATGTGTTTCCACCAACACAAAGCAACAGCACAGTCTTAGTATATATATTACAATCATACCTTTCTATTCATTTTCAGACTGCTCCATCCAAATGATGTAAATATGCTAATGAGGATAAAGAGTTTAGGTCCACCTCCACAGCATAATCAACGCCCCTGCTATTTTTCTACTTGTACCACTACCTTCTTTGAAGAATTCTGTTTTAACAAATTCACTTTTTGTTTCCTCAACACTACCCACATATAGGCAGTCCCCTACTTAAGAACACCCAACTTACAGATGACCCCTAGTTACACACAAACCTCTGGATGTTGGTAATTTACTGTAGTCCCAGGCTACAATGATCAGTTGTAGAAATTATCACAGGTATCTGCAATCAAGCGTTAGTGTTAATCCTGGTTCTTATGACAACCCAACATTTTTAAAATCCAATTGTCACAGAGGCCAAAAAAATTTTGGCTGGAGTTACAATTTTAAAATATACAGTTCCGACTTAAATACAAATTCAACTAAAGAAAAAACCCACAGAACCTATCTTGTAGGTAACTTGTAGGGACTTCCAAAACCTGTCTTACTTTATAGATACCTCATCAGAACCAAGCATATGATATAGAAATGTTACCAGAAGCAAGATTACTACATAAATACAGCAGTGAGACCAAGATTACTACATAGATATGTTACCAGAAGCAGCAATACTAAATAGATATTTTACCAGAACCAATATTATTACAGAGAAATAACACTGTAACCAAGATTACTAAATAGATACGGTACCAGAAACAAACAGGAAAGAAAGCAAGAATACTACATAGATACAGGACCAGAACCAAGATTAGTACTTAGATACAGGACCAGAACTGAAGATAATTGGAAAGACATACTCAGTTGGTGTCACGGACTCACCATTGCACCTCTGTGTGCCCCAGTTCTGCACCACAGCTACTCACCTGTCCTCAGTCCTGCTTCCGGGTCTTCTAGGGCGCGTGCATGATGGCTTCAGAAGATTTAAAGGGACAGAACACCGTTAATTGGCGCCAGTCTTACCCAGAATCTTATTTAACCCTGCCTCTTCTTGCACACCCTTGCTCCTTTGCTGCCAGCCCTGACCTCTTGCTCCATACCTGACCTTGAACTATTGCCGCCTGCCTTGGTTACCTGCCCGTATCCGACTACGAGATTGCCTGCTGATTCTATACCTCAACCTTGGCTGCCACCGTGGACAAGTCGTACCTGTGGAACGACCTGCTGGTACCACACCACATTTTATCACAACATTCTTTACCTTTTTATCACAAACATAATATTGTTCTCGTGCTGCCCTAAACATCATTACTATGTCACCACAGTAGTTAATATAGTAACAGTGCCCCCACAGTAGCCAACAAACTAACAATGCCCCCGTGCACCCTGATTGTGCTGCTGTAAATATTCAGGGTGTTTCCCCCATTAATGTTATTGTCAGGGTGTGGCTAGTGACATCACTGGGAACCTCACTGAGTGTATGCTCAGCAGAGTTCTGGTCAGGGATGTATTACATTGCAACTGGCCTCCACTGAGTATCTATATGTCGCTTTGTACAAGGGTGTACAAAGTTTGTACAAAGTTTATGTGGCAATGTAGGGAGATGACAGAGGGAGACAGTAGGTGGGTTCTGATTCTCTGTTACGGACAATCTGTTGGTGGCATGAAGACTAGGGAGAACAGGAGGTGGGCTAGGTGGAATATACTTTATGGAAGGGGCTATGTGGGTGAATAAATATAGTATACAGCATGTATGGTGTAGGTGGTGTGGGGAGGCAGCTGCTAGAAATTTGTGACCCCCCTCCCAACAAACCTCACAATAACTTACCTGCTGAGAAATGCAGAGGATCAGTCTCTCCACTATTTCCAGACAGATGGGGGAAGTCTTAAAATTCCCCCCCTTCTCCTTCTCCTCCTCCTCTTCTCCATATGGCTCCTCTATGTTGTTGACTGTCTACGGTCCTAGTAGGAAGAAGCATTGCTTAGCAAAGCTGACACCTACTAGACACAATAATTACTGTATATACTTGAGTATAAGCTTATCCGTAAATAAACCAAGGCACCTAATTTCAACACAAAATACTGGGGAAACGTTTTGACTCAAGTATTAGCCTAGGTAGGGAGTTGCATTGGTCACAGACTCCCCCACTAACAGACCCAGGCAAACTCCCCACTAACGAAATGCCCAGGCAGCCTCGACCAGTAACATAATGGCCAACAGCCTCCACTATAATAATAATAATAATAATCTTTATGTATATGGCGCCTTCATATTCCGTAGCACTTTACAAATCATAGGGGACTTATACAAAAAAAATTCTACATTAGAGAGTACAAACAGTTATATGGAACAATAGGAATGAGGGCCCTGCTCACAAGAGCTTATGGTCTACGAGGATGTGAGGGTCACACAAGAAGCATAAGAGCTTTTATAATGGTCCAACAATTCTTTATAAGGGAACAGAATAAAATAATTTAATAAATAAAAATACAGCTGCCATCTTATGCACAAAGGCCAAGGTCAATGGAACTTGTTCTGCCCTTGTTGACCACATATAATCATTATGTTTATTGTTGGTTAGTATGCCACCTAGTAGCTGTCAGCTGTTATGGTTATAAGTTGTAAACAATGTAATTGTCTATGCCAGTGATGGCAAACCTTTTAGACCCAGAAAGCCCAAACTACATCCAAAACCCACATATTTTTCGCAAAGTGCAGACCAAGACCGCACACATACACCCAGATACCCGCTCTCCTAGGTGCCGTGCAGCACCACCAGTAAAAAAAATTCCCCATGCACCTCCCTAGCAAAGAAATACCCTTGCAGCATCCCCTTGTAAAGAAATGCCCCATGCATCCCCCCACCAATTAATAAAATGCCCTACAACAGCCTCCCCTCGTATTAAAATCCCCATGCAGGCCCCAAGTAAAGAAATGCCCCATGCAGCCCCCCAGTAAAGAAATACCCTGCAGCAGCCTCTTCTAGTAATTAAACTCCCCATGTAGCCCCCAGTGAAGAAATGCCCTGCAGCAGCCTCTCCCAGTAATTAAATGTCCCAAATGTCCCATGCGGCCCCCCTCCTCAGTAATGGAGCCACTTTTTGTATAAAAAATAAACTTACATACTTACCGTCCAAGGCTCCCCACGGCTCCTCTTCCTTCTTCTCTTCATGCGTAGAGCGGGCAGAAACATGTCCATGCACTGGGCAGAGCACGCACTATGACGCAAATGTGTTGCCGCTGATGACATCATAGTGTGAGCATAGGCAGAGCACGTGGACATGTCTCTCCCCACTATACCAATGAAGAGGAGAAGGAAGAGGAGCTGCAGGGAATGTTGAAAGGTAAGTATGTTAGTTAATTTTTTTATACACTCGTAAATAAGCTGAGTTGGTTTTTTGCAGCACATTTTTTGTGCTAAAAAACTAGGCTTATACACGAAAATATAACGTATCTATCCTCCAAATCAGAGGGTTGGTGATTATTGGAACTTACCAACAGCTGCTGCTTCTTCTACAGACCCTCTTTAAATTAGGGACAGTTGTCTGAATGCAACAAGTTTGGCAGGCTGATAATTCAGAATCTGTAGCTGTGGCAGAAGCCCCCGCTTTCAGTAGAGTGGTGTGGGCATCCTAGGTGCTCTCCCTACATTTCCATCCTGAATATAGGCATCATCGAGCAACATCTTCTTTGCATGTGCAACATCAGAGAGTGACATCACTGGAAGGTGAGTGGATGTGCAGTGGATGGGGGTTTCATAATCCAATGGAGGCAGTCAGCTCACTACCCTCAAAACACTTCAGCCTCATTAGCAGGATTATTAAACGGCCAAAGCCACTTTAGTAAATCTGACAAGCAGCAGAGCACCAACAATTATTTTCATTATTTATTTAATTATTTAGATTATGTTATTATTTAAGTACTTTCCATAGCCTATTTTTTGCAGGGAAATTGCCTTGATAGTGGGAAATTAACTGCATCAGGATACCCATAGTGATTTCTACCACAATGAAATTACCTGCACCTGGATAACCATAGTGTCTTCAACCAAAGTTAAATTAACTTTGTCTGGATAATAATAATAATAATAATAATAATAATTATAATAATAATAATCTGGATGACTGTTGTGTTTTATGGCACAGTGAAGTTAAATGCATCTGAATAACCCATAGAGTCTTAGGGTACAAATAGACTTGTGCCTGTGATGCAGTTGTGATGCAGCAGGCCACAGCAGTTAAGGAATTATGATGAAAATTCAAGGCAAAATTATGTCTTAATTGTTTTTCAAAATTATTTATTTCTTCTTTTTCCTCCTTTTTTCTGTTATTATTTGTAGCACTTTCCCCAGCCTATTTTGGTTGAGCAATTGCCCTGTTATTAGCCTCATTTTGCAGACCTCTGGCCCTTACTACCTCAATTCTGGATCCTTTTTTGTGTCTTTAAGTTCAGCCCTCATTGTTTTCAATGCAATTTGGATTTGGTGTGCAGTTTGGGTCAAATCTGGGTCCCCAGTCAAGCCTGAATTTCGTCAGGTTTGCTTGATCCTGATAGCAAACACTTATAGTACAATGTTATAAAAAAACGTTTTCTAAATGATCCCCTTCTTGGTACCCTAGAGGATACACGCAGACGGCTGGTAATAGAAAAGAAATTCTCTAAAATGAAGATTAAAAACCCCTGACTTCTCTTGCAGCCTACTTTGGCAAGGTTATGTGCAATCTTGAAAGGGTCACTATACACTCACATTACACAGCATGAAGACTCCACGATTCACTGCCTTTGTCAACCTTTGCAGAAGCATTGTGGAAGATCGGTAATTCTCTCAGCAAAAGTTCTGTCAGGTGGGTCACATTTATTCTTGCTCTAAATCAAATCTTGTTCTCATTCTTCCAATCCTTTAAAAAAAAATCTAAAGTATTAGCAAATGTCTTAACTCTGGCTATATTTGGGGACGAGAAAAGCAGATCTTTTACTTCTGTATTAAAATGAATACTATAAAATATGTTATATTATTGCTGTGTTGAAGTATTGCTATTTAAAGTATTAATAGGCATTGTTCAAACAGATATTTCTCTTTATGTTGTTACTATTCATGTGTGATGACAATTGTGAACAAAAGTAGTAAACAAAAATTTTGTGCCAAAATAGCCAATTCAGAATGTTCCTATTGTTGTAAATCTATTTTAAAAAGTAGATGTGATGTCATTCAGGCTGCCAGTCAGTTGCTTTGACAGCCAGGAACCTTTGAGAGCACTAGAAGGTCTGTCATGGCTTCCACGACCTCCAGCTCTTGCAACTTCAGTACCTTGAAAAAAAGCATCTCATCCCCCAAAAATGATCCCTTACACAACAAAAAAGCATAAGTATAAAAAAGTTACGAGTGTCAGAAAACTTAGAAATCATGGTGGGTATTTATGTTAGTTGGGCGCATTTTTTAAGGTTCCTTACGGTCTTTTGCAGCTTTTTTTTTTTGCAAACAGAAGTTCACTGTGTACCACTAAAACTGGTTTGTGCCTCATTTGTTTTAGTATTTTATCTGCCTCCAGAATTGGCATTTGATTGACTATTGGGTTGCATGAAACTCGCAAAAACGCTACAGTCTCCACCAGGCGTAGGAAAGGCATCGGTATGTACTGTGCAAAAATGTATGACTTTTTAAAAGTTTGCAACTAAAAAGTTGCAATATCACTGCAGCCTTTAACACCTCATTAACTAGATGTATCTAAGCAGTATAAAAACACAACAAAAACTATATAAATATGATATCAGCATGATTGTACTGACCAAAAGAATAATGGGGAGTTGTAATTTGGACCACACTGGGAAAGCCATATAAATAAAGAACAGGGACAATAGCGCCACTTTACTGCACCACATTCTTCCCACTCCATTCCCAATTTCATTTGTGGCCGTTATTGGTTTTCATAGGGTGTATTGATAGTGCTGTGTGTTGTCACTACCTTTTAGTCACTAAGTCTCCCTAAAACACAACTTTCTTAAGCTAACAAGGACTTTCTTTCTAAAGCAATGGTAGCACTACAGTGGAACACTGTACTGTAACACAGTTCTTGTTTCAAGCCCTGGTGCCAGCACTGGGCATGCCCAGGCAAAGGTTGTAAAAGTGCTGAGGGGGCTGTATCTAATGAATCAATGGGAGTGAGGGGGGCTGTATCTAATGAATCCATGGGGGTGAAGGGGTCGGTATCTAATGAATATATGGGGGGAGGGGGGCTGTATCTTATGAATCTATGGGGATAAGGGGGGTGGTATCTAATGAATCCATGGGGGTGAGGGGGGCTGTATCTAATGAATCCATGGGGGTAAAAGGGGTAGTATCTAATGAATCCATGTGGGGGGGGGGGCTGTATCTAATGAATCCGTGGGGCGAGGAGGTGGTATCTAATGAATCCATGGGGGTGAGGGGGGCTGTATCTCATGAATCCATGGGGGTAAAGGGGGTGGTATCTAACGAATCCATGTGGGGCAGGGGGGGCAGGGGCTATATCTAATGAATCTATGGTAATAAGGGGGGTGGTATCTAATGACTCCATGGGGGTGAGGGGGGCTGTATCTAATGAATCCAAGGGTTGAGGGGGCGGTATCTAATGAATCCATGTGGGTGAGGGGGGCTGTATCTAAAGAATCCATGGGGGTGAGGGGATTGTCATCTAATGAATCCATGAGGGTGAAGGGGGTGGTATATAATTAATCCATGGGGGTGAGGGGGGGTGTATATAATGAATCCATAGGGTTGAGGGGGCAGTAGCTAATGAATCCATGGGGGTGAGGTGGGTGTATCTAATGAATCCATGGAGCGAGAGGGGCTGTATCTAATGAATCCATGAGGCGAGAGGGGCTGTATCTAATTAATCCATGGGGGTGAAGGGATTGTTATCTAATAAATCCATGGGGTGGTATATAATTAATCCATGGGGGTGAGGGGGGGTGTATATAATGAATCCATAGGGTTGAGGGGGCAGTAGCTAATGAATCCATGGGGGTGAGGTGGGTGTATCTAATGAATCCATGGAGCGAGAGGGGCTGTATCTAATGAATCCATGGGGCGAGAGGGGCTGTATCTAATTAATCCATGGGGGTGAAGGGATTGTTATCTAATAAATCCATGGGGGTGAAGGGGGTGGTATCTAATTAATCCATGGAGGTGAGGGGGGTGTATATAATGAATCCATGGGGTTGAGGAGGCAGTAGCTAATGAATTCATGGGGTGAGGGGGGTTTATCTAATGAATCCATGGAGCGAGAGGGGCTGTATCTAATGAATCCATGGGGCGGGGGGGGGCTGTATCTAATTAATCCATGGGGGTGAAGGGATAGTTATCTAAAAAATCCATGGGGCTGAAGGGGGTGGTATCTAATTAATCCATGAAGGTGAGGGGGGTGTATATAATGAATCCATGGGGTTGAGGGGGCAGTAGCTAATGAATCCATGGGGGTGAGGTGGGTGTATCTAATGAATCCATGGAGCGAGAGGGGCTGTATCTAATGAATCCATGGGGCGAGAGGGGCTGTATCTAATTAATCCATGGGGGTGAAGGGATTGTTATCTAATAAATCCATGGGGTGGTATATAATTAATCCATGGGGGTGAGGGGGGGTGTATATAATGAATCCATAGGGTTGAGGGGGCAGTAGCTAATGAATCCATGGGGGTGAGGTGGGTGTATCTAATGAATCCATGGAGCGAGAGGGGCTGTATCTAATGAATCCATGGGGCGAGAGGGGCTGTATCTAATTAATCCATGGGGGTGAAGGGATTGTTATCTAATAAATCCATGGGGGTGAAGGGGGTGGTATCTAATTAATCCATGGAGGTGAGGGGGGTGTATATAATGAATCCATGGGGTTGAGGAGGCAGTAGCTAATGAATTCATGGGGTGAGGGGGGTTTATCTAATGAATCCATGGAGCGAGAGGGGCTGTATCTAATGAATCCATGGGGCGGGGGGGGGCTGTATCTAATTAATCCATGGGGGTGAAGGGATAGTTATCTAAAAAATCCATGGGGCTGAAGGGGGTGGTATCTAATTAATCCATGAAGGTGAGGGGGGTGTATATAATGAATCCATGGGGTTGAGGAGGCAGTAGCTAATGAATTCATGGGGTGAGGGGGGTTTATCTAATGAATCCATGGGGGTGAGGGGGCGGTAGCTAATAAATCCGTAGGGTGTGAGGGGGGCTTTATATAAAATAACCATGAGGGTGCTGTTCGGTGTGATAAACTAGGGAATATTTTAGGGCACAGGAGACTGTTTTAGTTTCTGAATTTTTAATGCTGCCACATGAGTTCACTGCAAAGGGGCCTACTGAGGCTCTTTTGCCTACTGAAACCTGGAGCGACCCTCCTTGTTTCCCTCCTTCCAAGATGGTGCTAAATGTATGCACTTCTTTAGGCTGGACCCTTCACCTTCCATGTGCTTTTATCATGCTGTTTTATATCAGAGAGGGGTCACTGCTACTTCACTGTATACCAATAATTTAACTATTTAATCCACTAAGGTTAAATAAGCTATATTATGTTATACATGTTATCTTCAAGATTGAATTTTCCATTAAATATAAGTAGGAACCAGATTTCACCAGTGAAATAGGCGAAGGTTTTGCTCAGTCATTGGATCATGTCTGCTATAGAAAATAATTCACTACATTTATTAACATTATCAAGCCTCTGAATTGTAAAAAGGTTCATGTTCTCTGCAGAATCATGTTAAACACTAGATGTCAGTATTGCTCCTTGAAATAACTACAAAGCACAACTTGGCAAAGCAAGGCTGCTCCGCACAACAGATGAAAGTGTAGAAAGCTTGATCCTCTGCCAAGAAGGAGGGCATCCTGTGCAATTTCTGCTACTATGCATTGCGATAAATATTCAAAAGAAGAACGTTCTGTTATTGTGCAAAGCATCACAATCATGTTTCAATCTAACTATCATCTGTTTGTGGTACACATTAATCAGGTGCTTGTGATATTAGATTATTCTAAGGCTACAGACAAAGGAAATCAACTGCTATTAGTCCCTGATGAAGCGTAAGTCCACTTCATCAGGGACTAGTAGAGATGTCCATTTACCCTGGACACTGGGATGGGAACAATAGTTCAGAGAAGAGATTTTACGGTCTAAGGCTGCTTTCACACTAACGTATGCTATGTGCGGGCTGGGTGTACACTATGTGCGGCTGGAGAGATGGAGGGTTGAGTGCTTGTCACCATAAGGACACATGCACGCTCTATCTTTTTGCCAGCGCCGGTACGGTGACATGTGTGTGCACTATAAGAGCCTCAGGCCGTATGTAGGGCACTATAAGAGCCCGAGGCATTATACAGGGCAATACAAGAGCCCAAGGCAGTATGTAGGGTGCTACCAGAGCCTGAGAAAGATTTCATTTCGGAAATTACTGTGGAAAAATAAAAGCTTTTTTTCAAATGGGCTACAAATGAAGCAATGTCATTTCTGAGGCACTATACTTAGTGTTGCAATTACAATGTGATACACTACTAGACAGTCTAAGGCAGTGATGGCCAACCTTTTAGAGGCCGAGTGCCCAAACTGCAACCCAAAACCCTGCTTATTTATTGCGAGGTGCCAACCAAAAATTAAAGCAGTGACTTATTGCTCCCTGTTCCACAACTTTCAATTATATTGACCTCCAGAGGACAGCAACACAGTAGAAAGATAGAAAATTTTCATTTTATCTTCTTTCCAGTGTCCCTCTGTACACAGAAAATCGTGGGGCCAGCAGGAGATCCTCCAAAAATAATTCGACCCTGTCTAATTCTCCCTCTTCCTACAGTCCCAAGTAGCGAAGTAACTATCAAATTACAACTGAAAGCAGCATCTTTTAAGTTGCTTGGAACTGCAGGAAGATTCTTTGAGTCCTGTCTGGTGTGCTGGGGTGATGGCCCGAGTGCCCACAGAAAGGGCTCTGAGTGCCGTCTCTGGCACCAGTGCCATAGGTTCGCCACCACTGGTCTAAGGTGTTGAACATTAGAGCAGGCTGTGTGTAATAATAATAATAATATTAATAATAATATTCTTTATTTATTTAACTCCATGACATTCCATAGAGTATAAGACTCTAAATGAGTCCCTTGTTTGACCAAATATATTTTGCCTTTCCCTGTCTATATAAGGAACGTGAAGCCACTAATCATGTAAATGAATGGTTACACCAACATTTGTAAAATAGTGTTTAGCCAGGTGATTAATAACCAGTGTATGAGGCCGTTATTACATGGTGATATCAGTGTCTGGAAGTAAGCGTTCTCCTTACAGAGACAGCCAGTTAAGGCTACCTCAACCAGGATCGAAACAGCGTTGGGAATCTGTTTCTTCTGGAATAGATATACTGGTTTGGTTTTAATCCCGCATCATGTCATTAGGCTTCCTGAAAGTCATGCTTGATGTTAAGGGGACTGCCATACAAGGTAGCAAAAGAAATTTGGTTTTCCTTATCCCACCCTAGAAAACTTATTTGTATATTTTCCTGACATTAGTCTTTTACAGACATTGAAGGACATTTCTAAAAACCAATGCCTTGTGATTGATTTCTAGTGGCAGATAATACATTTCTTCTTTAAGATAAATCTGCCACATTGTTGTCTGCAGGTCATCATAGCGCTGTAGCTTCATATTTGCACATAAAACACTACTGTGGTTGCATGGTCGTGCTTTGTCATAATATATCAAGATGAGATCAGGGTGTTTCCCTGATGGATCCCAAGGTTTACTCAGAAAAGGCCTATATATACATTGGCTAGTGGTGGCATTATACAATATCTTCTACTCAAAAAGTTGTCCCTTCCAAACAATAAGTCCTGTTTTACCATTAAATATTTACCAGTTAGCATTCAATCTTCACATTGGGGCTCATCTACTAAGGGCCCGCGGACTTCCCGACGATTTCTGTGTTGCACCGCATTTAACAGGGTTTTCGGCCCACGCAATCAGATTTTGGCGCAATAACGCCGACTTTAATGCAACACAAATTGGGGGGCATGGCTGTCGGACAACCGACGGATCCATACTACGGGTGGGATTTAAAATTCAAATTGTGTTGCAAGACATGCACTCACATACACCGGGAAGAAGATGGTGAACTCCGGCAGACCTGAGCGGTGAAGCGCTCTGACTTCATCTTTGTTGGACGGTCCGGATCGGGGATCGCGACAGGACCTGGTAAGTAAATTTGCCCCATTGTGTTGAGTCAAGTGGCGGCTCAACAATACAGCTCCATGTGGACCTTGGTAATGCTTTAGGGCCATTTGAAAGGTCAGTGTAGGATTTTGGAAGGAGACAAAGTTGATTGTGTGCAGTCCCCAGGTTGTAAAATAGATAAGAGGGAATGGTGGGATGATAACAAGGATACACAGTCATGAAAGCCTCACTACAAATCTAATGTTGCCTGATCCTGCACTCCTATAGCTCTTATTCTGTACTAGCACATGAAATATATATTTATAAAAGAAAGAGGGCTGACTGCACATGTTTGTGGGATATGTGGGAGTTAATCCTTTAGGGGAAATATATTAAGACCGGACAGATTTGCAAAGAGGCACAGGTCTCTTAGTATATGCAGATATAAGTAATAATAACTGTGCCGTGCTGTGGCATTCACGCATCCCCCCTCCCCACTACCCACCCCTTCACACCTTAAGTGGCCCGTGGGGTGGAAATCTGGTGTAAATGGGGCAATTTATATGCTGTCTTTTCTAGAAAACTGGCAGAGAATGCAAAGTAAATCTCCCCATTGTCTTAGGCACAGAATATAACTTGGTCTCTATAATACATCAATATTGATGTGAAGAAGAGGCAGAGTCCTGACCCTCGATACCCTATGGATTGAAATAATGCTCGGAATATAGAAATATTGGCAGCACATTTAGTCTGTATTTTAACTATCTTAACTATTCTATCTACACTATAAAATTCTTCATTAATTATGATACAATGTGTAAAAATTACCTTAGATATTATTTTATTAGAGAAAGTCGGTAAAAAACAAGTTTATTTGCAGTATGTTGAAACTGATTTGTGTATATATTTAAATAAAACTATTTAACTTTAAATATTTAGTAAATTGTTAAATATTATTCTGGGTGACCATATGACCATTAGTGTCCGTTATGGTCCACATCCTGAGCCTGTGACTACCTCTTGCAGCAGGCTGGGTTTTTGCCTTAACCCCTTATGTTCCCGATCCTGAGCCTGTGACTACCTCTTGCAGCAGGCTGGGTTTGTTTGCTACATGTTACTATCCAAGGTAGAGTTTAATGAATCATCAAGGATTTGTTCAAATTTTTCAGAAGATTCCATTTGAGTCCAAATCTATTCAGCCTGTAAATTAGTATATGACCAATGGCGTAACTAGAAGCTGATGGGCCCCAGTACAAAGTCTGTGCCAGGCCCCCAACTATAATGTATGGTGTATAGTAATAGTCTTCTCATATGGGAACGTGACACCATAAGGGCCCCCTAAACCTCTTGAGCCCGGGTGCGATCGCAACCTCTGCACCGCCTCAGGTAACGCTCCTGTATATGACCCCAAACTCCTTTAAAAGATGGATGTTTTATGAAAATTTATATTGTAAATTTGATAAATTTACAGTCAGTATTTCTACTGCCTATGTGGATTGGATGGGATGTAAGTTATTTTGTGTGATGGGTACTTAGAATGGCTAACAGCATTACGAACTGGGAATGACAGCTTGACCTGCAGGAATCACTCAGAAACACTTTTTTTTTTAAATTGCACATAAGGTGGTATTGGTCCCCTAGTAGACTGGAAAGTATATACCAGACATATTCATGTTTGTGTTGGCGAGATTGTAACCAACCTGCAAACCTATCCCATATATGATTGAACTTCCCTAAAGTAACTAAGTTCTGGAAGGAGGTCTTGTTATTGATCAAAGGAGATATCATTATCCCCAACACAGTTATTGAATTTCTATGGGTTTTCAATAGGATTTGTTTAGTAGATAGGGCAGCTATAAACTGGAAATCTCTGTGTCCCTCAATCCTAGATGTTATTTTTGGAGCCAATAAAATCTGGAGGACAGAACAATGTATGTGGGAATGCAATGTTTTAGAAGTGGATAATTTGGATGGAAAATTCTGGCCAGCCAGAACACCAATAATTGTAGACTGCTGTATATAGTTTACGGTGGTTGTGTTCAGATGCGTATTGACTTACGTATTGACTGTTTGTCTTTTTCTTTTCATGTTTTTCCTTTTATTCTTCTTTATTCTTCTTTTTTTCTTTTTTTCCTTGTATTGTAAAGTTACTATCCCTTTCTATTCATTTTTCCCTCACCCATCCCCCTTCCTGGAGTTCTGAGATGAATGACAGCAGTAGTCTGCCGCTATTTTAAAAGATTCATCCAAAGCAAAAAAGATACAGATTTAATTTGGTGCCTGAAAAATGCCAGATTTGTATCGAATCTACAAGCCACTTATTTGATTTGCTCATCTCTAATACTATGGAACACAACATGAAGTTTATGTCATGATCTACATGTTATTTTGCCAAGTTCAATTGCACCAATTTTAGTTAATGCTTTTTTTTTATCGTGAAGTGGGATCGCTGACATGTGGACATTACTGGATTATTATGATTGTAACTAGAGATTTTACAAATCTAAAAAGCTTTATTGATTCAGCCTGTTGTAACATTTCCCATTAAAACATTGACTTGTAATTAATTCTGTGCTGTAATCCACTTACAAAGATCATAACTAAGCCATTGTACATAATGCTACAGGTATTTAACAATGAAGAAACATTTCTAAGACATCCATCTTTTTTAACATAATAATCCCGGTGATCCCCCGGGGTAACTGGATTGCACCAATGCAAATAATGATGCAGTAGTACACATCTCAAGTGGAAATGGGGGAAAGAGAGTGAGTTAAAGAAGACCTGTCACCAGAATTTTAGCACCCTGACTAACAATGCCTGCTGATAAATAATTACAAGTCCTCCCTATATCACCTAAAATTAGCTGCCAGTGGGGCACTGTACCTTAATTACAGTCTTTTCTCTGATATGCAAATTAGTTTTCCTGACTCATGTCTAGTGGCTCTGACTCTTCTCTCTAGCAGTTAACCATGCCCCATTATTCTAACTGACAGCTCTGTGTCTCTTCAAATCACTGCCTCCTTGTACTTATAGACTGTCTGCTCATATCCAACTAGGAAATATTGTGTCTATTTTTTTCCTTGGTACCTTGTGTTACATTCATGTCATGTGACCAGAATGACATCAACACAGGTTTATTAAACTTTTAACAATAGCAAACTGTACACCATGTATGTGAACACATGAAATCACAGCAGCCTCCATGGACTTCTACTCCTCTCCATCCTCATGGAAGCTGCTGTGATTTAATGAGGTCAGATACATGCATGGGGTACAGCTTGCTATTGTAAAGAGGCTAAAGGACCTGAGATGTCACATAACATGAACTGATAAATACTAAGGAGGCAAAAGGCATGGGGAGGAGTAGATGGGAGGGGCCGGATGAGCAGAACACACCCCCTCTTATGCCAGTTAATCTAATATATAAAGTTGAGTATATGTGTGTGTCTATGTATGTATGTATGTATGTCCTCTAAAGGAATCTGCACTGTCACGTTTACAATCACCAAAGTTTGCAAAGCTGCTCTCTTTGACTCAGTGAACGTCATAGACTAGGATTTGAGACAAAATTTTCACCCCACACTTTCCAAAGTCCACTTATTACCCACCATATATATGAGCCATTGTATGCTGCTGCTTCTGTGGCAGTTGGAAGCTGAATTGTGATTGGTTGCTGTTCTGCCACAGATTAATTAATATGAGCTCTGGGCTGCGATTGGTTACTAAAGGCAATGCAATACAGAAAGACAGGCAGAGAGAGTGAGTGAGAGACAGAGAGAAAGATAGAGAATGTGAGAATGGCAGGGAGAGTGAGTGTGTAAATGCGAGACAGTCTGGGAGAGTGAGTGAGAGACAGACACAGTCAGGGAGAGTGATTGACAGAGAGACAGTCATGGAGAGTGAGTAAGTGAGAGACAGTCAGGGAGAGTGAATAAGTGAGAGACAGTCAGGGAGAGTGAATAAGTGAGAGACAGTCAGGGAGAGTGAGTGTGAGACAAAGAGACAGTCAGGGAAAGTGAGTGACAGAGAAACAGTCAGGGAGAGTGAGTGACAGAGAGACAGTCAGGGAGAGTGAATAAGTGAGAGACAGTCATGGAGAGTGAGAGACAGTCAGGGAGAGTGAGTGTGAGACAAAGAGAAAGTCATGGAGAGTGAGTGACAGAGAGACAGTCAGGGGGAGTGAGTGAGAGACAGGCAGGGAAAAATAGATACATTGGTATATGGATAGATTTATGTAAGTGGAACAACTTTTAACTAAAAGAAGAGTGTCAGTTAGTAGGAACATTTTCCAAGTGAAGATGATAACTCTTTTCATTTGTGGTCTATAAAGTTGGTGGAGAGCTTGTTTTTTAGCAGGACATGTTGTACTTTACAACAGTACCATTTTCGTAAAGATGCTTTTTCATGGTCCGGATTTTATTAGAATTTTGGTTTCTTCAAGGTATCCAGGTGTTAGAATGGCCAAGTCACAGTCCAGACCTGAATCCAATCGAGAATCTGTGGAAAGGGGTGAAAACTGCTGTTCACAAACGCTTCATCCAACCTCACTGACCTCCAGCTGTTTTCCCAGGAAGAATGGGCAAGAATCTCAGTCTCTCAATGTGAAAAACTGATAGAGACTTCAGTATTCGTTCAGTATTAACTTAAGGGGAACGAACAATAGCAGGTGTATTTATACGGAGACTTGATTACACACAGGGTGATTATATTTACCATCAGTCATTTAGGATAACATTGGATCATCCAGAGATCCTCCCTAACTTTTGGAGTGAGTTTGATGCACTGAAAGTAAAGGGGATGAATAATGTTGCACGCCCCAATTTTCAGTTTATTTTTCTATACAAAATTTTAAAATATCCAGTAAATTCCGTTCCACTTCACAATTGTGTCCCACTTACAATTTTATATCTTTATGTTTAAAGCCAGAAATATGGCAAAAAGGTAGAAAAGTTCAAGGGGGCCGAATACTTTCACAAGGCCCTTTAATAGGGCTTTAATACATTAGACATTTAGGCGCTAGAAGTAAGAATGGTCCACCGTTACGCTAAATGCAAAATATTTGAAGGCTACATACACATCACATTGTAGCCTAAATTGAAAGAAAACATTTACATGTAATCCTTATTGTTACAATGGAGGACTAGAATGTATCCCACTGAATGCTCATACACCCACTGTTCCTGAAGCTGATGTCCGTGTTTTTCCCCAGTAACTGTCCTCATCGGGGTGGAACGCCAGTTACTGTATGATCCCTGTTTTGTCCCAGATTTCACTTAATACTGAATTGGGAGTTGGTATAGCTTTAACCTAGTCAGGGAAGTCAAAAGAAGCCCTGGATTTCACAGAGTCAGTAGGACATTTGTCCCCCTGTCCGGACATTTCTCCCCAGATAGTGATGAGAAAGTGTGCATTAAGCACACTGCTTTCCCCTACAGGACCTAAAGTGACATAATTCAGGTCCTGTATACTCCGGTTAGTAACATTCTCCCAGAGGCTACAGGACCTGTGATGATGTCATGATCACATGACCTGCAGGGGAAGGCAGTACAGAGAGCTATACTACCCCACCAGTGAGGTGAGGGGGAAACATATGGTGCTAAGGGAAGGTGGAGAACATGAGGAAGAGGGGACATGGGTGGACATTACTGGGGGCTGTGTGGAGACATTTCTGGGTGCTGTGTGAGGACATAACTGGGGGCTGTGTGGGGACATTACTGAGGGCTGTGTGGGGGGACATTACAGCGGGAGCTGTGGGAGACATTATTGGGGGGGCTGTGGGGTCATTACTGGGGGATTTGTGGGGGACTTTAATAGGGGCTGTGTGGCAGACATTACTGGGGGCTGTGTGGAGACATTTCTGGGTGCTGTGTGAGGACATTACTGGGGGCTGTGTGGGGACATTACTAAGGGCTGTGTGGGGGGACATTACAGCGGGAGCTGTGGGAGACATTATTGGGGGGTCTGTGAGGTACATTACTGGGGGGATGTGGGGACATAACTGGTTGGCTGTAGGGACATTACTGGGGGATTTGTGGGGGACTTTAATAGGGGCTGTGTGGCGGACATTACTGGGGCCTGTGTGGGGACATTACTTAGGGCTGTGTGGGGGACATAACTGGGGGCTGTGGTAGACATTACTGGGGGGGGGGCTGTGGGGGACTTTACTAAAGGGCTGTGGATACATTACTGTGGGCTGTGTGATGACATTTTTTAGGGCAAGTCTACATGTAGCCCTATCATTGTGTTATCAAATGCTAGCTTCCAGGGATAGGAATTAGCTTGATTGCATATGTGTTTCCAGTGAAGCGCATGTGATCGGTAACCAGCGCCTGGTGCATTGTATTGTTTAAATGCTGGAAAAACACCATGTGTGAACGCAGCCTTAAAGTATTTTGGGGAGAGTGTTTGAATTAGCAGCAGAATAACACTGTCAGGAAACCAAGATGTAGGGACAATAAAGAACATAAGATTTCTGTAAAGTGAACTCCACAGAGAAGACGCTTTGCTGAAGAGGTGATGGTGATGCTGGGCCTAATGGATAAGATAGAGAACACGTAACCTGCAGTCACTGCATGTAACAGGCAGGGATTTCTCCTGTGTTGTCTGTAGCTGCATATAAGTAAAGTTGTTATTGGCACAACCAAATGTGAGGGGTGATGCACAGGGGTGGGCATTACTGAAAGTGTGTTACATGTGCATCGAGCCCCTTTCCCCGGATCATTTACCACCATAGCAACCCCCCCTGGACCTAGCAGACTCTTATAACCTAATTGTTTTATTTATTATAAGGTTTGTATATTACAATGTTTTATTGTTATGGGGCTGATGTAATGTTGCACTTCTATGATAAATACTTATATTCTTATATTTGTATCTCGTTGATTTACCTGTGGACATACAACCTGGCCTTTTTCCTTTTGTCTCCCCTGATAGACACTGTTTTTATTATTGTTTACATTGATTTTGTGTATTGAATAAAGATTAACCCCTTAACGCTCTGCGCCGTAGCTCTACGGCGCAGAGGTATAAGGGATGTATGAAGAGGGCTCACGGGCTGAGTCCTCTTCATACAAAGGTGGGGGTTTTTGCATATTGCACAAAACCCCCACCGCTAATAACCGCGGTCGGTGCTAGCACCGATCGCGGCTATTAACCCCTTCAACGCCGCCGGCAAAGTCGCCGGCGGCGTTTAAAAGACGGCGGCGCGCGGGCGCCGCCATCTTTTTTCCGATCGCCACGCCCCCGAACGTCATCGGGGGGGGCGGCGATCGGTTGCCATGGTAGCCTCGTGTCTTCTTTTGACACGAGGCTATCTGGCAGCTGCAGATTCGTTACAATGAGCCAGTGGCTCATTGTAATGAATGTGCTGCAAAAATGCCATATATTGCAATACAGAAGTATTGCAGTATATGGTAGGAGCGATCTGACCATCTAGGGTTAATGTACCCTAGATGGTCTAAAAGATAGTGAAAAAAAAAATTAAAAAAAAAGTTTAAAAAATAAAAAAAATTAATAAAATATTAAAAGTTCAAATCACCCCCCTTTCCCTAGAACGGATATAAAACCTAATAAACAGTAAAAATCACAAACATATTAGGTATTGCCGCGTCCCAAAATGCCCAATCTATCAAAATATTAAAACGGTTACAGGCGGCGGTGACCTCCGAGGCGGGAAATGGCGCCCAAATGTCCGAAATGCGACTTTTACACCTTTTTACATAACATAAAAAATTAAATAAAAAATGATCAAAATGTCGCACAGACCTCAAAATGGTAGCAATGAAAACGTCGCCTCATTTCGCAAAAAATGACCCCTCACACATCTCTGTGCGCCAAAGTATGAAAAAGTTATTAGCGTCAGAAGATGGCAAAAAATTTTTTTTCTTTTTTGTACACATTCGTTTAATTTTTGAAAATGTATTAAAACATAATAAAACCTATATAAATTTGGTATCACCGCGATCGCACCAAACCAAAGAATAAAGTAGGCGTATTATTTGGAGCGAAGAGTGAAAGTCGTAAAAACTGAGCCCACAAGAACGTGACGCACGTGCGGGTTTTTTTCAATTTTTCCACATTTGGAATTTTTTTTCAGCTTCGCAGTACACGGCATGTTAAAATAAATAACATTACGGGAAAGTAAAATTTGTCTCGCACAAAATAAGCCCTCACACAGGTCTGTACACGGAAAAATGAAAAAGTTATGGATTTTTGAAGTTGGAGAGCGAGAAAAGAGCCGGAAAACCCTCCGTCCTTAAGGGGTTAATATTATATGAATTTTTGCATGGCCGTTGGCCTTTTTCCTCTCCAGTTCTTTTTGTTGGTAAACTGAGATAACAATATAGCCTAACAGATCAGTGCCCACAGCCCTTACATAAACATAATGGGGCTTATTTACTAAGGGTCCGTGGAACGCACTTTTGTCGGATTTTTAGAAAAAATTGGGGACAGGCCGTCGGACGTCGGCCGATTGTCCGACGGATTCGGACTGAGTGCAGAATTTAACTTTAAAAGTGTGCCACAAGACAATGCACTTACATACACCGGGAAGAAGAAGGTGAACTCCGGTGGACCTGATCGGGGAAGCGTCAAATGCAGGAAATCGGGCGCACGATCTAAGTGAATCGCGGCACAGTACATTACAGTCGGAAATTCCAGATCGGGGAACGTGCCAGGGACTGTTAAGTAAATGTGCCCCATTGTACACCCTATCCATAAGGGAGCATGGCCTAGTCAGAACTTTTTATCATGGATTACTCATACACTACACTACAGGATCCATGAAAAATAGATGCCAAATCAGTGGTTTTTCATTCCTACTTGATTTGGTATACTCATGTGACAGAAGCCTTATTAATACGCTTGCCCAATGGATTTCCTTGTTTTTACACTTCCTTTTTACACGTAGTTATATATGTCATTATAATGTGGATTAAAAACCACACAAATCACAGATTTTAGATTTTACTGATAACTAATGGTTAACTTAACAACTCTATAACAACCAGGGGAAAAAAAAGAATCCATCTGTCATTAAAATGGACCGGGTGTCGTGTGAAATCTGGTTTCCAATTTACTTTGTATGCATGTCACTAGCGAGGCAGCAATTAATTAGCTGCACACTTTCCTTTATTCACTAGATGCTTGATATACAGATATTTCTGAATTAAAAATAGTGACATTGTCTACAAAGCTTATCATCAAGAATGGAAAAAAACAGCTCATCCACATTATAAGATGTGCAGAGCATCTGATAACACGATCACTTGAAAGAGTTTTCTCGACAAATTCTTGTTTGTCACTCAGACATGTCATAACAGTGCCAGCAGTGATGGGACTGCCACCATTAATGGGAACCATAAGCCAGAGAACAGATGTGCTGGTAGGTAAGGGGGTAACACTAGGCTTTAGGTACAGTATTTACGTAAAGTGAAGAGATGTGAAAGGGTTGGGAGT
The DNA here is from genome assembly GCF_040894005.1 of Engystomops pustulosus. Taxonomy (NCBI): domain Eukaryota; kingdom Metazoa; phylum Chordata; class Amphibia; order Anura; family Leptodactylidae; genus Engystomops; species Engystomops pustulosus. Next base: position 171,712,011 of record NC_092413.1, on the reverse strand, counting down.
ATCCAAAAAAATTGAATTGGTGTTATTTTTACTTAAAATGTTTATTTCCTATAGTAGCACTAAGCAATATATCTGTGCTTTATGTAAGCCCGCGGTTCCAACTCCATTAAGCTCTTATAGACTGAAACCCTGAATCCCCTACTTTCTATATTCTACATTATATACACTGTGACTCACAGGGCCAGATCTCCTATATTTTGTAATTCACTGGGGGTCATTTATCATAGTTGTCCTTTTCTTTTTCTCTTTCGTTGTGCCTATCTGACCTATTTATTTAGCAGGGTAGATGTGCTTGTGTGGTTTGCTCTTTTTTTTTTGGCCCAAATTGACTGAATTGCACCAAAATAGTTTACAAAACTATGGGCCACATTTATCACTTTTGTGGGCCTAAGTGTAGTAGTTGCGCCTAAATGCTGGCGCACTGTTTTGCCAGAATTATCACAACCTAAAACCATCTGTGATAAGTTAATTTCCTGCTCTGAGCTGAGGATTTTGCAGAATGTTTTGTAAATAGGTGATGAACTGTAAATCGAGTCTGCAGCTCCTGTCTGCAGTGTATGTAATGTCTGTATCATCTGTTCTAGTATCTGGCTGAGCTCTGCTGCTGGGGATGAGCTGCTCTGCTCAGTTTGTGCCACCTTTGGGCTGGAGTGATTTTGCGCCCATTTTTGCTCCCAAATAAAAAGTTGCAAGTGATGAATATCATTAGGCGCAACAAAACATCTGGATTTGTAAGATAGATGAGGGAAACCTGGTTATTTTTGCTGCACGGCTAGTTTGCCGTTTAATCTAAAAAATGGCGCAAAAACGGTGTGCCAGTATGAAAAGGCGCAAAAACAACAGAAAAAACGAGTGATACATGTGGCCCTATGGCAGCAAAACCTTGGCTTTACAAGTGAATTGTTAGATTTAACATAGCAAAAAGATATCTTTATGATAAATTAGACCAAAGAAAAAACGAAACAAGAACACAGAGAACTTACTATGATAATTCACCAATGTCAGTATGTGGTAACAATCTGGCCAAGGATGAGATATATATATTTAAAAAAAAAACATCCCCCCTCCTAACGACACATCCTCTGTACCCATCTTTTTTCTGTATAATGTCATCTACAATAACCACATTTTTGCCATCTTTTACCAACTTGTCTATCATCTATCTGTCTGTCTTCTTATATAACCTATCCCCTGTTTATCTCTATCTATGTAAAATGTTCTTCATTTTCTCAGAAACACTACACAGTCTTATCTCCTATCAGTATATAAAAAAAAAACCTTTAGTTCTCTACTTTTTTCGGAAGCAGAACTGTGATGCATGATTCAGTGTCAGCTCAAAAACGATTACAACTACAAAGCCTTTGTCTGAGTCATCAGTAAAGTTCATGCTTCATGAATGTCAAATTTGTTTTACTTTTAAGATACTTACGCTCCAGAATCATCTTTAATCAAACAGCTTATTTTTAGCACTAGTGGTCTATACATATCACACGTTTGATGGTAAGGAAGGGTATTTTTGTAGTGTGTAGTAAAGCCAAGTGTCCATTATACAAATCATTCCCATGCACAACATGTAAGGCAAGTTTATTGAATGTATAATTGCTGAGGGGAAAATGAATATATATGAGATTAGTGATGAAAATCTTTACATATCTGAATGTAAATCTGCTGCAGATGTTACATTAGAAATTATATTGTCTATAAGAAGGAACATTTCTCAGAAATGAACCCAGAAATTCTGAATTGTTATTAATTCATCATGCAGCCTCTTAGCAACTGCAGTAATACCCACATTTAACATGTCTGTGATTGGCTAGGTGGGATATGTGACCCTGCTGTGTAAGAGGCAGGGTCACATACCCAGGTGCCATTACAGACAGGAGGCAGATAGCAGGCAGTGTCGTTTTAAGACATTGGTACAATTGATCACCATCCGGCTCGTGTAGTTTTCTGCCTGTATGCTGCGCTCGTCGGGAGCCAGCCACTGTATAAGCCGAAGGTGGGAAATTTATTTGTCACAGCCCACCCCCAGTATATAGCCAGTTAGCCCCCAGTAGTATACGGCTAGACCCCTTTAGTATACAGCCAGCCAGCTCCCTGTAGTATACAGCCAGCCTCCAGCAGTATAGAGCCATCCTCCTGTAGTATACAGCCACCCCCCTGGAGTATACAGCCAGCCAACCCCCTTTATTAGCCATCCAGCCCCCTTAGGTAGCCAGCCCCCAGTTTGCCCAGCACAAAAATAAACTTACATACTCACATTTGGGTGGTTCCAAAGTTCGGCGCAGCACCTCTTCTGTCTTTCCCACAATGCGCCGGTCCCCATGGCTTCTCTTCTGTCTGCTGTAAAAGCCGGCAGAGACTATGATGTGGCCGTTGATGATGTCATAGTAAGTGCTCGCAGAGCACATGGCCGTGTCTCTGCCACTTGTTACAGCAGACAGAAGATGAGCCATGGGGATCGGAGCTTTGCGGAGAAGACAGAAGAGGAGTTTATTTTTTTATTGACACATATATGAGCCAAAGGGAGGTTTTTCAGCACATTCTTTGTACTGAAAAACTCAGCTTATATACAAGTACATACAGTATAATCTATGTATTTTGATTGTATCTACTTTGGGACACAATGCTAAGGGCTGAAATAAACCACACACTCATTCCACCCCAAACCTCCAAAATCTGTAGTTAGCCATTTATTAACCGGTTCACGGCTGCCCATGTATTCGCGGCGGCGGTCGGGTCCCTCTACATGGAGAGGGCTCACGGGCTGAGCCCTATCCATAGCCGCTAAGTCTTTGCTGCATACTGCAGCGATCACAGCAATAGCTGCCGGCAAAGCTGCCAGCAGCCTCAAAAACATAGCGGTGCATGGGTGCTGCCATCTTGCCTAGGATCGTCGCTCCCCGTGAAGTCATCGAAGACCCAAGGCTATTTTGTTTAAACCCCTGCATTACAATGTGCTAATAGCACATTGTAATGAATGAGGAGGAAAAACCCCATATATACTGCCATACTGTAGTATGGCAGTATATGATAGGATCGATCAGAGAACCTAGGGTTAAAGTACCCTAGGGAGTCTGAAAAATAGTAAAAAGAAAGATAAAAAAAGGTTAAAAAAAATATATAATAAAAAACCCTAAACATTCAAATCACCCCCCTTTCCCTAGAACTGACATAAATATAAATAAACAGTAAAAATCATAAACACATTAGGTATCGGGGCATCCGAAAATGCCCGATCTATCAAAATATATTAACGTTTTTTCAATGTGTTTGACCCCGTAACGGAAAATAGCGCCCGAAGTTGAAAATGGCACTTTTTTGCCATTTTGAAAAATATAAAAAAATCTATAAAAAGTGATCAAAAGGTCGTACAGTACTAAAAATGATATCATTGAAAATATTATCAAATGTTGGAAAAAAATGACACCACTCACAGCTGCGTACAACAAAGTATAAAAAAGTTATTAGCGCCAGAAGATGGCAAAATAAAAAAAAAATGTTTGTACAGGAGGTTTTAATTTTTGTAAATGTATGAAAACATTATAAAACCTATACAAATTTGGTATCCCTGTAATCGTACAAAGAATAAAGTAGACATGTCATTTGGGGCGCTCAATGAAAGCCTTAATATCCAAGCCCACAAGAAAATGTCGCAAATGCGTTTTTTCACCATTTTCACTGCATTTGGAATTTTTTTCCTGCTTTCCACTACATGGCATGGAATATTCAATACCATCACTATGAAGTGCAATTTGTTCCGCAGAAAACAGCTCTTTACGTGTAAAAATAAAAAGTTATAGATTTTTGAAGGTGGGGAGTGAAAAATGGAAATGAAAAACCAGGAAAGGGCCCGGTCCTTAACTGGTTAAAGTGAAATAGTGACACTGTAATTCAGTTGGTCCCCAAAGTAAGCCGCATAATGCAAGCAGTCACTGCATCACATGGTTTGCTGCCTATTTCACTATTCTCCAAGATTCTCATGGATAGATGTAACACAGCACTGGAATTAGTTGACAATGATATGGGAATAAAGTGATGTCATCCATGATATTGGTCATTCTGCTACATTACCCATGGACTTCTTATTGACTTCAATCATAAAAAAAAATAACTGTCTGGTAGTTTTATTGATGGACGTCATTTGTCTACCATAAGTGAACAGCATTACTCTATCGGCTTTACTCAATCAATAGGATTCATTATGATGTCCTTTTCCAACTTGTTGAGGGACAAATGGACACAAATGTTGGACAAATATGAACACAATCCAACTGTAAACCCCAAGAAATGTTTTAATCCACAAATAAAATTCATCATTTCCATCTACTTGTAAAACAGTTGTTTCTCATAGGATATTTATAAAGTAATCGCTCACATGAAAATCATATACCGTACAAATAAGATGAGCTACAGCTCAGCATTTGCAGCACTATAGGGAAAAAAATCTTAGGTAATGAATTGAAGACTGTGAATTTCTGATTTCTATAGACATGCGCTGGTTAGGGAATATAAATATGGATTAACTGGGAAACATCTGAGATGTGCTTTTTATCTTTTAGCTAATAGGGAGACAAAATGATCATGTTTATGCCTTTAGGCCCTCAGGAAAAAAAAAAAACTGAAAAATTATTTTAAAAACTATACTGATCTTTTTTATTCTTCCACAAACACTGACTGGAGAAAAAAGGGTCGGCTAGAGGAAGCTTCTGTGGCAGGCGGGTTTGCAAGTGCTAAAGTAGCTGTGAGCAGTATTATTCTAGAACTGCTCGCTGCATAAATCAATTCATTCCACTTCAAAGTGTACCTGTTAAATGAAGAGATCTGTTAGAAAAGTATCATATTTGCGTTTATTGCAGATTTGTAAAAATAAACCAACAGTACAAATAAAGGGGAAAAAAATTGTCTCAGGAGGCAAGAAAAAAAACCAGCCCATTGATCAGACGAATGTAATAATCATCATTAAATCCATACGTTAGCTCCCTAACAAATGCAAAATAAATTAATGTGATTAGTCATATTGTGTAAGTGCAGTCTAATTTAGTGAAATGAATGACTATTACATCTCAATGGCACAAACTGCAAACAAAGGCAGCGGCATTATAATAATAGAAAATCTAAACTTAGATTTATTTCATGTTACATTAATATTACTAACGCCGTATGAATATAATTAATACCTGTGATACTGCCGGAAAAATGTCACACAATGTAAATCATTACCTATTGTGTAAGTTTTTTTTTTTTTATTATTATTACTGCATAGGAGCAGCCATTTTCAGTTTGTGGGCTTATACTAGAGCAAAGAAAAATGGCACAATGGCATAGACATGTTACGGTATGTAACGCTAGTGCAAGGGTATTATGGCTTATGCTGTCTTTACATCTGGATTTGTTGTCCAAAGGGTGGGCCCAGGGCAACACTGAGTCCACAATAGGCATATACAGGCAGTCCCCGGGTTACATACAAGATAGGGTCTGTAGGTTTGTTCTTAAGTTGAGTTTGTATGTAAGTCGGAACTGTATATATTATCATTGTAATCCCAGCCAGAACTTTTTTGGTCTCTGAGACAATTGGATTTTAAAAATGTTGGGTTGTCATAAGAATCAATATTAACACTAAAGCTTCATTACAGACACATTTGATAACTGTTTCAGCTGTTTATTGTAGCCTAGGACTAAAGTACAAGAAATTACCGATATCCAGAGGTCCGTTTGTAACTATGGGTCGTATGTAAGTCGAGTGTTCTTAAGTAGGGGACCGCCTGTATAGAATATCAAGTTATAACCTGTGATAATATATATATATATATATATATATATATATATATATATATATATATATATATTAATCCTTGAAGCTAATAGAGGTGCCTGTTTTTTACCCGTCTTCTGGCTCTTGGTGATTTTTTTATACTTTACTGTGGTTTACTGATATACTGATCTTTTTCTTGCACTTGACTATTCTCTTGCCTTATGAATATTTACCTCACTGCCATCTTGGTTTTGACTCACTGTTTGTCTGTCTTTCTTATTTGTTTGTCTTACTGTTCTGTGCATGAACCCAGAGTAGGGACTGTTGCGCAGTAATCACCTTTGGTTTAGCGCAGGGTAAGTAAGGAGGTAAGGGACAGAGGCTGTAAGAATAACAAGGTTTACGGGAATATTGTCTAACTTTCAAACGGGATATGACTGGGGGAGCTGTAATAAAACCAAAACTTGTGTTTATCTTCTCTATCACTCCCATTTTCCCACGCCACAGTCCATCAGTGCCACGCTGCTGTTTGTTTACAGAGGCAAGCATGACTGCCCGTCCACTGCCGCATGCCCTCTATGACATTCAATCTAATGCTGTAGCAGGCAAAAGGAAGTAGTTGGATAGCAGCTCCTGCCTCCGTAAGCAAACAGGTGCACAGCACTGCTGGGGCGGCCAGGACAACAGGAGCGACAGAGCATGAAAAGTATACAGCACCCCCTGGATGTATTGTTTTTTAAAAGGCTGGACATCCCCTTTATTTTTAGAAATATTTCCTGAAAATGGACAACCCCTATAACAAATTTTTGGTGCCTAAAAAGCAGCTTTTTTTGGAGAATTGGCTGTCCACAGCTTTATGAGAGGTATGGGAAGTGGATAAGTGATAAGTGTTCACAGCTGGAAGTCACAGTGATGGAGGCATTTCTCCAATGTTCCTGGTAAATAGATGACACATTTACTGTTACGTATACTATTCTATATTTGGATTGCAGAGAATATCATTTAAAATAATGGCTTCCAGCAGAGTCAGCCAAATATGCCTTACATCTGACGTTGACAATGACATACATTGATTTGAAACCACTGTGTAAGCATTCACTGTCTGTAAATATCACTCTTGTTTTCCCATAAACTAGTATTACTTTTTTTTAATGGGACCACTTCCTTGTAGAATGCTATCTTCTGTAAAAGCCTTGACAAGGTTTAATAACGGCAGTTCACTACTTGCATGCTCCTGTTATGTGTAGGCTTGAGGCTACACATTAATGTGAAGCTGAAATATTGATCTATCCCTTGACATTTTTACCTTTTATTTCTGTTATTGCTTCTATCAAAGGAAAAAACAGGAAAACTATATTTCTGTATGTTTGCTTTTCACAGATTTGTATAATAAATGTCACATTTCAGCCTTACTGGATACAGGGTGATACATTTGCTGTGTCATTGCCACCTGGGTTCATATTTTTTCCAGCTGAAGCCACAATGCACTCTACTAGACTTCAGAAAAAGGCAAAGAGGGCAGCTCCTTGGCTAAATCCACAAAGTGATTCTGATAGGAATCAACCTTGTATTTGAACAGAGGCACTTAGACTTCACAATACAAGGGATCATCTTGGCTGCAGGCACTGAAGGATTTACTTGAAGATTTCTGCTTTTAGTAACTGTTAATATAAAGAAAAAAATTGCTAGACTAGATGGCAGAAATATCTTTAGGTTGCCTCATACTGTAAGACTTTTCTACTTGAGCAGACCATTGTGGCTATAATATTTCTTGAGTCATTAATCAGGTCAATAGTGCAGCGTGCAGTAAAGTAAATAGTTTCACCATAATGACATAAGAAAGACAATTGACCATGCCATATACCCACATCTGCCCTGTATTGGAACATTACTTACTTTAATTTGATGGAACAGTTTTCTCAAAACACAAAGAGATAATGGTGATAGCGGTCATGCCCCCCACATCCGTCCAGATACATCAAAAGGCTGCCATGCAAAGCTACTCTAGGTCCAAAAGTTTGCTTGCTTCTCAAAAGAACGCAGGCACGGGGCAGGAACGCCTTGTGTCCACCCCCTCCATGGGCTGCAGCACCCCTATATGCCCCCTTCACTCCCATATGGCGTGGAGGTGGCATATTCAAAATTTTAATCACAAATTCTTGCAAATTCTTCTTTATAATCTCCCCCTATGTGTACAGTTTATTACACTGTTACTATAGTCCATTCCCAATTGAGATACTGTAGGTCAGTGGTAGCAAACCTATGGCACGGGTGCCAGAGGTGGCACTCAAAGCCTTTTCGGTTGGTACTCAGGCCATTGCCCCGAACAGGACCAAATCCACCAAGTCTTTCTGCAGTCACAGGCAACTTAAGCAATGCTCTTCTCAGTGCTATTATAAAGCAACATTTCATTGACTGTTTGGAACTAAAGGAAAAGTGAGAAGGTGTGGACAGGGCTGCATTACCTTTGGAGGTCCTCCTGCTGGACCAACCATTTTTCCTCTACAGAGAGACCCTGGAGAGAAGCCGCGACGATAGTCTGAGTTTGCCCTCCTTCCTTCAACTGTATTGGTGGGCTCAGGGGGGCGATACAATTGAAAAATGTGGAAAAACAGATAGCAATAAGTTATTGCTTAAAATGCCGTGTTGGCACTTCACGGTGAATAGGAGGAGTTTGGTTGTAGTTTGGGCACTCGGTCTGTAAAAGGTTCACCATCACTGCTGTAGGTTGTTCAACTTCATTGTTTCCTAAACTACTAATCATTAGAGTTCCTCTTCCTAAAAGAATTAAATTGTGGTGCTGGATTGAAAATCCTTACTTACCAGAACCCCTGAAAAGGTTGTAAAGAAAACCCAAAACTGCAGATCCATAGTGTCTGAACATATATGCTTAACGATGAGGTCTGATCATAATTACCACACAGGTCATAGGTCAAACAGTGTTAAAATGGCTTTACCCTCTTAACGACCAGGCCCTTTTTTGTTTTTGAATTTTCATTTTTACTCCCCACCTTCAAAAATATATAACTTTTTTATTTTTTGCATGTAAGGAGCTATATAAGGGCTTGTTTTCTGCCTAAAAAATGCATTTTATAGTGACAGTATTTAATATTCCATGCCATAAACTGGAAACTAGGCAAGAAATTCCAATTGCAGTGAAATTGGTGAAAAAACGCATTTGACCCTTCTCTTGTGGGCTTGGATTTTCAGCTTTCACTAAGCGCCCCAAATGACATGTCTACTTTTTTCTTTGGGTCAGTACAATTTATATAGGTTTTATTATGTTTTCATACATTTACAAAAATTAAAACCTTGTGCATAAAAAATAATTCTTCATTTTGCCATCTTCTGGCGCTATTAACATTTTCACACTTCGGTGTACTGAGCAGTGGTGGCTTTTTTTGTGACTTTTGATGACATTTTCAGTGTTACCAATTTTAGGACTGTACATCCTTTTATTGAATATTTATATTTTTCAAAATGGGTAAAAAGTAGCATTTTGGAATTTGGGCGCTATTTTCTGTTATAGGGTAAAAAAAAATGTTATAAAATTTTGATAGATTGGCAATACCTAACATGTTAATGTTATGGTTTTTACTGTTTATGTATATTTTTATCGGTTCTAGGAAAAGGAAGGTGATTAGAGATGAGCGAGCACTAAAATGCTCGAGTGCTCGTTATTCGAGACAAACTTTTCCTGATGCTCGAGTGCTCGTCTCGAATAACGAGCCCCATTGAAGTCAATGGGAGACTCGAGCATTTTTCAAAGGGACCATGGTTCGGGAATAAAATGTGTTATTTAATTTAAAAAGAATGTCTTCTGATAAGTTAGCAGATGTATGCAAACATCTGCAATCTATTCTTCACTGTTACGCGCATATATTATCTCCCGACAAGTTAGCAGATGTGAAGAACAGTGAAGAATAGAATAAAAACAGTGAACACAGGATCATTTAAGTGAAAAACGCAGTGAAAAACATGGTGAAGAATAGATTGCAGATGTTCGGCACATCTGCTTACTTGTCAGGAGATACGCTGTCCCGGGATCCGTGCTGCTGCTCTCCGGTGTCTCCGTGCTGCTGCTCCCTGGTGTCTCCGTGCTGCTGCTCCCTGGTGTCTCCGTGCTGCCCCATTGTCTCCGTGCTGCCCAATCTCTCCGTGCTGCCCAAATATCTCCGTTCTGCCCCAGTGTCTCCGTGCTGCCCAATGTCTCTGTGCTGCCCAAATGTCTCCGTTCTGCCCCGATATCTCCGCTCTGCCCCGGTGTCTCCGTTCTGCCCAATGTCTCCGTGCTGCTGCGATGTCTCTGTTCTGCCCCGGTGTCTCCGTTCTGCCCAATGTCTCCGTGCTGCCCCAATGTCTCTATGCTGCCCCAATGTCTCTGTTCTGCCCCAATGTCTCTGTTCTGCCCAATGTCTCTGTGCTGCCCAAATGTCTCCATTCTGCCCCGGTGTCTCCGTTCTGCCCAATGTCTCCGTGCTGCCCAAATGTCTCCGTTCTGCCCCGGTGTCTCCATTCTGCCCAATGTCTCCGTGCTGCCCAAATGTCTCCGTGCTGCCCCAATATCTCAGTTCTGCCCCAATGTCCCCGTTCTGCCCCAATGTCTCCGTTCTGCCCAATGTCTCCGTGCTGTCCAAATGTCCCCGTTCTGCCCCGGTGTCTCTGTTCTGCCCAATGTCTCCGTGCTGCCCAAATGTCTCCGTTCTGCCCCGGTGTCTCCATTCTGCCCAATGTCTCTGTGCTGCCTAAATGTCTCCGTGCTGCCCCTATGTCTCCGTTCTGCCCAATGTCTCTGTGCTGCTCCGATGTCTCCGTTCTGCCCTGGTGTCTCCGTTCTGCCCAATGTCTCTGTGCTGCCCAAATGTCTCCGTTCTGCCCCGGTGTTTCCGTTCTGCCCAATGTCTCCGTGCTGCCCAAATGTCTCCATTCTGCCCCGGTGTCTCTGTTCTGCCCAATGTCTCCATGCTGCCCCAATGTCTCCGTTCTGCCCCAATGTCTCCGTTCTGCCCCAATGTCTCCGTTCTGCCCCAATGTCTCCGTTCTGCCAAATGTCTCCGTGCTGCCCCTATGTCTCCGTGCTGCCCCTATGTCTCCGTGCTGCTGTTCCCACGATGTCTCTGTGCTGCTGTGCCCCCAATGTCTCCGTGCTGCTGCCCCGGTGTCTCCGTCCTGCTCACCGTGCTCTTCAATGTGTTCTTCACACATATATATTGTTCTTCACATAGTATTTTGTTTGCACAGTTCCGCGCGTATCTTCCGACAAGTAAGCAGATGTGCCGAACATCTGTAATCTATTCTTCACTGTGTTCTTCACTGTGTTTTTCACTTAAATGATCCTGTGTTCACTGTGTTCACTGTTTTTATTCTATTCTTCATTGTTCTTCACTGTGTTTTTTTAATTAAATGCTCGATCTCGAGCAGGGGAAATACTCGTCCGAGCAACGAGCCGTTTCAAGTACCTTAATACTCGAACAAGCATCAAGCTCGGACGAGTATACTCGCTCATCTCTAAAGGTGATTTGAATTTTTAGGTTTTTTTATTATAATTTTTTCCCCCTTTTTAATATTTTTTTTTTATATTTTTCACCCTCTAGAGCAGTGGTTCTCAACCTTTCTAATGCTGTGACCCCACAATACAGTTCCTCATGTTGTGGTGACCCCAAACCATGTACAACAATATAACACCGATAATACTGCCCCCTATGTACAAGAATGTAACTACTATAATACTGCCCCCTTTTGTACAAGAATATAACTACTATAGTACTGCCCCCTATGTACAGGAATATAACTACTATAATACTGCCCACTATGTACAGGAATATAACTACTATTCCCCCTCCCTCCTACCCTCAGTTCTAGCCCTCCCCTGCTACCCCAAGTTCTAGTCCCCTCGATGCCACCAGTTCTAGTTACCCCCTCCCTTGCTGCTCCCAGTTCTGGTCCCCCCGTCCTTCCCCTAGTTTTCATCCCACCTCTTGCTCCCAGTTCTGGTCCCCCCTTCTGCTGCCTTCAGTTCTGCCCCTCCCCTGCCCCCAGTTCTGGCCCCCACTGCTTCCAGTTCTGGTCTCACCCCCCCCTGCCCCCAGTTTTGCCCCCCTTCCTGCTCCCAGTTTTGCCCCCATTCCTGCCCCAGTTTTGCCCCCCTCCTGTCCCCAGTTGTAGTGCTTCACCTCCTCCCCCCAGTTGTAGTGCTTCCCCTCCTGCCTCCAGTTGTAGTGCTTCCCCTCCTGCCCCCAGGTATAGTGCTTCCCCTCCTGCACCGAGGTATAGTGCTTGCCCTCCTGCACCCAGGCATAGTGCTTCCCCTCCTGCACCCAGGTATAGTGTTTCCCCTCCTGTCCCCAGGTGTAGTGCTTCCCCTTCTGCACCCAGGTATAGTGCTTCCCCTCCTGTCCCCAGGTGTAGTGCTTCCCCTACTGCCCCCTAGGTCTAGTGCTTCCCCTCCTGCCCCTAGGTCTAGTGCTTCCCCTCCTGCCCCCAGGTGTAGCCTGGTTCCCTTCCCCTTTACACATCATGTATTACAATTTGAAAATTGTGATACATAGTGGAAAAAGAGATAGCCTTGGGTCTTTGTGTGACCTTAGGCTGCCATAGTAATGGCTGCTGCCCGATGTCATCACGAGCCAAGATGGGAGCGCCGATGCACCGCCGTCTCTTTAATTGTAAGCTTCTGACAGCAAAAGACGAGTTGTTTACAGTGACAGTTACTGGTGTTACCAGTAAGTGTTTGCTGCAATATGTGGCAAACACTTACCGACTTTGGAGAGGGCGCAGCCCATGAGCCCTCTCCAAGCACCTGCAGCCGACTTGTGACATACAGCTACATCACCCGTCGGTAAGTGGTTAAAGGAGTTATTTTTGATATACACTGGCGCAAAGATGTAGATGGGTTGGACAAAGTGCTTAAATAAGCAAAGAAAAAAAAAAAAAGAGAAAGGAAAAAACCTTCGCTGGTAAGGACAGTGTGCCTCTCCACTGCTACAAACACTACTTAAGTAAAAAACAAGGATACCTGCGCTGGCTATAAAATTAGGACTATTAGGTTCGGATAAACGCTATATCACTAACGGATCTACAAATGATTTAAACATCAGTGTGCACGATGCACTAACCTGTAAGTGGCATCCCTCCTGTGTGGGAAGTTTGATTCCTTACGTTTAGTGAGGTTTTGTCCCGTAGGTCTCGTAAATCTCATGTAGAGCAATAATCTTTTCGTGAGGTGTATTTCACTTCGGATAGCGTTTCCAAGCCAAGTAGTAATCCACAAAATGCAGATCAGCACACGAGCCCCGGCCGGTGGCTTCGCTGTATCTGACTAACAAGGTACCGGTGACGTCACCCTGGTTAAAGGAGTTGTCCGGGAATTTTTTTTTTTTTTTTTTTTTTTTTAACCCCTTAACGCTCTGCGCCGTAGCTCTACGGCGCAGAGGTATAAGGGATGTATGAAGAGGGCTCACGGGCTGAGTCCTCTTCATACAGAGGTGGGGGTTTTTGCATTTTGCACAAAACCCCCACCGCTAATAACCGCGGTCGGTGCTTGCACCGATCGCGGCTATTAACCCTCTAAACGCCGCCCGCAAAGTCGCGGGCGGCGTTTAAAAGACGGCGGCGCGTGGGCGCCGCCATCTTTTTTTCGATCGCCACGCCCCCGAACGTCATCGGGGGGCGGCGATCGGTTACCATGGTAGCCTCGGGTCTTCTCTTGACACGAGGCTACATGGTTTATGCAGGTTCGTTACAATGAGCCAGTGGCTCATTGTAATGTAAGACCTGCAAAAACGCCATATATTGCAATACTGTAGTATTGCAGTATATGGTAGGAGCGATCTGATCATCTAGGGTTATTGTACCCTAGATGGTCTAAAAAATAGTGAAAAAAAAAAGAAAAAAAAAAGTTTAAAAAATAAAAAAAATTAATAAAATATTAAAAGTTCAAATCACCCCCCCTTTCCCTAGAACGGATATAAAACATAACAAACAGTAAAAATCACAGACATATTAGGTATCGCCGCGTCCCAAAATGCCCGATCTATCAAAATATAAAAACGGTTACGGCCGGCGGTGACCTCCGAGGCGGGAAATGGCGCCCAAATGTCCGAAATGCGACTTTTACACCTTTTTACATAACATAAAAAATGAAATAAAAAATGATCAAAATGTCGCACAGACCTCAAAATGGTAGCAATGAAAACGTCGCCTCATTTCGCAAAAAATGACCCCTCACACATTTCCGTGCGCCAAAGTATGAAAAAGTTATTAGCGTCAGAAGATGGCAAAAATTTTTTTTTCTTTTTTGTACACATTCGTTTAATTTTTGAAAATGTATTAAAACACAATAAAACCTATATAAATTTGGTATCATCGCGATCGCACCGAACCAAAGAATAAAGTAGGCGTGTTATTTGGAGCAAAGAGTGAAAGTCGTAAAAACTGAGCCCACAAGAATGTGACGCACGTGCGGTTTTTTTTCAATTTTTCCACATTTGGAATTTTTTTTCAGCTTCGCAGTACACGGCATGTTAAAATAAATAACATTACGGGAAAGTAAAATTTGTTACGCACAAAATAAGCCCTCACACAGGTCTGTACACGTAAAAATGAAAAAGTTATGGATTTTTGAAGTTGGAGAGCGAGAAATGAGCCGGAAAACCCTCCGTCCTTAAGGGGTTAAACTATATATGACTAGGGGGCTATGAAAACAATAAACATTTTATATTCAACTCTCTTCGTGCTCCTGTTCACCCTCAGTGTTGAATATCACTGCCGGGGCTCTGTTTGTTTACTGAAACACATTCAAGTTATAGTTATATAATGGACATGGACACAAAGTCCAGACCTTCAGCTTTTAGTTGGTGGTATTCAATTGGTGTATAATCAGAATGAAAACATTTTTTAACAGAAAGTTATTCTTTAATATTTGTAAAATTACTTTGTGATATTTTTGCAGTGAATTGTTTACTCTGTTCTCCTCACTCTCTGAGGCCATATCATTACTCTTGTTTTAGCTCATAGCAGGTGCAATGTCAGATGAGAAATACTATAGTTGAGAAACAACGACCACTTTGTTATGTGCACTGCCCAAGCGTGTTGCTTTATTCATCATTTCTTGTCTGTACTTTTTTTGTATCACAAAATGACACGAGAAGACAAGGAAAAACATAGGGCACAACAAGGAGAACAGTTAATCAGTACATTTTTTTTCCTTGTTTTCCAGTTGATGAATTTATTGCTGTCACAAATTGACTTTTATAAGAACAGCAGATAGTGCGTGCTCATGATAAGACAGGCAGTAAATGCAAGATCTGTTGTGGCAATGTTACCATCTATCATTATGCAAGATAAAGGATGGTGCCGCTTCAGACAACTAACGACTTATTTAAACACTTAACCCTTTCTAAATAGGCTTAATATGCAATGATGATGACTATATAATTATTCAGAGCCTACATTTATAGCAGATATTACAAGACAGCCCGGTAGATACATTTAATGGACTGCTAATAGTCTATTAAAAAAGACATTTATAAAGTTCTTCATGTGCAATGATTCATTGTGTCCAAGGATACAGTGAAGCAGAAGAGCATAGATAGAAAAGGTTACAGGACTTAAAAGAGCACAGGTTATTTGAGGACAACTAAATACACATCAATGTAAACATTAAAGTAGCGGACAGAAAGGGTTGTAATATATCATCAGCTTGAAGACGGTCATATACAGTACATTTAATGGCTCTCTGACTCCCCCAGATCTCCTCATATGCACATGCACTCTTGTCTGAAAGCCATGTGTATTGAATATGGAAAAGAAGGATACTGCTAACAGATTTAACACATTCATTTATCTTTATCGAAAGTGGAAATTGAATGTTGGCTAAATATCCAATACTCATAAAGTAGAAATTGGTTAATATTAGAGGCACACAACTGCCAGGCCATGGCGAAACATCAAGCCATGCAACACCTGGTCAAAAGAAAAAAAAAGTTTTGTGCTGTGTTAGCCAGTATAAGAAATTCCTGTTGCTTTTGATAGGTCAAATAAAGTCACCTTCTTGAGATTGTGATACCTTTTAATGGCTAACTGAAATATAAGATGTTACAAGCTTTCGGGAACTGCACAAATGCAGTCACAAAATGAGAGACGAATTTGGGAATACAGGTCTATAACCCTCTTTGACATCCTCCACACAGGACTCAATCTATCAAAGGGATTCATGGCCCACTACAACCTCTAACAGATGTTATCTTGAGATAGTGGGTCATCAGTGACTCCAGTGTCTTTAACTTGCATGCAATAAACCATTACACTGCCCAAGTCATCTAATTAAGGACCTGTTGTCTTAACTTTGTCATTGCTATTGTCCTTTTGTTTACATTTTGAAAAAGTAAAACATGAAAAAGGTCTGGCCCATAAAAGGTTCAATCTGTAAATTAAGTAGGTTAAATTAATTCAATTATAAATATAAATTTTGGATTTACAAATTCTGGTAATTGAATAATCGTGAAATGAAATTTTACAATTTGCTGGTACTTTCTAAATATGTCAACTGGACATAAAGAGGGAGGGACCCACTGGTTCACCCATGGTAACGGGCGCTCCTCACTGTGAGCACCCCTTACAGGATATACTCGTTTGGAACGGATTAATCTGCCATACACGGGATATCCTATTTTTGAAATAGCACCTTTGTCATCTATCAAGGTGGCTACGAGATTTATTGTCCCCTGATGAGCCTGATGTAAGGTGAAACATGGCATGTAGGGACATGCTCCACCTGAACTTTTATGAGAAAAGTTACTTTTCCCTAGAAAATGCTGGCCCTGTTAAAAACCTACTGGTCCAGGGAAAGGTCCCGGTCGGGGTGGCAGCTTTTTAGGGCTGTGGCTCCGAGGTTAGGCTACACAGGGTATACTAGTCCATTGTCTGATTAGGGAGTAATAGGGATAGTACTGTATCCACATCTACCCTCCTTTTTCTCTGACAGTTACACTGTACCCTGTGTTCCTCCACCCACCTGTACGGTTCCTCCTCTACATCATCCATGGACTGCTCATAGAGTTGCCAACTACTACAGTCATTTGAACATCCATATTGAGGCGTACAGACTGGGAGATGGTGCTTCCTTTTTCAGCTCTACTGCAACCTTCCTATTGGTGAGTCCTGACTCTTCAGGGACCAGATTTTTTCATGTCACGTGTTTATTTTGTGTCATTACGGTTATCTGGTATCTATGAATTCCCTATAGTCACATAGGACCCATAGGTTTAGGTTCCATTTTTAGGCAGATACATGTCTAGGAGTGTTTTCTCACCATTTTTGCATTCACATGTGAGTTTTACTGATGCATTTTAACTATATACATTAAAAGTTATATTTTATTAACCACTTATATTTTCTTCCTATATATACAAGGTAAAATTAAACAATAACATAAAAACCTGATTTGTAATTCCTTTCTAAATATGTCAACTGGACATAAAGATATAGGGGTACATGTATCCAATTTTGCTTGCCTTTTTCGTTATTCTTTGTGACTTTCCATAGTGAATGCGCTCATTTGTGACTCTTTTTTTTTGCACCTAAGAATGTCTCCCTTTAAATTTTCCCATTGTCTAGTTTTCTTCAGTGTTCCCTGAGTTATCACCTGAATACAGATGTGAAAACTACACATTTGTCACTGTCCCTCATAGACGCCGATGGGTAAAATAAAATGTATTGGTTTGGCAGAAATCATTTGCAATTGGATTGAGAACTGGCTGAAGGATCGTATCCGGAGAGTTGTGGTCAATGATTCCTATTCGGAATGGTCACCAGTTATGAGTGGTGTACCTCTTGGCCCACTACTATTTAATAAATTTATTAATGATATAGAGGTAGGTATTAATAGCACTGTGTCTATTTTTACAGATGACACCAAGCTGTGTAGTGTAATACAGTCTATGGAGGATGTTCATAGGCTGCTAGCGGACTTGGACAAAGTTTGGTCATTTACTTGGCAAATGAGATTCAATGTGGATAAATGTAAGGTTATGCACCTGGGGGCTAATAATGCAAAGGCAAAATATATCCTTGGGGGAGTAAATCTGGGAGAGTCCCTTGTTGAGAAGGACCTGGGGGTACTAGTAGATCATAAATTGAATAACAGCATGCAATGTCAATCAGCTGCCTCTAAAACTAGTAAGATCTTGTCATGTATCAAAAGTGGTATGGACTCTCGGGATAGGGATGTAATATTACGAATATACAAGGCACTGGTTCGGCCACACCTGGAATATGCTGTCCAGTTCTGGGCACCGGTCCATAAAAAGGATGCCCTGGAGCTGGAGAGGGTACAATGAATAGCCACAAAAATGATAAGGGGTATGGAGGGTCTTAGCTATGGGGAAGGATTAAAACAACTAGATTTCTTTAGTGTGGAACAGAGATGACTATGAGGGGACATGATTAATTTATATAAATGAATGATCCTTACAAAAAATGTGATGGTAAGTTGTTTCATATTAAATCAAATCAAAAGACAAGGCCGCACAGTCTCCGTCTGGAGAAATCAAGGTTTGATCACCACAGGCAACAGGGCTTCTTTACCATGAGAACTGTCAATCTGGGGAATAGCCTGCCTCAGGCGCTGGTCACAGCAGGGACAGCAGAGAGCTTCAAGAAGGGTCTAGATGCCTTTTTACACCTAAATAACATGGATGGTTATGTTATATAGAATTGTTTCCCCTAAATCCCTTCCTCATGCAATCCCTTCCCTTCCTTGGTTGAACTTGATGGACAAATGTCTTTTTGCAACCCTATAAACTATGAAACTATAAACTTGTTTAAAAATTCTAAAAAAAATAGACGCAAATAGATGCGAATCTAGGGCTGTCCTTCACAGAAATTGATGGCCAAACAATAGCAATTTACTTTAAAACTAATTTTAATATAGGAAATTTAAGTGCAGACAACATCAGTAAAATTAATTGATTGACAGATAAATCAATGATAAAAATTGATTTTCACAAATTAATACAATAGAAAAAACATTTATAGATTCTGCCTGAATACTATGACATTTCAATGGCCTAGTAACTCATCTTAAACATGTTGTACCAAGTTTGTTATACCCATTTACAGTTCTGATCTATTTCTGCAGCGTTCTCCAGTGCCTATAAATAGATATAGAACGTTTATACCTCAGCTGTATTTACATTGGTTTATATGCAAATGAGGCACCACAACTCCCCAGAAGAGGAAAAAATTTAATTGAACAGCCGTCCTAAGACGATAAGTAGTACTCCAAAGACATGGCGCACTTCTCAGACATCTTGTAGATCTCATGGATAATTCACACTTTTCCATACATACTAAATGTGCCACAAATGTATAAGTTTAATTTTTGAATCCATAAATAATCTAACTTCAACTGAAAGGGAACCTGTCATCAGGAGCCCTTTTCTGTCTCTCCAAGCTTTATTTTCTAACTGCAGGACATAAGTGACTGTGACTGTTCTCTTTATATACCTTAAACTGGGGGAGGAGTGGATGAATGTAAGCACTATGACAATACATTATCCCATAGACTTACATCAAGTCCCCATAATATTCTATGGCAGCAAGTTTTTTAAATAGGTAAACAAGATTCCAGCAAGTCTGCTTTTGTAGTTAACAATTTCAACTTTCGCTATAGAAAATGACTAGCATCTCTTTAGTTAGAGATGAAGACTCTCACTGTTCATTAACCCCTGCTACAGGTTCATTTGACTCAGTGGTAATAAACAGAATGTATATCACAAAACAACATAAATTAGTGTGCAATAAAGTAAGATTTACAGATGTCCAAATTTCAATTTTCACCCATCCCAGGCCACTACACTAGAAATTCAACATTTGGAATAAACATGTCTTTATTGGTACATGCAGAATACAACAATAACTACACCTTTTGTACCAGTCTCTTCCTTCACAGTATAGAGAGAACCTTTAATAGGATTTACTTTGATATTATATGAACCTACCCTACTTATATTCGGTGCCTCATTGCCTCTGGGACTATTCTGTACCATCCGTGTCAGTGGTTTGTGTGTGAACTTTGGTTAAAGTATCTGCTGAGTTTGGATTGTTTGGGCCACATCCGATGGGGGTGATATCCACAAACTCCTTTTATACCTGTCCAACCCCATTAAACCTTGCTGGTTCTACTAGTCTTTTCATACATATATCCAATTTCTGCTGTTTATTACCTTGCTATTCTGTTTATCTGACCTATATCTATTAGACCTCTCTCTATTATTTTCGATGTGTGCCTTTGCCGCCATTTTGGTTTTAATCCTGGTCCTGTCTAATTGTTTGTCTGTATCTGTAGTTTGTCCTTGTGTGTCTGCTGGTCTGTCTCTGGCATCATCCTACCTGTTACATATCAGTGAAATCCTGTTAAAATATAAGTCCTGCCATTAGCTTAGCTTTGGCACATACAGATATTAGGCTCACCACAGATATTAAGCTAATTAGTTTTGTGCAAACATATGTAGTAATGTATAAAGAAACTAAGAAAACAACTATGTCCTGGTAAGTAGTGAATACAACAGGGGCACTAACGTTACTCCTTGTAGACCAGCAGTGTGTATGTATCTTCAGAGATGGTGCTAAAAAATAATCATGAACGACCATAGGGGTGGTGCTCAGCATGCAAGATAAAGCTGTCGTGAATCAATAGAAGAAAAACAATCGCGGCACTCACCGGTTGGAGGTTTCTTTATTTCAATTTCAGAATAAAATCAGTCCGCGTGTTTAGCCAAAGTGGGGTAGAGGTAGGAGTAGGGGGTCAAAC
The DNA here is from genome assembly GCF_040894005.1 of Engystomops pustulosus. Classification (NCBI taxonomy): domain Eukaryota; kingdom Metazoa; phylum Chordata; class Amphibia; order Anura; family Leptodactylidae; genus Engystomops; species Engystomops pustulosus. Next base: position 171,691,444 of record NC_092413.1, on the reverse strand, counting down.
AAGGCGGCAGCCGTTTTGCGCCGCCTGGTGCTTTCTCTAACGGCGAAACGGCGTTAAGGATAAGGACATGAGGCAGTTTGGGAAAGGTATGGGTCTGGTTTCTACCCTTACTTGAGGTCCTTCTGGTTCAGAAAGAACTTTAGGAGGCACTCACTAAGCCAGAAGAAGAATTTCTCTTGTGACTGGAAATTAGATGACAAATGGAGCAAACCCATCAACAGGAATGTGATTTTTAGCTTGTTATAGTTTCCAATAGCCTATGTCATGCTGTGTGTGCCTGTGCCTCCACATACATTCTGCCTCTCCTGCACACATCCCCCACCCTCCTGCATGGCAGGGGTAAGTGAGCTGCATAAGTGTGAGGGAGACTTACACAAGGACACACAGACTGCCACTGCCTCCCCACCTTGCCGGGGCTTACCACATGCTGCTGGCAAGGAGCTTGTAGATTAAACTTATATAAAGTACTGAACACCTCTTCATCTGGACTTCTTCTTATTTTGCAGTTCTATGGTGAAGTTAAAGGGGTATTCTTGTCTGGGCATTCACATTCAGTTTGATAAATCTGCCATATATAAACATTTCTTCAATTAGATGTTATTAAAAAAAATGTTCCTATGTGAAGATAATTTCTCATAAATGTAGTGATTTTGTCCCTTAGAAATGAGATAGCTTCCTCGGATACGGCCACCTCTGCCTGAGAGATTGCACAAATAAACAAAAAGGTTTTGTATATCAAATGTCCGGGAGTAACTGCATGTCCCACAGCCGTCCTGTGGTAATGATTGCTGAATCCAGGAGGTCAGGCAGGACTCTATAGCGTAAGTCTGGCCACTGCTGCCAGAGTGTGACGTGGTCGTATCCGAGGAAGCCATCTGGTTTCTAAGGGACAACATGACTACATTTATGAGAAATTATCTTCACACAGGAACAATTTTTTTTAATAACATCCAATTGAAGAAATGTTTATATATGGCAGATTAGTGAAACTGAATGTGAGTGCCCAGACGAGAATACCCCTTTAAGTTTCAAACTATCAGAAAACACAGAGCAAATAATCCAAAGGAATGTCATTTGTTTTGCGGTCAAGTCTCCCTTACCATACTATTCTTTGCATGATAACATTCTGTCTCATAAATAAGTAAAACTTTTATTTTCTATAAAATATTCCTTCGACGGCATAAATCCCACTGTCAATAATATCTAAGCAAAGCTTTGAAAATAGGCCGATTTAATGTCTTTCACAGATTGAAATCGTGGCATCACTTACAGAGAATTATTGTAATTAACCCTAGATAAGCATAGACCTCCATTTATCCATTTCACCTTGGCACCTTGGCCTACATAAAATGCTTTATTTTTGGCAGTGATGTAATTGTATACTATAAAGATTACAGCTGTTCAAAGACAGATACACACAGTAGGTATAAAAATAGACCCTATCATGCAGGAATACTAACATTTGGGTTAAAAATGAGAAAGTATAATTTATTGAAAGTACCAACCTATAGTGGCCTCAGGCAAAACATGAAACATTTATTTATTAATTTATTTTTTTGCTGAATACATTTCTTGTGGTATAGAAGAGTAACAATACGCAGTCATAACAGAACCTTTATAGTATCACTAAATATTATTGTTGCATGACATCAAATTTATAAATACTAATTAAATTGGTTGTGAACAGGAATAATGATGCAAAAAACCCAATGTAGTTAAAATACAGTCATTATTCTGTTCTTAACACTACCAGTACAATCATCAAATGTTATCACTCTCATACAGAGCATCATTAAAAGAAAATTCCAGCTTCTCCCCATCGTTCAGTCATAGTTGCATGTTGATACACAATTCTCTTGTCTTATTTATAATAAATCCTCTCGCTTTATGAAAAATTCATTATTCAATTTCTGAAACCAACAGCCATTTTTTCCTATTATTTTTTTGGGGGGGGATTATTTTGCTTTCGTTGGTTAATGTGGAGAGATTCTGCAGGGTGGATTACCACATGGAGAGCATAACATCATTACACAGAAAAGAAGCGAAGCAGCAATATTAGAGCCTTACATTGCAAGGGGCATGGGAGAGAGTATTGTGCCTTGTATAGTGTAACTTTGTTGTCGCACTTGTAATTGTGTCGCAGTTACATTTTTCCCCCCACACTTTAAGTGTGTGGTTAAAGGGGCGTGGACCTTTGTGTTCCTTGTTTGCGCCACATTACTGAGATGTGACACAATTATGTCACAACAGCAATATGGAAAGTGCAACAAGAAAAAATAGTTGCAATTAACTAAGAGTGTGTGCAACTTGCACACAATGGGGGTCATTTACTAAGGGCTCGATTACTAAGGGTGTTGCTTGACGCGCGCTTACCTGCACCCAGGGTAGGACAGTGTACTTCAGTGCAATCCGACAAACTTCAGTGCAGCAGCGACACCTAGTGGACGTCCGGGGAACTGCCTTAGTGAATCCCGGCCGGACCCAAATCCTTCGAATCCTGGATCGCGACAGGACCGGGTAAGTAAATCTGCCCCATTGGAGCTCATTTACTAAGGGTCGCGCTGCTCACTTTTGTCGGACTGTGCACCTTTTTCGGGGCTAAAAAAACTTGCATAGGTATTTAAGAAGTGTCTATGCTGGAATTGAGGCTCACTTGACCCTTTTGTGGCACAGCTGCACTGGCTTAATATAATAACTATTTTTATGGTATGGTGAACTGCCAAAAAAAAAATCTTCCCATAAATTGATGATTTTCATCTCCTCCACTAACAATGAGTTAATAAAATCTCATCGATTAGCTGAAGATGCCCCAAAATTATGTACCAGAAAAATGCATCTCATGTGACAAAAATAAAAGCCCTAATATGTCCACATTAACCCCTTCCCGCCGCTGCCCTTTTTCATTTTTGTGTTTTCATTTTTCAATCCACACCTTCAAAAATCTATAGCTTTTTTATTTTTCCATGTACAGAGTGGTGTGATGGCTTGTTTTCTGCGTAACAAAAGCACTTCATAGTGATGGTATTTAATATTCCATGCCTAGTACTGGGAAGGGGTAAAAAATTCTGAATGCAGTAAAACTGGTGAAAAAACACACTTGCGCCGTTTTCTTGTGGGCTTGCTTGTATGGATTTCCCTGTATGCACCAAATGACATGTCTTCTTTATTCTTTGGGTCGGTATGATTACGGGGATAACAAATTTGTATAGGTTTTATAATGTTTTCATACATTTACAAAAATTCAAACCTCCTGTTTAAAATTTATTTTGCCATCTTCCGGCGCTAATAACTTTTTTATACTTTGGTATACAAAGCTGTGGGTGGTGCCATTTTTTTTGCGAGCTTTGATGACATTTTTCCGTTAAACGCTGGGAAAAACTGTTATTATATTTTGATAGATTGGGCATTTTCGGACATGGCGATACCTAATGTGCTAATAATTTTAACTGTTTATTTATATTTATATCAGTTCTATAGAAAGTGGGTGATTTGAATTTTTAGTTTTTTTTATCATTATTTTTTTAAAATTTTTACTATTTTCAGTTCCCCTAGGGTACTTTAACCCTAGGTTGTCTGATTGATCCTACCATATACTGCCATACTACAGTATGGGGATTTACCTCCTCATTCTTTACAATGTGCATTGGGCGGCTTATCTGCTTTAGGCAGGGCCTTAGTCCGCAAGGACGTCGCAGGGTGAGTTCGCCACCAACTATCTAGTCTGACAGCTAGCGCCAAGCCTGGTTGTGGTTGCGCATTTGCTGGACAGGTACTGACAGTGTAATTTTGTTATCCTGAGTATATTTAAGAATCTTGTCTTGTCATGGAAATATCCCTTTAAAGTCGTGCAAAAAGAAGTCATGCAAGAAATGCTGATGCCATTGAGGATGTGATGGCTGCCTGGCTCTCCAGACTAGGAAACGGCAGATTGGCTACATTGTTTTCCTTTGCAAACAATATAAAAACTAAAAAGTAACAAATGTTAAACAGCAAGAAAATACTTGATGTTCTTTCTATATCATCATTACCTATTTTTATCTACAGTACTCTATAAATATCACTGTGAAAGGAAAGGACTGTTCTTTGTTGTATGTTTGTTTTAGCCAGGAGTAGATAAATGGAAAGTAAACTGAAAAGGTTTCTATTTTCAATATTTTTATTTTTGCTTAATGTCAGTCTTGTCTACTGTTCCTTCCTTTAGTATTTTCATAAAATGTAATGTGCACTGATAGGTAAATGTCACCTCCTGTTATCAGATACATGTCCCCTTGTAAATGCACATTAGCCCGTCTTTAGAGAAAAAATCCCTGTTGTTACAGTTACTGATAATATTACCTATTTTGCATCATCTTCTCCACCACGTGGGGGTATGCCTGCCCGGCGGACCCATCCAGGAGCTCTCACCCAGATTGACAGTTGTAAATATATATTCAGACAAACAGTTTAATGCATTAATAATATTATCTTATTGATTTTAATTACTAATTAGTTACAATACTTATAGATCACATTAGATCTTACTATTTAAAGGGGACATGTCAGGCACATCAAGCCCCCCATATGTTCCTTAGAAATAATCTTGTATTTATCAGCCCTTAGAGACCCCAGAAAAATTGTTTGTTCAAAAAGTCTTTAGCAGAGAGCTGCATGGGATAGGTAATTATTGTACAGTAGATGGATTTAGCTGGAATCATTTTAACAGTACATAAGGAATGAAGTACTATATGTCAATAATGGGAAATTATTAAATGCTTAAATATATGTTTAGCAGTTTCAATGTTGAGTGAAAGACTTTCTCCAGTTGTCGACATGATTTTGTAATGTATGTAATTTGGTAATAAAATAATAGGCCAGATCACTGGGCTGGTGTAGGTTTGCAGATGTTATTAAATGCAGGAGCTGGAAACGTCAGGTTTAAGTTATGGAACAGTAGAAGTTGGAAAAAGAGGTTTCAGTAGTTTGGAGAACAGATATGAAGATGCCATGACAACAGAAATGGCGATGAACCCTTTTTGAACTATTTGAGTAAAAAAGAAGTTTCAAAGTCTGAAGCCATTGGAAATGTAAATGTGTCTTCTAAGTATTACTACACGTGCCAAATGTGCCAGGATCTACTGCTACTTATATATATCTTATGAAGCAAATGGGTTAAATCTGTATCGAGGGTTTAGGGAAAAGATGCACTCTGAGTATGTGACTATAACAACCTTTATACATTAGTAGTAACCACTATACTATAGGCTGTTAAACATGGCTCCCTCTCTAGGCTCAGTTTGTTACTATGTGATTTATCTATGATTGGCTGTTCCTTTCAGGCCATAATGGGTGTCCATTTTTCAGTTTTATATATGTGAATTGACCCCACATGATTTATAATTTACTGTTTTGATTGAATATCAATCAAATATGTTAAGGTTGTAAAGATGGTTTTCCTGTGTTCGTAGGAACTATATGTATATCTGTCCCAATTAAAGGACCTCAGCTAAATTTCCACTTCTTCTTAGTAGAAATTGATTGGATTTTGAATCCATATGTTATTAATTGTTCATTGTAGAAAAATGTATAAAACAATTAAAGAGGTTGATTAAACCTGTAATTGACTGCATTGAATTAAAAAAAGAAAAATTATATGCTACAGATTTTCTATGGACTGGGAAGAACAAGTTTTCCTTTGAATAAACAAGGAGGCAACAGACATCACAGGGGACCACGACTCTAGTGTAGTATTGTATACACCTTGATAAAACAAAATATAAAACAGCCAGTTGGCCTCTCACCTTATGTTAGATGAAATACATCATGTAATATATGTAGGTAGGGAGTTGCAAGTCCCATCAATCTACTGTGAAGGAGAATCATCTCAGGGATGTAAAATCCAAAGGCGCTTCTTCCATAAGCAGCGCCCAGGTTTAGGGTGGCCCCAAGCGTATGTTGCTCTGCCATTCATAGTCGAAGTGTCACCACGTGTTACTGCTCTCCAGAAAGGATGGTAAGGCATGGCGCACCTCAATGGGAAATAAGCCCAGAGAGTCAGAGTCAGCAGTGAACTGTTTCATTCTTTACTGAAGAAATTCAGGTACAAATAAATACCAGCAAAACACAAGGCTGACTTCTCCAATCTCCTTCATGGCCGAAGGGCTCTATGCTGAGGAAAGGCCTGGGCTAGCTGTACCTCTCTTTCTCAGAAGCCTGGTACTCTGGTAATAGGCAAGAAGGCCACGCTCTATGGCAGAGTACCTCTGTCTCAGCTTCTTCTTCTGGTTGCTCAGGTAGACCGTCAGTCTTCTCCTCTAAGCTCTGTTCTCTAACAGCAGGGACTAAGGACTGGACCTATTCTCCTTCGACCAGGGGAGAAGTGGTTACATTTTAGCACAAAGCGATGACCAAGCGCTTTCCCACAGACTTACAGAGTCTCCAAAATATTCTATAGCAGCATCGTTCTAAAGTGTAAACAAGTTTCCAGACAGCACCTGTCATTCTAAAGGTCAAGCTGTCTGTCTGTCTGGTAAACAAGTCTGTTTTTCTTCTGCAAAACAATTTCTGCTGTAAAATTACTGACTTCTCTGAGTGATAGAGATGCACAGTCAGACATGTCTCTCAATGTTTATTAACCCTTTCTACTAGTCTATAAACAGATATTCTTAACAAAACAATGCAAGTTAACCAGTGATGTAAAATAAAGTAAGAAGTGCTGAGTTTGCATAGGGGAAGCATTCAAATGTCCACAAATGTCCAAAGTTCAATGCTCCTCTGTTGCAGGACACTACACATACAAGAAACTGAGAAGAGGGGGGAGTAGAAGGACAAAGAGAACTTATTGCAGTAGTAGGCGCACAGGACAGTCATCCATACAACTACTACTTCATCAAGTTGCCTTGTCCTTCTACTCCACCCTGTTCTCGGTATGTTTTCTTGTCCAATTTTGCATTGTGCCATAGATTCATTTACTCTCAGATTGAATTTATCTCCTGGGGATGATTCTCATTCAGATTGTCAGATGTGCAGCAAACAATAGGTCAGTTTCCATAAAGAAAATGTCTGCAATGCGTAAACGATCTACAAAATCTCCTTCACTTGAAGGATACCATTACATGAAGCAGATTTTCACATTAAAATCTGCACTTGGTGTTTTGTACTTTTACCCTCATAGTATAAAAAAAATCGCTCTCTTAATCAAATTATTCAATGTACTAAATGTTAACTCTGTTTACGTTACTCATCATAACAAGACATTAGCGCTGTCAGAAGTTCAGGCAAGGCGTTTTTATCAACATCTTGCAAGTAAATCAACAGGTGTCATAAACATTTCCATTATATCCTGTCTGTACAAATATGGTGCCTGTATGTTCCAGGGATAATGAAAACATCTGAGATAGAAACAGATTGGGAGAGAATTAGTAAATTTGTTTTTCATTAATAAATTAAGGCAGAGTAGCTCAGCAATGCAAAACCATAATTAGAAATCGGAAGATGTGTACTCAGTGTTCTGCCAAAAATATATGTATGAAAATGATTGTGTGTGTGTAGTGTGGGAAAGGAAACATTTTTATCCTAGAAAAAAATGAAACATATTTTAAAAATAAATATATGATTTGTTTGTTTCTGCATCTCATGAAAACAAACCCCTTTTTCTGCATCTCATCGTGTAATGTTTAGTATTAGGTGATAATGCAGGAGCCAGAATTATTTTTTTTTACATCCTTCTCCTCTGTCTCTCTCTTCCTCCATTCTTCCTACATGTCACAATGTATTACATATACAGTAGGCACCTACATAAAAGGGGTATAAGGGCAGGGGCGTAACTACAGCGGTAGCAGCCATAGCAGCCACTATGGGGCCCACAGTGTCAGGGGGCCCCATCATCCGACTGGAGAATGTGCACCATTATATAAATATTATGTATGGTGTGTATAAATATAGTACGTTATGTGTGTATGTAAGCTGTATGTATGTATATGGCACTATATGTGTGTATATGTTATGAGTATATGCTCTATATGTGTGTAACAGTGTAAAAATGTGTGTATGAGTGATGAACTTATGTATATAGGAATGTAATATATGTATATTTTTAAACCGGCAAGGGGGCCCATTCAGAAGTCTGCTATGGGGCCCTGCCTCTCCTACTTACGCCACTGTATAAGGGCATATCAGGACCGGTAGCTGCAGAGCATTGTAGCACCCATTGAAGGTGTTGGTGGTGGTGAGCCTGAATGTCGAACTCAAACATTTGGCTGCAATGTTTGGCACAGACCTGGTTGTGTCTTCTCATCCCTATTGTTACCCTCTTAATGCTGCAGCCTTTTTTTGTTTTTGTGTGGGCTTGTTTACTGGGTAATAAATTGTACTTCCTTGTTACGCTATTTAAAGGAAATCAACCACTGAAAATAACGAAAAAAAAGCTAGAAATACTCACCTCCGCTCCTCTTCACCTGTTCTGTCTGTTGCTAATCTTGATACACTGGGAATTAACAGCACAGAGTGGAGGAACAAGATGTCTGGCACTACGGCTGTAGGATCAAGGTGAAGAAGAGCAGTATTTTTAGCCTTTTTTGTGACTTTCAGTGGTTGATTTCCTTTAACATGCCATGCAATGCACTGGTGAGCTGGAAAATTTTCAAATGGCGTAAAATTTACGAATAATTTTCTTTTGGCCTATTTTACTAGGCCTTTCTCTGTGCACTCGAAATGAAACCTCTCCTTTATTCTTTGCGCCAGTACAATCATAGAGAAAATAAATTTATATATTTTTTTATTATTTTTTTAATACATTTTAAAATGTTTACATTATTTGTACAAAAAAAGAATTGATACCAATTTTGGGGGCTGCATGACCTTTTTTATAATTTTTTATTTAATTTTATTGTGTTGTGAAATGGCAAAAAATTGATTGAGACATTTGGGCTCTATTTCCTGTGACGTTTTGAGACAGGTCGATACCTAATATGCTCATAATTTAATATGTTTATTTTTATATCAGTTCTAGGGAAAGCATGGTAGTTATGTGTTTATGTCTTTTCATTTTATTTTAAATAAATATATTAAATAAATTATTTATTTTTAGACCCCCCCCCCCCCCCCAGGGTCTTTGAACCTTAATTGCTCCCACCATATTCTTCAAAACCACTGTACTGCAGTATAAGGGGATTTTATAAATTACAGATGATACTGAGATGCATTCTTATTGGGTTAAGATATATCATTTTCATGCATTGTAATTCCTGGTCTTAAATTAGAAATCAAGGAAAGATTAAAAGGCAGTATACAATAAGGTAGGAAACTGACAAAACACCACATATGAGCAATTTCACAGAAGTCCATGTCACTCATATGTGAAGTACAGACTGTGTGGTCCAATCTGACGTGTAGATGCTTTTTAATGTTGTCCCTTTATTGCTTACTGTTTATATGAACCATACTTCACTCATCCATGTGTGAGAATCAAAAAGTTGCACTTTTAGGTTGATTGATAACATGTGACTGAAGCAATTTGTGTTTCCATGGCAACTGTTTTCATCTGCAAAGTCCTTTGAGGACAGAACAGATTTTTGGGAGTATACTTCCAATATGCAATTTCCTGAGTAATTGGAGTCATCATTATTATTTTCCTTACTTGCCATAGTATTTATACTTTGCACACTGGAGAATGAAGCTAAAATAAATAGGTCTAAATGTAAATTATTTATGTTTTCTTTTATGACAATACAGAACCCTATGGACCTATAACATAAATTATCCAGTGAAAAGCTGATTGCCGCTCTGTGCTTGCTGTGTCCTTCCTTAGGCAGAGTGATCAGCCCATGAAACAGGACACAACATGGTCCACAAACTTTGTGTAAAAAGTGTTTTAACCCAAATAGTTTTAGGATTAGAAAGAATTTTGCCATTTTAATGTCATAAATAACATGTTAACTTTATTCTGAATATAGTGTTGAACTGGGGGGGGGGGGTGATTATCATGAAGTGCCAGCTTATGACTAAACTCCACCCCACATGTCCTGCCAGATCCACCCACTTACTGTGGAGTTGGCATAATGGGGTAAATTGAAACCACATCAGGGTTTGTATGTCAGAAAAATGGTCTTAAAACCCTGATAAACCTGCCCCACTAAGTGTATTTATTTTTATCTGTTGCTTTATTTCCTTAAGGATTCCGGATCCTATGTGGGTCAATAGTAACGAACAGATAAGAATTGTACACTGGCTACGCCTTCTTTCAGTTGTGTATAAAAGGTTATGTACTTTCACCCTCTATGTAGTTTATGATGCCACTACTATTGATCACTTGATTACACATGTAAATATATGTAATATTTATTTCATATTAAAGTTAAAAACAGATGCAGCAATTTAGTTGTTTGATTCATATCTATTTTTACCATTGATATGAAAAAGGATTATTTATTTTTATATGTATCATTTTTTTCTGTAGGTTTAGTGTTCACCTATATAAGCCTTATTTACACAGACATTGACAAAGAGAGGTATAAACATTTTTCTTATAATTTGTATCTAATATTTTACTAGTGGTTAGCATTACAGCCTTGCAGCACTGGGGAACTGGGCTCACGTCCCAGGATCAATATCTCCAAAGAGTTTGTATGTTCTCTCCGTGTTTGTGTGGGTTTCCTCTGGGTCCTCTGGTTTCCTCCCACACTCCAAAACATACTGGTAGGTTGATTAGATTGTGAGCCCCAGGGGGACAGGGACTGATTTGGCAAGGTGTGTGCAGCGCTGTGTAATCTGTGTGTGCTATATAAATAAAGGAATTATTATTACTATTATTCAGTACTTATGTAATTGTGTTGAAGTGTATTTTGCCTGTTTATATAATGTGCCCAGAGACCCTTTTATGGCCTCCATCAAAGCTATAAAGAGCATATAAATGAAGTTTAATTAAGTGAGAGTAAACAATAAATGTTGGCATTCCGTAATTCTACAGTGTTAAAGTTACCGTAATACAGTAAGTGTTGGATAATAGGTTGTCAGAAAGATTGCAATCCCCCATAACCAATCATGCCTCTCCAACTATGAACATGGGAGAGGATGTGACGAAGAGGGTTGCAGATAGCAATAACTGCACACACCTCTCCATCAGGCAGATACAGGCAGTCCCCGGGTTACATACAAGATAGGGTCTATGGGTTTGTTCTTAAGTTGAATTTGTATGTAAGTCGGAACTGTATATTTTATCATTGCAATCCCAGCCAGAACTTTTTTGGTCTCTGTGACAATTGGGTTTTAAAAATGTTGGGTTGTCATAAGAATCAATATTAACACTAAAGCTTCATTACAGACACCTGTGATAACTGTTACAGCTGTTTATTGTAGCCTAGGACTAAAGTACAATAAATTACCAATATCCAGAGGTCCGTTTGTAACTAGGGGTTGTATGTAGGTCGAGTGTTCTTAAGTAGGGGACCGCCTGTATAGACAAACTTTAACAGGGTAGGGTTTTATATTTACAATGTTAAAGTTTTGTATGAGTGGCCAATGTAAGATTATAATGAAAATGAAATGGGTGGTCTAAAGATATTGTCCCACACCTTGTGACTACCCTCCCATATAGATTGTGAGCCCTCACAGGGAGGATCCTCCTTCCACTTGTTTCCTGATCGTTGTTGTTTTTGCATTAATTCTTGTCTTAATGTAATGTATGTGAGCCTCTTATGTATTTTATAGCACCATGGAATAAATAAATAATAATATTCCAGGACTATAATATTGCTATAAGAAGTTCTGGCAGTTAACTCTGGGTCAGCTTACCCCTGTTAAAACAAAAAATCAGTCTGCTGAAAATGAACATGCCTGACCCTTCTTGTTACATCTCCAACATAGTATTGGCCAACATTCATATACATTGTACAGCCACTATAACCCACTTTTCATTGGTTTATCAGGCACAGCTCCATTCACTGTGCAGTGATCTGAAGCACCTAATATTCAGTCAACAAAGTAATGTGCTCCTGGCAAATTGAGCAGTGACTGTGGTGTCCTCCATCAGCTGCTTGGGTAGGGTTCTGACATTTGGATCTCCACAGATCTGTTTCTGAAAATAGGACATGAATAATTATTTCCAGAAAAAAATTCTTAACCCCAGTTTTCTGGCAGTCAATTAGATATGAATAAAATGAAGACCTGTTTCCTGTGGCTCTCAATAAGCTTGGGCATGGACGTGACCCTAGGCTTTATGCATGGAAAACATGGCAAGTCATCTTATTCATCCTAACAGTGACAAACTAGCAAAAATAATACTCTACTCTTATAGAACAGTTAAATATGTATATTGTCTCTCATATGACCACACACACTTCACAGGGGTTCTCATTATTCACTAGTTATTATAATAATCATTAACAGCGCCCACTGCTTTTGGAAACAATAAAGAATTGCTACTGATGACTTTATGATCATTGGACACTCAAATATCCTTCTAATAATCTAATTGTAACATTCACCCATCAGACAGTTCAGTGATCAGTCTGAAGCTGCCAGTCTTAGATCACTGTGTCCATGTAAAAAAAAATAAAATACATGAAATAAAGAATGAAAATTATAATGTGCTTTGAAGATGTTACTGTCAAATTCTTTAAACATATAATGGCAGACTTTCCATGATTAAAAATAAAATGAGATCTGAGGCTGGAAAAAATAGACTGGTAATGATTAGTCTTACTCAAGAAATCACTCTGCTTCCCCTAAAGCCAAGAAGCACAAATTAGGATGTGGCATTTAGGAAGATGTGTATGCTGATCATTGAAGTGTATTCAGTCTACATCACACAAGAATATAATTGATAGTGTTCAGGCAATATGAAGCAAGAAAAAAGAGGGAAAATGTTGGCTTAGGACATGACCTCTTCTTTGTAGGAATTAAATGTTCCTCTCTGACCCGTGGTTTAACATAAGTGTTGTGTGTTACAAAAATACAGGAATCTTTCCGAGCCATTCTGCCATGTACAGTGTTTGCATGTCATTTCACCAAGATCAGAAAGGCCTGGTGATAAAATGGATTTGTTCAAGCAGAACTATGAGCTTTGATAAGCTGAGGGATAAGATAAAACAATTTGAGATGGGTTGCCATGCAGAGTACTGTGATATACAAAATGCTGTATTTCATTCACTTGTTGCTATTTTCATCAAATGTAGCACAATGTTCTAACATGTCTTTGATACTCAATATTATAGTGATGAAGGTGACTTTAAAACTTTTTATTTTTCATTTTGAAAAATTATTTAGCGATTAGAGATAATCATCCAAATTTTAATTAATTGAAGCTCCCTCAAATATTTCCAAAGATTCGATTCAGCTTCTAAATTGAAGTCACTCCAATGGTCCAATGAACTACCGGTAGCCCCTGGTAGTTCTCTAAAAAAACATATTTTCATTAAATATCTCATTGTGATGATAAAGCTGCCACTCCACTAAGCATAGAGGATGCCACCCTGTCTAGGAGGTCTAGATATAAAGAGATGTTTCGAGAGATCCTTGTACTGCCCATTCAGATATTTGTAATTGTAATAAGGTCTCTCCTCAGTTGTCTTATCTAAATGACCCAAAATTTTGAAATCTGTCATTGTATTCGAGCCCCCACATTAACCTAATAATCTTGGTTGCTCTCCACTGCACCCGTTCCAGTTCTACTATGTCCTTTTAATATACGTACTGGTTCCCAAAACTGTACACAATATTCTATGTGTGGTCTGACCAGGGATTTGTATAAGGGCAAAACTACAGGGGAGATTTATTAGAAGCGTCTGAGAAAAGCACTGTTTTATTTGCCCATGGTAACCAATCACAGCTCAGCTTTCATATTCCCACGGCTGCTTATACAATAAAAGCTGAGCTCTGATTGCCATGGGCAACAAGAACAGTTCTGCTCTGACATAATTCTGATAAATCTATGCCCTGATCATTAGAATCTAGGCCTCTCTTTATACACCCTATGCTTTTATTTGGTTTATTGGTAGGTACTGAAATGAAGACACTGAAATTAAGTTTACGATCTTCCTATACCACCAAGCCTTTTTCAGCTGAAGTTTTACCAAGCGATTGACTGTTTAGAACATAATTGTACTTTGATTCTATGGCTTTAGTGCACACATTTATGTACATTAAACCTCATCTGCCATTTCTCTGCCCATTCCTTAAGCTTCCACAAATCGATCTGTACTGTTATACTATCATCCTATATACTAACTACATAACAGAGCTTAGGATCCTCTGCAAATATTGAAACTGTGTAAAGCCTTTATGGAGTAATTACTAATATAAAAAAGACAGGGCCCAATACTGACCCCTGTGGCACCCCAACGGTAACTTAAAACCAATCTGACAATGTGCCATTAATAAAAATGTTTCATATTAGTAAGCTTTTATGCACTGTATCAAATGCTTTGGAAAAGTCCAGATCCACAGTCTCTTCCATGTCCAGACTAGAACTTAACTCCTCATAGAAGCTGATCAGATTAGTCTGACAGGACTGGTCCCTCATAAACCCATGAAACTGACATTGAAGCAATGTCCCCCACTGTATCACATTAAAGTATTGGGTTATTTGTTTATTTATTAATTCAGTTTCTAATAAAAGTTAAGTGTCTAATGGTCAATAGATATAAGTGTCTGGGAATTAGGAGTAAGTGTTTTGAGCTAAAAATTGTAGCCAACTTTGGCAGCGGGATGTAAGTGGTTAGCACTTCATGATCCCTTTGTGCGGACAATGTGCTTAGATTATCAGGGCACAGGTTTATATACACTTCCATTTGGCTTCTGAACATTGTACTAGTATCTGACACATAGAAAGAGAAATGATGAGAAAGACGAGAGATGATAGGTGATGAAATCCATGAGATGGATATAACACATAATGACACTCTCAGCTCTGCTAGCTCATCTAAAACACACACAACACTACTATATACCTCCCTTCCCTGATATAATGATGTTATCTGTCTGTAGCTTGTAGCTTTACTCTCCTCACAATGTGTTGTGTTGTTGTTTGCCGGAAGGAAGTCGGTGTGTATGTAAGCTTGTCCTTGAATGCAGGGGGAGGGGCTAGAGGCAGAGAGGAGCTCAGTGCAGCAACAGACAGTAAAACGAGATGTCTGCTGACGCTAAATTCAGAAGATCTAGGGTAGGATCTAGAGGCAACAAAAATTTTGTACACTAGGACTGATAGAGACAGGTTGCAATTATATCTTTAAAATTCTATCATTTTTTTTATAATAACAATGAATTAGAGAATGTGTTGTCTTGTTATCCTGAGTACATTTAACAAACTTGTCATTGTGGGAATACCCCTTTAAAATTATAACTTTATATCCATTAGAAATCTAAATTAAGAATTTTAACAGGTTTGGTAATCACTAGAAAAACATGAAATGCATTCTTTGTTCCTTTACAATGAGACCTAATGGATTATGGATCCCATCCTAGGGCATGTACCAGAGACCTTTTTATGTGAACTGGAGACCATAAATGTGATCTGAACAAAGTCAAAAATGGTTCTTCATTTTTTATTTATGTAACAGCAAAGTATGAGAACATTACTGTCATTTTGCTTGCCATGTGTGTCCAACCGAGTAGACAGTTAGGTAGAAGAACAATATCTGCTTACTGAAACTGAAACTGTTTGACATAGAAGGGGTGGATTGCCTTAGGAAAAATATTGTATTTCCCTGCGGTTTAAATCAAGACTGGCTTATCTTGTCAAATTGTAGCTGCTTGGCGCTTGCTTGTTTTTATAGGATGGGGGTATAGCGACTCTTTTAAATCTGAAAGTATCAAAGACTTTAATAGAAGATATAAGAACCTCAACACTAATCTGTCACAAATGAAGATATTAAATAATAATAAAAATAGATATTGACACTTTGCTATGAGCAATATGAAACCCATTTGTCTGACACGGTTTGATGCATGAGTATCATAAACTCTGATCTGTATGCAGTTGTTATGTGTATGCCTTGAGGCATGTGTGCTAATGATTTAGTTATGTCTTAAACCTCAAAACCCAGCAAAGTTACAGTCACACAGAATCCCAGGTGCCCTGAAGGGGCCCCTGCGACCATTCTGCTAAACAATAGAGCAGCATTGTTATAAATGATACAAAATAGTTGATGGTCCCTGGTATAAATTTTGTGCTTAAACTTAAAGGGCACCTACCACCAGGATTCTTCCTATAAAGGTAGATCGGGTGGTAGGTGGATGTAAGGGACGTGAGGATAGCTCTTTTTACTTATGCGGCTACTGGGGCGTGAAGTAGCCGGGCACGAGGCTATACGGCGCGGCTACTCCACGCCCAAGTAGCCACGTTACTCCTCCTACCCTGTGTGTTCGGCGCGCAGCTCCTCGTAGCATGCGCAGAATGCAGGTCCGCGGCTGAGCAGCCACAGCTCCGAGGCCGGAGCTACTGCCGCACACACAGGGTAGAAGGAGTAATGTGGCTACTGGGGCATGCAGTAGCCGCATAAGTAAATTTACATATTAAGGGAATAAAGTTTATTAAAAGTTACCGGGGACGTGAGGATTAGCTCTAAAAAGAGCTATCCTCACGTCCCTTGCATCTACCTACCACCCGATCTACCTTTATAGGTAGAATCCTGGTGGTAGGTTCCCTTTAAAGTCATGCTTCAGATCCAGACCAAATAGTTCAGATTCCCACTGACTAACAATTTACAAAATCCTTGCTTACATTCAAGAGAAAAAACAAAACATAATGGGTTATGTTATGTCTCTTCTAGCAGATAGGGTAGGAAGGGGGCACGGGCATGAATACCCTTTTTTACTATACTAGTATAGTCTCTGTTGTAAAACCAGCATACACTATAGCTGAAATCTCTGCCAGGTCAGAACTGGTATAAGCTGAACTGACCTGATGGGGATTGCCTCCGGATCTATTAAAGGGAACCTGTCACTACGCACACAAATACAGCTGGTGGCAGTTTCCCATCTAGTCCTAGTAACTGACTGACACTAAAAATTGTTCCCCTTCCAATTTAACTTTATAATTTTACTTGGTATCCAGGATGTCTTACAGATTGGTCAGTTACTAGGGCTCTATAGTAACCGGCTTCTAACTGTTTTTGTAAAAAATTGGATGTAATTTTCCCTTTAAGATGGCAGAGACTCTTAGTGGAGCAGGCCCCAGAGCACCGGGGAGGTGGTGGGAGGGGTATTAAGTCTAGTTTTCAACTAGTCTTGACAGATTTCCCCTGAATATTGATAATTTGTTGGATAAATTAAGTCAAATATGCACTATAATAGTTCTTAATAAAAATCCTACAAATGCTTCAATTTATGACCGTGGGGTAGCCACACACAGACAAATAGGATATCACTTTGTATCACACAAGCAATAGGGAGGAAAGATATGAATGTAGATGATTCCAATGGAATGAATTCTGGACTGGTTTACAGTCACTTCTGACATGGCGGAGTTTGTACATGTAAAGTACAACAAATATCAATGGGCATCTTCATGACTACTAGAAATCCAATACAAGGTCATATCACCAAGAAGCCTCTGTACCTCTGACTGCATTGCCCATGTTGTAGTCAGTTTTCTTTATTATAAATCCGGTGCTAACACATTTTCAGTTATCAGTAAATGACATGTCTGACAAACAATGATGAATACTGAATAGCAACAACAGCTAAATCCAAAATAGGAGACCTTGTGGTGACCTTGAGCAAGTTTAGGAAATGAAAAAGAATTATTACTGACATCCTGTGTATGTCATGTAAGAACTCATTATTCTCGCCTCCGTACCACTCCTTACTCACACTGTTTTTTCTTTATCAGATAAGTTCTAAATTTACAATGTCAAAACAGAAATAGAACGCCATGCATCTACTTATCACATTTTATTCTGGAGTTTGATTGTGACCAAGTCTCACTTTTACTTGTGCTAAAAGATGCAGTGTTAATCTTGTGCTATATATTTTTAATTATTGCATCTTCAGACCTTTTCATTGAGGTGGTATACTGTGTATCCCCTCTGCGTCAGGTTACATATGGTAGTGGGATATTAATTGGAGAAGATCCATTTTTTCTGATAATAATTTATTTAATTGTAAAACTATCAGTTTTAATAAAAATGCTTTTTTTTCATTATATCGCAAATGACATTATGAGTACTGGTTAAAATCAAAGAAAGGGTTAATGATATATTGTAATGCAAATCAGTAATGGAATATACATTGGGGTACATTTACATGAAGTGCTGGTGTCTGCACTGGATTGGTTACCGACTTGCCCTCAGAAAGGATATACATATTTAATATTGTGGTACTATGCAGATATATTTGTGGTACCAAGACCATTTTCTGTCCGTGGGACCAAAATCTGTCGCAAGCTGCAGAAATGTGTCTAGCAGTCGCTTGGCGCTGTGGCAATACTTCAGTAGGTGACCTCGTCCGACAGCCCATCCATTTGGAATTGGACGCAGAAGGACATGTTCCTCTGACATTATGGTTACATAAAACTAATAAAAGTTATGTAACTTATGGTTGCGAGAGGTAAGGGGGGACCTATAATGCCTGAATTTTATGTGATAGTTTGATGTAAGATGGTGGTCCACTTCAAAATAACATAGTAGGTGGTATAGTGTAGTAATGTAAGAAGGGAGGAGTTCAGGAGTAGATGTCACTTCCTCTCCTGTATCTCGCTTTCTCTTTCTCTCCCTAGAAAAACAGAAAGAAACATGTCCCTCCCACCCGCCTTATTCCATCGGTAGTTTACAACTGGTTATTTACCTATTACATGTACAGTATAATGCTATGAAAATGATTGTCTGTTATTTGTTGAACTTTGACACTGTTTACCCTGTATCATGTAGATTTCTTAATGGACTGTTGATGAGATGAAGTTGGGCTTTCCTCCTAAGCCCAGGGGAAGGGAAATTCTTCAGCCATGGTTCCATAGAGGTTTCCTCCACAGGAGGTTTTTCTGAGTGCTGCGGGATGACTCTTTGTGAGTCGGAGGCTGCCTATATGTAAAGTTTCTGCCTGGAGATTAAAATTTCTCAATGTTATGTTCTTGGCTTTAGTTAAAAAAATAAATGAAGGAAATAGAATGGGAGTCAATTTTTGGCCATAAACAATGGCATTTTGTTGGCGGTAGAGGAGTCAGGTGGAAGGTGCAGGCAAGTTATTGGTGGATTAATTTAACTTATAGAGGATGTAAAACTTCATGGTGGTGAACAGGCTGGCCTCTCTATGCCAGACAGCTGTGGATTGGGGTATTGGTGAATCCCACCCCTAGCATGTCACCTGACTCCTCCTCTGATTTAAATAAAGCTGTGGCCATTTTGACCTATTAAGTTATGTTGTTGTGAAGTTTTTACTGACACCGTGTTCTTCTCTTGCCTAAGTTGTTTTAACCCCTTACTGACGTGCACCGTAGTAGTGCTGCGCGCCTCGGGTCCTGATGCAAGGAGAGGGCTCACGAGCTGAGCCCTCTCCTTAGCCGGTAAGTCTTTGCTTCATATTGCAGCAAAGACTTACCGCCATCTTACCGCCATCGTTGCTACCCTTGACGTCATCGTATGGGAGTAGTATGACATTGTATGGCAGTATATGATAGGATCGATCAGACAACCTAGGGTCATAGTACCTTAGGGAGTCTGAACAATAGTAAAAATAAAAAAAGTTAAAAAAAAATATAATAAAAAAACCTAAAAATTAAAATCCCTTGCCTTTCTCTAGAACTGATATAAAAAAAATAAACAGTAAAAATTGTAAACACATTAGGTATCCCCAAAAACAACTGCACCCCCCCCCCCCCATTGAGATGCAGCCTTCCCATGCTGAAGAGCCTCTAGTCGAAAGCAAAGTCAACCCAGTTCTCAATTAAACCAAACTCCTTCCTACCCTGATCAATGTACACATGAAACTTTGAGGGCACGTACAGATCTACTGTATATATATTAAAAGGTGTATTATTAAACATTGAATAGTAATACATTACAATTAATGAATATTGGCAGCTAGTATTTGATCCACTAGAAACATGCATCTAAGGGAAATTTTACACAATTTTTATACAGATTTTACAAAACTATTTACAGTACACCAGTTTACAACAATCATTGTACACAGCAAGTGATACAAAACATAATGATTTCCAGAATTTAGATTTTGCCCTTTCAAGCTGTTCCTGTGTGATTATTTCAAATGTTTTTTGGGCCTTACCTTGCACCTGCAAGGTTCAGTGTAATAGCAATGGTGTGTGCTGCTCCATGGCTAAACATCGTATTCATATTCATTTTCTTTCAACTAGACACAAAGGTTAGGTTTCATTGAAACAATGAAAGGATTTAGCTTCCTTTCTTCATACATTATAATAACATAAAAAGCTGTTTCATGCTGTCAAACGATAGGTATAGAAATAGGTCAAAGTCAAATTTAGTTACTTACTGTAGTGAGTTACTAGTCTTTGTGCTTTAATGTAATATCCCAGCAGTTACGATGTACTAAACTTTATATTAAATAAGTAACTACTCTAAATTAATGCGCTCTTATTACAAAAAAAATAGGATTTAGGCTTCCTGCCCAGGAACGTCTGCTTTTAACGGCCCATGAACAATGTGCCTGTGGTCTACATGTTGGACTACAAATCCAAGCATATACTGACCTGGAATGTTTCCAGCCCCTAGTGCTATCAGAATAAATGCAAAATAAAGATAAGTTCATCTCACCTCCCTTTTGTAAATGACATAAGGTCTCTTAAGTGGGTGCACAGAGAATTCCTTCGGAACTCCAGCATCCAAACTTGAGAAAAATATATATTTTAAAAAATTCACTTTATTTGAACACAAAAAACTTGAGAAAAATATAGATGAAAAAACTATTTGAATACAAAAAACAAGGGGGAATAAAATTACACCATGAATTCTGAGAGATTTGACACGTTTCGGACACTTGTGTCCTTAATCGCTATCAGGTCTCTCAGACATCATGGTGTAATTGTATTCCCCCTTGTTTTTTGTATTCAAATAAAGTGAGTTTTTTCCCCATCTTTATTTTTCTCAAGTTTGGATGTTGGAGTTCCAAAGGAATTTTCCTGCTATCAGAAAACCCTGTGGTGTGAGAAGACCAAGACCCTTGAGATCTTCCTCATGAATACTGAGCAATCTCTATAATACTTATGAAACTGAGAACTTCACAGTGGCATAGCCTATGATGCGGGCAGCCTGGGTAGTGCAGGCGCTTCAGGAATGACAAGCAAAACAAGAGGAAAAATAACTGATATAAACAGAAAAAACATCCATTTCTATCCGTCATCATTGCCTTCAATATAAGGAACAGTGACTTTGGTAAAGTAGAAGTTGTTCTAGACATAAAAAGTAGCACAACTTCATGTGATGGATCGAAGCCACACAGAAAAAGCATCCAATGTGCTTATTTATGGAACACCCAACACTTGTGGCACTTGTCGTAATTTTGTGATCAGGCTCTATAAGGTCAAGTCATCATAATTGTGAGATCTCTTTTTACTTCCCCCTTCATATATGCCATGTTCTTCCACAGGACTGTTATTGACTTGTGGGGGCTGTCGGTTTGGTATTTCTGTTTTATATGTAGCATTAAATAGGATGACACTGAATATTTACAAAGTGCCTTGTTTTTATATGTGAAATACATATAGAATTTTAGAAGTTTGCTTTCTATACATGGAAGACATTTATAGTAGTGGAGATTTAAAGAAGACTTGTCAGGTCAATTTGGGACCCTAAATCAACTACAGATCCTTATGGACCGGTGATTTATTGTCCCAAATTGACCTTTTTAAAGTCTTTACATGTAAAAAAAAATGTAATAGATAAACTTTTATACTTAATTACACATGAGACCGGTGAGGCCCATCAGACTCACATCTTCAGATCCCGCGCGGGAGGTATAGCCGAGATAATACCCCACAGTAACTACGGCGCTTGTGTGGTGAAGCTGAGGTGTAATACGCTGGCTTCACTTGCTGAAACATGCAGGTGCTGAGGGAACGAGGAGACAGTGGGGGTCATTTACTAAGGGCCCGATTCGAGGTTTCCTGACATGTTATCCTAATATTTCCGATTTGCGCCGATTTTCCCTGAATTGCCCCGGGATTTTGGCGGACGTGTTCTGATTGTGTCGCATCGGCGCTGGCATGCACGAGATGGAAATCGGGGGGTGTGGCCGTAAAAAAACCTGGCGGATTCGGAAAACCCGCCACAATTAAAAGAAAAAAAGTGTCGCTGGACAGGCGCTTACCTTCACTCGGCATTTAGCGCAGCTGCGACACCTGGTGGACGTCGGAGGAACTACCTTAGTGGATCTGTGGGTTGTTTAGTGTCCCATATCTGCCTGTCAGGTTCCCTTTAAGGGACAAATAGACCTTGTATGCCTCTGTTTATTTATTTGTATGAAACTTTGCAATCTCATTTGGCTAAAATACCCTTTAAAAATTCAACAACTACCTGCTTGGAGTCTTTGTAAATTAGAAGGAGCCTTTCTTCTAACACTCCTAACACACATAGGGCTATAAAAGCAGATATAGCTATGATATGGACATATTTAACATAAACTAAGATGCAGTACATTGAAGTGGCTTAAATTAAAGTGGTTTATCCTGCACCTTTCCAAAATGAAAAAAAAAATTACAAACAGCTAAGAAATTTACTCTGTTAAATGAAATCTAACTTATTAATGTAAAATGGTCAGAATATTGGGGCACATTTACTTACATTCCCGCTGTAGTTCCCCGAAAGTGCATTGTTCAACGATAATGCACTGTGCCTAAGATCGTGCGCCCAATAACCTGCATGATATTAGTAAATGAGCCCCATTGTGTTTTCCTTTTTCATCTCCTGTGTTCAGTAAATAGTCAAAGGTTGCTGCGCCATTAATGACCTTATAAAAAAAAGTTATGTTATGCGCAAATGCCACAGATAAGTAGCCATTGATCTAGAACTGGATTTCTGTCAGTCTCCTGTCGGCTTACAAATCCCATAACTTGCGGCTGTCTGTCATTCCTGTGCAGCTTATATAAGTAAGAGAACATAAATAGCCACAGCGCACAATGTATTTTTCATTTGTTTCTGGTAAAAAAGGGCTTTATGCATCCAAGGAAGACAGACAGTATCCACATAATTCATAAAACGTGATAAGAAGGAACAGAGGAGCTGAATCGTCATTCATTGAATTTCTCTGTACTACTTTTGTCACTCACTACAGCACATCTTGTTCAGAACGGTGTATAAGCTGGTAAATTAAACTATAAAAAAGGCAAGTTATAATTGAATGTCCTGGAGCCGCATAGTAAGAATTTCAACACATTCTCTCTTATCCAAGGTATTTCCTTTACCGATGACAATTCCTATAAAAATCAGCAGCAGAATTTCTTTGCCTATCACTTTCTGTCACCATGGTTTCCAAGGATTCTGAGCCAATTATTGTCAAGAATAAGAATACAATGTAGCCAAAAAATTTATAGGAGCCAAATAGAAGAATTGAAAAGAAAAATATATTTTATCATTTATCCTACATATGGTACAATACACACACTGTAACTCTCCTGTGTACACTGTAGTGCTGCAATATGGATGCTGACCAATGATTAAATTAAAGGGGCAATTCTTGCATTATAAATAATAAATTGGGCACATGTGACATGTGGAAGGGCGATCTGCAATGCCAATTACTTGGTATATTTTTTCTGCAGCAGGAAAATGTTCTTAAACAGATATCACCATTGTGTCCATTCACTGGTATGAGAAATCAGTATCAGTGGTATAAGACAGGAGAATACTGGCTGGCTGAAGTAGTTGTATATTTAAACCCGTCTATTGCAACCATTTAACCCTTTGCCTCCGATGCCGCTTTTTCCATTTTGTGCATCATTGGGACACATTTACTAAGGGTCCGCGGACCGCATTTTCATCGGGTTTCCTGACTATTTCCGGATTGCGCTGCATGTAACAGGGGTTTTGGTGCACGCGATCGGATTTCATGTGACACAAATTGGGGGGCATGGCCGTTGGACAACCCGACTGATTCAGACTAAGCGCGGGACATGCACTCACATACACCGGGAAGAAGTAGGTGAACTCCGGTGGACCTCAGCGGGGAAGCAACACATGCAGGTTCTCAGGCACATGATCTTGGTGATTTGCGCCAGGCTTCATCCTCGTCGGACAATCCGGATCGGGGATCGTGACAGGACCGGGTAAGTAAATGTGCCCCATTTTGTTTTGCTCTCCTCCTTTTAAAAGACATAACCTTTCTATTTTCCCATGCATTATCTGTATGAGGGTTTGTTTTTTCCCCTATATGAGCGGTATGAGGGCTTGTTTTCTGTGTAATTAATTGTGCTTTTTAGTGGCATCATTGTACATTCCATATGGAAAATAAATCTAAATGCGGTTAAATTGGCAAGAAACACATTTGCATTATTTTCTTCAAGGCTCTGATTTTAAAGCTTTCACAGTGTGCTCCACATGACACTTCCCCTTTTATTGTTTGGGTTGGTACAATCACAAAAATACCACAGTTATATACTATTTATTATGTTTTAATAAATATTTAAACAAATGGAATCTTTAGTAAAAATAAAAAATTCCCAGTTTTAAAATATTAAAACCACTTTTATTTTGATAGATCAAGTATGTAGGGGCATGGAGATACCTTAAATGTTTGTTTGTTTTTTTTTAAATTTTTAGTTCAGCTCTAGGGCATGGGGGTTATTTCAACCTCTATGTTTTTACATTTCTGCTTCTATATTAAATTACTTTTTTTTATTTCAACCATGTGGGGTCTTATTGCTTACGACTTATCAGTAAGTATTCCTCCGGTAAAACATACATTTGAATGACTGGCCTAGGTAACCACTGTCACTCCTATCATTCGGCACCCCCTGATGATTCCAGGCCAGTGGTGTAGCTAGGGTTACAGCATAGGGGCCAAAAACATCATAGTGGGCCCCCAAACAAATGTTTTTAACTGCAAAGGCACATACTAACATACTACTATGTGAGTCCTGCTAGTAACCGGAAGGTCCAATCACTCTGTGTGTACTGTTAACTTTGCCCTTTTACAGCGACATAAACATGTGGCACATCATCTCTAGAGCTTTGGGAGCAATTTTTAAACTGGGAAAATGAATGAAAATAGTCTAGGAAACTGCCAATGACACTATTTTTATACTGGACTTTCTGTACAAATAATGCTAAACCATGAAATTGATGAATCAAAACACAACTATATTGAAACAAAAGGCATCCAAATACTAAAAGAAAGCCTCAAAATAAAAGTTATCAAGCAGTTAAGGTATGTTTGAACCACAGCGTAGTCGGGGAAACACCACAGGAGCAACTACTGTATCCTGCATTACCATCTAACCCTGACTTGTATATCCACAAGCTGGTTAATCCCTTTGAGATACCATTGGTTCTAAAATCTATTCAAGCCATTGGGTCTGAGAGTATATAAGTTTATAGGTGGTGAGCACTGTATCTATAAACAGTTCTGAAATTCCGATCTAACAAGTGACTGTAACTTTACCAACTTCTGATTCTCTTTGATGTCATAGTCAGTTTTAAAGAAACGATGATTAGGACACACAGATAAATGCAGAAAGAAAGAGAGAAAGGGCAATTTTACTAAATAAAATATATTAGTTTACTGTTGTCACCTGCACCTTTAGTTTATGATATTAGAATAATTCAATAGAATCATTTGTTATTCCTTTAAAATGGCAAGGACCAAATGACCATGTAGGTAAGTTAAAATTTGGACATTCATAGCTCAAGTCTCTCCCTTTTATAGTTTCTTGAGTAGTATAATTGGAGGTAGTAGTTTAAGGTAAAAATAATTGCTTACAAAGTGAAATATTAAGGTTGAAAAAATGCCATCAAGTCCATCCACTATTTCTAGTGTCTTGATTCAAAGGAAACCAAAAGCTTCCTATAGGTTTATTACCAATTACTCCAATTTCTCTAATCAAAGAAAATATTTCTTCCCAACACCAAGTCCAACTTCCACAGCTTATCATGAAAACAACAACAGATCTGTTGTGACCAACATTCATTCTTTTATTAGTTCTAAGCTTGAATAACAGTCATTTGAAACTCATCTAGACGGCCATAAATTCTGCCATTAATATCTTGGGAGTAAGGCATTTCATAGGTTAACTACTTTCCTATGTAGATTTCTTAACCTTCTTTCTTCAGTCTGCAATGTACGTCCCCTGGTCCTTTGCAGACTTCTCAGGTAGACCACACATATATTTGTATATGTAGATCAGATAATCTCTTAGAACTTATTATTTTTGAAGTGACAAAAATTGTGATATGGATTGGAAATAAATGAGAAACACTGCCCCAAATGGCTCTGCTGCCTTTATGTGGTCTAGATAATAAAGCACAACATATCTAAAGCCAACTCAAGTGAAAATAGAAGATGCCACCACCACAGCCACTTTCAACTTTGCATTGAAAGGAGAGTTTAGGCATGTCACCTGTGACCTTGGCAGAGGTGAGTTTGAAAGAAGGGGGAGAAGGTGAGCCATTTCTGTAATTATTGATATTGGGAAAAGAAATATTAAAATACAATGTACACCAAAATATTTTAAACATAAAAACAGGTAAAGTGTCCATGGATTATTTTCAGCTGGCCCTAAACTAAATTCAATACCACTGTAATGTATTCACAAGAAACCTATTAGCATTTTATTTCAGCTACTGAAGACAATACACATTTGTTATGCAGTGGCACAAGATGAAAGAAAATAACAATTTAATAATAACCTTGTCTGTAGACAAAGATAAGAATAGTTTTTAATAAAAATAATGTACAAGAATATACAATACATTAATGATTAAATATTAGCTTTCAGACAGAGGCACTGACTGTTAAATATAAAATTTGTGTTTATGTCACATAGTGACCATGTCTTGATTGTCCATCAACTGTAACCATGCCATACAGTGAGTGGAATAAGTACTGAACATGTTACTAATTTCTAAGTAAATTTTAGGTGCCAATAGATGAATATTTTAGAAAATATTTCTAGATGTCAGTAACAACCCACCCAATCCACGTTAGATAAAACAAACTTTTCATGTCCATAAATTAAGTTATCTATAATAATAAAATTATACAACATGAGTAATTAGACTGGAAAAAATCATGATAATAGCTGAAATTTCTCAGTAATTAGAAAGCAATTCCTTCACTAAATGAAATAGCTGATTCAAATGATGGATTGTAAAAATCTCATTACCAAAGTGCCAAACTTGAAATATTATTCCCTTGTTGCAAAACATACTGATAGCATTGCTTATAGAAGAATTTCTAAACTATG
This sequence comes from Engystomops pustulosus, assembly GCF_040894005.1. NCBI lineage: Eukaryota > Metazoa > Chordata > Amphibia > Anura > Leptodactylidae > Engystomops > Engystomops pustulosus. The sequence continues at coordinate 171,664,104 of NC_092413.1, read as the reverse complement.
GAAGGATCCAGTGAGCAGTGGTGGATCCATAATCCTAATGTGGTTCCTTTCACCATACACTGACCACAGTCAGGTGTTCCCAGCAGAGTTTTTATGACATCTGGTTAGGATTTCATGTCAAATGCACCAATAGAAATATTCCCCTAGAAAACTGGTGAAGTGCTGAATATTTATTTCACCTTTTGAACATATTGTCTGCCAGAATAATGCTCTGGAAAACAGTACCTCAAAATACTCATGAAATAGTTTGAGTATAGCCATTTAAAGGAAACCTACTATCAGGAATCTTCTTTTACTAAGTACCTGCGCTGACAAGGTTATATATATATCATACAACTTTTAGGTGCAGAGAGCCTACTGTGTCGCAGTCTGAATGTATGGTTCATGTAGTGGACTAACCTCTGTTCGGCAGCACTTTCCAAATGTTGGAGTGATGTCCAAGCGTGCTCCTTATTGTGCTCCTATTGCGGCAGCCCTTTGTGTATGGACCATCAGGACTATCAGGAATCTACCTATTAAGGCAGTTCCAATGGTTGGCTCCTCCTAAATTCCTCAGCCCTAAACTATCTTTCTCTAATCCTTCAGTACTGGCAAACCTGGTCTGAATAGCAATCTTGAAAATACAAAAAAAAATAGACCAGCACTTCAAAAGTCAACATGAAAAATATAAAGGATATTACAATGATTGAAAGGTAGTTTGGAAAGTAAAAAAGAACGACGGCGCAAGAAGAAGCAGGAATAGAAAGTCCAATGTCCTGTTCACAATAAATATAAAGATACAAAAATGTTCCTCTTTCATCAACTTAATTGATTAAGAACAGTACTTCTAGACTGCTTCACTCCAAGCAGAAAGCTATCACATGGGGGATTTTCACAGTATGGCGTTCGTCCTCCTGGAGTAGCTCACCCGTTCCTCAGCTAGAGGAGTATTGCGGTGTACGTGTATAGTCTCCCGGATCAGGAACCTGGTAGCTACACCGTTAGTTTCAATTGTTCCTCCAGAGATGACGTTCTGCCAGTAGGGGAGGAAAGGTTTGCAAAAGTGTAACCAGGTTTTGTGCTATTAAAATTATTTTTAATCAATATACTCACACTCAATCAGTAAAATACAAGCTTTAAAGAGGTTTGTGCAGTCAGCACTGCTTGCCCGACTCGAGTTTCGCCTAGGAACGGCTTCTTCCGGGGCTTGTCCACGCTAACGTAATCCCAGTTTTTATAGGTTCCAACTCAAAAGTTCTTTTTTGATGTTTCTAGAATGTTCACTGATTCGAGTTTTTAATTTTCTTATGGTCCTCCCCACGTATTTTAGACCACATGGGCAGATAACCATATATACAACTCTGCATTGTACACTATTGCAAACCTTTCCTCCCCCTACTGGCGGAACGTACGCTCTGGAGGAACAATTGGAACTAACGGTGGAGCAACCAGGTTCCTGATCCGGAAGACTGTACACCATGACACTCCTCAAGCTGAGGAACGGGTGAGCTACTCCAGGAGGACGAACGCCATACTGTGAAAATCCCCCATGTGATAGCTTTCTGCTTGGAGTGAAGCAGTCTATAGGTACTGTTCTTATCCAATTAAGTTGATGAAAGAGACGTTGAAGCAGAGGAACATTTTTGTATCTTTATATGAAAAATATAAAAACTACATTTTAATAAAAAGCATATAACAATAAAAATAATAATAATATATAATAATAGCAATAAAAAGAAATGACAATACAAAAAAGACATAAAACTGAGTGTGGAGTGGACAAAACCTGATCTAAACTTTATTTTAAAAATATGCAAATTATTGGCATTGAGTAGCCTCTCTGGACTGTGGGAGCAAAGGCTACTCCAGGGGTCCCAAAGCTACCGGACTGTTTCTATCTGGCCCCCACCGCATCCGACTAGGCTCTTGGAGCACCAGTGACGGCCCCCGTATCCGGATTTATTGGTTGGGGGCCCCCGGGCTGGCGCTCCTATAGTGCCAATGATTAGGCCCCTGCTGGGGCCCCCGGCAGGCCTTCGCCAGTCAGGCACGGGGCTCCGTCTGTCTGGACAGGAAATCTCCTGCCCGTCACTGTATAGTGCTTGATGCGGCCGAAAATTTCCGCTTGAGCACTATTACTGCAGGTGGAGCGACGTGACCAGAAGACAGCCCCACGCACATCGTTCTTTGAACCTGGACGAAAAAGCTACTGCGCATGTGCAGGGCTCCGAGGATGAGGCTGCAGTGTGAATACAGCTTGTGCGTAAGCATGAGGAGGCTGGCGGTGTGAATGCAGCTTGTGCACAAGCACAATCAGTATCAGCGGTATGCCAAGGATGTCACTTCCTTTTCTTCCATCCATGCCTCTGAGCCACCTCTGCTCAGGGAATCCCTGTGACTTCCTCGTTTATGTGACATAATCTTCCAATATTTAGATAAATGTGGAAACATCCCTACTGCATTCAGGTGCACTGCATTCCATATGAGCTATTTTTTTGGACACTGCTGTGATGGGATTATTGATATAGAGGATCCTACTGTGAGTGTCACAGCCTAACCCTGTTGGTGGCTCTGTGAGCATTAAGTAAATGAACAGACTACAGGCACAAAGACTAGTTCCCCATCCTATTAATTTACACAGTGTGGTGCAGAAAGTTATTAACCACTGTAGATATACCCTGTAATTGTGATACAGTAGATATTTCTGATGTTTCGTAGTTATTTCCCTGATGAAATTGCCTTTTCCTGCCATGATGTGAGCTAATGATAATGATAGAGTCAAGAACATTTGATTTTGTACTAATTTAATGTTAATCTGAAACAAATTCATTTTATTTTCCTTATATACAATCTGCCTGATCAGAATGTGCTGACATACAAATCAATTAACACAAAATCCAGAAAAAGTACTACAGGATAATTAGCAGTCAGTCCTCCCGAAACTGGCAGTCACTGGTGTGCAGCAGGATAGAACTGTACAAATAGTGTTTCATCAACAACACAGAGAAGTAGATTGATTTCTCTAACTTTAGTCATTTAAATACATATTCATATGCCTAGCGTAAAGTACAAATGAAGCACACAATGCCTTAATGTATAAAACCACCAATGCATAACTGTGCATAAAAACTGTCACCAATAATGGCCGATTGGATACTGGCTTTTAGGTTAGATCATAAAAGATCTTATTGGTGGGGACAATATCAGGTTGTGAGCACTCAATTCAAAGGGGGATTTTAGTATTCAGTTTTTCTGATCACTAGGGCAACCCCCAATAGCATATTTTTTTTTGCATATTATTCACATAACTTATTGATCATCAATTCACTCTAATGCAATGGATAAATACATAGGGGTAGGTTAAATACATAGGCTTAATGTTAACCCTGTCCGCAAGTCTCACTGGATATATTAAAAGTTTCCATATGATTATATCTGAAATGATATAAAATGATCATATGTTTACTGTGGGTACTAAAGGACTTTGGGATGGGTGCCATATTTTTATGGTGGCTTTACCAAAGCGTTGCACAGGTCTCACTTGCCGGGAACAGGATTTGCTCTACTGTATTCAGCAGCTGGAACCTGTTCTAAGACCTTAATAGGATGGGGACCCAATCCAGGCTGTTTAATATGGTAAATACTGATGAAATTCTCTTTGAAGGGGGATCCCTCTCTCTTCTCATTGTCCCCTGCAATTTGATTGCAGGTTATGAATAGTTAATAGTGCACCTGGAGTCCTTATTTTGGCTTCTGGATCCTGTAGATATGCCTATTCGGCCCCTGTAATAGGCTGCTTGTCAGTGTATAATACACTGCATTATAGAAGTATTGCAATATATTATACAAGTGATCATATGATTGGATGTCAAATAGAAACAAGTAAAAACTATCCAATTTCATTTTTTATGTAAATCTAATACATAAAGCTGAGTAAATGTATGTGTCTGTGTATGTATATCCACTAAAGGATCTGTACCGTTACGTTTATAATCGCCAAATTTTACACAGCCGCTCTCTGTGTCCGGGAACGTCATAGACCAGGTTTTGAGTCAAAACTTTCACCCAGCGCTTTCGAAAATACACTTATTAACCACCATGTACAGGAGCCATTGTCTACTTCTTCTGTGGCAGTTAGCAACCAATCACAGATCAGCTTCTATTTTGCCACAAGTTATTAATATGAGCTCTGAGCTTTGATTGGTTACTTTAGGCAATGAGTATAAAGCAACTTATATGTGAGGTAATACAGATAGAGATTGAGACAGTGACAGAGAGAGACACACACAGAGAGACAGACAAAGACAGAGAAAGACAGACAGAGAGACAGAGAGAAAGAGCCAATGCGAAATATCATTCTAGATACAACCAAATTTATTTTAGTAGTTTAATTTATATCATTTTATATTTCTAATTATTATACATTACTCAAAGGATATGTTATGGAGGTTTTATCTTAAGTTGAATTTGTATGTAAGTCAGAATGGGTATATTTTGTAAGTGTAACTCCAAAGTATTTTTTTTGTTGATGTGCTAAGTAAATTACCATAACTAGGAGTTGTCTGTTACTTGTAGTCATCTATAAGTTGGGAGTTCTTAAGTTGGGGACCGCGTGTACTATAGAAAGTCTTAAGTAAATTCTGTCCATTTTCTATTAGAAATGTATAATTTGAAATAATATAATTTTCGGCTTTCATATTAGGATACTTCCCATGTATTCTAAACAGATATTACACATGCACTAGGATCTTTCTTTTCTGTCTCACTTCTTTTTTTCCAAAAACTTAACTTTGATTTGCTATAGCATGAATTGTGTATTTAGAGAAGCTGCCTAAGGCAGACATCTGTGACTGATCTTATAATAACACAAATGAGATGTTGCTGCCAGTTAGTTATAAGGATTGTTCCTGTGTACTTATGACTCATGAAAATGTTCGGATACTGTGTGTACATTCTTTCGTTACATCTCATCATTTTTAATTTCATTGAAAAGGCAAATCGCAGATACTGGAATGAGACGAAATATGTTGATATGTCAGTAATATCTCAAGAATCAGGCATGATGTATTAATTCATGGCATTCTAAGAAGACTTTCGTATCCGGCAAGATAAAATGATAAAAGGTGTATTCTCATGAATTTATCTGAGAGAGGAGGCTCTAAATGCTACATATGGGGAGACATTTGGATTTCTTTAGCAGCCAATCAGATTTGTATTGATCACTGCTGAACATGCCAACCAAAGGAACGCCAAAAAGGGTTGGTATGTGATAAAAGAAATAGAGCAAATGACAAACCAAAAAAAGGGAACAATGAGTATTTACAGCGTAAATAAAGCAATCTTAAAACCATTAACGTTAAAGTGTAACTGTAACTGATTCCCCCTTTAAAAACAAACAGAACAATGCCTACTTTGTGCTGCTCACCCTTTTATTATCAAAGAAAAATGTTAAACTAAATGTTTAACAACAATCTTTCTCATCAGAGGTGAATGGGCGAAGACTAATGTCTGTCTGTCTGTCTATGCCCTCAAGTAAAGGCCAGTTAGCTTGCCCACATATCTCATGATGCCTTATATGCTCTCTCCTTATATGCTCTCTCAAAGTGATTTAGCATGAAATCCATTTCGTTTCCCACAAGTAAATCCACTGAACACTGCACAGTGTACATACAGGATATATATGGTGACTTGCCTGGCAGCTTCCATCACATGGAGGAGCAGGAAACATGCAATAAGTGGAAGAAATCAAAGTACACCAGTTACATGGAGTCTATAGCCTGTGGTGTGTGACCACTAAAGGTTATCTGCCCAGAGCTGATACTGTTGATGACAAGGTGGGGGAAGGGAGCAGCATGAGGTGCAGAGGGAGACGGACAAAGTTCTGTAGAATCACAATGGATAGACTGATAGGGAATAGGGGACATGTTGTACCTCACTATTCTGTGCAGGAGACATCTGTATCCACAGATCTGAACAAAATCAGCTGTGCTTCGTACACAGAGAGAGCTCTGTCACATGACCTCCTCCTCTGCGACAGAGAGCAGCAGCCCCTTCCCTCCCATGAAACCGACAGATAAACAAACTACGGGCTCCAGGGGTTATCAACACAGGGAGAGGAAGCAGCTCCTGCAGCAATGAGGTAATCTGAGGAGTATAGCAAAGAAACTGCTGTATTTAATTAACAAAGATAATTGGCAAAGTTGTTTTACATCCCAAGAGCTATCGATTTGTAAAAAAAAAAACCTTACTGTTTAACCTAAGGAAAAATTTCAACAGAGATTCCTTAATCATTTACCTACTTTACTCTATATACTTCTCTGCTTTTCCTATAGATAAAGCCCTTACCAAAGGGGGCTTTGTAGTAAATAGCCATGAGGGGGCTGTTTGGTATGATAAACTAGGGAATATTTTAGGAAAGTGGAGACTGTTTTAGTTTCTGAATGCAGTAATGTGACTTCACTGCATAGTGACCCACTGTGGCTCTGTTGCCCAGGGACCTACTAAAACCTGGATCCAACCCTGTTAGGAGACCTCTGCAATTGTGGAGCTGGAGATTTTCCAGGATTTCTGAAATAACCCTGAAGTAGATAGGTGCTTCAGTTGATGGGAAGGAAGAGTCAGAGAGTCACATGAAGAGCATGAGACTAAATTGTGTTTGTATAAAAATCTAGGGCCATGGATACATTTTGATCTCTGTACACACAAAATAGCTTAAAATCCAAGGTTAGAAAGGTATAACCAATATTGAGATTTTATGAAAAGAAGGGGAGTTGGCCTTTAACTCCATATGATAGGAATAAAATATGAGAACCAGCACTGCTGATTTTAAATTGGCAGATACAAAAGCCTTAACAGGCTGCCGCACATAATATAAAGCAAGCGGCCTCGAAGGTACGGTCTGTGTCTTAAGGTAATGGAATGTTCTATTCTGCTTCACACTTAGGTTTAAGAACTTGAAAAGAGGAGAATAAATACCTCTCCCATTTACAAAAATAATCAGAAAATCTTCTTACAATTTTACTGAAGTCTTGCCTGAAAAAGACACTTCTTTGATCTCCCTTACTAATGAAGGATTAAGTTACTTTATAGGTCAAGATACCTTTTTGATCCTAATGACTATGTGCACATCTGAAATAAATCATGCATTTATACATAGATTAAAAAATACTTTGCTATCAATAAAAGATTTTATTAAAGTTTTCCATTACTTAAAGGGGTGTGAAGACAATATTCTTAAATATACTCAGGATAAGAAAATAGCCCATTCTCTGATTCACTGTTATTAACAAAAATACAGCATTTCACACCAATCTCTATTTATTATTCCTGTTGTATACAATTTTAGATGTTCCTGGATACGACTGTAAATCTTATGACTATGGTTGGATTCTTCTCCTGAATAGCTTCTCTTGTCTGCACAATATAGCATTCTCTGCCTCCTAAATCACCCCCTGCATTACACTACCAGCTCAGACAAAGGTACTTCCTGCCGGCAAGCTACAGTGTGCTAAAACTTACTTTACAAGCTACAGACAGATAAGGTCTTTATAGCAGAGCTGACTGTGTAGTTTATTGATATCATGAGGGAGCAGAGCTGACTGTGTGTTATAGGTGAGTTAGGAGAGCTGAGAATGTCATTGTGTTTCATATCCTATAGATCTCATCATCTCTCACCTTTGATCTGTCTCATCTCTCTTTCTATGTGTCAGATGCCAGTAGAATGTTCAGAAGCTAAATGAAAGTGTAGATAAACTTTGTACCCTAATAATCTAAGTACATTGTCAGCACACAGCTCATAGAACAGATGAATCATGAAATGACTGCTTAGAAAGTCTCCTCCCACACTCTGGACTCTTACACTGAGCTGTCTATGGAGAAATAATACTAAAAACAGCAAGAAGGGGTAAAAAGTTTAAACATTGCTAGGAGATACAAATGTATAATAGGAAAACCCCTTTAATACACTCTTCTGTTACACTTCTACTTTTTGACGTATGGAGGACTAATATAGCAGTAGTATTGTTTATCCTCCTACAAGATAACTCCACCCAAAATACAAAATCCCATATATCGGTTTCAGTATGTATCAGTCTCTCTTGGATATGCATACTGTGAGGTTGGGGACCCTTATCCTGGATATCTAGTTATTAATGACAATATGAACTTGTTTCCACAAATTGTAATCAGTGGTGGTCCAATAACTGGGACCCTTACAGATCACAAGAAAAGGGGCTTCTAACGTATTAATGAAACAAAGTGTTGCTTGCACTTCATTACGCCACACAGGCTTGGCCACCCCTGGCCACTGTCATCAAGGACCATGTTCAAGTTTGTCTGGGACTCTAAGACTGACAAAGTGAAATAAATTATCATGTACATGGAGCCTAGTAAAGGGAGCGTTGGAATTACAGACATTTCCACCTTGTTATTGGATTTCTTTTGTTTATAACTGTTTGTAGGACTCTGAAGACTGCTAAATCCATGTCTCGCTTCTTCCTCCTGCCCCTTTGCAGCGGGACTGCTCCTTCCCTAAGAGTTGGGATGTCCCATGGTATAGCAAGGTTGCTCAGTTTGGGAAGAATATCATCTGGAGGGACTTAAAGGGAACCTGTCACCTACTTTTAGCTCACAAACTAGTAGCACTCTCAGGTAGGATATGCTTTTACCTTTCTAGCATTCTCTCTTTTATGTAAATTTTGACCAGTTTAACTATAGAATATTTCCCCGAAAGTCATGTGAAACTGAGCAGAAACGTTTCATCTTTTGAGTCAGGCTCATAGCCAGAAGGGACAACATCAATATGAATTTTTGTATCTTGGGCTCTACATCTACAACCATGGTTCTGGTTTCATATTAAACATGAAAATTTCAGGTTTGTAATTCTGTGAGAAAAAGAACTAGAGATATGGACAAGTAGAGTCATAGTCGGGAATGCAAGCTGCCTTTAAAGATCCAGCTCTAAACTATGGCCCAGATTTCCTAAAGCCCCTGCGCCAGTTTTCTGACGAACTTTGCATATTCTTTCATTTGCAAACTGCTTGCACATGTATTTAACAAGTGTCCGAGACACATTTCTGGCACACATGACGCAGTTGCAGTGCACGCTGCAGTATACCTGACGTGACACAAATTGAAATGGGTGTTTCCGTGCTTAATTTGGCCCAACACCCCATGGTAAAGCTGCAGCATCTGTCAGGGAGGGCCAGATTCAAGAAGAACATGCGCCATAAATCATAAATCTGGCGCCCCCTGCACACTACACAGGCAAACTGCACTTTTATTAGTAAATGCCCCCCCCAATGTCTTTGTTTCTCTGTCTTAGAGAAGGGTCTCCCAGAACCTGAGGCCTGATATGATTAAAAAGATAAGATACTCTTATTTAGTATGATACCAAAACTATGGTTTTTATGTTATGTCAGGCAAAGATGAGTCAGACTGACAGCGGGAGCTGCTATTGGTCCAAAGATAAAGGCATCTAATTTGACTCTCCCTCTTCAACCTCCCTCTTTGACTCGTCTCAGTCAAAATAACACTCCTCCCTGCTCATTTTCACATAAATATGAAGGAGATATTTTCCAGGTACACAGGTGAGATTTCACATAAAAGATGGAGCTGCTAGTTTAATGACATAAAAGTAGGTGACAGGTTCCCTTTAAGGCAGATTTGTGGACAAGACTATCTACAAAGTCATCAGAACCAAAGATGTTTTGAGTCTATTCCAGGGCTCACTGGTAGCACAATGGACATGCTTGCCTTTCTGGTAGTTCATGCATGTACTTGTATATGATACAGTACAGCTCCGGGTGCCCCTATAAGGATGAGACTTCTCGGCACCTCTTTTGGGATTCTCCTTTTGCCCAGGATTAGTTGGATGCTCTGGATTATGATATCAGAGATTCTGCATCCCGGAACACCATGACACGCTATGCTGTGCTTTATTGTCTGTTCCACTGGACAAATAATATTGAAGCTATACTGAAAATCTGGTGATTTAACCCCTTAAGGGCACAGGGTTTTTTTTCTCTCATTTCTCGCTCTCCACCTTCAAAAATCCATAACTTTTTCATTTTTCCATGTAAAGAGCTGTGTGAGGGCTTTATTCTGCATAACAAATTTTACTTCTCTGTGACATTATTTATTATTCCATGTCATGTACTGGGAAGCTGAAAAAAAATTCCAAATGTGAAATTGGAAAAAAATGCATTTGCATCACTTTCTTGTTTTTATTATAGTTTTTATATAGGCTTTATGGGGTTTTAATACACATTCAAAAATTAAACAAATGTGTGTGAAAAATCGTAAAAATTGCCATCTTCTGGTGCTAATAACTTTTTCATACTACGGAGTGCACAGAGCTGTTTGAGGTGTCATTTTTCGGCAAAATAAGCTGACGTTTTCATTTCTACCATTTTGAGGACTGTGTGACCTTTTGATCACTTTTTATTATATGTTTTATGTTTTTTTTATTTTTAAAGGCATAGACCTACCAAAAGAATAAAGGGGATGGGTAAGTTTGATTACACAGTGAAAAATGTAAAGACGAAGCCTGAAAGAAAATGGAAGCAGAGTGGCATTGGCACAAACTTTACAGGAATATAAACTGAGCCAAGAATGCTTCAGAGTGGATGAGTGGGTTCCAACAAACCAACCAGCAGTGGTGCTCAGTACTAAGCGGTATATTAAGCCACAATGGAGAAGCAGTACAGCACTCATGAGCAAGGACGGATTACGACTGCATTGGGTCCTGGGCTGTATCAATATTATAGCCCCCAAAAGTCTGGACTATACTTCCTACATATGGTACTAGAATCAGTTTCTTGGGGAATGAAGGATGAGTCCCTTCTGCCTGCTTTCAATCAGCGGTTTCAGGACCTTTGGAGATGCTTCAAAGGTCCTGAAATGGCTCTTATTTACATGTGTATTGAGAGCAGGAACAGATGTATGAGGATTTCATGGGTGAAGGTCCTTCTCAGTATACAGTTTGGTGGGTGGTTTGGGTAGCCATTGGCTCCCTAGAAGGCTTGGGCCCCGGTTTGGTGCCCAAACCACCATATTATAATCCACTTCTGCTCATGGGAGTGTGTTGGATACACTTTATTGAACATTGCAAAACTTTAGGGTATGAACTTTATGAGGTACATACCATGAGAACATGATTTCAATGCATGATATTGATTTTTTCAAGCTTATGATGCCACCTGTCTACGTTGCAGAGCTGAAATGCCTGTTTGCAGATGGGTGTAACCAAAATAACAGTAGACAGTGGGAGCTGTAACTTCCTCCAGAGTTACATACCTGTGTGAATATGTTCCAACGTGGGTTAAAATAAATATCCATGTTCCATTTTCCTGTATCTAATAAAAACAGAAGGCAAATTTTAAAAATGTTGTGCTTGATAGACCTCATTAAATAACAAATGTTACAAGGAATAGAGAAAAGAATCTGCATAGTCATATATAACATGACAGATAGATAGATAGATAGATAGATAGATAGATAGATAGATAGATAGAAAGTTAGAAGAATTAGAGAATATATTAGACTATATATTATGGACTGAAAATAGAGCTCTTCTGAGCAGTAGGTACTGTAAAACTGTATAACAAGTTAAGCGTGATTTCACACATTGGTCACACTCAGCAAGTGAGCACAATTGCAAGGATTTGGGTTTCATTTGAATCAAAATCTTGAAGTGTAAATTTGAAGCTGGGAATGGCGTTAATTTTTGACATCACGATGTGTCACCTTACCATAGGTGTTTAATATGACTTATTTTAAAGCAGATATTTCATGTTTAATTAAAATTCGAGCCATTTTAATGCTATGTGATCTGCTTTAAAATTATGCGCAACAAGCTATCTGTCCTTTATAAAGTACTGTTGTTGCTGTACTTTATCTTGTTTTAGCACATTTTAGTTAATGAAGGGAATCATCAAGTCATCCATTTTCATCCCACTTACAGTGAATACAGAAAGTATTCAGACCCCTTCAAATGGTTGACTCTTTGTTTAATTGCAGCCAATTGGTTATATGAAATAAGTTCTTTTTTTGCACATTAATGTACATTATGCACCTCATCTTGACAGAAAAAAACTGAAAAGTAGATATTATTGCTAATTTATTAAACAAACAAAACAAATATTACATGGTCATAAGAATTCAGACCCTTTAATGTGACACTCATATTTAACTCACATTCTGTCCATTTCTTTCTGATACTCCTTGAGGGTGCGCTCACACGTTGCAGCTTTGAGGTGGTTTTAGGTGCAGTTTTGTAAATTGAACAGGTGAAAGACATGAAATGAGCGAGTGAATGACATTTGTGGAGCAGCTTTCCCCTTCAAAATCAAATTCACTCATTCAGTTCATGTCTTTCACCTGTTCAATTGACAAAACTGCACTAAAACCACCTCAAAGCTGATTGCGATGCAGTTTTAACTGCAATGTGTGAACGCATCCTGAGGTGATTCTACTCCTTTCTTTGGATGCACCAAAAAAGGAATACAATGTACTGAGTATACTGCAATAACCTTTATTATACACATATAAAAATGTAAAACTTATGCCCCTATAGACATGCATGGGAACGAGTGGTAGACAATACAGGAACAACAAACAGACAAAAGCAAAGCTCTCTACCTTAATCAAAGATGCTGATAAATCCCTATGTACATACAGACATTAAATCAATACCAGTACATCCACATAAGACAATACAGTATATAGGGCCTGGGTAGTGGTAAAGTAAACAATGCCCAGGAAAAGCAAGGGAGGGTAGTAGGTACAAACCACAGGTAGGAGCAGAGACCCCTCCTTTGTTTGGAGTCCAGCTGTTCTTAATTTAACTGATTAGATTTCATTAGGAGAGACATACACCTGTCTATATAAGACCACACAGTGCATGCCAGAGTAGATGAGAATCAGAAGGTCTAAAGAACTGCCCAAGGAGCTCAGGAGCCCTCCACCAGTTTGGTCTTTATGGCAGAGATTGCAGACATAAGACATATGAAAGCCTGCATAGAATTTGCAAAAAACCCCAAAACGGACTCCCAGACTATAAGAAATAAGATTCTCTGGTCCGTTGAGACAAACTTTTTGGTGTTAATTCTAAGCGGTATGTGTGGATAAATCCAGCCAATGCTCATCATCTGCCAAATAAAATCCCAACAATGACACATGGTGGTGGCAGCATCATGCTATGGGGGTGTTTTTCAGCTGCAGGGGCAGGACGACTGGTTGCAATTGAAGTAATGATGAGTACAGAGATAACATGGATGAAACCTCTTCCAGAGTGCCCTGGACCTCAGATTGGGCCAAAGCTTCACCTTCCAACAATGACCCTAAGCACACAGCTAAAATAACAAAGTGGCAGCTTCAGAAAAACTGTGACTATTCCTGACTGGCCCAGCCAGAGCACTGACCTAAACCTGTCTCTGGAGAGACATGAAAATGGTGTCCACCAACATTCACATCCAACCTGAGGGAACTGGAGAGGATCAGCAAGGAAGAATCACAGAGGATCCCCAGGTGTGAAATATTTGCTGCATCATTCCCAAGATGACTTATGGCTAGAGATGGGTGAATTGATTCTAATGATTCTAACTTCGGTTAGAATTTCGGGAAAAATTTGATTCGTCACGAAGCTGATTCGCCGGAACGAAGTTGTTTTTTTCCCCTCATGTTTCTGCTAAATGGGCGCGAGAACAAGATGTTACATGGGGCAGAGAACTCTGGGAAGGAGAAAGGAACACCCCCGATGACATCTGCAGACCTGTAAGCCAATCTCCGCTCCCAGCTCCTCGGTCTCCGCTCCCAGCTCCCCGGTTTCCGCTCCTGAACTCCGCTCCCAGCTCCCTGGTCTCCGCTCCCCGCTCTCCACTCCCAGCACTCTTTTCCCCGGTCTCTGCTCTCCACTCCCAGAACCACGCTCTCTGCACCATGGTCTCCGCTCCCCAGTCTTCACTCCACGTTCCTCGGTCTTCACTCCACGATCCTCGGTCTCGGCTCCCAGCTCCCCGGTCTCCGCTCTCCACTCCTAGCACTCTGCTCCCCGGTCTCCGCTCCCTGGTCTTCGCTCCCCGCTCCTCAGTCTCTGCTCCCAGATCCCAGGTCTCCGCACTCGGTCACTGCTCCCGCTCCCTGGTCTCTGCTGTCCGCTCCCCAGTCACCGTTCCCAGCTCCCTGGTCTCCGCTCCCAGCTCCTCGGTCTCCGCTCCCAGCTCCTCGGTCTCTGCTCCCTGTATAGATGCTCTCTATGTATAGATGTGTATATATGTGTGTGTATAGGTAGGTGTGTGTATGTATGTATAGGTGTGTGTGTGCATGTATGGATATATATATATATATATATATATATATATATATATATATATATATATATATACATATGTGTGTGTGTATATATATATATATATATATATATATATATATATATATATATGTGTGTGTGTGTGTATATATATATATATATATATATATATATATGCATCGTGCCGCAGTATTTTAGTCCACCTTGGCAACGAGCATGTACCGCAACCCCCTTGGCAATGAGCATGTACCTCACTTCCTATGGCAAAGAGGATGTACCTCACTCCCCTTTGCAACGAGCATGCACCTCACTCCCCTTGGCAACGAGCATGTACCTCACTCCCCTTGGCAACGAGCATGCACCTCACTACCCTTGGCAACGAGGATGTACCTCACTCCCCTTGGCAACGAGCATGCACCTCATTCCCCTTGGCAACGAGCATGCACCTCACTCCCCTTGGCAACGAGCATGCACCTCACTCCCCTTGGCAACGAGCATGTACCTCACTTCCCTTGGCAACGAATATGTACCTCACTCCCCTTGGCAACGAGCCCTTTTTTTGTGTATGTGTTTGTTTTTTTGTCTTCCAGGACCATGCATGCAGTGGACTACTTCGGATTCAAAGGATTATGTCGATGACCAGTATGTTTTTTTTTACAAATAAAATGGTCAACGAGGGTGTGTGTGCTTTTTCAATAATTTTTTTTTTTGTTATTAAAAATGTGTGGGTTTTTTGTGTCACTTCGTATAATTTGCCATAGTAGTGGGGCTGTTTAGTTGACGGTGCTCATTACTAAGGGCTGGCCTCAGTGTTTGCCCTTTTTTTGGACAAATTTACACTAATGCCAATACTATTACCTCGGTACCCACCGCCACCAGGGGTGCAGGGAAGAGCCGGGTACAAACCAGTACCTGACCGTCTATAGATGGTCAGGTAGTGGGACGGCTGCAGGCTGTTATTGTTGCGCTGGAATAGCCCCCTAACAGTGGGCTATCCCAGCTCAGTAATGGCAGGCTGCTGCTGTTTCGGACAGGCTGATTCGGACAATAAGGGGTACCCCACGTAATTTTTTTGACCAATATATGAAAAAAAAGAATATGGATTTCCCCCTATTAGTAAGGGGAATCCCATGTCATTTTTCCCCCATTTTTGGCCAAAATATGAAAAAACTGTGGGTGTCCCCCTATTAAAAAGGGGAACCCCACGTAATTTTTTCCCCATTTTTTGGCCAAAAATTAAGAAAAAGAGAATGTGGGGTCCCCATTAATTAATTAGGGGAAACCCAGATGATTTTTTTTTAGTTCTGGCCAAAAAAAACGTGGGGCCCCTAGAATTGTCCAAATCAGCCTGATACAAAAAAAATAGCTGTAGCCTGCCATTACTGAGCAGGGATAGCCCACTGTTAGGGGACTATTCCAGCGTAACAATAACAGCCTGTAGCCGCCCCGGCACCCGGCACCCCTGGTGGTGGTGGGTACCAAGTTAATAGTATTGGTGTTAGTGTAAATTTTCCTAAAAAGGGCAAACACTAAGGCCAGCCCTTAGTAATGAGCACCGTCAATTAGCACCACTGCTATGGCAAATTAGACAAAGTGACACCGAAAAAACCCACACTTTTAATAACAAAAAGAAAGCTTTATTGAAACAGGGGGTGAAAGTGAACACCTGACAACAAATTACAGTTGTTTTTATGGATTTATGGATATCATTGTGCCACTCTGCAGGCACCTGCTGCTTCTGATGCCACCTTCACACTATATAATTATGCCACTCTGTGGCTTTCCCTGTTGCTGCCACCATGTTGCTGACAACTGTGGACTCCTGCTGCTGCTTCTTCCGTCGCCACCTCCACACTCTTATCATTGTGCCACTTTGTGGCCTCCTGTTGCTGCTGCTGCTGCCACCTCAACACTATATAATTGTGCCGCTCTGTGGCTTTCTCTGTTACAGCCACCATGTTGCTGCCACCTGTGGGATCCTGCTGCTGATGGCACCTCCACACTAAATCATTGTGCCACTCTGTGGCTATCCCTGTTGCTGCCACCATGTTGCTACCACCTGTGGGATCCTGCTGCTGCTTCTGCTGCCGCCACCTCCACACTCATAACATTGTGAACTTTGTGGTCTACCATGTTTCCGCCACCTCCATAATTTGTCATTGTGCCACTCTACAGCCTACTCATGTTGCTGCCACTGACCGCTGTCTCCCTGGAACACCCTGTGATTTCCATAATGCTGTTTTCACCCTCCATCACTCTATGACGTTGCCACTATGTTTGGTTTTCCCCTTCATTTCATCTGTCAGAAGGATGAAAAGCTTCAGGATTGATAGCCAAAAGCAGAAGTGGATACAGAACACAGAGGACATGCAAGTATCCCATTTGCTGCTCATCTCTATTCTGGATCAACTCCTGTTTGTTTTTGGCTTTAGCAATACTGATGGATTATTGACCAATTGAAAGAGGACACTGACGCGTGAAAAGAAGGGCAAAATGATCAGTGACGTTAATGCAAAATTACTGCTGAGATCCTCTGCACTCTTTTGGGGGGCTTTCCACATGTATCCGCGTTTAACAGAACAGGTTCTGTCGTAATCTATGGAATCATCTGATGTCAGTGTAAAAAGAGTGCACTCTTTGATGTTATAGTGGGATCTTGACCCTCTGCTTGGTCCTTTGGAGCTGGCACAGACGTTACCTTGTCAGGCTGCGTTCCCGCTTCGCTTATTTGGGGAAGTTGGCCTATGTAAGTGCACATGGAAGTGAAGAGTGAAGCGAAGCGATTCTAAGAGCCGCGGCTGTCATGTGTGTGTCATACTAAAACGCAGCATTGTTTGAAGACCAAACCACGCTCCCTATGCATATTTAACCCCTTAAGGACCAGGCCCTTTTTTGTTTTTGCGTTTTTATTTTTCACTCCCCACCTTCAAAAATCTATAACTTTTTATTTTTCCATGTACAGACCTATGAATATGGATTTCCCCCTATTAGTAAGGGGAATCCCACGTCATTTTCCCCCCATTTTTGGCCAAAATATGAAAAAACTGTGGGTGTCCCCCTATTAAAAAGAGGAACCCCACATAATTTTTTCCCCATTTTTTGGCCAAAAATTAAGAAAAAGAGAATGTGGGGTCCCCATTAATTAATTAGGGGAAACCCAGATGATTTTTTTTTAGTTCTGGCCAAAAAAAACGTGGGGCCCCTAGAATTGTCCAAATCAGCCTGATACAAAAAAAACAGTGTAGCCTGCCATTACTGAGCAGGGATAGCCCACTGTTAGGGGACTATTCCAGCGTAACAATAGCAGCCTGTAGCCGCCCCGGCACCCGGCACCCCTGATGGTGGTGGGTTCCAAGTTAATAGTATTGGTGTTAGTGTAAATTTTCCCAAAAAGGGCAAACACTAAGGCCAGCCCTTAGTAATGAGCACCGTCAATTAGCACCACTGCTATGGCAAATTATACAAAGTGACACCGAAAAAACCCACACTTTTAATAACAAAAAGAAAGCTTTATTGAAACAGGGGGTGAAAGTGAACACCTGACAACAAAGTACAGTTGTTTTTATGGATTTATGGATATCATTGTGCCACTCTGCAGGCACCTGCTGCTTCTGATGCCACCTTCACACTATATCATTATGCCACTCTGTGGCTTTCCCTGTTGCTGCCACCATGTTGCTGACAACTGTGGACTCCTGCTGATGCTTCTTCCGTCGCTACCTCCACACTCTTATCATTGTGCCACTTTGTGGCCTCCTGTTGCTGCTGCTGCTGCCACCTCAACACTATATAATTGTGCCACTCTGTGGCTTTCTCTGTTACAGCCACCATGTTGCTGCCACCTGTCGGATCCTGCTGCTGATGGCACCTCCACACTAAATCATTGTGCCACTCTGTGGCTATCCCTGTTGCTGCCACCATGTTGCTGCCACCTGTGGGATCCTGCTGCTGCTTCTGCTGCCGCCACCTCCACACTCTTAACATTGTGCCTCTTTGTGGTCTACCATGTTTCCGCCACCTCCATAATTTGTCATTGTGCCACTCTACAGCCTACTCATGCTGCTGCCACTGACCGCTGTCTCCCTGGAACATCCTCTGATTTCCATAATGCTGTTTTCACCCTCCATCACTCTATGACGTTGCCACTATGTTTGGTTTTCCCCTTCATTTCATCTGTCAGAAGGATGAAAAGCTTCAGGATTGATAGCCAAAAGCAGAAGTGGGTACAGAACACAGAGGACATGCAAGTATCCCATTTGCTGCTCATCTCCATTCTGGATCAACTCCTGTTTGTTTTTGGCTTTAGCAATACTGATGGATTATTGACTGATTGAAAGTGGACACTGACGCGTGAAAAGAAGGGCAAAATGATCAGTGACGTTAATGCAAAATTACTGCCGACATCCTCTGCACTCTTTTGGGGGGCTTTCCACATGTATCCGCGTTTAACAGAACAGGTTCTGTCGTAATCTATGGAATCATCTGATGTCAGTGTAAAAAGAGTGCACTCTTTGATGTTATAGTGGGATCTTGACCCTCTGCTTGGTCCTTTGGAGCTGGCACAGACGTTACCTTGTCAGGCTGCGTTCCCGCTTCGCTTATTTGGGGAAGTTGGCCTATGTAAGTGCACATGGAAGTGAAGAGTGAAGCGATTCTAAGAGCCGCGGCTGTCATGTGCGTGTCATACTAAAACACAGCATTGTTTGAAGACCAAACCACGCTCCCTATGCATATTTAACCCCTTAAGGACCAGGCCCTTTTTTGTTTTTGCGTTTTTATTTTTCACTCCCCACCTTCAAAAATCTATAACTTTTTATTTTTCCATGCACAGAGCTATGTGATGGCTTATTTTCTGTGTAACAAATTGCACTTCGTAGTGATGGTATTAAATCTTCCATGCCGAGTACTGGGAAGCAGGAAAAAAATCCTAAATGCAGTGAAAATGATGAAAAAACACATTTGCGCCATTTCTTGTGTGCTTGGTTTTTACAGCTTTCAATATGCACCCCAAATGACAGGTCTATTTCATTCATTGGGTCAATTCGATCATGGGGATAACAAATTTGTATAGGTTTTATAATGTTTTCATACATTTACAAAAATTAAAACCTCCTGTACAGAAAAAATTTCTTCATTTTGCCGTGTTCTTGCGCTAATAACTTTTTCATACTTTAGTATACGGAGCTGTGGGTGGTGTCATTTTTTGAGACTTCTGATGATGTTTTCAATGCTTCTATTTTTAGGACTGTGCAACCTTTTGATCACTTTTTATAGAATTTTTTCTATTTTTCAAAATGTCAAAAAGATGCCATCGGGCGCTATTTTCCGCTACGGGGTTTAATGCAGTGAAAAACAATTATTATATTTTGATAGATCGGGCATTTTCGGACATGGCGATACCTAATGTGTTTATGATTTTTACAGTTTATTTATATTTATACCAGTTCTAGGGAAAGGGGGGTGATTAGAATTTTTATGTTTTTTTAATATCATTTTTTTTTTTACTATTTTTCAGACTCCCTAGGGTCTGATTGATCCTACCCTATGCTGCCATACTACAGTATGGCAGTATATGGGGATTTTGCATACCATCTATTACAATGTACAGATCGCACGTTGTTAATAGATAGCCTCGATCATGATAGCCTTGGATCTTTGTGTGATCCGAGGCTGTCATGACAACGGATCGCCGCTCCCCGGTGACGTCATGTGGAATGACGATCGGAGCCAAGATGGCGGCGCCCACGCACCACCGGCTCTTTAATGCAAGCACCGATCGCGGGTATTAGCGACGGGCGTATTCTTCATTATGAAGCAAATGCCTGGTGAGTATGAAGAGCCCGTGAGCCCTCTTCATACTCCCCCATGCACAGCCAGACGTAAGGGTACGTCTTATTGCGCTATGGGGTTAAGCATGGCACAACGTTCTAAAACATCCTACAGGCTCTCTGCAGCCAGGAAATGCCTGTTTTTTAACGTGATTCGCTTTGATTCGATTCGGGTCGAAACCAATTTTTTCTGAAAATTGGGCGAATCAGGACCAAATGAATTTTAACAAATTCGCCCATCTCTACTCATGGCTGTACGAGCTCAGAAGCTGCTTCTACTCAATACTGAGCAAAGGGGCTGAATATTTATGACCATGTGATATTTCAGATTTTCTTGTTTAATAAGTTAAGCAAAATATCTAAATTTCTGTTTTTTTGCTGGGGTGCAGAGTGTACATTAATGAGCAAATGAAGAACTTTTTTGATCTTACCAAATGGCTGAAATGAAATAAAGAGTGAAAAATGTAAAGGGGTATGAATATTTTCCGTACCCACTGTATAATAAAAGAAGTCCTGAGGAAAATTATTTCTCAGGAACTTCTTAGTAGGACAACTCTAGCATCAGTAAACCAATGGTAGATGTGCTTCAAGACATATCACTGATGTTATACAGGTGATCTGGTGAACCTTGCCCCATCATCCGACTGATCAGACACATTTTTCCATATTACTGTATCTCTCCCTCTATATATCAGAATATTATATATGTATTTAAAGGAGATCTACCATAAAAAATAAACCAGGGGCACTTACTCATAGATCCATGCACCGTGACTTTAGTAATCTTCTTATATTTCTTATCCATGGCCTCCTTCCTTCTAAAATCAACTGTTAAATGTTAATTTTTTTTTTAAATCTAACATAGTATCAACATCTGGTACAGCATGACACAATTATTTTATCATTCCTTTTTAATGTTAAAACTTATTTGACTATAAAAATAGGGTTTGGTAGTAAATCTACTTTATAGCATTTGTACCTATAAAAAAATTAACTTAAAATCTTTTGGAAATGTGTCACTTTTAGAGATTGGAATGTGAGCGTCACTTCAGACACTTCAGACACCATAAGGTACCAAAGAGATATGCAATTGAAATTATGCACCCCAACCAGCTTCTAAAGGTCAACCACCCAACCACCCAGCCAGTAATGCACACAATAGGAGCTGGCACTGATCGGGGGTGTTAAATGTTCAAATGTCGCCGACCTTTAAAGTGATCTGGCACATACGCTCTGCCATTTTGGTTGGATTGGTGCTCCCTAACAACTGCATTAAAATGTTATCTGTTATGCTATGGGGGCACCAATCATGATTGTTACAGGGGGGGGGGGTTACCTTTTTACATCATAAACAGGATCATAATAAAATATTTAAGGCTTTATTGAAAACCTCATTATTGCATACACTTTTGACAGCAGATAATGTCACAACTTCACAGAAGACCCCGTTCTATAGAAAACAAATCCATGCTTCTACCAAGTTATAACCAAAGTTATATGGTTATAACTTCTCAGGACAGAAGCATTTTTAAGTTGACCCCCATTGATTCCTACTTTTTAAAACATTGGGATTGTCCATAGCACAACCTGTTCAGATGAGCATAAAACTTTGAGCGTTCTCCACACATGGTGGGTGTGTGCTCCATTATGCACCAAACACCTGCTGCTAACAACTGCATCGGCACTGTTTTAGTGTGTTATTTTTTTTAAGTCCATTGTATGAAATAAATAGGGGGACATCAATGGCGACACCACATGCTGCCATCTGGGATTCAATTGGTATCCCCATGACGTCATCAGGGGGCACTCATCGGTTGCTTTGATGGGTGGGACCAGAACCAAGAATCCCATGGCTATCATAGCAGGATCTTCCTCCGTTGGAGTTCGCTATAGATCTAGTAAACCTAGGGAAATCTATGGAACCAAGAATCCGATGGCTATCATTGCAGGAGATGCCTCTGTTGGGGTCTGGTTACTGCTTTAGTGTGTTACTTTTTTTTTAGTCTAACATATGAACTATGTCTCAGAATAAACCGATGTCAATTGCCGTTTAGAATTTTAAACAATTTTTCACTGAGCAAAACGGGTTATATGGATAAAACTTAGCTTTTATTGTGGCGTCTAAAACAAAATTGGAAGGGACAAAACCAATTTAAAATTCAGCCAAAGTCACATACTTCTCTTGACCTGGCTCTACAGAGTTAGTGGAATCCACGCTAGGTGTAGAACAATATAGAGACATCACCTTTATTTTCAATATAACAGAGTTGATAATACAACCAACCACTGTGCTAGACTTCCACTGCTCCTAGGAATGTGTTTGGTTAGGCAGAGAACATAAACAATGTGCATACATTCCCCAGCCCCAATGCTGGTGAGTACTTGGTTGGGAGTGTCAATTGTAATGTTAGTCTTGTCTGGTTACAAAACCAACACTGGGTGAATAGATAAGCTCGATTCGATTCCCTAACATATGAACTAAACAGAGGGACATCAATGGCGGCACCACATGCTGCCCTCTGGGATTCAATCAGTACCCCCCAGGACATCAACAGGGGGCACTCATTGTTTGACGGGAAGGACCAGAACCAAGAATTCCATGGCTATCATAGCAGGATATTCCTCCATTGGGGTTTGCTATAGATCTAGTAAACCTCCAATATATTGCAACATTGTACTCTAACTAAGTAACAGAAATAAAAAGTAAACATGTTAGGTATCCTCTTGTCCCAAAATTACCAATCACAATAGAAAATTGATTATTCACAGCAGTGAACCAGTTAACAGAAGAAATGGGGGCTTATTCACTAAGGGTCCCGCGGCAGACAATCTGACGGATTCGGACTAAATGCGGGATTTAACATTTAAATTTGTGTCGCAAGCCAAGCACTTACATGCACCGGGAAGAAGAAGGTGAACTCCGGCGGAACTGAGCGGGGAAGCAACACATGCAGGATACCGGGCACAGGATCTACATGGATCATCGGAGAGTCCGGATGAAAGATTGTAACTCGGACGGGTAAGCAAATGGTGTTTTTTGCCATTTTGCCATACATTATGTCACGGGCACCACCGCGATCCATACCACGGATCGTGGGTGCACCCGTGCCTCCGTTGCGGGCACCCCCGCGATCCATATCGCGGATCGCGGGTGCACCCGTGCCTCCCTCCGCTGCCCCGGTCCCGCTCCGGTGCACTCACCTCTCCTGGCTCCCGCTCCCGTCCGGACTAGGTCTCGCGCGCGGCCCCGCTCCCTAGGGCGCGCGCGCGGCACTGTCTCAAGATTTAAAGGGCCAGCGCACAGGTGATTAGTATTGGTAATTTCCTGTTTTGTATATAACCCTTTGTTTCCCATCATTCCCTGCCGGATCTTTGTGCCTCTTAGCCTTAGAGAAAGCTTCCTAGCGAGTATTCCTGTGTTCCTGCGTATTCCTGTATTCCTGCGTTCTAGTGTATTCCTGTGTGTTCCCGTTCCTGAGTCCTGTGTTGCCGTGTTACCTGTGTTCCTCACTGTTGCTGTGTGCCTGTGTTCCCGTTCCCACCTGCCTGGACCTCCTGTTGCTGACCCCGGACTTGAACCTGACGTTACATCTCTGCCGCCTGCCCTGACCCTGTGCCTGGACCCGACTACGAGTTTGTCATCCGCTAAGGTACCTCGACCTCGGCTGCCACCGTGGGCTGGTCACACCTGGGAACGTCCTAGTGGTATCCTGCCGCAGCAAGTCCAACCCGCTTTGCGGCGGGCTCTGGTGAAAACCAGGTGCTGCTAGGCTCCGGTTCCGGGTGTTGGCTAGTTACATCTCCCGCGGTGGTCCAGAGGATCCACTGATCCTAACACATTACAATTTGAATAAAAAGTTGCTAAAAAGCTGTATTGTTCCCAAAATGTGGAAATGTAAAGGTCAGCTGAACCCACAAAAAGTATGGTACACATTACACATTACACAAAGAAGTTTGAAAAAGTTATTGGCTTCAGAATATGGTGATACAGCAAAATTGACTTTCCTGAAAATTTTTATTTTTTTATAGGACAAAACTTTATGGCTTTTGTAAAACACAAAAACTAGAAAGGGCAAGGTCATTAAGGGGTTAATACTAACAAAACAAAATAGTTGATACAGTCCCTTTTAAAAGTATGGTTTAACTCCTTTTGAAAAAAGCATGTGATAGAGCCTTGACCTTACAATCTTATACTGCACCTGAGGTGCATTACCATACATCATGTCTTTAGGCCTTTTGGAGGTCATGCTTGATGTCAAGGGAGCTGCCTACAAGGAAGCTAAAAGAGGTGTGGTTTCCTTATCCTATCCTTGAAAACATATTTGCATATTTTCCCAGAATCCCCTAGTGGAGCGTCAATGGCTATAAGTCTCCACATGCCTACAAGGCAGCCTTAATTGGCAAAGTTTCTTTAAGGAGAACTCTTACTTCCCGATCCTAGGCAAAAGGCTCTCACTCAGCCAAACCCGTTTCCTACGAAGGCTCTCACTCAGCCAAACCCGTTCCCTACGCTGTACTGGAGAGATGCTACCACATCAGAGTAGTGCTGTCTACAGTTGGGAATCTTTTCCTCCTGGAATAGATATACTGATTTGGTTTTAATCGCACATCATGTCATTAGGTTTCCTGAAGGTCATGCTTGATGTCAAGGTTGCCACCTTACAAGTTAGCTAAAAGAGGCATAGGTTTCCTTATCCCATCCCGGAAAACATGTTTGCATATTTTCCCTAAATATTTCAAACACATTCAATACTTCTTATGATAAAACTACATGTATGGAATCAAAAAAATTGTGAG
Source organism: Engystomops pustulosus (assembly GCF_040894005.1). NCBI lineage: Eukaryota > Metazoa > Chordata > Amphibia > Anura > Leptodactylidae > Engystomops > Engystomops pustulosus. Next base: position 171,639,192 of record NC_092413.1, on the reverse strand, counting down.
CAGCACCCGAAATGTTTTTTTATTATAGATAACATTACTACTTATCTAAGTATGTTGCTTATTGTATTATAGAGCTTGATATATCCAGTTATTTCTATAAGTAAGGTGGCAAGTAGCAACCAGCCCAGGAAATCCTTCTGGTTCTCTTAATAAGAATTACAAATAAAATATTGAGTTCTCTGAAAATCATTTTGGCTGTAACAAGTTTTCAACAAATAAATCTCCATGGGTATAACCCAAACAAGAACATTTTCAGCATGAGTCTGCTATCATTCATTTGAGTAAAAATTAAAGATTTGTGATTATAGTTACAAGCCAAGCCATGTACCAAATTTGAAGTATTTTACTTGTACTTATTGTTCGGAAACACAGTCTTCTTTTAGACTTTACCAACTGTGCACTTCCTCTCATACTTATCCCACATATATTCTGCACCTACTTCATGCATACAAAAAGTACAGGGCTTAAAATTCATTCAAATGTAACAAAAACTGTATTATTAACCAAGCTTTGTGATAGCAATAATTTGTTTCCTGAAATGACCAGTGCAGTCGGTTGTGCATTTTCAGACTGCCCCGTTCATCTGTATGGACCTGATGGAGTTGCTGAGTGCAGGGCTCTGCATCTCAGCTCCATAGAGATGAACAGGGCAGCCCTACCATGTGTGGCCAGCTGCTCCGGTCATCTTGGGTAGATTGGACCCCATCGGACTCCCGTTCTTGTGATGTGTGGAGTCCCATCACTGAGACCTATCGGCAAGTTAGGCCCTCTTCTGTAGGTCGGACTTGTTTCTTGTGAAAATCCCTCTAATGCTTTATATGCAATGTTAGAGGCTTACATTCACTAAGATGCTATGTAACTGGTGAATAAACATGAAAAGGAGACACATCTTGAGTGCCTGGACTGTTACTTATTTAGGTGGCCTAAATTAGTCATTTTGCTTCTGTGGGATTTGTAGTTTTTCTTTAGTCTATATGTATTCTAGAAAATATACATTAGATTTTTTGAAGTTTCTACATACTTTGCTGTCTGCTTTTGGATCTGTATTTTCGAGCATAGTCTAGAAGCAGCCATAAGCCTGTTCCCTATGTCTGATAAACTTGCTCCACTTGCTTGCTGGATTTCCTAGGCTGCACTTCTAATTACTGGACTTAACTTGCATGCTGAGTTCAATCCAGTCATTAGAGGTTCTGTCCCAGAAATCCCACATGATCACAGAGCAAGTTTCAATCATAGGCAATCTGCTTTATTTTGAGGTCTTTAAAGACCAGCGTTCAGAACACCAGTCTTAAAATTACCTGTGCTAGCAGTCCTGCAATCCAGCCTCTTAGTGGATACAGGGGCAGACTCGGCCGGTTCTGTCCTGTAGACCAGGTCGGAATTGGCTGAGTTTTCTACTATAGTCTCCGATTTAATCAAAAGAATGGATGCAGGTAATAGGGTTTTAGAGAGGATTGGGAACATCCCTCAATGTAAACCGGGGCCTAATGTGTAGCTCTATGTTCGGTCACCCTATGTAGTAACACACTTAGTCTTATTGATCCACAATAATCATATTGAACACAAACATACCCCTCAAACTGAGGGGAAAGAAAGGTAACACAGAAGGTGGGACACAGAAAGAAAAAGTCTCCGCCGGTTCACATCCTTGCCCGGCCTCTGCCCGACCCACTTCCTGCCTGCTCTCCATTCCAACATGCCAAAAGTGGCATGCGGGTTGAAGAATCCAGAAAACTGACAAGGAAGGGGGATATAAGCAGTTACTCTGCCAGAAAACTGGTAAAGAAGCCATAATGAATATCCAGCATTGTTTGGGGCCAAGGGCATGCAATTTTTTTTAGAGTTTATTTCCCTGTCATTTATACAGTATGTCCTTTACAAGTGACATATAAAAGTCTGCTGCCTCATAGAGAAAAAATGGCCACAAATAACCTCTAGAACAATACAAAAAAACTTCCATTATATTTCATTTTATGTTTCATTAGACTGGTGTTTGGCAAAAATTGCAATAAAAGTGCTTGCACTGGTTTTACTAAGTTACTACGTAATGATCTAGAATGTGTACAGTAGGTGAGTGACTAATAATAGCAATCACCTTCTGCATCCACTAAGATGTGATTGTGCACTACGCAATTAACATTGGGACCAAAATCATCCACACCTACAAGTTATAATAGTCTGTATATTTTTTTTTAATAGTTGGTCTTTTCCAGAAGTAACACATCAACAGCGCTTAATGTGTCCGCGCTTGATATTTACCCTGTCCCGGAAGTCACAACGAGTATATTAAGAGGCTCCAGGCTCTAAGTATATTCAGCACACAATTACATAGCCGGATAATTGTGCTATAACATGAACCAGGAACTGGGGCAGGCTATAGTCAATGCACTGCTACAAGGTGTCCACACTCTATCTCCTCCACAACCACATTTTATGAAGGTGGCCTAAGTGGCCATTCCTGGCCATACTACCCATGTGTCTCCAACCAATATAAAACATGTACACAGTTGTAGATAAGGTATGTCTTCTGCTGGACCCTTAGGTTTCAGGCTATGTCTTGTATATGTAATATATCAAAATAATTCATAAAAATAATAATACTGACAATACACATCATTTAATATTTTTATTTTCATCATTTTGTATTGACCATTTTGATAACCTTTTCTCCAAAACCAACCATCTCCCTTTAGCATTTATTATTGCTTCACAAAACTGAACATGAATTCACACCTTAAAGGGGTATTCTTGTCTGGGCATTCACATTCAGTTTCAATAATCTGCCATTAATAAACATTTCTTCAATTGGATGTTATTAAAAAAAATGTTCCTGTGTGAAGGTAATTTCTCATAAATGTAGTCATGTTGCCCCGGATACGGCCACCTCTGCTGGAGGGATTGCATAAAGAAACAAAAGGTTATTGTATATGAAATGTCCGCGAGTTACTACATGTCGCACAGCCGTCCTGTGGTAATGATTGCTGATGCAAGGAGGTCCGGCAGGACTCTATAGCATGTCTGGCCACCGCAGCCAAAGCGAGACGTGGTCGTATCCGAGGACGCTATCTGGTTTCTAAGGGACAACATGGCTACATTTATGAGAAATTATCTTCACACAGGAACATTTTTTAAATGAACATCCAATTGAATAAATGTTTACAAGTGGCAAATGAATTTAATTAAATGTAAATACCCAGATGAGAATACTCCTTTAAGGAAGAGGCCTATTTTGGCCTACAGGGCAGAGCACTTTTTTCCGTTTTTCATCCTTGAATTTGAAAAGACATAACTTTTGTTTCCAATCTAACATAGGCATAAGAGGGCTTATGAGCCCTCTTCATACAGAGATGAGCTTTGCTGCATATTGGTGTTAACCTCTTGTATACCGCCGGTAAAGACACATGGGCGCCGCCATCTTTATTTAGATGGCCACTCCCCCAAATGCATGGGGGGGGGGGCAGCGATCAGTTGCCATGACAGCCTCAGGTCTGCATGGTTTCTGAAGATTCATTACAGTGAGCCAGATCTCTGTGTCAGGGAGAAGCAGCAGGAAAAAGACAGCCTCCTGCTGCATGTCAAGATGCCACTCTTACAGTGAGATCCCGATCATCAGGACGAGAATGCACATCCTTTTGATGCAATGGGCTGTTAATAAGGACAAGCATTCTCGTCCTATGCTTTTAACCTGTTAAGTGTTCTTCATTATATTCTGAACATCTTTATTTTGAACTTGCATTGTATAATTGGCCATGATACCTGTAGCACTGCAGGGGTTAATGAGCAGGTCAGCTGATAAATGATAAATGAACCTGATAGGCTTCTAAAAGACAGAGAGACAACACAAAATACATCAGCATTGATAGGTCAGCAAGTTCTGCCCTCCTCTGTCAGGTCTCCATTTAGCCATTTTCATGAGTTTGTATGATGCACAAGTAAAGTGTTTTTCTAAAAGCTTATTCAAGCATGAAGATACTGTACAAATAAACAGAATGTGAACAATATATCTTATACTAGAAAGGGCATTTCGAGGGTATGAGTAAATCTATTTTGCTTGTCTGTAGATCCTATCAAGTAAGCAAAAGCTGGCTGAATAAAGCCCACAAATTTCTGATGGTGATACCAGCACTTAATGAAAAAAATAAACAAAAAAACATATATTTGTAATTTTAGTGAATAAAAAGTTTATTAAAGCAGTAAAGTATTTTTTTCTATGGATCCATACTAGAATTTAGAAGGGGGAACACATTTTTATGGGATAGTATTACTTAAAAGGTAACACCAACTTATAACAGCACAGCATGGACTACAAATTGTGAGAGGAAGAGATATACAACATATTGTTTCACATGTTGAATCTCACTCTGGAATAGAGTGCTGTGGCGCTGTAGTAGAAACTGAGCAGTATGCTAATCTGTATGTTTCTAACTGAATGTTAAACAATCTCTGGTGTTGAATTGGAGTACCTTAGGATGACCCTTCATCTTCCATCAGGAAAGAAACCCTAAAGGCTCTAAAATAGGCTGTATCTCTTGGGTGTTAGGTTAGCGCTTTTGCCTGCTGGTGCTCAGGTGGGACAACCTGACATTAGAAAGCTCTATGGTATACAGAGAGGGAAGGAAGGCACCATACAGCTATGTAGGTAGTGGTGTCCGATTATGAGTGATTACACTGGGATCCTGAATCTGCTTACAACTACCAATTTCACACTGCTCCACACATCCTCCTTCTATAAAGTGTTCATTGCCATATGTCCTTTTTTTCTTTTCATTTTGTCCCTGGTGTCCTTAGACAACTCTTTGGTGTTGCCCATGATGGAGAGGTTAGAGTGTGAGTAATTGACTGTGTGGACAGGTGTCTATTATACACTTGACAGGGTCAAAGAGGTGCAATGAATACAAGTAATGAGTGCAGAGTAGAAGGAGCTTTAGGAAAAACTAACAGGTCTGAGAGACAGGAGTGTTGCTGATTGTTGGGAGATCATATAGTTATTTCATGCAATAAAATTAATTCTTTAAAAATAATACTGTCACCAGTGCTCCTCCGACCCATCTCCCGGGTCGCAGGTGCACCCGTGTCCCTCTCTGTGCCCCCTCTCCCCTGCAGCAATCCTGCTTACCTCTCCTCGTTTCTGGTGGTCTACTCACTCCGGTGTAGCACTCAGCATCCGATATATCAGATGTAGGCGCTTCCTCCTTCAGCGATGACACTCTCACGACAGGGTGATGGCCTGGTGCTATGCATCAAGAACAATAGGGGACATCCCCCCTATGTAATCACAGGACCATTCTGCATCACACCACCATTCTGCATTTGGTGCTGTTGGGGAGCAGATGTTTACTGTTACAAAACACTATTACCCCCCTCCCCCCTCCCCCCTCCATTATCCATTTTTTTCCTTGTGTTACCCCGAGAACTATCCATTTTTCCTAGTATTATGCTCCCATCACCCCCCCAACAAGTGTGTTGTGATAGTAATAGTAAGAGAAGTGCACGCTGTGTGTGAAGTAGGTAGTAGTGCATGCCGTGTGTGGAGGAAGTAGTAGTGTGGAGGAGGTAGTAGTGCATGCTGTTTGTGAAGGAAGTAGTAGTGCATGTGTGTTTTTATGATGTAGTAGTGCATGCAATTTGAGAAATTGCTATAAAAAGTATAAACCTAAGATTCGTAATAAAATAAGTAAACATTTAAAAAAAACTATGGAAATAGAAAGGAGACAAATGGCAAAAGTTTTCTAAAAAAACCCATTGTGGTATGACTTTTTGTCTTAAAAATAGAACATTTGAAGCTTTGAAAATTGTAATTCTTTTAAAAATGTTCCTATGAGAAAACAATCTTAAAATCAGTTTGAAAAGTTATAGTGTTGAAAAATTATTACCACAGGAAGATACACTGGTCAGATGTGTTTTGAAAAAGGGCTTAAAGGGTTAAATAATAGTCCGGTACCCTAAATGGAAGAATACATTTTTTAATTTTCTAAGATCATTAAAAAATGAGACAGAAAGATTTATATTTTAAAAATGATTTTCGCTGTAAATTATTGTTGAGGGGACAGCATGGTATAAAGAATGACTTGAGATACAGTATTACTTATGTCTGACTTGGTGTGTGAAATAGTCCTAGCCTGAGGCTACATGTCTATAATCGCTGTCCATTTTACTACCAGAGTATTTCATATGTAGCACCTCAGCTTTAGAATCCTCACCATACAAATTCAATACAATATTAGGACATTGTAGGAAAACCGCCCTCACTCCTATTGTTCCATATGACTTTTTGTACTCTGTAATGTAATATTATATTTGTATATGTCCCCTATGATTTGTAAAGCACAATGGAATTTGATGGCGCTATATAAATAAAGATTATTATTATTATTAACCATTGACAGACTATAGTTCACATGATAACCAGTAGACAAGTGTGATAATATTACCACTCTACAGTTTGTTTGTTTTTTATTTTTCTTTCTTTTGTGTTGTTTCATTATGTGCTGTTATGAGTCATTAGGCTCCATTTGGCCAGAGCAAATGGCTGAAGGGGAACTTTGCTTTACAACCAGCCAGGAAGAGGGGCTGGGCATTGAGTCTCTGAACCCCAGGGAGTCTCTTACATGCTCTTCAATAAGTGGGGAAATTGACACCTTGGGCTAGACTGTGGTGGAGGAAGGTGGATGAAAAAAACAGCAGACTATGTGGTTTTTTCCCTCCAAAATTCAGACAATGGGAAATATCATAGCTGTCCATAACTGGGGCATAATTCATAATTATCGGTCCCCAGTTACACTGGACAGCTATTTGATCTAGATACGCTCCTGGATCGAGAATCAGAAGCCTATTTTCAGCCAATAGCAGAACACCCCTAAAATTAGGCTTAGATAACTCGAGTGTGGTATGGGGTGAATGGTAATAAGGTACCCAGTTGATTGGAAGAAATGGCACAATTGTGCCATCTTCCAATCAAAATGTATGGGATTTTAATAAAACCTATAACCCAGAAAGTACCTCTCTGATGGGAGGGGGATAGAAAAACTCCCCCTCACAGTGACATCACAGCCAGGGGTGGGGGTCGAAAATCCTCTGGGTTTGAATTAGTGAAGCGGCCACATGGATTTTGTTCAGTTTGAGGATTCAATTCACTAGAAGACTGGATCACTGTCTATGCCCTGTCCTCGGGCCAAAGAACTTCTACCTATTTCAATAGCAAGAGTTTTTTGTTTTCGTTTCCCTAACTGTTTGTAAGTATCGTGTGTGTATTGTTTTTACCTCTTTTGTATTTTTATCTGACAATATTGTTTTGAGTGTACTGTATTTTTTTATGTATATTAAAGTGTTAACTTTAGTAAACCTCTGCTTGTAGCCTTAAAGAATCCGAGTCTCCAAAAATAATTACGTTACCAGAGGTCATTTTTAGCATAGACTATGTAGTAAGCGATTGCATATTCTGTGTGAATTTATCATTTTAATGTAGTATTGAGTGTGTGTGTGCTGTGTAAATCATCAGTGTGCATTGTTTGTTTGGTTGATGTGTGACTCGGTGCCGAGATTGCGTGGAGTAAATTAAGTGTTAGGACGCTATTTTGAGGAAGTGGGGGGAGCTTAAGGGATAAAGGTGCCCCGCGTGTGTAAACTCCGGTGAGTGGGGTTTGTGACAACAAGTGTAGAGCATATGTTTACAAATACTTTCATCAAATTCCATTGTTGAAGCTGAAGGGTAAGATACCCTTGAGATTTTTATCTAAAACTTTTTATAATACCCTGTAACATTAGCAATGATATTGTCACCTTCATTTCTCATACATGGCTTAGGCTGTGATGAACATTTATGAATGAACATGAATATGTAACAGCCCCTTCACTACTAGCTAGTATGGGATGTGATTGCACTTGGCAGCGCTCAGCTTTCTTTTCCATCATACACTGAACCCCTAATGTCGTCTGGCTCCGAATATCTAGCATACTCTGGAGCAATGACAGCGAGATAGATTGCATTTTTTGTGCACCATTTCATTTTTCAAGAATCCAACATCCCTAAGAAAACATTCATCTGCAATCAGCACTTTCCTGCGGAGGATGATGCATGCAAAAGAAAGTATATTTAATATCAAAGTTCATCCAACGGAGGCAGAAAGCATTCTGTATACACTGGAGCATTAAAATGACTGCAGATAAACTAGGAATGATTCGCTTTCTAAAAGGTTCACCTGAAATAGAAATACCAATTAGGATATAGATTAGGACAGGCGTCAGTATTGGCCTTGAATGTCGCCACAGAAAAATTGATCAGCAGTCCGACCTTCAGCTTTAGCAAAAAGCTTCTCCCCAAAATGAATATTTGCCTTACTTTAGTTGTGCTAAATGGAATGGTTGTTTAGTTTCTTTTCTTCAAGTCTCCACAATCTAAGAGGCATGTAAGAGACAATACTATGCTGAATAAATGAATAAATTATATATTATAATTAGTCTTCATAGAGGCAGACGTGTTCAATTCAGTTCATTGTGTTCAAACCAGATATGTCGCCCAAATCTGCTACCCTGCAGCATATTATAGGGAATGGTCTGTTCTGCTGTTAGTTCGAGCAACATTAAAAAGTTATACATATTATGAGTCCCCTGAATGTCACAATCCAAGTTTAACCTAAAGTTGTGCAACACCCCTGCCAATAAACACACAAACAATAGATGAAATTGTGTGTAAACAAACAATTGCAAATAAAAAATATCTGTAAAACTTTGTATATGCATAAAATGAGCGTATATAGGTAAAATAAACTATATATTAAGTATTATATATGTAGTATATACATAACATTAAAGATGACAGATAAAGAGCATCTGTTAGTTAATAAACATATAAAATATTCAAAGATAGTATTAAAGTGGTATTCAGGGTAAATGAACGCCTCATACAAAAACCCACAATGCTAAATATAAATGAATATAACAAAACTCACTGTCATTAATCACAAATGGAGCTTAAATAGTTTGACTTTATGATTCACAAAATTTTATGGGCTTTCTAAAGTATGAGGAGTTATCACCAAGATGGCCACCAGAAACTACAAGTCCCATGATCCTTTAGTTCTCAGTAACTCCTCCTCCCTCTTATGCTCTGCTCCCAGTGATGATGTAACAGACTGTCCTGCTCTGATACCATAGTAATGATGTGTAACTGCCATCACCAAAACACTGGCCAAACTACAACCAAATATAGTGATGATCACATGACCTGCCCATGTGATGTAGACATGTGACCAGCAGTCATCTTCTGTGCTGTGTCTGCTCTGGGATGAGAAAATGGGACAGATTAAAAGCCAAGTAGCTTTTTAATTAAATTTATTGCAAATAATTTTTTTATACTAAGAAAAACCCTCATCTCCCTCTCCCCTGTTGTTAAGCTCGCTCTTATTTTGGTGTACAGCATGTCAATCTGTTAGGCTCCAATTTTTGCTCTCATATTTCTCTGATTATACACTGGATAGTTCCCAGCTGGGGTAGACACAGCAGCTCACCTCCTTTTTACATCTTCACTCCTTTCAGCTAAGTTTTTACGAACACACATACTCTGTGGAGAAATCTCTCTACATGGATACCCACACAGTCCTTTACACACACAATCCTTTACCCACACAATATGCTCTGGAGGCCTGTACCAATATGGCATCTGATCACTCCATATAGACCTGCTTGTTCTTTATACCTGTGCCTGCTATTGATTTTGTAACTCGCCGCCATCTTATTTTGGAACTCACCGCCATCTTATCCAGGTTAGGGACCAGTGTCCAGTTGCCGCCTGGGTTTTAGTACAGTGACGGCAAGTCACCAGGGAAAAAGGTTTTGGTAAGCTCAGGGTTGACAGTTCTTTCTTGTCTTGACAATTGAATTGGTTTAATGAGATTTTGGATTGAGTCCTTATCCCAATTTAACCTATGCTAAAAGCTGTCACGTGTATACATTTTTAGTGAGAGTAGAAAAATATTGTAAGATTATACATAGTTTACTATTCTTATAATGAAAGCAGTCCAACATTTCTTTAATTGGATTGTCTTGGATGAGAAGATAACAGATACGCTTGTTCTAAAAAGTGTCTATAGTATGGCAAAGTGGCAAAGTAACTTGGAATAAAAAGACAACGTGATTTTCAAAATCTTAACAATCGCTTCATGGAGTCTTGTCAAAGGGCAAAATTTCAAATCTGGTGAATGAACATCATACATCTTCAAGAATCTTAAATTTGATTATTAGTTGACAGACAAACCAGGTAAGAGCTCATAAATTCAGATTGCCTGTAACATATACACAAATGTGAGAATCATCACATTGGGGCACCTGCACCACATTGACCCTACAAGATAACCTAGTTCACAACTAGTCACTAGGCCAAATGTTTTCTCTACCCAACATCTGTGTTTCCTCCACCCCATGAATAGAATATGTTAAATAGAGTAGACTTAATGTCACTGAAGTATCCTTTCTCATAGGTTTGTATAAGTGTTTGTTTAGGATTATTTTAGGATCAAAACTATACTTCATAACCATCCTTGTCATAACTCATAGAATTTAACTCCTTGTGAATGAATCTATGACCAGCATTCTCCCATATTTCTAGGTTGTCAAACACCAAGGATTTCGGAGTCAGGAAGCCCACAAAATAGATTTTAGACAATTGGCTCAACGCGTCAAAATGATTTCCCTAACTCCACACCTTTGTACAGTTGTGTCCACAACCCTTTTACAACATTAGGGATTAGGGAGATAGTCTAAAAGAACCAGAGATGCAGAAACACTTTTCCAAAAATAAAAAACCTTTATTATCCTTTATTGAAAGTAAATACAAATATTATACATACATATCCCTCAAAGGGGAAAATCCAGTATGGTATGTAGGGGACACAAGTAGCCCCAGATAAATAGGACAGCACAGAAGACCACTGGCCACCCCTATTAGCCCAGGGTCAAAAAAATATGTCAACAATATTTTAAAATAGTCAGTCGAGAGGTAAGGGTAAAGTGGCAGTAGAGCAGTGAAAAGAATAATAAGTAAACCGGAGGTACCCTCCAGTATTTAAAAATTTCATTTTGCTATAGCACACTTACCCACAAACATGATGAAAGACTGACACTGGGCTATCAAAGGGAGGCCAGAGTACACCCTGACGCGTCTCGCACTGATGCTTTGTCAAAAAGAGTATACCAGCATCTAGACTGGGTCAGACTCAGGAGATGCAACACAGCTATGCAGATTATTGTTTTTTTTTCATTTTTTTGTAACAGTTTTCCTTCTCAAATTAAAATGTAATTTAATTGGTTTATTCCTTATGGCATTATAATTCAAATACCATTGCAGAGGCGAATTACCCAGTGAGAGTGTGTGTGCTAGAGATTTATAAGCAGTGTGTGTTCAGGTGATCTGTACGGCACCTAGAGTAGTGCGTATGTGTGTGGTCCTGATGTGGGCATCTCGTAGGACATAATCAGCAGGTATTGGCAGCAAAAAGTGTATGGAAAAACCCTGCAATATCGGTGAGCAGAGCGGCTCTTTGCACTTTAATTCCATAGACATGTCAGTAGTAGGTGGCTACGGAGTGTGGTTGTGTGCCCCCTGGGTTGTGTGGTGTGTAGTACAGGATAAGAAGAGATTCTCCTGCCATTCTTTTTACAGTCTTTTCAAATATACTGTACATTCAAGTGATAGTTACAAAAAATATTTTTTTTGTGTCCCAAATAATACTGACAACTACATGTACACAAAATTATTTTTTAGGGCAGATAGTGAAAAGGGTAGAATGGGCCAACACATCTGTCATTATTCTTTGCTACATTGTGTAAAACATTGAAGTAGCAATTATGATTTCCAACAACAATAACTAGATATCTTAGTCATTCTTTAAAGAATAATATTTTCTGTATGAAACAAGTGACTGCTTGGCAGTGCAGAGCTTATCACACTGTGTGACATTCAGGAGAAGCCTAGAGATGTTGATTTAATTGGAGCATTCTGTAGACTTTGTGGTTCCAGACCATTACTGAACAGTAAGCCAGTTTGCTCTCACAGTTGTCCACATTAAAGAAGAGCATCATTGTGTATGTTCTATGAACAGTGAGGAACATATAAGCTTTATAAGTCGTATGGAAAACAGAATATAGTAATAAAAGAAAACACAAAACTTTATATTTGTGTTGTTTTTATTGTGCATATTATGTTGCAGTATTTACCCATCATGTCTCACCAATTATGAATGACTAAGACAAATTAATTTGTACATGTCTAGAAGTTTACAGGTCTGAGAATTTTACGGACAATTCTTTCATATGCTCATGAGATTTATACAGAATTTGTGCCAAAATGGGTTTGCATTTTTCGCATTACATTTTTAACAGTTTCAAACTCTGGAACCATGGCTTATTGGGATAGTTGTGCAGCTGAGGAGGCCACACGAGAGTTTAAGATGTGGCAAAAAATAGATGATGTAAACTTACAAATAAGTGTCTATATATGCTCTAGGTTTTATAATCTTACATAAGACGAGGTAAAATGGTGCATTTTTAGACTGTGTAGCCTAAGTTACATAGTGGGGCACATTTACTTACGTTTCTGCTGGAGTTCACCAAAAGTATATTGTCCAATGATAATGCACTGTGCGGCGATTCACTAAGATTGTGCGCCCGATATCCTGCATGTGTCGCTTCTCCACTCAGGTCCGACAGAGTTCACCATCTTTTTAGTGGTGCACCTTAGAGCTAGTGCCTGCGTCACAATTTAAAAGTTAAATCCCGCACTCAGTCTGAATCAGTCAGTCGGACAACACCCCCCCAATTTGTGTCGCATGAAAGCCAGCGCAGCTGCACCAAAAAAAGGGTAACATGCGCCAAAATCCCAGCACAGACACTTCTTAAATACCTGTGCAAACCGTGTAATCCACGAAAAAGGTGCAGAGTACGACGAAAGTAAACAGCGTGACTTTAGTAAGTAAACAAGATTAATAAATCTGTACAAATATCCTTAAACCTAACAAGTCAGCTTTTTATACATCAAGAAATTAAAAAAGATTGACCCCTTCAATTACAAGAAATAAATAAAAGCAGCTAATCTGATAATCAGATAGTTGCTTATGGTCTCTTATGGAATATTTTTGCATTTTACAACACTCACTCTCCTAGCCTGTCTCTCATTCACTCTCCCTGCCGGTATCTCACTCACTCTCTCTACCTGTCTCTTTCTTTCTCACTCATCCTGCCTTTCTCCCTGTCTCTCACTCATTCACTCATTCATTCATTCACTCACTCACTCACTCACTCACTCACTCTCTTGCCTGTCTCTCACTCTCCCTGCCTATCTCTCTGTCTCTCACTCACTCTGTCTCTCACTCACTCTCTACCTCTCTCTCACTCACCTTCTCTGCCTTTCTTTCTGTCTCTCAATTAGTCTCCCTGCCTGGCTCTGTCTCTCACTGACTTTCTCTGCCTGTCTCTCTGCCCGTCTCTCACTCACTCTCCCTGTCTGTCTCTCACTCACTCTCCCTGCCTGTCTCTCTGTCACTCGCTCTCCCTGCCTTTCTCTCTGTCACTCGCTCTCCCTGCCTGTCTCTCTGTCACTCACTCTCCCTGCCTGTCTCTTATTCTCCCTACCTGTCTCTCTGTCATTCATTCACTTTCCTAGCTGCTCCATCTCTCACTCACTTACTCACTCTTCCTGCCTGTCTCTCTTTAACTCACTCTCCCTATCGGTCTCTTTGTCACCCACTCACTCTCTCTGCCTTTCTCTTACTTTCCCTGCCTGTCTATCTGTCTCTCACTCACTCTCCCTACTTGTCTCTATATCTCTATTCATATTGATCTTATCTCACACATAAGCTGTCTTATGCTCATTGCCTACAGTTACCAATGAAATCTCAGAGCTCATATTAATGACCTGTGGCAAAAGGTTAACCAACCACGGCTCAGTTGCCAACTGCCGCAGCAGACAATGACTCCTGTATATGGTGGTTAATAAGTGTATTTTGGAAAGTGTGGGGTGAAAACTTTGACTTAAAATCTAGTCTATGACATTCCCTGAGTCACAGAGAGAGACTATGCAAAATGTTGTGATTGTAAACGCAACAGTGCAGATACCTTAAACGGACATACACACAGCTTTATATATAAGATTTTTACATTTGACACATTTTTTAAATAAAACCAAAATTGTCTCTGTTGCCAGAACTGGTTGACGACTTATTTTTGTGAGAAGAGTTTTCCTTTATAGCATTATTTTTGTGAAGGGATTCGAAGAAAAATCATCATTCTTGTCAATTCTTTTCAATGACGTTCACTGTGCAGGCCCAGTAAAGGTTCAGCTTTTTTGTGCACAATGTTACATTGTTACACCAAATATGTGGAGTTTTTTTGTGTGATTTTATGTTTGATTTTTGTTTTTATTATTTTCTATTAAACAACTTCTTTCGGAGATGTTGGGAGGGGCGTTCAAAACACCATTCTTAATAGATTGTACTCCTGAATAAATTGTAATCCTTCAGTTTAGTCAATACAGTGTTTGGAATTTTGTTTTCACAGCTGAGAATCATTAGAAGATTTTTTATTTCTCTGAAAAGTTTTTGGGTCGTCCATTTCTATAGCTTGAAATGGTAATCAATTTTTTTTGTTTTGTTTTCTGGTCGAATGCAAAGAGACTTAGCGCAAGAGTGAACACTTTATTATTTTGTAACTGTAGTTATTGATCTGTTGCTTCACACTGTGCGGTCTCTACAAAATGAGCATCTTACATCACCTTAAATCTAGCCATCATTTCAAATTATTGATATAAAAAATAATGGCCTTTCACCTGTTTTGAAAAAGTACAATTACTGCCTCAATTTGTGTTGTTTTCTTTCTTAATTTTCTATGGCAAACAGACGGCAAAGAAGAATCTATAACTGATAAGCAAATCATGGAGCGATAGTCTACCGTTTATTAAATAAATGGCTGAATTTTTTTTTTACAGGACAATTTGACTAATTATTTCTTTTCCACGCCTTGAAGAATGTGTTTTGAAATGAATTCTGGAAACTTTCATTTTCTTGTTAACTAACTTCATCCGCCTACTGTTACTGCAAGCAGTCTAATTAAATTAATTCCATGGAATTACAGTATGGCCACACATTCAAAGCAATTAATGTTAATTCAATATGTAATCATCAGTAAAAGCCGGGTTGTAGAGCTTCATCCACAATTACAATTAGAAAATGAAAACTACATAGATAGCTTCATAACTAAATGAATTTGCTGTATCTTAGCCGGAACATGCAATCTAGAGGTTTTTCAATTAGCTTCTTCTGGACAGAAGACTAGTGGCAAGGAGTAAGTTAAACAGTGAACATTTTACGTTAGAACAAGGAACGCCATGTAAGTAAAATGATCCAAATTATTCGATATATGTATCCCATAACAGATGGTATTACAGACAGGAAGTCCCAGTATGTAAATATTCATTAACGGACCATTTCCTAAACCATAATAGCATAAAACATCTTAGGCAGATTATCATTTTACTTTCATATGTCCTCCATAAAGAGTCATTTGTCTGTGTCATTCCATCATCATCCCTTCTTGGACTGAATACTAAACCAGTCATGATGTCCTTGTGCGTATCTTAAGTCATATTCTACATATTTGTGGAACACAGAACCACACAATGGACTACACGGTCAAATATTGTTTTACAATGTTTGTTATGTATGTATGTATGCTGAATACATTATTCTACAAAATTTCGATGACAAATAATCAATATACCTAAGTTGTACTGAGAGAAATAAAATGTTAAAAGATCATTGTGGATACCAACCCAGAGGTCTCTACACCCTTACCCAGATATTCCAAGGACTCACACTAGGTCATAACTATGTAACAGCAGGACAGTCCTAAAAACAATGATACAAAGTATGTATCAACATAGCAGGAAATACAAGAAAAAGATACCTAAACAAAAGGTAACTTTAAAAGTAGGGTCATGATAAATTAGTGATGACTCAAACAAATAACAAATAATGGAGCAAACCTGTAACAAAAAATACAAGAATTGACCCTAATTATCAATTTGTAAATGCTGATCCAAAACCAGACACCACTGATACTTATAGTCATTAAAGGGGTTGGCCCCATGATTTTTGAAATGTGTGTGAGTGTGGAGGCAGGATATTAGGTAATTTACCAATACGCTACATTTATATATAGTTCTGCTCTACTTTTTTAATATGTAAAGTGAAGCCTCCTGTCTTTTACCTCATCAGCCAGACATTCCTGATCATAAAATGGCCGCAGATAGAGGGTCATGTGATCTCTAACAGGGGATTGCTCATGGACAGATCACATGACCCTCCATATGTGGCCATTTTATGGTCAGTAATGTCCGGCTGATGAGCTAAAAGATAGGAGGCTTCACTTTACATATCAAGAAAGAAGAGCAGAATTATTAATAGATGTATATTGGAAAATTACTTCATATCCTGCCCATCACATTTAGACACTACAAACCTGAGGTAAAGTGGCCAACCCCTTTAAAGATTACTCTAAATGGACATGCCCGTATTTATGAAATTCAAAGTTATGTGAATTCCAGGCCCGAGAAGCACATGTTTATGTTAGGTTAACTATAACAACACTTGAAATAGAACCAAGAAGTCAGATAAGGCAGATACAAAAAGGGAGAAAAAATAGACAACAACAAGACCCTAGACAAGGATTGCTGGTAGGGATTAGTGGACCTAGTTGAATTCTGGTTCTGTGAGTTCACGTAGTTGTATCATGTTGATGAGACTTGGTAAAATCTCGTTCTATATGTTACTGCTGTACAATACTGTGTTCAATTCATATGACCCCGGCCTTAGGGTACATTTAGAAGTCAGTACCACACATGTGTGCCGTACACAGGGAAAAGATAGAGAATGTGTACAGGCCATGCGCCGTTTTTTCTCTATGGAGGGCTGAGGAGTTGCCTGCTCCTCCTCTCCAGCGCACAGCGATATGCCCACCCAGCTGCGGCTGGGCGGGCATAATGCTGTGTGTATGTACCCTTAGATTCATTTTAAACTGCATTCGGGAATGATCACCCTCCATGTACATGTTCAATGAACGCCATTGATGCCTTAGGCTACATTGTAATACAAAAGACATATACTGTCGGACATTTCTTTAATGAATGTCTTTGTTTGGAATATTCTGTTTTATGATTCCATATTCCATACAACAACAAAAAAGACATTATACCCTGTAGTCCGGTCAAAGGAGCCCATAGCACCACTTGATGTAAACACTTGATGTCTATACCAGTTATCCATGCCTCCCCACAGAAAATTCTTGGAGAATATAGTTGTATAGAGTAATGTAGCCCATTAATAAGTTAATGAAGCATGGCTGTACAATATTCAAAGCCACTAGTAATACTTAGTTACCCTTCCATCCCTAGATTATATTATATACTGTATATATAATTGTAATCTACAGTACAGTAAATGAACTCTTTTTAAATAACAACTTAATTTACCGATGGATAAGTCTATGTCAAATATTTGATCCAATAAAACTTCTAATTTGATGAAAATTATCAATCATGATAAAATTAAGAGACCTCATGGATTTACACCAATATGTATTTTCTACTAAAATCACTTTAGTTAATATAATTTTGTAGGCATTTTTGATATAATTTTTCTTAGGAGGTCGCTCCTTTGGGTAATCAAAATTAGAAATGAATGTGAAATATTTTGTGCTAATTTTCACCACCTGTTTTATATGCATGAAGCAACCGGCTTACAACCAGGAGTGCTTTACTGAATATGCAATGATTGTGTAGCAAGAGCAAAAACAGATGTTTATTTCATATAGCTGCAAATTCCTACTATACATATATATATATAGTAAAAAACGGCAGCACTTCATATAATGAAAAACAAACGTGGTTTTTATTCCACCTCGTGCGACGTTTCGGCTGTATCCCAGCCTTTGTCAAGCCAAGTGTGTCATGATACATAGAGATATTTATAGTCACATTGTGATGACATCATAATCATAGTAAATAAACATAAGTGATCAGCATATAAATATAATACAGTGTGTGTTCTGTTGTGATCACATGCATATATAAAACATATAGATTCCACCTTAGTGCAGCAATATTTTACATAACCGATCATACAATCATTATAAATAAATTGCATATAATACAAAAAAGTGCTATAGTGGTTCACCTGTATAGGTACTTCCTCCTGGTATAATCAAACAAACAGACGCCGTTCGCGTCTCCAAAGCGCTCTGTGAAAAGTCAAGGAGAGCAGATGCTGTAGTGCACATGTCGCGCATGCGCATAAGCGTGCCCGGCATTGAAAGACGCCATCTTGGATAGGGGTATGTGTCAGCACAACCAATAGTTCTCATAAAGCGTATATAAATCCTGACTAGCTAAGAATAATGTCAGTGCTACTTGTTATCTTTATAGATAAAGTTGTGGCAGACTGTAAAAGGATGTAACGATACTGTTATATTATGTGTCCCAGCATACACAGTTAAATACACTAATCGTAGATCTACAGCTAAGTGTGTTCAATGAAAGGACGGTACCATAACACTAGTACCAGGCTAGTAACTTGCTAACCACCAAACGTGGGCTAAATAGAAATGTGAGAAATTGCTCAGAGGCTATAAAGGATACCACCAAAGAATGTGGGTCACAAAACTCAGGTACTACCCATTTATAGGCAGATCCTAAGTTTGTGAGGGGTATACGCAGGACTGCAGTGGAAATGTATCCATCTCCTACTCCGGACACTGCTATGACTCCCCCACTAGTGGATACAAAAAATGGAAAAAGACCTAGCGGTTTAACAAGTACCAATGCAAGAACAAATAGTCTTAGTCTAATAAATAATATTTTTCAATATAATTTTTGCGCTAAGTACATTGGAGAAGCAGACTTGAGAACTTCCTTCTTGGATATATTTTTCATGCCGCACAGGTTACTTATTCTCAGTGATAATACCCACTTACAGTAGTATTACAGCTTTGTTCTTGCATTGGTACTTGTTAAACCGCTTGTCTCCAATATATATAGTTATTTTGTTGACAGACTTGTCCTGTCTTTTGCTGTTTATTTTTCTCTTGGTTTGTATAAAAAACCAAAAGTTTAAAAATATGACCACAAATATCTGCTTCAAATTTAAAGGGAACCTGTCACCAGCCCCATTGCTTCTAAACCACCAAACATACCTTATACAGGCCTTCAACTGTTTTACGGCCATGTCTTTATAAACTGCCAATGCTGCCTTCATCTGGGAAAATAATGTTTTATTCTTGTACAGCTACCAGTCAGTGTCGTGGGTTGTGTGGAGCTGCAGTCAAGCAGGCAGCCACCCTCAATGCCACCTATTTGGTAGGCCCTGTCTCCTTCCTTCCATGTAGCTGTTTCGGGCCCTGCCCTCGATATTTGTCACCTCTCCGTCCTCCTGTGGTCACTTTTTAAATATCGCACATGGACAGTGCTGCTGTTATTTCCCTCCAGCTTTGATTGTACGTTGAGGAAGAAATCCACACCTCGCATGCGCCACTTGCTAGAGTGCACATTGTGGCAGCAGATCGGCCGGCTACCAGGTACGTGACACCGATGCCACTAGCAAGCAGCGCATGATTAGTTTATAAAGACATGGCCGTAAAACAGCTTACATATGGTATGCTTGGTGATTTAAAAGCCAACTACAGATATGCATGGAAAGAGAAATACGAACATGGTGGAATGTGGAAACACCTATGGGGATAAAAGCATGACCCCTTGGTGCTTAAGAATCTTCAAGAACCCTGCCCCCATGTATAAAGATGAATTCATGGAAGAGTTGAGTGACTCATCGAGCACATGGTCTAAATCACTCATGTGGTTAATAATCCAATATGAGCATATTGCTTTAAAAGAAGTTATCAAAGAAATTAGAGAAATTGAACAACAAATTAAGGATAATACCATTGATCTGAAGAAATTAGACTATGACATTAAAACTAAACTAAATGAGTTTGAGAGTGGCACAATGGACACTAAAAAACAGGAATACCAAAAGGAATTTCATGGATTATCTTAACAAACAAGTGTACAATTGGAAAGAAATTGGTGTTATTCTCTGTTCATACATGAGATGAAGATGCAGGCAACTATGCTGACAATGAGGATGGAAGAAGAAATAATCACCAGGGTGACGTGAGGAAAAAAATCTGCCTACAATAAAAAATATGTGTCAAAAAAGAGTAGGAGGTCTGGGAGGAAACATGGGAGAAGATTAAATGTTGACGAGACATTGACCTCCTCTGTTATCAATATGTCCGGACATGTATTATCCTTTTTTAGAAGGGTGATATTTTGATGCTATTTGAGTGTGCAGATCAATAGGTATGTGTCATGTAAATTAGCCCTTAAGGTCCACCCACTTACCAAAGCGTCTTACACTAATTTCTACTCCCAAGCACTCAGCATTTGACCAAAATGCACTTTTACAAAGTGTCATAACTAGCAGTGCTACCAACATATTTCAATCTCAGTGACATAAAAATGTTTATACAAAATCATAGATATTGATGGAAAACTTCCATTGACGTGCGCTATAAACATAGCTGGGCTGCGATTACTAAAATAATCAATTGCATCACGTTGTAGGCACTTTTACACCAAGCCATCGATGTTATCTCAAATGGAAGACGTGTTTCATTCCAATTTTATCTCTGTGAGTCACTTCTTTGCTTGGCAGTGCCCTAACAAGCCTAAATGTGATAAACAGGAGAACAAATCCAGCACTATACTATGCACTGATCCAATGCCAAAATGCTCGTATAATTAGCTTGGACTGCAACTACTGACATGCATCCAACATAGTATATATACTTAGCGAGTGTTGGGAAGGCTAGAATTTAAACTGAACGTCTAATTCAAGGAAAAGCAAGATACATTTAGATTCCTCTTATTCTAACTGTAATCATGTTAAACAAAAACTAAAATCCTGGTTTATGGTGCTTTCATTACAAATATGACTTATTTAATAACTTTAATTTATAATAAGTTCAGTTTGAGTAATGTTGGTTGCTTTAAATGAAATCTACAATTTGATTTCATGCATTATGAAGCAAACATACCTTGAGAATGCTTTAGCTACACTGATGCAGAAACATATCTTGTTTAATCTCTAAATTGAGTGTTTTTGCTGAAAAAATGATTACAAAATTGTGATAATGAGGCTCTGTTGCTCCTGTGGATGCTCTGGCACTCTCTTCACCCTAACTATGCTATGCTTCAGCCTTGTCCTGCCCAGCATAAGCCGAGAATACGTCATCACTGTATTGTCACTGACAGGCAGAAGTAATCAATTGCTGAACCATCCCCCAGCTGCTGTGTATGAGTCATCCAGCTCAGGTTGATTAGTCCTGTCTGGACAGTAGAGGCAGTTCCTGTGTATGTGGAAGTAATGTGTTTATGCACGGCAGCCAGTCTGCAGCCAGCTTTTCCAAAGTCCTGAATTTTATTACAGTTTTTTAGCAAAACCACTCAGTTTAGGGATTAAACAAGATATGTTTTTGAATCAGTGTAGCTACAGCATTCTCAAGGTATGTTTGGCTCACAATGCCTAAAAGTAAATGGTAGTTTTACTTTAAGCATAAGTAAACCTTTGAAGCAATTTTTTTTAGAAATGAAACTTTGCAATATACTTAATTTTATGATCCCTCTTTCTCCTGTAGTGAGCAATGCATTTATATCTTTACTGTCCAGTTCACTGTGCAGATCTATCTCTAGTAAAGATCATGAAAATAAAAGGGGAATATACCTTTTAGAGCAGAGGTCCCCAACCTTTTTTGCACCAGAAACCGGCTTTAAGCTAGACCAGTTCTCCATGGTCCGGTGGGGGTGGGAGCGGGGCTTTGGTCATATGGGGTGGGGTTATGGAGGGGTGGAGCTTAGTGCATACTTATCATATAATTATGACATTTATAGTGAGAATGCAATTCAACTTACCATAGGTTCAGAATGAGTGGGAGCACCAGGCTTGTTTCCCTGAATCAGTGGGAGCACTGGGCTTGTTTTCCTGCAATAAGACGGTCCCATCTAGGGGTGATGGGAGACAGTGAAACCCGAAGTGTGTTCCTTATGTCCAGTCTACTCCGTAATCTCGTTTTTGCTGTTGTCATGGCAGAAAACCCAGTTTCAGTGTACAGCACTGCTACTAGCACTGCTATATGCACCAGACAGCACTGTATTGGAAGGATACTGGCGGGACCTCTGTGTACAGCGCTGCTAAGTAGCAGCATTGTACATTGAGTGTCAGTGTATACAGCTGAACACACTGAACACCGGTACCGGGAGCCGCGTCACTGAAGCCAGTCTGCTGCCCCAGTACGCTCCACATAACATGTTCTGCCGGTGGTGTGTCAGTAAGGAGAGCCTGCCGCACCACCCGGTCAAGAACACACCATGCTGTGCAGGAGGACCGTGTCACTAAGACCCGCCCCGTGACGTACAACAGGTACCATGCTGTGCTGTGGAGGGCTGTGTCACTAAGACCCGCCCCACCCCGTCCTGCATAATGTTCTCTGCCGGGAGCTGCGAGCTGTCACGGCTATGGCAGAAAACATTATAAATCCACACAGAGCGAGCTCTGACCAGGCGCAGGGCCGCGGAACTAGCTGTCAGCGGCGCCGCGGACCGGCTGATAAACTCCAACGGCCTGGTCCTAGTCCGTGGACCGGCGGTTGGGGACCTCTGTTTTAGAGCATATAACAGTAAGATATCTGTCTCATTTGAGGTTTACTCATTTTAAGGACCATGTGTATCACTTTGTGACTCCTGATGACAGATCTTCCAAAGTATAGTAGGTGAATTGTATTAATATATAACATTAGCTTCTTCAGTGGTCACCATCCATATACATATGTTTACATACATATTATTCTCTTTTACATTACATAGAAGCACAAAAAGGAAATAAGAAAAAACACCTTCAATCTTTTCTAAATATGTTTACTTCCTCAGATTGTCTCTGCCCAATAAAAAACGGAAACTCTTACATCAATGTTAACTGACAACAGTGGATTTGACATTATACACTTAGTATCACTGATGAGTGAAAATGAAATTGTAAAAGCCGAAGGAGGTGATAACCACCATACACATTACTCACAGAAAATCAGAGAAATAAATAGAATATGCAACAGTATAAGAAGAATAGGAACTTTTTGCAAATTACTTTTTAAATTGAAGGTATATTTCCACTTATTTAACCCCTTCCCGTCGCAGCCCTTTTTCGTTTTTGCGTTTTTATTTTTCACTCCCCACCGTCAAAAATCTGTAACTTTTTTATTTTCCATGTACAGAGCTGTGTGACGGCTTATTTTCTGTGTAACAAATTACACTAAAAAATATTGGTATTTAATTTTCCATGCCATGTACTGGGAAGCGGGAAAAAAATTCGAAATGCAGTGAAATTGGTAAAAAAACGTATTTGTGCCGTATTCTTGTGGGCTTGGATTTTACTGATTTCACTGTACGCCCCAAATGACATGTCTACTTTATTCTTTGGGACGGTACAATTACGAGTATAACAAATTTGTATAGGTTTTATTATGTTTTCATACATTTAAAAAAATTAAAACCTCCTGTACAAAATGTTTTTGGGGGATTTTGCCGTCTTCTGGCGCTAATAACTTTTTTATACTTTGGTGTATGGAGCTATGGGTGGTGTCGTTTTTTGTGGATTTTGGTGACGTTTACAATGTTATTATTTTTCGGACTGTGCGACCTTTTGATCACTTTTTATAGAATTTTATATGTAATATAATATTTTTTTTTAAATGGCAAAAAAGTGCCATTTTTTACTTTTCCGTTACGGGGTTAACCGCAGTGAAAAACCGTTATCATATTTTGATAGATCTGGTATTTTCAGACGAGGCGAACGTGTTTATGATATACTTTTTTTTTATTTTTATTTTTACTATTTTCAGACTCCCTAGGGTACTTTAACCCTAGGTTGTCTGTAAGATCCTATTATATACTGCCATACTACAGTTTAGCAGTATATGGGGGGTTAACCTGAAGTATCCTCGGGTCTTCGTGAGACCCGAGGCTACCATGGCGACGGATCTCCGCTCCCCGATGCTGTCACAGGGAGCGACGATCCTCGGTGCATGGGCGGCGCCATGTTTTTGAAGCCGCCGGCAGCATTGGCACCCGCGATTGGTGCTGGCAATATGCAGCAAAGACTTACGGGCTATGGAGAGGGCTCTGCCCGCAAGCCTTCTTCATGCACCAGGACCCGCATGTGAAGTAATACTAAGTCACATGTCGGTAAGGGGTTAACAATATATTATGTTTGTATCTCAGGGTGCACTTTTTATTAATAACTGATATAGTTTACCATGTCTATGTCACATTTCTTTTATTTCAAAAAATGAAAAAAATGTTAATACAGAACTGTATACAGATTAGTTGTTTCATGTGGCATTTTAGTACAAACTGTTGTGTGGGTTCATTCTTAACCAAAACAGTATTTTTTCTAATTATTTATTGCTTCTGGCATGTATCATTAGTTTTATCCTCTTCAAGCTCTGCGGTCTCTATAAATTATTCCTTTAAAGCAGCTCTAAAGTGGATAGAGCCTATATACACAAAGAGAAGAGGTGACCCTGCTCTCCTATCACCTGCAGCAGCATGGGGGACATTATGCAGCAGTAGTGATTTAGAGCAGCTAATATAAACAGCAACAACTCTTTTAGCCCGTCTTTCTGTTTATAATGGCATTAGCTGTAACTATATCTTTTCTATGGTAAATCTCAGGATAAATAGCCTTTCTTATCCCTTTTTTGTACCTATTTTTTCCACCCTTCCATTATCATAGGTTGTAGCATAGCAGTAGACATCAATCATAGCAGTAATCATCTAATCATGGATTCAAATCTGTCACATGGGTTTAGTTAGCATTAGGGTTAGGGTACCAATTTTCAGAAGAATTGGAGTAACTACCGTTCGGACCCAAATCAAATCTTTTGAAAAATTCCCTGATGCTGTGGTCATACATTGGGGCACATTTACATACCCACTACTGGTACCTATTTATAATATAAATAATATAAATATTAATTTTCCCTCCATTTTTTTCCTTCATCTACTACCCTTTTTCTAGCATTGTTGTTATTTCAAGCTAAGTGTTTTACACCAAGGCTGTTTTCAGAGAGGAGACTGTGAGAGATATATCTCTCTACAGACGCCATTTTGGTCTAAACGGACGCCATTGTAGTATTAGCAGGGGGTCATGCTGACCACTGTCCAGCCATGTCATGATTTAACCTTCATTTTGTGTGAACTGTTTAGAAATTAGAATGCCCTTGCTGTTTACTTTAAATTTCTGAAGCTTCTCTGTTTGAAGGCCATGTTGTGACTTATGCAGAACTAACACAAGGACAATTAGTATAAACATTCTGTTTATATGAGCACAAGGCCTCTGAAAGAAATGGTGTATAGTTCATCTACATTTTGGAAGAATGTCTTGAAGGGGATGTTCTGGTATATTCAGCTGACCTATAGCATTGCAGTATTTTATAACCTTTTCACGCCTCTATGCAGATGATTTTCTGTGTTTTATATATGCAGCTGTGTGCTAATAAAGATTGTGAATCTGCATTTTCTAGGAGACTGGAGTGTGTCTTGGTGTGTGCTCTCATCCGGTACCGGCAGTCATTTTTGGCTGAAAGGGTTAATTCGAAAGTCACCTTACAACTGTAGGGCGGATTAAGCCCTAGATAATCTTTTACAGAGACAGTTATATCCATTTCTGATTTCTAGCATGTAATGTCCAACATTCAGCTTCCAGGCTACTAAATGAAACAGAAACCAATAGACCCAAGAAATTAATAAGGGCACATTTACTAGGCCAGTTTTCTGACACATTTTTAGGTGTCACCTGCACAGGTATTTAAGAAGTGTCAGGGCCATTATTGTGTCGCACACGACCCTGAGTGTTGGACTGAGTGTCGTATTTAACATGCAAAATCTGTCGCATGCTCTATGTTAAAGGTGCACCACAAAAAAGTTGGTATACTCTGTCGGGCCAGTGCAGGGAAGCGACAGATTCATGATTTCCAGCACACTTTCTTAATGAATCGGTCGCACCAAGCAAGATACATGGGCAGAGCACTTTTAGTGCAGTTTCCAACTTTCATATTAAATGTGCCCCATAATCTATAGTCCAAGCCACACTAGCTAAGACTAGCAAAGCTTGTGGTGTCACTTCTTGCTACTTATAGTGTTACTAGTAGACTACTCTAGCAGTTAATCCCAATGGCAATGAAACCAGCTTAAAATATAGTTTGTTTTTTCAAGATTTAGGATGCACATATTCTGCCAGAACATGTACCCTGTGTCCTATGCTTTCACCTTGTAATACCTTTAACGCTTAGTTAGAGCATTGAAGCATTTCTTTTATATTTAAGATAATAATTAATAGTTAGGATAAAATTGTAAACTGTATAATACTATACTATTTTGGAAAAAAAAAACTACCCAGTCCCATTAATAGACTTTTTTTAAACTTGTTTTATTGATATATCAATATATACCCATTAATAGTATTGGCAAGAAATATTGATTTCCAAAACATATATTTGTTCTTTGTAATATTAAGTACAATGTAAAGCTTGTGTTATATTTTGCCTCAGTGTTACCTAAACTATGCATCACGTTAACAATGGTCTAGAAATCTTTCTCTCCAATTGTTTTCACCTCTGGTCTCCTGAGATTTTTAATGAAACATGTTTAGAAATAATTGCTTCCATCCAGCAGAGTTTATGTGTGCTTCACATTACTTTCTAATTAACCTAACAATGCTTAGAGCTGGATATCCTGGGAGCCTAACCACTATATAGGAGAATAATAGCGATGGACAGAAGTTCTGACCTTCTGCTCCAGACCGCAAGTTATAAGTTGGTCTTTGAATATAAAGTTACATGTGAAGAGAATTAGGTTTGGGTATCCAAACCTAATGAAATAGAAAGATGGGCACCTCTCCCAACATGTACATTTTTGTATCTTCTGTATGGCGCTGGTTCTCTGTTTTTTTTTTCTAGAAATTAATGAATAAATTGACAACTAGATGTTACAAGCTGGCTGTCTAAGGCCTCATGCCTATGACCATGTTAGCGGCTAGCTCACGACCCCCATCGAGGTCTATTTTGCACAGACACTGTTCGTTGAGGGATGGTGCATGTACCATGTATCACTGATGAGTGGCTGCACTGCAAGATATAGAGCAGGTTCTATTCCTGCCCATATTGCGGCAACCCAGTTCATTTTGAAATGGGCATCCGGAGTGGAGCTCATCTGCCCATGTCCACTTGTGCAATATGGCCCACAAACTTTCCAACACGTATTACACATGCGTTCCTGTGCATGAGGCCTTATTGTGCGTTCATACATTGCTGATAAAACTGCATCCCAACTGAAACATAGGATACACTGGAACAAAGGATGCATCTAATTTTGATTCTTATTTTGGGTGCAGATTTTGTTTTTACCACTGAAACCTATTAAATAATAAGTTAAATGAAGGAACTGCGCAAAAAAAACTAATCAAAACGAAATGTTCTTTACCGTGCAGTTATGATGCATCATAGCCAATATCACACTTTGGAACAAAGGACATAATAGGTGTCAATTTATACACAAGGAATGCCACTTTGATTAAACATGTCTACTTTTTAAAGAACCATAGATGCTGAACATGTAGATTGAACCAGGAATGTGCTACCATCAGGGGTTCACCAATTCATTTTGGTGCCTGAGGCAAAAAGTTGTATGCCGACCACCAAAAAAATGCCAACAGCTGATTTTTGGAGAATCATAAAATCTGTTATTTATGGACAGACAGACAGACAGATAGACAAGATTCACATATCACATGCTTCACACTACCTGCATTGTATACACCTCCATCTATCACTTACATTAGTAATATCACAACGCGTTGAAGTCTCATTACTATATATATCAATTTTTGTTGCATTATAAATCGTATAAAGTATTTCAAGGCTAACCTCTATGGGGAGACATTCCTTTTTACGGCCCAATTCCCTTTGTGGCCCCCTCCCACAC
Organism: Engystomops pustulosus; assembly: GCF_040894005.1. NCBI lineage: Eukaryota > Metazoa > Chordata > Amphibia > Anura > Leptodactylidae > Engystomops > Engystomops pustulosus. Next base: position 171,611,060 of record NC_092413.1, on the reverse strand, counting down.
ATACATAACCATTGCATGAGGTGGAAGAACTGAGGCCGGGGCACTGCTCCCTACACAATGAAACTAGGGTTCATAAGTTACTGCACTTTAGATTATGCAATTGCTACTTTACACACTTAAAGGACATCTACCACCAGGATGAAAAACTGTATGCAAATGAGCCTGATGGGCTCCTAGGCTCCATTAACACCCATGGAGCTTGGAGCCCCTCAGGCTAATTTGCATACAGTCTTTCATCCTGGTGATAGATGTCTTTTAAGTTTCTTATTGCATCTGTATAAGTAGCTGTTAAAGTGCTGCCCAAGAGACAAAAATTGTCCAGAGTTCGGAAGAGTTACTATCTTGTCAGTGAAAGTAACCTTTTATAGCAACTCTTACCTTACGCCTTCTGAAGTGCAGGTGTAGTAACCCAGAGGGTACCCCTATTGGCTGTTTATTATTACTACAGGCTGATGAGATCTTGATGGATGGGTACCACATCCTTATTGGTTTTGTTCAGAAAATGGGAGGAGTTTTTCCCATCACTATAACTGTTAGATATAGTCGTAGTGCAGTCTTATGTTAAGTTAGTCAGAGTGAGGTGATGTGAGAGGAACAGTTGAAGATGCAGTAAAGATGAGAGTGAGAGGAGAATTTTAGGAACAGTGGCAAGGTTATTGTGTGAGGGCACTGCCTAAGAAGACCCCATGTATATTTCTTTGAGTAGTTTTAAGGTTTAGTAAAAAGAGAGGAACCACAAGAGTTATTTGTCTGAATAGATCAACAACTCGCAGCTGGGAACTGTAGATGGTTAATTTTGGATGCCACAATTGCATTTTTGCAAGCTTAACAATACTATCACCACCATCATCTCCCTCCAGGTCTCAGCCAGCCATTTATTACCTTGTTACCAAGTATTGTGCCTTCATTTTATGGAAGAAGTTATTCCGTAAAGTTTACTACACGGACTCCTGCCTCCATCCATCCTTTCCCTGCTGCAATGCACTGCCCCAGCATATCAAGGGCCCTCTCATATATCATCAGGACAGAGATACAAAATACAGAGGGCCCCCTCGGGGTAACTACTACCACCACCCCCATCTAACACCAGTGCAGTCCGCTCATAACTGGCTTCTTCAGCACCCAGTGAGTTATAGAGGAGAGAGACCCTAGCTAGCCACCGTGATATACCAACAATATCCCAGCTGGGTACACTGGAAGAGCCTCCCTGTCACAAGTATAACCACCATCATCATCTCCTCATTCCTTCATTATACCATCTGCCCTATCTGGGCTGCTTGAGGCCTTGCTACTGCACAGGTGCCTGACGTCTAAGGAATTATTCTCAGGTTGCCTCACGGCTTGTACAGTCCTTGTTTATTCGGAAAATGTTCAGTAAAACATGTATCATATTTGTTTCCAGGCTAAAGAATCCATAGGGTGCTCCTAATCAATTATTGACAATCATCTCTTTTGGTGTAATCATAGCAAACATTTATTTTACCTTTATATGTGATGACTGAGGTGTTATTTAGAGAGAAAACCAACTTTTAACCCCCAATCCTCTGCAAGTGTAGTGTCCCCAATCATGGTACGAGTACATTACTCCCCACTATGTGCTCAGGGGCTTTAGTTATGTCCTGTGTGTGCACATCTTGAACTGGCCAATCAGGTCTTGAAGTTCTAACAATCGGGATGTAGGACTTATTTGCATGCTAGTTAAATGATGGTCTTCTCCCTGCATATTGGGTCCACATTAATAAATAGAAGGTATTTTCTACAGTGTTTCTCATCCCTTCCCAGTGCTGTAATTATCTTAATGGGGGCAACGACTCTAAGAGACTTCCTCTAATTTACTGACCATGAAACCAGATGGCTTTATCTTGAGAAACTTAGAAGGAAGCCTGACAACTTAGTAAACAGCAATGAATGCCATTGTTATGCGCAGAAACTGTATAATAAGGATGAATAAATTATAACCTCAGCCGCCAAGCGGTTTAGAGCATCTTCTCTTCCCATCTCTTACCAGCTGATTTTTACAAACAGCACAAACATTTTCATTCTAATCGGAACATAATTGCTTCTGCTTTTTGGCTTGGTTTAAGAAAGTATTAAAAGAGGGAGTCTGTTCAGTAACACTGAGGATGGAAGAATAAGAGATATAGCAAGCCGAGGGATTAAGCCAGGAAGAATTGGGGACATATCTTTCTAAATCAATAAATAGGGTGTAGGTGTAAAACACATTCAAATAACTCTTTTTTACCCCCTGTGTAATCCTCTGCATTTTTAACTGCATTGTTTCTATTTGTTAATAAACAAAATTGCCTTTTAATGCACATCAAACAAAGGAAATGTGCTGCTGGGAAACAACTTCTCAAATAGGAAAGTCAGCATTGAAATATTTCTCAAATATACTGCATTTCAGATGAAGGCGCTGTAGAGAACATATTTTATACTCTGAGCCTGAGGGTGCGTTCCCACGTTGCAGTTAAAAGAAATCTACCACTTGCGTGGTAGCCATTTAAAACAAATATACTTACCTGTCAGCCATATAGATCCTGGTTTACAGGATGACCAGGGCCCTAGACTGCATAGAAATTAATTAAAGAGGGACTCATTTTACTAGTATCAAGCTACTGGGGAAAGCAGGGGGTCCTTTTTGTCCACTTTTAGTTCTGCAGTTTGGGTACCTTTGGAGGAATTTGAAAGGTCCTGGAAAAAGCTTTGTATAGGTATGTTCAGTATCAAAGTTGCCGATAGGTTCAGGCGGTCAAGGGCCCTCTAGAAGCCTCAAACTCCAGGCTGCTGCCCAAACTGCCTATATTATAACCCACTACTGACGGTATGGGCGGTCCCCTACTTAAGGACACTCAACTTACAGATGAGCCCTAGTTATAGACGGACCCCTCTGCCCACTGTGACCTCTGGTGAAGTCTCTGGATGCTTTACTATAGTCCGAGGCTACAATGATCAGCTGTAAGGTGTCTGTAATGAAGCTTTATTGATAATCCTTGGTCCCAATTCATCCAAAAAATTTTGAAACTCCAATTTTTACTGGGGCAAAAGAAAATTTCGTCAGGAACTACAATTATAAAATATACAGTTTCGACTTCAACTTAAGAACAAACCTATGGAACCTATCTTGTACGTAACCCGGGGACTGCCTGTACATATCTTTTTTAGTCTTGAAGCGCAGGGATTCCTGGAAAAAAAAGTTAAAACAATGTTACTTAGCCTTGGCCACTCTGTGTATGTCACACAAGCACTGTTGACTAATAATTATGCACGCCTTCAGCGTGACATCACCAGACTCTCCAGCTAGGGAGAGGAGGCATGCATAACGCTCAAGGTTAAGTAACAGTTTAAAACTAATGAAGATATGTGACGATGTCTACATCCCGACAGGTAAGTATATTTAGTAGATTGCTAGTATACAAGTAATAGATTTTCTTTAAAAGTCCATCCCAGCTACATTGTAATCAGTTTTCATGTGGTTTTCATGTCTTTAACAAGTGAAAGACATGAACTGCACATGTGAATCCCATTTATTGAACAGGTTTACCCTTAAAAATCAAATTATTCTGTACAATTAATATCTTTCACCTTTTAAATTTAGAAACTGCACATAGAACCACATTGTGATGAAGATATAGAAAATACAGCCAGGGGGAGGGGGCACTTAGTTCAACAGTGCCAGTACACATGTCACTCACTTTCCCCTGTTGTGGTCTGGGCTTGTATCAAATGAGAGTTGGTGGCAGTCTACTGTACTGATAAACCACTCTCTCACTGAAGCTGGTGAAAGGGGACTTTAAGCTGTTTGAGCGAATGTTGTGCCTTACCTGAACAATAACTCACTAGCTGCAATGTGTGAACTCACCCTTAAGATGGCCATACGCTTTAGATTAATGTTAGGTAAACTGGCTTCTATATATTTGCCATTTTGCCAATTAGAGTGTATCTGTGCATTAGGGAAACACTAATTATTTTCCTTGAGGTCTTGTATAAGTCAAATGAACCCCATAGGGTACATATGCAAGCTAAAATTGGCTTATTTAACTTTGGAGCTCACCACAGGTCCTAGTGCACTATTGTTGTATACAGTCATCCCGTTTAGGGCAATCACATCTGTTATCAGGGACGGATTAGGCCCTGGGCTTTATTAATATGAATTCACTTACATATGGTACTAGAAACAAGCTTCTTAGGGAATGGAGGATGTGTCCCTAAGGACCTTCAAAGGACCTGAAATGGCTTATGTGAACATGTATATTGAGATCAGAAACAGAAGTACAAGGATGTCATGGTTGAAGATCCTCCTGAGTATGAAATTTGGTGGGTGGTATGGGTGGCCATGGGCCCCTTAGAAGGCTTTGGTGGAGAGGCTATTATAGGCTAGTGCACGAGCGCCGACCTATGATAACACCCACTCTCTGCAAAGTTTGCCCCCTCTATGATTGCATTTATATCTGATTAATCACATTAATACAACCACTATCCTAGTAACATTGGATGTTTCTAGTTTATATACATTGATACAGCATGACAAGGGCATTGCAGCAGTTAATACAATTCTCATAGAACGGAATATCCTAGGTCAGTGAAATCTGCATTTGCATTTTCTTGTCCTTGACACATTTTACCTATAAGTGAGAGGCACAGCATTGGGATCCAACCTATTATGCCAACTGTTACATGACAGATTTTGAAAAAAAAGTCAATAATTCCAACCAAGAATTCCAGGAACATGTCAATTGTTGGAAAAGGTATATCGACAATATCTGTTGCATGTGGGGAGGCATGATGAAATAATTGCTTAACTTCCACAAACGTTAACAACATTTGGTCTGAATTTAAATTCACCATTAACCATGATGGTCACAGTATACATTTTTTAGATACCACTGTCATAAAAAAATGAGACAGGATTAATATCTGCAAACCTTTTTGTCAAATATACTGACCGCAACAACTTGCTTCTGTAGTCAAACTGTTATTAACAGTCATGTAAGAAATCACTGCCTATTTCACAATTGGAATGGGTCAATCGTATCGTCTCTGACGACAAAGAAATGAGATTAAATTTGAACGTTAGATTACAAGAGAAGCACCAGTAGTTCAGAGACTGGTGTTATCCCAAAACTGTCCTCATGTTTGACAATACAGTGAAAAGCCGACACAACACCCAAAACAATAGAATTCATACATCAATACTATCCAAACATTTTTAGAATTTACAAATCTATACATTCCTAGCGGTTTACATAAGGGGTTCCCCAAAGGGTTCCCCAAAATGCCAGAGTTTAGACAATTTAGACAATTTTTTCTCCCATAAGACAAACACCCACTGAATTTGAAGGACAAGCTCATTAGAGAGGATGAAGGTCCCACCAAGCCTATCCTTAAACAATGCTTAGTACATCTAATAGAGGGACATTTCCCTGTCTCAGTTGTGTACAATGCAACAGTCTACAAAGGGGGGACCAGGTACAACACCGCCAAACAGCCAAACAAATTCTCATAAAAGGTTATTATACATGTGATAGTACTTGTGGTCTATCTAATTACATGTCCATGACCCCTGGCTTATGTTGGATAGACTATTCAACGTGTAAGAGATTGTATTTCCCAACACAAATCGGAAACATTATTGCCAGTTCCACATCATTTTCTTCAGGTCAAACACAAAATTTCCCAACTCAAATATCAGGTTTTGGATTCACAAATTGAATACATTAACCCCCTTAGGTCTTAGGATTATTATGTACAGAGTTTTGTATAATCACACTATTATTAGATGTCTTTTTTCATGTGACTTGTATACAGGCGACCCCCTACTTAAGAACACCCGACTTAACCCCTAGTTACAAACGGACTTATAACAGTGATCACAGGTGTCTGCAATTAAGTTTTATTGGTGATCCTGGTTCTGATGAGAATCCAACATTTTTAAAATCCAATTGTCACAGTCACCCAAAAAATTTTGGCTGGGGTTACAATTATAAAGTATATGGTTCCGACTTACATACAAATTCAACTTAAGAGCAAACCTACAGAATCTTGTACGTAACCTGGGCACCGCTTGTACTTTGTTTCCTCATATGTCTCACTTTTGTTTCTTTCATATGAAATAACATCGGATGATTGAATTTATCGGGTTATCCTTTTTAAAAATCTTTTCATATCTTCATTTTTCGCTTGTTTCCTTCCCTCTCCTCCTGGTCTCTCTTTTCTCTTCTTTTTCCAATATATCTCTACATACACTGCATTACATTTACCAAGTTCATCAAAGCACCTGTTTATTCCATCACAACATATTTTTCCTTTAACTGATAAGCCTTTTCCTGACTACTCCTAGATTTTACACATATCACTAACGTCCATTCACTAACATACAGTCCCAGCCCACTCATTATACCCAAGTGGGTTATGTAGATTCTTATGTATTTTTGTCAATGTATCGATTACAGGAATGTTAGGATTAGGTTTGTGAAGTAAGAGTTCTCCTTCTACAGACTTTCAATTAAGTCTGCCTTGTAGGCTTGTGGAGACTTATAGCCATTGATGCTCCTTTAAGGGATTCTGGGAAAAATGCAAATAGGTTTTCCAGGATGGGATAAGGAAAACCACACCTCTTTTAGCTACCTTGTTAAGGCAGCTCTCTTGACATCATCCATAGCCTTCAGGAATAATCTTGCATTGTGTCAAAAGGCTTCATGAAGGTCATGCTTGATGTCAAGGGAGCTGCCTTACAAGGTAGCTTAAAGAGGCATGGTTTTCCTTATCCCATAGTGGAAAACAAGTAAAGTAATACACAAGCAATTTTTGCTGTAAAAAGAAACTGTAAATACAAATAATCTACACAAAATGTGATAAAGACTGAATGGTTCTTAAAATGAAGAAATAGCTTCTTCCTTTAGGCCAGGGTCTGTAGTAAGATACAGGCTAGATAAACACAGAGACAAGTGCATGTAACGGCACACTCTGGTGTTCCCAGAGAACATCTTTATATATAATGCCTGTGCTTGGGGTCTGCCAGTGTAATGAATAGAAAGTCAGCCTCTTGGGCGACGTCCAGGAACTGGATAAATGACTTATCCCCAGTTTATCCATGGGTGCTTATACTTCCTCCTGTGACTTGTAGCACACGTTTGTATGTGTTGTGCTGGACCTGAAAACCTAAACCTGTATCTGAGCCTGTATCTAGCTTGAAACCCAGCCTTATCAGGAACCCCAGACCTATACCTGTACCTGGATCCTGCCTGAACTGGAACTTAAACCCCAAAAATGTAAAGTTAAAAGGCCCTTTTTTATTTTTAACTAGCCCTATGTGTCACGAAAAAAATGCTGCAAAATTAGGAACAAAAAAAGAAGGTTATACATTTTTAAAAAAATACCCCAGTAATTGAAGATCAGAAATGGGTTAAACCCAACCTTGCACCTTTTCTTTGCCAGATTATTGTACTCTCTGCCTGTAATCTAGCTTGTTCTACTGCTTATTGACAATCAGCTTCCTCTTGACTGTCCATTCCGCTGATACTGCTAAACTCTTCCTGTGTACTGACCTCTGGCTTCACTGTCCATGCTTCCTGCCTGCAATTACCCAAATAAGAGCAATACTTAGACTCCAAAACCTGATCCAGACCAATACACTAGGCTGCAGGAAGGGTGCAAGGCTGAATCAATCAAAAAAGCAAGGAAACCCATGTTCACTCTCAAATTGGCATACAAATGGCATTTGCTATGACTAAAATGAAAAATAAGAGTGCAAAAACTATGATTTCACTTAACCCCTTGTTGCCAAAGTCACTTTCACCATTGTGATAGAGCCCTATTTTTTAAAATCTTAAATAAGTCATTATAAGTGGTTATATCTTGGGAACGCCTCAACATATCCAAGAAATTTTAGACTGTTTTCCTGTGTACCATTGCACTTCATAATACTTGACCAATTTGGGTGATATTTAGAAAAAATTTTTTGAAAAAGATTGAGAATCTGTGAAGGTCCTTCACAAGTCTTTACAAGAATACACCAATGAATAAGCTGAATCTATAAATAATAATCTTTCTTTTATTTTTCTAAGTCCAACTTATACTTAAAAAATGAAAATGTGACCAAAGCTAAACACATGTAAGAGAGCTCAAAAGATACAATCATAAGTATAAGTGCATAATAATATATTTGATAAGAACTGGTTAAAAGATTATCTTTTTAATATTTTACATAGAATAATACCTTAGCTAATAAAGCAGCCTCTAAATTACAGCAAGTTTGGGCTTTGAAGTCAGACTCAAGTTTGACCCAAGTCAAACATATTTTGCAGTGTAACAGAAACAACTGCCATGGGAGAATACCAATGTCTTGAAGAGTATTTTGTAGTGTACAGTAAGAGATACAGTAACATCCACGAAAATGCCAGGATCCAAGGTTTCCCATGTCTCCCACTGCCTCCAGTGGTTTGTCTTCATCCTATACTGCATCCCGGTACCAAATCAGAGACATTAGAGCACGTCACCTTCTTCTAATACTATATATTATAGTACTGATCTGCACTTGCGATTGTAAGTGCTTCGAGTGACAGGTGTCAGAATGGGCACTTTAAATGGTCCTTGGCCATGCACTTCAATAATAATTGTTATATTTTCAGCTGGTATGTGATGGATAGTTTTGTTGTTGTAGCCGTCTGGATAATGGATGAATTATGAAACCAACAATTCATATGAACATTATTCAAATTAATGTAGAAATGACTTTGACCAAAAAAACCTTTCATAAAGGAAGTAATGAACATGTTTGTCTAAAACGGAAGCTTCCAAAAGTGTAAATTGAACAGATTAATATAATGGGAGCAGAGAAAGCATTTTAAAATACTTCAGCATGTGAGTTGTGAAACATTATTAAATAAACCAAAGTAAAGTTAGATTGCCTCAAATTATTTTGAAATGTTGATGTTCCCCATCGACCATCTATTACTAAGAAGGGAAATGCACAATGTTATTAAAGAGAAAAATCATTGAACCATTACTTGAATCCAGATGGATGTTATTATAAAGGTCTGTAATATAGAATTCTCAACATAGGAAATAAAAGGCCAATTATATGGTTAATATATGACTGATTTTTATCTGAATATATTGTTACATATTAGATGGGTTGTTTTTTTTAAACGGTATGACATCATGTCACATGATCAGCATTGGTTGGTTGAAAACTATTTCTTTTTGGTTGGGCTTAACTGTAATGTTGTATAAGATGTAGCAGGGTAGATAAAACAAATTTTGGCATGAAATGTACATTTGCTTAAAGGACATCTACCACAAGGATGAAAGATTGTATCAAATGAGCCTGAGGGGCTTCAAGCTCAATTAGTCCCTCAGGTTCATTTGCATACAGTCCTTCATCTCGGTGGTAAATGCCCTTTAAGGGAAAGCTGAGCAAAAGGCAGACCTGAGAAAGTTGGGTCTGTCTGAGTTTAATTAGCATCTATCTGGAAGTTCTGCATAAGAATCTGGTGCAAACCTCCCACAATGGCTCCACCCTGGGGGAGAGACTGGCCATGCCAAAGGCCTGTGGTGCCTTTGGCCTTTGGTAGTGAAGTGATATGCCATAAGTTTTTGTGGTGCCTGCAGTAGGCCAGTGCAGGAAATGTGCCCCTCTGCCCCAGGAGACAACAATCCCTTACATATGGTGCTATGGCAGAACTGTGTTGCAGCAGGATTTAAAGGGCCAGTAGCCCCATCTGAGAGACTGTCTCAAAAGCATGTGGTGTTTGCTGCTGGAAACACTACGGGTTGCAATAAGCCTAAAAAGAAGGTGTGCCTCTGAGGAGAGATGTAAGAATATTACCATAAATATTCTTTGAGGTTCTGGGATGATGTAGCAAAGAAATGAACACCACAAATTTATGGTTTTATAATTTATATAAAATAAAAGTTACTTTGAGTACAATAGGTAATAATAAACAGACACTTCTTTTCCCTACAACTACAACAAACAATTACTACATAAATTACAAACAATACACTTTATATCTCAGCCTTGTCCCTTGTAGATAAAGTTACATTTATACCTCTCCTTATTGGATCTTGTATGAAGCCAAAATGGTGCAAGATGACCTTCTCTTTGGATCTCTGGGTGATGGTCTTTCTGGTCTCCTCCTGATGGTATCCTTCTATCTTCCTCTCTGCTCTCCTTCCCTTTCTCTCTCTCTCTATATATATATATCCATGTTAAAATGTTCCAGAAAGTACTATCAGACTATTTGGCGGATTCCTATTGGTGCTTCATGTTTGGCTTCTAGTAACTTCCCGGTGGTTCCTCAGACGACAGGTAGAAACAAATGGAAATTACAGCTTCTAGTACCTTCTAGCACTTTCTCACAACTGGAGTCTTCATTAACTACAGACAGGGGCGCACCTGCCATGAGGCGAGTTGAGCATCTCGCCTCAGGCGGTGCGCTTCCTGCTTGGCCAAGGGGCAGCACCATGCTCCCACTCCCCGCCAGCCGGCATTGAGTTCCCCGCTGCTGCTGGACAGGACCGCGTTGCAGCCCTCCGTCCAGGACCATGCTCCCCGCTGGCACTGTGCGCTCACCCCCGCTGCTTCCGGCACTACAGTGCTCTGTCCAGCTCCGTGCTTCCGGCTGCTGGTCGACACTCCCACCCCCGCATACCTCCTTTCCCACCCCCACACTCTGCCGCTCCCCACACTGCTCTCGCTCCCACGGTCCCAGCTGCACTCCCCCCAATGAAAGCTCCCGCTCTGACCCCGCTCCCGCGGTCCTGGCTGCCCTCCCACCAGCCCAAGCTCCCAGCTCCGATCCTGCTCCCGCAGTCCCGGCTTCACTTCCCCCAACACAGGCTCCCGGCTCCAACCCCGCTCCCGCGGTCCTGGCTGCACTCCCCCCAAACTAAGCTCCCGGCTCTCAACCTCCAACCCTCACTGCTGGGCTGCTGGATCCCGGCTACGCCCCCCCCTTCCCCCCCTCCCGCGGTCCCGACTTACACCCCCCCCCCAACCCTCGCTCCTGGCCTGAAACCGCCACCGCTGGACAAGGCAGCAAACTTACCAAGACCCCAAGACTATAAAAGAAAGGTAATGGTATTTTATCTTTGCATATATATATATATATGTATGTATGTATGTGTGTGTATATATGTATGTATGTCTGTGTGTGTATATATGTATGTGTGTGTGTATATATGTATGTATGTGTGTGTATATATGTATGTGTGTGTTTATATATGTATGTATATGTGTGTATGTATATTTGTATATGCGTGTGTGTATATGTGTGTGTATATGCGTATATTTGTGTTTGTATGTGTATATGCTTGTGTATGTATATGTGTATATGTGTGTGTGTATATGTGTGTATATTTGCTATATGTATGTGCAGTGTGTGTATATGCTGTATCTACTGTTTGTATATGTGTATATATGCTGTGTTTGTAATATTTATCAGGACTTCTATTTTGTACTACATGGCGGCACGCTGTATGCATTTTATACTAAATGGGGGTGCACTGTATGCATTTTATACTACATATCGGTATGCTGTATCTATCTTATTCTACATGGCGGCAGGCTGTATGCATTTTATTCTACATGGTGGTACGCTGTATGCATTTTATACTACATGGCGGTACGCTGTATCTATCTTATACTACATGGCAGTATGCTGTATGCATTTTATACTACATGGTGGTACAATGTATGCATTTTATACTACATGGCAGTACTCTGTATGCATTTTATACTACATGGCTGTACGCTGTATGCATTTTATACTACATGGCGGTACTCTGTATGCATTTTATACTACATGGCGGTACACTGTATGCATTTTATACTACATGGCGGTACGCTGTATGCATTTTTTTCTACATGGTGGTACGCTGTATGCATTTTATACTGCATGGCGGTACAATATGCTTTATCTATCTTATACTACATGGCGGCACGCTGTATGAATTTTGAATTTCTTTATTTTTACACCAAACCAATATGATGGATCTGGTCCTGACGTTCCCTGATATATTACATATATATATATATATATATGTGGGGGGGGTGTCTCTCTATGGCTCGCTTCAGGCAGCAGACAGGCTTGGTACACTCCTGACTACAGGTACTACCAGCTATTGTTTCACTAAACAACAGACAACTGTTTACCCCCTTGAAGTGCTAATGAATTTGAGCCAGAAGAACTACATCTGAATAACTGTAGCTGTTGTGCTAATCAATGTAAATAGCAATCTATCCTTATCTAGAAGGCTCAAAGACTGAGATATTACAATAAGTACAATAAATCATGATATGATGGAATCATAACCAATCGCCATTTTAGGAAATCTAACAGAGAGACATACAGAAACTGTTGTTACCTCTGCTTGAATATTTGCAATGGGTCTAATGAAAAAATATGTGAGACACTTGTAGCAGATAAAGCAGGAGGAAGTCCTTGCAAAGCAGAAAGGTTATTCTGACTTTTGCCGAGGTTGAAGTTGAAGCATTAGACTGCATGGGCAAAACTACAGAGATCCCTGAATATACAGACTTCTAGCCAACATGGAAGTTTTACACATGCCCTACACTGCCTGATGCTGCTCGGAGGCCTGCCAAGCAGATGCCACTCTATTGTCCAAGGTGCCTGTAATATGTCTGCAAATCCAGTAAAAAACATGGTATATGCCGTTGCCAAGGACAACCAATTGGAACTGGTATGCAGATGCCTTAAAATGGACTATTGTGGGGCTGTATGTCCTGTAGCCAAGTGGCTGAGTGTGAAAAGTTATCTACTGGAGCACAAAGAGGTCTTTGCTAATGGCAACGAACACCATGTGACTGTGTCATGGAAAGGGTTGTGTTGGAGGTGCCAAAATATGGATGTATGTGCACCTCATTGTCCTCTAATCAGAAGGCTGGAAAACATGCCAAATAAAAGATGTGAGCTTTTGGTGGGTGGAAGTCCACTATTCATGTAGCTTAACTGTCTTTAGGATGTCTCAAGAGTGCATCCAGACATTTTGATGTTTTTGAAGACCGAACCGGGGACTTGTAAGACTGTACTGATTCAGTTTAAAACTGGTTCTGGGACTGTAGCATGTGCTCTTAAAATCTGAGCAGACCTGGAGATTGAGTTCATACTGGTCAAAGACTTTCTGGCAGCTGTGGGAAAGTATTCCAAATGATGGTAGAAGGTTCTTTTCCTGGAAACCCAAATTTCAAAATGGAAGTACAAAATCCTCTCAGCTTACACGACATAGGTGGACATGTATCACTTCTATTTGAGGAGCTCTACCGAAGCACATTCGCCTAATGCATCTAAAGCATACTTTTTGCATGGAAGGAGCAGCTGTACCATACAAACAAAGGTATGCATGGAGATAGCCTTACCTAACGAAGCTGCTATGTTATATAAGTAAATCATGGTGACCAATTCCCTTTAAAAAGTTTTCACTGTTTATTTCTTCTGCTTATTCCATGCTGCCTGTTCCTCCATGTAATGAAAGCTTCCACTTTATAGATTATGTGGAAGGAATTTATCAATTTAGTTGTGACGGTGTCCAAATGTCTTATGATTGCCTTAAATTCAGACTTTTGCAAAAATGTGTGACTTTTTTGTGACATTTGTCAACATACTTCCCTTTTCACTTTAGACTTCTTACGCCAGATTCACCAAGTGAACCCAGATGTGGTGGACAGATCTCTGAAATGCAACTTTTAAAAAAATCACAAATGCAGGTGCATATTAATTCCAGTCCCTTCCTAGAGTAGGAAGTAGTTGCATAAAAAGTTACAACTTTCTTTTGTGACCTTTCACGAAAAACGGCAAGTCCTGGTGTAGAAGTATCCGGCCGTGCATCAGTTATACTAAGAGTCTAGAGAGAATAACAAGCGATGTGCTATCGCTTGTTGAATTCCCCCTGTATGAGCATTGTTTCTTGTCCAAGCGGAAATCACATTTAACAATTTGTTAAAAATCATTAATCATTATGAAAGTAGCATAATACCAGCACATTACTTTTAACAGGATATGATAAAAACGCTTATAATAATGTAAAAGGGTGTGATCGAGATATACAGTAGCACCTGACTACTAATTGTACCCACAGGGAATGTCACATACAAAAATAGCAGGTATCTTGGCAGTCTGTAAGTCGTTTGGATTTGCATAAAGCTTTTAATTGCCTCAATGTAACATAATACTTGGTCTAGATTGCAGAATTAATTATGTGAGCAACTAGTTACATGTTTTTATTATGACCGTGCTTTCGAGGACTTCCATGATCTTCATCCCAACCACAATCACTTCATACTCTTCATTCTCTTCATTTGCTGTCTGACGCTGTGTGACTTTCCAACACATGGGGGCACATCTACTAAGGGTCCGCGGACCGCGATTCTGTCGGGTTTCCCAAATATTTCCTTTTTGTGCCAAAATTACCCTGGGGTAATTACTAGAGATGAGCGAACACTAAAATGCTCGGGTACTCGTTATTCGAGACGAACTTTTCCCGATGCTCGAGTGCTCGTCTCGAATAACGAACCCCATTGAAGTCAATGGGAGACTCGAGCATTTTTCAAGGGGACCAAGGCTCTGCACAGGGAAGCTTGGCCAAACACCTGGGAACCTCAGAAAAGGATGGAAACACCACGGAAATGGACAGGAAACAGCAGGGGCAGCATGCATGGATGCCTCTGAGGCTGCATAATCGCACCATTATGCCAAAATTATGGGCAACAGCATGGCCATGACAGAGTGACAGAATGAAGCTAGATAGCATCTAAAACATCCAATAATTGACCCTGACACTATAGGGGACGGCATGCAGAGGCAGCGGCAGCAGGCTAGAGAGTGGCATGGCGACATACCCTAAATGGACTCAGGCTTCAAACCAATGGGTGGCAGAGAGGAACCAAAGGAGGTGAGCAAGAAGCGCTCAAATAATATCGGTACATGATAAAAGTTTGCCAGTATATTTTGTGGATTACACAGCAGGGTGGCGACAAAGTTAACATGGAAGCCATGAAAACAACCCAAAATTCTGCCTGACACAGCTCGTTTGATAAGGGGACCATGTATGGAGGCAGTGAACTAGTAGTAGATTAAAGGTGCTGCAGTTAAAACTATGTTAGTTGGATCTTGGCATGGAGCTGGCGCTCCGCTGCCAGGCGAGCTTTCGCCAATCCAAGCCCCTGTCTCTAGGCTACTCCCCAAACAGCACTTCTAAGAACCTTTTGTATAAGATCAAGTGTAGTAGCGTTCTTATAAGTTTAGGATATGCCGGGTGAGGGGAATGTAAACAGATGCGCAAGAAGCGCTGAAATAATATCCCTAAATGGTAAAAGTTTGCAAGTATATTTTGGGGATTACACAGCAGGGTGGCGACAAAGTTAACAACTTTGATGTGGAATGCCCTGTAATAGCTCTTGGGCGGTGTGCCTTTTATCGCCTAGGCTCAGCAGTTTCAGCACCGCCTGCTGTCGCTTAGCGACGGCACTGCTGCTGTGCCTAGAGCTACCGACTGATGGCGCCATGCCCACGGATGGTAATTCGGAGGAGGAGGAGGTGGAGGAGGGGTGGGAGGAGGTATAGTAGGCCTTTGAGACCTGGACCGAGGTAGGCCCCGCAATTCTCTGCGTCGGCAGTATATGACCAGCCCCAGGGTCAGACTCGGTCCCAGCCTGCACCAAGTTAAGTGTAGTAGCGTTCTTATAAGTTTGGGATATGGCGGGTGAGGGGAATGTAAACAGATGCGCAAGAAGCGCATGATGCGCATGGAGCTGGCGTTCCGCTGCCAGGCGAGCTTTCGCCAATCCAAGCCCCTGTCTCTAGGCTACTCCCCAAACAGCACTTCTAAGAACCTTTTGTATAAGATCAAGTGTAGTAGCGTTCTTATAAGTTTAGGATATGCCGGGTGAGGGGAATGTAAACAGATGCGCAAGAAGCGCTGAAATAATATCCCTAAATGGTAAAAGTTTGCCAGTATATTTTGGGGATTACACAGCAGGGTGGTGACAAAGTTAACAACTTTGATGTGGAATCCATGAAAACAACCCAAATTTCTGCCTGACACACCTCGTTTGATAAAGGGACGATGTATGGAGGCAGCTATATGGACGACTTTTGGAGGTAGCAATGGAGACAACGTGTGGAGGCTGCTATGGAGACAATTTAATTTGGATAGTGCCTGTATGTGGCAGTCCCAAACATTTTTCAAACCAGAGGAGCAGGTAGGTGGCCCTCCAGTAAAATGGGATAGATTGAGTGCCTGTATGTGGCAGTCCCAAAAATGTTTCAAACCAGAGGAGCAGGTAGGTGGCCCTCCAGTAAAATGGAATAGATTGAGTGCCTGTATGTGGCAGTCCCAAAAATTGTTCAAACCAGAGGAGCAGGTAGGTGGCCCTGCAGTAAAATGGAATAGATTGAGTGCCTGTATGTGGCAGTCCCAAAAATTGTTCAAACCAGAGGAGCAGGTAGGTGGCCCTGCAGTAAAATGGAATAGATTGAGTGCCTGTATGTGGCAGTCCCAAAAATTGTTCAAACCAGAGGAGCAGGTAGGTGGCCCTGCAGTAAAATGGAATAGATTGAGTGCCTGTATGTGGCAGTCCCAAAAATTGTTCAAACCAGAGGAGCAGGTAGGTGGCCCTGCAGTAAAATGGAATAGATTGAGTGCCTGTATGTGGCAGTCCCAAAAATTGTTCAAACCAGACGAGCAGGTAGGTGGCCCTGCAGTAAAATGGAATAGATTGAGTGCCTGTATGTGGCAGTCCCAAAAATGTTTCAAACCAGAGGAGCAGGTAGGTGGCCCTCCAGTAAAATGGAATAGATTGAGTGCCTGTATGTGGCAGTCCCAAAAATTGTTCAAACCAGAGGAGCAGGTAGGTGGCCCTGCAGTAAAATGGAATAGATTGAGTGCCTGTATGTGGCAGTCCCAAAAATGTTTCAAACCAGAGGAGCAGGTAGGTGGCCCTCCAGTAAAATGGAATAGATTGAGTGCCTGTATGTGGCAGTCCCAAAAATTGTTCAAACCAGAGGAGCAGGTAGGTGGCCCTGCAGTAAAATGGAATAGATTGAGTGCCTGTATGTGGCAGTCCCAAAAATGTTTCAAACCAGAGGAGCAGGTAGGTGGCCCTCCAGTAAAATGGAATAGATTGAGTGCCTGTATGTGGCAGTCCCAAAAATTGTTCAAACCAGAGGAGCAGGTAGGTGGCCCTGCAGTAAAATGGAATAGATTGAGTGCCTGTATGTGGCAGTCCCAAAAATGTTTCAAACCAGAGGAGCAGGTAGGTGGCCCTCCAGTAAAATGGAATAGATTGAGTGCCTGTATGTGGCAGTCCCAAAAATTGTTCAAACCAGAGGAGCAGGTAGGTGGCCCTGCAGTAAAATGGAATAGATTGAGTGCCTGTATGTGGCAGTCCCAAAAATGTTTCAAACCAGAGGAGCAGGTAGGTGGCCCTCCAGTAAAATGGAATAGATTGAGTGCCTGTATGTGGCAGTCCCAAAAATTGTTCAAACCAGAGGAGCAGGTAGGTGGCCCTGCAGTAAAATGGAATAGATTGAGTGCCTGTATGTGGCAGTCCCAAAAATTTTTTAAAACAGAGGACCGGGTAGGTGGCCCTCCAGAAAAATGGAATAGATTGAGTGCCTGTATGTGGCACTCACAAAAATTGTTTCAAACAGAGGACCGGGTAGGTGGCCCTCCAGAAAAATTAAATGCATGAAGTACTATAGCAAGAGCCAGTGGGCCCTGTCAAAAAATAGCCATTTTCCTCTGCTTTACTGTACAAAGAGGAGGAGAAGGAGGAAAATGAGGAGGAGGAGGAGGAGTGGATCAATTATTCAGGTTGAGCTTCCTTCACCTGGTGGAGATTGGAAATTCTGAGAAATCCAGCCTTTATTCATTTTAATAAGCGTCAGCCTGTCAGCGCTGTCAGTCGACAGGCGTGTACGCTTATCGGTGATGATGCCACCAGCTGCACTGAAAACCCGCTCGGACAAGACGCTAGCGGCAGGGCAGGCAAGAACCTCCAAGGCGTACAGCGCCAGTTCGTGCCACATGTCCAGCTTTGAAACCCAGTAGTTGTAGGGAGCTGTGTGATCATTTAGGACGATGGTATGGTCAGCTACGTACTCCCTCACCATCTTTCTGTAAAGATCAGCCCTACTCTGCCGAGACTGGGGACAGGTGACAGTGTCTTGCTGGGGTGACATAAAGCTGGCAAAAGCCTTGTAAAGCGTACCCTTGCCAGTGCTGGACAAGCTGCCTGCTCGCCTACTCTCCCTCGCTACTTGTCCCGCAGAACTACGCACTCTGCCGCTAGCGCTGTCAGAAGGGAAATACTGTTTCAGCTTGTGCACCAGGGCCTGCTGGTATTCATGCATTCTCACACTCCTTTCCTCTCCAGGGATGAGAGTGGGAAGATTTTGCTTGTACCGTGGGTCCAGGAGAGTGAACACCCAGTAATCGGTGCTGGAATAAATTCTTTGAACGCGAGGGTCACGGGATAGGCAGCCTAGCATGAAATCTGCCATATGCGCCAGAGTACCAACGCGTAAGAATTCACTCCCCTCACTGGCCTGACTGTCCATTTCCTCCTCCTCCAACTCCTCCAACTCCTCTTCTTCTGCCCATACACGCTGAACAGTGAAGGACTCAACAATGGTCCCCTCTTGTGTCTCGCCAACATTCTCCTCCTCTTCCTCCTCATCCTCCTCCACCTCCACCTCCTCCGATATGCGCTGAGAAACAGACCTCAGGGTGCTTTGGCTATCAACAAGGGAATATTCTTCCCCCGTCTCTTGTGACGAGCGCAAAGCTTCCGACTTCATGCTGACCAGAGAGTTTTTCAACAGGCCAAGCAGCGGGATGGTGAGGCTGATGATGGCGGCATCGCCACTGACCATCTGTGTTGACTCCTCAAAGTTACTCAGCACCTGACAGATATCAGACATCCACGTCCACTCCTCATTGTAGACTTGAGGAAGCTGACTGACCTGACTACCAGTTCTGGTGGAAGTTGACATCTGGCAGTCTACAATCGCTCTGCGCTGCTGGTAAACTCTGGATAACATGGTCAGTGTTGAATTCCACCTCGTGGGCACGTCGCACAACAGTCGGTGAGCGGGCAGTTGGAGGCGGCGCTGCGCTGCCCTGAGAGTGGCAGCATCTGGGCTGGACTTCCTGAAATGCGCACAGATGCGGCGCACCTTCGTGAGCAAATCAGACAGATTGGGGTATGTCTTGAGGAAACGCTGCACTATCAGATTTAACACATGGGCCAGGCATGGCACATGTGTCAGTCTGCCGAGTTGCAGAGCCGCCACCAGGTTACGGCCGTTGTCACACACAACCATTCCCGGCTTGAGGTTCAGCGGTGCCAGCCACAGATCAGTCTGCGCCGTGATGCCCTGTAATAGCTCTTGGGCGGTGTGCCTTTTGTCGCCTAGGCTCAGCAGTTTGAGCACCGCCTGCTGTCGCTTAGCGACGGCACTGCTGCTGTGCCTAGAGCTACCGACTGATGGCGCCGTGCCCACGGATGGTAGTTCGGAGGAGGAGGTGGAGGAGGGGTGGGAGGAGGAGGAGGCATAGTAGGCCTGAAACACCTGGACCGAGGTAGGCCCCGCAATCCTCGGCGTCGGCAGTATATGAGCAGCCCCAGGGTCAGACTCGGTCCCAGCCTCCACCAAGTTAACCCAATGTGCCGTCAGCGATATATAGTGGCCCTGCCCGGCAGCACTCGTCCACGTGTCCGTGGTCAGGTGGACCTTGTCAGAAACGGCGTTGGTCAGGGCACGGATGATGTTGTCTGACACGTGCTGGTGCAGGGCTGGGACGGCACATCGGGAAAAGTAGTGGCGGCTGGGGACCGAATACCGAGGGGCGGCCGCCGCCATGAGGTTGCGAAAGGCCTCGGTCTCTACTAGCCTATAGGGCAGCATCTCCAGGCTAAGCAATCTGGAGATGTGCACATTAAGGGCTTGGGCGTGCGGGTGGGTTGCACTATATTTGCGTTTCCGCTCCAGCGTCTGGGGTATGGAGAGCTGAACGCTGGTGGATGCTGTGGAGGATCGTGGAGGCGACGATGGGGTTTTTGTGCCAGGGTCCTGGGCAGGGGGCTGACTAGCAGCTGACACAGGGGAAGGAGCAGTGGTGTGCACGGCCGGAGGTGAACGGGCTTGTTGCCACTGAGTGGGGTGCTTAGCATTCATATGCCTGCGCATACTGGTGGTAGTTAAGCTAGTAGTGGTGGAACCCCTGCTGAGCCTGGTTTGGCAAATGTTGCACACCACAGTCCGTCGGTCATCCGGTGTTTCCTTAAAGAACCTCCACACTTCTGAAGATCTAGCCCTCGCCGCAAGAGCCCTCACCACGGGAGCTTCACTAGTTGACAGTGGCGCTGATGCACCAGCTCTGGCCCTGCCTCTCCGTCTGGCCCCACCACTGCCTCTTCCAACCTGTTCAGGTCGAGGACTCTCCTCCGTCTCAGAAGCACTGTGTTCACCCGGCCTCTCAACCCAGCTTGGGTCTGTCACCTCATCATCCTCCGATCCCTCAGTCTGCTCCCCCCTCGGACTTCCTGCCCTGACAACAACTTCCCCACTGTCTGACAACCGTGTCTCCTCATCGTCGGACACCTCTTTACACACTTCCACTACGTCAAGAAGGTCATCATCACCCACAGACTGTGACTGGTGGAAAACCTGGGCATCGGAAAATTGCTCAGCAGCAACCGGACAAGTGGTTTGTGACTGTGGGAAGGGTCCAGAAAACAGTTCCTCAGAGTATGCCGGTTCAAATGCCAAATTTTCCTGGGAGGGGGCAGACTGGGGGGGAGGAGGCTGAGGTGCAGGAGCTGGAGGAGTGGCGATTTCGGTGACATGGGTGGACTGCGTGGAAGACTGACTGGTGGTGGACAAATTGCTCGAAGCATTGTCAGCAATCCACGACATCACCTGTTCGCACTGTTCTGGCCTCAACAGTGCTCTACCACGAGTCCCAGTAACTTCAGACATGAACCTAGGGAGTGTAGCTCTGCGGCGTTCCCCTGCTCCCTCATCAGCAGGTGGTGTCTCACCCCGCCCAGGACCACGGCCTCTGACCCCTGCAGTAGTTGGACGCCCACGTCCCCGCCCTCGTCCTCTACCCCTAGCCCTCGGGTTAAACATTTTTAAAATGAGAGTTATAACTTTATTTTTTTTTTACTTTTTTTTGTTTTTTTTTGTGTTTTTTTTTTTTTTTTGTGTTTTTTGTTTTTTTTTGAGTTTTTAAAACCAAACAATGCTATCCTATTGCTATGGCTATTTTCTAGCCAAGTATCAAAGGAAGCACAGTACTATGCCAGATGAGATGACACTGAGTTATTGCCTAATAGAAATCCAACCCCTACTGAATTTTGCCACTTCGGCCTTTGCTATGGATATGTGCGCCACTAAGCGCAGAACACAGCGGTCGCAAGTCCCACTACAAATTGCTCAGAATTGGCAAGTACATGCACTGCAGAAACTACAGCCACCAGCAGATCAACCAGAAATCAAATATATAGAACGCTACTGTAGGCTTCAAGATCAAGAAGCTGTTTGTATTCTCCTATGGCTATTTTCTAGCCAAGTATCAAAGGAAGCACAGTACTATGCCGGATGAGATGACACTGAGTTATTGCCTAATAGAAATCCAACCCCTACTGAATTTTGCCACTTCGGCCTTTGCTATGGATATGTGCGCCACTAAGCGCAGAACACAGCGGTCGCAAGTCCCACTACAAATTGCTCAGAATTGGCAAGTACATGCACTGCAGAAACTACAGCCACCAGCAGATCAACCAGAAATCAAATATATAGAACGCTACTGTAGGCTTCAAGATCAAGAAGCTGTTTGTATTCTCCTATGGCTATTTTCTAGCCAAGTATCAAAGGAAGCACAGTACTATGCCGGATGAGATGACACTGAGTTATTGCCTAATAGAAATCCAACCCCTACTGAATTTTGCCACTTCAGCCTTTGCTATGGATATGTGCGCCACTAAGCGCAGAACACAGCGGTCGCAAGTCTCACTACAAATTGCTCAGAATTGGCAAGTACATGCACTGCAGAAACTACAGCCACCAGCAGATCAACCAGAAATCAAATATATAGAACGCTACTGTAGGCTTCAAGAAGCTGTTTGTATTCTCCTATGGCTATTTTCTAGCCAAGTATCAAAGGAAGCACAGTACTATGCCGGATGAGATGACACTGAGTTATTGCCTAATAGAAATCCAACCCCTACTGAATTTTGCCACTTCGGCCTTTGCTATGGATATGTGCGCCACTAAGCGCAGAACACAGCGGTCGCAAGTCCCACTACAAATTGCTCAGAATTGGCAAGTACATGCACTGCAGAAACAACAGCCACCAGCAGATCAACCAGAAATCAAATATATAGAACGCTACTGTAGGCTTCAAGATCAAGAAGCTGTTTGTATTCTCCTATGGCTATTTTCTAGCCAAGTATCAAAGGAAGCACAGTACTATGCCGGATGAGATGACACTGAGTTATTGCCTAATAGAAATCCAACCCCTACTGAATTTTGCCACTTCAGCCTTTGCTATGGATATGTGCGCCACTAAGCGCAGAACACAGCGGTCGCAAGTCTCACTACAAATTGCTCAGAATTGGCAAGTACATGCACTGCAGAAACTACAGCCACCAGCAGATCAACCAGAAATCAAATATATAGAACGCTACTGTAGGCTTCAAGATCAAGAAGCTGTTTGTATTCTCCTATGGCTATTTTCTAGCCAAGTATCAAAGGAAGCACAGTACTATGCCGGATGAGATGACACTGAGTTATTGCCTAATAGAAATCCAACCCCTACTGAATTTTGCCACTTCAGCCTTTGCTATGGATATGTGCGCCACTAAGCGCAGAACACAGCGGTCGCAAGTCTCACTACAAATTGCTCAGAATTGGCAAGTACATGCACTGCAGAAACTACAGCCACCAGCAGATCAACCAGAAATCAAATATATAGAACGCTACTGTAGGCTTCAAGAAGCTGTTTGTATTCTCCTATGGCTATTTTCTAGCCAAGTATCAAAGGAAGCACAGTACTATGCCGGATGAGATGACACTGAGTTATTGCCTAATAGAAATCCAACCCCTACTGAATTTTGCCACTTCGGCCTTTGCTATGGATATGTGCGCCACTAAGCGCAGAACACAGCGGTCGCAAGTCCCACTACAAATTGCTCAGAATTGGCAAGTACATGCACTGCAGAAACTACAGCCACCAGCAGATCAACCAGAAATCAAATATATAGAACGCTACTGTAGGCTTCAAGATCAAGAAGCTGTTTGTATTCTCCTATGGCTATTTTCTAGCCAAGTATCAAAGGAAGCACAGTACTATGCCGGATGAGATGACACTGAGTTATTGCCTAATAGAAATCCAACCCCTACTGAATTTTGCCACTTCAGCCTTTGCTATGGATATGTGCGCCACTAAGCGCAGAACACAGCGGTCGCAAGTCTCACTACAAATTGCTCAGAATTGGCAAGTACATGCACTGCAGAAACTACAGCCACCAGCAGATCAACCAGAAATCAAATATATAGAACGCTACTGTAGGCTTCAAGAAGCTGTTTGTATTCTCCTATGGCTATTTTCTAGCCAAGTATCAAAGGAAGCACAGTACTATGCCAGATGAGATGACACTGAGTTATTGCCTAATAGAAATCCAACCCCTACTGAATTTTGCCACTTCAGCCTTTGCTATGGATATGTGCGCCACTAAGCGCAGAACACAGCGGTCGCAAGTCTCACTACAAATTGCTCAGAATTGGCAAGTACATGCACTGCAGAAACTACAGCCACCAGCAGATCAACCAGAAATCAAATATATAGAACGCTACTGTAGGCTTCAAGAAGCTGTTTGTATTCTCCTATGGCTATTTTCTAGCCAAGTATCAAAGGAAGCACAGTACTATGCCAGATGAGATGACACTGAGTTATTGCCTAATAGAAATCCAACCCCTACTGAATTTTGCCACTTCAGCCTTTGCTATGGATATGTGCGCCACTAAGCGCAGAACACAGCGGTCGCAAGTCTCACTACAAATTGCTCAGAATTGGCAAGTACATGCACTGCAGAAACTACAGCCACCAGCAGATCAACCAGAAATCAAATATATAGAACGCTACTGTAGGCTTCAAGAAGCTGTTTGTATTCTCCTATGGCTATTTTCTAGCCAAGTATCAAAGGAAGCACAGTACTATGCCAGATGAGATGACACTGAGTTATTGCCTAATAGAAATCCAACCCCTACTGAATTTTCCCACTTCGGTCTTTGCTATGGATATGTGTGCCACTAAGAGCTAAACACAACGGTAGCAAGTCCCCCTGCTAATTCCTCACAAAATGGTAAAATATGCAAATTAAAATAAAAAAAGTAGAACGTTATTGTAGCCCTAAGAAGGGCTGTTGGGTTCTTTGAGAATCACTCCTGCCTAACAGTAAGCTAATAGAACACCCTAACGCTTTCCCTGAGCAGCAGCAGCTCTCTCCCTAGCGGCATCCAGAGACAGAATGATCCGAGCAGCGCGGCCAGCGGCTAGTCTATCCCAGGGTCACCTGATCTGGCCAGCCAACCACTGCTATCGACGTGTAAGGGTACCACGTCATGCTGGGTGGAGTGCAGAGTCTCCTGGCTTGTGATTGGCTCTGTTTCTGGCCGCCAAAAAGCAAAACGGCGGGAGCTGCCATTTTCTCGAGCGGGCGAAGTATTCGTCCGAGTAACGAGCAGTTTCGAGTACCCTAATGCTCGACCGAGCATCAAGCTCGGACGAGCATGTTCGCTCATCTCTAGTAATTACCCTTTTTGGCGCACGTGATCGGATTGTGGTGCATTGCTTGCATACAACAGAAATCGGGGGCGTGCCGTCGGACAACCCAACTGATTCGGACAAACCGCGGAATTTAAAAACGAAATTGTGTCGCAAGATCAAGCACTTACATGCACCAGGAAGAAGAAGGTGAACTCCAGCAGACCTCAGTGGGGAAGCGACACATGAAGGAAATTGGATGCACAACCTTAGTGAATTGCGGCAGACCCGAATCCTCGTCGGACTACGCACAGTGGGGATCGCGACAGGACGGGGTAAGTAAATCTGCCCTATGATGTACTATTACATCCTGCTTCTGGAAATGGCTTCAGAACAGAGCCTGTAACCAAAGCTGCGGGTCTCAGTTGCATATTAACCCCTTACATGCCACGGAAAAAATGCATTCATTTAGCCAAAAAATTAAACAAACTTCAAAAAAGTAGTTTTACATACGTTGAAGCATATAGTTTCTTAGAATGGTGTAATTCATGAAGTTTTACTATTATTTAAGCCTCTCAAAGTGACCTTAATTCTAAACAGGTCCCTCAAAAGTATGATTCTGCGTTTTTATGACAATGTAAAAATTGCACCTCCTAAGTTCTAAGCCTCCTAACCTCCTATAAAAATGAGAGGACGCATAAGAAACCAACATAAAGCAGAAATTTGGCAAATGTTAGTTATCAAGTTATTTTGTTGTTATGACTGTCAAAAGTAGAAAATGTAGAACTTCTCAAAATTTTGCCAAAAATCTTTTATTTTTATAAACAATCGCCAAACATATCATCCACATTTTTCAACTAACATCAAGTACAATGTGTCACGAGAAAACAATCTCAAAATGTAATCATGTTGCATGCTCTTAGTAAATCTGGTATGTTCTCAGGATGTGGGCACAGTTACCCCTTTTTTTTACTTGGTAGACTTTGCTTCAAGGAGTATTCCCACAAAGACAAGATTCTTAAATATACTCAGGATGTCGGGATGACATAATAACACATTCTCTAATTCAATGTTATTCGCAAAAATATAGTATTTCATAGATATAATTCCTGGTGTATAGAATTTTGGTTGTGCTTGGAACCGACCACAAACTCTTGACTATGTTGGAGCAGATTTCTTTCATGAATAGCTTTTCATGTACTGTAGGGGGAGAGGCAGGAGGCAGAGAGTACCGCAGCACACAAACAAGACCAGCACTACAGACTACTGCTGTAGTCAAGCAGCATGCAGAAACCTGCTGTAGAAACTACAGACAAGATAAGGTCTTGATCCGGGGGTGGGGGTGGGGGGCATAGCAAAACTGACTGCGTGTTTTATAGGTGAGATTTCAGTTCTGAGAATGTCATTGTGTCTTATATCCTTATCATGTCTCTGATCTGTCTCATCTCTATTTCTATGTGTCAGGGCCTAGTAGAATGTTCAGAAGCTAAATAAAAATAAAAGTTAAACTCTGTACTCTGAAAATCTAAGCACATTGTCAGCATACAGCATCTCCTAGCACAGAGGAATAATGAAGTGTCTGCTAAGAGAGTCCCCGCCCGCACTGCTGAATCTTACACTGACCATCACTGAGTGATAAAAGATAAAACAGCTATAAAAATAAGTCAAATTGTAAAGTAAGGGAGTTAAAAATGAGAATGAGACTTTTCATACGTAAACCCCTCTCATACTGTTGCCATAATTGTGGCAAAGCACAGTAATAAATTGCAATATTGCGTATCAGGTCAACCTTTGGATATGTAGTTATCAGATGAAGCTTCTGTTATGCCTCTATGAATGCTAAGTATTATGATTAGAGATGAGCGAACATGCTCGTCCGAGCTTGATGCTCGGTCGAGCATTAGGGTACTCGAAACTGCTCGTTACTCGGACGAATACTTCGCCCGCTCGAGAAAATGGCAGCTCCCGCCGTTTTGCTTTTTAGCGGCCAGAAACAGAGCCAATCACAAGCCAGGAGACTCTGCACTCCACCCAGCATGACGTGGTACCCTTACACGTCGATAGCAGTGGTTGGCTGGCCAGATCAGGTGACCCTGGGATAGACTAGCCGCTGGCCGCGCTGCTCGGATCATTCTGTCTCTGGATGCCGCTAGGGAGAGAGCTGCTGCTGGTCAGGGAAAGCGTTAGGGTGTTCTATTAGCTTACTGTTAGGCAGGAGTGATTCTCAAAGAACCCAACAGCCCTTCTTAGGGCTACAATAACGTTCTACTTTTTTTATTTTAATTTGCATCTTTTACCATTTTGTGAGGAATTAGCAGGGGGACTTGCTACCGTTGTGTTTAGCTCTTAGTGGCACACATATCCATAGCAAAGACCGAAGTGGGAAAATTCAGTAGGGGTTGGATTTCTATTAGGCAATAACTCAGTGTCATCTCATCTGGCATAGTAGTGTGCTTCCTTTGATACTTGGCTAGAAAATAGCCATAGGAGAATACAAACAGCTTCTTGAAGCCTACAGTAGCGTTCTATATATTTGATTTCTGGTTGATCTGCTGGTGGCTGTAGTTTCTGCAGTGCATGTACTTGCCAATTCTGAGCAATTTGTAGTGAGACTTGCGACCGCTGTGTTCTGCGCTTAGTGGCGCACATATCCATAGCAAAGGCCGAAGTGGCAAAATTCAGTAGGGGTTGGATTTCTATTAGGCAATAACTCAGTGTCATCTCATCTGGCATAGTAGTGTGCTTCCTTTGATACTTGGCTAGAAAATAGCCATAGGAGAATACAAACAGCTTCTTGAAGCCTACAGTAGCGTTCTATATATTTGATTTCTGGTTGATCTGCTGGTGGCTGTAGTTTCTGCAGTGCATGTACTTGCCAATTCTGAGCAATTTGTAGTGAGACTTGCGACCGCTGTGTTCTGCGCTTAGTGGCGCACATATCCATAGCAAAGGCCGAAGTGGCAAAATTCAGTAGGGGTTGGATTTCTATTAGGCAATAACTCAGTGTCATCTCATCTGGCATAGTAGTGTGCTTCCTTTGATACTTGGCTAGAAAATAGCCATAGGAGAATACAAACAGCTTCTTGAAGCCTACAGTAGCGTTCTATATATTTGATTTCTGGTTGATCTGCTGGTGGCTGTAGTTTCTGCAGTGCATGTACTTGCCAATTCTGAGCAATTTGTAGTGAGACTTGCGACCGCTGTGTTCTGCGCTTAGTGGCGCACATATCCATAGCAAAGGCCGAAGTGGCAAAATTCAGTAGGGGTTGGATTTCTATTAGGCAATAACTCAGTGTCATCTCATCTGGCATAGTAGTGTGCTTCCTTTGATACTTGGCTAGAAAATAGCCATAGGAGAATACAAACAGCTTCTTGAAGCCTACAGTAGCGTTCTATATATTTGATTTCTGGTTGATCTGCTGGTGGCTGTAGTTTCTGCAGTGCATGTACTTGCCAATTCTGAGCAATTTGTAGTGAGACTTGCGACCGCTGTGTTCTGCGCTTAGTGGCGCACATATCCATAGCAAAGGCCGAAGTGGCAAAATTCAGTAGGGGTTGGATTTCTATTAGGCAATAACTCAGTGTCATCTCATCTGGCATAGTAGTGTGCTTCCTTTGATACTTGGCTAGAAAATAGCCAGAGGAGAATACAAACAGCTTCTTGAAGCCTACAGTAGCGTTCTATATATTTGATTTCTGGTTGATCTGCTGGTGGCTGTAGTTTCTGCAGTGCATGTACTTGCCAATTCTGAGCAATTTGTAGTGAGACTTGCGACCGCTGTGTTCTGCGCTTAGTGGCGCACATATCCATAGCAAAGGCCGAAGTGGCAAAATTCAGTAGGGGTTGGATTTCTATTAGGCAATAACTCAGTGTCATCTCATCTGGCATAGTACTGTGCTTCCTTTGATACTTGGCTAGAAAATAGCCAGAGGAGAATACAAACAGCTTCTTGAAGCCTACAGTAGCGTTCTATATATTTGATTTCTGGTTGATCTGCTGGTGGCTGTAGTTTCTGCAGTGCATGTACTTGCCAATTCTGAGCAATTTGTAGTGAGACTTGCGACCGCTGTGTTCTGCGCTTAGTGGCGCACATATCCATAGCAAAGGCCGAAGTGGCAAAATTCAGTAGGGGTTGGATTTCTATTAGGCAATAACTCAGTGTCATCTCATCCGGCATAGTACTGTGCTTCCTTTGATACTTGGCTAGAAAATAGCCATAGGAGAATACAAACAGCTTCTTGATCTTGAAGCCTACAGTAGCGTTCTATATATTTGATTTCTGGTTGATCTGCTGGTGGCTGTAGTTTCTGCAGTGCATGTACTTGCCAATTCTGAGCAATTTGTAGTGGGACTTGCGACCGCTGTGTTCTGCGCTTAGTGGCGCACATATCCATAGCAAAGGCCGAAGTGGCAAAATTCAGTAGGGGTTGGATTTCTATTAGGCAATAACTCAGTGTCATCTCATCTGGCATAGTAGTGTGCTTCCTTTGATACTTGGCTAGAAAATAGCCATAGCAATAGGATAGGATTGTTTGGTTTTAAAAACTCAAAAAAAAACAAAAAACACAAAAAAAAAAAAAAAACACAAAAAAACACCAAAAAAAACAAAAAGAAGTAAAAAAAAAGTTATAACTCTCATTTTAAAAATGTTTAACCCGAGGGCTAGGGGTAGAGGACGAGGGCGGGGACGTGGGCGTCCAACTACTGCAGGGGTCAGAGGCCGTGGTCCTGGGCGGGGTGAGACACCACCTGCTGATGAGGGAGCAGGGGAACGCCGCAGAGCTACACTCCCTAGGTTCATGTCTGAAGTTACTGGGACTCGTGGTAGAGCACTGTTGAGGCCAGAACAGTGCGAACAGGTGATGTCGTGGATTGCTGACAATGCTTCGAGCAATTTGTCCACCACCAGTCAGTCTTCCACGCAGTCCACCCATGTCACCGAAATCCCCACTCCTCCAGCTCCTGCACCTCAGCCTCCTCCCCCCCAGTCTGCCCCCTCCCAGGAAAATTTGGCATTTGAACCGGCATACTCTGAGGAACTGTTTTCTGGACCCTTCCCACAGTCACAAACCACTTGTCCGGTTGCTGCTGAGCAATTTTCCGATGCCCAGGTTTTCCAACAGTCACAGTCTGTGGGTGATGATGACCTTCTTGACGTAGTGGAAGTGTGTAAAGAGGTGTCCGACGATGAGGAGACACGGTTGTCAGACAGTGGGGAAGTTGTTGTCAGGGCAGGAAGTCCGAGGGGGGAGCAGACTGAGGGATCGGAGGATGATGAGGTGACAGACCCAAGCTGGGTTGAGAGGCCGGGTGAACACAGTGCTTCTGAGACGGAGGAGAGTCCTCGACCTGAACAGGTTGGAAGAGGCAGTGGTGGGGCCAGACGGAGAGGCAGGGCCAGAGCTGGTGCATCAGCGCCACTGTCAACTAGTGAAGCTCCCGTGGTGAGGGCTCTTGCGGCGAGGGCTAGATCTTCAGAAGTGTGGAGGTTCTTTAAGGAAACACCGGATGACCGACGGACTGTGGTGTGCAACATTTGCCAAACCAGGCTCAGCAGGGGTTCCACCACTACTAGCTTAACTACCACCAGTATGCGCAGGCATATGAATGCTAAGCACCCCACTCAGTGGCAACAAGCCCGTTCACCTCCGGCCGTGCACACCACTGCTCCTTCCCCTGTGTCAGCTGCTAGTCAGCCCCCTGCCCAGGACCCTGGCACAAAAACCCCATCGTCGCCTCCACGATCCTCCACAGCATCCACCAGCGTTCAGCTCTCCATACCCCAGACGCTGGAGCGGAAACGCAAATATAGTGCAACCCACCCGCACGCCCAAGCCCTTAATGTGCACATCTCCAGATTGCTTAGCCTGGAGATGCTGCCCTATAGGCTAGTAGAGACCGAGGCCTTTCGCAACCTCATGGCGGCGGCCGCCCCTCGGTATTCGGTCCCCAGCCGCCACTACTTTTCCCGATGTGCCGTCCCAGCCCTGCACCAGCACGTGTCAGACAACATCATCCGTGCCCTGACCAACGCCGTTTCTGACAAGGTCCACCTGACCACGGACACGTGGACGAGTGCTGCCGGGCAGGGCCACTATATATCGCTGACGGCACATTGGGTTAACTTGGTGGAGGCTGGGACCGAGTCTGACCCTGGGGCTGCTCATATACTGCCGACGCCGAGGATTGCGGGGCCTACCTCGGTCCAGGTGTTTCAGGCCTACTATGCCTCCTCCTCCTCCCACCCCTCCTCCACCTCCTCCTCCGAACTACCATCCGTGGGCACGGCGCCATCAGTCGGTAGCTCTAGGCACAGCAGCAGTGCCGTCGCTAAGCGACAGCAGGCGGTGCTCAAACTGCTGAGCCTAGGCGACAAAAGGCACACCGCCCAAGAGCTATTACAGGGCATCACGGCGCAGACTGATCTGTGGCTGGCACCGCTGAACCTCAAGCCGGGAATGGTTGTGTGTGACAACGGCCGTAACCTGGTGGCGGCTCTGCAACTCGGCAGACTGACACATGTGCCATGCCTGGCCCATGTGTTAAATCTGATAGTGCAGCGTTTCCTCAAGACATACCCCAATCTGTCTGATTTGCTCACGAAGGTGCGCCGCATCTGTGCGCATTTCAGGAAGTCCAGCCCAGATGCTGCCACTCTCAGGGCAGCGCAGCGCCGCCTCCAACTGCCCGCTCACCGACTGTTGTGCGACGTGCCCACGAGGTGGAATTCAACACTGACCATGTTATCCAGAGTTTACCAGCAGCGCAGAGCGATTGTAGACTGCCAGATGTCAACTTCCACCAGAACTGGTAGTCAGGTCAGTCAGCTTCCTCAAGTCTACAATGAGGAGTGGACGTGGATGTCTGATATCTGTCAGGTGCTGAGTAACTTTGAGGAGTCAACACAGATGGTCAGTGGCGATGCCGCCATCATCAGCCTCACCATCCCGCTGCTTGGCCTGTTGAAAAACTCTCTGGTCAGCATGAAGTCGGAAGCTTTGCGCTCGTCACAAGAGACGGGGGAAGAATATTCCCTTGTTGATAGCCAAAGCACCCTGAGGTCTGTTTCTCAGCGCATATCGGAGGAGGTGGAGGTGGAGGAGGATGAGGAGGAAGAGGAGGAGAATGTTGGCGAGACACAAGAGGGGACCATTGTTGAGTCCTTCACTGTTCAGCGTGTATGGGCAGAAGAAGAGGAGTTGGAGGAGTTGGAGGAGGAGGAAATGGACAGTCAGGCCAGTGAGGGGAGTGAATTCTTACGCGTTGGTACTCTGGCGCATATGGCAGATTTCATGCTAGGCTGCCTATCCCGTGACCCTCGCGTTCAAAGAATTTATTCCAGCACCGATTACTGGGTGTTCACTCTCCTGGACCCACGGTACAAGCAAAATCTTCCCACTCTCATCCCTGGAGAGGAAAGGAGTGTGAGAATGCATGAATACCAGCAGGCCCTGGTGCACAAGCTGAAACAGTATTTCCCTTCTGACAGCGCTAGCGGCAGAGTGCGTAGTTCTGCGGGACAAGTAGCGAGGGAGAGTAGGCGAGCAGGCAGCTTGTCCAGCACTGGCAAGGGTACGCTTTACAAGGCTTTTGCCAGCTTTATGTCACCCCAGCAAGACACTGTCACCTGTCCCCAGTCTCGGCAGAGTAGGGCTGATCTTTACAGAAAGATGGTGAGGGAGTACGTAGCTGACCATACCATCGTCCTAAATGATCACACAGCTCCCTACAACTACTGGGTTTCAAAGCTGGACATGTGGCACGAACTGGCGCTGTACGCCTTGGAGGTTCTTGCCTGCCCTGCCGCTAGCGTCTTGTCCGAGCGGGTTTTCAGTGCAGCTGGTGGCATCATCACCGATAAGCGTACACGCCTGTCGACTGACAGCGCTGACAGGCTGACGCTTATTAAAATGAATAAAGGCTGGATTTCTCAGAATTTCCAATCTCCACCAGGTGAAGGAAGCTCAACCTGAATAATTGATCCACTCCTCCTCCTCCTCCTCATTTTCCTCCTTCTCCTCCTCTTTGTACAGTAAAGCAGAGGAAAATGGCTATTTTTTGACAGGGCCCACTGGCTCTTGCTATAGTACTTCATGCATTTAATTTTTCTGGAGGGCCACCTACCCGGTCCTCTGTTTGAAACAATTTTTGTGAGTGCCACATACAGGCACTCAATCTATTCCATTTTTCTGGAGGGCCACCTACCCGGTCCTCTGTTTTAAAAAATTTTTGGGACTGCCACATACAGGCACTCAATCTATTCCATTTTACTGCAGGGCCACCTACCTGCTCCTCTGGTTTGAACAATTTTTGGGACTGCCACATACAGGCACTCAATCTATTCCATTTTACTGGAGGGCCACCTACCTGCTCCTCTGGTTTGAAACATTTTTGGGACTGCCACATACAGGCACTCAATCTATTCCATTTTACTGCAGGGCCACCTACCTGCTCCTCTGGTTTGAACAATTTTTGGGACTGCCACATACAGGCACTCAATCTATTCCATTTTACTGCAGGGCCACCTACCTGCTCCTCTGGTTTGAACAATTTTTGGGACTGCCACATACAGGCACTCAATCTATTCCATTTTACTGGAGGGCCACCTACCTGCTCCTCTGGTTTGAAACATTTTTGGGACTGCCACATACAGGCACTCAATCTATCCCATTTTACTGGAGGGCCACCTACCTGCTCCTCTGGTTTGAAAAATGTTTGGGACTGCCACATACAGGCACTATCCAAATTAAATTGTCTCCATAGCAGCCTCCACACGTTGTCTCCATTGCTACCTCCAAAAGTCGTCCATATAGCTGCCTCCATACATCGTCCCTTTATCAAACGAGGTGTGTCAGGCAGAAATTTGGGTTGTTTTCATGGATTCCACATCAAAGTTGTTAACTTTGTCGCCACCCTGCTGTGTTATCCACAAAATATACTGGCAAACTTTTACCATTTAGGGATATTATTTCAGCGCTTCTTGCGCATCTGTTTACATTCCCCTCACCCGGCATATCCTAAACTTATAAGAACGCTACTACACTTGATCTTATACAAAAGGTTCTTAGAAGTGCTGTTTGGGGAGTAGCCTAGAGACAGGGGCTTGGATTGGCGAAAGCTCGCCTGGCAGCGGAACGCCAGCTCCATGCGCATCATGCGCTTCTTGCGCATCTGTTTACATTCCCCTCACCCGCCATATCCCAAACTTATAAGAACGCTACTACACTTAACTTGGTGCAGGCTGGGACCGAGTCTGACCCTGGGGCTGGTCATATACTGCCGACGCAGAGAATTGCGGGGCCTACCTCGTTCCAGGTCTCAAAGGCCTACTATACCTCCTCCCACCCCTCCTCCACCTCCTCCTCCTCCGAATTACCATCCGTGGGCATGGCGCCATCAGTCGGTAGCTCTAGGCACAGCAGCAGTGCCGTCGCTAAGCGACAGCAGGCGGTGCTGAAACTGCTGAGCCTAGGCGATAAAAGGCACACCGCCCAAGAGCTATTACAGGGCATTCCACATCAAAGTTGTTAACTTTGTCGCCACCCTGCTGTGTAATCCCCAAAATATACTTGCAAACTTTTACCATTTAGGGATATTATTTCAGCGCTTCTTGCGCATCTGTTTACATTCCCCTCACCCGCCATATCCTAAACTTATAAGAACGCTACTACACTTGATCTTATACAAAAGGTTCTTAGAAGTGCTGTTTGGGGAGTAGCCTAGAGACAGGGGCTTGGATTGGCGAAAGCTCGCCTGGCAGCGGAACGCCAGCTCCATGCGCATCATGCGCTTCTTGCGCATCTGTTTACATTCCCCTCACCCGCCATATCCCAAACTTATAAGAACGCTACTACACTTAACTTGGTGCAGGCTGGGACCGAGTCTGACCCTGGGGCTGGTCATATACTGCCGACGCAGAGAATTGCGGGGCCTACCTCGGTCCAGGTCTCAAAGGCCTACTATACCTCCTCCCACCCCTCCTCCACCTCCTCCTCCTCCGAATTACCATCCGTGGGCATGGCGCCATCAGTCGGTAGCTCTAGGCACAGCAGCAGTGCCGTCGCTAAGCGACAGCAGGCGGTGCTGAAACTGCTGAGCCTAGGCGATAAAAGGCACACCGCCCAAGAGCTATTACAGGGCATTCCACATCAAAGTT
This sequence comes from Engystomops pustulosus, assembly GCF_040894005.1. NCBI lineage: Eukaryota > Metazoa > Chordata > Amphibia > Anura > Leptodactylidae > Engystomops > Engystomops pustulosus. Next base: position 171,576,111 of record NC_092413.1, on the reverse strand, counting down.
GTTAACTTTGTCGCCACCCTGCTGTGTAATCCCCAAAATATACTTGCAAACTTTTACCATTTAGGGATATTATTTCAGCGCTTCTTGCGCATCTGTTTACATTCCCCTCACCCGCCATATCCTAAACTTATAAGAACGCTACTACACTTGATCTTATACAAAAGGTTCTTAGAAGTGCTGTTTGGGGAGTAGCCTATAGACAGGGGCTTGGATTGGCGAAAGCTCGCCTGGCAGCGGAGCGCCAGCTCCATGCCAAGATCCAACTAACATAGTTTTAACTGCAGCACCTTTAATCTACTACTAGTTCACTGCCTCCATACATGGTCCCCTTATCAAACGAGCTGTGTCAGGCAGAATTTTGGGTTGTTTTCATGGCTTCCATGTTAACTTTGTCGCCACCCTGCTGTGTAATCCACAAAATATACTGGCAAACTTTTATCATGTACCGATATTATTTGAGCGCTTCTTGCTCACCTCCTTTGGTTCCTCTCTGCCACCCATTGGTTTGAAGCCTGAGTCCATTTAGGGTATGTCGCCATGACACTCTCTAGCCTGCTGCCGCTGCCTCTGCATGCCGTCCCCTATAGTGTCAGGGTCAATTATTGGATGTTTTAGATGCTATCTAGCTTCATTCTGTCACTCTGTCATGGCCATGCTGTTGCCCATAATTTTGGCATAATGGTGCGATTATGCAGCCTCAGAGGCATCCATGCATGCTGCCCCTGCTGTTTCCTGTCCATTTCCGTGGTGTTTCCATCCTTTTCTGAGGTTCCCAGGTGTTTGGCCAAGCTTCCCTGTGCAGAGCCTTGGTCCCCTTGAAAAATGCTCGAGTCTCCCATTGACTTCAATGGGGTTCGTTATTCGAGACGAGCACTCGAGCATCGGGAAAAGTTCGTCTCGAATAACGAGTACCCGAGCATTTTAGTGTTCGCTCATCTCTAATTATGATCTAATGATATCTTTGAGTCAACTCACCCGGTAACAAGGGGCTGGAAGTTCTGGTTCCTTCTGAATAAAGTGTATTTTAATAATAATTGCACTGGTCAAATAAAATATAAAATTGCACCTAAAAAAGGAAGCATAAAATAACGTAGCTTCTGCTTTTTGGAACAGAAATAACACTGACTTAGCTGGGCTTGTTCAGTCACTTTACATTAATCTCACAAAATCAGCGGTTTTGCTGTTAAAAAAAAATGAGAGAAATGATAAACTTGGAATTGAAATCTTTGCTCTCCAACATATTCCCACAACTATTTGTTTTCTCCGGACCATTATTTTGTGGAATGACGCAAGTTGTTGTAAGTTAAACCTCAGTCTTAGGTATCTCAGTTATTAATAGAAAAAGCTAATAGTGCTTTCTTGCTTGGCCATCTGTGGTTAGACATTAATTGCTGCTGACTAGTTGAACTTTTGTTTTAATTTCATTGTGGAGAAAGAGACAGTATGTTGTCTTTTCCGCTATTTTATGCCCCACTTTGCACTGTGGAAAAGGCAGCCAGTCATTTCCTGCAGATATTTCTGCATACATAATGAAAATGTTAAAGACACATTTATCTTTAATGGCATTTGGTTTATGTGTACAATTGATTAAACATGCAAAAAATACAATGCTTTGCTGCTCAACACCTTACTCTAGAAAGTATTTTAAAACTTAAAAAAAAAATCTTAAATACTATTACTATTTTACACTCATATAAAAAAGGCAAAAGTCCCACCCTGACTGCAACTGCATATTAATGTCATTTGTTAAAGAAGCTAATTGCATCCATGTATGATCACTTTTTACCCAGAAACGCTCTATACTGGGAAAACTTCAAGCAGCTGCATTGCCTGAAGACAGTAGTGCAGGGCGAAGTGCTGGCAAAATAACATTGCTGATTCACTGACAATTTATACAGCACATCCCATTTCTTGCTTTGCCAGGGCATTAATTATCTTATAGTCAAGAAAAAGGTGTCTTGACTGTAAATCTGAAATAATTAGTGCTATTTTGGTGTTTTTCCCTTTTGCATTTTTCAACCCCTTAACGCCGAGGCCCTTTTTCATTTTTGTGTTTCCTTTTTTTTACTCCCCACCTTCAAAAAATCCATAACTTTTTTGTTTTTCCATGTAAACAGCTGTATGAGGGCTTGTTTTCTGCATAACAAATTGCACTTGGTGATGGTATTTAATATTCCATGGCATGTACTGAGAAGAGGGAAAAAAAAATCCAAATGCAGTGAAAATGGTGGAAAAACGCATTAGCGCAATTGGGCTTGGATTTTACAGTTTTTACTGTGCACCCCAAATGACATGTCTACTTTATTCTTTTGGTCGGTGCTATCATGGGGATATAAAATTTATATATGTTTTATAATGTTTTAATACATTTACACAAATTAAAACCTCCTGTAAAAAAACATTCCTCATTTTGAAATCTTCTGGCGCTAACAACTTTTTCATACTTCTGTGTACGAAGCTGTGGGTGGTGTAATTTTTTGCGACTTTTGATTACGTTTGCAATGCTACAATTTTTTGGATTGTACTGCCTTTTGATGACTTTTATTGATTTTTTAAAATATTTTTCAAAAGGTCAAAAAAGGGCCATTTTCAACTTTTATATTTTGACAGACCGGGCACTTGGGGACATGGCAATACCTAACATGTTTATGATTTTTGCTGTTTATTTTTATGTTATTTGATCTTACCATATACTGCTCTACTAACCTAATGAATAGGTTAATATCAGACATCGTCGGGTCTTTGGAAGACCAGAGGCTATCATGGCAACCAATCACCGACCCTGATGGCGTCAGATGGGGTGGCGGTCTCATCCAACACCCACATGCCGCCAGTATTTAAATGCCTCAAAAAGTATTGCCGGAAGCATTTAAAGGGTTAACACCCATGATCAGTGCCAGCACCGACCCCGGGTGTTACTGGTGGGTGTTTGCTGCAATATGCAGCAAATGCTGACCTAGTATGACGAGGGCTGAAGCCCTTGAGCCCTCTCCATACTCCACAGTTGTCATGTGACATATTAATAGACATTTTAATTAGATGTTATTCATATTCAGCTCCATAGGCCCATACTACAGGTACTGGATTAGTGACTTGTATAAGAGAGAGCTCTGGAACCTATTTGTTTACAAATCAACGTGGATTTCTAATAAAATATATTAGAACATTTTTCACGACACTCCACTCTACAAACTATTAAAAATGATGTCAAATGACAATGTTATGCTTTGATTGCATGAAATTTTAAAAATCTGGGAAAGGTCAAATTTAATGATATCAGAAAGGAGTATTTTGCTGCTATGTAAGTTCCCTTCAAAAACAAAACTGACAGAATGGAAAATAAATCTACATTCAGCAAAGCTTTATTTCTGTGGTCTGAGGATTAATTTTATCAAAGATCAAATATTAATAGAAACTAGAAAAAGATGAGAAGCTAGAAATGCAAAAGATTTGTATGAAAATAGTCTGGTTGAATGTCATAAAACCAGTTTGGATTGACAAGATATAGTGTGCGTTGTAATTGGAAACCTTGTATCAAATATCTCTCTATATGTCCTAAAATCATGGCATCTCTCTGTCTCTGATGAGGATTTCTGCAAAAAGCCAGTGATTGATGTCTAAAAGATCCCTGCCCTTTCTCCGCTACATGTTTGAATTTGAGGTTGCCACGGAAACGGTGGTTGTAACTGTCTGCAACTTTTTAGTTTTTAGATAAAATGCTTAGAAATTGCAATAATACCAGCTGAATACACAAGGCACAGCAGATAGTGAGCATGTTGATATTTTCCTCATATGTTTATATGAGGAAAGCAAGCTATCAGTAATAAAGCCATTCTTACAGGTTGCTTCGAGCCCAGTAACCAAGAGATTTGCACCAATAAAAGAAAGATGTTATTTAATATCTGATCACGTTCCTCCAGTGTTAGAGAACAACAAAAATTGCGCTGTTCGGTCCAAGTGCCCTATCACATTTCTTGCAGCTCGGAGAAGTCAAAAAGAATATAGAAAACACAATAGTTTTATTATTCCGAAGCTTCTAGTTTTTATTTACATTCCTTGGACACAAAAGCGGTATTTAGGGAAAAATAAAAACAGGAAATGGCACACAGTGCAACAACGGCTACTATGGCCTGGGGGCACTGTAGATATTTGGGAGTAATGGAAAATAAAGGCTGAATTGTTGTATAAAATCATTGCTGTAAATTGCACAATTAAAGGCATTGAGCTGACATTATAATATAGGGTTTGATGCTACGTACTGCGGCTTCCAAGCCATTTAATACAAGTTTCCCTTTGGCAGTGAGTGAGTACATGAGTGCCGATCCTGTCTGTTTAAGCTGAACACATTGAATAGCACTTGGCAATTCACCGCAGCAGATGCAATATTGGCCACAATACATTTGGCTTTAATATTTTTCAGGGCCAAAGAGGAGTTAAAAACAATTCTCTGTTATAAACCTGATAACTCATGTTTCAAATGATAAGTACAGTACATATAATGTTGCCTGAAACTTTCAATCATCTAATGTTTGAATAGTAAAATTAAAGGGTATTTCAGTCATATGCATTTTGTCAGCTTCTATTGACCACTTCATGCAAGTTTATTGCTGTGACATTTATCTGCCAATATTCCGCCAAGTGTCTTGGATCTAATGCACATCTCATAACCAAAACTATCATAATTTTTGTTGATATGCCCAATGACTTCCATTTAATTGTTCATGTATTAAAGTGTAATCGTTTAAAGGGGTTTTCAAAGACTCTGGAAAAGAAAACATACTTACAATACTCAGGCTCTGGCCGGATTTAGCCAATGAGTGTCTTCCTCAGACCTTGGAATAATAAAGAAACTGAAGTCCCATGGAACAGATGAAGTGACATTCAGTCCGTGGACACAGCTCATTGGTTATAGTCCCATAACCCCCTACAATTTAAAGGGGTTTCCTACGAAGGCATGTTAGGCCTTTCCGACCGATCCCTCGCCACTCATCAGAATAATGGAGCAGACGGCTGCGCATGACCACTCTGCTCCATCAATCTCTATGTAGCTGACGGAGATCGCCGAGCATCGTGCTCACAAGATTAATGGAGCAGAACGGTCATGCGGGGCCTTCTGATCCATTAGTCTAAGGAGCGGCGAGGGGTCGGTTCCCCTCGTTCTTGCGATCTGCGGGGCTCTCAGCACTGTAGAACTATAAGAGCAACAAGGTAATCTGAGGAGGTTGGTAAAGTATGATACCTGGGGTTTTCCAGGAATCTTTAACAGCCCCTAGTAGTATACAGTAGCCCCTAGTAGTATACAGAAAGCCCCCAGTAGTATACAGCCAGCCCCTAGTAGTATACAGCAAGCCCCTAATATTATACAGCAGCCCCTAGTAGCATACAGCAAGCCACTAGTAGTTTACAGCCAGCCTGCCTGTCCCCACGGCCCTAAAAAAAAATAAACTTAAATACTCACCCTCCGATGTCAGCGTGGCTCCCCGATGTCCCCGATGTCAGCGCGCCCCGTCTTCTTTCTTCTCCACGGCTCCTCTTCTCTCTTCTTTCTTCCGGCATGGACGCGGACATGTTTTCTTCTAGCAGGCGCATACTTTGATGCGGTCGCTGCTGCTGTCATAGTATGCGTGGCCACGAAGAAAACATGGCCGTGTCCATGAAAGAAGAAAGAAGAGACGCCGTGGAGAAGAAAGAAGACAGGACGCGCTGACATCGGGGAGCTGCGCCGTCATCGGGGAGCCGCGCTGACATCAGAGAGTATTTAAGTTTATTTTTTTTAAGTGGGTAATTTTCTTTTGTAATAGACTTATGTATAAGCCGAGGGGATGTTTTTCAGCACATTTTTTGTGCTGAAAAACTCGGCTTATACACGAGTATATACGGTATGTCTCTATGGCCGTAAGAAGAGGAGCAGGAGTGAAATGGCCGGTGCTTCAGTAGTATCCCTTCATGGTCTCCATGCTGAACAATTAACGGAAATCTACCAGTACCCTGATACCCGTGGTGGTCATAACTGGGCTTAAGTCTAAGTAATAACAACAGATGAGGACAAGACATACAAATGAAAAAGAAAAGTAGCCAGTGTTGAGTCAGAAACCTAAAGGACAATGAAGTACCGAATCGATAGACAAAGGGATAAACAGGAAGAATAGACAAAAGGTCAGTAGACACCAGATATAAGTAGAAAGAATACACACAGCTATGTCAAGTACTACAACAAGAACTGGGGATAGGTTTTCAGGACATTTTATGTGATTGCAGAATCATGGTTCCAATGCTGATAGGATAAGGTTAACTGTTTAACCTTTACGCCAGAAGATTAAGATGGAATAAACATTTTGAAAAACAAAAAAAAAAATTGAATAAAGAATTAGGTATACCACCTGATATGCTGAGCTAGGACTGCTAGCATGATGAAGGGCTATGGACCCTTCACATCACTAAAGAGCAAAAGTTGAAAACTGAGTCTCATTTGAAGATGCGTTTGTCATGGGGACTGGTTATTACCAACTGTACTAAATTTGAAACCCTTGTTTGACTGGAGGAGCTCCTGATGACAGATTGCCTTTAAGGAGAAGGATTGATGACCAACTGGAGGACATTACCAATAAGAGGCACAAACCACTGATTAACATCATCCCATACCCCAAGAGAGGTGGCAAGTTGGATAGAAACATTCTGCAGCCGGAGGCCAAGTGGATTTTTGGACACTGGACACACAGGCTACATTATGCTCTATTTGTATGAAAATTAAGTAATCTCTGCTGGCATCCTCTAATAGGTTCTGGTGCCTAAATACTGAATAGGGGTGTATAGTCATCTTATGCTTTGTATACCTGTATATGTTGGTGGTTAGCACATCAGTATTGCACTTTGATCACTGTGTAGTTGTGGACAGTAAAATACCCTTGGACTTGTATAAGATTCATTTTTAGGTGTTTGGTTTGAGTTATGTGTTGATAATACTTTATATTGATTTGGCAGTATGAAGTACGACTGTCTCAATTTATAGTTTAAAATACTTTTCAGCGACACTGAAATCTACACCTGGAGCCAGGTCACTAGCTATGACAGTAGATTTCTGTCATATAACATTTTCCATTTTATTTTGTCTGTGAGCTATGTAAGTAACTCATAAGATTGGCATATACGAATCTTTCTAGTTCAAGTAAAGTCCCTTTACTAGGTCATTATGCCATATTCACTCAATTATTGGGATTTTGATTGTTTATACTTACCCTAGGTTCCTGCAATGCTGAATATGGCACAGTGCATAACAGGGCTATGGCTATTGATCATCTGCTTGGCGACAAGTCCTAGGAGCTGCCCCCTTTACAACACGCATGGGCCAAGCAAATTATGCCATTGGTAAACATCACTTTTGGACTGATGACGTCAATACAGTGGAAGGACTTGTTGTGAATCTTATGGTGTCTGCTTTCATGTTTACACTCCCTCATTTAATTACACATCTAGATTTTAGACGAGCAATAGAAAATCTTAGTTGCAGTTTTACTTAATTGGAAAGCCAGGATTTCACAGTCAAAAACATGTCACAATCATTCTAGCTCAAACTGAATGAATTTAGGAACAGTGGGAGAGCTTTTATTCTAGAGTTCTAAAATAACAGGTGAATAGGTAGAGAACAAATAATCAAAGGGACCAAACATGACCCCACTTGGAAGCAGCGTGTGCCCAGATTCCTGGTGATAAGATTACTTTGTCAGTGAAGCTTTAAATAGTGTTCTCTATGATTAGACTGTCTTCTGTGTTGCAGAGCAGAGGACATACATTCTTATTTAAACGTATGGGGCACTTCATGTGCATTCAGTAGAAAGAAAGTGAAAGGGAAAGATAAATCACCTGTCATGTAACTTCAGAGTCACTCCGGAGGGATTTAACTACAGCTTATTCACTTTAAAGGAACATTCAGTCTCAGGTGTCACTTCTGTTCATACTAAATATTCATGATAGCTTCATACTATTAAGTAGTAAGTGCTATTTGTACTGAACAACAAAATGCAAATAGGACACAAAAAAAGAAATAAAAATAAAGGCAGATTGGTGAAGCATGTATGAAGGAATAACATATATAAAGCCAGACTAAGATTTGATTCATATTTCCTCTTTTGGAGAAGTTCATCATAAATGTTATCAAATCTACCTCCGTAGTTTCTAAATGTCCATAGACTTCTATTGTCTCAATATTTTGTAGGAAACGATAGGATAGTATAGTAGACTATCTTGTTACATCTGGCTTCCTAGTGGCTACCCTGTCACCAGAGCCCACTGCAAAGCGGGTTGGACTTGCTGCGGCGTGGTACCACCAGATCTCTCCACAGGTGCAACTTTGTCCTTGGTGTCGGCAAAGGCGTAGTACAGAGTCGTTATGCAAGATCGTAGTCGGGGACAGGCAGGAGGTTGAGACCCCGTTTCTGGGACGTAGCGGTAGGTAGTTACAGGCAGCACGGAATTGTAGTCAATAACGGAATCGGGCATCAGGAGCAAGATTTCTCAATGGCTATAAGGCACAAAGATCCAGCAGGGAGAGGCTGGTTTATGAGGAATTCTGGGAATGTCCAGCGCCAATCAGTGGTGCGCTGGCCATTAAAGTTTTAAGAAGCCAGAGCGGCTTCAGGGGCATGGGTGATCTCTGTCTGCTGAAAATGTTACAGGTGTTATAATGCTGGGATAATGATTTTTTTTTCTAAAAGCTTCAAATATTTTAAAGGTATTCTATTTAACAATGCTCTTGTATTAGTTGAATTTGTCATCGGTGGCTATTTATCTATGATTGTGTTCACCACTGTACTTTTTTTTCACGCTTCTATTCATGCTCTTATGGACTTATGTAGAGCTACAGGAACCAAAACTTAGAGAAAGTATAATGAAAAGTAAGCACTAAGGAATATGATGGCACACTATAAATAAAGATTATTATTATTATTAAAAAGGTATGCCTCACTTCTGTGCTTTGGACCTTCGATTTGGTTTGGCCAATGACAAATACTACAGAATATAACAGTACTGTGTGAAGGGGACCTTAGGATGAAAGTCCTGTCTTGTGCTCTTGTGTGCCCTATTTCATTATTTGATTTTTTAAATCAATGAATATTTTTTTTTAAGGAAATCAAAATCCATCACAATAAACCAGAGACACCTACTCGTAGATCCAGACACTGTGACTGTGGTAATCTTCTTATATTTGTTATCCAAGGTCAATCTAAAACCAATATGTTATCTAAAACCAATATATAAAAAATATGCCAATGAGCCTGAAAGGTTCTGGGTCGTTATCATCACATCCCCTATGTGCTGCAGATTCACAATCTGTTACACTATGCATTAGCAATTCCCTTTCCCACATGCCAAAACTTTCTCTTCTGCTGTGATATTACATTAGGCAGAGGCAGGAGGTAAATGATTAGGGAGAATATGGGAGGGGGGGGTAGCAGTCTATCAGTCTGTTAAAATGCAACACAGAGTGGTTCCTGTACCACCCCTGGGAGGCTCATTAGCATAATTTTAAAAGTTGATTTTAAAAACAAACAAACCGAGGGCTGACATTGAATGCGTTAATGTGGGGATCCACAGGTATGCATCAACGTGGCCAATGGGAGGGGGAGACAAAAAGCGCAGAGGATTCAAGTGTTTTTCAATTGATAAGGAAAATGTATAGTAGAATATTTCTCACCTTGTTTAGTGAAAATAGGAGCACGTCATAAAATAGACTGAGGGACTGCTGCCGACGGGGCTCAGGTACGGGCAAACCAGTGTTGGCGGACTCGGCTGTGTAGCAAAGATCCACAAGGAGACATCCCGTCCTGGAAGGCGCTGTCACACTCAGATAATAGACCGGGATGGTATATCCATAAAAGCAATTATAATAAAAAATAAAGGGTAAAACACTACGCGTTTCGGCTCCGGGCTGGAGCCTTCGTCAGTTGGAAAATTACATACGATATACATGGATTTACCATCACGGTCTATTATCTAAGTGTGACAGCGCCTTCCAGAATGGGACGTCTCCTCCTGGATCTTCGCTAAAAAGTAGATTTTAGATGTTAAGGAGGCTATGGATTACAAATAGAGATGAGCGAGTATACTCGTCCGAGCTTGATGCTCGTTCGAGTATTAAGGTACTCGAAACGGCTCGTTGCTCGGACGAGTATTTCCCCTGCTCGAGATCGAGCATTTAATTAAAAAAACACAGTGAAGAACAATGAAGAATAGAATAAAAACAGTGAACACAGTGACCACAGGATCATTTAAGTGAAAAACACAGTGAAAAACACAGTGAAGAATAGATTACAGATGTTCGGCACATCTGCTTACTTGTCGGAAGATACGCGCGGAACGGTGCAAACAAAATAGCATGTGAAGAACACATTGAAGAACACGGTGAGCAGCACAGAGACACCAGGGAGCAGCACAGAGACACCGGGGAGCAGCACAGAGACACCGGGGAGCAGCACAAAGACACCGGGGAGCAGCACAAAGACACCGGGGAGCAGCACAGAGACACCGGGAAGCAGCACTGGCAGCGGCAGGCACGGGGAGCAGCACGGGCAGCGACAGGCACGGGGAGCAGAACGGGCAGCGGCAGGCATGGGGAGCAGAACGGGCAGCGGCAGGCATGGGGAGCAGAACGGGCAGCGGCAGACACTGGGAGCAGAACGGGCAGCGGCAGGCACGGGGAGCAGAACGGGCAGCGGCAGACACGGGGAGCAGCACGGGCAGCGGCAGGCACGGGGAGCAGAACGGGCAGCGGCAGGAACGGGGAGCAGAACGGGCAGCGGCAGGCACGGGGAGCAGCACGGGCAGCGGCAGGCACGGGGAGCAGAACGGGCAGCGGCAGGCACGGGGAGCAGAACGGGCAGCGGCAGGCACGGGGAGCAGAACGGGCAGCGGCAGGCACGGGGAGCAGCACGGGCAGCGGCAGGCACGGGGAGCAGCACGGGCAGCGGCAGGCACCGAGACAGCGGGGCAGCGGCAGGCACGGAGAAAGCGGGGCAGCGCCAGGCACGGAGACAGCGGGGCAGCGGCAGAGAGACATCGGGAAGGGCAGAGAGATCGGGGAGACTTCAGTGGAAGAAGAGGAGCGGATCCCGGGACAGCGTATCTACCGACAAGTAAGCAGATGTGCCGAACATCTGCAATCTATTCTTCACTGTTTTTCATTTAAATGATCCTGTGGTCACTGTTTTTATTCTATTCTTCACTGTTCTTCACATCTGCTAACTTGTCGGGAGATAATATACGCGCGGAACAGTGAAGAATAGATTGCAGATGTTTGCATACATCTGCTAACTTATCAGAAAACATTCTTTTTCAGTTAAATAACACATTTTATTCCCGAACCATGGTCCCTTTGAAAAATGCTCGGGTCTCCCATTGACTTTAATGGGGCTCGTTATTCGAGACGAGCACTCGAGCATCAGGAAAAGTTCGTCTCGAATAACGAGCACCCGAGCATTTTAGTGCTCGCTCATCTCTAATTACAAATATAAGATGATTAGCATAGTGTCTGGATCTATGAGGTTGATTCTGATGGTAGATTTCCTTTAAAGTTTTTTTACTTATTCCAACATGGATAAACCATGCTTGTATGTTTAGCCATAAATTGAAACATAGATACTTATGAATTGACAATGTTATGTTAATGTAGTAAGTCAGCTGCCAACAAGACTGCTATCTACGCTGCTTGTTAGCTTCATCAAAGAGAGATACATTTTTTAAATAACTTATATTTTCTAGCTCCTGCTAAGAAATGTGCCATTTTCAGCTTTTACCGTAACTTCATAAGGCATATTTTAAAACACACTTACGATTTCACCACAGAGCAAATGCATTATGTGATGTATTATAAAATACATATAATGATGTGTGCTACAGTATGCCATAATAGAATACACCAGATGGCATGTCTTAAAAAATGTATAGACCTGAATTCAATATCTTTCTAGATTTTTTTTACAGTATTCATGTTCATGAATAGACATTCTATGGATCATGTGACTTATAGCCATTCTCAGTTTTTTAGGTAACAAGTCCAATAAAAATAGAATAAATTTACACTTTATTAACACAAGTAACTGACATTTAATATTAACACAATAATGAAGTAAATACAATACAAGTTGTATATTTGAAAATGATGGATATTTGTGCTTTTCATTAAAACTATATAAATAGTATAAGGTCATACAAGCATTTCATAGGGAACAGCTGCACAATGTGGGATATTCATCAAAAGGGCCACAAAGTAAAGACCATGAATTAGACAGTCTAATGCTGCACCAGAGTTATAACTGTATCATTCAACAACTCTGAAGCTGACAGAAAAAATTTTTATGCCAAAAAACTGTGTCAAAATGGCATTTTTGCATAATTTATGTTCCACTGACTTTCCCTTTCTGAAGGCCACACCCTTTTGTCCTTCTACTTGAAACAGTGTCTAAAAACTGCCCAAAAAGAGTTTTTTGTCTGAGGACTTTACATGAAAAAGGTCCAAATGGCGCCAATTTAAAAGTAAAACCAAACATCAAATTGAACACATTTAACATAGCAAAACATCCCTCACAATGAATAAGAACTCCAAAAAAGCACACCGTAAAAGAAAAAAACAAAAACAAAGAGACCTCACTATGATAAATGATGACCTTAGAGTTACAGCGGGACATTTATCAGGGGTTCAACTGTGCAAGTTGCCCGTGGAAATCAGGGCTCATTTTCCCACAGATGTTTATAATATTTAAGCCTCATTCACACAAATGCAATGGGGGCCGTGATCTGGTCACATGATTTGCGACCAGATTATGGCCCCCTATAGATTGCAATGGCTCCCAGTCAAGGCACGGCGAGTACACAGTGCATCACCGCACCATGACCGTGTTGGGCAACCTCTCTTCTTCCCATGGAAAGCGATGAGTGCTCACCACTCCCACCTCCTCCTCCTGGCCCTGTGCTTGCCCGGGATCTGGTCCGGGCGAGCACAGCCATGAGAATGAGCCCTGAAGCTGAGCTCCAATTGATTTTCTTGGGCAACTAAAACTGTTTTACAGCAGATTCTTTTGATAAATCTCCCCCACGGATTCTTTTTTCATACAACATTGCATTATTGCATAATACTCCAATGCTGCCACCAATAAAGTTTAGAATAGTACAATTCAATGCCAATCTAACAGTATTTTTATAGAATCCGGGGAAACGGTTGTGAAAATAATGACATACAGTTACTCAAGAAATCAAACATATAATTTTGCATATATTTTCAATATTTTCAAGTGTATCCACAGGAAAACAGCCTCACACACTTCCATTTTCATCTAATAGAGATACTGTTCCACATTGTTCTTCTTTTTGAATGTAATGCTGGTGATGGGTTCTGCCACGGCTCACATTTCTCGTCTCAAACTTACTTTCATGACTTACAATGACAAACAAGTCCTGTTCACCTGGACCAAGCTCCTCGTGACCCAACTAACACTAGGCTGCACATCAAGCCAGCCACTCAGGTACCAGAGGAATCCAGCTGCCCCCACACCCAAAGTCAGGGCCTACACTCATTTGCATCAGTCTTTACACAAACTACATGGAAGGGACTGAAGAAATAATTGTGATGATCCCTGTGATCACAGGGTGTTGTGATGCCAACAAACAATTTGTTTTGGTGCCACATAAAAGATGCGATCATCCGACAAATTAATGTTTGCTGATACAGTATTTTGGTTAATTACTGGCACCTTTTGTTGGACCCTTTATTAATGTTAAAATATGAATGTTGGTGCAGAATATCACTGTCCTGTTTAAAATGACTTTAAGGGATTTATCAGGCACTCTGCTGCACTCCCAAAAAGCCTTAACTCACATCTTCATGGATGGCTATGACACCTTTCTTTTAGCTAAAAATTGTTCACTTAGATTCCCATATTTTCAACTTTATAGTTTTACCTGGTATCAATGAGTTGAGGTGGGCGTGGCCTCCTCAGGCTGAATCCAGCAGATCCTCCCCATCCTATCTCTTTTTGCAGCTTTAATGTCATGTGACCAGGATGACATCATTGCAGGTCCTACAGCTTCTGTAGCATTAGAAAACTGTACACCACACATATATCTCACGAAATCACAGCATATTGTATCACGTGAACTAACAGCAGCCTGCATGGAGAGGAGTAGGAGTCCATAGAGGCTGCTGCGATTATTTTATGTGGTCAGATATGTACATGGGGTACAGTTTGCTAATTTTAAGTAGCTTAAGGACCCTTGATGATGTCACCCTGGTCATATGACATTGGGCCACGCCCCCCTCGACTCACTCCAAAGATGCGTAGATACCAGGAAATATTATAACTCACTACCTGTATTTTAGAAAAACATGGTGAAAGGTTCCTTTTAAAAAAATTCTAGCCCTGCAACCAAAATTTTCAAAATTTCTTTATATCTGGAATTTATTGTTCTCATCGTTTACATGTGCCAATACATGTTAGAAATCATCCTCAGCACATAGGGATTTGCAGAAGTTTTGTCTCATGTTAGATAACGGGCTATTTTATGCAGCGGTTGTGATCATACTGAATATAAAATGTTTCAGACAAGTATTTCCCTCATACTTATTGCAGATTAATGATTTGAAGTTCTGCTTTGTTGCCCACCTGTTCCATCCTTCCACCCACTGAGTTTCCTTTACTCCCTGTGCTCTGCTCAAAATATAATGAGAACCGTCCAAGTAATCTAATGAGACTCGTAAAAGGATAGGTTCAATCCATTGCCTCATATTCCACATCAATCAGCTCGACTATTATTTGCAAACTTTTTTGTATTCATGAGCACCAGTCTATAGGATCAGATAGATGAGGGGTGGACAGATGACACATGGAAACAGAAAGTGAGGGATGACAGATACCAGCAATACAGAGAATTACATAGAATAACTGAACACATGAGAAAAATCTGAAAATTGTCTCTTCTAGACTTTCTGCTTTCTTTCTACCTAACTAGGTAATTTGTAGTGTGCCGGTCTGGGGTAGGATGTATAAAATCAGATTTAGTTCACTTTGTCATAATGCATCACAACAAGATCTGGAGCTGCTTTTCTGCATAGAGTGCTGTGATGCAGCATTAAATGGAACATGTCACTACAGCAATAACATCCCTGCTAGCATTTTTATGTGTTTTGTGTGGAGCCATATGCGCCCCTGTCTACAAGTGTTAGTGTTTAACCAAGACACGTTTCCCAGGACAAACTTGTGAGGCAGAAAAGTAATGTCATTAGATGCAGAAACAACAGCATTTTAGCATCTACATCAAATCGTGGAACTGACTTAACCATTGTTGAGCTTTTCAAAAAGGAAAGGTTTATAAAAAAAACATTCATTTTATTTGAAACTACAGGCAGTCCCTGGGTTACATACACGATAGGTTCCTGGGATATATAAGTTGCAGGCATTTTTTTTTGTCCCAGTGACAATTGGATTTTCAAATTTTTTTGCTGTAATGGGAAGAAGGATTATCAGTAAAGCTTCATTACAGACATCTTACAGCTGATCATTGCAGTCTGGGACTAAAGTAACATCCAGAGAGTTTCACCAGAGGTCATCCGTCTGTTTCACCAGAGGGATCCGTCTGTAACTAGGGGTCGTCTTTAACCCCTTAAGGACGCAGCCATTTTACAGCTTAAGGCTCAGCCCGATTTTTTGGATTCTGACTTGCTTCGCTTTATATGGTTATAACTTTTGAACACTGTTACTTATCAAAACGATTCTGAGATTGTTTTTTCCCAACATGTTGTACTTCATTTTAGTGGTAAATTTTGGCTGATAAGTTTTGCGTTTATTTACAAAAAAAAGAAAATATGATAAATTTTTTGAAAAATTTGCCATTTTCGAAATTCTAAATCATTGCGTTTTCAGGCAGATAGATTTACCACCTAAATAAGTTGCTGAATAACATTTCCCATTTGTCTACTTTACATTTTCATAATTTCTGAAATCTCTGGATAATTTATTTTGACGTCACGCGGCTTACAAAAAGAATATCGCTTTTCCGGATTTTCAGAATTGACTATTTTGGGGATAAATACAGTTTTGAATGAAATTTTACATCTTTAGCATCAAAACCCCCTATATAATCTACCCATTTTCAAATCTGCACCCCTCAAGCTATCAGAAACAGCTTTTACGAAGATTGTTAACCCCTTGAGATCTTCATAGTAATTGAATCAAAATGGAGGTGAAATTTAGAATGGTCATATTGTTCCCTTATACGTTCATTTAGCACCAAAATTTACACATTTCCAAAATATAAAAAGAGAAAACCCACCATACAATTTGTTCTGCAATTTCTCCTGAGTACAAAGACCCCCCACATGTGGCCGTTACTTGTTTTATGGGGGCACAGCGAGGCGCAGAAGGGAAGGAGGGCGCTGCAGCTGCCAGGATTTTAGTTTCCTCATTGGCCCCTTTTGAAGGCTATAAAATTTTCGCTTTTTCGTTATTGGGGCCATGTGATGGCATTTTTTTTGCGGGATGAGATGCTTTTTCCATTGTTACCATTTTGGGGTTGGTATCACCTATTGTTGAAAATTTAGGAACTTTTTTTGAGGGCAGGAGTAGAAAAGCATCAATTCTGTACTGGATTTTTGACTTTTTTTTTTTTGGTGTTCACCGTATAGACTAATAGTCATGTTATCTTTATTCTATGGGTTGATACGATTACGGGGATACCAGACATGAATATATTTTCTTACGTTTTACTAAATTTGTCAAACAAAACCCTAATGTGGGAAAAAATCTATAATTTTTGTATTGCCATCTTCCAAGTGGCATAACTTTGTTACGTTTTTGGCTACGGAGCTGGTTGATGGCTTGTTTTTTGCGGGACATGTTGTACTTTGCACCAGTATCATGTCGGAGTACATATGGTTTTTTGGTCGCATTTTATATCATTTTTTGTGGGATTGAAAAGGTAAAAATCATAATTTTTGGAGGGTTTATAACAGTTTTTTTTTACGGCGTTTATCGTGGGGGTTCAATAATGATTTACTTTTATTCTACGGGTTGTTACGGACGCGGTGATACTATATATGTGGGGTTTGTGTTATGATTTAGACTTTTTTTTTGAGTTATATGTCTCTTTATATGTTTTGGGGGTTTGGGGCATTTTTAGTGATTTATGACTTTATTTTTTTATTGAATAACTTTTTTTTTTACTTTTTCACTTTTATACCATGGGACATGAAGAAGCAATCTTCTGATTGCTTCTTCATGATAATATTCTGCAATACTCATGTATTGCAGAGTATTATCAGTGTCAGCCTATGCACTTGCATAGGCTGGCACTGTGCCAGTAAGATGACGTCACAGACGCCATCTTACTGGCAATTCTTGCTAGTAACTCTGGGGTCCAGATCGGACCCCAGAGTTACTATAGCAACGATCGGCGCCCCCCGAAAACGGTTCGGGGGGGCCGATCGTGGGGGAAAGACCCCCCAGATACTTGTTAGATGCCGCGGTCGCGCTGACCGCGGCATCTAACGGGTTAAGCACCCGCGATCGGAGACAACTCCGATCGCGGGTGTTACACTGGGGTGCCGGCTATTAGTTACAGCCGGCACCCCGTGTTTCCCGATGCCGGTTCGGCTCTGATCCAGAGCCGAGCCGGCATAGGAGCCGTGGCGGATATATCCGCCACTGAGCGCTAAGTCACTGCGCTCCGTGGCGGATATATCCGCCGCGGAGCGTGAAGGGGTTAAGTTCGGTGTCCTTTAGTAGGGGACCGCCTGTGCTCATGGTGCATAACTTCATGCTTGTAGATTTATTTGATGACACAATATACATTTATATTCTTTCCAATACTTAAAGGAAATCTACCATCAAAATACATCATGATAAACCAGAGACACTTACTCATAGATCCAGGCACTGTGACTGTGGTAATCTTTTTATATTTGTTATCTATGGCTTCCTTCCTTCTTGAATCAACTTTTAAAAGTATGGTAATGAGCTAGAAGGGCTGTACTGGAGCTCTGACTGTTCAGCTACTTTCACACTGCAATATGCTAGCCCGACCTGCTCACCCCTCCCCGCTCCGTAGCAATGCATGGTGCCCGGCCATAAACACAGAAAAAGATAGAGAATTCTCCATCTTTTTTCCATGCATGAAAATGGAATATAAGCGGTCAATGGCAGGTTGTATTTTGCCACCTAGCCCTAAAATATTACAAAAATGCCAGATAATTTTACTACCAACTTGAGCTAGCAAAAAATCTGCAAAATAATTCTTACCTGTCTCTATCATTCCCTCTATTTAGCTTCAGGTTTCCCATGGATCCGACCATAAGGTCTTTACTATGGTCAGGCAGGTCTGGTGTGTGGGTGGGGTGTAGCAGGAGCTACACTGCCGTGCCTGCTCTTCTTAAATAAAATCTACCACCAGGATCAAGGATTGTTGGCAAAGCACAATGACATGCTGGTGTGTGCCCCCTCTAGCAGGATCTGCTCCTCTTTGAGCTTCCTATGCTCTTTTTTTTAAGAAAAATTATGCAAATGAGCTTGAGGGCTCCGAGCTTTATTAACATCTATGGAGGCTGGAAAAAATAATTTGCATAATTTTTAAAGCCTATGTTTCTTAAAAACCCTGCGCTCATCACTAATGACAGATGCTTATAATTCTGGAGCAGCTCCAGCTTCTCTTCATTCATCCCCCAACCTCTCTTCCCATGGACACCTGTATCTCTGATAAGATTTCAGAGCGCCCTTTCCTGATCCTGCTCCGTGCAGGTCTGACTATTAATGATTTATGTTAAACAGTTCTGGAAAACCCCTTTTATATAACTTATTTGTATGTGCTGTAAGGGTTCTGGCAAAGAAAGGTTAATATTCTGCTCACTGCTCTCACAACTCTGCTTCTTTCTCCATCCTCCCTCATGAAAACATTCTGTGCGGTGAATTAGGGTGTAATATGCTGAACAGCACTGCATTTATTTATACTACACTACCTGGATCATAGTCAGGCAGCTCATTAACAACCGGCCCCTGCAAATTATCGTTTATTATCAAAAGGTTACATGTAAATTACTTACTGGTGCCTGTTACAAGTCTACAGTATATATACATTATGATGACATGTGACAGTTCACCTAGTGCCTGAACACCTTGCTGAAACTTGCAATGAGGAACTGCTGCAGTGATTACAGAAAAAGAAACAAAAACTGAGTAAAATTACAAGGTAAATGGTTAAAAGTGTTTTATATCATTAGGGGCTTCAAAATTTGAGGACTTTCTTTCATGGGCAAACAACGTTGATGGGTTATCCATGGGCTATATCTTTCATTGCAGTTCAATTTAGGTTTATTAAACTGAGCTTCAACACCTGAACAGCCCAAGTCACTGTTCCACAAAAAACATCAATTTCTCCAATTGCAGAAAATCCCTTTAGATATTGGCCAAATAGATTTCGCCTACTTAAAAACTCCAGCAATTTTAATAGCAGATTAAATTCTATTCATTAGATTTTAAGTGCATCCTAAAAAGAATATTCTTTCTGATTGATCCCAATAGAGCAATCATCCAGTTCCAGTAAGAGAGTTGGTTGCCCTCAAACTATATTGAAGTCTGCAGAAATAGTATAAAAATATCATAGATATACATGGCTGCAGAGAGAGAAAACGATAAGCCCATACCTCCATCATTTCCAGACCTTAAAGTGAACCTGCCATCAAGATTTCACATTTTTACATAAAAACAAGATCCCATAGGACTATAAATACAAAGGGAGGTAGAAAAACTGTGAAAAACTGTGAAAAACTGTAAAAAAAATGTAAAAAAATTGCGTTGCATGAAGATCAATTGGTCAAATTGTTACCCAACAACCGACAGAGCAAGGAGGACCCCGGCAATAGTCCCTAAATTGCTTCTAAACAATATAAAGTACCGTTATAACCAAAAAGGAATAGAAATCGGAGAAGCGTGAGGACAAGATCCCACAAAGCTCATTGCCTTCCTTTCCCTTGAGTGGCACGCACTCCGCACTGACTGTGCAATGCTCGCAGCTTTCTCTCGGGGAACTGATCATGCTTCTCAAGGATTCCGCTTTCTAAGGTTGCAGTCTTCAGTTTGATCGTGAATTAGAAATGAAAGATGCCAACACTAGTGCACCACCATTTATAAAAGGTAAAAACAAAGTGCGCTTATTATACTCACAAAGCATATAGTTTGAGTTAAATTCTTAAAATCAATTAAAAGTTTCGGCAATTTTGGTTTCTTTTGGGGCATAGTCATTTCCTCTTCCAGTAAACCCCTTTTTACTATCCCATTGCAAATCAATCAGAAAAACAATCAAATTTATCCATACACAATGCTATTTACATACAAAAGTAAGTTCATATTACCATATATTACCTAATGTTGCTCTCAAAAATAAAGCAGAATAATTAGGTTAAAAACACTTCAATTCAAAGTCTGCATTTAGAACAAATGGTATTAAAGTTTTTATAATAAAAATCCAATAGCTCTTTCTCTCTGGCTCATTTTATTATATAATCCTTTTGTCGCCAATGTCTTTCTACTATTTCCAATATATAAAATCTGGTGTTTTTAGGATTATTACTGTGATATTTGTTATAATGTGCTGACAAAGTATTATCAATTTCCCTTTTTTAATATTATTAAAATGTTTTCCTATATGAGTTTTCAATTTGCGACACGTTCTCCCAATATATTTTTACCCTTAAGGGCAATCGTTCAGATATATAATACTGATTGTGTCACAAGTAGAGATAAGCGAGTATACTCGTCCGAGCTTGATGCTCATTCATGTATTAAGGTACTCGAAATGGCTCGTTGCTCGGACGAGATTTCCCCTGCTCAAGATCGAGCATTTAATTAAAAAAACACAGTGAAGAACAGTGAAGAATAGAATAAAAACAGTGAACACAGTGAACAGAGGATCATTTAAGTGAAAAACACAGTGAAGAACACAGTGAAGAATAGATTACAGATGTTCGGCACATCTGCTTACTTGTCGGGAGATATGCGCGGAACTGTGCGAACAAAATACTATGTGAAGAACAATATATATGTGTGAAGAACACATTGAAGAACACGGTGAGCAGGACGGAGACACCGGGGAGCAGCACAGAGACACCGGGGAGCAGCAGCACGGAGACACCGGGGAGCAGCAGCACGGAGACACCGGGGAGCAGCAGCACGGAGACATCGGGGGAACAGCAGCACGGAGACATCGGGGGAACAGCAGCACGGAGACACCAGGGAGCAGCAGCATGGAGACATCAGGGGAACAGCAGCACAGAGACATCGGGGGAGCAGCAGCACGGAGACACCGGGGAGAAGCAGCACGGAGACACCGGGGAGCAGCAGCACGGAGACATCGGGGGAACAGCAGCACGGAGACATCAGGGCAGGGGCAGAACGGAGACACTGGGGCAGCACATAGACACTGTGGCAGCACGGAGACACTGGGGCAGCACGGAGACATCGGGGCAGAGGCAGAACGGAGACACCGGGGCAGCACGGAGACACCGGGGCAGCACGTAGACACCAGGCCGGGGGCAGCAGGGAGACACTGGGGCAGCACAGAGACATCGGGCAGCACGGAGACATCGGGCAGCACGGAGACATCAGGGCAGGGGCAGAACGGAGACACTGGGGCAGCACAGAGACACCGGGGCATGGGCAAAACGGAGACACCGGGGCAGCACGGAGACACCAGGCCGGGGGCAGCAGGGAGACACTGGGGCAGCACGGAGACATCGGGCAGCATGGAGACATTGGGGCAGGGGCAGAATGGAGACACTGGGGTAGCACGGAGACATCATGCAGCACGGAGACATCGGGGCAGGGGCAGAATGGAGACACTGGGGCAGCACGGAGACACTGGGGCAGCAAGGAGACATCATGCAGCACGGAGACATCGGGGCAGGGGCAGAACAGAGACACTGGGGCAGCACGGAGACACTGGGGCAGCATGGAGACGCTGTGGCAGCACGGACACATCGGGCAGCATGGACACATCGGGCAGCATGGAGACATCGGGGCAGGGGCAGAACGGAGACACCGGGGCAACACGGAGACGCCGGGAGCAGCAGCATGGAGACACAGGAGAGCAGCAGCACGGAGACACCGGGGAGCAGCAGCACGGAGACACCGGGGAGCAGCAGCACGGATCCCGGGACAGCGTATCTCCCGACAAGTAAGCAGATGTGCCAAACATCTGCAATCTATTCTTCACTGTGTTTTTCACTGCGTTTTTCACTTAAATGATCCTGTGTTCACTGTGTTCACTGTTTTTATTCTATTCTTCACTGTTCTTCACATCTGTTAACTTGTCGGGAGATAATATACGTCGGAATAGTGAAGAATAGATTGCAGATGTTTGCATACATCTGCTAACTTATCAGAAGACATTCTTTTT
This sequence comes from Engystomops pustulosus, assembly GCF_040894005.1. Classification (NCBI taxonomy): domain Eukaryota; kingdom Metazoa; phylum Chordata; class Amphibia; order Anura; family Leptodactylidae; genus Engystomops; species Engystomops pustulosus. The sequence goes on along the minus strand of NC_092413.1, from coordinate 171,553,683 downwards.
CAATTAAATAACACATTTTATTCCCGAACCATGGTCCCTTTGAAAAATGCTTGAGTCTCCCATTGACTTCAATGGGGCTCGTTATTTGAGACGAGCACTCGAGCATCAGGAAAAGTTTGTCTCGAATAACGAGCACCCGAGCATTTTAGTGCTCGCTCATCTCTAGTCACAAGTAGTAACTTGTAACTTCCTTACTCTCATATTTAGTGCTATTATCTGAAGAAAAAATTGTATTAATCCCCCCTATATTATTCTGTGTACCTGCAGTTTTGCATGCTTTTCAACAAAGGCAGACGAAGAAACCATTTTGAGTGTGATTTCCATGTTTTTGTTGCATGATTGTGAATACTAACTATCTCATCTTTAATGCAACTTAATAATATTTGTTCCTAATCTGCTTTTATAATTAACATTACTGTTTCACTAACTTTTAAAAGTTGATAAAAGTATACCTTGCAAACTGTATTCATTCATGCAACCATCATTCATGACTGGGAGTACATGTGTCATCATCATTATCTTCTCTAGAGTTGTGACAGGAATGTACAGATAATTATGATGACTCTATGACTCGACCCAGTTTGCTTGCAGGGAGACAGGTATAATTTTTTTAAATTAAAAAAAAAAAAATTGTGGAACCATAAATGTTAATTATAAAAGCAGTTTATATAAGTACTGTAGAAACCTGTCATTAGGTGAAAATGTATGATCCTTAAGACAGGTTTCCTTTAAATGCCCATACTTTTTTTTAGCTCCTCTCTCTTCTATGGTCAATACAAGAGGGTTCTTAATGAGAGAACTTTATCTATGGCATCTCCAAAGCATATAGCCTCTCATGTTAATTTTTCAACTATTAGTGATCAGGGTTAATAAGAAGCATAATAATAACACTGCTAGTGGTCTATGACAGGAAAGTGGTTGATAAGATCATCTCTGATGGTCACAAGTGTTGGCAGACATATGCTTGGATGGGAACTTTTTGGAAACATGATAAACCTTGGCACCTCCTGAGACCCTTCTGCAGTTGAACATACTACACTGTGGGGCAAATTTACTTACCTGGTCCTGTCGCGATCCCCGATTCGGATAGTCCGACGAGGATGAAGTCTGGCGCGATTCATGAAGATTGTGCACCCGACTTCCTACACCCGTCGCTTCCCCGCCAAGGTCCGCCGGAGTTCACCTTCTTCTTCCTGGTGCTTGTAAGTGCGTGTCTTGCGACACAATTCTAAATGTTAAATGTTGCGTGTTGTCCGAATCCGTCGGGTTGTCCGAATCTGTCGGGTTGTTCGCATCCGTCGACGACCATGCCCCCGATTTCTGGTGCGTGTGAGCCGATGCCGATGCGCCAAAATCCGATCGCGTGTGCCAAATTATGCGCAAGACGGAAATCGCCGGGAAACCTGCCGAAAATATGCTCTGCGGACCCTTAGTAAATGAGCCCCAATGTGTTCAGTAGCTCCAAAATAATACTGTATATTAAAGAGTATGTGTGAAAACACATTTAGTGCCTTTAATATATAAATGCTACTCAGGAAATCAATTGCTGTGAACTACAAAAAGTCAAATAAAACACAGCAGAAGCTACAGAGTGGTGTCCACAGAAAAACTCTTTGTTGATGTGTAAGGCACCTTTCACATCGAGGTGGGGGTTTCGCTTAGAACTGCAGGCAGAATAAAATCAGAAATTGGCTTTGATCCTAAACAGCTCACATAAAAGAGGAAATCATTATTCCAGTCACTTGTCTGCTTCACATGCCACTAAATGATAATTGAAATGGTAATCATTCTGCACTAATAATCCTGTTTGTTTTAATTGATTTATAATAAATGTTAAAATAATTTTAGTACAAGGTGAATCATGACAAGTCGTTTATTGTCAGTAGGTCTCCTTATGCCAAATCACGTTACGCTACTTGAGCCTGCCTTGTCTTGTGTCTACTATATTTTTTAAAGTTTGGATCTTACGACTGTGCAACAATATCATGTACATGTAGAGCATGCAATGTTACACTTACAACTGATTGGATAGATCTTGGTTCCATAGGATGATTCACAACCAGTATATATATTGTAGTCAATCAGGGAGTCAAAACCCCTAAAAGCCAGTTAGTCTGTGGGGATGGAGGGAGCCAAATCTCTGCAGCTATTCTTAGAACTGCTATAGGAAGGAAAGGAAAGAACATGTACAGTAGAGGGGAAGATGTTTGCATCTGTTTATGATAGTGTATTATGGATTGCCCATGTTTTTTTTTATTACTTGTATGTTTCTTTGCAGCCCTAACCCCAAACCGTTCACCATCGCAGCCTTTAACCATTACTTTTAAAAACCAGGGGGAAGGTCACTTTGTACTAAGGTTCTACCCTTTATAAAAAAAAGCACAGCGCTACATTTTTGGATGTGTTATTTTTTTAAAAGCTGTCTTTATGATGTTTTTTCATTCAAAGAGCTTCATTAAACAACAGAATAGGATACATTAATACAGTAACATTGGTGTGACAATGCTGCAGGAACAATGCTGTGCCTTTTTGGGCATGATGAGCCAATAGCCAAGTAAAAGTCTTTGTAATATTTTAAAGGGAACACAAAAACCTCCCACAGTATCATTTAGATGTCATTATACATTTTTCACTGGTGGCTTTATTCACAGGATTAAAGACATCATTCTTCTAAAAAAGACTTTTGTTAATGCCCTATGTTACTAAAGATCCAGTTATGGAGGTTGGGGAGCTCCAGCATACAGGCAAGCTATCCTATCTCCTAACTGATGCTGACACTGCTAACTAATGAAGTACGGGGGGGGGGGGATTTTATAGAGAAGTTGCTGTGTGTGAATGGCTGAAGAGAATTCCTGAGGGATGGGTGAATGAGGAGTTTGAGAGAGACACAGGCATCAGAACTTCCTGGATAATTGGTTAAGAGTGATGCTGACTGTGTTGTGTTGTACTCGATGAAGATAATTCATGAGGTAGGGGACAATGATGGAGCTGATTTCTATTCACCATTGCACACAGACAGCAACTCTCTCAACTCCCTCATACCTCATTAGCAGTGTCAGCATCAGTAGAAGACTGCATTCCCAGTTAGCAGATATTGTTTGGTCTCTCAATAGTTATGGATTGTGGAGATGAGGCATTATGAGATTGGGAGCCAAGCATAGCAAAGAGAAAACAGGGGAAATCAAAAATCAAGATTAAGCAGAGGAAAGTCTGTACTGCAAAGTGCAGTATTTATAAGAAATGCCTAGCGGGGGCATACAAAAATGCGGGGTGTGTTCCACTTAGAGGTCTTCTCTAACTATGTATTGTTGTATAGTATGAAATAAAAAATGGAAAGATAGCTTTGTAAGAGAATAGAGTCCAGACAGGGAATTAAGTGAAGAATTTAATAATAGCTGGCTCATTGCTACTGAAAGGGGTTATTCCTTTTACATATTAGAAGTGCCAGCAGTGCACATTTCTAAAGCACCACCTTTTGAAATGGAAATAAGGCAGTCAATGTATTATCTATTTAGCAATTTCCAGCTTTCAGTGCAACGTTTTAAAAAGGAAGAAATTTAATCACACCCTTATTTTTAACATTTGAACAGAACAACCTAGGTCAAATATCTCACCAGCGTTTTGGATAACTTTCAGAAGCCTGAAATGAAGCAAACACCCTCCATGATCATTATCACTCTAATGTAAGAGTTTGATGTACATTAAAATTCAAATGAGATCTTATCAGATATGATATAGATAGAAATATAAAACTGAAATAATAATAGCAAATGCTGTGTTTTGTTTTCCCTGTAAAAGTGGAAAATTATTTAGAAGAACATCAGTATTAGTTGAGTCTAAGAATTCATTTTATAGGTCTCCCAAATAGGTCACTTATTATTTCCCATTCTTATTGAAATAAGGACCATACCACTGAGGTAGCCGGCCCAAATCTCATAGTAACATAGTAGAAGTATTCATAAAAATGTACCTGGCAGAGAGGAAGGTTATCCTGTATAAACATATGGTCAACCTCCTCTCAGTAACATCACAGTCTTTGGGGTACCCATATCATCTGGAGAGACTGCTTAAATCACTTCTGCTTAAGCCCCAAAGCACTGATAATACTTCTATTCAATAGTAAAGCTTTATTTGTTGTTTTATCCTTTTTATTTATGCAACTGTTTTCATTGTACTTTGTGTATATTCTTTTTTCTTCTTTTTGTGACAATTGTTTATTGTTTGCACTGCACTCACTTGTATTACATTTAAAAATCTTAATTAGGCTCTTCTTTCTAGTCTTGTGAACTTGTGTTTCTGAAGGGATAATGTTACCAATATCAATTCAGGGAATTTAAGATATATTACTTGCAATCTTTGTTATTAGATTGTGTTAGGAACTTGTAAAGGACATACCCTTATTGCAGCAAAGTGTAAAAAGTATGTGGATTTTCAATGATAGAAGAGTAGACTTAGCATACAATACATGCTTCATATAGGATAGGTGGGCAGAGATAAATGTTATATTAAGAGGTTTCCTAGTGTAGAATCACCTTCTGACATGACCTGAGAGTGGGAGCACATCACAATGGCCAACAAAGGGGGAATTTCATATAATAATTTGATAATGCTTTATAATAATTATTTACCATTTAAAGGGGCTCTACCAGTAGATTTTACCCCATTAAACCACTTACCATATATGAAATGTTCCTTTTAGAATTACAAAGTCATGTGAAAGTGAGCAGATAAATGTCATATCAGAGGCTACAGGGGAGTTGTCACTTCAGGTGCCCCTATCTTCAGTTCTATAATACCTAGAGACATCTGGTGTCATATTAAAGATAAGAATCTCATCTTTCAGATCTCATCATGCTTGTGGTTCTGTGATCTACAGAACTGGAGATACAGGCAGTAAAATACTATTGTATCTTTATCTCAACTCACATTCCCAGTTTTATATGTAACGACCTGCATCCCTGGTTCTGTAGTTAACAGAACCACAAGACTGAAATTCCATACACTACCTGAGGTGGCTAATGCTTTAATTGGGTAAAATCTTCTGACATGCTTTCTAGAGATTGGTCAAATCATGTAATCCTAATACATGTAAAGATAATATTGCACCACTGTACATTTATTTGTGTTTCATTGTATTTCATTTTTTCTCTTTCATTGCGTCTCCTTAAATTTATGACTGGCTACAGTAGAAAATGTGAATTACTGTTACAGCTGGACTAGCTGTAGCCAACACCACAGGATACTTCTCTGCGACCAGAGAGCAAGTGCAGAAATTCACACCTCTGCTAGCTCAGCTCTGGGGACAAAGAGATCAAAGGAATAGGGGACCTGTGTGTTGCTTTCCCTCCAAAATTCAGACAAAGGGAAATATCATAGCTGTCCATTACTGGGGCATATTCATAATTATGGGTCCCCAGTTACACGGGACAGTTATAGGATCTAGATACACTCCTGGACCAAATATCGAAAGCCTTGTTGCAGTAGAAACCAGCCAAGTGCAGAACACCCCTAATATTAAGCTAAGACACCCTAGTAGAGTTTGGTATGGGATGAAAAGTAATAAGCTACCTGGTTGATTGGAAGCAATGGCATGGTTGTGCCATCTTCCCATCAAAAGTTATGGAGTTTTAATAAAACCTTAGACCCTGAGAGTACCTCTCTGATGGGAGGAGGATAGAAAAAACTCCCCCTCACAGTGACATCACAGCCTGGGGTGGGGGTCAAAAACCTTGTGGCTTTAAATTAGTAAAGCAGCCACATGGCTTGGTTCAGTTCTGAGGACTGGATTGCTCTCTATGCCATGTTCTCGGGCCAAGGGACTTCTATGTATTTCCATATTTGTTTCCATTTCCCTAACTGTTTGTAAGTATCATATGTGTATTGTTTTTATGTATAATAAGTCTTAACTTTAATAAGCCTCTGCTTGTAACCTTAAAGGATCCAAGTTTCCAAAGGATTAAATTACCAAGTCATTTTAATATAGTATAAGTAGTAAATGTATTAAGTGCATGTTCTGTGTAAATCATCAGTGTGTATTGTCAGTGTGGTTGAGGTGCCTACGCCCTTCTTTGAGTAAGTAACTGCGTGGATGGTGGTAGTTTGGACTGAGTGCCAAGATTTCATGTAGTAAATTTAGTGTTAGGATGCCATATTGCGGAAGTGGACGGAGCTTAGGGGCTGAATTCTGGGACTCCATAGAGTAGGTACACCCTGTGTTTGGACTTGTCACCCGCTTGTGGGGTTTGTCACATAGGCAATAGACTTGTGCTTCTTGTAGAACAGCAATGCACTCTATAGAATTGAGTGCTATACAGATGTTTTAGTATGCTTTCCTGTTTTCTTGGAGAATTTTCTAAAGAAGTCAAAGTAGAGTTTTTCTTAATATGTAACTGGTATTACTCATAATTACTTGCAGCAATCACAGTGATAATCAGCTCTTCAGTTTTTCCCTGCTAATTATAGCAGCTTTTTTCTTCCTCCGAGGACTAAACATGAAATAAAACTTAGCATAATATACTACAGTATACACTTATGCAGGCGCTCATTCATTCTCCTATGTATGATTGACTAGTGAAATGTAGAATATGCTGCTGAGTTGTACACAGGTTCCCAGCACTGGGATGCATAAATTAGAAATGGTCTAACAACTCTGTAGAACTGAAAGCAATGGACATGGTGCTACGTTATTTGGACGTTTAGATTGGTCTTTTGTTGTTTTGATCCCTGTGGATATAATTAGCAATGATGCATATATTTCCAACTGGCATAGGCTAAGTGTGGTGAGACCCTTCAAGATAATGAACAGAATCATTACTGAAGTGGGAAGTTATGACTTTACCATATCTACATATGCAAGTCATGTGCCTCTATGGAAAATAAACAGAAATTAGTTGTATTTTTGATTCATTATAAGGGGTCAACAAATCATATAATGTTTATCTATGTGGTCGTTAGGCAGTATGGAATCAGAAGAAAGATACTTTTCAGATGTTAGAGCGACTATAAAAAATATTACCACTAATAAATAATACATCTTTATTTCATGGTGCTTTAAAGACTATTGGTACAAATACAAGTAAAATAAGAAATTACAGAGAAATAACATAATCAGATGAAATAATGGGATTGAGGGTCCTGCTCACAAGAGCTTACAGTCTATGAGGATGAAGGGGAGACAGATGGTGACAGTGCTTGTACAAACGTTTTTTAAAAGAGATAATTAATTAAATAAATACATAATGCTGAATGAGCCAGTGACCAGCAACTTCCAATATTTACTTAAACGAGGGTGCATCTGTCTGCAGTAACACTGCTGTAACCTGTACAATGGTATCAAGTGGTGGGAATAACAAAGGTTGGGTAGAAACCTGCAGAGGTTAGAGAAAAGAGAGTAAAGGTCATATGCCGTTCCTAGGTGTGTTAAGTTGGTCTTTAGAGCATGTTTGAAGCTTTGGTAGTTTGGTATTAGTCTAATATTTAAATGTAATGCATTCCAGAGAAAAGGTGCAGCTCAGGAGAATTCTTGGAGTTGTGAGTGGGAGGTTTCGAATTAAAGAAGAAAACAATCTTAGATCACTGAAAGATCGAAGACCTTGGGTTGGGCGATAGACAGAATGTAGAATATATAGTAGTCATGAGAGTTTACTAAGTGGAAGACCAATTCTATGGTTGGAAAATAGCGGACACTACAGATCAGCACAAATTTAACCCATCACAGCAAATAACTGTTTACATTACTCAGGGATGGACATGTAGTATATGCAGCCTGTTTATCTTGACACGGATAACACTGGCTCAGTAAGCTTTTGTACAAGCATACTCCTAGGACAATTCTTGTCCACCAGGGAGGTTCCTAAGAACCTCTATACTGCAAAAGACCACTAGCAGTGTCTAAATCACAAATAATTATAAAAATAATAACTTGTTGATAGATTATTTGCTTTTTTTTGATGCTTTATGGGCATCATTGAGAAGCGCTATATATCAGTCAGAGTACAGGGAGCAGCAGAAAAAAAAATTGAGAGGGGGTTCATAAATTCCTTAAAAAGGAGCTCTGAGTTTCTGGGTCCACTATTGGGTTAAAAATTGGGCTCACTGGAGCGATGTTTAGTTCTGTGGTTTCCTGTACAACGCTGTCTAGACATGCTAGACATGTCTCGGGATGAGGAATGGTAATACTGTATAACATTTCTGTAAAACAAGAGATGAGCTAGCACTAAAATGCTCAAGTGCTCGTTATTCGAGACTAACTTTTCCAGATGCTCGAGTGCTCGTTTCGAATAACAAGCCCCATTGAAGTCAATGGGAGACTTGAGCATTTTTCAAAGGGACCATGATTCGGGAATAAAATGTGTTATTTAATTGAAAAAGAATGTCTTCTGATAAGTTAGCAGATGTATGCAAACATCGGCAATCTATTCTTCACAGTTTTGCACGTATATTATTTCCCGACAAGTTAGCAGATGTGAAGAACAGTGAAGAAAAGAATAAAAACAGTGAACACAGTGAACACAGGATCATTTAAGTGAAAAACGCAGTGAAAAACACAGTGAAGAATAGATTACAGATGTTCGGCACATCTGCTTACTTGTCGGGAGATACGCTGTCCCGGGATCTGCTCCTCTTCTTCCACTGAAGTCTCCCCGATCTCTCTGTTCTTCCCGATTTCTCTGCCCTTCCCTATGTCTCTGTCCTGTTCCACAAACTCTCTGTTCACTGTTTTTATTCTATTCTTCACTGTTCTTCACTGTGTTTTTTTAATTAAATGCTTGATCTCGAGCACGGGAAATACTTGTCCGAGCAACAAGCCGTTTCGAGTATGCTAATACTTGAAAGAGCATCAAGCTCGGACGAGTATACTCGCTCATCTCTAGGTATAACCCATAAATAAAAGCAAACATAATGCATATCAAATATATATCCATAACAACATCATAGAATATTTATTTTAACTACTTTGAACTAATTTAACTAATTTTCTTTTGTCAAAAAAAGGTGTAGAGATTATTTAATCCATATTAATAGAAAACATACATTGCACATACATTTAAAAAAAAAAAAAGTGTTAGCAACTAGAAGTCAGGCTGCATTAACATGAAAGAAATGGGGACCCATACAGTTGACGCCTATGGAGCCGGCCGTGGTGAAGTGAGTACATGTTGGCACACCGCACAGTCGCCGTGGATGGAGAAATATAGAATATGTCTAATATTTTGACGTGTTATGGTGCGGCCCTGAGCTTTTCATTGGAGAGAGGGAGGCGTGAGCAGCGTGGGCTCATTCACAAGTTGTCTAAATGAGGCCTTAAATTGTGCCAATATATGCAAATGTCGTAATTTACTAGATGGATATGGCAAGAATAAGTGCAGTGAAGGCAGCTAGGACAACCATACCACCTGCTTAATATCAGGAATCAAGGAGTCATCTCCACACTTCAGCTATGTATATCCTTTATAGATGTGGAGTTCATGTTGAAAAAATGGACCTGGTGCTACCACACCAAGACCATAGCTTATCACATGCAGTAGATTGAACAATATTCTCCCAGAGATAATACTGAACATCGAGTTTCTTTTTTCTTATGATAGATCTATATTTAATTTTTCACAATACAAATATATAAAACATACACTTATAGTGCTCTATACAGTATATATTACTACATAAATATAGACATCCAAAATTTACACATTTAACACAACCCAAAAAAATAAAACTTTGAGTTGATCCATGAAAGCTTCTGCCAGAACTAAGTAAATAGAAATCTAGTGCACTGTATGCTTCCGGTAAGTGCATTTTATTACTTTTCAATTAAAAGATAAACAAAATTACCCTGAATCGATTTCATTTAGATTTTACATTTGTAGCAAAGTAGTCATCAGGGCTCCACACAGTACTTTCCTTGGTCACTTCTTTAATGTATTTTTAATGACTTACAATGTGAACTTAATGTGAACTAAAAGTGTTATTTGTCATGTAAGGCTCTTAGCTCATTGCATAATGTTACATCTCAGCATAAAATGTTCATCTTGATATAGAATATTCTATGTAGGTGATAAAATGTAATGCAGGTAAGTACAATACATGTTACAATATTTATAAAAAGGAATGAATGACTGATTTTAAGTTATTTTAAAGCATTTTGTGGAAACAGTCCAGCCTAGATTGGACTACAAGATCCCTAACTATCATTATGTTTGTATCACAGTACATACAATATGAACTTGGGATGAATTTGCTGAAACATTCACTCCTGTAAAGATTGTTAGTTGTCTCAAATGTTTTCCACTTGTGAATAATCTTTCTCACAGTAGAATTCTGGATTCTGGATTTCATATTGTTCATCTGACATTGCCTTCTGTACTAATTTCTCTCTAGAACAGTTGCTGTCATTTATTGTGAAGCTCCATTGCTTACTTCCAGTAGATAAAATCCAGTCCATGATCATGTGATGTTACACAGGTGCACTCCTTGGGGAAGTTTATCAGAAGTGTCTGAGGGCAGGACTAATCTAGTTGTGCATGGCAACCAATTGGAGCTCAGCTTTCATTTTTCCACAGCTGTTTATATTATAGGATTATAATATAGGTAATATGGGGGGTAGCCCAGGGCCTAAGCTTTCTACGGGCCTGGGCTTCCCAAACCACCCAGCAAATTCTATACTCAGAAGGACCTTTGCCCATAAAATTCTCATACACCTGTTCCTGCTCTCAATACAAACATACACAAGAGTTTTTTTAGGAACTTTGAAAGTGCTGAAATCGCAGATTCAAGCTTGATTCCACTACCAGATGTAGGAAGTGACTTGTAGGGGCTATAATATGTATATGAACCTGAACCTGAACTCTGATTGGTTGCTATGGGCAACTAGAACAGTTCTGCTCTAGAATATTTACACAGTGGCTGTCAGAGCAGAAAGCTGTCAATAACCACCGGGCTGCTGCCATGATCAGCAATCACCGGACATTGCTATCATGGCCGTAAAGTTGCCATAGCAATTGCTATGCACCTGATCAATTTGGTATTCTATTTAAAGTCCATTGACACATTCAAATAATTTGGCCCTCATAGATTTGTTTGTAAATTAGTTTCTATTAGCCAAGGGGGTAGTAATCTATTATTTCCTATCAGGGTTTTGGTGTGCCAAAAAATTATAATGTCAGCTAAATTAAACTTTACAAATAGATTGCTAGAAAAGTATCTAACGAACTTCAAGAATTTACTTGAAATACAACTTGAAAAATTGTGCCATGGTGTTGACATGTATTGTGAGCATATCCAGCAGCTGTTTTCAAATGATTTGTTTTTGGAAATGAGCCAGAACAATTAAGATTAATTTTAGATGATTAAAATAGTCTAAGCACTGGAGAGATTTTGAGAATGGACCATTTGTGATTAAATTATGTTTGAATTATACTAAATTAAGACCATGGTGATAACTTTAGTAGTTCAAACTTACTTCTTAGTATTAAAGAAACATTCTGAAAGTCAAGACCGATGCTAGTTTATCAGATTTTATGATTTATTGGACTAATATTTAGCCAAATTAACAGCTACTTACCAGGAATTCAGAGGAGATAAAATCTTGCTGATTAAATGAGTCAATGCTCCATCATGTTAATACATTTACTGGTTCATATCAGGTATCATAACAGCCATTTGCATGGAGCCAGTATAGAATCGCATGACCTTAGGCAGCACATGAGTTGTTAACTTCTAATTTAAGTCTGTCCTAAAATAGACAGCCATTCTCTAACATATATCCAGCAAAGAGCATGAATTCTTATACTGGGTTAATGGTTAAGGACATGCAAAGTGTAATTTTATTTCTTTAGTGGACAACTATTTATGGCTGATATATATTGGGTCATATAAAACTTTTCTATCCACTACAAATTGTAAACATTGTACGTATTTGCCTCCAGTGCAAAATGCAAAACTTTAGTTCTATAGGGGCAGGTCCAATGTAGCACTAATTGGAGTCATCTTAATTTTTTACCTCCAACTCAAATGGATGTAAAGACAAGCAAAGAAATGTTAAACTTCATGCAAACCAATTGAAAACTCAATATTAGGCTACATGCACACTGCCGTTGCCCGGAGGAAGTGAGTGCTGCTCACCCCCGCCCCTCTCCATAGTAAGATATGGTGCACGGCGCCGTAATACGGGAAGAGATAGGACATGTCTTTTCCCGGGATACGGAGCGGTACGGTGCCGCATGTGTGCTGCACCATACCGCTACCGTAGGGCACCGTGCACCAATTGCCGTCTATGGGGGGCGTATAACGGCCGAATATACTTCGGCCATGCAGCAGTGTGAATGCAGCCTTAAATGTACAATATTCTTGCTAACTGGGAAATGGTTTTGCAATCGATAAAGCTAGTAAAGGAAGTAAAACTTCTGAGCTTCAGGCTCATCATTTGCCAAGTGTAAAGGCTTAATCTGTACACTTTATAGCTCCTCTAATACTGCTTTTGACAGAAGACAGATAAAAGAGCACTGGGAAGTGGCAATAGCGAAAATAATATCTCAATCATCTTCAGTTATAACCACATCTATCAAAAATACTAAAAGGAAAATAGCTCTTGTAATAATAAATCTATAAAATGTATAACAATATCAATGATACAAAAGATGCGTCTAATATTAAATCTCGAAATTCGAAATTTCATAGACCACGAAAAAAATACCAACATTTCTATTTTTTATGTAAAACACAGTATGCAGTGCCTTGTGAAAGTATTCGGCCCCCTTGTACTTTTCTTCCTTTTGCCACATTTCAGTCTTCAAACATAAAGATACAAAATTGTAATTTTTTGGTGAAGAAATAATAAAGAGTGGGACACAATTGTTAAGTGGAACGAAATTTATTGGATATTTTAAAGATATTTTCAAAAAAATAATAACCTGAAAAGTGGGGCATGCAATATTATTCAGCCCCTTTACTTTCAGACCACTGCAAATCTACCAAGACGCGGCCGTCCCTCTAAACTTTCATCTCAAACAAGTAGAAGACTGATCAGAGATGCAGCCAAGAGGCCCATGATCTCTCTGGATGAACTGCAGAGATCTATAGCTGAGGTGGGAGAGTCTGTCCATAGGACAATAATCAGTCATACACTTCATAATTTTGCCCTTATTGGAAGAGTGGCAAGAAGAAAGCCATGTCCTATGTGGAAGAAGGTGATCCAGTCAGATGAAACCAAAATCGAACTTTTTGGCCACAATGCCAAACAATGGGGCAGATTTACTTCGTTCACGATCCAGCAGCGCGTTCTCTGCACTGGATTCGGGTCCGGCCGGGATTCATCAAGGCAGTTCCTCTGACGTCCACCAGGTGGCGCTTCTGCGCTGAAGTTCCCTGAAATGCACTGAAGTTCAGAATCCTATCCTGGATGAAGGTGAGTGCAAGCTCCGCGACCCAATTTCCTTTTTTAAATGCGGCGTTTTTTCCGAATCAGTCGGGTTTTCGCTCGGCCACGCCCCCCGATTTCCGTCGCATGCATGCCGGTGCCGATGCGCCACAATACGATCGCATGCGCCAAAATCCCGGGGCAATTCAGGTACAATCGGCGCAAATCGGAAATATTCGGGTAACACGTCTGGAAAATCGCAAATCGGGCCCTTAGTAAATGACCCCCAATATGTTTGATGTAAAAGCAACACAGCTCATCCCTATGAACACACCATCCCCATTGTCAAACTTGGTGCTGGTGTAATGGGAATAATAGTTACAATTCCTAGCCATGCTCCAGGAATTATGACTTTATCAAGATAAATCCCCCATTACAGTTTATATGCATTTGTTTTTTTGTGGGGTTTTTTGCAATTAATTTAATATCAAGTAAATAATGGTTAATAATCATATTTCATAACATCATGTTTCTTATATTATTTTAAAAGTTATAATTATGGATATCTTTAATACAATGTAAAGGCTGTGCAGGCATTGTAGTGGTGTTAAATCATGCCAATGCCTACTTAATTGCCTTCAATTTTAAACATAGAATAACACATAATATACCACAACAAGGAACGCAAAGTTGATATAAATATTGTCATTTATAGAGGACAAACACAAAGCAAATGACCACTTTGCTGCTGCAGTGGAAAAAAATCAAGCAATTGTGTGGAAAGAAGACCTTCATTGTGTTTAAATAACGTGTTAGGTTGCTATGGTAGCGTTAAAGATGGGATGAGTTTTATTCCGTCTTTTCTATTGTGTGTATTCTACTGCAGCCTTGTAAAGTAGAATGCTTAGTATGGATTATCCACATGACATTTTTGTAGTCATTCATCCATAGTTAATAAGTAAAATAAAATATTAGTATGAGAACAATGAAGCGCATTGATAATCCAAAGATGTTTGAAGGATTGACATGCAGAATTGTCAAGAATATTTATATAAAACTTGGATCTGGCTCAGTCGACCCAGATATGGAACTTTTATTAAAAATAAATAAACAAATAAAGCATAATAAAAAACTTACAACTTAGAAATAAAAAATAATACAAATTTGAAAAAAAAACATCTTTACTGTGTGATAGGTTATTGTCTGATACAACATTCTGAAATGTGTGACTCATTTACCTGCTCCGTCCTCAATATCCATAAACATAGAATTTAGTAATTTTATTAAAAACAGCGTTAGAGCTTTTCACATTATCACTGCTGACTGGGCCAGTGAGGTGAGCATTATTAAGATCTTATGGTAATATAGTGTATACTTTGTATCTGTATAAATCAAAGTGAAAATTAGATATGACGTATCCACTATCCCCTATGGTTTGGAAAATATTTTTGAAAACTAATGACTAATAACCAAATAATGGTCAGGTTTTTTTCCCTATCGTCCCTCACATTTACTGGTTGGATTTACAAGTTCCGAGCCCAGGAAAATATATATATGCATGTGTGTTGAAGGCTTACCTACAATTTTTGTCTAGTTTACTATGTTCAGGACACAGACTTCAGTCAAAGTTGTGTAGACCTTTTTTTTTTTTTGGGGGGGGGGGGTATGAGTAATATCCCTCCCACAGCAGGCTCTGACGCTGACCTGTGTGTACAATGGGACCGTGAGCCTTCCCAACAGGGAAGAATGGGAATGTAATAGAGTAAGTTAGTTCCTCCACCCAGGATAGAGCACAAAGGATGTGCATTCAATAATTAACGCATTGACCTCCTGGTCCACAGGACATGGAATGTCATAGAGGTCCTAAAGATTATAGTACACATTTTTAACCAATAATAGATTTTTGTAATTATAATAATTATAATATAAAAAATATTATATATAGTGTTATAAATTCTTACATTTTGAACTGTATCTTTTACTAGAAATTCTTGAGATGGAAATATAGGGTCCTTACATAGGTCTAGGTTTTTAATATAAATTTGGTTGCTGGGGCCTCTTTTATTTGTTCTTGCAAAAACTGCGTCCAGCACCAACATTAAATGATGGTGAAAATCAGCTTTTATTGTAAAATCCAAGGATAAAATACACAGTCACATCTCTGATAAACTCACAATTATTAACCTACGCGTTTCAGACACTAGCACACATCCTTAGTCATGATCCAACGCTACGTCAATGACTAATGACGCATGCTAGTGTCTGAAACACGATAGTTCCTAGTTTGTCAGAGATGTGACGGTGTGTTTTATCCTTGGATTATACAATAAAAGCAGATTTTAAACATTATCTAAAATTGGTGCTGGACTTGATATATCTCTGTGTTCATAAACTGATCAAAATGAAAATGGACTCTTTTGGTTGGTCTTCCCCAAGTTGGATATAATTGTTCAGTAGAAATGAGTGGCCATGGCTAGTAGATCGAGGTGTCAATTTGCCCGATTGGCAGCACAGCCGCCAATCTGACAATATATCAGAGTAGCTCAGGACGCACCCGAACCTTGGACCCGAACTTAAAAGCAATCCCACCCATCTCTACTGTCCATACTGTACAGGCACATTGACAACATACACATGCATCAATATATTACATACTGTAGATGTTTTATTTAATTTATTTACATTTACAAAAAGGGAGTGGCTCGGTAAACTGCATTAGTGACAAATATTCAGAAAAAAAATTACACTTCTAAACCCAAAAAGATTCTTTTAAAATTTATGTAAGGGACTTTTATAAGACACACTGAATATTGTCTTACATTTGGCAGTGAATCAAGGGTTTATTAAGTATTGGTATAAAATGGCCTAGTTTAGTCAGAAACACTGACCTAATTGCACAGTGAGAGGAAAACATTTCCTTCTTTTCAGTCCACTTCAGTAGCTCAAACTCCTTTACTGCCAGGAAGTTTTGTTGATTATTTAGAAAGCTGGCAAGAGTTAAGCGAGGAGCATAAAAAGGAATCCAACATAAAAGGAAACACTGCAAAACATCCTTTTTTTCTAAATTCAGCATTAAATTGCACATTTAGCCACGTTGACTGTTTTGAAATTCCAGTTACAAATGCACAAAGCCTTTATCTTGTGCTGACTGATGGTTGGCGAGGGCTCAGAATGTCACCCTGATACAAAATTGTGTGCACTATTATTACCACTTATTACTGTTGTATGTTTTATACCAGGGCCACGCATGGTTCAATCGCTCCAGGTTATCCACTGGCAGCTAACCCACATTTATAACAAACTCCTCTGTGCATAACGATCTATAGGTAGAAGTGATTTTTAACATTTAAATCATGCCCATTTGTGCTGTGAATTTCCTAAATTTCATCACTTTAGAAGGTGCAAATGATCTATCACATCCGATTTCAGGATTGCAGGTAGAGGATCCTCTGGACCACCGTGGATGATGACGTAAGCCGACACCAGGGACCGGAGTCTAAGGTTGTACTTGTTGCCGCGTGGTACCTAAAGGTCGTTCCACAGGTGCGACTTTGTCCACGGTGGCAGCCTAGGTGTAGTGCAGAATCCTAAGATAAACTTGTGGTCAGGAACAGGCAGGAGGTCAAGACAGGCAGCACGGGATCGGAAGTCGGGAAAGGAATTGAGGTCCCAACGGAAAATCAGGATAATTGCAGAGGGCTTGGAATATAGCATTCTCTTAGGCACGGAAGCACAAACATCCAGCAGGGGTCAGAGGAAGAGGTAGGACATTAATAGGATTCAGATGGCCAGCGCCCTTTATGTGCGCTCGCCCTTTAAATCTCAGATGGCCACCGGCGCTGAGGCAAAGAGACCGTCGCTGGAGTGCGGCAAGGTGAGTGAGACTGTCGGCACGGGGGAGAGGGGGCACACAGATGCGTTTGTGACCCAAGACATGGGTCGCAGGAGCACCTCTGACAGTCGTCAGCATACAAAGCAACGCAGACAGAATTGTCTGTAGTTGTTGGATGATTTGAGTGATGGGTGCCCAAGCCGCATACATTACAAACTGGCATTCTCACCAGCCCTCCTACACTTAAATTTGATCTCTTTTCCTCATAGACAAATAATGCTATTATGCAAATGATTGACAGCTGCCAGACTGCTCCTGGTACTCCACTGGTACTTCCACACTTGGATTGCGGATCACGTCAGAGTCTGATCAGGGTGGAATCAGGGTTTGGTCAGTGAAAAACTGACATTTATCATCAGAGTTCAATCAGTTTTCAGTTAGAGTTTGTTCAGTGTTTTAGTTTTTCACACACATTTTCAATGCATTTTCAATGCAATTTCAATGCGTTTTTCATGCGCAGATAACGCGCATGAAAAGGACTCAGGATTGAGCTCTATCTTTTCTATGGCAATTGATGCGTGAAAAATGCATTTTGCAATGTAATTGCAATGCGTTTTTGATGCATCTCCATAGACTTGTATGCTGTGTTTTTCAGGAGCGTGACTTGCAAAAGTAGAGCTTGTTGAGATTTAAACGCGCGTTAAAAAACATAATGCAAGTCTGAAAAAGCCCATTGATTACCAATGGGTCAGAGTGCAATGCAAGTTCTGCGCGTCAAAAGCACGCGCAGATCACGCATGTGAAAAACTCAAGTGTGAAAGGGGCCTAAGGGTACCCACACCAGCAGAGTTTTCTAAAGAAATAGATGTGATCTGTGGATATAAGAAAGCACTAGCCTTTGGGTTACTGTCGCATCAACCCAATGAAAAAATATGGTAGTGGTAGTCGTAAGACAGGCAATAGCTGGATACCACTTAATAGGTGAACCCACAGACATGGACCTTACACATTAGCTTTAAGGATAAATCTAGACCTGTGATAAAGTTTTGTTTAATGATATTGTTTTGTTAAGTTTATTGGCTCGCACTCAAGGTGAGAGAAGAGGGCTAAAGGGGCAACATAAATATGTAAACTATCACTTGGTGTCTTGAGTCATGGCTATGTTGTATGTTCGCATTGTTATATATAAAAAATGTTGAATAAAAAGATTGAAACATACGATTCTGCTGCCCCTTACGGCTCACCATCTGCCCTGAGGTGAGATGCTTATCTTGATTCATGGCAGATGTGACTGTGGGTAGATCGTATTATGCTTTTCTCAGGACGCTGGGCAGTCTGCTATAATTTTTCATCGTGTTTCCTGCTGGACACAACTTATACTGAGCAGATGGAGGCAATACACTTCAAGTATATGTCTATGGGCACATTCATCACTTATACTGGGAGCTTCGCTGGTGTGCAACACTGACAGTGTCCAAAAAATGTAATGTGGATACAGCCTTAAGGTGCGTTGACATATATCAGTTGCCATAGTATTTTTTTCTCAACCTTTTGCAAAACTTATTATTCACCTGCTCATCTGTGGTGCACATGAATTTACTTTTTTGGCTTGGCTTTTCTTTATGTGCAACTTTTTTTTGAGCATGTGAACTTTTGCGCCTTTTTGGGCTTTTCCTTTAAAGTTCATCATGGGCAAGTTTTCTACAGTGTTCCCTGAATTATCACTCAATTTCAGATGTGTAAGCTGCAACTTTATAGAAAAAAAATAGGTGGGAGCTGTTTGCGACTTTTCAGAGACTTTTTATAACTTTTGTTAAAAAAGTCACAAATTCACCTTAAATCCTCAAACACCAAATGTATTAATTGGGAAGAACCACTAAGATACATCTGACCAGCAGAAAAGCCCCCAAAAAATGGAGGTGCACAAAGCCAGACTTAGAATACTTGTGCTCCAATATGTGCTTCTTTTTGGAGTTGCAGTAAAGGTGAAGCAGGCCAGCGTATAGAAGATATCAAGATGCAATGTGGAAAGTCAAATCCACACTTTAAAGGACCTACTATTGGATTATATAGACAATTTGTTGGTCCATGGCAACGACTCATTTCAGAAGCCACGTATTGTATGTGACACAAAATTTGCACCTGTCAGTGTGGTTAGAAATCCTCTTTTATAAGAATTCTCTTATATTTTCAACATAAAAAGCCAAGCTGAAAGGAAATACTCTGGTCATTACTTTGGTATTATCTGCTTCTGCTTTATTTTCAGCAAGTGTTAGAGCACGAAAACAAACACTACCCTGTTTATATAGAGAAAAACATTAAGGCGTGGTAATTGCTATGCTGCATGCTTTGATGGAGTAAAATTAAAGTGTGTCAACCGAATACTGTGGAATTAGCTATTTTATTCAATTATTCAGTTTTTATGGGGGATGAAGCCATCGTTTACCCTCAAAGAATGGAAGTCATAGCCATCTATTCATTGTGTAACTAGAAACTACCACAGAACCTTTGGGATTACCGCACCGACCGTCAGCATACTGTTAGCACTTCTGCAATAAATATGTTGTGTATTCATTCTTCTTCAAATAACCCAGTGCTTAATTAAGTTCAATTTCTTTTTTTTTTTTTTTTTTTGCATAGTAATATTTATTGTGTAAAACTTATTTAACATCTGTGCTTGTTCAGGCTTCAGCTTCATCCTATGTCTATAAAATACGGCTAAGGATGCACTGATAAGTGTCATTTTGTTTCATTCTAGTTTTCTTAGTCTGAACACAGGTTTACTCATTTCTTAGCAGCCTTACTTTATTTCCATCCCACTTGTCCATCTCTAATGGACCCTGCTCTGCTTTTCAAACAGGCAATCTGATGTGATTGACAGAATCTTTCCACACTCATATTTCTACCCTCTCTGAATGTCAGAGAACTGGACCAATCGTCTGGTCCCAGGCTCTGACATCTCATAAAAGCAGGGGCATAAGAACAAGTGTAGCAGTCACCTGTAAATATCAAAATGGCAATACTAAGAATCTCATACCTACTTCCTACCGACTACTTCCCTGATGTGGTCTGCGCTTCTGGCCTGAATGAAGTTATATCTGTGGCAACTGGGATCAGAAGACCACCTGACAGTGAGTACATACAGTATATGTGTGTATGAGGTTATAAATGTATGAGTGTGTATTTGATGTGTGTGTATGTGTGCATCTGCTGTATGAGTGAATATGCTGTATATGGTATGTACATACTGTATGAGTGTATATGCTGTATACACTGGATCAAAATGAGAGAACAATGTTTAATAATGTTTAAGGACGAGGTCCAGGCTTTATATTAGCCTGATGTCCTTGTCTGGCTTAGCCAGTTTCAAGAGAGCCTGGGCCCTTACTGAGCTCAGCAATTGTAATGACGCTTCGTGTGTCTTTAGTGGAAAATTTAAGGCGCCTAGAAGAGAGAAACAAAGAAAACACAGATATAACAATAATGGACCCAAAAATAAAAACTAAAATCCATTGCTGATTTACAGAAGATGTGAAACACTATTGGGGACAGGAGCCTCATATAACCCTCCATCAAGGTGAAAGTTACTGCAGCTACAATATGTCTCAGGGGTGCTATTACACAATGACATTTAAGCAGCAACTACTGTACTAATTAAAATAGTCAGAGTAAGTCATCATCATAAGAATTAGCTCTGTCTACTTAAGATCTGTATGTTTCCTAAATAAAAGTGATGAATAGATGAAAAATGGTCAGTTCAGTGCAACAAAATAACAATTATCGTTGTCTATCAGTACAAGGCATGTACATACATAATTACCAGAACATGTTAATGAAATAAATTGAGTAAATTGATTGTGATGTTTTTGTCAATCTTCCTAAGCTTGTCTAATGTCATTGCCCCAGCAGATGAGAAATCCCCGGTAGCTAGAAGTGTACCTGTAAGTATTCCAGAAGAAAGGATTTACAAAATTAGATATGTTTTGGGGATGTCTTATTGCAGTGCTTTAGAACACTCAACATGTCAACATCACTATTCACATCTGTCATGTAAAGTTCAAGTCATTCACTGTCAAGGAAGAAGAATATCTTTTTGCTTAATGAACCAAAAGTAAGTGTAACTAGAGTGTTGGAGTGTTACTTGTATTTTACCCTTATAGAAATTATCTATATTCCTGCACCTTGCAAGTTCTGTACATAAGCCTAGTGTGTACTATGGAGCAGCCACAAACATGACTGCCTTTATGCGCTGTTACCAGTGTGTTAATAGTTATGTTTCTGCTAAAGCTGAGCAAATAAAAGAAAAAGGAAAATGTAGGCTTTAAAGGGGTTTGCAGGATGCTGAAAAACTTGGCTGCTTTCTTCCAAAAACAGCGCCACACCTGACATGGTTTGTGTCGGTATTGCAACACTGCTGTATAGAGATAAATGGAGATCCAGCCAATAATATGACTCGGTTTGTAACTTTATAGCTTTAAAACAGGAGATCGTCTGTTTTACACAGAGATAGCTTCATGCAGGGAAGTTTAAAGGGGTTGTCCACTTTCAGCAAATAATTGATATGATTTGTGTAAGGAAAAGTTATACAATTTTCCAATATACTTTTTTCTCAATTTTTTACAGTTTTCTTGATTTCTGCTTGTTTTCATTCTATTGGAAGCTTTTATGTTTATTTCCAGTGGATAGAAATCTGTCCATGGTCACACAGAGGCCCGGCTCATTGTATTACACAGCATTGAGAAGTGCACCTGTGTGACCATGGAAAGATTTAATTCCACTGGAAGTAGCAGGAAAGCAAGCAGAGATAAGAAAACAATGAGGAATTCATACAGAAAGCATATTGGAAAATTGTAAACCTTTTCCTTACACAAACCATATTCATTATTTGCTGAAAGTGGACAACCCTTTTAACCTTAAGGAGAGACAGAAGCTCTGAACAAGACCTCCATGTATGGAGGCCTATTATGCCCAGTCCAATATACACTCACCGTCCACTTTATTAGGTACACCATGCTAGTAACGGGTTGGACCCCCTTTTGCCTTCAGAACTGCCTCAATTCTTCTTGGCATAGATTCAACAAGGTGCTGGAAACATTACTCAGAGATTTTGGTCCATATTGACATGATGGCATCACACAGTTGCCGCAGATTTGTCGGCTGCACATCCATGATGCGAATCTCCCGTTCCACCACATCCCAAAGATTCTCTATTGGATTGAGATCTGGTGACTGTGGAGGCCATTTGAGTACAGTGAACTCATTGTCATGTTCAAGAAACCAGTCTGAGATGATTCCAGCTTTATGACATGGCGCATTATCCTGCTGAAAGTAGCCATCAGATGTTGGGTACATTGTGCTCATAAAGGGATGGACATGGTCAGCAACAATACTCAGGTAGGCTGTGGCGTTGCAACGATGCTCAATTGGTACCAAGGGGCCCAAAGAGTGCCAAGAAAATATTCCCCACACCATGACACCACCACCACCAGCCTGAACCGTTGATACAAGGCAGGATGAATCCATGCTTTCATGTTGTTGACGCCAAATTCTGACCCTACCATCCGAATGTCGCAGCAGAAATCGAGACTCATCAGACCAGGCAACGTTTTTCCAATCTTCTACTGTCCAATTTCGATGAGCTTGTGCAAATTGTAGCCTCAGTTTCCTGTTCTTAGCTGAAAGGAGTGGCACCCGGTGTGGTCTTCTGCTGCTGTAGCCCATCTGCCTCAAAGTTCGACGTACTGTGCGTTCAGAGATGCTCTTCTGCCTACCTTGGTTGTAACCGGTGGCGATTTGAGTCACTGTTGCCTTTCTATCAGCTCAAACCAGTCTGCCCATTCTCCTCTGACATCAACAAGGCATTTCCGCCCACAGAACTGCCGCTCACTGGATGTTTTTTCTTTTTTAGACCATTCTCTGTAAACCCTAGAGATGGTTGTGCGTGAAAATCCCAGTAGATCAGCAGTTTCTGAAATACTCAGACCAGCCCTTCTGGCAACAACAACCATGCCACATTCAAAGGCACTCAAATCACCTTTCTTCCCCATACTGATGCTCGGTTTGAACTGCAGGAGATTGTCTTGACCATGTCTACATGCCTAAATGCACTGAGTTGCCGCCATGTGATTGGCTGATTAGAAATTAAGTGTTAACGAGCAGTTGGACAGGTGTACCTAATAAAGTGGCTGGTGAGTGTATGCTGTACAGAAGTACAGGCAGTCCCATGGTTATATACAACATACAGCATTTATGTATCACAGAAAGAAACTAAACAAAATACTGACATTTTGAAACTTGTGTCATCTTTAAAGCGGTTAAACATACCAGTCAGAGACCTTGATGATTTCTGCTTGTCCTCTTGTCATTCCTGTACTTTACTATATTGCTGTCTCTCCTCCGTTTGGACTGTCCTCTTATTTTTGATTGAACTCAACGTGAACTGACCCTTGGCGATGCCTGAGTCTGATCCTCATCACATCTTCTAGTTTGACACCTATAGAAAACCTTTGTATTGTAACATAACATTATCTCAGTATTTTGTACAGCGGATAAGCTTTTCTTTCGAAGCATTTTCCTAAAATCTATTTTTATCCTTATTTTTAAAATACAAAATTCAGCGATTTTCAATATTTCGATTGAAAAAGGTGCAGCCCCCTCAGGCAGGGTATGAAATATACTTTTTTCCCTCTTTTTGGTTGAAACTTTCCCATTTACCTAAAATAAATATGCAAATGAGCTTAAAAGATCAAAGGGGTTGTTGTCATATTTCAGCAAATATTTGATATGGTTTGTGTAAGGAAAAATTATCCAATTTTCCAATATACTTTCTATATCAATTCCTCACAGTTTTTCTAGATCTCCGCTTGCTGTTGTTGTGAGGTGTGAGGTAGTTGTGAGGTGAGAAACAAAAAAAAGATTTTTTAAATGTGAGATTAAAACACTTAGTTTTATTTATGTGATTTTTTGACTCTTCTTTTTTGCTTACACTGATACCAAGATTTGAAGTCCTCTAGTTAGGGAAATCACTATTTTTCTATTGTTCGACAGCTAAAACCCCGGATATCCAAAATTGTTGTAACCTTTTATTTTGTTAAGCTTACTGCCCTCTAGGCTAGTATGAACTTACGGGGACTGGATGGATTGAAAACAAATAACACCAAATTAATAAGGGACATAGAAAACATCACATGATTTTGTCATTCAGCAATTTCTTCTTGACAAATTTTCAATGTTGGATGTTCACAGCCATTTCTGCAAATCAAGTATTGTCTGTGAATTTTAGTTAACATTGCTGCTCTACATCTGTACCTTGTTAATGTTCCAGTTTTGACAAGTATTAAGTATTCTGTTCTGCTTTGTTCTATGTGCAGACTGTGACATGGCCTCCACTTTCTATACCATACTGACCTTCTCTTTTCTATACTAAGCAAGAACTCTCTAAAACTAAGCAAGAACTCATTTAAGCAAGAACTTATACTTATATATACACAACCGAAATTGTGTACACCAGGACTATATTGTTAGCTGCCTTTCTGTCTGTTTCTGTAGCTCACAAAGCCATAAGCCTGATAAAAAAATAAATCCTTTTCTTTAATATGACACAAAAAGCTGGTTTCTTGGTTCTATAAAACAGATGACAGACGCTTCTGACATGATCCCTGAAAACCACTAAACTTGAATCATTGTAGGTGAAAAAGAGGTGAGAAGAGTCATATTTGTCTGACTTTGGAGGGATATTTGGGGTAAATGGGTGAGATTTCACATAAAAGAGGGAATTCTAGAAAGGACATTTAATTCTCTACCCGAGGGGACTAGTAGGTTAGTTTGGTAAAACCTGGTGATTGGTTCCCTTTAAGACTTGTATTCACTGTCTGTCTAGGGATCACTATAATGCAGAATCATGCCAAGTACATGATTAGTTACAAAACATGTCCATTACTGGAAATCTTAGAAGAGATGGTGAATGCTGTACTGAATTGTGCCCGGAGCTGATTCTCAGTGGCAGTTTGTGCGATTCTTCTATCTAAAGATATTGGACTACATGTAGGAAACCATGCCGTTACTTAATGTTCGTCTCAGTGGAAAAAGCTTATTCCTCACAGTTTCCCTTGGGCTTTTAGAAAAAGGAAATGTTCAGTGAACTCACCTACAGGACATATGTGAAAGCTTAGCTCTGCACTTTGACGCACAGGATAGAATGTAGCTGCAGATAACTGGACTGTTAATCACTCATTGAAATAAAATAAATATGATAACTTTACTGAAATATTGTATCTTTCTGCCTATGAATTATATGTGGTGATACATTTATACAATTGTTATATAATGAAAAAGCTTTGATATAAAACTAAGGGCTGTGGGATTGCCGTATAAAATTTCTCAAATTTTCTTAGATTTTTTTTTAATAATTTAAATAAAACTGTACGATTGTCTGTACTGCTAACATGGATGCATAAGTATGTAGGATGGAAACGTTTATAAACTATAAACAAACCATTGTAAAATTGGAAAGTCTAATATGCAGATGTAGATTTTCTGCAAAACATGGAGAGTCCGCAGCAGAATTGTGGCTAAGCCTTTCTACCATGGGGTTGGGGTTACCTTTGTCGGGAGACAGAAAAAAGTACATTTTGTGTTTTATTATTTTGCACTGCGTCATATTTGAAACTGAACTAGTGAAGGATCTTAATAAATCAGGAGCTATATTATAATAAATATTTAAAATAAATCACAAAACAAAACCTACAAAATGTAATCCCAAAAGGAGCAAAGCTCCTAATAACAATAGTATGTACTGCACTTCAGAGCAAACTCATGCCCAGACACAGTAATCATATACCATAAATGAACATGTATATGGTAGTAGTAATAAATATTTTAGTTTACATAGTTTCATTGAATTAGTAGTGGTCGCTAGAGATGAGCGAGCACTAAAATGCTCGGGTACTCGTTATTCGAGACAAACTTTTCCTGATGCTCGAGTGCTCGTCTCGAATAACGAGCCCCATTGAAGTCAATGGGAGACTCGAGCATTTTTCAAAGGGACCATGGTTCAGGAATAAAATGTGTTATTTAATTGAAAAAGAATGTCTTCTGATAAGTCAGCAGATGTATGCAAACATCTGCAATCTATTCTTCACTGTTCCGCGCATATATTATCTCCCGACAAGTTAGCAGATGTGAAGAACAGTGAAGAATAGAATAAAAACACCCCCGCTGTCTCCGTGCCCGCCGCTGCCCCGGTGTCTCCGTGCCTGACGCTCCCCCGCTGTCTCCGTGCCTGCCGCTTCCCCGCTGTCTCCGTGCCTGCCGCTGCCCCGGTGTCTCCGTGCCTGCCGCTGCCCCGCTGTCTCCGTGCCTGCCGCTGCCCCGCTGTCTCCGTGCCTGCCGCTGCCCCACTGTCTCCGTGCCTGCCGCTGCCTGTGCTGCTCCCCGGTGTCTCTGTGCTGCTCCCAGGTGTCTCTGTCCTGCTCACCGTGTTCTTCACACATATATAGTGTTCTTCACATACTATTTTGTTCGCACCGTTCCGCCGTATCTTCCGACAATTAAGCAGATGTGCCGAACATCTGTAATCTATTCTTCACTGTGTTTTTCACTGTGTTTTTCACTTAAATGATCCTGTGTTCACTGTTTTTATTCTATTCTTCACTGTTCTTCTCTGTTTTTTTTAAATTAAATGCTCGATCTCGAGCAGGGGAAATACTCGTCCGAGCAACGAGCCGTTTCGAGTACCTTAATACTCGAACGAGCATCAAGCTCGGACGAGTATACTCGCTCATCTCTAGTGGTCGCCTTTTAATAAATGATGTGAATGCTGTACAAAAAAATTAACTTGTTTTTCAAATGATGGTTATTAAAACCAAAATGCTACCGTAATAATGTAGTCTTGGGTCAGGAGAATGGAGAATTGAGCTGATCATAATGTAATTTAAGAGGTTTTGCAGTTGCTCCTTCTTTTCAAAAAGAACAAACAGAACCTCAGTGTATAGTCAAGAATATCTATGTGGTTATTCCATATAATGTTGAGTGTATCTGAACTGCAAATTTCGGGTTCTTACTAACTTTGTGAGTTCAGTCCCAAAACCCGGAACCGAACTTCAGTCTATTTGTGTCTAGGTTTGGCTCAACACCGCCACTAATAACCATGATTGGTGCTGGCACTAATTGTGGGTGTTATCTATTTAGATGATGCTGGAAAAGTCACCAGCAGCGTTTAAATTTATGTGGACCACCATTTTGGGGGAGGGACAGAGCTCCTGTATGACTTCAACAGATCCTTATCAAAATGGTGTTACGTATGTTGCCGCTGCTGGTGGCAGCAAATGTGTGCAATTTAATTGCTGCTAGTGGCTTTTCCAGCAGTATTTAAAAAGATATCGGTACCAGATCGGTACCAGAACCCATCCTGGGTGTTACTTTTTGGGCTTCAGGTCCTTAACTTAGGTGTAGCTTGGCCGAACCCAAATTTAATAGGGTCCCCTCATCACTAATTACATAGAATAAGTTTTACCGTGGAGTAGGTTATGACTGCAAGAACTACTGTATTTTTCAGACTATAAGGCGCACAAAAAAATCCTTTGATTTTCTCAGAAATCATAGGTGTGCCTTATAGTCCAGTGCACCTTATATATGAACCATACTTAGAGACAACTCATACTTTATAACATTTAAGAGTGTTTAAGACCTCCGTGCCAGCAATATCCTGCACAAGCCCACAATATATACACTGGGCACAATACCCTCACACTGGCAGTACCACCAGTGCTATAGTGCCGACCATGCAGCAATCCTAATCGGCTGCCTGAGTAAGCAATTTTACCCCTATACCTGTCAGCCCTGTAACAGGGGAAAGAGAGGGAGCCACAGAGAACCCAACAGGACTGAGGACGAGTGAAAGAGAAGGGGCAGAGTGAGACAGCTCAAGCCCTGCAGCATTACCCTTACAACATTAACCCCTAACAGCCCATAGCTCTAAGATCCAAGCTCTGTGCACTGGAGACACGTTTGCCTGAATCTGCAGCTGCCTTGAACTGTGCACAGGTTTGCCAGCTGCTGGTCATTCATCCTTATAATCAGGTGTGCCTTATAATCCGGTGCGCCTTATGTATGAACCGAGACATTTTAGCAGGCATTTATTGATAGTGCGCCTTATAATCCGGTGCACCTTATAGTCCGAAAAATACGTTATAAGCACAAAGACAATCATCAAATCAGTATCTGACATTATAATGTGGTTGAATCCATTTGAAATACATGTTCACTTTTTGTTTAATCTTTGTGAGGGACACAAAAATATATAAATAATCATTAAAGGGCTATGTAAAATATGCAATGCTGCCTTATTCATTACTCTATGTTATATTCCATACATGAAACAAGGAAATGGTTGCAAAAAGTGCATACAGCCAAACAATAAGGTGTCACTTTGTAAAAAAAAAACAAAAACAAAGTATGTAAAACATGTTTCCTCTACAACAAACACTTGTTCTTATTCAAATGACACATTTGTGATGCAGATTTATGCATGTTCTTTCTGGATGGTGTGTTCTGATATCTGAAGTTTCTCCTTTGAAAACAATGCAATCATCCATCCTAATCATAATAATACCATGACATTCAATATCACATTGCTGCCACTCCTTCGTCAACAATGGTCTATTTTTATTTAAGAATATTTAATAATTATATAACCAAGTATAAAAAACAAATATTTAATGCTTTGTTTACCTTTGCACCATAATTTCCTTTGACAAGAAGGCTTTGATAACTGTCAACGATTTCTTTCAAGGGAACCTGTCATCAGCAATTGGCCTATTATACCACTACCAGCACCGTAACACCTTCTAGCTTTTGTTTCTGTCATGTATATTGGTTGTATATAGAGATGAGCGAGCACTAAAATGCTCGGGTACTCGTTATTCGAGACGAACTTTTCCCGATGCTCGAGTGCTCGTCTCGAATAACGAGCCCCATTGAAGTCAATGGGAGACTCGAGCATTTTTCAAGGGGACCAAGGCTCTGCACAGGGAAGCTTGGCCAAACACCTGGGAACCTCAGAAAAGGATGGAAACACCACGGAAATGGACAGGAAACAGCAGGGGCAGCATGCATGGATGCCTCTGAGGCTGCTTAATCGCACCATTATGCCAAAATTATGGGCAACAGCATGGCCATGACAGAGTGACAGAATGAAGCTAGATAGCATCTAAAACATCCAATAATTGACCCTGACACTATAGGGGACTTCATGCAGAGGCAGCGGCAGCAGCGGCAGGCTAGAGAGTGGCATGGCGACATACCCTAAATGGACTCAGGCTTCAAACCAATGGGTGGCAGAGAGGAACCAAAGGAGGT
The DNA here is from genome assembly GCF_040894005.1 of Engystomops pustulosus. Classification (NCBI taxonomy): domain Eukaryota; kingdom Metazoa; phylum Chordata; class Amphibia; order Anura; family Leptodactylidae; genus Engystomops; species Engystomops pustulosus. The sequence goes on along the minus strand of NC_092413.1, from coordinate 171,524,140 downwards.
GAGCAAGAAGCGCTCAAATAATATCGGTACATGATAAAAGTTTGCCAGTATATTTTGTGGATTACACAGCAGGGTGGCGACAAAGTTAACATGGAAGCCATGAAAACAACCCAAAATTCTGCCTGACACAGCTCGTTTGATAAGGGGACCATGTATGGAGGCAGTGAGCTAGTAGTAGATTAAAGGTGCTGCAGTTAAAACTATGTTAGTTGGATCTTGGCATGGAGCTGGCGCTCCGCTGCCAGGCGAGCTTTCGCCAATCCAAGCCCGTGTCTCTAGGCTACTCCCCAAACAGCACTTCTAAGAACCTTTTGTATAAGATCAAGTGTAGTAGCGTTCTTATAAGTTTAGGATATGGCGGGTGAGGGGAATGTAAACAGAAGCGCAAGAAGCGCTGAAATAATATTGGTAAATGATAAAAGTTTGCCAGTATATTTTGTGGATAACACAGCTGGGTGGCGACAAAGTTAACAACTTTGATGTGGAATCCATGAAAACAACCCAAATTTCTGCCTGACACACCTCGTTTGATAAAGGGACGATGTATGGAGGCAGCTATATGGACGACTTTTGGAGGTAGCAATGGAGACAACGTGTGGAGGCTGCTATGGAGACAATTTAATTTGGATAGTGCCTGTATGTGGCAGTCCAAAAAAGTTTTCAAACCAGAGGAGCAGGTAGGTGGCCCTCCATAAAAATGGAATAGATTGAGTGCCTGTATGTGGCAGTCCAAAAAAGTTTTCAAACCAGAGGAGCGGGTAGGTGGCCCTCCAGAAAAATGGAATAGATTGAGTGCCTGTATGTGGCAGTCCAAAAAAGTTTTCAAACCAGAGGAGCAGGTAGGTGGCCCTCCAGAAAAATGGAATAGATTGAGTGCCTGTATGTGGCAGTCCAAAAAAGTTTTCAAACCAGAGGAGCAGGTAGGTGGCCCTCCAGAAAAATGGAATAGATTGAGTGCCTGTATGTGGCAGTCCAAAAAAGTTTTCAAACCAGAGGAGCAGGTAGGTGGCCCTCCAGAAAAATGGAATAGATTGAGTGCCTGTATGTGGCAGTCCAAAAAAGTTTTCAAACCAGAGGAGCAGGTAGGTGGCCCTCCAGAAAAATTGAATAGATTGAGTGCCTGTATGTGGCACTCCCAAAAATTGTTTAAAACAGAGGACCGGGTCGGTGGCCCTCCAGAAAAATTAAATGCATAAAGTACTATAGCTAGAGCCAGTGGGCCCTGTCAAAAAATAGCCAGTTTCCTCTGCTTTACTGTACAAAGAGGAGGAGAAGGAGGAAAATGAGGAGGAGGAGGAGTGGATAAATTATTCAGGTTGAGCTTCCTTCACCTGGTGGAGATTGGAAATTATGAGAAATCCAGGCTTTATTCATCTTAATAAGCGTCAGCCTGTCAGCGCTGTCAGTCGACAGGCGTGTACGCTTATCGGTGATGATGCCACCAGCTGCACTGAAAACCCGCTCGGACAAGACGCTAGCGGCAGGGCAGGCTAGAACCTCCAAGGCGTACAGCGCCAGTTCGTGCCACATGTCCAGCTTTGAAACCCAGTAGTTGTAGGGAGCTGTGTGATCATTTAGGACGATGGTATGGTCAGCTACGTACTCCCTCACCATCTTTCTGTAAAGATCAGCCCTACTCTGCCGAGACTGGGGACAGGTGACAGTGTCTTGCTGGGGTGACATAAAGCTGGCAAAAGCCTTGTAAAGCGTACCCTTGCCAGTGCTGGACAAGCTGCCTGCTCGCCTACTCTCCCTCGCTACTTGTCCCGCAGAACTACGCACTCTGCCGCTAGCGCTGTCAGAAGGGAAATACTGTTTCAGCTTGTGCACCAGGGCCTGCTGGTATTCATGCATTCTCACACTCCTTTCCTCTCCAGGGATGAGAGTGGAAAGATTTTGCTTGTACCGTGGGTCCAGGAGAGTGAACACCCAGTAATCGGTGCTGGAATAAATTCTTTGAACGCGAGGGTCACGGGATAGGCAGCCTAGCATGAAATCTGCCATATGCGCCAGAGTACCAATGCGTAAGAATTCACTCCCCTCACTGGCCTGACTGTCCATTTCCTCCTCCTCCAACTCCTCCAACTCCTCTTCTTCTGCCCATACACGCTCAACAGTGAAGGACTCAACAATGGTCCCCTCTTGTGTCTCGCCAACATTCTCCTCCTCTTCCTCCTCATCCTCCTCCACCTCCACCTCCTCCGATATGCGCTGAGAAACAGACCTAAGGGTGCTTTGGCTATCAACAAGGGAATCTTCTTCCCCCGTCTCTTGTGACGAGCGCAAAGCTTCCGACTTCATGCTGATCAGAGATTTTTTCAACAGGCCAAGCAGCGGGATGGTGAGGCTGATGATGGCGGCATCGCCACTGACCATCTGTGTTGACTCCTCAAAGTTACTCAGCACCTGACAGATATCAGACATCCACGTCCACTCCTCATTGTAGACTTGAGATAGCTGACTGACCTGACTACCAGTTCTGGTGGAAGTTGACATCTGGCAGTCTACAATCGCTCGGCGCTGCTGGTAAACTCTGGATAACATGGTCAGTGTTGAATTCCACCTCGTGGGCACGTCGCACAACAGTCGGTGAGCGGGCAGTTGGAGGCGGCGCTGCGCTGCCCTGAGAGTGGCAGCATCTGTGCTGGACTTCCTGAAATGCGCACAGATGCGGCGCACCTTCGTGAGCAAATCAGACAGATTGGGGTATGTCTTGAGGAAACGCTGAACTATCAGATTTAACACATGGGCCAGGCATGGCACATGTGTCAGTCTGCCGAGTTGCAGAGCCGCCACCAGGTTACGGCCGTTGTCACACACAACCATGCCTGGCTTCAGGTTCAGCGGTGCCAGCCACAGATCAGTCTGCGCCGTGATGCCCTGTAATAGTTCTTGGGCGGTGTGCCTTTTATCGCCTAGGCTCAGCAGTTTGAGCACCGCCTGCTGTCGCTTAGCGACGGCACTGCTGCTGTGCCTAGAGCTACCGACTGATGGCACCATGCCCACGGATGGTAGTTCGGAGGAGGAGGTGGAGGAGGGGTGGGAGGAGGAGGAGGCATAGTAGGCCTGAAACACCTGGACCGAGGTAGGCCCCGCAATCCTTGGCGTCGGCAGTATATGACCAGCCGCAGGGTCAGACTCGGTCCCAGCCTCCACCAAGTTAACCCAATGTGCCGTCAGCGATATATAGTGGCCCTGCCCGGCAGCACTCGTCCACGTGTCCGTGGTCAGGTGGACCTTGTCAGAAACGGCGTTGGTCAGGGCACGGATGATGTTGTCTGACACGTGCTGGTGCAGGGCTGGGACGGCACATCGGGAAAAGTAGTGGCGGCTGGGGACCGAATACCGAGGGGCGGCCGCCGCCATGAGGTTGCGAAAGGCCTCGGTCTCTACTAGCCTATAGGGCAGCATCTCCAGGCTGAGCAATCTGGAGATGTGGACATTAAGGGCTTGGGCGTGCGGTTGCACTATATTTGCGTTTCCGCTCCAGCGTCTGGGGTATGGAGAGCTGAACGCTGGTGGATGCTGTGGTTGATCGTGGAGGCGACGATTGGGTTTTTGTGGCAGGGTCCTGGGCAGGGGGCTGACTATCAGCTGACACAGGGGAAGGAGCAGTGGTGTGCACTGCCGGAGGTGAACGGGCTTGTTGCCACTGAGTGGGGTGTTTAGCATTCATATGCCTGCGCATACTGGTGGTAGTTAAGCTATTAGTGGTGGAACCCCTGCTGATCCTGGTTTGGCAAATGTTGCACACCACAGTCCGTCGGTCATCCGGTGTTTCCTTAAAGAACCTCCAGACTTCTGAAAATCTAGCCCTCGCCGCAGGAGCCCTCGCCACGGGAGCTTCACTAGTTGACACATTTGGTGCTGATGCACCAGGTCTGGCCCTGCCTCTCCGTCTGGCCCCACCACTGCCTCTTCCAACCTGTTCTGGTCGAGGACTCTCCTCCGTCTCAGAAGCACTGTGTTCACCCAGCCTATCAACCCAGCTTGGGTCTGTCACCTCATCATCCTCCGATCCCTCAGTCTGCTCCCCCCTCGGACTTCCTGCCCTGACAACAACTTCCCCACTGTCTGACAACCGTGTCTCCTCATCGTCGGACACCTCTTTACACACTTCTTCCACTACGTCAAGAAGGTCATCATCACCCACAGACAGCGACTGGTGGAAAACCTGGGCATCGGAAAATTGCTCAGCAGCAACCGGACAAGTGGTTTGTGACTGTGGGAAGGGTCCAGAAAACAGTTCCTCAGAGTATGCCGGTTCAAATGCCAAATTTTCCTGGGAGGGGGCAGACTGGGGGGGAGGAGGCTGAGGTGCAGGAGCTGGAGGAGTGCCAATTTCGGTGACATGGGTGGACTGCGTGGAAGACTGACTGGTGGACAAATTGCTCGAAGCATTGTCGGCAATCCACGACATCACCTGTTCGCACTGTTCTGGCCTCAACAGTGCTCTACCACGAGTCCCAGTAACTTCAGACATGAACCTAGGGAGTGTAGCTCTGCGGCGTTCCCCTGCTCCCTCATCAGCAGGTGGTGTCTCACCCCGCCCAGGACCACGGCCTCTGATTCCTGCAGTAGTTGGACGCCCACGTCCCCGCCCTCGTCCTCTACCCCTAGCCCTCGGGTTAAACATTTTGAAAATGAAAGTTATAACTTTAATTTTTTTTTAACTTTTTTTTGTGTTTTTTTGTGTTTTTTAGGTTTTTTTGTGTTTTTTAGTTTTTAAAACCAAACAATGCTATCCTATTGCTATGGCTATTTTCTAGCCAAGTATGAAAGTACACTGCTATGCCAGATGAGATGACGCTGAGTTATGAAAAAATAAACGTAAAATAAAAAGGAAATGGCAGACTGTGCCTAATTGAAATCCAACCCCTAATAAATTTTCCCACTTCGGTCTTTGCGATGGATATGTGCGTCACTAAGCGCAAAACACAGCGGTCGCAAGTCTCACTACAAATTGCTCACAATTTGCTAGTAGATGCACTGCAGCAAGGACAGCCACCAGCAGATCAACCAGAAATAAAATATATATAACGCTACTGTAGGCGTAAGTAAGCCGTTTGGATTCTCCTTTGGCTATTTTCTAGCCAAGTATGAAAGCACACTGCTATGCCAGATGAGATGACGCTGAGTTATTAAAAAAATAAACGTAAAATAAAAAAGGAAATGGCAGACTGTGCCTAATTGAAATCCAACCCCTAATAAATTTTCCCACTTCGGTCTTTGCGATGGATATGTGCGTCACTAAGCGCAAAACACAGCTATCGCAAGTCTCACTACAAATTGCTCACAATTTGCTAGTAGATGCACTGCAGCAAGGACAGCCACCAGCAGATCAACCAGAAATCAAATATATATAACGCTACTGTAGGCGTAAGTAAGCCGTTTGGATTCTCCTATGGCTATTTTCTAGCCAAGTATGAAAGCACACTGCTATGCCAGATGAGATGACGCTGAGTTATTAAAAAAATAAACGTAAAATAAAAAAGGAAATGGCAGACTGTGCCTAATCGAAATCCAACCCCTAATAAATTTTCCCACTTCGGTCTTTGCGATGGATATGTGCGTCACTAAGCGCAAAACACAGCGGTCGCAACTCTCACTACAAATTGCTCATAATTTGCTAGTAGATGCACTGCAGCAAGGACAGCCACCAGCAGATCAACCAGAAATCAAATATATATAACGCTACTGTAGGCGTAAGTAAGCCGTTTGGATTCTCCTATGGCTATTTTCTAGCCAAGTATGAAAGCACACTGATGAGATGACGCTGAGTTATGAAAAAATAAACGTAAAATAAAAAGTAAATGGCAGACTGTGCCTAATTGAAATCAAACCCCTAATAAATTTTCCCACTTTGGTGTTTGAGGTGGATATGTGTGTCACTAAGAGCTAAACACAATGGTAGCAAGTCCCCCTGCAAATTCCTCACAATATGGTACTAGCTGCACTACTAGTGCCAGCAAGCCCAGCTACAAGCAAACAAAAAAAAAAAAGTATAACGTTATTGTAGCCCTAAGAAGGGCTGTTGGGTTCTTGTTGAATCACTCCTGCCTAACACTATTCTAATAGAACACCCTAACGCTTTCCCTGACCAGCAGCAGCTCTCTCCCTAGCGGCATCCAGACACAGAATGATCCGAGCAGCGCGGGCAGCGGCTAGTCTATCCCAGGGTCACCTGATCTGGCCAGCCAACCACTGCTATCGACGTGTAAGGGTACCACGTCAGGCTGGGTGGAGTGCAGAGTCTCCTGGCTTGTGATTGGCTCTGTTTCTGGCCGCCAAAAAGCAAAACGGCGGGAGCTGCCATTTTCTCGAGCGGGCGAAGTATTCGTCCGAGCAACGAGCAGTTTCGAGTACGCTAATGCTCGAACGAGCATCAAGCTCGGACGAGTATGTTCGCTCATCTCTAGTTGTATAAAGTCACGGAGGTGGAGATTTTAACGCTGAAGTCACGGTGTCGAGCTCTGAACGCCACCTCCTCTGTAAGTGACATCATACATCAGACTTCAGCAGATCTGTTTAGTGATGTCTCTGGATGAAGGACCATAAATGACAGTGAAGGAAGGACTTCAGTGTCAAAATCTCCACCTTCTTGACTTCATACAAACAATTTACATCTCACTTCAAAGTTGATTTTCTGGATGATCCCATCATATTGGGGCATGAAAGAAACATGATCTGGAATGTGTTCAGCTGCTTAACAACATACTGGTAGTGGTTTATTAGGTCAATTTCTGCTGAAAGGCTCCCTTTAAAATTAAATTTGACTAACTTATAATGGGCACATCATATTTTCTATCTTTCTATTTTTAGTGAATTCTAATAGAACAGATTTCAGCAACATGTCAGAGGAGTTTGGTTTTCTTGCATTTTTGATTCACTTAAAGCCTAGCCCCAAAGTTATAATGATTTTTACCAAATTCTCATATGTGATTCCCCCTTTAAAAACAAACAGAATGATGCCCATATTTCTTTCCAAAGTTATGGCATTTTCTGTTCTGAAATTGTTTGACAAAATCCTTTCTCACCAGAGGTGAAGTGGGTGGAGACCAACCTCTCACTTTCCCTTACTCTATGGCTAAGATAGTCCCTTCCCCCTTCTCCTTTCTTTTTTTCTGTGTGAGCAGGGAGCAGAAGCTCCTCCCCTGTTTCACTCCATATTTTTTTTACAAATGTATGGTTCATACGAGAGAGACCAGCAAAGGCAAGAGAGGACCTAGTGCAAGAGCCAGGGTAAATTAAACTAGGATAGCAAATAAACTGCTGGACATAGGAAATCAGGATAATAAGCAAAATAGTTATACATACCAAGAACTTTGATTTGTCAAAAACATTTTTTTACAGTTGTGCTTTAAGCACTCAAGGTTCTTTGATGAGGCATGGGAGCAAGGTAATGAGGGGTGATTGCTGTGTAAGAATCAGGGGATATTGGAGTGCAGAATGTCTAAAAAGGTGCTATAGGCTGTGTGAGAAGGAAGTGGGGAACATGAGTATGAGGCATTGTATATTCGGATCTTGGAAAGAATTTTTTGGGAATGACGGCCTTGTAACTCTTTCCACAATACTAGGCAGAAATAATTGCTTCTTTAAGGTCACTGCTAATTGTAACTTTTATGTTGGGGTCATCCTCTGTCCATGTAGTGCTGCAGGTCAGGCACTGATTGTGTCTTTATGTGTCAGTGTTACTTGCGTTGCAGATCACGTCAGAGTCTGATCAGGGTGCGATCAGGGTTTGGTCAGTGAAAAACTGAGATTTTGCATCAGAGCTCAATCAGTTTTCAGTCAGAGTTTGTTCAGTGTCTCAGTTTTTCATGCGCATTTTCAATGCAATTTCAATACGTTTTTCACGCACAGATAAAACGCAAGTGTGGAAGGGGCCTTAGGCTTACTGGCTGTTTGGAATAATTAGCAACACACCCATCACTCTGGTTCATCGATAGTTAAGGCTCAGTTCACATCACGTTATTTGTATACGCTAAGCATATACGTCAGGAGAGCACCTGACATATACGCTTACCGTAATATAGTTGTTGCATCTGTCGGGCCAATAAACATTCTGTTTGTCAAAAAATGCATCCTGCAACCTCCGCCATAGAGACTTGTGCACTTAGAGGAGGCAATTGACGGCTATGGGGAGCATATGAAGCGTATTGTATCACTCCTCACAGCCTCGCCAACCACATACGTTGTTCAGCAGGAGGGAGGACCTGGTGATGTCATTGTCTGTATTATGACAGTGACATCATTGTTGGAACACCCCATTTATCGGGAGGGGGATCTCAGTGCAACTTATGTCACTGTATAGGAATACAATGGGATACGTCTGTGCTATAAGTTGTGAGGACACTTCGGTATCATCCTGACGTGTCCTTACAATGAATGCCAAATAACTTGATGTGAGCCCAGCCTAAGCTGCTGTTATTGACAGGTTTTTCCTCTACTCACATTACTCCCTTGCTCCTCAATTTTGTCTGGATCTCTGAGTTTTGGGGCCACAAACAATCACTGTTTGGGGCCGTGAGTCTGTTATTCCATAAGAGTTCCGCCCAACGTTCTAATGGTGCTTGTTAGAGGTATCTTGGTAAGCTCCAGACTTTTCTTGTGATTCTGTCTCCTGTTATCCTGACTTATAATGCCTAATCGGAAACGCGTCACCTTACCTGAGATTTTTCTGTACATCTTTTTGTTCTAAGGCCATGTCATTGGTTGTCATCCACTTTTAACTTTTTGAAAATAAAATGTAGTTTTTAAATTTTTGAAATACTATTTATTGGAGTGCTAGATCATCACTCGTATTCCTGCTTCGTGATGTATTACACCTGGTAGTCGGAACAGTGTTCTCTTTTGCTCCGTGCACTCCATCTCACCATTAGCCACCTGGGGGCAACTGCCAGTGGTAAGCTGAATATTTTTTACACCTTATCTTTTTTCTATATATGATCCTGACTTTTCGCGCATGCTTTGACCATTCTCTGCTCTTGTGATTTTGCACTGCATCCAACCCAGTTTTGCTAGCTCCCCTTGTTTTTATTGTCTTGTCCTGTCTTTGCTTTTTGCCTCTTTGCCTAATTGTCCCTTACTGTTTGCAAGACAATCAGGTGGGAAAAGCTTGGAAGTGAGTTTAGGGTTAGGGTCCACTGTCTTTGTCTACTGTTCTAGTGTGTTACCGGAGTATGTATTATACTAATATTCTATATTATATACTATTATATTATAATATACTAATATACTATAATATTCTATATTGTATAGAGGTTGTTCTTATTTACTGATAATCAATTTATCATGGGCATTGGAGTAAGCCCAACATGGTTGCTACTTACCAATGAATTTCCTATTGAAGCACGATGGGTGTCCCTTATTCTTCAGACATTTTTTCTAGTTTTTATCAAATAATGATATTGTACAGTTTATCATTTGTTGTTGTTCAACTTAGGTTATTTCTTTACCTAATTTTAAGACTTTCTAAGGATCAGGTGATTTTTTTTTAGCAGTTCCTAAAATAGAAGGTGTGCTTTCATTTTCTCAGAACTGTACATCAACATGTAAACATAGTTAATTTCCAATGATAACATATATTTAATTAGTAAATTAGAAATATTAAGTCATTTTATTTTTTTATGACTGTCCCCATTGGTTTCATCATGAAATATATTAAATTCAAATAGTTCTAAACAAAGCTTTCATTTGAGAAGTATAGAAGCTTCCTCATGACCACACAAATTAAAGCAGAATTATGCCATTAAAGTAATATTTAATTAAGAGCAGCAGGAGGATGAAACTGAAACTGGAAACTAAAATTCTTTTAATCAGAAAGAGCTCATACATATTTTGCCTTTAGCTTTGAGACTTGTTAAATTATTTACAAATCTGGAGTATGAAGCTCTTTTCCCTCTGATATTTCATGTTACAGAGATAACGTCTTCTGACTGGCCATTTTAAACCATCAGAGAAGTGACTATCTTTTTGGCCCACCCTGCAAACCATTGATTCCCCTGTGGCTCTCAAATATTAGAAAATATTTTTACATAAATTATTTATGTATGTCAGATCACACTGTGGGAAATCTACAATCACATGGAGCAAATATTTATTTAGGGTTTGTTGTACAGACACATAAAACTTGGTAGAACTTCAGAAATAAAACAACAAATCTTACAATTTGTAGAACAGCATTTAGTGTTCCACATTCCTACAATTGCAATGTAATGTAACATGATGGGGAAGTAAATATGCCCATACACATTAGATCAATACCAGCCAAATATTCCCCTTTTTAAGCCCTGTTCTCCTAGCCCTCACCTCTGTGTAGGTCTATCAATGTCCCAGAGACCCCCGAGGATTAAGTGCTTGGGAGATGGAGTTGAGCAAGCCATTATCAGAAGTAGATAGGTCTAAAGCATGCCTTTATTTCACTTGCAAGTTACTGATGGGGCACTGGAAAAAACTATAACATTCTGACCAGGGGATATCAGTGCCCGGCTCTTCTGCCCAAAGTGTTGTTCCTGTGGTTTCTGCCGACAGTTGTAAGTGTGGGACACACGAGGGGGTGGGGGCATGTTACATATGTGAAACTGTCCTAAACTACCCCCTTTGTTGGACTCAGTGTTCCACTCTGGAACGGTGCCAACCTCCTCCCTTGGTTGAGTTTATTCAGTAAATGAATTGCATCCAACATAAAGAGTAGCTCTGAGACTCTTCTCTGTAGACTCTGCTGTTACTACCCTGAGACTCTACAGACACCTTTTTAAGTAGTTTGATATTTTATTGAATTTATTTCACAGGAAATTATCTTTGGTCAAAGTTCATATTTGTAAGCTTCTATCAGAGGTGTCTATAAGATACACTTGGCTGAACTGAGAATGTGAAGGAAAAGGGGGTCTTACAGTACTCCGAGCATAGTGTGAGTGCAGCCTTAGGACTGGTGTACCCATTAGACAGCTTTTGCCTTAAGCTCACATCTGGCAACTATGGGGCAGATTTACTTACGCGGTCCATTCGCGATCCAGCGGCACATTCTTAGATTTCCGTCGCGTGCATGCCAGCGCCGATGCGCCACAATCCGATCGCATGCGCCAAAATCCCGGGGCAATTCAGAGAAAATCAGCGCAAATCGGAAATATTCGGGTAACACGTCGGGAAAACGCGAATCGGGCCCTTAGTAAATGACCCCCATTATCTCAGAATGTGCACTATCAATATAAAGTATGAACTAGACAGCCACATATATTGTGCCATCTGGAAGTAGGGTGAGAATCCTGCCACTAGATACCTGGGCACCCTGATGGAAGATTATCCAACCACTAACAAATAAATTGTACACATTAAAAACCTGTATCAGAGTAAGTAATGAAAGCCACCCATACACAGAATACAGTTGATGTGCATAGACCACTTTATGAACCTTGTTCCTGCCCCTAAATGAGCTGTGATGAGAACTATTTTGGGTATTAGTTTTCCCTAACAACACAGAGGACATTGAGAACTGTCACTGGTATGACCTACCACATTGCTCTGATCATTGTAATGTGTGCAATTATAAGGTTATCACTCTATTCACTTGTGTGAAACTAATGAATATTGGACTTGGAAATGTGCAAATAAGTCTCCAGAAGGAACAGACTCCTAAACTATAGACAAAACTGTTTCCACATCGTTTCATCTCTTGAGTACAGCATAGGGAACTGGTTTTGCTGAGTGAGAGGCATTTGACTAGGGTCAGGGAGTTAAAGTTCTCCTTATGGAGACTTTGCCAATTATGGCCACCTTGCAAGCATGTGGAGACTTATAACCATTGATGCTCCACTAGGGAATTCTGGGAAGATGAAGACTGCTCTATCAGTCTTGGAAGTTGCCAATATGTGGGAATCCCTGAAGTCAAATAAATCACTTAACCCATAAATAGAAGATAAGTGTTGATAGAGGAGAAAATTATAAATGGCACTGTTAATACTTTATTAATGTCAATTTTAAAATTTTATAATAAATCATAACATTCTCCAGGACTTCTCATTTGCATCCCCATATTCTGGAACTCTTTACCAAAATGTGTCAGACTATCCACCAACTTTCAAACCTTTAAAGGTAAGCTAAAAACCCATCTATTCAGGATCACCTACAATACACAATAATTGCACTGCTCTGCCCCCCCAAACCTCATGTCTCCATCCGTCCACCCACACAGTCATCACGGCCAAGGTCCTCCTTTCACTTGTTTCAAGTCACTGCAGTTTTTGTGCCATGTTGTGCCATGCTTAAATATGCATAGGGAACGTGGTTTGTTCTACAAACAATGCTGTGTTTTAGTATGAACCGCACATGACAGCCGCCACTCTTAGAATGGCTTCACTTCTCAATTCCATGTGCACTTACAGGGGCAAACTTGACCAAATAGGTGAAGCAGGAACACAGCCTGACAAGGTAACGTCTGTGCCAGCTCAAAAGGACTGAGCTATCTGAAAAAAGAATGGAGATGGGGCGCTCCTATAGTGCAGTATCCTTAAAACCGGTTTGGCAAATACGAGTAGTAGTGGAACTGCTCACCTGGTAAAGTTGTGCTGGCAGGCACAACTCTGTGTATTCGTTTTTTGGTGGCAAAAGCCGTTGGCGTCCTCATGCAGCCTCGCTCCCGGTGTCAATCCTTACTCCTTTTTAGGATACACGACTCCGGATAAAAAGTGGACAGTGGAACGCATCAAGGATGGTTGTGGCGGAGCGATATAATGGCGCTAGGACTAATTAGTGTAATAAAAAGTAATTTAGTTTATTTGGTAATATAATATAATAAAACCAATGGGGAGGGGGGGGAGAGATAAAACAACGCGTTTCGCGCTCGGACTGAGCGCTTCGTCAGGTTCCTATGGTGATGTTGCGTGCAGGATGTCACTTATAGCCGCGGGCAACCTATAGTCATTTCCGGTTAAGGATGAAGTGATTTAAACATAAAATAAGTCGCAGTAGAATAACTCTTAAAAACAGACAATAAATGCTTAGTGGAACATATATAAATACAAATCTCTATAAAAAATATAAATAAATAGTTAAATGAGTAAAAAGCAATATTGTGGTACGACAGACAACATCCGGTACTGGACTGTAGGAGAAGATGGGCATCCCAGAGTTGATTGGTGCCGGGAACTACTGAGACTACAAGTACGGTGGGAGATATGAGTCAAATGCAATAAGGAGACATAGGGCTACGGAAGCCGATGTGGATCAGAAAGGTATCAATGGGATTTGTGAAGGCTGGAAAGAACAGAGGGACTGGCGCGTGAGTATGTTGTGAAAATCTATGTGTTACAAGATCGTTTCGTTAACATCATTAGTGTGGAGGTGGCAGCAGCTTGAGGTCAGAGAATGGCACGATGACAAGTTGCGGCCACACATCAAGTTTGGCTGCCCAGTAGCCCAGGAGATCCTTTACCTGGGGTGGTAGAGGTATGTCCATGTAGGCCACCACATGCTGGTGCAAGGTCTGCTCCATGTCCTGCTGGTGGTGGCTACACTCCTCACAAGGTGGGTGAAGGAAGCTGCTCATTAAGTACTCCAGACTTAAGCTGCTGCTGATTCACTGAGGACTGGTTATGTTCCACAGGACAGGAGCATAGCAAATGTGGTACCAATATACAAAAAAGTATCAAAAATCGATCCTGGAAACTACAGACCTGTGAGTCTAACTTCTGCGGTGGGGAAAATATTTGAGGTTTTTTTTTAGAAATGCTATCCTTGAGTATCTCACTGTATAACCTTATAACCCAGCGTCACCATGGGTTTATGAGAGATCGGTCCTGTCGGACTAATATGACAGAGAAAGTAATCTACGAGAAAGTAAGTTCCAGACTGGATCTGGGGGACGCTGTGGATGTTGTACATCTTGACTTTTCAGAGGTTTTTGATATCATGTTGCATAAATGGTTAGTACATAAAATGAGACTGCTTGGACTAGGTGAAAATCTATGTATTTGGGTAAGTAATTGGCTTAGTGCTAGAAAAAAGAGGGCCGTCATTAATGGCACATTCTCAGATTGGGTTGACGTTACCAGTGGAGTGCCACAGGGGTCAGTTTTGGGGCCACTTTTTAATATTTTTATTAATGACCTTGTAGTGGGTTTACACAGTCAAGTTTCAATATTTGCAGATGATACTAAGCTGTGTAAAGTAATTAATACTGAGGTCAATAGTTTAGCATTACAGAGGGATTTGTGGAAGCTTGAGGAGTGAGCAGAAAATGGTTGATAAGGTTTAATGTAGATAAATGTAAACAAAAAGTATAATGATCTTCTAAACAGTCAATTACTTAGTAAAACTGGAGCTGAAAGGACTTGGGGGTATTGGTGGATGGTAAACTTAATTTTAGTGACAAGAGCCAGGAGGCTGCTGCTAAAGCAAATAAAATCATGGGATGTATCAAGAGAGGAATTGATTCTCATGATAAAGACATAGTTTTGACTTTTTACAAATCCCTGGTCAGATCACATATGGAATATTGTGTACAGTTTTGGGCACCAGTGTATAAAAAGGACATAGTAGAACTGGAACGGGTGCAGTGGAGAACAACGAAGATTATTAGGGGAATGAGAGGAACTAGAATACAAAACAGATTACAAATTTTGTAATTATTCAGTTTAGAAAAAAGACGACTGAAGGGAGACCTCATTACAATTTACAAATACCTGAAAGGACAGTACAAAGATCTCTCCAAAGATCTTTTTATACCTAGGCATGTGACCAGGAAAAGGATCATCTGCCTAGAGGAGAGACGATTCTACCATCAACATAGACAAAGGTTCTTTACTGTAAGCGCAGGAGGTTGTTATGGCGGACTGTATGTACATGTTCAAGAGAGACCTGGATGCCTTTCTGGAAAGAAAAACTATCAGAGGCTATAGGGATAAAACATTTATTTAATTCTTAAAGGTTGGACTTGATGGACCTGCGTCTTTTTCCGTCCTTATACTATGATACTATTTGGTATGATGGAGCAGCACTTAGACTTGTGGAGGCTGAGGTGGTGGTGGAGATGGAGCAAGAGGCGGACATTGGTGCAGGAGCAACAGTTTGACAACGTGGAGGAAAACGCAACATCTCCTGTTCAACTTGTTGGTGTGGATGGGCGGGAGGCACATTCACCCAGTGGGCCATAAAGGACATGTACTAGCCCTGACCGTAGTTACAGCACCACATGTCCGCACCGCCGTGCACCTTGGAAGAAACCGATAAGTTCAAGGACTGGCCCACCTTCTGTTCTACATATTTGTGAAGGGCTGGTACTGCCTTTGTGGAAAAGAAATTTGGGCTTGTAACTCTCCATCTCTGTTTGGCTCAAGCCATTAGTTCTCTGAAGGGTGCAGAGTCCACAAGTAGGAAATGGAGGGACTGCAGTACCAACAACTAGGACAGGAGCATGGTCAGCTGTTGCAACTTAGGATGGCTGGACGAATACAGTTGTTTCTTTGTAATTGCCTGCTTTAACGACTGCTGACGCTATGTGTACTGAGGAGCAGGAGCATGTGGACAGGGAGATAATGTTAAAGGCAAAGAGCTCCCTCCGGCAGAGGTGCTGGAGCAACAGGGGTGCAACTAGGTGCTGCTGCTGCTGTTGCTGCGGTGGCAGGATGTGCCACCACATCTGAGCCATGTTTCTCCCAGGCCATTGGATGGTGACACTGCATGTGTTGGCGCAGGGCCATGATGCCAATGTTAGCTCCCTGGTCACACTTCACTTTCTGCCCACAGATTCTACATATACACATGCTCGGCTCCTCTAGTGTCTTAACAAAAAACTGCCACACTGAGTTAGTGATTTTACCGCCAACACTCTGCACTGAGTGACTACTAACGCCACTGCCTCACTGAGCCCCCTTGCCACTGCTAATTGGACCTGTGAAGCGGGTTTTGTACTCTGCGGCCATTTGGCTCCCGTCCTCGCACTGCTGCCACCCTGCTGACTCATGTCCACAGTAGCAACTTTCTGCCTGCTTCGCTGCCTAAAGCGCAAGCTGACACCTTATTCTCCTGATGATGAGGATGAATCCCTTACTGTAGCCTGGAGTCCCTAAGGCTCATTTGCATATTTGTTAAAGCCTTTTTTTTGGTAAAAAATAAGCATATGAAGCTAAATTAAGATCGGATCCTGCCAGAGGGGGCACACACCAATATATCAATGTGCTTGGTTTACATTCCTTCATCCTGGTGGTAGATTTCCTTTACGCATTGAGGAGCTAAAATGAAAAAGTAAAGCATACTGAAAAAAATAGCCGGTTGCTAATAAATATATATGGTTCCTATATGTTGGTAAAAAATGGTTGGTGTAATGTATAATGTATTCTTAAGTGTTCCTAATTTTCACATAATAATTGAGGCTCTTTCTATATCTTATTCTTCCCAAAGTTGAAACTTTGTAAAAAATCCGCTTTATTCCAGCAAGAATCTCTGTCAACTTTTTATGATTGAGTCTTTTCATTTATGATTAAAAAGTCATAATTATCATTCTGCCCAAGAGGTTTTTTATTCTCCACCATAACAGAAATATTCTTTCTCCTTTGATGTGCAGAAGAAGGAAAATATATCCTATCTCTGACAAGATTACAATCTCTATTGCTTCTTAAATAAATTCTTAACTACTTTCTAGGGAAATTGTCTGACCATCTAGTTTAAGCAATGCAAATATCCAGCTTTCTGCCACCTTATAGTTGTACCCATGTTGTTAGGTTTTTGGCCATTTTAGCAGCTAATTAAAAAATGAAATAAAACGTTTAGAAAACCTTTTGTATCCTCTCATAAGTAATTTTGAAAGGTGCCTTTGAATACAGATAGGACCAAAGTTTTCTGTTTTCCATAAATACATATATATTGCTGTGTTTATTCGTCTGAAACATGCGCTTGTTTTGCATACTCAGAATGTGGAGTGTTTATTACAGAATCATAGCTGCAAAGCACAGGGATACCAGATCAATTACCGCAGACTGAAATTTACAGCTGTTACCTGTAGAGATTAGAAATGTAAAACAGCATTTTTAATCTTCCGCATCCCTCTGTATTATAGAAGCACCAAAAGAGATTAAGAAAAATAACAAAAGACAATGGAGGCATTTATCATTGAAGTTACATTACTTTTCTGTCTTCAAAATGGCACAAATTTGTCGCAACTGATGATTTGTGACTTTTTGCCAACCCAATCAACTTTCCACTTCAGAAAATGTAATTCAGATTTATCATGTGCACCCAGATGTAGTAGACAGATTTATGAAGAGGAAATCCAATCATGTCCCCCAGTGGCAAAGGGAAAACTGTTTTGCAAGTTCTTAGTCAAAAAGTGGCAAATCCAGACATTGACACCATAGGAGTTATTTATCATACGCCAGCACTCGTGCGGCCAGCGCAGCCGTATACATCAAGAGGCTTAGACCTCTTGATAATAATAACAATAATTCCTTTACTTATATAGCGCCCACAGATTCCTCAGAGCTTGCCAAAGCAGTCCCTATCCGGATGGGGATCACAATCTAATCAATAGAGATGAGCGAGCACTAAAATGCTCGGGTGCTCGTTATTCGAGACAAACTTTTCCCGATGCTCGAGTGCTCGTCTTGAATAACGAGCCCCATTGAAGTCAATGGGAGACCCGAGCATTTTTTTGCTAAAATAGAACAGTAAAAGAACAGTGCTTAATTAAATATTCTAGATGTTTCCTGATGTTTTGCTTGTAAGAACACATTGAAATAACACTATTCTTCACTTTCCAGGTGTGCGCGTGTGTTTCCCGCTAAGTTAGGAGATGTTCGGAACATCTGGAATGTGAAGAATATTGTTCTTCCAATGTGTTCTGCACTTAAATTGTCCTGTATTCACTGTTTTTAATGTTTAAAATCTATTCTTCACTTTGCAGATATGCGTGCGTATCTCCAAACCTATCTGAAGACAAACACCTGCAATGTGAAGAATAGTGAATACAGTGAATACAGGACCATTTAAGTGCAGAACACATTGAAAGAACAATATCTTCTTCACATTCCAGATGTTCCGAACATCTCCGAACCTAGCGGGAGACAAGGGCGCACACCTGCAAAGTGAAGAATAGTGTTATTTCAATGTGTTCTTACAAGCAAAACATCAGTAAACATCTGGGTTATTTTATTATGTAATAAAAATACTGTTCTTCACTTAATTTAATGCTCAATTGCGAGCAGGGGAAATACTCGTCCGAGTAACGAGCCGGTCCGAGTATGCTAATACTCGACCGAGCAGTATACCCGGACGAGTATACTCGCTCATCTCTACTAATCAACCTTCCAGCATGTTTTTTGGAGTGTGGGAGGAAACCCATACAAACTCTTTACAGATATTATTCTGGATTGAACCCAGGACCTGAGTGCTGCAAGGCTTTAGTGCTAACCACTGCGCCACCGTATCTGGCAGGGGATTGCGTAGCATATATTTCTGGTGTTCAAATAAACGCACCCGGGGAATTTTAACATATAAAAATTTGCCGGCTGTAGTGAGTGCGCAGGCATGGGGAAAGGAACGTGACATTGCACAGAAGCCCTGATAAATATTGCCCTTATGTGAGAAAAAGAAACTGCATTTTGAAGTTATCTAATACTCTATAGTAAACTAGCTGTGCCAAATACAACAAAAAAATTTGGCGCTTGGTCTTCAATTATCTGCTCAGAAAGTATGTGCCAACTTTTTTTAGGTGCACCTTTAACATACAGCTCTAGTCCCCCCCCCTCTGCCTGAGCCAACTGCTTTAGCCACAAAACTATTCCTTGCTGAGGTTTGTAGTAAGATCTATCATTAAGGTCAATGGTTGCATTAGCAAGTTGAGACAAATAAATACCTGCTACTGTTGTTGCTTAAAGGAAATCTACCACCAAGATGAAGGATTGTAAACCAAGCACACTTACATAGGAGTGTGTTCCCCCTCTGCCAGGATCCACTCTTCTTTTAGCTTTTTATGTTATTGTTTTTAAAAATGGCTTTAAAAGTTATGCAAATGAGCCTGAGAAGTTCCAGGCTCTATAGCTGTTAATTGAGCCAGGAGCCCCTCAAGTTCATTTGTGTGCTTGATTTGCTTTCCTTCATCCTGATGGTAGATTCCCTTTAATGTTATATTGTATGTGTTATATACTGTACAAGCTGTACTTAAAGAAGTTTGCAGATAAAACATTTTAAGTAAATAGAGCAATGAAAATCGGCAAGCCGAAACCTTTTGAAAGTCCTTTTTTAGGTAAAGGTTGGTTAAACATATTGTTAAATTCTGTAATAACTTACAAATCTCTTTGTAGTTTTAAATTATTGAAATGAATTGCAGAAGATGAGCCATAAAAATCAATAAATCTAAACACCTCAAATACAGTGAAAAGAACAAAAGATTTTGTTGTCAATGGGAGAAAATTTGCCTAAGGACAGATTAGTCTCAGTCTAACTTTTATCTCCAAGTAAAATACAAGGGCTTCACAAGGCCTCACTAAGGATTTAAAGTGTCTTTCACATAAGTCATATGTATTATTCAGATAGATCAAAAAGACAAAAAAAGACGAAAAGGAAAACTTCAACCAACTTCTTGTTAATAACAATTAAACTTGAAAGGGGTGAGAACTTTTCTTGTGCTGTTATTCGTCAGCTGTGTATTTCTAACATTCGGTAAAGCTACTTTATAGTGTTATGTAGCTTCTTTATTTGTCCCAAAGTCACACTGGCTACAAAATACTAATTTGTGTAGTGGCTGAACTGAGTCATTGCAGCTTAGTTTCCATTCCAATTACTGGAAGCTGAACTGCAGTAACCAGGTCTGACAGAGAACAGAACTGTCTGCTTCCTGTTCTATAGGGATGGAACCCAGTCTGAACCCAGACTTCAGCCAAAAGTTTGGGCTCGCCCATGGCAGTAACATCTGCAATTAATGATTGCACTGATCATGGGGCTTAAACCTATAAAAATCACCAGTACTTAAATGTTGGTATTTTGTGCTGCCATTTTTCTGAGGACGTTAAGGGGAATGTCTATCCTCGCTGCTGGTGTTTAAAGGGTTAACATGATCGGTGCCATCATCGATCAAAATTGTTACCAGCATTTCTGGCTGAAGTCCGGGTTCAGGTTTCAGGACTTAATCCCACAATGGCAGGTGTTTGTGTTCAGTTACGGATTGAATTGAATTTTTGGGTTTAGCCAAACTTGGGGAACCCGAACATGAACAGGTTTGTTTGTCACTACTTTTCTATTTTTGTATATATGTATATGCTGCCATGACTTTGTTTGCAATAGGTCAGTGCTTCTGAGCCTACATGCATAGATTTCTACATTTTAATGAAGTGCTGCAGCATCCAAAAAAAACTGTGTTACAATATACTGGTAGAGGTTTATTAGGACAATTGCTAATGACAGGTTCCCTTTAATTGGCTTAATGGACACAGCTCAAAACAATCAACAAATTGTAAACAGGCACCTACAGAAGTCAGTAGAGTTAAACTATATGTGTGTAGTCTCCAATCTAATGTAGAGGCATACTGTATGAATTATGCCAAATCCTATAGAACATAACCATTTTCACCAAGCAGCGTAAAGAATTGCACGAAGCCCTGAGCTACATGGTGTGATAAACTAAGTATTGATTTACCATGAAATAATGAAATTAAGGACCATCTTTCTCAGGGTATAACATCATCTAGATCCCTTGCAATAATCCTGGGTACCTGCATGTCTAAATGGCAGAACATAGAACAAGTAAAAAGGCAAACACACATTTGCTTTTACAGTGTTTCATGTAAGTGGTCCAAAAAGTAGTGCACCTTTTGGACGTGCATGAATGGTTGCTTTACATGATATATATTATTTAATGGACATACACACCATATCAGAAGGATACAGGGCTCTTTGAAAGATAACAGTATTATCCCATACAGTATTACCAGAATGCTGATTCCTATGAAGAGGAGAGATCCCTGGGGGTAAGAAGAAGTCTATAATCCTGTTTTCACTGGGCAAAAATGCAGACAAGTCGTTTCTATCTCAAATCCATTGACCTGGAAATACAGTGGATGAAGTTTTGTGATATCAAATAGTTTATCTTTCAAATAAGACCCATACAGCTGTATTGTAAGAAATGAGATAAAGTTCTCAACACATAATTTATATCCAGCTTTTCTTATTAACAATAGTTTACATTGTTTTATGTATTTATTACTCTGCATCCTCCCACCACTGCAATATCCTTCAACTTCAGCACATTAATTATTTCACTGTAATATTAAACTGTGTAAAATTGTTCTAAACTTAGTTTTATTCCCAAATAAGTTAATCATTACTTTGTGAAGTCCACATACAAATATACAGCATTGTTGATAGTGATATGGGATCAGGGACTGGTAGTTATAAATGTTATTGCACCCAAAAAGTCGTATGTCAATAATTTACCAAAAATGGTACAATCGTGGCACGTGCACCATTTTCAAACCCAAAAAATAATGGAAATGCAACGTTTTGGGCACAAATCATGTCTCAGAGTTGTGATAAATGTTCCCCTATGCGTGGAAATCCATTTATTAATTCTAATCTAGTCCCTTTTATTAAGAACAGTATTTATATGTATATACACACATTTTTATCCTTCCCCTACTCCCTAGCACTTGGAAGCAGGGGGAGGGGGGAGCTAGTGTAACAGTCTGTAAAGCCAGATCACAGAGGGGCTAGTTAAACCCCTCAGCTGAATTAGCATAATTTTATAGGTTGATTTTATAAGAGAGAAGGATATGGATAACAAATATAAGAAGATTAGCACAGTCACGATGCCTGGATCTATGAGTAAGTGCCCCTCGTTTATCATGATGGATTTTGATGGTAGATTTTCTTTGAGACAACTATATAGTTATGTACTCCACAAATGTGTCTTTTACAGAAGGCATAATGATTGCAAAAAGCAACTATAAGGAAGAAAGTACTTTAGTCAGATGAGACCAAAATTGACTATATTCTTACTTCTAAAGATTACCAAATATTGCTTTCAAGTGGTTAAAATAGAGATGAAAAAAAAAATGAAAGAATGATATGGGGATGTGTGATGCCCATAGTGATTTGCTACGGAGGGTTTGAAATCCCAATGTACAAACTTTAAATGACTAAACTTAAGAAAAATTAAAGTTATCAAGAGGCTGGAGAGAAGCCTTGAGCGACTCAGTCCCTGTATTTGTGCCGTTGCAGAGAGACCACTATAAAGGCATACTAATTTCATTGCACATGAGAGTAATTTCACTAATTTAGACACACAGATTTCTTATGATTTATGCTAAATAATTTTAACTTCAAACACAAAAATGGACTCATTCCCAAGCGTGGTATGTTATGTTATGGAAGGATGGCAATGAATCACCAATCAGTTCTTCAGAACCATGCACACTGTACTAAACACTATCCAGAGCATATACAATATACAATAGAACAACACTCATCTCCACAGTAGTTGTCTCTAAACTCTTCTCCCTTCAGGTAAGTAGAGAATTAAGTTGTCGCAAAAACAGCCAAGTGTGGTGCCATTAGGAAGCGAGCGCGATACATTCAGAGATAGATAGACAGATAGACTTTGATTTCAACTGCAAAATAATCACTTCTGCTTCTCACTTCCACATCTCTCATTTGTTTTATGCAATAAGTTCCTATAACATTATTCACTTCCTCTACTACTAGGTTCTTTCAATTATGACTAATATTAACTGGGAATTTTCAGTGTTTTTGTCAATTTATCTTTAAAGATAACAGTAAAATGCAACAACTGCTATGATGTCTGTGGTTAAATGTTCTGAGCCTGTTAAAATATTTGACAGGCCCACTAAGGTATATATTGCATAGTGTGGGTGCCCACACCTGGTGTCCACCTGGCCATTCACAGCCATGCCTAGTTGCTAGAGTCGTAAAGTTCCCTGATTGGTTGCTCTGAAGCCCATCAAGCAACATGTCTGAGTTAGGTGGAGTTCAGGTCTGCTCATCTGTAGTCTCAGTCACTTTTGATATACCAGGAACTATTTAATGTGCAGCATGGCTGAAGAGCCAGCCATAGTGTTTCTTGAGTTCGTAACACATTATATTAAAAAATTACAGCTTTAAAGGGGTTGTCCCATCATAGCAAGTTAGGCCCTATCCACAGGATCACAAGAACAGGGCCCAATGTTCTGCCATCGCACTCCGAGATGACGGGAGCATGGCTATCTTCTTTGGTTCCATTGATTGCATGACCCGCTTCCTTGGTCATCTTGGGGTGTGATGGGGGTACATCGTACACCCGTTTTTGTAATCTGTGGGCGTCCCATCACTGAGACCCCCGATGGTCAGCAAGTTACCCACTATCCTATGGATGTGGCCAAATTTACTTCAATTGGACAACCCATTAAATTTGTTCTACTACTAGCCAAAAAAGCAGTCTACACTGCTCTATGACCAATTGTAGTGCACCCCAAATGACACCATAGTTTAAGTTCAAAAATACCCAACATATAATTAATATCCCTGCACAAATTCGTAATGCTTTTCTTCTGCAAGAACCTTAGTGATGCATGATAGAACAGGCATCCGCTATCTCTATATAAAAAGTATATGCAAAATTATTTATAAGACTTAGAAATATGTCAATATAATACAATTAGAAGGAAGAGCAATCCACATTTTCCCATGTATTTATTAAATCAGCTGTGTCCTTAAAGATAACCTGTCACCACATTTTTACAAATACAGCTAGTGACATATTAACTGACACCTTTCTTTTAGTTACAACTTGTTTTTCTTTCATTCCCATAAATGAACTTTATCTTATATTACCAAGTATCAGAGGATGTGTGTCCTGCATAGCTGACCCCTCCCTTTTGTTTCTCCCCATGTCTTATGCCTCCTGACTACCACCAGGATTATGTCATCTAAGGTCCTGTACCATTTACATTAGCAAAATGTACCCCATGTATGTATCTGATCACATGAAATCACAGCATATCTTCACGGACTTCTAATAATAATAATAATAATAATCATCAGTGATCTTCAAAGGATATTAAAAGAAATTTTAAAACAACAGATTGTTATAAGGGACATCGTATTTAAGATGGGACTGCAATAAAAAAATTAAAAACCTGTGAGGTGAGGCACAAGAGCCCTGGCTCTTATCTGCTTGTGGCCTCCAGGTCAGAGGTAGGAGGTCATGAAGCTGGCATGAATGTTGTAAGGTGTTGAATCTCAAAATTAATTTATACTCCCATTCTTTCCTTTCCCTCTGTGTCTTGAAATGTGCCATTACAATAGTTATCTGCAAGTCTTCCATAATGTGGTCCTCTCTGGAGAAATGTCTAGCCACTGGGAGATCTTTCCTTTCATTTTTAATATCAGATCTGTGCAAGTTCATACGTGATGGAGTCTCAGGCCTGTTTCCCCAACATAAAGGTCTGTGGTTGGACACTGTTGACACATAATAAGGGAGACCACATTGAGGTATCTGGATAAAAAACAAGGGGTGTACCCATTACTGGTTAATAAAGAGTTAAAGTTGCAGGCAGTTAGTGAGTGTGATAGACCTGCCTAAATAAATGGTGACTTCTACTCCTCCCCATCCTCCCTGGAGGCTGCTGTGATTTCATGTGATCTGATGAGGTGCATTTTGCAAATGTAAAGGATATAGGACCTTAGATGACCCTGGTCACATGACATGGATGCAACACAAGGCACCATGTAGTTGAATATTGGCAGACAGTCCCTAAGTACAACAAGGTAAAGCAGCGATTTGAAGAGATACAGAGCTGACAGTCAAGATAAGGGGGCATGGTTCTCTGGCAGCCTGGGAGAAAACAAGAGTCATATCTTGAATACAAGAGTCAAGTCTGCTAATTTGCATATCAGAAAAATGGCTGTAATTAAAGTATAGTACTGCACTGGCAGTTAATTTTAGGTGATATGGGGAGGGCTTGAAACCCTTTATCAGCAGCCATTGTTGGTTTGGGGGTAAAAGTCTGGTGACAGGTCTTCTTTAAAGGGTTAGTGGAATAAAATTTGGTTATAGTGTCCCTTTAACTTCATTGATGAATTCACCCCATGCTAGCTGATAAAGTTATTAAGGAATAATCAGTACAAAATATTACTTACAGTGGAGGCATGGACAAGCCTTGGACAGGAGTTTAACTCTCTTTTGATAAGAAGTGTTCTACACATTCTATTTATTATATTTACAGTTCTAAAAATAGCAGTCTATCAGCTTCCATTTATAGTGTCATCAGGCAGACATATCTTAAGTAGCTGTAATAACTGTACTTACCTACCTTTGAGTTCATGTCCTCAGTACTCTACTTCCCACCTGTCACCAAGGTGCCGTGATGATTGTATAGGTTGATTGATTTATACTAATTATATAGTACTTGTGTTTTAATGAAATATGAGGTTTAGCTCATTAAATGCTATTCTAATGTATTAGTTCATTCATAGGTACAAATATTGGAGCATTATAAGGAAACTATTATATGGACACTATTATTATTCCACTTATTATTCCACTTACATATCATTGAAAACTAAATGAATTTTTGTTACAACAAAGCTGTTAAAAAATTGTAAAAGTCTTTTGTATTAATAAAAATAAGAAGCAGGCATATTACACATTTAACCTCAATCAAAATAAAAAATAATTTAATGAAATAATAATAACATAATAACTTCAGCCATCCTGATTCAATTTAGAGATGTGAGTTTTGCATTGTGTCACATGGTAGAGCGGAAAAGCAGAAGGATTGGGCTAGTGATTAAAATTGATGGCAACCATTTGCAGATTCATCAATGTTATGTAATGTACGTGCTGCCAGGAATGTTTATTGGTCTATTACAGAAGCCCCTGCTGCAAAATTTGGGTGGAACTTCTAATTGTGAAATTAAATTGATATTTTCCACAGTAAATTAAGTTTTATTGGGTCATATTATTTTATTTTATATCAGGTAGAAGCAGATTACATTTTGTTACTCTCAACTCCATTGTAACTAAATAATTGTATAATTTGTTCAATAGTTGAAGTGTAATTAAACATGTTTCTGATTTTTAATAAGGCTGTCCAGTTTTCAGGTACCAGTGAAAAGCAATGAGGTGGAGCTTGTGGGTATTATAATAATAATTGTGTAAATATAACAGTTCAGAGTAAATTCTATTTTCATTCCAATACTTTCCTCGAAAGACATTAATTGACAGCTTCATGATATATTATGGGGGTAAATTGTACTGATAAAAAAACAGGATAGTAACCCATAGCCAGATGTTCCCTGGATAACCTTTGTTACAAAAAAACATTGACCATACAGAGCAAAAAGAGGAAAGAGTCTTTTTAAATCCTGTTAAATGTTTCATTAATATTTGCATTTTACAATCTTTTCTTGTCTATTTTATTTTTAATCTATGCATCTGTTGTTCTAATTTCACAAGTAATCTCAAGCAATGGTCACCATGATTGGAAGACAATTTTCCTCACGGCCTCAACACTGACGGAAAGTTACATGGATTTGTGATTACGGTAATAACTGTCCAGGCTCTGCGGTTTGATATGATCTAGACATTATTTTGAAAACAATGGGGCACATTTTTCATACACTGGCACTAAGTGAGCCAGTGTATGATGGTGCTCTCAGCCCCTGATAAATGCCGGCGGGCATTTGCGATGGGCTGCACCAGTGGGGCACTTCTACTTGAAGTCTGACCTAGTATAGGTCCTAACAGCCTGGCATTGGCCACTGTTTTCAGGTGTACAAGCTAAGATACATTGCCCCAGCCTAAAAATTTTTTAGATATTAATTAGAGCAGACATTCTTCTGTAGTACTAATGAAAAGACACAACCTTCAATGTTTGGGTCTGCGCCGAAAATTGAAGGTCCACATGGGTGCTCGCATGTTAAATGTTGTATTTAAATGCAGGCAGTGGCTTCCCCGATTTAAAGATTGAGACCAGTGATCGGTGTCAGCATGGATCTCAGGTGTTACCAGTGAGACTTAGCATTCAGGTGAACCCGGTTGAACACAAACTTGAACGAGTCCACTCATTGTAAGTAATTGTATGTATGTATGTGTTTGGAGAATTGGAGGTTGTCTATTGCCCTGTTTAACTTACCCCACCTTCTCTGCACCCTTATCATTCAGGCTCTTTCCATTTTTAGAAAAAATGGTGCGGCCTTGTAACACCATGCACCAAAAATGCACCAAAGTTAGTGTGCAATTTTAGATTATATAATTCAATCTGTCCCATATCTTATGGGTATATACAAACATCACAGATCTGATACATACTGTATTTGTTAGCTTATTTTGCTGTTTATCCTGGTTTTATTACCTATAAATAGCAACATGGCCCATATGCTTGTAACCCTTCACTACAGTACATTTTTAGTGCTTACAACCCCGCAAAAATGGGCACTGTTGGCAACATGAATATATCTTTGCATAGATTTTGGATTTTTGCTGACTCTTCATATAGCAAACTGTGAGATCAGCAGAAAAAAATCTAACAAAAAAGTTAATACCGGAAGGTCAAGATATACTGAAACATACTGACAACACAACAGATTTATGTTGCAATGTGCTAATAGTGAGCTGAAAAGCCTCATTTACGTGAATTGTAAAATTTGATTCTTTTGTCATTTCGATTTTGTAATTTAACTTGTAGAAGTAGAAAATAGCCCAGTAAATAATAAACTTCCCCTATTATAAATGCAGTGGTCAGCAATGTGTGGAGCTGTAGTGTGACCTCATCTAGTGCTGTAATATCAGAGACATCTCTATGCATGGTCATCCAGTATTTCCTCTGCAGATAATCATTAACAATAAATACACACACTCTGTAACTTACTCTTGTCAAGATGTTAGGTAAACTCCAGCACAGTTGGATTGTGTATTTCTTATTTGTCTTTTCTATTACACCTTTGGACAATCCCTTCTCAAACAGTTTATGTTTGTTCCGTTGTGTTTGTACCTCTTATAGGCTGCATGGCGGGTTCTCCATTCTCTCTTTGCCTGGATGTGATGGATAGATGTAAGGGAACGGATGCTTCCAAATTAGTGGAGATCTCAGATTTAGTGTTCCAATTCATCAACCGTTTTATAGATATGACCTGAAGATTGTTAAATCCCTTTAACCTGGAATTGGATTAGTAATAAATGCTAGAAATGTAAACCAGAATCTTAGGAAATGGACAAGAATTAATGTATACACAGTAAAATATAATACTTTCAAGGAGATCAAAGCGTTACCTGAAGAACCAGTCATCAAGAAGATTCTTCAGCAATTGTCTCTAGGGGGGGATTCAAGTTCTTTTTTTTATCTTGCATTTCAATTGCATTTTGAAACAACATTCAAATGCAATGGGGAGGGTCTTACTTATATTCAAATGACTAGGGCTGAGCTGTAATACCAAGCACAACCAATGCAATGTATGGCACCGGGCTGAATAAAGTGAACAAAACCCTTGGGTAACAGGCATTGTCAATATCTTCATTGATATTAACCACCCATACCAAAGACAATTGAGCGATCAAAAAATTCCTGAATACCCCTTTAAACTGTTTACATTTTCAAGTGTCGCAAAATCACAAATAAATTAGAGAATTGAATCAAAATGACTTCAGATGAAAGATGTTTCCTTCCACAAGATAATTTTCAGTCATTACAAAATGCTCTGTTTTTTCATGCTCATTTCTCAACACTGACAATTGCACAAGAAAAAAATAATTGAATATTGTTGCTATATCTGGAAAAATATGAAACAAAACTATAGGAATATCTTTCTCTTCACTGGTTACCAACAATTTCAGTTTAAAATATTAACAATGACTTACAAAGCTGTCCACAGCCTGTCCCCTCCATATATCTCTGACCTAAGCAGTCATTACTGTCACACACATAATCTCCGTTCTTCACAACACCTTCCTCTCAACTCTATAATAATAATAATCTTTATTAGAGATGAGCGAACACTAAAATGCTCGGGTACTCGTTATTCGAGACGAACTTTTCCCGATGCTCGAGTGCTCGTCTCGAATAACGAACCCCATTGAAGTCAATGGGAGACTCGAGCATTTTTCAAGGGGACCAAGGCTCTGCACAGGGAAGCTTGGCCAAACACCTGGGAACCTCAGAAAAGGATGGAAACACCACGGAAATGGACAGGAAACAGCAGGGGCAGCATGCATGGATGCCTCTGAGGCTGCTTAATCGCACCATTATGCCGAAATTATGGGCAACAGCATGGCCATGACAGAGTGAC
Source organism: Engystomops pustulosus (assembly GCF_040894005.1). Taxonomy (NCBI): domain Eukaryota; kingdom Metazoa; phylum Chordata; class Amphibia; order Anura; family Leptodactylidae; genus Engystomops; species Engystomops pustulosus. The sequence continues at coordinate 171,494,872 of NC_092413.1, read as the reverse complement.
AGAATGAAGCTAGATAGCATGTAAAACATCCAATAATTGACCCTGACACTATAGGGGACGGCATGCAGAGGCAGAGGCAGCGGCAGCAGGCTAGAGAGTGGCATGGCGACATACCCTAATTGGACTCAGGCTTCAAACCAATGGGTGTCAGAGAGGAACCAAAGGAGGTGAGCAAGAAGCGCTCAAATAATATCGGTACATGATAAAAGTTTGCCAGTATATTTTGTGGATTACACAGCAGGGTGGCGACAAAGTTAACAACTTTGATGTGGAATGCCCTGTAATAGCTCTTGGGCGGTGTGCCTTTTATCGCCTAGGCTCAGCAGTTTCAGCACCGCCTGCTGTCGCTTAGCGACGGCACTGCTGCTGTGCCTAGAGCTACCGACTGATGGCGCCATGCCCACGGATGGTAATTCGGAGGAGGAGGAGGTGGAGGAGGGGTGGGAGGAGGTATAGTAGGCCTTTGAGACCTGGACCGAGGTAGGCCCCGCAATTCTCTGCGTCGGCAGTATATGACCAGCCCCAGGGTCAGACTCGGTCCCAGCCTGCACCAAGTTAAGTGTAGTAGCGTTCTTATAAGTTTGGGATATGGCGGGTGAGGGGAATGTAAACAGATGCGCAAGAAGCGCATGATGCGCATGGAGCTGGCGCTCCGCTGCCAGGCGAGCTTTCGCCAATTCAAGCCCCTGTCTCTAGGCTACTCCCCAAACAGCACTTCTAAGAACCTTTTGTATAAGATCAAGTGTAGTAGCGTTCTTATAAGTTTAGGATATGGCGGGTGAGGGGAATGTAAACAGATGCGCAAGAAGCGCTGAAATAATATCCCTAAATGGTAAAAGTTTGCCAGTATATTTTGTGGATAACACAGCAGGGTGGCGACAAAGTTAACAACTTTGATGTGTAATCCATGAAAACAACCCAAATTTCTGCCTGACACACCTCGTTTGATAAAGGGACGATGTATGGAGGCAGCTATATGGACGACTTTTGGAGGTAGCAATGGAGACAACGTATAACTTTATTTTTTTTTTTACTTTTTTTTGTTTTTTTTTGTGTTTTTTTTTTTTTTTTGTGTTTTTTGTTTTTTTTTGAGTTTTTAAAACCAAACAATGCTATCCTATTGCTATGGCTATTTTCTAGCCAAGTATCAAAGCACACTACTATGCCAGATGAGATGACACTGAGTTAGTGCCTAATTGAAATCCAACCCCTACTAAATTTTCCCACTTCGGTCTTTGCTATGGATATGTGCGTCACTAAGCGCAGAACACAGCGGTCGCAAGTCTCACTACAAATTGCTCAGAATTGGCTAGTACATGCACTGCAGAAAGTACAGCCACCAGCAGATCAACCAGAAATCAAATATATAGAACGCTACTGTATGCGTAAGTAAGCTCTTTGTATTCTCCTATGGCTATTTTCTAGCCAAGTATCAAAGCACACTACTGTCAGATGAGATGACACTGAGTTAGTGCCTAATTGAAATCCAACCCCTACTAAATTTTCCCACTTCGGTCTTTGCTATGGATATGTGCGTCACTAAGCGCAGAACACAGCGGTCGCAAGTCTCACTACAAATTGCTCAGAATTGGCTAGTACATGCACTGCAGAAAGTACAGCCACCAGCAGATCAACCAGAAATCAAATATATAGAACGCTACTGTATGCGTAAGTAAGCTCTTTGTATTCTCCTATGGCTATTTTCTAGCCAAGTATCAAAGCACACTACTGTCAGATGAGATGACACTGAGTTAGTGCCTAATTGAAATCCAACCCCTACTAAATTTTCCCACTTCGGTCTTTGCTATGGATATGTGCGTCACTAAGCGCAGAACACAGCGGTCGCAAGTCTCACTACAAATTGCTCAGAATTGGCTAGTACATGCACTGCAGAAAGTACAGCCACCAGCAGATCAACCAGAAATCAAATATATAGAACGCTACTGTATGCGTAAGTAAGCTCTTTGTATTCTCCTATGGCTATTTTCTAGCCAAGTATCAAAGCACACTACTGTCAGATGAGATGACACTGAGTTAGTGCCTAATTGAAATCCAACCCCTACTAAATTTTCCCACTTCGGTCTTTGCTATGGATATGTGCGTCACTAAGCGCAGAACACAGCGGTCGCAAGTCTCACTACAAATTGCTCAGAATTGGCTAGTACATGCACTGCAGAAAGTACAGCCACCAGCAGATCAACCAGAAATCAAATATATAGAACGCTACTGTATGCGTAAGTAAGCTCTTTGTATTCTCCTATGGCTATTTTCTAGCCAAGTATCAAAGCACACTACTGTCAGATGAGATGACACTGAGTTAGTGCCTAATTGAAATCCAACCCCTACTAAATTTTCCCACTTCGGTCTTTGCTATGGATATGTGCGTCACTAAGCGCAGAACACAGCGGTCGCAAGTCTCACTACAAATTGCTCAGAATTGGCTAGTACATGCACTGCAGAAAGTACAGCCACCAGCAGATCAACCAGAAATCAAATATATAGAACGCTACTGTATGCGTAAGTAAGCTCTTTGTATTCTCCTATGGCTATTTTCTAGCCAAGTATCAAAGCACACTACTGTCAGATGAGATGACACTGAGTTAGTGCCTAATTGAAATCCAACCCCTACTAAATTTTCCCACTTCGGTCTTTGCTATGGATATGTGTGCCACTAAGAGCTAAACACAACGGTAGCAAGTCCCCCTGCTAATTCCTCACAAAATGGTACTAGATGCAAATTAAAATAAAAAAAGTAGAACGTTATTGTAGCCCTAAGAAGGGCTGTTGGGTTCTTTGAGAATCACTCCTGCCTAACAGTAAGCTAATAGAACACCCTAACGCTTTCCCTGAGCAGCAGCAGCTTTCTCCCTAGCGGCATCCAGACACAGAATGATCCGAGCAGCGCGGGCAGCGGCTAGTCTATCCCAGGGTCACCTGATCTGGCCAGCCAACCACTGCTATCGACGTGTAAGGGTACCACGTCATGCTGGGTGGAGTGCAGAGTCTCCTGGCTTGTGATTGGCTCTGTTTCTGGCCGCCAAAAAGCAAAACGGCGGGAGCTGCCATTTTCTCGAGCGGGCGAAGTATTCGTCCGAGCAACGAGCAGTTTCGAGTACCCTAATGCTCGACCGAGCATCAAGCTCGGACGAGCATGTTCGCTCATCTCTAATCTTTATTTATATAGCGCCATCAAATTCTGTAGCGCTTTACAAATCATAGGGCACATATACAACTATATTACATTACAAAGAACAAACAGTCATATGGAACAATAGGAGTGAGGGCCCTGCTCACAAGAGCTTACAGACTATGAGGATGAGGGGGTGACACAAGAGGTTGTATAATGGTCCAGCCATTCTTTATAAGGGAGCAATATAAAATAATTTAATAAATAATTTAATAAATAAAAATTCTTCTGCTTGCACCAGTCATCAGCTGTCATCTTATTTACAGGGTCTTAGGTGAAAAAGACATGCAGAGAAGTCTGGAGCTTGGTAAATATCTGCTGCTTGACAAATAACAGACGGGAGATAAGACATAGGATGGATTAGTAAAGGGAGAGATGACCTTATTATGCAGTTAGTGAGTGTGATAGGTTTGCCTAAAGTGATGGGTTTTAAGAGCACGTTTGAAGCTTTGGAGGGTGGGTATTAGTCTGAGAGTCCGGGAAGGGCATTCCAGAGAATAGGAGCAACTCGGGAGAAGTCCTGGAGACGTGCATGAGAGGTTCGAATTAAGGTAGAGATTAATCCAATGTCACTGGAGCATCGAAGAGCAAAGGAAGGATGGTAGACTGAGATGAGAGAAGAGAGATAAGGAGGTGCAGCATTATTCAGAGCTTTGTGGATGAGGGTTATTATAGCCAGTGCAGTGATTGGCACAAACTGGAGGCATCAGTGTAATACCATCCGCTCTTCTCATAACCATATACAGGACTTCTCCCGTGCATCTCCCATACTCTGGAACTCTCTACCAAAGTATGTTAGATTGTCCCCACCTTCCAAACTTTGAAACAAAACCCACCTATTCAAGATTTTCTACAATACACATTAACTGCACTGCTCCATCACATTGTGCTTCCATCTACCCTCCCATATAGATTGTGAGCCCTCATGGGCAGGGTCTCCTGATCTCTGTAGAGATCTTGCATTTGTTCTTGTCTTAATGTCACCATGGAATTAATGGTGCTCTATAAAGAAATAATAAAAAAGAAGGGAAGCATGAGCTCTGCAGCTGTTTTGCCAGTAGTTAAAAATAACAAGTAAGGAGCTAAAAGATAAGAAAAGCTACAATAAGGATGTAGTGTTATATTGTCATTATCATTAATTTGGGAAATATTTCTCAATATCAGGAAAGGTAAAGTGGCAGTAGCACAGCAAGTTTTTCAACAAGTATAAAACAATTTTCTTATAACAAAGAGGTAAAGGAAATTTGTTCCAACTAATTTGGATCTAATTTAGGCCCTGAACATGAAACACACAAAATTTCTTGGCCTGTGGAAACTGACCCTTGCGCTCTTCAGATTTCATAGATCAAGCACAATGCAGTGGACTGGGGTTCTTGCATCATGGAGAAATATGATGCAAGGAGTCCCAGTTTGCAGACCAAAAAGAAGGACGGAAGTGGGGTTTCCTCACCCGTTTGCCTGAGCCTGGTATTCCTGAGGAAAAACTCAGAGCAGGTCCTATTCTTGTCCCTGTTTGTGGCTCTGCCTTCCTATAGAAGTTTTATAGTAATGTAATAAATACTGATGCAATACAGATGTTATATGTGTGCTGTCCATATTTGTGGATCAGTTGGTAATGAAACCTTCACTTCAAATGGACTGTGGGATTTGTCAGGGGTGTTTAGCAGAGGGGAATCTTCAAGTGAGGGGGTGGGGGCGTTCACAGGGGTTACCTAAGACCACCGCTCATCCCCTGACTGCTGTAATAGAGACCAAGTGAAGCACAAATGAAGCATTCCACCCAATCTCCTAGATAGCAGAGCAAAACTTCCACACTGCTCTCCTTTCATTTCCCAACAAGTTTTTTCCTGGACTTTGAGTAATGTAAGAAGCTTGTGACTGATCAGATGCTTCCTACCTCACAACAAGGTCTCTTGTGCTGTTGTCTCAGGTAGAAAGAAATTTCTGTGTGTGTGTCTTTGTGTCAGCTGTCTACTTTTGGAGTGGGATGGGGGTGTATCCTTGTGACTTTTTAATACTCTGGGGGGATGAATTTCGGTGACTTCTACTCTGTGGGTTATCGCTGTGACTGCTGGCTACTCTAGGGGACATTCCTGTGATTGGTGGCTACTCTATGGGGTATTCCTGTCTTTTGGGCATCATTGTGACTGCAGTTTACTGTGTGGGTTATCGCTTTGACTGTTGGCTACTCTGGGGGCATCTCTGTGGCTGCTGGCTACTCTGTGGGGCATCCCTGTGACTGCTGCTCTGTGGGTTATCGCTGTGACTGTCGGCTACTCTAGCGGGCATCCTTGTGACTACTGGCTACTCTGTGGGCATCTCTGTGACTGCTGTCTACTCTGTGGGGCATCCCTGTGACTGCTGGTTCCTGAGGGGGGATCTCTGTGACTGCTGTCCACTTTTTGGTCATAGCCATATGCTAATGTTTTATCATTAAAGGAGTATTCTGGAAATATGAACGTCTAATAGAAAAACACATGATGTTATAAATAAATGAATGTAACAAAACTCAATGTCATTAGTCACAAAATGTAGCCTAAATAGTTTGATTTTATGATTCACAAAATTTTATGGCCTCTCTAAAGTACGCAGAGTTATCACCAAGATGGCTGCCACTGGAAACCACAAGTCCCATGATCCTTTAGCTCTTAGTAACTTCTCCTTCCTCTTATGCTCTGCTCCCAGTGATGATCTAAAGGTTTTCTTGCTCTGTTACCATAGTAATGATCTAAAGGTTTTCTTGCTCTGTTGTGATGTGTCACTGCCATCACCAAAACACTGGCCATACTGGATGCACTGCAGCCAACCGACTACAGCCAAACCTAGTGATGATCCAATGACCTGCCCAGGCAGGTGCAAGATATATGATGTGGACATGTGACCAGCGGTGATCTTCTGCCCAGTGTCTTCTCTGTGCTGAGGAAATTAATGGACTGATTAAAGGGCCAGTAGCATTTTAATTCTTCATTAAAGTGTATGTCAACAGCACCCGCGTAGCCTCGGGGCCGGACGCTCCAAAGAGGGAGCCTGGGTCAAGCAGAACCGGACAATCAGGCAGATCTGCTGCTTTAACTGACAGCGGGGCTTTGGCTTCACCACCCAGGACTACACCGGATGGAAGGCCTTCATTCCTCGCCGGTCCGTCAAAAGGCCTGACCTGCCAAAGCCACTCCATAACCTGAGGGCTTGTGAGTTCTCCCCGCAGACCTTGGGCGGCTGGAGTCACCCGGATCCGGAGGAGGACGACTTTGAGAGCTCCTATGCAGAGCTCTGCTCCTTCCCAGGCTGCGAGTCCCCGGGGCGGTGACCCACGTAAGTGCTCCATAGACAGACAGTGATCGTCAGCACGGGTCCCATTGCCATACATGGGCCAGGCCTGGTCCAGGGGAGTACCCCAACTGCTTCTCCTGCCGCAATTGTAGCTGGATCCCGGGGATCCTCGGTGGCAGAGGATGGCCCGGCTGTTGGGCTGTAGCTCTTAACATGTACTTTTACATTGTAAATAATGTCAACGTCTTCAAAGGATTCTGTCCCTCCACATCAAGAGGAAACCCTTTGTTTGCTGCACTTTTCCCCACGTCAAGGGCTGTGCCCAAAACATGGAGTTCACCGAGCCGGGCTGAGTGAAGGTAAGTGCAAGCTCCGCAACAGATTTTTTTTTTTAAATGCGGCGGTTTTTCCGAATCCGTCGGGTTTTCGTTCGGCCACGCCCCCCGATTTCCGTTGCGTGCATGCCCGCGCCAATGCGCCACAATCCGATCGCGTGCGCCAAAATCCCGGGGCAATTCAGGGGAAATCGGCGCAAATCGGAAATATTCGGGTAACACGTCGGGAAAACGCCAATCGGGCCCTTAGTAGATGACCCCCAATGTGTGTTAAATAATGTCTGCACAACTGTCATTTATTGCCAGTCAGCTTGCATTTAACTGTTTCATATGCTTTGCAGGATTGTAGGTATGGCTGTGTTGGACCGTCTTAAATGTAAATCCTGATCTCAGGCTTATACCTCAAACCAAAGCTTTGTATGGTATGGTTTCTGTAAACTGCAGGTCCTTTGGGGACCGGGGGTGTTCATTTAGTAGCACCTAGATGCCATTAACCAAGGGTAAGACTGTCAGACGGCAGGTAAACTGTACTGTATGTATTGTATGCACTACATATACTGCTATGTGTATTATATTTGTCGCCAGGGACGAAGTGTTTGCAAACAAATGATCAGGCCTTGGCGCAAGGAGTTGATTACAAGACATGACATTACACCTTTCCCTCATAACAGTTGGTTTAAGGGCGTTAGCTGCCAACTGTCACATATCTTCATTGTATTTTGTGTATCCAGTCAGACACCGACCCAGGTGCCTATAGTCAGGACCATGGGCGGTTTGTCCCCTACACTGCACTGCACAGCACTTCCAACAAGTGCAACCTTTACCATCCATATCCCTACCGGCTGTTACATGCATGGACCCCCTGGAGACCATACGCTGCAAATTTTAGTTCTATATTTTTTCAGGTAGCCAAAATTTTGTTTTGCTATATTTTTTTAATGTGTTTACGCATTAAACAAGTACTAAAAAAAGAACTGAAAACAAAAACAAGAAGATGTCCTATGAATATACACATTAGTTCCTATGAAGCATATAAAAAGGATTATAGACTATAGGAAATAACCAATGCAGTTTGCTTTTAGCACTGACCTGATGCCTCTAGCCCTCACAAGAAAATTCCAAGTACATTATTATCCTACATGTGCAAGCTGTGCATATTAGTTGTACTTGTACTTTGGAGGGTCACTTTATCTGTCAAAGTCTGAGTTTTCATATATGAGTTGACATATTTTGTTCTATATTCAGTTGATGTGGAAACAAAGGAGATTAGAGCAAAATTTCATGTTTGTAAAACACTCTGTCTGCAGAAATTGGTTATTTGCTTGAAATAAATGGGTTGGTATAGAGGGAATTATTTAGATGTACTATTAGCCCCTGCTGGGAGCCCAGGGGACAAGTGCAAAAGGAGACACATTTTCATTATTTGTCACTGGTTTCCCAATTTGGACAAAGGCTTTTAATAACTGCAATAATACCATAAATATGCTTTATCCATTATTTATGTGGTTGTTAAAAAGTATATATGTGATAATAAAAATCATGGCTACATTCATACTAGATCAGATTCACATGAGATTCTGTTAAATTTAATGGATCTTTCCATTATTGACCAAGCCTGAAGCAGCCTTAAAGGGAGTCTACCAGCTTTTATGTCATCCCTTAAATAAATGTGCGTTATGAGCACTTGCTACATAAATCTATATAGTTTTTTTATATAGTTTTCCAGAGGCCTGTAAATTTTGCAAAAATACCATTTCTGTCTCTTTTCAAATGAGCTTCTTGGTGCAAGTGGGTGAGCCCGCTGATGTGCCTGTTGACTTATATCCCCAGTTCTACCAGGGTTGTCGATAATTGTATAAGGGGCAGCAATGGTTGGGGATGATTTATAAAAAATAATTAAAATTGGTGCAAAATGGTAGAAACTCCATTGGAAGTGGCATTTCCATCTCATCAATACATGCATGATGCGTATATATTCATCTATGTGAACTATTTTACACTGTCATTGACTCACATGCAAATCTGTACATTTATGATTCTGATAAGACCCATTAAAGGGAACCTGTCACTAGTGACCTCATTTTCACTAAAGACAGGTTGCAGAAGCCCATCACACCTGCAGTGCACATATGTCTTTCTGCTTTCTCTAAGCATTTGCATTACACTATAATTGTGTGTTTTTACTTACCTGGCTTCATGACAAAATTATTTGTTTAGTCCCAGGCTTTGGTTTGGCTGCATTACAAAAAAACACAGTGACCTGTGTGTGCTGCTCACTCCTCAGCTCTCAGCCCTTTGTGCTCCTTCACAGGAACAGAGCTCACCGACGGGTTAGCTGACTTCAGTGGGGGAGTAGCTGTACAGGAGCACAAAAGTGGGGATTGAGAGCTAAGGAGTAAGCAGCACACACAAGTCATGTGGTATTTTTTTTTTTATTTGCTTCTAAACTAAAGCAAACCCCTGGGACTACACTGAGGATTTTGTTAGGATGCCAGGTAAGTTAGAACACACAATTAAATTGTAACGCAAGTACTTAGAGAAGGTAGAAAGGCATATTTTCACTGCTTCTGCAACCAATCTTTAGGGAAAAATGAGGTCCCTGGTGACAGGTTCCCTTTAAAGGACCTTCAATTATAGATCCAGGCTCCATGACTGTGATAATCTTCTTATTTTTTTTTTACTGTGGCCTCCTTTTTTATAAAATCAACTTTTAAAATGATGCTAATCCGAGCCTCTCGGTGCTGTCTCCCTGTACCATGCTGACACTTCCCCCTCCCTCTGCCTGATTTAATCTCACTGCCATGGAGGAAGTTTCAGCACACAGTGGGAGGGGGAAGTGCTGGTAACAACCCAGGAGCCCTTCTGATTAATTAGCATAATTTTAAAAGTTGAACCTGGAAGGAAGTGGACCATGGATAAAACATATATTGATTGTGGGCGGGGGGGGGGGGCATTATAAACTAGGTGCTATGGAGTACATTATATACTGGGGGTTGTGGGGGGCATTACTTAATGTGACTTGAGACTTATTTTATGTGAGAGAATTATTTAGTGTAGGGATGGGGGCACTATTAAGTGTAGGTATTATTAGGTGGCTCAGTTCACTGCACATGCTTAGAAAGTGGCCACAGTCAAGCGGAATAAAGTGGGGATGTTGCGGGGCATAATTCAATGTAGGGTCACATTTAAGGGGCATTATCAGAGTACTCGAGTATAAGCCTAGTTTATCAGCACAAAATAACGAGCTGAAACCCCAAACTCGGCTTATACTAGAGTAAAAAAAAATATAGGTTTTACCAGGTTTTTGTGGTAACATTAGGGGCCTCGGCTTATACTTGGGTCGGCTTATACTCGAGTATATATGGTATATATATGGGTTATTCTTAGGGGGTTATTTTGGGGTGGGGGTCAAACTCAGGACAATATAATGTACAATGCTATAATTGCAGGCATTATAAATTGTGACATTTCTATTAAGTCATATTACAGGGGTTATTAGGGGTAGCAGAAGGTTAACAACTCTAGGGGACCACAACGTAGGTACAAGAGGATGTGGATTAAGAGGAGACATGGTAATGCCGGGCCTAATGGAGAAGATAGTGAACAACTACAGTCCGCGGACACGTCACCTGCAGTCGATGGATGGAAGGGTAGGGATTTCTCCTGTGTTTTCAGTTGGTTTCGGCGGAAACTCATTTGAAGAGGGTTATGTACAGGAATGGTCCCTAGTGAAAATTCAATACATATGCAATGCCCCTGCTTACCTAGATATTGCTTTTGCATATCAGCGAAACAAGCATACATTATTTATTTGGAAGAGTGGCTGCTTCCATTTGTATGTACAAACATAGCTAACTGTTCAAGATTAGAGATGAGCGAGCACTAAAATGCTCAAGTGCTCGTTACTCGAGTCGAACTTTTCCCGATGCTCGAGTACTCGTTTAGAATAACGAACCCCATTGAAATCAATGGGAGACTCGAGCATTTTTCAAGGGGACCAAGGCTCTGCAATCAAATTTGTCATTTTATTGAGAAATAAGGGAGTCAGTCCTGTTTCTTCGTTTTTTTTATTCAATGGAATATTTGTGGAACTTCAAAATGGAGAATGATCCGTGTTAAACATCTGCAATGTGTTCTTCACACATATTGTACTTTACATACTATTGTGAAGAACAGCTTTCTGCACTCATGTCTTCTGATACGTTAGCAGATGTATGGAAACATCTGCAAGGTGTTCTTCACTGTGTTCACTGTGTTCTGCACTGTGTTCATTTACTTAAATGATCCTTAAATTTCACTGTTCTTCACTGTGTTTACTTAAGTGAAGGCTCGTTATCAAGTAGGCGAAATACTCATCCGAGCAACGAGCCGTTTCGAGTACGCTAATACTCGAACGAGCATCAAGCTCGGACGAGTATACTCGAACATCTCTATTCAAGATGTTTAAGTCTAGATCCAAGCCATGTTGTATGTTGTAGATAATATTCAATTAAATTAACAACTCCTAAACCAAAACAACAATTCCTAAAAATCTTATAACTCTAAATTTAGAGCACATAACCATTTTAAGTGCCTAATTGTTTTCACAATTGCTTTCAAGCAGTTTTCTCTACATTGCAGCAATTTATCTAGTTATTTATCTATTTAAAAAATATACCATGTAAATAAGGATGTGGAAATGTGAATGAAGTACAATGTTTGCCTGTGAGATTTCCCTGCATGCTGTTCCTTTTGCATTTTGGAAACTTCCCCTTTGAAATCCTGAGCTTGCCCCTCAAGCTGTTACAGAGCAGCTGTAAAAATTCATGTAGCATCACAATGGCATAGGAAGCAGATCACTTGGATGGCAGATTTGTAACAGATTAATGAATTTTGACATGCCGAGAAATTATCCTTAATATATTAGAAAATGGGCTGTGTACTTCACATACACATTTCAGAGGATGAATACGAGGAGTCATACTTAGTTTCATGTAAATTTCAAGGCTTTTCATGAGTCTTAATTAGGTCTGTACCAGAGGTTGCACTAAATATTTTCCAAAAGAGTAATGATACTCCTCTTACCATTTTAAGGAGTATTTTTCGCCTATGAGGAGTATTATATTTTCATTAACACAAATAAATAGGTGTAGGTTGTTTAGAAGATAATGTTAATATACGGCAATCCATGCAAGACAATCATTACTGCACACAAATATCGCAATAATGATTGTGCAACTCCTATTGTATGTGAGGGCATAGGAGATTGAGTAACTTTAGTGACTCATTATACTGTTTGGGGGGAGGGGGGTTGTTATACAGTTCAGAGGGATTGAGATTATACAGTGCAGGGGGATGGCCATTATACAGTGTGGGGTGGTGGACATTATACAGTGTGGGGAATGGACATTATTAGAGATGAGCGAGCACCAAAATGCTTGAGTGCTCGTTATTCGAGACAAACTTTTCCCGATGGGAGACTCAAGCATTTTTCACTGAAAGAACACATTGAAAGAACACTAAAGAAGAACACATTGCAGATGTTTGCAGATGTTTTCGCTGAAAGAACACATTGAAAGAACACAGTGAAGAACACGTTGCAGATGTTCCGTACATCTGCTAACTTATAGGAACACATGCGTGAAGAAAGATGTTCTTCACAATGGTATATGAAGAACAATTCTCGTCCGAGCAACGAGCCGTTTCGAGTATACTAATACTCGAACGAACATCAAGCTCGGACGAGTATACTCTAGAGCATCTCTAGACATTATACAGTGTGGTGAGGTGGACATTATACAGTGCGGGGAATGGACATTATACAGTGTGGGGAGGTGGACATTATACAGTGTGTGGGGCGGACATTATACAGTGCAATTGGATTATACAGTTATACAGTTATAACTTATTATACAGTTATACAGTGATGGACATTATACAATATTACGGTGGGGGGATGGGCATTATACAGTGCAAGGGGATTGACATTATACAAATATACAGTGCTGGGGGATGGACATTATACAATTATACGGTGGGGGGTGGGTATTTTACAGTGCGGAGGGTGGACATTATACAGTGTGAGGGGATGGACATTATACAATTATACAGTGCAGGGGGATGGACATTATACAATTATACAGTGTAAGGGTGGGCATTATAAAGTCATAAAGTGTAGGGGGTGGCATTATACAGTGCATGGGGGGATTGGACTTTATAGAGTGCAGGGAGGACGGGCATTATACAGTTATAATACTAATTTATACTGATTTATACGCATCAAGCTATTTTCAAGTGGTAAAACTGCCTCTACGTGCATCAGAGATGCCTGTAGAGGCGTTAATGCGGTCTCTGGTCTAGACACTTATGTTTTTGCAATGGAAATTCTTTTATGCTTATTTTTTAATACAAATTATAATTTTGATAAGCATTAAATTGATTAAAGTACTGCTTTCAGTATCCACCAATATTCTATAAACCAGTAAGGATGAGATCCCCTTAAGATTGTTTAAAGAATTGTTCCTATGAGGCCACAACAAAACTAAGCTACAGATAAGGTGAATAAAGCACTCTGTTACAGCTGAGATGTTGGAGAGCTGGAAGTCTGCATTATAGCTGAAATTTAGCTCAAGTATGTTATTGTGTGTTATATCCATCTCATAGATCTCATCATCTCTCATCTCTGATCGGTCTCATCTCTCTTTTTCTATGTGTCAGATTCTAGTAGTATATAGTATATCAGAAGCTAAATAAAAGTGTAGATAAACCCTGTACCCTGATAATCTAAGAATATTGTCAGCACACAGTATCTCATAGCACATAGCATAATAGAGCAGCACGGTGGCTTAGTGGTTAGCCTTGCAGCGCTAGGGACCTGTGTTCAAGTCCTAGGGTTAACATCTGCAAAGAAAAGGTTCATCCAAAGCAAATCAGAAAATATAATATACTCAGATTCAAATTAGTGGCTGAAAATAGGCAGATTTGTATTGAATCGATAAAAAGTTTCTCATCTCTAAATGGGTGCATTTGTCAACGATTTTAAATGAATGAACAACATATTTGAAGCTGGACACCATGTTATAAGTATGGAGGTCCCCTGACTTTACCATCAAGGCAAATATCAGAGGAAGATTGATATGGTTGTTTTATTTAAACATGCCTGACCCTCTTATTCTAAGGGGTGATAAGCCACCACTAACTGGCTACTGTGGCCAGTGTATAGCCAGAGAAGTGATGCCTAGAATTGTCACAACACAATGGCCAAGATGCAGAGAATGGCTGGGGACCTGGGACACAGTTGAACAAGCTTTGAAATTGATAAAGTAAAGAATCACTTTTAGCATTTTAAAATTTACCTTTTAAAATTTTATACATGTTTTATGAGTTTAGTGATCTACAATCATAATATGGTTTACAAAATGAAGGGAAAATAGCTAGTATGATCACAATAGTCATCCAAAGGTTAATGAAATCTATGACTGTGAAAGTGTACTCAGTAGATGTTTATGTGATTTTTTGACTTAAGAGGTTAACTCTTTATATATGTTATTGTGCCGGGGACTAGCTAAGGGCTGTGTTGTTCAATTATAACTGTATGTGCCTTGGCACATTTAAACAGGATTATGTAGATAATTACCCGTACCCTCTAGGGTTTTGCAGCAAACAAATGTTGCAGTGCATCCTTAAACCTGAGCAGCCACCATGTCACATGGTATGTTTGATATTCGGTATTGCCATGTCCTTGTAATGAGAATATATATATCTTCATGTATAAGGTTAGTAGAAATTAATTTTGAGAGCCAGAAGGAGGAGGGGTAGGAGGCAGAGAGCACTATAGACACTCCTGGTTCATCAGCCGTGCTTCTACACAGCATGGAGAGGACAAACAAGAAAAGATAAGATAATTTATTGTGCCTTATAGCCCTCTCATGACTATGTCTTATCTCTTTTTTTCTATGTGTATCAGATGCTATTATACTGTTCAGAAGCTAAAGTGTAGATAAACCTGGACCATGATAATAATCTAAGCACATTGTCAGCATACAGCCTCTCACAGCACAGAGGGATCATGAAGTGCCTTATTGTTTGCTCATAGAGTCCCCGCCCACACTCTGTAATTTTACACTGACCACCACTAAAACAGCAATAAAACTGAGTAAAATTGCTAAATAAGGGGTCAAAAGTGATAAGTGTTTGTTTGATACATTGGGAACTCCAACCAATCAGGTCAATGGGATTTACAATTATATATATTATACAATTATATAAGAAGTTTGAAAAGCTTATTACTTGACCTTTCAGCTTAGTTAGTGGCACCAAATTAAAGACTTGTTGCTGAAATGGGTGACAAAACCATACAACGGGTTATTCTTTTATATGAATTTATCAAAAGAAAATGGAGATTGTCTATTTCCATTAAAAAAATTAAATTAAATTAATAACTGCTACAAAATCTGCTCTCTACACAATGGGGCAGATTTACTTACCCGGTCCGTTCGCGATCCAGCGGCGCGTTCTCTGTGGTGGATTCGGGTCCAGCCAGGATTCACTAAGGCAGTTTCTCCGCCATCCACTAGGTGGTGCTGCTGCGCTGAAAAGCATCTGAACGCACTCAAGTTCACCGGGCCGGACCAAGTGAAGGTAAGCGCGTCCAAAGCGACACTTTTATTGTTTTAAATGCGGCGGTTTTTCTGAATCCATCGGGTTTTCGCTCGGCCACGCCCCCGATTTCCGTCGCGTGCATGCCGGCGCCGATGTGACACAATCCGATCGCGTGCGCCAAAAACCCGGGGCAATACAGGGAAAATCGGCGCAAATCGGAAATATTCGGGTAACACGTTGGGAAACCGCGAATCGGGCCCTTAGTAAATGACCCCCAATGTTTATCTGTGGTTTTCACCTTTAGAAAAAGAAATTAACACTGGTTTAAATTATGTAACTAATATGCTAGGAAGGTGAAAACTGGATAAATCAATAATCTTCTTTTAGTAGAGCTCGTGAAGATATTATATCAATGAAACTATCTTTTTCTCATAAAAGGTTTATGGTATATCCTTATATAATATGCACAGTTCTAAGTGCAAGCTTCCTTTCAGGTAGTCAACTCCTAACCTCAGATTAAGCTAAACTTAATATACTTAATAAACTTAAATATACTGTACTTGTCTAGTTATTTTCAAAAAGGTGGTCTCATAATTTGCAGTACTTTCTTATGATATTGGCCAAGGTTACCATCTTAAGTGGTTTGCTCACCTGTCACTCAATTATCTCATCAGCATTCTATAAAACAATACTGGAGCTGAATTACTCTGCCAGAGACAGTCTTCTTTGGGTCATTCACTACTACCATGTTCTGTGTGCGGTTATCTGGTTTTTTTTGCTTGTTGTCTGACTATCCTATCATATATAACTTTTGTACCTCCTGTAATATCTTGTTGTGACTTTGGACTGAATCCCTACCTGTAGGCCAATTCATCTACCTGCAGTTGCCAATCGAAAGAATGTTCAGCTTATTCCCATGCAGGACCATTGAGCGGCGAAGTAATTTGTACCTGATGTCATTCATCACATTTATAAAGGGTTTAGACAATTTTCGGGCATTTCTTTGACTTGTACGAATAGGGGACGTGGTCTCAAGAAATTGGTCTTGTCAGTACCCCAAAAATTCAGTTGGTGAGACAGAAAATTCAGTCAGAAAAAAGTTGGTCTAAAGTAGACTTCGAAGTCGTTAACTCCCCCAGATAAATCATCCAGTGTGAATAATTAGGCACAGCATACGACTGTGTATTCTTACTTTGCACTGGCCTATTTCTTTGACCAGTGTGGGCTTGCCTGTTCTAGGCAGGGTTTTAGTCTCCAGTGACATCACATGGTGAATGTGCCAACAACTTGGCTAGTCTGACAGCTTGTGCCAAGTCTGGTTCTGGGTGCGTTTTTTTCCAGTTTTTTAACAGTATTATTACAGATTCTCTGGCAAGAAAAAATATATTACTGATCAATCTGTATAACGCCTCAAGCTATAATGGATCTTTTACAGTCTGAGCTTCCTAAGCCTGGATGCATCCACACCCTCTGTTAATCTTAAAGTTATGCCCTTGATAAGAAATTTACTTTGTATTTGTAAATAGGAGAAAGCTACAAAATTTGCATCAGCTGTTAAGTAATTACACTTATTCCATTGTTATTGGTAATTACAGGCACACTATCAATATTGAAGCGGTGAAGTCCCAGTGTTCTGCATACTTACCTTTCTAAGTAACCTCAGCTATTATTCTGCATTCATAGTTAAACAGCGGTAACGTGTCCTGGATTGTTCTGACTAATAAGATGTGCAGTGAAGTAGAATGCACGCTTAATAGTAACTACAATAATAATTGCAGGAGGAAAAATAATAACAATGATGACTTGATTATACATGTCCAACGATTTGCAAAAGCCAATAGCAGCCAACTAGTCTCGCTTCATTTGATTTTAATCCAACTGCTGGGTTGGAGAGATGATTCCTGGAGCTCTTTGCATAGAGATGCAAAAGAAATACAGAAAATGATGAGCTTACAAAGACTGATTAAAATTATTGAACACCGGAGAGGGGAAAAAGGACAAACTTCAGATTCCTTGCTCTTCAGAATATGTAAATCTTTGAGAATTTCATGTATTATCACTAGGTTAGAGTCTATATAATATAAATACCGAGATTTACTACAGATAGCTTCTAAAGCACCTTATGTGTAATAAGGATAGAGATCGGGGGCCTGATGTTCCCGGGCTAGGCCCATCATTGCCATGGCTAGTCCGAGGGTTGTTAATTGGCATGGTTGTCCATCCGGCCAATCCAGAATATGGCTGGGACACACAGTTGAACCCGAACGGGAACTTTGAGCCTGTTCATCTATAAACAAGGACATTAACCCCTTCCCAACATTTGACGTAATAGTACTGCACGGCGGGAGGTGCGTTCCACAAAATTCAGTACTGTTACATCAAGCTTCTGGCCAGAATCTGCGGGTGCCGGCTATATAGTATAGCTGACACCCGCCTCTAACACCCGCGATCAGAGATTTCTCCGATCGCGGGTGTTAACCCCTAACACGCCGCAGTCGCGCTGGATCGCTTGTTCAAGCTTACTCGTAAAAGTGATAAAAAACTGTTAAAAACATTTAATAAAAACATTTTTAATAAAAAAGAATTCATTAAATAAAGTTAAAGTCCCCTAAACACAAAGATTTCCTATACACATGCAATAAAGTAAAAAAAAACACAAAATCGCCAAAAAAACCCACATATTTGGTATTGTCGCGTCCTTAACAATCCGTACAATAACTCAGAAACATTATTGGGCCCGCTCAGTGAACGCCGTATTTTTCATAAAATTGATCAAAAAAGTTATGTGTGCCAAAATGGTACCACTGAAAAGAACAACTCAACACGTAAAAAATAAGCCCTAAACCAGCTCTGTCAACAAAAAAATATTAAAGTTACGTCTCCGAAAAGATGGCGATGCAAAAACAAATGAGATTTCCTCTATATTAGTTTTTTTTCCAGTAAAATTGTAAAAATAAATGAAAAACTATATAAATGAGGTATCACCGTAATCGTAGTGACCTATAGAATAAAGATAATATAGTATTTTTAGTGTACGGTGTACAACCCCCAAAAAATACAAAAAGAAATGAAACCAAAATTGACAATTTTCTTTTCACCCATACATTCAAGAGTTAATAAAATCTCATCAATAAGCTAATGACCCACTAAAATGAAGTATTTGTAAAGTGCATCTCATGTCGCAAAAAATAAGCTCTTATATGTCCAAATTGCCAAAAAAATAAAGATTGTATAGCCAATAAAAAGTGACAATGCATAATCTGCTCTGAATGGCACAGCTTCCCTTTGATGCCCTGGCGTGTGCCCATAGAGCAGGTTATCACCACGTATGGGGTATTGGGTATCAAATTTTGTGGAACGTTTTGGCATTTTATCCACTGAGAATTTGTAAATTTTTTGAAAAACACATTACTTTAGCCAAAAAAAATGTACTTTCAAAATTGTATCTGATTTTGTTTTAACCCCTGTAAAACAATTAAAGGGTTAACAAACTTCATAAAAGTTGTTTTACATACATTGAGGGGTGTAGTTTCTATAATGTGGTCATTTATGGGGTTTTACTTTTATTTAGGCCTCTCAAAGTGATTTGAACACTGAGAAGGTCCCTCAATAGCAGGATTTTGCGGTTTTTATGAAAATGTGAAAAATCGCACCTAACGTTCAAAGCCCCATAACATCCTACAAAAATAAGAGTATGTATAAAAAACCATGTCCACATAAATTAGACATTTGGTGAATGTTAGTAATTAGTTAGTTTTTTTGCTGTTATGACTATGTGTGGAAAAAGTAGAACATTTTGAAGTTCGAAAATCGAGAATTTTTCCATATTTTCACCAAATATCTGATTTTCTCATAAATAAGTGCAAAACATACCACCAGAATTTTTCAACTAACATGAAGTACAAGGGGTCAAGAGACATTAATTTTAAAATCACTTGGATATGTTAAAGTGTTCAAAGTTATAACCATTTATAGTGACACAGGGCAGATTTGTAAAAATGGGCCGTGCCAGGAAGGTGAAAAGTGGCTTCGGTTTGAAGGGGTTAAAAGAATATTCTATACAGTGTAACTCAAAAGATGGATTACAATGACCATATTGTACATTTATAATGGACATGTAATAAGTAATCTTTATATCGCTCTTATCATCAATATCATCAATACATAAGCGTTAAATATAACCAAGTCAGGCTACTTTACACAAATTCATGACTTCATGACTCTATTTTTGTGTTTCTGTTTTTTACTCCATCGCGATGTACTCGAAAGCTGGCAAAAAAATATTCAAAGTGCGGTAAAATTGACATAATTGACATAATGACATAATGTCTTTTATTATGTGCTTCAAATGACACCTCCCCTTTATTCTTTGGCTCCAAGATACCAAATTTATTTAGGTTTTAGTAGATCTTTAAAAGTGTACAAAACAAAAAAAATACCATTATGCCAATTTCTGTACCCAATAACTGTTTCATACTTTGGTGTATGGAACTGTGTAAGGTATATATTTTTCTGGTACACACTGACTTTTTAATTATATTAAAAGATCTTTTTTTTAGTCTTTTTTTTAATTTAAATATTTATGGATGGAAAAGAATAATCTGTTTTAAATTTTGATAGAAATGTTTGGGGTATTTTGGGATATGTTTTTTTTTTATTTTTACTGTTTATTTTTATATGTGTTCTTTGGAAAGGGGGGGATGTTTAAATTTTTACCTTTTTAAAAAAATTTATATGATTTTAAAATTTTTATTAATTCAGTTTTCACTATTATTTTAGACTCCCTAGGGACTTTAACCCTAGAGTGCTTGATCACTTATACTATATACTGCAATACTATTGTATTGCAGTATATAATAATTTTACTTCCATCCGCAATCTATTAGAGATCACTATATATGGCAAGCCTACATGGCAAGGCTGCCATGGCACCCAATCGACGCCCTATGATTAGGTTACAGGGGAAGACAATCGGTCCAAGATGGCGGCTAAAAATGCAGCTCTTATGGGTCACACGGTTAAGTTAGACTGCGGCACTTAACAGGTTAACTTCTGCGATCAGTTCTGGTACATTAACAGTCAGGTGTCAGCAGCGTTATACAGCTGTGTATGGAGAGAGCTGAGCCCATTAGCTACAGCATCTCTATACAACCCCTGCAGCACCACAATATTATAGTAGGTCCTGGTGCACAAAGGGGTTAATCCAATATAAACTGTACTTAAAATTTGATTGTTTATATATAATTCATTTTCAGAATTGTGTTGCGGACTGTGACATGTTTCCCGCTCTGCTTTTTACATGAATGTCACAGCTTTGGCTACTTCAAAATACAACAAACTCTAAAATAGTGATGTTAAAAAAGTAATGGTTATGAATTTTTATGGGGTAATGTGCGCATCCATTTTACATGTGTTAGTTATCAATTCCCTTGAAATTTTACAGTGCTTACATTTTACATTGTTATATCATAAAACATTGATGCCTTTTTTCAGCTTGTAATGTGTCTCAATGTGGCTTTTCATTGCAAAAGGAATATTGCTTATATACACCAATTATGTCAAAAAGCTGTTGAACATTTGCTTATATAACTTGCTTAAGCAATGGATGGCATTAAGTAAGACTTTAACCTTTAAATGACAGGCCTGACATGTTCTCTAACCCTGTAAGGTGTAAGCTTATGGGCTGAGCTGTGTTTATGTCAGCAGGTGTCTTCTGTATTATAAAGAAACCTCCTACCTGTATGCCATCCTTGGTGCTCACCTTTTAAGTTCTATGGGTGTCACAGGTAAGAATAGAAAGTGTATAGGTGAATATAGTAGAAATAATAATGCAGCGAGAGATATGTTGTCACTTAAAGGGTTTGACCACTTTACCTCATGTTTTTGTAATGTGTATGTAAGTGTGGGGGGCAGGATATTAGGTAATTTACCAATATACATCTGTTACAAGTTCTGTTCTGCTTTCTTCATAGGTAAAGTGAAGTCTTTTACCTCATTAGCCGGACATTCCTGATGGCCGCAGATGGAGGGTTAGGGTGATCTCTAACTGGCGATTGTTAACGAACAGTTAGAGATCACATGACCCTCCATCTGCGGCCAATTTATGGACAGGAATGTCTGACTGATGAGGTAATTGACAGGAGGCTTCACTTCACATATAAAGAAAGCGGAGCAGAACTTTTAATAGATGTATAATGGTAAATTACCTCATATCCTGCCCCTCTTCCCCCACACATTACCAAAAACGTGAGGTAAAGTGGCCAGCCCCTTTAACCTCTTAATGACCGCCGTATCAGCTTTTTACGGAGGGCATTAAGGGTACTTCTTCTGACGTGACGCCTTTCTACGGCGGCGCGTCAGAAGAAGATTTTGGGACATTGGGTCCTGCAAGTGCTGGTGTCGGGCTGTGATATCACAGCTCAGACCCGGCACTAATACCCGGGATTGGAAAAACGGACCCCCCTGGTGTGCTTACCGGGGGATCGGATCCCTCCTGCCTTAGCCCTAGTTCAGATGAGTGACCCGGGGCTGTCGGCTCCTCTCTGTGCCGGGTTCCGCCTCCTGGCAGGACCCGGCTGTGTGTAACAGCATGCTCAGCATGCTCAGTTACTTACACTATACACTGCAATACAAGTGTATTGCAGTGTAGGGGCTTGAACAAGCAATCGGATGATCGCTTATTCAAGCCAAGAAGTAGAAAATGTAAAAAAGTTAGAAAAAAAAGATTTTGTCATTTTAGAATATAATTCAATAAATAAAATAAAAGTCCCATAATCTCCCCAGTTACACATAACATGCAAATAAAGTATATAAAACACAAAAAGACGTACATATTTGGTATCACCGAGTCCGTATCAGCCTGTACAATAAATCTAAATCAATATTGAACCCGCTCGGTAAACGACGTAAAAAAAACCTCGAAAAACTTCCCGTAATATACAATTTTTCATCAAACACCATCACTAAAAATGTTCTAAAAAGTGATCAAAAAAAGTTACGTTCCCTAATATGATACGACTGAAAAGAACAACTCTTTTCACAAAAAATAAGCCCTCAACCAGATATGACAACAGAAAAATACTGAAGTTATGGCACTAAAAATTTGTTAGTAGTAAAAACAATGCGATTTTCTCCAATATTGGTTTTGCTCAGGAAAATTGAGCAAAGATGAGAAAAACTATATAAATGAGGTATCACCACAATCGTAGTGAACCAGAGAATAAAGATAAAATATTATTTTTACATTACAGTGAGCGGGGGGGGAAAAAATGCTAAAAATCCAAAATAAAAATTGATGGTTTTGTTTGTGTCCCCCTTGAAATAGTTAATAAAATCTCATGAATAAGCTATAGACCCCCAAAATGAATTATCTATACATTGTATCTCAACCCGTAAATAATAAACCTCATATGTTCGCATTACCAAAAGAAATAAAAATTTATAGGCCATAGAATGTGACAATACAAATCTGCTGTGAAGGGCGCCTCCATTCATTCTATACTCGGCCGTGCTACCGTACAGCAGGACACCACCACATATGGAGTATCAGTACACTCGGGAGGAATTGGGTATCAAACGTTGCGGAGCGTTTCATCATTTAATTTATTATGAAACTGTCAGTTTTGGCCTAAATGAATGTATTGGTCCATATTGTTTTAACCCATGTGAAACACTTAAAGGGTTAAGAGACTTAATAGAAGTTGTTTTACACATGTTGAGGGGTGAAGTTTTTATAGTGGGGTAATTTATGGGGTTTTACTATTATTTAGGCCTTTCAAAGTGTGAGTTTTGGCAATTTTCAAGAAAATGAGAAAAATCGCACCTAAAGTTCTGCGCCTCATAACATCCTAGAAAAATGACAGGACGCATAAAATATCATCTCAACATAAAGCAGACATTCCATAAATGTTAATTATCAAGCATTTAGGGTAGTTTTACTTCCTGTCTGGAAAGCAGAACATTTCAAACTTGGAAAAATTGCAAATTGTGGCTTATCCACCATGAGCAGGACATAACGGCGCTGATCTCCTTTCCCCAATTGCTCTAGATGGAAAGGTATGTCAGAAGACCTTTATTCTATTCTCACACTTGGCCATGGGTCTCAGTGCTACCAGCCTAGACAATAACCATAGAACCAGTAATATAACAAATTTCACTGAGCACCGGTGAATAGTCTGAAGCAATCTCTGCCCTTTTTGCCATGCCAACACTGTTCTTCACAAAAAAAAACTTAGGTTGAACCTAAAATCACCAGCAAAGAAACAGAAACACAGAATGAACAATAAAAGGATATGATCAACACTACAACCTCTTTTCACAGGTCAGCAAGGCTAATGGACAACCAATGGTGGGCAGTAGCTTTCTAGTTTTCACTCCCATCCCCAGCAGATGGACTCTTTACACCTGTACGGGGTGTAGAAAATCTACTATAAAAATCAAAAATCCAGAGACAAGTACCCATAGATCCAGGCACTGTGACTGTGATAATCTTCTTATATTTGTTATCCATTGCCTCCTTCCTTTTAATAACAACCTTTAAAATTATCCTAATGAGGTCGTTACCAGAGCTCATCTGTGCTGCAGATTCTAAGGCTGTTACAATGAGCAAAACATGTCTTACCCAACTTCCTGCCTTCTCCATCCTTACTCTGCATGTGTAATCAAGCAGCAGCAGCAGGAAGTTCAGGGGAGGGGGAGACCTGATCTGCTCATTGGAATAGTCTGTGAAGCTACAGTACTGAGGAGCTCTGGAAAATAAAACAGAGCCCTACAGGTTCAGTAGAATAATTATTAAAGTTGATTTTAGAAGGAAGGTGGCCAAGGATAACAAATATAATAAAATTTACCACATTCACTGGGCCTGGATCTATTAGTAAGTGTCCCTGATTTATCATGATGGATTTTTTTTTGATAGTCCTTACAATAAGCATTCACTTCAATGGAACTATCACTTTTGAAAAAGGCGCATCAATCTTTGTATATTATTTTATCCGCTATATGAACTGCATTAATAAGGCTGGATCTTATCAAAGCACAACGCTGTGCTGGATTTCCTTGCATGCACCATTCCAAGTTTAGGTAAGTCAATGTTTGCAATGAATCCATGATTGCTCTCCATGTCTCTTTCCATGTCTTCACATATTGGGGCACTGGTTCTAAGACCAGAACAATAATATATGTTAAACTCTACTAAAGATATTACAGATGAGCCCATTATCACGCAGCAGAAAGTATGCAATAATTCCAATAATCTGCATTACTGCCATTAGCACCGCTCTGTGTTTCATAATACATGCTGCTTATACGTATGACATGGCTCAATTTGTCTCTCTAGCAAAGTTCATGACACCACACAGAACATGTTAAAGTTCCCTGCTTGCATCAAAGCTGTGCTTCCTTCTGTCATTGCCAATGTTGTCATTTTCTGCAGAGTCAAGGCCTGGGGCAACAGATGAATCATCTGATCCAGGTTGAACACCAGCTCATAAGACAATGGCGGCAAAGTACCAGTATGTGGTATGAACAAGAACATTAGAAATCAGGGTGTTACCTTTAATATTTATCATATTCTTCATCAAAACCTCAATTGTTTCACAGATGTATGAGTTCAAACCAGAAAAATCCAGGAAAGAGCCAAGAATCATGGAGTTCCCAGATAACATAGCTTTTACTCTGTCTGACGTACCAGCAAAGCAGATTTTATTTATAATGTAGTCCCGCAGCTAAGCTACTTGACTTATGATGTATTAATGACTTGGAACAAATCTGGAGCCTAATTATGGACTTCATGATTTGCATGATAGATTATTGAAAAACAAAGACTTTGAAGATTGAGAATTCTTAGGCCCCAAGTACATGTAACGCTTGTAGACTTGTAGAATATGACCAGTGCTATTTTTCAACAATAATATTTGCATTTTAAATGCTTTAATATGTTCTGCATTTGCCACTTTCAATCAGGAGATGTCTGGATGATTTGAGGTCACTGTGCTGCGCCTACAGCTATCAACTCCTGTCATTAATTAGAGGGCAGCGAGCAGAGAGTCGTTAAAGGAAAAGAGGTCTAAGCACGACCATAATTGGGAGCACACAAATCTGAAATGTTTTCTATGTTATCGGATACTATCTAACACCACCTGAATGATAGTTTGAAGCCAACACTAACATTAAGGTCACATACATGCATTGGAACTAGCCTGAGAGTCAGCAATATGAATGTTTTATTGGAGTTTTTCCAAAAAGGCACAGGATATGCCTCAAATGTCTGACATATGTAGATTCCACCTCTAGGACCCATTTATATCTCTAAAAAATACCCCCAACACCAATTCCTATTAGTGGATATTATGGAAACATAGTTCAATTCTTTGGGAGTTAAGGAAATAGCATAGCTCAGACTAGACCACCGCTGAGAGCCTGCATTTGATCATTAATAGAGATTGGAAGATACAGGTGGTACCAACAGGGCCTCATTTTAGAGATGAGTTCAAGCTTCAGGGGTGGGACTCACATTTTTCAGATCATAGTTGTCTTTCCTACAAAATGTAAATTTTCCTACAATATGTAAAGTTGACAAGCAATTTTGTTAGATTTCACACACTGAATTCTGTCCCAAAATTTGGGAATCCATCCAAACATCTTCAAAATGTATCAGAAATGATAAAAGATCTCCATAGTTCCAGGTATTTCACGTATTCCATCTTTCAAGTAATCTGAAACTGTACTATAGTGTCACTTGTTCAACTGCTTATCTTTGATTGGTAGTAACTAGTTGTGTCATTAGAAGGAGAAGCAAGTACTTCTGCAGTGAAAACACAAGTATACAGGTTGACCTACCCAAGCAAGTCAAATAATTTCAAACTCAACTCAATTAACCCAATACCATGCAGGGGAGATGGGCCTATTGTCAGTTGCAGTAAGCCAACGCATGGATTACGCTTTATGAATGATTTGGAATGACAGTAAACTTGGTGAGCATAGTGGAAATGCAAGGCTGTACTGTAGAGCTCTGAAACCTATAATTAGCTTTAGCAGAAAGCCTGAATAATTGGGCATCCAAATGTTGAGATTCACTGGTGATCAGCTGCCAAGGAACCTTGAGAGAAGATACAAATGTATATTTCCTGCTACCGTTGTCGGTTCTAGGGGGTTGGCCCACTGTTGATTGGCCCAACAGTTTAAAAGTAAATCCTTTCCCTGTTGATTTTTGACATACATAAAATAATAAAAATCATAAAAGTACATAAACTCCACAACTACAAAATTAAATGTTGGTTTGTATGTAGATTGTAATACCAGGGCCAGATAATAAGGAGGGCACCCAGGGTGCAAGCCCCAGGGCCTCCACCCCTTTACAGAAGGCAGGGTCCTCCACTGGAGCTTCAGATTTGAATTTACAAGCCTATTGATTCAGCAACATCCAAACATCACCTGTTCACAATGACCCTAATGCAGTAGAAAATAGGGAGTGGTTACAGAGCATCAAGAAAAAGCTTCAGGTTTTCTCAAGTTAAGGTAAGGAGGTGACAACATTGATCAGCTATGTTACTTCTTGCTAGCAATGCAGTGCATACAGCCAACAACATGGAGGAGCAGCATCAATGGGATGAGGAGAAGTGGTTAATCTGCAGCCCTCCATCTAGCTTGGAAATATTCAAGGGGCTGCTCTCCTGTTCCCCACCTTTCTCCTTGCAACCCACAGATTGTCCCTCCCAAAGAGCCATAGCTACTGTCTCTCTCTGTGTTCTCCCGTTATAGAGACTGTCCTGTTCATATTACTACATACACTTTGATTGCCCACGTCACAAGTAACCGTCCCCTCCTCCCGCCAAGTTGACTCTTCTACTCCTATCACATGCTCCTATTCCTATGCTCATGGATGGCTGTTTCACTCCATATACACCATATTAAACTGGTATATAATGCATATCTTTATAATTCATTTCAAACTGTACGCTTAAAAATTTTGAAAAGTAAAAACTAAAAGCAAAAATATTTCTGCATTTAATTAAGCAATATTCTAATATTTTGAAGGAAGAGCTCAATTAAATATATAATATTAATAATGAGGACACAGAAGTGAATAGAAAATAGGAATTTTATATCCCAAACCAAAGAGATGTGTAACAAATATTCGAGCTTGATGACACATAATTTGTGTAGTAAGTCTATCATGTTTGATTTAGGTAGCACAGGGGCTCAGCTGAAATGAAGCCAAGCAGCTTGACTGGTGTCTAAATACCATACATCACCTGGTTGGGGAATTACTAAAGAGCCCAGCTGCTAATAATTTAGTTTGTGTTGGAACATGAAATCTCATTTGACTGCATTAGGATTATGCTAAACAGATCTGCTAACAGATTTTATTGAAAATTTACCAGTGTCGTTTTAATGATGAGAGAAATTAAAACAAAATAAAAATGAAGTGTTAATTACATGAGGCTGAATTTAATGTCTCTAGATGCTTCCCTATTCATGAGTGTATATCATGTTACATATGTAAAAACTGATACTGATAATTATGAAAGAAATCATACAATAAGAGGCATAGACTTTGTCCAGCTTAGGAAATCTACCATCAAAATCAAGCACGGATATACCAGGGACATTTCCCCGTATATCCAGGCACCGTGGTAATCTTCTTATATTTGTTATACATGGCCTTCTTTCTTCTAAAATCAACTTTTAAAATTATGCGAAAGAGGCAGAAGGGATATGGGTCTGTTACTGAAGACCTCTGTGCTCTGCAGAAGGAAGGAGGATAATGCCACTGGAGGATGGTGGCATTATCTGCCAATGCTTGCGCCCCCTTGAGAGCCTTCTTACCTTTTCATCTTCTTTTCTATGCAATCCTGTGTCCGAAGAAGGTCTACCTGACCGAGATGTCACATTATTTCTGTGGATTTCTATCAATATATCACAATAAAAGAACTGAATGAATTCAAGAGAGCTAAGTTATCTTTTCACAAAACGTTATGAGATGAAGCGCTCCGAGAGCCCCAGAATGATTAGCATAATTTTTATAACTGTATACAGGCAGCCCCCGGGTCACATACAAGATAGGGTGCGGAGGTTTGTTCTTAAGTTGAATTTGTATGTAAGTCGAAACTGTATAGTTTATAATTGTAGATCCAGACATAAAAAAAAAATTTGCCACAGTGACAATTAGAGTTTACACATTTTTTGCTGTAATGGGACCAAGGATTATCAATAAAGCTTCATTACAGACACTTTACAGCTGATTATTGCAATCTGGGACTAATGTAACGCATTCAGAAAGCTTCACCAGAGGTCAGAGGGGTCTGTCTGTGACTATGGGTTGTCTGTAAGTTGGGTGTCCTTAAGTAGGGGACCGCCTGCATAGCCAAAATAGAGTTATAATATAGAAGAAGAACAGTTCCTTCAAGAACTGATTAGTAGGACATGTCTAAATGCAGGGATGCCACAATGTTTCTGGTGCTCAGGAGCTTTATATAAATTAACAGTTCTAGCAAAAATAAGAAGCTTTTTGTTATGTATTACAATAAAAAATGGTTCCATTTCAATTCTTTGTATGAGACTCTTTTATTTAACTCCAAAAGACATTTGTCCATAATAGTACAATGAAGAAACAAAGAGGCACAATGGGGCACATGTATCATAGTTTCAGCTAGCCAAATTGTCTAATTTTAACCACTTTTGCCGTCTGCGCCATTTTTGCGACTTTTAACTTTGTTCTTTTTCAAGTACGCCTTAGTCTGCACCTTGTGCAGTGTGCCTCATGTATCTTAGTTTTCCAGATGTTCTGTGCGACATTTTGCTGTTTATGCACCAATTTTGCACCAATTCTGGCGCAATTCTGCACCTGGTCCAGGGCAGGTGCAAAGTAATTTTTTTTTCATAGACCCAATTTTAACATGTAAATTGGAATTATTTCACATCCTTTAAATGTTTAACATTTTGCACAGTAACCTCTTTTGTCAACATTTTTACATTTTAGCATTTTTTTTTAATTGGTGACTTCTAAGGGTGAGGTCACACATAGCAGTTTAATTTAACATTTGCATTTACAAAACGCAATATAAATGCCACGTTAACGCATGTGTTAACATTTTGTTTACTATGCTTTTTGTAAATACAAATGTTAACAGTAATGTAATTAGGAAAATCCACTCTCCTCAGCATGTAATGGGTTTCAAAATGCATTAAAAATGCAACATGTTAAATCCCAAATCAACAGTAGTGTCCACTCCTGTATATAACCCCCTCACGTGACTTGTGTCCACTCCTGTATATAACCCCTCACATTGCTTGTGTCCATGTGTATTTGAGACATTTGCAACAAAAAGTCTCAAAAAGAAGCCAAAATTTGCACCTGCCAGGATAGGAAAAACTGAAAATGTATCACAAGTAAAAAGACAGGATCATACATAAGGTGCAAAAACTAGCCTCCAAATGTCTCTAAAATGCACCTCAGAGAGACCAAACTATGATACGTGTGCCCCAATCTATCATAAGTCTGGCTTTGTCTCCCTGTTTTTTGGGACTTTTTTTGGCTTTTCTGCTGTTCAGAGGCATCTTTGTGTTTTTTCCTTATTGATACATGTGCTGTTTGGTCTGTAGTTAATTTGCCACATTTTAAAACAAAAATCTCCAAAAGTTGCAATCAGTTCCAAGCCAATTTCTATGCCTGGTCAGGGCTAGCCGTATATTTGCAGCAAAATTTGTGACTTTTTTTGTGACATTTTCAAATAGTCGCAACTTTTACATCTGGATTAAGGTGATAACTCAGGGAACACTGCAGAACACTGTGCAAAAGGACTATAAAAGTCTCAAAAGATAAAGAAAAAGCCAAGCCAAAAGTTTGATAAATGTGTTCCAAAGAGAGATAAATTCTCCAGTCAGCAATGCTTCAGTAAACCAGAAGATTCAGCATTCAGGCTCAACCCCCCAGCAAGTGGCACTGGTCGTGGTTGCTAACTCTTTAAAGGTCATCTACCACCAGGATTAAAGGCTGTATGCAAATCAGCCTGGGGGGCTCCAGGCTTCATTAAAACCTATGGAACCTGGAGCCCCTCTATATGGGGAACTGTGTAAACAGTATTATTCAAAAACAAGTTGGGGAACAGACATTTGTTTCTGCTCATCCACAGGAAAGAGTAAGTAAATTTTTATCATTATGCTATTTTTACCCTAAAAATTAATCTATTAGAAAATGAACCTGTTGCCCCAAAATAACCAAGCCCATGTCAGTAAAAAAAAAAAATCCAGGTGAGGATGCAGTGCAGGACTTTTATCCCGTACATTATATTTTTACCAAACATATAATAATTTGTTGCTTTTTTAATTCTACATAGAGCAGTAACAACGAAGAAGACAAAAATTAATGTGTGCACTTTCTTTTTTCATTGAAAAGGAAAGCCAAATTAAATGCAAACTATTTCTCATCTCCTACCGTTAAAAAAAAAGGTCATCCAGAGAGAAAACTTTCATGGAGGAACTCATTTGTAGAAGATATGATGCTGGAATTGTGTGCACAGATAACTGCAATTATCTGAAAATAGGTTTTGGTTTTTAATAAAAAATGAGCGGCAATAAAATCTGAAGAAAAAGATAACTATGTGGTTAAATATAGAATGTAAAGTTCAAGTAAATATTCGAGATGGTTTGCTCTTTATAAAATAAAATTTAAACAAATTAAATTATGAAAAAACACCACACGAAAAGCATGAAATAATTTGGAACATATAATGAGTTACTGGGAGTTTTAGCAGTCTGCAAAGTAATCCTCTGTGGACGTAGAGTAGGTATCATTTATCTCACAGGGCTGGCATATTAATAGTGTTCCCTGAACCAGCATTCCTATTGGTTATTTTAAACCAAACATTTGGCTGATTGCCAAAAATGGCTTAGAATTCAAAATTATGTGTAGAAATTATGTGTAGGCTTAGAGGGGAACCCTAAATATCTGATTGTTTTCAGAACCTAGTCCAATACATGTCTTCCAAAAATATTAGAACTGTGCCTAAGAAAGTGAATGGGGTATATGAAAAGGTACTAGAATTTCAAAACAGATCTTGTATAGGACATAGAATATGTCATCCATGTGTGATAGTAAGGGGAACTACCTCGCTTGGTAGGAAAGTGGGTGCAGGGGAATGAGAGGAAGAGGAGAGCAGGTGACCAAGGTGTTTTTACACTATGAGGACATATGCAGCACATAGAATATGTCTGCTTTGTCCCACTACTGTCCAGAAATGCTAGCATAAACATATTACATACAATTTAATCTCTTACACGGTCTGTTGCTCAATGTGCCACTTTTTCCCACATGCCTTTACCCTTATGTCATTTTCTTTTTGACACAGCTTGCAATCCCAGCCCACACCTCAACTCCCTACTGCTCAGACAGCCAGCACCTCAATGTCCTCCACCTCCTCTTCAAACAGCCAGCACCTCCATGTCCCCTCTCCTCCTCTTCAAACAGCCAGCACCTCCATGCCCCCCACTCTTCCTCTTCAAACAGCCCGCACCTCCATGTTACCCATCCTCCTCATACACTCAGCACCTCCATGTCCCCCATTCCTCCTCCTCATACATCCTGCACCTTCATGTCCCCATCCTTCTCAAACAGCCTGCTCCCCCATGTTTCCCTCCTACTCCTGATATAACCATCACCTCCATGCCCTCCTCCTCATACAGCCAGCATCTCCATGCCCTCCTCCTCATACAGCCAGCACCTCCATGTTCCCCAATTCTACTCCTCATACAGCCAACACCTCCATTTACCCCACATCCTCATACAGCCTGCACCTCCATGTCACCATCCTTCTCATACAGCCTGCTCCCTCATGTCCCCCTCCTCCTCCTGATATAAACAGCACCTCCATGCCCTCCTCCTCATACAGCCAGTACCTCCATTCCCTCCTCCTCATACAGCCAGTATCTCCATGTTCCCCAATCCTACTCCTCATAAAGCCAACATATCCATGTTCCCCAATCCTACTCCTCATCCAGCCAGCCCCTGGGAGCAACACATGTTTGAGGAGAAGGGGCACATGGAGGTGCTGGCTGTATGAGGAGGAGGAAGTGAAGGTGCAGGCTACATGAGGAGGAGGGAGACATGGTGGTGCAGGTTTTATGAGGAGGAGGGGGACATGGACGTGCAGACTGTCCAAGAGAGATGAATGGTTTGCTCAGCTACCCCTTAATCAGCTCATTAACCAACTACAAAACTTTTTTGGGGTGGGAATTCCCTGCAAGCTATTTGACTGTTAATTTGGCATTACTTTCGGACCATCCTTTGCTTTCTGATTTTGTACTCTGGTGTAATTTGGTGACTTTGGTTTAACACTAGAGATGAACGAGTATACTCGTCCGAGCTTGATGCTCGTTCGAGTATTAAGGTACTCGAAACGGCTCGTTGCTCGGACCAGTATTTCCCCTGCTCGAGATCGAGCATTTAATTAAAAAAACACAGGGAAGAACAATGAAGAATAGAATAAAAACAGTGAACACAGGATCATTTAAGTGAAAAACACAGTGAAAAACACAGTGAAGAATAGATTACAGATGTTCGGCACATCTGCTTACTTGTCGGAAGATACGCGCGAAACGGTGCAAACAAAATAGTATGTGAAGAACAATATATATGTGTGAAGAACACATTGAAGAAGACGGTGAGCAGGACAGAGACACCGGGGAGCAGGACAGAGACACCGGGGAGCAGCACGGAGACATCGGAGCAGCGGCAGCACGGAGACATCGGAGCAGCGGCAGCACGGAGACATCGGGACAGCGGCAGCACGGAGACATCGGGGCAGCACGGAGACATCGGGGCAGCGGCAGAGAGATTGGGGAGACTTCAGTGGAAGAAGAGGAGTGGATCCCGGGACAGCGTATCTCCCGACAAGTAAGCAGATGTGCTGAACATCTGCAATCTATCTATTCTTCACTGTGTTTTTCACTGCGTTTTTCACTTAAATGATCCTGTGTTCACTGTGTTCATGGTGTTCACTGTTTTTATTCTATTCTTCACTGTTCTTCACATCTGCTAACCTGTCGGGACATAATATACGGGCGGAACAGTGAAGAATAGGTTGCATACATCTGCTAACTTATGAGAAGACATTCTTTTTCAATTAAATAACACATTTTATTCCCAAACCATGGTCCCTTTGGAAAAGTTTGTATCGAATAACGAGCACTCGAGCATTTTAGTGCTCGCTCATCTCTATTTAACACCTTTATTGAATATGATTTAATCTCATTTACTCTCTTTTATTTTATTTACTGAACTTGGCATTCCCTTCTACTTACCCCTCACACTACTCAGTGTGAGAAATGTTGCCCTGTGGGGTTGTGTCTTCTAGGGCGATTGTCAAGTACTCAAAGATAATGGAGAGAATTCTATCTATTGTTTTAATTGTCTGATTTTGGGTTTACATATTATGTATAAAGTGCTCCTGTCTGTCTCTCTGTACATGACTGTCTCTGTCTGTCTCTAGCTGTCTCTCCATATGTGACTGTCTCCAACTGTCTCTCTGTATGTGACTGTCTCTGACTGTCTCTCTGTTTGTCTCTGGACTGTCTCTTCGTCTGTCTCTGGATTGTCGCTCTGTCTGTCTTTCTGTATGTGATTGTCTCTCTGTCTCTCTCTGACTGTTTCTCTGTCTCTATACTGACTCTCTGTCTGACTCTCTGTCTGTCTCTCTGAATGTGACTGTCTCTCTTTCTGTCTTTGACTGCCCCTCTTTCTGTATCTGACTGTCTCTCTGTATGACTATGTGCATGACTGTCTCTGTCTGTCTTTTTGTATGTGACTGTCTTGGTCGCTGAATGTCTTTCTGTCTCTCTGTGACTGTCTCTGTCTCTCTATCTGTCTAGGGACTCTCTCTGTCTCTCTGTATGTAACTGTCTCTGACTGTCTTTCTGTCTGTCTCTGACTGTCTGCTGACAGTACTTGACTGTCTCTGACTGTATATTTGTCTCTGACTGTCTGTATGTCTTGGACTGTCTCTCACTGTCTCTCTGTCTGTCTCTGGATTGTCTCTCTATCTGTCTTTCTGTTTTTGACTGTCTCTCTCTGACTGTCTGCCTGTCTCTGCCTGTTTCCCTGTCTGTATCTCTGTCTTTCTTTATGTACTGTGTGTGTATCTCGCTATCTCTCTCACCGAGGGAGATTTATCAGAAGTGTCTAAGAGTAGAACTGGTTTAGTTGCCCATGGCAACTAATCAGAGCTCAGCTTTCATTTCCCAACATCTCTTTATAAAATTACCGCTGAGTTCGGATTGGTTGCAATGGGCAACTGGAACAGTTTTACCTCAGACACTTCTGATAAATCTCCCAAATTGCCTCTATCCATATTACTTCACACATATGTGTCTTATACTCATTGCCTATAATAATCAGTCAACGCTCCGAGGTCATATTAATGACAGCAATCAATGACGGCTCTGCTTCTAACTGCCACAGCAGCAGCAGACAATGGATCCTGTATATGGTGGTTAATAACTGTATTTTGGAAAGCATGGGGGGAACATTTCTGCTCAAAATCAAGTCTATGCCATTCCCCTGAGACACAGAGAGTGGCTGTGCAAAATTTGGTGATTGTAAACGCAATGGTGCAGTTTCTTTTAGCAGACATACAGTACATACACACGCATACATTCATACATACACATACACTCAGCTTTATATTATACTAGCTGTAGCTCCTAGCATTGCCTGGTATAGTAAATAACTGCTCTTAGCTACAACAAAATATATTTTATATGTATCTATAGACTGTCTCAGACTGTCTCTGACCGTCTATGTCACTGACCATCCTCTTTTTATAAATTCTTTTGATCGTCTCTGTCCCTTTTTTATGAACTGATTTGACATCTCTGTCACTAACAGTCTCTTTCAGTGACTGTCTGTCACTGGATGTCTCGTTTAGTGACTGTTGCTGGCAGTATCTTTCAGTGTATGTCTGTCACTGGTAGTCTCTTTCAGTGAATGTCTGTCACTGGCAGTCTCTTTCAATGCCTGTCTGTCACTGGCAGTCTAATTTTAGTGACTGTCTGTTGCTGGCAGTTTCATTTCAGTCACTGGCTGTATCTGGCACTCTTATTCCAATGACTGTCTGTCTCTGGCACTGTAATTCCAGCTACTGTCTCTGGCACTCTCACTCTAGTGACTGTCTATCGCTGTCACTCTAATTCCAGTGACTTTCTGTCTCTGGCACTCTCTTTCCAGTGACTGTCTGTCTCTGACACTCTCATTCCAGTGACTGTTTCTGATACTCTCATTCCAGTGACTGTCTCTGTCTTCGACTGTCACTTTGTCTATGGGGAGAGTCACAGGCTATGACTGTGAAAAATTTGGTGATTGTAAACGCGACGGCACAGATACCCATACATGCATACCTATACACATATACTCAGCTTAATATTTTAGATATAGAATTAAGGCTATGCCATTGTGCATAGTAGTAGGTAAAAATCTTAGCCTCTATATTGGCAGCAAAGTGGATCCAGCCAATGGGAAAATCAGTGTTTGAATATGACACTAGGGTATTAGGTATCAAAGAACAGCTTATGTGTAACCAACACTGAATGTAAAAATTTTAGAAATTGTAGAGGTCTCACATAAAAGGAATTTGTTGTATCTACATTATATATTCTTCACTGTACTTTCACATGCATCTGTATATTCTTGTACAGTACCGTGCCGGGCATGTACCATATGAAACCAGTCCCATGTATTGTGTTTTGAAGCAGACACGTGTTTGCATTCTGATTGCATAACAGACGTCTAAGTGGAGGTGTTGCACTGCAATGTATAATATACTAGCAATGTCAAGAAATGTGTTCAGATCACACGCTGTAGATTTACCTACTTGGGCGTGTTTCCCTTTGCGCTCGGAGCTGCATGTGCTTTCATGTTGAGTCTTGCGTGCATGTTTGACTGATTTTCAATGTAGAGGGAGATTGCATTTTACTTGTGTTTGCAGTAGAATGTTTGCAATTATCTGGGATTACTTCCTGTGAAAATTGCCATATAATAAAATCATTAAGGAAACAGGCATCAAACACTATACTGCATATAAAAGTCAGCCTGTCTGTGACACAGATGCTGTAGCTTTTACCAATGCCAGCAGTGAACCTTTTGACGTCTACTTTATGCTGTTACTCCCATAATTTGTGTGTCTGGAAATTGAAACATAACCACAAAATATGTAGGAAGACGTCAATGTAGGACCACTGGTTATCAGCCCCAAATCTCCACTTCCAGTGTTGGCAAATAAGCTTGCAGGCCATGGTTTGGCAGACATACAGTATTTGCACACACTTACCTCTCTGGAAGGTGCACCAGCTCCAATGCTCCCGGTCTCCAGTCCCGTCTTATTGGAGGAGTTCATTCTACATGTGACAACTGAATCAATCTCTGGCCTTAGAGGTCACATCTGTATAGACATCTATATAGACATGATGTTAGCATGATGTAGAAGTTATGGCGGCCGATCTGGGGCCCAAGGTGTCAGAGGGACGCAGCAACTTAAACGTAGTCAGCACACAATATTCATGCCTACAGGACATGCAATGTTATTATATGAAGAGCATCCTCCACAATCCATTTATTGGAGCATAAACCACTAGTGGGAAGTAAACAAGAGAACACCCTTTAGTTTATTATGGTGCATGTGGAGGTAAATGTATGAGAATTGCCACCACTACAGTCTGACAATTAGTAGTAATTTCACATGCATTAACCACTGCCGGGATATATTGGGGCAAATTTACTTACCCGGTCCTGTCGTGATCCCCGATCCGTATGGTCCGACGAAAATGAAGTCCGGCACAATTCACGTAGCTTGTGCGCCTGATTTACTGCATCTGTCGCTTCCACGTCCGCCGCAGTTCACCATCTTCTTCCAGGTGCTTGTAAGTGTGTCTTGCGTCACAATTTGAATTTTAAATCCCACGCGTAGACCCAATCCGTCCGACGGCAACACCCCCCGATTTGTCGGCACGATTGCGCCAAAATCCGATCATGTGTACCAAAAACCCCTGTTAAATGCGGGCCAACACGGAAATCGACTAAAATGCGGTCCGCGGACCCTTAGTAGATAAGCCCCATAGTGTGCGACTCTCTTACACAGACTTGTAACATCATGCATTTCACCCTGTGATGTAGCAGGGGGCACAAGCACAATTATGCAAGGAGCCTAGTCTTTGCTAGCTATGTTCCTGTATTTTCTAATGACTTTCATGTTTGCCAGAACAAACTTTAAAGCATAAATAAACATATTTCAAAAAATAAGACCATGTGATAATAGTAAACATGGAAAATGCTTCTTTATGCATTTTCTCTGCTTCTGTCTCCTACAGTAAGCAGTGTTTCAGAAAACCTTGTGAGGTTTGTCATCTTCAGACCTAGAACATATCTTCCTGGATCACTCAGCTTTCTGATTTAGGTTATTAGACACTTTATCAGGATCCTTTATCTCTGAGCTGTTGGGGGATGTAGGACAGAAAGCTGCTTATAGGAAACCTACCATTTCAAATGGTAGGGGTAAGCTGTAAATACCGAGCACCAGCCGCTCGCGCTGTACCTGCTTCGGCGCTGCGTGCGCACACCTACATAGGAAATGCCGGAGACGTTGCGCGCACACGGTCGCGCGCAGCGCTGAAGCAGCTTCTGCTATAAACTTTAAAAAGTGTTAAAACCGCAATACAGCGGTTTATAACTCTAACGAAAGTAAGCACCGGCACCAGCTCACCCTGAGCTGGTGCTCGGTATTTACAGCTTACCCCTACCATTTGAAATGGTAGGTTTCCTTTAAAGGGGTTTTCCAATAAGAGAAGTTAGGCCTGATCCACAGGAAAGGGCTTAACTTGCTGATTAGTGGGGGTCTCAGTCCTGCACCCCCACACAACACGAAAACAAGTGGTCCGATGGGGTCCCACATACCTCTGTCTTACCCCTCGTCGCTCTGTCAGACTACGGAGCAGATGGGCACACATGACCGTTCTGCTCCATTAATCTCTATGGAGCTGAAGGAGATCGCTGAGCGCAGCGCCAAAGGACCCTTCGTTTTGGTGATCTGTGGGGGTCTCAGCACTGACTCAACTTTTGTTCATGGGAAAACCCCTTTAAATAAGGAAATGAGGCAAAGGAGAAAGGACACAGGAACAGATGTCTTCAATAAAGTATATTACAAAGTTTACTTTTAATATCTGCACAATTCAGTTACAAAATTTTATGAAGTTTAAATATGCTATGAATATAATATTTTCAGCACTTAAATGAAAAAAAAGAACATATAAACACTGACCCTACTATTGTAACATGCTGCTGACAGTCTTTTATACATGCCCTCCCTCTCCCTCCAGTGTTAAACAATGGGGCCTCATGATCACAGCAGCGCAACAATATAGCGCAAGCTGCTCAGTCCCGGATGCCAGCAATGAACCAGTACATTTCCCCTTGCTATGTGTTATGATGGAGCAGTGTGCCCATACTTGCTTGGAACTATTCACAAGGGAGCTGCTTGTTTATTGTGGGTCAATGGCAATTTGTATAGGCCTAGTGTAAGTGAATTTGGCATTTGAAGATGCTGCCCAGATAGGGGTGAGATAAATGTGCTGCTGTTATCTGATAGCCTGCTGGAAGGAATACAAGGAACAGTGCTTCTGTATAAGTGTGTATATGACGGTGGAAGTGGGAACATCAGGGGCATTGATCCCTCATGAATTAAATGGTCTCAGAACTGTCTGCTACATCCCAGTCAGCTGCAATATTAGACAGATAGCAGAATATCTTTTCTTTGTGCTGTTGGCATAATACCTCAGTGGACATCTATTTATAATATGCAGCCTTAACTAGGCCAGAATATTTCAGGACAGATCCTCGTTTTACAAAGGTAAAGTTATATACAGGTATGGATATTCCTTTCACAATTCCACCTTTCTGCAGGAGTCTTTTTATCTAGATTTAAAGGAAATCTTTCTTCAAAATCCATCATGATAAATCAGGGGCACTTACTTATAGATCCAGGCACCGAACACTGTGGAAATCTTCTTATATTTGTTATCCATGGCTTCCTTCCTTCTAAAATAAACTTGTAATATTATGCTTATGACCTGAATCTCTTTATTGGATGTCACTAAAGACCTCCTGTGCTGCAGATTCAAAGACTATTACATTATGCAAGGAATGTTTTCCCGCGCCTACTGAAACTTCCTCAGCTACAGTGGGATTACAGCAGGCGGAGAGAGGAAGTGCTGAGGGAGCAGGGGGGGAAAGGAAAACAGTATAACAGCCTGTTAAGTTACTGCATGAAGTGACTCCTGTAATAACCCCAGAAGCTCTTCAGACTCATTAGCATAAGCTTAAAGGAAACCTACCATGAGGAATCTACCATCAGAAGTAGACCTGATGGTAGATTCCTCCTGCCTGCCTCTGCCCTAATCTGTAATTTAATAATCCCGGAACCTAACCTCAATTGCTAAAAATCGTTATTTAACTGCAGAGGCTCGTGGGGCGTGTACTAGCCTGGCAGGGCACTGGGAGCTAAAGCTACTAAACACCCCAGTAGTAGAATCCCCATAGTAGGTTCTCTTTAAAAGTTGATTATAGAAGGAAGGAGGTCATGGATAAATATAAGAAGATTACCTCAGTCATGGTGTCTGGATCTATGAGTAACTGTCTCTGGTTCATCATGCTTAAAGTTGATGGTAAATTTCCTTTAAAGGGAAATTGAGCAAATAAACCACTACCAGTATGTTGTAAAGCATCTCAGCTCCTTCTTGGTCATGTTTCTCTCATGGCCCAGCATGGTGGCATAATCCAGGAATTCAACTTTGAAGTGAGATGTAAATTGGCTGTTTAAAATCAAGGAGGAGGAGAGTTCAGTACTGAAGTCAAGCTCTCTCAGCCCCTATATGCACACTTTGCAGTAATTGATGGTCCCATGTCCAAAGACATCAGTAACCAGCTCTCCAGAGGTCTGGTAAATAATGTCGATAAAAGGGGGCCTTCTAAGGTGGCAATAGCTTGACGTCAGTGCTGAACTGTAAACTTTATACATCTCACTCAAAAGTACATTTTCTGGATGATGACACTAGACTGGGCCATGAAAGGAACATGAATGGATAGACTTGGCTCTTTTTTATTTTTGTTTTTCCAATTTTCACTTCCCACCTTTAAAAATCTTTGTAGTGATGGTATTTAATATATTTAATAGTGGATGAAAATTCAAAATGCTGCGAAATTGGTGAAAAAAAACATTTGCACCTAGTTTTCCAACAGCTTCAATTATGCTCTCCAAATGACATGACTCCTTTCTTCTTTGGGTAGCTACGATCATGGGGATATTACATTTATATTGGTTTTATTGTGTTTTTTTCTTACATTAAAAAAATGTAAACTTTCTGTACAAAAAAATGACTTCATTTTGCTGTCTTTCCTACCAATTTGGGGGACTGTTTGACCTTTTCATGACTTTGATGTGTTGCAAAATGGTGAAAAAGTGGTGTTTCAGACATTCGGGTGCTATTTACTGTTACAGTATACTAGTATATGGAGAATTCTCTATAGATCTGTTAAAGTGCCTCTGGCAGCATCTTGCAGATCTGTAGCATGACAGTCCAGGATATCATGGCAAATGATTGTCGCAACCCGATGATCCGTGTGCATGCCAAAGTGTATATCATGGTACCAGCTACCTCTGGGAACCCATACACACGCCACACAGGGCATACCTGTCCATTAACAGGCATAGCTGGACATGCACACAAGTATCTTGAAATGGAAAAACTGCATACATTAACATCACAATACAAAAAACCCATACCACGTTACTAGATATATAACATGTATATAACAGAAACTAAACACTAGAGACTAGGACATAGACAAGCGCATCCATCCATCCATCTATCTCAAAGCAAAGATTGGAAAAAAGCAGCACAGCTATACGAATAGATTATAGATTGTATAGTATTGAGAAGATTGTATTGCTAAACCTAAATGTTGCTATATGGGTGAATTAACCTACAAATTTTCACTTTTCTAAAGTTGGAGTGCTGCTTATTTTTGTTTTATCTATGGATCTATCCATGTCTATCAATGGAAATCAGCAGAGCTCCAGATTGAACATGCCAACCTGATCCTTGGTAACATAGTGATAGGTATATAAGAAGGTTCCATGCTTTGTCCATGTAGTCCAATGTGATATGCTTTGTTGGCTCATCTTATGTAATATTTCAGTCCACATTATGCTTGAGAAGGGCCCTGTATTGTGGACTTAATTCTCTTGATTTTTTAAATGAACTCACCTATTTTGGATGTGGATGAGCTGCCACTCTCTCTATAGATAGCTATATATCTGTTTAGCTATTTATCTATCTATGGTAATTTACAATTTCAACCAATATGGTATAATATGATCTGTGTCGCCCCAATTTAATTTTATGCAGCACTATGCATGTTAGGTCAGTTCAGCAGATTGAGGTTCAGACCAGTAAATGTGACCAACACAGAGGAAAGTTTCACAATGTGAACACGGCCATGTAGACAGCCCTTACTTCACAAGGCGTCTCAAATGTCTCAATGGAGGCAAAGATCTCCCATTTCCAATTAGTAAACCAGTCTGCATATTGTTATTCCAAAATCCTTAGTGGAGCAAGTTTAGCCTTTATGTCTTCTTCTGTCTGCAAAAGTGGTCTTCTCAAGGAGACACATCCTTGCCCTGCCTTGCTCCTTTCTTGGTAAAGCTATTAGGCAGAAAAGACAGACTGATGATGGATGACATAAGATAGGTAGAGGTAGGTCACAGGATTTCAGCATCACTGATCTATTACTTGCTTCCCTTAGATAGGGCAGAGCAGACCAAATACATTCCGAGGAAACTATACTTCCTCTGTCTCGATGAGAAATGGAAGCTGTCTAAGCGAAATCAGATGCAAAGAAGAAACCAAGGTGGTAGAAATCCACCGTAAATGGAAACACAAGTTGGATATTTACAATGTAAAACATGTAAGACGTATATTAAGCCTAAAATAATGTTGTGTCTGGTAGATAAAACAGCAGGACATGGGAAAACAAAGTGCAACAAAATAAAAAGCAATTGTGTACAAGCCAGAGAGCATTCTGCAAACATAAACTATTGCACCAATTTGGCTGCGTGCTGCGTAATCTGTGTGCGCCATATAAATAAAGAATTATTATTACTCCGGGATCTTTCATCTCTACAAGAAGGGCATTGCTATATATACACTCATCTCTAATCAAACAACCCATTAAATACCGCGACCTGTGTTACCCATAAGGTCTTCAGATTACCCCTAGTTATTTCTTTACGTTTAATTTATTAATCTTTACCTGTGTTAATTTGATTTGAAATAATAGTAATTACATAAATAAATTGTATTTTTTCCTATACTTCATGTTTTATGAATGTAACTGCAAGGCAGTATCTGAGAGGACTACACTATTAATATATTTTTATTTGTAGGGGGGGGGGTTAGCTCGATACAATGCTCTCAGTAGAAAATAATTTCATAAAGCTTACCCAATGGACTTGCTGCGGCGTGGTACCACTACTTCGTTTCACAGGCGCGACTTTGCCCACGGTGGTGACCAAGGAATCGTGGTCAGGGACAGGCAGAAGGTCGAGACAGGCAGCACAGGATCAACATCAGGAACAAAGCAGGAGGTCAGGACAGGCAGCACCTCAATGTCCGTAATGGAACCAGGGTCACAACAGAAGATCATCACATGGAATAGCTATCTCAGAGGCACTAGGCACAAAGGTCCAGTGGGGAATGCTGGGAGATGCCGACTTTTATCCATTTTCCTGGAAATAGCC
Organism: Engystomops pustulosus; assembly: GCF_040894005.1. Taxonomy (NCBI): domain Eukaryota; kingdom Metazoa; phylum Chordata; class Amphibia; order Anura; family Leptodactylidae; genus Engystomops; species Engystomops pustulosus. The sequence goes on along the minus strand of NC_092413.1, from coordinate 171,451,664 downwards.
AGCACCAACCAGCGGTGCGCTGGCCCTTTCAATCTTCGAGCGCCAGGGCACACGCGCCCTAGAAGGTGGGGACACGCACGCCGGGCTGCTGGAGCAGGATCGTAGACAGGTAAGACAGCGGGATGGGGAGCTGGGGACTGTAGAAAGATATGGGTGTGCCCGCGACCCGGGACGTGCTTCAGAGTTGATTTTCTGGATGATGCCACCACACCAGACATGAAAGCAATATAATCTTGAAGCTGCTCAGCTGCTTGACAACATACTGCTAGTGGTTCATTAGACCAATTTCTGGTTCTCCTTAAAAAAAAAAACAAATAATCTGACCATAGGTAACATAAAACAGTGTGCTGACCTTTCAATGCTACATCCCTGCTGTCTTCATTATGGTATAGAAAAAATCGTGACCTCCTGATTTTTACAGAAATTTGTCAAATGTTTTGTCCAGATTTCACATTTGCGTTTGAACAGCTTCACATCATTGCAGCTATAGTAGATGTTGCTTTGTGTAATGTAACATTTTTACACTACAACATGTGGCATGTTTTATCACTCCAATAACTTTAATGAGGTGAACATTACAATGATGTCTGTATATTAAAACCACAATCACTGAGCCATTATAATATATGAGGCTTGTAATGTACATTGCTATAGCTCACATTTTGTAGTGCCGTGCTTTACTGGATGCCATACTGTAAGTACCAACATACATATTACTAGGGAAGTATAACTCTTTACATATTGCACCTGACTGAGCTTGTACAGCAAGATCAAAATGGCTTGAAACTCTACTATGCCATGCAAAACTCTACTATGCCATGCAAAAAATAATAGGGTAAAATATGATCTAGTATCTGATCGACTGGCACGATAAAAATCCTGCATTCTTGTAGACTAGAAGTTTTTCAATTCGAGGGTGAGATTAAATGTATCACATTTTCTGATGAATAGATCACTGGATCAGACTGTGGTGAATGTTGCCTCATATAGGAAGATTTTAGGTTTTTACTGGAACACTTTATACCATACATGAGCCCTCCTGTGTCTGTGCACAGGCTGCTGCCACCAAGTACTTATTACACATCCCCCGCTCTCACCTTCAGAGCTGAGCTCATTCTCTGAAGTGGCAAACCTGCAAAAAACAAAAGGCACGGGGATAACACAAAATGCCTCAGGATAACTGATAAAAGGCTTCTCAAGTGTTGTTTGCGTATGGAATTGCACAGTAAGACCTTACTCTCAGGTACAAGTCCCTTCCTCCTTGCTTGTCCTCAATGGACTTCAAGCTCAGAGTAAGGACAGATTCATGCTATGTTTTTTTGGATGATATTCAGAGGCTCTTTTCTGCTCTCATCGAGGTCCTGACATGTGCATTAGCCTACTACATTGGGGCTTTACTGTGTCACCTACCACAGTTGAAGCTGTGAAACAGGACACAGGGTATTTAAGCAATTGAGGTTGTTTTGAGTTTGGATTTTGAGGAAGAAAGACGCCTAAAAATTTCATCCTGAACTCAGGCCCAGATTTATTGAAAGTGAAGCAAACTGCACTGTGAAGTTTGCCTCATGAATGTGCAGGCTGCATCGGATTATTGAATACTGGCGCACAGCCTTCAATTATCTGGCGCCCCCTGGACTGCTCGGGAAGTCTGCACCTTCTTTATTTTGGTGGACCTTTAACATACAATGTACGTCACAATTCTGTAAAGTCGCTGTATTAAATGTGTCAGAGACACCGCCTAAGGTGCACAGTGCAGCCCCGACACAAAGCTGGTAAAAACATTTCTTAAATTAGGCAGTCTGTGTAGTGATCATGCCAAGCTGTAGTAACAAGGCACATCTTAGCACAATGTACAGTACAAAGCATACCTGCCTACGTAGAGGATGGACCTCTACCAATCTGCTACTCATGATCTATCCTAAGGATCAATAGTAATAACTCTGAAGACTACTTTAATTCCTGCCCCAGGAAACCATGCAAGAATGCACTTGGGTTTGATAGACCATTCTCCATTTTCAGACCAGGACACGCTTCATTTGTCTGAATTGCAAGCAGTCTCTGATTTTAGATTACTCAATTGACAAATGACTCTGGTAAAGCTCTCTAACTGCTGGTAACTTACTGTACTTACAGTAGACCAAGGCTGCAAGGGTCAACCGTTAGAGTTATCAAAAGTGTCTGTAATAAAGCTTTTTTGTTAATCTCTGTTCCCATGACAACCCAAAATTTCAAAAATCCAATTGTCATGGTGTCTGGGGTTACACTAACACAATATACCTGTTCTACCATCCAAACTTTGTTACCACTGTCTGCCTATAAACCTGGACAAACATTTCCGAACAGTTGGCAAGATTGATACTTTATAGGGCACATTTACTAAGGGCTTTGCACCGCTTTGTGACGCACTTTAGTCAGACTGTGCACGTTCTTCTTGGCTAAAACGGCTTGCACAGGTATTTAAGAAGTCTGTGTGCCACGATTGTGGTGCACGCCACATTTTTGTGGCCTCCATGCGACACAAATTAGGGGGCCTGCCGTCCGACAGTCCGACTGATTCAGACCGAGCGCCATATTTAACATTCAATGTCAATGCCCCAATGTCTGTATAAACTCATTTACTGCTTTGTTTTACTAAGATCATCTTCACAGTCCACTAGAACTGCTTCCAGTAAAGAAAAGTATCTGTATTTCAGTACCAAACAGAGAAGCAAAGCATAGCAAGGGAGTGTAGGGATTACATGTGCCATTGTATAGGCTCTTCCACCTACATTTATAGTCCATGTTTAGTGGGAACGAGCAATTTGTATATTTGCATAAAGTGCCAGTTGTGAGGGACACAAACTGCATATTTGCTTAGGTTTTCACACATACTACAATGTATAGTACGAAACCTTTTAGCACTGTTGTACTTGTATCCATATGTTTCACCCCTGTTTTCTCCATTTCGCCTCCGAGGACAACGGTGCTACTGTATATAAATTAATGTCAGCACTCTGAGGACAAGAGATTTAGAGCATGTTCCAATACAGTGAACATTCCCTCTATGTATAAAGATAGTATAATGTAATGTTCTCCATATAACCTGTAGTAAGGGTAAGGCCTGAGAATTAGACAGAGAAATAATGTAGTATTATTAGACGGGTTAAGCGTTGAAGTATCTGGCCATCACTATGGAGCTATCCTCTGCACGTGTCTAGACCAGACACGACACTTGTGGGGTTAATGCACTGAGAGCTGCTTACTATATCAGTGTGAGATAGACACCAGCGTCTTTATGAAGTGTTCTCGTCGGACTCCTCGTCCTGTGTTTGCTTTGTCACTTGTGGCTCTGTATTCCTGGTGAGGATTGCGTCCTTGTGTTCCAAGTCTTCCATAGTGACAGCAACTCGTTGCCATCCTCACCGCAGTCACACTCTTCTCATCTGCATACGTCTGATCAAAAACCAAATACAACTGATTTTCCGTTTCCTGCTGGCGAGAAAACCTTCTTTCCTTCACTACAGTTGTCAAAAAGGATCATAGGGAATGGCAAGCAGAGAATAATGCAAGCCTGTGGGAACTACTTCTTATCAGAATGCATGTTGTTTTAGAGGGATGAGCTGGAGACCACGCCTGCTGCTGCCTGTGACAAGTTAGTAAGGAGGTTGAACTGTGCTCCCACCCACCATCTCTCGCAGCCTCCCTCCCCTTCTCACTGTGTCTCTCTCATTCTCTGGAGAAGTAGTGCCGTACACTTTCTCTGTGTGAAGGAATCAATGTGGAAAGGCAGACTCTTGCACGGGGCGTCCGAGGCAATGCAACTTTTTGCACGCTCTGTCTTGTGGTTTATGGGTTCCTGAGATGACAACGGCAGTGGTTTTCGATTGCAAAGATCAGAGGGACAACGCTGTGAGGTAGGCATGGCTTGTGAAAGACGAGCAGTTGTACACACCCGTGCAATGCATGTGGGTGGAAGTTTCTTAGATTGTGCCCTTTGCACTTCCTTCCATGTTAATGAGATGACCCCCGCATAACTTTCATTGCTTGCTACTAGGCTGCAGCTTGCATCGGTTCGTTGTCAGTCGGTTTTCTGTCCTGACATCTGGTCACTAGAGATGAGAGAATCGATTTGCTAGTGAGGATTCGCCTCCTAGAAATTCAATGGAAAAGAGATTTTCTCTGAACGATTGGCTCATCTCTACTGGTCATCTGCATGGTAGAGTGCAGGATGAGCTGGGAAGTTTGCTGGTTGTCTAGCTGTGTGTTGTAATTCAGTATTAGGGGCCATTCTCAGCTCCAGTCTTTACCTGATTACTAATGTAGTAACTGCTACCTCCTCCTTACCTTTTTCCTTTTAGATGATTGCAGCCACCAACCTCGTTGTTTTCCACTCCCTGCCTGTTTTGACTTGAAAAGACCATGACAGAAGTCTTTCTATCAGCTCTTTTGAATGTTACTCAAAGCACTTTGCTGGCAAGTGGCTCATCTACTGGGAATGTCACAAAATGCTCTTTGACAAAGACAGGCTTTCAATTTTATTACCTCCCCGCTGTGTATATAGTGGTTTGTATGACAGGATTCATTGGTAACAGTGTGGCAATATGGATGTTCATTTTTCACATGAAACCATGGAGCAGTATCTCTGTCTACATGTTCAATTTGGCACTTGCAGATTTTTTATATGTCCTTTCCCTTCCAGCACTGATTTTTTATTATTTCAATAAAACGGACTGGATTTTCGGGGATGCCATGTGCAAATTGCAAAGGTTTATATTTCATGTGAACCTCTATGGAAGCATTCTGTTCCTGACTTGTATCAGTGTCCACAGATACACAGGAGTAGTGCATCCACTCAAATCACTCGGGAGGCTGAAGAAGAAAAATTCCATCTATATCAGTGCTCTCGTCTGGTTCATTGTTATCGCTGGTATCTCTCCCATCCTGTTTTTCTCTGGTACTGCAATGAGGAAAAATAAAACCATTACATGTTTTGACACATCTTCTGATGATTACTTAAGAAGCTACTTCATATACAGCATGTGCACCACCGTCTTTGGCTTCTGCATCCCTTTTATACTAATTCTGGGATGTTATGGATTAATCGTTAGAGCTTTGATCTATAAAGATATGAACAACGCCCCCCTGAGAAAAAAGTCTATTTATCTGGTCATTATTGTCTTGACTGTCTTTGCGGTCTCTTATCTTCCTTTCCACGTTATGAAGAATCTGAATTTGAGAGCCAGGCTGGATTTTCAGTCCCCCGAAATGTGTTCTTTCAATGACAGAGTATATGCCACCTATCAAGTGACTAGGGGTCTTGCTAGCCTCAATAGTTGTGTGGATCCCATCCTATATTTCTTGGCAGGAGACACCTTTCGACGGAAGCTTTCAAGGGCAACTAGAAAAGCATCTAGAAGAAGTGAAGCAAATGTGCAATCAAAGAGTGAAGAGATGACTCTCAACATCTTATCGGAGTACAAGCAGAATGGAGACACAAGCTTGTGAAGACTCAGAATTGGATTGCTCCAGACACCCAACTGTTAGCACTATGGGGATGCATTATCTAAGATTAGGGCTGTTTCCTTCTTGTAATGATTTTACGGGTAAAAGTCAATTGAAATACTGATGGGATAGAACTATTTATCCGAAAGAAAGCAGAAAGTTCTAAGGCGTCTTGAAAGACATTTGCATTCCCATCACTGTCTGAGGAACAAAAGGGGTGTTTTCCCTCTAGGATCATTTTCTCTCCACAAACTTAACATGATAAATGTATTCTTTTTCCAAATTATTCCAGATTTTACTGTGAATAAGTTTTAACTACTGCTAACACGGTGAAGGAATGTATCTCAAAAAGTTGTAATGTGCTGATATTTAAGAAAAAAGTATTAATAATTAGGTGACTCTTTATTTTTTATGTGTACCTGCTTTCCTTTGAAGCGATGGACATTTGAAAAAATTATTTAACTGGAGAGACATTTGATTTCAAAAAGAAATAAATGTGGCAATAGAGATGTCCTTATAAGGAGGAAGCCATCTCAATTCGAAAGCTTAGCTACAGATATTTACTCGATACTACTGCCCTACCACCATTTACCTATGTTGTTTTGAGGCAAGGAAGGAATAAAAAGGCAAAATGGAGTGACAAAAATCCTTCCAAATATTTGTAAATCCATCGAGGTTATTATCCAAAAAGAGAGGTTACTGAGGCGATGGTCAAAGGAGGTTATGTCCTTGGTCATATCAGTGAAGAGTGTAGAGAAGCACTTGAGTACATGACAGCTGAATTACCACTCTTTAGAAGAGTGTCAATTGTCTATGACAGTTTAATTGCACAAAATGGATTATTTTTTAAAAAAACATTTCAATATATTAAACAAAGTTAAAGAGATATTTAAAAAATATATATAAGAAAAAATTGGATTCCTTCTATACAAGGGCTTATTGTGGAAAAGGTCAATACTACCTACCCTAAGCACTAGACTACCATATCTGTGAGGTGTATGATGGAAGACTATGAGAAACACAATATGATGTATGAGATTAGGTGTTTTTATTTGAGTTTTTTTTCCAGGCTAGACTGTATGCCTGCAGGACGCAAGGGTGTATATCCCCTTGACCTCCACATCCAGCTCTAGCCTGGTACCACTAACTACTGAGAAATACAATAGATGTAGACATTTCTCAAATCTGGGCATCAAGATGTTTTTTCTATTTAGTGCTCAGCAACTAACAGTACAATAATGTTCTTGAAATGTGGCATGATGTATCTCTATATCATGTCAATAGATGATATGAAGGGATAAATGTGATTTCTATGTTAAACGTACTGTGTATGTTTGGAATATAGTACTGTATGTGTTTAATGCTTATGTGGAAAATGTTTTATTTTTGTACCATTATCTGTAATTTAATATAGTTCAGTAAATCTGTTTTACCTGTGATTAACAGTGCCATTGAATTGATTTGCCTATGGAGACAGTGTTACTTGACATTAAAGCCTCTCTCAGGTTTTGTAGTTCAATTACTAAACGTGTTTAACTTTCATAATAAAAGGGGTATTCATTTCCTTCCGGCGCTGTGATGTTTGCATGCAGGATATGTGTACAGCATGGTAGTAGTTCATAGATACAGCAACAAAAACAGCAACCTTTGACCCCCGAGTGTGTCTGGTATTGTACTTGGCCATTTCAAACTCAAAGAGATCCAATAAAACTATGAAATATGTTCTGCGGTTTTTATATTATTAACGATGAGACTTGAGTCTTCTAGATGTAGAATGAGCAGGCTACAGATGGATAACCTACAGCCATGTGATAACCTGGGTATAGTAGACCTCTTACTGTGAGAATATGAGAGCTGTCAGATTGGCTTAGTGGTTTCACACATCTTCAAGGGAGGGAAACTAGTCTCTGTCTATTTCTATTTGTAGAATGTGTCTAAATGCACACGAAGGGAAAAGGTTCATAGGTTTCAATGCATATTAGAAGATGGACCCCTATGCAAATGCAGCTTTAATCTTTGTGCCATTGCTTTCTCCGCCATGTACACAGTAGATGGCAGAAGAAAGGTTCCAGTCATTACCCTTGATTACAGTACATGCTTTTGATAGAAGAAGTTTTTCAGGACAAAACACTATGCAAATTTATCCTCATCGCCGCTATGTTATTATAGCATGACATCCATCTAACCTACGTTAATGTGTTTTCCAAACACAGCATAAACAAGAGAACACGGCTCTGATTGAATGGTAATGTGCATCACCATATAGAAAACCATGCATTTAAATAAGCCACGTATGCACAAATATTTGGACATGCATACATACTACATTACCATTAACATTACTCCTTGTTTGCGAGTCAATTTATCCAACATCACAGCTCATTATTCCGTTTTATTGCAGAAACATTGGTTCCACTGTATTGTGATTTTTTACATGTGTTTACATGTTAAATGTAATATTTAAATCCCACTATTATAATGGTTTTCTGTTAACAATGTGATTGCAAGGTGTAGCAATCACCTACTCAATTGTTCTCTTGGGTTGTGTGGAGTTTATTGTAAAGCTTTATCTTATCTCTGTCTCTAGAGGACCACCAATTACCTTTGAAGTGAGTGCACAGTTGGACTGTTGGAGGAATTTGGTGTAGAGATTCGGCAATTTTATGTACATGTCATTTATGTACAAACTAGTGGTTTCCGCCATTCGAACCACTTTGTAAAAATGGGGCAAAATGTTGGCGGGATCACCAAGGCCTGACACAATCATCACAATCAACATCAAGAAACTTGTATAAATCATAGCTAAAATATTTCTTAGCTCCTGGGGGGAGTTTATATCAATTTCAGAAGCATGAATATCCCAAGGTGTATGCCCAGAATAGACATGTCTTAATTATTTTTGCAAATCTCATGGAAACCTAGCTAGTGTACTACTTACCTCTCTTAAAACATGATTTTTTAATTATTAGTCAGTTAATACAGATGGCACACGGACACATACAATTCTATGGACTCATAAAAATGGGCGTGGTACCTAATGCAAAACTCAGCAGGTCCTATCCCTGGCTGCATTTGTGTCTTGGACAGTCTTTGTTGCAGACATTGGATAGAAAGCGGACTTAACACAATGTACCATGGCTCCTTTATTTATGGCCTGCGAAAACCTTGCATGCAGCTCAAGACAGACATTTTGGGCTCACTCCTTCTTGTAGCATTCTCAGCAGCTGTGAAGGATCTAGCTTTTCCGAGCTAGAGCAGAGGCAGTTTACCATCTTGGCTCATTGGCACGTTTTGCTGCAGTTAGCGGTTTTGTCCACTTCATAAGTCAAGTAGTTTAATAACTCTGATTTAATTTACACAAATAAGATCTTTTCACGAGAACATATGGCAGCATGACTGTGTCTGTATAACTATCATGCTCCAGGTGGTGTCTATTTTTACCATGCTAGAATTAGTTTGTATACAGCACAGAAGACCCCACACATCTTTAAAGAAAACACATTTCAGGTTCCAGTTTATCTCAAACAAACAAGATCAGCCTTAAATATCTCTTGATTTGAGGATGTATAAAGTCTAGTAGACCAGGAATATAGCTGATCATATAATAGCTTCTGTGCTTTTATAACAAAACCATAAAACAATAAGATCCATCCAGGCTGGTGAAGGCCCCCGGTAGTTCCATCCCAGTTGTAGCCTCACATGATGTCCAGAATTGTTTCAGGATGGCCTCTCCTGAGAATATCTCAGGATATCTGATACATGGCTTCTGCATTGAGCAGCTGTTTGGTTCTGCAGGTGGCCTGGCGCAACACGGAGCCAGAAGCAGGTGGCTCCCATCTATGTGTAGTGGGCATACATCATTACGGTTTCTCACTTTAATTTGATTCAAGCCTGCAGTAACTGTGCATGACCACTACATAGACCCTGGAGTCATTTTGAGTTTCCATTCACTGTGTTGTGGTAGGGCGAACAATTTTGGCACTGACTGATCAGATATTGCAAACCTATGCTAAAGATCAACCAGAAAAATAATTATGGACAAACCATCATCTCTCATGACTTGTCTGTTTTAGTAAGTAGTTATATTACAACATATTTTATTAGAATTCAGCATCGTTCAACTATTTTTGACTAAAATAATGGCAGTGCACACTAATTGATTAGTGCACAAACTAATTGACACAACAAGTTGAGTAATGACACGATGTAGAGTTTTGAGAAAGGGTTGCCTCTTGGGGTAGAAGCTCGCAGAGCAGCTGAGCCCATCTTGCTATTAAGGGTGTCTGTAAATAGCTTGAGAAAATTTGGTGGAAGAAAATGGAATCCCAGGACACGTGTTTTCCCTAAAATGCAACCCTTGGTTTCTCCATATACTGGGCTCCATGTAGGAAACCTATTACAGAACAGAAGGATAACTGGTGCCCATAGAGACATAAAGTAATCCAACTGCAACTGTATACTGCAGATAAAATCAGCAAATCAAATAATATATCCATCTTTTAACTATATATACATGGAAATATCACAAATAACTATTAATAAAGTGGCAAGTGTCTTAATAATCCAACCATACTTTAAGCAAACTTAGCAAACCAAACAATGGCATGGCTTATGTGGGTTTGATTAGGGTTTTCTATTGCAAGTCCTATTGTGCTATATTCTTATAGCCCCATACAAGTCCCTTCTACCCTTCTTTCAATCTGTGATTTCAGGACATTTGGAAGTCTAAAATTTGGTGGATGCTTTGGGTGACTACAGGCCCCCTACAAGGCTTGGGTCCAAGGCTACCGCCAAAAGCGCCTATATTATAGTGGGGGTGTTACTTATGACCAATCTGATACATGCAGCTTGTCTATATTCTCTCCTTTCTGCTTTAAAGGGAACATTAGAAATTATAACATCTGCCTTCTTCCTTCCTTTCTTCATATCTTCCATTTTTCAATCTGATCCCCATTGTATCATCTACCCAGCTTAAAACGATCTGTATTTCACTGTTATTTGGAATTCGCTCCATCTCCAAATTCTTTTTTATATACTGTACATAGACAAATCTTTCTCATTTTGTAATCCTCTTACTAATGTAATGTACATGGCTTTATAATCTGAATTCTTTTAGTGAATTGTTGTATTGTTCTTATAAATCCACTTTTATTTTTGCGGCCATGACTCCCTTCCACTCTCCCTTTTTGGTCTTTTTTGAAATCACATGTTAATTCATGGATTTTATTCCCATTTGCATTGGGAAAATTGCCAATGACAAAATAATGAAATGCTCACTGGACGAGACGATCCTATAAAATCTTCTCTGTGCTATTCAGACTCACTCTATATTTAGACTTTTCATTAATTTAAAGGATTACTTTTGTTTCAGTTTCTACAATATTCCATCATTTTGGATGAATTTCATGGATAAATTGCTACTACCATCTAAGTTATGGGTAAGCCAAAGGTTGTGAAAATATAAAATTGCTGGCCCATGATAGACTTGCTTATAATTGAGCCTGCAGCTTAGCACAGTGTTATATTAAAAGACCGTCTGTGTTTCTTTTATCTCAAAGAAGTTATGATAGCGAGAAATAATGCTTGTAAAATAATAAGAGATGCCTGTTGTGAAATCCGTGGTTAAGTCTCAGCACAGCAGGGGAATTACAGTGCATTTGCCCCCATTCCTCTCCTGCTGAAAGAAGAAATAAGTAAACGCTCAGTGTTCATGTCTATTGTGAGATTCCACAATTTGTCTCTGTTAGAACAATTATTACAGCCTCAACCATGACGTTCCATGCAGCTGAATCCACCCTTAAAATAAACCCACCAAAGTCTTCTTTTGCAGAATGCTGTGATAAGCATTCCCATTCATCCACACTGCCGTGGTGGGTTTTTTTTTTCTTTACAGTATTTGAGCAAACATGCTTCTGCTCTCTTCAGCAACTCCTTCATTCCCTTCAATCTTTTTCAACCTAGTGTTAAGACATGTCCTCATTTTCCCTGCAAAAATCATCACTTAATAGCTTTCAGATGTTGAAATGTGAATACATCCTCCACACTGTGATGTAAGGTGTCACAATAACAGAGACATTATACGGCTCAATGAGTTTGCGCTGATTTATCGCTTATTCGGAATCAAGGTCACCAGTTTAAAAGGACCTCCGGTTATTACTTTGGGGGAGAAAAGGGTAAACTTGGAAATGCAATTAAAGACTGACATGGTAAACGTGGGGTGATTTGTTGGCTTTATGAATACTAAATTCCTATTGTAGATTATACAGTACTAGAGCTGTATGTTACATGATGTTCAAATAATATCTCGTAAACCATTTTAGCAATATCTCAAGGACAGCAGTTTTGGAAAAAAAACAAAGGTCACACATAATAATAATTCTTTATAACAATTCTTTATTTATATAGTGCCTACAGATAACACAGCGCTGCACAAAGCATGGCAATTTGGTCCACACATTGGGAATTACAGGGCTAGTCATTTTACAATGTAAAATTTCATTAAAGGAAATCTACCACAAAATCAATCATGATAAACCAGGGACACTAACTCATAGGTCCAGGCACCGTAACTGTGGTTATCTTCTTATATTTGTAATCAATGGCCTGCTTCCTTCTAAAATCATCTTTAAAATTTTGCTGATGAGCTAGAAGACCTCTGGGGCCGTTACCAGAGCCCCTAAGGGCTGTAGATTCACAGGTTGCTACACAAAGCAGGAGCACTTCCCCCTTCCACTGTGTGCTGAAATTTGTAAGGCAGCATGGGGGGAGACAGTGTAACAGCCTGCAAAACTGCAGCATGGAAAGGGCTCTGGTAATGCCCCCAGAGACCTTCTTGCTCATTAATATAATTTTAAGAGTGGATTTTAGAAGGAAGGAGGCCATGCATAACAGATATCAGAAGCTTACCACAGTAACTGTGCATGGATCTATGAGGACTTATCCTGGTTAATCACACTTGATTTTGATGGTTAATTTCCTTTAAGTAGTTGTCAACAGTGGAAGAAAAAGACTGATATCCATTGCATTTTAACATATAATAAAAAAAAAACACAATAAAAATGCAATCTATATAGTAGATACTGCACCAGGTTGTTTTTTGAAACATCTTACTGGCAGGTGTGTTAAAAGGGCTTTTGATGTGTGCATGGACTAGGTTAAAAAAATGATCATCCTGTTCTGGTCCCCTGTCACTGCCATCTGTATGCTATTGGGGCTCTTGATGTGCTAAACCTCCTGTACCTGTTCCAATGATACAGTTAATTCCTATTACTACCCACTAGGACTGCGGTCATTGTATACAAGCAGACCTCAAATAAAGGACACCTGAATTACACACAACTCCTAGTTACAATTGGACCTCTGGGTGCTGGTAATATACTGTACTTTAGGCCTAGGCTGCAATTATCAGCTATGAGTTATTAGAGGTGTCTGCAATAAAGATTTATTGTTGATCTCTGTTCCAACCCTCAGTTTTGAAAATCCCATTGTCTCAGGGACAATTATATTTTGCATCACCCTTACACCCTTACCCTGTTCCGACATGGATACAACTTCAACTTATTGACTGAGTGGGTATTGGCAGCTAGTACAAGAGTAGGAAGTGGAGCGCAGTAGGGATTGGCACACATTTGAAACCTAGCAGCAGCCAAGGATTGGTAAATTGCTTCATTACTTGCTTCATCACTTTAGGCAGGGAAACACGTATATAGGCAATTCATTGGCTTGCTTTAACCCTTAGCAGCCAGATATAAGTCCTGGACGCTATTCAGACAATCATAGTGCTGAGGTTGGTGTACTCTAGTCCAGTGTGCGATCCCAGAACCCTTGGTGGCTCTCAGCACCTAATAACAAATAGAGGGTTAAGGATGGTAAGCCTGAGTCCAGTTAAGATACGGCTATTTAGTAGCCCAAGGTTTTAATAATTGTTATACATTAAAGTTTTTGTTTTTAAACGTTCTATTCAGGCAGAAATCTTTAAATTGCTTCATTTGCAGTCAACTGAAAACTATTTTTTATGATTTTATTTGGTAAAACTTTTTTTTACTATAAGGTGCATCAATAATTCTCAGGAAAAGCTGGTCAAACAGATGATGCTTCTTGTTGCATTTGTTACTATGTAGTAGTCCATTTCTGGCTAGTGTATGGTAAAAAAAATAATGCATGAACCAGTATCAAGACCCTCTACTAGAGAAAACATGAAAACAAAGAACTGGAAATGTATGCATTATGTAAAACTTACAAAACTTTACTGTTTTAAATATAATTTTCTATGTAGTACTATAGCCATGGAACATATGAATACACATGGGATGTTCTACGTTGTTTGCTTTTTTACACGTTGAACTTGCTGCACTTATGTCACTCTTTATGGTTCCATCATGATCTGAAAACATCTGATATGATCTGATATCTCTAGTGTCCAGCAATATGGAAAGCATTTGCAAGCTGTCTTACTGTATCACTCCGCAGAGGTAAAAACAGAGTAATTCAATATACAGAATATATAGGACTAGGACACTAGCAAAGAATTGTTCAGGGGGATCTAACTCTCTTGTTAACCTAACTTAGAGGTCCCAAATCCAAAATACATCAGGAAAGAAGAAGCATCGATATCTGCAATGTTTTACTGACCAGTTTGGATTCTGTTTCTCTGCTTGGATATCTGAGTGTAGTATGTACAGTATAGCGGGAGCTAAAGCAACTGATCGATGTTCGAGAATTAGTTTTCTTGTTCATGCTTATCCATGGGATCATCAATGCTTGCAAATGGCCTCTATTTGCCATTTGTCAACTTGCAAAATAAATCTACTTAATCATTTTTGGGTAGATAAGCAGTTGCTAGGCTCCACCACTGCAAATGATTAAATAAATCTGGGGGTCCATCTTCCTTCTATACAGAACATGTACATATTTTTAAGTATTTTTTACTACAAGAAGAGTGCAACTGGGGGAATATGTCCCCATTCATCATGGAAGGTGCCATTTTTATCAATTTAGATGGAGAGTAAGAGAAGTCAAATGAAGCATTGCCCTGGGTAAATGAAAGCTTAATTACAACATTGTTCTGTAAACCTTGAGGTTATCATTGTGTATTCTGGTTATAACATCCAATATTTTATTTGTAAATCAACCCAAATTGTGGAAAGTGAATGGCTCCATACTAGGTCCATACTTAGAGATGTTTTCCTTCTGCTGGATCGGTTCTACCTAACAATGGCGGGCCCGTTCATTTCTGCCAGTTTCTAATGATGGCACAGAAATTGGAATGAACAGGTAAGCATTGTCACTGATTAGTTTTATTTTTAATCATGTACAATTTATAATGAGTAACATATTATACTTTAATCATGCTCCTTTATGGAATAGTTACATAATATTATACATAAAAATATACAGAACTGAACCATGACCCACGAAGTGCTTCATCATATTTCCATATGTACAAGTATTACAGTCACTGTAATGACTCTCTGGGATACTGGCAGTCTGGCATTAGCTTCAATGTGCCCAAAATAACAGCCTTCCTGTTCATTGACAAGAGGAAACAGCCACTTACAGTATGGGTGAAGGATCCTCCATGAGAGGTCAGCTTGTTCGGCTAAGGAGCTCCCTTGAATTGTACAGCTGGTGTAATAGAGGCCTGACCTGCATTAAGAGCTGAGAATCAGATTAAGACTAATATAATAGAAGCCTTACACAGCAATGAGGCAGTAATATCGTTTATCGTTTTACTATTATTGTTGCATAATAATCTTCCTTGTAGTCAGATATCCTGTCCAATTGTAAATGCTTTTACACTACTTATAGTGGATTCGAAAGAGATTTCAGTAAGAGTCATAGGCACTTAAGATTGAGTACAGTATTAAGGTACTAATTGTGATTTCCGGCAATTAATTTCATTGTGTGATACACTCATTCATTGATCACTTCCCTTATAAGATACAGGAAATACTTTGGCCTCTTAACATTATTATTTTATATGATATGTTATTATATATTTGCCACAGGAATTATTAGTGATTCAAAGGAAACCAGAGACATATTGATATCCCCGCAGATTCTCTCATTACCTACCTACTATAACCACAGCACATTGTACCCACAGGAGCTTTGATAACATCCCATTCGAAATCTATAGGTATTATTATGGAACTGCAGCTAAAACAGCTTCCATTTTTCTTGCAAAGAGTTCTGGGAGATTCTTCATCCATAACAGTGAGGTTAACCCCTTAAGGACCAGGCTCTTTTTGGTTTTTGCGTTTTTATTTTTCACTCCCCACCTTCAAAAATCTATAACTTTTTTATTTGTCCATGTACAGAGCTGTGTTATTTTCTGCATAACAAATTGCACTTCGTAGTGATGGTATTAAATATTCCATGCCGTGTACTGGGAAGCCGGAAAAAAATTCTAAATGCAGTGAAAATGATGAAAAAACACATTTGCGCCATTTCTTGTGGGCTTGGTTTTTACAGCTATCACTGTGCACCCCAGATCTACTTCATTCATTGGGTCAATACGATCACAGGGATACCAAATGTGTATAGGTTTTATAATGTTTTCATACATTTACAAAAATTAAAACCTCCTGTACAGAAAAAAAATTCTTCATTTTACAGTGTTCTTGCGCTAATAACTTTTTCATACTTTAGTGTACAGAGCTGTGGGTGGTGTCATTTTTTGCAACTTCTGATAACGTTTTCAACGCTTTTATTTTTAGGACTGTGCGACCTTTTGATCACTTTTTATAGAATTTGTTCTATTTTTTAAAATGGCTAAAAAATGCAATTTGCGACTTCGGGCGCTATTTTCCGCTACAGGGTAAAACGGTTATTATATTTTGATAGATCGGGCATTTTCGGACGCGGCGATACCTAATGTGTTTAGGATTTTTACTGTTTATTTATATTTATACCAGTTCTAGGGAAAGGGGGTGATTTGAATTTTTATGGTTTTTTAATATAAATTTTTTTTTTTACTTTTTTTACTATTTTTCAGACTCCCTAAGGTACTTTAACCCTAAGCTGTCTGATTGATCCTACCATAAACTGCCATACTATAGTATGGCAGTAAATGGGGACTTTGCATACCATCTATTACAATGTGCAGATCGCACATTGTAATAGATAGCCTCGATCATGAGAGCCTCGGATCTTTGTGTGATCCGAGGTTGTCATGACATCGGATCGCCGCTCCCTGGTGACGTCACGGGGAGTGACGACCGGAGCTAAGATGGCGGCGCCCACGCGCCGCCGGCTCTTTAATACCGCCAGCAGCTTTGCCGGCGGCGATCAGAGGGTTAACACCCATGCGGGTGTTAGCGACGGGCGTTTGCTTCATTATGAAGCAAATGCCCGGTGAGTATGAAGAGGACTCAGCCCGTGAGCCCTCTTCATACTCCCCCATGCGCAGCAAGATGTAAGGGTAGGTCTTATTGCGGTATGGGGTTAAACACTGATCTTGAATTAGAGGATCTGCTCTTCAAAAAGTTATTGGCCCACATTTATCAAAAACAGTACAAACACCACTAGAAGCATTTTGTCTGTGAAGTGCGCAGGGTGCACCTGATTCATGAAATGTGGTGCACGTTCTTCATGAATCTGCTGCTCCCTGCACTGATCCGGCAGAGTGCACAAACGTTTTTGGTGCACCTTTAACATAGGACATGCAACACAATTCTGTCGGACTCTGCATGATAACACATATAGGTGTCACGGACACTTCATAAATCACCGTGCAAGCAGTTTGCACTGAAAAGATCATGCAAAATCTGACAGAAAACTGGCACAAAGCCTTTAATAAATCGGGGCTATTGTATTTAGGAAGGTAACATTCTTCTGCCATTTGCCAAGCCCAAATTCCTTCAAAAGTTTGGGTTACTTCTCCATCTTATTTTTGCAGCAGCTCAGCCATGGAGACCTATACAATGCTGCTCCTTGTGCACAGTTTTGGTGCTCTGGGGTTACTGAGTTAAAGCAGTGGTGACTTTTGTGGTGACTATGTGCCTCAGCACCCATCTCTGTAGCCAACCTCTACATCGCAACCTTGAGTTGCTGTTATTGCTAAACTTTTTAATGTTGAACAATACCAGTTATATGGGGAGATTAATCAAGGCTTTTATGTCCGGTTTCTGGCTTACAAGCCTTGTGATAAACCCGCTGCACAGTCAGGAATTGCAATAATTTCCCCCCATAAGACATATCCAAGACAAGTGGGTGTGGAGGGGAATGAAGGGGGCCATGCTGGATGGCCGTTCCTGGCCACAGCTGTGTACTGGCTAAAGACTGCAAACATTCAGACGCAGGTTATAGCACAATTCTACTATGGATAGGACCTGGTGTAGAACTGTACATCAGCACGGCTGCCTGCTGGACTAATCAGAAGGCTGGAACCTCCAGAGCAATGGGAGGATCAAGGTTCAATCATAGGCTGGTGCACAATGCATATGATAAATCACCCCATAGTTGATTGTGTTATAACTAAAGGAGAAAATGTAAGAACTTGCTTGATACAGTAGTGCCATATGACAGTACCACACTGGAATTCACACAGATCTTTTCACCATCCAATTTTTTTAAAGAAACTGTTATAAAGACAGGATGAGGGGCTTGAAATTTACACCTGTATATTGTAATGAAAGGAGTGAATATAACCACTAAATTCCCGAATGCTTAAGAGGTGTATTCCAATACTTTTTACACTATAAACCATTTTTAAATTGATACCCTAATTTAAGTATTCTTTGTACACCTACCAGCCCCCCTCCCCCTGTACCTTGCTCTTTGTTCCTCCATTAAGCCTTGCACGCCTATCTTTCCCTATATGTGGCAACTGTTAGTTTAGTGGAGACTTTTCCCTTTTGGTAGCTACAGCCCATCCATGTGTTAAGTCCTGCACTCCTGGAACACCTTAATTATTCAGCTTAATTGTGATTCAGGACAATACAAGCAAGGATAAGGGGCAGGTGCGGTTGTAGCCTTCAGCATCATGTAACAAATTCTTTAAAAATGATCGCTCCTCACAGTGTGTGTGATATACAAGTCGGGGTGAACCTGCAAAGACCATCAGTAATTTGATGGACTGCACACTATGGAATCACTGGTTTGTTAATCCAACGGTGCTATGTGGGGAACACTGCACAGCCAACTTCTTGAACCTGGAAATCTTTGCTTGGATTATATTTAAAAATATCTTTACTCCAAAACACCAGAACATCACATGAAGAAGTGTTCTTCCTTCTAAGCAGACTACAGTACAAAGGTAACATTATTCCTCTTGGAGTAACCGTCCCTGTAACTGTCATGGTGATGATTTCACTGTTGTCGTTCTTACAGTTTCCTGTGACTTTTAGTAAATACAAATTACTAATATGTTTATATTTTAAGTGAAAATAATTGCTGTAAAATCATGTTCTATTCATGTGGGTTATTTTTCTGTAATGGATTTGCAGCAATTCACCACAATTGACTACATTCTAAATCCCTAACCTTATACAGTGCTTTGCTACAGCTACTTCTTTTAAAGTATGAGGAATACACACTGTCCTCACCATAAGAATTGCTTCCATTCCTGCAGTCCTGACATCTAATGCAGTTTACTTCACATGTAGGGTATACTGCATTTCCAAGAAAAAGCAAAGAGGAATTGAGTTTCAAGGAAAAATACATACAGCTGGGAAAACCTAAATGATTATACCAGGAGTTGTGTAAGAAATGAGGAATTGCCAATTATGATGCCACTACATGGAGACAGTTTGACATTAAATGTTAACGTGAATAACTAAGAGCCAATACAGTTTTAATAATTTAAAAGGTATTCTCTATATTCATTCTGATGTTACCAAAGATAAGAAGTAAACTGCCTTGGAAGACTCACCGGCAGCATTTATTAATTAGGGCGCAGGGTGGAGCAGGAAACGTGCTATAATTTTCAGTGGGATGCAAGGGATTAATGATTTGGCGCATGAAGGTGAAATAGAACTTCCTAGACCCAGGGATGGAACTTCAGAGGTAGTATCCATATCAGCTGCTATGGGGCCCACAGTGTGAGGGGGCCGCGGGATCTGGGATATTTCATGTGAATATGCTGTATGTGTCTATATGTGATGTGCATATGATTTAAGTGTATATGCATATGTGATGCGTATATGCTGTATGTCTTTGTATACACTATACAAATGTATATTCTTTGAGGGTTAGTGGGGCCCCATTCAGAAGTTCACTATGGGGCCCTGCCTCTCCTAGTTACGCCACTGCCTAGAACAGCTTTTATGTGCTCTAATTTTGAGTCAAAAATTTGCCACAAAACGAGTCCAAAATATAGAAGCACCAGAAAAGTGTCGGATTGACAAGCAACGCCACAATTTTGTGCCCAAAAGGAATAAAAAGTGTTGTGAGTGTCAGAAAAGAATCAATATTGTGGTGCCAACACTTCATAAATAAGGAGTAAGAGTCACAGCAAGGGGGAAAAAACTGTTTGAAAATCGATAACCCCCCCCCACTATGTGCAGTACATGCAGAATGTAAAATTGAATAACAATATTGTGGGGTTATTGGTTCACTTATAATTGGCTTATAATGTTGCTAATATAGTATGAAGGTAAGTCCTCTAGACTCCAGAGAATTCTGGGTCAGAAAGATGCCATTTGAGAGAGCATAAAACATACCCCTTTCAACTAAGATCTGTTTCCTCCTCCATGTATGGCTTTGTGCATGGGATTGAGGCAAGAGTTCAGTGCTTTCATCTCTGCATCGATAATGATGGCTTCACAGTCCCCTCTTGAAATAGTTTTTGGTTGCAACCACAATTATTACACCCTTTGTGTCATGTTTAGTGATGAGTGGACAAAGTTTAGGCTCGGCAAAATATGAAATTGAAAAGTCTCTGCCGGACTGGGTTCAGCACCTCGTATCTCGGCTATTACCCCACAAGTAACACACGAGATTGTTGCTGGCACCACTCACTAGAGTGGTAGCTCTATAAGTGCTAAAAGCAAAGCTGTCAGCGTCCATGTAGACGTCATCAGGTAACATCGATCATCATCATGCTGCTCAACATTGATTTAAAGGCATCTGGTGTTTAAAACACAAACAGTCCGATTGTGGAGCAGCACAGTGAGTATAATGGATCAAGTGCAATGGTGGGTGCACACCTCCAACAAACCCGATCCACCTGTTTGTAAGGGTAGATATCTAAAAAAAATGCAAACGAGGCAGCACTCTGGTAAGAATAAAGGTGATCTTTATTCACCCATGGCAAAATAAGGTGCAGCATTTTTTTGGTTTAAAATGTTAACACCATTGAGGGGGAATTACTGATGGGGAGGTTGAGCTGAACACTACTGATGAAGATTGTGTTGGTGTCCTCGTGACCTGACCTGACAAACTTCAGCACAGACCCAAGCAGACCGCTCAACACTAGTCATGATATTCATAACTGTATATATTCAATTTCCAAGAGCTTTTTTTTGTAGACTTCCAGAATGGGACAAGAAAAACAATGCCTCTTTTACTACCTTGAAAGGTGGGTCCCTTATCATCAAGCATGGCTTTCAGGAAGCCTAATAACATGATGTGAGATTAAAGCCAAAACAGTATATCTATTCCAAAAGGAACTAATTCCTAACCGTAGACTGCACTGTTTCAATGTGGTTGCATCTCTTCAGTTCAATGTAGGGAACTGGTTTGCTTCAGGGAGAAGCTTTTGACTTGGGTCTAGTAGTAAGAGTTCTCCTTATGTGCCAATTAATGTGGAGACTGTCAGCCATTGAAGCACCACTAAGGTATTCTGGGAAATATGCTAATCCATTTTGATGGGGAAAGGAAAACAATGCCTCTTTTCCCTATCTTGCAAAGCTGCCCCCTTATATAAAAATCTTGAAGCCAAGCACATACAGTGGACATACAGTTGTACATTTGATCAATTTATCATCTAGAACTTGCTTGCAGAATCCATTGGCAAATGCTAAGGATTAGTTTACCTCATTGCTACATTTCAGAGCATGGTTTTCTTGTACTAGCAGCTGGATATATTCTAAGGGATTAATCCAGTGTATTGAGTGATGATAGATTGTACATAAAACACTTAACTGCCTAAAGTGCTGTATCTATACTGAAGCAAGTTGTAAGAGCATTGCATATACATATGAATAATATTTTAATTCAGTAAACAACATATGACTAAGCCACTTGATTTAAAACATGAGGCTGACTGCGTAGGCAAAATAGACTAAAAAATAACAAATCCTTTAAAAATGCAGATTTTTTTTTCTGTTAATGCAACAGCACTTTATAATAGGTCTTTGCAGGCTATTGGCACAATTAAAATGGACATTAAAGTCCTACACATTATCTAGTGTTGCTTCTTTATCTTTATTTATTTGTCTGTCCGGGCTGCATATCATTTACATCCATTGATTCAACGTTAACTGAACTGAGAGTCACGGCCATCGTTGCTCAAGTGCTGACTCATATTATTGACTTTCATTGGTTATATAGTTTCTTCTGAGGCTTTCTACTAAGCTATATCAACCTGAACATAGGTACTTTCTGCTCTCTCCCCACAGGATCCTGACATAAAGTGTGCCCATGCATCTGACAGAAGCACTGTGTAGACATTACAGGCAATACATATAAACTTCACAATTGGATGGAAGAAAAGGTTTAGGATTAAAATGTCATTTTTAGCTGACAGGCTCCAATATGCTATGCTGTGCTGATTTTAAAAATGACATTTTCTGCATTTTGAATCCTTTCAGTACTTTATGAAAATGTTATTTCACATTATTTGGCTGCCTGTCAGTAGCATGGGGTGAGTCCTGGGGAGTAGCTGCTCCTAATTAGACTGCTCATTCAGTCTAGTGGATGGGGGCTGTTTTTTAGACGTGTTTATTCAATTTTATTAACAAAATATAAACATGTTAAAAGTTCCGGAGGTGCTCAGCCGGGGAAGCCGAGAGGTGCTCGGCCGCCATGAGCCCGACTGCTTCCGGCACTTTTACAAAGTTAATATTTCATTTATAAAAATCCATAAAAACGTCTAAAAAAAAGTCCCCCCCATCCTCTAGACCAAACAAGCAGTCTAATTTGGCGCTCTATAGCCAGTAATCTGGTGATAGATGTCCTTTAACGCATTCTTCCTCCACTATACATTCATCCAGCTCCCTTCTCTCCTCCCCAGCCTGCTCAATGCACATGAGAGGAAGAGGGAACCTGCAGTGGTGAGTTGAGTGGTGGAGGGAGTTTGATGACAGGAAGAGTACATCAAGGAGTCTGAAACACAGGATTTTCGCTTTAAGGGTACATTTAGATGGGCGTCTGTGGAGATGCAAATTTGCAGCAGCATATACTTCCCCATAGATGGCAATGGCGGCCCGGCAGCGGTACACATGTGTGGCACGATCCGCGCCGTACACGGGGGAAAGATAGAGCCTGCTCTATGTGTGTGCGGGCCATTTGTGCATCACCTCCTCTCCAACGCACAGCGGTGGGCGGCATATGGCTTTGTGTATGTACCCTAAGGGATGGGACACACAAGTGGAATCACCTGATGCCAAGATCCTTGTTAATGATTTGGAGACAAATAAGGACACTATTTTTCTTAAAGACTATGTTTAATTACTTTTACTATTTACTTAAAGCCATTTATTTACTGGCCCACATCAAAGATAAAAGATAGAAATCAACCGTGCAGATAGATTTTATTAAACATATTCTGCTGTTTTGTTTACTGTTTATGCCCGACTGTGTGTCTTCATATGTACAGAAGTGTAGTCTTGTGTCAGGATCCTCTTAATGGACTTTGGCTGCTGAGTTCAGAACTTGTGAGCCACACCCAGAGCTGCCTTCCTGGGAGTTGATTGACAACTGCCTTGCAGTATCTGTTCCCTGTAAAGTCAGCATGTTCATTGAAGAGCTCAGGTCACGCGGTCTAGCCAGCCAGGTGCTTGGGTGCCATCCAGAAACTAGAAAAATGGCTAATCCTCAGTTCATTCAGTGCTATATTTTCCTGTGACATGTAGTACTACAGTCAGTTTCTGTTTTGCTGTATCTGAAACTATGAACTAACTTGTATCCAGCCTGAGCCAGCATCCTGGACCCCTGTATCTGACGCAGTATCCTGGCTGACCTTGAACCCTGTATCCTGGCTGACCTGGGACCCTGTATCCTGCCTGACCTTGAACCCTGTATCCTGGCTGACCTGGGACCCTTCATCCTGCCTGACCTTGTACCCCGACCTAAGTAAAAACCATATGCCTTGCATCTTGTCTGATTCAGAACTCTTGAATCCATGAGCCTGCACCAAGTACACAATTCCAGACCCTGTCCCCTAATTCCAAGCTTGTTTATTTATACTATTGTGTGTGCAAATTTATGCAGCCGTGACACTCAGTTTGGAATATTTCTGTATTAACATGTGGTAGCTTAGTTCATTTTTGTATTGGATCCTTTGGTGGTCCCAGAACTCCCAAACAGTTTTTTAAAGCCTACTAGTACAGCGAAAGGCAACCTTATTTGATAGCTACTAGGATCTTTATTTTAGGTGTTTGATTGAATGAGGGCTCAATAAGAAACCACAGTCTAAGGTTATAATCACACGACCATCTGGGGGATGTATTTATGGCCGTAAGCTTGAGGCCGTACCTATGTCCCACATAGATGGAAATGGACACACATAGCGATATACACTCACCGGCCACTTTATTAGGTACACCTGTCCAACTGCTCGTTAACACTTTATTTCTAATCAGCCAATCACATGGTGGCAACTCATTTAGGCATGTAGACATGGTCAAGACAATCTCCTGCAGTTCAAACCGAGCAACAGTATGGGGAAGAAAGGTGATTTGAGTGCCTTTAAAACGTGGCATGGTTGTTGGTGCCAGAAGGGCTGGTCTGAGTATTTCAGAAACTGCTGATCTACAGGGATTTTTTACGCACAACCATCTCTAGGGTTTACAGAGAATGGTCCGAAAAAGAAAAACATCTAGTGAGCGGCAGTTCTGTGGGCGGAAATGCCTTGTTGATGCCAGAGGTCAGAGGAGAATGGGCAGACTGGTTCAAGCTGATAGAAAGGCAACAGTGACTCAAATCGCCACCCGTTAAAATCAAGGTAGGCAGAAGAGCATCTCTGAACACACAGTACGTCGAACTTTGAGGCAGATGGGCTACAGCAGCAGAAGACCACACCGAGTGCCACTCCTTTCAGCTAAGAACAGGAAACTGAGGCTACAATTTGCACAAGCTCATCGAAATTGGACAGTAGAAGATTGGAAAAACGTTGCCTGGTCTGATGAGTCTCGATTTCTGCTGCGACATTTGGATGGTAGGGTCAGAATTTGGAGTCAACAACATGAAAGCATGGATCCATCCTGCCTTGCATCAACGGTTCAGGCTGGTGGTGGTGGTGTCATGGTGAGGGGAATATTTTCTAGGCACTCTTTGGGCCCCTTGGTACCAATTGAGCATCGTTGCAACGCCACAGCCCACCTGAGTATTGTTGCTCACCATGTCTATCCCTTTATGACCACAATGTACCCAACATCTGATGGCTACTTTCAGCAGGATAATGCGCCATGTCATAAAGCAGGAATCATCTCAGACTGGTTTCTTGAACATGACAATGAGTTCACTGTACTCAAATGGCCTCCACAGTCACCAGATCTCAATCCAATAGAGCATCTTTGGGATGTGGTGGAACATGAGATTCGCATCATGGATGTGCAGCCGACAAATCTGCGGCAACTGTGTGATGCCATCATGTCAATATGGACCAAAATCTCTGAGGAATGCTTCCAGCACCTTGTTGAATCTATGCCACGAAGAATTGAGGCAGTTCTGAAGGCAAAAGGGGGTCCAACCCGTTACTAGCATGGTGTACCTAATAAAGTGGCCGGCGAGTGTATAGCTCCGTACAAAGGCAAAAGATAGGACATTTCTGTGTTACGGCGTCGTGTGCCATGCATCGCTATGGAGAGGGGAGGAGTCACCCTTCTTCCTCTCCATCGCGATGAATGTATACCTGCCGGGCTACAGCCTGGGGGGCATATGTTTGTGTGAATGCAGCCTTAGAAGCAGAGAACAGAAGGAATCTTATGACTGCAGATACACAAACTTTGTTTGTAATTTGCATCCACCATAGAGAAACATTGGTTTTAATATGAGCTGTTGAAATAAAACAAGCTTAATTTCAATGGAAAAAAAAAAATGATATATTTCTGAGTTTTACTGATGTTATCCTGCATGAATACAATACCTTATTAAATTAATAGCTGAATAAAGTTAATTATAATTACATTCAAAGATTTCAGAGTTAGTGTTTAGAGAACATGGAATAATATACTCAAATATTAGGGATTATTATGGATAATTACTTCAATATAGTGTTTAACTTTGAAAAAACATGCGAGCAGTCCCAGCATTCAGACCACCATCAATCAGCAGGTACTTCTTTGCCCCAACCCTTTTATGTATATTATTATTTCCCTGCAAAAACCCCTTTAAGGAAAATGGTAACAGCAGACAATATATTTTACAGAATATGAAAAGGAATAACCTGTTCTACAACATCGTGAACAGATTTTTATTGTTCGTAGATTGCTGTTGTATTTTTAGTGTTTTATGATCATAGCTGTCGGTGAAAATTGTAGAAATGTGAACTATGCAATCTATTAATAAATGTTGTTTCTGTACTGTGACGTCACCCGCATACTTTTGCTTTGTGTTTTATGGTACAGATTATAGTAAACCTCCCTTGTGCCCATTTTATTAAAAAACTGCAATTGGGTGTGCCAGGAATTGTGACTTTTCCAAGACTGGTACGCCGAAACACTAGGCATGATACATTTGTCAAAGGATGTTTTATTTGGGATGCAGAATCAGGTGGCGGAACACCGATTGGTGGCAGTTGGGCTTGGCATGTGTTATAGTGAAGAGAAGGCAAACTGCTGAGAATTTACATAAGCCTCAATCGGCATACAGTGATAACAGACTGTAGTAATTCTACTTTTATGGCAAAAATAAAGACTAGAAGACGTCGGAGGGATTGGTGAATAGAAAGCTACAGAGATACAACATAATTAAAAGTAATACTGCTGACCTTTTCCTTATGTCCTCATTAATGCTTATCTCAAACCCAAATACTTGTAATGTAAAACCACTCTAAAATATGGTGTGGCCTTTGAGCCTGAACATATTTCTGTAGTTTCTACGGATCTGTGAATCATGGTGCTATGAGTTTCCTGTTTAGAGTTTTGTGAGTCTCTCTCCTGTTCCCGTAGACTCTGACTGGGCTGCAGTTCCCCAGAATGACATTCTATACTTGACAAGGGTAAGGCTGCCCTTTTATAAACTAAATTCTATGTCTACTAAGCAACTAAAGACCTACTCTGGCTCAGAGACTTAGTTGTTAGCATATCTGAGCCTATATTTTGTTTCTACACCGCAGCATAAATGCCCCTCAAATGTGGTCAAGGGTGTAGACCAAAGACTCTTTTAGAGCCTCCATTGCTGTTTATCCCTAATCAGTTTGATTAAATGGTTCACTATATCTATTATTGAATTATTCAGGAAAGATGCTCTTCAGAACGTACCCTCTTGGTGCTTTATTAAGATGACTGATGTTGGGAAGAAGGGAATCATTTGCTTTTAATGGTATTTATGAAAGGCAAATAATTAATTCTGGGCTGCGAAGTTAGGACTTTTCAATTTCCAAGACTGCAACTCAAGAAGACACAGGCTACTATTCTTCACGACCAACTATTTCAACATTCCTTCCTCCGTCAGCCTAATGTTGGGTCAGTTGCTGAATCTGCAATCTTTGGTAATCTTTATTTCACTTCTCCTTGTCAAGCAAAACAACATATAATATGGATGAGCACCACAAAATCTAGCCCAAGTGTTAGTCAGTGGGGGTCATTTACTAAGGGCCCGATTCGCATTTTCCCTACGTGTTACCCGCATATTTCCGATTTGCGCCCATTGTACCTGAATTGCCCCGGGATTTTGGCGCACGCGATCGGATTGTGGAGCATCGGCGCCGGCATGCGTGCGATGGAAATCGGGGGGCGTGGCCGAACGAAAACCTGACGTATTAGGAAAAACCGCCGCATTTAAAAACGGAAAATGTGTCGCTCGGTACACGCTTACCTTCACTCAGCCGGCCTCTGTGAATTCCGGCACGTTCAGATGCTTTTCAGCGCAGCAGCGCCACCTGGTGGACAGCGGAGGAACTACCTTATTAAATCCCGGCCGAACCCGAATCCAGCGCAGAGAACGCGCTGCTGGATCGCGAATGGACCGGGTAAGTAAATCTGCACCAATGTGTCAAATACAAGAGATATGCAAATAAGCTACAGCATGGGCATAAAATTTTGTGATTTTATTTTAAAAGTGCACATACTCTGAAATTATCCTAAGAAAACATATATGCTAAATGGCCACTGTAACAAAGAATAAACCACCATGAAGCCCATGAAGGGCTGGATCTATGAGTTAGTGTCCATGGTTTATCATGCTTTATTTTGATGGTAGATTTTCTTTTAACGGGTTGTCTGGAGGTTGAAAAACATGTCTGTTTTCTTCTAAATACAGCTCCTCCCCTGACCACCTGAGTAGTGCATGGTATTGGAGTTAAAGGGGTATTCTCGTCTCGGCATTCACATTTAGTTTCATTAATCTTCCATATATAAACATTTCTTCGATTGGATGTTATTAAAAAAAATGTTTCTGTGTGAAGATAATTTCCCATAAACATAGCCATATTGTCCCTTAGAAACGAGATGGCTTCCTCGGTTACGACCACGTCACATTTAGGCAGCAGTGGCCAGACATGCGCTATTGAGCCCTGCCTGACCACCTGGCTTCAGCGATCATCACTACAGGATGGCTGTGGGATATGTAGTAATTCTCAGATATTTCATATACAAAAACTTTTTGTTTATTTGTGCAATCCCTTCAGTGGCCGTATCCGAGGAAGCTTTCTCGTTTCTAAGGGACCATATCACTACATTTATGGAAATTTATCTTCACACAGGAACATTTTTTTTAATAACATCTAATTGAAGAAATGTTTATTAATGGCAGATTAATCAAACTGAATGTGAATGCCCAGACGAGAATACCCCTTTAAGCTTCAATCATTTCTAGACTGAGGTGCAATACCGGCAAAAACCATGGTCAGGTGTGACGTAGAAAGCAGCCATGTTTTCCAACCTCTAGACAACCCCTTTAAAGGAAATCTACCAACAAAATAAAGCGTTATAAACCATGGAGACTTACTCATAGATCCAGGCACAGTTCCTGGATCTATGACTAAGTGCCCCTTGGTTTATCATGCTTTATTTTGCTGGTTAATATCCTGTAACTGCATAATACACATGAAATGAAAGACAGAAGATCTTTTGTTTCTTTTATTCCTTTCTCTATCTCAATTCTGGATTGTATAAACATATGACCACAAGTTCAAGGACATAACTGCACAGGAGACATGTTATTAGAAATTTATGATGCTATTGTATATAGATTTATTGAATAGGTCATCGAGTGTAAAAAGTATCATCCATAACATCTGTGACTTTCCTTCACCTGGTTGGTTTACATTTCCAACTTTGCCTGAGGCTGAGTTCTGGGGAAAATACAATAACAATTTTTCCTTATAGACATAAGGTGCTTGCCAGAAGCTGGCAGGGAAGGACTGCCTGATCTGAGACATATAAAAGAGTTATAACAGCAGATCTCTAGCAATGAAGGTGGAAGAGTACAATATACTATAGACACTTAAAGGCTTGCAGACATTTTGCTCAAGTGTTTGCACAAATGTCATCTAATGTCTAATGTCATCTAATGTTCACTTACATAAAGGGAGTAAAGTAAATTGACCTACACAATTGTGAAGAAAATAAACCATTGAAAAATAATCTTTGTTCAGAATGTTGCAAAGCTACTTTGGGACTCTACATATCAATCATTTCTGTTTTAAGGACATATTAGTTTATCGGTATGTGAGGTTCACCTCTGCCCCCTAGCACATTAAAACGCATAATTGTGAATAGGACTTTTCTGGATGAGTAGTCTTCTCTTCACATTGGCTAAGATATTGTGATACAACAATCACACACTCCAATTCACCATTGATTTTAGATATGCACTTTAATCACATCCCCAACCCCCACCAACTGTCTCATAAGGACTACCTTCTCAGGGTATGCAGTTGTGCGGTTCTATGGTCTATAGGATGTAGCTAGGGATGCTAGTTCTCATTTAGAGGGATTCTGGAGATTAATAAAGATTGATTTATAGTTAGGGGACTGTAGATATATAGGAGGGCATATATTATTGAATTTTCACCAGTATTGTTGTTTTTCAAACCATTTTTATTAAGTTTTAACATAAAAACATGAATGTCACGCAGAAATATCAAGCTGCTTTGCTGGGCTGCAGAAGATGCAAACATCTTCAAGAATCATCATGGGACTCTTTATGGGGCATTTATCAACTTTGGTGCAGGGTTCATATGTTTGGCGCATGAATAGAGCTTAAATATTTACTGGGATGTTAGATGGTGGCGGAAGGGGGTTAATGAATTGGTTAATGAAAAGGATTAGAACGGTCTCCACACTCATGAAGGTCAAATAGAAATTTATAGACCACCTAATTGCAGCTCTGAGTGTGATCCAAAAATTGCGGCAAAAACAGTGTCAGGAAACTAAATGTGGAGGAAAAGTATTGGATTCCCAAGAGGCACCCAAATTTCCTGCCCAAAAAAAGAAGATTTTTGAACGCCCAAAAAGCACCCATATTGTGGTGATGACGTGTGTGGAGGGTGGGGAAGCTCGGTGCCAGCTACCAATAATCAAAGGTAAAAGGGAGATATGGGGAGAGACTGGAGGATGTTTACATGACTGGAGGATGCTCTAAGAATAGTTAGGCTGTTTAGAGTAGTTCCTCAGGCTCCCTAAATCTTTTGTAAAACTCCCCTTGTTCCTTGATTCCAATGCACAGCTTCTTCTAAGCAGCATCATTCCTCAACTTTAGATCTCCATCTACCTTGAGACTGGAGTTCTCCAGAAGGTAAGTATTAGAAGTTAAGCTGCCATTAAGAATGGGGTTGGTAAATCATTCTTCTTGGGGAAGAATCCCAGGGAGGCTCGACATAGGAGGATGACCCAGTGATCATTAGGAACATTACTAGAACAGATTGTACTAATCTCTTTCAGTACTTGTTCCCAGAAGGGTTTAATTATGTGACATGTCCATCAAATATGGAGGACAGTTTCCTTATCAGCATCTCCATCATGTACTAAGCTAGGATGTAAATTGACTGGATTTTGGCTTTCAAATTCTGATTAAAATACTACCAGAACAAACTGTCTCTGTAGGTGTCTGGGACAGGATAAAGGGGTTTGCCGGATAAAGGGTGTGTTCATACACATATGTGGCAACAGTTTGGCCGATTCAAGGATAGAAAAAAACTGATGAATTCCAAATTCCAAAAATGCCCTATTAGTGCCAAAGTTAGATGTTAAAGGGAACCTACCACCACAAATCTACCTATAAAGGTAGATCGGGTGGTAGGTGGATCAATAGGACGAGAGGATAGCCCTTTTAAGGACTAATCCTCACGTCCTCGCACTTTTTTGGAAACTTTTATTCGGCACATATGGAAATTTTTTTATGCGGCTACTGGGGCGTGGAGTAGCCGAATCTGAGGTTACACAAGGCGGCTACTCCACGCCCCGGGAACCTCTTTTCTCCTTCTACTTACAATCTTCGGCGCGCAGCTACAAGGAAGCTGCGCGCCCTCGGCCGGCGATCCTGCCGTCCGCGCCTGTGCAGCTTCGGCTTTGGAACAGTGACCGTGCGGGCCTGCTGTTCTGCACAGGCGCAGACTGCAGGATCGTCGGACAAGGGCCCACAGCTACAAGCAGCTGCGCGCCGAAGATGGTAAGTAGGAGGAGAAAAGAGGCTACCGGGGCGTGGAGTAGCCGCCTCGTGTAACCTCAGATGAAATTTACATATGTGCGAATAAAAGTTTCCAAAAAAGTGCGAGGACGTGAGGATTAGTCCTTAAAAGGGCTATCCTCACCTCATATTGATCCACCTACCACCCGATCTACCTTTATAGGTAGATTTGTGGTGGTAGGTTCCCTTTAATGTTTACTGAAATTAAAATATGGCTAGAATCAAAAATTCTCATATAATTGCAGGTTATTTTTTTAGCAAAAGCAAGAAATTTATCTAAATTGAACAAAACATTTTCAAGGTAAGATTAATATTTCTCCTATGTACTTCTGTGTCCACTCAAAATTTACTCTATAAGCTGCATCCAAACCTGCTGCAAAAGTCCTGTGTGCATTTGCAGGACACCTTATACAAATGTACAGAAAAACAAAAGGAATTATGCTGCATGTAGCAATGTTTCCGAAAATAAGAAACTCCTAGTTCTGCCAAAGAAAGTTTCCAATATGTTGACAACAATTGCCGTCAGCATCTGAGAGCACGTAGATGTCTCACTGACCATAGGCAGTCAGAGCTGCTGGCGTGGACAGTTGTCTAGGAAACATCAACAAAATATATGTGCAGCTTGTCCTGCTAGCAGCCTGAGAACATGGTGAAAAGGAAAGGTGACCTGTTATACACTTAGAAATGGATGGAGAACAACAGGGAGACATTCACAACCTGAGCATCCACACACAGAAGACAAACACTAAAATATCTTTAAACAGCATGTAAAGACTGTCTCGGGTGCCCCTGCAACCATTGTTTCGGGTTGCAGGTGCACCCGTGTTCCTCCCTGTGCCCCTCTGCCTCACATACCTCTCCGGGTTCCAGCACTATCTCCCGCAGCACCGCACGTCCCCACCTCCAAGGGCTCTCTGAAATTTAAAGGGCCAGCACTCCACTAACTGGTGCTGTCCACCCGCTGACCTATAAATGGTCTACTTCTTCCTGTCACCCCTGCCAGATCTTTGCGCCTCGTTGCCATTGAGAAAACTTGTTTCCTATGCCCTGTGCTAATATTGTGATTTCCTGTTGTGTCCCCAGTTCCTTTATTGACTTTAATCCCATGCTGCCTGTCCTGATCTTCGCTACCTTTCTGACTCCGATCCTGTGCTGCCTGTCCTGACTTCTTGCCTGTCCCCGACTACGATTCTGCTATATGACATTGTAATTCGTCCTGGATGCCACCGCGGACAAAATCACGCCTGTGGAGGGACCTGGTGGTACCATGCCACAGTCCAACCTGCTTTGCGGCGGGCTCTGGGGAAAACCGGGTGCCACTTAGACTCCGCTACCAGGTGTTGGCTTAAGTCATAGTCCGCGGTGGTTCAGTGGGTCCACTACCCCTGGAGCCTGACAAAGACCAAGAAAATAAATGGAAATACTTGTCATTGTTACATTTGGATGCTGAGCACTGTCTTTGTTGAGTTTGCAAAGCCATTTCTAAACCCTCCAGGCATCCAGAAGCACCAACAGAAACAGCTATATAACTCATCCTCCATAGGTTTTATTGGAAGCTGTCAGCAGTTTGGACCACTAAATAACCAGCGTGCCTTTTTTAAAACTGAACTCCCAAACTGATTAACCTCACCTGTGCCGTTGACGCATAAAGACATAGAAATCTGGTAGGAATAGTCATGGATCTGCTGAGAAGCATCTGCATAGGTTACAGGCGCATGAGCAGTGCACCTGGTAAAGACGAGGTGAGGGTAAGGGTGCCGTCACACCTTGCAGTTAAAGCTGCATAACAACCAGCTGTGAGGTGGTTTTAGGTGCAGTTTTGTTCATTTAACAGGTGAATGACATTTGAGGAACAGGTTTCCCCGTCAAAATCAAATTCACCCATTCAGTTCATGTCAAGTTTTTCTGTCTAACCTAGAAAGAAAGGGGGTTTTGAGCAGGTACAGTTGTTTCTCAATATCAAGAGGTGGAGGTTTATAGTTCAGGTCAAATAGTCAGATGGGATCTGCTTCTTGCTTAATACATTTGATGTTAAAAAACAAAACTGAAACTAGAACCAACTCAAAACTGATTGCAATGCAGTTTTAACTGCATCGTGTGACCGCACCCTGAATCCAGGCGGGCAGGCAACGCTCAATAGAGCATCTCTGGCCACAGCTGCCGCTATACCCGACGTTTTGGCTGCACTATACCCAACGTTACACAAAATTCTGCACTGAAAGGGGTGCACAGTTCAGAGTCTGACAGAATTGTGTCACATGCCCTATGTTAAAGGCGCACCAGAAAAAGTTGGTTCAGTATGTTGGAGCAGTACAGGGGGCGCCAGATTCATTAAGAACGTGTGCAACAATTCCTGAGTCTGGCGCCCTCTACACACTACACAGGTAAACTGCACGTGGTATCCTTTTTTCCCTCAATTCCGTTCAATATCTTTCTTTATGGCATCAAGTTTCTGTATATTACTAATGTGCTGCTTTATTTAGTGTAAATATATACATACATGTACAGAGTGTAAAGAGAACTCTCACTGGAAGCAGACTTCTCTTCGTGTAATCTAAGTCACCTTATCTCATGTTGCTTCAGGCAACAAATTAAATGCCAGAAGTTCCAGAGCGTGATTACTGTGTCCAGCGTAAAACAGTGGTATGGAAGTCATCCTACACCACCAGCTCTAACACACCAGGATCTGTCTACATCAACCAAACATGCCTGTGCAAGGGTGCTAAATGCCACCTTAATACAAGAAGAATACAAAAGCACAACTTGTGCACAGTAGACTTATTGCATAGTGAGTAATTGTTGTATTAAAAAAAAACTTATGTAGACAAATTGTTAAACTTTCTGTTTTAACTAAATTTGTACTAGTACATTGTATATACACCGACCATGGGATATATGGTACTTCTACCATCAGAATCTCTCAGTGCATCAGTGGGAACAATCTGGTAGCGCAGATGAGCAGCAGTAGGACCCTGCCCTTACCTTGTAGGAACATCAGCATAATTCTAGCCTATGGCATGTAGACGCTAATATAGTGAAACAGTCTGCTGAGAAGCTGCAGGGATGCCGCAGGGAATTGCATTTACTTCTTTCTTTTCTATTACAGAATCACAAGCACTCATAAAGAAAGCATTGTAGTAATAACAGTACATTAATGACACTTTAGATGTACTTTAACATACTTTTGAATCATTCAAGTAAAACTACATTTTATTTGTGTGTGTGTATATAAATGTATGTGTGTCTGTGTGTGCGCATGTGTTTGTGCTCATGAGAAGCAGCTTTTCCCAATGCGTATAGATATCATTAAACACCAGCACAAGCAGAATGACAAACAGTACATGTAGTATCGGTAATAAGCACTACAGTATATGTGGTACAGGTTGAGTAGTTCAGGTAGAGAGCAGCACAGTACATGTCCTACAGGTATAGAGGAGTACCGTACATGTAGTACAGGTAGAGAGCAGAACAGTACATGTAGTACAGGTATAGAGGAGGACAGTACATGTAGTACAGGTAGAGAGCAGAACAGTACATGTAGTACAGGTATAGAGGAGGACAGTGCATGTAGTACAGGTATAGAGGAGGACAGTACATGTAGTACAGGTAGAGAGCAGAACAGTACATGTAGTACAGGTATAGAGGAGGACAGTACATGTAGTACAGGTATAGAGGAGGACAGTACATGTAGTACAGGTAGAGAGCAGTAAAGTACATGTAGTACAGGCAGAGAGGAGGACAGTACATGTAGTACAGGTATAGAGGAGGACAGTACATGTAGTACAGGTAGAGAGGAGTACAGTACATGTAGTACAGGTAGAGAGCAGTACAGTACATGTAGTACAGGCAGAGAGGAGGACAGTACATGTAGTACAGGTAGAGAGAAGGACAGTACATGTAGTACAGGCAGAGGGCAGTACAGTACATGTAGTACAGGTAGAGAGCAGTACAGTACATGTAGTACAGGCAGAGAGCAGTACTATACATGTAGTACAGGTATAGAGGAGTACCGTACATGTAGTGCAGGAAGATATCCATAGAGTACATGTAGTGTAGGTAGAGAGGAGTACAGTACATGCAGTACAGTACATGTAGTACAGGAAGAGAGCAGTACAATACATGTGGTACAGGTAGAGAGCAGTACAGTACATGTAGTACAGGTAGAGAGCAGTACAGTACATGTAGTACAGGCAGAGAGGAGGACAGTACATGTAGTACAGGTAGAGAGAAGGACAGTATATGTAGTACAGGCAGAGGGCAGTACAGTACATGTAGTACAGGTAGAGAGCAGTACAGTACATGTAGTACAGGCAGAGAGCAGTACAGTACATGTAGTACAGGTAGAGAGCAGTACAGTACATGTAGTACAGGCAGAGAGCAGTACTATACATGTAGTAAAGGTAGAGGGCAGTACAGTACATGTAGTACAGGAAGAGAGCAGTGCAATACATGTGGTACAGGTAGAGAGCAGTACAGTACATGTAGTACAGGTAGAGAGCAATACAGTACATGTGGTACAGGTAGAAAGGAGTGCACTACATGTAGTACACGTAAAGAGCAGTACAGTTCATGTAGTGCAGGTAGAGAACAGTACGGTTCATGTAGTACAGGTATAGAGCAGTACAGTACATGTAGTGCAGGTAGAGGACAGTACAGAACATGTAGTACAGGGAGAGGACAGTACTGTAGATGTAGAGGTAGGGAGGAGTACAGTACATGTGGTACAGGTGGAGGGCAGAACAGTACATGTAGTAAAGGTAGAGAGCAGTACAGTACATTGATTAAGGTAGAGGGCAGTACAGAACATGTGGTACAGGTAGAGAGGAGTACAGTGCATGTAGTACAGGTAGAAAGGAATACAGTGCATGTGGTACAGGTAGAGGGCAGAACAGTACATGTAGTAAAGGTAGAGAGCAGTACAGTACATTGGTAAAGGTAGAGGGCAGTATAGTACATGTAGTACAGGTAGAGGGCATTACAGTACATGTATTACAGGTAGAGAGCAGCACAGTACATGTAGTACAGGCAGAGAGGAGGACAGTACATGTAGTACAGGTAGAGAGAAGGACAGTATATGTAGTACAGGCAGAGGGCAGTACAGTACATGTAGTACAGGTAGAGAGCAGTACAGTACATGTAGTACAGGCAGAGAGCAGTACAGTACATGTAGTACAGGTAGAGAGCAGTACAGTACATGTAGTACAGGCAGAGAGCAGTACTATACATGTAGTAAAGGTAGAGGGCAGTACAGTACATGTAGTACAGGAAGAGAGCAGTACAATACATGTGGTACAGGTAGAGAGCAGTACAGTACATGTAGTACAGGTAGAGAGCAATACAGTATGTGTAGTACAGGTAGAGAGCAGTACAGTACATGTGGTACAGGTAGAAAGGAGTGCACTACATGTAGTACACGTAAAGAGCAGTACAGTTCATGTAGTGCAGGTAGAGAACAGTACGGTTCATGTAGTACAGGTAGAGAGCAGTACAGTACATGTAGTGCAGGTAGAGGACAGTACAGAACATGTAGTACAGGGAGAGGACAGTACTGTAGATGTAGAGGTAGAGAGGAGTACAGTACATGTGGTACAGGTGGAGGGCAGAACAGTACATGTAGTAAAGGTAGAGAGCAGTACAGTACATTGATTAAGGTAGAGGGCAGTACAGAACATGTGGTACAGGTAGAGAGGAGTACAGTGCATGTAGTACAGGTAGAAAGGAATACAGTGCATGTGGTACAGGTAGAGGGCAGAACAGTACATGTAGTAAAGGTAGAGAGCAGTACAGTACATTGGTAAAGGTAGAGGGCAGTATAGTACATGTAGTACAGGTAGAGGGCATTACAGTACATGTATTACAGGTAGAGAGCAGCACAGTACATGTGGTACAGGTAGAGAGCAGTATAGTAAATGTAGTATAGGTAGAATATCAGTGCAGTACATGTAGTAAAGGTAGAGGGCAGTACATAAAAATGTAGTACAGGTAGAGGGCAATACAGAACACGTGGTACAGGTAGAGGGCAGTACAGTACATGTAGTGCATGTAGAGAGGAGTACAGTACATGTAGTACAGGTAGAGAGCAGTACAGTACATGTAGTACAGGTAGATAGCAGTACTTTATATTTGGTACAGGTAGACAGCAGAACAGTACATGCAGTACAGGTAGATAGCAGTACTTTATATTTGGTACAGGTAGACAGCAGAACAGTACATGCAGTACAGGTAGAGAGCAGTAAAGTACATGTGGTACAGACATAAGGCATTACAGGATATAAAGTCCAGGTAGAGAGCAGTATAGTACATGTAGTATAGGTAGAGAGCAGTACAGTACATGTGGTAAAGGGGGCAGTACAGTACATGTGGTACAGGTAGATGGCAGTACAGTACATGTAGTACAGGTAGAGAGGAGTACAGTACATGTAGTACAGGTAGAGAGCAGTACAGTGCATGTAGTACATGTAGAGAGTAGTAAAGTACACGTAGTACAAGTAGGGAGCAGTACAGTGCATGTAGTACAGGTAGAGAGCAGTACAGTACATGTAGTACAGGTAGAGAGCAGTAAAGTACATGTAGTACAGGTAGGGAGCAGTACAGTGCATGTAGTGCAGGTAGAGAGTAGTAAAGTACATGTAGTACAAGTAGGGAGCAGTACAGTGCATGTAGTACAGGTAGAGAGCAGTACAGTACATGTAATACAGGTAGAGAGCAGTAAAGTACATGTAGTACAGGTAGAGAGCAGTACAGTACATATAGTGCAGGTAGAGGGCAGCACAGTAGATATTGTACAGGTAGAGAGCAGTACAGAACATGTAGTACAGGTAGAGAGCAGTACAGTACATGTAGTGCAGGTAGAGAGCAGTATACTACATGTAGTAGGGGTAGAGAGCAGTGTAGTACATGTAGCACAGGTAGAGAGCAGTGTAGTTCAAGTGGTTCAGAGAAGTAAAGCATCCATGACCCCTGTAACCACGTGCCACACCCTTGCCCCTTGTAGCCATGCGCACCCATTACATTTTTTATCTTTTTGGTTTTTTCCCTCTGCAATCTAATCCATCTCCTAATGCTGGATCTTAGCACATGACTGGTATACGTGGGAGAGCTGCACATGTATACCAAGTACATGCAGTTTCTGAATGCTGTTACGGATTCGGTACGGTAAGTATTTTTTAAATTAATTTACATATATAGAGATCAAATTACCTTCTGCAGGGTAAAGGGAATGCCATTTTACCCTGCATGACACCATCCATGCCATGCATGACTTTCTGCAGGGTAGACGAGAATGCCTTTCTAAAGGTCATCACACCACCCATGTACCCCTGGCATGCATGGCCTTCTGGAGGGTAGAAGGAGGTGACTTTGTAACGTGCATAGCACCATCCATATACCCCTGGCATGCATGGCCTTCTGGAGGGTAGAAGGAGGTGACTTTGTAACGTGCATAGCACCATCCATGTACCCCTGGCATGCATGGCCTTCTGGAGAGTAGAAGGAGGTGACTTTGTAACGTGCATAACACCATTCATGTTCCCCTGGCATGCATGGCCTTTAGCAGGTTTGTTTGTTTTAATTTTTTAAAATTTTATTGTTTCCAACAGAACCCGGAGGACACTCAACCGACAGAAGGAGTGACCCAGGGTACTAAGTGTGGGGCCTGCACATGAGGAGACAGAGGAAATACCACAAGCTCTCTCTGCTGCGACCTTAGCACAAGCAACACCACCACCCCTCTCTCATGAATGTAAGGGGAAAGACGCTGCTCCACAGACTGTCATTATCTTAACTTAAATCAAAGTTGGAGCAGTTGAGGCAGCAGAAGGAGGATACACTGGAGGTTGTGTTTATGAGGTCCTTGACTCCTGATCTGACACAAGTCCTAGAAGAGGATATAGAATGAACTACAGGGCCGCCATTTTTGGAGAGTTACGCTTTTCCGAAAAATAAAAACTATAAATATAAAAGGGACATGACCCTGACCATTTAACAGCACTCCTGCCTCCCCCCCCCCCCCTACCATCCTAACACAGACAGCCAAAGACAGCTCCTAATGTTTTAGGGAAGCCAATTCCAAGATGTCCAACTTCAGTCAGCTAGGTTATTTACCCATGAACTTTTTGAGTTGTAAATGTTGTAAATGTCGGAGCAGGGTCTTCATGGATAAGGTGCACCCTGCGGGCCCCAATTGCTTACACTTAAAGTCCAGGCAGGAGGAATTTACCATTAAACCTACTTATGATAGTAGATTTGTCATGGTAGATTTCCTTTAATAAATGTGGGTCAGTAACCTTAACAGCCTCTTACATGACCAGAGTAGGAAAACATGTAAACATACATATTCTGTTCCCAGTTCCTACTTAACTTTTGTACTTATAGTTTTTGGTACTGCCTCAGCAAGAAGTATCGGGTGTCACGGGACACACTTTGCCAATGTATGCCCTTGGACAGGATGTCATTACCTTCGGGACCTGGAAATATTGCCTTGTTTGTTGTCGTGAAGTGGGTCCTATGACCCCTCAGAACTTCATAACAGGTCCCAACGTCTAGAAACAAAGTACCAGAACAATGCAGAAAACAGGAGCAGGAGCAGTGTTAGTATGGTTTCTATTCTTTCTCTTAGACTCCTATAAAACTCCAGGGAATGGGTGATGATCTTCAACAGTGATAGTATTATGACTTTTACCTACAATGTGCTAAGATGAAGCCTAAACTTCTTGTATACCTGTCCTCAGCATGAGATGGAATTTTGTTTTTAATTTTATTAGAATGGCAGCTTTTTTTATGAGCTATCTGCCATTCCTTCGGGTTCTGTCTCCAGCTGCAAAGTTTCCTTGGAACTGGGTTTTAAGCGCATGGTTTATTAGCTGACTCGTCTCCAGTGCAGTTATGTCACAGATATTGATGGAATCCTTGAAACAATAAAATAATTTAAAATAAAGGTTGGAGAGAATTTTAAGCATCTCACTTGTGACAAATATGTAGATAAGCTAATCTGCATATTCTAAAGTTATTGTTAGTGATTCTGAAAAGAAGACAAGAGGATATATATTTAAAATAATGGGGCAGATTTACTTACCCGGTCCATTCGCGATCCAGCGGCGCGTTCTATGCGCTGGATTCGGGTCCAGCCGGGATTTATTAAGGCAGTTCCTCCACCGTCCACCAGGTGGTGCTGCTGCGCTGAAAAGCATTGGAACGCGCAGGAGTTCACCGAGCCGGACTGAGTGAAGGTAAGTGCAAGCTCCGCGACAGATTTTTTTTTTAAATGCAGCGGTTTTTCCGAATCCATCAGGTTTTCGTTCGGCCACGCCCCCCGATTTCCATTGCCTGCATGCCAGCGCCGATGCGCCATAATCCGATTGCGTGCGCCAAAGTCGCGGGGCAATTCAGGGGAAATCGGCGCAAATCGGAAATATTCAGGTAACACGTCGGGAAAACGGAATCGGGCCCTTAGTAAATGACCCCCAATGTCTTTTGCTTAGGCTGTAATTGCTGTGGGAAATGTGCATTACACTGTATTGTGAGGGTATTCATGGCTTAAGCTTTTATTTAAATTAAATTACCAAAAATGTGGGATGAACTTTGGTGGCTCCATTGTTTCTCATGCTTCAGGCTTTACTTTATTCTTTAAAAAATGGTCTTTTGACTTTTATATATGCCCTTTATAGTCATTTGTCAGGGGGTTCATCAGATTTAGCAATGAGGCGAGACTCTTAAGAGCCGTCACGTTGATAACATTTAAATGCAGAGAATTAAACATTCACTTTGATTACATTGACTCAGGTCACGGCTGTAACGTGATATCAATGAGAGATCTATTGTAAAGTCATCATATATTCACAGTTAAATAGAATATATTATTTTCTTGTATAAGGGAAGGCATCAGAATACATTACTGTGATAAGTAATATGTAGATAGATTGAGATTAAAATTCTCTTTGAAGTTAAGTTTGTCTTTAAAAGGTAACGTTCCTGGAGTGAGACGTGTCCATCGCTTTCTGACCTCCTGATGATTATAAATGTCTGACAGGTCAGAAAACAATTGTGCTACGATGTTAAAAACCATCAATGACAGACATGACACATTTTAGGCAGTGATGGGTTTTTACTGGTTCTGCTTTTCTCTGTATACACAGAACTCAGGGGGATCCTAGTGGATCAGTCATGATATCACTAGGAGACGGGTGACTGCAGGAGCTGCTGGGACCACAGCAAAGACTCAGACCGAACCTTTCAGTTAACGTTCCAAAGCTTAACCCTAAACCGTATGACGTTAAAAATATACATATTAACGTGATGGGGGTCTTTTAGGCCTCCATGCACATAATGTAAAAAAACACACTTAAATAACTTTCACAAGTTTATTTCAAAATTGCTCAATAAAATATGAATAGTGGAAAACACCAAAAAATCTTTTTTTTTTCCCCAAATTTCACTCAAAGACATGAAAAAACACAAAAATGCATAGAAATCTATAGCAAACTAGCTGCAGCTACATTTTTATTATAACTTTCTTTTCTATTGTATTAGTCTTCTTACAAGTGGAACAATATCGCTCAGTTTTCCTCTCTATGTTTTTTGGACACATGAAACAACGCTTTCTCCTGGCTCTGGAATAATCTAAAACTGTATGCCACACCATTTCATTGCTTCTTTAGTTTGCTTTGGCAAGCATTTTAAGTCGCTTCTCTCTATCATGTGAGGCATTACAAGTTCCTGACAAA
This sequence comes from Engystomops pustulosus, assembly GCF_040894005.1. NCBI lineage: Eukaryota > Metazoa > Chordata > Amphibia > Anura > Leptodactylidae > Engystomops > Engystomops pustulosus. Next base: position 171,409,506 of record NC_092413.1, on the reverse strand, counting down.
GGTCCTTCAAGAATAAGCGTCTCCTGTCCTTCCTCTGTGCATGAAATTCCGGATGAGTTTCTGTATAAATAATGAATGAATTCAGGGCTGCTACATCAAGCATATTTGAAAATAGTACTAGAGGCCATCGTTTTGTTTGCCTCTCACACAAATATTCTTCCACCATCTCATCCATTTGATCTACACCTCCTTTTGTTCCATTTTAATGCAGGATGATTTCTGGTTTCAATTTTTGGTTATTGCTGTCAACACTGCAATCGTGATGCATGGTACTGAGTAAAATTACAGATTTCTCCTTCTTTACCTTGTAAGATACCAAAGTCGCTTTGTTATTGAATCCAAAATCCAAAATACACTCTCATAAAGTGCTCGCTGACGATTGTGTTTGAGTGCTGCTGGAATTTTTGTCTGTTTTTGCTATATAGTACCAACAAGTGTAACAGCTTTTGCAAGCAGAACATTGCCTAGTTCAACATTGGTGAAATAATTGTCCATGGTGATGTTTCTACCTGAATTGAATATTGGAACAGCAAGAGTTTTGACTATTTCAGACCCCAGATCCTTCTGTGTATACTGTGTATTCAGTGTATACTGTCAGTGTATACTGTATATTTAGTGTATACGGTGTATTCAGTGTATGCTGTCCTCAGTACACTATACACAGCTCATTACTGTGTTCAGAGGACCTGAGTTGATGTCATGATTGCCTTATCACTCCCTCCAAAAATGACATGACATCCTCACATGTTATTATCCACACCCTGGCCCCTCCACCAGCATTACTGAGTACAAATAAAATAACTTGCGACACAAACACTTCTGAGAACATGATAAAAACAGCAGTGGCCTGAAAGGCCCCCAATTTGTACAGATGTAGTTTTCACCTAACAAGCATTGGTACACCATAATGCCTATGAAAAAAATTATATGAAAAACTGGATATTATCAACAATGACATACTTGAGGAATACCTGGAGTTTCAAAATTCTAACTAAAGTAATTTTGCCGATAATAGCAAAAATTTAAGCATGGGGGCCTGAAAGGCCTCCAATATGCGTTCTGGGGTTAAAAGGAAACCTGGAGAAAGATGTGCCCATCCACTCAGAGCAAGGCTTTCAGAAAAAGAAACATGCATTTTATATAGATTTGTCTTGTTATTAACTGGGAAAAAGGGATCATCTTGAACTGGTTCAAGGAAAGGTTCGGATTTGCAACCAATAATAATATGCAAAACATGCTGCACAATCTCATAATGCACACCTCAGCTTCTGCAGAACCTCTTAGTACACATCTCAGCCCAAATGCAATTCAAATACAACATATAATATTTCTGCTGTATTGTCACACATGTGGCTCTAATGAAACAGAGTTTCAGTGTGTATTAAGTGTAATTCAAAGGCTTGTCCAGTAATTTATGTGTTTCCACGTGTAAACAATGCAAAACACATGTTTACTATGGGCCATAGTGAGGTTATGAACATAGCCAACAGTGTATAATAATAACCTTTCTCTGGTGCTATGGTGCGGCGTGCCACAGCCTATATACAGTTCATATAGATATGTTTCTGCATCAGTGTAGCTACAGTATTCTCAAGGTATGTTTGGTTCATAATGCATCAAATCAAATGGTAAGTTTCCTTTAACGTCTGTACTCCCCCGCTGCCAGAGATAAAGGCAGTCAGACAATGATGTGAATAAGAATTTGCATGTTTTATTGGAATAACCTCTGACAGGCAGGGGAGTACAGGCATTGTTATTTATTATAACTGATTTGTGATACATTTATACACCATTCAGTGTGTTTTTAGATATTTTCAATGCATATCTAATAAATAAAATTAATATGTTTTATTTGGAATATATCAGACCCGCTTGTTACACCAGCACTTTGTGTTTTTTTTGCTTAGCTAATTATTTCTGGTGTAGGGCATTTATATTTAGCAGTTATTGTTTTGCCTGCGTGTTGCATTCTTACCCTTTCTGGTCCGCTTTTCATGAAGAATTCCAGTCTCGTTTCATTAATTTTTTAAAAAAAATTTCATTGCCCTTGTCCACCAACCAATCTCTAGGATTAATGACAGCAGTACCACCATTATGACAGATTCAACCAAAGGTTTAAAAAAGTTGCTATTCCTGTTACACGCTGGAAAACTCGCATAGGCTATAGCTGAAATCTTTTCTTTTACTATCTTTTAGGATACTTTAACACTGGGGAGTCTGATTGCTCCTAACTAGAGATGAGCGAACATACTCGTCCGAGCTTGATGTTCGTTGGAGCATTAGCGTACTCGAAACTGCTCGTTGCTCGGACGAATACTTCGCCCGCTCGAGAAAATGGCAGCTCCCCCGTTTTGCTTTTTGGCGGCCAGAAACAGAGCCAATCACAAGCCAAGAGACTCTGCACTCCACCCAGCATGACGTGGTACCCTTACACGTCGATAGCAGTGGTTGGCTGGCCAGATCAGGTGACCCTGGAATAGACTAGCCCCTGCCTGCACTACTCGGATCATTCTTTGTCTGGATGCCGCTAGGGAGAGAGCTGCTGCTGGTCAGGGAAAGCGTTAGGCTGTTCAATTAGAATAGTGTTAGGCAGGAGTGATTCTACAAGAACCCAACAGCCCTTCTTAGGGCTACAATAACGTTATACTTTTTTTTTTTTTATTTGCAGCTAGTACCATATTGTGAGGAATTTGCAGGGGGACTTGCTACCGTTGTGTTTAGCTCTTAGTGACACACATATCCACCTCAAACACCAAAGTGGGAAAATTTATTAGGGGTTTGATTTCAATTAGGCACAGTCTGCCATTTACTTTTTATTTTACGTTTATTTTTTCATAACTCAGCGTCATCTCATCTGGCATAGCAGTGTGCTGTAATACTTGGCTAGAAAATAGCCATAGGAGAATCCAAACGGCTTACTTAGGCCTACAATAGCGTTATATATATTTTATTTCTGGTTGATCTGCTGGTTGCTGTCCTTGCTGCAGTGCATCTACTACCATATTGTGAGGAATTTGTAGTGAGACTTGCGACCGTTGTGTTTAGCGCTTAGTGACGCACATATCCATCGCAAAGACCGAAGTGGGAAAATTTATTAGGGGTTTGATTTCAATTAGGCACAGTCTGCCAGTTTCTTTTTATTTTACGTTTATTTTTTTAATAACTCAGCGTCATCTCATCTGGCATAGCAGTGTGCTTTCATACTTGGCTAGAAAATAGCCATAGGAGAATCCAAACGGCTTACTTACGCCTACAATAGCGTTATATATATTTTATTTCTGGTTGATCTGCTGGTGGCTGTCCTTGCTGTAGTGCATCTACTACCAAATTGTGAGGAATTTGTAGTGAGACTTGCGACCGCTGTGTTTAGCGCTTAGTGACGCACATATCCATCGCAAAGACCGAAGTGGGAAAATTTATTAGGGGTTTGATTTCAATTAGGCACAGTCTGCCAGTTTCTTTTTATTTTACGTTTATTTTTTTAATAACTCAGCGTCATCTCATCTGGCATAGCAGTGTGCTTTCATACTTGGCTAGAAAATAGCCATAGGAGAATCCAAACGGCTTACTTACGCCTACAATAGCGTTATATATTTTATTTCTGGTTGATCTGCTGGTGGCTGTCCTTGCTGTAGTGCATCTACTACCATATTGTGAGGAATTTGTAGTGAGACTTGCGACCGTTGTGTTTAGCGCTTAGTGACGCACATATCCATCGCAAAGACCGAAGTGGGAAAATTTATTAGGGGTTGGATTTCAATTAGGCACAGTCTGCCATTTCCTTTTTATTTTACGTTTATTTTTTCATAACTCAGCGTCATCTCATCTGGCATAGCAGTGTGCTTTCATACTTGGCTAGAAAATAGCCATAGCAATAGGATAGCATCGTTTGGTTTTAAAAACTAAAAAACTAAAAAACACAAAAAAAAAAAAAAAACACAAAAAAACACAAAAAAAAGTTAAAAAAAAATTAAAGTTATAACTTTCATTTTCAAAATGTTTAACCCGAGGGCTAGGGGTAGAGGACGAGGGCGGGGACGTGGGCGTCCAACTACTGCAGGGGTCAGAGGCCGTGGTCCTGATCGGGGTGAGACACCACCTGCTGATGAGGGAGCAGGGGAACGCCGCAGAGCTACACTCCCTAGGTTCATGTCTGAAGTTACTGGGACTCGTGGTAGAGCACTGTTGAGGCCAGAACAGTGCAAACAGGTGATGTCGTGGATTGCCGACAATGCTTTGAGCAATTTGTCCACCAGTCAGTCTTCCACGCAGTCCACCCATGTCACCGAAATCGGCACTCCTCCAGCTCCTGCACCTCAGCCTCCTCCCCCCCAGTCTGCCCCCTCCCAGGAAAATTTGGCATTTGAACCGGCATACTCTGAGGAACTGTTTTCTGGACCCTTCCCACAGTCACAAACCACTTGTCCGGTTGCTGCTGAGCAATTTTCCGATGCCCAGGTTTTCCACCAGTCGCAGTCTGTGGGTGATGATGACCTTCTTGACGTAGTGGAAGAAGTGTGTAAAGAGGTGTCCGACGATGAGGAGACATGGTTGTCAGACAGTGGTGAAGTTGTTGTCAGGGCAGGAAGTCCGAGGGGGGAGCAGACTGAGGGATCGGAGGATGATGAGGTGACAGACCCAAGCTGGGTTTATAGGCCCGGGTGAACACAGTGCTTCTGAGACGGAGGAGAGTCCTCGACCAGAACAGGTTGGAAGAGGCAGTGGTGGGGCCAGACGGAGAGGCAGGGCCAGAGCAGGTGCATCAGCACCAAATGTTGCCTGTAGTCAAGCTCCCGTGGCGAGGGCTAGATTTTCAGAAGTCTGTAGGTTCTTTAAAGAAACACCGGATGACCGACGGACTGTGGTGTGCAACCTTTGCCAAACCAGGATCAGCAGGGGTTCCACCACTACTGGCTTAACTACCACCAGTATGCGCAGGCATATGAATGCTAAACACCCCACTCAGTGGCACCAAGCCCGTTCACCTCCGGCCGTGCACACCCCTGCTCCTTCCCCTGTGTCAGCTGATAGTCAGCCCCCTGCCCAGGACCCTGGCACAAAAACCCCATTGTCGCCTCCACGATCCTCCACAGCATCCACCAGCGTTCAGCTCTCCATACCCCAGACGCTGGAGCGGAAACGGAAATATAGTGCAACCCACCCGAAAGCCCAAGCCCTTAATGTCCACATCTCCAGATTGCTTAGACTGGAGATGCTGCCCTATAGGCTAGTAGAGACCGAGGCCTTTCGCAACCTCATGGCGGCGGCCGCCCCTCGGTATTCGGTCCCCAGCCGCCACTACTTTTCCTGATGTGCCGTCCCAGCCCTGCACCAGCACGTGTCAGACAACATCATCCGTGCCCTGACCAACACCGTTTCTGACAAGGTCCACCTGACCACGGACACGTGGACGAGTGCTGCCGGGCAGGGCCACTATATATCGCTGACGGCACATTGGGTTAACTTGGTGGAGGCTGGGACCGAGTCTGACCCTGCGGCTGGTCATATACTGCCGACGCCGAGGATTGCGGGGCCTACCTCGGTCCAGGTCTTTCAGGCATACTATGCCTCCTCCTCCTCCCACCCCTCCTCCACCTCCTCCTCCGAACTACCATCCGTGGGCATGGCGCCATCAGTCGCTAGCTCTAGGCACAGCAGCAGTGCCGTCGCTAAGCGACAGCAGGCGGTGCTCAAACTGCTGAGCCTAGGCGATAAAAGGCACACCGCCCAAGAACTATTACAGGGCATCACGGCGCAGACTGATCTGTGGCTGGCACCGCTGAACCTGAAGCCAGGCATGGTTGTGTGTGACAACGGCCGTAAACTGGTGGCGGCTCTGCAACTCGGCAGACTGACACATGTGCCATGCCTGGCCCATGTGTTAAATCTCATAGTTCAGCGTTTCCTCGAGACATACCCCAATCTGTCTGATTTGCTCACGAAGGTGCGCCGCATCTGTGCGCATTTCAGGAAGTCCAGCACAGATGCTGCCACTCTCAGGGCAGCGCAGCGCCGCCTCCAACTGCCCGCTCACCGACTGTTGTGCGACGTGCCCACGAGGTGGAATTCAACATTAACCATGTTATCCAGAGTTTACCAGCAGCGCAGAGCGATTGTAGACTGCCAGATGTCAACTTCCTCCAGAACTGGTAGTCAGGTCAGTCAGCTTTCTCAAGTCTACAATGAGGAGTGGACGTGGATGTCTGATATCTTTCAGGTGCTGAGTAACTTCGAGGAGTCAACACAGATGGTCAGTGGCGATGCCGCCATCATCAGCCTCACCATCCCGCTGTTTGGCCTGTTGAAAAACTCTCTGATCAGCATGAAGTCGGAAGCTTTGCGCTCGTCACAAGAGACGGGGGAAGAAGATTCCCTTGTTGATAGCCAAAGCACCCTTAGGTCTGTTTCTCAGCGCATATCGGAGGAGGTGGAGGTGGAGGAGGATGAGGAGGAAGAGGAGGAGAATGTTGGCGAGACACAAGAGGGGACCATTGTTGAGTCCTTCACTGTTCAGCGTGTATGGGCAGAAGAAGAGGAGTTGGAGGAGTTGGAGGAGGAGGAAATGGACAGTCAGGCCAGTGAGGGGAGTGAATTCTTACGCGTTGGTACTCTGGCGCATATGGCAGATTTCATGCTGGGCTGCCTATCCCGTGACCCTCGCGTTCAAAGAATTTATTCCAGCACCGATTACTGGGTATTCACTCTCCTGGACCCACGGTACAAGCAAAATCTTTCCACTCTCATCCCTGGAGAGGAAAGGAGTGTGAGAATGCATGAATACCAGCAGGCCCTGGTGCACAAGCTGAAACACTATTTCCCTTCTGACAGCGCTAGCGGCAGAGGGCGTACTTCTGCGGGACAAGTAGCGAGGGAGAGTAGGCGACCAGGCAGCTTGTCCAGCACTGGCAAGGGTACGCTTTACAAGGCTTTTGCCAGCTTTATGTCACCCCAGCAAGACACTGTCACCTGTCCCCAGTCTCGGCAGAGTAGGGCTGATCTTTACAGAAAGATGGTGAGGGAGTACGTAGCTGACCATACCATCGTCCTAAATGATCACACAGCTCCCTACAACTACTGGGTTTCAAAGCTGGACATGTGGCATGAACTGGCGCTGTACGCCTTGGAGGTTCTTGCATGCCCTGCCGCTAGCGTCTTGTCCGAGCGGGTTTTCAGTGCAGCTGGTGGCATCATCACCGATAAGCGTACACGCCTGTCGACTGACAGCGCTGACAGGCTGACGCTTATTAAGATGAATAAAGCCTGGATTTCTCATAATTTCCAATCTCCACCAGGTGAAGGAAGCTCAACCTGAATAATTTATGCACTCCTCCTCCTCCTCATTTTCCTCCTTCTCCTCCTCTTTGTACACTAAAGCAGAGGAAACTGGCTATTTTTTGACAGGGCCCACTGGCTCTAGCTATAGTACTTTATGCATTAAATTTTTCTGGAGGGCCACCTACCCGGTCCTCTGTTTTAAACAATTTTTGGGAGTGCCACATACAGGCACTCAATCTATTCAATTTTTCTGGAGGGCCACCTACCTGCTCCTCTGGTTTGAAAACTTTTTTGGACTGCCACATACAGGCACTCAATCTATTTCATTTTTCTGGAGGGCCACCTACCTGCTCCTCTGGTTTGAAAACTTTTTTGGACTGCCACATACAGGCACTCAATCTATTTCATTTTTCTGGAGGGCCACCTACCTGCTCCTCTGGTTTGAAAACTTTTTTGGACTGCCACATACAGGCACTCAATCTATTCAATTTTTCTGGAGGGCCACCTACCTGCTCCTCTGGTTTGAAAACTTTTTTGGACTACCACATACAGGCACTCAATCTATTTCATTTTTCTGGAGGGCCACCTACCTGCTCCTCTGGTTTGAAAACTTTTTTGGACTGCCACATACAGGCACTCAATCTATTTCATTTTTCTGGAGGGCCACCTACCTGCTCCTCTGGTTTGAAAACTTTTTTGGACTGCCACATACAGGCACTCAATCTATTTCATTTTTCTGGAGGGCCACCTACCTGCTCCTCTGGTTTGAAAACTTTTTTGGACTGCCACATACAGGCACTATCCAAATTAAATTGTCTCCATAGCAGCCTCCAAACGTTGTCTCCATTGCTACCTCCAAAAGTCGTCCATATAGCTGCCTCCATACATCGTCCCCTTATCAAACGAGGTGTGTCAGGCAGAAATTTGGGTTGTTTTCATGGATTCCACATCAAAGTTGTTAACTTTGTCGCCACCCTGCTGTGTTATCCACAAAATATACTGGCAAACTTTTACCATTTACGGATATTATTTCAGCGCTTCTTGCGCATCTGTTTACATTCCCCTCACCCGCCATATCCCAAACTTATAAGAACGCTACTACACTTAACTTAGTGCAGGCTGGGACCGAGTCTGACCCTGGGGCTGGTCATATACTGCCGACGCAGAGGATTGCGGGGCCTACCTCGGTCCAGGTCTCAAAGGCCTACTATACCTTCTCCTCCTCCCACCCCTCCTCCACCTCCTCCTCCTCCGAATTACCATCCGTGGGCATGGCGCCATCAGTCGGTAGCTCTAGGCACAGCAGCAGTGCCGTCGCTAAGCGACAGCAGGCGGTGCTCAAACTGCTGAGCCTAGGCGATAAAAGGCACACCGCCCAAGAGCTATTACAGGGCATTCCACATCAAACTTGTTAACTTTGTCGCCACCCTGCTGTGTAATCCACAAAATATACTGGCAAACTTTTATCATTTACCGATATTATTTCAGCGCTTCTTGCGCATCTGTTTACATTCCCCTCACCCGCCATATCCCAAACTTATAAGAACGCTACTACACTTGATCTTATACAAAAGGTTCTTAGAAGTGCTGTTTGGGGAGTAGCCTAGAGACAGGGGCTTGGATTGGCGAAAGCTCGCCTGGAAGCGGAGCGCCAGCTCCATCCCAAGATCCAACTAACATAGTTTTAACTGCAGCACCTTTAATCTACTACTAGTTCACTGCCTCCATACATGGTCCCCTTATCAAACGAGCTGTGTCAGGCAGAATTTTGGGTTGTTTTCATGGCTTCCATGTCAACTTTGTCGCCACCCTGCTGTGTAATCCACAAAATATACTGGCAAACTTTTATCATGTACCGATATTATTTGAGCGCTTCTTGCTCACCTCCTTTGGTTTCTCTCTGCTACCCATTGGTTTGAAGCCTGAGTCCATTTAGGGTATGTCGCCATGCCACTCTCTAGCCTTCCGCTGCTGCCGCTGCCTCTGCATGCCGTCCCCTATAGTGTCAGGGTCAATTATTGGATGTTTTAGATGCTATCTAGCTTCATTCTGTCACTCTGTCATGGCCATGCTGTTGCCCATAATTTTGGCATAATGGTGCGTTTAAGCAGCCTCAGAGGCATCCATGCATGCTGCCCCTGCTGTTTCCTGTCCATTTCCGTGGTGTTTCCATCCTTTTCTGAGGTTCCCAGGTGTTTGGCCAAGCTTCCCTGTGCAGAGCCTTGGTCCCCTTGAAAAATGCTCGAGTCTCCCATTGACTTCAATGGGGCTCGTTATTCGAGACGAGCACTCGAGCATCGGGAAAAGTTCGTCTCGAATAACGAGTACCCGAGCATTTTAGTGCTCGCTCATCTCTACTCCTAACATATAGTATAGCATATGGAGAATTGGCTATAGATCTGGAAAAGAGATTTTCAGCGATGACAGGTTCTTGGGTCTTTGCTGGCGACAGTCTAAGGGTTAACACCCATGTTCGGTGACGGCACTAATTGTGGGTGTTTGCAACAAACATGCATCTTGCATGGAGAGGGCTTAGTCTTTTAGGCCTATTCATACTCCTTTAACAGACTTGCGATGTACAAGTTAAACTACTAGCCCCCTCAGTTATGAAATGCCCTTTCTAAAATTACCTCTTTTATGTGAAATCTCAACTGTTACCTATAAAAGAATATCGTAAAAAGCCATATAGAAAAGAGCAGAAAAGAGTCATATTTTGCCTGAGATGAGTCAGGTTTAGAGGCTGCAGGAAGAGGTCAATTCAAACGCCTTTATCATAGGTTCTGTAGTACATAGAAACATGATTTTGGTGTCATATTAAAGATGATCAGCTCCTCTTTTAGATTATATCAGGCAGCAGAGCCAGAGATTCAGCTAAAGACATAGTTCCATATAAAAATCCAATTCTCTGGGTACTTAGAGGCAACCTGAGATATGAGCGATAAGATACTAATAGTTATGCCAAATAATTTAATCTATAAATTGCCAAGGCATAGGGCATAATGTACACAGCAGATTGTACATAAATATTGCATGGATATTCTATATGAAAAAAACAGATAAATGTAAAAAATATATATATATATTAAGTAATTTCATTATTTATTTTTCCCCTCACCTTGAAATTAACCAGACTGCTATAAAAATGATTATACTAAATTCTCCTGATGGTAGCATTTGGGTAGACGCATAGTGCCCTGCTTTCACAAGCTGCAGCACTCTTTAAGATAATTTACTATATTTAGTAAAATGAACTCATTTTATAGAAGATCTCTTCCCCACATATTCTCTGTACATGAGAGAAAGTTATGCCAGAGCAGTGTTATTATTGGCATATTTGTCACCTAGGAATTATATTGTATTATTGTCATGTGTTTTCATTTTAAAACAAAACATTAGTAAGAATGTGTAAAATCCCAAGATTGTTGTGAGCTTAAAGGGGAGAACCAGCCAGCAGGTCTGTAGACACACCTTCAATTGTCATTATTGCTGGGAAGTATTGCTAGTATGTTAAAGGAAATCTACCATTTGCTTTTGTGCATTGTGAACCAAACATACCTTGAGAATGCTGTAGCTATGCTGATGCAGAAACATATCTTGTTTAATCCCTGAACTGGTTTTGCTGAAAAAACAAATATAAAATTATGATAATGAGGCTCTGTTGCTCTTGTGGCTGCCCTGGCGCTCTCTTATTACTCTATTTATGCCCTGCTCCAGCCTTTTTCCGCCCAGCATAATCCGAGAATACGTCATCACTGTTTGTCCCTGACAGGCAGAAGTAATCGCTCTCTGCACCATCCCCAAGTTGCTGTGTATGAGTTGTCCAGCTCAGGGTGATTAGTCCTGCCTGGACAGTTCAGGCAGCTCCTGTGTATGTGGAAGTAATGTGCTTGTGTCTGGCAGCCAGTGCACCCAGCTTTCCCAAGGTCCTGAATTTTATAATTGTTTTTTCAGTAAAACCACAGGGATAAAACAAGATATGTTTCTACATCAGTGTCGCTACAGCCTTCTCAAGGTATGTTTGGTTCTCAATGCAAAAAAACCAAATGGTAGATTTCCTTTAATCTGTTAGTGCTCAACGTCCGATATATCGGACGCAGCGCTGATGTAGGCAGTGCCTGAAAGATGGCGTCTCTGACGTTATCTTAAAGGCACATTGTCAGCCTATGCATGTGCATAGGCTGACACTGCTAATACCATGCCATACATCAGTATTGCAGAATATTATCATGAAAAAGCAATCAGATGATTGCTTGTTCATGTCTTAAAGTGGAAACTGTAAAAAAATGAAAAAAAAGGTTATTTAATAAAAAATAAATCAATAAATCAATAAAAATGCCCATAAGCCCCATAACATATAAAGAGACATCAAAAGGTACCAGGAATCTCGGCACTCACATGAAGCCACCAGGTTTCCTCTTCCTCTTTATTCACACCTCCGGAACAACATGCAGTTACAGCTTAAAAGATCGACGCGTAATTGCATGTTGTTCCGGAGATGTGAATAAAGAGCAAGAAATTTATTTAAACCAAACCTGGTGGCTTCATGTGAGTGCCAAGATTCCTTGTACCTTTTGCTGTTTTGGGACCCGGGGGTGGTCTTTCCTTTTTCGTGCACCAAGGCTGATACCAGAGGACTGTGGACCATCACACTGTGGGGTGAGCTGAACACGCACCTGTTAGGGTGCTATCTGCACATATAAAGAGACATATAACACAAAAAAGTCTAAATCATAACACAAACCCCACATATACAGTATCACCACGTCCGTAACAACCCGTAGAATAAAATTAAATAATTATTGAACCCCCACAGTGAACGCTGTTAAAAAAATACTGTTAAAAACCCCACAAAAAATGCAATAAAAAGTGATAAAAAAAGGATGTATTCCAAAATGATACTGTAAAGTACAACATGTCCCACAAAAAACAAGGCATCAACCAGCTTTGTAGCCAAAAAAGTAGAAATGTTATGCCACTTGGAAGACGGCAATGCAAAAAAGATAGATATTTCCCCACATTGGGGCAGATTTACTTACCCGGTCCGTTCGCGATCCAGCGGCGTGTTCTCTGCGCTGGATTCGGGTCCGGCCGGGATTCATCAAGGTAGTTCCTCCACCGTCCACCAGGTGGCGCTGCTGCGCTGAAAAGCATCTGAACGCGCTGGAGTTCACCGGGCTGGACCAAGTGAAGGTAAGCGCGTCCCAAGCGACACATTTCTTTTTTAAATGCGGCGGTTTTTCCGAATCCGTCGGGTTTTTCGCTCGGCCACGCCCCCCGATTTCTGTCGCGTGCATGCTGGCGCCGATGCGACACAATACGATCGCGTGCGCCAAAATCCCGGGGCAATACAGGGAAAATCGGCGCAAATCGGAAATATTCGGGTAACACGTCGGGAAAACGCGAATCAGGCTTAGTAAATGACCCCCATTAGGTTTTATTTAGTAAAATGTAAGAAAAAATATTCATGTATGGTATCCCCATAATCGTACTGACCCATAGAATAAAGATAACATGATTATTAGGATATACGGTGAACACGGAAAAAAAAAGTAAAAAATCCAGTACAGAATTGATGCTTTTCTAATCCTGCCCTCAAAAAAATATTCCTAAATTTTTAACAATAGGGCATACTAACCCCAAAATGGTAACACTGGAAAAAGCATCTCATCCCGCAAAAAAATGCCATCATATGGTCCCAATAACGAAAAAGCAAAAATTTTATAGCCTACAAAAGGGGCCAATGAGGAAACTAAAATCCTGGCAGCTGCAGGGCGCTCCTTCCCTTCTGTGAAGAAAATAACACTTTCTATAGATTTCTGGCAAAAGTAGTTTTTGACATTTCAGGAAACGCCAAAGTCGTATTGTTTTTCATCTCATTTAAGTAAAAGCAAAAAAAAATTCTTCCTTTCTAAAGGAGTTGTCTAGCTTAACAACTGTAAAAACCCTTCAATGTAAAATAATAATAAAATTCACTACTCGATTCTTAGTATAAAAGGGAAAATGCTCCTTTGCTCTTCTCAGAGCTCTTGGCAGTACAGCTATTATGCTACTAAGGCTACATTCACACCTCGTCTTATGTAATTACTCAGCATATAAGTCAGGAAGGCTCCTGGAGGATACACTGAGCTTATACATAAACATATACTGCAGACGGAGGCCATAGTCAAATGCTGCGCAAAACACAGGACGGAAATAAACTGCAAGCTACGTCTTTTTATCCTGCTCCCTCCTGTTGAGTTACATATCTCAGCGGAGGCCATTGGACGCACTTGGGAAGGAATGCAATGTATACGTTGCTCATACTTTGAGTATATGTCGCTCAGCAGGGGGGATGTCCTGTGTGATGTCGCTGTCCTTATAAGTGACATCACTGTGGGTAAGACCCTGAAAATCGACAGCAACCAAATACTGGCTGCTGATGATGTTCAATCTTCCTCCTACATTCAAGGGGAAAGGGGGTTGGGAGGAGTAAGAGGACATTCTCTTGATACGTACTTACAGACCATTATAAGGGTCATTTTTTTTTTGTATTTGACAACCTTTAACATTATTCCTCCACCTTAGAGGGGTTGTACCAAATTTGATTGTTATCCCCTGTCCACAGCATAGAGAGAAATAATCTGATTGATGGGGGCTTGGCGTCCCCGATCATACAAACGGACCACCATAGATCACTGATCTCCAAAACTGTTATAAGACAGTAAATGGGTTTGTCTCAAATAGCCAAGCGAGTTGCTAAATATGCTGCCTATTCATGATCGGTCAGATCAGCAAAGTTAACTTACGATGCCCTCACCTATCACCTCTTCCAAGCTGCCAATTCTGTAATCCTCAGAGGGTGTTGGTCCACTGCTCCTGCCCAGCCTCCATCTTCCCCTCTTCTTTTATCTTTTCCCTCTCCAATTTTCCATTTTTTCTTGTAACCTATATGATTGGTTGATTTTGCACTGTCCTGGATTTCTTATGATACAATGTTACTGATCTCTTGATTGCGCTCAAACGATCATAGGGGGAAGTAGTAATGCCGCAAGCTTGCAGCCATACATACGTCCCCCATAGGCCGGCAATGGGCGCACCATACCACCCCGTACACGGAGTAAAGATAGGACATGTTCTATCCTTCCTCCTGTTACGGCGCCATGCGCTGTGCATCCATGTGGAGAGGGGAGGGGTCAGCTTTCCCCCTCTCCATGGTGGCGAACACATGTTCATCCTGCTATGGCCCAGCAGGCATGCGTTTGTGGGAATGTAGCCTTATAGATATGCATTACTTATTTGCACAATTCTCTGCATCTGACTCTGACGCTTTTCCTAACTTTACTCACTTGAATTTGCTGTGCTTTATCCGACGAGGATTCAGGTCTGGCGCGATTCACTAAGATCGTGCTTCCAATTTCCTGCATCTGTCGCTTCCCCCGCTGAGGTCCGCCGGAGTTCACCTTCTTCTTCCTGGTGCACGTGAGTGTGACACAATTTGTTTTTTAAATTCTGCGGTTTGTCCGAATCAGTCGGGTTGTCCGACGTCCACGCCACCCCCGATATGTGTCGCATGCAAGCCGGCGCCAATACTACACAATCCGATCGCATGCGCCAAATACCTGTGGAAATTCAGGGCAAAACGGAAAAAAATCGCAAGACCTGGCAAAAATGCAGCATTCGGACCCTTTGTAAATGTGCCCCGTTATGTTAGTATGAAAACAAACACTAATGTATCACAGAATACCAAGATATTGGGGTCATTTACTAAGGGCCCAATTCGCGTTTTCCCGACGTGTTACCTGAATATTTCCGATTTGCGCCGATTTCCCATGAATTGCCCCAGGATTTTGGCGCACGTGATCGGATTGTGGCGCATCGGCCCTGGCATGCATGCGACGGAAATCGGGGGCGTGGCCGAACGAAAACCCGACGGATTCTGAAAAACCACCGCATTTAAAAAAAAAATTGCGGAGCTTGCACTTACCTTCACTCAGCCCGGCTCGGTGAACTCCAGCACGTTCCGATGCTTTTCAGCACAGCAGCGCCACCTGGTGGACGGCGGAGGAACTACCTTAATGAATCCCTTCCGGACCCGAATCCAGTGCAGAGAACGCGCCGCTGGATCGCGAATGGACCGGGTACATAAATCTGCCCCATTGCCTATTATAACTTATATGTAATGAATATACGCACCATTCAGCATTTTAAGATGTTTTTAATGCAAAGCTAATAAATGTACAGGCAGTCCCCGGGTTACATACAAGATAGGGTCTGTAGGTTTGTTCTTAAGTTGAGTTTGTATGTAAGTCGGAACTGTATATTTTATCATTGTAATCCCAGACAGAACTTTTTTGGTCTCTGTGACAATTGGATTTTAAAAATGTTGGATTGTCATATGAATCAATATTAACACTAAAGCTTCATTACAGACGCCTGTGATAACTGTTACAGCTGATTTTTGTAGGCTGGGACTAAAGTACAATAAATTACCAATATCCAGAGGTCCGTTTGTAACTATGGGTCGTATGTAAGTTGAGTGTTCTTAAGTAGGGGACCGCCTGTATATGTATTATTTGGAATAATCAGACCTTATCAGGCCTATTTGTTATACCAGCTCTTTGTGTTCTTTTGCAGGATTACATAGGGTCACATACCAATTTAATAATATTAATCTTTATTTATATAGCGCATACATATTCTGTAGCGCTTTACAAATCATATTGACATATACAAATAAAAATACTCCGATAGGATTAAGGGCCCTGCTCCAAGAGCTTACAGTCTATGAGGAATTCCGAGGATATTTATTTTAACCAGAAAGATTCAAAACCAAGCAAAATCTCTTGCAAAACTTGACAAGGTTTCTACATATTGAATGTATGGTGATAAACCCATGTCTATCACTGATATATAATATAGTGAAATGTTGCAGTATTTTGGTAATAAACTGCTTTTTCTGGCATTCTGTAATACAGATTATCAAGTGACAGTCCACTTTAAAAAGATTGTTCACTTTAAAAAGACGTTTTTTTTTTTACTTTTAAAGTTAAAATTTGTTCACTTTATTCAAAAGTAAAATGACATGCATGGAGACCTATTGGGACCATTAAAATCTAGGGGGTCTGTCTTTAAGCCAAAAAGTCTATAGTATACATAAAAAGTTTCTGTATACAATATTGTCACAATAGGGAAGAATTGTGATCCTTGAGCTCTCCCTATTTAATTTCTCAACTTAACTATGCCCCTACCAACAAATGGGCAGTGGTCCCTACCCTACATAAGCGCACAGTACAGATGAATAAAAGACAACTGGCCACAGTCAAACAAACCAGGTCAAAACCAAGATGGCAGCGAGGTACAAAATCACAAAGCAAAAGAATAGTCCAGTTACAAGCAAAAGAGGTAGTATAGTTAATTCCAGGCACAGGTATATGTTGGTATATGGGTGGTATAAATGGAATGGCTGGATATCACCCCAGAATAAGGATTGTACAGCCCTCCCACAACCCCTGTTCAAATGGGCTGCTGACCTCACTCTAAAAGCCTCCTGCAGAACATTGGTGTATACCTAAGCCAGAGGTACTGAGGTGCAAAAAATTGCTCCTACACAAAATCCAGGTGTAAGGAAGGGGCAGAATAAGTCAAGTCAAAGAGTCATGACAAATATGTGTATGAAGGTAAAACAGTAATGTGTGCCTGGAATGGAGGGGAAAGAGGGGGCAGGGGCAATATTTGCCTGTATGTAACTCACAAATTCCTTATGTGGTTAAATTACATGTAGGTATTGTTCTTAAAGGATTAAACTGTAGAATTCAGAGCTTGCACCATTAGTACTTGAGGCTATATTAAATACATAGTAAGTTACAGAAGTGCAGTAGTCAGAAATCTGCCCCCAGAATTCCAGTGAACAGCATTTTCATTACTACCCAATGATACCACACATGGCTTACCCACCTCTAGACAATACATGGCACCCTGTGCCCTAGCCATAGTTTGTGAAAACTATACATAAAGCTTTTATGGCTTTATCCTCAATGTTCACTTGAGATGGGATAATCCACATTTCACTACTTAGTAGTAATCTCTTCTTTGTGTTTTTTTTTTATTAAAATAGAAGTAAGCTATAAAAAGCTGAATATTGTGGTTTGCATTATTTTCTGAATATATAAGCTAATTATTATTGGGTTTCGTGCAGTAAATAATCAGCAGGCACGGCACGGGCTTGAGGGTATATATTGAATCAGGCAAAGACAATTAATTAAACTTCAAATGCAATAATTGTAAAGTTCAAGAGCAGCGCAATTGCTACAACATATTCTAGATTCAATATTCTGTAGCTCTCACATTGGATATTTTGAAGAAATCCTGACACTCTTTTTGCAGTGTTAGATGCTTTGGTTAATTCTGTTTATTCAGAGTTAAGTACTGTATATTTTAATCCAGTAAAGACGTCAGAAATTAAATACATTAGAATGAATTCTAAATCACATTTTAATAGACTAGTGGATGGAAAATGCCCACTGAAGCATTAAAGGGAACCCGTCATCAGACATTAACCTCATAAACCACTAGCAGTATGTTGTCTAGCAGCTTAACTGCTTCTAGATCAAGTCTCTTTCATGGACCTGTGTGGGGGCATCATCCAGAAAATAGTCTTTGAAGTGAGATGTAAATTGGTTGTATAAAGTCAAGGAGGCCTACTGCATCTCTATAAGAAAGATGTATATGACGTAAGACTATAGTGCCGTAACTGTGCATAAGTAAAGACCCATGTAGCCCCCAATAACCAATAATAAGATGGAGGTATACATAAAAAGTTGTGCAGTCATCGGTTACTTGAGTGGGCAAGGCATTGGCGGCATCTAGATGTACCTTTAAAGGAAATCTACCATCAGAATCAAGCATGATAAACCAGGGTAACTTACTCATAGATCCAGGCAGCAGTTATCTTCTTATATTTGTTATTCATTGCGTCCTTCCTTCTAAAATCAGGTTTTCAAATTATGTAAATTAGCCAGAAGGGCTCTGGTGGCATTACCAGAGCCTCTTTGTGTGGTAGCTTCACAGGCTGCTACACTGTATAGGAGGTGCAGAGAAAGCACGGGGAGGGAAGACAGTGTAGCAGTCTGTGATGCTATAGAATTAAGGGGCTATGGTAAACCTCTTTGGAGTTTTACCATACCCCTTCTGGATTACTAGCACTGTCATACACCGACATACTCTATGAGCATGTGCCCCTGGTTTATCATGCTGGATTTTGATGGTAATTTTCCTTTAAAGCCATTAATTAATATCAATATGTAAAGCGTAACTGTAAAGCTATAGTGATTTTACCGAATTATTATATGTGATTCCTCCTTTGAAAGCAGAACGATGCCTACTTTGTGCTGCTCGTCCTTTTCTTTACAAAGTTATGGCATTTTCTGTTCTGAAAGTGTTTGACAAAAAGCTTTCTTAACAGAGGTGAAGTGGGCGGAGACTAATGTCTGTCAGTCTATGCCCTCAGGCTGAGGCCAGTAAGCTTGCCCACAGATCCCATGATGCCATGTGTTCTCTCTCAAAGTAATTAAACATGAAATCCATTTAGTTTCCCACAAGTAAATCCACTGAACACTGCACAGTGCACATTCAGGATGTGTATGATGACAGCCTGACATCTTCCATCACATGGAGGAGCAGGGAACATATACAGTGCACATACAGGATCTATATTGTTCCATCACATTGAGGAGTAATACGAGTAATTAGTAATAAGAGGTAGAAATCATTAGTACATGAAGTATATAGCCTGTGCTGTGTAAGCACTTAGGGTTAATAGCTCATCTGCACAGAGCTGATACTGACAAGGGGGAGGACGTGAGCAGCACAAGGTGCAGAGAGAGACCGAGAAAGTTCTGTAGAATTACATACTGGGATGGAGGGACTGATAGGGAACAGGGAGATCTTGTACCTCACTATTCTGTGCAGGAGACATCTGCATTCACACATCCAGCTCTGCTTCATACACTGTCACATGACCATCTCCTCTGTAAGCAGGGAACAGCAGCCCCTCCCCTCCCATGAAACCATCTGATTAACAAACATCAGATAAACAAATGTATGGACACACAGGGCTTATCAGCACATGGAGAGGAATCAGCTGTTGCAGTTCTGAGGAAATCTGAGGAGGATAGCATAGAAACTATTGTAAATAGGTAACAAAGATAGTAGGCAAAGTTGTTTTACATCCCAAGAGCTATTGATTAATAGAAAAAAAGAACCTTTACACTTACTCTTTAACCACCTTTTTTGAAGTAAAGAGTAAAAGGTGCAGAAATTAGTAGCAGTAGTTATTTTCCAATGTATTTATTAAACTAGAATTATTACACAGATAACTTCAATCAAATCTCTCAATCTTTTTTCTTTTGTATGATGATTAATCTGGTTCAGTTTAAGGACTGTTGTACTTTGCACCTCCATTTATTTGGTTTTCTGTGCCACAATATAGAATTTTCTGGTGTACATGCTATTTCTTATTAGGTCATGCCCCCTTTTATACCAATGATAGGCTGCTATTTCTGCATTTTTCGTATGCTTCCTAGAAAGGGTCTAAAAACCTCAATTATTATGGCCCACAGCATTGCAGGTGCACATTACAAAAAATTACTGGCGCAGACATAGTAGGGCTCATTTACTTACCTGTCTGCTGGAGTTCACAGAAAGTGCATTGTACGACGATAATGCACTGTGCCACGATTCAATAAGATCGTGCGCCCAATATCCTGTATGTGTTGTGTCCCCGCACAGGTCCGCCGGAGTTCATCTACTTCTTCATGGTGCATGTAAGTGCATTGTGACACATTTTGAAAGTTAAATCCTGAACTCAGTCCAAATCAGTCAGATCGTCTGACGGCACGCCCCCTAATTTGGAAGCCAGCTCAGCTGTGACAGAAAACGATTGGGTGCAACACAATCCCAGCGCAGACATCTGTTAAATACCTGTCAAAGCAATCCCTGAAAAAGACGAACAATCCGACAAAAGTGCAATCCGTGACACTTAGTAAATGAACCCATTGTTTTATCTCCACCAAAGCCACAAACCTTTTGCTAGTGATCAGTGTAGCTCTCCCAGTGTTGGAGTAAATGTTAGGATACATTTGAAATAAACCTTGTTTACCACTCTCTTAACACAGTAAAACCCATCTTTAATATTTTGTAGTAGATTATGGATTGAAAAAGACAAATTGTTTTAGTTTATCAAAAACAAAGAGTCACGTAAGTCCACGGAACATTTAAGAAGTTGCTACTGAAGGAAAGATCCTATAAGGATTAGAGAAGCTTGACCTAGATTACCCTGAGGACAGTTCCATAGCTTCCAGTATCGGCAGCCAATGAGACTAAGAATCAAGATGCTAATCATACAGCCAAATGTTCTTCTGATTATGATACATTGCACAGCTTGGCATCTGGATGCAGCTTTTAAACAGTGAATATATAAGGCTCCGTGCATTTTTATTCTGTTTATCCCAAGCAACTAATACATAAGGGAGAGAGAATATTCATTTTACAGGAAGTGGTTCCACATCGTACATTTTTATGTCAGTAAAGTTCAACCATCAGCTTCGAGGCAAATCTAGTGGCAAGCATCTGTCCTCAGCAGCCCCAAAAATATGTAAATCCTTGAAAAGAGGCACCGCTTGACTAGTTCAGGATCTGTCCAAAACAATGAAATCATCATGATAGATAACCATAAGGGGAAGAGGGCCGTATTTGCACCTGGGCACTGGGTGGGGGGGGGGGGCGGGAGAGGGCATGGACCTATGGCAGCCTGGCTAGGAGGTGTTATCTAAGCACTGCCTGCCCACTAGGGGAAGGGGGAGGATTGGGTGTTGTTGGAGCAAGCACACTGGGCCCATCCACTCGGCTCCTTGAAGGCCGCACTTGCTACTGGGGCATGGGGGCAGCACGGACTACTGGGACATGGGGCAGCTCTGTTACAACCTGGGGGCAGCACTGACTACTTGGTCATGGGGTCAACCCTGTGACTACTTGGCGTAATCACTGGCTACTGGTGCATGGGGGCAGCACTGTTTAGTGGTGGATGCAGACAGCGCTCTAACTGCTTTGGGGCAGCAATGGATACTGGTACATGGGGGCAACGCTGTGACTACTTGGGGCAGCACTGCATACTGGGTACAGCCTGTTGCTACTTGGGAGCAGCTCTGGATATTGGGGCATGAGGGCAGAACTGTGACTACTTGGGGGCAGTATGGGCTACTGGGGCATAGGGGAAGCATTATAACTGTTTGTGAGCAGCATTGATTACTGGGGCATGGGGAAAGCACTGTGAGAACTTGGGGTAGCACTGTGGCTACTGGGGGAAGCCCTGTGACTACTGGGACAGCCCTGTGACTACGGGGGGGGGGGCAGCTCTGTGACTATTGGCTACTTGAGCATTAGTGGCTACTTGGAAGAATCCTTGTGACTAGTTGGTGGAAGACCTGTGACTACAGGGGGTAGCTTTGTGACTACTGGAGTATTATTGGCTGCTAGGTGCAGCCTTGTGACTAATTGGTGGGTAGCATTATGACTACTTGGTGGCAGCACTGGCAACTGGGGGACAGGTTATAACTGTATATGGGCATAAATGAATACATATATATATGCTGGCATGTGTAGGTGGTGTAAAGGGGGAAATTATCACAATTATGGCAGTACCCAAGTAATAGTGAATATTTCAGTGCTTGTATGCCAGAAAACTTGCAAATAAGTGCTGATAAATCTCAACCATTGTTCTTGACTAACCCAGATACCGTGTAATATTTTTTTTTCATACTTTTCAATCAAAAAGATTGGGAGGACTACAGTCTTTTAGATGTCTTGCAACCTGAGTCAATATTCACACACTGCAGTTGTTGGCAAATTATTACCGATAATAGGAATTCATCAGTCATTTCTACATAAAGCCTTTTTATAATCTAGTTAGGTGCTGTTACCTTAGATGATGAAAGCTTGTTCCTCAGTAGATGGTGTCAGCCCGCAAACAATCTAAAAAACTCAATAAGGTTCATTTACATAGCGTAGAAGATGCAAGCCCACACTGCTCTGTTACTGGCGCAGGCAGACCTAATAGACTGCCAAGCACAGAGTCAAAATCTGGATGCATATGCTGCATATTCATTTAGTAAGTAGATTATACTTTGTTTCTTTACAATTGGCACTCCAAGCTTATATAAAAGTGATAATGATCACCAGGGGATCCAAAAAAAACTGCAATCACAGGCAATGCATTGGATCAGTGCAGAAAGCAATATATTAAAGAGGTTGGCTACTTTTTCTCATGTTTTTTGTGTTGTTTGTGTAAGTATGGGGGGGAGGATATTAGGTAATTTGCTAATATACATGTATTATTAGTTCTGCCCTGCTTTATTGATATGTAAAGTGAAGCCTCCTGTCTTTTACCTCATCAGCCGGACATTTTTGACCATAAAATTGCCACATTTGGAGGCCCATGTGATCTCTAACTGTCCATGAGTAATCGTCCTGCCAGAACCTTATGAGAGTATTCATGAATACAGGCGGTCCCCTACTTAAGGACACCCGACTTACAGACAACCCATAGTTACAGACAGACCCCTCTGACCTCTGGTGACCTCTCTGGATACATTACTATAGTCCCAGGCTGCAATGATCAGCTGTAAGGTGTCTGTAATGAAGCTTTATTGATAATCCTTGGTCCAATTACAGCAAAAAATGTTTAAACCCCAATTGTCACTGGGGCCAAAATTCTTTTTGTCTGGTTCTACAATTATAAAATATACAGTTTCGACTTACATACAAATTCAACTTAAGAACAAACCTCCAGACCCTATCTTGTACGTAACCCGGGGACTGCCTGTATTAGATCGAGGTTCTGGCAGGACGATTACTCATTGACAGATAGAGATCACATGACCCTCCATTAGCAGCCGTTTTATGGTCAGGAAAAGTACCAGAGACAAAAAAGGACAGCACTCATAGAGTGATATTGTCCAGTATCAGATGTGTGATATAGTTAGTTGGTGCTCACCTGGTGGAGTTGTGCTTAATTTAAGCCATAACTCTAGTTTAGGCGTGTAGGAAAATGGTCAGAAATGCAGCTGGTACCTTTGAAATCTCCAAGCTCGGGGTGCTGGACCGGTTGGAGTCAGGCAATAGATTCAGAGAGATAGGATAGGAGGCACACAGCAAGACCAGTAGTTCTCCAAAGGGTTTTGTTAATATTAAAAGGATTGTACAGGTACCTGCGCATTTCAGGGATCAAACGTCCCCTTTTTCAAGTGTCCTCGTCATTTACAAATCAACAGATCTATGTTGTCACTTGAAAAAGGGGAAGTTTGATCCCTGAAATGCGTTGTGTATCTCGACGATCCTTTTAATATTAATAAAACCCTTTGGAAAACTACCGGTCTTACTGTGCGCCTCCTATCCTCGACCCCCCCTGAGCCCCCATTTTATGATCAGGGATGTCCGGCTGATGAGGTAAAAGACAGGATGCTTCACTTCACATATCAATAAAGCAGAGCAGAACTATTAATAGATGTATATTGGTAAATGACCTCATATCCTGTCCCCCACACAAAAAACATAAGTTAAAATTGCCAATCCCTTTAATCATGTCACTTAAAAAAAATATGTACCGTATATTCCGGCGTATAAGACGACCTGGTGTATAAGACATGATTAAGGACCTAATGGTCTGAAACGCGTAAGATGTAATCTGTGTACAGCACCTTATTTTTGTACCTGCCGTTATGTGTATTGCCCTTATCTTGGATTAATAAAACCTCTGAAGAATTTTAAAACGGACCCAGTGAGTGCCGATCTACCTTCCTTTGCTTTCTTCCTATTGCCTGCTACAAGAGTGGAGACCCTCTTTGGATTGAGCACCTGGTGGTGAGCGAGCCTGAAACTTTCCTTTGTTTTCGTTATAAGACAACCCCCCTACTTTCCTGTTTAAAATATAGAGTTTAAGATATATTCGCCGTATAAGACTACCCCTTTTCCAACGCATACAAAACACCGGTAAAAATTTAAAAAAAAAAACAGATTTGAATTTAACATGGTCCTTTTTTTAATTTAAATTCTTATGACATGCAGGTATATAGCAGGAAAACTGTCGCTCATAAACATAAGGCATACAACAACAACATTACCATTACAGCACAGCCCCCAGTAGTATACAGCACTGCCCCCAGTAGTATACAGCACTGCCCCCAGTAGTATACAGCACTGCCCCCAGTAGTATACAGCACAGCCCCCAGTAGCATACAACACAGCCCCCAGTAGTATACAGCACAGCCCCCAGTACTATACAGCACAGCCCAGCATTAAAAAAAAAAATAAACTTATATACTCACCCTCCGGTAGCCCCGATGTGCTGCGCGGCTCGTCTTCAGTGTTCCGCGCCGTCTTCTTTCTTCTGCTGGGCACCGCCATTGATCTTCCCCGGCAGGTGCCTAGTATGACGCGCCGCTGCTGACGTCATACGGGGAAAAACATGGCGGCGCCCAACAGAAGAAAGAAGACTGCGCGGAAGACTGGAGACGAGCCGCACAGACATCGGGGCCACCGGAGTGTCAGTATGCGCCCATGCGCCGCTATCTTTTTGAGGCTGCCGGCAGCTTTGCCGGCAGACATCACTGTGAAAATACCCGCAATATGCAGCAAAGACTTACCGGCTATGGAGAGGGCTCAGCCCGTGAGCCCTCTCCATGCAGCGCGATCCGACCGCCGCCATGAATACACGGCGGGCGGTCGGGAGCAGGATCTGCTCTTCTATAAGCTTCATATACCCTTGTTTTTAAGGAAAAAAAGGCTTTACACATTATACAAATGAGCACAAGGGGCTACAGGCTACATTAACATCTATGAAGCCCACATTTAAAAAAATCTAGCGATAGATTTCCTTTAAAGAGAACCCTCCTAATAGGAAATATGTATGGCAAAGTAAATATGTTTATTCTCTCTGAAATAAAAATTCTGGTGTATTATTTGATTAAAGGGGTTGTTCGGGTGTTTAAAAAAATACACTCACCGGCCACTTTATTAGTTACACCATGCTAGTAACGGGTTGGACCCCCTTTTGCCTTCAGAACTGCCTCAATTTTCCGTGGCATAGATTCAACAAGGTGCTGGAAGCATTCCTCAGAGATTTTGGTCCATATTGACATGATGGCATCACACAGTTGCCGCAGATTTGTCGGCTGCACATCCATGATGCGAATCTCCCGTTCTACCACATCCCAAAGATGCTATATTGGATTGAGATCTGGTGACTGTGGAGGCCATTTGAGTACAGTGAACTCATTGTCATGTTCAAGAAACCAGTCTGAGATGATTCCTGCTTTATGACATGGCGCATTATCCTGCTGAAAGTAGCCATCAGATGTTGGGTACATTGTGGTCATAAAGGGATGGACATGGTCAGCATCAATACTCAGGTAGGCTGTGGCGTTGCAACGATGCTCAATTGGTACCAAGGGGCCCAAAGAGTGCCAAGAAAATATTCCCCACACCATGACACCACCACCACCAGCCTGAACCGTTGATACAAAGCAGGATGGATCCATGCTTTCATGTTGTTGACGCCAAATTCTGACCCTACCATCCGAATGTCACAGCAGAAATCGAGACTCATCAGACCAGGCAACGATTTTCCAATCTTCTACTGTCCAATTTCGATGAGCTTGTGCAAATTGTAGCCTCAGTTTCCTGTTCTTAGCTGGAAGGAGTGGCAGCCGGTGTGGTCTTCTGCTGCTGTAGCCCATCTGCCTGTGCGTTCAGAGATGCTCTTCTGCCTACCCTGGTTGTAACGGGTGGCGATTTGAGTCACTGTTGCCTTTCTATCAGCTCGAACCAGTCTGCCCATTCTCCTCTGACCTCTGGCATCAACAAGGCATTTCCGCCCACAGAACTGCCGCTCACTGGATGTTTTTTCTTTTTCGGACCATTCTCTGTAAACCCTAGAGATGGTTGTGCGTGAAAATCCCAGTAGATCAGCAGTTTCTGAAATACTCAGACCAGCCCTTCTGGCACCAACAACCATGCCACGTTCAAAGGCACTCAAATCACCTTTGTTCCCCATACTGATGCTCTGTTTGAACTGCAGGAGATTGTCTTGACCATGTCTACATGCCTAAATGCACTGAGTTGCCGCCATGTGATTGGCTGATTAGAAATTAAGTGTTAACGAGCAGTTGGACAGGTGTACCTAATAAAGTGGCCGGTGAGTGTATAAAGGTGGCCGGCGGTGGCTGTAAAGAAATAATAAACTAATGCTTACCTTCTATTGCATTGTGCTTTTCCTGTGTTATTTTTTCTGAATATATATCTGCATACATTGTTAAATGGGTGTTATCCTGCCTAATTCCAAACAGATGAGCCCAAAGAAAGATTCAACTTTTAGAGAGACGTCTAATGATGACATCTAGGGCAGTGACAATCCTAACCAAAATGGCACCGCACATGCGACACAATGATTAAAATGCTACTGGTGCCTTTTAAACAGTTTACAGTTACTGATGTGGTAGTTGAGCCAAACCCGGACCAGAGACACCAAAGTTTGGCATGAACCAAAATCATAGACTTTAAGCTCTTGCAAGCAGGGCCCTCAGTCCTATTGTTCTATATAACTGTTTGCACTCTATAATTTCTTATATTATTTGTATATGCCCTCAATGATATGTAAAGTGCTATGGAAAATGATGGTGCTATTTAAATTAGGAATATTATTAAACTTTGGGATTTGGGTTTGCTCAGCAGTTGTGCCACTTGTGCTTTCAGAAGGAAAGAAAGACATTGTCCAATTTACAGCCAAGGATTTTAATAGCATGCTACAATATTATTATATTACATTGATTTCCAGTCCAACTTACCAAATTAGAGCACAGTTAAAGGGAACCTGTCACCACATTTTCAAAAATACAGCTAGTGAAAGGTTCCTATAGAGCTCTATTAACTATTTTATTCCTTAGGCCCCCATAAATTAACTTTATGTTATATTACCTGGCCTCAGAGAGGGTGGGGGCCATTCACTAAGGGCCCGATTCACGTTTTCCTGACGTGTTACCCGAATATTTCCGATTTCCCCCGGGATTTTGGCGCACTCGATCGGATTGTGGCGCATTGGCGCCGGCATGCACGCAACGGAAATCGGGGGGCGTGGCCGAACAAAAACCCGACGGATTCGGAAAAAACGCCGCATTTAAAAAAAAAGTGTCGCGAAAATTGCACTTACCTTCACTCAGCCCGGCTCGGTGTATTGCAGTGCATTCCGATGCTCTTCAGCGCAGCAGCGCCACCTGGTGGACGGCGGAGGAACTACCTAAGCTAAGTTAGTGGACCTAGAAGACTGTTCAAGGTGGCATAATAACAAGTTTCAGGGTATATTAGAAATTGTGCCTCAGGGCAAACTCACCTCTTACCTACAGAGCATAATTAAAGGGGTATTCTCGTCTGGGCACTCACATTCAGTTTGATAAATCTGCCATATATAAACATTTCTTCAATTAGATGTTATTAAAAAAAAATGTTGCTGTGTGAAGATAATTTCTCATAAATGTAGTAATTTTGTCCCTTAGAAACGAGATTGCTTCCTCGGATACGGCCACCTCTGCCTGAGAGATTGCACAAATAAACAAAAAGGTTTTTTATATGAAGAGTCCTAGAGTTACTGCAGGTCCCACAGCCGTCCTGTGGTAATGATTACTTGATCCTGGTGGTCCCGCAGGACTCTATAGCGCAAGTCTGGCCACCGCTGCCAGAGTGTGACGTGGTCGTATCCGAGGAAGCCATCTCGTTTCTAAGGGACAGAATGACTACATTTATGAGAAATTATCTTCCCACAGGAACATTTTTTTTAATAACATCCAATTGAAGAAATGTTTATATATGGAAGA
Organism: Engystomops pustulosus; assembly: GCF_040894005.1. Taxonomy (NCBI): domain Eukaryota; kingdom Metazoa; phylum Chordata; class Amphibia; order Anura; family Leptodactylidae; genus Engystomops; species Engystomops pustulosus. The sequence continues at coordinate 171,381,334 of NC_092413.1, read as the reverse complement.
TTAGTGAAACTGAATGTGAATGCCCAGACTAGAATACCCCTTTAAGTCTCTCTTACCTAATTGCTCTACTCAAAACCTCTGCATAGACAGGACTGCCGCATCCAAAACATTTAGACAAATCCGTCCCGACAGACGTGATTGCCAACATCCACTATTACACTACCAAAGAACGTCTGATGGAGGCATCCCGTAGACATGGAAAACTTCCCCATCCTAACCAGGACATCACGCTACAGCGTGGTGTTCATCCTTATATGACATATATAGAGCCCAACGTTGCTAGGAAAGAGACTATACATTCTATTCAGTAGACATAACTTGTGTGGTGAGCAAAAGATAATGAGATTTTTATTTCATTAAGAAGCAATACAGAAAATATGTTTTGAAGTTTCAGTCAATCTCTGACCTTCCTTAGAAAATGGCTTGCTGGAGGGAAAATAGAGCAAATATAGCAAGTATAGCTCAGCCCATGGCCCCGTTAGTGCGATTAGCATTAAGAGTAGTGTAGCAAGCACTGCATGTGAAACAACGCTCCCTTCACTCACCACCCAACCCAGCATGAGATTGACTCATTCCTGGACAAGCTCCAGCTTAATACATGGCCCAGTCTATGGGAAATATTCCCTTGGGACTAAAGTCTTGTGGACTCCCTGGACCACCACGGGAGATAAAGATGCCAGCCGCAATGCGGGAGCGGAGTCTAAGTAGTCTTCGCCAGAGCCACCAGGTCGCTCCACGGGTGCAACTAGGCCTGCAGTGGCAGCCAAGGTAGGGACACGGGGCAGGCAGGACCACTGGAAGGCTGGACCATGGGATATCAGGACCACGGGATGACAGGACCTCAGGATGACAGGACCTCAGAAAGACGGCTGGCAGGACCTCGGAAAGACAGCTAGGATACCGGACCACCACAGGATTGCAGGACTGCCACAGGATTGCAAGACCACCACAGGATAGCAGGACCACCACAGGATAACAGGACCGCCTCAGGGGAATCACAGGAATCACCACAGGAACACCGGAATCACAGAATACACAGGAACCACAGAATACACAGGAACATGGGAATCACAGAATACATGGAGGCGTCTGGAAACGCTCAGGAACACAGAGGGCTTTCTTCAGTAACAGGAGATGAAGATCCGGCAGGGGATGCTGGGAGTCGCCAGGCTAAATAGCCGAGCCGGGAATGGCAGTGCCAATAAGGTGGACGCTAGCCCTTTAAGGCTGGGAGAAGTCTGCGCGCCCCCCCCCCCCTCCTAGTGGCGGGAGTGCACGACTGCAGGGAAAAAGCATGCGGCCTACACGCTGGGAACCAGAGTACAGACAGGAGCCAGGAGAGGTAGGTGAGGGCTGGGAAGCGGGGACCGCGGCAGCAAGCATGGGTGCACCCGCGATCCGTACTGAGGATCGTCGGTGTAACTGTGACAATACCCTAGGAGATAATCTAGAGATTTAAATAAACCCATCTCTATTTGTGAGTTCCACAAAGACATTAAAGGCTCTCCCATCACAAAAAGCCCTGGGAGAGGTCGGCGTTATAGAAGAGTATACCCAGATCGAGAGCCATTTTTAGAGCTATCAAGGCTTTCTACACAGCCCTAACAGCAAGGGTCTTTGCTAATAGCACCCTCTCAGACCCATTTAACATCACTAACGGCATGCACCAAGGGTGCCCCTGTCAGGTTTGCGGGTAGTGGATCCACTGGACCACTGCAGACGATGACTCAAGTCACTACCTGGGACCGGAGTCTAAGTGGTACCCGGTTTTCACCAGAGCCTGCCGCAAAGCGGGTTAGACAAGCTACGGCGTGGTACCACCAGGTCGTTCCTCAGGCGTGACTTGTCTGCAGTGGCGGCTAAGGTTTAGGTACAAGAACGGCAGTCAATCTCGTGGTCAAAGTCCAGGCACAGAGTCAGGGCAGGCGGCAGAGATGCAACGTCAGGGTTCAATCCGGGGTCAGCAACAGGAGGTCCAAGCAGAGGGGTACGGGAACACAGAACAGCAGCACGGAGGAACACAGGAACACGGAAACACAGAGGAGCTCAGGTAATACCGGAACACGGAGGGACACAGGAGACACAGGAACGCAGGATACACAGGAACGCAGGCAAATCGCAGTAAAGCTTTCTCTCAGGCTGTGAGGCACAAAGATCCGGCAAGAGATACAGGAAGAGGCAGGCTTAAGTAGATTTGGTGAAAATGGCCAGCGCCAATTAGTGGCGCACTGGCCCTTTAAATTTGCCAAAGGTGGCGCGCGCGCGCCCTAGGAGGCGGGGATGCGCGCCGTACTGCCGGAGTCGGCGTGGGAACGGGACGGGTTAAGTAAGATGCCGGGGGACCGGGGCAGCCATGGACCGCGGCACGGGTGCCCCTGCGACCCGGGAGGGGGGTCACAGAGGCACCCGTGACGTTCCCCTTAACATACCTCCTCCAAAATGCTCCCTCTATATGTGGCATCCACATAGGGAATGTTGAACACTTCATCTCGCTCTATGCAGATGACATTATCCTCTCCCTGACTAACCCAGAAGACTTATCTATGACTAAGAACTCTGAAGAGTTCGAAACGCGTCAGATGTCTGTATCTTGGTACCTTTTTTAAACTTTTTTATATTTGGATGAAATAAATAGAAGTTTTATAGCACTTACCTCAAGCCTGGATGCTGGATCTATCGTTTGTTTTTCCATAACCCAGAAGACTCCATACCTGTGGCCATGGAAATAATACAAGCCTTTGGCAGGGTCTCATACTGCAAAAACCCAGGAACTTCTAATCTTTGTACCCCCTGGATCTCTTTTCCATTTGAAACATAAATTCCTGTTTGATTGGAAACCCCATAGTATACAGTAATTAGGAATTCAGGTGACTTATTCATCTGAGAATTACGAGGTATCGTTTACCACACTAGACAGGGAAATTAAGTCCATGCTTAACAAGGAAGTGTCATGGATGGTGGAAAAGCTGCATAGAAAATGATATTCTCTACCTCTTTCTTACCCTACACATACCCCTGCTGGAGTGCTTCTTCACTCAAGCCCGGAAATGGGTGAAATTCTATGTTTAGAAGGGCACAAAACAGAACATGTTAAATCTGGCGCACAATCCGACTGAGCACCGGAACGGCCATTTCAGTGCAGAAATTTGTGTCGCGTGAAGAATAGTGCAGCCGCACCACAAAATGCATGCAAAATACAAATGTGGCGTAGACACTTCTTAAATACCTGTACATGCAGTTTGCACCTAAAAGAACATGCAAAGTCCAACAGAAAACTGGCACACGGCCCCAAGTCAATGTGGGCTAATGTGTTTTAGGATGTGTTTTGCCTGATGCATTTGCAATGTGTTTCAAAACACAATGAAAACTTGTCGTGTGAATGCAGTAATAGTAGGTGGGCCCCCCAGGAATCTACTTTACTTGTGGGCACTAGGTGCCGCAGTCTGACACAGAATCCAAACAATAATGGGGATGTGTCATTTGGGACACGAAGTCAAAGCCGTAACACTGAAACCCATAAGAAATTAGTCCAATTGGGTTTTGTGCATTTGGATTTTTTCCAGTTTCTTAGTACAATGAATGGAATATTTAATGCAAATAACAAATAACAAATGTAATTTTTGTAATATTTGTAATGAATGGATCACACAAGCGGTTTGGTTTTTCTCACGGAAAGTCCTATGGTACATATACATTCATATAGATTTATATATTTATCTAAACCAAGACAATAGGAGATTTATCAGAGGTGTCTGACAGCAGGCAACCAATCCGAGCTTGGCTTTCATTTTCCCACAACTGTTTAAAAAATTAAAGCTGAACTCTGATTCGTATCCGTGGACAACTAGAGCAGTTTTACCTCAGACAGTAATGATAAATCTCCCCTAAATAAAGCACCAATAATCCTTAATGTGTGTTCTGTAGGTAGGATTAGTTTTTTATTGTGCACATCCTCTGTTTGCTTAGAAAAATAAGTATATATAATCTTGTTCTAAAGGAGAAAAACATCAAACACTTACCTTCTGAAAGATCTGCAGGATAACTGGAAGACTGGAAATATTGTTAGAGGAATTCGAGCAGATCATTTAGAAGAAAGATAAACAGGCTTCGCTAAAATGAAGACAATGTTACGTTTAATTGTTCTCAGAATGAAAACATCATAGTAAGCGGCGCGCCGTAATGTGGTTCATTTCATCAATGATTTCATGCCTTCCTTGTGGGTTGCGTTGTTTTTTATGGCACAGAGCCCATTAATGGCTAATTAGCATCTGGTAAGGTGTGTTATTAATCTAGATCGCTTCTTATTGAGGCAGGTCAGAAAGGGTTGGGATTCAGCTAGTAAAACCTAATCTTTAATGACATCTCACAAAATGTAAGAACTTTGCAGCGAGATCATTATCGGACTGAAAACCTACAGACTGCGGAGCTGTCATTCAATATTCTGCTGTAACAGTTCACTGCTTTGAAGTGCAACATTTCACTTTGCACTCTTATAGCTACGGTTAAATTGAGAGATATATTAAAGCGATATATATCTATACATTCTTTACTTTGCCATGAAATCATTTTTTTTAAAAGATCTATATATTAAACCGGTGATGTGCAGTTTCTTTTTATAGTGACTAAGTCTGAATTTTAACAGAGTCTCTATAGAAACAAAGAAAAGTGGCAGCAGAATAAGACCAAGATATCCACCTAGTCTGCCCTTCTTTCTGTCTATCTTATATTTATCTATATGCACAATTCCCTTTGACAGAGCCACCAAAAAGTACAAAAGGTTTAGACAGACAGACGTTATGGAGGATAGACAAGCCACCGCTGGAGAGCAGGACCGTAGTGACTGCTGTCTCCATATTAGACAAGGTTGTCTTTAAGAAAGGTCCTTGCTGCACATAAAGGAAGGAACATTTTTTTTTACTAGTCTGTGCTTTTAGCTGTGGGAGATTTTACAAATGTATGAATGCGAAACCTGACCCCATATGGAAATGATAATACATACAGAGCTGCTAAGATTATTTTAGCATATTATATGTTTCTAAAAATTCTTATTTTCTAATGGTACTTGTATCAAAATGTAGATATTTAAGAACTGGTTGTTTCACTTTATAGTGGATATTGTAGTATGCACTTTGCCCTTTTCATGGGTTATATGCTATTTTCTTAGACATGATTCTGAAATGCAGCCAACACTTCCTATCATATCCATGGGTGTTGAATGATAAAGAGGGCAGAGTCTCATCACAATGCAGTAGCAACGGGATACAGTTGTTTTTCTGCATCCACTTTGGACCATGGCCTTCACCCTTTTGTCCCTATACAGGGATGCGGTCTTCCCTGTGAGGACAATGCTAGGCCCCTTGATGTGAGCAGCAGCTAACCTGACAGGTCAGAAGACCAATATGTGGCACTAATTGATCAGACATGAGAATAGCGAGAGACAGTCTGGGGTCAGGACACGCATATAAAAGTGTTGTACACTATTCCCCTTTAAAAAACACAGAAGAAAAGAGAAAATGAAGGTGAGAGGAGGTGATTATGGGAAAGAACAGAACAAGGAAGGGAATGGATGAAGGTAAACTTGCCATAGGGGGGTGGGGCAGCCAGGAATGGAAGTTTCCTCCAGTGTAACACTGCACAGGACATGATCAGTGGGAAAAAGCACATTCTCATTAATTAAGAGAAATTTGAAGAAGTACTGAGCATTTTAAGGTAAATAACCTTTGCTTCAATGTTACCATTATCTGGGATCAAAACTGGACCTTTGAATACAGAATTTTTTTTTTTCCTGATACTCCAATTGTACTCACTTCGGTAGATAAATTTACCTGCAGGGGATTTGTAGCAGAAATTGACTGATAACCACCCGACAGTTTTGTTACATGCATTGCAAATCTGTTGTATTGCTCATAGATTCAGGGACTGTGAAGGTAGTCTTCTTCTACACTGCTCAAAAAATAAAGAGATCACTCAAATAACACATCCTAGATCTGAATGAATGAAATTATCTTATTGAATACTTTGTTCTGTACAAAGTTAATGAAACTATACACTACAGACTGATCCAACTGTGATGAAATGTCAGTAAAATGAGACAAAATGAGGCTCAGTATTGTGTGTGTGTGGCCTCCACGTGCCTGTATGACCTCTGTACAACGCCTCGGCATGCTCCTGATGAGGTTGCGGATGATCTCCTGACTAAAGCATCTGACAAATCCTGGACAGTCTGTGGTGCAACGTGATGTTGGTGAATAGAGCGAGACATGATGTCCTAGATGTGCTCAATCGGATTTAGGTCTGGGGAACCAGCGGGTCCGTCCTTTGCTTCAATGCCATCATCTAGCAGGAATTGCTGACACACTCCAGCCACATGAAGTCTAGCAATGTCCTGCATTAGAAGGAATCCAGGGCCAACCACACCAGTATATGGTTTGACAAGGGGTCTGAGTACCTAATCGCACTCAGGCTACCTCTAGCGAACACATGGGGGGCCCTCCGAAGAATTGCCACCCCACACCATTGCTGACCCACTGCCAAACTGGTCATGCTGAAGGATGTTGCAGGCAGCAGATCGCTCTCCACTGCGTCTACAGACTGTCACGTATGTCACATGTGCTCAGTGTGAACCTGCTTTCATCTGTGAAGAGCACAGGGCGCCAGTGGGGAATTTGCCAATCCTGGTGTTCTCTGGGAAATGCCAAGCATCCTGCACAGTGTTGGTTTGTGAGCACAACCTCTATATGTGGACATTACATCCCAACTTCATGGAGTTGGCTTCTATCTGTTTGTGCAGACACATGCACATTTGTGGCTTGTTGGAGGTGATTTTTCAGGGCTCTGGCGGTGCTCCTCCTGCTCCTCCTTACACAAAGGCGGAGGTAGCGGTCCTGCTGCTGGGTTGTTGCCCTCCTAGGACATGATGCCTCATGGGCGCTTCAGTTGCATAGTAGTTTACAAACTGATTTTTTTTACATTGCAGTCATGGAAAGGAACCATTTAGGGGTTAAGGTCAATACTTTATCAATAGTTTTAATGAAGTATTTATTTTGGGTGGATTCATTTAAATGGCAGGTTCTCTTTAACAATATTTAATGGAAGTTTCATTTGGTGCAAGTAACTTGATTACATGGAGCTGCTTGTAGCTATGTAATAATATGGGAATTGGTCAAACAATGTTACTGAAAAGGTTCCCATGGCAAATATTGTTTATTCAGCTTTAATGGCACAGTTACAAAGATCTTTTCATCATCAAGTTTAGGGGTGGGAGGATGAGAAACCACTGCCAGGAAATTATCTCACGTGGCATCATAGGATCAGACATACAGTATTTTAATCCAGCTTGCTGTGTTCAGATTCCCCCATTGTTGACTTGACCAGGCTACCCAAGGAACCTGAATCGATTAACATGTCTTCTAATGCAATGGGTAAAATCCTTCCACCCACAGTTTGGACGGGTACCAGCAAAAGAGGTAGTCAGTTTTTCTCTATGTCCCCATAGAGAATAGTGTACACATTGGCAAAGATTTCTTATATTAAACTAAAAAAAGATAAATTAGATCAAAGTTTACCCTTCTGTATGCAGAACTGTGTCCCTAGTCCCGTGGGATTCGCCAGTGAGGAGTAGGACAGACATGTATGACGCCTTGAGGGGAGAAGCGACAGGAGGGAGGATATATGGGGGACATGGGAGATTTTTTAAATTTGAAATTGATGGAGCATTTTCCAGTGGGGGGGGGGACCTCTCCTCACTGGCCACTAAAAGTATCAATGTATTAAAAACTAAAAATATAATTCCACAGGTTACCTCCATAATGGGAAAAAATAATGTTCTTCAAAAGTTCAAAAGATCAAAAAGTCTTTTGTTCCCCAAAAGTGTTTAAAAAATAGTATAGCATAAAAACCTCCTTAGAGAGGTTTTCCGGTTGTTAAAAAAATCTATGGGGATTCGGATTCGACCTGGCCCAAACCTACTCACTTTACTATGGATCGATTTTGGAATCGCTCAAAACAGACCTCGCTAAATGGACCACCAAAAAAATTTCATGGGTGGGTAGGGTGGGCTGTATTAAAATGACAGTTCTCCCCAGACTTCTTTATTTATTTCAGACTATCCCACTATCCATCCCAAAAATCTTTTTCAATAAACTCACCCGTATTCTCAACCGCTTTCTTTGGACATCTTCCCATCCCTGTATCGCTAGAGCAACCCTGATTTGTAGGAAGCAACAGGGAGGTCTAGGGCTGCCAGACTTCAGGGGTTATTTTCTTGCTTCATCCCAAGCAAGAGTACTGGACTGGTTCCACAATAGGGAGCATAAGCTAGGGGTCCGCTTAGAGGAAAAGTTGTCTAAAATTCCCTTCACAACACTTCCTTGGTCTAACAGATACTTGGTGACACCGCACACACTACAAGAGCTACCTTTTATTGCCGCCCAAGTGATGAGAACACTGAAACGTTCCTCGGGTTCCACACTCTTATTCATTCTGATGGTCCCTTGCCACCCATATCTGACAACCCAGAGTTCCCCCCAGGAATGTCTGCAGATTTTTTAGCAGCTATACGTGATCAGGGCCCCCTTCGATTTCAGTCGGTCACCAAACACGGTTTCCTCATTCCGTACGAGGAGGTGCTCACTAATGATCTCTGCACCCCCCGTGCCCAGTGGGAATACAACCAATTAGCGCACTTCTATCGTGTCATTAAATTTAAGATAAATCTGCACAGAGATTTAACGCCATTTGAGTTATTGTGGGGGCAATCTCACACACAATCTCACAGGTATATGGGTTGCTACTGGACAACTGGGGCAAGGAGGAAACCTTATACGTCAAGGCATGGGAGAGGGAGCTAGACAAGTCCTTTTTACAGGATGAATAGGCAAAAGCGTACGAACTATGCCATAAACTGTCTATCTCCTGCAAGGCCCAGGAGACAAATTACAAAATTTTATCATGCTGGTACTGGGTGCCCACTAAATTAAGGTCCATCTATCCGTCCTGTTCAGATCTCTGTTGGAGATGTTATCAGGCCCCTGGCACTATGACCCATGTGTGGTGGGGATGCCGGTTGCTCCGTCCCTTCTGGTCGCAGGTGCGTAAGCTTATTAATAAGTTGAGGGGACACCAGCTGGAGGATGACCCCTCGATCCTGCTTCTTTAAATTCTACTTAATTCAATTATCAAAGCCAAAAAATCACTCATGGGATTCATGCTAATTGCTGCAAGGTCCCTCATTGCTAGGCTGTGAAAGACTACCAGAGTCCCACAAATTTCAGATTGGTTCGGTGAGATAACTGTGCTGCATCGGATGGAAGAATTAACTGCTGCCAAGCATAATATCAGTACCGATAACACAACCATTTGGGGCCCTTGGCTCACTTTTAGACAATCACCCGACTTTAATACTTTTACGTAAAAACGGTTCTTCATCCCGTCTACATCTGGATTGCTCTAGTTGATGACTGATTTCACACCTCACCCCTCCCTCCCTCCCTCTCCCTTCTGTACTTTATATTAGCTTATCCACTTGCTAGTAATATATCTATCTAACAACCCTAAAATTGTTAATGTTAATTATTTGGTTCATACATATATGACTCCCCATTGACCTCACTATGCCTGGGATGTTCTGGCAAACTGATAGTTATTGAGGTCCTTGCTCTAATATATATATACATTTATATATATTTATGTCATTATATGTATATTGTACTCAAATATTATTTTATATTGTCTGGACCTGCGTGTCCTTTGATTACAAGTGACGCTAATTTGTTTAATGTCAATGCTACAATTGTTCAATAAAGAATGATACAAAAAAAAAAAATCTAGGACCTAGGCCTAACGGGACTCTGCTAGCACCTCCTAGAGCCCTTCATGCTTATTACCATAACTGTTGATTTTAGAAGGATGGAGGCCATGGATAACAAATATAAGAATATTACTGCAGTCACAGTCCTTGGATCTATAAGTAAGGTGGTTTAGCATGCTTGGTTTTGATGGTAGATTTCCTTTAGTTAGGTACCACTGAAGATCTATAGTGTCCATGTTCTTGGGAATCACTTTATTGTCTTATGCCTTTTTAATAGCATAAAATAGGAAGCAAATTAATTACACAGCAAGTGATGAACACACTTCTAAGATGGTATGATAAACGTTGTCATGTCAAATATGTATCACACAAAATAATAATATGTAATAAAGTAGTAAATAAGGACGTGGGGTAGAAATGAAGTATATGTCATACTGTTTTTCCTCCTCCTCCTCTGTTGTGGGATTTTACGTGCAGTCAAGCACTTACTGCGCTATTTCATCTAAACTCTGCAAATGTCAAAACAAGTATTTATGCTTCTATATCATTTTCTGCTCCATCATATAATATAAAAATCAAGTGAGATTGTACTGCGCTCTCCGTGATTATAAAATTATATCGGCAACAGTATTTATCATCATGCTGCAATCACACATCCATTGCTTGTCTCTTTCAGGCTTGTTATGTGTGCCCATGTGGAGCGAGGAGGACAGCTCAAGGTCATGCAAAGCATTGTGTCTGTAATTCATCACTCTGGCTATAAATAGCATCGATAGTTATTTAATAACACGTGCCACCCAGTGCCACCAGTTTAATTAATGCCAGTTAATCAATAATGAAAATGGTAACATTACCGTAGGAGCATCACTGCTCATCAAATATCACACTCCAAGGAGTGAATACCATTCGGATTAATGCGGCTATTTATGGATTTAATAGGCTGTTTGTTTTGTTGGTTACCTTTTGTTTCATTTACCTTTGTTTGTTACATTTGTTACAGGCAAGTTGTCACTGTATACAGACCCCTGTGCTAAAGATAAGGTGCCTGTAAATGCCTATGTCTGTAAAGTATTACGTTTTGGTCTGATTGAATGAGGTTCCCATCATTGTGGCCAAGATTGATCAACAGTAGTGCAAACTGCACTATATGTAGTGTGCCTCATGAATGTGCAGATCGCGCCAGTTATTAAATACTGGTGCAGGGCCTTCAATTATCTGGTGCACCCTGCACTGCTCTGGAAGTGGACACCATCTTTTTTTTTGGTGCACCTTTCACATACAGCGTGCAACACAATCCTGTCGAGACGTTGTATTTAATGTGTTGCAAACTCCGATATACACTAACACGTCCCTTTAGAAACACATTTTTTCTGTCTTGTCGACACTGTACAGCCGCGACACAAAACAATTCTTAAAGAGGACCTGTCATGGCAATTTGAGACACTAAACCACCCACAGGTCCTTATGGACCAGTGGTTTAGTGTCCCAAGGTTTAGTCTCCAAAATCACCCCTTTCCAAGTCCTTCCATCAGCGCAATGAAAAAATAATAAACTTTATTCTTACCTAGAGACGAGTCTAACGAGGTGCATCGAACTCATCTCTTATGCTCCAGCTGGAGCCCTAAACCCTGGCTTCATTGCACCAGCGCACCAACTATGGTGCATGCGCAGTGAAGCCCCCATGAAGTATGCCTGCTTCACTTCACAGCTCGCAGGTGCACTGGACGGGGGGTAAATATAAAGTTTTTTTTTTTTTTAATTTAGCAGCCATGGAGAGACTTAATAAAGGGTGATCTGGGACACTAAACCACTGGTCCATAAGAACCTGTGGGTGGTTTAGTGTCCCAAATCACCCTGACAGGCCCTCTTTAAATTAATGTGCAAGCCCCAGAGACCTTCTTTTCTTTTTTTTTTTTTTTTTAAATAAAATTTTTATTGAAGCCATCACGATACATGTTATTGTAAGCATACAGTTTACATATCTCAATTTACATGTTGCATAGTACATTCTTTCAAACCTCTTATGTGGCTTCTGGTATTTTCTGTTTTAAATAGGCTTATGAAATCTTACAAAAATAAAAACATTGTCAACATAAACAACAAACAGTTATCAGGCATAACAACTTAATACTTCATTTCAATTAGTCTTATTTATGTACGTTGCTGTATAGTCTCCTTGCTTAATTTAACCATGGACTTCCTCTTATTCTCTTTCCATTTCAAAATGAGCAGTTGCTTTATAATATACAGAATTTAACCACAATTCCCAATTATTGTTGAAGCTATTAGATTTACCCTCACTGTTCGCTATTATTCTTTCCATAATACAATTCAGGTTCACTCTTCTCGTTAGCTCCATAAATGTAGGTATCTCTGTAGATTTCCACAGGGAAGCTATCATTGTTATAACTGTTGTGGACAAATGGAAGATCACTCTCCTCTCTTTTGGTAAGAACTTCTCCAGTCCTAACCCCAGTAATGCCAGCGATGGTGTCAAACTTATATTTATCCCCAGGGTGTTGTTTAGCAAATCTTGAATTTGTTTCCAGAAATTTGCAATGTGTGCACATTCCCAGAAGATATGAAGCATAGTCCCCTTATCTCTTTGGCATCTCCAACACATAGGCGATGTGCTTCTATACATTTTGGCTAGTCTGTCTGGTGTATAATACCACCCGTAGAGGACCTTTCTTCTAGTTTCCATGTGCGTAGCACACCTAGATAATCCTTTGATAATTTTAAAGGATATTTCCCATTCTTCCGGACTGAATGTGGAGCCTAGCACTTTTTCCCATTTGTTGGTATAATTAATCATGGGATTTGCTCCTTGACCTATTATGGCCTTATAGGCTAAGCTTATTCCTTTAACAAGTTTATTAGGATGTAGAAAGGCTCTATTAAAAAGGGAGCATTTTGTATCCCCTAAGGACAATGGGAGACCAGAAATAAAATGTCTCATTCTCAAGTATTTATAAAAATCTTGTTTTGGTATTTGATATTTTGAGCTTATGTCTGAAAAAGCTAATAAGTGCTTCTCCCCCCAAAGATCCCCTATGTATGTTATTCCCTTTTCTACCCAAGAGCCTAAGTCTAAATCTTCCACAAAGTGTCCTATCCATTTGCATGGGAAATCTTTTATTTTTAAGCTTAATATTGGCTTATCCTTTATATAGGTTCTCCATTGTTTCAGCCCTGCGGAAGCTGTTAATAAATAGGGGGATTGAAAAGATTTACCTAGGGTTGACGCCCATAGATGAATTAACATAGGCCCCTTTCCTTCCACTTCATTTTCTATCTGAACCCAGTGTTTAGGGGGAACTGGGATCAGCCACTGCCTAGCTTGTTCTAGAATCGCCGCTTCATAATATGAGGTTAGGCACGGCAATCCCAGACCACCCTCTTCTATTGGACGGTATAATATTTTCGCCGCTACTCGTGGTTTACCTTGTAGCCAAACATGCCTGTTTACCATAGCTTGTAGCTTTTTCAGGAACACTTTGGGTGCATAAATTGGGACGTTTCTAAAAATATACGTAATTTTGGGTAATATCATCATTTTAATCGTCGCTACTCTACCAACCCAAGAAATTTGTGCTTTAGCATATAATTTTAGGTCCTTCTCAATTTGAGCCAGTAGAGGGGTATAATTTTTCTGAAATAGATTCCCCGTGGGATATGTCAGTTGAATGCCTAAGTAAGGAATGGCGTCCTCTGCCCATTTGAAAGGGAACAAGAGTTTGAGTTGATCCTCCATTTGTGCAGAGATGTTCATCGCCAAAATCAGAGATTTCCCTGCGTTCAGTTTATAGTAAGATATTCTACTAAATTCTTTCAATATTTTGATAGTGGCTTCTAGGGATGATACCGGGTTAGTTACTGCTATGATCACATCATCGGCGAACAGGCCAATTTTGTGATCTATTGCTCCAACCTTGATGCTAGATATGTCTTGCGATAACCTGATTGTTTCAGCTAGCGGTTCCATGACCATTGTAAAGATCAAGGGGGAAAGAGGGCAACCTTGACAGGTTCCATTAGATATATTGAAGGGATGGGATGCATATCCTGCCATTGATACAAATGCTGATGGTAAGGTATATAGCGCCATTATTCCCCGCCTTGCCGTTTCCGAAAACCCAAATTTCCTTAAAGTCTCCTCCAGGTAGCCCCAATGAACTCGGTCGAACGCCTTCTCTGCATCCAAAGATAGGAGCAGAGAAGGCGTTCGAGTTCGCTCTACAAAATTCACCAGGTCAATAAATCTTCTTGTACCGTCTGAAGATACCCTTCCCCTTACAAAGCCCACCTGGTCCTGGTGTATGAGCCCTGGTAAAAGCGGGGCTATTCTGTCTGCCATGATTTTAGCATATATTTTGAGATCCGTGTTCAAAAGGGAAATGGGGCGAAAGTTTTGGGGTCTGTCTGGATCTTTCCCTGGTTTAGGTAAAGTGCTTATGGAAGCCATAAGCATCTCCTTAGGAAGAATGCCCGTTTTTTGAATAGAATTGAACACAGCTACTAGGTGAGGGGTCAATGTCTGCACAAACTTTTTATAGTACTCATTTGTGAGGCCATCTGGACCTGGGGCTTTATTTCTTTTGAGATCCCCTATTGCTTTTGTTACTTCGAGGTCTGTGATTAGTTTTGATACAGATTCAGATTGAGATTCTGTTAAGGTAGGCAGGTTAACCTTCTTTAGAAAAGTTTTAATGTCTGAAATCGTGGGTTGATTCTCTGTAGAGTCGTCTTTTAGGTTATAAAGGGTAGCATAATACTCCGCCATGACTTCTGTCATTTGCTGCGGGTCGAATACCTTCCCTTTTTTTTCAGAAATCAGATACGGAATTCTCCTCTGTGCTTCTCGCTTTTTAAGTTGGGCGGCAAGTACCTTGCTCGCTCTATTACCTAGAGCATAATGGGAAGCTTTCATTTTGCGCAATGAGTTTTCGTATTTATACGCATCTAACTCATTTAATTGGTGTTGTAATTCCTTGATCATATCTGTTTTATGGGGGCAATAGGAAGATTTATTGAGTGCATGCAATAGAGAAAGTCCCGCTGATATATGCAATCTTTTTTCCTCACTTATCTTTTTATGGGCCGCTGCTATGTTCCTAAAATGTCCCCTCATATTCATTTTATGGGCACACCATAATAAATCTGGGGCTATATCCTCTCTATCATTGTCTATAAAGAAGTTTTCTAAAGCGGAATGTGTCCCTCTTTTAAATTGAGGAAGATGTAACAAATAATTGTTTAAACGCCAATGGGATGAGCGTGGTTTATCATATTGTTCCTCTATTAGGAGGAAAATGGGAGCGTGATCTGACCAGCCTATAATGCCAATTTCTGAAGATCTTATTCTTGAATATAGAAGGTGGTCTGCTAGGTACATATCAATGCGCGTGTATATTTTATGGGGATGTGAGAAAAAGGTAAAATCCTTCTCTTGCGGATGTTGCAATCTCCATACATCTAAAAAAGCCTCCTTGTGTGTTAATCTGTATAGGTCGGAGGCAACATTGTTTTTGATATTTTTAGAAGTGTCCATGGTTGGCCACATGGTCATATTAAAGTCCCCCATTAATAAAACAGATCCTTGCTTGCACTTATTTATTTTATCAAATAAAGTGTGGTAGAATCTGTTCTGCCTTGAATTAGGGCCATATACTGATACTAATGTGTATAAGATGTTATTGATATAGCATATTAATATGATAAACCTGCCTTGCGGATCAGTAATTTTGTCAATGACTGAAAATGCTAGCGTTTTCTTTATGGCAATCATGACCCCTCTCTTTTTGTCTATGGCTGGGGCAATGAAGACATGAGGGAATTGAGGATGCTGGATTCTAAAAATATCTACTTGATTTATGTGTGTTTCCTGAACCCCAAACACATCCGCCCTAGAATTCAGTGCTTCTTTCCACATTTTGGACCTTTTAAACGGGCTGTTCAGTCCGTTTACATTAATAGACATAACTTTTAACACCATTGTTGATAAGTGTGATTTTGCTAAATAGTACAGAGAAATACAATTTCCAGTAATTTCGTGAAGTATTGTGCCTGATATGAACCATAAACATTATGAACAAAAACTTATAAACCAAAGTACTTCTACTACCTAGTAAAAGGTAGATCCAAAAAAGTCCACATTGGGACTTGCAACGGGGAAAAAACGTGTCCATTAGATCTATCTAACAAACGCCGTTCCGGTCCCCTATGAGTGGTGATCTGTATCTTCACAGGTAGTTTGTCTGACCCATCTTAATAAGGTTAGTAACCTTTCAGATACAAACTAAAGAATTATAAGCAAAACATTAATGGAAGACTATTACCCCTATCCACGTCTCTTTATGACTTCTGCACCGTCTCCCATTCTTCTGCTACCTGGGGTAGCTGGGTACTGCGCAATGACTTAACTGCTGCTTCTTCCAGGGGTAATCCCCATTCTTGCATGAGATCTTGTAGTTTCGCCGGAGATGAAACGACCACATTTCTCCCATCTTTGGCGATGATCATCTTGACAGGATAACCCCACTTGTATGGAATATTCTGAGATCGTAGTATTCTTGCTGCCCCTTGAAACTCTCTTCTTCTGGCAAGAGTCGAAGCTGACAAATCTGAGAACAAGGTAATTCTCTGGAATCTTTCAGGCAGATCATCTTTTTCTCTAGCAGCCCTCATGACTTTTTCCTTAAAATGGAAGAAGTGCAGCCTGGCAATAACGTCTCTGGGCACATTAGGTGGAAGGCTTCTAGCTTTTGGTAGCCTATGCACTCTGTCGATGAGGAGGTCTACCTGTGGAGCGTCAGGGACCAGGGCCACAAACAAGTCCGTTAAGAACTCGGCTAGTTCTTCTTGCTTTACATTTTCAGGAACCCCGCGGAACCTAATGTTGTTCCTGCGAGACCTATCCTCCACATCTGCGAGTTTCAGCCTGAGTTCTTTTACTTCATCTTCTAGATTATTGCTCAAGTCTACTAACTCATTGTGTGCTGAAGTTAGTTCCGCCATCTTGGTCTCCACATGTGCTGTGCGGTCTCCTAGCGCTGTGCATTCACTGCGGAAAGTTTGTAGCGCCAATTGAATATCTTGGTGTAATGAAGCCCTTAACTCTCCCAATAAATTTTTAAGCATATCCTCAGATATCGGGGCATAGGGAGCGTTAGGCACTGGCATACCTTGTGGGCTAATATATTGCGCCTGAGTTGTTTGGATTGCCTGCACATTCTGTGGTGAAAAGTACCTTCGGCTGTTCTCCGGGGTTTCTGGGTCTCTAACCGAAGCATGCAGGAGAGGCGTCTGTGTTCTCATCGCTGGGGAGGAAGCCGCTGAGGAGTGCTGCGACACTTCTGGTGAGCACGTCTGCCCGTGATCTAGTCCTCCTTCTCTGAGGTTTCCGGCGCCATTTTGAGACCTCGTGGACGGGAAAAACTCGGTGAGTTTTGTTGGTCCGGTCTTCTTTTTCGCCCTTCCCATTGTACCGGGTAAGTGTGGAGTTCCTCCGGTGCTTTTTGTATCAGATTCACCTTTGCTGTATGCCGCTATGTGCCGCTTTCAGGGTTCCGGAGCACGGAGAGCAAAAACACGCGTCTCACTCCATGCACTGCCGGCCACGCCCCCTCCAGAGACCTTCTTTTCAGTGCAATAGATCTGGGCTAATATGTTTGTGTTTTCTGTGATTCTCTATTCATATTTTTCTGTTATTAACCTTTAAAATAAAAGTACACATGACTATAAAATTGCAATGTATCGCCTAGAAATTATCTGTGATTGCATCTTTGTGTTGTATCCATTAAATTGCACTGGTATGTTTTCTAAGAAGCACAAACAAAAATAACAATCATTGTCCATGAAAAAATCCATCATATTGAACCAGGGACATTTACTCACAGATCATGGCATTGTGACTGTGGTAATCTTCTTATATTTTTTATACTTTGCCTACTAGCCTGAAGGGCTATAGGCATGGCTTCACACTGGTTGCCCTGCAGCAAAATATTCAGTCCCCCTGTGGGGGGGGGGGGTGTTGTGCTCCTTCATAATGTAACAGCCTGTAAATCTACAGCACGGAGGCTGTCTGATCACACACCCATTACCTTTCTATGTCATTAACATAATTTATAAATTTTATAAGGAAAGAGGCAATGGTTAACAAATATAAGTATTATCATGCTTGATTTTGATAATAGATATTATCTCAATTCCCAAGGGGGACTTTTACTCCAGGAAATACTATCCCCTTCAGGTAGGGTATGTCATACTCTTCTAGCATGCCTTTTTGTAGGATCTATAGTACCGGGAAATAGGCTTTTTGGTAGCATATTAAATATAAGAATATCATCTTTCAAACTGAATAATACTTGTTTATCTGTGAGCTAGACTTGAAATATAGGCAGTTAGTGAAATATGGGGCTATTGCATCTTTATCTGTAGCTCACATTTTCAACTACAGTATGCATTTAACTGTAAGTCTCTGGTTCTGTAGCTCCCAAAACCACAAGTCTGATGCAAATTAAAAGATGACATTTTTTTTCTTTAATATATCACCAGAATGTTACTATATCATAAGCATGTTTCTACAGCACTAAATATAGGGTAACCTGACATTACACTCCCCCTGCAGGCATGATTTCACTTAAAAGAAGTAATACTAGAAAGGATATGTCATGTCCTACTAGAGGATGCTGTTAATTAATGGGGTAATATCAAATGACTGCGTCCCTTTAAAATGTCCATAGTCTAGTAAACTGCACTTTTCCCTAAATTTCCATATTTTAGATGTGATCCTGCATCCTTGTGGTTCTACCAAATAAAACTATATATTTCTGTGACCTTCCATAATATCTAACATTTTTTACATTTTTATTATTGACAAACCCTATAGTTTATAAGAAAGGTCATACCATGACCCTTTCTTCAAAGATATCTTTATGTACAATAATTCTATGTGTATTTTTCATTTATAATGAAGTTGAATAAAACAATGTTATGTCCTTTTTTTACATAATGGTTGTAATATTTTCATATTTTAGAGAAAGGTTCTATAAATATTAACATTTTATCTCAAGGACAAATAAAATATACAACTGACACTATGTTTGTCCATTACCAAAGATAATGAATCATGCTGTCTATCTCCTGACCCTTTTATCTGAAAGCTGCCTCATTTTTGTGATCCACGCTTGAACATTTGTCCTTGTCATTTTCGGAATACTTTTCCTGTTATCTCATTTACCACACAGACCGCATTTACAAATAGGAGCAACTACTTGGCCACCAGGTGATGATCCCATAGTGCAGTCAATTTACAAATTAAATTTATAAGATGATATGACATGACATGGTCCAAGGCAACCAAATGGAATTAAATAATTTTATTTAAGAAAATATATACAAGCAGTCCCCGACTTAAGGACACCTGACTTATAGACGACTCCTAGTTACAGATGGACCCCTTTGCTCGCTTTGACCTCTGGTGAAGCTTTCTGGATGTTACTTTAGTTGCAATATTCAGCTGTAAGGTGTCTGTAATGAAGTTTTATTGTTAATACTTGTTCCCATGACAGCACAAAAACATTGAACATCCAATTCTCACAGCGATAAAAATAAAATATAACTAAAAAAATAAATAAAAATTCAAAAAAATAAAATATAAACACACACACACCTCCTCTTTATACCCAGTCACAGTTGCAATCTCTTCTCTGACTTCTCTGGTCACATTCCCTGGCAGCATGAAAAGGTTGAAGGACCTTACAGTTATGCAGCTAGCATTCACAGTCACATGCTTCTGACATCACTTTTGGTCCTGCAGTGATATTCTTGTAGAGAGGAGCGAGGAGAGAGAATATCAATCCAGAGGTTCTGCCCTTTCAGAGATTGTGTGAAATGCTTTGTCAGCACTTCACCTGATCCCCAGGACAGTGGTTATGAGGGTCTAGCAGTGCTGGATCCTTTTTTTCTTAAGTGGTAAAAGGTGCATCTTACATTCAGAGAAATACATTATATAATAAACCTAAATCTGGTTCCTGCTGGGTTTCTATAGGAAATTATAATTTATATGTACAGTTTTCATTATTTTTTTACATGATGTGTTTCTAAATTATAGTTTGACATCTCTGGTTACCACTAATAAATGTACGTCAGAAATGTTGATGCTGTCCTATAAAGCTAAACAGCAACTAAATATATTGCTTAACCCCTTCAGGACGCAGCCAGATTAAAGCTCACTTTTTGTATTCTGACAGGCGTCGCTTTATATGCTTATAACATTAAAACACTTTTACTTATTAAAGCGATTTTAAGAATGTTTTTTCATCACATATTATACTAAAAGTTTTGCTGAAAAGTTTTGAGTTTATTTTTTTTACCAAAATTTACCATTTTAAAATTCAAAATTATCTCGTTTTCAGGCAGATAGTTTTACAACCTAAATTAGTTGTTGAATAACATTTCCCATATGTCTGCATAACATTTTCAAAATTTTTGAAATGTCTGGATAATTTATTTTGATGTCACACGGCTTACAAATCGAACACCGGTTTTCCGTATTTCTAGGAGATTTCAGAATTGACTTTTTTGGGGGATCATTATTGTTTTTAGTGCAATTTGAAATATATAATATTAGAATACCCCATATATCCACCTATTTTTAAATCTGCACCCCTGAAACTCCCAGAAAAAGCTTTTAGGAAGATTGTTAAGCCTTTGAGATCTTCATAGTAATTAAATCAAAATGTAGGTGAAATTTAAAATGGTCTAATTTTGTCAGCAATATGTTTATTTAAGCCCTAAAAAAGAAGATAAAAAGAGAACACCCATCTTAAAATTTATTATGCAGAGACACTCCACTTGTGAATGTTACTTGTTGTATGAATGAGCGCACATTGAGCCGCAGAAGGTAAGGAGTCGATATTAGTCACAGGCGGGATCTTGCAGGCGCTGCCTGCAGACAGCCCTTGGTCAGACAGTCCCTGATCAGAAAGTATCAGTGCCCCCTGAAGAAGCTGGAGGAGGGGGGGGGGGCAATCATTGTGGAAAGACACCTGGCAGGCAAATTAAATACTGGTGACTACGGAACTTAATTGACTGCATTTAACCCGACCTCAAGTGTTACACTGGAGTGTCAGCTGTTAGTTACAGCTGACACCCTGGGGCACATTTACTAAGGGCTTTGCGGCACTTTCCTGAATGACTTTGGATGTTCTTTTAGATGTAAACTGCTTGCACAGGTATTTAAGAAGTGTTTGAATCACAAATATGTTGAATCACATATGCATGTTTTGTGGTGCAGCTGAACTGGGCACCATGTGTCACAAATTAGGGGGCGTTCCATTACTCAGTCGGAGCGTGTGCCGGATTTAACTTGCAAAGTCTCTCGTGGTCGGGATGACACCGGAGGTGAACAGGAGCGCCAGAGGAGGTGAGTATATAAGGCATATTGTTTTTATAGCCCCCCCCCCCCACATCAGCCACATATAAAAAAAAATTTAAGTCCCAGACAGCCCAATTAAAAATGAGGATTTCCACAAAAACATATGGTCCAAAAGAGATTCTGTAACCATGTACATGCCACATAGCTACACATTACAAGAGATAGTCAGACTTTGTACAAGTCTTTTGCTTCAGGCGGATTTATGGAAGAAATTCAGTCTCATTAGTTGGAATAAGAGGCATGCACATGCTGCAAAACTAGCCCTATCAGAGGCATGAAGCTGATTTTAAGCTAATAAAATCTGTAATAAACCTTTGTGTTTTATATATATATATATATATATATATATATATATATATATATATATGCCACAAAATATTGCAAATACAGAAGAAATAGTAAAAAAAAGGTACATGTGCCCCTGTAACTCATTTGCTATCTCGATTGGGACCCAGATTGTTTACCACCCTGATCGGTAAGAAGAACCCACTGTCTTACGTTTAAAATAATGGGTGCTGGTTTCATTTCTAAACACAATGGGGGACATTTACTATGGCGTTTCCACCAGTTTTGCGGCCGCAGGTTCTGCTTTCTCTGTTCTGTATTAGCTGGCTGTGCCAGAAACATGACTTTTTCCGCAAGCTCCGACTCTTCTCCAAAAAGGGGAGTGGCTCTGAGTGGAAACTCAGACATAATTAATACGTGTTGTAGCAATTTTTGGGCACTTTAAGCTGGCGGAAAGTAGCCCAAAAGAAATTTTGTCTAGCAGGGACACAAACTGTGCTACTGCACTCAGGAAAACACTCAACACATTGGGATGTCTGCTGCCTATCCTTCTGGTGTCCATTTACTACTAGACGAGCTGTCAGACGAGGTCACCCACTGAAGCATTGCCACAGCGGCCATTGCTCCACTCCAGAGCAGGGTACTGGCCTGTTCTCCGACACTATGCTAGACACATTTCTGAAGCTTGGGACAGATTTTGGTCCCAGGGACAGAAAATGAGTCTTGGCACCAGAAATATATCTGCAATATGTATCTTCTTCCCGAGAACAAAGTCGGTAACCAAGCCACTGCAGACACATACACTTTATGTAATTGTCCCCCATTGCATGTGTCACTGCAAGTAACTCCAGGTACTGCTTGTAGTAGGAGGCAGCCGGACAATAGATATACACAGCACTGGTTGTTAAACAGTTACTTATTTACATTACAGTGAAAGTAAGATGCTTGTTTTTAACACATCTGCTCTTCTTGTTGTGAGCCTAAAATAGATAGGAAAAATACCTGTAAGCGCAGAGTCAGATGGCAGCAGTAGGACTATGCTTGAAGCAGCACATTGTTTTTAATAGTTTTTTTTCAGCAGATCTCCTATCACACAATAGACTTTGGCAGAGCAGCATTGCAGTTGTTAGTTGTGCCTATTTTAAAGAATGTTTAACAATCCTGAAGGGGATTATAGATAAGTACCACAGCAAACAGGCTTTGAAGGGATCAGGGTAAACTGCAATCTGTGATTTGCCTATGTGTGTTATATTATGGTTCATCATGTGGTGCGTAGCTCAAATATCTATAAAGGTCATTTACGGTGCTGAATCCAATGCACAAATACGGTATCCAATGTGATGTGTCATATTTGTCACTGAATAAGCAAATTAGAAGAGAAAATGTGCACAAAAATGTTATGAATTACGAATTTAAAGTAACAGCAACAAAAAAAATGTGTATATGTTGCAGATTTTTATTGTGATCCATTTTATAATCTGACCCTGGGCTCCTCATGGTTCTACTGAACTCAATTTAGATCCCTGTGGATCAACAACCATATGATAATCTTAAATTGGTGTTGTGTAGGTGATCCATGCTGATTATGAACATCAGAGCTTCGATTCAGTTTCTTATCAGGAGACTGTGAAAATTCTGAAGGCTCTTCCTGTCCTGAAAATGGAGACCTAGTTTTCTTTTTAACACTTATTTGCTCACTTATTTGCCTCTAAGATACAGTCCTAATATATATATATATATATATATATATATATATATATACATTTATATATATATATATATATATAAATATAGTAATTAACTGCTCTTAGTTATAACAAAAAAGAATGGGTTAGCAAAAAATATTTTATTTGTACCTCTCTCTTTCTCTCTGACTTTCCCTGACTGTCTCTGACTGTCTCTGACTGTCTCTGTATCTGATTGTCTCTGTCACCGACTGTCTCTGTCTCTGATTCTGACTTTCTCAGACTGTCTCTGCTTCTGATTGTCTCTGTCTGTCTCTGACACTGCCTGTCTCCAATTGTCTCTGTCTGTCCCCGACTGTCTCTTACTTTCTCTGAAGATCTCTGACTTTCTCCGACTGTCTCTGTCAATCTGTGACTGTGACTGTCTCTGACCGTCTCTGTATTTGTCTCTGACTGTCAATTTGTCTATGGGGGGATTTATTAGAAGAGTCTGAGAGCATTACCTCAAATATTTCTGATGAATCTCCTCTATCTCTGTATCCCTATCCATCTTACCTCACACATAAGCGTCTTATACTCATTGCCTATTGTAACCAATCACAGCTCAGAGCTCATTAATGACATGTGGCAGAATAGCAACCAATCATGGCTCTGCTTCTAACTGCGACAGAAGTAGCAGACAATGGATCCTGTACATGAGGGTTATATATATGGTTAATAAGTGTATTTGGAAAGCGGGGTTATAATTTTAGCTCAAAGCCTGGTCTATGATGTTCCCTGGGAAAAAAAGAGCAGCTGTGCAAAATTTGGTGATTGTAAATGCAATGGTACAGATGCCTTTAGCAGACATACATATATACACACACACACACACATACACTTACCTTTATATATTAGATTTTAGAAGTACAGCACCAAATGGTTTTGTGATTTCTATTGATTGAATCTGAATTCTTGAAACCCAGTTTTATCTTTTATATTCACCACTGCACCATGCTCTTGTCTCCTCTAGCTGCCTTCACATCTGTCTTATCACATTGTTTGTCTGGTCTGATCTCCATCACTTGACTAATGACTACATTGAGATCAATCAATCCATGAAGAACTCGGCAGTAAAGAGATCAATGCTGGGTAATAGTTTTATTGATAATCAAACCGCATCATAAAACTATGATGTTTAAGTCCATAATTAAAACTATACATTATCTGTAGAATAATAGATAGTTATGGTTGTGAGTATGACTTATGTCATATCACACAAATATAATCAGCAAACAAGATATATACTAATCAATTGCCTCTTATCTATAACACAATTGATTAGTATATGACCTTTGGGGTTTTATGACCCATATTTTATTGGTAATATTTATAAATCTATTAGTATCCATATGTGGGTAAATCATAAGCACTTTATTGTTCTGATATTGTCATAGGGATATAGTAAAGAAGGTCTAATGAATGAAAAAATATCAAATGTTTACATATAAGAGGACTACAGATCAAAAAACCATTATCCTGTATTGATATCTTAGAATGTTTTTCCACCTTTATGATATTGATGACCTATTTATAAATGACTGATATCTATAAGTGAGGTGCTACCTGTCAGCTGCTATAAAGGCAAACTCCCCAGCACCATCTCTGCCAGTTCATTTATTTTACTGTATGCAGGGAGAGAATTGAGTTTAGAAACAGTGGACAAGGATAGCCTCTCGCTAAAGCTTTCGGCTGTGATTCTTCTCTACCTTGATGCCTTCTGCTGGGTTGTGTGACCTGTGCCCTGGTGCATTATTGTAATGTGGTACCTAACTTTATTTTTGCATGTTGCAACAACTTTTGGGGGGTCTCTGTCACCACAGTTGGGGGAGCAGCTTGTCACAGCACCTCCCAGCAGCCTCCCCCAGCATTCAGGGCTCATCTACCTCAGAATCTCAATATTAGGGTTTATTCCCAAAAGGGTGTCCTGTGATCTGTTTTCTTTCCCTTTTGTAACTCCGTCCATTTTCTTCTACTTTTGTATGATATCTGTTGTTCTGTATTTTTCACATTTGCAAAAAGAAGTGATGGTTGTACATTAGAAGGTGGGCATAACATCTTGTTCCCCAGAATCAGTGATATAAAACTGTAATCTTCAGACGTTCCGGGAAATAGAGGTTAAAATTTAGAAGAGCCTGACTGGGCACACTCCCACAATAGCCTAAAATTTCACAAATTCTAAAGTGTCAGTGCTCTACTCCATAATATGTTCTTAAATACTAATTCCAATGAGCAATATAACCAAATCCTCCTAGATTAAAACTGGAAGATTTCCTAGGATTCTCTGTTCCTCTCTCTGTTTCCCTGTGCTGGATCCTGCCATGGACCCCGCTTCACTCTCGTGCCAAAGGTTCACTGAAGATCCTATACTGGAAATTGCGGAAAGATAGTGCAGACCATCAAGGTAAAGGGTAAGTAGTAAATTTATTCCATATACTCACAAAAACAAAAACGCGCGTATCACAAATCTTGTAAGACGCCAAACACCTCGCCCATATAGTGATATAAAACTGACTGCACATCAGTTATTTTGCAGACCCATAGACTTCTATTGTCATCTGTGATGAGCAAACATGAAAAGATTTAGAAAGGACCCAACATTTTTTCAACAAACCATTGAACCATTGAAAAAAAGAGGACATGGAAAAACACATAGAAAGTATGCTATCAGTAAAAATTATGTGTAATATACTGAGAAAAAAAACGAAGTGCCAATGCATGAGGCCATGAGAAAAAATAGATCCCAAAAAGGCCCATTTTCAACCATGAATCACACAGAGGACAATTTAAACATCATGTGTTCTGTATGGGGCCTTAAAGGAGGTTTTGACCTTCCATATCTTGATGACATATCCATTGTTTATCCTTATCATTTTCACAAGCTCTGTAATTACATAAATATATTCTTAATTACTGTATGCTATACTGTATATTACTGTGTATGCTAAAAACTTGTCCATACATGACTATATTGACTTAGAGCACCTGTCAGTCCCCAAAGATCAGCTCGTTTATGGGGCAATGTAACATTGATTCTGTAGCATAAATGAGGTAGTTGTTTTGCTGCCTTGTTTTGTTTTTGTGTAGTTGAGAAATAATTTCAGAACATATTGCTAAAAATAAATCTTTTTGAACTCTGGAAAGCATTGTCTTTAAAATTATGTGAATATGTTGTTCGGCGTGACAAACATTTACCTAAAATGTGCTAGCTGAATAACTACAGGCAATGTGTTACCTAATTTTACGGGTTTTTTTAAAACCACTTTAGCAAACAATCTATTTACATTTAATAGTTTTAAAACTGAAATTTTGCTACCTTTTTACACAAAATAGAAAAATGTGTTACTCAACGAAGAATTAATGATGTGACGTTATTTAATATTTGCATGAGTGTTTCATTTTTAACACCCCATTAAAAACTTAAAGGGAACCTGTCACTAGAGTTCTATTTTGATCAGTGGTCAGGTTGCTATAGAAAAAGTACAGTATATGCCAAATACGGTAAAGCAAGGCGATGTGGAGCAGCATCATGTATACAAAGAAGGGGGGTGCAAATCTTCGTAAAGGTTCCAACAAAAAAACCACAACGTACTGTAGCAAACGATGAAGCAGCACTACGTAATGAAGAAAAGGTGACTCTTTATTCCACCATGAATATGCAATGTTTCACCTTTTCAATAAAGGCATTATCAAGCATAGCGAATATGTTTTTCAAAAACTGTCTGTGTTATATAGGGTTTGAAATAAAGTATGTGCAACTTTACCTGGCTCTCTGCCAGATGCTTCAGCTGCATCCCGTCAACCTCTGTCTGCTCTGTAATTTATTCACTGCTCTCCTGGTCACTCCTAGCCTCTGCCCTTCCCTCCCGCGATGGCGTATCTGCTCATCTCAATTCAAGGAATAGATGAGAAATGTGGGAGAGGTAGAGGGTCCAGGAGTGACTAGGAGAGCAGTGAATATATTACAGAGCTGATGGAGGTTGTCATTTGAAATTTTCAACACCGAGACTCAGCTGAAGCATTTGGCAGAGAGCCAAGTAAAGTTTCACATACTTTATTTCAAATATATTATGATACAGACTTTTTTTTAAAAACATATTTGGCATCTACAGTATTTTGCTCCCTCGCTACTCGGTGCTGCTCCTCTTCTGTCTTTTCCGCGATGCTCCAGTCCCCGCGGCTCTTCCTCTGTCTGCTGTAAAAAGCGGCAGAGAAGCGGCCATGCGCTCTGCCAACCAGTGCATATTATTACGTCATCAGAGGCCACATCATAGTGCGCGCTGGCCAGCAGAGTGCATGGCCACGGCTCTGCCAGCTATTACAGCAGACAGAAGAGGAGCTGCAGGGACCGGAGCATCACAGTGAAGACAGAAGAGGAGCTGCATCGAGTATCGGGGAGCCGCACCAAACCACTCGAAGGTGAGTATGTAAGTTTATTTTTTTTATAGTGCTGGCCAAAAGGGGTTGGCTGGATAATAAAGCGGGCTGGCTGGCTAATAAAGGGGGCTGGCTGGCTTATAATGGGGGCTGTCTGGCTAATAAATGGGGCTGGCTGGCTTATAAGGTGGCTGGCTGGCTACTAAAGGGGGTTGGCTGGCTACTAAAGGATGCTGGCTGGCTGTATACTACAGGGGGATGGCTGTATACTAAAGGGGGCAGGCTGGCTATATACTAAAGGGGGCACCCTGCACACTTCACAGGCAAACTGCAGCTTGCACTGTTTTGAATAAATGTGGGCCATAGACTTGCATAGCTGTAAACACAAAATAATAGAATGTGTAGATTAACAACATTTTGTCACATATTATATATCAAGGTGGCCATTATAGTCATATAACTGTGAATACTGCTCATCTTCATACTTGTTTGAGGAATTTATGCTTCTGAGAAATTGGTGAAATTTAGCTGGAGTTTATCTGTGGGATCACAATAAAGCATGAGAAATCCAGACATAGTAATGCCTCATTTACATTCAGTGTGACTATAAAAAAAAAAAGATACCTGAGTTTATCTGGTCTGTGTTTCCAGCCGCGGGCAATGTGCATGCTATGTGAATAGTAAATATCTGCATTATATGGACAGAAACTTGATAAAACCTTTGAATTTCAAAATAAACCTATTGTGTATTGAACATTGTATAAAAGAAAAAAAGGAACTTTCTCACTAGGTCCAGATATGTCTTTATTGCAGGGAGAACTGCTAAAAAGAAAATAACATGCTTATATAGAGTTTAGTATTTGTAACAAATATTCCCCAAACATGTACAGTTCAGGCTCCAGCAAACAGTTTCAACTCCGCCTCCCTGACTGTATACTTTTGGTCTCTGAGATTATTTAGTATAATAAAGAAAAAAAGGATTTGGGAACAGAAAAGAAACAAAGCCGCCTAACACACAGCACATGTAATAAAATGAAATTCGGTGTGGTGTAAACAGTGTGGTAAATGGGTGCAGTAAGGGAAAATTATGTTTTTACATTAATTTTCCTTTAAAGAGAACTTATCAGGCAAATTAACTCCCAAAACTAAATATATTTTTATAAACTGCCATTAGAAAGCATTGCCCCTTTTCCAAAGGTTTCAGGTCCTAAATCTGCATGCAATGTGACCTGAGATGGATCCAACGAGTCATTATCATATTCAGCAGTCCAGCTTATTCATGAGAGTGAGGTACAGCCACACACCCCAGTGCTTGACTGACAGCCTATATAATGATGTGACACTCCCAGTGCTGGCTCCTCTATGTACTTCCTGGTTCTGGCTGTCAAGCTCCTGCAGCCTGTATGTGTATGAGATACTCCTATACACATGACTGACAGTCTGTATAATGATGGCTTACTGGTGCTGGCACCCCCTGAAGCTTGTGTGTATGAGATACTCCTATACACATGACTGACAGCCTGTATAATGATGTGACACACCTGGTGCTGGCGCCCCCTGCAGCCTGTGTGTGTATGAGATACTCCTATACATGTTACTGACAGCCTGTTTAATGATGTGACACTCCTTGTGCTGGCTCCTCTGTGTGCTTTCTCGTGCTGGTGCCCCCTGCAGCCTGTGTTTGTATGAAATTTTCCTATACACATGGCTGAATGCCTGTATAATGATGTGATACTCCTGGTGCTGGCTCCTCTATGTGCTTTCTGGTGCTGGGCCCCCTGCAGCCTGTGTGTATATGAGATTGTCCTATACACATGACTAACAGCCTCTATTATGATGTGAAACACCTGGTGCTGGCTCCTCTATCTGCTTCCTGGTACTCATTCCCCCTGTAGTCTGTGTGAATGAGATACTCCTATACAGATGACTGACAGCCTGTATAATGATGTGACACTCCGGGTGCTGGCTCCTTTTTGTGTTTCCTGGTGATGGAGGCCACGCCCCATGCAGCCTGTGTGTGTATGAGATACTACTATACTAATTTGTGGCGCAGCTTTGCCAAAAACCTATCGCGTGCTACACAATCCCAGCGCAGACACCTGTTAAATACCTGACCAGGCTGTGCAAAACCCAAAAAAGGTGCAAATTCCGAGGAAAGTGAGTAGCACAACCCCTTAGTAAATGACCCCCAAAGTGTAAACAAGCTACAGGCTCATAAGGCTTATCAGCACATGGAGAGGAGGCAGCCATTACAGCAATGAGGTAATGTGAGGGCTATAGGAAGGAAACTACTGAATATAGGTGATAAAGATAATAGGCAAATGTGTTTTACATCCCAAGAGCTATTAATTTGTGAAAAATAAACCTTTACAGTTACTCTTTAATATAAAAATAATAACTGCAAAAATCTGGTTTACTTCAAAAACTGTGTATAATTATAAATATTAATATTATTTTGAAGGCAAAGGGTGATCCCACCAAATATTGATTTGTTCATAGAGCACAACTTCATATATGTACAAAGCTTTATCTTGCTCGATGGTTAAAGGGGTATTTTTATCTGGACATTAAAATGTAAAATAGTACATCAGCCGTGTTATCAAGTAGCTGTCTAGAAAACAGCGCAACCATAACCAGACTTGTGCGCTAGCTGTCAGACTAGGTAAGTCATGGCAAACTAACCCTGCAACGTTTCTGCTGGTCACCACCTACTTAAAGCAAATAAGCCACATCAACAACTACCTGAGGGACCTTGAGAGAACCTACAAGTTGACAGAAACAACTTACATCATCTGGAAGCTGATGGTTGGTGGAGCACACAGGAAACAGGAAATCAGAGCAGTATTCACACCAGGACACAGTAATGCATCAAAGCAATGAAAAAAAACAGAGACAGAGAAAGTGGCAAAGTTGTACCTTAGAAACAAGAAAACTGTCCTTGGATACAACCAACTCCATACAGGATGGCTGGAATATGCAAAAACTCCCAGACATTTTATATCCAAAATCTATTTGTTACTTTGTTGTTGTTGTCTCTAAGTTTCTTGTTCTTCTCCTTCTTTCCTTTCCTTAAATTTTTCTTCCTTCTTTTTGAGCTTTGAGTTGGAAACCTTTCTTTTATTAATTTTTTTTCTAGTTTTTAAATATTACATATTTTCATCAAATAACCCTCAGTCAATTACCTGTCAAGATGATTTGGGACACTAGACCACCCACAGGCAGTTAAATGTCCCAAATTTCCCCCTACACAACTGTATCATAAAAACCCAAACATTAATACTTATCTTGCGTCCGGACCTCACGGTGCCTGCAGGTGTCTTCTAGTGAAGTCAGTATAGTACACCCCGGCTTCACTGAGCGAGCGCTATAGGTATGGCACATGGGCAATGAAGCCAAGATATTGTCCTGACTTCACTTTCAAAGATCAAAGATGATATACAGGTTAATTTGGGAGCCTAAACCACAGGTCCTAAATGTGTGCTCTTTTAGTCTTAGCGTAAAGTAATAAATCTTTGACCACATAACACTATGGTGAAGGTACAATGTCCCTCTGTTATGTTGACTGTTATGCCAAAAAGAAAGCAGATCATTTATTCCTATATCTTTGCTTGAAGGTACAGTCGGACATCCCTTTACAGATGGAGTATGAAAAATATGAGACTGCACTTGGATATATTTAAGCAGCAAATCAGCTTCCATCAATTTTATATACAAAGCTTTATCTCTGTGGAATAGCACTTACTAGATGAACTATTAATCTAATGTTATAGAATATGATCCGACAATCATTTCTCCATTATAAAACTCAAAGTTGTATAATCCTAGTTGGGAGTCTGTAAACAGAAGAGAGATGTTCATTGAAATACACAAAGATTTCACCTGGCAGCTGGTCCTGCTCTCATTATACACACAGAGTCTTCGCTTTAACACCCCTTGTGTGCAATGGCGTGGATCAAATGTGCCCCAGCATCATCAGCATAAACATTGCTGTTGTAATGATGCTTCATTATAAAAAGCACATACTCATCAGTGCTTCTTCGCCTCATTTCCATCGTGTATGCCAGATTCTGTTAGCTTCCTATGTTACAGCCAGTGCCCCACTACTTTGTAGATTGATTTTATAGTAAAGGCATGGACGACGTTAACTCGTGACAATCTGGCTGCATGCTTAGAATTACTCCATTAAATCAATAGAAGTAAACCATCTCTAATGTACTTTAACTATGAGAAGTTATTTCTTAAAATGTTTAATTGCGAAGTACTGAAAATGCTAAATTCCTTTTGAGTGATGTGATCTGGTATGCGAAACAGCCGATATACTGGACTGATCTGGGAGAATCCATAATTGGATGGGAAAAAGTTGAAAACCACAGATTAATTAAGTACAGTTATTTTCTAAGGAAGTCTATCAGGCCCCCAATGCCTAAAATAGTGATATGTCAGGGTATAGTAAAAAGATACCTATATGGCTGCAAATTGTTGAAGAAAGTAAATGATGTTATTTTATGAATATGCAAATTAGTTTTTTTTTTTTTAACAAAAACATTTTGTCTGAGTATTGTAATGTTCGTAGATGTTTCACATTTTTATAGTGTTTTTCAAACAAGAAAGTACTGTATATACTTAATGCCATAATCATTTTACTGAGGGATGCTGTGCTGCCCATCTTTTTACTGAGGGGACTGTGCTGGCAATTTTATTACTGAGGGGGGCTGTGCTGTGAATCTTATTAATTAGGGGGACTATGCTGGTCATTTTATTGCTGAGGGGCACTGTGCTGGCCATCTTTTTACTGAGGGAGGCTGTGCTGGATATTGTATTACTGAGGGAGGCTGTGCTAGATATTGTACTACTGAGGGAGGCTGTGCTGGATATTGTATTACTGAGGAAGGCTGTGCTGGATATTGTATTACTGAGGAAGGCTGTGCTGGATATTGTATTACTGAGGGAGGCTATGCTGGATATTGTATTAATGAGGGAGGCTGTGCTGCATATTGTATTACTGAGGGAAGCTGTGCTGGATATTGTATTACTGAGGGAGGCTGTGCTGGATATTGTATTACTGAGGGAGGCTGTGCTGGATATTGTATTACTGAGGGAGGCTATGCTGGATATTGTATTACTGAGGGAGGCTGTGCTGGATATTGTATTACTGAGGGTGGCTATGCTGGATATTGTATTACTGAGGGAGGCTGTGCTGGATATTGTATTACTGAGGGAGGCTGTGCTGGATATTGTATTACTGAGGGAGGCTATGCTGGATATTGTATTAATGAGGGAGGCTGTGCTGCATATTGTATTACTGAGGGAGGCTGTGCTGGATATTGTATTACTGAGGGAGGCTGTGCTGGATATTGTATTACTGAGGGAGGCTGTGCTGGATATTGTATTACTGAGGGAGGCTATGCTGGATATTGTATTACTGAGGGAGGCTGTGCTGGATATTGTATTACTGAGGGAGGCTATGCTGGATATTGTATTACTGAGGGAGGCTGTGCTGGATATTGTATTACTGAGGGTGGCTGTGCTGATCTATTTTATTTCTGAGGACTGTGAAAATAGTTCCATTTTTTGTGGTGAAAGTAGGGGCCTCAGCTTATACTTGACTATATTTGGTACATAGGAGAAGCTGCATTCACTAGAATACAAATCACAAAAGGGGAAGTCAGATTTGTTTTGTTTCTATTTCACTGCATGATGTACTGTATTTGATCTGGTTACATGACTTTATGCTGTGAAATTCACTTAAAAAATTTACTGAAAACCGTAGAATCCTATGAGGTAGCTATGTCATTAGACCTGCAGTCTGAATGGGATTTATGGCCATAATACAATGCTAATATTATGGCAATATTATAGTCTAATGAGATCCTTATGGTTTGGGCATTATTTACCAGGCAATTATTTTAGCTTTATAACTGTAAAACTTGGTTATTGTCATTTTGGTACTCAAGGATTTCTATGGATTTTTGTGCTTTGTAAGAATGGAGGTAATCTGTTATTAGAAACTGTGTCTACAAATGAAGCTGCTACCAAGTAGTAGTAAGAATATTAGAGATGATGTGTATAAGATCTGCAAGTACAGCTCTGTAGTACTTTTCATGACTACATAATGGGGCACATTTACTTACCCGTCTGGAGTTGTTCACTAAGAGGTGCGCCCAATATCGTGTAGCGCTTCCCCGCTTAGGCCCGAGTTCATCTTCTTCTTCCTGGTGTATGTAAGTGCATTGGATTGCGACACATTGGGGCTCATTTACTAAGGGTTCACAGACCGCACTTTCGTCATATATTCTGACGATTTCCAATGTGCAGCGCATTTAACTGGGGATTTTGGCGCACCCCATCGGATTTTGCTGCATCGGTGCTGGCTTTCATGTGACACAAATCGTGGGGCAGGCTGTCAGATGATCCGACTGATTCAGACTGAGCGCGGGACTGAACATTTAACCCCTTAAGGACGCAGCCTGTTTGCAGGTTAAGGCTCGCAACTTTTTTTGGAAATTTGACCAGTGTCTCTTCCTGTGGTAATAACTTTTCAACGCTTTAAGATATCTCTGTGATTTTGAGATTGTTTTCTCGTGAGACATTGTAGTTTATGTTAGTAGTGTCATTTCGGTGATCCGTTCCTTTTTTGGGGGGTAAAAATTCAAAAATTTAGGAAAAATTTGAAAAAAATGACTATTTTCAAAGTTTCAAATGTTATAATTTTTAGACAAAAAGTGATACCACAAATTTTTTTTGATAGAAACCTTTTGCCATTGGTCTTCTTTTTATATCCATAATTTGTTTTACGTTTCCATTATTTTTATGGATGTGAGAAGGTTTGAAGTTTTAGTAGCAACTTCTCAGATTTTCTTGAAATTTGAAAAATGCGAACTTTTTGGTGATCAATTCAGTTTGGAAGTGCCGTATAAAGGCTTATGTACTATATACCCCCACAAGTAACACCATTTTATGAACCTAACATCTCAACCTATTCAAATCAGCATTTAAGAAGTCTGTTAACCCTTTAATTATTTTTCCGGAAGCATATGAAAATGGAGTGGAAATTTTGAAATTTCAATTTTTGATTTCAATCTTTCCAATTTAGCCCTAAAACGGATACATTCAGAAGGAATTTGAGGTAAATATATATTCCTAATTTCTTGCCCTGCTTCTTCCGAGTACGGCAATACCAGACATGTGGATGTCAGCTGCTGTTTCCCCGCACATCGATGTCCAGAACAGAGTTAGCGATACCGGGAATTTGGAAGGCCAATTTGGCTGCAAATATTTTGTGGTGCCACAGTGTAATTGAAGAGCCCCTGAAGTAAAAGTACAATAGAAAACCCCCCAAAATGTCACCATTTCGGAAACTAGACCCCTCAAAGAATTTATCGGTGGTTGTGGTGAGCATTTTAACCCCCGACACGCCGGTCAAAATTGAATGCAAAGTAAATGGTGCAGAGTAAAAATTGTGTTTTTATCTCAAAAATGTCATTTTAGTGCCTCATATACTGTGCCCAACCCATGCCACTTTAGACAAACACCCCAAAAATCATTCTGCGGGTTGTCCCGAGTACAGCAATACCACACATGTGCCAATAATTTACAGACTGGGCGCACAGAAGGGATGAGAACGGAAGGAGTGAAATTTTGATTTTCCAGCTCCGTTTTCACATGTTTGGATTTGGAGTGCCATGTCATGTTGGCAGGGCCCGTGAGGTGCCAGTGCAATAGAAACCCCCAATAAATGATACCATTACGGAAACTAGACCCCTCAAAGAATTTATCGGTGGTTGTGGTGAGCATTTTAACCCCCGACACGCTGGTCAAAATTAAATGCAAAGCAAATGGTGCAGAGTAAAAATTGCGTTTTTATCTCAAAAATGTCATTTTAGTGCCTCATATACTGTGCCCAACCCATGCCACTTTAGACAAACACCCCAAAAATCATTCTGCAGGTTGTCCCGAGTACAGCAATACCACACATGTGCCAATAATTTACAGACTGGGCACACAGAAGGGATGAGAACGGAAGGAATGAAATTTTGATTTTCCAGCTCCGTTTTCACATGTTTGGATTTGGAGTGCCATGTCATGTTGGCAGGGCCCGTGAGGTGCCAGTGCAATAGAAACCCCCAATAAATGATACCATTACGGAAACTAGACCCCTCAAAGAATTTATCGGTGGTTGTGGTGAGCATTTTAACCCCCGACACGCTGGTCAAAATTAAATGCAAAGCAAATGGTGCAGAGTAAAAATTGCGTTTTTATCTCAAAAATGTCATTTTAGTGCCTCATATACTGTGCCCAACCCGTGCCACTTTAGACAAACACCCCAAAAATCATTCTGCAGGTTGTCCCGAGTACAGCAATACCACACATGTGCCAATAATTTACAGACTGGGCACACAGAAGGGATGAGAACGGAAGGAATGAAATTTTGATTTTCCAGCTCCGTTTTCACATGTTTGGATTTGGAGTGCCATGTCATGTTGGCAGGGCCCGTGAGGTGCCAGTGCAATAGAAACCCCCAATAAATGATACCATTACGGAAACTAGACCCCTCAAAGAATTTATCGGTGGTTGTGGTGAGCATTTTAACCCCCGACACGCTGGTCAAAATTAAATGCAAAGCAAATGGTGCAGAGTAAAAATTGCGTTTTTATCTCAAAAATGTCATTTTAGTGCCTCATATACTGTGCCCAACCCGTGCCACTTTAGACAAACACCCCAAAAATCATTCTGCAGGTTGTCCCGAGTACAGCAATACCACACATGTGCCAATAATTTACAGACTGGGCACACAGAAGGGATGAGAACGGAAGGAATGAAATTTTGATTTTCCAGCTCCGTTTTCACATGTTTGGATTTGGAGTGCCATGTCATGTTGGCAGTGCCCGTGAGGTGCCAGTGCAATAGAAACCCCCAATAAATGATACCATTACGGAAACTAGACCCCTCAAAGAATTTATCGGTGGTTGTGGTGAGCATTTTAACCCCCGACACGCTGGTCAAAATTAAATGCAAAGTAAATGGTGCAGAGTAAAAATTGCGTTTTTATCTCAAAAATGTCATTTTAGTGCCTCATATACTGTGCCCAACCCATGCCACTTTAGACAAACACCCCAAAAATCATTCTGCGGGTTGTCCTGAGTACAGCAATACCACACATGTGCCAATAATTTACAGACTGGGCACACAGAAGGGATGAAAACGGAAGGAGTGAAATTTTGATTTTCCAGCTCCGTTTTCACATGTTTGGATTTGGAGTGCCATGTCATGTTGGCAGGGCCCGTGAGGTGCCAGTGCAATAGAAACCCCCAATAAATGATACCATTACGGAAACTAGACCCCTCAAAGAATTTATCGGTGGTTGTGGTGAGCATTTTAACCCCCGACACGCTGGTCAAAATTGAATGCAAAGTAAATGGTGCAGAGTAAAAATTGCGTTTTTATCTCAAAAATGTCATTTTAGTGCCTCATATACTGTGCCCAACCCATGCCACTTCAGACAAACACCCCAAAAATCATTCTGCGGGTTGTCCCGAGTACGGCAATACCACACATGTGCCAATAATTTACAGGCTGGGCACACAGAAGGGATGAGAACGGAAGGAGTGAAATTTTGATTTTCCAGCTCCGTTTTCACACCTTTGGATTTGGAGTGCCATGTCATGTTGGCAGGGCCCGTGAGGTGCCAGTGCAATAGAAACCCCCAATAAATGATACCATTACGGAAACTAGACCCCTCAAAGAATTTATCGGTGGTTGTGGTGAGCATTTTAACCCCCGACACGCTGGTCAAAATTGAATGCAAAGTAAATGGTGCAGAGTAAAAATTGTGTTTTTATCTCAAAAAAGTCATTTTTGTGCCTCATATACTGTGCCCAACCCATGCCACTTTAGACAAACACCCCAAAAATCATTCTGGGGGTTGTCCTGAGTACGGCAATACCACACATGTGCCAATAATTTACAGGCTGGGCACACGGCAGGGGTCAGGAAGAAAGAAGCACAATTTAGGTTTTCAAGCTTCGTTTTCACTAGATTGGTAATGGGGGGTACCCCCGAGGTACCAGTACAATAGAAACTCCCAAGTAGTGAACCCATTTTGGAAAGGGCACCCCTCAAAGAATGTATGTAGGCTTGTATGATCATTTTAACCCCCAACACGCTGGTCAAAATTGAATGCAAAGTAAATGGTGCAGAGTAAAAATTGTGTTTTTATCTCAAAAAAGTCATTTTTGTGCCTCATATACTGTGCCCAACCCATGCCACTTTAGACAAACACCCCAAAAATCATTCTGGGGGTTGTCCTGAGTACGGCAATACCACACATGTGCCAATAATTTACAGGCTGGGCACACGGCAGGGGTCAGGAAGAAAGAAGCACAATTTAGGTTTTCAAGCTTCGTTTTCACTAGATTGGTAATGGGGGGTACCCCCGAGGTACCAGTACAATAGAAAGCCCAAGTAGTGAACCCATTTTGGAAAGGGCACCCCTCAAAGAATGTATGTAGGCTTGTATGAGTATTTTAACCCCTAAGGTGCTGGCTCAAATGTAATACAAAGTGAGTAGTGCAGAGAAACAGTTGTATTGCAATTTATCAAATATGCCATTGAAGTGACAAAAGTATTTTGCCCAACTCATGCCACTGGGGAAAAACACATCAAAAATCATTCTGCGGGTTACCCCGGTTAGGGCAATACCCCATAGGAGGCAATAATCTGTAGGATGGTGACACGGCAGGGCTCAAAAGGGAATAACTTGTTGGAGCACAGACATTGTACTTTTTTTTTTCTTTTTGGCATCATGAAAGATTTGTAGATGCCAATAGGGGCCAGTACAGTAGAAACCCCTAAGAACTGACCCTATTTTGGAAACTACACCCCTCCATGAATTAATCTAGGGGTATAGTTAGCATTTTAACCCCACAGGTGGACCCCTGAAAAAGTGCAAAATGGATAGTGCATAGTAAAAAATATCTATTATGTCATTTTGTGCCCAGCTGCTGCCATGGGAGACAAACACCCTAAAAATCATGATGCATGTTTTCCCGGGTAAAGCATACGGGACAGTAATCTAGAGGCTGGGCACATGGCAGGGCTTAGAAGGGAAGGTGCGGCATGATGTATAAGCTGTGCGTCAGGGTAACAACAGGGTACTCTAAAAATCCAGGGATGTATGATAAATTCGGAAGCAATCTTTCATACATAACCCTGGTTTTTCTGGGCATGTCTCACAGTGATGAATGGTGTCCTTCCGAATGCCATTTTTGGAGCACACCCTGCACCTCTTTTGTGACCTTCCCTTGCTGGCTGTTTGGGGAACTACTCCTGGAAAGTGCTGCCCTGGTACAATACGTGATGTGGCCTCACTTCCAGATGTGCTAGCACTCCCCCCTTCCTGGTCTCCAAAAAGAAAGTACTTTATTACCACCTCTTGAAATTCCAGGAAAGTTCCCCTCTGGCCGGCATATCGATGCAGCACATAAGCATTATACAATGCCATCTGCATGATGTGCACGGCCAGCTTCTTGTACCACACCCTCGATTTCCGCATGGCATTGTACGGCTGAAGCACCTGGTCAGACAAGTCCACCCCTCCCATGTATTTGTTATAATCTAAAATACAGTCTGGCTTGGGGGTTTCTGTACTGGCACCTCGTACTGGGACAGGGGTGGTGGTGTGCTCATGTATTGTGGTTAATACAAGGACCTCTCTCTTGTCCTTGTACTTAACACACAATACAGAGTCGCTGCATAGTGCCCTGCTTTCGTGCCTTTTAAGTTTTTGCCCAAGCAGCGACTTAGGGAGACCTCTCTGATTTCTGCGTACAGTGCCGCATGCCGCAGTATTTCTGGAAGTGAGGCACTTGAACAGGGTGGTGCTGGTGTAGAAATTGTCCAGGTAGAGGTGGTAGCCCTGGTCCAGCAGTGGGTGCACTAAATCCCACACTATCTTCCCTGTAACACCCAGGAAGGGGGGGCATTCTGGGGGCACTATAGAGGAGTCCTTCCCTTCATATACCCTGAACTTGTATGTGTACCCTGATGAACTTTCGCACAGCTTATACATTTTCACACCATATCTTGCCCTCTTATTGGGCAGGTACTGGCGGAATTGAAGTCTCCCTTTGAATTGTACCAGGGACTCGTCTATGCTCACATGTTTGGCGGGAGTATATGCCTGGGCAAACTTGGCACTAAAATGATCTAATATGGGCCTGACCTTAAATAACCGATCATAACTGGGGTCACCTCTGGGTGGGCACTGTGTGTTGTCAGTGTAGTGCAAAAACTTATGGATGGCTTCAAAGCGCATCCTGCTCATTGCCATGCGGAACATGGGGGTGTGGTACAGTATATCTGTGCTCCAGTAGTCCCTGATTGAAGGCTTCTTTACTATCCCCATAAGGAGTATTATGCCCCAATACTTGTACATCTCTGCTGCAGTGACAGGGGTCCACCTGTAGGGTTGTGCATAAAAGGACGTGGGGTTTTGGGCAATATGTTGTGCAGCGTAGAGATTTGTCTGAAATATAATAATATTTAGCAGCTCCTCATAAAAAAAAAACTTAAAAAAGTCTACAGCTCTGAGCCCTGTCGTGTCAAAGTTAATGCCAGGATGGCCCAAAAAGTCAGGGACCTGAGGGGTATAATTATCTGGGGCTACCCATGTGGGGTCAGTGGAAGCCCCAGACGCTTCTCCTGCAGAAGTCCCAGAAACTTCTCCTGCAGAAGTCCCAGGCACTTCTCCTGCAGAAGTCCCAGGCACTTCTCCTGCAGAAGTCCCAGGCACTTCAATTGCAGAAGTCCCTGGAACCCTACGGCGCCTTCTTGGGGGTCCTTCCAGGTCACTGGAAGATGAGCAGGAGGATGATGATAGGTAAAAGGGACCATCATCCCCACTAGCTGACTCGGTGTCAGAGGCAAGCATGTTATATGCCTCCAACACGGTGTACGTCTTCTGAGACATTGCACACAAAAAAAAATAGAGAACAAGAAAAATTAGATAATGTGCACCAAACTACACGGATAAACCGTCTAGCAGGCACACAAAAAAAAAATATAATGCACACCAAACTACACGGACAAGCCGCACAGATGGCACACACAAAAAATAATGTGCACTAAACTACACGGACAAGCCGCACAGATAGCACACAAAAAAAAAAAGATAATGCGCACCAAACTACACGGACAAGCCGCACAGATGGCACACACAAAAAATAATGTGCACTAAACTACACGGACAAGCCGCACAGATAGCACACAAAAAAAAAAGATAATGCACACCAAGCCACACGGACCAGCCGCACAGATGGCACACAAAAAATAATGCGCACTAAACTACACGGACAAGCCGCACAGATAGCACACAAAAAAAATAATGCGCACTAAACTACACGGACAAGCCGCACAGATAGCACACAAAAAAAATAATGCGCACTAAACTACACGGACAAGCCGCACAGATAGCACACAAAAAAAAAGGTAATGCACACCAAACTACACGGACAAGCCGCACAGATGGCACACACAAAAAATAATGCGCACTAAACTACACGGACAAGCCGCACAGATAGCACACAAAAAAAATAATGCGCACTAAACTACACGGACAAGCCGCACAGATAGCACACAAAAAAAATAATGCGCACTAAACTACACGGACAAGCCGCACAGATAGCACACAAAAAAAAAGGTAATGCACACCAAACTACACGGACAAGCCGCACAGATGGCACACACAAAAAATAATGCGCACTAAACTACACGGACAAGCCGCACAGATAGCACACAAAAAAAATAATGCGCACTAAACTACACGGACAAGCCGCACAGATAGCACACAAAAAAAAAAGATAATGCACACCAAGCCACACGGACCAGCCGCACAGATGGCACACACAAAAAGTAGCTATGTACGGGTACACCTACGGCGTTCTGGAAAAAAATATTACCAGGCACCGAAAAAAAACCTATGTGCACCGCGCAAAAAGGCGCTACAAATGCACCTAGCTTGCCCTAAGACAAACTAACTACCGCTAAGATTGCTAAAGATTCTGTGCAGCGCTATTCACACGGCGCACTGAAAAGTGCGTCCAGTGCAGAACAACGCTAACACAGCGCACTGAAAAGTGCGTTTGGGTTCAGAAGGGACAGACAGGGAAAAACGGAAGACACGTGGGATCACACAAGGCGATCACACAGGGAACACACAGGACACAGGAAAAAACAGATAGGATGGGAATTTGTAGGGAACAATAGGGATCAGATAAGGATCAGAACACTATTTATAGTGTAAAAGTGTATTTTGGTGCACACAGTAACGCTCTTTCCTCTCTCCAGCGATACCAAACCAAAATGGTGCCGCTGGAGGAAGAGGAAAGTGCTAAAAGCACGTTTTTTAGCCTAAAATCGCTGTAATTGGCCAGTCAGGTTTGACTGGCCAATCACGGCGATCGGCGGGCGGGACCAATTTGATTGGTCGGGTGACGGAGACAGGAACTCCTCCTGCCTCTGTCACCCAAATTTCAGCCCGATGTCACCACGTCTCGCGACGTGGTGACAATTCTAAAATAGTATGCGCTCGCGCAGTAGCTGTACTGCGCTGAGCGCCAATAGTGGGAAGCTGCGCAGTACAGCTACGGCGCGGAGCGCTAAGGGGTTAAACTGTGTCGCAAGCCAAGCAATTACATGCACCAGGAAGAAGAAGGTGAACTTTGGCGAACCTGAGCGGGGAGCGACACATGCAGGATATTGGCCACACAATCTACGTGGATCGCGGCACAGTGCAGGATCGTTGGGGAACG
Organism: Engystomops pustulosus; assembly: GCF_040894005.1. NCBI lineage: Eukaryota > Metazoa > Chordata > Amphibia > Anura > Leptodactylidae > Engystomops > Engystomops pustulosus. The sequence goes on along the minus strand of NC_092413.1, from coordinate 171,338,893 downwards.
CACCTCAGGGATCGCAACTCGGACAGGTAAGTAAATGTGCACCATTTTGAATGTTAAATCTCAGTCCGAATCCTGAAGCATGAAAGCAGACACAGCTGCGTCAAAATCTGATTGCGTGGGACACAATCCACTGCTAAATACCTGCCACAGCTGTGAAATCCCCAAAAATGATGGAAAATCCGACTAAAGTGCCACCGTGGACCGTTAGTAAATAATCCCCCATGTGTTTTCTCTGCTGAGGGCTTTGTTACATTATGGAGTGATGTATGACGAAATCTGAATCTATCAGAGTCCAGGCAGAGTCCAGGAACTCCATATATACCCACTCCAAAACTCTAGCAAGGGCTGGTTATTCTTGTATATTGCTACTTGTAGTACTACTTTCTCTATTGTGCTTGATGTTGTGTGCTACTTGCTTCATTATTTGACAATTTTTTTCCCCACAATTCTGAGCCTTTCACCTTCTGTTGGCCTGATTTGCCTGAATATGCTTATGTCTGTCTGTTATATCAGTAGGGACTGTTGTTTAGCTTCTGCCTGTAGTCTAGTGCAGGGCCTGGCAAGTAGGCAGGGACAGAGTGTCTGGGTACGCTCAGGGCTTATGAATCTTTCTTGTCCGGACAATGAGTCATTTTTTATATACCGTATATAAGACGACCCCCCTACTTTCCTGTTAAAATATAGAGTTTAAGATATATTCGCCGTATAAGACTACCCCTTTTCCAACGCATACAAAACACCGGTAAAAATGTAAAAAAAAACTGATCTGAATTTAACATGGTCCTTTTTTTAATTTAAATTCTTATGACATGCAGGTATATAGCAGGAAAACTGTCGCTCATAAACATAAGGCATACAACAACATTACCATCGTCCATTTTACTGTAAATGTTACCATACTGTACCTTAAATTTTTATTTTATTAAATATTCCATGCCATGTACTCAATAGCGGGAAAAAAATTCCAAATGCAATGAAAATGGTGAAAAAACGCATTTGCGCCATTTTCTTGTGGGCTTGGATATTACGTCTTTCACTGAGCGCCCCAAATGACATGTTGACTTTATTATTTGGGTCGGTACGATTACATGGATACCAAATTTGTATAGGTTTTATAATGTTTTCATACATTTACAAAAATGGAAACCTCCTGTACAAAAAATATTTTTTTGATTTTGCCAAATTCTGGCGCTAATAACTTTTTTATACTTTGGTATACGGAGCTGTGGGTGGTGTCATTTTTTGCGAAATTTGATAATATTTTCAATGATATTGTTTTTAGGACTGTACAACCTTTTGATCACTTTTTATAGATTTTTTAAATATTTTTCAAAATGGCAAAAAAGTGCCAGTTTTCGACTTTGGGCGCTATTTTCCGTTACGGGGTTAAACGCATTTTCGGACGCGTCGATACCCGATGTGTTTATGATTTTTACTGTTTATTTATATTTATGTCAGTTCTAGGGAAAGGGGGGTGATTTGAAATTTTAGGTTTTTTATTATATATATTTTTTTTTTACCTTTTTTTATTTTTATTTATACTATTTTTCAGACTCCCTAGGGTACTTTAACCCTAGGTTGTATGATCGATCCTATCATATACTGCCATACTACAGTATGGCAGAATATGGGGATTTTCCTCCTCATTCATTACAATGTGCTATCAGCACATTATAATGAAGGGGTTAAAACGAAATAGCCTCGGGTCTTCGGAAGACCCGAGGCTACCATGGAGACGTATCGCCGCCCCCAATGACGTCACGGGGAGCGGCGATCCCAGGTAAGATGGCGGCGCCCATGCGCCGCTATCCCTTTGAGGCTGCCGGCAGCCATCGCTGTGAAATATGCAATATGCAGCAAAGACTTACCGGCTATGGAGAGGGCTCAGCCCGTGAGCTCTCTCCATGCAGCGCGGTCAATTACCGCCGTATAAGACAACCCCAGACCAGACAGAAGATTTTTCTGTCTTCAAAAGTCGTCTTTTATGCCGGAATATACGGTATGTAGTTATTAAGTAGCTGTAAGTAAAATTGTACAACTATTGGCACAAATAGCAGACACATTACAAGGGGCAGGCAGCAGAATATGCAGTGCAACTTAAGATATCAATTGAGATGAAATGAAGTAACTAAATAATTGAAAATAATAAATAAAGCACCTATAATAAAATTGTCTCAAGTTACCTCATTGCATACCTAGTAGAATTGACTGGTTTGTCCCCTATATACATCACAACTCAAAGAATTTTAGTCTGTAAATTATTTTCTTGAGCTTTGCCATCACCTTTCCAAGGTCTGTCCGCTCTTGTTAATCCTCCTCACTTTCCTCCTGTTGACAGATGGGATTTATGTCAAAACAAGTATCAAGTCTTCAATTTCAGAACTGCTATCACACTTCAATGTTATCATACCACAACACCCTTGGATATTGTGCAATGAGGAACTTTAAAAGGATCAATACAGATACTGACATTTCAGAAACACAAGTATTTATCTGTGTGTTCCATGTGAACCTGCTGTTCATCTACATCCTGGAGTTATCTGACCTAGCGAATATTAGTTTTCCAAAAACCCTGTTATGGTGGAAATTAATCATTGTCCATGAATTAGGCATGTTGTAATACCAGGATACGCTCCCCTGATGCCAAGAACAAATTTGGCAAATGGAATCCCCTAAAAAAAAACACACTTAGTAGTATATCATTTTAATTAGACATCATAGCATTTTTAACTTATATTAACTTATAAAATACAAGCAATATTATAAAATTCCAAAATCAAACTTAGTGAATAAAATTCATCATCTTGTTACACTGGCAGCTTTAACAAGTGATTAGTCAGTTCTTGATGTTGGATGGTAGGGAACAAACAGTAAGTTTCTATTAAAACTACTGGAGCATACAATTCTGAACAAGAGAAAAAGGGTTTCTTTTCTAAGTTGCACTCTAATATGAACATATATCACCTTCCTACAGGGTCGGCTCCAGGCTTCAGTAGGCCCCTGGGCGGCAGAGTTTCAGTAGACCCCATTGCAGTGAACTTACATGGCAGCATTAAAAATTCTAAAACTAAAACTGCCTCCTGTTCCCTGAAATATTCCCTAGTTTATCATCCCAAACATCCCTTTCATGGTTATTTTATATAAAGCTCCCTCACCCCCCCATTGATTCAATAGATACAGCCCCCCTCATCCCCATGGATTCCTTATATACAGCCTTATGTGGGCCCCCGCAGCTCTGGGACCTGGCACTTGCCCGGGTATGCCCAGTGCTGGTGCCTGCCCTGCCTTCCTAAATACAGACCTTCATATTAACAATATTCCCTAATGATGTCTTACAGTAGAATAAGATAACCTGCCATTGAACAAAACATTTTGCTAAATGCTTCTATTGTTTTTGTCCCAAGTTTTTTTCAAGTAAAGTTGGATGTCCATTTCACGCCCATGTTTACCCTATACCAGCTTCTTTCCCACCTTCCCTGCTCCCTATGCCATCTACCCAGCTCATGGCTGACTACAATGCTTTGATCTCGCCCATGTCAATGTGTGACTAAAAGTGTTTGTGTGTTATAGTTTCACAGTTTTATATATTAATGGAATGTGTTTGGTTCTGTTGTTTTCCGATTCTGTGTTCCTGACCTGAGCTATGAAATATGACATCTTCACCCTGCTATTTTGTTGTTTTGATCCCTGGATTGTCCTCGATTTGAAACATCCTAGTCCCAACTTGATACTGAAATGTATTTGCCTGCACTGTCACTGTGCTTCCACTTGTACCATGGGATTTAAAAATGACCTGCCTGAACCTTGGCCATGCTCCATCAATTACATGTATGACCCCAGGTGCCTCACAGTAGTCTGTGAGCTGTCACCAGTACTAGGACTACTTTGGGAAGGAGGAAGATACTTTATGATCCTGTTTCACAGTCTAGATACCCATAGAAGGGTTAAAGGGGTTGATCCAAGTTAGCAAGCTGATCGGTGAGGGTCTGTCTGCTGGGACCTCACTGATTATAAGTGAGCCATAATGTGATCCCAGCAACCCAAAGAATGGATTAGTGAATTCTCACTAATGCGTGGAGCAGCAGGTCAAGCATGTGCCTTCCAACTCCATCCAGTAGTATGGAAATTGCCAACAGAGTGCTCATGCTCTGGCGAGGTGCGCTCACTACCCCTACCTTCTCCACCTGGGTGCTTCTCCGCTCCAGGCGAGCTCATAGCTCTTTGAATAAGGCCTAAGACATATGAATACTGGAAACAGTCGAGGGATGTGCTTGACAATTTCCAACACTCCAGTAATATTGATTATTTCCCACAATTATGGGGCAAGTCAGAAGGAATTGTGGCAAACTGGGCTCTGGAAGACCCCTTTTGGTGCACGTTTTTTCTGCCTTATCGGACACTGTGCAGCTGTGACACAAAACTGGTGCAAACACTTCTTATATACATAGTGCAAAGTCAGATAGAAAACTGGTGCAAACACTTGGGCTTTTATGCATTTTGACTTGCTCTTTGCCCTATTACTGAGAGCAGGACCCCCACTCTCTAGACTGCAGGGGGCCCATTCTCAAGATCATGAGGCGCCCCAGCAGTCAGACCCCCACTGATAACTTGCTTACTTAGTACTACCCTTTTAAAGGACACAAACCAGTAAACATCCTAAGCCAGACCAGGCTATAGCCTATTGTCCATTACAGGTGTATTGGGGACCTGAGCCTAAAGAATATTAACCAAGTATTAATCAATAATAGCTAGTTTATATTATCTCAAATTGTAGTATGGTCAGAATGGTCATCTATTTTCTACACTTTGTCGCATGAGAGGCCAATTACAGTGGATAGATGGGGATAGACCAGACAGTGAGAACTTTTCAATCTCTAAATATGACGGTATAAATTCCTGGTACCAGTGTGTGCATATATTTAGCGATCTCAGTCTGGACTGTAATAAAATCCCATTGCTTCTATAATTAGTTCATGATTTCAGTAAATGTTCTATTTGCATCTTGTTACTTGCAGTCTTTATCAGTTCTTAAGTCACAGGAGACATTCCCTATTCTCTATCTATCTGCCATTGTTTAACCCTCTTTTTGCTGGAAGCATATTAATGTTATTCGGATACTGATGGAGTTTAATAATTCAAGCAAGATGGATGATAAAGAAGAGCTTTCATCTTCCAAATTTGAAATCTCATGCCCCATCAGAGCTCTTACTACTCCTTACAAAATAATATTGACACTATTACCATTACCATTATGTCACATATAGTATCTTAATGGATCTGAAGTACTCTAAAAGATGGCACCTTAATAAATCCATGACAACGCACTGTAGGAAAATGGAGTGTATTAGTGTCTGGAAAAGTTTTGTAGTTCCTGAAAGTCGCTAAAGACTGACACTATTCATATATATGATACAACTGGATCATCTTCATAGCTAAGCTACCAAACTCGAAGTCAGACATAACTCATAGCAAGGCTGAAATCTTGGCCTTAACATAATAAGGTGTCAAACTCTTATGGTATGTCCTGGCGAGACCATTTGTTAATTTTCTCACCTCTCATTAACTATGGGGGCAACGTTGACATTTGTAAACAGTACAATACTTTACTTTGTAATGAACAATGTGGCTACAGAAAAATTATAAAGATTTCATTAAGAAGTTTCTTTAACCCCTTCTGGTCTAAGCCATTTTAGGGCCTTAGGACCAGGCCTGATTTTTAAAATTTGCCCTGTGCCATTATAGGAGGTTATAACTTTGTGACGATTTGACATACCCAGGTTATTTTGAGATTGCTTTCACGTCACACATTGCACTTCAAAGTCATAGAAAAATTTGGATGATATCATTTGTGTTTAGTTATGAAAAAATTGGAAATTTGGCAAAAATTTCTAAAAATCATTTGTTTTCAAAGTTTCTACATTTTCAGCTTTTCAGGCAGATAGTCATAGCGCCCAAGTAACTTTATAACTTACATTTCCCGAATGTCTGTTTTATATAGGCATCCTCTCTCTTTTTTCTAGGTTGTTACGAGGTTCATAATTGTGGGTACAATTTTTCTCATTTTATAGAGTCACCTGCTCAGGCCTAAATAGCAGTAAACCCGTCTAAATTTTGCCAATTTAGAACCTAAACCCCTCAATGTGTGAAAAATCAACTTTAAGAAGTGTGTTAACTCTTTAGATGCTTCACAGGGGTTATAACAAAATGGAGGTGTAATTTACAAGCTGTCATTTTTTTTAGACAATACATTAATTGTGGCCAAAAATGTAACTGTCACAAAGTATTAAATGACGAAAAATTTCACAAAGTTTTATACCGAATTTCTCCCGAGTATGAGGATCCCCCATATGTGTTGGTGACTGATGTACAGGCACACGGCCGGGCACAGAACAGAAGGAGGCGCCATTCAATGCAGATCTGCATTGGCAAATTTTACAGGCTATAAAATGTTTATTTTTTGTCATTTTGCCATAAGGGGGATTATTTTTTTGTGGATGAGATCTGCTTTTTATGTACATCATTTAGTGGGGGTTCAATGGCTAATAATCAGATTTTATTAACTCTTTCTTGGTGGTTGTTAAAAGAAATCATTAATTTTTATGGTTTAAAGCAGTTTTTCCCTGGAAGTACAGCGTACCATAAAAATAATGTGTTATCGTTATTCTATGGGTCATTTATGGTTTTATGGTTATGTTTTGCAGAATTTAAATCCACCATTAAGTTTGTGGTCAATTTTTTTTTTATTAGATATTAAAAAAAGATAAATATTTTAAAACACGGACTAGGGAATTACTCCTGTACTCCTGATAACAATGAAGAGCACTTTTATTTAATAAATACCAGCCCTGCATGGCCTAGATAAATTGAAAGTCTCCAGCATCAGGTAAAGGTGGTGTAAGGGCCAATGTCAAGACTCATACGTTGGGAATCTGGCTAATAAGCTTTGATAAATCCTCCATGGGTTTGAATGTCCCCAGATTGTTGTCCCAATCCTGTCACGTACTTAGCTAAGAAACCCTTACCTAAAGACTCGCCTGGATCGTAATAAATAAGGGCAGCAACACTTTGTTTCCTAAAAGAAGCAGTGGGCTCATACCAAGATGTCGGGTCAAGTTTACCGCTGGAAAGTGGAATTTATTTCTTTACATGAATTGCAGTCAGGGAAAGTCTTTTATGTATAAATGGGAATTTCTTATTGGAATTCACTGGTCGTTTTCTGCTCATGGGAAGAAAAAATACAGACTGTCTCCCATTGGGATGAGGAGATCTCAATGGCAGATCGTTCATTTTTCTTGCATGTACTGTATAGATCATGTTAACAATGGGACATTATATGATGAAGGCTAAATATCAGAGGGAATTCATTAATTGGGTAATTAAATATGCAGTCAGTCCTCGATAAGTTTAGATTAGTGTTATCCCATCATGCCCATCCATGATTTATAACATAAATATCACTGCAACTGTCAGTTTATAAATAATCAAAGTATGAAGGAAAGTGACTTGCTGTACATGTAATCCTATGGTGGGGGCTGGTCTTGCACTCATCTTCACTATATTGTTTCTAGCCCATATCTAATATATAACTCTGGATGTGTGTGTGTGTATGAACTATATGTCCGCTAAAGGAATCTGTACTTTCACGTTTTCAATCACCAAATTTTGCACAGCTGCTCTCTATGACTCACATGTTATACACTTATTAACCACTATATACATGAGCCTTTATTTGCTGCTGTGGTGGTGGGAAGCTGAGTAGTAATCTGCTGCTGTTCTTCCACAGATCATTAATATGAGCTCTGAGCTGTGATTGGATACTCTAGGCAATGAGTATAAGACGCTTATGTGTGAGGTAAGATGGATACAGAGATAAGGGAGATTTATCAGAAATGTCTGAGGTAAAACTGTTCCAGTTGCCCATGGAAACCAATCAGATATCAGCTGTAATTTTATAAACAGCTGTGCAAAAATGAAACTTGAGCTCTGATTGGTTGCCATGGGCAACTAGAACAGTTCTGCTCTCAGAGACTTCTAATAAATCTCCTCATAAACAAAGTGACAGTCGGAGACAGAGACTGGAATGGGACGGTCAGAGACAGTCACTGGAATGGGAGTGTCAGAGACACTGGAATGGGAGTGTCAGAGACACTGGAATGAGAGTGTCAGAGACACTGGAATGAGAGTGTCAGAGACACTGGAATGAGAGTGTCAGAGACAATGATTTGAATGAGATTTTAAGAGACAGTCACTTGAATGAGATTGTCACAGACAGAAAAGGGTCAGAGACAGAGACGGTAAAAAATTTTTTTTAAAAAAAGGGACTGACAGAGACAGAGACGGTCAGAGACAGTCTATAGATACATATAAAATATTTTTTGCTAACCTATTCTATTTTGTTGTAGCTAAGATCAGATCAGATACACCAGTTTTTTGTCTGTTTGCATGAAGTATCTTTGTAACTTGCACATGTATTTATTATGTGTTTGCCCTAGAGATGGGCAAATCGATTCTAATGATTTTAACTTCGGTTAGAATTTCAGGAAAAATTTGATTCGTCACGAAGCCAAAGTTTATGCTGATTCACGGGAACGAAGTTGTTTTTTTCCCCTCATGTTTCTGCTAAATGGGCGCGAGAACAACGTGTTACATGGGGCAGAGAACTCTGGGAAGGAGAAAGGAACACCCCCGTTGACATCTGCAGACTTGTAAGCCAATCAGCGACCGGCAGGCTTATGTGATGTTACACAGCCCTATAAAACCCAGCCATTTTCTATCTCAGCACTTCACACTTCATGTTGTAGCGTCCAGCTGCTGCTATTGTACTGTGCGATTCTTGCTGCAATCCCTCGCTGTTCTCTAAGGGGGATCTGTATACCCCAAATAGAAGATCTATTTAGTGACAAAATCGAATAGGAAGAAATCTGTTTGACTTTAATGCATCTGCAGTAGTGATTGGTGGACCAATCCCTGGTTGTTCTTCAAGGGGGATCTGTATACCCCAAATAGCAGTTCTATTTAGTGACAAAATCGAGTAGGAAGAAATCTGTTTGACTTTAATGCATCTGCAGTAGCGATTGGTGGACTAATCCCTGGTTGTTCTTTAAGGGGGATCTGTATACCCCAAATAGCAGTTCTATTTAGTGACAAAATCGAATAGGAAGAAATCTGTTTGACATTCATGCATCTGCAGTAGTGAGCTGTCAGTTGTGGGGTATCTCTATAACGCACATTGCAATACCTTTTGAGGGCTCTAGTTTACAGCCATATTTACGTGTGAAAATCCACATAGTTTATACAGTGATTTTCGCTGAAATTACACTGTCAGTTGTGGGGTATCTGTATAACGCACATTGCCATACCTTATTGTGGCTTTAGTTTATAGCCATATTTACGTGTGAAATCCACATAGTTTATACAGTGATTTTCGCTGAAATTACACTGTCAGTTGTGGGGTATCTGTATAACGCACATTGCAATACCTTTTGGGGGCTCTAGTTTACAGCCAGATTTACGTGTCAAATCCACGTAGTTTATAAACCACTATGTCAGACAGAAAGGTGGCAGGTGGAGCAGGCAGAGGTGGCAGCACAGTAAGGGGATGTCTCAGCAGGAGTGACTCTGTGAGGCCAGAACTGCCGTTGTCATCTAGTGGCAGTTTGTTGATCAACAACCCAAAGGTTGTTGAATGGTTGACTAGGTCATCCAATTCCTCAAATATAACATCTGACAACCCCAGCCAAGAGTCAGTGGGTTCCTCTGATACAAAAATTAGTTGGCATGGCACGGGAGCAGGCCAGCGGCCCTCACCTGTCCTCAACCAGGCTCTGTCCTGTTCTTTTCCCTGTGGATATGCAGAGAAAAAGGGAGGGGGACAGAGAGAAACAGAGCTACCTCGTACGAGATTATCCTTGGTTAGTTCCGGGGTGCTCTTGAGTAAGAGGTGCTCTTGGGTGAGATTGGGTACTCACCTTTGCTGGTTCTGCTAGAGACAGGCACAATGCTGGGTCAGGCATATGTGATAAGTAACTGCTGCCGCGTCCCCACCTTGCCACAAGGTTGGGTAACAAGGGCGTATAGCAAATGGGCTGGAGGGTAGGCCACTGGTTGTGCCACCCTATGTGTAAAAATGGGACGTCAGAAAGGCGCAGGTCATCAGGGGTAAAAGGTTTCCTTTTATTCAGAGATATTTTGGACAACGTGTTTCGCACTCCAACGAGTGCTTCCTCAGGGCTAGGCTTGTTGTGCTGGAGTGGTGCAATGGTCTCCAGCACCACACCAGCACAACAAGCCTAGACCTGAGGAAGCACTCGTTGGAGTGTGAAACGCGTTGTCCAAAATATCTCTGAATAAAAGGAAACCTTTTACCCCTGATGACCAGCGCCTTTCTGACGTCCCATTTTTACACATAGGGTGGCACAACCAGTGACCTACCCTCCAGCCCATCTGTTCCTTTCCCGCAGCCAGAGAGCTACTAGGTGGTCTGGGCTCAGCGCCACTATTCAGCGAGGACGAAGTGTTTGAGGACAGTCAGCAGCTGCTTTGCAGTGAAGAGGTGGAGCAGACTTCCGCTGCTTCCTGCAGTAGGCAGGTTGTACATACTGACACCGGTGAGGAGAGTAGCAGTGACCGGGAAATGCAAATTGAGTGTCAGCTTGCAGAGCAGGCAGCAAGTTGCTACTGTGGCTGTGAGTCAGCAGGGTGGCAGCATTGCGAGGACGGGAGCCAAACGTCCGCGGGGTACAAATCCCGATTCACAGGCCCAAATAAGCAGTGGCACAGGGGCTCAGCGAGGCAGCGGCGGTAGTAGTCGCTCAGTGCAGAGTGTTGGCGGTAAAATTACCACCTCAGCGGTGTGGCAGTTTTTTGTAAGGACACCAGAGGAGCCGAGCGTGGGTATATGTCATATCTGCGGGCAGAAAGTGAAGCGTGGCCAGTGAGGTAACCTTGGCACCATGGCCCTGCGCCAACACATTCAGCGTCACCATCCAATGGCCTGGGAGAAACGGGTGTCAGATGCGGTCCATCCTGCAGGCGCAGCAACAGCAGCAGCACCTAGTGGCCCACATGCTGTTTCAGCAAGTCAAGGCTCCAGCACCTCTGCCGAAGGGAGCGGTTTGTCTTTGACATCATCTCCCAGTCCAGATGCTCCTGCTCCTCGCTACGCATGGTGCCAGAAGTCGTTGAGCGAGGCGATTACAAAAAAACATCTCTATGCGTCCAGCCATCCTAAGGTGCAGAAGCTGACCGTACTCTTGTCGAAGTTGTTGGTACTGCAGTCTCTCCCTTTCCAAGTCGTGGACTCTGCAACCTTCAGAGAACTAATGGCTTGTGCCGAACCGAGGTGGAGAGTTCCAAACCGCAATTCTTTTGTCCAAAATGGCTGTGCCAGCCCGTCACCAATATGTATAACATAAGGTGGGCCAGTCCTTGAGCTTATCAGTTTCTTCCAAGGTGCATGGCAGCGCGGACGTGTGGAGCTGTAATTATGGTCAGGGCCAGTATATGTCCTTTACGGTCCACTGGGTGAATGTGCTTCCCGCCCACCCACACCTTCCACAAGAGACGGCGCTTTCTCCTCCACGTTGTCAAACTGCTGCTCCTGCGCCATTGTCCGCCTCCTCCTCCTCCTTCCCCACCACCACCTCAGCCTCCACAAGTGCTGCTCCATCATACCACATGTCACGCAGTTCTACACCTGGTTTGCCTGGGCGAACGAAGTCACACAGGGGAGGAATTGCTCCGCGTCATGCAAGAAGAAATCAATGTGTGGCTTTCTCCGCAACAACTAAAAATCGGAAGGTGGCACAAAGTTCACATTAGTGAGGAAAACTACATTGAGGCAGATTGCAGCACGTTTTATATATCTGGGCCTCTGTATTACTTTTCTGAGATGGCATAATAGAAATCTCTAGTGCAGATATAAATTTGGTGGCTTCTTTTAAAGCATACAAATAGTTTTAATAAATCATTCATCTTTGGCTGTATTATACAAGTTTAAATTGGAAATGTAACATTCTATGGCCGATGAGAGGCCAAATGCTAATAAAATGGGTGACATTTACTAAGGTCCATGCGCCAGTTTTCTGTTGGATTTTGCACTGAAGGGCCACATTCTGGGGCACAGTAGGACCATGTGCCAGATTTGACTTGCAAAGTCTGACAGAAATGTGTTGGCCGCCCTATGTTAAAGGTGCACCAAAAGAAAAGTGCCCCAAATATGAAGGCATTAGCATTAGTGGATATGTTAAAAAAATAGCTTGCATACCTTGAGTTTCAACAGGGTCTGTATACCAAAAATGCTTAAAGGTTACCTGTCACCAGGTTTTACTCCACTAAACTACTAGTTCCCTCTAGTAGGGTATGACATTTCTAGAAATTTTCTAGAATTCCCACTTTCAGGTAAAATCTCACCTGTTTACCAATAGGAAATCTCCTCCCTAGTCAGTCAAACATGACTCTTGATATGAGATGAGTGAAGTTTAGTGGATGCAGGGGTAGGGGCACTGTCTTCTGTTCCATAGTACCTAGAAACATGATTTTTATGTCATATTAAAGATACAAATCTTATTATTAAACTTATTTTTCTGTGAGCTACAGGCAGTAACATACACGGGACATACAGGGAGTCAAAAATAGGTGAGAATTGGATCTTTATCTGCAGCTTGCACTTCCAACTATGCCTTATGCTGCCTGTATCTCTGGTTCTGTAGCTCACAAAGCCCTAAGCCTGATGTAATCTAAAAGAAATCTTTAATTTTATACAAGCATGTTTCTAGGAACTATACTACAAAATATAGGGGGTTCTGAAGTGACACTAACCCCTGCATCCACTAAACTTGACTCATCTAGTGTGAACATAAGGAGAGAAGAGTCATATTTGTCTGACTTTGGAGGAAATTTTTTATAGGTAAATGGGTGAGATTTCACATAAAAATGGAAGGACACTTCATACCCTACATGAGGTTGCTAGTAGTTTATTTGTGTAAAACATGTGGACAGGTTATCTTTAAGTAAGAGTGTTTCGCTACCTTTATGTCCTTCTAACCCTAACTTTGCTAACTATCAGAAAAAAAACCATGAAAAAGAGTTGGGAAAAATGTATCAGATATAGTGCAATGTGGGGGAACCAGTGTAGGTGACTTCAAGGCAAATAAACATGTACTGTATGACATAGGACACTGCATACACAGCCAATCCCTAATTGGATTCTATTATTGGATTTGCTTCCATTATGAGCCTGTCCCTGCCATAGCCCTGTATACCTGTCAGCAGAATTCAGGCCATTTATGTCTGCCTATGGCACAACAGACATATGCTGTCATATAACAGGCTGCAGGGAAGCTACGGGGATTTGGATTCATGACTTCACTGTCTTATTACTATGGAATTGCTAAGACTCTACTTATTAGGGAGAGATCTCCATCTTTCTCTTTCATATGGCCTATGTCCTATTTATAACATAACAGAGGAATAGGGTTGAAAGAATTTCTGTGTCTGCTCTTTTCAGATAATTTTAGGGTCTCTCTATACCTACAATGATTAGTTTGTCTTACCAAAATCGGCTTTGATATTGGCAGCAGTTAACACCTTACGGAACTAGTATTTCAATACAGTCCATATCTGCACAGAGGTTTTATAGGTTCGGAAAGTAAGAGTTCTCCATATGGAGACTGACAATGAAGCCCACTAATTGGGCGTGTGGAGTCTTATAGCTATTGATGCTCCACTAGGGGGATTCTGGGCAAATATGCGAAGTTTTTCAGGATGGGATAAGAATAACCACACCTCTTTTAGCTACCTTGTAAGGCTGCTCCCTTTACATCAAGCATGACCTACAAGAGGCCTTATGATATCATCATGTCAGAAGGCCTCTTGTAGGTCATGCTTGATATCAAGAGAGCCGCCTTACAAATAAGCTTAAAGGGGTGCTCCCATGAAGGCAAGTTTCTTATATGTACTCAGGATAACAAAGTAACACATTCTCTAATTCACTGTTATTAACACATTAACGCATTTCACAGATATAAGTCCAACCTGTCTCTATCAGTCATGGTGTACATAATTTCAGTTGCCACTAGACATGACCCTGTAACTTCTGACTTAGGGTTGGGTGCCATCTTGGATGAGATTGTGCAGATGAGATTTCTGTCTGTCTCTGCTGTGTGGCTGTAGCCACTCCCCCTTCACCTAGCTCAGAGACTCTCACTGATTCACATCCTGTCAGCACATGGTGAGCAGAGAGAGAGGCTGCAAACTACAAGCTACAAGGAGATAAGTGATCTGGGGGAAGGGGGAGGCAGGCACATGTCTGTGAGATGTAGATAAAATGTCAACAATGCAGGATAATCAGTGATCACCAGAATGATTGTTTTGGAGCCAGTAGGGGATTTGACATGCATAGATTATTGTTATAAGTTATTTTTTTTACCAAATGTTAGGGATCAATTTTTTTCCAGACAATCCCTTTAAATGAACTTTGAATGTGTTTTCTGACAATCTGATAGTTTATCACTAGTTTTCAGCTAACTAACATGCACATCATATGGTTTTACAGAGATGAGAGGATTTTTGTAGCCAGGCACAAGCAAATCAATGTACGTAATTATTAAGTAATGAGCATATTCCTAATTAAACTTTCCATAATGCATTGATTCATAAGCTGGTCTTGTAATTGGGAAGATTAATAGCTTTGATTAATGAAGCAGTTAATGCTGACCGAGGCTTCAGAACTCTGAACTCAAGAGCAGAGAAATCTATTGAAATGTAAAGAAAAGACTTCTGTCACCAAACTTTACATCCCGCAAGTGTAATTACTGAGCCTTGTACTACACAGCAATGATATGCTCTTTCTTCCTGTACCAAACTGGTTTAACTAACAGTAAAATATTAAGAGGAGAGCTACAATATAAGTCTAAGTCTAAATTCTAAAACAGTTCAGTCTTCAATATTACCAAAAGTTTAAAGTAATAATTCCATAGGGCAGTGTCCACTATTGACATTTCATGTTTGCCATCTATTACTACATCTGAATGGGTCACCTAATTTACATTAAAGGGAAACTCCAGTCCAAATGCAAAGCACACATACAATGTTCCTGTACCAGGATCGATCATGCCTCCAGCATCTTCCTTTTGGCCATTTTCATGACTTACCCTTCAGGGCAGGTCATCCTGTACAGACCACTGTTGAGGCAGCGAATGGCACATCATGTGGTATGACAACCAATTCAAGAAAAAGCACCTGGATGCCCAATAAAAGGCACCATGCTCCAGAAATGCTATTGTGTTTAACATACCGCCACAGTCAGCTTTCATAGCTTAAAGGGAACGCATCACCACATTTTTCACAAATACAGGTAGCGACAGGCTCCCATAGAGCCCTAGAAACTAACTGACAACAACTTTATTTTAGCTATAAATGCTTCCCCTGAGATTCCCATATTTTCAACTTTATCGTTTTACCTGGTATCTAAGCATGGGTACAGCAAGTCGAGGTGGGCGTGGCCTCCTCGGGCTGAATCCAGCATCTCCTCCCCTTGCTATCTCTGTATGCATCTTTAATGTCATGTGACAAGGGTGACATCATCGCAGGTCCTATAGCTTTTTTAGCATTAAAAAACTCTACACTAAGCATATATCTCATGAAATCACAACATATTTTATCACATGAAATCACAGCAGCCTGCATGGAGAGGAGTGGTCAGATATGTACATGGGGTACAGTTTGCTTATATTTAGTATCTTAAGGAGCTTTGATAATTTCACCCTGGTCACATGATATTAGGCCATGCCCCCTCGACTCATTTCAAAGCAATATTATAACTCTGATTTCATGGGGATCTGAGGGAAACTACTTTTAGCTAAAAGCAGCGTGTCAGTCTTACCTGTGTGCTATAACAGGCTGTAAAACTGTGCAGGAGCACTTCTCCGCACACTGGGGGTCATTTACTAAGAGCCCGATTCGCGTTTTCCCGACGTGTTACCCGAATATTTCCGATTTGCGCTGATTGTACCTGAATTGCCCCGGGATTTTGGCGCACGTGATCGGATTGTGGCGCATCGGCGCTGGCATGCACGTGACGGAAATCGGGGGCGTGGCCGAATGAAAACCCGACGGATTCGGAAAAACCCCCGCATTTAAGAAAAACAATGTGTTGCGAAAATTACACTTACCTTCACCAGGTATAGGCTGGTGAATTTCAGGGCACTCCAGCACACCTCCGGGGAACTGCAGCGCAGCAGCGCCACCTGGTAGACGGCGGAGGAACTACCTTAGTGAATCCCGGCCGGACCCGAATCCACCGCAGAGAATATAGAATATACAGAATATATAGAATATAGAATATACTAAACCAACATGAGGAGAGAAAAAGAACTGGACCGCACATCCAGACATCACACAATGATGTACTGCCGCTAGGCTACATTACATAACGAACTCGAGGTTCTTAGTTACATTTTGATCAAATTGTATAAGCCCACCAACCACTTCAAGGTGACCTCTTTTTGGTGGGTCCCTACGCTATTGTGTGCAGCATCACATGGCGTCCACCACCGCTGCAGCATAATAAATATAAGTTCCCTTGGTTTATCATGCTCCATTTTAATGGTAGTGCAACAAACCTCACTGGGAAATAACAGTGGATGGGGACAATAGGCAATTAGGTGGTTAGGAGTGGTGGTTAGTGGCCTTGTGGGCAATGTCATGGTGCCTCGGTACTAAACTAGGCCTTATATCCCTTGTTTAGACCAGCAGGGTAGAAGCAAGAAAAGGAGGGGGAGGCCATAGTATTGGGATAATTCACCTGGGGCCCTCCTGATGTATAGGTGTCACTAAAAAACAGGGATGCACACTAAAGTAACATGGTAAAAACTTACAATCCTTTCATAGAAAACAGCCCAAACAGCAGCAAAGTACAAGCTGGCACCGGATTCTCCTTTGGCTAGCACATCCGTCTGTTGGCTGGCCTTTGGCAGGTCTGCACTTCTAATGAGTGCCCGAATTGCACCCCGTGGGGGAGATTTATTAATGTGTCGGTCTTTAGACCAGTGCAGAGTAGAACTAGACAGTTTTATAATGCACGAGATTAATCATCCAGCAAATCTGGTGCAGCAGAGGACTGGGGAGTCCTACTCTGCACCTCCTAAAATTGGTCTAAAATCTTTAATAAATGTGGCACACAGCATTTCAGGTGCAAATTACTCCAGTTTTCTGGCATAGACAGATTGATCAATCTCCTCCATTATAATCTCCCATTGTCAATAGTCAGTTTTTGGAATGGCGGGGCAAAGAGTTGGAGGAAGATTACTTCATGTTGTGACTGGAAGCTTTAAATGAAGTGGAGTCATGGTTATTCCTTGATGCCTTTAATCTCCTGCAAGTATGTCATAGTCTTATAAGGATGGCCACTGTTATAACCCACAGGGGCTTATTATTTTTACCCCGGGTGACTTAGAATTGATATATCAGGGTCCAATAAGTTTTTATTTGTAATTCTTTTTTTCTATAAAGCAGCTGTCTATACTACAAAACCAAATGTGATGGAAAAGAATTATAGGGGAAAAAGCTACATTGTGCAGTAAAATAAATGCCCTACAATGTCCTTCATATATTTTTATTTTTAATATCTAAAACTTGCAATCTTTAATAGCAGCATATTTTTGTAGTAAAAGGTCAATCTCTTTTCAGAAAAATCACGGCTGGAATGCATCATATGAAAATGACACTTTTACAGAAATAAAAACTTTGTTGTGCTTGAACGATTTGACTCCAGAGGGGTTTCTATGAAATAACCACTGTCTCCGAGTAGTTGCTGCCCTTAATTGAGACTTAATAATCTTGTCTCAATTTGTGGAATTAATGCACAGGGTTTCAGTGTTGAAGATGAAAAATTCTCTTGGTTAAATTAGCTTCTTAAATGATTTCTGAAATGACTTTTTTCTTATCACCTTCCTCCATGCAGCTGACTTTCAAGATTACAGATCCATCTTTAAGGCAATAAGGAAGGGAAATGGTGGCATTTGCCACAAGGGATTCTATAATCTATTTAGACAAGTGAGTGATCCCAGACGCTGTGAGAAAAGGAATACTTTATTTCCTCCTTCCTTTACAGATAAGACAGATAAAGTTTGCCTTTATGAATTAGCACAGTGGTCCCTAAGTACTAAAGGCAAAAGCCAGTAGCTGTAGTTAAAGTTTTCCAATGAATTTCTATCATCTAAGGATTTCCAGATGGATGTCTCCAACATAAGCCAATGTGTAGACACACAGCACTGTACTTTATATTGTTCATAAGTTAATATGTACTTTATAACGCACATTATACCATATTCAGCAAAATACCTCTGTATGAAATTGTGCTGCAGACTACACTATTCCAAGCAGTTGAAAAGGGAAGTATGCAAATACATTTTCCAAGGTGTTAAATGGAAAACAATGCTTCCTTTAGCTAAAGTCTAAAGTAAATCTATCAGTAAAGAGAACACCTACTGTCTGATCCTAAGCAGTTGAAAAAACGTGTATACCCATATATACTAGCACATATGGATGAGAACCTAAGAATAAGGTTGCTGAAACGGTGTAGCATAATTACCGTATATACTCGAGTATAAGCTGACCCAAATATAAGCTTAGGCCCCTAATTTTACCACAAAAACCTGGGAAAACCTGTTGGGAAATGCATTGGTCACAGCCTCTCCAGTATATAGCCTGCCAGACCCTGACCCATAGATTATAGCCAGCACCTGCCCCCCAGTATGTAGCCTGCCACCCCATATCCCCCAGTATATAGCCAGCCCCCTGCCCCAGTATATAGCCAGCCCCCTGCCCCAGTATATATCCAGCAGCGGGGTAAGCCGGAATGGTGAGTTTTGATATATTTTTTTACTCGAGTGTAAGCCGAGTTTGGATTTTCAGCATATTTTTTTGCTGAAAAACTAGGCTCATATTTGAGTATATATGGTACATCCGAATCGAATAATACCACATTTATAGGGAACTTGTCAGTAGAAATTGACCTAATAAACCAAGTGGGCTGCGAAAATATCTGGTGGGTCATTCTTTTTATACGAGTACCATGTTTGGTGTTACAAGTTTGGAGTAAGTAGTGTTTTTTTTGTGGAGAGGCCTCATATGTTTAGCAGGACACTACATTTTTGTCTCTTTGTCTGATGATAAACTTTAAGTTTACTTTTAAAAAGAATAGAGTGATCTTTTAGATGTTCCTATTCCTTCAGTGATTTTTTTATTTCAAATAAACCACGACCAGAATGTTGTCATCAGATAATGTTTTTTCCATCGCCACGTGCAGTGGCATAATCCATAAAATCTATTTTGAAGTGAGATGAGAATAAGTTGTATCATATTGGCAGTGTGGAGAGTTTATCGTTACAGTTTGTCTTCGACTTGGTTGTCTATGTTCAATTCCATTTTTTTTTTATTTGAATTCATCTGAATACTAAAATAATTATATCTACTTTCAATACGCAAGATTTGCAGTGAATAGTAGAAATACTATAATATTAGGCTGTTATAAATAGGACCATGGCCTCAACACATAAGCCCAATCTCCCTCTCCCTATGTCATTTTTATTCATCTTTACTGATGTGATAAAATTAATTTTTTGGGTACAATTTGTTAATTTGCATCCAACGTGAACAGTATGATATCATTATTACAATTTATGAAAATATTAACCAATGTTCCCTCTGCCCCTTCCCTCTGGCACAGGCTATAGTAAGTGCACTGGCACCCCACTGCGCCTACTTAGCATAGAGGTGACGTAAGCGGCAAATAGCCACAATTTTTGAACTTGCATCAGGAATTGCAACCAAATTGAGGCTTGTACACCAGATAAATCCCAGCCCCCGCCCCCAGCCCCCACCATACATGGTACAGTATTCATTGGAATTTTACTTATCCAATAGATTCTCTTGACATCATTGTGTTGAATCCATTAAACTATCTGGTACAGGCCAATGTACCTTTTCTGATAAAAGAAACTTTGAAATTGAAAATGATCTATATCCTTATATGACATCAGTGACTTCTGTCATATCTCCTCAACAGTGAGGTTAAACATTAATACTCAAAGTCACAAGAATAGATTTACCTCCATGATTACCGGTAACAAGTTGCACACAGAGAAAACTATTTAACAACACATCTACTATCTGAAGGAGCTCAGAAATGATTCTATATGTGAAAACGGATTGGTCCAGTCTACGAGACAACATCTGCTGTGACTGTTCAGACTTCCATCGATTGACTGT
The DNA here is from genome assembly GCF_040894005.1 of Engystomops pustulosus. Taxonomy (NCBI): domain Eukaryota; kingdom Metazoa; phylum Chordata; class Amphibia; order Anura; family Leptodactylidae; genus Engystomops; species Engystomops pustulosus. The sequence goes on along the minus strand of NC_092413.1, from coordinate 171,318,622 downwards.
CCTTGTGTTATCCAGAAATAACTCACATTACTATGCTGTTGCTATTAGACACTATTGCTAGGTTTAATGCACTTTACTCACACTCTTAAAGTAAAGACATAGATAAAAAGGCACAAAGATGAAAATGATAAAAGAATGATGGTCATCTTACTTATGCCATAAAAATGTGTCTCTTTGGTGACCCCAGTTTTTCTCTGAGTACCAGAGTAACAGTACTTTTACTTTCTCTTTGCAGGCCAAAGGTCACCTGTAAACAAACAAGGTATCCTACAGTTTTCAGTTTTAGGGGGGCTATGATAAAGTATGGCAACACAAATAATGCCAAACAAGTTTTTTCATGGATTAGTATGAGATTCCATTCATGATTTTAATGATATAATAAAGGTTATTCCAATTCCCCCAATTTTTCCCCTTCTTTTTTGTTTAATAAGTCTTGCTAGGTGGTGTACATTGTGAGTGTTTCCCAAATTGAACACTTATCCCTAATTTAGGGGGTCATTTATCTTTATTTTTCTTCCTGTTTTATCTTTTTTGAGACATTGGGGCAGATTTACTTACCCGGTCCATTCGCGATCCAGCGGCGCTTTCTCCGACACTGATTCGTGTTCTGCCGGAATTCACTAAGGTCGCACGCCCGATGTCCACCAGGTGTCGCTGCAGCGCTGAAGTCCGACGGAGTTAACTGGAGTTCACCTCCTTCTTTCCGGTGTATGTGAGTGCTATTTTTGCGACACAATTTTTTTAAAAAAATTCTGCGTTTTTTCCGAATCCGTCGGGTTTTCTGACAGCCACACCCACCGAATGCCGCATGAATGCCACAATCCGATTGCGCGCGCCAAAATCCCGGGGCAATTCGGCGCAAAATGGAAATATTCAGGAAACCTGACGTAAGTGCAGCGTTCGGACCCTTAGTAAATGAGCCTCATTGAGACATTTTTGGCGCATTGCAATTTTTTGGGGGCATTTTGAAATACCCGTTGGACATTTTTTTTTCCTCATTAAGACACATTTATCTTCTATTCCAGATGTGCTAAATTTTGCAAAATACATTTAACATTTTAAATTGTCTGATATTTGCAACATTTTTGGTGCAAAAATGGAATGCTTAGAAAATGGAAAGAAATGACCTGAGACATTTTTTTATACATTTATAACAAATGATCCCAAAAAACCCTAAAAAACTAGCCAAAAACCATCAGGGATAAGATAATTGACCCCCTTAACGGCACTTTAGACTTTGGCACCATAAGAAACCAATCAGAGATCAAACTTCTGCATGTTGACTGCAATTAAAAATGAACCTTTTGGTACTACTCAGTGTCATCTTCTCAATGCAAATGAGTGATGTACATCATTAGTGAGGTTCACCAATTTGCAAACCCCACACCCCCCTGGACTATTTTCTATCTACTGCCATATAGCACATGTGTATGCTAGTATATCCCATTACTGGTCCATGTTGAAACACTATGTAGGATCATGCTAATTTCCCCCATTTGAGGGGTTTTCCCACGAAACAAGTAAGGCACTATCCAGCGGATAGGGCTTAACTTGTTGATTGGTGGAGGTCTCAGTGATAAGACCCCCACAGATCCTGAAAACGGGATGTCCATTGGGGTCCGAGGTACCTCTGTCGGACCCCTCATCGCTCCCAGACATGAGCATCGCAGAAGGACGTCTGTTTTTGCTCCATTCATCTCTTTGGAGCTGACGGAGATCGCTGAGCAATGGACAACATTGTTATTACTAATAACATGAAATTGCAGAAATTTATCTATATGGCAGATGATTTTAATTAAATGTTGAAACTGAGATGAGAATACCTCAACAGACCCATTCTACAATCCATAGTGTATATTGCACGTAGTATTTCATACCTCATTCACATACTCAGGAAGAGACAAGGATTAGCACCATTGATTCACACTGTAGTAAATTCTTGTGTATATCATCTGGCCAGTCCATCTCAGCAGTCTCAGATTTTTACTGCAAATGTAACTACAAAATCCACATTAGCCCATGGCAAATCTATGGCGTGTGAGCCTGGCCTAAGGTTATACATTTAATCTTGACTTCTGTGCTCAAGGAAACCCAACAGGTCTTGTTTTGATGATTTCCCATAGAGGAAACATCTGTGCCAATTACTGATAGAGGAAAACTACATCATTCGTCAGTACAGTATAAAGAACATCCTTAATGCAAGAGGGTCCCAGGGGCTTGACTTTAAGAAACAATGAACTTCATTTATCAAATACTAGAACAGAACTATATAGGTTCACATTCTTAAACTGCTCAAGCGTGAAAGTACAGAGTTAATTACATGACCTAGGCATCAAATGGGGTATTTTTGGTTTTATAGCGTAAAAAAAAAATAGAGAAAAAAAAAAAAAATAGATAATAAACGATGAGTTATCTGTCTATAATGTTAATATAGAAATATTCCAGGCAAATACAAACATACATGTGGCATTACAAAAATACCCAAAATAATACAGAAAAAAATTAATAATTTTGTATTTTAGACTTGTCTTAATCATTTTGATTATTTTTGTAATGACAAACGCATGAGATTGCATTTACTTAACCCTTTTGTGACTGATGGTCATTGATGCCTGAATGTCCAGGTCACTTTTTGGCATTCTGCTATGCGCTTATTTAAATAATGATATCTCTGGAAAAGTTTTACATATCATAACAATTTTTACTTTGCTTTTTTTCCATGACATGTGAGACTTTAAACTTGATAGGATATTTATATTAATTACATATTTTTTTTCTTTATACAATTTGCCAATGATTTACTACAAATGTGAAAAAATAAGCGTTTTTTGTCATTTTTCCAATTAAAGTTATTTTAGTAAGTGGTAACTTATACCAAAATATGTTATAAATATGTGCACAGATGCAGACGATGCATGTACTTCTGCAAAGTGAAAGTGAAGTCTTTCCTGCAGCTGCTTCATCATTCTGCATTCAGCTGACAGGCTTGAGGGGACACACTTCAAACACAATTCTGGTGCCATATTAAAGAGGAGAGTCTCTCTTTATATGCTATTTATGGAGGTTTATTAGAACTGGAGGTATCTACTCTTAAAGAGAACCCGTCATGCAAAATAACCCCCCTAAACTAAATATATTTTCATAAACTGCCATTAGAGAGCATTGCCTCTATCCCTTTATTGTCCCTCTCCATGCCTGTACACCTAAGCAATGAGGTCCTAAAGCTGTATGCAAATGACCTGTGAAATGTCCAATGAAGCATTAGCATATTCAAGCTGTCCACTCTATTCATGAGTGGGAGGCACAGCCACACCCCCAGTGCTTGACTGACAGCCTGTATAATGATGTGAGGCTGTATAATGATGTGCTTCCTGGTGCTGGTGGCCACGCCCCCTGCAGCCTGTGTGTGCATGTGTGTGTGAGATACAGCAGCTCCAGGCAGCCATGTTACAGCAGAACATGTCAGATTCATGTGTAGCTGATGTCTGTGTCTCTCACCTGTATATTAGGAGGATGCAGCATGTCAGCAGATGCAGCACACACTAGCCATGCTTTACTATACATTACACACAGACATGAGCAGGGGGAGGAGAGGGGAGGGGTAACAGGGGTGACATCACTGCCTCTGACCATGTGACCAGCCTCATTCACATGATTAAAAATATATGATTTTACAATGATTAATGTATGAAATAACTAGATAAAGGCTGGGATGGGATCCTTGTGAGCTGCTCCAACAGGAAGAGGTGACAGGACTAGTGACACAGACCTGATGACAGGTGTCCTTTAAGGTTACGATCGGACATAGAAAGCAGTACATAAAAGTCAAAAAGGGAGGATATCTCTGTTTCTGTTAAGCATCAATACACATCAATCATAATAATAAAGGGGAGATTCTTCCAGAATTGTCAGTCACTATCACAACATTTATAAGCTTTGTTTCTACACGGGGCATGTGCAAATAGGGCGTATATAGCAGAATGGCAGTCATGAAGGGATTAACCAAAGATTTTCTGTTTATCGTCAAGGTCATATTAATAATGTTTTGTTTTCACACTTATAGAGCTCATACACACAAACATAATGGGGACCGATATGCGGCCACAAATGGTACATGATAGGCGCAGGGTGCCCCAGATTATCTAGGACCGTGTGCCAATATTCAATTATCTGATGCATTCAGCGCAGTTTGCATCGCTATTGATGAATCTGGGTCATTATGTATAGATGTATCTTTAATGCATATGCAATTTTCTATATACAGTATTATGCATGTATGGCCACCTACTGCTATGAGGTTGTATCATGGACCATGATGAACTTTTTTGGTAATTTTTCTAATTTGTTTTTTTCTTTGGCTTCAATACAGATATAATTGTGTAATTCCTATAACAAATTTGATTGATTATTCTCTTGGGTGTGAATTATCCAAAGTGTATTACATTGTTTTTGTAATGATCTGATAAGCTATACCAATTTATAACTATCAGTAATAGAATTATTTTGAAAATTCAATTAATAAACTCTTTCACGTCAACCACTGATTCTCTTCCTAGAAAATTGTAAAACATATTCCCATGATCATCTACTTAAATCAGGTCTACCTCACTAAAATAGTGCTTTTTTCTTACCAGCTGCCTAGTCCTTTCTGCCTTATTTACTCGATATACCCTTGGCACATTACACATTCCTGATGCCATATGCTCTATATCTCTCCTACTCGCTCCTACGAACAGTCAGTTTAATGTTTGGATTGTGGTGTATTCCTCTGTGAGATGTATGTGAATCTCCAGTCCCTTTCCTCTTAGCCCAGAATAACACACTGCAAGAGCGGGACTCATTTGTATCCGAAAGTATTAAGTAAAGCTTATTTGTCTGCCGAAGAGGACCATATCTTTTAACCTCTTTACTACAATTAGCTATGACAATTTCCCATTCGGGGATGATACAGCAGCTCAGCGTGGCTCAGATAAATTGGCAAGTGCCAATGCATGTCAGGTTATCTCATATGTACACACTAAACTCGTTGTGAGGAGTAGGTTGGCTCCAGGTTTCAGTAGGCCCCTTGGCGACAGAGTCTCAGTGGGCCCCTTTGCAATGAAATCAAGTGGTACATTAAAAATTCAGAAACTAAAACTCCTGTTCCCTAGTGTCTCATACCAAACAGCCCCCTCATGCTTTTTTTATATAAGCCCTCCTCACACCCTATGGATTCATTAGATACAGCCCACCTTACCCCCTTTGGATTCCTTATGTACAGCCTTATGTGGGCCCCCACAGCAGCTCTGGGCTCTGGCACCTGCCTAGGTGTGCCCAGTGCTGGCGCCAGCCCTGGTGAGGTGTATGGTTCCCCATTGGAAGTGTCCTACACAGAGTTATACTATATACTGTAATGTGGACCTGTAGACTGTTCATAAATTATGAACATCATCTAGCTGTTGACAAAATTGATTGGTTTCCATTGGCAATTGGAACAGTTTTAGCTCAGACAGTTCTGATAAATCTCTATCTCTATCCATCTTGCCTCACACATAAGCGTCTTATACTCATTGCCTATAGTAACCAATCAACCAACCAGTCATTTGGCACCAATTGTTTTTGCATATACGCATATTTGTGCAACATCCCCCACCGGGGCCTAGCCCTTGAGGTGAGGCCTGGAGTCAGCCGGGGCCCGCAGTACCGGAGTGGCTGGCGGTTGCGGCCTAAGCACGCTATTGTCACGGTGCTTGGTACGGGGGAACCGGAGGGCTGTCCTACAGCCTGGCAGGTCTCCAGCAGGGTGGTGTTGGCAAGAAATGAGGAGGGAGAGGCTGCTATAGCGGATCTCCCTGGGGCAACCCCTTAATGTCCCGAGTGTGAGTCTCTGGGTGATGGACAGGGTGCCGGTGATGAAGGCAGCCGTATTAGCAGGGACCAGACGGAGACAGAAGTTGAAGAAAACAACTTACAGTTCTTTATTTGAACCGGCAGGAACCGCAGCAACGTGCCTTTAACAGGTAGATGGAGTGCTGAGATGTGAGTTGGAGGGAGCCTCAGGAGATAGTTCAGCAGCCTGGATGTAGAGGGCAGGCTGGGAGGCAGCTGTGTCCTGGTAGGAAGCTTCAGCTTGTCCTGTAGGGCTTCAGGTATCACCCTTAAAGGTAAGATGATACCCCTTTTCCTCACTACACTACTCTAGTCTGATGCTCCACTCTTCAGAGGCAGGGGCTAGGCTCTTCCTGCTCTGGTATGGGCTAGACAGAGATTACTCTCACTCACTCTCTCTAAGATTCTCCTACACTAGAATCTCTCTAGATTAGAATCCTCTCTGAAAGAACTCCAGAACATTCCTGGCCAGGGGGTTTTATTACCTCCCTTTGGTCAGGTGGTGGCTGCTCCTCCAATCACATCTCAGCTTACAGAGCACAGGATGTAACACATATCATTGGACAACAGCATCTTGCATCATACAAAATACTTAACCTCTGCCTTGCCAGGCAGGATTCACCACTGCAATACCGCTATGTCCTATCAGGACCATGTAGTGTAATGGGATTACATGCAGGTGGGACGTATTCGCAAACCCTACCTCGCCATTGCATCGGCGAGGGTGTTGCATTTGTTTGCCTTGTTATGCATTACCAATTGTACTAGAAGAAGAATATTTCTGCCCGAAACTCGTTAACATTGGAATGAAGCCTAAAAAACTATCCACATCTCCATTAATTATTGGAGCCGAAAGTGACAGCACTATTCCAGTTGTGGTATTTTCAGCACTACTTTAGACCTTGGAAAACGGCTAGGCATGTATAGCAAACTCTCTGTTCAAGCTGGCAGCAGCTGGCAGCATCTTTCTCAAGATAGTTTAGACACACATCTCTTATGTATTTATCACATATACTGTGGATAAATCATAAATACTACGGATAACAATACCCCTTAAAGGGAACCTACCACCACGAATCTACCTATAAAGGTAGATCGGGTGGTAGGTGGATGTATGGGACGTGAGGATAGCCCTTTTTAGAGCTAATCCTCACGTCCCCGCTAGCCTAGCATAAACTTTATTGACCGAATATGTTAATTTAATTAAGCGGCTACCGGGGCGTGGAGTAGCCGGACACGAGGCTACACGGCGCGGCTACTCCACGCCCCAGTAGCTGCTTTCCCCCGCCTACCCTGTGATCTTCGGCGCGCAGCTCCTGGCAGCTGCGCGCCCTCGTCCGAGAAGCCGGAGTTCTGCGCATGCGCAGTAACTCCGGCCAAGATGCGCGATCTCGGGAACGAGGCCGGAGTTACTGCGCATGCGCAGAACTCCGGCTTCTCGGACGCAGGGTATGCGGGGGAAAGCAGCTACTGGGGCGTGGAGTAGCCGCGCCGTGTAGCCTCGTGTCCGGCTACTCCACGCCCCGGTAGCCGCTTAATTAAATTAACATATTCGGTCAATAAAGTTTATGCTAGGCTAGCGGGGACGTGAGGATTAGCTCTAAAAAGGGCTATCCTCACGTCCCATACATCCACCTACCACCCGATCTACCTTTATAGGTAGATTCGTGGTGGTAGGTGCCCTTTAAAGTGTAACCTCAGCAAGTACGGCTATTATTTAGGCCACTTTGTTTTTGTGATTTGTGCAACTTTGACAGATATTTATCAGGAGTTTGCTCTGGGATTCTGTCACGTGCAATCGGATTTTAGCGCAGCTGTACTGGCTTTCATGCAACAGAAATCGGGGGGTGTTCCGTCGGACAATCCGCCTGATTTGGACTGAGCACGGGATTGAACTTTAAAATTGTGTAACAAGCACTTAGAAGGTGAACTCCATCGGACTAGAGCGGGGAAGCGACACATGCAGGTTATCGGACGCACAATCTGTAAATCGCAGCAAAGTGCATTATCGTCGGACAATACACTTTCTGTGAACGCCAAGGAACTGGTAAGTGAATGTGCCCCATTGTGTTTAAAAAATTCTAACGTTTCTCATATTTTTATGCAATCAATTTATTGAATCCATTGTAACTTCTAGTGCATCTGAATTGTTTTGTTCAAAGTTTAATGTGATAATGTACAGAAATAAAATTAGAAAAATGTAGTTGCTGTCCAAATATTTATGGGCCTAAAGCCTCCTGCACAATATCTTGTGCCGTCAGTGGAAAATGGCCCATAAGTCTGCCTGGCCCCAAAGTAGTGGTGTAACAATAACCCAGTGGGCCCTGGTGTGAACTTAGAAAACATAGGTTTGCCCGTAGGAGATATAGAGATCACCTACTGTATAAATCAGTTGTAGCTCCAACCTTCTGCCTGTGATCTGTTCTGGTCTTCATCTTGATGGCTCCTCACAGATGACAGAAAAATAAAAAAATATATATACTCACCTCATCTCCGTTGGCGCCGGCTGAGGCCTTCAGCGCAGGGAGTCATGTGGCCGCTGTCCCATGCGCTGCTGCTGCAAAGAGCGACAGTGTGAATCACTTCTTGCTCTGCCTCAGCTTTGAGCTGTATTGGAGGGCAGCTCCGATACAGCTGCAAACTGTAAGGAACTGGCAGCTGCACAGATTTTAATTTGTGACAGGCTCAGCCACAGACGGCCCCTCCCACCAGCTATAGCCGGCACCCCCCCCCCCCATGCACCAGCTATCGGCAGCACCTCCCACCCACCAGACATAGCCAACCCAAGCACCTGAGATATCCCCGGCACCCCCGCACCCACCAGCATACTAACTACAGGAAGGCCCGGGCCATGGCTGTCAAGGGTCGATATATACTGCCACACACTTCCATCGGCGATCGTTACGCCCCTGACCCACAGACTGTCCACTGTGCAGAGGACAAAGGGACATATCTCCTCTGTTAAGTGTGCAGTCTGTGGGGCAATTCACTGATGTCTAGGCAAAAACATAGGGTATATTTGTGTATAAAGGGAATCTGTCACCACATTTTGCACAAATACAGATAGTGGCAGATACCCATAGTGCCCTAGTAACTATCTGACTACCTTCTTTTAGCTAAATTTCTTTTCCCTCAGATCCCCACAAAATCAGAGTTATAAACTTGCCTGATCTCTAGGGATCTAAAGAGCAAGTCGGGGCGTGGTCTAATGCCATGTGACCATCACAGGTCCTTTAGCCTCTTGACATTAGCAAACTGTGCCACATACACATATCTGACCACATAAAAAATCATAGCTTCCACTTCTCTCCATGCAGGCTGCTGTGATATGATATGCTGTGATTTCATGAAAGATATGCATGGGCTACAGCCTGGTAATGTTAGGAGGCTAAAGGACCTGCAATGGTGCCACCCTGGTTATATGACATTACTGCTGCATGAAGAGAGAGTATGAGGGGGAACTGCTGGATTCAGCCCAAGGAGGCGGTGCCCACCTCGACTCGCTGTAGACATTCTTGGATACCAGGTAAAATTATAAAGTTGAATATATAGGAATCTGAGGGGAACAATTTTCAGCTAAGGGTGTCAGTTAGTTACCAGGGCTCTATGGGAACCTGCCATTAGCTGTATTTGTGGAAAATGTGGTGACAGTTCCCCTTTAAAAAATGTTTTGGCTGTAAGGAATTACAAGGCGGTACATTAATTCCCCTTTAATTATTGATCAGCAGCTTAATAAAATGAAAAGCTTCTATAACCTAGTTGAAAGGAAATCTTATTGACCGGGTACTAAGCTATTTCATAACTTTTTCCGCCTCATTGATTCCAGCTTTAATGTTTTATTCACATGGTTTATTTCCTGCTGTTCAGATCTTTTTGTAAAGATTCGATACGATAGGAGAAAGATAACAAAGTGATCTCTTATTTTCCTGGCACTAACACAAAATTAGACTTAACCAGATAAAAGCTCCATATACAGAAACATGGATTAAAATCAGATTATTAATAATTTACTGAAGAAACAACGCAGAGTAATGTACAACAGCAGATTGGAATGTGAAGAGCTTGCAGAATTCTAAAGAACACACGATGCCATGAGATGAAAGATATACTCTCACAAAAATGTTTATTGCTTTCAGGTAACACCAAAACCTCCTAAGGTTCAGATGAGTAAAGTCTCTTATGAAGGCCAGTATACAAGTAACTGTATATCATGAGCCACAATCCAGATTTATGTGCAATGATGATGAAATAAAATTCAAAGTGACAGGAGCTGAATGTTTTAATGAAGGGCTTACACGGCTATTTTACAGCAGGGAACACAAATATGTCTCAGTAAACAAAAAAAATCTCTATTTATAACAAGAAAAATGTAGATGGACAAGAGATAGATTTATTTTGCCCTGAATAACATATAAATGTTTTGTTATCAATTACAAGCAGTTCCCAGATTACGTACAGGATAAGTTCCACAGCTTTGTTCTTAAGTTGAATTTGTATGTAAGTTGAAGCTGTACATTTTACAATTGTAGCTCCAGACAAAAAATTTTTTTGTCCCAGTGCAATTGGATTTTCTATTTTTTTTTGCTGTATTGGGACCAAGGATAATCAATAAAGCTTCATTACAGACTCCTTACAGCTGATTATTGCAGTTTGGGACTAAAGTAAAGAATCTAGAGAGCTTCACCAGAGGTCACTGTGGGATGAAGGGTCCGTCTGTAACTAGGAGTCATCTGTAAGTCGGATGTCCTTAAGTAGGGAACCGCCTATATGTTAAAACAATAGCTTTGGGTATCAACTGTACAGTATAACCACCAACCCCAATCTGTATGGTCAGTGCTTACAGCTTCATTCTCTGCCAGGGAAATAAGTTCAAAGGTTAGTGTTCCCTGTGTCAGACCCACATCAATCTAAGGCTACATTCACATGAACGTATGCCCACTGGCCATAGCCGGAAAGGCATACGTTCCCCGCAGTGGAGAGGAGGAGTGGTGACCCTCCCCTCTCCATAGCGATTAATGGACATGGTGACATGTCCTATCTTTTCCTTGTGTACGGAGTGGACCGTACATGTGTTCTCCCCGACGGAAACGTATGCATACGGCCTAATATCAATGAACTTTTATAATTTTTTTTCAGGATAATTTTTTAATGTTTGTTTGTAGAAGATCCCACAAGAGGTGATGCTTTATTGGATCTTGTGAATTCTAACAATGCAGAAATTGTCCAAAAATTCACTGTCCCTATAGGTAACAAGTATAGGCAAGCTCTACACCCTGTGTGGCTTACAGCTACAGTTAAAAGGGCAATGCATGATAAAATGAGGGCATTCAATTCAACTTGAAGCCTTTAATAATTACAAAACACTAACCAAAATCTGTAAGAAGGAAATAAAATCAGCCAAAATACAAAGTGAAAGAAGCGTGGCCAAAAACAGCAAAGGAAAACAGCAAAGTGTATAAATGAAAAAAAAATAGGTCACAGCAGGTGGGAAGATTAGTAAATGGTGACAGAAAGAAGGCGGATATAGCTCCGTTTATACAATAGAACATAAAACAACTGGTGTGGGTGGCGCCAATGTGGGTCATGCATCCTATAATATACTAGACTTGCTGAATATAGAAATGATTCAATCTAAGCTCAATGAAATAAACGTGTAAAAGGTTCCTGGACCAGATGGTTTACACCCCAGAGTCCAAAAAGAACTAATTTTTGTTATTACTGTGACGCTGTTTAAAATCTTCAGAGATTCCCTATTGAATGTTACGGTGCCAAGTGACTGGTGCAAGGTCAATGTGTTATTTATAAAAGGGCTCTAGAACTTAGCCAGGTAATTACAGGCCTGTAAGCTTAACTTCCATTGTGGGGAAAATATTGGAAGGGTTAGTAGAAGACTATATACTGGTGTATGTGACATCACATAATATAATAAGTGACAGCCAGCATAGGTTTACTAAGGATAGAAGTTTTCAGACTAATCTCATGTGCTTCTATGAAGAGGTGAGTAGATGCCTGGATGGAGGAGCTGCTGTCCCACATGGATGCCAAATGGGTAAAATCTGATATCTGATTTATTGTCTTAGCAGGGATTGATTCAAATTGGATTGAAAACTCGCTGAAGGATCGTATCCAGAGGGTTGTGGTTCCTTCTCAGAATGTTAACCAAAATATGGTGGAAAATCAGAAGCGTCTATCTAAGCCAAAATGGCCACTGTAGGCTTTTTACTGGTGCCGGCAGTTTTGCTGGCACTGATTGCAGGGTTAGCACCCATGATTGCTGCTAGCAATGATCGCAGATGTTACGGGTGGGTGTTGCAATATGCAGCAAACTCTCAGCTTGTATGGAAAGGGCTCATTCATGAGCCCTCTAAATACATCCACAGCTGACGTGTGACGTACTAATACATTGTGCGTTGGTAAGCGGTTACGGCTAGTTGTCTAGTATCAAATCCTACGATTTTGGTCATGAACTGAGTGTCAAATCCTACGATTTTGGTCAAGTATGGTCAGATTTCAGTTGCAGTCCCTTACTTGTGCTACCCGACCATCTGTTTTGGTAGTCCTAGTGTCCTGTAAGTTGTGTCACATCTTCACATCTGATTTTTAAAGTTCTGAGCTACTTTGAACTACATACTGACCACACTACGATGGCATTTTTTTTCAAGCAACTGTTGACTTAAATGGGAAAGTTTCACACACGACTTAAATCAGAGTTGTGGATTCTGCATTTTTCTTTGATAGGTTTGGGTCAGCCAACTGTGAAAATTTTCTGAAGTGTTCATAGCACAATAGGCTTGGACAGCTCTCATACGAGTAAATGGTTTGTAGGCAAGGGGCCAAAATCTTCTTACTGTGTCTAAGCAGAGAGAACTTACTGCATAGTTAAATGTTGGAAAAAAATATGGCCACAGAGATTCTGTGGTGTCTATTATTCATTGCTTGGTGGTTTTATTTTTATTGTTTTGTTTTAAAGATTCATTGCAATTTGCCTGCACATGCTCACAATCTTACAGACAAATTTCATCTATCTATCTTATATGCTTTAAACTGATCTCACCACCAGCCTTGGTCACAACTCAATCAAATATCTGTTATTATCTCCTGTCACTGAAATGAAAATAACAAAAGTGTTAAAAGATCTGTTAAAATGTCTAGACCCACTAGACTCAATCCGGTTGGCAGACCGCCCCGACTGGTGCTTATCAAGTTACTAGGATCGGGACAAGATTCTAAGACAAACATGTGCTGATATTACCATAAATGGGGAACGTATTGCCTTTTTGAAAGGGGTGTTCCCATGAAGACAAGATTCTTAAAAATATTTAGGATAGCAAAATAACACATTCTCTAATTCACTGTTATTAACAAAAATACAGCATTTCACAGATATAATTCCAACCAGTCTCTACCAGTCCTGGTGTAGACAATTTGGTTGCCCCTGAACCCAACCCTGAATCTTTTGACTTTAGGGTAAGGTAGACATATTGTTCTCCTGTCTGACGCTGCACGGAGTTGCTCTCTATAGTGGCTCCCACCCTTGCTTTCCAAGACAAGCTCACACACACAAACACACACACACACTAACTTACTGCCAGCAAGCAACACATTTTGAGGAGAGTAAATCTACAAGCTACAGGGAGATAAGGTCTTTATCCAGGGGAGGGGGAGGGGGATATAGCAGAGTTATGTGAATGTTATGGCTGTTATATTAGAGCTGAGAATGTCACGTGTAATGTGCATTTCATGGATCTCATCTCTGATCTGTGTCATCTCTCTTTCTATGTGTCAGAAAATAGTCAATGTTCAGAGGTTAAATGAAAGTGTATATAAACCTTGACTCTGATATTCTAACCATATTGTCAGCACACAGCATCTCATAGCACTTGAGGTATCATAATGTGTCTGCTTAGAGAGGCCCCGCCCACACCCTGGAATCTTACACTGACCATTTCTGAGTGATAGGAGCTAAAACAGCAATAAAACTGAGTAAAATTTTTAAGTAAGGGGATTAAGCAAGTATCTTTATAGTATAAACATCACTATGGGATTGAAATTTGAGAATTTTCTTTCATGGTTAAACACCTTTAAAGGTTTTTTTGGTGTAGGTCCAAAAGAAATGGATACAAAGTGGATATAAAGTGTTGCTTAATAGTTTTGCAGCTATCTTACTCAATTATGTAGTTAGCACTCTTGACAGTGGTAGTTCAAGGAACTATACAGTTCTTTGATGCCCTGAGAGCATCCTTATACTGCTTGGATGCAAATGAGCAACACATGAGGAGTCCGGCTGTGGGACCTGGAGCAGCCTGATGTGGAACTTGTATCATAGTAATATGGTGGTTAGTAAACTGCTACAACTTTTCAATCTGACTTTTATACCTACAATGGCCCAAATATTTTATTGTGTCTGTGCCAGTTTTATTTCCACGTGTGCATGAAAAAAGTGTCTTCGGAGCACATGTATTTACACGTGTATTTATCACTAGCTCTAGCTCCCGGCTTTGCCTGGGATAGTAAATAGCTGCTCTTAGCTACAACAAAATACAATAGGTTAAAAAAATTACTCATGTCATTGACCTTTTCTTTTTTATAAACTTTTTTGATGCTCTTATTCCAACTACTGTCTGTCTCTGACACATTCATTCCAGCGATTGTCTCTGACGCTCTCATTCCAGTGAATATCTGTCCCTGATACTCTCATTCCAGCGATTGTCTGTCCCTGACACTCTCATTCCAGGGACTGTCTGTCCCTGACACTCTCATTCCAGCGACTGTCTGTTTCTGATGCTCTCAGTCCAGCGACTGTCTGCCTCTGACATACTCATTCCAGTGACTTTTCAGGTGCAAATTTGTTTCATGGACCCTATTTTAACATGTAAATTGGAATTATTTCACATGCTTTAAATGTTTAACATTTTGCACACTTACCAGTTTTTTGAAAATTCTGTAATTTTTTTCATTTACAATTTTTTTTTAATTTATTAGTTACTTGAGAGGGTGCAGTCCACGTTGCGTTTAACAAACACATGCATTTACTGTGCATTTTGTAAATGCAAATGTTAACAGTAATGTAATTAGGCAAATCACCTCTCCCCAGATGTTGTTATGTGTTTCAAAACACAACCAAAATGCAACGTTGGACTGCACCCATAACGACTTGGCCTCTTTTAGTTTTTTCACTTCCATTTTTCACTCACCACCTTCAAAAATCTATAACTTTTTATTTTTCCACATAAAGAGCTGTGTTATAGCTTATTTTCAGCATAACAAAATGTACTTCATAGTGACGGTATTTAATATTCCATGCCGTATACTGGAAAGCAGGAAACAAATTCCAAATGCAGTGAAAATGGTGAAAACACATTTGCAATGTTTTCTTGTGGGCTTGAATTTTACAGCTTTCACTCTGCATCCCAAATGATATGTCTACTTTATTCTTTTGGTCGGTATGATCACGTGGATTCCAAATTTGTACAGGTTTTATAATGTTTTCATACATTTAAAAAACTTAAAACCTCCTGTACAATTTTTTTTTTGATTTTGCCATCTTCTGGCGCCAATAACTTTTTCATAATTTGGTGTACGGAGCGGTGGGTGGTGTCATTTTTTGTGAATTTTGATGGCGTTTTCACTGCTATAATTTTTTGGGACTCTGCAACCTTTTTATCACTTTTTATTAATTTTTAATATTTTTCAAAATGGCAAAAAAATGCCATTTTCGAGTTTGAACGCTATTTTCTGTTACAAGGTTAAACGCAGTGAAAAACCATTATTATATTTTGATAGATCGGACATTTTCGGACGCGGCGATACCTAATGTGTTTATGATTTTTACTGTTTATTTATATTTATATCAGTTCTAGGGAAAGGGGGTGATTTGAATTTTTAGGTTTTTTTATCATAATTTTTTTTTTAAACTTTTTTTTTATTTTTACTTTTACTATTTTTCAGACTCCCTAGGGTACTCTAACCCTCGGTAATCTGATTCATCCTATCATATACTGCCATACTACAGTATGGCAGTATATGTGGATTTTACTCCCCATTCATTTCAATGTGCAATTAGCACATTGTAATGAATGGGTTAAAACGAAGTAGCCTCGGGTATTCGGAACACCCGAGGCTACCATGGTGACGGATCGCCGCTCCCCGTGACATCATCTGGGAGCGACGATCCGCGGCCCCGCCCATGTGCCGCCATCTTTTTGAAGCCACCGGCAACACCCGCGATTGGTGCTAGCAATATGCAGCAAAGACGTACCGGCTATGGAGAGGGCTCGGCCCGCGTACTAGTAGGGCGCGCGTCGGGAATGGGTTAACACCACGTGTGACCGCAGCCTCATATGTCGTCATCTCCCTGGGGTGTGACTAGAGGGCTTGAAAATTAAGAACACAGCTTCAAATCCTAAATTAACAGAAGTGTCCACTTCTGCATATAACCCCTCACATGGCTTGTGTCCTCTCCTGTATTTAACCCCTCACATGGCTTGTGTCCTCTCCTGCATATAACCCCCTCACATGGCTTGTGTCCACTCCTGTATATAACCCTCTCACATGGCTTGTGTCCACTCCTGTATATAATCCCCTCACATGGCTGGTGTCCTCTCCTGTATATAACCCCTCACATGGCTTGTGTCCTCTCCTGTATATAACCCCTCACATGGCTTGTGTCCACTCCTGTATATAACCCCCTCACATGGCTTGTGTCCTCTCCTGTATATAATCCCCTCACATGGCTTGTGTCCTCTCCTGTATATAACCCCTCACATGGCTTGTGTCCTCTCCAGTATATAACCCCTCACAGGGCTTGTATCCTCTCCTGTATATAACCTCCTCACATGGCTTGTGTCCTCTCCTGTATATAACCTCCTCACATGGCTTGTGTCCTCTCCTGTATATAACCTCCTCACATGGCTTGTGTCCTCTCCTGTATATAACCCCTCACATGGCTTGTGTCCACTCCTGTATATAACCCCCTCACATGGCTTGTGTCCTCTCCTGTATATAATCCCCTCACATGGCTTGTGTCCTCTCCTGTATATAACCCCTCACATGGCTTGTGTCCTCTCCTGTATATAACCCCTCACAGGGTTTGTATCCTCTCCTGTATATAACCTCCTCACATGGCTTGTGTCCTCTCCTGTATATAACCTCCTCACATGGCTTGTGTCCTCTCCTGTATATAACCCCTCACAGGGCTTGTGTCCCCTCCTGTATATAACCCCCTCACATGTCTTGTGTCCACTCCTGTAAATAACCCCCTCAAATGGCTTGTGTCCATGTGGATTTGAGACATTTGCAACAAAAATTCTCAAAAAGAAGCCAAAATTTGCGCCTGCCAGGACAGGAAAAACTGAACATGTATCACAAGTAAAAAGACATGATCATGCATAAGGGGCAAAAATGAGCTGCCAAATGTCTCAAATGTGCACCACAGAAAGACAAAACTATGATACATGTCCCCCATTGCCTATAGTAACCAAATAAAGCTCAGAGCTCATATTTATGACCTGTGGCAGAACAGCAACCAATCACCGCTCAGCTTCCAAATGCCACAGCAGCAGCAGACAACGGCTTCTGTATATGGTGTCGGGGTTGCATTTTGCACAACACTTTTTAACTTCTTAACGAATAGGCCCTTTTTCGTTTTGATTTTTCATTTCCCACCTTTTAAAATCTATAACTTTTTTATTTTTCCAGCTGTGTGAGGGCTTGTTTTCTGTGTAACAAATTGCAATTCATAGTGACAGTATTTAATATTCCATGCCATGTGCTGAGTGGGAAGTGGGAAAAAATTAAAAATGCAGTGAAATTTATGAAAAATTGCATTTCCACCATTTTCTTGTGGGCTTGACTTTTATGGATTTCATTGTACTCCTTAAATGATATGTCTCCTTTATTATTTAAGTTGGTTCAATCACGGGGATACCAAATTTATATAGATTTTATAGTGTTTTCGTACATTTACAAAAATTAAAACCTCCTTCTGGCGCTAATAACTTTTTCATACGTACGGAGTTGTGTGTTGTTATTTTTTTGTGACTTCTGATGCCGTTTTCAATTCTACCATTTTGAGGACTGCACTGTCTTTTGATTACTTTTTATAAAAAAAAATTATTTTCCAAAATGGCAAAAAAGTGGCAATTTTGACTTTGGGCACCATTTTAAATTATGGAGTCTAACGCTGAGAATAACCGCTATTATATTTTGATAGATCTGACAGGATTTTTACATTTATTTATATTTATATCAGTTGAGATGATTTGAATTTTTATGGGTTTTTCATTTATTTATTTTTTTATTTTTTTCATTTTCATATATTTTTTTTATTTACTTTTTTACTATCTTTCAGGGTATTTTGACTGGATTGATCATACCATATACTGCCCTACTATGTATATGGAGAGGGCTCAACCCACAACCGACATGTGATATAGTAAAACGTCACATGTTGTTACAGGGTTAAAGCTATGCACTTAAAGAGGCCTGTTGGTGTGTGTTCCCAGTTTGTGCCACTTGTATTACTGAGATGCACCACAATTCTTTCACAGCAGCATGAAGCAAAGTGCACCAAGAAAAAATAGGTGCAACTGCTTGCATATCCCAAATCAACTAAGAGCGTGTGACACTATTAAATAATGTAGCACAACTTGCACTAATAAAGTGCACACTAAAACTCTAAAACTAGACACATTGCACCAGTTTTTATATATTTGGGCCAAAACGCCCAGCTTTAAGGTGCAGTCTGTGAATCAGTAGTGATCAGGAAGTGATGTCACATCCAATAAATATGTTATTATGTCTCCAGCTCATAAATTACCGGTACATTTACTTTTATTTCTATATTTGGTGTTCTCCATTTTATTCTACCATATTATGTCATTTTATATTTTTAGAATCCTATACTATTATTTTCCTTTTCAATATTTTAAGCTATGAAATCTAAATGAAAGCCAGTCACATCGATTATTCGACCACTGCTTGACCATTTCCCATTAGAGTAACAATTTTTATTTAAGTTTCTGAGAAATGTTCACCTTCCTCCTTTGGGTCAAATAATTGAATATTTGAGACTAATAACAATCTCAAGGCATTTTGCCCTGATGATATCCTCTCCATTCTCCATTCAGTGCTCTCAGTGACCCTTCAGCAATACATCCGAGAAAATGCGATTGCATTCTGAGACAATATCCTTATTTAAACGTCGACCTATTGTGTCGTAGAATGAATAATAAAAGACTTGTAAATTTCCTAGACTGTTCCAATATTGAGCTCTATCTGATATCTTATGTATTTGATAAGTGGAAGCAGTTCTATTCTATATGCCCCCTCACAAGGAATTACATTGAGCCACGGCAATGAGCTAAAATAAGGAGAGCCTCAAGCCATTCAATAAAAAAAAATGATTGTCAGCTTTTTACAGAGTGTTTTTTCATCTTTCCCAAGCAGCAGATATAGGCAAAGCCTTTCACAGTCACATATAATGCTGTCGCTGAGCCAGTACATGATCTCCTTTAGAGCTCATTGTTCCCTGTGTGAGGCTCGCAGTCATTTCAGATTTTGTAACATTTTAAGATGGTGTATGGCTTGGCAGCATGCCCTCCACTCACACTGATGTCTCTGTTAATGGCTCTAATGAAATGCACTGAAGCCATGGGATGCATCAAAGGACCAAACTAGAAACAACTTGACAGAGCATTACTTCATCTCATCCCTGATAAAAAGTTCCTCGAAGCCGGATGACCATCTGACCTACTGCTCAAGTCACAAAGAACTGTCTTATGAGGGCATTGATATGGCTTAGTTGCAATTTTTCATATATGAGGTCTACCCTCCCACGGACCGGGAATGCTGCCTGATTTATTAATGACATGCAATTTTCAATAATGATTATTTAATGTAAATGATGCAGTGAAACAGCAGGAAGGGAGGTGCTGCAGCAGATTTCTAGGCATACGGAAGCTCTATATAAAAACATCATCAAAAATATAAGTGATTTATGGTTAGTTATAGACAGGTGGATTGCTATGTGTCGTGAAGGAAATGTTCACTTGATGTTTTGAAGTTACTGTGAGCAGGAGCTAAAAGCCCTAATGATGGCACATCACAGTATTAATAATAAATTGCGTGAATATATTACTTTAAAGATCAGAAAATATAATGTAATGTAATATAGTATTTGGAGTAAAGAATGAATAGTTATGTGTAGTGTCCATGGACACTAGACTGTGGAAACATACGGGGATAACATACTAGACATGATTATAAAGTTATTTTATAATTGTTTAAAATGGGCTTTTTGTATTTCCATGCAAATACATTTTCCAGGATGGGATAAGGAAAATATTACCAACACATTGGGGGAGATTTACTTACCCGTCCGACCGAGTTCACCTAAAGTGGGAATGCACTGTTCACTAAGATCGTGCGCCCGATATCCTGCATGTGTCGCTTCCCTGCTCAGGTCCGAGTGCAGCATCTTCTTCCTGGTGCATGTAAATGTATGAAAACATTATAAAACCTATACAAATTTGTTATCCCCGTAATCGTACCAACCCAAAGAATAAAGTAGACATGTCATTTGGGGCGCTCAGTGAAAGCCGTAATATCCAAGCCCACAAGAAAATGCGTTTTTTTCACCATTTTCACTGCATTTGGAATTTTTT
Organism: Engystomops pustulosus; assembly: GCF_040894005.1. Taxonomy (NCBI): domain Eukaryota; kingdom Metazoa; phylum Chordata; class Amphibia; order Anura; family Leptodactylidae; genus Engystomops; species Engystomops pustulosus. The sequence goes on along the minus strand of NC_092413.1, from coordinate 171,298,091 downwards.
TCCAGCTTCCCAGTACATGGCATGGACTATTCAATACCATCACTATGAAGTGCAATTTGTTTTGCAGAAAACCAACTGTGACACAGCCCTTTACTTGTAAAAATAAAAAAGTTATAGATTTTTTAAGGTGGAGAGTGAAAAATGGAAATGAAAAAACAGGAAAGGGCCCGATCCTTAACCGGTTAAAGTTTAAAGTCAGCGCTTAGTCCAAATCCATAGGATCATCTGACGGCACGCTCCCCGATTTCTGTTGCATGAATGCCAGGGCAGCTGCGCCAAAAACCAATCACGCGCGGTACAATCCCATCGCAAATCCCTGTTAAATACCTGTCAGAGCTGCGCAAATCCCGCAAATGGCAAACAGTTCGACGAAAATGCGATCCCTGACCCTTAGTAAATAAGCCCCGTTAATCCTGCATCATGTCATTAGGCTTCTAGAAAGTCATGCTTGATGAACGCGGGTGCGAAAATCTGAGTCTGAAGCGAAAATTTAGATGTTGTTGCGATTTCTTCTGTTTCCACGCTAATCATGGGAGCAGGGATGCCAGATAGTCAGAGACCCTAGGGAGAAAGTAGAAAGAAGTTTATTTGCATATTTCCCTGAATCTCCTAGTGGTGCATCAATGGCTGTAAGTCTCCACACGCCAGCATGGCAACCTCTTATGGTGAGGTCCCCACAAGGAGAACTCTTACTTCTCCACCCTTTAGACTATTGTGACATCCAAGAGATGGAGCAGTAGGAGCTGAACACTGTCAAGAATCTGGACCTGCCTTGGATTATGTAAGGTAATCTCTCTAGAAATTTCTTGATGAGCTACAGCACAAGAAACCACGCATCTTTCATCTCTTTTGATGACTGTTATTAGAATCACTGATCCCAGTCTTCCATGTTTAGCAAAAGCACTTGTTCAGGTTGCTGCTTGTAGCGAATTTGCATACATTTCTTCACCCATGTCACAACCTTTTGCAGTATCTAAATGATCTAATAATTCTAATTAGTGATGAGCGAGTATACTCGTCCGAGCTTAATGCTCGGTCGAGTATTAGCATACTCGGACCGGCTCGTTGCTCGGACGAGTATTTGCCCTGCTCGATAACGAGCATTTAATTTAAAAAAAAAGTAAAGAACAGTAAAAAAAATACAATTAAAACATTTAATTTAATCATTTAATTGAAGAACACAGTGAAAGAACACTGTGCAGAATCTCAAACATCTGCAAGTTGTTCTTCACACATATTGTTCTTCAAATACTATTGCGGAGAACACCGTTCTGCACGCGTGTCTTCGGAGCAGATCGCAGATGTCCCGGAGACACGCTTGCACGGTGCAATAGTATTTGAAGAACAATATGTGTGAAGAACAACTTGCAGATGTTTCCAAACATCTGCAAGTTATTCTTCACACATATTGTTCTTCAAATACTATTGCAGAGAACATCGTTCTGCACGCGAACATCTGCGAACATCTGCAATCTGTTCTGCAGTGTTCTTTCACTCTGTTCTTTTAGTGAAAACATCTGCACTGAACAGTGCTCGTTCAGTTTTTAATTTTACTAAAAAATGCTCGGGTCTCCCATTGATTTCAATGGGGCTCGTTACTCGAAACGAGCAATCGAGCATCAGGAAATGTTTGGCTCGAGTAACGAGTACCCGAGCATTTTAATGCTCGCTCATCTCTAATTCTAATGTATAGCATGGGGGGAGCCAGCTCTTATTTTCAGGGGAGGCCTTATATTTCTAAGCTTAAGAAAGATTGCAATAGATCTTATTTCCGGGGGTTGTCTTTTTTTTAGGAGAAATGGTACCATGAATAGGAAGTACAATTTGTTAGGTGGAAAACAAGTCCTTCTAAGGCTAAAATTAAAAAAGTTCTGAATATTTGAAAGTGGGAAGTGAAAGATCGAATCAGAGAAAACAAAAATGAGCTGTGTCCTTAAGGGCAATCTATTATCTACAAGTACACCTAGGTCCTTCTCATCACGAGACTCTCCCTGATTTACTTCTCCAAGGATATATGTTGCATGTGAATTATTTGTCCCCAAGTACATAACTTTGGGTTTATCGACATTGAACCTCAATTGTCACATTTTACATACAGTAGTAAATCTTCCATAATGTGTTACTTATATTATACAAAACTATGGACACTGTATACTCTAGGCTGAAGGTCAAGTCGGAAGCCACAGTGACTAAAAGGAATGTCAGCGTGGATCCTCCAGGAGATTAAGGAAGTGATTAAAGAGAATGGCTCATTCCTGGTGTTTCTGTTCAATAAAGCCCTTTATGTGACTTGTACTGATAAATAGCACAGATCAATTCAATCAATTCCAGTTACCACTACTGTAGAAAGCCTTGAAAATGGCAGTACTACACACAGAGAAATGCCTGAAGAAAAGCCACATTTTACATTAACAAATTATATAGGCATCATGAAGTGCAGATATTATTTATGGTTGAGACCACACGATGCAAATTTGCTACATAATTTTCATCAACTGCCATCTCAAATCAGAGATCGCTGTGTACCTATCTCCAGGTATCTCTTGCTTTGATCATTTAATTAAACAGCTATAGATAAAAGGTAAATCAACAATCGGCACGCTGCATGGTTACATTGCGCAGCACTGGTCACTTAGTCCTGGTAATCACCCTACCTGTGATGAATATGCGCTTTCCTGTTCTTAAATAATGGATCAGTGGACTTGAGTTAGCAGCCCGTGTCTCATTGGCATGCAAGGTTAGCTCACCGGCAAATGGGCGTGGATAGAACCTGCTCCGAGTTTTGCGGCATTAGCACATGAGCATGTGTATGAGCACATAGAAATTACCTTGTCCATGTGCTATCCATTGATTCAATCGATAGCACATGGACAAAAACAATGGGAGCCTTAAGGTGTACCACATGTTGCGTTTTTGGACCATTATAAAGCACGCGTTTTCAGTCCGTTTAAAAACACATGTGTTTTTGAATGTTTACCATGCGTTTGGCTGCTTTGAACCTATTTATCTTCATTTCTAGAAGTGTAGGCAGCTGTGAAACAGATTAAAACCAGCTAAACACATGGCAAACATTCAAATACGCATGCATTTTTAAATGGACTGAAAATGCATGCTTTAAACGGTCCAAAAACACAATGTGTGGCATTACCCTTAGTCATAGCAGGTGAATAAGGCCTACTGCCCATGAGCGAGTTTGATGTCTCAAACCTGCATCAAACTTCCATTGGAAACTGCTGGAACATCTGGCCAGACGTTCAGAAACTGGAAATGAACTGACATGCTGCTATTAATGAGCGTTCGGGCCGCACGTTCCAATAACCACACAATGCAAGTTTGATGCAGTTTTGATGAATCAAACTCGCTTGTGGGCAATAGGTCTAAGATCAATTATGTTGTCAATAAGGACTGTAGCCAAACTATTGCAATTATTGTCATCATGGCCCTTGCTTAAAGTAAAGAATAAAGTAGCATGTGGGGATTCCATGACTGCTTACCCTGTGGCCAGGCTGCTGCTTCACTGCTGTAATGAAGTCCTGGTTTATGCCTATTACGGTTTTCAATTCATAAATTATGGATGTGGCTATCTACACACATTGCGGAATGGTTGTGGAATTTACCCCAACAGTAGTTCCAAAATCATTAGGAAATCTTCTTATGTCTGATGCATTTTATGCCGTTGTTGCCGTATGGGGTGCAGTCCTGAATTTCAAATTCGCCACCGAGATCCGGATCAATTAAATGATGTTTCAGATTATACATCCACAGTAGATTGGATTAATTTCATAAATTATACTGCAACTGTATTACACTGTGGATATACTGCATAGAAATACTGCATGACAAATTCACATGTAATATGCTACATGTGCAGCCTGAGGAGGCTAAGACTCGCAACTGTGTCACCTTCCCACGGCTTTGCTCAGTCTGTATATGTTGACCATATTTTCTAGACTAAACATTGTGCAAGGACCACTTTGCAGGACTACAGTTCCATAGTGAAAGTATGTTAACATTACCACAATCCCACCAAAAGACAGGGACTTGGAGCACTACTATGCCGTGATTCTATTTCCCCGCATGGTGTTGCTAAGGGAAATACAGCTGGAATATTGCCATACAGTATAAACATGGCTGTCTGGAACCAACCTTACTTTTTTCTGTTGTGTATATGTAGCTGCTGCAGGCATAATACGGATAATGGGGTGATCAGTTCTCACTATATAAAGGGGCTTTCTACTCATTTTAAAGTAATTCCCTATTTACTATCTAAAACTAGTGGTGAAAGAAGAATGATGAGAAAACTACTTTGTTACTATCTTGCTTCTACAGCTTACAGCATTGAGAGAAATATTGCCAGGGAGAGCAAAAATAATCAAATTATTTTTCAATTATATAAATGATAAGAAACTGAAAACGGAGAGTGTGGGCCCTCTGAGGAATAACATGCAGGTCATGGTGGAAGGAGATGAGGAAAGGGCCAATCTACTGAATGTCGCCTTCTCGACTGTTTTTATCCAGGAAAATCCCCTGGTGAAAGACACAATGAGTAATAATGTAAATTCTCTTTGGAGTGTCAACAGTTTGACCCAGGAAGAGGTACGGCGCCATCTCACAACCACTAAGATAGAGGAATCACCGGGGCCAGATGGCATACACCCCCGGGTTCTGCATGAATTATGTACTGTGATAGACAGACCATTAATTTTAATATTTGAAGATTCCCTGAGGACTGGTTATGTTCCACAGGACTGGTGCATAACAAATGTGGTACCAATATACAAAAAAGGATCAAAAAAGCGATCCTGGAAACTACAGACCTGTGAGTCTAACTTCTGTGGTGGGGAAAATATTTGAGGGGTTTGTTAGAGATGCAATCCTGGAAAATCTGTATTTTTGGGTAAGTAATTGGTTTAGTGATAACAGAGGTCAGAACAGAGGTCTGCTTAATGTTTGGTGAGCATGTGTGAGCAATCTGTATTCAAATCTAAAGGAACAACAAAAATAGTGCAGCGAATATACTCGGCTATAATGGGTGCTCTGATATAAGTGAACAGAGAGCGGCCACACTGACGGTGATGAGAAGGGGGCTATGTATTCTAGTATGGCATTTACTAATGATCATTGGTTCCATGTTATTACAAGTAACAATTATTAGTGTCTGCTAACAAAACACAAATTGTTAAAGAAATAAAATGTATGGAAACAATGTTTATTAGTGAATAAATAGAATACCATGTAATAATACAGGTTGTAGTATTTGTTTTCTCTGCATTATTGAGCACAGGCTTCTCACAGAACAGAAGAGAGGTTAAACTGAATGCAGTTCCCACTTTGAATGTGTCCCAGAAATAGGTACACAGATGAATGTTTGTAACTAAGCAAGTGTGACAATTGTGATTTAGCAAATCACAGGTCTGCAGTTAGATGTGAGCCAACTGTTGTCACTTGGGAAGTGGCTGAGCATTTCTTCCTACAGGGCAAATTTTACTGCATGTATTAACCAGTATCTGGTGTTAAAAAGACATGAAGTGAATGCTGGGAACTAAAATAGTTTCCATCAAAATGTACAAGGAATACAACAAAAGTATAAGCACTGTACCTGTTGGAGTGATCTGTGAACCAAGTGATCTTCCTTTGTGATGTAAGGAAATATAAGGAAATAAATATAAAAATAATTCATTACTATCAGAAAGTTTTAATGTTACTGTTTTTGTTCTGTTTTTGTAAAATTTTCTGTATCTTGATATATCAACAGAAATCTCTTACATACAAATGCAAATGAATAGATAAAACTTACATAGACTTAAATACACATGCTGCACAAACAATGCGTTTACGATGTATGGAAGGCTGGGGACACACAGGACAATATTACCATGTAATGATTGCTGATTGCTATCAGCTAAATTACACATATAAAGATAGTCCACTAACAATGCAACAATCCATAGTGAACATAACTAGAGATGAGCGAGTATACTCGTCCGAGCTTGATGCTCGTTCGAGTATTAAGGTACTCGTTGCTCGGACGAGTATTTCCCCTGCTCGAGATCGAGCATTTAATTAAAAAAACACAGTGAAGAACAATGAAGAATAGAATAAAAACAGTGAACACAGGATCATTTATGTGAAAAACACAGTGCAGAACACAGTGAAGAATAGATTACAGATGTTCGGCACATCTGCTTACTTGTCGGGAGATACGCGCGGAACGGTGCGTACAAAATAGCATGTGAAGAACAATATATATGTGTGTAAAGAACACATTGCAGATGTTTACATACATCTGCAATGTCTTCTTCACACATATATATTGTTCTTCACATGCTATTTTGTACGCACCGTTCCGCGCGTATCTCCCGACAAGTAAGCAGATGTGCCGAACATCTGTAATCTATTCTTCATTGTGTTCTTTACTGTGTTTTTCACTTAAATGATCCTGTGTTCACGGTGTTCACTGTTTTTATTCTATTCTTCACTGTTCTTCACATCTGCTAACTTGTCGGAAGATACGCGCGGAACGGTGCGAACAAAATAGTATGTGAAGAACAATATATATGTGTGAAGAACACATTGAAGAACACGGTGAGCAGGACAGAGACACCGGGGAGCAGCACAGAGACACCGGGGAGCAGCACAGAGACACCGGGGAGCGGCACGGAGACATCGGGCAGTGGCACGGAGACATCGGGCAGCGGCACGGAGCGTCACGGAGACATAGGGGCACGGAGACATAGGGGCACGGAGACATAGGGGCACGGAGACATTGGGGCACGGAGACATTGGGGCACGGAGCGGCACGGAGACATAGGGGCACGGAGACATCGGGGCACGGAGACATCGGGGCACGGAGACATAGGGGCACGGAGACATAGGGGCACGGAGACATCGGGGCATGGAGGCATCGGGGCACGGAGACATCGGGCAGCGGCACGGAGCGGCACGGAGACATAGGAGCACGGAGACATAGGGGCACGGAGACATCGGGGCACGGAGACATCGGGGCACAGAGACATAGGGGCACGGAGACATAGGGGCACGGAGACATCGGGGCACGGAGGCATCGGGGCACGGAGACATCGGGCAGCGGCACGGAGCGGCACGGAGACATAGGGGCACGGAGACATAGGGGCACGGAGACATAGGGGCACGGAGACATCGGGGCACGGAGACATCGGGGCACAGAGACATCGGGGCACGGAGACATAGGGGCACGGAGACATCGGGGCACGGAGGCATAGGGGCACGGAGACATCGGGGCATGGAGGCATTGGGGCACGGAGGCATCGGGGCACAGAGACATAGGGGCACGGAGACATAGGGGCACGGAGACATAGGGGCACGGAGGCATAGGGGCATGGAGACATAGGGGCACGGAGACATAGGGGCACGGAGACATAGGGGCACGGAGACATCGGGGCACGGAAACATCGGGCAGCGGCACGGAGACATCGGGGAGACTTCAGTGGAAGAAGAGCAGCGGATCCCGGGACAGCGTATCTCCCGACAAGTAAGCAGATGTGCCGAACATCTGCAATCTATTCTTCACTGTGTTTTTCACTTAAATGATCCTGTGTTCACTGTGTTCACTGTTTTTATTCTATTCTTCACTGTTCTTCACATCTGCTAACTTGTCGGGAGATAATATACACGCGGAACAGTGAAGAATAGATTGCAGATGTTTGCATACATCTGCTAACTTATCAGAAGACATTCTTTTTCAATTAATTAACACATTTTATTCCCGAACCATGGTCCCTTTGAAAAATGCTCGAGGCTCCCATTGACTTCAATGGGGCTCGTTATTCGAGACGAGCACTCGAGCATCAGGAAAAGTTTGTCTCGAATAACGAGCACTCGAGCATTTTAGTGCTCGCTCATCTCTAAACATAACCAAATTTTACCAGAAAAAGAAAAAAAATAACCACTACAAATAAAAAGCCATTTAAAACTGTATTATAGTTGTAAAATGTTGTACAATGAAAATTTTCAACATTTGTAATAGAATAGTAAAACTGTAATGCTTCAATTGCTGTGTCCTCTGATTTTTTTTAACCCTAATCATAGTATTTATCTTTGCCTTTTTTATATACCCCTGGATAAAAATTGGAGCAGGATTGCAGTTTTTTACTATTATATTACAAATGTTGGAAACTATTGTAATACAACTACAGGCAGCCCCCTACTTAAGAATACTCAACTTACAGACGACCCCTAGTTACAGATAGACCTCTCTGACCTCTGTAACCCCTGGTGAAGCTCTCTGGATGGTTTATTTTAGTCCCAGACTGCAGTGATCGGCTGTAAGGTGTCTGTAATGAAGTTTTATTTATAATTCTTGTTCCTATGAGAGAAAACATTTTTTTAAATTTCTTAACTGTCACTGGGACAAAAAAAAATTTTGTCTGGAGTTACAATTCTAAAATAAACAGTTCTGAGTTACATTGAAATTCAACTTAAGAACAAACATAAACCTATCTTGTACGCAACCCTGGGACTGCTTGTATTGTAATACAACACTGTACAACAATAATAAAATTTTGTATGGATTTTTACTTTTCGTATGGATGTTTTTTTTTTTCTGACTGCTATCATCTAACCCTTTGCAATTTACAGTTGAAACATAGTGGAAGGAATTTATAGATAACCTTTCTATAGGATGTGTATAAAAAAACAGTGCTGCAGGAACACAGATCGCTGGTCCAATCCACCACTGGACATGGCCCCCTTTATGCTGCTCAACACACACTTGGTGTAAAGGTGACGTTAGGGGGAAAATAGTCGCAGTTCCTGGCCAATAAAAATGCCTCTTAAAGTTGAGGCAGTTACCCATGTGCTATGTGTTTAGGATTGCAGGATTTCCAGGACCAAACCTTGAATCACTGTGATGAATGGACATGTTGGGGCACATTTACTTACCCGGTCCAGTCGCGATCCTGTGGCGCATTGTCCGACGCTGATTCGGGTCTGCCATTATTCACTAAGGTCATGCGCCCGATATCCAGCAGGTGTCGCTGCTGCGCCGAGGTCCGCCGGAGTTCACCTTCTTCTTCCTGGTGCATGTAAGTGCTTGATCTTGTGACACAAATTCTTTTTTAAATTACGCTGTTTTTACGAATCTGTCGGCCACGCCCCCCAATTTCTGTTGAGTCAAAGCCAGCGCCAATGCGACACAATCCGATCACATGTGCCAAAATCCCGGGGCAGTTAGGCGCAAATTGGAAATATTCGAAAGTGCCGCGTTTAGACCCTTAGTAAATGAGGCCCGTTGAGTTAAGTTCAGTGATTCAAGGTTCGATCAGAGAAAACTTGCAAGCCCACAGAACAAGCTTTACCCGAGTGGGAAACTCTAGCTGATTGGACAATAGTAATTACACTAATGAGTGATAGGTAGAATCAGTTTGCCCAGTTTGAGACTTTTAGTGAAGAGTAATTTTAAAAACAAAGAAGAGACATTTAGTTGAGATAAAGTTAAAAAGTAGTTTATTTCTTTCAATATGGACCTCAAATCTAAGTAAAGTTTACAATCATTTGCAAATGGTGGTAACTTTGCATCAGGTGGAATTTGGAAGCCCCGAATATAGCAAATTAGAAATGGTTATACAGTACACCGTGGTTCTACTGGAGTTGGCTAGGTAGAATCAAAACTCTATCCACCATATTAACAAACACAATCTTGCATTCAAGTTACCATTAAGTCTTATCATGGTTCCAACCCAAACTGGACCTTTTTCAAACCACTGGATTGCACTCAAGTATAGAGATAAAAAAGACTGGTGTCATGTGGCAGTCGTCACTGTGGAAAGATGCCCAGTGTAATTCATTAAAAACACAGTTAAGTGGATGGCATGTTACAAAACTCAACAGCATCTTACCGTTATTAAAGGGAACCTGTCACCAGGAGACCCATTTTTAGCACTCCCCCAGTCCCCACAGAGCATAGTACATACACTATCCTTGTATAAAAAATAGGTTTCACAGAAAAAAATATATGTTATATTGTACCTTTCATTAGCATCTGCTATGTGACTAGGCACTCGTCCCCTGGGAACAGCTCCTCCATGTGTCCTTTTCAAATATATGAAAACACCCATCACTTTGCTTAGCGACGCCCCCTGCTCCTCTACACCCAATCCCGAGTAAGGGGAGTTATTCATATATATTTGAAAAGGAGGACACGTGGGGGAGCTGTTTCCCAAGGGTGGGGGGAAACTGCTCCTTTCCAGCCACTCGTTTCCCACGAGCAACTGTATTTTTTTCTATAAAAGAGCAAAATATCAATAATTACTTGCATACATTAGGAAAAATGTTGTCTTTGTTATTTGGAAGCACAAATTTATATATTTAGTGAACTTGCCTTTACCCAGACTTCTTAGTGATTCAATGCACAATTTATCATCACTGGCTGGCCATGACTTCACTAACGTTTCCATCTAGTTGAATGAACTTTGTATTAATCAGAGATAAACAAAGATTTTCCTAAATTCCTTTTTTCTATAGGAAGTACAAGCAAAATAAAATGATATGAGACATGGCCTAATTACCAAGAGGAATCTGGGAAGGGACTGGGAACAGTCCGGGCCTGACGCAGAATTCTAGGCTTCTGAGAATCAATCTTTGCTTCTCTGATCTCAATGCTATTTTTGAAGTTAGTTTATTTAACACTCACTTATTGCTTCCTTAGTAAGAATTGTTTTCATAAGTTTCTCTCACAATGGGGAAGCTATTATATACAGATCAGTATACAGTAGTAGTAAGACTATTTACTGGAAAGCATCTTAGTGTCAGCTAGTATGAAAGGTCCTAAGATAAAAAGAAGGATGTTATTAAAGCTCAATATTTCATTTAATGAAGGATGTGAAAAAACTTGAAAGAAACTAAATCCTCTCCTTATCTAAAGAAGTAAACACTGAAAGCATTGAAGAGGTGCTGGAGATATATGGCTTCAATAACAGATAAATAAGCTCTAATTCTCTGATACTGGAAAAGTAGATACTGTAGGGAAACATTATGCTGCTCTTCGCGAGGATTCAACAGTCTGCCATGAATATACTGGATTTGTACTTTATTTATTGCTCAGGCAACACAGTTTTTGTGTTAAAACCTCCTTCATGCAGCACATATTCACAGGGCCTTCACCGGTGAGCCAAAAGAGGGGGGGGGGACTTCAATCATGAACCAACTCCAGTGCATTGTCCTGGGGACAATAATACTGCTATGTAGCACAGGGAGTCATACCCTCCCGGTCTAGGAGCCAAGTGAAGGAGATTAGCTCTCTGGATTAAGGGTCGTGGCCGCTAAAATTGTCAGGACAGTGGCAGAAGCCGTACTGTGCAACTCTGAAGGAGCAAGGGCATACAAGACTGAAGAGAAAGGTGTGTGTTCTTGGGGAGGGAAAAGTTCAATGAAGGAGTTTTTTTTTTTGCTTTACATGGTATTTGCAGTTTAGCAGTTTATATAAGGGGATTGTAGAGGTTAAAGGACTGTATGTGAAAAGGTTGTCCAGGATTAGAGTTAATTACATATATGGCCAAGGGGGCGTTACAAAAGTAGAGCTTGTTACCCCAGCACTGTTCAGCTTCGACGTTGTCCATTACCACTGGCCTCTCTTTGTATACAGACTCTAGCTGTGAAGTTACATATACAGTTTGCCCATTACAGCCGCAAACTACTGCTATAGAGAATGTGGGGCTGTCAATGTCAGATCACCACCCGACTTTGTATAAATGGTAATGTACTGTGCCAGAGACCTGGTGTCTGTATTGGTATGCAGAAGCTTGGTTGGGTCAACAGAGCCCTCCCTATACAGCCAGATATGGTCCACATCCACCAAATGAAGAGTGAGCATCCTACAACTTGACATCCCTGATGAGTCTCTGTATAACAACAGAAACTGATGTTGACAGGAGGCCCTGTACTGAAGCCTTTGATGCTGTGTTTAAATGCTGCATTTGAATTGGGTTTGGAAATGCAATTCAAAAACAACAGGAAATACATATTCCCAATTGCATCAGCATTTACATCTAAACACTATTAATCGGAAAAGTTCCTCCCCACTGCATATTTCTAAATGCAATTCAAATTCAGTGCTGTTGTCCCAATGGTCCTTGAAAAGTCTTTGCTACTTGGTTATATTAATGTACGGCACTTTAACAATCACTAGCCTCTTTGTATGGCACAAGACCACTTTGATTGACTTTACAGAAACATTAAACATTTTAATATACAGGCAGTCCCCGGGTTACATACAAGATAGGCTCTCTAGGTTTGTTCTTAAGTTGAGTTTGTATGTAAGTCGGAACTGTATCTTTTATAATTGTATCACCAGCCATAATTTTTTTGGTCTCTGTGACAATTTTTAAAAATGTTTTAAAAATGTTGGGTTGACATAAGAACAATTAATAATAAAGTTTATTTGCAAACACATTTTATAAATCCTACAGCTGATTATTGTAACCTAGGGCTAAAGTACAGTGAATTACCAATATCCAGAGGTCTATTTGTAACTAGGGGTCATCTGTAAGTCAGGTGTTCTTAAGTAGGGGCCCCCCTGTAGAATAAAGGGCTCCTTCCCTCCTGCACCTCGCTGTGCCCTTATTAAACAAGTAACGGCCACATAAAGCGACACATATCAGAATCCAAAAATGTGGCTGAGCCTTAAGCTATAAACTGGCTGCATCCTTAAGGAGTTAATGGTGTCACATATTATGAGGTCAAGCTTGAGGTCAAGTTTTTCACAAATGACCTTACCTGTTATTATTACATTATATGGCTAATGTAGAAACATATGCACGTAACTGCAGTCATTGACATATACATTTTTGGAATAAAATAAAGGGCCACATTTACCAAAGCCCCTGCACCAGTTTTCTGTAACACTTTGCACGTTCTTTCATGTACACACTGCTTGCACAGATATTTAAGAAGTGTCTGAGACACATATTTGATGCATGTGACTCATTTGTGTCTTGGCTGCACTATACCTGATCCAACACAAAATTCTGCAGTGAAAGGAGCGTTCGGGTGTACAGTCAGACAGTGCACCATAAAGCTGCACCAAAAAAGTTGGTGCACTTTGCCGGAGCAGAGTGCATGGCGCACCACAAATTCATGCAAAATGGGCGCCACAAATCTTGAATCTGGCGTTTTTTATAAATGTGGGCCAGAGTGTTTTAAGGAATTTTTATAGTTGTCTTGATGTGTTTTTGAATTAAACAAAAAAAAAACACTAATTTGGATGAAGAAATAAACATCAAACGTGCCATATGTTAGCAATGTATCACATGGTCATGTGCCTGCACTAATTAAAATAGCTGTGTGACTCAGTAAGATTGCCTGATAAAAACGTCCCTGCAAAATTTATAGTAAGCGACTCACAAACACTGACAAGCCCAGAAACAGATGCTCCTGACAGGGTGCTGGATTTTTCAGGGGTAGGATGCATGTTCAATGCTTCTCAAAGAGATGATAGACCGGCGACAATCAAGAATGAGTGTTATTCTCCTTACATTGTTCTACTAGTCAATCCTTTTCAATATAAAATGTCTATTCTTAGAAATCGTCTTTATATCTTTCTGTAATGACAGGAATATTAACTTTATCTGTCACCCAAGAAATCAGAAGGGATAAGAATTTTACTGGAAGTCTTTAAACAACTGAGCTGTTCCTAACTAACAGAGACAAGTTCTAAAATCTGTTAAAACATGAATGGAGAATATGAGGAATGCTGCTCATTGTAAACTTTGACTTTGATTAAGTATAGATTTCCACAATGACCCTAAAAGCAATGTTCTTTATTCTGTATAGACTGAAATGTCATGGAATTAATATGTTTATGTTCTAGAGTGAGGTCAAATTTTTACTTTGACTATTAAGTGCATGTAAAGCAAATACTACTTACCAAAATCCTTTATCATACATTCTCCAAGTAAAAAGACAGAGGGGGGAGAAGGCATGTAAATCCTCTCCCCGCTAGTGCCAGGGTGGTGGGGGCCCCTGGGCGCAAACAATGTTTTTGGAAGTATATAGCCTGCCAGCCCCTGTAGTATATAGCCTGCCAGCCCCTTGTAGTATATAGACTGCCAGCCCCCTGTAGTATGTAGCCTGCCAGACCCCTGTAGTATATAGCCTGCCAGACCCCTGTAGTATATAGCCTGCCAACCCCCTGCAGTATATAGTCTGCCAGACCCTGTAGTATATAGCCTGCACCCCCCTGTAGAATACAGCCACCAGACCCCTGTAGAATACAGCCACCAGACCCCTGTAGTGATCATCCCATCACATCCTGCTGCCACCAAAACAGTGCATTGGCGAACTCCCCCAAGGATGCCAGCTTTGTCTCACTGACACAGTTGACAACCTAGACCCCTATGTGCAATTCAGGTGGCCACGGGCCGCTGCGCATCGCACACAGAGACAGTAAGCGACAGTAGCTGACTGTCGGAAACTGGTGGGGGCCCCTTAAAAAGTAAAAGTGGTGGGAGCCGCGGGGCTAGTGCCTCAGGAGCCCCTCCTTTAATCCGGCCCTGCCAGGGCATGTCGGGGATTGGGCAATGGAGTAAATGCCAGAAACCCAGTGGATATTATAACAAAAATCTCATCTCTGTGACTTGATCTTAGGTCCGAATTAGAGGAATTTGCACCCGATCTACAAAGATCTGGGCAACAGAGCAATGGCGGGGCCAGGCTTAATAAATTCCCCCCAGTGTAAGTGAATTTTTTTTTTTACAATGAATTGTTACTTTGGAACAGTAGAAAACTGTGAAAATGGACTTTGGTGTCTGACAATGACAGTTTGTGACAGAATTCTGTCATAAATTTGTATGACATTTGTCATCTAAATCCACTATAAAAAAAATGCCTTGCTCCACATTTTTAGACAGCTTTACAGTTTTAGACAGTTTTAGGCACTTTTCCAATTAGCATGATGACCGGGGTATCAGATACGTTTGGTACAGCATAAGACCGTCTAGTCTTACTCTGCAACAATCAATCTGCTCCAATGACTGATAACAAGTTTCCATCCTGATGGCCCTTGTTGTAATAGGAGTAATAGCTTGGTATACTCAAAGATTCCTGCAAAAATTATTACAACTTCTAATGGTTACAACTGCATATATAAAACCACACATAGATAATAACTAATGTAATGAAATGAAATCATAAAAAAATTGACCAGTTTGGATACTAATGGGCCGGAAATATAGAAAAAAAAGAGAGCTTAACGCAACCCTGATTAATTCAGGCTAATTCAACACATATACATGAAAGAATCCTGCTGATTTCAGGCGTGTTGGTTTTTCAGGTTCAATCCTTGAATTCTTTTTTTTTATCCTTTTTTACCTTGAGGACATAAACTTGTGCATATTCAGGCGGCAAACAACAGACTTGTGCTCAGCTCATGTGTTATTTATGTGTGAGGACTTCATGCAGGCAAATGACAGTAGAAAAGACTACCTGAGCCTGGTCAGTTGGCTCACAAAGAGGGCTATAGAAACCATCACTGTGTGTGTGAGCTTATCGAAATAACATTTTCTATGTGATAAATGTTGATTTAATGGCTACCCCTAGTTCTTGTTCAGTGAAACAGTTGCGCCTGGCAGCAGCTCATTTTCCTCTCACTTTCACAACACATGAATGCTTGGCTAGACCAAGGTTTCATGATCATAGGGGACTCAGGAAGATAATAATAATAATAATAATAATTCCTTTATTTATTTACACAGATTCTGCAGTGCTGCTCAGAGCTTGCCAAAACGGTTCCTGTCCCCAATGGGGCTCACAATCTAATCAACCTACAAGTATGTTTTGGAGTGTGGTAGGAAACCGGAGGACAAGGAGGAAACCCACGCAAACACGGAGAGAACAGACAAACTCTTTGCAGATGTTGACCTGGATGGGACTTGAACCCAGGGCCCCAGTGCTGCAACGCTGTAGTGCTAACCTTCTTGTCCAATTACTATAAGAGGCAAATTAGTATTGATTTCTAATAAATCCAGTAATGAAATGGAGTAGGTAATAGAGAAAACTACACTGAATACTTAAAAGCAGAGCAGATATATTGCAGTGATGTCCAATCCCTTACAAGTAGGTCAGTGGAAACAGTAGGCAAGCAAAACCTACTTGATCAGCAAAAAATCTAGAGTGAGTGCAAATGCCAGGTGCCACAGTGGCAGTACTGAAAATGGTATTTTGGTTTTCAGGCAAAACTAAGCCAAAAATCACCATTATGAGACGTGATCTAGTAGAAATCAGCATAAAAAGGCACAGGTGCAGGCAGCAGGTACCAGATATAAAGCAGGTGGAATAGAAACTTGGACTGGGAAGGCTAAAACAAGCCCATGTGACATGTCCATTACACATATTTTCATGACATCTGTACTTGGTGATGTTCCTGTGGACACAATGACAAATGATAAATAAGTGTCATGATGTGAATTGGGAAGGAAGCCAAAGACTTAGGAAGTGATGAATGTAGTTTTACTAGATAAGAACGTAGCGCTGAAATGACAATCTTGTGAAAGTGGTGCAGAAATATTGTGGTTAAAAACATCCCTATATGAAAGTAACATATTTTGGGTATACCATTGTTGTCATTTGGGACAATTTACTCGATTTTTAAACAAGAATGGAATTAGCTGTCAAGATTGAATGGAAATATGTTCCATTCAGAAAGTGATGTATAATTCTTTTGAAACTTTTTTCTTTAGGCTCTAGGTTCCTAGTGTATAGTTCTCTGATGCCATTGATATACCGTATTTTCTGTCTAGCACCGATCGTGCGTATTAACCCTTTCATTGCCGCTGACAAAGCTGCCGGGCGCTGCCATTATGCCACTCCCTGTGACGTCATCAGAGAGCGATAATCTATTTCTATGATTGCCTCTGGTCTTTGAAAAAGTTATTACCTCCAGATGATAGCAAAATGATGATTTTTTTTCTATAGAAGGGTTTACTTAATAAAAATGACTATATTGAAATGAAATCTGATTTTGTTTTCTTTTAAATATTTACCATATGTGCATCTGAAGAGTGCTTAGTCTTATATGGTGAGTATATCCCAAACTATATATATTAACTGGAAAAGTTGGAGGTCATCTTAAATGGCCAGTTTATATACCGGAAAATGTGTTACATATTTTTCATGAATTGCTTCTCTACATCTTGGGTTTTGGTTACTTTTTGGTTATTTCTTATTGTTTTGGTCAATATGTGCTTTTCTTCCTATACACATTTTTGTATTTGCATTGTTGTACCTTATTTATCACATATCTGGAAAAAACTTGGTAAAATGTCTGCTTCTGCAGCTTCATACATGTTCTACTTTTATACCTATCTTTATATTACCTATCATTTTTACTATGCATAAGGGCACTTTATGTCATTTTTTCTTCTCTGAAGCAGTGCAGGTTTCTCATGGTAACAAATTGAGAGTATACTTTTTAGTAATTATATTTTATTTGTTAAAAAGTGGGTAAGAAAGTATTCAGACCCCTTTAAATGTTTCATTTTCTGTTTCCAATTGCTAAGATCAAAAAAGTTTTTTGCTCAGTAATGTACACTCTGCGCTCTATCTACAGTAATGTAGATATTTTTTAATTTTGACCCTTTGCTGGGAAACTCTTATTTAACTCACATGCTGTTTATTCACTTCTGATCCTCCTTGAGATGGTTATACTCATTCATTGGAGTCCAGCTGTGTTTAAATAAACTGTTTGGACTTGCTAAAGAAAGGCACACACCTGTCTATATAATGCCTTTCAGCTCACAGTGCAAGTCAGAGCACATGTGATTCACAAGGTCTAAGGAACTGTCCAAGGAGCTCTGAGACAGAATTGTGGCAAGATACAGATCTGGCCAAGGTTACAAAAGAATTTCTGCAGCACTCAAGGTTCCTAAGAACACAGTGGCCTCCATAATCCTTAAATGAAAGAAGTTTACTTAAGGATTTTTGGCTTCGACTTGACCATCCAGCCAGACTAAGCAACCGTGAACAAGTTAATACATCACAGAAGCCGGCCGATGTTTTTTTTGTGATTTCCTGTGAGTCCTTCCTTCCCTCTGTGCCGCTCTAACTTGATCATGTAAGTTTATTGAATAAAAGAGAACATTGGCCCTGTTATGGTGAGTGCCGCTCCAATTTTTCATTCTATGCATTTCAACACATAAAAGTCTGCATACAGTTTGCAAAAAACAAATGAAGGACTCACAGATTATGAGATGAAAATTGAACTTTTTGGTGTTAACTCTAACCGGTATGTGTGAAGAAAACTAGGCACCTCTCATCACCTTTCATATACATTCCCAACACTAACACATGGTGGTGGCAGCATCAGGCTATAGGGTGTTTTTCATCTTCAGAGAAAGGACTGGTTGCAATTGAAATAATGATGAATGCGGTTAAGTACAGAGATATCCTGGATGAAAACCTCTACCAAAGTACAATCCAACCTGAGGGAACTGGAGAGGATCTCAAGGAAGAATGGAAGCAAATTTCAAAAAAACATGTTTTAAAAAGCTTGTTGTATCATTCCCCAGAACACTCCTGGTTGTTATAGCTCTAAAGCTGCTTCTACTCACAGCTGAGAAAGGGGTCTGAATACTTATGACCATGTGATATTTCAGTTTTTCTTGTGTAATAAATAATCCAATATATAAACATTTCTGTTTTTTTATGTCAAGATGGTGCAAAGTATACATTACTGAGCAATTAAAAGAACTTTTTTGATCTTAGCAATTGGCTACAGTGAAACAAAGAGGGAAAAATGTAAAGGGGTCTGAATACTTTCTGTTCCCACTGTATGGGTTTGTCCCATGATGTTATCAATGTTTTATGTTATCTTTTATTAGAGCAATCATGATTATATGTACTATGTATTTCTCTGCTTTTCTACTCTTAACCCTATAATATCAAGTAATCATATATAACTATAAAAAAAATTCCCTGTAACGTAATATGTATTTTTCTGTGGGTTTTATGAATTTTATTCCCCACTCTAGTTATGTAATATGATATGAGTTGTGACACTATTATTCTTTGCCTTTAATACCAGCACCTCACTGTCTCTTTTAAACTCCCTATGGAAGAAGTGCCAGTGGGACCTGTTGCTATTCTGAAAGGTGAAATGAGGACATGGCCGGTTCAAGAATATCATCATACCACTTTGCATCATACTTGCATCTCTGCCTGTGCTGTTGTAAGTTGTAATGCCATGTGACAAAAATATGTAAATTTGCTATGTATTTTTAAGTGTAAATTAACAAAATAAACTATTAGGCAAATAGTTAGATGAGATGGTCTTAAACTTTGCCAGTTTATCAATTAGCCTCGGACACTAATTTGGTTTGCAGTGCCTGACATTTAGAAAGTTTTAGAATATTTGCCCAAATCCAGGTATCCAAAATGACATAGCCTGATGGTGAATACAATCATAATTAAATTGTAAAAGATTGAAAGAAGTGTAACTACTCAAGCCAAACTTCACCAGGACTTCAATGCTCTGAGTGATGTAAGAATATTCCTTTTCAGTTTGTCTCCGCACAACACGAGAGATCACGTTCTCGGCCTACCGTGATGCACTTTCATCTGTTTCATGCAAATATATTTGGACGTAATTTATAACTTTCTGAGTTTCGCCCAACAAAATGCTTCATTTCATTGCTAGAGGTCCTTTAGAAATCAGGTCAGGCAGAGAAAAACAGGCAGAGTTAATTTAACGGAACAGACAATTTCCACAGTATTGATTTTTTATTTTTGCATGATGTCTGGGCTGCCAATTCTATTCAAAACGCAGGGAATTGCAGACCTGAACTGACAGTTGAAATGATTACATAAAAATGCCAGCAGTGAGTTATAAGCAGTGCTATTAAGACCTTGGGGGCATCTAAGACATCTAGTGCAAAAAATTATGTACTCATTTTTCAAATAAACAGTTCTGGATCTTGACAAAATGTAGGAGTGTTATACTGTATAGACAAAAAGGTATGAACAAGTACTCATATTGAACATCTCTGGTGTTGAAGTTGGTTTTCCGCTCTTCTTCCTTTACAAATGCATATAATTTATAGACGCCTCTCAGGTCAACTTTAGAGAATATACGGGCACCTCAAATTATCAGTAGAGGTTATTTTATCGTAGTTTTGTTTTAGTTGATTTAGTAGATGCACCTTTTTTCACACAAATCAACCATGTTCTTCCTAATATATGTCCTATCATGGATTAAGCCTTAGAGAGTGATAAAGAAGTCCCTCTTCCACAAGGAGGGGAAATCTCAAGAATAAAATTGATTGGGCAGTCGTATGACCAATATTGTAGTAAATGCGACGGGAGGAGCACAACAGGGACCCATATAATTGGGGGATATAAACAACTGTGCCTGACTGGTAAGGTGAGACAACAGTCGGCAACAACCACTACTGTTACACTTTTGGGGCATTTATCACCACATTGTCTGGTTTCTTGTACTATATTTGAGAATTTGTTGTCTCCGTTGAAAATCAATTTGAATGCTAAAGGAACGAATCAGCTGTAGAGCATCACCAAGCAACTGGCATATTGTACTGTAGGCAGGGAATGCAGTCAAAAGAAACTATTTCTCTACAGGCCCTATGTGTTCTAAAAGGTCTGAATCTTGGAGTTACACACCTTTAGTTCAAACCTCACTGTTCAAGCTGAGACTTCATCCGAGGGTGCTTGATCATCTGCCTCCTCAGGAGTATGGTGAATGCTTGTGATGGATTCCTCATTCTACCATGTAAAGGTAGTTTAGCCTGTGCATTTTGAGAATGCAATGTTTTCTTCCATCTCTATCTCCAAGAACGCTCAGTTCCGGAAAACAATGCAGATGCTTTCTGTCCGTCCCACCCTGTCATACCCATATTTCATGGGCTACCAAAAATTCATAAGGACACCTTTCCCCCGTCTTTGAGACCTATAATAGCAGGGATAGGCTCACTTAATGAACATTTATGTGAATGGCTAGACAGATTATTGCAGCCTCTAGTACTCAGGTTACCAGGATATTTGAAAGACAGCAAGGAAGTACTTAGAACTTTCAACAAATTTGTATGGGAGGAACGGTTTATATGGGTCACTTGTGACGTCAGTTCCCTTTATAGTGCTATTCCCCATGACTTGGCAATCATTGCATTGGCACACCATCTATACAAGTCTAGTCTATATTCGGTGGAACTGTGTGAATTTTTAATCGATGTGACTAAGTATCTACTTACCCACAATTTATTTTCATTTGATGACATTTTCTTTTTGCAGACAAGAGGAGCGCCAATAGGGGCATGGTTTTCACCCTCATTGGCGAATCTCTTTATGTCGTGGTGGGAGGAGGAGTTCATTTATTCAGAACGAAATCCGTTTTTGGGGAGCATCGCCTGGTACGGGCGATACATCGACGACATACTTATAGTGTGGTCGGAAAGGTGTGTCGTCCGTGCCAGGTTTTGCTGCCCATTTGAACTCCAATAATGCCAACCTCCGCTTCACATTTGAGTGGAATGCCAAAGAAATGGCCTTTTTAGATCTCATGTTAATAGGTTGTGCATCTGAACATAGAGTCAGGACTACTCTGTTCAGAAAAGCAACAGCGGGCAATACGGTCCTCAGTGCCAAAAGTAACCACCCAGCACATACCCTAAAAGCCATTCCAGTAGGGGAGTTCATCAGACTCAAAAGAACCTGTTCAGATGAAAAAGATTTTTTAGATCAAGCAAAATCCTTGAGTGCGAGACTTCTTTCTAGGGATTATCCCCAATGGTCCATTAATAGAGCATTCAGTATAGCCTCATCGAAGGACCGACAAAGTCTTTTAAGAAGTAAAAATAGATCTACCTCACGTAATGCTCATAACTCTAAAGTCACTTTTTCCACCCAATACAGAGTGGACTTCCCCCATATTGTGAATATTCTGAAAAGTAATCTACCCATTTTGTGTCAAGATGATAAACTTAACATCATACTCAAAAGTGGTTGCAATTTTGTGTCCAAGAAAGGCCCCACTTTGGGCACTAAATTATCTCCTAGTCTTTTTCAAAATGATACCAACATTGATAGTAAAAATACTTGGTTGAGCACAAAAGGCTTCCACCGTTGTGGATCTACAAGATGCAATATATGTCCATACGCCAAAAAGTTAACATCTTTAGTTCATGATAGTGACCATCCACCATATATCATAAAAACGTTTATCAATTGTGACTCTAAATTTGTAGTCTATATCATTAGATGTGAATTATGTGATGTGTCATATGTGGGATGCGCCACAAGAAAATTAAAGACATGCATTGCAGAACACCTCCGGGATTGCTCTAAGGGGGTTGAAAGTAACATGTCTGGAGCATCCAGGCATTTTGCAACCATACATACGGGGGATGTTTCCACCTTTCGTTTTTTTGGTCTAGAAAAAATTCATAAGGGCAAAAGAGGAGGTGACAGACATAAAATCCTTTTGAAACGAGAAGCCTTCTGGATTTTCAAACTGGGTACGAGGGCTCCCAGAGGCTTGAATCTGAGAAAAGATCTCTCTTTCCTTTACTAAAAAATTTGATTTTTCCTATTTATCCTTTTCTTGTTTTCTCTCTTTTTCTCTCTTTATCTGCTGGTTTTCATATATCGTTACATATTTTTGGCAGACATCACGATATAACACAAATATTCTGTGATATTATTATGTGTATGCCATTTTTGTACTAATAACTATTATTCCCCGGTTTTGAGACTAACGTGTCTATTTTGCAAATGTTGTTACTCTGTCATTTTTTTTTTTTTCCATATTTGGGGAAATCACATATGTGTGGCACTGCTGCAGGAAGTCCACGCCTCCAATGATGTCACTCGTTACGTGTATGTTTATCTCCTCTTACCATGTCATGTTGACATCTAGGAGATTCACACACGTGCGGGATCACCGCAGGAAGTTCACACCTCCGATGACATCATCTGTTACGTATGTGTACACACCCCCTCTACGGTGATTGGTGGTTTATGGTTTTAAATATTTTACCTGTGTAATGAAGTGTATGCCATGACTAAGAGCACGGACGTGCTCGAAACGCGTAGGCGATTTCACTACCACCTGTGATGTTTTAAAGAATCTTCAATAAATTTGCAACATTTTAAGAGGATGTGCCGTGTCTTCTCACCTCTTTGAAGAACGCTCAGTGCCTTTGCTATCTTTCCGTAATCTTTTCCTTAAAAGGGTATTCTGGGAATATGAAAGTCTGATACACAAACCATATAGCCATAAATAAATTAGCATTACTCACATACCTGAGCTTAAATAGTTTGCTTTTATGATTCACAACATTTTATAGGCTTTTTAAACTAGGTGGAGTTATCTCCAAGATGACTACTACAGGATGCTACATCTCCCATGATCCTTCCGTTCTCAGTAACGGCTCCTCACTCTTCTGCTCTGCTCCCAGTGATGATGTAACAGATTGTCCTGCTCTGTTACCATAGTAATGATGTGTGTAACTGAAATCACTGCACATTACCTCACTGAGATGGGTATCACCACAACACTGGCCATACGGGATGCACTGCAAGAAACTACAGGAAACATGGCCACAGGACATGTGATCAGCGGCCATCTTGTGTCCTGTGTCACCTGCCAGTTGCATTTTAATTTTCCATTACAGTGTATGTCCACAACATTTTTCTGCTAAGGGGAGCAACATTTTAAATAACAACTAATTACATATTAGCTTACATTTTAATAACCTATTTGAATAATAATTATGTTTATGGTTTATGGACCATTTTCTCTAATCATTAATTGACCAGAGGCAACATCAAAGGTGATTATTTGCAAATTTTTAGGAGGTTGAATAATTATGAAATTGCAGAAAGCGTTATGGAGTGTTTTTCATTAAGACTACCCTGTTTCTCCAAAAATTAGACTTACACTGTAAATAAGTCCGAGCATGATTTTTCTGGGTTTTTGGAGTATGCCTTAAATAGAAGCCCTGCTCCAAAACTAGGTCTGCATTACAGTTCATAAGAAAGTGCCCAGGCAGATATATATGTAAAAACCTAAATAGAATACAGCAAGACAGACATAGTAGACCTTATATATAGGAAAGAAGACACCGCTAAAGAAATTGCACGCCAAAAAGAAATTAGACACCCCCAAAATATTTTCACTCTAATAACCCCACATCTGGTTAGTGCCAGATTCTCACACACACACCGACTGTGTAGTCCTACTGGTGTCACACCAGTCCTAAGCATTGTGGCTGCCTCTGGTCAGCCATGGGAGCTGACTGCTACACATGGATGCAATAAACGTAGCTGGGATGGCAAGGGACCCGACAGTTTTCTGCCTTTGACTGGAATTATTTATAAAAGAAAGTCCATCCACCAAGGCATTGCTAATTATTTTTGGTCTAAGGGTTATGGTCTTTGTGGTTATGATTCTTTTTGGGATGCCTGCTTTTCTTGGTGAAAAAACATGATAAATTTGAAGAATAAATGTGGATTGTTCATGGAAAAAAAATAAGATATCACCTGAAAATAAGCTCTATTTTCCACATGATAGGTTCGGGTTACAGAGTTTGGACCAGCATCTATACATTTTGACCTATCTCTGTAACAAGGATCTATGCAATCGGGTCCTTCCTGCAGCCGGGTGATCATGCCTCACATGAGTAACCACTCTCCATTCAACTAAGTCGGAGTGAAGAAAACAGCCAAGATTATGTGTCCCGTGCTTCCCTTGAGTATAGTGAAGAGTGGACTAGTATTTTTTGTAAACAATTTGGAGAAAATACTTGTTGCCTCTGTTGTGTTGTGCTATTTGTTCTTGTTTTTATGTTATATATATATAATTATATATAATTAATATATATGTATATAATATATATAATTAGATGTTTCCAATCCTCTAACGCAGCAATATAATTAACGTTATTAAGTGTTGTCTAATGAACCAAGCTCATCTAACTTACATTAGTTAACTAAATCCCATGCTGATAATACAGTAGGGATGGCAGCACATCATTTATTTACTAAGGGACTCACTACAGAGATGCACATGGTCACCATAATCTGGAATTTACATGAAGCATATGATGGGAATTATATTATTTATATGGTCTGTTGAATTATTTAAGGCTTATGGTGATATTGTACTGAAAGTAATATTGTCTACTATATTAAATAAAATGATGAATACATAAATATGCAACTGAAAAATGTTACTCCATGTGAAGAATGACGTAACTAGACATAAATGACAATATATAGTTGCATAAAATGTATGAAGATTTGTAGAAATTTTAGAGCAGATAAAGCACACAATGCATTGTAACGCCAAAAAGAGAAATAAGTGAATTAATTTTTGAGGATTTCCTTTACCTATGATACATTGGGGCACATTTACTTACCCATGCGGGGGAGTTCACAGAAAGTGCATAGCCGTCGATAATGCCCTGTGCCGCGATTCACTAAGATTGTGCGCCTGATATCCTGCATGTGTTGCTTCCCCACTCAGGTCTGACAGAGTTCGCCTTCTTCTTCCTGGTGCATGTAAGTGTTTGATTTTTACACAATTTGGAAGTTAAATTCTGTGCTCAGTCCGAATCCGTTGGATCGTCCAACGGCACAACCCCCCCAATTCTTGTCGCAAGAAAGCGAGAGCAGCTGCACCACAATCCCCTGTTAAATATCTGTCAGAGCCTCGCAAAACCCAGAAATGACGGAAAGTCAGACAAAAGTGCTACCGCGGACCTTTAGTAAATAAGCCCTATTGTCTGAACCTGGACTGAATATGCACATATCAAAAAAAAAAATTCTGTGGGAACATTTCTGCAAAAATGTCTTCTTCCTTCTTGCTATTATTCATTACAAATTATGTTCATCTGTTCCTAAGCAACAAGTGGCACATTTTGATATTTACAACAATCACTTAATTTAACTGCTAAAATAACATTGGATCATAGAGCACACATTTAAGGTTAATGGCCATTACCCTTTAGGTTCTGTGTCACTTTACAGTATTTATATGCTGATCTTAATGTGACTGCACTAGAATGTATTTTACATTGTTTATGCCAATGTGCATTGGTTTTATTATTAAAATGCATTTTGACACAAAAAAAATTTACTTTACCCTAAAACCTAGGAACCTAAAACTTTGGAACATCTCATCCACCCGTGCCATAGGTTCGCTGCCGCTGCCCTAGAACTTTGGGCTTGAAACAGGAGCACATCCATCTGCAACATAGGCAGAGTCTTCAGAGCAGGAGATAGAGATACAGATTCCTTGTAATTGACTTCATAGAAGTAGGAAAAGCACACAGATCTTTTAGTGAATAAGAGACAGGAATGAGCCATGGAGAACTAGAGTCCAGTATTGTTATACCAAAAGGTGAGAGTCCAGCCAGCTGGATCCCCCTTATGAGTCTAGTTGTAATCCTGAGATTTGATAATTACCCACATTTACCACCTCAATACAAAGGAAGATAACTGCCACTTGTCCCACATGACAACTTCTAGGAAATGTGGTCATGGCTTGGTTACAACTACTGTATATAGCATATAGAGGGCATGGCCTTGTAAAAGATCTTTATCTAGGGCTCAAACAGCCCTTATCAGTTGTAAGGTGACTTCCAGATTAACTGTTATAACCAAAATGTCTGTCAGGCTTACGGGATGTGGATCCACTGGACCACTGCAGACGATGACTCAAGCCACTACCTAGGACCGGAGTCTAAGTGGTACCCGGTTTTCACCAGAGCCCGCCACAAAGCGGGTTAGACAAGCTGCGGCGTGGTACCACCAGGTCGTTCCTCAGGCGTGACTTGTCTGCAGTGGCGGCCAAGGTTGAGGTACAGAAACAGCAGTCAAGCTCGAAGTTCCAGTCCAGGCACAGGGTCAGGGCAGGCGGCAGAGATGCATGTCAGAGTCCAATCCGGGGTCAGCAACAGGAGGTCCAAGCAGAAGGGTACGGGAACACAGCACACACTACAGCAACACGGAGGAACACTGGTACACGGGAACATGGAGGAGGTCAGGTAACATAGGAACACGGAGGAAGTCAGATACGCAGGAGACACAGGAACGCAGGAGACACTGGAACGCAGGAGACACTGGAACGCAGGCAAATCGCAACAGAGCTTTCTCTAAGGCTGTGAGGCACAAAGATCCGGCAGGGTTAGATGGGAGAGGCAGATATAAATAGCCTCATGGGAAATGACCAGCGCCAATCAATGACGCGCTGGCCCTTTAAATTTCCCAGAAGTGCAGCACGCGCCCTAAGGCATGGAACCGCGCGCACACGGAGCAAGGCCGGGACTTGGGAGCGGGGAGAGGTGAGACGCGATGTGGGTCGCGGGTCCACCGTGACAGTACCCCCCCTTTGGCCTACCCCTCTTCTTGGGCTGGAGAAATCTCTGCCGAAGATCACGGTCCAGAATATTGTCCTCCGGCTCCCAAGACCTCTCTTCCGGACCGAACCCCTTCCAGTCGACTAAGAAGAACCGATTCCCCCTTACTGTCTTCATATCAAGGATGTCTTTTACCTCATAGGTGTCGGTGGAGTCAGCCACAGGGATAGGAGGAGGTACTTGCCGGGAGAAGCGTTTCAGGATGACAGGCTTGAGCAGGGAGACATGGAAGGAGTTCGGGATGCGCAAGGTGGGAGGAAGGCGCAACTTGTAGGATACAGGATTGATACGATTGATACGGGACAGGACCTCGAAAGGACCCAAGAATCGAGGACCGAGCTTGTACCCGGGTATCTTCAGCCGGATGTACCTGGAAGATAACCCGACCTTGTCCCCAGGAGAGAAGATGGGAGGAGGTGTGCGTCTCTTGTCGGCCTGGATTTTAGTGCGAGCAGACGCCCGAAGTAGAGATAAACGAGTCTGTCTCCAGACAGAGCTGAGGTCCTGCACCAATTCTTCCACCGCAGGAACATCCGAGGGAACTGAGAGAGGGAGTGGTGGGCGTGGAATTCTTCCATAGACAATAAAAAATGGAGCTGCACCAGCAGATTCAGAATCCAGAGAGTTGTAGGAGAACTCTGCCCAGGGCAACAAAGTGGACCAGTGGTGCTGACGGGCAGAGACAAAATGACACAGGTAGCAGCCCAGACTCTGGTTGACCCTCTCCACTTGACCATTGGACTGAGGGTGGTAAGCTGAAGAAAAGTCCAACTTTACCTGCAGTTGGCTGCAGAGTGAGCGCCAGAAGCGGGAGACAAATTGAACTCCACGATCAGAGACGATGTGCAGGGGAAGCCCATGTAGCCGGAATATATGTTGGAAGAAGAGGCTGGCAAGACGTGGAGCAGAAGGTAGACCTGGAAGAGGAACGAAATGAGACATCTTCGAAAATCGGTTTGTCACCACCCAGATGACAGTATTGCCCGAGGATGGAAGATCCGTGACAAAGCCCATAGCCACGTGTGACCACGGGTGACTGGGTATCGGCAACGGAAGCAAGAGACAAGCCGGTTTTAGACGAGGAGCACAGGAGGTGCAGGATCCCACAAAGTCCCGAACATCTTTGACCAAGTCAGGCCACCAGTAGTAGCGGGAAATGAGGGCCACGGAGCGTTGCACCCCAGGGTGCCCAGCCAGGTTGGAAGAATGTCCCCAAAACAAAATCCTCTTCCGCAGAGCAGGTCGGACATACGTCTTGCCAGGGGGAAGCTGCCGAAGCTCCACAGGAGCGGCTGCAAACAACTGTTCCGGAGAGATGATATACTGAGGAAACGGCTCTTCTCCAACAACATCTGAGGCACAGGAAAGGGCATCAGTCTTGATATTTTTCTCTGCTGGTCAGAAGTGGATCATCAAATTGAAGCGGGAGAAGAATAGTGACCAACGGGCTTGCCTGGGATTAAGACGTTGGGCTGTCTGGAGGTACGAAAGGTTCTTATGATCAGTGTAAACACAGACTGGATAGCGAGCACCCTCCAAAAGATATTGCCATTCTTCCAGGGCAAGTTTGATAGCCAAAATTTCCTTGTCACCAATAGAGTAGTTCTTCTCTGCAGGAGAAAAAGCTTTAGAAAAGAAACCGCACGTAAGTGTTTGGCCCCTGGGTCCCTTCTGCACCGACAGAAGATGCATCCACCTCCATGATAAAAGGCTTCTCTGTATTAGGTCTAGAAAGGATCGGAGCTTTGGCAAAGGCGGATTTTAACTTTGCAAAGGCCTCTTCAGCTGCTGGGGGCCAGAGGCGTGGATTAGCGCCCTTCCTGGTGAGTGCCATGATGGGAGCAACAAGAGTAGAAAAATGAGGAATGAACTGTCGGTAGTAGTTTGCGAAGCCTAGGAACCTCTGAATGGCGCGAAGACCCTCTGGACGTGGCCACTGAAGAACGGCAGACAGTTTGGTAGGATCCATCTGGAGACCCCTGTCGGAGATGATGTAACCAAGAAAAGGTAGACTCCGTTGATGGAAGAGACATTTCTTAAGCTTAGCGTAGAGACAATTGGCTCGAAGGCAGCCTAGGACTTGCTGTACATGAGATTGATGAGTCTTGAGATCTGGAGAGAACACCAAGATGTCATCTAGGTAGACCACTACACACGTATACAGAAGGTCTCTGAAGATGTCATTGACAAACTCCTGGAAGACAGCTGGAGCATTGCATAATCCAAAAGGCATCACAAGGTATTCGAAGTGACCATCTCGGGTGTTAAATGCTGTCTTCCATTCGTCTCCCTTGCGGATACGAATAAGATTGTAAGCCCCGTGAAGATCCAACTTAGAGAAAATCTTGGAACCGCACAGGCGGTCAAACAGTTCTGTGATCAGTGGCAGAGGATAGTGTTTTTTAACCGTGATCTTATTAAGTCCACGATAATCAATACAAGGACGCAAGGAGACGTCCTTCTTGGTAACAAAGAAGAATCCTGCACCCGCAGGAGAAGAGGACTTCCGTATGAAACCTCTTTGCAAGTTCTCCTGGATATACTCTGACATGGCAGTGGTCTCAGGAACGGAGAGTGGATACACCCGGCCTCTGGGAGGAGAAGCGCCCGGCAATAACTCAATAGGGCAATCGTAGGGTCTATGCGGTGGCAAAGTCTCAGCCTGCTTTTTAGAGAAGACATCAGAGAAGTCCTGGTAGCACGTGGGTAAACCCTCCAAAGGCTTCGTAGACAGAGAGGAGGCCAATACAGGTACAGGCAGGGAGGCCCCCATACAGCGGGACCGGCACTCAGGACCCCAATGAAGGATCTCCCCTGTCATCCAATTAAGAACAGGAGCATGGAGCTGCAGCCACGTAAGACCCAACAGGATAGAGGACGTGGACCGAGGTAGCATGTAAAAGGACAGTCTCTCCTTGTGCAACACTCCGACTTCCAAGAACAGAGGCTGGGTGCGGTACAGGACCGGGTCAGAAAGGATCTGGCCACTTACGGATGAGATGACCAATGGCTTCTCAAGGCGAACCACTGGGATGTGATGCCGGGAGACCAGAGTGGCATCCACGAAATTCCCTGCAGAACCGGAGTCCAAGAAAGCAGAGACTTGCATCTAGGGGCTGCGGCCAATGCTGAGAAGCACCGGAATCATCAGACGTGGAGAAGCTTGGCAGACACCTAGGGACGCTTCTCCCAAGAACCCTAGGTGCTGGCGTTTCCCGGACGCTGAGGACGGATAGGACAGGACCCGATGAAGTGCTCCGGACTAGCACAATAAAGGCAAAAGTTACCCCGGCGCCTTCTGATGCGTTCCTAGGAGGAGAGTGTAGCTCTGTCCACCTCCATAGGCTCCTCTGCGGGTGGTATGACCTGAGGCTGGAGTGGTCATTGGAAGGCCGGGGCCAGGCGGGGAAGGCGTCGAGGATGGACTTGAGGTAGCTCGAGGTGTGATTCCTCAGCACGCTCTCTAAATCGCACGTCTATCCAGGTGGCCAAAGTTATGAGACCACTCAGAGTAGACGGCAGATCACGAGCGGCCAGAGCGTCCTTCACATGAGATGCGAGACCCTTTTTGAAAGCTGCTGACAGGGCTGCATCATTCCAGGAGAGTTCCGAGGCCAGCGTGCGGAACTGGACTGCATACTCCACCACGCAGGAATTCCCCGTGCGTAGATTCAGCAAGGCCGATTCGGCTGAGGAGGCCCGGGCCGGTTCTTCGAACACGGAGCGAAATTCAGACAGAAAGGCCGCAAGAGAAGCTGTAACTGGGTCATTCCTATCCCAAAGAGCTGTAGCCCAGGCCAAGGCTTTCCCGGAGAGAAGGCTGATTATAAAGGCCACCTTAGATTGCTCCGTGACGAACTGGGACGGCTTAAGTTCTATGTGCAGGGAGCACTGAGTGATAAAGCTTCTGCACATCTTGGAGTCGCCATAGTAGTTGCTGGGCATGGACAGCCGTAGTCTGGGTTCAGCAGCGGGAGGACAAACCGGAGCAATAGAAGCTGCAAGGATAGCCTCAGGAATCTGTTGCTGGTTAGCAAGTAATTGCTGCAGCATGGCAGTAACTTGTTCCAACTGATCTCGTTGCGCAGCAATCTGTCAAGATTGGTGGATCACGATGGTAGCGAGATCAGGCTTACTGGGAGGCGGAACCTCAGCGGGATCCATGGCCTGATCTTACTGTCAGGCTTACGGGATGTGGATCCACTGGACGACTGCAGACGATGACTCAAGCCACTACCTGGGACCTGAGTCTAAGTGGTACCCGGTTTTCACCAGAGCCCGCAGCAAAGCGGGTTAGACAAGCTGCGGCGTGATACCACCAGGTCGTTCCTCAGGCGTGACTTGTCTGCCGTGGCGGCCAAGGTTGAGGTACAGAAACAGCAGTCAAGCTCGAGGTCACAGTCTAGGCACAGGGTCAGGGCAGGCGGCAGGGATGCAACGTCAGAGTCCAATCCGGGGTCAGCAACAGGAGGTCTAAGCAGAAGGGTACGGGAACACAGCACACACGACAGCAACACGCAGGAGACACTGGAACGCAGGAGACACTGGAACGCTTGCAAATCGCAACAGAGCTTTCTCTAAGGCTGTGAGGCACAAAGATCCGACAGGGTTAGATGGGAGAGGCAGATATAAATAGCCTCATGGGAAATGACCAGCGCCAATCAATGACGCTCTGGCGTGCACACGGAGTGAGGCTGGGACTCGGGAGCGGGGAGAGGTGAGACGCGCTGGCGCGGCGCTTGCGGGAAGCGAGAGGCACGGGTGAGGCTGCAACCCGTGATGTGGGTCGCGAGTCCACCCGTGACAATGTCTACTGGTACTCGGATCATAGATACGAAGACACTCCAGTCTCTTAGAAAATGCAAGCTAACAATGTTTATTAGCACGCAGCCACATATATACAACACAGAAAATGATCTGCATAGGGGCATGAAAAGGTGATAAAATACTGCAATGCTGTAGGCCAGCTGAATATACCATAACATCCCCTTTAGCCATTCTCCCAAATGAACTTCATCTTTGGAAAAATACTAGAACAGAGGGAACTAGAATGTTTATACTAATTGTCCTTGTGTTAGCTTTGTATAAGTTACAACAAGATAAATTATAGCGAGGACAAAGTAATTTCTAAACATATGGCTGACAGTGGTCAGCATGACCTCTGGCTAAGACAAGATGGCGTCCAGTTGGACAAAATGGAATCTGTATAGAAATATATCTCTCTCAGCCTTTATGATAAATTCCCCCCATTGTCTCTCATTTTTAGCTTTCACTTAATTGTTGAGTGGAATAGCTAAGATTACTCAAAGCGCATTAAGTATTGACTAGCATTCCTAATGCTACTAACTTCCTAATATTAGCTGATGCAAGACTGAAGATCCTTCTGATTCTCACTCAGTGACTACTTTCTCATTTACCTCCTCTCCAGAGACTCGACTCCAGACAGAATACTGTATTTCATCTTGGGAGAACAACGTGGATTCAGCAAGATAGTATAAAGAAAGTAAAAAAACAAATCTCTGATTACATATACATTTCCAAATTTCTTATATTTGCAGGTCTAGTATATTTACGCAAAGGTTGGTGACTTTTTAAAGTGGTTATTCTGTTGGAGTTGCTTCAGAACTTCTAGCATTTAGCTATTGTAACCGAAGATGCCGCCTATAATTATATGAATTTACAGGGTATGTCATACTGAAACCTTAGGAAGTGGAAATGTGACATCCAGATGCCCGAATACAGTATTTGGATAGGAGCTAATAAGAACCAGATTATTGCACACTGTAAATTATACAGTAGACATAGAAAAGTATCCCAAATTAGAGGAACGCTAAACAGGAAATGCTGCTGGAGTATCATTATCATTAATATTTGCTAAGTTTCCCTCTTTTAGCAATGTAAGTAGCAAATTAGAGAGTGCATGAGGAGGAAGGGTATAAAAGGGAATTTTTGTGCATGGAGATTGTATCTGGTGTGTGTGTGTGTGAGGGGGGGGGGGGGGGTTAAAACTGAATGCAACAGTCGATTGTAATATGGGCAGTTTGATCGTCAGCCCAGAGCCTAAGGCTTCTAGGGGGTCCATATCCAATTTACCCACCATGCTTGATACTGTCCTGTAGCGATAATAGAAAAGAGACCTCCAACCATAACACCCATGTTATCTGGCTCTCGATACACACATGCATAGAAGAGCCTTTCAGAGCCTTTGAAGGTCTTCCAGAGGTCCTCAAACTGCAAAACTGAAAAAAAAAATGAAGGGACACTTTCTCTTTTCCCAAATCCCATATGCAGAAAGTAAATATAAAACCATTTTAAAAATCGACACAAGCAAGTGTGGAGCAAACAAAAAATTACTCTATAGCCAACACCCTAGGAAGGGTGAGCAGGACTCTTATGTGATCTCAGAGCCCTGGCCTCAGTAATGAATGGGTCAGAGATCCGAACAACACTAGGATCAGGTAAGTAGTGTGAGAAACTGCCAATCACATCAACTTAACCCCTTCACACTCCGTGGCAGATATATCCGCCACGGAGCGCAGTGACTTAGCGCTCAGTGGCGGATATATCCGCCACGGCGCTTATGCCGGCTCGGCTCTGGATCAGAGCCGAACCGGCATCGGGAAACACGGGGTGCCGGAGACAACTCTGACCGCGGGTGCTTAACCCGTTAAGCGCGACCGCGGCATCTACCATGCATCTGGGGGATCTTTCCTCCACGATCGCCCCCCCCCCCGAACCGTTTTCGGGGGGCGCCGATCGTTGCTATAGCAACTCTGGGGTCCGATCTGGACCCCAGAGTTACTTGCAAGAATTGCCGGTAAGATGGCGTCAGTGCCAGTGCCAGCCTATGCAAGTGTATAGGCTGACACTGATAATACTCTGCAATACATCAGTATTGCAGAATATTATCATGAAGAAGCAATCAGATGATTGCTTGTTCATGTCCCATGGTATAAAAGTGAAAAAGTTAAAAAAAAGAAAATATTCAATAAAAAAATAAAGTCATAAATCACTAAAAATGCCCCAAACCCCCAAAACATATAAAGAGACATATAACTCAAAAAAAAGTCTAAATCATAACAAAAACACCACATATATAGTATCACCGCGTCCGTAACAACCCGTAGAATAAAAGTAAATCATTATTGAACCCCCACGATAAACGCCGTAAAAAAAACTGTTATAAACCCTCCAAAAATTATGATTTTTACCTTTTCAATCCCACAAAAAATGCTATAAAATGCGATCAAAAAACCATATTTACTCAGACATGATACTGGTGCAAAGTACAACATGTCCCGCAAAAAACAAGCCATCAACCAGCTCCATAGCCAAAAATGTAACAATGTTATGCCACTTGGAAGACGGCAATATATAAATGATAGATTTTTCCCCACATTAGGGTTTTGTTTGACAAATTTAGTAAAACGTAAGAAAATATATTCATGTCTGGTATCCCCGTAATCGTATCGACCCATAGAATAAAGATAACATGATTATTAGTCTATACGGTGAACACCAAAAAAAAAGTAAAAAATCCAGTACAGAATTGATGCTTTTCTACTCCTGCCCTCAAAAAAAGTTCCTAAATTTTCAACAATAGGTGATACCAACCCCAAAATGGTAACAATGGAAAAAGCATCTCGTCCCGCAAAAAAATGCCGTCCCATGGCCCCAATAACGAAAAAGCGAAAATTTTATAGCCTTCAAAAAGGGCCAATGAGGAAACTAAAATCCTGGCAGCTGCAGCGCCCTCCTTCCCTTCTGCGCCTCACCGTGCGCCCATAAAACAATTCACAGCCACATGTGGGGGGTCTTTGTACTCAGGAGAAATTGCAGAACAAATTTTATGGTGCGATTTCTCTTTTTATATTTTGGAAATGTGTAAATTTTAGGGCTAAATGAACGTATAAGGGAACAATATGACCATTCTAAATTTCACCTCCATTTTGATTCAATTACTATGAAGATCTCAAGGGGTTAACAATCTTCGTAAAAGCTGTTTCTGATAGCTTGAGAGGTGCAGATTTGAAAATGGGAAGATTATATAGGGGGTTTTGATGATAAATATGTAAAATTTCATTCAAAACTGTATTTATCCCCAAAATAGTCAATTCTGAAAATCCGGAAAAACGCTATTCTATTTGTAAGCCGCGTGACATCAAAATAAATTATCCAGACTTTTCAGAAATTATGAAAATGTAAAGTAGACAAATGTGAACTGTTATTCAGCAACTTATTTAGGTGGTAAATCTATCTGCCTGAAAACGCAATGATTTAGAATTTCGAAAATGGCAAATTTTTCAAAAAATTTATCATATTTTCTTTTTTTTTGTAAATAAACGCAAAACTTATCAGCCAAAATTTACCACTAAAATGAAGTACAACATGTGGGGAAAAAACTATCTCAGAATCGTTTTGATAAGTAACAGTGTTCAAAAGATATAACCATATAAAGCGAAGCAAGTCAGAATCCAAAAAATCGGGCTGAGCCTTAAGCTACAAAATGGCTGCGTCCTTAAGGGGTTAATGAACAAAAAAAAATAGAGCTAAAGTGGCGGGAAATCAATCCAAACAGCATGGCCAGCTTAAATCTGTGTTCACACTGTACTTGTTCAGAAAAGCAGAAAGGTACTATCACTGCCTCCTCAGCCACATATCACGGACACAGGGTTATGTCAACACTCATGTTACACCAAAATAGCTAATTTTCCTTTGCCTGGGTTTCCATGTAACACAAGGCTGGGCAAGTACACTGCCTGGGCCATTGCTTGATAAATCCTGTTCTCAATTAGACAGATTTACCAATATTGTCTAAAAGTCCAATTTTACAACTCCTATTTTCTTGGCATATTTATGGCAGAAAAATCTGACAACTTTTTCACATATTTCTATAGCATATCCTTCCAGGCAAACCCCATTCCGTTTCCACTATCATGCGTCAGTGGGGGGATTATTAATACAATGCCCCCAATGGGTAGATCTTGGAACCTAAAATGTCAAAAATTCAATTTGAGATTGGCAGATCGGTCATTGGATGTGTCTGGGTGAAAGTTCTACTGTGAAAGCTTCATCCTTTGTTGAAAAAAATTACATCTGGAGTAGAAACATGAGTTATTGAAAGCTACTGACAAAAGAGTAAGAGGGAAAACTAAAAAAAAAAAACCATGGTCATGATGGAAGCAGTGAGAAGTAAACCCATGCCTGCTGCTCTTCTGTGAGTCCTGTCAGGAATCATTATCCTCAGTCGTCTCCAGGTTACTGTACCTGGTGGACCATGCCGATGTGATCTAGGCTATGATGGACAATTCCATTCTGTTATATTGCACAATAATAGCAATGAAATGTATACAGTGACTTGCAGTATCATTCTCCTATGCTGATGTACTGTAATCCATATCCTTAATGAGAGTGATTACCTTGATTGTAGGACGGTGCTTGACAGGCCTTTTCTCGGAGCACCGCTGTGACAATATCAAGTGGATTATAAGATTACATTCTTCCCAGAGGTAATCATTGTCTGATTGTAATGTAAACTGTTCTAATTATCATATCTCTTGCTGAGTCTAAACTCACCATGTTCCATAAGACCAGGTTCTATAACCACAGCGAGAGGAACGGATGTAGACTTTGGCTTATTTCACTGTATTTTCAAATATTTACAGTCATAAAAGATTACAAGAAGTATATTTCTCAGATAAAACCTGAATTTTGAGGGCATTTATATAAATTCATAAAACAGAACTTAAAGGGGTTTTCTAGGCTAAATACCGTATCTTGATAACATTTCCACAAAATAGATCATCAATATCAGATTGGGGATATTGACCGGCACTCAGGTATGTTTTCACTTTTCAGTTATAGAAGTAGTCAAATGGTCTTTAAAACTACAACATACCAACAAATAATGAAATTGTATTACTTGTAGATGTCCAAATAGTCATAGTATTTCAATGATATACAATTTGGTCCTCTTTAGGCCTTGTTAATGTTCAGTACTTTTCTCTGGTGTCTCCAGATCTTTTTGCTTCCAAAAGCTCTAGCCATGAGCAAGGTCCAGATGGATGTGGATGTTACTTGACTTTGGATATTATAAAAATATTGCAATTAAGATTTTATTTCTTGTAGTAGTCCCATGGTTTTCTACATATCCATATGAGATTGGTGGAAGTCCGACACCCATAACCTCCTCAGATCAGCTGTTCTTAGAGGATGTAACAGGAAGCAGACAGCTCCATTCCTTGCCAAGTGATAAGCCAAGGTTACAGGATGGAAGCTAAGCTGCAATGACTTGGGTAATGGGGTATTCCCTGGAAGACAAGATTCTTATATGAACTCAGAATAACAAAATAGCACCTTCTCTAATTCACTGTTATTAACAAAAATGCAGCATTTCACAGATATATTTCCAACCTGTCTCTATCTGTCCTGGTGTACACAATTTCAGTTGCCCCTAGACACGACCCTGTAACTTCTGACTTAGGGTTGGGCCGCCATCTTGAATTCCTGTGTGGCGGCCCTGGAGCTGAGTTTCTCTGTCTCTGCACTGTATCTCCGCCCCCCTGCAGTCAGCACGCAGCTCACTCACTGCAACACACTGAGACACAGAATCTGAGTTCCTGAGGCACCAGCAAGAGGAGAACTACAAACTACACACAGAATAGTTGTTAATCTGGGGAGGCACAGCAGGAAGTCACAGCAGATCTAGTGTGTTGTGGAAAAGCAGAGCTGATAGTGTGTAATAGGCATCTAATGGATCTCATTATCTCTGATCTGTCTCATCTCTTTTTCTATGTGTCAGATACTAGTTCAATGTTCAGAACCTAAATGAAAGTGTATATAAACCACATTTCAGTTCAAAGAACTAGATGGATCATAATGTATCTGCTTAGAGAGTCCCCGCCCACACCCTGGAATCTTACACTGACCAACCTGATGAGTGATAGGAGCTAGAACAGCAATAAAACTGAGTAAATTGGGAAGTAAGGGGTTAAAAATTAGCTTTATTGTGTAAATATCACTAGGGGAATGCAATTTTAGAATTTTTTTTCATGGGAATACCGCTTTATGCTACTAAACTTTTATGGCTACCTGCACATGTTGCAGATCAGCATACGGAAACTTGCATGTTATGCGGATTTGTGTTGTATATAGTGAATTTTTGGTGCACATTTACATCCGCTTTTATTGCACGCTTTTTTACCCCTTTTATCCACCTGACCTGTTATTTGTGGCATAGATTTTCGCTCTCCCATAGACTAGAATGTAAAAAATGCATACTAAAATCTGTGATATGAAAAGGGACATGATCATATATTTATTAAGCAACAATTTCCGCTTGGAAAAATGCACCCGCATAGCTTTTGCTACTGTATTTACACAGCAAAATTTGCGCTTGAAATCTGCACAAAACCTGCAACATTTGCTAACAGCAACAAAGCTATGTACTTGCTAATTCATTTATTGTCCCAATCTGATATTGAATTTATAACCTTGGGATTGATATTATTAGTGTAACATCTGTAGCAGGGTCAGTTTTAGTGTAGAAAAGTCCAGATACACAGACAGGCTTGACAGCGGAAATGCAGTTTCCTTGTGACTTTTATTGGCAGCCAAAACAATGCAGCTTTACAGGGAATTAAAATAAAACAAAAACGGAAAACAAAAGCTGGCTCGTCTTAGCACTACCTGTACATCAGCAATTCCCTCTCTAGAGAAAGGCTAGGGACACACTGTGGGCTAGCCTTCCAGAGCAATGTCTCACACAGTGCTCCAGGCCAGTATGCACCTCTTTACTGCTGCACTTGGTAATTAGGGCTGTGTAGTCTCTGGTTAGTCCATTAACCCTTTACCACAGGTAAGGGAGTTGTCACGGGTGTCCCTGCGATCCATGCCTTGGATCGCAGGCACAACCATGCCCCTCTCAGTAGCG
The DNA here is from genome assembly GCF_040894005.1 of Engystomops pustulosus. NCBI lineage: Eukaryota > Metazoa > Chordata > Amphibia > Anura > Leptodactylidae > Engystomops > Engystomops pustulosus. The sequence continues at coordinate 171,258,761 of NC_092413.1, read as the reverse complement.
GCACCCCGTCCCCTGGTCCTCACTTACCTCTCTGTGTTCCTGCTCCCATTCCGCCTGGCCAGCGCACGCATACCCACTCCCTAGAGCGCTCACACACCAGCACTCGCAGATTTAAAGAGTCAGTGCACTGCTGACTGGCGCTGGCCACTTCCGGGTTTTCCATAAAGGCCGGCTTCTCTCCTGACCCTGACGTTGCTTCTGTTCTGCTAGCCTTGACCTCCTGCTCCGTTCCAGGATCTGCATCTCTGCCGCCTGCCTTGAACTTCTCCCTGCTTTAGACCACAAGATTGCCTAATGTTCCTGTACCTCGACCTTGGCTGCCACCGTGGGCAAGTCGCCCCTGTGGAACTACCTTGTGGCACCACGCCACAGCAAGTCCAACCCGCTTTGCGGCGGGCTCTGGTGAAGACTGAGCCCTGATAGAAGTAATCTGAAAGGGATATATACACCATCTATTACCTTTCCATACGCTGTCCTTCACATCCGTTCCAGCAACATCTTCTGTGTGCGCAGAAAGCTGCATAGAGGGAGTTTTGTGTTTGAAAACTGTGGCTAGGTTGCTGCTGTTTTGGGACATATTGAACTACGCACAGGTCCTCTGCAGCCCAGCTCTGTCCAGAAAGGGTTACTAGATTGATGGACGGCTAATCCAGTCAGCTGCTGGGGGACGTAACCAGGAACTCCTTTATATACCTGCCCAGTTAAATTATACCTTGCTTGTTCGACTGACCCCTTCATACCCTTTTCAGATTACCTTGTGTTATACTTTGCTATTCTGTGTTTCGGACCACTACTACAAAAATATAGGGTGGAACAGCACTGTGTTATAGAGGATAATGAATCCAGGTGTGGGTGCAAGCATCAGCAAACCAGACTCCAAGGTAAGAAAGTAGGTAATCCAATACAATAGAAGGCAAGGCAGCACTCCAGTAAAATGAAAGATGTTTTTATTCACCCAGAGTGAAAGGTGCAAAGTTTCAGCCCCTCAATGGAGCTATTTTCAAGCATGCTTTGTGACCCCTCCCCTTTCCATAGCAATTCACTGTTTACGGCTCCGTAACATGGGGAAAGATAGTCCTATCTTTTCCCTGTGTATGGAGTGGTACAGTGCGGCATATATGGTGCACAGTATCACTCCGTGCACCCATTGCCAGCCTATGGGGGACGTATGTACAGCCGCAAGCTTGCAGCCATACAAATGTCCCCCTACGGTTTTGTGAATGTAGCCTTGCAGCAAGGAAAAATGATATACTAATGTTGGGGAATGAAGAAAAAGAAACGTCAGCAAACCTAGCAGAGTCAAAACTAGAAGTACATGTACATTCCTAAATCAGAAAAAAGTCATCAGGGGAAGCCAAAAAGTCAGAAAAGTATTCAGTCCAGCAGCAAACACACTCACAAAGCTAGGAAGCAGGAAATTTACCAACACCTAAGCAAGGAGAAAATAGGCGTTAGCCTCATACTGGCAGCACAACACATGACACTTCCTCTAAGAACTTTAATGGGCTTCTGACAATCTATCTTGAGAGATAAAGACTTATTCAGCAAAGATTTCAGGGGTGAATTCAGGGGGAAGGAGAAAGAAGGGAAGGAGAATGAAAAGCAGAGATATAAGCATTTTGTCTAAAATAAGATATTTTACATAATTGATCATTTTTCAAATAATTTGTGATGATTTAATGGAGATCGTACCTGAGTACTTCACAAGGGTACCATTAAGGATGCCCAAGATCATATTAATGCTGGTCTCTGGCCATTACTGTCACAGCTGAACAAACGCTCTATATGAAATACCGTACTTTCAAATAATTGTCCCATTTTTGCAGCAGTGACCTTGTAAAATATATGTTTTATAGTTATTTTTGTGATGGAAAATACATCCAAAGCTATTTCAAAAACACTAGGTAGAGTGTATCATTCTAGCTTTAAGAGTATGGTTTCTATAATGCCTTTTCTAATTTCACACACTTCAGTGAATAGGTTCTTTACAATAACTTACTGGAGAGGTCTTCATTTTACAGTCAATGCTTCCTGACACATCACTGCTCAGCTGCTGTTTTTCTATCATGTTATTTTCCATGTGAGTTAAATCATCTTTTTATCTCATTACTGCTTCATATTTGTATATCCTTCTTGAATTTAAGATGTGCAAACACTTTCAGTGAACCCTTGAAGCCACTTTTTACCATTAGGATTTGGTCATCAAATTCTAAAAACTATAACCTTTTAATTTTCCTGTGTATGTCGCTGGTTGAGGGCTTGTCTTTTGTAAAAACAAGTAGTACTATATGGTCAGGTCCATCCGGCATTTATTGTATGGCATAAATTACACCTTATTCTTATGCTGTGGGTCAATGTGATTCATAGAATATCTAATTTATTTATACGATTTGTTCTGTTATACAATGAAAACATTGGGGCTCATTTGGTCGGATAGTCCAGCGATTTCCGATCAACGCTGCATTTAGCAGAGGATTTTGGCGCACGCGATCGGATTTTGGCGCAATGGCACCGGCTTTCACAAATTTTTGTTCACCTTTGTAACTTTTTTGGAAAGAGGTGACAAAAACACAGCATTTTAACACTATGACCCACATTAATTAAAGTGTCTTTGCTAGTTTTGTGTTGCGGCTGCACTGTGTCAGACAAGACAGAAAAAATGTGCACCAAAAGGGGAGTGTTACTGCTTAGACCAACCGTGCGCCACAATTCTGTCCGACTTGCGCCACAAGTCTGTCTGTGACACAATTCTGCAGCATGAACAAAGTTAACCAAAAAAAAATGGAGCACTCTGTAGAAGCAGTGCAGGGGGCGCCAGATTAATGAAGAACGTGCACCACAATTCATGAATATGTCCCACACTGCACCCTTTACAGGAAAACTGCACATAATGGAATCCAGCGCAGCAGCACCAAAAACGAATCCCGTGAAACACAATCCCACTGAAGACACCTGTTTAATGTCCAAGCTGTGCAATCCCCGAAAACGGTGCAAAGTCCGACAAAATAGCGATCCGCGACACTTAGTAAATAAGCCCCAATATCTTAATGGCACCTTCATTAAACTGCAATGTGATGATATTTTAGTGAATTATGGCTGTCAGTATACAGCCAAAATACAGTGTGAGTATACGGCCGGTATGTTAGGACCTGTCTCTGGCAGCCCCCCAGCTCACTAAGCTCCTAGCTGAGTATGACTGACCGGGTTTAACAGCCATGATTTGGTGTTTACATAGAAAACCCGTTGTATGTATATGCTGCTCCAACAGCACGGGCTCATCTTCTGACCCAAGGCAAGCAAGACAACTGTATACTATGCCATAGTGCACAAATGCTATACCGTCATTGTGCATGTCTTCTACTCACATAGTTGGATAGATTTGTGACCACTAAACTACCTCCATGTCACTATACTGCTGAGAAAGAACTGCCTTTTAAAAGAAACAAAACTGCTTAATTAGGTATTTGGGGAACAAGATCATGAGCTTTGTTATTATACAGGTAGTGTTCGTATACATATGAGTTTGAGTCCGTCAATAACCAACTTGGTTAGTTATAACAAAAAGCCTAGAGGCAACAAGGGTCTGTTAGATGCATTAATTAGTTGTGTATATTATAGGTTGAGCTACAATGAACATCACATCATCTAGTCACAGATCAGATTATTAGGTAGTAAAGTACCATCATAAAACACTTATGGGAGACATATCAAGCATTGTGCGAGTAATGTCAGTCATGTAGATTTTAGTGGTGGTGGGGGGGTCCAGGGATTGGCCTACACCACAGTAACTCATGTCAAAGTTTCAGACCTTCAGCCTACCCAGAGTACCTCTTATACTTTCCTATGGTACCATTCCGTCTGGCTGATCCTGGCCATAAGCAGTTTTATTTCTTCAGTGGTGAGGTATGTTATAATGAATTTACACCATTTTCATAAAAAGATGTGTTAATCAACTAAGGATTTCTTTTCCATTCTATCTATTTCCAGGTAATATTAAATCTGTGCTAAAACTTCTGCCCATGTAGGGAGGGATTGTTCTAACCAATGGTTTAATCTCTTGGCCACTAATAGGGTGATATGGACAATGGGTGATGGGGCTCTCTGGTCTCTTCTTCCACATTTAGCGGTGCTATTGAGTGAAAGAGTAGAGCTAGGGCCTGTATCTGTAAATATTTCTGTCCAGAACAGTAGTATAAAGGGGCAAGCCCATATGGCATGATACAAATCTGGAAATTACTTTTTAAACATGCCTCAGTCTGTTTTTGTATTATGTACTAAGAAACATACAATGCAGGGTGCTCTGTATGTAGATTACACCTGGGCGGTGTTCATAAGGAGAGACATAGGGGCTTATGTACTAAAGGTCTTAGTGACCTTTCTGTGAACTCCTCCGAACTGCTGTCTCGGGTCGCAGGTACACCCGTGTACCTCTGTGTGGCCTCCTGCGCTCGCTGTGCTACTCACCTTGCGGGGTTCCAGGGGTGTCTCCTGCGGCTCCTCACACGCATCCCCACTGCCTAGAGCGCCGGCTCTGTTAAATTTAAAAGACCAGCGCACTGATACTTGGTGCTGGCCACCTGCCTTTCCTCATAAATTCCCAGGCCCTTCCTGTGTTACCTGCCAAATCTTTGTGCTCATGCCTAAGAGAAAGCTGTTCCTTGCGACCTGTTTCCGTGTAATGACCTCCCATTGTGATCCCGGACCTGTTCCGGATTCTACTCCTCCGCTGCCAGCCCTGACCTCCTGCTCCGTTCCAGACCCTGAACCTTTGCCGCCTGTATTGACTTATTGCCTGTCCCCGACCACGAGATTGCCTGCTGATTCTGTACCTTGACCTTGGCTGCCACCGTGGTTGCACCTGTGGAACAACCTGATGGCACCATGTCGCAGCAAGTCCAACCCGCTTTGCAGCAGGCTCTGGTGAAAACCGGGTGCCACTTAGACTTCGGACCCAAGTGTATACTTATGTCATCGTCCACGGAGGTCCAGGGGGTTCACTACCCCAGAAGCCTGATAAAGGGTAAGTAAATGTGACCCAAAGTCTTGGTTTGCTTAATGTCCTACAGGCTTGATAAAGCTGAATTTGAATTATGTGTCTGAGGCACTTGGTGTAAGAGACTCTGCTCAAGCCAAAGAGGTCTTGGGGTGGTTTAGCAGCCCTTGGTCTTTTGTTGTACACAGCTGAGGCCAGTGATTGGCAACAATGGTCAGGTGGGTAGGTGAACACATCATTGCTGTAGCCATGCAAACAAAGACCGGCGCTGACCAACAAATCCCTTGAGCTGGAACAAAAGGGATTTTTAAAAGGTGACTATTGGTTCTTGTGTTGTATTTCATTTCTGTTGTATTTTCATTTCATTTTATTAACCCATTATTCAATGGAAATACAAGATCTTTTGAAGTTGCATTCTCCATATAAGACAAAAGAATTGTACTTGTAGTTTATGATCTACATTAAGCACATTGTGGATGGAACAGGAATTCTCTATTGATTTTTAAGGTAAACACCTCATATTACAGACAGATGACAGGCTTACCTAAGGAATCAATGGGCTCTATAATTGGCATTCTTGATGCTGTTTCAACACGAGAGATGCAGCTAAGTGTTTTGTGGCTTCACTTATATCACATTGTGTACAGGAGAAACAGAAGTATTACAATTTACGGTAATACATTCACTATGTAAATATAGTAAAGCATGCAAACAGGTATGGTCCCACACAGAAATCCTTCATCTGGACAGAAGAGCTGACTTTACATGATCGATACCTATAGCAGCCCTCTATATAACAACATGCACCGCACAACATACAAGTTACAAGTATTTAAACATAGCAATTTATTTCCCCAAATAACATCAAATGGAGGTATTATTTATCTATACTACAATAACTGCATGTCATGCACTGCAGAGTGAGTGACACCAATCCTGCAGCCGTATGCTAGAGGTTTTATTTAGCCATAGCTCAGACCCTGCTGTTTTGTCTGCAGCTTTAGTATGCAGAGGTTGACATTCTGCAGAATTCGGGGCTATTAAATGTCACTTCCTGTGGTTACATATTGACTATCTGATAAATAACTCTTAACATAAGCACATGATTATATTACATTTTCTTATCTACTTATCAGCATATGGACAAGAAATGTTATCAATAGTGGCATAGAAATTGTATGGAGGATCCAGACATTCATATAGTGGCTGTTGTTTAATAACATTCTATTTAGGTGGAAAATCAATGCCTTATGTCTGAAATGTTCAGTAAGTGAGGGATTTACTAACATTGCATTAGGCTGAAGGTTTTCAGTAAAGCGCATCAGGGAACCACTAATTACTTTTATCTGAGATGTGTAATGGTAGATAAGTGTATCCACAGAATAGTTTTAAAGGAAATCTACCGTTTGTTTTTGTGCATTGTAAACAGAACATATCTTGAGAATGCGGTAGCTACACTGATGCTGAAACATATCTTGTTTAATCCCTGAATTGAGTGGTTTCAATTGTTTAAAAAAACAATTATAAATTTAGAGACTTGGGAAAGCTGGGTGCAGAATGTCTACCGTGCATGAACACATCACATGGAACTTCCTGAACAGTCCAGACAGGACTAATCAACCTAATAAACACAATGGGGCTCATTTACTAAGGGCTCCGTGGCTGCACTTTCGCCGGGTTTCCTGAATTATTCAGTTTTGCGCCGAATTCCTCCGGGATTTTGGCGCACATGATCGTATTTTGGCGCAATTGCGCCGTCTTTCGAGCGATAGAAATCGGGGCGTGTGGCCTTCAGACAACCCAACGGATTCGGGAAAAAATGCGGAATTTAAAAAACGAAATGTGTCACAACATCAAGCACTCACATGCACCGAGAAGAAGCAATATGAGGAGTAAAAAAACTAATGGTAAAAAATGGAGAGGTCTGGCCTATCAGGTCAATTTGGGACCCTAAACCAACTACACTTCCTTATTGACCCTGGGGGTAGGGTCCCAAATTGACTTTTTTGAAGTTTTTAAATGGAAAATTTTTTTTAAATAAACTTAAATACTTACCTAGATATGAGTCCAACTTACCTCAGGAGATCCTTCGCCAGCGCTTTATTTTGCAATGAGGGGAAGTGAAGACAGTATCACATCTTCACTATGTATGTGCCATACCTACAGCACTTGCGCAGTGAAGCTGGGTTGTGTTAAAGATATATTCCTCTACAAGACGCCATTTTGGACCAAGCGAACCAAACAGACACCATTTTAGTTTTAGCCGGGGGTGCTGATGACCGCTGTCAGCCATGTAATGATTCAAACTCCATTTTGTGACCTGTTTGCTTGTTTGCCAACCTTTCCTTGACACTTGTTGGTTTTCTTCCCCTTATCTTGTTTTGGTTAGCAAGAAGCTTTTGGAGCCTTTCTCTGTACATTTTGGTGCTGGGATAATATAAACATACTGTTTATATTAGAACAAGGTCTCTGGGGAAGCGGTGTATAGTTCATCTACATTTTGGAAGAATGTCCTAAAGAGTATATGTCCTTGCATATTCATTCTGGCCAATAGCATTGCAGTATTTTATAACCTTTACACACCCCTATACTCTTCTGTGTTTGATATATGTGGCTGCATGTTAATATAGAAGAGAGAGTTTCTGCATTTTCTAAGAGACTGGTGTGTCTTAGTGTGTGCTCTTGTCCCGGTCCCGGGGAGTCATGTATGGCCATGAAAGGATTAATACGAAAGTCACCTTACAAATGATAAGGACTGTTTTGAACCATAGATAAAAATCTCTATCAGTTGCAATGCTCTGGCTTCACTTGCCAGAAAGCTCAGACACCAAGGGATCGTGGGACTGAGGTAATTTTATTTCTTTTAAAAAGCAAATGCTTATAAATCATAAAGGCCAATTTGAGACACTAAACCACCGGTATATAAGGACATGTGGATGGTTTAGTGTCCTAAGTCACCCTGACAGGTTCCCTTTAAGAGGTTAAGAATAATTGTGGAGTTTGCCAGTAACACCAGCACGTTTTACCAGTATACACATATATGTCTGTTCTCAAAAGCCATTACCACTGCCATCATTAAATGATATCCCTTAACATAATATTAATGTCGATTGTGATAATATCTGCTCTCAGATGTTGATCTATTATTAGTTGTGTTTGCTTATGGTTTATGTTGTGTTTCTACATCAAGAATGACAACCTCGGAAAGGGAAAAGAAGTAGAAATGTCTAAACATATCTGTGCTTTTTTTGTCTATTGTATTCTTATCTGTGGAAGTGGTTTCATCATTGATAAGCATTAAAGAGCTTATTTTTTAGAAGATTTTATGAAAATGAATGATCTAAAAATCATGCTACTCAGTGGGTGCATGAAAAGTGTGAAATTGTTAACTATTTTTATATATTCAAATGTCATTGTGATTCTGCATTTACTATGTATGAGTTACTTATTTCAAACATTCTGCCATCTCAAATCTACATCTGCTCAGTTCTCGAGAGTGACTAATATTTCTGCCTTTGCCTTTGTAAACCAGGCTTAGTGACATTTAGCAAGCTGCTATAAACTTTTAGTCAACCACTCAATATAGGCCAAATATTGCAATTTAAATGGAATATTCATGCCTTGAATTGTACTTAAAGGGTTTAAAAGGAATTCTTAGAAAACCCCTTTGATAAATTCTCAGACAGAAAGGAATGATTAATGTAACACATACACTACCACTCAAAAGCTTGGGGTCACTTTTTTCCTTATTTTTGAAAGAAAGCACATTTTCTTTCAATGAAGCTAACTTTAACCGAATCATAAATATCCTCTATACATTGTTAATGTGCTAAATGACTATTCTATCTGCAAATATCTGTTTTTTTATGCAATATCTACATAGGTGTACATAGGCCCATTTCCAACAACCACCACTGCAGTGGCCTAAAGGGGTTTTCCCACGAAGAAAAGTTAGGTCCTATCCACGGGATAGGGCCTAACTTGCTGATCAATGGGGGTCTCTGTGCTTCGGACCCCTCATTGCTCTGTCAGACTGATAGAGGCGATGGCTGCACATAACCATTATGCTTCATTAATCTCTATGGAGCTGAAGAAGACCCCCATTGACCATGAATAAGGCCTAACTTTTGTTTGAGGGAAAACTCCTTTAATGGTACATTGGGAGTCATTTACTAAGGGCCCGATTCGCGTTTTCCCGACGGGTTATCCGAATATTTCCGATTTGCATCGTTGCTGGCATGCACGCAACAGAAATCGGGGGGCATGACCGAACGAAAACCCGACAGATTCGGAAAAAACGCCGTATTTAAATTTTAAAAAAGTGTTGCGGAGCTTGCACCTACCTTTACTAGGAATAGGCCAGTGAACTTGAGTGCGTTCCGATGCTCTTCAGCACAGCAGCAGCCAGGGAAATAACTTGTATCTCAATTTGTTCCAGCATACTTGGACACAGGGGGCTCAAATAATTCTCAATGGGAGCATAGTAAGTTGGATATGTCTGGCTTCAATGTAATTCAGGGATTCTTCCGGATCCAATGAGACCAAACCTTGACCCTAAGAAGCTAGAACTCCTTCAAAATCCTGGATCTGATCGGAGTTAGGAGGGTTCCTATAGTCCTCCTATTGGTGTTAAGGGGTGTGTCTGCACCTAATCAGTGCACCCCTTGTCTCTATTGTCTTTAGCCTGGAGAAACTTTTTACCATGATAAAGAGCAGGAAAGATCAACAAATGCATAATAACCTCTTTCCCCAATTAGTCCAGCACAAGGTAACAGAATTATTTGTACATGTAGTCCTTCACTTGTATGTGTACTCAACTGAAAAATGGTAACTGTAGTGATCCACTGGTTCTATGGTACGGTGAATTGCCCCAAAAAAGTTTTTGCGTTTTCATTTTTCACTCCCCTCCTTCAAAAATCTTTGACTTTTTTTATTTTTCCATATAATGAGCTATGTGAGTTCTTGTTTTCTGCCTAACAAATTGCAATTCATAATGAAATTGGTGAAAAAATTATTGCACCATTTTCAATGGGCTTTGATTTTACAGCTTTCATTGTGCGCCCCAAATGACATGACTCCTTTATTCTTTGGGTCACTGAGATATCAAATTTATACAGGTTTTATGTTTTCATATATTTACAAAAATTAAAACCTCCTGTACAAAAATAAAATTCTTCATTTTGCCATCTCCCAGTGATAATGACTTTTTTATATTTTGGTGTACTCCAACATGGAGTGTGGACAGGGGCGTGAATGCCATATTTTTTATATCGTCTGCTGGAAAACCTGCGTAGACTATAGATGAAATCTCTGCCTGGTCAGACCTGGTCAGACTAAACTGACTGGACTAGATCAAGGTCTAGTGGGGGCTTGTAATAACCTTTGTGAGCACCGGGAATTAATACTATTCAACGCCCCCAGTATTCCTGAAGATAAACCTCCGCTTGAATGTAAATCCACATGCATAGTGGCTCCTGAAGAGGGTGTGCTGAAGTTGAAGACACTTGCTGCAAAGTGCTGTCCAAATCGGTGTGGACACGAAAGGAGGTGTCTCTGCAGGGCTATTGGGGGCGTGAAATAGCCTTGGAGCTAGTATAAGCTTTTACACACCCTCAGTAGCCTCTGTAGCCAATTAGCATATTCATAAAATTATAATTTATTTTAATTTAGAAACTAATTCTCACTGGTATTTAGGTCTGGGCTTTGGGTAATTTTAACACATAATAGTGCTTTGATTTTAGATATTTCATCATAATAAATAATAATAATAATTCCATAGTAGCTTTAGCTGCATGTTCAGGATTGCTGTCCTGCTAGAAGATGAAGTCTTGTGTCTTTTCAACCTGTAACATGTTTTCCTGCAGGATACCATTGTATTTAGCTCCATTTAAATTCCCATCAACTCTGACAAGCATCTTAGTTACAGCTGAAGCAAAGCATCCTCACAGCATGATGCTTCACAGTGTGGATGGTGTGTTAAAGGAAACCTGTCACCACATTTTTCACAAATACAGCTAGTGGCAGGCTCTTATAGAGACTTGACACTCTTTGTTTAGCTTAAAATTGTTTCCTTCAGATTCCCATATGTTCAATTTTAGATTTTTACCTGGTCAAAGGATGTCTCTAGCAAGTTGAGGCGGGTGTGGCCTACTCGGGTTCAATCCAGCAGCACCTCCCCTTGTGTTCTCTGCATACATCTGTATCGTCATGTGACAAGGGTGACATTATCACAGGTCCCTAAATCTCCTATCATTAGCAAACGTTACACCAAACATATATCCCATGAAATCACAGCAGCCTGCATGTAGAGGAGTAGAAGTCCAAGCAGGCATGCTGTGGTTTTTTTATGTGGTCAGATATGTGCATGGGGTACAGTTTGCTAATGTTAAAAGGCTTAAAGACCTGTAATGATGTCACTCTGGTCACATGACATTAGGCCATGTCTCTTAACTCACTCATTAGATCGCTCTACAGTTACCAGGCAAGTTTATAACTTTGTTTTAACGGGATCTGAGGGAAACAATTTATAGCTAAAAGAAGGGTTTCAGATAGTTACTAGGGCTCTATAGAAATCTGCCACTAGCTGTATTTGTAAAAAATGTGGCGACAGGTTCCCTTTAAGGATGATGTAACGTGTTGGCTTTACTCCACACGCAATTTGCATTTAGGCCAAACTGTTTAATTCTGGTCTCATCTGACCAGAGCACTGCCTTCCATATGTTTGCTGTGTCTCCTTACAACTTTTTGAAAACTCAGCACAAAGGTGTTCTGTCTGATAGTTGAAACTTTCTTAAAAATGTTACACACCTTATAAATTCTGACAGGGTTGTATAATTTTATTTTTAAAAATGTGCCATTCCCTCTAATACACTCAACAAGTACTAGCCTAAACAAAAGCAAATAGATCTGTATGAGAGTTGTGAAAATTAACCCGAATTTTTGTCTATGATTCGCAGTACAGTACTATATCAATGGTCACTTACAACACTCAAGTATGTCACTCATTATTGTTGTATGATCCAAGGGATTAGCTTCCAAACGCAGATGAAATCTGGATGGTTAACACACATCGATGTAGCCCTGTGGCTGATTCCAGGGAAGAGGCATAGGACTATTAGGGAAACAAATAAAAAGGAAAGAAAGAAAAGAGAGCATAATACAACACCCGCACTGCTGTCCTGTAAAAATCATTTTCAATATGGCCAGCCAATTCAAACAGTGACGCTTCAAGCTATTTTTTAAGTAGCTTCTCTTGGCATCTAGCTTTCAAGACGGCAGATTTTTAAAAGCTACTTTTTCCACAGCAGTACAGCTATAATGTCTGGAAATAAAGATAAGAAATATAATTGAATACTTGAAAAGGAACAAAGAAGGGGAACAAAATGACAACATGTAGACCCAGGAATATCCTCTTTATCAGAAGGAAAAAATAGTTTTTTTGCTTATCACTTTCTATACAGATAGAATATTGGCAAATTTTCCCTGGTCAGTTTAGAAAACAAGTTAAATTGAGACATAACTCTTAGATATAATTCACGATTATGATTCATTTTTGGAAAAATTGTATTTTGTAAAGTCATGAAACATAATTCCATTATAAATACATCGTGGCTTATTTACGAAGGGTCGTGTGCTGCACTTTCGACTGACTTTTTTCGAGGATTGCACAGCTCGAACAGGTATTTAACAGGGGTCTGCGCTGGGATTGTGTTGCAAGCAATATTTTTTGGATGCAACTACGCTGGCTTCCATGCAACACAAATTTGGGGAGGTGCTGTCAGACATTCCAACTGATTCAGACTGAGGGCTGGATTTAACTTTCAAATTGTGTTGCAAACCAATGCACTTACATGCACCACTTAAAAGAAGGTGAACTCCTTCAGACCTGAGCGGAGAAGCGACACATGCAGGATATTGGGCTCCATTACTGTATCCATGCTTCCATCAATCAATCAATCAAATTATCTGCCACATTTTTTAAGCTATTTTATTGAATTTTCCACATTATAACAATGAGAATGAGGACATACATTCAAGACCAATCATTAACAAATGAAAGGAGATGTTATTATCTGCGAAGAATACAATCATTTGCAGGATAGTGTTGTTCATTTGACTCTAATACAGCTGTAGCCCTGCTTGGTCCACTTTGATGGAACCAGGACTTACTGCGCCTATAGAATTATAGTCAGAGGGGGTAATTTATCTTTAGTCAGGACATTTTGTGTGTCCATTCTTGTTTTTTTCTGACTTTGGGCTTGTTTTATTTATCTTAGAGATTGATATATCAGCAAGCTGTGCATATAGGTTTTTTTTTAACTTTTTATTAAAAAGTCACACAAAAGTCTCAAACTCATCTTCAACTTCTATGCACCTGTGCCTGCTCAGGACTGGTGTTTATTTGCAACTTTTTAATCCTGATTTGCGACAAAATTGCGACTTTTTCATACCTTCACATCTGGATTTTAAAGATAGAGATCCGGCACAACACTGAGAAATTCTAACATGACTTTTTTTGCTAGGCAATGGAAAAGTTGCTAATTTAGGCACAAATATATCAAATGTGCCTGGAAAAGTTGCAAAAATAAAAGAAAGAAAGCAGAAAATATTAAGATTAGTGACCTCCAGAGATTTATAAACTGTTCATGATATGAACAGACAATAAACCTAAAAACAGCAATTTTAATAAAACAATAGACATGGCCTAGAGCTAACTTTCTTAAGAATGTTTTACTCTTGAAAAAATACGATTTGTATCTACTGAATACATTGGGTTCTAGATTTATTGAGGGTCATTTATCATACGCCAACGCTCTGGTGCAGCCGCATATGTCAAGAGGCTCCAGCCTCTTGATGTATCCGTCAGGGGCCCGCGCAGCTGGCAGCGAGCCCACTCCCGGTCAGCCCTCTTTCACACCAGGCAAAGGGGGAAATAATCACAAGTGCTAGCAATAAGCTATCATTTGTGATTATTTCAGGGCTTTTCCACCACAGGAGTGGCCTGGAAACCAGGATAAATATTCCCTATTGTACTTAATTTGGCGAGATATAGCTTTATCATAACTAAAGGTCCTATTGATTTGTTTAATAACCACTCGGATATTTAAGCATATAGGGCCACATGTATCACTCATTTTTTATGTTGTTTTTGCACCTTTTCATACCATTTTCGCACATTTGCACAATTTTTGCGATTAAACGCCAAAATAGCTGCGCAGCAAAAATAACCATGTTTCTTCCATTTAGTCTACCAATCCAGATGTTTCGTTGTCTACTGATATTCATCACTTGCGACTTTTTATTCAGGCGTAAAAAACGGGCGCAAAAAACTCCAGCCCGAAGGTGTCGTTAACTGAGAAGTAAGAACTGAGCCCCTTTGCTGAGCAGCTCATCCCCAGCAGCAGAGCTCAGCCAGATACTAGAACAGATGATACAGACACTGCAGACACTACAGACAGGAGCTGCACCTTCTATTTACAAAACATTCTGCAAAATCCAGCTCAGAGCAGGACAGGAGAGAAGTTTGCAGGATTTTGCAGATACTACAGAGAAGTGTCCCCCATGTAGCAGAGGGGGATACTGTGCAGGGGGGTGCCTGAGGGGGATACTGTGCAGAATTACAGGGATGCAGCAGGAGACCAGCACTGGGGGATCCCCTCCAGGAGAAGCCCCTGCTGAGGAGATCACTGGGTACTGGGTGTCACTCACCTGGGTGCTGCTGTGAGTGTTATCTTCGTTCTTGTATGTGGGAGAGAAGCAGATAGGAGCTTGTAGCAGGATCACATGTAAGTGCCCGAATCTAACATTGCGCCTAAACTGTGCCAAAATTGAGCCTAAACTGTGTTAAAGTAAAGTGATTAATAAGAGGCAGGAAATTAACTTATCACAGATGGTTGTAGCTTGTGATAACTCTGGCGCAACAGAATTGCGCCAGAATTTAGTCACAACTGCTACACTTAGGCGCACAAAATTGATACATGTGGTCCATAGTTTCTTTCCAATGTTTTGAGATGACATTTTTAATAGTGAGCAGGATGTGAGCGCTAGTATTTTGTGTGTCTTTTAAATCCATAAGAAACTAAGCCGGAGAGAATGCATTGGAGAGGCATCTTCAATGCCAAAAGAGTGAAGCCCAAACACTCCTTCAATGCAAACATTTTAAATTTATAATTTTTTATTTAAAGTAGACAGATAATTCCACTTTTTTGCAATGTGTGCGAACCATTTCAGGGACTCATAGATGAGTGGAGAAAGCCACAGGGGCTAATGTACTGTTGAACAAATGGTGCCATTCCCCCATGGTTCTGGGGGACTTCCTTAGGCTATTAATGAGTGTGCAGGGAGGGAAGGGGAGCAATCACAAAGTGTGTGTGTGGGGGGGGGGCTATTTACTAAGTCTGTGTTGGGGTTATTGCTAACTGTGTGTTGGGGCTATCACTAAGTTTGTGTGAGGCTTTGTCTTAGTGTTACTAAGTGTGTATGGGGGGCTATTACTAAATGTGTGTGGGCGGGTATGACTTAGTGTGGGCACTATTACCAAGTGCATGGGGGGTATACTTAAAAAGAGATTATAAAGTTTGCTGGCCAAAATCCGTAAAGTAGACTGTGGTGTGGGGCCACAACTACAAGCAATATGAAGTGAAGGGCATGTTACAGTATAGGGCCTACAATGGAGGAATTTTAGAATGTGTAACAATAGGGGAACACTTTTTCTGTAGTATTAGTATTTTATGCTAATATTTTCTATTATAGTTTTAGGGAGCAACGTGTTAGGGGAACAATATTTAAGGACATTGTGGGCCTAATGGAGAAGAAAAGGAACGAGAACAGGTACAATCTGAGTATAAATAAACTGCAGTCACTGGATGGACTAGGTAGGGATTTTGCCTGTGTTTTCTGTACCTGTGTATGATACATACTGTTTTTTTTTGTCACAAGCACATGTGTGTGTGGAGGGCCACAGAAGTAGACACTACTGAGAATTTGGTACAAATGCATAAGGATCCATCCCTTCATAGGTAACTTTTTAATTTTAAAATTTGGGGAAATGTAGAGCAGCATTAGAGGATTGATGGGAGTTTCCCTTAAAATAACTCAGCCCACTTTTTAAAGCTTTAGTTATAATTAAATTAAATACTGGATTATACATTATATCTATAAAACATTCAGGATACACAATCAGATAAAACAGACACAGTAAAAGCTGCTTTTAGAGCAATGTTTCCCAGAAAGGGGAACCCTGACATGCAATCTGCTCCATCGGTTTCTCTATTCTGCTTTCTTCAAGCCTCAGTTAGCAAGTCACTTGTCACATCAAGTATTACCACTCTGCTTGGTCACCACAGAAGGAGATTTGCTGCTTGTTGGTCCCAATGCTACAAAGGCATCAACTGGGTCACTGCTCCCTGCCATGCTGCTCATATCTACTGTAGATAAACAGAAAGGGAATTGAATTTGTTAACTCAGCAGTCTGCTGGAACTTCAGCCTCTTGAGAAAACCATGAAATGCATCTAGTAAATTTTAAAAACACAAAAATACTAAGATCAAGGATATATATAAAGTGATTACTATCAGTAAACAACAGCGATTTTAAAATAAATGTGATTCCATCTTATTTTTGGGAGATATTGTTTCAAAGAAAATTCTTAATATCTTTAATTTTATTTGAACACTGAGTATCCAGGTATTTCCAAGTTCTGGTTGATGGAGCCCAACACAATGGTCTGCATGGTCTATTTTGTATAACTGTGATATGCATGTACTAAACAGAAATTGCTTTTTTAGGTATAAATGTATTCAATTAAAATATTTGAACTTGTAGGTAAAAATGGCTTTAAAGGGGTGTTCCATGAAGACAAGATTCTTAAATGTATTCATGATAACAAAATAAAATATTCTCTAATTCACTGTTATTAACAAAAATAACATTGTTCTCCTGTCTGACACAGCACTGAGCTCCTATCTGCAGCGGCCCCCAACCTCATCATCACTGATCTGTTTCATCTTTTTTTCTATGTGTAAGATACTAGTGAATGTTCAGAAGCTAAATGAAAGTGTACATAAGCCCGGTACCCTAAAAATCTAACCACATTGTGAGCACACAGCATACCCATGGCACTAGAGGGATCATAATGGGGCACATTTACTTACCAGTCTGGAGGAGTTCACAGAATGTGCATTGTCTGATGATAATGCACTGTGTGGCAATTCACTAAGATCATGCACCCGATATTCTGCATGTATCGCTTCCCCGCTCCGATCCGCTGGAGTTCACCTTCTTCTTCCTGGTGCATGTAAGTGCTTGGGCTTGCAACACAATTTGAAAGTTAAATCTCACGCTCAGTCCAAATCAGTTAGATCGCCCGACGGCCCGTCCCCAATATCTGTTGCATGAAATCCAAGCATAGCTGCAGCAAAATCCAATTGTGTGCGACAAAATCCCCTGTTAAATATCTATCACTGCCGTGCAAAACCTGAAAACGCTGAAATGTCTGCTGAAAGTGCATCCGCAGACCCTTAGTAAATGAGCCCCAATATGTCTGCTTAGAGAGTCCCCACCCACACTCTGGAATTTTGCACTGAGCAGCCTAGGGAGTGATAGGAGCAAAAACAGCAATAAAATTGAGTAAAATTGTAAAGTAAGGGATTCAAAATAGGGGTTTGAAATTTGAGAATTTTATTTTATTGGCAAACCACTTTAATGACCAGGGAATGTATGGGCTAGTTAAACCTTTTCATTTTTATTTTTTTGTTGGTGGGTTATTTACAAAAAGTGGGAAAAATGTTTTTTTTTGTAATGCATAGTATATATTTTTTTAATTTCGAAATTAAACTCAAAATTAACATTATAAATGAATTCTCTATGTTGTGTTGTTTGTTTGATATATAATATTTAGAGTCTTGGGCAACTATTTAGATATGTTTAATAGTGTACATGTATTTTTTGGGGGAAGTTTCAAAAATGTATTATTATTTTGTGTGCATTTTTACTTTATGTCCCCCATGAGGTCATAAAAGATCCCTGAGGGACATTTCGACATTTTTTAAAAAAATTCTCACTTACAAGTTTTCCCCTGTAACTGTGGCATCTACACTCACCGGCCACTTTATTAGGTACACCTGTCCAACTGCTCGTTAACACTTAATTTCTAATCAGCCAATCACATGGCGGCAACTCAGTGCATTTAGGCATGTAGACATGGTCAAGACAATCTCCTGCAGTTCAAACCGAGCATCAGTATGGGGAAGAAAGGGGATTTGAGTGCCTTTGAACGTGGCATGGTTGTTGGTGCCAGAAGGGCTGGTCTGAGTATTTCAGAAACTGCTGATCTACTGGGATCATCACGCACAACCATCTCTAGGGTTTACAGAGAATGGTCCGAAAAAGAAAAAACATCCAGAGAGCGGCAGTTCTGTGGGTGGAAATGCCTTGTTGATGCCAGAAGTCAGAGGAGAATGGGCAGACTGGTTCGAGCTGATAGAAAGGCAACAGTGACTCAAATCGCCACCCGTTACAACCAAGGTAGGCAGAAGAGCATATCTGAACGCACAGTACGTCGAACTTTGAGGCAGATGGGCTACAGCAGCAGAAGACCACACCGGGTGCCACTCCTTTCAGCTAAGAACAGGAAACTGAGGCTACAATTTGCACAAGCTCATCGAAATTGGACAGTAGAAGATTGGAAAAACGTTGCCTGGTCTGATGAGTCTCGATTTCTGCTGTGACATTCGGATGGTAGGGTCAGAATTTGGCGTCAACAACATGAAAGCATGGATCCATCCTATTTGCTATGTAGCCGAGTCTGCCGTGATGACTTCTTACAGGTGCTACTTATTAATGCCTCTGAAAACAAAAGTATCAAGTAAAAACTTAAACATTAACAGTGACCCATCTATAATGTATATATTTCTGTATTTAGGGCCTAAGGCTAGACACTACACTGGGTTCTGTTTAACTTTTGTAATAGTTACGGGATATGCAAATAATGGTCTTAATAAATGATAATCTAATAGAAGGACCACATAACTCTTCTTTTTAAAGGGAATCTGTCACTAGGTACCTAATTTTCACTAAAATCAGGTTGCAGAAGTCTATCACACCTGCATTGCAGATATGCCTTTTTGCCTTCTCTAAGCATTAACATTACAATATAATTGTGTGTTATTACTTATCCTCTGTGTAGTGCCAAGGGTTGGGCTTTAGTTTGTATGCATTTCAAAAAACAATGTGTTACTTATCTGTTTCACTCACTCCTCAGCTCTTTGTGCTCCTGTATGGCTCCTCCCTCCTGCTGTACAGTAGCACAAAGGTGAGGGCTGAGAGCTGAGGTGTGAGCAGCACAGACAAGTCACATGTTGTTTTTTTAAATGCATCCAAACCAAAGCCCAGCCCCTAGGACTACACAGAGGATTCTTCACGGTGCAAGGTAAGTTATAACGCACAATTATACTGTAATGCAAATGTTTAGAGAAAGCAGAAAGACAAATTTTCAATGCAGGTGTGATGGGCTACTGTAGCCTGTCTTTAGTGAAAATGAGGTCCCTGGTGATAGGTCCCCTTTAATATGTTAATATGTGATTTTTATGGTGGTTAATCTTCTGGTATTCAGTGAAGTAACTCCTAGTAATTGTGGGGGCCACTTCCTGGCATTGTATAAATGTGATGCTGTCATATCTTTGTTTAATGGAAATCTACCACCAGGATGAAGGATTGTAAAACATGTATATGCTGATGTTCACCCCCTCTGGCAGCATCTGCTGTTTATTTACTTTCTTACACCCTTTTTTAAAAGCTATAGATGTTAATTGAGCTTGGAGCCCCTCAGACTAATTTGCATATTTTTTAACACTTTTTGTCACATAAGAAGCTAAAAGAAGAGTGGGTCCTGACAGAGGGAAACATACCAGAAAGTATGCTTGGTGTAAAATCCTTGATACCCATGGTAGATTTCCTTTAAGAGGAATTGCGCCTATTTCAGGGATTATGCACCAATTTTAAGGCATATTAGCCATGATAAATCTGCCCTCTTAACCAGAGTCAAGAAAACTGAGTGATTGTAATAGGCAACTTGTCAAAATTCAGTACTATAGTTTTGAGGGGTCTCTGGGGTACTAGGAGGATCATTGCACAGGCAGATATATTTATTACCAGCAGTATTCCTGGAAGCTCTGCAGGATTACGTGATCGCATCACAAACCTAGGCTCCTAAACCTTTCATCATTCTGTGTGCTGATGATCCTGCTGTCATTGGTCTCCAGCATCCTGAACCACTATAGTCTACAGCGGCTGGAGCTTACTACAGAGAGTTGTGAGCCAGGTTAACCATTTTCTCTTTATTAAGGTAGTCCTGGTGCCAACTACTGAGTGCTAAAGCCAACCCAGAGGACTCATACTCACCCACTCATAATCTTTGGGGTAGGAAGTGGATTCCCAAAGAGACAGTAGAACACACAGGTTATAACTGGTATCAGATCATATGCACTTTATATTATTTTTGTACTATCTGCTTTAGACTGTTAGTTGTATCATAGAACACTCTCAAATGGTTTTACCGCAGCACCTAAAGGGTTAAACAAGCAGGATAGTGGTTATCGCGATCTTAGCCTCCTGTGCGGATTGCACGCACTCTGCTCCTGTGCCCATGCGATCTCTATGACGTTGGGGAATGTTGCGGGGTGCAAAATATGGCATGTTTAAACGCATTCCAAGAATGCATGTGATTTACATGTTTCCATGCGTTTGGCTCGGTTGCATTGCTACGAACATGTTAACACTGCTGCTTATACTTCCAGCAATGAAGAGAAACACTTTCAAAACGGTCAAATGCATGGTAACATGTAAAAATGAATGTGTTTCAGACTCATTCATGTTTTGGGGGTGAGGGGCCTTAGTTATTGGTCATGGAGAGGGCCATGTGCAGGGTGGGTGTAGTTCCATGGGAAGTTTCCTTTAAGAACATGTCCTTTGCCCTCAACATAATACATTCATTCCTTAGTAGCGTTGCCATATACAGTCTATATCTGATATGGCAGCTACATAACACCTGCCTGGAAAGGAAGGTTCACTGTCAGTACCTGTCCAGCAAATCCTGCAACCACAACCGGGCTTGACGCTAGCTCTCAGACTAGGTAGGTGGTAGCGAACTCACCCTCCGACGTCCCTGTGGGCTAAGGCCCTGCCTAAAGCAGATAAAACACCCTGATAAGGGCGAACCCACTACCAGGAACCTAACTGACGGTCCCTGAGCGACCCTACAAGATGACAGGACTTACTTCGTCTGGCAGCTGCTGGATGGTGGAGCAAACAGGTAACCGGAATACAGATATAGACCAGTGTTCACACTGGCGCACAGAATACAAACACAGGACTGAGACAGGGACAAAACAACAGATATATACAGGTCTTCAGGCAGATAATACACAGGTCAGGTCAGGTCAGGTCAAGATCAAGATCAAGCAGATATATACAGGTCAGGTCAAGATCAAACAGGTTAAATACGGGGCTAGATACAGGCAGAACAGCGGAGACAAACAAACCAGGTAAAAACCAAGATGGCTGCAAAGGTACAAAATCTGATACAAAACACGGAATACCAAACAAGACTTAAAATAACCAGCAAGGTCTGATGGGAATAGGCAGGTATATAAGGCAGTTCCGGGACACGCCTACAGCCACACTGGGGAAACTGTCCATAAGGCTAGTAACCCTTGCTTGGCAGGGCTGAAATGCAAGGAGCAGGGTGTGGCTCATTTAATCCAAACACAAGCAGTAAGCCACAGTTCAAACACAAATAATCACCATCTATTCTGCTTACTGCAGATAGTGCAACATTTTGGCACGGACATTACATTGGGACCAATAGGATGTCATGTTTATGAATGTTAATCCCATTTGTAAGAATGTCCCGGGTTGGATAGTGACCTTGCCACCTCCTAAGGAAAGTTAATAAACTCCTTGTGGATGGAAAGTACTGGGTCTTTCTGTGAGTGCTGAGAAGCAGATATCAGGCCTGGTGCAGGACTCTACCTTCAAGAGCCTGTCTTTAGCACTCCTATAGCAGCTCCACATCTCTCCACCCTGAAGCTATTTACACCTGGCCGAACACAATCCATCCAGTGACCTGGGACCTGCAGGGACTGAACCGTTACCTTGGCTTGTTGCCTCTGTCGACTTGGTGTTTTGGAATAAAGGAACCGCAAGTTTATGTTTCAAATCCCTTGACTCAGTGTGATCCCTGGAAGCTGCATAAGATCAAAGGCCTC
This sequence comes from Engystomops pustulosus, assembly GCF_040894005.1. Classification (NCBI taxonomy): domain Eukaryota; kingdom Metazoa; phylum Chordata; class Amphibia; order Anura; family Leptodactylidae; genus Engystomops; species Engystomops pustulosus. The sequence continues at coordinate 171,236,505 of NC_092413.1, read as the reverse complement.
TCCTCTACCATTGACCTGGGGATCCTCACACATACATACACTGGGAGTGCCCCAGAGTGTTTCCATCCACCTGCAGCATCTCCTTCTTTCTTTTATTTCTATAAAATAAAGTATGTAATATGTACTAGCATTAGATCTCACATGAGATAGTGATGGCAACTTTGGCCCCTTTTTGGAAATTACATACTGCAACCACAAAATATATATGTATTGGTGATTTTCTACTGATCCCCCTTTTCTCGCCCGGATGTTTCTGTGTCCCTCCAGTACAGAATACTGATTTTCATATGTCTGTTTTCACCTTTTAACATTTTTTTTTACATTTTAACTTTTTATCTTCATTCAGAGAACTACACTTAAAGGGGTATTCCGGGAATTTGAACGTCTGACACAAGAACCCATGATGATATAAATAAATGAATATAACAAAACTTAATGTCATTAGTCACAAAATGAAGCTTAAATAGTTTGATTTTAGGATTTACAAAATTTATGGCCTGTCTAAAGCTATCACCAAGATGGCCGCCACTGGAAACTACAAGTCCCAATATCCTTTAGTTCTCAGTAACTCCTCCTCCTCTTATGTTCTGCTCCCAGTGATGATGTAATAGCCATCATTATTTTATTGAGGACCTTTTTTCCAGTCACAGAGGCGGGGAGCTGCAGTATACAGTCAAGCTACACCACCCTCATAGCCAGCATCACTCTCAACTCCCAACCTCTTGGGGGTGGAGTTAATGATATAGCAGACAGTTTGGCTGTGAAGTTTGCAGGGTGCGCCCGATACTTGAACTGTGAGAGTCTTCATGATTCTGGCAACCATGGACTGCTCAGGAGGTGTGGACCATTTTTTTGGTGCACTTTGTTCATGCAATAGAATTGTGGTGCAGACAGAATTGCGGTGCATGATCTGTCTAACCTGACTGGTGCAGAGACTTTCTAAACACATGTGTAAGCAGTTTACACCTTCTTTCTAGTACAAACACTTTAATATATGTGCGCCATTATGTGTGGTTTGTGGGGGAAGGTGACTGGTGAAGGGTTCTCTCTAAGTTGGGAAATGCCTTTAGTTCGATTAAGAAGATACCAAATATGTGCAGGTTTTCCTACAAGTTTAGCAAATAAATAAACCTTTTAGGGGAAAAATTACATGTTTATGTGTCATCTGAGAGCTATAAGTCTTTAATTCTTAAATCAAGAGAACATTATTATGGCTTATTGCCGGATGAGAAAACTATTTTTAATTGGTACTATTTTGGGTAGTAGATTTTTATTACAATATTTTGGGAGTTGAAAATCATTAAAATGACAATTTTGCAATATTTTAAATCTACATACTCACCTTCCGAAGCTCCCAATGCTCTGCACGGCTCCTTTTCCTGCTTCTCTTCACTGGTTCAAGGGCAGAGATGTGTCCAAACACTCTGCCCAGCAGCGCACACTATAAAGGGTCAGCAGCGGCGACACTGCCGCGTCATAGTGTGAGCCGGCGGGCAGAGTACATGGACGCATTGCTCTGTTACCAGTGAAGTAAAGAAGGAAGAGGAGCCGTGCGGAGGATCGGAAGGTGAGTGTGCAAGTTTATTTTTTATACACTCGTGCATAAGCCAAGGTGGAGTTTTTCAGCACATTTTTTGTGTTGAAAAACTTGCCTTATACACAAGTATATACGGTATGTTTATATGTTTATAGTTTTGGGGAAAAGGGCAATTTTTCCCATAATTATATATTGAAGTCAAAATTATATGGTGAGATTACAGTATAGGTAATACACAGTGATGCCACAGAAGGGATGTCACATAATAAAATCTGTGACTTCACAGCCCTGTCACAGTACACAGTCTTATCTCAGAACAAACTACTCAGTAACGTTACAAGTTGACTTAAAACTAGATGAGAGATTATGTAACTCCATCCAAAGGAAATAATAAAATGATGACAATGGAAATCATTTATCCTTGGTCTGTTCATTTGTGCATGTCTTCTTTTTCTCTGGGTTATGGACTTATTTGTTTTATCTTAGAGGGTCACATATCAGGCATGTGAGTATGTTGGCTTTTTTTTTACTTTTTAAACTACAAGTTGCACAAAAGTCACTTCTTCTAAAATTTTTCCTATGACTGCTCGGGGGTGGCGTTTAATTGCGACTTTTCACTGCCATTTGCAATATAATTGCAACATTTTTATACGTCTACATCTTGTACAATAATGAAAAATTCCGACATGTCAAACTTTGCTAGGCAAGTGAAATAGTTGCAAATTTTGGTGAGAACATATAAAAAAAGACTAAGATAAATGAGCCTCAATTACTCTACTCCTAACCTTTGACAAGTCATTCAGAAACCAACTGCTTGAAAACCCTGAAAAAAATTACATCATTTAACGTATATAAAACTTTGGGCAGCGTGGGGCTAAAGATAACATATAAAAGGGACTGGAAACACATAGGACCGGGCTCCAGGGGGTTTTGTGTAGTAGCTGGAATCATTTTGTTACATTCAACCTTTCTGCTGTATTTGATTAACATTTGATTAACATTGTTAAGCACAGTGAATTTTTCATGAGGTCTTGAAAAATTCAAAGTGTGTGAATATGATATTTGCTTTTCCTCCATGTTTTTTTCTATGACACTACTTCCCTTCTTGTCATCTGACAGTCCTAGTAAGACAGCAATGCTATATAATAACAATTATACTGATGCATCAAACCTCTTGTACTGCAAAACAAAATAATTGAGCCATGTTACATTTGTTGTGAATTTGGCATCATTATTCTTTCTCCCTTTTGCAAAATAAATAAATAAATAAAACAATCAGACATGAATCAAATGATGTGTCGGTTTAACATTCCAAAACTGGCGTAATAAAAGTATAAAAACCCTGGCTGGGGTAAGGAACAGGGTCAACTGAGAGTCACACTGGAAACTATAGCACAAGGGACAAGAGCGAGGTTAGGGTATGGGTCACCATTTACATTGACCCTTGAGTATAATGACAACTTGTAGCTAAAAGAATCCCTGTAGAGTCACAAGGGACCCAGAAATGCTTCCTAATTATTAATTATAGATCATCTCAGAACAGGGCACAGAATCTTATACAATGGAGAAAATAAATATTTGACACAAGGCTTATTCTGCAAGTTTTCCAACCTACAAAGATAGGAGAGGTCTATAATTTTATTGTAGGTACACTTCATCGGCGAGAGATAGAATTTAAAAAATAAAAATATCACATTGTATAATATTTGAATAATTATTTTCCCTTTTATTGCATAAAATAATAACAGATACAATCGAAAAAGATTGTCTTAAAAACAATCGAAAACCAGAACTTAATGGGGCAAATTTACTTACCTGGTCCAGTCGTGATCCCCGATTTGGACGGTCCGACGAGGATGAAGTCCGGAGCTAGTTATGAAGATCGTGCGTCCGAGTTCCTGCATCCGTCGCTTCCCCGCCGAGGTCCGCCGGAGTTCACCTTCTTCTTCCCAGTGCTTGTCTTGTGACACAATTCCAAATGTTAAATCTTGCGCGTTGTCTGAATCCGTCGGTTTGTTCGACGGCCCACCCCCCGATTTCTGTCGCGTGCAAGCCAGTGCCTATGCGGCAAAATCCGTTCGCCTGCGACACAATCCCCGGCGCGATCCGCCGCAAAAAGGAAATGGGCGGGAAACCCGACGAAAATGTGATCCGCGGACCCTTAGTAAATGAGCCCCAATATTTGCTACAGAAACCTTCATTTTCAATTACACTCGGACATTTCTTGTAGTTGTAATCCAAGTTTGCACACACAGAGAATAGCATGGATTTTGGCCCATGCCTCCATACAGGCAGATTTTTCAGGTGGGCAACAGTGAGTTTCATCTCCCTCCAAAGATTTTCAGTTCAGTTTAGCTCTGGAGACTGCTAAGGCTACTCCATAACCTTGAAATGCTGCTTATGGAGCTACACCTTGCCCCTGCTGTGTATTTCAGGTCATTGTCATACTAGCCACACACAGCCACAACCTATTTGCAATACCCTTGCTGAGGAAACAAGGTTGTTGGACAAAATCTCACAATACATGGGTAAGGCACTTGACTTATGATATATATACACTCACCGGCCACTTTATTAGGTACACCATGCTAGTAACGGGTTGGACCCCCTTTTGCCTTCAGAACTGCCTCAATTCTTCGTGGCATAGATTAAACAAGGTGCTGGAAGCATTCCTCAGAGATATTGACATGATGGCTGATTACAGATGATTCCAGCTTTATGACATGGCGCATTATCCTGCTGAAAGTAGCCATCAGATGTTGGGTACATTGTGGTCATAAAGGGATGGACATGGTCAGCAACAATACTCAGGTAGGCTGTGGCGTTGCAACGATGCTCAATTGGTACCAAGGGGCCCAAAGAGTGCCAAGAAAATATTCCCAACACCATGACACCACCACCACCAGCCTGAACCGTTGATACAAGGCAGGATGGATCCATGCTTTCATGTGGTTGACGCCAAATTCTGACCCTACCATCCGAATGTCGCAGCAGAAATCGAGACTCATCGGACCAGGCAACGTTTTTCCAATCTTCTACTGTCCAATTTCGACGAGCTTGTACAAATTGTAGCCTCAGTTTCCTGCTCTTAGCTGAAAGGAGTGGCACCGGGTGTGGTCTTCTGCTGCTGTAGCCCATCTGCCTCAAAGTTCGACGTACAGTACGTTCAGAGATGCTCTTCTACCTACCTTGATTGTAACGGGTGGCGATTTGAGTCACTGTTGCCTTTCTATCAGCTCGAACCAATCTGCCCATTCTCCTCTGACCTCTGGCATCAACAAGGCATTTCCACCCACAGAACTGCCGCTCACTGGATGTTTTTTCTTTTTCGGACCATTCTCTGTAAACCCTAGAGATGGTTGTGCGTAAAAATCCCAGTAGATCAGCAGTTTCTGAAATACTCAGACCAGCCCTTCTGGCACCAACAACCATGCCACGTTCAAAGGCACTCAAATCACCTTTCTTCCCCATACTGATGCTCGGTTTGAACTGCAGGAGATTGTCTTGACCATGTCTACATGCCTAAATGCACTAAGTTGCCGCCATGTGATTGGCTGATTAGAAATTAAGTGTTAACGAGCAGTTGGACAGGTGTACCTAATAAAGTGGCCGGTGAGTGTATATCAGCTGCTATTGTGTATACTAGTCACTATGAAATATGATGCAACTTTGGATGTGAGATAGTTGTTATAAGAGATTATTTGTAGTTGGTGGATACACCCAATATGTTGCATATGTGACTTGGCCCAGCCGAACCATAGCATTGGATTCTATGATTATATCAATTGTACTTGTTTTATCTTTTAACATATTGAATAAAGTTTGATGAATTGGTATATTTTTTTTTTACAAAGAACGGTGTAACTCCTCTATTCTTTTGGTAGTATAATTACAGCTCAGACTTTTGCAGGTCTACAATTTTGTCCATTGTATCCTTAGAAAGCTCTTTGGTCTTGGCCATGGTGGAGATGTGGTAGTGTGATAGACTGTTGATGTGATGAAAATTACACTCCACTCTACTCTATGTAGATAGGAAAACCTGCAAAATCATCATTTTATCAAATACATATATTCCCCTATGTATCTACTTAGAAGTCCCTGCAAGCCACAGGATGCACCACCACATGGCCCCTTTGTGTCAGCAATTGTCAGGGTAACTAGATAAAAAGAGACAGAAAGGCGAGTATATTAATTATTTTGTTATATTATTGACTCCTCTTTTGTTGATTTTTGTCTTTTCTATTTTTCTGATCCATATCAAAAGGACTACATCAGCTTTGAGGGACTGCTTCACTGACTAGAACTTTTTTTTCAATAACTAAGTTTAACCATGGTGTGTCTCATTACAATGTACAAATACCTGAACGGACAGTACAAGGATCTCTCCAAAGATCTTTTTATGCCTAGGCCTGTGACCAGGACAAGGGGGCATCCTCTACGCCTAGAGGAGAGGCGATTCTTCCATCAACATAGACAAAGGTTCATTACTGTAAGAGCAGTGAGACTATGGAACTCTCTGCCGCAGGAGGTTGTTATGGCCGACTCTATGTACATGTTCAAGAGAGGCCTGGATACCTTTCTGGAGAGCAAAAATATCACAGGTTATGAGGAAAAAACATTTGTTTAATTCTTAAAGGTTGGACTTGATGGACTTATATACTATGCTACTATGATACAAAGACCACCAGTAAAGTTCACATTAATATTATTGAAATAAAATCTTTATTTTACAGTGCAATCATATTCCTTACACCTCCACATATGTAGGGCTGTAATTATTACAACACATAGCACATACAATTTAAAAGGGTAGTCTTTTTTTAATTGATAATCTATTTTTAGAATAAAGATAAGAAAAATTCAATCAGCTCACCTACAGTAAATAATGATATGTATCAAGACATCCTATATATGACTCAACAAGGTCACAGAATTAGTAAATGAATGATAAAAAGTACAAAATCTGCTCACCGAGTGTTGCATGTAGATGTCTTTTCCGTGCTGAAAATCCCCTCCTGGACCAGGAGGATTTGCTGCATGCTTTTTAGTAGACTTGGATCCAGCTACAGGATTTGGACATCAATGCTTTAAAACTTCATGCTTTTATTAACGGACCTTGGTCACGAATACAAAAAGAATCTCTTTCAGCGTAACAGTTTAAAAGGTATATACATCAGCAACGCGTTTCAAACGCACTATGCGTCCTTCCTCATGGCTGTATAATATACAAAAGACAAACTCACAGACTTAAAAAGAGGGAAGTGGGTTGTGATTGGATTATCATCACCTGTTACATTGTTAACCCTTTTCTTCCCGTATATTTAACAACAAGGTTAAGATTCAAAAAATAAACACATATAAACACATATAAACATGTTAAAAACATAGCATAAGCTATATGTTGTACTCAACTGTCTTGCTACAATTATAGTATGGAATAATCTCTCAACTAATGGGGGATACATTTAATGTCTAATCTGAACATGCGATAATAAAACATCCATGGTAGGTATAGCAAGTGTGATCGTAAACCAACTACGTTTGTATATCGTGATTGTTCAATAGAACTAATGCAATCGCAGTCTCATTTGTGTGTGTGTACACGGTCCTAATGAAACTAACATGTCCATATTAAACGTTATAGTGGTTACACATAACACACATAAGCCAATGAATCCTACCTCTACTCAAGAACCCAAAAATGGACAACATCCATCGGACCATGACAGCCCCAATCGACCCATGTCAACCAGCAGACACAATGCATAAACGAGCGTACAACGAAACTGATCAACCAGACAGCGGCAACATCAATCGCACATCGGTAAGAAATATCATATCCCACTGACATAAGAGTGGATGTCCCGGTATAGCTAACAATGTTATATGGCCTTAGAAAGATTTCAGGATAATTATAAGGAAAAAAAACCACAAGCATAAAAGATTCCATCATTACACCTAAAAATGTACTGCTCAATAATGAAACATCATCTCATTTTTGAAATTAAGTCCTGCAGGGAATCTGGTGTTGAGATGGAATATCCAGAAAAATTCTCGATCCCTCAATAACCTTTCTTTATCCCCACCCCTAGTATTCATGTGTATTTGCTCAATGGCAAATACTTCTAAACTATTAGTATTGCCATCATGTTGTTCAAAGGCGTGTTTTGCCACATTCGATACCGCTTTCGTTGACTGCTCTAGATTAGAAACTGCATTTCTTTTCTTTAGGTAATTGATATCATTTAGATGTTCCAAAAATCTCTTTTTAAGCTGTCTGATCGTGCTGCCCACATACATTTTATTGCATATGGTGCACTTGATTACATATACCACAAAGGTGCTATTACAGTTGATATATCCTTTTATATTGAATGATTGTGTATCTCCTGTATTCTGAAATGTGCGGGTAATTTTTGCATATCGACAAGTTTTACAGGGGTGTCCCCCACATCTAAAAAAACCTTTATGGTGTAACCAAGACTGTGGTCTGTTGGAAGACACAAAATAGCTAGGTGAGATTCGATTCCCGATGGTAGTAGAGCGTCTGGATACTATCTTGCATCCTTCATCCAAGATCTCACGTAATTTCTCATCCTCCCACAAAATAGGTATACACTTATGTACCAATGTTTTGATTTGTGTAAACTGGTTACTATAGTCTAACACTAGATATGGCGTATTGTTATTATTGTTTTTATTTTTGGGGAATTTTTTAATTAACATTTCTTCCCTATTTTTGTGTTTGACAATTGTTTCAGCTCTATCAAGTAACCCTGAGGAGTAGCCTCTTTTACGCAGCCTCTGTTTAATTTCCGAGGCTTCTTTAATATAATCCTCCGTGTGGGTACAATTTCTTTTTGATCTCATCAATTCTCCAACAGGGATAGCACGTATAGTGTGCTTTGGATGAGAACTACCGGCATGGAGTATGGTGTTACCCGCTGTGCTTTTCCTGTGGGTACTAGTTCTAACAATTTCACCTTCTTGTGTCTGTAACAGTAAATCCAAAAATACAATCTTATCTCTACAAAATGAGTAGGTGAATTTCAGATTGATGGTGTTATTGTTGATGTAGGAGACAAATTCCGGCACGGCAGGCACATCTCCCGACCATATAATCAATATGTCGTCGATGTACCTGCCGTACCAGAAGATGTCCCCCACAAACGGATTGTGTACAGTGTATATGGTATTTTCTTCCCACCATGCCATGACTAAATTAGCCAAGGATGGCGAGAACTTGGCCCCCATTGATACTCCAGATATCTGCAAATAATATTTATTGTCAAATAAAAAATAATTATGATTCAGGAGATACCATAGTACCTCTTTAATGAAGTTTTGTTTATCCTTATCATATCCACTGTATTTATCTAGATGGTGTGTAACAGCCTCCATTGCTGCTTGTTGTGGAATAGAGGTATATAAAGAAGTGACATCACATGTCAGCCATACAAAATCTGGCGTCCACGTGATGCCACTCATGTTTCTTAAGACGTCCCCTGTGTCCTGCAGATAACCCGGAGTTCTGCGTACCTATGGTTGCAATTGAGAGTCTAGCCATTCACTCAAGGCCTCATTTACAGAGCCTATTCCCGAGACTATCGGGCGCATTGGGGGGGGGATTATGCCCTTATGTACCTTGGGAAGTGCATGTAGTATGGGGGTCACTGGATTGGATTTGATAAGATGTTCAGACTGTTTATTCGTGAAAATGCCTATGCTGTTCCCTTCCTCTATCAATGACTTAAGTTGTTTAAAAAAACTGTTTAGGGGATTACCCGGCAGGCATCTATAAGTGGTTGCATCATTTAACAATTCGCTAATCTGTGAACTATACATGGCTTTAGACATAACCACAACAGTACCCCCTTTGTCTGCCATCCGTATTACAATATCATGATTATTTTGCAAACTATCAAGGGCATCCCTCTGATTTTTCGTCATATTATATTTATTGTTAGTGTTGGAGTCATATAACTTTTTTAGTTCCTTTTCTATCGTGATCTGGAACCTATCCATGGCCTCTACCCTAGAGTCCTTGGGGTAGAAGCTGGGATTTCTTTGGCTCCACGGCAACTCTTTGACTGTAATTCTAGTGTCATCGTCCAGATCCTGTAAAACCAACAGAGACAGTTGATCCTGGTAGTTTAGTCCTGAAAAATGGTTAATTGGAATATTCGTTTCGATCGGAGGTACCACAACCTCCTCTTTTTCATCTTCCAGAAAATGTCTTCTTATCGTGAGACCTCTCACAAATTTGTTGATGTCCTTCAATGTCGAAAAGAGGTCAAACTTTTTAGTAGGAGTAAAGTTGAGACCTAATGTTAAAACTTCGATTTGTTCGGGGCTAAGTACAACATCGGACAAATTTAGCACATCCAAGCCCGTATCTAGGTTGCCTTCTTCTGGCTCCTGAGCTTCCTGTTTGGAGTTCCCTCCTCTCCTTTTTCTCCTTCCCCGCCGGGTCCGTTTGTGTTTTGGCTCTTGGAGTTTTTTGAAGGTTTATTGTAATAAGATCTGTTTTTATTTTTAGGTCTGGTTGACTCATTTTCAGATAGATCCGTATTTGCATCTGAAGTTTCAGCTTCTGATGAGCTGAAGCCCACTTTCTTCGGGCCATACTTTTTCCTTTTGTATAGACGTTTTTTCAAGATAGATCTGGGGGTTGTACTGGCTGCTTCTCTCCTACCCCATTCGTAGACTTGATGATTCGCATAGTCATATAGGTCTCTCTGGAATTTAGCTTTTTTAACTTCCATGATCTCATTTTCCAGTTGGTTGATATTTTCACTTAATTTTTCCGCTTTGGTAGAAAACGTATCTTCTGGTAGTTTCGATTTGATTTCTTGAGTGATCACATCAATATCTTTTTTGAGATCTGACAATTTTGCAGTTTCATTTTGAATTATTAAATCCATCAATTTCAATGAACATTCAGAGAGAATATCATTCCAAGCGACAGTAAAATCCTCTGAGTAGATAAAAGTTGGTATCTTTTTAATTCTTAGGCCCCTTGGTATCATGGTTTTAGCTTTGTATTTTTGCAGTGTAGTGCAATCCCACCATATTTTACATTCCTCCCTTAGGAGGTTTTCCCATGCTTTGCATTTAGACAATATATCAATATTTGTAGTATTTAAAGTTGCAGGGTCTTCAAATACACTTGCTGCCTTTGCTTCTCTATTGGCAGATGGCTCCATATTTAGGAGACTCAAGGGGTCATAAAAAACTGTACGACAGAAAAAGATAAGTCTATTTTCAAAGTATTCGATAAACGTCCAATCGGGAGCATCGACTGAGATCCAAATCACATAAATGAATGATAAAAAGTACAAAATCTGCTCACCGAGTGTTGCATGTAGATGTCTTTTCCGTGCTGAAAATCCCCTCCTGGACCAGGAGGATTTGCTGCATGCTTTTTAGTAGACTTGGATCCAGCTACAGGATTTGGACATCAATGCTTGAAAGTTTAAAACTTCATGCTTTTATTAACGGACCTTGGTCACGAATACAAAAAGAATCTCTTTCAGCGTAACAGTTTAAAAGGTATATACATCAGCAACGCGTTTCAAACGCACTATGCGTCCTTCCTCATGGCTGTATAATATACAAAAGACAAACTCACAGACTTGATCAGTCTGGTTGATCAGTTTCGTTGTACGCTCGTTTATGCATTGTGTCTGCTGGTTGACATGGGTCGATTGGGGCTGTCATGGTCCGATGGATGTTGTCCATTTTTGGGTTCTTGAGTAGAGGTAGGATTCATTGGCTTATGTGTGTTGCTGGATCCTGTGAGGGGAGACTGCCGCGCACTGCTGCCGTCTCTCTCCAGCTGACAACAATAGGTAACCACTATGTCGTTTAATATGGATATGTTAGTTTCATTAGGACCGTGTTCACACACACAAATGAGACTGCGATTGCATTAGTTTTAATAGACAATCATGATAGATAAACGTAGCTGGTTCACGATCATACTTGCTATACCCACCACGGATGTTTTATTATTGCATGTTCAGATTATATATTAAATGTATTTCCCATCAGGAATTTTTGAGTAGAGGTAGGATTCATTGGCTTATGTGTGTTGCTGGATCCTGTGAGGGGAGACTGCCGCGCACTGCTGCCGTCTCTCTCCAGCTGACAGCATTAGGTAACCACTATAACGTTTAATATGGACATGTTAGTTTCATTAGGACCGTGTTCACACACACAAATGAGACTGCGATTGCATTAGTTTTAATAGACAATCATGATATATAAACGTAGCTGGTTCACGATCATACTTGCTATACCCACCACGGATGTTTTATTATTGCATGTTCAGATTAGATATTAAATGTATTTCCCATTAGGAATTTTTGAGTAGAGGTGGTATTCATCGGTTTACGTGTGTTGCTGGATCCTGCGAGGGGAGACTGCCGCGCACGCGCTGCTGTCTTCTCTCCAGCAGACAGCATTAGGTAACCACTATAACGTTTAATATGGACATGTTAGTTTCATTAGGACCGTGTACACACACACAAATGAGACTGCGATTGCATTAGTTCTATTGAACAATCACGATATACAAACGTAGTTGGTTTACGATCACACTTGCTATACCTACCATGGATGTTTTATTATCGCATGTTCAGATTAGACATTAAATGTATCCCCCATTAGTTGAGAGATTATTCCATACTATAATTGTAGCAAGACAGTTGAGTACAACATATAGCTTATGCTATGTTTTTAACATGTTTATATGTGTTTATTTTTTGAATCTTAAGCTTGTTGTTAAATATACGGGAAGAAAAGGGTTAACAATGTAACAGGTGATGATAATCCAATCACAACCCACTTCCCTCTTTTTAAGTCTGTGAGTTTGTCTTTTGTATATTATACAGCCATGAGGAAGGACGCATAGTGCGTTTGAAACGCGTTGCTGATGTATATACCTTTTAAACTGTTACGCTGAAAGAGATTCTTTTTGTATTCGTGACCAAGGTCCGTTAATAAAAGCATGAAGTTTTAAACTTTCAAGCATTGATGTCCAAATCCTGTAGCTGGATCCAAGTCTACTAAAAAGCACACAGAATTAGTAGGATCCTACAGATTACATATCTTAGATATGTTGAAAAAGGCTATTTACAAAAAACCTTGTAGAAAATATAAAATAATGAGCAAAAAACTGAGAATGTATATCATTTACATCATTTACATATATATAACAATACAGTACTTAGTTGTAAATACACTCACCGGCCACTTTATTAGGTACACCTGTCCAACTGCTCGTTAACACTTAATTTCTAATCAGCCAATCACATGGCGGCAACTCAGTGCATTTAGGCATGTAGACATGGTCAAGACAATCTCCTGCAGTTCAAACCGAGCATCAGTATGGGGAAGAAAGGTGATTTCAGTGCCTTTGAACGTGGCATGGTTGTTGGTGCCAGAAGGGCTGGTCTGAGTATTTCAGAAACTGCTAATCTACTGGGATTTTCACACACAACCATCTCTAGGGTTTACAGAGAATGGTCCGAAAAAGAAAAAACATCCAGTGAGCGGCAGTTCTGTGGGCGGAAATGCCTTGTTGATGCCAGAGGTCAGAGGAGAATGGGCAGACTGGTTCGAGCTGATAGAAAGGCAACAGTGACTCAAATCGCCACCCGTTACAACCAAGGTAGGCAGAAGAGCATCTCTGACCGCACAATACATCGAACTTTGAGGCAGATGGGCTACAGCAGCAGAAGACCACACCGGGTGCCACTCCTTTCAGCTAAGAACAGGAAACTGAGGCTACAATTTGTATAAGCTCATCGAAATTGGACAGTAGAAGATTGGAAAAACGTTGCCTGGTCTGATGAGTCTCGATTTCTGCTGCGACATTCGGATGGTAGGGTCAGAATTTGGCGTCAACCACATGAAAGCATGGATCCATCCTGCCTTGTATCAACGGTTCAGGCTGGTGGTGGTGGTGTCATGGTTTGGGGAATATTTTCTAGGCACTCTTTGGGCCCCTTGGTACCAATTGAGCATCGTTGCAACGCCACAGCCTACCTGAGTATTGTTGCTGCCCATGTCCATCCCTTTATGACCACAATGTACCCAACATCTGATGGCTACTTTCAGCAGGATAATGCGCCATGTCATAAAGTTGGAATCATCTCAGACTGGTTTCTTGAACATGACAATGAGTTCACTGTACTCAAATGGCCTCCACAGTCACCAGATCTCAATCCAATAGAGCATCTTTGGGATGTGGTGGAACGGGAGATTCGCATCATGGATGTGCAGCCGACAAATCTGCGGCAACTGTGTGATGCCATCATGTCAATATGGACCAAAATCTCTGAGGAATGCATCCAGCACCTTGTTGAATCTATGCCATGAAGAATTGAGGCAGTTCTGGAGGCAAAAGGGGTCCCACCCGTTACTAGCATGGTGTACCTAATAAAGTGGCCGGTGATAGTTGCAAAATCACGTCCTGGCGTCTTTATAGACCATTGGCCACATGAGTACCTAAGAAAAAAATCCAAAAGGTCCAACAGAAAACTTTAGTATTTTTTCCTTAGGTACTCCTGTGCTCAATGGTCTGAACATATGCCAGGATGTGATTTTGGGTTAGCTTATCTCTATATACAGTAGAAAACTCATATATATATATATATATATATATATATATATATATATATATATTGTGGGAACTAGCTTGGTAGAAGCGGTAAAATTAGTCCAGAATCGCAGTCAGAGACAGTGACACAAGTGCTTTGGCTATAAACAGGGCTTTGCCTTGCTTTAATAGCAGAAAAAATACAAAATAAAACATAAAGCCTTAACTTCAGGCTAAAATAAACACCTGCTCGGCTGGACTCTAACTAACACAGAGTCTTCCCTGACTACTCGGGTGGCGTACTACCAGCCACCTGAAACAAAACAAAACGTGGGTTTTACCTCACGTGACACACACAGTCCGTATTAGGCTCGCAGGCCTCAGTGCAGGAGAATAGAGACAGGTTCTGCCTCTCCACATGTTCCCCCCCTTGTGAAGCACAGAGTGCAATCCTTTTAAAGCTCTAGTTGGAGCTGAGCTCCAACACCTGGGTTTCCTGAAGCAACCAGGAAAACCAGTGCTGGACAGGAAGGGAATGACCAGCCCCACTACCAGCCTGCCAGTCATTCCAAAAATCCAGGCCCGAAAATAGGATTTACCAGATCCTTTAGCAAGCTATGTCTTGCTAAGGACATCAAGTCTTCCTGGATCTTCTACATCTCACTCAGCTTTCCCTGGGTGAGATGTACACCTCCTGTCCCCTAGAAGACATATGAGAGAAATCTAGGGGAAATATAGCGATTTCCCTCCACCTTACCAGTCACTATCTCACATACCCTCCCCCTTTGTTCGAACCTGTCGGGGCGGACACACTTAGCCACCAAGCAATGTGTTCTGGACAGAGCATCTGCATTTCCCTGCAGTTTGCCTGACCTGTGCTCAACTGAAAACCTAAAGTTTTGTAAAGTGAGAAACCATCTTGTGACCCTTGCATTTCTCTCTTTAGCCTGGCTCATCCACGTAAGAGGGGAATGATCTGTCACCAACCTGAAGTGTCGACCCAATAAGTAATACCGCAGGGATTCCAAGGCCCATTTGATTGCCAAACACTCACGTTCAACAATGCTATAACTTCTCTCTGCCGGTGTAAGCTTCCTGCTTAGATACGTTACCGGGTGCTCTTCTCCCCTAACCTCCTGTGAAAGGACTGCACCTAACCCTACATCAGAGGTGTCCGTTTGCACGACAAACATTATTTTAAAGTCAGGAGTTATTAGGACTGGCTGTCTACAAAGGGCAGATTTTAATTCCTGAAATGATCTTTCAGCCTCTGGGTTCCACTTGACCATGACCGACTTACTCCCCCTGGTAAGGTCGGTTAAGGGTGCTGCAATACTTGCAAAGTTTAGTATGAATCTGCGGTAATAACCCAGAATTCCCAGAAAAGCTCTTACCTGTTTTTTGTTTAAGGGTCGGGGCCAGTTTTGGATAGCCTCTACTTTATTTACTTGGGGTTTTATCACATCTCTACCAATGACATAGCCCAAGTAACGTGCCTCCTCAAGACCCAGAGCACACTTTTTAGGGTTTGCCGTTAACCCTGCAGCCCTAAGAGAATCCAGTATCGCCTGGACTTTTGCCAAGTGACTTTCCCAGTCCTCACTAAAAATGATAATATCGTCAAGATAAGCCGAGGCATATCTACGATGTGGCTTAAGGACAACGTCCATTAACCTTTGAAAAGTTGCTGGGGCCCCATGCAACCCAAAAGGCAAACAAACATACTGGAAAAGACCCTCTGGGGTGACAAATGCAGTTTTCTCCTTTGCCCTGTCAGTAAGCGGTACCTGCCAGTACCCTTTGGTTAGGTCAAGGGTGGAAAAATATCTAGCATGACCAAGTCTCTCGATTAGTTCGTCCACCCTTGGCATTGGATAGGCATCAAACTTTGATACCTCATTTAATTTTCTGAAGTCATTACAGAAACGCAGCGTACCATCTGGTTTAGGAATCAGGACAATGGGGCTTGACCACTCACTATTTGATTCCTCAACAACCCCTAGGTCCAACATCTTTTTGACTTCTTCCGAAATGGCCTGTCTACGAGCTTCAGGTACTCTGTACGGTTTTAGGTGAACTCGTACCTGTGGCTCGGTGACAATGTCATGTTTTATCAGCGAGGTACGGCCTGGCGTCTCTGAGAACACATCAGCGTTTCGCAAGATGAACTCTCTAGTTTCCTGCGTCTGAGCCTTGGACAGGGACTCGGATATACGAACCTCGGGTATGCTGTTACCATGAGAGTTTACCTCTACTGCAAGGACCTGCGGAGTAACTTCACAAGGAAAACTTACAGCTGACAAATTTTCTCTGTCCTTCCAGGGTTTTAGTAAATTTACATGGTACAACTGTTCTGGCTTCCTCTTCCCTGGCTGATATACTTTGTAGTTCACCTCTCCTACCTTCTCCAAAACTTCATACGGCCCTTGCCACTTAGCCAGGAACTTACTCTCTATGGTTGGTACCAAAACTAAAACGCGATCACCAGGGTTAAAAGTTCTGACCTTAGCCGACCTGTTATATACCCGCCTTTGAGCCTCTTGAGCCTGCTCTAGGTGAGCTTTAACTATAGGCATTATTGCACCGATCCTGTCTTGCATGAGACTAATGTGCTCTATTACACTTCTGTAGGGTGTATGTTCCTGTTCCCAGGTTTCCTTGGCAATGTCAAGGAGGCCGTGGGGGTGCCTACCATACACCAGCTCAAATGGGGAAAACCCAGTGGAGGATTGCGGTACTTCACGAACTGCAAACATTAGATAGGGTAACAGGCAATCCCAATCCTTACCGTCTTTACAAACCACCCTTTTTAACATGCCCTTCAGGGTCTTGTTGAATCTCTCAACCAGGCCATCCGTCTGCGGATGATATACAGATGTACGCAAGTGTTTAATTTTCAAGAGCCTACACAATTCTTTAGTTACCTTAGACATGAAGGGGGTTCCCTGGTCTGTAAGGATCTCTTTAGGGATACCTGTACGGGAGAACATGTGAAATAGTTCCTTGGCTATTAGCTTAGAGGAAGTATTTCTTTGTGGCACAGCCTCGGGATAACGTGTGGCATAGTCTACAACAACAAGGATATACTGATGTCCTCTAGCTGATTTTACCAGGGGACCAACCAGATCCATTGCCACTCTTTCAAATGGTACCTCTATAATGGGTAAGGGTACCAAAGGACTCCTGAAATGTGACACTGGAGCGGTTAGTTGACACTCTGGACAGGTCTCACAATACCTTTGTACTTCAACAACAACCCCTGGCCAGAAGAAGCGCTGCAAAATACGTTCACGGGTTTTTTCACATCCCAAATGTCCGCCTAGCACGTGCTTGTGGGCCAGATCCAGCACCAACCTGCGGAATGGTTGGGGTACTACCAGCTGTTCAACAATTTCCCCACGTACATTGTCTACCCGATATAGCAGTTCCCGATCAATCGCCATGTGGGGAAATACCTTCTCAGCCCCTGGGTATTGTGGCACACCATTTATTACCTTCACATTTTCCCTGGCTTTTAACAATGTGGGATCTCTTAGCTGAGCGGTCCCAAAATTATCCCGGGACACCTCCAACTCAGGCATATCAGGAGCTTCCTCCTGTTCCTCAGTATCACCAGCTAGTACCGCTAGGGGAAAATTCTCGGTTTCATTATTGGTCACCCCTACCGCTGGAACCTCACTGTCAGGGTCAAAGGGTTCAGGGCTAACCACGGAACTTACATTGTCAACTGATACATTTTTATGTCGCCACAAGTCCCAGAAAAGGGGAAAGTCTCTTCCCAATATCACACTGTGCATTAGTGACTTGACCACAGCCACATTGTGGGAAGCTGCACCACAGGGAGTTTCAAACATGACCACGGCTGTAGGGTAATATCTGGTCTCTCCATGAATGCAAAGTACCCCAACAGTTTGTCCGCTGCACAATCCAGGGTCTACCAGAGAGCCATGTACCAGGGTCACTAAGCTCCCAGAGTCCAGCAGTGCATTCACAGAGCAGCCTCCTATTTTCACAGCACACATTTGAGGCTCTGCCTTAGTCTCTGCAGAGTAAACAGGTCTTGCAAACAGAGATACGGGTCCTGCGGTGTTGCAGTCCATGGGCTCGGTCGTGAGGGGACAAGTCGCAATCACATGTCCGGGTTCTCGGCAGCGCCAACAACGTATGCTGCCCCCGTCACCATTTTGAGACCCTTGTCTGGTTCTTAAGGGCTCACTAGACCTACTTGACCCAGCTGCTTGTTCCCCCTCTGAGCCACCTCCCCTGTAGACATTTCTCACCCCTTTAACAGTAGGTACAGTCTTACCAGTTGACCTGGATAACTTGCTGTCCCTGGGGTTGGCACGTCCGGGAGATGTTTGGAGTAGCTCCTCTGTTGCACTGTATCTTTCCACGAGACTCACGAGTTCATCAGCCGTCGTAGGTCCTCCTTGTCCGACCCAGCGCTGGATCCTAGAAGGAAGGGATCTGATGAATTTGTCCAGGACCACCTTCTCTATTATCTGGCCTGGTGTGGCTTCCTCCGGCTGCAGCCACTTCTTTACAAGGTGTATGAGATCATGCATCTGTGACCTTGGTGGCAGTGTCTCAGAGAAAGTCCAACTGTGCACACGCCCTGCACGAACATGCATGTTCACTCCAAGTCGGGCAAGGATCTCACCTTTAAGCTTTATGTAGTTCTTAGCGTCCTGCTCACTCAAGTCATAGTAAGCTTTTTGTGGCTCACCTGTCAGCAAAGGTGCTACCACATCTGCCCACTGGTCGGCTGGCAGCTTTTCACGCTCTGCCACTCTCTCAAAGACCATAAGGTACGCTTCCACGTCATCTGTGGCGGTCATCTTTTTTAGAGAGGCATGTACTGTGGCCCTTAGAGAAGTAGACCCTCCTTGGGTCCCGTGCACACCAGAGGTTGTTCTGCTGGACGACAGTGTCTCACCAAGCAAGGCCATTTTCTCCACCAGGAGGCGATTCATCTCGTCTTGCTTGGCCTGGGCTTGTTGCTGCCTTTCCTCAGCCTGGGCAAAAGCTCGCTGTTGCTGCATAATCATTTGCTGCTGCTGTAGGATGGCTTGTCCAAACTGCTTAACAAAGTCCTCCATCATACCGGACCCTCTCGTAGCTTTAATCCAGGAAAAAAAAGAAGAAAAAAAAAATACGTGTATGTCTCTTTAAGACTGCGTTACAATGCCCGCATCCTCTCGCCATATGTGGGAACTAGCTTGGTAGAAGCGGTAAAATTAGTCCAGAATCGCAGTCAGAGACAGTGACACAAGTGCTTTGGCTATAAACAGGGCTTTGCCTTGCTTTAATAGCAGAAAAAATACAAAATAAAACATAAAGCCTTAACTTCAGGCTAAAATAAACACCTGCTCGGCTGAACTCTAACTAACACAGAGTCTTCCCTGACTACTCGGGTGGCGTACTACCAGCCACCTGAAACAAAACAAAACGTGGGTTTTACCTCACGTGACACACACAGTCCGTATTAGGCTCGCAGGCCTCAGTGCAGGAGAATAGAGACAGGTTCTGCCTCTCCACATGTTCCCCCCCCTTGTGAAGCACAGAGTGCAATCCTTTTAAAGCTCTAGTTGGAGCTGAGCTCCAACACCTGGGTTTCCTGAAGCAACCAGGAAAACCAGTGCTGGACAGGAAGGGAATGACCAGCCCCACTACCAGCCTGCCAGTCATTCCAAAAATCCAGGCCCGAAAATAGGATTTACCAGATCCTTTAGCAAGCTATGTCTTGCTAAGGACATCAAGTCTTCCTGGATCTTCTACATCTCACTCACCTTTCCCTGGGTGAGATGTACACCTCCTGTCCCCTAGAAGACATATGAGAGAAATCTAGGGGAAATATAGCGATTTCCCTCCACCTTACCAGTCACTATCTCACAATATATATATACGTATATATATATATATATATATATATATATATATATATATATATTTATATATATTTATATATATATATATATATATATATATATATATATATATATATACTCAAAATATACAGTCAAGGGCCCTGAAATTCCTGGTTGAAGTCCTGTATTAGAGGCCCCCTTTACTATTGGTCCATCACTATAGATCTCTCTTATTTACCCCTGACACAATGCCGTTGTCAGGATTCGGAGGTAGTGGATCCTCTGGACCACCTCAGATTATGACATAAGACAACACCTGGGATTGTAGTCTAAGCAGGTTGGACTTGTTGCGGCATGGTACCACCAGGTTGTTCCACAGGTGCGACTTTGTCCAGCCAAGGCAAAGTGAAGAATTGTAAGACAAACTCGTGGTCAGGAACAGGCAGGAGGTCAAGACAGGGAACACATGATTGGAGTTGGGGACGAACCGGAAGGTCAGGACAGGCAGCACAGGATCAGAGTCAATAACGGAAGCGGGGACACAACGGGGATTCAGCATGGAACAGCTTTCTCTAAGGCACAAAGATCTGGCAGGGTGTGTATGGAGAGGCAGGTGTAAATAGAATTCTGGGAAATGGCCAGTGCCATTCTCTGAAGCAGGAGACAGGGACGCGTGCTCACTGCTCATGGACCAGAATCACAAGTGGGGACAGGTAAGAAGAACCAGAGCATCCGGGACAGTTAACATGTTATCAACTCATTGGGGCTCATTTACGGTCCCGCGGCCACATTTCTGTTGGGTTGTCCGGGGTTTTCGGGGATCGCACCGGGGATTGTGTCGCACGCGACCGAATTTAGTCACAATCTCGCCAGCTTTCACGCGACACAAATTGGGGGGCGGGCCGTCGGACAATCCGACAGATTTGGACAACGCACGGGATTTAACATCTCAAATTGTGTTGCAAGACATGCACTCACATACACCCGGATCGTGACGGGACCGGGTAAGTAAATATGCCCCATTGTATTAACATAGCATTTCGTGAATGTATGTTGTGAATGTTAACAGCAATCTAATTAGGCAAATCCCCTCTCCATAGCTGTTGGATTTAATTTCAAAAAGCAATGAAAACACATTGGGGCTTATTTACTAAGGGTCCGCAGAGGCACTTTCGTCAGATTTTTGGAAATTTTCATGATTTACACTGCTGTGACAGCTATTTAGAAGGGGATTGTGTCGCATGCGACCGGATTATGGGCAGCGGCTCCAGCTTTCATGCGAAAGAAATTTGGGGGCGGGCCGTCGGATGACACGACTGATTTGAACTGGGCGCGGGATTTAATATTCAAATTGTGTTGGAAGACAATGCACCAAGAAGAATATGGTGAACTCCGGCAGACCTGAGCGGGGAAGCGACACATGCAGGATATCGGGCGCACAATCTTTGTGAATCGCGGCACAGTGCATTGTTGTCGGACAATGCACTTCGGGTGAACTCCATCGGCCGGGTAAGTAAATGTGCCCCAATGTGTTGATGCAGCTTCATAACTATCTTTCTTTCCTTAAATGCAACTGGTACCATTTATGGCTAAATCTATAACATGAAGCTAAATCAAGTTCCAAATATCTGCTTTTAATTCTCACTATTTTGGTGAAGCACATAAGAGACGCACCTATTAGTTAATATGGTCGACAGGTGGCCACACGTTTAAGCCAACAGCCTTAATACAATGATTGATGATAGTTGGATCATATTCATACAGGCCAAATGTTTTAAGCTCAGCCAGAAACTAATGTGCAGAAAAATAAAGATTATTTCCTGATTACTTCCTGCCACAAGGCTCTGGGTTTTATACTTATAAAAAAGACAGTTTCTTGAAAAGAAATAAAATAAAATTAGTTAAATGCTTTAACCCCTTACTGGCTTGTATCATAATATTAAGTGGCAGGAATTCTATTTGTCTATGTATTATTATTCATCTGTGATGGCAACTCCACTGAGTTTGCTATATAACACAGCTGACATCTGCATCCACTGCTCAGATTCCTAAGTATTAACCCCACATATGCCGTTCTAATACATTCCCACCCAGAGTCTTCTTCTGTTTTAGAAAAAGCTTTAAAGGTAATCTAAGCATGGATGAACGAAGGGCACTTACTCATAGATCCAGGCACCAAGACTGTGGTAATCTTCTTATATTTGTTATCCATGGCCTTCTGCCTTCTATTATCAACTTTTAAAATTATGCTAATGAGACAGAAGAGCTATGGGGGCTCTGCTGTAGCTATTAAGGCTGTTACACTGTCTCCCCCTTGGCTTTTCAGCAATTCAATGCTCTCTCTGCCTGCTGTAGGTTTTTAGTGCTACAGGAGAACGTAATTCAATCTTTGCACTGGAAAGATTTAATTCAATGCTCTGAATCTGCAGCCACAATGAAAATGTTGCATATAAGTTTTATTTTCATCATGTAAATGGGATCTGCTGTACATTGGCTGTAGACTATTCCAGTGCAGCAAACCTGCAAAAATTACTGACCACATGGGCGCTGTGCAGAATTCCATTCTTACAGGCTGATGACACTGCTGGGGATGGGATTCCTTGTATCATATTCATATATGATGCAAAGATTCTATTCTTTCCAGCTAAACAGCAGACACTGAAATCAATTACAGGTGGTCCATTTGAGAACACCCAACTTATAGATGACCCCTAGTTACATACGGACCTCTCTGCCCACTGTGACCTCTGTTGAAGCTTTGTGAATAATCTTTTTGCACCTCAACTGTTCCCGAATATGTGAGGAAAGACACTGGTATACAAATATTGAAGCTGCTCTGGTGAAGCTCTCTGGATGCTTTATTTAAGTCCCAGGCTGTAATGATCAGCTGTAAGGTGTCTGTAGTGAAGTTTTACTGATAATCCTTGTTCCCATGACAGCACAAAACTTTGAAATTCCAATTGTCACAGGGATATAACATATTTTGTCTGGCTTGCCAACTGTAAAATATACCTGTTGCCACTTACATACAAATTTAACTTAAGGACGACCTAAAGAACCTATCTTGTTCATAACCCAAGGACTGCCTGTACAGTATCTGTGCTGCTGTTCAGCAGAGAAGCAGGGACTCCTTGCATCATATATCACTATGACGTAAGGGGAGAAGTGGTCAGACTGTGGCACAGGACTCTACACTGATTTCGGCTACTGTGAAGTAGCTCTAAAGCTGAATTCAAACAGCCGTTGGGGGGCATATATACGTCCCCCGTAGGTCGACACGTGCATCACTGTACCGTTCCGTACCTGGGAAAAAATAGGACATGTTCTATCTTTCCCCATATTATGGCGCTGTGCACCATATATCTCTATGGAGAGGGGCAGCGACGAGCATCCTTCACCCCCCCCCCACTCCCGTGCGGCACAGCGGGCACACGTGTGTGTGTGTGAATGTAGCCTAAGTCTGTAGGAGATGCTGCATTATCTGGCATCAGACTCTTTTTATTTTTAGAGTATAATGTATTCCTAAGCTATACATACATCCTCAGCTATTGTGTCTATGGTGAGTACTGATTTTCATAGAATTTGCAAGTCTAAAAAAAATGACCCATTTCCTCAATAAATAATTATCATAAGAGTCCAGAATGCAGACAAATAATGAATGCTAGATCACCAGACTGGAAGGTGTTTCCTTTTCCTTCTTCTAATTATATCAAATGAACATGATTTCTTTAATCGCAGACACCAGACCTCAGGACATATGGTAAAAATCCAACTGACAAACCCCAAGAGGTAGAAATAATAAATTGTTTCCGCTCAAAAACAAGTTGACATCTGAAGTGATTGTAAAATGTAACTGGTCTCTAACACATGGCCACAATACGCCCCATAGGAGAGCATTAGATACCACTGAGCCATGTGTACAACTTATTAGGATAAAATGACACCGACAAGTGTTTCAATAATATGGGAATAACAGAACCTGGGCGTCTATTTTAAATTTGTTAATCTGAATTGGGACAAGTAGGTTCTCGAAATCTCCCTACACTTGCTTAGCGCTAAAATGTCTTCATAACAAAGGCATTCATAATTAGATATGTTTTCACACACATTAAAAGTGATCCTTGCAGCCAGACATAACCACCCCATGGCTCACAGTGGTGCTGCTGGGTCCGCAGTACTGAGTACAGCTAGTGAATAATGCTATGTAATTTGTCGCTCAGACAAATAAGTAATGTGACATATGTTACTTTTTTTTTTTAATAATTACCAAGATAAAAAATCTCCGAAGAGTCAAAATCACCATGGTAACAGCTCAGGCCAATCATGTTTTTCATGCTCTGTATCAATACCAATTAGAAGAAGCAATAGATTTTAAGCAGAACCAGACAACGGAATTCTGCATCCATATCTCCATAATCCTAATCTAGACGAGCAACGTGCATGTGGCAGGTATAGTTAGCCGCGGCTATCTGTGTTCATGAAGCAATGGAGATAACGGGATTCTAGTGATCTTTGTGGTGGCTCAGCTTGCAGCTGCATCCATGTAGGATGTTTGACAGCCAAGCTTCTTAAATCTGGTACAGATTGTTAGCCTGGGAGGATTACACATCTCAGACCTGGCACAGAATGTATAAATATGCTTTTTTACACCTCCTTATTTTTCCCTTTCCTGGCACTCACTTGGTTGATGCTGATGCCAGTGGCGATGGGATGCAATTGAAATAGCTGTGATTCATTAAAGTGATCAGATCTCTGAAGAAAATACTTGTAATTCATGTAGAGATATAACATTTGTTGGTATAAACTTCATTTGTTATTGAAATCTTATACCTAGCGCCGTCCTGTGTGTGGTTGCTGGGTTATCTCTGCTGTTCAATTATACTGACCTTGAGTCTCCTCTGTATTATGAAAGGATGGTCTACAAAGCCCCCTGTAGGGCAGAAGCAGCAAGGTGCCTAAAACATGACTATGTAGTCTTCAAATTAACAAGACACAAAATTCCAATAGTTAAGTTCCTACCAGATTATAATATTCTTAGACAGTGTTCACACGTGGCGTCATAATCTTACTTTAATAGGTGATCGTGGATGAAGTCCATGTGTAGAGTTCGGAAGTGCAATGCAAATGCTACACACAGTGGTGTAACTAGAAGCTGATGGGCCCCAGTGCAAAGTCTGTGCCAGGCCCCTGACTATAATGTATGGTTTATAGTACTAGTCTTCTCATATTGGAAAGTGACACCTTATGCGCCCCCTAAACCTCCTCGGCCCGGTTGCGATGGCACCTTCTGCACCCCCTCAAGTTACGCCCCTGGCTTCACAAACACTACGTGAAAAAGCGACCTTGTGCTTCCTACCTGTTAACACCATAGAACAAAAATGACATAATCCATAGAGAGAGAAGACAAAATAGATCAGATATATAAAATGTAAACCTAACATGAGGAATAGGTCAGATGGTAGATTCCTCCTGTCTGACTCTGCCCTAATCTGTAATTTAATAATTCTGGAACCTACCGTATATACTCGGGTATAAGTCGACCCAAGTGTAAGCCGAGCCCCCTAATTTTACCACAAAAACATGGGAAAACCTATTGACTCGAGTATAAGCCGAGGGTGGAAAATGCATTGGTCACAGCCTCCCTATTATATAGCCTTCCGTACCCTGCCCCATAGTATATAGCCAGCACCTGTCCCTCAGTATATAGCCTGTCGGAGCCTGCCCCATAGTATATAGCCAGCACTTTCCCCCCCAGTATATAGCCTGCCAGCCCATATCCCCCAGTATATAGCCAGCCCCCTTCCCAATATACAGCCACTCCCTTCCCTAGTATATAGCCAGCAGCGGGGGAAGCTGGAAAGGTGAGTTTTGACATATTTTTCTTTACTCGAATATAAGCCGAGTTTGGGTTTTCAGCACATTTTGTGTGCTGAAAAACTAGGCTTATACATGAGTATATATGGTAACTTGTTAAAAACTTCATTTTGGTAATATGTAAATTAATTGCAGATGCTACTGGGGTGTGGAGTATTCTTAGTTCCCAGTGCCGGGCCATGCTAGTACACGCCCCAGGAGCCTCTGCAGTTAATTTAAATATTACTAAAATAAAGTTTATAACAAGTTAGGTAAAGTTCCAGGATTATTACATTACTAGACAGACTAAAACTGCATCAGATGTCCTCCTGCATGTCAGCAGTTGCTTTCTTAAAGTTCTCTGTAGTCCTTCCTCCCTCACTGTCCTGGGAAGAGGGGATAGTGTTGGTATTTGCTGATCAGTCTGGCTGACACATCCATTGTAGCAGGTAGTATGTGTAGTGGTCAGCATAATCCTGTATTAGATTATAGGTACTGATGAGCAAACCCAAAGCATCAAATTTGGGTCCATGCTGAATTTGGCGGGTTCAGCACCAGATGTATGCTTAACTTAAAGGAAACCTACCATTTAGAATGGCAGGGGTAAGCTGTAAGTACCGAGCACCAGCTCAGGGTGAGCTGGTGCCGGTACTTACTTTTGTTAGTGTTATAAACCGCGGTATCGCGGTTTTAACACTTTTTAAACTTTAGAGCAAGAGAGGCTGCAACATCTCCGCTATTTCCTATGTAGGCGCACGCACGATCGTGCACACACGGCGCCGAAGCCTGTTCTGGTCTAGAGTTTAAAAAGTGTTAAAACCGCGATACCGCAGTTTATAACACTAACGAAAGTAGGTACCGGCACCAGCTCACCATTCTAAATGGTAGGTTTCCTTTAACTACCACCAGTCACTGGAATAACACTCTAATTTGTGGTGGCATGTTGCAAACAGACATGATAATTAGTGGTGTAACAAGACCCCAGTGGGGGTCATCATTTATTTAACCATTTGCTTCCACCCGTATCCCACATGTAATACTTCAGAATACACATTTACACATATCCATAGACAGATGCACACATGCACTAGTTATGCATAACACACATGTTTAAATACAGCACCATATATACTCTACACACTCTGGCCCAGATCTATTAACCCCTTAAGGATGCAGGGTTTTTTCGTTCTCCACCTTCAAAAATCCATAACTTTTTCATTTTTCCATGTACAAAGTGTAAAGGCTTATTTTCTGCATAACAAATTTTACTTCTCATTGTTGTTATTTATTATTCTGTGTCGTGTACTGGGAAGCTTTGAAAAAATTCCAAATATGGTGAAAATGGCAAAAAAAATGCATTGGGGGATGTATTAACACACTTGAGCTACAATTCTGGTGGTTTTGTGCCTAAAACACTGTCTAAAATGCCTTGCACCACAGTTATCAAGGCTTTTAGACCATTTTTGGCAGCTTTCCAACTTGTCCGAATAAGTGGCGTGGCCCTTGGGAAATAGGCGCGGTCTCGCAAGAAAGGGGTGTGGCTTATGGAAAATCATCTGTGCAGCAAAAATTCTGGCGCACAGTGTTTGTAAACACTTTCAAAACAGCAACTCAAAAGAATTGTGCTTGCATGCTGTATATTAAAGGTGCATCCAAAAAAAATGTGCACACTTCCAGAGAAGTGCAGGGTGTGCCAGATAATTGAAGACCGTGCGAAAGTATTCATAATACTGGACATCCATGAAGCAAACTGCATTAGTGCAGTTTGTCTCACTTTTGATAAATTTGGGCCACTATATATATGCTACAGATACACCATATATGAGAGAAACTCAAATACATATATAGTCACGCCAATACCCACATACCTGTATGATATTAATAATGTTGCAGTAATGAATACACCACATACATAAATATATATTTGAGAGAGTAGGATGAAGCAGCACTCCAATATGTAGTGAAGAAGAAAAAAGTTTATTCCACCATTGATGCGACGTTTCGCCTTATCAATAAAGGCATTCTCATGCTCGCATCAATGGTGGAATAAACTTTTTTCTTCTTCACTACATATTGGAGTGCTGCTTCATCCTACTCTCTCAATTGCATCTAGCGAGCCACGTCAGACCCGCTCTGAAGACCTGCACCCGACTTCTGCACGGTGCCGTTCCAATCTGTTTCCTTATACCTACATAAATATATAGACGCTGGGAATATACTGCACATTACTACACTCACCGGCCACTTTATTAGGTACACCTGTCCAACTGCTCATTAACACTTAATTTCTAATCAGCCAATCACATGGTAGCAACTCATTGTATTTAGGCATGTAGACATGGTCAAGACAATCTCCTGCAGTTCAAACCGAGCATCAGTATGCGGAAGAAAGGAGATTTGATGCCTTTGAACGTGGCATGGTTGTTGGTGCCAGAAGGGCTGGTCTGAGTATTTCAGAAACTGCTGATCTACTGGGATTTTCCCGCACAACCATCTCTAGGGTTTACAGAGAATGGTCCGAAAAAGAAAAAACATCCAGTGAGCGGCAGTTCTGTGAGCGGAAATGCCTTGTTGATGCCAGAGGTCAGAGGAGAATGGGCAGACTGGTTCAAGCTGATAGAAAGGCAACAGTGACTCAAATTGCCACCCGTTACAACCAAGGTAGGCAGAAGAGCATCTCTGAACGCACAGTACGTCGAACTTTGAGGCAGATGGGCTACAGCAGCAGAAGATCACACCGGGTGCCACTCCTTTCAGCTAAGAACAGGAAACTGAGGCTACAATTTGCACAAGCTCATCGAAATTGGACAGTAGAATATTGGAAAAACGTTGCCTGGTCTAATGAGTCTCGATTTCTTCGGATGGTAGGGACAGAATTTGGCGTCAACAACATGAAAGCATGGATCCCTCCTGCCTTGTATCAACGGTTCAGGCTGGTGGTAGTGTCATGGTGTGGGGAATATTTTCTTGGCACTCTTTGGGCCCCTTGGTACCAATTGAGCATCTTTGCAACACCACAGCCTACCTGAGTATTGTTGCTGACCATGTCCATCCCTTTATGACCACAATGTACCCAACATCTGATGGCTACTTTCAGCAGGATAATGCGCCATGTCATAAAGCTGGAATCATCTCAGACTGGTTTCTTGAACATGACAATGAGTTCACTGTACTCAAATGGCCTCCACAGTCACCAGATCTCAATCCAATAGAGCATCTTTGGGATGTGGTGGAACGGGAGATTCTCATCATGGATGTGCAGCCGACAAATCTGCGGCAACTGTGTTATGCCATCATGTCAATATGGACCAAAATCTCTGAGGAATGCTTCCAGCACCTTGTTGAATCTGTGCCACGAAGAATTGAGGCAGTTCTGAAGGCAAAAGGGGGTCCAACCCGTTACTAGCATGGTGTACCTAATAAAGTGGCCGGTGAGTGTATATAGCACCAAATATTTACTGCACTCCAGGTCTTCCATAAGGCAGACATCACTTACTGTATAATTCAGTTTTGGCTATGACCTTCTACGGCTACATTCACACTGCCGTATGGGGGACGTATATACGGCCTATATACGTCCCCCATAGACTGCAAAGGGTGCACGGCGACCTATGGCAGCGGTGCGATGCAGCACATGTGCGGCACCGTACCGCTCTGTGCCCTGTGAAAAGATAGGACATGTCCTATGTGTTCTCGGCATATGGTGCCGCGCGCCATATTCCTCTCCCCGGAGGCGCCGTGTGCCTACTGTACTATGTTACAGTGGGCAATGGCAGTGTGAATGTATCCTACCTCTGTGTTGGCCTGGTTTTCATCCTAATGGGCTCCTCACAGATGACAATTATTCTGCGTCAGTTACAGAACTTTGAAAGCTTCTCCATCCGTGACTTATTGCTAAAGAATGCACAACAAGATGTGCAGCACGTCTCGAAACTGCATCCTTAAAAATACCACAGTCACTTACAGTATAATATCACCTATCACCTGATATCATAAAATTATGTCATAATTTACATACAGCACCCATTAATTTGTATACAGCAAAGACAAATAAGTAATTTATGCTTACTTCCATTAATTAATATTTAGCAAAGCAGTACCCAGAATAATTTATATGTAACCCTGCACCCCATTATTAATTAATATGTAGCAGCCTCTCTTATTATTTAATTCAGTTCATTTAGTTAATAAATACACTGCTCAGCAGCTCCCAGTTATAAATATAACAAACAGCAGCCTCTAATAAATATTCTGTCTAGCGGCCTCCTTTAAATATACTGTCCTACAGCCTTCTATTATTATACTGTCCAGATGGCCCCTATTGCTATACTGTACAGGAAGCCACCCTTATACTGTCCAGGAGGTCCCCCTTATAATATATTGTCCAGGAGGCTCCTCTTTATAAATATATGGTCCAGAGCACCCCTGCTTTATAATATACCGGTGGTGGTGAACCTATGGCACTGGTGCCAGAGGTGGCACTCAGAGCCCTTTCTGCGGGCACTCAGGCCATTACCAGAGATGGCTCCATGTATCTTCCTGCAGTCCCAGACAGCCCAGGACTTGCTGTGGACAGAGCTATTTTAAAGTAACAGTGCTACTTGGGAGGAGGAGTGGGAAGGTGTGGACAGATCTGGATTATCATTGTAGCTCCTGCTCCGGCCCTGACAATTCTTCCTGTTCATGGGACCCTGGAGGAAAGCTACAATGATCATCCAAATTTCTTCTATTTTCTGCTTTATTGGTGTCCTCACGGTGCTGGTATCAATGAAAGCTGTGACAGAGAATGGAG
Organism: Engystomops pustulosus; assembly: GCF_040894005.1. Classification (NCBI taxonomy): domain Eukaryota; kingdom Metazoa; phylum Chordata; class Amphibia; order Anura; family Leptodactylidae; genus Engystomops; species Engystomops pustulosus. The sequence continues at coordinate 171,205,852 of NC_092413.1, read as the reverse complement.
TATAAATCACAAATTACATTTCTGTGCTGGCACTTTGCGATAAATAAGTGGGACTTGGTTGTAGTTTGGGCACTCGGTCTCTAAAAGGTTCGCCATCACTGTAATATACTGTCCAGGAGTGCCCCCCGTCCCCTTCCTGGAATATACTGTCTGCGAGAGCCATGTCCGATGATAAACTGTCCAGGAGCATCCATGTAACAAAAAAATAAACATAGTACTAACTTCTGCAGTACATCCCCAGCCTCTACTGTACTTTCAGAGACCATCATCATGGCACCACCGCAGCATAGAATGTACACAGAGAGAGCGCGGGATGTGTCTCTGCCTGTGCCACTTCGTTACTCAATTCTATGTGCGTCTAAAAGATACACGTAGTAATGTGACCGCGATCTGTACACCCCTGATAAAAAAAGGTCAAGTCCCGGGATTGAAAAAAAAATCCTAAAAAAAAATATACAAATAGAGAAATCTCAGTGAATCCTCTACTACCTAACTCACTGAACGCTGCTTGAAATTAACTGAAAGTAAACAAAGAACCGGATGAAGTTTCATGCAGTTTACTTAATGATATGGGCTGCAATGCAAAAGAAAGTCCTTTATGTCACTCAAAAGGTTACATGTGCAAGTGTTTTCTTTTTAAAGGAAAGGCAAAGCATAACTGTAAAGTTTATAAAGTTTTCTCTATAGTTGCAACAGCTGGAAACTAATATTTTTCCAATATACATTCATTACCTTATTGCTGTCAATGCTATGCTTTCTGTGTGCCTCAGTCCCTCTCTGTTCCACTCTGCATTCTAGTTGCCAAGAAGAAACTGTACAGTAAAACAGGAGGCAACAGAAATTCAGCAGAAGTGGAGGGGGGGGGGCATGTACTGTGCACAATCTCCTGTCTACTCAGTAATTACAAGAAGCAACTCCTTCATGTCAGCTCTGCCCTGTCTACAGTCTGTCCTCATGTTCCAACACAAAGTGCACCTGTTCCCCTACAGATGCTTAGTTTAATAAGGCTTTTAGAAGGCTACAGACAGCTCAGTGAGAAGAAAGGGGGAGTGTCATCACAGAGGTAATACAGACTATTCTTTACGGTGAAACTGCAAATGGCTCATTAAATCAGTTATTCTGTGTGTGTTCTGTCTCTTTGTCTTCCTGCAAGTCAGCAGTTGCTTTCTTAAAGTTCTCTGTACTCCCTCCTCCCCCACTGTTCTGGAAAGAGGGGATAGTGTTGGTATTTGCTGATCAGTCTGGCTGACACATCCATTGTAGCAGGTAGTACGTATAGTGGTCAACATAAGCCTGTATTAGATTATAGGTACTGATGAGCAAACCCAAAGCATCAAATTTGGATCCATACAGAATTTGGCAGGTTCGGCACCCATGGACCCAAAGCAAAATATCACAAGTCATTCAGGCTTCAGGCCTGGGCTTCGCTAAAAAAAAAAAAAAATCTGCCTGATTGACTGTTGAGAAGCATGTATATACTGATATTCTGTTATAATAAAGGGCAGTATTAATTTCATCTATATCCTGATATGGTACTACAGTGCGGGGACAGTACCTTTATTCTTATACTCATACCATCCAATCTAGTAGTGACAGTGGCTGCATTTATTTTTTATTTACTGTAATATTCTTTAATTACTTTCCTATGAAAAAAGGGTCTCAAAAATAGTTAATAAAAGATTAAAAAAAAAGTTGTACAAAATTATATTAAAAAAATGAAAAATTCAAATCAAACTTAGAACTCATATAAATATAAATAAACTGCAAAAAAAACATGTTAGGTATTGCGCATCCCAAAATGTCTAATATATCAAAATATAATAATGGTTATTCCTGCTATTTAACCCCGTAACAGAAAATAACGCCCAAAGTAAAATATGCCACTTTTTTGCCATTATGAAAAATATAACAAATTCAATTAAAAGTGATCAAAGACCGTAGAGTCCTTAAAATGATAGCAATGAAAACGTCACCAAAAGTTTGAAAAAAAGTTGGAATAAAAAAGTTATGAGCACTAGAAGACGGCAAAATGAATTTTTTTGGTACAGGAGGTTTTAATTTTTGTAAATCTATAAAAAGATTATAAAACCTATACAAATTTGCTATCCCTATGATCGTACCGACCCAAAGAATGAAGTAGACATATCATTTGGCACAATCAGTGAAAGCCGTAAAATGCAAGCCCACAAAAAGATTGTGCAAATGCGTTTTTTCACCATTTTCACTGCATTTGGCATTTATTTCCTGCTTCCCAGTACATGGCATGGAACATTAAATGGCATCACTATGAAGTGCAATGTGTTATGCAGAAAGCAATCCCTAATCCCTAAAAGTGTTATAGATTTTTGAAGGTGGGGAGTGTAAAATGAATATGCTATGGCCTCGGCGTTAAGGGGTTAAATTTTTCACTCTTTGTTACATTGCAGCCAATTGGTAAGATCAAAAAAGTTCTTATATTTGCACATTAATGTACACTCTGCAGCCCAACTTGACAAAACAGAAATGTAGGTATTTTTGCTAATGTATTAACCAGTTAAGGACCGGGCCCTTTCCTGTTTTTTCATTTCCATCTTTCACTCCCCACCTTCAGAAATCTATAACTTTTTTTTTACACGTAAAGAGCTGTGTGACAGCTTGTTTTCTGCATAACAAATTGCACTTCATAGTGATGGTATTGAATATTCCATGCCATGTACTGGGAAGTGGGAAAAAAATTCCAAATGCAGTGAAAATGGTGAAAAAACGCATTTCTGCCATTTTCTTGTGGGCTTGGATATTACAGCTTTCACTGAGCGCCTCAAATGACATGTCTACTTTATTCTGTGGGTTGGTACCATTACGAGGATACCAAATTTGTATAGGTTTTATAATGCTTTCATACATTTACAAAAATCAAAACCTCCTGTACAAATTTTTTTTTTTTGATTTTGACATCTTCGCGCGCTTTGTTGTACGGAGCTGTGGGTGGTGTAATTTTTTGTGACATTTGATATTATATTAAATTATATCATTTTTAGTACTGTACGACCTTTTAATCACTTTTTATAGATTTTTTTAATATTTTTCAAAATGGAAAAAAGTGCCATTTTCGACTTTGGGCACTATTTTCCGTTACGGGGTTAAACGTATTGAAAAAACGTTAATATATTTTGATAGATCGGGCATTTTTGGATGTGTCAATACCTAATGTGTTTATGATTTTTACTGTTTATTTATATTGATGTCAGCTCTAGGGAAAGGGGGGGTGATTTGAATTTTTATGGTTTTTTATTATAAATTTTTTTAAACTTTTTTTTATTTTTATTTTTACTATTTTTCAGACACCCTAGGGTACCTTAACCCTTGGTTGTCTGATCGATCCTATCATATACTGCAATACTACAGTATGGCAGTATATGGGGATTTTCCTCCTCATTCATTACAATGTGCTATCAGGTTAAAACGAAATAGCCTTGGGTCTTCGGAAGACCCGAAGCTACCATGGAGACGGATCGCCGCTCCCGATGACGCCACTGTCTTTTTAAGGCTGCCCACATCTTTGCCCACAGCGTTCACGGGTGTTACCGGTAAGTCTTTGCTGCAATATGCAGCAAAGATTTACCGGCTATGGAGAGGGCTCCGCCCGTGAGCCCTCTCTATGCAGCTGGACTGACTGCCACCGTGAATACAAGCAATAAAAATATAGTATTGTTTATAAATCCATGTTCTGGAGTCAATTGCTGACATTTTTAAGGCTCCAGTCTCTTAGTTTATCTAGAACATGACTATGTGGCCAGATAATTCAACTCTATAGGTAATGTGCCGGCGGTGGGTGTCTCCTCCCACTTGCCGTGCAGGTGGTATATGGAGGGGATAAGTAGCAATACCTGGCCGGGTGCCAAAATCTCTCAGAAGTTCTTTCAAGGCTATAAAAAAAACAATATATAACACAAAATATGTTATATGTACTCAATATGAAAGAACTTCTTCCGCTATTTGTTACAAATTACCACTATTAACTCATTTTGTAAGCCCTCCAGAACAGACAATGCTCAGCGCATGTCCATGAAGTGTTGGAACAGATTTTTCATGTTCTTTTTTTAAACATTCACTTAGCAGCTTTAAACTGTGCATGACAAAGTGATGTAAATCTGTGGGAGGAAATCATGATATACAGAAATATAAACTGAAGAATCACCTTACAGTACAAAAATAGAGCATGATAGCACATATCTGTCTATAAATAAGTGAAACTTTCAGGCGACCTCCTTATTATCATAAGTGATCCCTCAACAAAACTCACTCCCAGGAAACCTCATACCAAATATAGAAAAATGTCACTTAAAACCTTCTATTGGGTATACGCTGGGCAAGGTCAGATTGTGTAAAATTAATTTATAATAATAAAAGTAAAAGTTTTAAGTAATAAAAGTAAATCATGTTTTTAAACACCACAAACTAAGTATTGTTGGTATGCTTAATGTTTAACAAGGACTAAACCGGTGGTATAGTGTTTCAAATCACCCTTTATACTTAACTTTTTCTTACCTTTATACTTACCTTGCTCCCTGCACCTGTGCAGTCCCCAGTGAAGCCAGCATACTACAGCTGGCTTTACTGCGCATGCTCTGTGGTTACGGCACTTGCACAATGAAGGGGGTGTACCGCCCTGGCTTCATGAAAGTACTGCAAAGGTAGGGGAATGGGTTCGCTGCGCCGCATCAGATTCCTCTTTTGGTAAGTATAAAGGTTTTTATTTTAATAGTGTCCACATAGGCACTTGATAAAGGTCGATTTGGGACATGAAACTGCTGGTCCATCATGACTGCCATGAGAGATCCTCTTTAATCTAGGCATACCTTTTGTTCTAAACTTCCAGGTCTGTCAAAAAAAGTTTCAATGAATATGTAAGTGAGTCTGAAGTACTAAGGGGGAGATTTATCATAAGTCTCTTAGAGCAGAACTGTTCTAGTTGCCTACAGCAACCAATCAGAACTCTGCTTTCATTTTCCCACAGATGTTTATAAAATTAAAGCTGAGCTCTGATTGGTTTCCATTGACAACTACAACAGTTTTACCTCAGAAACCTGATGATAAATCTCCCCCTAAGTGTAAATGGAACTTTACCAGAGCATTTCCGGGTTCCAGCGTATAACCAAGGCCCCCACGCACTGCCTGTTCTGAGCCTTCCCTTGGCGACCTTACTGTAATCTTTTTCCAGATCCCGTACCTGTGCATTTGGTCCCTTGTAGTCCAAATGCTACTTTGGATGTGGAACATAGAACCAGAAGAAGACTTGAAGGCTGATTACGGATGTATGTTGCACATCCGCAATGAACCGAAGAAGCCTCTGGATTTCTGGAGTGTTGCTTTACACATTGTTAATTGTTAGCAACTAAACTGCTTTCTTAGGGAGGGGCAAAGGGTTGAAAAGAATAGTAGATTCCTTTAAAAAAAAACCCTTATATACCATCTGTTAAACCTGGTTCCGGTTGTGTTAGAATCAGGATTGGTCATGTTTTGCTGTCACTGATGGAACAATATATTATGATGCCAGCAATTATATCTGCAGTCTGTGTTATGTCTTCTGCAACTGGGTATTTCCAGTAAATAGATCAGCAGTGCACATTTCTCATTGGCTCTCCATTTAATCCTATGGGGCTATGTGAGATTACTGTCCTAACAGGCACATTGGAGTAAACTGGTCACAGATCAGTCTCTCATTCTTCTGATCTCAGCGTTTGTCAGTGGTCGGACCCCTGTAATCCTGTGGACACTCATTTGAATAGACGATAAGTGTCTTTTGTGGGACAGACAGACCCAGGAAATATTTTCATAATTAAGAAGCTTTTAATAATAATTATCTATGTAGCACACACAGATTACGCAGCGCTGCACAGAGCTTGCCAAATTGGTCCCTGTCCCCATGGGGCTCATAATCTAATCAACCTACCATTGTGTTTTTGGAGTGTGGGAGGACCCACAGGAAACCCACGCTAACACAAAGAGAAACTCTTTGCAGATGTTGACCTGGGACTTGAACCCAGGTCCCCAGCGCTGCAAGGCTGTAATGCTAATCACTGACACACTGTGCTGCCCATACTTATGGTATACTACAAAACCTACATGTCTTTCAGCACACATCATAAGATTGTGTTGCCCTCATGGGGACAAGGACTGAGTTATGATAATCTCTGAACAATAATGGAAATAAAATGAATTTTGTCTTCTCTATTTCCACTTTCCAGCCCTCCTCTATTCTGTATGCAAGGCTGTGAATGCAGCCTTGGATAACCCCACTGGATAGCCTTTTAACACACTTAACCCTTCTTTCTTTAAATCCGCACTTTTTAGAATTTGCAGCATTCATACAGATACAATTGCCTGTTATTCAATATGTTTAATGTTCCAGAGCTTACATAAGGATACTAGTTATGATATGGTTCATTGTCAAGGCATCCTTAGCTGTCTATTTATAGCACGTTATGCGTTGTAGGGTAGATTTGCACCCAGACTGCAGGATTCAACTATTAAAGAAACATATAGGATGTATCAAATGTTTATTGGGGGACAAAGGACAGTAGATAGCAGCAGAGACGCAGGCAGGTCATATCACTCTGTTATAAATTATTTTAATTTGGTATTAATTAATTAATAATTCATTTGTTATTAATTAATTATTCATTGTTGGAAATCCCCTTTAAATTCCTTCAACATGTCAATTCTTTGCAGAGATTTTTTCATTCAAAAGTTCCGTTAAAAAATTGATCCACTTTGTTACGGCTTAGAATAAACTACAGGTTATCAAAATATCTGCAGTATGTTGACTAGATTTGAACATACTTCCAAAAGTTTACTATGACATGGCATGATACCATGGGATAATGCAGGATTAAAGATAGAAATACAGGGGGTCCCCTACTTAAGAACACTCGACTTACATATGACCCCTAGTTAAAAACGGACCTCTGGATATTGGTAATTTATTGTACTTTAGTCCTAGGCTACAATAAACAGCTATAACAGTTATCAAATGTGTCTGTAATGAAGCTTTAGTGTTAATATTACCGTATATTCCGGCGTATATGACGACCTGGTGTATAAGACGACCCCCCTACTTTCCTGTTTAAAATATAGAGTTTAAGATATATTCGCCGTATAAGACTACCCCTTTTCCAATGCATACAAAACACCGGTAAAAATTTTTAAAAAAACTGATTTGAATTTAACATGGTCCTTTTTTTAATGTAAATTCTTATGACATGCAGGTATATAGCAGGAAAACTGTCGCTCATAAACATAAGGCATACAACAACAACATTACCATTACAGCACAGCCCCCAGTAGTATACAGCACAGCCCCCAGTAGTATACAGCACAGCCCCCAGTAGTATACAGCACAGCCCCCAGTAGTATACAGCCTGCCCCCAGTAGTATACAGCCTGCCCCCAGTAGTATACAGCACTGCCCCCAGTAGTATACAGCACAGCCCCCAGTAGTATACAGCACTGCCCCCAGTAGTATACAGCACAGCCCCCAGTAGTATACAGCACAGCCCCCAGTAGTATACAGCACAGCCCCCAGTAGTATACAGCACTGCCCCCAGTAGTATACAGCACTGCCCCCAGTAGTATATAGCACAGCCCCCAGTAGTATACAGCACTGCTCCCAGTAGTATACAGCACAGCCCCCAGTAGTATACAGCACAGCCCCCAGTAGTATACAGCACTGCCCCCAGTAGTATACAGCACAGCCCCCAGTAGTATACAGCACAGCCCCCAGTAGTATACAGCACAGCCCCCAGTAGTATACAGCACTGCCCCCAGTAGTATACAGCACAGCATTAAAAAATAAATAAACTTATATACTCACCCTCCGGAGGCCCCGATGTTCGCGCGGCTCGTCTTCAGTGTTCCGCGCCGCCATTGATCTTCCCCGGCAGGCGCCTAGTATGACGCGCCGCTGGTGACGTCATACTAGGCGCCGCCCCGGGGAAAAACATGCCGGCGCCTAGCAGAAGAAAGAAGACGGCGCGGTGAGTATGTCCCATGCGCATCTTTTTGAGGCTGCCGGCAGCTTTGCCGGCAGCCATCGCTGTGAAAACACCCGCGATCGGTGCTAGCAATATGCAGCAAAGACTTACCGGCTATGGAGAGGGCTCAGCCCGTGAGCCCTCTCCATGCAGCGCGATCCGACCGCGATCGTCTTATACGCCGTCATTACCGGCGTATAAGACGATTACCGGCGTATAAGACGACCCCAGAGAAGACAGAAGATTTTTCTGTCTTCAAAAGTCGTCTTATACGCCGGTATATACGGTAATTCTTATGACAACCCAACATTTTTAAAATCCAATTGTCACAGAGACCAAAAAAGTTCTGGCTGGGATTACAATGATAAAATATACAGTTCCGACTTACATACAAATTCAACTTAAGAACAAACCTACAGACCCTATCTTGTATGTAACCCGGGGACTGCCTGTAGATGATAGAACTATGGGCTGCAGAATGTTATGTGTAAGTAATATTAGAATCTTGCAGGTTGCATTGCCAACATAAAAAGAATACACTATAAAAACTATATGAGAAAAGCTTCTAAAACAAGTTAGGTTTTCTGAAGGCAGCCCAGACTTGCTTTGGCATACTGAGCAGCAGTTTGTACCAACTCATACATCCCTTCAGAATGCTGATCAGCCAATTCTAATGCTTGACCAGGCCGTCTACATTATAATGTTTGATTAATACTGCAATGTAGGCTCGGCATTTAGTGCCTTTTGTACTTACAAGAGTGAAGCTATGTGCTCCTCACTTCCCAAGAAGTCAGAATGTCTAAAAGGGGGAGGTTGATAAAAGCTTTTATAGGAAGCGGCGAAAAAAGCATTCTTTCAGGATACTTCCATTACTATCCAGAACTGATGGTGCAGAATCACTGACCTCTTTCTCAGAGAAATAGTCCCATGATATGACTCCCTTGCAGCGTGACTAATCTGAATCACAATTTATCCAAAAATGAGGGACAATCTATAATAAAGAATATATGGAGACAGATAATCAGTAATCCGTTGTGGTTCTTGGATTGCTGCAGTGGGAAAACTTTAAAACAAGCGCTGCCTCATGAAAGTCCCTAGTCTGCAATGTTAGAAATATGTATCTTCAGCTATGCAGACAGAGAAGACTGAGAATGTTCTGGCACAAAGGTCAAAAACTTTCATTTAATCAAATAAAACAAAAAAAGCTGCTAAATGATGTTTGTTGACGCATTTCAAACTATAGAAGAGTTCTTTATCATAACATAAAACATTATACAAAGTACACTAAGTCAAGCAATCAAAATCTCCCATACAATTTGGTGGACCAGAGAGAGAAAGCATATCTATGTGTTTGAGCCAATAAAAGCATGAAGCATCTGTAAAGAAAGTATAAATTCAAACGGAACCTGACAGGGCGGTGGTGTAGTGTCACAAATTTCCCTGTATGTTTTTACAGCAATAAAAAAAAATGTTATATTCCCCTCGTTGCTTGTTCCCTCAGTGCCTGCACTTTGCAGCAAGTGAAGCCAGCATACTACACCCTGGCTTCACTGCATACAGTGCATTGGTTAAGGGCCCCAAATCGACCTGACAGGTCTTCTTTAACCCCTTAACGCTGAAGCCACTTTTCACCTTCCTGACACGGCCCATTTTTTCAAATCTGCCCTGTGTCACTACTAGTGGTTATAACTTCAGAACGGTTTAACATATCCAAGTGATTTTAAAATTGTTTTCTCGTGACACATTGTACTTCAGGTTAGTTGAAAAATTTTGGTGGTATGTTTTGCATTTATTTATGAGAAAATCAGATATTTTATGAAAATTTGGAAAAATTCTTGATTTTCGAACTTCAAAATGTTCTACTTTTTCCATACATAGTCATAACCGCAAAAAAAACGTAATAACTAACATTCACTAAATGTCTAATTTATGTGGACATGGTTTTTTATGCATACTCTTATTTTTGTAGGATGTTATGGGGCTTTGAACGTTAGGTGCGATTTTTCACATTTTCATAAAAAACGCTAAATCCTGCTATTGAGGGACCTTCTCAGTGTTCAAATCACTTTGACAGGCCTAAATAAAACTCCATAAATTACCCCATTATAGAAACTATACCCCTCAACGTACGTAAAACAACTTTTATGAAGTTTGTTAACCCTTTAATTGTTTTACAGGGGTTAAAACAAAATCGGATGCAATTTTGAAAGTAAAATTTTTTTGGCTAAATTAATGTGTTTTTCAAAAAATGTACAAATTTTCAGTGGATAAAATACCAAAACGCTCCACAAAATTTTAAACCCAAACTCTTCCGTGTATAATAATACCCCATATGTGGTGGTAACCTGCTGTATGGGCACACGCCAGGGCATTGAAGGGAGCTGCGCCATTCAGAGCAGATTATGCATTGTCACTTTTTATTGGCTATACAATCTTTATTTTTTTGGCAATTTGGACATATAAGGGCTTATTTTTTGCGACATGAGATGCACTTTACAAATACTTCATTTTTGTGGGTCATTAGCTTATTGATGAGATTTTATTAACTCTTGAATGTATGGGTGAAAAGAAAATTGTCAATTTTGGTTTACTTTCTTTTCATATTTTTTGGGCGTCGTACACCGTACAGTAAAAATTTTATATTATCTTCATTCTATAGATCACTTCGATTACGCTGATACCTCATTTACCTCATATAGTTTTTCATTTATTTTTACAATTTTACTGGATAAAAACTAATATACAGGAAATCTCATTTGTTTTTGCATTGCCATCTTTTCGAAGATGTAACTTTAATACTTTTTTGTTGACATAGCTGGTTTAGGACTTATTTTTTACATGTTGAGTTGTTCTTTTCAGTGGTACCATTTTTATATATATTTTTATATATAAAATATTAACAAGAATACAGCATTTCTCGATCAGTCCTGGTGTATACAATTTTAGTTGCCCTGAGATTTGACTGTAGATCAGAACTCTAGGGTTGGGCAGGACAGATGGTTCTCCTGTCTGATGCTGCACTGAGCTCCTGTCTGTCCGGCCCCTCCCCTTGCATTCCAAGACAAGCTCACACACAGAGACTTCCTGCCGGCAAACAACAGTGTGAAGAGACTTAATTAGAGATGAGCGAACATACTCGTCCGAGCTTGATGCTCGATCGAGCATTAGCGTACTCGTAACTGCTCGTTGCTCGGACGAGTATTTCGCCTGCTCGAGAAAATGGCAGCTCCCGCCGTTTTGCTTTTTGGCGGCCAGAAACAGAGCCAATCACAAGCCAGGAGACTCTGCACTCCACCCAGCATGACGTGGTACCCTTACACGTAGATAGCAGTGGTTGGCTGGCCAGATCAGGTGACCCTGGGATAGACTAGCCGCTGCCCGCGCTGCTCGGATCATTCTCTGTCTGGATGCCGCTAGGGAGAGAGCTGCTGCTGCTCAGGGAAAGCGTTAGGGTGTTCTATTAGCTTACTGTTAGGCAGGAGTGATTCTTAAAGAACCCAACAGCCCTTCTTAGGGCTACAATAACAGTATAATTTTTTTTTTTTTTATTTGCAGCTAGTACCATATTGTGAGGAATTAGCAGGGGGACTTGCTACCGTTGTGTTTAGCTCTTAGTGACACACATATCCACCTCAAACACCAAAGTGGGAAAATTTATTAGGGGTTTGAGTAGAATTAGGCACAGTCTGCCAGTTTCTTTTTATTTTACGTTTATTTTTTTCATAACTCAGCGTCATCTCATCTGGCATAGTAGTGTGCTGTAATACTTGGCTAGAAAATAGCCATAGGAGAATACAAACGTCTTAATTACGCCTGCAGTAGAGTTATATATATTTGATTTCTGGTTGATCTGCTGGTGGCTGTACTTGCTGCAGTGCATCTACTATCAAATTGGGAGCAATTTGGAGTCAGACTTGCGACCACTGTGTTTTAGTGACGCACATATCCATCGCAAAGACCGAAGTGGGAAAATTTATTAGGGCCCGGGGTTGTATTTCAATTAGGCACAGTCTGCCAGTTTCTTTTTATTTTACGTTTATTTTTTTCATAACTCAGCGTCATCTCATCTGGCATAGTAGTGTGCTGTTATACTTGGCTAGAAAATAGCCATAGGAGAATACAAACGTCTTAATTACGCCTACAGTAGCGTTATATATATTTGATTTCTGGTTGATCTGCTGGTGGCTGTACTTGCTGCAGTGCATCTACTATCAAATTGGGAGCAATTTGGAGTCAGACTTGCGACCACTGTGTTTTAGTGACGCACATATCCATCGCAAAGACCGAAGTGGGAAAATTTATTAGGGCCCGGGGTTGTATTTCAATTAGGCACAGTCTGCCAGTTTCTTTTTATTTTACGTTTATTTTTTTCATAACTCAGCGTCATCTCATCTGGCATAGTAGTGTGCTGTAATACTTGGCTAGAAAATAGCCATAGGAGAATACAAACGTCTTAATTACGCCTACAGTAGCGTTATATATATTTGATTTCTGGTTGATCTGCTGGTGGCTGTACTTGCTGCAGTGCATCTACTATCAAATTGGGAGCAATTTGGAGTCAGACTTGCGACCACTGTGTTTTAGTGACGCACATATCCATCGCAAAGACCGAAGTGGGAAAATTTATTAGGGCCCGGGGTTGTATTTCAATTAGGCACAGTCTGCCAGTTTCTTTTTATTTTACGTTTATTTTTTTCATAACTCAGCGTCATCTCATCTGGCATAGTAGTGTGCTGTTATACTTGGCTAGAAAATAGCCATAGGAGAATACAAACGTCTTAATTACGCCTACAGTAGCGTTATATATATTTGATTTCTGGTTGATCTGCTGGTGGCTGTACTTGCTGCAGTGCATCTACTATCAAATTGGGAGCAATTTGGAGTCAGACTTGCGACCACTGTGTTTTAGTGACGCACATATCCATCGCAAAGACCGAAGTGGGAAAATTTATTAGGGCCCGGGGTTGTATTTCAATTAGGCACAGTCTGCCAGTTTCTTTTTATTTTACGTTTATTTTTTTCATAACTCAGCGTCATCTCATCTGGCATAGTAGTGTGCTGTTATACTTGGCTAGAAAATAGCCATAGGAGAATACAAACGTCTTAATTACGCCTACAGTAGCGTTATATATATTTGATTTCTGGTTGATCTGCTGGTGGCTGTACTTGCTGCAGTGCATCTACTATCAAATTGGGAGCAATTTGGAGTCAGACTTGCGACCACTGTGTTTTAGTGACGCACATATCCATCGCAAAGACCGAAGTGGGAAAATTTATTAGGGCCCGGGGTTGTATTTCAATTAGGCACAGTCTGCCAGTTTCTTATTATTTTACGTTTATTTTTTTCATAACTCAGCGTCATCTCATCTGGCATAGTAGTGTGCTGTTATACTTGGCTAGAAAATAGCCATAGGAGAATACAAACGTCTTAATTACGCCTACAGTAGCGTTATATATATTTGATTTCTGGTTGATCTGCTGGTGGCTGTACTTGCTGCAGTGCATCTACTATCAAATTGGGAGCAATTTGGAGTCAGACTTGCGACCACTGTGTTTTAGTGACGCACATATCCATCGCAAAGACCGAAGTGGGAAAATTTATTAGGGCCCGGGGTTGTATTTCAATTAGGCACAGTCTGCCAGTTTCTTTTTATTTTACGTTTATTTTTTTCATAACTCAGCGTCATCTCATCTGGCATAGTAGTGTGCTGTTATACTTGGCTAGAAAATAGCCATAGGAGAATACAAACGTCTTAATTACGCCTACAGTAGCGTTATATATATTTGATTTCTGGTTGATCTGCTGGTGGCTGTACTTGCTGCAGTGCATCTACTATCAAATTGGGAGCAATTTGGAGTCAGACTTGCGACCACTGTGTTTTAGTGACGCACATATCCATCGCAAAGACCGAAGTGGGAAAATTTATTAGGGCCCGGGGTTGTATTTCAATTAGGCACAGTCTGCCAGTTTCTTTTTATTTTACGTTTATTTTTTTCATAACTCAGCGTCATCTCATCTGGCATAGTAGTGTGCTGTTATACTTGGCTAGAAAATAGCCATAGGAGAATACAAACGTCTTAATTACGCCTACAGTAGCGTTATATATATTTGATTTCTGGTTGATCTGCTGGTGGCTGTACTTGCTGCAGTGCATCTACTATCAAATTGGGAGCAATTTGGAGTCAGACTTGCGACCACTGTGTTTTAGTGACGCACATATCCATCGCAAAGACCGAAGTGGGAAAATTTATTAGGGCCCGGGGTTGTATTTCAACTAGGCACAGTCTGCCATTTCCTTTTTTATTTTACGTTTATTTTTTTCATAACTCAGCGTCATCTCATCTGGCATAGTAGTGTGCTGTAATACTTGGCTAGAAAATAGCCATAGCAATAGGATAGCATCGTTTGGTTTTAAAAACTAAAAAACCAAAAAAAAAAAAAAAAAAAAAAAAATACAAGTTATAACTCTCATTTTCAAAATGTTTAACCCGAGGGCTAGGGGTAGAGGACGAGGGCGGGGACGTGGGCGTCCAACTACTGCAGGGGTCAGAGGCCGTGGTCCTGGGCGGGGTGAGACACCACCTGCTTATGAGGGAGCAGGGGAACGCCGCAGAGCTACACTCCCTAGGTTCATGTCTGAAGTTACTGGGACTCGTGGTAGAGCACTGTTGAGGCCAGAACAGTGCGAACAGGTGATGTCGTGGATTGCCGACAATGCTTCGAGCAATTTGTCCACCAGTCAGTCTTCCACGCAGTCCACCCATGTCACCGAAATCGGCACTCCTCCAGCTCCTGCACCTCAGCCTCCTCCCCCCCAGTCTGCCCCCCCCCAGCAAAATTTGCCATTTGAACCGGCATACTCTAAGGAACTGTTTTCTGGACCCTTCCCACAGTCACAAACCACTTGTCCGGTTGCTGATGAGCAATTTTCCGATGCCCAGGTTTTCCACCAGTCGCAGTCTGTGGGTGATGATGACCTTGTTGACGTAGTGGAAGAAGTGTGTAAAGAGGTGTCCGACGATGAGGAGACACGGTTGTCAGACAGTGGGGAAGTTGTTGTCAGGGCAGGAAGTCCGAGGGGGGAGCAGACTGAGGGATCGGAGGATGATGAGGTGACAGACCCAAGCTGGGTTGAGAGGCCGGGTGAACACAGTGCTTCTGAGACGGAGGAGAGTCCTCGACCAGAACAGGTTGGAAGAGGCAGTGGTGGGGCTGGTGGGGCTAGTCAACTAGTGAAGCTCCCGTGGCGAGGGCTCCTGCGGCGAGGGCTAGATTTTCAGAAGTCTGGAGGTTCTTTAAGGAAACACCGGATGACCGACGGACTGTGGTGTGCCACATTTGCCAAACCAGGATCAGCAGGGGTTCCACCACTACTAGCTTAACTACCACCAGTATGCGCAGGCATATGAATGCTAAACACCCCACTCAGTGGCAACAAGCGCGTTCACCTCCGGCCGTGCACACCACTGCTCCTTCCCCTGTGTCAGCTGATAGTCAGCCCCCTGCCCAGGACCCTGCCACAAAAACCCCATCGTCACCTCCACGATCCTCCACAGCATCCACCAGCGTTCAGCTCTCCATACCCCAGACGCTGGAGCGGAAAGCAAATATAGTGCAACCCACCCGCACGCCCAAGCCCTTAATGTGCACATTTCCAGATTGCTAAGCCTGGAGATGCTGCCCTATAGGCTAGTAGAGACCGAGGTCTTTCACAGCCTCATGGCGGCGGCCGCCCCTCGGTATTCGGTCCCCAGCCGCCACTACTTTTCCCGATGTGCCGTCCCAGCCCTGCACCAGCACGTGTCAGACAACATAATCCGTGCCCTGACCAACGCCGTTTCTGACAAGGTCCACCTGACCACGGACACGTGGACGAGTGCTGCCGGGCAGGGCCACTGTATATCTCTGACGGCACATTGGGTTAACTTGGTGGAGGCTGGGACCGAGTGTGACCCTGCGGCTGGTCATATACTGCCGACGCCGAGGATTGCGGGGCCTACCTCGGTCCAGGTGTTTGAGGCCTACTATGCCTCCTCCTCCTCCCACCCCTCCTCCACCTCCTCCTCCGAACGACCATCCGTGGGCATGGCGCCATCAGTCGGTAGCTCTAGGCACAGCAGCAGTGCCGTCGCTAAGCGACAGCAGGCGGTGCTCAAACTGCTGAGCCTAGGCGATAAAAGGCACACCGCCCAAGAACTATTACAGGGCATCACGGCGCAGACTGATCTGTGGCTGGCACCGCTGAACCTGAAGCCAGGCATGGTTGTGTGTGACAACGGCCGTAACCTGGTGGCGGCTCTGCAACTCGGCAGACTGACACATGTGCCATGCCTGGCCCATGTGTTAAATCTGATAGTTCAGCGTTTCCTCAAGACATACCCCAATCTGTCTGATTTGCTCACGAAGGTGCGCCGCATCTGTGCGCATTTCAGGAAGTCCAGCACAGATGCTGCCACTCTCAGGGCAGCGCAGCGCCGCCTCCAACTGCCCGCTCACCGACTGTTGTGCGACGTGCCCACGAGGTGGAATTCAACACTGACCATGTTATCCAGAGTTTACCAGCAGCGCCGAGCGATTGTAGACTGCCAGATGTCAACTTCCACCAGAACTGGTAGTCAGGTCAGTCAGCTTCCTCAAGTCTACAATGAGGAGTGGACGTGGATGTCTGATATCTGTCAGGTGCTGAGTAACTTTGAGGAGTCAACACAGATGGTCAGTGGCGATGCCGCCATCATCAGCCTCACCATCCCGCTGCTTGGCCTGTTGAAAAACTCTCTGGTCAGCATGAAGTCGGAAGCTTTGCGCTCCTCACAAGAGACAGGGGAAGAAGATTCCCTTGTTGATAGCCAAAGCACCCTTAGGTCTGTTTCTCAGCGCATATCGGAGGAGGTGGAGGAGGATGAGGAGGAAGAGGAGGAGAATGTTGGCGAGACACAAGAGGGGACCATTGTTGAGTCCTACACTGTTGAGCGTGTATGGGCAGAAGAAGAGGAGTTGGAGGAGTTGGAGGAGGAGGAAATGGACAGTCAGGCCAGTGAGGGGAGTGAATTCTTACGCGTTGGTACTCTGGCGCATATGGCAGATTTCATGCTAGGCTGCCTATCCCGTGACCCTCGCGTTCAAAGAATTTATTCCAGCACCGATTACTGGGTGTTCACTCTCCTGGACCCACGGTACAAGCAAAATCTTTCCACTCTCATCCCTGGAGAGGAAAGGAGTGTGAGAATGCATGAATACCAGCAGGCCCTGGTGCACAAGCTGAAACAGTATTTCCCTTCTGACAGCGCTAGCGGCAGAGTGCGTAGTTCTGCGGGACAAGTAGCGAGGGAGAGTAGGCGAGCAGGCAGCTTGTCCAGCACTGGCAAGGGTACGCTTTACAAGGCTTTTGCCAGCTTTATGTCACCCCAGCAAGACACTGTCACCTGTCCCCAGTCTCGGCAGAGTAGGGCTGATCTTTACAGAAAGATGGTGAGGGAGTACGTAGCTGACCATACCATCGTCCTAAATGATCACACAGCTCCCTACAACTACTGGGTTTCAAAGCTGGACATGTGGCACGAACTGGCGCTCTACGCCTTGGAGGTTCTTGCCTGCCCTGCCGCTAGCGTCTTGTCAGAGCGGGTTTTCAGTGCAGCTGGTGGCATCATCACCGATAAGCGTACACGCCTGTCGACTGACAGCGCTGACAGGCTGACGCTTATCAAGATGAATAAAGCATGGATTTCTCCTAATTTCAAATCTCCAGCAGGTGAAGGAAGCTCAACCTGAATAATTTATCCACTCCTCCTCCTCCTCATTTTCCTCCTTCTCCTCCTCTTTCTACAGTAAAGCAGAGGAAACTGGCTGTTTTTTGACAGGGCCCACTGGCTCTAGGTATAGTACTTTATGCATTTAATTTTTCTGGAGGGCCACCGACACGGTCCTCTGTTTTAAACAATTTTTGGGAGTGCCACATACAGGCACTCAATCTATTCAATTTTTCTGGAGGGCCACCTTTCCGGTCCTCTGTTTTAAACAATTTTTTGGGACTGCCACATACAGGCACTCAATCTATTCCATTTTTCTGGAGGGCCACCTACCTGCTCCTCTGGTTTAAAAACTTTTTTGGACTGCCACATACAGGCACTCAATCTATTCCATTTTTCTGGAGGGCCACCTACCTGCTCCTCTGGTTTAAAAACTTTTTTGGACTGCCACATACAGGCACTCAATCTATTCCATTTTTCTGGAGGGCCACCTACCTGCTCCTCTGGTTTAAAAACTTTTTTGGACTGCCACATACAGGCACTCAATCTATTCCATTTTTCTGGAGGGCCACCTACCTGCTCCTCTGGTTTGAAAAATTTTTTGGACTGCCACATACAGGCACTATCCAAATTGAATTGTCTCCATAGCAGCCTCCACACGTTGTCTCCATTGCTACCTCCAAAAGTCGTCCATATAGCTGCCTCCATACATCGTCCCTTTATCAAACGAGGTTTGTCAGGCCGAAATTTGGGTTGTTTTCATGGATTCCACATCAAAGTTGTTAACTTTGTCGCCACCCTGCTGTGTTATCCACAAAATACACTGGCAAACTTTTACCATTTACGGATATTATTTCAGCGCTTCTTGCGCATCTGTTTACATTCCCCTCACCCGCCATATCCTAAACTTATAAGAACGCTACTACACTTGATCTTATACAAAAGGTTCTTAGAAGTGCTGTTTGGGGAGTAGCCTAGAGACAGGGGCTTGGATTGGCGAAAGCTCGTCTGGCAGCGGAGCGCCAGCTCCATGCGCATCATGCGCTTCTTGCGCATCTGTTTACATTCCCCTCACCCGCCATATCCCAAACTTATAAGAACGCTACTACACTTAACTTGGTGCAGGCTGGGACCGAGTCTGACCCTGGGGCTTGTCATATACTGCCGACGCAGAGGATTGCGGGGCCTACCTCGGTCCAGGTCTCAAAGGCCTACTGTACCTCCAAATCCTCCCACCCCTCCTCCACCTCCTCCTCCTCCGAATTACCATCCGTGGGCATGGCGCCATCAGTCGGTAGCTCTAGGCACAGCAGCAGTGCCGTTGCTAAGCGACAGCAGGCGGTGCTCAAATTGCTGAGCCTAGGTGATAAAAGGCACACCGCCCAAGAGCTATTGCAGGGCATTCCACATCAAACTTGTTAACTTTGTCGCCACCCTGCTGTGTAAGCCACAAAATATACTGGAAAACTTTTTTCATTTACGGATATTATTTCAGCGCTTCTTGCGCATCTGTTTACATTCCCCTCACCCGCCATATCCCAAACTTATAAGAACGCTACTACACTTGATCTTATCCGAAAGGTTCTTAGAAGTGCTGTTTGGGGAGTAGCCTAGAGACAGGGGCTTGGATTGGCGAAAGCTCGCCTGGCAGCGGAGCGCCAGCTCCATGCCAAGAACCAACTAACATAGTTTTAACTGCAGCACCTTTAATCTACTACTAGTTCACTGCCTCCATACATCGTCCCCTTATCAAACGAGCTGTGTCAGGCAGAATTTTGGATTGTTTTCATGGCTTCCATGTTAACTTTGTCGCCACCCTGCTGTGTAATCCACAAAATATACTGGCAAACTTTTATCATGTACCAATATTATTTGAGCGCTTCTTGCTCACCTCCTTTGGTTCCTCTCTGCTACCCATTGGTTTGAAGCCTGAGTCCATTTAGGGTATGTCGCCATGCCACTCTCTAGCCTGCCGCTGCTGCCGCTGCCTCTGCATGCCGTCCCCTATAGTGTCAGGGTCAATTATTGGATGTTTTAGATGCTATCTAGCTTCATTCTGTCACTCTGTCATGGCCATGCTGTTGGCCATAATTTTGGCATAATGGTGCATTTAAGCAGCCTCAGAGGCATCCATGCATGCTGCCCCTGCTGTTTCCTGTCCATTTCCGTGGTGTTTCCATCCTTTTCTGAGGTTCCCAGGTGTTTGGCCAAGCTTCCCTGTGCAGAGCCTTGGTCCCCTTGAAAAATGCTCGAGTCTCCCATTGACTTCAATGGGGCTCGTTACTCGAAACGAGCACTCGAGCATCGGGAAAAGTTCGTCTCGAATAACGAGTACCCGAGCATTTTAGTGCTCGCTCATCTCTAGACTTAATCTACAAGCTACAGACAGATAGCAGAGCTGACAGTGTATGTATGTTATGGCAGTGTATGAGAAAGCAGAAGAATATAATGAGAATATAGTGAGAATATAATTGTGTGTTACATGAATCTCATCATCTGTCATCTCTGATCTGTCTCATCTCGATTTCTATGTATCAGATACTAGTGAATGTTCAGAAGCTAAATAAAAGTGTACATAAGCCCTGTGCCCTGATAATCTAAGTACATTGTCAGCACACAGCATTGAGGCATCATAATGTGTCTGCTTAGAGAGTCCTTGCCCACACTCTGGTATCTTACAATGAAAATCACTGAGTTATATGAGCTAAAACAGCAATAAAGTTAGGGGTTGAAAAATTTTTTTTATTGTGTAAACATCAATAGGCGATTGCAATTTGAGACATTTCTTTCATGGGCAAATTCCTTTAAAACTGTTGAAAGGATGACCTGAAAAGTAACCGCATATAGAAAAAGAATAAAAATTAGACATACTTGCTCCTCAGCTCAGGTAGACACAAAGATAAACCGTGCGATGATCATAAAAACATTTACACTGATCTTCACAAATTCCCCCAAAGAATCCAGAAATTTTGTTTAGAGACACTGAAAAAAGTGCCCTATATTTAGACTGTCCAGGAATTTACAGATGGCTGGTAACTTTGCTCCCATGATGCACATATATATTTAAGACTGGCAGAAACATGGCACATTTCACTGGTGGCTTTACACCTTACTTGGCTGCAAGGAATATGAAACAAACTGTTAGTGATTACTTACTGCAGAAATCTGCTTGCTGCCTTATGTGTATGACACTGCTGTTATTTACTATGTTTGTAGAATTCATCTAATGAAATCACACATATGTCCAGTTACATATGTAACACAAACAATAGAAGCAGAAGTTTCAGCTGCAGGATATACAGTGGGATAACTTGCATTCATGTACTGAGCTTTACTGTACACCCTTCACAGGACTCTTGTGTAGACAGTAACTTCTACTGGATACATCATGTTTAGTCTAATCATTGTCTATGCTTTGACCCTTTTATAGGCCAGGCTTACAAAGAACTGGAATATGAGGATATAGGAATCATCTTACAGCAGTCATAATGAACCTTTTAGAGTCTGAGTGCCAAAACGAGTCCCGAAAACCCACTTATTTATCACAAACTGCCGACAAGGCAATTTAATCAGCAGTTTATTGCTCCCGGTTGTGCCACAGCTTTCAATTATATTGGCCTCCTGGAAAAATCAATATCGTAGAAGATAAATTTGGATTATCATTGCTCTTCCCTCAAGGGTCCCCATGAATAGGAAGAATCCTAGGGAAGGAGCACCATTGATGAACTGGTCTTTCCACACCACCTTGATCCTTCTACAGTCCCAGGAAGCCCAGGAATTGTTACTTTAACCCCTTCCCGATGCGCGCCGTACTAGTTCGGCGCGTGCCGGGTCCCGGTGCATGGAGAGGGCTCGAGGGCCAAGCCTTCTCCATAGCCAGTAAGTCTTTGCTGCATATTGGTGCCGCCATCTTGCCACGGATCGTCGCTCCCCAATGATGTCACGGAGAGCGACGATCCGTTGCCATGACAGGTTCGGGTCTCACGAACACCCAAAGCTGTCTCGTTTTAACCCATTCATTACAATGTGCTAACAGCACATTGTAATGAATGAGGAGTAAAATCCCCATATACTGCTATATTGCAGTATGGCAGTATATGGTAGGATCGATCAGACAACCTAGGGTTAAAGTACCCTAGGGAGTCTGAAAAATAGTGAAAAAAGTAAAAATAAAATTTTAAAAAGAAAATTATAATAAAAAAACCTAAAAATTCAAATTTTTCCCTAAAATATCATAAACACATTAGGTATCGCCGCGCCCGAACATGCCTGATCTATCAAAATATAATATATAATAATGGTTTTTCACTGCATTTAACCCTGTAACGGAAAATACCATCCAAAGTCGAAAATAGCAATTTTTTGCCATTTTGAAAAATATAAAAATATTAATAAAAGGTGATCAAAAGGTCGCATAGTCCTAAAAATCATAGCAATGAAAAAGCCATCAAAAGTCGCAAAAATTACACCACCCACAGCTCCGTACACCAAAGTATGAAAAAGTTATTGGCGCCTGAAGATGGCAAAATCCCCCAAAAAAATTTTGTACAGGAGGTTTTAATTTGTGCCATAGGTTTGCCATCACTGCCTTAGAGTATTTCTAATTTTGCATGGCAGTTTTCTTCAGGTAGTACTGCTTTCAGAGTAAAATAACACAGCGACTCCCAAAGTTCTATCCTTTCACAAATGGGTCAATACACATGTTTATTAGTCTTCACTATGTCACATGTATCTTGCGCATAATTTGGCAGGTATAGATGGATTTGTTAGTCCAAAACCTGAACTTAAAGGGAGTCTAAAGAATACATTTCTAATCCAAGCCTATTGTACAAATTGAGGAACCACATAGTGGTATGTTGTAAGTTCTTGGTATACACCAGGGGCTGAAATATCCTCTTTGCATAACCCACCAGATCAAACTGGGATCCAACTGAGTACACATACTTCACATTGTGCACTCATCTTTATTTGGCCAGACTTGGCAAGAAATGTTTTTGCCATCTGGAATTCCAAGAAAATCATCGCTACACACATCTACATTCACTTAATGTTTACACAAGTTTGTTACAATGACTATGGTAGAAGACGTGTGGCCATTATGCTCCTCAAAACATGCAACCCATGCCTACATCTCGTGACAGGGGCACACCCCTTGGTGGACACTGGGACCAACATCCAGATAGAAGCCTGGAAAATTTGGGCTTTCCCTAAGCAATGAAGAAATCATTGATCCTTGATGAGCGTAAGTGGCTTACCAGTTACATATTTATTATAAGAGTAATCCTTTCTACTACATATTGGGTTGTTTGCATTTATTTTTTCACACCTATACATTTTCTATAAGATTGCCAGTACGGTAATATAATACAGTAGATACACAGTTAAGGTACTTTTTGCACCTATGTAAATTGTTGTTGCTAAGCAAAAGGCTCATCTTGTATAATAATCTCCCCTAAGGATGAGTTTATGGTGTCATCACACTTCATCAACAACTGACTAAAGGCGGGGGCAATGTGAAAACCAACCAACTGATAGGTCCCTTCTGGATAAAACACATTTTTTTAAGGAAGATAACACTGAGCTCTTTCTTAGCTATGTGTAACAGGATAAATTTAAACTTTATTGCATATCACTTCCAACATGTAATAAAAAGCAGCTGCAATCTCCAGCCAGTACTCCAATTCAGCAGAGTTCAGTGATAACAGTAAAAATAAGTATAAAATCAAGACTGTGTTAGATGGGGCAACTGCTTTGGCAAGTGACTAAAGTGAACCTGTCACATTGACTATGTTGTATATTATGGAGCAGGAGGAGCTGAGCAGATTGATTTGTAGTTTTATGGAAAATGTTTCAGTAAAAAATGTTTTTTACACAAATCTCTGCTCTTTTATGCTATGAAATGAGGGATGTGATATATGGAGGACAGGCAGTCACTCCTAGGTCAAAAAGGAAAAGAAATACATGCAAACAATGTGTAATGAGGCCATATATAAACAGTGAAACAGTCATACATCTTCAAGTTTCCCTGCAAGGGATTATGCAGTGCCCCAAAAATAATAACCAAATCCCCAATGAGTACTGTCACGGGTGCTCCCGCGATCCCTGTCTCGGATCGCGGGTGCATCCGTGCACCCCCGTTTGCCCCCGCTGCAGGCCCGTCGCTGGACTCACCTCTCCCGGCTCCTGCTCTTCCCCGGACTGCCGTGCGCGCGCGTCCCCGCCTCCTAGGGCGCGCGCACGGCTCCTGCCGAAAATTTAAAGGGCCAGCGCACCGCTAATTGGTGCACTGGCTGAACCTCACCTTTAAGAATCCTGCCTCTTCCTGTGTCCCCTGCTGGATCTTTGTGCCTCATAGCCTTAGAGAAAGCTTCCTAGCGATTCCTGCGTTCCTGTGTATTCCTGCGTTCCTGTGTATTCCTGCGTTCCTGTGTATTCCTGCGTTCCTGTGTATTCCTGTGTTCCCGTGTATTCCTGTGTGTTCCCGCTCCTGTGTCCCGTGTTACCCGAGTTCCTCCGTGTTGCTGTGTTCCCGTTCCCACCTGCCTGGACCTCCTGTTGCTGACCCCGGACTTGGACCTGACGTTGCACCTCTGCCGCCTGCCCTGACCCTGTGCCTGGACCTGTCTACGAGATTGTCATCCGCTAAGGTACCTCGACCTCGGCTGCCACCGTGGGCTAGTCACACCTGGGAACGACCTAGTGGTATCCTGCCGCAGCAAGTCCAACCCGCTTTGCGGCGGGCTCTGGTGAAAACCAGGTGCCGCTAGGCTCCGGTTCCGGGTGTTGGCTAGTTACATCTCCCGCGGTGGTCCAGAGGATCCACTGATCCTAACAGTAAGATCCGGCCATGGATCCCGCCGAGGTTCCGCTTCCCACTCGACCAAACTTTGCCGCCATAGTGGTCCAGCAATCCCGGGAGATTGCCGCTCAATGCGAACAGCTGGATCAAGTTACCACCATGCTGCAACAACTACTAGCCGCCCAGCAACAGCAACAGGTTCCTGTGTCTGCTCCCGTGGCTCCTGCAACCCCGGTCTGCCTTCCTGTTGCTGAACCACGACTACGGCTGTCTATGCCCAGCAAATTTGACGGAGACCCCAAACAGTGCAGGGGTTTTATTACTCAATGCTCCCTACAAATAGAACTTATGCCTTCGCAATTTGTCACGGAGCGTTCCAAGGTGGCATTTTTCGTCAGTCTTCTCTCTGGGAAGGCCCTGGCCTGGGCCACTCCTGTTTGGGACAGAGGCGACACGGTCACGACTACTCTTGCGGCTTTTCTGGCGGAGTTCCGGGCCGTTTTTGAGGAACCAGCACGGGCTTCTTCTGCCGAGACTGCGTTGTTGAATCTGCGCCAAGGCAACTCATCTGTGGGAGAGTATGCTGTTCAGTTCCGCACCCTGGCCTCTGAACTTGCCTGGAACGATGCAGCTCTCATCGCCACCTTTAAGAAAGGACTCTCGCCGCAGGTCAAAGAAGCGCTGGTGGCTCGGGATCTACCGTCAACTCTGGGTGGTCTCATCACACTGGCCACTCGGATAGATGTCCGGTTTAAGGAACGCGCCGAGGAACTTCGCTCTGAGCATCCTCAAGCTCAGGTAAGACGTTTTTATCGCCTCGCACCTGCCTTCCAAAGACCGCTCCAGCCTCCGCCTGTATCGTCTGCTGAGGAACCCATGCAGGTGGACAGAATCCGGCTCTCTCTGCAAGAGCGTTCCAGAAGACGACAGGAGAACCTTTGTCTGTATTGTGCCAGTCCAGGGCACTTCATCGGGACTTGTCCTGTTCGTTCCCCACGTCCGGGAAACGCCAGCACCTAGGGCTCTTGGGAGAAGCGTCCCTAGGTGTGTGCCAAGCTTCTCCACGTCTGATTATTCCTGTGCTCCTCAGCGTAGACACCGGCACCCAGATTCAAGTTTCTGCTTTCCTGGATTCAGGCTCTACAGCGAACTTTATGGACGCAGCCCTGGTCTCCCGGCATCACTTCCCAGTGGTTCGTCTTGAGAAACCATTGTCCATTGCCTCAGTCAGTGGCCAGATTCTTTCCGTGCCCATCCGGTTTCGCACGGAACCCCTGCTTCTGCAAGTTGGAGCCTTGCATAAAGAAAGACTTTCTTTTTTTGTACTACCCCAAAGCACTTCCACCCTCCTCTTGGGTCTCCCCTGGTTGCAGCAACATGCCCCTGTGCTGGACTGGTCCTCTGGGGAGATTCTCCGTTGGGGCCCGGCTTGTTCTTCTCATTGTATGGATGTCCCTCGTCCGCTCCCTGTCTGGACTTCCACCTTGTCTCCCAAGCCCCTGGAGGGGCTTCCCGCTCCATACTTGGATTTCGCAGATGTGTTCTCCAAAAAACAGGCAGAGACTCTTCCTCCACATCGTCCCTATGATTGCCCCATCGACTTGCTGCCCGGCTCTTCTCCTCCACGGGGTCGGGTGTACCCGCTCTCGGTACCCGAAACAGCCGCCATGTCTGAATATATTAAGGAAAATCTGCAAAGAGGTTTCATACGTAAATCCTCCTCTCCAGCTGGCACAGGTTTCTTTTTTGTCACCAAGAAAGATGGCTCTCTTCGCCCCTGTATAGACTATCGCGGTCTTAACAAAGTCACCGTTAAGAATCGCTACCCCTTGCCGCTGATCACGGAGTTGTTTGATCGTCTACGGGGTGCGAGAGTCTTTACCAAGTTGGATCTTCGTGGTGCCTACAATCTTATTCGCATCAGGAAGGGTGACGAGTGGAAGACTGCCTTTAACACCCGTGATGGGCATTTTGAATATTTAGTTATGCCCTTTGGACTTTGCAATGCACCAGCCGTTTTCCAGGAATTCGTTAATGATATCTTCAGGGACTTATTGTACAGCTGTGTTGTGGTTTACCTGGATGACATCCTCGTGTTTTCTGCTGATCTCGAGTCCCATCAGTCCCATCTCTATGCCAAACTGGAAAAATGCCACTTTCATCAAAGGAGCCTTCCATTCCTTGGCTACATTATTTCCGACAGAGGCCTGCAGATGGATCCTGCTAAACTATCTGCAGTTCTTCAGTGGCCACGCCCAGTGGGACTGCGTGCTATCCAAAGATTCCTGGGCTTTGCCAATTATTATAGGCAATTCATTCCACATTTTTCTTCCCTGGTATCTCCACTGGTGGCGCTAACAAAGAAAGGTGTCAATTCTCATCTCTGGCCCCCTGCGGCTGAGGAGGCCTTCACGAGATTAAAGACGGCGTTTTCCTCTGCATCTGTTCTTACCAGACCTGATACCGAGAAGCCATTCTTTCTGGAAGTCGATGCCTCTTCCATAGGAGCTGGAGCGGTTCTTACCCAGAAGGGGCCTAGGGGCCGAACTCTCTCCTGTGGCTTCTTCTCCAAAACATTTTCCTCCGCAGAGAGAAATTATTCTATAGGGGATCGTGAGCTTCTGGCTATCAAGCTTGCCTTGGAGGAATGGCGTCATCTACTGGAGGGAGCTCGATTTCCAGTCAGTATTTTCACGGACCACAAGAACCTCCAGTACCTGCAGACAGCTCAACGGTTGAACCCACGTCAAGCCCGGTGGTCCCTATTCTTTTCCCGTTTTGACTTCCAGATCCATTTTCGCCCAGCCGAGAAAAACATCAAGGCTGACGCCCTGTCACGTGCTTCCGATGTTATGGGGGAGGACTATGCTCCGAGACACATCATTCCTCCAGAGCGGCTTGTGCTGGCAGCGCCGGTGGACCTTCGGCAGTTACCTCCCGGCAAGACTTATGTACGACCTGGACTTCGAAAGAGGATCCTCACCTGGGGACATTCTTCTCGAGTGGCTGGGCACCCTGGGGTGCAGCGCTCTGTGGCCCTGATTTCCCGTTTCTATTGGTGGCCTGATTTGGTCAAGGATGTTCGGGATTTTGTGCGGTCTTGTGCCTCTTGTGCTCGCAATAAGCCCTCACGACAAAAACCAGCTGGTCTTCTGTTGCCGTTACCCGTGCCTACCTGCCCGTGGTCTCACGTGGCTATGGACTTCATTACTGATCTGCCGCCATCATCTGGCAATACCGTTATCTGGGTGGTAACAGACCGCTTCTCTAAGATGTCCCATTTTGTCCCTCTACCAGGTTTGCCTTCTGCCCCACGTCTTGCCAGTCTCTTCTTCCAGCACATCTTCCGGCTTCATGGCCTTCCCCGGCACATCGTTTCTGATCGAGGTGTTCAGTTCGTGTCCAAGTTCTGGAGATCTCTGTGCAATCAGCTGCAAGTGAAATTGGACTTTTCCTCTGCCTATCATCCTCAGTCCAACGGCCAAGTAGAGAGGGTGAATCAGACTTTGGGATGCTATCTCCGCCACTTTGTGTCCGCTCGTCAGGATGACTGGGCTTCTCTCTTACCATGGGCGGAGTTTTCCTACAATTCCCTGGACTCCACTTCTGCTGGTTCTGCTCCCTTCTTTATTAATTACGGACTGCACCCACGGCCTCCTCTTCCGTTACCTGTGTCTGCAGATGTTCCTGCTGTGGAGGACTTGGTACAGGATCTAAAAGCCATCTGGGAACAAGTCCGTACCTCATTGCTCCAAACCTCTGCCAAGACCAAGCATCAAGCGGACAGGAAACGTCGGCCTTTTCCTGTCTTAGCTCCTGGTGACAGGGTCTGGTTATCCTCAAGGTACGTCCGACTGAAGATCCCTGGCTACAAATTGGGACCCCGGTTCTTGGGTCCATTTGAAATCCTCAGTCGCATCAACCCGGTAGCCTACAAATTGCGGCTACCTCCTAGCATGCGCATACCCAACTCCTTCCACGTTTCCCTCCTCAAGCCAATCATCTTAAACCGCTTCACCCAACAAGTTCCTCTCCCTCCGGCCCCACAAGCGGACTCTACTGATGTCTTCGAGGTGAAGGAGATCCTGGATACTAAGACAGTGAGAGGTAGGCGGTTGTTTCTGGTAGACTGGAAGGGATTTGGTCCTGAGGAGAGATCTTGGGAGCCAGAGGATAACATCTTGGACAAGAGCCTGCTCCAACGTTTTCTCAGGCCCAAGAAGAGAGGGAGGCCGAAGGGGGGGGTACTGTCACGGGTGCTCCCGCGATCCCTGTCTTGGATCGCAGGCGCATCCGTGCACCCCCGTTTGCCCCCGCTGCAGGCCCGTCGCTGGACTCACCTCTCCCGGCTCCTGCTCTTCCCCGGACTGCCGTGCGCGCGCGTCCCCACCTCCTAGGGGGCGCGCGCGGCTCCTGCCGAAAATTTAAAGGGCCAGCGCACCGCTAATTGGTGCACTGGCTGAACCTCACCTTTAAGAATCCTGCCTCTTCCTGTGTCCCCTGCCGGATCTTTGTGCCTCATAGCCTTAGAGAAAGCTTCCTAGCGATTCCTGCGTTCCTGCGTATTCCTGCGTTCCTGTGTATTCCTGCGTTCCTGTGTATTCCTGTGTTCCCGTGTATTCCTGTGTGTTCCCGCTCCTGTGTCCCGTGTTACCCGAGTTCCTCCGTGTTGCTGTGTTCCCGTTCCCACCTGCCTGGACCTCCTGTTGCTGACCCCGGACTTGGACCTGACGTTGCACCTCTGCCGCCTGCCCTGACCCTGTGCCTGGACCTGTCTACGAGATTGTCATCCGCTAAGGTACCTCGACCTCGGCTGCCACCGTGGGCTAGTCACACCTGGGAACGACCTAGTGGTATCCTGCCGCAGCAAGTCCAACCCGCTTTGCGGCGGGCTCTGGTGAATACCAGGTGCCGCTAGGCTCCGGTTCCGGGTGTTGGCTAGTTACATCTCCCGCGGTGGTCCAGAGGATCCACTGATCCTAACAAGTACCAATGATATAGCTAAAAAGAAACAACAAACACAGGCACATGTTAGGATGTTCCTTTGATACATATCCAATTCATCTTCACAAAGCAGAAGAGCATCTAGGTCCTACCAGGTCCATAACCCGGCATAGAAAAGAACATAGATGTGGTCACTGGTGTTACTTCTGACTACATGATTTTCCTGTTCCACTAAACACTTACCGTATATATACACTCACCGGCCACTTTATTAGGTACACCTGTCCAACTGCTCGTTAACACTTCATTTCTAATCAGCCAATCACATGGCAGCAACTCAGTGCATTTAGGCATGTAGACATGGTCAAGACAATCTCCTGCAGTTCAAACCGAGCATCAGTATGGGGAAGAAAGGTGATTTGAGTGCCTTTGAACGTGGCATGGTTGTTGGTGCCAGAAGGGCTGGTCTGAGTATTTCAGAAACAGCTGATCTACTGGGATTTTCACGCACAACCATCTCTAGGGTTTACAGAGAATGGTCCGAAAAAGAAAAAACATCCAGTGAGTGGCAGTTCTGTGGGCGGAAATGCCTTGTTGATGCCAGAGGTCAGAGGAGAATAGGCAGACTGGTTTGAGCTGATAGAAAGGCAACAGTGACTCAAATCGCCACCCGTTACAACCAAGGTAGGCAGAAGAGCATCTCTAAACGCACAGTACGTCGTACAGATGGACTACAGCAGCAGAAGACCACACTGGGTGCCACTCCTTTCAGCTAAGAACAGGAAACCGAGGCTACAATTTGCACAAGCTCATCGAAATTGGACAGTAGAAGATTGGAAAAACGTTGCCTGGTCTGATGAGTCTCGATTTCTACTGCTACATTCGGATGGTAGGGTCAGAATTTGGCGTCAACAACATGAAAGCATGGATCCATCCTGCCTTGTATCAACGGTTCAGGCTGGTGGTGGTGGTGTCATGGTGTGGGGAATATTTTCTTGGCACTTTTTGGGCCCCTTGGTACCAATTGAGCATAGTTGCAACGCCACAGACTACCTGAGTATTGTTGCTGACCATGTCCATCCCTTTATGACCACAATGTACCCAACATCTGATGGCTACTTTCAGCAGGATAATGCGCCATGTCATAAAGCTGGAATCATCTCAGACTGGTTTCTTGAATATGACAATGAGTTCACTGTACTCAAATGGCCTCCACAGTCACCAGATCTCAATCCAATAGAGCATCTTTGGGATGTGGTGGAACGGGAGATTCGCATCATGGATGTGCAGCCGACAAATCTGCGGCAACTGTGTGATGCCATCATGTCAATATGGACCAAAATCTCTGAGGAATGCTTCCAGCACCTTGTTGAATCTATGCCACGAAGAATTGAGGCAGTTCTGAAGGCAAAAGGGGGTCCAACCCGTTACTAGCATGGTGTACCTAATAAAGTGGCCGGTTAGTGTACTTGTGTGTAAGCCGAGTTTTTCAGTATACAAAATGTGATGAAAAATACTCACCCTCCGGCGGCCCCGATTCTCAATGCAGCTCCCCAATGTCGGTGCAGCTCCTCTTCTGTCTTCCTTGTGGCTCCCCTTCTTTCTTCGTTCTTCTGTAACAGCAGGCAGAGACACGGCCATGTTATCTGTCGGTTAGCACATACTATAACGTCAGCAGCGGCCACGTCATAGTATGCTCCTGCCGGCAGATCGCATGGCCGTGTCCCTGCCAGCTGTTACAGAATACCGAAGAGGAGCAGCAGGGAAGACAGAAGAGTTGCTGTGCTGAGCATCTGGGTCACCGGAGGGTGAGTATACAAGTTTATTTTTTTAATGTTCTGGGTGGGCTGGCTGTATACTACTGGGGGCTGGCAGGCTGTATACTACAGGGCGCAGGCTGGCTGCATAGTACGGGGAGCAGGCTGGCTGTATACTACAGGGGGCAGACTGTATACTACAGGGGGCTGGCTGTATACTCCAGGGGGCTGGCGGCTGTATACCACATGGGGGCTGGCTGGCTGTATACTACAGGGGGCTGGCTGTATACTACAGGGGGCTGGCTGGCTCTATAATACAGGGGGCAGGCCAGCTGTATACTACAGGGGGCTGGCTGGATGTATACTACAGGGGACTGGCGGCTGTATACCACATAGGGCAGGCTGGCTGTATAGTACAGGGGACAGGCTGGCTGTATACTACAGGGGCTGGCTGGCTGTATACTACAGGGGACTGGCGGCTGTATACCACATGGGGGCAGGCTGGCTGTATAGTACAGGGGGCAGGCTGGCTGTATACTACAGGGGCAGACTGGCTATATACTACTGGGAGCTGGCTGGCTATATACTACTGGGGGGTTGCTGGCTATATACTGGGGGGGGGGTCTGCTTATACTCGAGTATATATGGTCACAATCAATACTTTTTATTATAACAGTAACTATAGCTTCTTTAGGTTGATCCAGCACACCTATCCAGAAGTTAAAAAAAAATCATGTTAATTAATCCATTGACAATGCGTTTCAGACAATGCGTTCAGGCAATGAATAAGATCCTATAAGAGTTCAGAAAAGTGTAGGGCAAACCTTAATGTTGTTGGAGTAACAAAGATTATCTTTTAACCTTTGGAAACATGTGCCAGATCCACCTTTTCAAATTACAGTTTTCCCCCAAATTGATGGCTTCAGCAAGTCTGTTACACCGTTCAATTAATCAGGAGGACTACTGAACCCAGGATCTTCATCTAGGTCCAAGCTGGTCAGATAGCCACTTCGTATAATAAACTATGGAATTTCTACCCAAGCCACCAGGTTTACATGGCGGTCTAAGATACGTGTTGTAGTAGTTTCCCAGATCAGGTGGTTGACAGTCATTAGAGCTGGAGGATCATCCGTTTTCAACTGTTTACCTTCTAAGATGTTAAGATCAGTAGCGATCACAACTTCTAAATGGCTTTGCAGCCAGAAGTTCTAGAGCTTCTCTAACCTCATTTTTTTCCCTTCAACCTCCACAAAGTGATCTCTTTCCTTCAAATGAGCTGGTTGGCCAGTCTCTCAAAAATTAATGTACTAGCTCCCCTTTACATCTACCCACAAAAGCAAAGATGTGTACATATTTCATTGAACACATTTTCTAGAGTAATATTGTTTTTAAATGCATATGGAATTTCCATATCTGCTTCTACTCACCCTGGTAGGAATTCAGAGTCATCATAATTTAAATAACTCACAGAATATAAGGACTCAGTTAACAAATACACTATAATTAATATGTAAATCTCCATTAATATAGCCGAAATCGTATAAGCTGTTTTGTGATTTTCTCTCTGGAAGTTTTGCAATTGCAGCCAAGTAACAGAAAAACCATCTGGGGATCTGCGAGTATTGCCTAGCAATGTTCAGAAAATGTTAATTTCGTCACTGTGCTCAACACAGATCTGTGCAATGAATCCGGGTTGTGTATCCAATTCATTAAGTAGGCCGTAGCATGATTCCAGGGCTAAGAGTCTATTTCTAAACAGATCTTATAGATTTAAAGCATATCCTAATGTGTATTTGCCAATTTCCATAGGCTCTGCTTTCCTGAATTGCTATTACATTGTGCAGTGGAACCAATCATGTTATGGAACCAAAGCAAAAAGAATTAATGGGAGAGATTTATCAGTTATCTGGTGTAGGAGCACTGAAATAATCGCAATTTCTTGTGCACTGCAAGAAATTGTGATGACTCCTGTGACTACGCAACCTCCCCACCATGTAGGCGTCTAGGGGGCATGGCTGTTGGTGGATTGGGCCGGCGTGCGTTTTTTCTGCCCCACGCCTGTATTCTACAGGCAGCCTGTGAAAATTCAGGCCTCTACATTAACTGGCTGTTATGTAAAACTATGTCAGGTCGGACCTGTCACATAGTTTTGCCCACCAGCACGGTCTAAGCCTCCTGATATATCTGCCACGGCGCGGAGAGAGGGGCTTCATCATACACTTCTTGCTCCAGCGTATGATAAATCTCTCCTAATCTATCTATGACATAGCTAGGTTGAGGCATAAATCTATCCATGTATGTGACTTATATATAATAATATAATGTAGTTTTGTTTGTACAGTTTATACCTAATAGCATTTTGTAAACAGTCCAAACCGTGCAGAGCATGTAAATTATGGAGCTATTGCCACTGTAATATATTAAGAATATGGTCAAATATTCCCATGATAAGACACGTCTGCTCTCACTGGTGTCTTGCGGAGAAGCAGCTACTATTATTTTTATATCTGTGTAAATAGTTGATCATATTTAGAAATCTGTTTGCTATTGTGTCACCTATTAAGGTAGATCTCATGGTAGCTTCCTACTAATAATATTAGCCATAAACGATCCTTCCCTAATCCCATAATGCTTTCTTACCTAAGCTACTGGGGCATGATATAGCCTTAGCTTCCATTGCCCAGAGAGGCTACTCCATGCCCAGAAGCCTCTGCTGATAATCTGCATATTAGTTGGATAAAGTTTAGATCAGGTTAGGAAGTACTATAGGTTTAGGGCTTAGAATGTTAGTAGGAACCTACCTTTGGATCTACCTTATAAGATAGATTCTTAATGGTAGGTTCCCTTTAAGTACTTCTACGACTCTGCATAATCATCTAGAGATGTAGTGTCGTGGACTCTTGTTGTGGACAATTTCATTGCCAAAGCCTAAAACATCAGATGTTACATTTAGATGTTAAATTTTTTACTGTATCCAATTTTAGGTAATATGGTGGGCAATGACATTGCAGCAAACTGCATAAGAAAGGTTATGCCTAGCTGTCCTGACTCCAGGGCAGTGCATTGTATGTATATATACACATGATAATAATGGTGATGGCCGTGGTTGCTGCTTATAGTCCTGCTTACTCCTTTGTAGTTTAGCAGGTCCTGTGCAAACAACTTCAGAGGTTATGTAACAATACCCAATAGAGAAGGAGCAGGAGGAATATTGAGATATAAGAGGTTATTGTGCGCAGCATGGGAATGGCGGCAAAAGTGGCAATACGGACATTTAGGCACTATTTTATTTGTGCTCTAGTTTTCAAAACCTTTTACATTTTTACATAATTTTTTTTTATTATTTCAGCCCCCCCTAGATTAATTGAACCCTAAGGAATCCGATCACTTATACAATATACTAAAATACAATTGTATTGCATTATATTGTATATATAGTGCGTCTAAGAGAGTAAAGACACTTTATGAGATTGTAATGCCAGCTATGGGTGCCTATAATAATCTCCCAACTGTCATCGCAACTATCTGTAGCTTCTAATGTCACGGAGGAAGCTGACCGACATTTAAAGATGGTGGCGCCCAGGAGCAGACCTGTTTGAAACTGGATTTAATGTCAGGTGTGAACTATGTAATATGGTCCATAAGCCCTCTCCATACACCCCTTCATGACCAGCCAATGTATATTTACCTTGGATGGTCGTGGAAGGATTAAAGAAGACACATACATTTAAGGTACAAAGCAGGATTCATCTTTCCACCTCTCTGTTTTAGTACACACTGCTGCCCTGAAGCCAAAGGCTCAACTGGTCTCATCGTAGATAAGGCAAATGCAAATTACAGGGAAGTTTATTAAGAGTAATGGTGGAAGTGAACATGTACTGAATGAGAGAGGAGAGATACAAAGGCTGCTTGAGATATATATGAAGTAAGGTTTATTCCCACCCTCCAAAACAGATTGGTAGGTTGTGAGTCCCATTGGGGACAGGGACCGACTTGGCAAGCTCTGTGCTGTGCTGCGTAATCTATGTGTGCTATATAAAAAAAGGAATGTTATAATTATGGGCAAAAGGCTTTAGAGTTTTGGTCTTTTTGAAAGGACCCTGAGGAAACCCACACAAACATGGAGAGAACATACAAACTCTTTGCAAATGTTGACCCTGGGACTTGAACCCAGGTCCCCAGCGCTGAAAGGCTGTAGTACTAACCACTAAGCCACCGTGCATCCCCATGAGCAATTCAGTTCCGAGAAACTTCGTCCATGCATTGGCAAGATTACTCGGAGTGAACCTTGAACCACTCTACTGTAACTGACATGCTAAAGTCCAGTGATACAAGGTTCGGTCTGGGAAATGCAAGTGCGTGGAAAAAGTTTCTTGGACTGAACAACTGGCCTAAGAAAAACCTGACAGTCTCTGCCATCAATGTTATTCTTCATTTTTCATTGAGATTCGTTTAAAATGTTTATGTTTGGCTCTGCTATGAAAGGCAATATGAATAAATAGACCAATTTTTAGAATGTTTATATAATGCAGAATATTTGATAATCTATCAACAAATGGTCCAAAACTGGTACAACTATGACACCATCAGCACCCATTTTCACCCATTTGTTTACACCACTTTGTGTATATATTTTAAATGTATCCATCTGCTGCACAATGTAGTTGTCCTTTGACAATAACACAATGGGGAGGTAAAATAGAGATTACAATGTGTACCCAGTACCTGTTTATACTGGGCAACAGGGTTTACACCAATAAAAGCTTTACTGCTTTCTAAAACAATTTTAGCTTTGATTATTGAAAACGCTATATAGGCGATCCCCTACTTAAGAAAACCCGACTTACAGACGACCCTTAGTTACAAACAGACCTCTGGATTTTGGTAATTTACTGTACTTGAGTCCCACGCTACAATAAACAGCTATAACAGTTAACAAATGTGTCTCTAATTAAGATGTATTGTTAATCCTGGTTCTTATGACAATCCAACATTTTTAAAATCCAATTGTCACAGAGACCAACAAAAATTTTGCCTGGAGTTACAATTATAAAATATACAGTTCCGACTTACATACAAATTCAACTTAAGAAAAAACCTGTAGAACCGATCTTGTATGTAACCTGGGGACTGCTTGTACTAGATATGAGACATAGGCACCAGGATGCAACATTATAGTTCTTATACAGTGTGTCAGATATAATAAGGTTACATAGAATCTTTACACTAAAACTAACAGTAGTGACACACTGAAGGTCTGTTCAGTTTCAGGCATGAGGATAATCACACATATTTGTAACATGTAATAATTTAAGAGGATTTAGCACAAATCACCATGTAAGAGGGAAGTAAATTAGGAGTAATCTGGAATCCGACATACAAAATGAATCGCTGCATGTCAAAATATGTCAGCTTCAATTATTTGGTTTTCCTTGTAACATAGGAATGTGAAAAATGCAGCCTGTGATATGTAAACGTTCAAGATAAATGAGGTAATAACTTGCTTTGTATGTATAATTTCATGCTAATTTATGTTGGTCTTGTATATTCATTGTCTATGTTTTTGTTATTCCAAATTTTGCCATATTTTTACATTTTTTTATCTAAAAGGGGAGCTTTATCCACCTAACTGAAGTGTCAAATAATGTCCACCAGGTGGCGTCAAAACACTTTCATTAACATTCTAGCCATTTGTGCTCTTAGTTTATTAGCTCAATCAGCAGGAAGACCAGTTCATGAAATGAACTACAGCAGAATCTTATGGGAATTAGTATGCGTTCTGATGCTAACTTT
This sequence comes from Engystomops pustulosus, assembly GCF_040894005.1. Classification (NCBI taxonomy): domain Eukaryota; kingdom Metazoa; phylum Chordata; class Amphibia; order Anura; family Leptodactylidae; genus Engystomops; species Engystomops pustulosus. The sequence continues at coordinate 171,168,801 of NC_092413.1, read as the reverse complement.
GGCAGGATGTCTAATTGCTTCTATGAAAAATCGCAGTTGCATTGATCCCATGTTTGATATAGCACCGAATTAATTGAAGACATGGTGAAAAACTTAATATAACCAGTGTTAAAAGCTAAATGACAAACAATTTTGTTCAGAAACTAAATTGAAAATTATATGTTTTAAGCATTTTTTTCCTTGCTAAATGCACCATAAATTTTAAGCCTTTTTCAATACATTTTTAAGTCAGGAAAGGATCGAAAATTGAGAAAAAGTATTTGGGAAAAAGAACAGGTGCAGTTGAAACAAGAAGATTACATACAGTAAATAAAAAGACACGGAGGACTTCCGGGGCGGCGCCCGATGGTGATGCACGGCTAGTGCGTGCACGAGAGACTCCCTCCTCTTGACACCGGGGAAAAATGCCGGTTCCTGATACCCCACGCATGAGATGATGACTCCGAAGGGCTTTGGCGCCGAGGCTATGGGGAGCCGGTCTATGGCCTTGTAAAGGGAGACAGCCGAGACACCCACAGCAGAGCTCTGATTAGCTGATCGGCTGTGACCTCCGGAGCCCGGTGAGAGCGGTGCAGGGGAAATCAGCTGTTCAGCGCAGACCTCGGGGCACCGGTGTGAGCAGAGCCGCGAGGACGCAAAGTGTGGTGAAGGTGGAAGTCAACCCCGGTGCCTAGACAAGTCCCGAAGAGAGAAGAGCCGCAGGCGTTTTAAACTGAGGGGACATGCTGGCTCGCTGTTTCTTCTTCAACCCCAGAGTCTGGTGAGAGCAGCTCAGGGGGAATCAGCTGTTCAGCGCGGACCTCGGAGCACTGGTGTGAGCAGAGCTGCGGGGGACGCAAGCTGCGGTGAAGGTGGAAGCCAACCCGGCGCCTAGATAGGCCCCGAACAGAGCAGAGCTGTGGGGGCTGCAAACTGAGGAGACACGCTGGCTTCCTCCAACCCCGGAACCTGGTGAGAGCAGTGTTAGCGGAGGGCGACTGTGGAGAAACCGACTGCCAGGCTTGGGAGTCAGCTGTGCAAACGGAGCGCTTCTGAAATTATAAGCAGTCCCGTGGATATGTTGCGGCTGGCTTTGGGTGGCAGCTGATCCCTGTGTTACAGCAAGGTGCTGAGGAACCAGAAGAAGGGACACTCGAGTTCCAGAAGTCTGCCACGTGTGAACAGGTCGTATAAGCATATATTTATACTTGTATATTGACCGCATTGCTGGCCTCTTTGAAAAACCTACTGCCGGGGTAAGGACCTCTCTCTTCCCTCATACCCCATCCTATCTGCAAAAAAATAACTATCTTTGATCCACTAACCAAGTTTCTAACAGGCCTATTATACTTTTTTTTTTTTTTTTTTTTTTTTTTTTCCCTGCTTTTTGTTTTTTGCAGAGGCAATCATCTACTAACTATTGCATTAACCCATTAACCTTTGGATGAACTCCGACATTTGTGCTTTTTGACATTTTTTTTTTTTTTTTTTTTCTTGTGTATTCTTCTGGATGGACTAATGGACGCATTAACTCTTTAACATCTTTGTATACAGCTAAAACTTCTCCCTCCCACCTTTGTAATAACGCATAAGAACTATTTATTTGTGTGGGAGTGTGAAATTTATGCTGGGATTGCTGGTTACTGGTTAGAAAATATCAGCTAATTGGGGGGGAAGAAACAGGGACTGGGGGGTAGGAGGAGAGGCAGAGGATAGGGTGTTTGTGCAAGGGGTTTTTTTTTTTTTCCCTTTTTTTTTTTTTCTTTTTCTGTTCCCGTTTCTTCCCCTTCTCTCTCGCTCTCTCCCGGCCCTGTGATCACCCTGTAATCAACCATGCCTGGCAAAGGGGGCACGTTAAGTAAGAAGGTGGATACCTCCAGACGTGAATCAGCAAAGATCACCCCGGAGAAAAAAACGGACCCCCCAAAGAAGAACAGTGATGGAGCGCAAAACGAAGAGAATTTCCAGAACATAAATGTTAAAGAACTAGCGGAGGCTGTGGCTAAGGAAATTTTACCAACTCTGTACTCTGCCATCGATTCCGCGGTAAAGAAAACTATGCAAAAGATGAATATGGAGTTGGATCAACACAATGAGAGAATTGAATATTTGGAACATAAATTGTCGACCATGGAAGATGAAGGGGAAAACCTCCACTTTCAACTAAGTGAGATGCATAAAGAGAAAGAACAAATTCGAGAAAAGTTAACAGATCTCGAAAATCGCTCAAGATTGAATAACATCAGGATTGTGGGAATCCCCGAATCAGTAGCCTCTGAGGAGCTAAAAAAAATTATTGCCGAGGACATTCCGGAACAACTAGGCTTGGGCAGAACCATTAAAGTGGAAAGAGCTCACCGATTGGGTCCAAAAAATGAGGCAAGACAAAGACCGAGAGTCGTGATAGCAAAGATCCTGGACTATAGTGACAAGATGGATGTCTTGAGACTGTATAGACAAAAAAAAGAGCTGAAATTAGAAGACTCTAAGATCTTACTGTTTCCTGATTATTCCGCAGACACAAGCTCAAAGAGGAAACTATTCGCTCCTATATGCTCTAAACTATATAAAAAGGGGATCAAATTTAGACTACAAGTTCCAGCAACATTAAAGATTTTCCAAGAAGGTAATGAAGTAAAATCCTTCGCTAATCATAAAGAAGCAGAGGAATACTGCAAGAAAAACCTTAATATTGAATGAAGGAGAAATAAGGCTGAAGGCCGAGGCGGTGGAGGAGGGGGGAGAGCGATGAGAGGGGGAGAGAGGTAATAATATTATTACTCGGCTTGTTTCCTTTTCTTTTCTTTTTTTTTTTTTTTTTTTTTCTCTTTTTTTCTTTTCTCTTTCCCTGGTGTTAGGGTGTTCTAGAGGAGGGAGGTTGTATATCCGATGAAGACGATAAAGAGACCATTAGGGAAAAAAGGAAGTCTCTATGGTGTTGTTGTTAAGTAGGAGGGTGTTGGGAGGGGAGGGTGGGGGAAGGGTATCTGCTCTGGTGTCGGAAAACCTGCAAATAGGGATTTTTTCAGTAACCTAGCATAATAATGGGCTTGCCAAATCTGAAGGTGACATCATGGAATGTGAGAGGTATAACTACTCCAGCCAAAAGACAAAAAATTTTAAACCATTTAAAAAGATCAGATTCTGATATAGTATAGGAAACCTATTTAACTGATAAGGAAATTAAGAAATTAGAAAGTGGATGGGTAGGTAAAGCTATAGGCCAAGGAGTAAGGAAAAGGAAACAAGGTGTGATAGTATTGGTGAACAAATACTTGCGGGCTGAGATTGCCTCTGTAGAATTTGGTATTGAGGGTAGAGCTATGAGAATTTTGCTAAAATATGAGTCGTATGCCATTATGATTTATAATATCTATGCCCCTAACGATAAGAAAATGAACGAAAATTTTATAGGCCAGCTACTTAACTGGATTAATAAAGACGACACAGAACATAAAATAATAGGAGGGGACTTTAATAGAACCATCAATTTGATGTTGGATAGAACTGAAGGAATTAAAAAAACAAAAAAAAAGGAAAAGTATTTAGAAGATCCTGTAATGTCTAACCTGCTGCAACTTACCGGAGTAATTGACCCATGGAGGTCTAAAAATCCCACAAGAGAGGAATATACTTACTTTTCAGGGGTCCACAATATATGGTCAAGGATTGACTATCTGCTTATTACTTCCTCTCTGGGAAAAGAGATTTTACACACAGAAATATCAGATATTGTAATATCGGACCATGCACCCATACACCTGTCACTGAGACTACCGGGAAGAAATCAGGGATGGATGTTTTGGAAATTCCCTAGGGGGTATAGCTATGATAAAGAATTTAAACAAATGCTGATAAAAGAATGGGAAAACTACGGACAGGAGAATGACGAACAAAAAATATATCCAATTTTATACTGGGAGGCGGCTAAAACAGTGATCAGAGGAAAAATTAGATCATACGTTGTAGCAGTAAGGAATAGAGAGGCAGCAAAGCAAAAAGACCTGGAAAAAAAATATAGAGAAGCAGTGTCAATTTACAGGGCATTTCCCAATAATGGGAACCGTAAGACAATGTATGAAAAAAAAGAGGTACTAGAACATCATATAGATCTGACTCAGAGGAATTTCCAGAGAGCCAGGGAGAAGAACCTGTTTAACAATGGTAATAAAACAGGGAAAATGCTCTCTAATCTAATAAAGAAGGAAAAAGGAAGAGATCATATAGAGGAAATGCGAGACAGTAAGGGAGAATTGACGAGTGATAGGCATAAGATAAACCAGATAATGGCAGAGTATTACAATAAATTATACAAAGAAAGGGGGGAGGATGAACAACAAATGGACACATTTTTAGAAAATGTCGATCTGAATGTACTAACACTCGAGTAACAAGAAAAATTATCACTCCCTATAAAATCAGAAGAAGTCTCCACAGTAATTAGATACCTAGATAAAAACAAAGCGCCAGGGCCAGATGGGTACTCCTCCGATTTTTATAAAATAATGTCCCCCCAGTTAGTTCCCCTGTTAGTTGAGGTGTATAATAAAATGTTCATGGAGAGGGCAGAATTTAAAACAGGTAATTTGGCCCATATTAAAATTATACCAAAAAACAAAGGCGACCCTAAAGACCCAGGAGCGTACAGACCCATCTCCTTGATAAACATTGACATGAAGATATATACAAGAATTCTGGCAAACAGGCTAGCTGAGGTTATTCCGCAATTAATTCACCCCTGCCAGAATGGCTTTGTGAAGGGACGTCACGGTGTCAAGAACGTGCGTACAGTTATGGCGGTGCTGGATTGGGCCAGGGCAAGGCCAACAGAAAGCAAAAATAAAGCAATAATTGCAATCGATGCTGAAAAGGCATTTGACAGTGTGGCCTTGCCCTGGCTCAAGAAAGTTATGCATAAGATGGGGATAAATGGATATTTTTATGGGGCTATTGAAACAATGTATAGTAAACCTTTGGCACAAGTAATAACACAAGGGGTTATGTCACAACAATTTTCCTTAGGAAGGGGCACACGGAAAGGTTGCCCCCTCTCACCTTTATTATTTAATTTGACTATTGAACCACTTGCTAGGAAGATTCACAATGATAAGAATATAGTGGGGATAAATTTGGGTAGCAAACAAGTCAAAATGACATTGTTTGCTGATGATTTATTGTTATTTATAGGAAATATACATGGAGATATACACAAAACATTCAGTTTTTTAAAAAGTTACGAGGAGATTTCAGGGTATAAAATAAATATGCACAAAACAGAAGTGTTATTGTTTGATACGGGGCAAGATCTGTCCTGGAATAGAGATTTGGGGTTAAAAATTGTGAAAGATAACTTTAGGTACTTAGGGGTTAGGTTAGATAGGAATATCACAAAATTGTATGGGTTAAATTATGCAGGTTTGTTTGAAAATATAGCACATGATTTAAGGAGATGGATGGAGCTCCCGCTTTCACTATTTGGTAGGAAAAATTTAATTAAGATGGTTATTTTTCCAAGGTTACTATATACAATGCAAATGCTTCCTTTGTTACTTAAACATAAAGACGTAAATAAGCTAAATGCCATGTTTCAGAAGTTCCTATGGAGAAATAGGAGAAGTAGAGTTTCCATTAAATATCTGCAAAAATCACAAGGCATAGGAGGCATGTCATTTCCAGATATAAGAACATATAACATAGCTTGTATAATGAGATTTGCGGCACAATGGCTAAATAAACAGAACAAGTTTGTAGACTTGGAGGTGGAAGAGAGCTTGACTCAACCCTTGACGTTGGGAAGGTTCTTGCATGAGAATACTGCTAACTTGAAGACCTTAGGCAAAACTTCTATTCTTCTAAGAGACACAAGAGCAGTCTGGAAAACGGTGAGGAGGAAGTACCAGTTACCAACTGATATTTCCAGATATCTGTCCCTGGGAGATTTTTTAAACATGGTCAAATGGAAAGGAGATCAGGGATGGCTTGCTGCTTGGGAAAGGAAGGGTATACTTAGATTACATGACCTAGTAGACAATCAGGCAAGAGAACTAAAAACCTTTGAACAAGTCAAAAAAGATTATGGATTAGCAGACTCAGAATTCTTGTATTATATGCAGATTAAGGGGTTGATCAAGGAAGCGGGTCTCCTGGGTAAAATTTGGAAAGGTAATTGGTTACAATTTAGCAAAATTCTCAATGCAAATGATGGCAACCCTTCAATAGCTAGCATTAGAAAGTGTATTTCATCTGAGGAAGAAAGCCCATTTAAGGGGAGAATAGCTAGCAAGTGGGCTAGAGATATAAGGGATAATACTCCAGAAGACGAAGTAGAGTTTAGGATTTTGAAAGGCTGGAGGAATATACAGAATATAACTAGCTCTGAAATATTAAGGGAAATGCAATGGAAAATATCAATAAGGGCATATCGAGCGTTTAATGTTCCTTACGGGAAAAATATTTTGGGCTATAAGAATGAATGCCCTAAATGTGGGGAAATTAATGCAAATGTGATACATTGTTTGTGGCACTGCCCAGCAGCCAGGAATTTATGGAATATGGCGGAGCAGTATGTAGGGTACATATTCAGAGAACCAACTAAATTTGACATATGGCGATGTTTATTCCACTACTATAGATCCAAATACACCAAACACAAAGAAGAATTGATTCATCTGATGATACTAGCAGTAAAGAGAGTCTTAATGATGGAATGGTTGTCAATGCATATACCAACAATGATACAAGTCAAGAGGAAGTGGATGGAATATTTGTATTTCCAATTGTTGAGTAAAAATAGGAAACAAAAAAAAGAAAATGAAACAAAGTGGAAGCGTAACTGGTTGCCAATTATTAATCGCATATTTTCCCAGGAAGAAAAGGTTGCTTTCTATGATATAACTTGTTAGGAAAGAGAGGAATGAAGGACTTTAGTGGGTTCCGGACACCAGAGCAGAATATGGAAAAGAGGGAGGGGGAGGGTATTAGGAGAGGGAAAAAACTATAGAATAATTATAAGAATCTATTGGACTGTTGTTTTTCTTCATGTAATAACATTGTCAATTTTGCACATTCTTTTTATATAAGTAGACACCCAAGAGGGGTCGAAGTTAATGTATTTGTGAAGAACTTAAAATCTTAATAAAAAATTTAAAAAAAAAAATAAAAAATAAAAAGACACACATGAATATTTCATCGCATTGCTAACACAATAAAGATCATTTTAACCCTTTAATTTTTACTCCTATCACTCAGTGATGGTCAGTGTAAAATTTCAGGGTGTGGGCAGGGACTCTCTAAGCAGACACATTATGCTCCATCTAGTTCTGTGAGCTTAAAGTGTGGTTAGATTATCAGGGTTTATATACACTTTCATTTACCTTCTGAACATTGTACTAGTATCTGATACATAGAAAGAGAGATGAGACAGATCAGAGATGATGAGATCCATCATATGCATATAACATTCTTAGCTCTGCTACATCTCAGCTACAAACACACACACTGGTAGATCTCCTGTGCCTCCCTCCTCCTTCCCCCAGATAAATAACTTATCTGCCTGTAGCTTGTAGCGCACAATGGGGCAGATTTACTTACCCGGTCCTGTCACGATCCCGCGGTGCGTTGTCTGACGAGGATTCGGGTCTGCCACGATTCACTAAGGTCGAGTTCCAGCAGGTGTCGTTGCTGTGCCAAGGTCCGCCAGAGTTCACCTGCTTCTTCCCGGTGCATATGAGTGCTTGATCTTCCAACACAATTTGTTTTTTAACTCGGTTTGTCCGAATCCGTCTGGCTGTCCAACGGCCACACCCTCCGATTTCTGTTGTGTGCAACCCGACACCAATGCGCTACAATCCGATCGTGTGCGCCAAAAACCCGGGGCAATTTGGTGCAAAACGGAAATATTTGGGAAACCCGAACAAAAGTGTGGTGAATTGCCCCGGGATTTTGGCGCACGCAATCGGATTTTCACGCGAAAGAAATCGTGGGCCGTGGCAGTCGGACAACCCGAAGGATTCGGAATAACCGTGGAATTTAAAAAACGATTTGTGTCGCAAGATCAGCACTTACATGCACCAGGAAGAAGCATGTTCTGGTCTCAGTGTGGGTCATAGAAAATGGTTGCTGAGCATTATCCTGTTTGGTCCGGTCATGTGACAGAAAGTCTAATGTGTTCCACTGTGGAACACATGGCTCATAGCTTACTTCCTGGATTGCCATGAGAAGGATATGCAAGCTGATACCTCTAGTCCCTCATCCATGATTTCTGTCTAATCTCCAAAGTAGCATATAAAGTATACCTAGGGTCAAAAAATATGATTGAAAATGTTGTGGGGCCAATAGAAGTGGGAAATGACATATTTAGAATGAAAGCATATTAACATATCAGGAACAATTTCATATAAGTCACTTATATTATACTATGTATATTATACTATATATATTACCCATCTATGGCCCACCAACAAAAATCCTGCTATCATTTCTGTAGGGAAAACATATAGTAGATTAGGAATGTCACAGACTCACAAAATTCTGCATATTGTTATAAAATCTCTCTCTCTCTCTCTCTCTCTCTCTCTCTCTCTCTCTCTATATATATATATATATATATATATATATATATATGTATATATATATATATATATACATATATATATATATATATATATATATATATATATATGTATATATAATCAAGATCATATTAGTCAAATGAAGGGTAACACATTTCAGGTAAAACTCAGGATCTTATAGTCTCTGTTCATCCCATCAGAACCCAGCATTTGTAGGGTAGGATTCCAAAAAAGATTCTTTCTTCTGTAGTAGGGTGATGCGGTCACCCCCACGTCTTGGAACTTGAAATTTCAGCTGATTGACTTAATTACCGGCTTTGGCATAGTGGGCGGGAACGGGCAACAGAAGATTAGATATCCGTATGGTGGACTTGTGTTTCGCAATACGGTAGCGCACATGTTGGGTTGTTTCCACGACAAAGGCAAGGCCGCAGGGGCATTTTAGGCTTAGGGTGTACAGGCGGAACTTGACAACTGATCAGCAACCTATATCAGTTAAGACTGTAGTTCCGTTAATCGGCACAGTGCTAGTACCCACAACAGGATCTAGTACAGCTGCTAGTGTTTCAAGCAGCATTCTAGTCAGCATTATAGGGAGATATGAAAGTGACTATGATCCTATACTGTGATCGAATCTCCCTATAACATTTGCTGAAAGCCTGAATTTTGTGTAATTTTAGTGGCTGAAGAGTGGCCCCTTTTTTTAAGGTTTCTAAATACAGTTTATATTTTAAAGTGTTCTACTCAGGCAGAATCAATATCATATCCCTAGAACATAAACCTTCTATTTAACCAATTTTTGAATAGTTAAGGCCGCAGGGGCATTTTATAAGGTGGATTACGTAGGTAGAATCGCATGTGTGGTAATCTTTGATTTGGTATCGTTTGCCAGTGTGTGGATGCGTGAAGGAGTCTCCTTTTTGAACATTGGTGCATTGAGCACAATGCAGGCATGGGAATGTGCCTTGTTTCGTTGTATTGAGGAAAGTTTGCCTGGGGACCCTAGTGTCTGAACCTATGTCTGCCCTCACTAATCTGTCTTTCAGATTAGGAGGTCTTTTGATGCATGGGAGAAAAGGGTTTTGGAATTCCTGGATCCCTGGATGGCCCTCTTTTAATAGAGGCCAGTGTTTCCTAATAGATTTGTGAATCTTGTATATGAATGGGTGGAACTGGTGTACAAATGGTATACAGGGTGGTTCTGTTGCCTTTGTATAGAGGTCGGTCAGGATAAGACCGGTGGAGACCATGAAAGCTGTAATGCATTGTGAACTGCAGTCCAAATGGAAATGAGGAAAAGAAAAAATATCTCTAAGAATTCTGTGGGCCACTCCCATACACAAAAAATATCATCTATGTATTGTTTCCATATTTTACAGTGATCTGTAAAAAGTTGATTCAGGTAGATCATATGTTTCTCGAAGTCTGCCAAATAGGCATTTGCGAATGGGGGGGGGGGGACATTGGAACTCATCGCCGTACCTCGGTGTTGTATGCAGAAGGTGTCCTGAAATAGGAACTAATTTTTTGTTAGTACTATCTCAAGGAGTTCCATTAGAAGGTTCACTTGTTGTTCTGTATATTGGGTGTTCTGAAGTAATCTGAAGGTGGCCTCTAGACCTTTTTGGTGTTCAATCGAGGTATACAGACTATTTACATCAAATGTTGCTAAGATGGTAGTGGGAGTGGCTCTCGGAAGGTTTCGAATAAGTTGCAAAAAAGTGCTTGTGTCTAGTAGAAAAAGGTTTGGTTTGGTGAATCAGTGGTTTTAGAACCTTCTCAAGAAAGATGGATAAGGGTGACAGTAGTGACTCTGTGGATGCAACTATAGGGTGTCCATGGGGATTGTTCAGGTTTTTGTGGATTTTTGGAAGCGTACACAGTACCGGAATGATGGGATTCTGTTTGGTCAGAAATTTCCTTAGGTCTACAGTGATGGTCCCTAGTTTTGTATGTCTTTGAATGGTCTCTTGGATGGTGTTAGATATAGATAATGTGGGGTCACAATCTACTGGATGATATACTGTGATATCCTCTAATTGTGATTTTATTTCAGCAATGTATTTGTGTTTGTCTTGTATGACTATTGCCCCTGCCCTTGTCCGCTGGCTTGATTATGATTTTCTGGGTAAGGAGTGAGTTTAGGGCTTGTCTGTCTGTATTGGTTAGGTTACCTTGTGCATGTAGGTTACCCATCTGGATGTCACATTGGAATTGTTTGACATCTCTACTGATCAGTGAAATGAAGGATTCCACTGTGTGTGAATCTCTTGAGGGTAGGAAGGAACTTTTATTATGTAAACCCAGTTTCTTAAAATCAAATAGTCCTGGGGTAGTAGTAATGTCTCTCTCTATAGGTATTTGTGTGATGTCCTTGTCTTCAAAATGGACCTTCAACCGAATGGTTCTGAAGAACCGTTGGAGGTTCATTTCGAGTCCAAAGGTATCTTGTTTGTAGGTAGGGAAGAAAGATAGTCCCCTTTGTAACAAGATAGTTTGTGCTGGACTCAAGAATTGAGATGAGATGTTAACAACTAAAGGTGTCTCCGTACCTGGGAACATGTGGTGACTGGATTGGTGGATCCTCTTCCATTGCCCGCCCCTCCTCATCTTCCTCTTGTGGTCGGTGATGGATTGTGTCCTAAAAAAGGACGTGTATGTTGTAGATCCAACTGTTCGCCATCTGTGCTTGAGGCCGAGGAGTATGGTGATCTGAGTGTCCTGTAGATCCTTCTTCATCCAGGATACTTGTCGTGCCATCTGTAGACTCTGTTGAGATAGTCCTCTGCATAGCGCCGCCTCTTTTTGAGTAATGGCTTCTTCCTGGCAGAGTGGCCTTTCAGCCCATCTATAGCACTTGTTTCACTTTGAATAATGTCACATTCTTTGCAGCTTCAGTCAGCATCTACAGAAGGTCTTTTGTTTTTGGCCTCAGGATTAAATAAACATTTCATTCCAAACCATGTACATTTCTGGGACACAGAACCCATCTCCTTCCTTAGTGGTATGACGGCTGGACCTACCCATCTTGTTTGTATCTGCATTTAGTTGTTTGTATAGATAAACAAGGCACCTTCAGGTTCCTGGAAATTGCACTCAAGAATCAATCAGACTTGTGCAAGTCCACAATTCTCTTCCTGATATCTTGGCTGATTTTTTTAGACTGTCCCATGGTGTTACACAAAGAAACAGTGGGGCTCATTTACTAAGGGTCACGGTGTGCACTTTAACCCCTTACTGACATGTGACGTATTAGTACGTCACATGCCGGGCCCCCGGTGCATGGACAGAACTCGCGGGCCGAGCCCTCTCCATAGCCGGTAAGACTTTGCTGCATATTGCAGCAAAGGCTTACCAGTAACACCGACGATCGGTGCCGGCACCGATAGCGGGTGTTTTCCTGCTGACCGCCGCCAGGGAGCAACGTAGCGTAACGTAGCATCTCACGAAGACCCGAAGCTACTTCGGCTTAACCCATGCATTACAATGTGCTATCAGCACATTGTAATATATGAGGAGTAAAATCCCCATATACTGCCATACTGTAGTATGGCAGTATATAATAGGATCGTACAGACACCCTAGGGTTAAAGTACCCTAGGGAGTCTGAAAAATAGTAAAAATAAAGTTTAAAAAAAAAAATTATAATAAAAAAACCTAAAAATTCAAATCACCCCCCCTTTCCCTAGAACTGATAATAATATAAATAAACTGTAAAAATCATAAACATATTAGGTATCTCCGCGTCCGAAAATGCCCGATCTAGCAAAATATGATAACGGTTTTTCCCTGCGTTTAAGCCCAAAGTCAAAACTGGCACTTTTTTGCCATTTAAAAAAAAAATTCTATAAAAAGTGATCAAAAGATCACACAGTCCTAAAATTGATAACATTGTAAATTTCATCAAAATCTGCAAAAAAACAACACCACCCACAGTTCCATACACCAAAGTATAAAAAAGTTATTAGCCCCAGAAGATGGCAAAATCCCCCCAAAAATTTTTGTACAGGAGGTTTTAATTTTTTTAAATGTATGAAAACATTATAAAACCTATATAAATGTGTTATCTCCTTAATTGTACCGACCCAAAGAATAAAGTAGACATGTCATTTGGCGCGTACAGTGAAATCCGTAATATCCAAGCCCACAAGAATACGGCACAAATGTGTTTTTTTTACCAATTTCACCAATTTTGGAATTTTTTCCCCGCTTCCCAGTACACGGCATGGAATATTAAATACCACCATTTTGAAGTGTAATTTGTTACGCAGAAAATAAGTTATCACACAGCTCTGTACATGGAAAAATAAAAAAGGTACAGATTTTTGAATGTGGGGAGTGAAAAATGAAAACGCAAAAACGAAAAAAGGGCTGCGGCGGGAAGGGGTTAATCGGACTGTGCACCTTTTTCGGGGCTAAAATGGCTTGCACAGGTAATAAATAAGTGTGTGCGCTAGGATTGTGGCGCATGCAGCCCTTTATGTGGTGCAATTTCGCTGGCCTCCATGCGACACAAATTAGGGGGCATGCCATCAGACGGTCCGACTGATTCGGACTGAGCACGGTATTTAACTTGTGTCACACCCCCTATGTTTAAAATGCACCACAAAAAAAGATAGTGAACTCTGTCGGACCTGAGATGGGAAGCGACACAAGCATGATTTCAGGCACACAATCTTAGTGAACTTTCAGTGAACTCCAGTGACCCTGTAAGTAGATGTGTTCCAGTGTGTTTCAAGTGTGCCTTAAAATACATTCACAAGTGTGTCTCTATTTAACTCAGATGTTGCCAATAAACCAATAATAAGCCAATAATCAGAAGCTTGGAACATACATGACATCATCATATATAGGCATAGTAATAATAGTGTCTATTAATTTTATTGTAGTACAGCAGGGTGGTCTACGGGAATATGGGAACTCTTTGCATCATGTTTAACTATCATGGTTGGACTTCCATCCCTGGAGATGTTTGTGAGAATAAGTTCTTAGTAAAATTTGATAAAAAATAGTTGACTAAATTTATGGATAAATGCCCTTGTTTGTAGAGTGTTAAATATTGCACTTTGAACTGTAAAGTTACAAAAATGCCAATAAAAATAAGCCACATGATTTTTCGGATAAATCTCTTTCCGACCATGAGAACAAGGCAGCAAGTTTGCTCCTATGCATCACCGCTGCATTCATTGTTAACTCAGAGCTTACCTATCTCAATCATTCCCATACAGAATAAATGGAATGACAATGCATGTGTGTGACTTGCCCCTCCTTTCACAAGACAAGACATATTTCTCAGAATTGGAGGTCACCCTTGAGGGTTACACATTCCCTTTATAACGGTCAAATAAAGCATAAAATACAAACACTTACTATTGGAATTATGGAGGCTTCCATCTCTATGTACAGCAGCCAAAATAACAGAACAATATATAGTAAATCCACGTCCATCAGCCACTAGTGCTCACTAGTCACAGCCTTCCTCAGTCCTGTGATGTGTAGTCCATAGTCATTATTCCCGTGGGTAAATAGAGGACTGATAATACCCAGGATCATCCCACTAATACATCTTTAATAAGAATATAAGAAGTAACCATTTAAAGGGACTATTGAGTAATATTTGGAGTTCTCTCCCGAAAGCACCAAGTACATTAAAAATGTAATTTCATACACAAAAGCCTGACCTATGCTGCGGGAACACTTTATCCTGTTTACTGAAGAGATTTCCTATCACATATTGCTCCTAAGGGGCTTCTTCTTGTATTTATGCTATAACCGGCGTTTATCTACAGCAGGATTCTTACCCAATAAATCTGCAGTGCTGTTTACATCCCTATTGATATCCTATTTGAAATGAAACACGGGAATAGCTTAAAGACTCTTTAAAGTCTCCATCTTCTGTTCCATCAGCCAGTAAACCTGTCTGTGTTATTACCCCACAGGGACTGATAGAAAGTTCAGCTTCATCGTGCGGGCAGTGCCTGTGGGATCTCCTCAGCGTTAAACTCTTGCTTACTTATACAAACATGTCAGCGCAGGCATCATCTTTCGGAAAAAAATATCTTTTTTTTCACCATCCTGACCTTTTGTTACATTTTTGGGAGGAGAACAACTTCCATTGAGCCATAGATATTCAACTGAAATCCTTCTATCTTACACTATGTTGTCACATGGGATTTTATATAACAGTTTCATGTTTCAATGTGATTCAATGTAATAAGGTACACTGCCGTTTCTTCCACAGGTCCGTATCTGTGTCTCACATCCCCAACCTTCTTTTAGCAGGTCCTAATTCTGTTCGTATTTGTGACCTATGCTTTCCCATAGAAGTCTATGGAGCTGTGAAAAATACTGATGTTACACAGGTGTCATTTGTATGCCGTCCGTATTTGCAGATGGGTTGGCAGGTAACACAGCATCAACTGACTGGGACAGTCAATTACATCTTTTTACAGCCTTCTGTATTTTAAGGCTACATGCACACTGCCGTAGCACCCACCGTTCCCTCTCCATAGGAACATATTGCGCATGGCGCAGTAACACGGGAAAAGATAGGACATATCATATCTTTTCCCGGGCTACGGAGAGGTACGGTGCTTCACTTGTAGAAGTGTATGGGGGACGTATATCGGCCGTATATACGTCGGCCATATATACGTCCCCCATACATGTGTGTGAATGTAGCCTTAATTTGTGTCTATATGGTGGAGAAACAAGAAACAGGAAAGAGGACAAATACGAGCAGCGGTACCGTTGTTTCCAGCCCATATAAAACCATGTGCTGTATGCATGTAGCCTCACACAGCAACTGAAGGTGAAATGAAGAAGGGAAGATGCAATTCTATAGTGTATCATAACATCTGCCACATAGTGTTACTCCTTCAGCCATCCTCTCTCTCTTCTCCACCTTCCCCCTTATGTCAGCTCACCACAGCAGCGAGCTATTCTTGCGCTTGCGCGGTGAGCCCTTGCTAGGAAGTGAGGCGCAGCTGGTACACAAACTCCATAGTAACCTCTCTGCCTAGCAACCCAGCTGAGGGGCGTAATGCATGTGCACCTAGAACATCTAGCTTCGCATGTTGGAGGGAGAGGACTCACTGCGCAAGCGCTAGAATAGCTTGCTGCTGGAGTGAGCCAGCATCAGGGGGAAGCAGGAGAAGAGAGAGGGAATGTTGGAGGGGCTGAAGGAGAGATGCTATGTGGTTGAAGTATCCAGACATTATGATTTGAAATGCAACCAAACCCAATCCACCCAGGGACTCGTTTGTTCAATTTGGTGCCAGGTAAAGTTTAAACCATGTGTGAGAAATACACTACTGTATCTGTGGGAACCTGTCACCAGCTAAAATGTCCCTCTGGTGACAGGTTCCCTTTCAGGGGACACTGGACAAAACAATATATACTGTATACAAGAGAAATATATACAGTAAACAGAGTACAGATTAAAAGTGTAGTACTACAAATACAAGTAATTAAGTTACCTTGTGCTAAACTAATGGAGCAAGAGGTTAGTCCACACTTGAAGTTCCGTTCCTGCTCTTGATGTGATGGTAAAATACTTCCCCAAGGCAAAGACATGGAAATCTATTATGATAAAACAGGGAGACTTAAGCTATATTCACACGACCGTTGGGGGATGTATATACGGCTGCGGTTTATACGTCCTCCTTAGGCCGGCAATGGGTGCACGGCATGGTACGAGGTGATACTGTTTCCTACCCGGGAAATGATAGATCATGTCCTATCTTTTCCTGTATTGCGGCGCTGTGCACCATATATCTCTATGGAGAGGGGCAGAGGCAAGCAGCACTCACCCCCTTCTCCTCTCCCGTGCACCGACGTGTGCCCACCGTGCTACGGTATGGCAGGAACACATTCATGGGAATTCACCCTTACTCATAGATCCAGGCACAGTGACTATAATGATCTTCTTATATTTGTTTTATTTTGATGGTAAATTTCCTTTAAGTACCCAAAATAAATGCTTCATAAAAAATATTATTAAAATTATTGCCCTTATGCCTAAATGGTTCATTTTCATGGATGCAATGATAACAAAGCAATTTATATACTTATATACAATTCACCTAAGGTGAGTCCAATAACAGTAAGTGAGTCCTGCACATTAATGGTTGCCTGCACTGCCCTGCCTCCCTGTTGATAGGCCTTACTGCTACCACAATGCTTCCATTGGCTTCAGTGGCTGTTCGGAGGGGTAGGAAATGCTACACGAATGCCTTTCTGGAACCTTGACTGAGAGACAGAGACCTCTGTGAGGTTGAAGAGAATTCCTGAGAGAGACAATGGTTGTGTGTAACTCAGCTCTGCTATATCATTAACTATTCCCTCAAGAAGGAGGGGGTTGGCAAAAAATTTGCAAATTTCTAGGTCTCAAATATTCTGAGAGAGCCAATAGCCTTAGATTGTTGCAGCGAATTATCCTGCATCCTGTCATTAGGTTTCCTGAAAGTCCTGCTTGATGTCAAAGAGGTCGCATTACAAGGTAGCTAAAAGAGGCATAGATTTCCTTATCCCATCCTGGAAAACTTATTTACATATTTCCCAGAATTCCCTAGTGTAACGTCAATGGCTGTAAGTCTCCACATGCCTACAAGGCGGCCTTTATTGGCAAAGTGTCCGTAGGGAGAACTCTTACTTCCCGACCCTTATTGTAGCATGACCAACAAGAGGTGCCAAGTTAAATTAAACTTAAAACACGCAATCAGACATAGTGATAAACTTGGTGCAGCAGAAGCCTGTCTGTCTGTCCAACTATCCACTCTTTCTTACACACTTGTGTATAAATGTGTAGTCTCCTTTTAGCCCTGGCTGTAACAGGTTATATTCTTTTTCCTCTGCTCCTCCATCTCAGAAGTTCTACCAACTGCCTTGTTATTAATCATTTCTTGTAGAATGTGTCATCACTTTTATTATACTGTTATCAATCTGACCCCCGCTGTCTGCTCAGATTTCCTACCTGCCACCTGATAATTTGAAGTAGAAAATATTTGGATCTCCCTGTGCTGCATGAGCACATCTGAACCAGCGATTATACAGCTGATTAGGAGAGCTGACAGACATGAATCATTCATTTGATACGTGGCAAATAAAAAATTTCCGTCAACATTACTTTCCTTGTGTTTTTGGGTAAATAAAATGGGTAAACAACTGATTTGTGCTCTCCATCAGGTCAGTAATATTTATCATTCCCTACTTTCCTGTACCACGCTTCTATTGTTCTGACATTTTGGCTGTATGTTTATAATCGCAGAGTAAGCCTGAAATAAAACAAGCTGCAACTGATTGGCGCGCATTTTACATTCAGTGTAGTCATCCAGTTGCCATGGAAACCTTGTTTTACCAAGGGCCAATTTTAAAGGGGCATTAACACTCAAAACTTCCATTTTTCTCACATCATTTTATTGCTCGATAGAGACACTTGATGTGAATGTTCCATTCCACTTACTTGGAGGAAACATTGTGGATAAAACCTATATAATGATAGTGATAGCTTTAGTTCTGGCCAACATTTCACCTGTTACAGACATTAGGGCACATTTACTAAGGGTCCGAACAGCTCAATTTTGTCGGGTTACCCGCCTTTTTACCGTTTTGCCCTGAATTGCCCCGGGTTTTTGCCAGAAGCAATCGGTTTGTGTCGCATCAGCAACACAAATCGGGGGGCGTGGACAACGGAAAACACGACTGATAGGGACAAACCGCGGAATTTAAAAAATAAATTGTGTCGCAAGATCAGCACTCACATGCTCCGGGAAGAAGAAGGTGAACTCCGGCGAACCTCAGCGGGGAAGCAGGAAATCAGGTGCACGAGCTATGTGAATTGTGGAAGATCCGACTCCTCATCGGACAACGCACGGCGGGGATCGCAACGGGACTGGTAAGAAAATGTGCCCCATTATGTTGTTATGGGGCACCATACTGTGCCCCATTATGGTGGATAATGCAGGATCTGGGTCATAAACTTCCTGCTACCCCTGTCTTCTACTTTTCATAATATGGTATTTAAAACAAGCCATGTAGTGGACAGAGGCAGCGGCAACTGCCACTATTGGACCTGCCAATGGACCAACAAATGATTGCAGGCTGCACAATATAAAAATGTAAAAACTAAAGTGTAAATGTCCCCAGGGGCTTTTGATGACTTCATGGCAGACAAATTATTTGAATTTACCACAATTTACCTAACCAAACTAACTGGTGTGCTGTGTATTGCAATGCCCATACATGTCACCCATACCTTTGTTTTTGCTGGCCATCTACTTCTTCCTTGCCAAAACATTACTTTATAGATATGCAAATGAGGCTGAAGTGCTAGTGGGGGCGTTAGCAGAGAACCTCAGGGGTCCACAGCAATAAAAAGCATGTTGGAGATCGTCTCCTGGTCTATATATATATATATATATATATATATATATATATATATATATTTATATATATACACATATAACATATTGTACTATGCCTGCTCCCTTATGTTATATTACTATATGACTATGTCCATGTACTTACGTATCATTGGGTGGCATTTGACCACAGTACAACAATATTATAATTGATCTGCTGACGTTAGCATATGCCTTCAATCTTGTGTACATGTTCTCCTGATTTTAGTTATTTTTGTTACATTAGATTTTTGTCAATAATAAAATCAAATAAATTTCTGTCTTTTAGATTTCGTACCTGGTTTTGTTTATTTGACTTTGTGAGGGACTTTTGACAGTTTCTTGGTATTTTTTAGAGGGTTGTGTTCTCTGTTTCCTCCTATTTGTATAGGTGTCCTTCTTGCTTTAGCCACTTCTAGGTCCAGCAAGGTATTGCTCACGTGCAGAAGATTAAACATATTGCCCCTGCACATGAGTAAAACCCAAAGCATTTCAGACTAATTTGCATATTTTTAAAGTGAAGTTTAAGTTTGGAAAGAGCAGCTGTAAAAGAAAATAGCCCGACATAACATTACACTTAGTTAAGGTCCTTCTCTGGGTTTTTTTTAACTATTTTTAGGCTTCATAGGATACTTTTCCCCCTAGGGCAGGGGTGGCGAACCTATGGCACGGGTGCCAGAGGCCGCACTCTGAGCCCTTTCTGTGGGCACCCAGGACATCACCCCAGAATGAAGTTCACCAGACAGAACTCAAAGAATCTGCCTGCAGAATCTTCCTACAATGATAGATGAATTTTCAGTCCTTCTTTCAACTGAGTTGGTGTCCTTGGGAGGCTGAAGGATTGAAAGTTGTCAATGAACAAAGAGAAATAAAATACTTCTTAAATTGCTGCGCTGGCACTTTGCAATCAATAAGTGGCTTTTGGATGAAGTTTGGGCACTGAGGCTCTAAAAGATTCGCCATCACTGCCCTAGGGGGTCGGATAGCTCCTACCATATACTGCAATAATACTGCATTGCAGTATATGACAAATATGCTCACATTGTTGTAGATCTCGCCAAATGACATTTCTGGTGTCTTATATAGACTGCAGGCTATAATGGGAAAAGAACGCCGGTGGCTGCTTTCCTGACGTCAGTCAAATGTTTTTTGTTTTTTTTTATTAACAAACTTTATTAGAAAAATTGATCGTTGTACATAAAAAAAAAGAAAGAGACATACAAATATATACAAAATTTGCACAAATTGTTTCCCATATATGCCCTCCAAATCGGCAAGTTATCTAGTTTCACTTAACAGTGTAACTCTTATAAAAAGGAATTACATAAATGTACAGTTTACACACATAACATCCGAGTCGGCCGGCCATGTAGGTACAAATAACAATGTAACTCAGTTTACTCAAATTCTATCCCCCCCCCCTCCCTTAATCCACTGAGGAGAAGAAAGAAAGGAAAAAAAAATTCCGCTCTCTCTAATTCCATTTGGCCCAAATTCCTTCCCATTTCCCTGGGGCTACATTTTTTCCAAACATATTTATTTCGTAATTTTTAATCAATAGTGAAAGATTATACCATGCCTCCAATGTAGGGGGTTTTTTTGATCCCCAATTACGTGCCAAACAAACGCCAGCCAGGTTCATCAGTCTGAGAATCAATTTGCCATGTTTTCTTTCTATATCTTGGCTCTCTATTAATCCCAATATGGCAGTTTGCAGGGACATATTCAACTTAATCTCCAAAGCACTACAAATTTTTCCAAATACCTTTTCCCAAAACTCCCATACTAGTTAACATCCCCAAATCAAATGATAAAAATTTGCATCCAGGCTTAACACCTGGTATTTGACCAGCACCCATCACTGGTGTCAGCAGTGAGATGATACACCTATAATGTATGAAGTGGGCACAGCCCGTGACTCATCTTCATACATCCTTAATGGCATTATGAGGTGCATGTACAGTCATAATGCTTTAAAGGGGTACTCTCGTCTGGGCATTCACATTCAGTTTCATTAATCTGCCATATATATACGTTTCTTCAATTCGATGTTATAAAAAAAAACTAAATAACGAAATGCTGTTTCTAGAGCTCAGGGAAGATGCCACCACAGACAGAAAATAAAAGGAAAAAAAAACTTGGTTAATCCCTGTGCTGAGTGGTTTTGCTGATAAAACAGATATAACATTATGATAATGAAGCTCTGCCCCTTCTATGGCTTCTTCAGTGCTTGCTTCTCGTAGCAGGAGAGTTTTTCTCTGCAGGAGAAGATGATGCAATCACCTTTCTCCCTGCCAGACAGAATAACCAATTGCTGTACCATCCCCCAGCTGCTGTGTATGAGTGATCCAGCTCAGGTTGATTAGTCATGCTTGACTAACCTCCATTTGTAATTACAAGCTCAGTGTTGATCGAGACAGCCATGCTGATCCAGCTTTCCCAAGGTCCTGAATGTCATAATAGTTTTTTCAGCAAAACCACTCAGCACAGGGATTAACCAAGATATGATCCTGCATCAGTGTAGCTACAGCATTCTCAAGGTATGTTTGCTTCATAATGCATCAAATCAATGGTAGGTTTCCTTTAAGATCTCTTATGACCTAAACCATTTGACAATCAAAGGATTTGTTGAGTGATCTGGGGTCATGTGGAAGTCAGGCACAGATCACATGTTTTATCTCCATAAACTGTGTGTATAGTATGAGCAGCCGTCCAATCTATATGACTTGTAAAACGGCTATGCTAACAAAACCCAATGGAAATCTGATGTCATGTTGGAAATTATTTCAGGAATGCAATCAATATTCTGCATCCTACTGGTCCAACAATATAAGATCTATGGGGAAAACCCAACCATGGAGGGAACTGGATAAGAAATTTTGGATTTTATTCCTTAGTTACGCCTTAGATACGCCTGGCAGCCGCTTATCTCACTACTAGAAATGACATGCTTTTTCAACCAAAACAAACAGCCATTACAAGGAGGGAAGGAGAATAGTACATATATATCTTTTGTCTGTAGGCAGTATTAATGGATCATTTTATAGACACAGCTTCTTTATATGTGTTTATATGTATTTGCACAATTCAGCATTTGAAAACATGTTCTATGTTTAATGATAGTTTTGCACCCAGCATGTATGGCTGTGCATTTATGAGATATTTTATATCTGACTGAATGGATGTACTGATAACTACCTATAATGTATATACTATACATGTGAAGCCAGTAATCACAGGCTACATGAATGCAGCTGTTCTTCTAAGTCTTTGAACAAATAATATCGGAGCTCCCTCTGGTGGATAAATATCCTTCCTAAAGCAAAATTATGAGAACACATGGCCTCTGATCATTTATTTCCCTACAAATACTTTTATATGAATAATTGTTAATACATTGTTTAAAGCATCCAAAGTATACAATACCGATAATAAATAATAATAATACAAACAATATAAGATAATAGAGAATAAATAACATGGTCGGATGAAACAGTAGGAATAAGGGCCCTGCTAACAAGAGCTTACAGTCTATATGAAAACAACATAAAGTAACTCTTTCAATCTCTGATTTGCAGCTACAATATAAAACTGCTAGTATTAAATGTGCATTAAAAACTTATCAACTAGATTTCTTGATTAAACTAGGGAATGAGTTTGTGTTTTTCTGGTTCTCTCCAAAATGAAAATAAGGGCACAGTGAAAGTTTAGAATTTGTGGTCTATACAGAACAATATGGTCAGTTTTGGGAAGCATTGGGTATTTTGTAGTAAGATATTTAAAAAGTAGAGAACATGTATTGTGTTGAAATTATAATAGGCAAGATACAACTAAAGGACATCTACCGCCAGATTACTGATGTTAGACTGGCCTCTTATGATTGCTGGTTGCCTCTAGGGCAGTGATGGCAAACCATTTAGACACCGGGTGCCCAAACTACATCCAGAACCCACATATTTTTCGCAAAGTGCCGATGCGACAATTTAAACAGTAACTTATTACTCCCTGCTCTTTCACAGGTTTAAATTGTATAGGCACCTGAGGACACCATTACAGTAGAAAGAAGGAGAAAAGGCTTTGGTTATCATTGTAGCTCCTTCTAGGGTCCTGGGCTGCCTGGGACTGCAAGAGGCCTTGAGTCCTGTCTGGCAAACTCTGCGCTGGGGTGATGGCATGGGTGCCCATAGAGAGGGCTCTGAGTGCCACCTCTGGCACCCGTGCCATAGGTTCGCCACCACTGCTCTAGGGGATGATGGCACAGTCAGCTCTAGGGCTCCCAGATTCCTCATAAAACAACTATGCAAATGAGCCTGAGATGCTCAGGCGCACGTCACCTGAGCGCCTCATGGCTCCGCCGTTCCATAATTATTCACGCCATCCCGGCTGCTCAATATTCACCCCTATGTCCCGCCCCACTATGTTTTCAGCAGCTGGTGACGTCAGCCGGCTGTCTGGAAATCTCGTTCCTCGCGCAGCCTGCAGGCTACTAGTGTGGTAGTGCAAGGAACAGTTCTCACACATGGAAGATATTGCAAATCTGAAAACAAGTACAATTCTTTGATATGCTAAATGACAGGGGTGTAACTTGAGGGGGTGCAGAGTGTGCACTTGCAACCTGGTCCAAGAGGCTTAGGGGAACCATAAAGTATCTCTTTCCTATATGAAAAGACTAGTACTATAAACCATACATTATAGTCGGGGGCCCATCAGCTTCAAGTTACATCACTGCTAGATGGCCCACATGTATTGAAGCCCCTGCACCATTTTTTGCATGCACTTTGCACATTCTTTTCAGTGCAAACAGCTTGCACATGTATTTATAAAATGTCTGCAACACATTTGTGTCATGGCTGCAAAATTCAGAACTGAAATGGGCGTTCCGGTGCACAGTTGGACTGTGCACCACATTTATCATACAGTGTCCAACAGAATTGTGTCGCATGCCCCATGTTAAAGTTTGTGCACTTTGTCAGACCAGTGCAAGGAGCCCCAGATTCATGAAGAACGTGCCACATTTAATAAATGTGGGCCAATAGGAGCAGCCCTAGTGTAATATATTTATGTTGCAAAAGATTTCTTAAAGGGGTTTTCCCATATCAGTCTTGAGTTACACAATTTCGGTTGCCCTGGGATCCGACCGTAAATCTTCTGACGTAGGGTCAGGCATGGCAGATTCTTCTCATGAACAGAATCTCCTGTCTAAGGCTGCAGTGAGCTCCTCTCTGCACTCCAGCCCCTCCCTCCTGCATTGCAGGACTAGCTCACACACAGACACTTCCTGCCAGCAAGCAGCATGCACAGACTTACTCTACAAGCTACAGGCAACATAAGATCTTTATAGCAGAGGAAGGAGGCATGTGGAAGAGCTGACTGTGTATGTGAAAAGGCTGAGATAACAGAGCACAGAGTGTATTGTGGATCTCATCATCTCTCTTTTTTTGTGTCCAATAGTAGTGAATGTTAAGACACCAAATGAGAGTGTATGTAAACCTGGACCCTGATAATCTAACCACATTGTCAGCACATAGGTATCATAATTAGTCTGGAATCTTACACTGACCATCACTGATTTATAGGAGTTAAAACATCAATAAAACTGAGTAAAATTGTAAAGTAAGGGGTTAAAATGATGTTTATTATAAACATCACTAGGGGTTAAAATTTGAGAACTTTCTTTCATGGGAAACCCCCTTTAAGACTAAATCCACGCTAACATGTGGCCACCATACCGTAGCGCGGCAGGCACATGTCCGCACCGGGGAAAGGAGGGGATGCTCACCCCGCCCCTCCATAGAGAAACATGGGGAAAGGCACCATATTCCGGGGAAAGATAGGACAATAGATGGGGTACGTATATATGCTATATATACGTCGGCCCTATATACATCCCCCATACAGCAGCGCAAATGTAGCCTTAGTCTGAAAAAAGCCTTTTTCCCAGGCCGAAAAGAGTTGCCACCATTAATAATAAAAGAAAACTGTTTGAGATCATCCCGACTGCTGCCTCAAGTGCATCTGAGTGCCAGACATCTTCATCTCTTTCTTCTAAGATAGAAGTGTATAAAAAACATGCCTACAATCCAAAATGGCAGCTTTCAAGCTGGTGGTTATGTTCGGACATAGACTTAAAGATTGGCTCCCTCACCCATTACTTGCCGGGGTATGGAGATGTATATTTTTTTTCTTTTTTAAATAAAAGGGTGTCCTGAGATTTTGATTCACTCTTTAGATAAAACAATGTCAGAGTATTTGTAATACTCACCTTCCCCCCTTCCTGTATAGTGACTGGTGCACAGGTCACTGACCAGGCCTAGAACACTTCCCCATAGTGGTGAATGAGTCATCTCAAAGAGCTCATTTCTACAGAATGGCTAGTGTAGCGGAAATTGGAGGGAAAAGAGGACTTCACCGTAGACTTCACGGATTAACCTCAGAAATGAACATTCCTGTCACTAAAAAAACATCAAATCAAAGAATCGTGTCCGACCGGTGAGTCAGGTTGTGTGGCTACAACAAAAGGAAATGAAAGATGGCCCAGAAAATATAGTCCTCACCTTCTGCTTCCTGCCTATGATAATGCATAATGCCATTATGTATCATCTAGTTACAGCATTTTTTTGTTGTTACTATGTTACTATTTAATGTGTCGCCATTAAATACAACATATATGTCACCTTTTTAAAAATCTATAGCAAAATACTACCATAAACAATTATGTATTGTATCAGAGTCAGAGTCAGATTGAAAACATAATTATAAAATGTTGGAGGTCTTTTAAAGACCAATGAATGCCAACGTAGGGGGAAAAAATCATTCATGGATTCCTCCATAAGAGAATAATATTATTTTTATCTGCAAATTAATTCTAAATGAGAAATCATGATCATTGTAAATTTTGATTAAAATTTTCAACATAAAATGTATTTTTGTCCTCTTTTTTATCCTCTTTCTCCGAGCAGTTATCATCAGGTCAATAACAGCTTTATCTCTGTACTCACACAAGCAGCAGATAGATAAGGAGAAGGTGGTAAAGTTTCTAGTGTCACAAGATTTTATCCCATTAAACTAATAGCCCCTGAGGTAAGGTATGAAATGTACTTTCTATATATCTTCCAAAGCCACATGAAAAATGAGCAGAGATATCAATATTTGCCTGAGATGAGTCAAGTTTAGAGGCTGCAGGGGAATTGTCACTACAGACACTTGTTTCTGATCTGCAGAACCAGATATGCAGGCAGCTAAAGATATAGTTGGGAATGCAAGCTTCAAATAAAAATATTTTTATTCACCTTTTTGTACATCTGGTTCTGTAGCTCGGAGAACTACAGGCCTGATGTCATCTGAAAGATTATATTTTGTATATTAAAAAAATTGTCAAAATTTGTCTCAGACAAATATAACTCTTCTCTGCTCATTTTCACATGACTTTGGAGAAACTTTTTTTAGAAGGTAAAAGGTAAACAAGAGATATTTTCTAGAAAGCGCATTTCATAGCCTACCTGAGGTAACTAGTAGTTTAATGGGGTAAAATCTGTTGAAATTTCTTAGAGATAACCTGAGTGAATAATTGTCCATGGTTTTAAAGGGGCATTCCCATGACAAATACAGCATTTCACAGATATAATTCCAACCTGTCTCTATCAGTCCTGGTGTACACAATTTCAGTTACCCCTGGTTTCTGACCCTGAATTTTCTGACTTTAGGGTTGCAGCTATCTCTCTCTCTCTCTCTCTCTACTCCATGTTCCTCCACTTTGCATTTCAGGATGAGCTCTCACTCACTGACACAGACACTGACTTCCTGCCAGCATTTACACATTCTGAGGAGAGCTACAAGCTGCAGGCAGATAAGTTCTTTATTCTGGGGAGAGGGAGGTATATAGTAGAGTTGACAGTATATAATGGCTGTGAGAGCAGAAGGGAGAATATCATGTGTAATATGCATGTCAGGGATCTCATCATCTCATCTCTGATCCGTCTCATCTCTCTTTCTGAGTCAGATACTAGTACAATGTTCAGAAACTAAATGAAAGTGTATATAACTTTGTACCCTGATAATATAACCACATTGTCAGCTCACAGAACTAGATGGATCACGATTAGAGATGAGCGAGCACTAAAATGCTCGGGTACTCGTTATTCGAGACGAACTTTTCCCGATGCTCGAGTGCTCGTTTCGAGTAACGAGCCCCATTGAAGTCAATGGGAGACTCGAGCATTTTTCAAGGGGACCAAGGCTCTGCACAGGGAAGCTTGGCCAAACACCTGGGAACCTCAGAAAAGTATGGAAACACCACGGAAATGGACAGGAAACAGCAGGGGCAGCATGCATGGATGCCTCTGAGGCTGCTTAATCGCACCATTATGCCAAAATTATGGGCAACAGCATGGCCATGACAGAGTGACAGAATGAAGCTAGATAGCATCTAAAACATCCAATAATTGACCCTGACACTATAGGGGACGGCATGCAGAGGCAGCGGCAGCAGCGGCAGGCTAGAGAGTGGCATGGCGACATACCCTAAATGGACTCAGGCTTCAAACCAATGGGTGGCAGAGAGGAACCAAAGGAGGTGAGCAAGAAGCGCTCAAATAATATCGGTACATGATAAAAGTTTGCCAGTATATTTTGTGGATTACACAGCAGGGTGGCGACAAAGTTAACATGGAAGCCATGAAAACAATCCAAAATTCTGCCTGACACAGCTCGTTTGATAAGGGGACCATGTATGGAGGCAGTGAACTAGTAGTAGATTAAAGGTGCTGCAGTTAAAACTATGTTAGTTGGATCTTGGCATGGAGCTGGCGCTCCGCTGCCAGGCGAGCTTTTGCCAATCCAAGCCCCTGTCTCTAGGCTACTCCCCAAACAGCACTTCTAAGAACATTTTGTATAAGATCAAGTGTAGTAGCGTTCTTATAAGTTTGGGATATGGCGGGTGAGGGGAATGTAAACATCTGCGCAAGAAGCGCTGAAATAATATCCGTAAATGAAAAAAGTTTTCCAGTATATTTTGTGGCTTACACAGCACGGTGGCGACAAAGTTAACAAGTTTGATGCGGAATGCCCTGTAATAGCTCTTGGGCGGTGTGCCTTTTATCACCTAGGCTCAGCAGTTTGAGCACCGCCTGCTGTCGCTTAGCGACGGCACTGCTGCTGTGCCAAGAGCTACCGACTGATGGCGCCATGCCCACGGATGGTAATTCGGAGGAGGAGGAGGAGGTGGAGGAGGGGTGGGAGGAGGAGGAGGCATAGTAGGCCTGAAACACCTGGACCGAGGAAGGCCCCGCAATCCTCTGCGTCGGCAGTATATGACCAGCCCCAGGGTCAGACTCGGTCCCAGCCTGCACCAAGTTAAGTGTAGTAGCGTTCTTATAAGTTTGGAATATGGCGGGGGAGGGGAATGTAAACAGATGCGCAAGAAGCGCTGAAATAATATCCGTAAATGGTAAAAGTTTGCCAGTATATTTTGAGGATTACACAGCAGGGTGGCGACAATGTTAACAAGTTTGTTGTGGAAGCCATGAAAACAACCCAAAATTCTGCCTGACACAGCACGTTTGATAAGGCGGCCATGTATGGAGGCAGTGAACTAGTAGTAGATTAAAGGTGCTGCAGTTAAAACTATGTTAGTTGGTTCTTGGCATGGAGCTGGCGCTCCGCTGCCAGACGAGCTTTCGCCAATCCAAGCCCCTGTCTCTAGGCTACTCCCCAAACAGCACTTCTAAGAACCTTTTGTATAAGATCAAGTATAGTAGCGTTCTTATAAGTTTAGGATATGGCGGGTGAGGGGAATGTAAACAGATGCGCAAGAAGCGCTGAAATAATATCCGTAAGTGGTAAAAGTTTGCCAGTATATTTTGAGGATTACACAGCAGGGTGGCGACAAAGTTAACAAGTTTTTTGTGGAAGCCATGAAAACAACCCAAAATTCTGCCTGACACAGCACGTTTGATAAGGCGGCCATGTATGGAGGCAGTGAACTAGTAGTAGATTAAAGGTGCTGCAGTTAAAACTATGTTAGTTGGTTCTTGGCATGGAGCTGGCGCTCCGCTGCCAGACGAGCTTTCGCCAATCCAAGCCCCTGTCTCTAGGCTACTCCCCAAACAGCACTTCTAAGAACCTTTTGTATAAGATCAAGTGTAGTAGCGTTCTTATAAGTTTAGGATATGGCGGGTGAGGGGAATGTAAACAGATGCGCAAGAAGCGCTGAAATAATATCCGTAAATGGTAAAAGTTTGCCAGTGTATTTTGTGGATAACACAGTAGGGTGGCGACAAAGTTAACAACTTTGATGTGGAATCCATGAAAACAACCCAAATTTCGGCCTGACACACCTCGTTTGATAAAGGGACGATGTATGGAGGCAGCTATATGGACGACTTTTGGAGGTAGCAATGGAGACAACGTGTGGAGGCTGCTATGGAGACAATTCAATTTGGATAGTGCCTGTATGTGGCAGTCCAAAAAAGTTTTCAAACCAGAGGAGCAGGTAGGTGGCCCTCCAGAAAAATGGAATAGATTGAGTGCCTGTATGTGGCAGTCCAAAAAAGTTTTCAAACCAGAGGAGCAGGTAGGTGGCCCTCCATAAAAATGGAATAGATTGAGTGCCTGTATGTGGCAGTCCAAAAAAGTTTTCAAACCAGAGGAGCAGGTAGGTGGCCCTCCATAAAAATGGAATAGATTGAGTGCCTGTATGTGGCAGTCCAAAAAAGTTTTCAAACCAGAGGAGCAGGTAGGTGGCCCTCCATAAAAATGGAATAGATTGAGTGCCTGTATGTGGCAGTCCAAAAAAGTTTTCAAACCAGAGGAGCAGGTAGGTGGCCCTCCATAAAAATGGAATAGATTGAGTGCCTGTATGTGGCAGTCCAAAAAAGTTTTCAAACCAGAGGAGCAGGTAGGTGGCCCTCCATAAAAATGGAATAGATTAAGTGCCTGTATGTGGCAGTCCAAAAAAGTTTTCAAACCAGAGGAGCAGGTAGGTGGCCCTCCATAAAAATGGAATAGATTGAGTGCCTGTATGTGGCAGTCCAAAAAAGTTTTCAAACCAGAGGAGCAGGTAGGTGGCCCTCCATAAAAATGGAATAGATTGAGTGCCTGTATGTGGCAGTCCAAAAAAGTTTTCAAACCAGAGGAGCAGGTAGGTGGCCCTCCAGAAAAATTGAATAGATTGAGTGCCTGTATGTGGCACTCCCAAAAATTGTTTAAAACAGAGGACCGGGTCGGTGGCCCTCCAGAAAAATTAAATGCATAAAGTACTATAGCTAGAGCCAGTGGGCCCTGTAAAAAAATAGCCAGTTTCCTCTGCTTTACTGTACAAAGAGGAGGAGAAGGAGGAAAATGAGGAGGAGGAGGAGTGGATAAATTATTCAGGTTGAGCTTCCTTCACCTGGTGGAGATTGGAAATTAGGAGAAATCCAGGCTTTATTCATCTTGATAAGCGTCAGCCTGTCAGCGCTGTCAGTCGACAGGCGTGTACGCTTATCGGTGATGATGCCACCAGCTGCACTGAAAACCAGCTCGGACAAGACGCTAGCGGCAGGGCAGGCAAGAACCTCCAAGGCGTACAGCGCCAGTTCGTGCCACATGTCCAGCTTTGAAACCCAGTAGTTGTAGGGAGCTGTGTGATCATTTAGGACGATGGTATGGTCAGCTACGTACTCCCTCACCATCTTTCTGTAAAGATCAGCCCTACTCTGCCGAGACTGGGGACAGGTGACAGTGTCTTGCTGGGGTGACATAAAGCTGGCAAAAGCCTTGTAAAGTGTACCCTTGCCAGTGCTGGACAAGCTGCCTGCTCGCCTACTCTCCCTCGCTACTTGTCCCGCAGAACTACGCACTCTGCCGCTAGCGCTGTCAGAAGGGAAATACTGTTTCAGCTTGTGCACCAGGGCCTGCTGGTATTCATGCATTCTCACACTCCTTTCCTCTCCAGGGATGAGAGTGGAAAGATTTTGCTTGTACCGTGGGTCCAGGAGAGTGAACACCCAGTAATCGGTGCTGGAATAAATTCTTTGAACGCGAGGGTCACGGGATAGGCAGCCTAGCATGAAATCTGCCATATGCGCCAGAGTACCAACGCGTAAGAATTCACTCCCCTCACTGGCCTGACTGTCCATTTCCTCCTCCTCCAACTCCTCCAATTCCTCTTCTTCTGCCCATACACGCTCAACAGTGAAGGACTCAACAATGGTCCCCTCTTGTGTCTCGCCAACATTCTCCTCCTCTTCCTCCTCATCCTCCTCCACCTCCTCCGATATGCGCTGAGAAACAGACCTGAGGGTGCTTTGGCTATCAACAAGGGAATCTTCTTCCCCCGTCTCTTGTGAGGAGCGCAAAGCTTCCGACTTCATGCTGACCAGAGAGTTTTTCAACAGGCCAAGCAGCGGGATGGTGAGGCTGATGATGGCGGCATCGCCACTGACCATCTGTGTTGACTCCTCAAAGTTACTCAGCACCTGACAGATATCAGACATCCACGTCCACTCCTCATTGTAGACTTGAGGAAGCTGACTGACCTGACTACCAGTTCTGGTGGAAGTTGACATCTGGCAGTCTACAATCGCTCGGCGCTGCTGGTAAACTCTGGATAACATGGTCAGTGTTGAATTCCACCTCGTGGGCACGTCGCACAACAGTCGGTGAGCGGGCAGTTGGAGGCGGCGCTGCGCTGCCCTGAGAGTGGCAGCATCTGTGCTGGACTTCCTGAAATGTGCACAGATGCGGCGCACCTTCGTGAGCAAATCAGACAGATTGGGGTATGTCTTGAGGAAACGCTGAACTATCAGATTTAACACATGGGCCAGGCATGGCCCATGTGTCAGTCTGCCGAGTTGCAGAGCCGCCACCAGGTTACGGCCGTTGTCACACACAACCATGCCTGGCTTCAGGTTCAGCGGTGCCAGCCACAGATCAGTCTGCGCCGTGATGCCCTGTAATAGTTCTTGGGCGGTGTGCCTTTTATCGCCTAGGCTCAGCAGTTTGAGCACCGCCTGCTGTCGCTTAGCGACGGCACTGCTGCTGTGCCTAGAGCTACCGACTGATGGCGCCATGCCCACGGATGGTCGTTCGGAGGAGGAGGTGGAGGAGGGGTGGGAGGAGGAGGAGGCATAGTAGGCCTGAAACACCTGGACCGAGGTAGGCCCCGCAATCCTCGGCGTCGGCAGTATATGACCAGCCGCAGGGTCACACTCCGTCCCAGCCTCCACCAAGTTAACCCAATGTGCCGTCAGAGATATATAGTGGCCCTGCCCGGCAGCACTCGTCCACGTGTCCGTGGTCAGGTGGACCTTGTCAGAAACGGCGTTGGTCAGGGCACGGATTATGTTGTCTGACACGTGCTGGTGCAGGGCTGGGACGGCACATCGGGAAAAGTAGTGGCGGCTGGGGACCGAATACCGAGGGGCGGCCGCCGCCATGAGGCTGCGAAAGGCCTCGGTCTCTACTAGCCTATAGGGCAGCATCTCCAGGCTTAGCAATCTGGAGATGTGCACATTAAGGGCTTGGGCGTGCGGGTGGGTTGCACTATATTTGCGTTTCTGCTCCAGCGTCTGGGGTATGGAGAGCTGAACGCTGGTGGATGCTGTGGAGGATCGTGGAGGCGACGATGGGGTTTTTGTGGCAGGGTCCTGGGCAGGGGGCTGACTATCAGCTGACACAGGGGAAGGAGCAGTGGTGTGCACGGCCGGAGGTGAACGCGCTTGTTGCCACTGAGTGGGGTGTTTAGCATTCATATGCCTGCGCATACTGGTGGTAGTTAAGCTAGTAGTGGTGGAACCCCTGCTGATCCTGGTTTGGCAAATGTGGCACACCACAGTCCGTCGGTCATCCGGTGTTTCCTTAAAGAACCTCCAGACTTCTGAAAATCTAGCCCTCGCCGCAGGAGCCCTTGCCACGGGAGCTTCACTAGTTGACACATTTGGCGCTGATGCACCAGCTCTGGCCCTGCCTCTCCGTCTGGCCCCACCACTGCCTCTTCCAACCTGTTCTGGTCGAGGACTCTCCTCCGTCTCAGAAGCACTGTGTTCACCCGGCCTCTCAACCCAGCTTGGGTCTGTCACCTCATCATCCTCCGATCCCTCAGTCTGCTCCCCCCTCGGACTTCCTGCCCTGACAACAACTTCCCCACTGTCTGACAACCGTGTCTCCTCATCGTCGGACACCTCTTTACACACTTCTTCCAGTACGTCAACAAGGTCATCATCACCCACAGACTGCGACTGGTGGAAAACCTGGGCATCGGAAAATTGCTCATCAGCAACCGGACAAGTGGTTTGTGACTGTGGGAATGGTCCAGAAAACAGTTCCTCAGAGTATGCCGGTTCAAATGGCAAATTTTGCTGGGAGGGGGCAGACTGGGGGGGAGGAGGCTGAGGTGCAGGAGCTGGAGGAGTGCCGATTTCGGTGACATGGGTGGACTGCGTGGAAGACTGACTGGTGGACAAATTGCTCGAAGCATTGTCGGCAATCCACGACATCACCTGTTCGCACTGTTCTGGCCTCAACAGTGCTCTACCACGATTCCCAGTAACTTCAGACATGAACCTAGGGAGTGTAGCTCTGCGGCGTTCCCCTGCTCCCTCATAAGCAGGTGGTGTCTCACCCTGCCCAGGACCACGGCCTCTGACCCCTGCAGTAGTTGGACGCCCACGTCCCCGCCCTCGTCCTCTACCCCTAGCCCTCGGGTTAAACATTTTGAAAATGAGAGTTATAACTTGAATTTTTTTTTTAACTTTTTTTTTTTTTTTTTGTTTTTTTTTTGTGTTTTTTAGTTTTTAAAACCAAACGATGCTATCCTATTGCTATGGCTATTTTATAGCCAAGTATGAAAGCACACTGCTATGCCAGATGAGATGACGCTGAGTTATGAAAAAAATAAACGTAAAATAAAAAAGGAAATGGCAGACTGTGCCTAATTGAAATACAACCCCGGGCCCTAATAAATTTTCCCACTTCGGTCTTTGCGATGGATATGTGCGTCACTAAGCGCAAAACACAGTGGTCGCAAGTCTGACTCCAAATTGCTCACAATTTGCTAGTAGATGCACTGCAACAACTACAGCCACCAGCAGATCAACCAGAAATCAAATATATATAACGCTACTGTAGGCGTAATTAAGCCGTTTGTATTCTCCTATGGCTATTTTCTAGCCAAGTATTACAGCACACTACTATGCCAGATGAGATGACGCTGAGTTATGAAAAAAATAAACGTAAAATAAAAAAGGAAATGGCAGACTGTGCCTAATTGAAATACAACCCCGGGCCCTAATAAATTTTCCCACTTCGGTCTTTGCGATGGATATGTGCGTCACTAAAACACAGTGGTCGCAAGTCTGACTCCAAATTGCTCACAATTTGCTAGTAGATGCACTGCAACAACTACAGCCACCAGCAGATCAACCAGAAATCAAATATATATAACGCTACTGTAGGCGTAATTAAGCCGTTTGTATTCTCCTATGGCTATTTTCTAGCCAAGTATTACAGCACACTACTATGCCAGATGAGATGACGCTGAGTTATGAAAAAAATAAACGTAAAATAAAAAAGGAAATGGCAGACTGTGCCTAATTGAAATACAACCCCGGGCCCTAATAAATTTTCCCACTTCGGTCTTTGCGATGGATATGTGCGTCACTAAAACACAGTGGTCGCAAGTCTGACTCCAAATTGCTCACAATTTGCTAGTAGATGCACTGCAACAACTACAGCCACCAGCAGATCAACCAGAAATCAAATATATATAACGCTACTGTAGGCGTAATTAAGCCGTTTGTATTCTCCTATGGCTATTTTCTAGCCAAGTATTACAGCACACTACTATGCCAGATGAGATGACGCTGAGTTATGAAAAAAATAAACGTAAAATAAAAAAGGAAATGGCAGACTGTGCCTAATTGAAATACAACCCCGGGCCCTAATAAATTTTCCCACTTCGGTCTTTGCGATGAATATGTGCGTCACTAAAACACAGTGGTCGCAAGTCTGACTCCAAATTGTTTACAATTTACTAGTAGATGCACTGCAACAACTACAGCCACCAGCAGATCAACCAGAAATCAAATATATATAACGCTACTGTAGGCGTAATTAAGCCGTTTGTATTCTCCTATGGCTATTTTCTAGCCAAGTATTACAGCACACTACTATGCCAGATGAGATGACGCTGAGTTATGAAAAAAATAAACGTAAAATAAAAAAGGAAATGGCAGACTGTGCCTAATTGAAATACAACCCCGAGCCCTAATAAATTTTCCCACTTCGGTCTTTGCGATGGATATGTGCGTCACTAAAACACAGTGGTCGCAAGTCTGACTCCAAATTGCTCACAATTTGCTAGTAGATGCACTGCAACAACTACAGCCACCAGCAGATCAACCAGAAATCAAATATATATAACGCTACTGTAGGCGTAATTAAGCCGTTTGTATTCTCCTATGGCTATTTTCTAGCCAAGTATTACAGCACACTACTATGCCAGATGAGATGACGCTGAGTTATGAAAAAAATAAACGTAAAATAAAAAAGGAAATGGCAGACTGTGCCTAATTGAAATACAACCCCGGGCCCTAATAAATTTTCCCACTTCGGTCTTTGCGATGGATATGTGCGTCACTAAAACACAGTGGTCGCAAGTCTGACTCCAAATTGCTCACAATTTGCTAGTAGATGCACTGCAACAACTACAGCCACCAGCAGATCAACCAGAAATCAAATATATATAACGCTACTGTAGGCGTAATTAAGCCATTTGTATTCTCCTATGGCTATTTTCTAGCCAAGTATTACAGCACACTACTATGCCAGATGAGATGACGCTGAGTTATGAAAAAAATAAACGTAAAATAAAAAAGGAAATGGCAGACTGTGCCTAATTGAAATACAACCCCGGGCCCTAATAAATTTTCCCACTTCGGTCTTTGCGATGGATATGTGCGTCACTAAAACACAGTGGTCGCAAGTCTGACTCCAAATTGCTCACAATTTACTAGTAGATGCACTGCAACAACTACAGCCACCAGCAGATCAACCAGAAATCAAATATATATAACGCTACTGTAGGCGTAATTAAGCCGTTTGTATTCTCCTATGGCTATTTTCTAGCCAAGTATTACAGCACACTACTATGCAAGATGAGATGACACTGAGTTATTAAAACAATAAACGTAAAATAAAAAGAAACTGGCAGACTGTGCCTAATTCTACTCAAACCCCTAATAAATTTTCCCACTTTGGTGTTTGAGGTGGATATGTGTGTCACTAAGAGCTAAACACAACGGTAGCAAGTCCCCCTGCAAATTCCTCACAATATGGTACTAGCTGCAAATAAAAAAAAAAACAAAATTATAACGTTATTGTAGCCCTAAGAAGGGCTGTTGGGTTCTTTTAGAATCACTCCTGCCTAACAGTAAGCTAATAGAACACCCTAACGCTTTCCCTGACCAGCAGCAGCTCTCTCCCTAGCGGCATCCAGACACAGAATGATCCGAGCAGCGCGGGCAGCGGCTAGTCTATCCCAGGGTCACCTGATCTGGCCAGCCAACCACTGCTATCTACGTGTAAGGGTACCACGTCATGCTGGGTGGAGTGCAGAGTCTCCTGGCTTGTGATTGGCTCTGTTTCTGGCCGCCAAAAAGCAAAACGGCGGGAGCTGCCATTTTCTCGAGCGGGCGAAATACTCGTCCGAGCAACGAGCAGTTACGAGTACGCTAATGCTCGATCGAGCATCAAGCTCGGACGAGTATGTTCGCTCATCTCTAATCACGATGTGTCTGCTTAAAGAGTACGCGCCCACACCCTGAGTTTTTACACTGACCATCACTAAGTGATAGGGGCTAAAACAGCAATAAAACTGAGTAACATTGTAAAGTGAGGGGGATAAAAATGATCGTTATTGTGTAAACACCACTAGGGGATTGAAATTTGAGAATTTTCTATAATGGCAAACCCCTCTAAGTTATAGCTCCTCTCCTTACCTCTTGGCTGAGTATGGACCATGGAAGAGAGGAGAGAAAAACAGGGAATTGAATCTTTAATAAATTGTATCACATAACTTTATTTTTATATGCTACACTATTGATTTGATATATTTACAGTCTATCATCACCCATATCCTTTCCCTTATTGGTGCTTGATGTTCTTGCTATAGGTTAGTGTTCATATGATCAAGTGACTATTTTTCCTGTTATTCGTCTAATGCATATTGTAAGTAGAATAGATATTTCAGATTTCACATCTCACTTCTGTTTCTTGCATATGGCTCTAATTGATTTTGTGCTTTCATGCCTCCTGTTACCCAGATGGCTCATGCAGGCTCTTCATAACCCAGATCAAGATATTCTAATGAAAAAACACACTAGCCTGTTACCTGCAGCTTATAAAGGCAAGATCCTACTGTGACTAAAAGAGCGGCATGAAAAGATCGACATTGTTTTACCATTTACTGCTGTTGTCTTCCAAAAGAACTTTATACTGTCCAAATTAATGAAAGTGTGTATACTTTTACTGGGATTTTTGTATGAAGAAAGGGAAACACATGGGGCACAATTATCAATCTGTTCATAACAGACACAACATTTGCGGAAAATATCTCATCTGATCTAAAAGGCCTTGTTTCACATTTATCAAGGGTTTACGATAATTTTGGACCGACTATTAGAAAAAAATAGTTGTTGTCTATGAATGGTCATGGCAGCATAAATTATGCCAAAATATCCTGGTTTAAATTTATGCAACAAATAAACTGCCAAATTAGACGAGAAAGTAGGAAATCTACCATCAAATCAAGCCTGGTAAGCCAGGGACACTTACTCATAAATCCAGGCACTGTGACTGTGGTAAGCGACTTATATTTGTCATCTTTGGCCTCCTTCCTTCTAAAAATCTACTTTTACATTTATGCTAATTAGCCATAAAGGCTACTAAGGTGGTTCCCAGAGCCCATCTGTGGTGCAGATTCACAGGCTGTTACAATATGCAGGAGCACTTCCTCCCACTGTGTGCTAAAACTTCCTCTGCTGCAGCAAGATTACATTAGGCAGTGTAACAGCATGTAAATCTGCAGCACAGAGAGGCTCTGGGGACTGCTCAGTAGCCTTTCATGTTCATTAGCATAATTTTAAATTTTGATTTTAGAAAGAAAGAGGCCATAGATCGAATGAGAGTTTCTGAGACAGACACTGGAATGAGAGTGTCAGAGACACTTGAAAGAGAGAGTCAGAGACAGACAGTCACTGAAAGAGAGAGTCAGAGACAGACAGTCACTGAAAGAGAGAGTCAGAGACAGACAGTCACTGAAAGAGAGACTCAGAGACAGACAGTCACTGAAAGAGAGAGTCAGAGACAGACAGTCACTGAAAGAGAGAGTCAGAGACAGACAGTCACTGAAAGAGAGAGTCAGAGACAGACAGTCACTGAAAGAGAGACTCAGAGACAGACAGTCACTGAAAGAGAGAGTCAGAGACAGACAGTCACTGAAAGAGACTGTCAGAGACAGACAGTCACTGAAAGAGGCTGCCAGAGACAGAGAAGGTTGGAGACACGGTCAAAAAAGTTTATATAAAAGGGATGGCCAGAGACAGAGACGGTCAGAGACAGTCTATAGATACATATAAAATATTTTTTTAGAGTAGTTATTTACTATCCCGGCCAATTCCAGGAGCTACAGCTAGTAACAAATATAAAAATATTACTACAGTCAAAGTGCCTGGATCTTCAATTACATTTCCCTGGTTTATCATGCTTGATTTTGATGGTAGATTTCCTTTAAGACAGATTTATTATTCAGGATCAAACACTTTTAATAAAAATGCCCTGTAGATGTTGGTTTGCAATAGGCCCCTGCACTGCCCTTAGGCCCAATCAGTCAATTACCTCTTGTATATGCTTGTCTATACTTTATACTGTGAATTAACTGAATTCTGTGGATGATTTTTTTTTGTCAATTATTAAACGACTTTTATAGATTATAAACTGGATGTTCTAATATTTTCCGTCCGAGCAATATTATTTGAATAAATGTGCTGTATATACTATATACAAATAGAAAAGGTCTATAATTATATAAGGTGGATTATAGTCCAAGCTCTGTCTATTTAATTGAAGTCATTAAGTTAAGACAGCAGTAGGCACATTATCATGTAAATCCCCTTCAACTGAAGCTCCAGGACAATGGACTCCATTGATGTTGTCTGACATCTCCTCTCCAGGGAGTCTCAAGGCCAACTCCGCCACTTCCAGGATACTGGTCTCTCTCAACTGTCTCTTTTTTACGATATCCTTCTTGGTGAAGTAATCACTGAAAAAACAGGATATTGTACAACTCTTTTTAAGAACTGTCTGAAAAAGTCCTCCAGAAATGACAATGCAAGGAATGTGTTTTTTCATTTCATATAAGCGCACTGATGACAAAGACTTTCCAAGAGATGGAATGTGATCAACAACACCATGCACGGATCTATGGTATAAGTACACAGAGGGATTCAGAATGATCTAGAAATAGTTGTGTGATTGTTGGTGTTACCAGCTGCCACAATGTTCTGATTTGTCTAGCTTATATATCATAATGATTTGAATTGAAAAATAATTATTAAATAATTATTTCTTCTTTACATCATGGGGCTTATTTACTAAGGTCCCACCGCCGTATTTCCGTCACGTTTTATGTTGTTTTCGGGGATCGCACCGGGATTGCGTCGCACGCGATCGGATTGTGTCGCAATCGCGCCAGCTTTCACGTGACACAAATCAGGGCACGGCCGGACGGATGATCTGACGGATTCGGGGATCGCATAGGATTTAATGAATCGATTTGTGTCACATCCAATGCACTTACATACTGCGGGAGGAAGATGGTGAACTCGGCGGACGTGATCGGAAGCGTCATATGCAGGGAAACGGGCGCACAATCTTCATGAATCGCGGCAGATGGGCATTCTGGCGGACAACGCACCTAGGGGATCGCGCAGGGACCAGGTAAGTAAATGTGCCCCATAGTATTTATCTAATGATTATTCAGTATGCAACTGAATTGTCAGGAAAAGCTTTTTTACATAAAATAAACCTTTTTTAATCCCACAAACAATACCTGAGCATGGTATAATTTGGAAAACATCTGTCCATAACAAGCAGAGGAAATAGGCTTGATACTCACTATGTTGACCCATAGGTCTAGGACTTTTGATACAGCAACCTACCAACATTTCAATTACATCTGCTGCTAAACTAACTGTAAGGACCATGCAAAGTGATACGCTCCTTCCCTTTTTTTTTTACCTCCCTTGGCTTCCATAGTAATCCTGATTATTTACCAACCCCCTAAATATGACACAAATCCACCAGTCAACATCGTTCCTTCAGTATATATTCCCTTCCCAATATGGAACAACCCATGAATGTTGTAATCACATATGCTGCTAAACTCTCTATAGGGACTGTACGAATTGATATGCTCCCTCCTTTTTTGACCTCACTAGGCTTCCATAGTAATACCGGTAACTAAGCAACCCCTTGAGTGTGATACTACTTCACCATTTGACACTGTGGGGGTCATTTACTTAGGGCCCGATTCACGTTTAGCCGACGTGTTACCCGAATATTTCCGATTTGCGCCGATTTCCCCTGAATTGCCCCGGGATTTTGCCGCACGCGATCGGATTGTGGCGCATCGGCGCTGGCATGCACGTAACGGAAATCCTGGTGGACGTCGGAGGAACTTCCTTAATGAATCCCGGCCGGACCCGAATCCACCGCAGAGAACGCGCCGCTGGATCGCGAATGGACCGGGTAAGTAAATCTGCCCCTCTATCTTCCCTATATATTTTCTCCTTAATATGTTTCTTATAAAGACTGAAAAGTTTTTACAGTTGTGTTTTTTTCACATACAATGGGATCCAGTCAGTGTGGAACATGTGACCTAAAGAAACACTCCAGCTCCTGGTTTCCCAGATTATCCCTCTCATTTATTTCTGTATATATCTAAGAACTATATGTATGAATTTATATATGCCCGACGAGGGCCTATGTTCTGTGCTGAAACATGTTGACACAAAAGAACTGAATTTCAAGTGCAAACCTGAAGTTATCTCCAGCACATCTTTGAGAGCCGGACACATGTATTTTCTACTGGGTTTGAAGTGTACCTTTTTAAGGGGGTTGTCCGACATTAGTCAAAACTTGATTAATGCCCCGCACCCCCGTCCATTGTTGCTGTGACCTTGTTGGTTAACAGGAGCACAGCAGCTCCGCTCCAAGAACTTTCGCCGGCCTGCAATGCCCACCCTTTTCCTGTCCCATAAGTGTGGTGTTGTTAAAGTGGAGCTGCTGTGCCCCTGTAAACAAACAAGGGTACAGCAGTGGCGGACAGTGGTGCGGGTCGCGACCTGGAGCGCAGCGGGAGGTAAGTATAGGTTTCATTTTTTAGAGCCAATTCCAGTAAATAGCTTCACTTACCCTTTGTTTACATCTTCTACTGAATTAGCTACTATAAAAATCCAAAACTCTTAATTTTCTTTTAAATAAGTCTCAACAGTAGGACACAAATCATCCTATTCAGCACACTAAATAAAACCATTCATATAAAATATGTCATAAATTCGTGTACAGACATTCCCCGACTTACAGACAACCCCTCGTTACAAATGGACCTCTGGATGTTGGTAATTTACTGTACTTTAGCTCAAGGCTACAATGATCGACTGTAACAGTTATCAAAGGTGTCTGCAACTAAGCACAAAAAAATTTGGACTGGAGCTACAATCAGAAAATATACAGTTCGACTTACATACAAGTTAAACTTAAGAACAAACCCACAGAACCTATCTTGTACGTAATCTCATAACGACGGCCTGCATTACAAATATGTAATAAATGTATTTTATTTATGAGTGCTTTATTTACTAAAGAGCATGTCATGTATACTCATAATTGTTAAGTATTTCCTTTAGTGTTTTTGCTTTTTCTTTTGGAACATTGTGTAGAAATATATATTATCTGAAGAGAAGGAAGAGCTAGAAGAGTCTTGTGCAACTAAACAAAGATCAGAAGGGCAATCCTGTTATCGGAATTTCTTTAAGAGAAATTTTTCTGAGATGACAAAGACTACAGGATAATGTAACAGAGAATTGAGAAAGCAATACAAGAGCCTAATCGGAAAGCATGATGACTCTGGTGTTGGAGACATTGGTTCCTGGTATTGGTGGTTTAATGACTGAGCCGGTTGAAGTGAATTTGTTGATTTTGCATTCTTTTGCAATAGAGTTCACCAGCAGCTCAACAATCCTGGAAAAGGCCTGGGGTCACAAGCTGTGAAGATTCAGCAATCTCTGGAGAGTATCCATTCAACTTTTAAACCTTGTGTAATTCTCATGTAATCTTCTTACTTGCATGTTCTTCAAGTGGAATCTGTCAATCCAAAAAAAGAAGGAACTATTACAACATTTGATCATTTTACTATTTCTGTAAGCTTTATCTGAAACATATTACGTAAATGTAATTGCTCTGCTTTGTGCCTTTTATGAATCTTGTGCATTTACCATATTCAATAATGTCTCAAGGATTAGGCTAATGAGAGAATGAGTGAGAGGAAGTTGTCTCAGGTGTGTAATAAGATTATCATACATTATCATTTACAAAACAAAATTTACAATATTTTACATATGGTTTTAAAATATATTTTACAGTCCCATAGCACTAAAGCTGATGCGGCTAATAAGCGTTGACAGTGTTGCGAGTATTATGAGCCATATTAGGGCAGATAATATGAGTGAACTTAAAGAATGATACACCATCATGAATCTCTCCGTCTCTTGCACTTAGTACTTATTGCTGTCTTTACCCTGGATCATAAGATACAACTACCAGTAAAGCTGTGCATCCTTTTCATTATTTTTGTGCATTAGTAAAATTGGTTAATTAAACGTCATTTTTCTATTCACATATTCCTTGTGTTTATTAATAATTTGGCTAATAAGACATCAGATATCGGTTCAGTCAACAGGAAATGAATACTGTTGTGTTTTGACCATTGCACCTCGTACTTCTGCATGTGCTAATCATGTATGGACATGAAAGGTTTCTCTTTCAGCCTCCAGACAAATCCTGCAGCTCCCTAATTTAGCTCTGCCGCTTCCTGTGGACTCCCCCCCACCAGATAGAGGCCTCCTGCTAACATCAACCATTTGAGCAAATTTGTGTTAGACATGGCAGTATTAAAAAATAGACAAATGACCATTGTAAAAAAGATAGGGCAGAATATTATTATTCAAGATGAAGGAAATTCTACAAGTTAGGGTTGTGTTGTATGTGTTTGCCTGTAATAATAATAAATTGTAAAGGCCTCAAAGTGAAATGACCCATATTGCACAATGGTGAAAAATCAAATAACAATAATAATTCTAAAAATAATAGCAGTAATTTTTATAGTAAGAACTATAAAAAAAAACATGTATGCGTTTCCTTGACAAACTG
Organism: Engystomops pustulosus; assembly: GCF_040894005.1. Classification (NCBI taxonomy): domain Eukaryota; kingdom Metazoa; phylum Chordata; class Amphibia; order Anura; family Leptodactylidae; genus Engystomops; species Engystomops pustulosus. The sequence continues at coordinate 171,125,387 of NC_092413.1, read as the reverse complement.
GTAGATCCAGCCCATACATGTGGTTTTTAGGTGCTAGAATAGCTGTTATGTACTGCTATATCATCTCAGCAGCATAAATAAGTGCATAAATAAGGACAGCCAGCAATGACCCTTGACACACAATCATTACCGGGTTGGATCTGTTTTTTCATTGCTACATGGAATAGTTTCTACTCTAAAAGGGATTTATCAGGGATATGGAAAACCCCCAGGGTTACATACTTACCCTGTTCTGGCTACCACATCGCTTTAGTACTGCTGGGTTTTGGAACTGTGGTCATGGGACCCAGTTTAGTCAATGAGTGACCTCTTCAGACCAAGGGACGTCACCTCGGTTGACCATGGAAGATACGAGTGTTGACTGATTGGGTGATGCAGGTCCTATGACCCCTCAAAACTTCCAGTTGGGAGCAATGCTGAAAACCAGAAGTATCAGAGTAACACAGGAGACTGGAGCATAGGCCTGTCCATCACAGCAGGTTAACTGTTACGGGACCAGAGCAGAGCTACAAACAGGGTGTGATGTAATTAGTCTCAATACAGTCAGCAACATAAGCCGCATTCTGTGAAGAGAGGAAGAGACTGGCACTGGTGTTTCACAAACTAATTCACAACCATTTTTTATGTCTGTACTACTTTTGGCGGTAATGTAAAGATTTTGAAGGCAAAAAATGTATAAATGTACAACTCAATTAACCTGATTTACAAGGAGTCCTACCACCATTTAGTCAACAGGGCAAACAGTACTGCTAACAATATATCCCAGGTAGTGTTGAGCTAACCCGAACTGCAAAGTTCGTACTGAACTTTGAGGCTTGACATCCCCTGGACCTGAGCTGGGTTTCAACCTCGCCACACCATTAACATCCGCAATTGTTGCTGGCATGTTGGAATCGGTGTGTGCGAAGCCACAGTACTTAAAATGCAGCTGGTTACTTTGTCAGCAGCATTTAAATAGTTAACACCTGTGATCGACGAGAGGTCTTTTTTCTGCTGCTTCTCCTGCAGTGAGCAGTATATTTGAAGGTAGTGAAAAATCAGTCCACCTCAGACTTAGGCTACATTCACACTGACGTCTGGAGGACGTATATACGGCCGACGTATATACGGCCGATATACGTCCTCCATAGACGTCAATGGGCGCACGGCGCACCTGTCCTATCGGTCTCCGTAGTACGGCGCCGTGCGCCATTAATTCCTATGGAGAGGGGCGGGGGTGAGCTGCGCTCACCTCCTCCTCCTCTCCCCGTACACTGCCGTTGCCCGCTACGGTACGGTACGGGTGGGCAACGGCAGTGTGAATATAGCCTAATGGTTTATTCTTTCATTACCGAGAGAAATCTTTTCTTGATTCAACTATATGGGGTGATTAGTGTCAGGGTCGGTGGTGATGAACCCACTCAACCACCGCAAGCGATGACGTGAAGTGGTACGCAGTGTTCAACAGAGCCCGCCACAAAGCAGGATACCACCAGGTCACTCCACAGGCGTGAGTTTACCTGTGGTGGTGGCCAAGGCGAGGTATAGAATCTGCACGCAGAATCGAAGTCGCGGTCAGGCAGAAAGTCAGGACAGGTGGCATTGGATCAGAGTCGGGGACATAGCAAAAGGTCAAGACAGGCGACAGAGAATTGAGATAAGAACATAGTAGGAAGTCACAACGGATAATACGCAGAACGGCAGAAATGATTTTTCAATGGCAACGAGGCGCATAGATCCGGCAGGAGTTACAGGAAGAGGCCGACTATTTATTAATTCAGCCGCCGGCCAGCACCATGACAATTAGACAAACCAAAGACTGTAAATGTTGGAATTATTACACACTTTATCAGGATCTTTATAGTTTGATTTCAAAGTACATAGAAAGTTTCATAGAGTTTTATTAATTTATCATTATAAAATCATGCTTCATACACAAATGATGCCACCATCTGGCCCGATAGGCTTTGAACCATCATATGGTTGTTGTCCCAGCACTTGTCTGCCGAAAGGAGTCTTTGCATTGACCATGTAGTACTTCTTGACCAATCAAGCAGGGAAGTGTCATAATTCCTTTAAATTGCAACCGAAACTGTTTTATATGTCAGGCAGTGGTGTAACAGCAACCTTATCTTACGCTAAAGATGTCTGAGATATGTGGCTTTGAAAATAATATATATTTTAGTCAACTCAAATATTAACAATGATATCTGATAATTGATCTAATTGCTATTGACTTGTTGCTTTTATTTAAATGTAAATGAACTTGGATTAAAAAAGCATACATACAGGATTAGTACAGGATATTACATAACGTAGTATAATTATGAGTAAAACACTACTATATGGTGAGTAAATTAAGGGTTCACATCTATGAGAAAGTGGAAATGACCTAATACATAAATCAGCTAATTACACTGATGAGTCAAAGTATAGTTGGCAGTAGTTGGCAGGCTCTATGTACACCATGAGGAAGAAGTGTGATGCATACGTGTGTATATGCTAATGAATGCTGACATTTACCTATAGATTCTAATAGGGTAAATATATATATATATAAATGTATAGGAGTATTATTGTAAGATGTTTATGTTTTTTTAGGTTTATAAAACTTGTGGAATTCTTCTTTCTTCTAGTTTAGCGGACCCTGCTGAATTACTTGACATTTTTCAAAAGTATACAGGTCAGTGGTGTCAGGCTTGCGGGACTGTCAGGCTTGCGGGATGTGGATCCACTGGACCACTGCAGACGATGACTCATGCCACTAGCTGGGACCGGAGTCTAAGTGGTACCCGGTTTTCACCAGAGCCAGCCGCAAAGCGGGTTAGACAAGCTGTGGCGTGGTACCACCAGGTCGTTCCTCAGGCGTGACTTGTCTGCAATGGCAGCCAAGGTTGAGGTACAGAAACAGCAGACAAACTCGAGGTCACAGTCCAGGCACAAGGTCAGGGCAGGCGGCAGAGATGCAACGTCAATCCGGGGTCAGCAACAGGAGGCCCAAGCAGAGGGGTATGGGAACACAGCACACAGGGCAGCAGCACAGGGAATCACTGGTACACGGGAACACGGAGGAGCTCAGGTAACACAGGAACACGGAGGGAGTCAGGAAAGCAGGAGACACTGGAACGCAGGAGACACAGGAACGCAGGCAAATCGCAACAGAGCTTTCTCTTAGGCTGTGAGGCACAAAGATCCGGCAAGGGCTTGCAGGAAGAGGCAGACTTATATAGAATTAGTTAAATGGCCAGCGCCAATTAATGGCACACTGGCCTTTTAAACCTTAGCGAGCCGGCGCGCGCGCGCCCTAGGAGATGGGGACGCGTGCACCGAGCCGCGGGAGCAGAAGAGGACACAGCGGGAGCCGGGGAAGGTGAGAGAAGTCGGCCACCGGACCCCGGGGAGGCACGGGTGCACCTGCGATCCGAGACAGGGATCGCGGGAGCACCAGTGACAAGTGGACATATCAAACCAAACATATGACTGCATGCATAGAATGGGCTTAGATTTAAATTCAAGTTATACAAAAAAATAAAACCCCGACAAACAAAGATGCCCCAACTCCCAGAGGATATGTTAAAGGAAATCTACCACGAACTATAACCAAAATTAAACTGAACATTGCCCTGGAAAGCTTTGTGCAGCGCTGTGGAATCTGTGTGCACTATATAAATAAAGGAATTATTATTATAAAAAGCAACCCATATCATATCATTGAAATATAGTAACTTCTGTGCCATCCTGCAGAATTCAGCCTTGACACTGCAAAAAATAAAATTGGTACTAAAAATTCACTGCATAATATAACATGTCACTTTGCACTGTAAATATTTTACACAGCAGGCGGTTACATTGCATTTTCTATGCTGTGTAAATCTCCACAGGTTAGCCATACACAATTACACAGCTAACCTGCTGCCAGATCCCTGCGCTTTCAGGGCCTAATTTCACTATGTGGTTAAAGACTACATGTGTCATATACTGTATATGTTATAGAAAGCTTCTCAATATGTTTCTGATATGCCCTTAGAAGTATTGCTTGCTATATGTGAGCATAATGTCCATATATGCAGAAGTACTTTTCCTTTTACTATATTGAAAAGCATGGTAGACTAGTAAGACTACATGTGTCAATACAACTGTAT